>NC_134704.1:206691220-209091220 GCF_043290135.1 Rhipicephalus microplus
CAGCATTTTCAAAATCGTCATTATAACATATGACAAGAGACAATGCTCACCCTACCATGGCCCAGCAAACCTCGTCTCGCATTAATGGTTCTCTACCTAGCTTTTTACCACGCAGATCTTCTAAGGCTCCTAATTGTCGCTATTTGTGTCATAAGGACGCCTTGTTCATGGTATACCAGCTGACGTATGGGGAAAATACCAAACAACCCCATGACAACTCGAAGAGGAAAAATATATCATCACGCGTTGGAGCAGCCTAAACATTTGGCAAATCTTGCACAATTGGCCCACCTCCTGGTTTCCCGTCGCTTGGTTTTTTCGTCGCAGAAAGACAGAAGTTACTCAGCCATGTCCTGCAGCTTCCTTTCAGATGTATGTGACAAAGCAGCTCAGCTTGTTAGTTGCACAGAAAGACGGGCATTCAGAACTAAAGTTTGACCCAACCAAGCCTGTTGTAGTGTCACCGTTCACAGCACAGCGACCTGAAAGTGCATAAACCTTAGGCTCGGAAACATCAACTCTGAGAGGTTGCCAGGTGCCAGAACCTTACGTAATGAATTATGTCTGATGTTCTTCCAGTAAGATTCGTTCTACCAACTTTGCTGCCTGAAAAGCGTTGCAAAAGCTACCAACTGGTCTCAACGTCAAGTTGCCAAAAAAGCATTGTCCTGTTGCAAAAGGGCTGCCACCTCAACAGTTTTTTCAACATAAGTAAGGCCAGTAGAATGAAATCAACCAGGCTAAACGCCATGTTATTCAACACAGACAGCTAAAGACGTTGGAAGAACACACACGACTTGAAGAAAGACCTTTACAAACTGGTCAACCAAAACGACGACCAATTCAAAATGTCTCGCTCGAGAGAAAAAAGACATGACTAACAAGACATATTCCCGAAAAAAAAACCGCCCACAAGTTTACTCCAGCAGAGGTCAAGATGGCGCCTACGATAAAAGCAATTGAAACAACAGGGAACGAAACGACACAAGTGGCGTAAAGCCACATCATGTTTTCCGGAAACACAAAGACATGACCCCTTAAGCCAACGAGTACGCAAACTGGTAGTGTCCCGTGAGTACCATTCATGACAAAGAACCCGATGTCTGTGAAGCTCATGCTATGAGTGTTCCACGGCGTTCTACCCTTGTTCATTCCTCGAAGGAACTGCTGTATCATCACCAAGTTCCACGATAAAGCTGTGCTTGCGTTGTTCCGAACACAACAGCTAGCCTCGCCCACCAGAGCTTGACTTTATATCACCGGGCTGCTGCCCTCTCCTATGAATTTTTGAACAAGTTCAAGTAACTGTCATGTAGCGTGAAACTATTGCATTTTCAGACATTTCTTTATATTCTGAGAGACCATTTGGTCATGCTGTCTAGTTTGTAACTCACGCATTTTCTCTGAGGGAGGGGGATCCTGTGACGTAGAAAGGCAGTGACTGATGGTAGAGGCAGAGCAAGCAGAAGTGATTTTGGAATAACCATTGCGTATGAGCCAGGCAACGTCTCCAATTCATGATATATATATATATATATATATATATATATATATATATATATATATATATATATATATATATATATATATATATATATATATATATATATATATATATATATACATATATATATATATACATATATATATATATATATATATATATATATATATAAGGGAAAGAGGTATATACCTAAGGGCACAATTTTTCGTGTTTTGACACAATAATAATGAGATCTAGCAGACAATAACGCGAATCAATGTATACGGGAATATGTTAGAATCAATGTGGAGTAAATAAGCAGAGCGAAATTTGGTGAAAAAGTAACTTGCCACGAGCAGTATTCGAAACTACGACCTCCGATTTACGCGTTAGATGCTCTAACAATGAGCTATCACGGCGGCCATTCCCCTGCCACTTTAAGTAGTGGGTTAATCTGTGAATTTAGGCGTGAGAGTGTCAGTCAGCGTCACCTGTAGCCATGGTGGCGACTGTAGTACACTCTTTTTATGAGCCTGTATGGCACCACGTAGCACGTAAACTTAGTACGAGCTGGCAGCTAATTGATTGGCCAGTACGAGTCGGCCAGTACGAGACCCTCTTTAATTACGAGAGGGAATTATTTTAGGAGTGGGGAAGGTGACAGCAGCACCAGCACAATGCTTAATCGCTGTCTGTTTTTTGTGCAGTTTTGCGCTGTCCTGGCAGCTCCCTTGGTAGCCACATCTTCGACGGTTTTTGATGTTTCACCGGTTGCTGATCGACACGCGCAAGTTTCGGCTTGCGTGCGCGCCGACTGCCCTGTCCTTCTCTCGGAGCAAAGCCATGGTTCGTTCGTCAGCATGCCGGCAACCTTCTTCGATGACATCATCCATGACAGTGTACTTCTGAAAACGCCCACCGATGTGACGTCGGTGGTCAAGGATATAAAAGCGCCGCCACAACTGCATCGCTTCAGTGGGGAAAGTGACAGCAGCACCAGCACAATTCTTAATCGCTGTCTGTTCCTTGTGTAGGTACGTTACCCAAGCAATGCCTATCGCCTTCGTTCTGACGATCGATTTTTGCTGCTGGTACCTTGCCCCCACATTTGCTCATTTATGCTTACTTCATCATATGCTGCTAATGTACCTGGCCTGTGTAGTCTCTTACTAAGCGGCGATGTGGAGTTAAACCCGGGACCTCCGCAAAGGCTAATTCGCGCTAATTTGGCTAACTCAGGCCTTACATCGCGCACAGGTTCTCCTACTCGAACGGATTTTAATAATCCATCAAGTTCTGATGCCGACAATGAATGATCTGTTTCAGAAATGTTTTCTCAAATTCTATCTGGCCAGAAGAAAATAGAACAATACGTCGCGGAATTGCGTAACTCTGTCAACTCCCGGTTTGAGGCTATCGAAACGCGCTTAACTGTTCTAGAGAAGACTCCACCTTTTCACAATGCTGCATTCTACGACAAACTGCGTTGCCAAATTGAAGAGCTGTCTTGTACAGTCAAGAAGCTTTCTTCTCGAAATGATGATTTAGAAAGACCAGTTTTTTTCGGACATACTTATATTTGAATTTCCGCAGATCGAACGGTTCCACAGAATCGGTAGTTACTTTGGTAGTAAACCTCGCCCGGTCATTCTCTAACTTCTTGACTTCCACGAAAAGATTAAGGTGCTGAAGAATGGCTTTAAGCTGAAAGGTTACAACATGCGCAAAACGGAGGACTTGTCTGAACACATACGGATTATTCGCCAAAAACTAAGGGACGCCACTGCTTCTTAAATTTAGGAATGACGGTTTCACTGTGCAATTAAGGTACGATCATGTATATGTAGATAATGCGCGGTCTAAGTGGTATTGTATTTCCAACTCATTAGTAAAATCCACCAAACAGTCTTCTAAACGCCCCACTCTTACGAAATGACCGAATAATGATAACGTGTGTATTCTCAATATAATTGCCAGAAGTCTAATAAACTTCTTGATTTTGTACACTTGCTTGCTACCTATTGTCTTCACATTCTTGGCGTCACGGAAACATGGCTTCATGGCGACATATATGATTCTGAAATTACTCCACCAGGGTTCAATGTTGTTCGTACTGATCGATTGCATGGCCGAGGTGGCGGCGTTGCCATCTTCTTGAGGTCTGATTTAAGTTTTTCTGTATTAAAGTCACCTGCAGATAATGAAACCGTCTGGTGCAAGGTTCATATCGCGAGCTCTCTTATAATTGTCGGTGTATTTTATCGTCCCCCAGGTTCATCACTAGATCAGTTCACAGTACTCAGTAGCTTTATACAACAAAAAGGCTTTTCTTCAGGTAACCTAATTTACATGGGAGACTTTATTGTGCCTGGCATTTCATGGCCATCGCTCTCCACTTTGGGCATCGATTCATGAATTTGTAGAAAGGCGACTAATTTTTCACGAAACTTAGGCTTTAAACAAGTTGTCACTGATGCCACAAGGGACAATGTTATACTGGACTGCGTTTTCCTCAGTGCTTTGCTGTATACAACGGGGTTTACAGCTCAGGTCATTATTGGTATTTCTGATCTTAAAGGTGTACTAATCTCTCTTAATTGCACAGTTCCGAAACGCCGCTATGAGTATACAATGTTTCGCGATTATAGCCTGGCTGACGATGTGTCTGTAATTGACACCTTAAGCAGCGAGTTTGACATTTTTAATGAACTTAGCTATACTAGTGATGTCAACAGTTTGGTGTCTCGTTTTGAAAACCATGTTATAGAATGTATTGAAACACATGTACCACTAAAAACTAAAAAGAAAAATACTGAAATTCTATGTATAACGAGAGAAATACTGCATTTAAAGCGTCAACTATCAAGACTAAGGCATGCAAGTCGTAATGGCAATGCCCTGCATAGAGCTGAATTCAATACAGTGAAGGAGGAATTTCGTAGGAAAATGAATGCTGCTAAAGACTTCTTTTTCTCGTTTACCTTGCCAAATGTGGTTAAGAATAATCCCCGAAAATTTCGGAGCTCATTCTCGCCAAAGGAATGCTCTACTAGTACATTCGTCCTTAATGAAACTCCTACTAGCCAGCCGCAGGTCATTGCCAATGCATTTAACGAATACTTTACGTCTGTCTTTGCTCAGGATAATCACGAAATTTCTTCTTGCACTCCACTTCATGCCTCACTTGTTTTTATTGATGATGTCTCTGTGTCTACAGAAGAAGTTTTAAATTTGATTTTAAATGTTGATTAAAAAAGTCGTCTAACCCAGACAATGTTAATAATATTCTTCTTCATCGCTAATCTCTATGGACAAGCCAATACCTGTCAGTAAGTTTCAACAAATCATTATCAGCATCAACTGTTCCGTCATCGTGGACAATTGCACAAGTCCTTCCACTCCACAAATCAGGTAGTAGGCAATCTGTATTAAATTACAGGATATCATTAACCTCTCCTTCATGCAAACTACTGGAACATATTGTCTTCAAACCCACCATCAATTTTCTCGAAACTAACAATATTCTGTCCAATGCACAACATGTTTTCCGGCGTGGATTTAGTACCATAACTCAGCTGACAAAATTCACTCATGATATATCTATAGCTCTTGACTTAGGTCTTCAGGTGGATGCATTATTCATAGACTTTTCTAAAGCCTTCGATACTGTCATCCATTCAAAACTTCTTTATAAACTCAATCTCTTACTAAAAAACCAATCGCTTGTTCAGTGGATTACAAGTTTTTTTTCAAGTCGTAGCCAATACGTATCATTTAACACCTTACATTCATCTAAAGCACGTGTATCTTCCGGAGTGCCCCAGGGATCCGTGCTAGGGCCATTAATTTTTCTGTTATATATAAATGACCTACCCGACACAGTTTCCATTAAAATTCGTCTTTACGCTGACGACTGCGTTTTATATCACTTAATAAATTCACCTGATGATCATCACACACTCCATACATTGTTAATAAACTTTTGCAGGTGGTGCCAAAGTTGGCAGATGAGTATTAATTTTCAAAAGACAGCTGCTATGTGTTTCAGTAGACAGAGAACCCCATTTGTGTTTGATTATTCTTTTAATAACTATGTAGTGCAGCGAGTCTCACAATATAAGTACATTGGTCTCCTTTTCACAACTAACTTATTTTGGTCTAGTCACCTCGATACGACATGCAACAAGGCTTTGAAGAAACTTGGATAACTTACCGCTCATCACGTTTAGCCCTAAGGGAAACAAACTGCTTTTATACCAAACCCTCGTACGACTGATTCTTGCGCCCCGCCACAGTGGTCTAGTGGCTAAGGTACTCAGCTGCTGACCCGCAGGTCACGGGTTCAAATCCCGGCTACGGCGGCTGCATTTCCGATGGAGGCGGAAATGTTGTAGGCCCGTGTACTTAGATTTTTGTGCACGTTAAAGAACCCCAGGTGGTCGAACTTTCCGGAGCCCTCCATTACGGCGTCTCTCATAATCATATGGTGGTTTTGGGACGTTAAACCCCACATATCAATCAATCGACCGATCCTTGAGTATGGAGCGACTGTATGGTACCCTTATAAAATCACTGACATAAAACGCGTTGAATCCATCCAAAAAAAAGCTATTCGATTCATTTACAGACGCTATGATCGTAATTTTTCACCATCATGCCATCTAGCGCAGCTTGGTCTATCATCACTTTCTAAAAGACGAGACATCGAGTCTCTGAAACTTTTTCACTCTTTATTTAATTCACCGCAATATTCACAACACAACAACTACATAACACCTGCCAAACTATCATCCACCAGAAACAGCCACGCACCTAATGTATCTGTGTTTCATCCTCGTACTGATTTCTTCAAATACACCTTTTTTCCTCGATGTACTGAAATGTGGAACCTCATACCAGGTCACATTCGGTCTTTGCAGAAAGATGAATTTTTGAAGGCATTAAAAGACGGTGTGCTGTAAACCTTTCATTGTTTGTATAACTCTGTTTGTAAAATTTTTGTATTTCAATGATCTGCCAAAGTACTTGTGTATTCAGCTGTTTTGTTTTGTACTTTTTTATTATTTCTTGCTGTGTACCCACTCTTGCGATAGCCCTATAACGGGGCTGCAGTATTTGAAAATAAAATAAATAAAATAAAATGAGTAAGGGAAAGAGCTGTATACCTAAGGGCTCGTTTTTCCGTGTTTTGACACAATAATAATGAGATCTAACAGACGATAATGCGAAGGAATGTGTACGGGAGTTTGTCACAACCAATGTAAAGTGAATAAGAATAAAGAAAAGTGCGTGAAGAAATAACTTGCCGTGACATGGAATCGAGCCCACAAATTACGAATTACGCACAGAATGCTTTAACACTGAGCTATCACGGCGGCTACTCCCCCAGCCACTTTAAGTATTGGGTTTCTCTGTGAATTTAAACGTGAGAGTGTCAGTCAGCGCCACCTGTAGCTATGGCGGCGAGTGTGGTTCACTCCTTTCATGAGCCTGTACGGCGCCACGTAGCACGTGAACTTATTTCGAGCTCGCAGCTGCCACTCCCATGTTTACCTTTACAGATAAATCCAATACTTAAAGTAGCTGGGGGTATAGCCACCGTGATAGCTCAGAGGTAGAGCATTGAACGCGTAATTCGGAGGCCGTAGGTTAGATTCCTGCTCACGGCAAGTTGTTTTTTGACCCACATTTCTTTTTTCTTATTTACATTACTTTACATTGGTTCCAGTAACTTCCCCTATTATTTCCTTCGCATTATGGTCTATAAGATCTCATTTATTATATATATATATATATATATATATATATATATATATATACATATATATGAGATATAACAGACAGTAATGCCAAGGAATGTACAGGGGAAGTTATTAGGACCAATGAAATGTAACTAAGAAGAAAGAAGAAAGAAAAGTGGATGAAAAAAATTACCAGCTGTGAGCAGCTGGTAATTTTTTTCATCCAGTGAGCAGCTGGTAATTTTTTCATCCACATTTCTTGGCATCACTGTCTGTTATATCTCATTAATATTGTGTTAAAACACGGAAATACGAGCCCTTAGGTATATACTTCTATCCCTTATATATATATATATATATATATATATATATATATATATATATATATATATATATATATATATATATATATATATATATATATATATATATATATATATATATATATTGTGTGTGTGTGTGTGTGTGTGTGTGTGTATGTCAGCTTTTTGACGCTGCACTTTCATTGTACGCAAAAGTGCTTTAGGCCCGTGGCTCAGTGCTCATAGTTGGGTGGTAGTCGAAATTTCCGGAGCCTTTCACTACGGCGTCTGTAAAAATCATTTGGTGGTTTTGAGACGTTAAACCAAACATATCAATCAATCAACTCACGAACATTCAGTGAGCATGTGCGTACACTGAACACTTCCTCACACCACGCTGTGTAGCCGGGTGGGATTAATATAACAAACTTTTGTAGGTACCGATGAGTTGTTTGCACACGGCGCAAACATTCCTGCCGTTACTGCAAGGAATGAGTGCATTAAGCCACAAGGGAAAAAAGTGCCCCTTCTTGTAGTTCCGTGTGAAAACTTTTGCGCACATTTCCTCATTTGGAAGAGCAAGTAGTGCTTTTCGCGGTTACTGCGCAGAGACTCAGGAAAACCTTTTAGGGTATGTGTGCGTGTACATCTCTGTGAGCTCATCCTTGCTTACAGAGAGAAAAAACTAAGCAGCGCTGCACGGGTGTGCTTCTTTCCAGTCAAAGTTAAATTTCGAGCTGTAAAACACAAATAAAATTGAATGGAAACTAACTAGCCTGACTTCTAATTAGGCCTTCATCAGGAAAAACTCACTGTGTTTCACCTTCTCCTTGGTTCAGTGGGTCACGCTAGAGGGTAAGCTTGTGAGCTGAGCTTCCCGCTGTACTCGAGTACACTGCTTTATTCTTCGCCAATTTGCAAACTGCTGCCATCGCTTCTATTTACCGTAAGAGAGGCAGATCAGATTTATCAGAAAGTAAAGCGCACAACCTTTTGTGGCGTTTCTAGTGTGGCAGATAGAAAGCATTTAACCAGATTCGTCACAATCGTCAGCTCATAGCAGTTTTAATAAAGAAGCGATGAAGATATTCATTTTTGATGAAAGAAAAAAAAATTCTATGAAGCTGCAAGTGCTGTGATTGGCTCATAAAATTATTGCTCGCTCCAATTCATAACAAAGCAAGTACAAGGCGCTTTGGCGCCTTATACTGTAGCCCGCTTTGCAATGCTACAGTAAAAGGCGCGAAAGAGTCGCATAGGCAGCCCGCACCACAAAGAACAAATAAGAACAATCTTCACAGCCGAAATTTCTGAAAAAGCATGCTTTATTACAACATTGTTTGGTAACATTTTTATTTCTTCGTAACAATATTATGAGTGATTAAAATTGATGGAATGATTACTTTCGTTAGTTTTTCCAGCGTGCAGCTGACAGTGGCTACTGTAAAAAGAGGGGGGGGGGGCACCGCCACTCAAATTTTCTCTATGGGGGGCTCCAGCACGCCTTGGCCTCCCGGTTGATACGCCTATGTTAATGGGGTCCTCTTTGATTTCCGCATAGAAGTTCTTGTCCAACAGATGCCAATAGCGTTCTCTCAAGTACTTAGTTTTATCTAATATTACTATCAAGCCACCTTTATCCGCACGTTTAATTACCCAATCCACTCGACGGCTAAAGAGCTCCAGTTACGCTCTTCCAAAAAGAGATTGTTTCCATAGCGCCTTGTTTTCGAACTAGCTGCCTTTTTGTGCTGCAGATGAACAAATTTCTAGGTGTCTCTCCCACTGCTCAGCCGCGCAGGGGCGCCTGCACAAGTAGGCGTTTGGTGTGTAGCGACACCATGGACCCGAGCTAACGGGGGAGTTTCTACTCCCTCCCACGCCTAGCCGTGCGTGGCTTTGCCGTGTCCGGGGAAAAGGGGATCCTGGGGGTTAAGCCGACGCTGGGTGATTGGACCATTAAGGCCCCCCGGCAGAGGCAACACACCTCTTTGGCCGCGGCTTCACGTAGACGGCATCCTTGGGCTGACCCACCCAGGGTAAATCGGCAGTCGTCTTTTCCTATCTCTCTCTCCCTACATCTTCGTCTTTCTTACTTTTTAGCTTTCCTGTCTACTTCTCTCTTCTGCTTACATCCATTTTTCTCGGTGGCAAAGGTTAACCCTGTGCAAATAGCCTATCTTGGTCTAGGCGCATTGGGTTATGGCAGTGTTGTACGGCTGACGTCTGCAAGCTTTCAGCACCTGCAAACTTGCAGCGTCCCCTTGTTGGGCTCCATGGTGGGTGGCCGCCAACGCTGCTGAACAAAAATAAGACCGGCATGCATGGAGAATTCCCTCAACTGTCTGATCGTACCGGCCTAAAGCGGGTATGCACAGACGACATAAATTTCTTCAACTAGCCAATAGAAACTTTTCCCCACTTCCACGTCATTCACTGTGCAAAAACCGGAAAGCAAGCCAGGACCGTATCTCCGTTCGTAGTTGCCAGGCGTCTTACTGAAACTCTCGGGGCTGTATACAAAGTAACCAAAACGGCTAGCGGAGACCTTCTTCTTGAAATTCAGGACAAAGCACAATTTGTAAAGCTAGACAGCCTCTAAACGTTTGGTGACATACCGATCACGGTAACACCACGCAGACCTATGAACATTACTCGCGGAGTGGTATCTGATGCAGACTTACTTGACCTGACCGAAACTGAACTTTTGGAAGGGTGGAAGAGCCAAAATGTCAATAATGTACAGAGAATTATCATCAGAAGAGATAATAAGGAAATACCAACGAAACACTTGATACTCACATTTGCAGCCAATAAACTACCAGATTCCATTCAAACAGGGTACACGGAGATATCTCTCAGGCCGTATATACCAAATCCTCGTCGTTGCTTCCAATGCCAGAGGTATGGCCATGGTTCTAAAAACTGTCGTGGTCGCCAAACTTGTGCACATTGTGGAGTCCTAGGCCACGTGTCTGAGAACTGCAAACAACCTCCACACTGTGTAAACTGCGAAGGAAACCATGCCGCATATTGACGCTCCTGCACATACTGTAAAAAAGAAAAAGAAATAGTTATATTAAAGGTGAAGGAAAACATATCATTTAAGGAAGCACGGCGAAGAGTCTATCTATTCTATGGACCTACATACGCTGATGCGGCGCGTCAGGGGACACCGCCGCACCAGCCCTCGCCACTCCTTCGGCCGGCGCATACCGAGCCGGTGGTTGTGGCACCTGCCCCCAAGGTGGCTGTAGCCCAGGCTAGACCGCCTACTCCCAATTAGAGACCGGAGACTCCAGAGTCTTCGAGTCTCAAGGCTTCCCCTCACCAGGCGAGGCCCGAAATCCGAACTAACAGCCCGCACGTGCGGGCATCCAGTGCCTCCGAGGAGGGAATGGATACGTCGGCACCCTTGGTGCCGAAAGAGCGGCGTGGCTCCTTGGAGCGCGCCAAGAAAATGAAGAAGCAAATAACAGGGCCTGGTGATGGCCCTGTTAAGTGAACTCCAACTCCCCTGCTAAACAGCCACTCGCTTTTCGTACACACAGCATTATTTTACATTCACCATGAACACTCAAATTATACAATGGAACGTCAGGGGGCCTTCTCAAAAACCTTGACGACATCCAAGAACTCTTACACGAACACTCACCAAAAGTGCTGTGTGTACAAAACACACACCCTAATTCAAAACACAAATTTTCTTCGTAAATACGTTATTTTTCGAAAGGACCATGATGATGCCATGACATCATCCGGAGGTGTTGCCATCATAGCGAAACAAGGAACTGCATGCACACGCTTACAACTACAAACAACCCTTGAGGCAGTGGCTGTTCGAATGGTTGTTTTTGATAAACTGATCACAATCTGCACTATTTACATTCCTCCTAGCTATCAGCTGCAAAAACGTGATTTACAATCTTTAATTGATCAACTTCCGGAACCTTATGTTCTCCTTGAAGACTTTAATGCGCATAGCAGGCTACGGGGTGACTCTCGGTATGACGCGCGAGGTCGACTGATTGAACAGTTCCTTCTCTCGTCGAGTGCGTGTCTCCTAAATCGAAAAAAAAACCAACCTATTATAATATCGCTAATAACACCTACTCCTGCATAGACCTAAGCATCGTATCTGCATCTCTTGTGCCTCTACTCCAGTGGAAAGTCGTCAGGAATCTGTACGGAATTGACCGCTTCCCCGTAGTTTTGAGCACAACTACAGTAACTGAGTGTCCACCACGTGTTCTCAAGCGGCTCATAAACAGAGCCGACTGGGAACAGTTTTATACCATCGCTCGTCTAGGTTGGAATGACATATGTACTTTGAACATTGATGTTGCTGTCAACTACTTCACAGCGTTTTTGATTGATGCTTAAACAAAATGCATCCCACAAACAAATGGACACCCTGGAAAACAACGTGCGCCATGGTGGAACTCTGAATGCCGAAACGCGCGCAAACAGCAAAACAGAGCTTGGAGGCTGCTTCGGAACTCACCGACAGCCAAAAATCCTGACACCTTTAAAAAAATAAAGTCTCAAGGCAGGAGAACGCGTCAGCAGGTCAGAAGAGAAAGCTGGCAAAAGTTTTTGTCAGGGATCAATTCATACACACAGGAGGCTAAAGTCTGGAACATGGTCGGTAGGATAGCAGGAAAACAAGCACACACACTTCCACTCGTAAACACTCAGGGTGATACCTTGGAAGATCAGGCAAACTTCCTCGGTGCACACTTTGAACAGATATCCAGCTCGTCCCACTATACCAACACTTTCCAAAAATACAGAACAAGAATAGAAAAGCAGAAACTCGAACCTAAATCCACTAGATACGAGGTGTATAACCGAGCTTTCAGTCTAGCTGAGCTCCGAACATCTCTAAACTCCTGCAGTACTTCTGCCCCAGGTTCTGACCGTGTGGTGTATGAAATGTTAAAAAACCTACCAGCCGAAACACGACAAACCTTACTTTGTTTATACAATGCTATCTGGGTTTCTGGCACTAGCCCTACCTCCTGGAAAGAGGCTATTATTATTCCCATTTTGAAAGAGGGCAAGGACCATTCTTTAGCTTCAAGCTACAGACCTATTGCACTTACAAGCTGCTTGTGCAAAGTCTTCGAAATAATGATAAACTGCCGACTTGTACATATCCTTGAAACAAAAAATTTGCTCGACCCATTTCAGTGTGGGTTTCGAGAAAGTAGATCCACCACAGACACCCTTGTTCGTATCGAGGCACAGATCAGAGACGCCTTTGTTCATAAACAATATTTTCTCTCTGTGTTCCTCGATATCAAAAAGGCTTATGATACAACATGGCGTTTTGGAATTCTAAGAGACCTGTCCCACCTTGGCGTGCACGGCAGAATGTTCCACATAATCGAAAGTTACCTGTCAAACCGGATATTCCGTGTCCGAGTGGGCACGGTTGTTCCCAAACATTTGTCCAGGAAACAGGCGTGCCACTAGGTGGTGTACTTAGCTGCCCACTTTTTCTTATCAAAATGAATTCCTTGCACTTGTCCATCCCCCGCAATATGTTTTATTGTACATATGTCGATGACGTCCTGCTTGGATTCAAGTCATGCAACTTGGCAATGTGTGAGCGGCAGGTTCAGCTGGGTTTAAACAAGGTCTCCGATAGGGCAGAAGAAAACGGATTTCGACTTAACCCACAAAAAAGCACATGTGTCTTGTTCTCTCGAAAGAGAGGCATGCACTCGGAACCTGACATTCGACCGAACGGGCAACGTCTGTCCGTCAAAGCAAAGCATAAATTCTTAGGCTTAATGTTGGACAACAAGTTGACCTTGGTACCACACATAAAGTATATAAAAACAAAATGTTTAAAAGCCATGAATGTTATAAAAGTGTTGTCACGTACTACTTGGGGTAGTGACAGGCAATGCCTCATGAATCTGTATCGAAGCCTCGTTCGCACCCACTTAGATTATGGGGCCGTTCGTAGTTTATCAGTCTGCAACTCAAAGTGCTTTGAAGATGCTGGACCCCGTGCACCATTTGGGCATCCGCCTTTCTACGGGTGCTTTACGCGCCAGCCCCGGAGAAAGCCTTTATGTTGAGTCAAATGAGTGGTCGCTTCATCTACAGAGAACTTACATGTCCTTTGTTTATTTCCTTAAGGTGAAAGTGGATAAGAAGCACTCCTCATACTCTACTCTTAATCATTTGTCGAGCTCAATTCTGTTTCAAAACAAGCCTTCGATGAGGCAGCCCTTCTCACTTCACCTGAAAAGTCTAGTTGAGGAAACTGGAGTCTCACTTGAACACAGATTAATGGCTCCTGTAGCATATCCGCCACCGTGGCAATAGCAGACTATAGACTGTGATGTGTCCTTTCTAGGAGTTACAAAACATGCGCCTATTGCCCATATCCGAACATACTTCCTGGAACTTCAACACAAATACACACGTCCTGAGTTCTTTACAGATGCCTCCAAGTCCAACTTCTTTGTGTCCTACGCTGCTGCCGGCCTATTCTTTTGGGATGCTGGCCCTCTACATCCAGGCACAAGTATCTTCACAGCAGAAGCTTACGTGATACTTGTGGCAGCTAAACACATCAAACAATTACAAATACAAAAAGCAGTAATTTACACAGACTCCCTCAGTGTGGTAACGGCTCTGCACAGTCTTAAAAAACAAAAAAAAACCGATCCTTGTCTCACTTTACTCCATTTTATGAACACTCTACACACTCTAACAACATGTTGTAGTGTGCTGGGTGCCAGGGCACCGAGAGATTTAAGGCAACTTGAGGGCGGATCAGCTCGCTGCATCCGTCCACAAAAGCACTGCCCCTACACCCGTATCAATCCCGGCCCTTGATCTTAAGCCCTCTCTCAAACGAAACCTCAGGCACTACTGGCAGAGCAAGTGGGATACACACACACAAAACAAACTACACATTATTAAGCCACACCTTGGTCATTGGCTGCCAGTATCAAAATCGCGTCATACAGAGGTAATACTAACGAGACTCAGGATAGGACACACATACACGACACACTCATATCTTTTGTCCGGTGGCGACCCACCATTGTGTGACAGGTGTGGTGAAGCACTAACAGTTTTTCACATTTTAATTCAGTGCAAACAATTGGACACTATAAGAAAACAACACTTTCCATTACCCTACCGACAACATATACCTTTACACCCTGCAATGTTCGTCTGTAGGGAACAGCTTTTTAGTTAAAAATTATTGCTAGCGTTTTTAAAAGAAATTCATAGTTTTCATTTCATATACCCGGGCACTCCGTAGCACGACCTCTCCTGAGAGGTTTTCGCTGCGATGGCTACACAAGAAAGCACTTGCCTCACGGCCCTTGGACGCAAGGGTATGAACGAGTGAGGCACTTGTGCTAATGTCATACATATCCACCATCGTCTTTTATTATCACCAACTTTATTCATCTATTCGCACCACACACACACCTTTCACGGCATGGTCATGATTTTATTACATGTATGTTTTTACCCGCCTTACCGCGAGGAATTTTATGGCCCTTATACAGCCGCTAATCAAAATCATTGTCCACATATTTTGTCCCATGGACTGGCGCTCTTTGGCAATCAATTGGCTCTTGCGCCAAAAAACACCATATATCATCATCATCATCCCACTGCTCAGGTGGTGACCAAGTTTTCGCTGAAGAACTCTGTTCGGCTCAGTTAATGGTCATGGAAGTACTCCCATAGGCACATATTTCTTGCAAAATTATATAAATACCGAAACAACTGGAATTGATTATATTTTCCACTTGCTCGTTAGAATGTGAGGCCCTTTAAAAGCAGTCTTATTTTGGTCGCAGATAGCTGTGCTGAAGAAAGATTATCTGCAATAAGAGGCGCCATTTCCACATCCCTGCTGATAGTTATCGGTGTCGCCGGTATAGTTACATATGTAGTAATTGTCTCAGTTACCCCATCCCGCTGTAGCTGGTGACACTTCCACTTTTTCATCACTGATTTCCATAATTCTCGATGTCATAAATGTTCTTTTAACTGAAATTGGACTGACGTCTAAGTGACAGTTTTTTCTCCTTAAGCTCACGTGATTTTTGTTCACTGTGCTGAATAATGATCTGCATGAGCTGCAGCGATGCTTCATGAAGTATTTTCTCCCACTGTGCATGTTGTTCTTGATTATTGTTATAATGGTGGGATTTAGCTTGAAAGACATATCTATCGGTACCGAATCACGGGTTGAGTATGACGACAGCGTCAAGCAGTGGTGATTGTATTTTATACGTTTGTCAATTATATTCCTAATCTATTGAAATGAGCGTGATCGTGTTTGAGGGAGTGGACCCTACCTGAACTCCTTGGCTGTCAGCGTTAGACCATGTGGGCCATCGAGCGGCTTAGCAATAACTGTGGAGGCTGTAGGCCATCGTCGGTGAAGTTGGGTCAGTGAAAGGCATCGAAGCAGGTGGCACAGGATTCTGTGGTGAGGAAAAGTTCTTGCAGAACCTCTTTGTGGCAGGCGCTGAAGAGCAGGCACCAACGGGGGCAGTGGTCCTGGACGGCTGCAAGTTTTTGTGGGTGCCAGCAGCTCATCCTGGTGCTGAGTAGCTCTCTCAACTGAAGCGCCAGCATCGCTACGCTCTCAAAGTTTGAATGAAGACCATCAACAGCGAGGACCCTTCAAGGCGACATCTCATAGAAGGCTTGGTCCAGATAGAAGACTCCGCGACTAAATTCTTTCCGATGGCAGAAGTGGCGAATCTGGCTTTCAAATCGGCGTGCTTCTCTGTTAAACCAGTGTACGAACCTCTTATCCCCACCTCGGCGTCGGCGGTTTGGGGCTCTGGCTAGTGGCAGGCTGATTCTGAGTTCCAGGTTTTGTCACTCACTGTGAATCCACCGAACGAGTTATTTTAAGTTCATCACAGTCTTTGTGCACCCATTTTCTCCAATGTCCACAAGTCCCACATGAACCACCAGCCTCGGCAGTGTTGCTGGTAGACGGTAAAATAGGCCAGAGACATCATTGAAACGTGCTCCGCAGAACGCAGAGGTTTCAGGTTACAGGGGGTAGAACGTTTGGGGTACATGCTTGATCGAGGAATCTCCGATGACAGCACAAGTGAATGGAACGCACGGGCAGCGCACCAAGAACCCCCAAAATTGGGATGAATGGAAGCCACTGCTGTACAACTGAAAAATTTTTCCGATGGGCTAAACGTACTTTGGAAGAGAAGAGACACAACTTAGTGGTTGTCCTAATTTCATTTCCAACGGTTTCGACCAGTGGATCGGTCTTCGTCAGGGTTTGTGAATAAGTGTGACGCTATACGAACATGCCGCATCGGCATGGTGGTGCAAGAATTAAACTTCAGAGAGTGACAAATTAGTAATGTTTCACAGTGACGTTTCACAGAGCTAAGACGACCGAATCTGAAAGCAGTAAATCGGGTTATAAGTCATGCTAAAAACCACGCTGCCAATTCTGCAAACACATCTCCACAACCTATGTTGCCAAGGCTTGGCTCTCAGACTTCACATTTAAAACTGAAGGGCCCCTAAAACACCCAGTGGTCAAAATTTAGTAGAGGTGAGAAAGTTGAGTTCGAGTTTACAACGAAGACGTAGCCGTGAAAATTATCCGTAACGGTGCCGTAATAGCGGAGTTACAAACGTAAGATGATCGAAACGCGACAATCGCTTCTTTCTCTCTTTCCTAGCTGCCCTCTTCCAAAACCACTTGGCCCCGTCAGCTGAGTGCCCCTCCTCATCTCACGCGACATACGTTGCCACAGAGGCGCTGTTCCAGACAGCGTCTACTTCCGGTTGCCGCGATCCACCACTCCGACGCCCCAGCTCGCCGTCAACTGTGTTGTGTGTGTGCTTCTGGGTGCATTGATAGTTGACGAACCGCTGTTGCTGTCGTGGTGGCCCGTGCCTTGACGCTAGCGACTTCGCGGTTGCGTTACGGGCCGCAGATGTCGATTCGCAAGCGCTAACACTACCAAGAACAGCAAGGTGCGCGCGAACAGATGTTAGCAGAGTGACCGGAAATCTTCGCTAGTTGTTCGGCAAATCGCAAGCATCGAAAGCGAAGACGTCGTTGAGTGTCACTGGTGATCCAACACATGCCTGTGGTGTGAGTGGCGTAGACCGGAAAGGAGAAGCTATTGTTTTTTTTAAATTGTGGCCCGCCCGCTACCTGTAGCGCTGCGACTTGTGGTATCGTTGATGTCGATGGCATTCTGCGCGCGATGCGCTTGTTTACTTGAAATCTTCTGCAAAATATTGGAGTAGTTTAAGGTCCTTTCAAGGACTCACTGAATTATGGCAGCCAAAACGTGGTATGTATGTTGCATTGCGATGCCTGTGCCCAGCAGTATATCAGTCAGACTGGTATGGCGTGCACACTACGTTGCAATACCCTCCAACGGTCAGGCTTCCATGGGACTCTTGAACGGGAACAAAAGAAGTCATACTTCATCCAAAATTTTTAAGCACTAACACATGGCATCAATGAAAGAATCGGCATCCTATCATTCCTTAAGGCGTGCAAAGGTGAAGTGGGACAAGAATTGAGTCTTGCATAGTCAATATATTGTTCCTCGGTCTGTTCAAAGAAAGGGCGCAATAGTTATCTGAGGGAATGCAATAACAAAACATTTTCCTCTTGTGTTTATAGCTGTTTTCATTCATATTATTCTTCACTTACTCAGTAATAATATTTTTTATTATTTTCATTATATTTTTATTTTATTTTGTAATACTGTTTTGTCGATCTGAATTTAACTGAGGTTTCAAGCTTGTGCACATATCTTTTGCACAATATCACCGGTTCCTTGTTCATAACACAGGCGCTTGCTAATATCTGTTCTATTTTCACATTTCACATTTCTTTGTTCTCGGTCATTCTATTTACTTATTTTTGCCTTATTATTTGTAAGTGGTAGAACCTAACTAGTGCCAGCCGGTTTCATTAACAAGCGCTTCGGAGAGTGGTACGAAAGGGCTAGATACATGCAGGCCATCCTCTAAACAACATGTGTCTTCTGGCCCAAAACTTAGCCTGTCCTTTTTAAACGCCCTTGTGTGCTTTCACCATCTTTTCCCCGAGATCTGCCAGCTCCCCTTCACAAACACACGCATATGGAACGTGTCAGTGTGGTCTCAGTGTAAACGAAACACCTGTTTTCTCTTTTTTTTTTCTAAATAGCACAGTAGGGGTCACTTCGGGGGCTTTCGGTGCCCGAGTCTCCTCTTTCGCTACAATCGCCTGTCACCCACGCTCACCAACTCTGTCCCTCAACGACCTTCAATAATGCGTGGCAGCTTGGGCTAGTTGGTAAGGCATGACGATACTTATCGCGCGAGAACAGAACGACGACACAGAGACAAAAAGGACGCGAAGGACACGAGTGCTCGTGTCCTTCGTGTTCTTCTTATCTCTGCGTCGTCGTTTTCTTCTCGCGCTATAACTATCGTCCATAATTGGTCACGTAAAACGCTCTACGCCCTCTTCTTTCTTTTTATCTTCTTACTTCTTTTTATGGTACTCCTTTGAAATTTTATTTGGTTTATTAGGAATCTGATGTTTCTATTATATATGTTTTGTCCAAACGTACGACACGCGCCGCACTCTAAACGCGACCTTTCTCAACATTCTCTCTCTTTTGCTAGCTCCAATCATTGGGACGGGAACTGTTTGGCACGAGATTTGTCACCACTGCAAAATATCACAAACTTGTCGCTATTTCCCGTTTCTTTCTTGCACCACCATGCCGATGCGCATGTTCACTTAGCGTCGCACTTATTCGGCTTCTGATGTTTCTATTAGATATGTTTTGCCCAAACGTACGACACGCACCGCACTCTAAACGTGACCTTTCTGAACATTCTCTTTCTTTTGCTAGCTCTAATCATTAAGACGAGAACTGTTTGGCACAAGATTTGTCACCACTGTAAAAGATTACAAATTTGTCGCTATTTCCTGTTTCTTTCTTGCACCATAAAACCGATGCGCACATTCACTTAGCGTAAAATATTATTCTCAAACCCTGAAGAAGATCGGTTCACCAGTCGAACGTTTGAAACCTTCAGAAAATAAAATTAAGGCAACCACTAAGTTTTGTCTCTTCTCTTCCCAAGTATATTTGGCCCATTGAACAAACTTCTTCAGATACATATATAGATACATATTTCTGGATACTTCGCCTAAACTTTTCTTGGCAGTATTGTCTGGTAGATATCATTAGTATTGTGTCATAACATGACAAAACGAGCCCTTAGACATATGCCTTGTTGCTCTCTCTCTCTCTCTCTCTCTCTCTCTCTCTATATATATATATATATATATATATATATATATTGTCTTGTGGTGTAAATTACAAGGGGTGTATTTAGGAACACCGACAGCAGACGTCGTAGAGGCACTCTCAAAAGAGAGCCGTTAAGATTGTCTTCATCTGTCGTCATCTTCATTGACATCGCTCTCATAATATATATAAATATATATATATATATTGTAACGACGAGAAATAAGAGACAACGCCTTTGCTGCAGGCCGGCTGTTCTTATTCTGACTTCGTCTTCGTCGTCTTTCGTCTCTCCCAGGTATGCGCCGAGCACGATCGCCGCTTTGTCATCATTACACTCGGCCACGCTGCAGCTGGTCTACTCCTGTAAGAAAAACACAAACCAATGTCACGTTTGCCGCCGTATGCAGTTCTTCATCCGCGACACATGCACCGCAAAGTTATTCCGTTTTCTCTTGTCTCTGCGCGTATCAGAAGCTGTGGATCGTACTCGCCAAGTGTTATCTCCCAAGCGCTCAGAAATAATGTAAGGGCCGTCGTACTTTGGGTGCAGTTTGTTTGAAGACGATGGCGCACCTCGCTGTAGCCACACCTCATCACCTACACTGTATTTCGGCGCGGGACGGTGGCGTCGGTCGTAGTATCGCTTTTGTGCCTGTTGAGCATGCACAATCCTCCTACGCGCCTCCACACGGATATCGCGACAAAGTCTCTGGCGTGCAGCGGAACGCCCTACTTTAACGGGAGTGTCCAAACCGAACGTAGCATTCAGTTGCGGGAGCTGACCATAGACAATCTCGTAGGGGCAAATTCCTGTGGAGCTGTGTGCCGCCGTGTTCACTGCGTACGCAGCTGCTTGGAGATGATCATCCCAGTCGGCCTCACCTCGTTTGTGATTCTTACAGTACGGTGCGAGTCTAGCCTGGATAGTCTGGTTCGACCTTTCGGTCAGTCCGTTCGCCTGCGGATGGTATGCCGACGCGAAGTGATGGTCCACTCCAGCTTGTTGTAGGTAAGTGCGGAGCTCGCGACTGCGAAAGGTGGTCGACCGGTCGGAGATCAACTTGTTAGGAAGACCGTGTCGCCATTCGAAGCGATCTTTCAGGAATCGGATGACATGGCTAGCAGCAAGCGAAGGCACGGCCGCGACCTCTACGAACTTGGACAAGTAGTCCACAGCGAGTATAATGTAACGATTGCCCGCTGTCGTCATTGGAAGAGGCCCGATGTGATCTATGCCCAACGTGTGGAAAATTGTCTCTGGAGGCTTGATCGGCGTAAGAAGTCCATGTCGAGCTCCAGGACGTCGTTTGTGTTGCTGACAAATCTCGCAACTGGCAACGTATGAACGCACGCTTTTATCCATTTTCGGCCACCAAAAACGTTCTTGTGCCTTGCGTAAGGTGGCTCTGTAGCCAACATGGCCTCCCTCGGGAGTGTCATGGATGGCGCGTAGTACGCTCGATCTTAAGGTGTCAGGAATGACCAGGAGATGACACTCGGTGCTTTTATCGGCCCAGTGACGCCGATACAGCGTTCCATTACGTAAGACAAACTTGGCATTGCGTCCCGCATCGCCAATGGAGTCTATAACGGATGCGAGTCTTCCATCGGCTTGCTGAGCCTTGGTCACGTCCTGTTGAGAAAACAGGATCCAGGTTTCTCGATTTCGTGTGGAGAACTCCTCGATCGGATTTCGCGATAAAGCGTCCGCAAGCTGATTTTGTGCTCCAGCACGGTGACGGATGTCGTACGTATAGTCTTGGAGCCGAACAATCCATCGGGCAAACTTGTGCTTGAGGTGCTGCTTCTGGAACATCCACGCAATCGCGGAGTTGTCTGTTACTACCGTGAAGTGTCGGCCAAACAAGTAGTGGCGGAACTTTTCATCCACACTCCATACTACAGCCAAACACTCCAGTTCATTCGAATGATAATGCCGTTCTGCGTCCGATAGTTTACGACTGGCGTAGCAGATGACGTGCCCACGCCCATTCGAGTCACGTTGAAGTAAAACCGCCCCCAGGCCAATCTGACTCGCATCAGTATGGACTTCTGTCATCCAATCTTCATTAAAGTGGCAGAGCACCGGGCTATGTGTAAGCTGGTGTTTGAGGGTTTGGAAGGCGTTATCCTGCAAAGGACCCCACTGAAATTGGGCGTTTTTCTTCAGTAAGTCCGTGAGTGGAGCAGCAGTTGACGCAAAGCTCGGTACAAACTTGCGCAAGTATGACGCCATTCCTAGGAATACCTGGAGCTGTTTTATAGATGTTGGTGCAGGGTATTTGGCAACGGCGTCTATGCGTTCAGGCAAGGGTCGTACGCCATTATGAGATATCTGATAACCAAGATAAGATATTGTCGTCAACCCAAACTGGCACTTCTCGCGGTTAAGTCGAAAGCCGGTGTTGTATAGCCTCTGCAGAACCGTGTCGAGATTTTGTAGATGTTGTTTTTCTGTTTCCCCGATGACTAGAACGTCATCGAGGTACACGACGCAGGCACGGTCTATCAGTGTGCCTAACACTGTGTTCATGGCACGCTGAAAGGTGCTTGGAGCAGTTCGCAGACCGAACGGCATCCGATTAAACTCGTACAAGCCAGATGGTGTTCGGAAGGCCGTCTTAAACTTATCTTCTTCAGCCACGTTGATCTGCCAATACCCTGCTTTTAAATCTAGCGACGAAAAGAACCTCGCTTTTCGTACGGCGTCAATAGCGTCGTCAATGCGTGGTAGCGGGTACGAGTCTGGTATGGTGTGCTTGTTCAGCTCTCGGTAGTCAACACAGAATCGGAGATTGCCGTCCTTTTTACGGACTAGGACAACAGGTGCTGCCCACGGGCTAGAAGATGGCCTGATTATGCTTGCGGCAAGCATTTCTTGCACCTGCTGGTCAATTAATATCCGCTCTCGTTCGGCATATCTACGTAACGGTATGGACACCGGCGGATGATTGTCGGTAGTAATATGGTGCACTAGCACGCTAGTTCCGGGAAGCTGAGTAGTAGTATCAGCGAAGAGCGATGCGTGCCTCTCGAGTATTGCGGGAAGTGTAAGTGGCGTCGTCAGCTCACCTTGGGATTGCGCCGGAGGCACACTTGGAGCCACAGGATGGAGGTTGACGGTACTTCCTTCCACCGTGAGGCGCACTTCCCCGGAGAGCAGGTAGTCGGCCCCTAAAACCATGTCTGTGGGCAGGTCGTCGAAGACGGGCACCGAGGACAAAAACTTGCTGCCGGCCTCGGTGTTGAGTTGCAGGTTTAGGGCACCGACCGGTAGTACGTCGCCACCGAGACCCCGCAGTGGTGGCTCAGTCCAAGGCTGGAGAGGCTCGGAGGCGTGGCGGCGAAGCAACGCCGTACGTTGAGCTCCGGTATCAACGAGAGCTGTCAGTTCTCCGATGCCGTCGACGCGGACCTTGAGGGTTGGAAGTGGGCGTGATTGATATTGCATCGCTTGAGGTTGGCTTTGTGGGCAGCTTTTATACCCATGCCCGATGCGGCCACACGTATAGCATCCGCGTCTCGGTGAAGCTGGCTCCTTTGGGCCAACTGCAGCCGCCCGGCGATGAGACGTGTCCTGCAACTCCATTGCCTGGCGTACGAAAGTGGAGATGTGGACTGGGTGGTTGTAGGCGGACAAGACGGCTGCGTGCGTCGAGTCATGGATCCCGTCGATGATGTACTGCCTGGCTGCGGAGGAGGTCCACTGTATATCGCAAGCTTGTAAAAGGTCCAGCTTGTCGTAGATGTAAGTCGCGACGTCCTCGGTTGCACCTTGCCGGCGTGACCGCATGGTCATGAAACGGTCGTCGTAAGCGCTCGACGAGAAATAAGAGACAACGCCTTTGCTGCAGGCCGGCTGTTCTTATTCTGACTTCGTCTTCGTCGTCTTTCGTCTCTCCCAGGTATGCGCCGAGCACGATCGCCGCTTTGTCATCATTACACTATATATATATATATATATATATATATATATATATATATATATATATATATTGTGATGACAAAGACTGAAACTGGCAATCTGGCCCAGACGCGCATGCTAGGCGAGCGAGGAGGAGAAAAAACAGGCAGAATAGAACAGCTTGCCCGAGGAACAGGTGTGGTGTCAGTCTCGCTCATTACAATGGCGTAGTTCGACAAGTGAACCCTCTGCAGAAAGACACCGGTACGTGTCTTCGTAGTTCGTCGGCAGCACGGGCTTCTCCGTCAAGCAACGCTGTTCAGGCTTCCTTAGCGATGGGGTCCCACCCTGTGCTTCAGGCATCCTTCAGACAACCTGTGGATGGCGTCCAGGCATCCCCTGTGGCTCTATGGCATGACCTCATGGACACCCTGACACCGCTTCACGGCAGGGATCCACACCGGCTTCCGTCCTTTGAGAATGCCGCCCACGCTTCCCATGGCTTTCATTCCCATTGCAGTACTCTTCCAACATACGAGCCGCCACTGAACGCCCTCCAGGCTTTCCTGCTCGTCAATCTCGCTGGCGTAAGTGGTGCAACCGCTTTTTACTTGAACACCTCGATCACTGACTACTTGGGCTTCACACCTGAGAGCGCCACGGACCTGCGGCGTACCATCACGTTACTCCGCGTCGAGACTAACGACTTTACAGCATCCATCTGTGAGCCAGCTCCTACCATGTTGCCAGCATCGTGTGGCATTAACACAGTGTTGGATGCAGCTGCCTCACACGACCTTGAGGCAAGCACACCGGAGCAACGCAGAGAGCTTCGGTCTCCTCTCGTCGAGCTCTCACACCAGCTCGGCTGCTTCGCGTCGGTGATCTCTGCGTTGCCACCTGCCACCCCACAGTCACCAGCCGTCTGCGAACTACCGGAATTCCACGGGGTCCGGAACGACGCCGACAGCTGGGTGGCAACCGTCAACGTGCTAGCAATGCGCGTGGCCTGGACAGAGAATCAAAATTGGTATGTGGCCATAGACCGTCTTCTGGAAGGTGCAGCGGCGTGGCACCGGTATGAAGGCTGAAAGCAGCAGTCATGGGCGGAGTGGAGCTTCAAGCTCATAGCTACTTCGGGTCCGATTCCCTTTGCCACCTGCCGATGCAACACGATCTTCTCTGAGGATAGAACTCGGGAAAAGCCCGACCTAGAAGATGCAAATGGAGCCCCTACCATCCTGTCATCTCTCGGTGATCAAGATGTACGGAACAATCTTGATCGTGTAACTCTGCCTTGCACAGGCATTTCTGCTGTCGTATTTAGAGCTCCTGAGGAGCACCGGCACGGCGGTGCAGCTGTGTCCGACGGGTCCCTGATGGTAAGCT
This sequence comes from Rhipicephalus microplus, assembly GCF_043290135.1. NCBI lineage: Eukaryota > Metazoa > Arthropoda > Arachnida > Ixodida > Ixodidae > Rhipicephalus > Rhipicephalus microplus. Next base: position 206,716,354 of record NC_134704.1, read on the forward strand.
TTGCGCAACGCTCCGCAAGAGGCCCCAACGCAGGTCGTCCGGTCGACTTAAAGGCCCCGGCCCCCATCCCATTGGACATCCTACCACATAATGAGACAGGTCTCTCCACTGAGTCTAATAACATCCCATCTGACCAGGCGGAAGAAGATATGCGTGCGACGCATGTACTGCCTGATTCGGTAGAGTCTCCGATTTTCGGAACGGCTTCTGTCGAGGATATCGCGCCAGTACGCAGCGTGGCTTCAAGAATCGCTGACTTTATAGCGTCCGGGAGCCCCATAGAGACAAGGCTTCGCAAGTCACGGACTACGCAAGTCACGGCACAGGAGCCACGCCACATTTAAGCACAAGAACTTCATGCCAATTTAGTGCAGATGTCTAATCTCACCAAAAAACATCCCGCGGTCCACCGAAAATTGCGCAGACGACTGCATATGATGCTACTTGTTTCGTTGCCGGATCCACTATTTCCTGCCCTGTTTTCTAAAATTTGGTGGGACAAAAGAAAGCGTTCTGTGATCAACTTGCGAGCATGTCGATCCAGTCGGGGCTGCCCACCAGAACCATCTCCAAGAAAACCACACCACCACAAGAAACTTCTACCATGAGAATGCCTGCTCAGTCCACCAAAGGAAAATCGAAGTCGAACTGCTTTCTCTGAAAAGTCGCAGCGTGGCCGAGGCTGTAGACTGTGACGCCACACTCAATGTCGTCCCACAGAGTCATCATCAATAAAGGGACCAACCAGGACCCAGTCCCAACCACGACATGGCAATTGACCCAGGTGACATAGCCAGTGTCGGCCACCGGAGCCGATTTCGACAAACTTCCAGCGTGGTCGGGCCGACCACGATGATGCCGCCGACCCCGCCCACCTGAAGGAAAGTCAACTGCTGCTGCTAGCCTCACCCACATGAACATGCTCGTGCGGCCCATCAACAATGCTAGTAGTCATGGCCGAGTGTGATGACGAAGACCGAAACTGGCAATCTGGCACAGACGCGTATGCTAGGCGAGCAAGGAGGAGAAAAACGAGGCAGAACACAACAGCTTGTCTGATGAACGGGTGTTGTGCCTGTCTCGCTCCTTACAATATATATGTTGAATAATACTGCGGATCAGAACAACATAGAGTGGTCTATACTTCAACCCCTGGGATGATGTTGCAAAATATTCACTTGGAGCGGGCCTGACTTTCGAGGAGGACGAAGTGGAGACAGGCACGTGCTAAGAATGAACAGCTTCGTCTCCATGCAGAATAAACAGGTCGCCTCCGTCTAACGTCTGCGAACCGGTTATTTTGTTACATTTGGTGCACAAAACGCGGGATCCGCCCCTTCGGAGACTTCTCTCAACGTCACGACCATGGCAATCATTGACCATTTTCGGAAGAAGCGCACTTTAATCAGAGCTGGTGTCACTCGAGCCCTGGCACTGTTATCAAACCTGCTGCAGCAACTGGATCCCGATGCCTCCCAGATTACCAGTCACATGTACTTCCTGAAGGATAAAAAAGCACTGTCGAAGCTCGATCATCCTTGAGACCACAGATGAAGAAACCCTCGACCACGATGTAGGAACGGCACAAGAATACAAAGAGAAAATTCTCTACGCAATGTCACGCGCCAAGTTTTCGCTTCAAGAACGTGACAGGACAGCCAGAACACAGGCTCAAGCAACTGAGCCTGCACTGTGACCAAGTTACCTCGCATCTCCAAACTCCGCCGATGCAGCAGGCCAGGTGAGAGAGCACCGTCAGCGTTCAGTTAAACTACCGAAGCTACAGATACCGACTTTCTGTGGTAGTCTCCGTGGATGGCAGTCTTTTTGGTACCATTTTGACGCTACCATCCACAAGAATACCAAGCTGCCACGCATCGAAAAATAAAGTACCTTCGCACCTACTTGATCGGGAGCGTGAAGCGAGCTGGCGAAGGGATTCGTATAGCAGAGCAAAATTACCACCTTGCAATTAAGACCCTTAATGATCGCTTTGGACGCCAGAATTTCCTTGTGAACGAGCATGTTGACAATATTCTTGCGCTAAACCCTGTGAAAAGCTCGTCGGACGTTCGAAGGCTTCCCCTGCTACACGATAGTGTGCAGTTAAACGTTAGTGCCCTGGAAGGCCTAGGAGTTGCGCCCGACCAGTACATGGTGGTCTTAAACCGTGTCCTAATGCTATGTCTGCCGGAGGATCTCGCCATTATGTACAGAGAGAAATTTAAAGAATCGAACTGTGCCTTCAGCATCGCCGAAACGCCGAAGAACGAACGCGGCTAGCCAAAGACTTAATATGCTTCCTCCACATTCAATAGAAATCCGAGAGAAGGGTCAGTTACGATCTCGTCGTGTGTCGCAAGACGAAACAAGAACTTACATTTCTGAAGAAACGTATAGCACAGAAATGATACCATCAGCGTCCGCCCTATTGGGGTCTGCCTTGCCTGTTAGACTGGCGTGCCAGCTCTGCCACAACAAGGATCAGATGATTGCTGCTTGCAATGCCAAACTATCGGCTGAAGAGAAGCAGGCAAGGCTGCAGTACTCTAATTGTTGTTTCCGCTGTGGAACACGTAACCACATCGCTAGAATACGCAGGAAGTCATTCAATCTTAGACGTGGTACCTGCCAGCGACGCCACCTGACCATTCTCTGCGAGTTACACGCCCACCCGAAAATCCGCACCCCAACGCAGGATCCCCCGCATTTTTTCAACAACCACCGTTAACCATGCCAATGGTCACTACCAGCCAAAGTTACGTTGAGCCCACTCACATATTGCTACAAACAGGTCGAATTTGGGCAGAGCCTGGAGATCACCGACTCCTGGTGCTGGTATGGCTAGACAGCGGCAGTCACCGCACCTACATTCGTGCAGACCTGGCAAGGATGCTTCAGGGTTCCATCTTTGGAAAAGAACTCTCTCTTGTCACTTTTGGAGGATCCAAGTCACGTAGGCGATCTGCACCGAGCGTGCCAACGTGCCGCTTCGAAGCCAGTTCAACGATTCAGTGATTACTTTAGAAGCGTTAACGATTCCTGATTCTGTCACAAGCCCACCACTCGACTCCAACATTTTGCACCTACTTCGCGAACGACAGCACAACGTAGCTGACCACTTTCAACCGAGTACGTGGCAACCGGACGAGATCAGTGTCATCATAGGAACCAACGCCTATTGGAAGGTCACCACCAGGAAAATTGACCGCGTGACTGAAACACTAACAGCAATAGAGACACTGTTTGGCTGGATGGTACAGGGACCCTTGTCGTCTGACAGCATCCAGCGCCCGTCTAGCACACTGTTCGTCTTGAGCCGCAATCCTTCTGCAACATCTGGCACCTCAAGTCGCCGGTCCACCGAACCTAACCTACCATTCTTCCTGGCGGGCCTCATGGCCTGTTTGCTACTACTGTGGAATTCAAGGACACATTTGCCGGGTCTGTCGACGTCGGCAGCAAGATGAACGTCATGGTTATGCCACTTTTGAACGAGACGACACATGTGCTCTAGGTTACTACCGTTATGCCGACAGTCGTTCCAACCACCGATCACCGTCTCCTGTGCGCGTTTCCAACACGACCAACAATACACGTGCATCCCGACCACGCTCCCCTTTGCCACTCCGACGCTCTGTTTCACCACCTCGGCCTGTCTCTCAACTGGCTGCCCAGCGATCGGAAAACTAAACAGTGCAGTTTTGGGAGGGAAAACTGCGTCGCGGCGAAATAACCCAAGTCCTCCTAAACGACCATCAAACATGTTATTGGTAACTGTGCAAGGTGTGCGGGTGTTGGCTTTGGTGGACACGGGAGCAACTATTTCAGTTACGCGTGCCGACTTGAGTTCTCGATTGCAAAAAGTGAAGACACCCTACCTTGGATCATCTTTGATTGTGGCCAATGGAGCAATAATTAGACCATTGGCCCAATGTACAGCGCGTGTCTTCATTGATGGTATTCGTCATCACATCACCTTTGCTGTCTTAATTTCTTGTGCTCATGAACTAATTTTAGGTTGGGACTTTCTCTCATCAGCATCTGCATTGATTTCTTGCCGTCAACGTGTAGTCGAAATGACTGAGACCGATCACTGCAGCGAACGCATCGACGAAAAATTATTGCGTTTCTTCACACCTTCCGAATCCATACTGCTCCCGGGTCAGGAGCAACTCCTCACCATCACTTCTCCGAATATTGCCAATGGTGACGTCCTTATCACCCCTTCCAGCAGCAGTCTAGCTCGCGGCGTTGTAGTCCACTCCAGTCTGGTGCGGTTCAAAGACAGTGCTGCGATAATCCTTGGCCTGAACTCTACCCCAGAGCCTGTCCTCCTACCCAAGGTTCTGCAGTGTCATGTTATGTGGATAACCAGCCGGTGTCTTTGGTCTCTCTTGACGCCTTGACAGCTCAGCCACAACAGGCGCAGTTTGTTACTTCCCCATACTTTGCTCCCGGGATAAATCCTGACCTTTCTGCTTCTCAACGTGAGGCGTTGCTAAATTTGCTAATGAAACACCAGGCCTCCTTCGATGCCAATGCTTCGGTACTAGGACAGACCACAGTCGCGCATCATCGCATTGACACTAACGGCGAGACTGTTGTATGCCATCGTCCCTACCGAGTCTCCTTGGCTGAGCGCAAAATCATCGAGGAGAACGTGACCGATTTGCTAAAAAGAAACATTATACGACCCTCTAAGAGTTCTTTGTCATCACCCGTTGTGTTGGTACAAAAGAAGGATTGATCGGTACGATTTTATGTTGATTACCGTGCGATCAGCAAGATTACCCAAAAGGATGTATATCCGACGCCCCGTATAGATGATGCACTTGACTCATTGCAAGGCGCCCAATACTTCTCCACCCTCGACCTTCGGTCCGGGTATTGGCAAATACCAATGGCCGAAGCAGACGAAGAAAAGTCTGCCTTTTCTACGCCGGAAGGTCTTTACGAGTTTAACGTAATGCCATTCGGCCTATGTAATGCTCCCGCCACATTTGACAAGATGATCGACACTGTTCTTCGTGGCCTCAAGTGGAAAACTTGTCTATGCTACCTCGATGATATTGGCATGCTTTCTTCGACTTTTGCTGACCATCTGCAACGCCTAGATCAAATGCTCACATGTCTCTCCAATGCTGGACTTGAACTAAACACAAAGAAGTGCCATTAGGGCAACACAGCTATAATAGTTCTAGGACATCTCATTAGTAAAGATGGCATTCAGCCCGATCCTGACAAAATTTCTGCAGTCCTCAACTTTCCGCGACCCTTTCGCTCCAAAGAACTCCGCACTTTCCTTGGACTCGCATCGTACTTTCGCCGCTTCATTCGCAACTCTGCCACTATTGCCGCTCCTCTCCACAAGCTCCTTGCCAGTACCGGTTCTTTCGATTGGAATGATCAATGCGAAGCCTCATTTCAAGAACACAAGCAGGCACTGACATCCCCACCGATGCTTGGTTATTTCGATGACAGGGCACCTACAATATTACACACTGACGCTAGTGTACAAGGAATCGACGCCGTACTCCTCCAGCGCGACCATGCCTTTCGCGAGAAAGTTGTCGCGTATGCAAGCACTCTGACCTCTGCAGAGAAGAGGTACTCGATAACCGAACAAGAGTGCTTGGCTGTTGTCTGGTCCATCCAAAAATTTTGTCCGCACCTACATGGTCGGCATTTTACTGTTGTGACAGACCACCATGCTTTTCGCTGGTTGTCCACATCAAAAACATGTCGGGACGACTAGGCCGCTGGATTCTCCGATTACAACCTTATGACTTTGACGTCATCTACAAGACTGGAAGACAACATCAAGATGCCGATGCTTTGTCACAATGCCCTTTGCCACAGTTTTCAGCGCACGTCACATCCCCTTGTCAAATGGGCTATAAAGAGGACGCCTCGTCGGTATCAGCCATTTCTTCCCTACCTTCATTCACCCGTCTGTCAGTACTTACTACTCACCAGCGAGCCGATTCTTACTGCACTGACATCATCGGTCGGCTTACCGGCGCTTCATCTTCCCCTAATGCCAGGCTCCGGAAACAACTCTGACTATTCAAGTTGGAGGACGATGTGCTATATCGATACAATTTCCACCCGAAAGGCCACCGATGGGTTCCCGTCGTACCACGTGCACTACGCACTGAAGTTCTGCGCGCTTCCCACGACGACCCCACGTCAAGACACTTGGGTTACTACAAAACATACGAGCGCATCCGCAGTCGATTCTTCTGGCCAGGTCTTTCCACGACGGTAGCTAAGCATATTGCCTCGTGCGCACTTTGCCAAAACCGCAAGCGGCCCCCAACTGCTCCAGTCGGGACCCTACAACCACTTCCTTGTCCATCAGAGCCGTTCTCTGTCGTCGGAATTGACCTCTTCGGGCCCCTCTCAACTGCATCAGACGACAGGAGATGGATCGTCACTGCCGTTGATCACTTGACCCAGTACGCTGAGACGGCCTCGATCACTTCAGGAACTTCTTCAGAAGTAGCAACTTTCTTCTTGAATGCTATTTACCTAGGTCACGGAGCCCCTCGTGTTCTTTTGAGCGACCAGGGCAAGGCATTTCTTTCAACCAAGCACAGTGAAGTTCTTCAAGCATCAAAAACAGTTCACAAAACAACATCTAGCTATCACACGCAAACCAATGGCTTAACGGAAAGATTTCATCGCACACTGTACGACATGCTGTCCATGTATATCCGACCAGACCATCGCAATTGGGATGCCATACTTCCCTTTGTCACGTATGCATATATTACGTCAGTTCAACAAACCACAGGCTAATCTCCAATTTTTCTAGTATACGGACGCCAACCGACATCACCACTCGACGTTTTATTCTTTCCTGGCCCAGTCAACTCTTCACCATTCGTTTGCGACCAGTTTCTGTCCCGAGTTGCTCGATGCCGTCGTCTTGCCCTTGTAAACACCGAAGCAAGCCAAGAAGATCGCAAGCATCGTTACGATGCCACTCACCGCGTCGTTCTCTACCGCCCTGGCGACGATGTACTTCTGTGGACTCCTGTGCGAACACCTGCCTATGCGAGAAGCTTGAGTCACGCTATCTTGGCCCTTACAAATTTGTCAAACAGACCTCACCGGTGAACTACCTTGTCACACTTGTTCATGTCCCCACTTACCAACGCTGCCGCGAGACAGAGATTGTGCACGTTTTGCGTCTGAAGCCCTATCGTACGCGTTCCCCAGCGTAATTCGCGGCCAGGCTGGCCGCTTCCGTGGACGGCGGAAATTAGTGTAATAATTCATTGGACGTGATCTTCCTGATCTGTCAATAACGATCATCAGTCTTCGCCCGTTCCTCTTCATCATCGGCGACATCTCGCTGTTGCTTGAATAAAGCGTCAGCTGAACCGTTGTACATATACATATATATATATATATATATATATATATATATATATATATATATAGATAGATGAAATAGATGATCAGAGTTTCTTCCGGCTACCGTAATAAAAGTTATAAACTTCGAGAATAGTGCAGTATAGGAAACAAAACAATCAAATATTTATTTAATCCTAACAGTTTCGGCTGGTGGACCAGCCTTCTTCGGAGGATGTAAGTGAAATGATACAAGTTCCCGTAGCAGAGGGTCACCCTCACAGTTTAAAGACCCTCCAAAAAAAAGAGAGAGAGAAAAAGACAAGCGGGCGAACGAGGTAGCAACAGACAACAAGAAGCAGAAGAAGGAGAAAACTAGAAAGGAGCGACGCAGAGCCGCCGGAAACGAGCGGGTAATTCTGGCATTGTTACTGCGTATAGGTAAGACGCGCCGCCAGCGGAGGCGACCAAGAAAAACGAAAAAATGTGGAACATGTTGCCGCTTACTCGCATCCTACACATGGACCGAGTTTAAGTTCACGTGGTTCGGCGGCTGGCCCGTGGCATCGGGCCACACAGACACACACAAGAAGCATACGACCCGCTCCAGCTTTCGGAATATAATGGCCACGTTGGAAAGCTAATGTGCCCTCTCCCCCTTCCTCCACCTGCCCTCTCTTGCAGAAAAATGTACAACCAGTCATACTGAAAATAAATAAATGGGTATTCTTGTAAAGGATGAAAATATATAAAAATAAATAATACTAAAAAAGTACTCAGAAATAAAAATAAAGTCTAATAATACTAACACAATCCGTTTGGTTCACGTAGCATCGAATTCGTTTAGTTTCGCTATATTGACCAACTTGCGTGTGCGACTTCACGTATGTATAAATAAATTATTTGAGTAATTCAATTTCTGTGTTTCACGAAACGTCGCGGAGACACGTGAGTCACCCAGGGCTCTCGTTGATTCCGTGGGTAAGTGATCTGAATTTCTTTACAAAGTATGACTCCCGCTGTTCGCGCTCCCATGTGTTCTGGAAGCCGGATTGTAGGAGTATGACACTTACGCGTTCGAAAGAGTGACCAGGAAGATTGATATGTTTGGAGAACGGCAAATTGGGGAGGCCCTTTACGTGTGCCCTGTGGTTGTTGAAACGCAAACGGAACGCGTTTTCCGTGGGTCCAATATATTCCTGTTTGCACACCTCACAGCGAATTTTGTATACCACATTGGCTGAGTCACAGTTAAGGTCGTCTTTAATTTTGTACACATAGTCTGAACAGGAGGCTTTGGCCGTATCTGTGGTCACCATGTGTGTGCACACCCTGCAGCGAGGTTTCCCGCACGGTCTACAGCCCTGATGGTGCTCGGATTTGTGTGTTTTCGCCCTGACCAGTAAGTCTCTCAGGTCTTTATTTCTTCGGTAAACCACCTTGGGCGGAGTCTGAAAAATGGCAGAGAGGCGACTACTCTGTTTAAGTATGTTGAAGTGGCGGTTTAGTATAGAATTCACCCGAGGGGCGGCGGCGCAGTATGTGAGGATTAAATTTGCCCCTGAAGTTATATCATCTTTATTCCCACCTTTTTCTCCCATTGTTGATTCTCGGTCCAAAGAGCGAGCGCGCTCAATTGCATTGTCAATTATTTTTTCGGGGTACTTTTGACGCAAGAAGGCTGTTCTCAATTCCTGTGCGTGGGTGTCAAATTGCGTGATTTCAGAGCAAATTATTCTGTATCTGTGGGCTTGAGAGTAAGGAACACCTGTTTTGCAGTGATGGGGGTGACTGCTATGGAAATGCAGATACTGTTGGCGGTCTGTTGGTTTTTTATACAGGGAAGTAGATATACAGGGAAGTAGAAACGCCCGGGAGACGATTTGCCAGGTGACATCATGATGTCACCTGGCAAATCGTCTCCCGGGCGTTTCTATTTACTACCCAAAATTCACAAGACTAACAATCCAGGCCGACCCATAGTTTCCAGCAACGGTACTGCTACTGAAAAATTTTCTAGTTTCATTGACTCTCTGATTAGGCACATCCCACAATCATTCCCATCATACATCAAAGATACCAGCCACTTCCTTCGAGAAGTCTCAAAACTTGTGGTACCTCTAGATTGCTATTTGGTCACCATGGATGTCTCATCACTGTACACAAACATTCCCCACACCGAAGGAATCGCCGCCACAGTCGCCGCCTATGGAAAAAGTAAATCGACAAGTGAATTCGACGAAAGCGCTTTAGAGGTGCTCCTAAATCTGGTACTTAAACATAATAACTTTGAATTCGACCAAAATCATTATCTGCAAGTAAACGAAACTGCCATGGGAACCAAAATGGCCCCAAATTACGCAAATATTTTCATGGCCTCTTTAGAGATTCCTTTCCATGAAAATTCTCCATTCAAACCTATATTTTACCGACGCTTCCTCGATGATATATTCTCCGTGTGGGCCGATAGTGAACATAATCTTTCCAAATTCATTTCCGGTTTCAACTCCGTGCATCCTTCGATAACATTCACGCACACGTATTCGCAGAAGAGTGTTCACTTTCTGGATGTCACTGTATCACTCAGTGGCACCACCATATCTACTTCCCTGTATAAAAAACCAACAGACCGCCAACAGTATCTGCATTTCCATAGCAGTCACCCCCATCACTGCAAAACAGGTGTTCCTTACTCTAAAGCCCACAGATACAGAAGAATTTGCTCTGAAATCACGCAATATGACACCCACGCACAGGAATTGAGAACAGCCTTCTTGCGTCAAAAGTACCCCGAAAAAATAATTCACAATGCAATTGAGCGCGCTCGCTCTTTGGACCGAGAATCAACAATGGGAGAAAAAGGTGGGAATAAAGATGATATAACTTCAGGGGCAAATTTAATCCTCACATACTGCGCCGCCGCCCCTCGGGTGAATTCTATACTAAACCGCCACTTCAACATACTTAAACAGAGTAGTCGCCTCTCTGCCATTTTTCAGACTCCGCCCAAGGTGGTTTATCGAAGAAATAAAAACCTGAGAGACTTACTGGTCAGGGCGAAAACACACAAATCCGACCACCATCAGGGCTGTAGACCGTGCGGGAAACCTCGCTGCAGGGTGTGCACACACATGGTGACCACAGATACGGCCGAAGCCTCCTGTTCAGACTATGTGTACAAAATTAAAGACGACCTTAACTGTGACTCAGCCAATGTGGTATACAAAATTCGCTGTGAGGTGTGCAAACAGGAATATATTGGACACACGGAAACCGCGTTCCGTTTGCGTTTCAACAACCACAGGGCACACGTAAAGGGCCTCCCCAATTTGCTGTTCTCCAAACATATCAATCTTCCTGGTCACTCTTTCGAACGCGTAAGTGTCATACTCCTACAATCCGGCTTCCAGAACACACGGGAGCGCGAACAGCGGGAGTCATACTTTATAAAGAAATTCAGATCACTTACCCATGGAATCAACGAGAGCCCTGGGTGACTGACGTGTCTCCGCGACGTTTCGTGAAACACAGAAATTGAATTACTCAAATAATTTATTTATACATACGTGAAGTCGCACACGCAAGTTGGTCAATATAGCGAAACTAAACGAATTCGATGCTACGTGAACCAAAGGGATTGTGTTAGTATTATTAGACTTTATATTCATTTCTGAGTACTTTTTTAGTATTATTTATTTTTATATATTTTCATCCTTTACAAGAATACCCATTTATTTATTTTCAGTATGACTGGTTGTACATTTTTCTGCAAGAGAGGGCAGGTGGAGGGAGGGGGAGAGGGCACATTAGCTTTCCAACGTGGCCATTATATTCCGAAAGCTGGAGCGGGTCGTATGCTTCTTGTGTGTGTGTGTGTGGCCCTATGCCACGGGCCAGCCGCCGAACCACGTGAACTTAAACTCGATCCATGTGTAGGATGCGAGTAAGCGGCAACATGTTCCACATTTTTTCGTTTTTCTTGGTCGCCTCCGCTGGCGGCGCGTCTTACCTATACGCAGTAACAATGCCAGAATTACCCGCTCGTTTCCGGTGGCTCTCCGTCGCTCCTTTCTAGTTCCTCTCCTTCTTCTGCTTCTTGTTGTCTGTTGCTACCTCGTTCGCCCGCTTGTCTTTTTCTCTCTTTCTTTTTTTTGGAGGGTCTTTAAACTGTGAGGGTGACCCTCTGCTACGGGAACTTGTATCATTTCACTTACATCCTCCGAAGAAGGCTGGTTCACCAGCCGAAACTGTTAGGATTAAATCAATATTTTATTGTTTTGTTTCCTATACTGCACTATTCTCGAAGTTTGAATATATATATATATATATATATATATATATATATATTTAAAATATACATCTATATAATATGTTACGGGTGAAAGATGTTTATTGTACAGGCGAGATGATGATGATAGAAGGTTGCAGAAGTCAGCCCTGACACAGAACACATTCACTTCCTTACCCTCTACCCCACTGCAACGGAAGTCTCGTATCATTTCCCCTGTTGCGGACGATGCCCACAGGACGAGTTAGTCAGTGTGGCGCGTGGTACGGCTTCAACGAGGCGACATGTACAACTTAAGTTTTCCTGGAGCGACGGCAAGAAGATGTGAGGCGTCATATAACGTACGTAACGTCGCTAAGGTGCGACAAAACGATAAAGGGACCTGTATAGCTGGCCAGAAACTTTTGATACAAACCACTCCTGCGATATGGAGTCCACAGCCACACCATATCACCTTTGCGGTACGACACCTGTCGAAGTCGCTTATCGTAGCACCCTTTGAACGGTCTTGGATGCGAAAGCCCGGAGACGCACAATGCGCCATGCCTCATCTGCGCGACAGAGTGTCTCTGCCAAGAATAGGTTTTCTTGCTCTGAAAATGGGAGAATTGTGGCGAGTGTTGTACGTGGCTCACGGATGTAGAGAAGGTAAAACGGGCTAAAGCCGGTGGTCTCTTGTAGCGCAGTGTTGTAGGCGTAAGTCACAAACGGTAAAACTTCGTCCCAGTTTTTTATGCTTGGAATCGACGTACATAGCGAGCATGTTAATGAGCGTCCTGTTGACACGCTCAGTCAAACCGTCGGTCTGTGGATGGTTTGAAGTGGCGTGACGAAACTGAGAAGCAGACCGGCGATTCAACTCTACCATGACGTTGGCTACAAACTGCCGGCCACGATCGCTGATGATGGCACGAGGGGGCCGATGCTGGAGGATGCGGTAGCGTAGCAGGAAGTCACAAACGTGATCGGCTGTTGCGGCAGAGATCGCTGTAGTTTCATCATACCGAGTGAGGAGGTGTACATAAACTATATTCAAGCGGTTCCCAGTGATAGATCGTGAAAAAGGGCCCATCAAGTCAATACCGACAACCTCAAAGGGAAAACGTGGAGGTGATATGGGATGAAGAAATCCTGGTGGCACACCTATTGGACTCTTGAAGCGTTGATAATGCTCACAGCTGGTCACGTATTTAGGTGTAGCCTGACGCATGCGGGGCCTGTAGAAAAGTTTCATTGTGCGGGATAGGTCATGTCGAGCCTCATATGCCCCGAATTTGGATCGTCGTGCATAGCTTGCCGTACAATGTGTCGCAATGATTTGGGGACAACCGAAAGTAGGCGGGCCTCTTTTGCAGCAAAATTTTGTTTGTAAATAATGCCATCCTGCTTGACGAATGGGTTTTGATACGGCTTATCGATGGCAGATGAGAAAAAAAAGCCAGAAATAGTTTTGGTGTTGTTTTGTATGGAACACTTCCAAATCTGCAAAACGTCACTCAAGACCGGCCAGACTGTCGTAAGTCGCGATAGGCAGTCAGCGTCCGCGTGACGGCGGCTAATCTTGAAGCAAACATAAAGTCATATTCTTGCAAACGAAGCGCCCATCGTGCAAGACGACCAGTTGGATCTCGTAGACCAGTGAGCCAACAAAGTGAGTGGTTGTCGATGACGATAGAGAATCGGTGGCAATAGATGTACGGGCGAAACTTGGGCATGGCATAGACAGCGGCGAGACATTCTTGCTCTGTAACAATGTAATTTCGCTCAGCTTTAGTGAAAGAACGCCTCGCGTAGGCAATGACATGTGCGGCGGCACCGTGACTCTGAACTATAAAACTGTACCAATATCAATTCCGCTTGCGTCACTGTGAACCTCACTTGGGGCTGATGGGTCGAAATGACGAAGAATATACCCAGAAGGGAAAAGCAGCTTCCACTGCGAAAACGATGACGCACTCTTTCGTGAACTTGAAGGCTACGTCTTTGTTGAGCAGATAAGTAAGATGATGATGATGATATATGGTGTTTTTTGGCGCAAGGGCCATTTGATGGTCAAAGAGCGCCAGTTCATGAGACAGGAATGTGGACAATGATTGTGATTAGCGGCTGTATAAGGGCCATAAAATTCCTCGCAGTAAAGCGGGCAAAAACATACAATTAATAAAATCATGACCATGCCGTGAAAAGTGTGTGTGGTGCGAATAGATGGCAGAAGTTAATGATAATAAAAACGATGGTGGACATGCATGGCATTAGCACAAGTGCCTCACTCGTTCAAACCCTTGCGTCCAAGGGCCGTGAGGCAAGTGCTTTATTGTGTAACCTCTACAGCAAAAACCTCTCTAGAGAGGTCGTGCTACGGAATGCCCTGGTATATGATATGAAAATTATGAATTTCTTTAAAAAACGCTAACAATGATTTATCACTAAAAAGCGGTTCCCTATCGACGAACATTGCAGGGTGTAAAGGTATATGCTGTCGGTTGGGTAATGGAAAATGTCGTTTTCTTAGAGTTTCCAAGTGTTTGCACTGGATTAACATGTGAAGGACTGTCAATGCTTCACCACATTTGTCACACAATGGTGGATCGCCACCAGACAAAAGATTTGTGTGTGTCGTGTATGTGTCCTATCCTGAGTCTCGTTACTATTACCTCCGTATGACGCGATTTCGATACGGGCAGCCAATCACCAAGGTGTGGCTTAATAACGTGTAGTTTGTTTTGTGTGTGTGTATCGCATTTGCTCTGCCAGTATACCCTGAGGTTTCGTTTGAGAGACGGCTTAAGATCAAGGGCCGGGATTGATATGGGTGTAGGGGCAGTGCTTTTGTGGACGGATGCAGCGAGCTGATCCGCCCTCACGTTGTCTTAAATCTCATGGTGCCTGGCACCCAGCACACTACAACATGTCGGTTGAGTGTGTAGAGTGTGCAAAAAATGGAGTAAAATGAAACAAGGACAGAGTTTTTTTGTTTTTTAAGACTGTGCAGAGCCGTTGCCACACGGAGAGAGTCTGTATAAATTACTGCTTTTTGTATTTCTGATTGTTTGATGTGTTTAGCTGCCACAAGTATCACGTAAGCTTCCGCTGTGAAGATACTTGTGCCTGGATGTAGAGGGCCAGCATTCAAAAAGTAAGGGCCAACAGCAGCGTAGGACACAGAGGAGTTAGACTTAGAGGCATCTGTAAAAACTCAGGACGTGTGTATTTGTGTTGAAGTTCCAAGAAGTATGTTCGAATGTGGGCAATAGGCGCATGTTTAGTAACTTATAGGAAACACACATCACAATCTATAGTCTGCCACTGCCACGGTGGCGGGTATGCTACAGGAGCCATTAAACTGTGTTTGAGTGACACTCCAGTGTCCTCAGCTAGACCCTTCAGGCGAACTGAAAAGAGCTGCCTCATTGAAGGCCTGTTTTGAAAAAGAATGGAGCTCGACAAGTCATAAATAGTAGAGTATGAGGGTTGCCTTTTGTCTGCTTTCACCATAAGGAAATATACAAAGGACATGTAGGTTCTTTGCAGATGAAGCGTCCACTCATTTGACTCAACGTAGAGGCTTTCTACGGGGCTGGTGCGAAAAGCACCCGTAGAAAGACGGATGCCCGAATGGTGCACGGGATCCAGCATCTCCAAAGCACTTTGAGTCGCAGACTGATAAACAATGGCCCCATAATCTAAGCGGGTGCGAATAAGGCTTCTATACAGTTTCATGAGGCATTTCCTGTCACTACCTCACGTAGTACGTGACAACACTTTTATAACATTCAAGGCTTTTAAACATTTTGTTTTTAAATACTATATGTGGGGTACGAAGGTCAACTTGTTGTCAAAGATTAAGCCTAAGAATTTATGCTCGGCTTTGACGGACAGACGTTGCCCGTTCAGTCGAATGTCAGGTTCCGAGTGCATGCCTCTCTTTCGAGAGAACAAGACACACGTGCTTTTTTGTGGGTTAAGTCGAAATCCGTTTTCATCTGCCCATTTGGAGGCCTTATTTAAACCCATCTGTACCTGCCGCTCACACATGGCCAAGTTGCATGACTTGAAGCCAAGCTGAACGTCGTCGACATATGTACAATAAAACATATTGTGGGGAATGGACAAGTGCAAAGAATTAACTTTAATAATAAAAAGTGTGCAACTAAGCACACCTTGTGGCACGCCTGTTTCCTGGAAAAATATTTGGGAGAGCACACTTCCCAGACGGACACGGAATGTCCGGTTTGACAGGTAACTTTCGATTATATGAAACATTCTCCCGCGCACACCAAGGTGAGACAGGTCTCTTAGAATTCCGAAACGCCATGTTGTATCATAAACCTTTTCGATATCGAGGAACACAGAGAGAAAATATTGTTTATGGAAGAACGCGTCTCTGATCTGTGCCTCGATACGAACAAGGTGGTCTGTGGTGGATCCACTTTCTCGAAACCCGCACTGAAATGGGTCGAGCAAATTATTTGTTTCAAGAGAATGTACAAGTCGGCAGCTTATCATTTTTTCGAAGACTTTGCACAAGCAGCTTGTAAGTGCTATAGGCCTCTAACTCGAGGGTAAAGAGGGGTCCTTCCCCTCTTTCAAAATGGGAATAACAATAGCCTCTTTCCAGGAGGTAGGAATAGTGCCAGAAGACCAAATAGCATTGTACAAACAAAGTAAGGATTTTCGGGTTTCGTTTGGTAGGTTTTTTAACATTTCATACATCACACGGTCAGAACCTGGGGCAGAAGTACTGCAGGAGTTTAGAGATGTTCGGAGCTCAGCTAGACTGAAAGCTTGGTTATATGCCTCGTATCTGGTGGATTTGTGTTCGAGTTTCTGCTTTTCTATTCTTCTTCTATATTTTTGGAAAGTGTCAGTATAGAGTTACGAGCTGGATACCCGTTCAAAGTGTGCACCGAGGAAGTTCGCCTGATCTTCCAAGGTATCACCCTGATTGTTTACGAGAGGGAGTGAGTGTACTTTTCTTCCTGCTACCCTACGAACCATGTTCCAGACTTTGGCCTCTTGTGTATACGAATTTATTCCTGATAAAAACTTGTGCCAACTTTCTCTTCTGGCCTGCCGACGCGTTCTCCGGCCTCGAGATTTTATTTTCTTAAAGCTCTCAAGGTTTTCCGCTGTTGGCGAGTTCCGCAGCAATCTCCATGCCCTGTTCTGTTCCTTTCGCGCATTACGACACTCCGTGTTCCACCATAGGACGTGTCGTTTGTCGGGCATTCCAGATGTTTGCGGTATGCACCTGGCTGCTGCGTCAGTTAGAAAAGCTGTGAAATACTGCACAGCTTTATCTATGTTTAACCTACATATGTCTGTCCAACTCAAACGTGTAGTGTTATGGAACTGTTCCCAGACTGCTTTGTTTATCAGCCATTTGGGAACGTGTAGAGGACCTTCATATGTTGTTTGTGAACTCAGCACTACAGGAAAATGGTCACTACCGCATAGATTATTTATGGTTTTCCATTTGAGTAGGGGTAGGAGTGAAGGTGATACGATGCTGAGGTCGATAGACGAGTAAGTTTTGTTGGCAACGTTATAGTATGTTGGCTCTTTCCTATTCAACAAACAGGCACCAGAAGAGAAGAGAAATTGTTCAATGAGACGACCTCGTGCATCGGAGCGAGAATCGCCCCACAGTCCACTATGTGCATTTAGGTCCCCAAGAAGGAAATAGGGTTCAGGCAGTTCATCTAATAAAGACTGAAATTCACGTCTTTCAAGACGGTGGTGGGGAGGTACATACAAAGAGCAGATGGTGAGGAGTTTGTTTAAAAGTACCGCTCGAACAGCCACCGCCTCAAGGGATGTCTGGAGTGGTAAATGTGTACACGCAACTCCTTGGTTAATAATAATGGCTACGCCACCGGATGACGCCACAGCATCATCTCGGTCCTTTCGGTATATGACGTAAGCACGTAAAAATTTGCATTGTAAGATTTCAGATGTGTTTCCTGTACACACAGCACTTGAGGTGAGTGTTTGTATAAAAGTTCTTGGACGCCGTCGAGGTTTTTAAGCTGGCCTCTGACGTTCCAATGTATAATTTGTGTTTCCATATTGGAAGTAAAGTAGTGCTGTGTGTACGTTAAGGGAGTGACTTGTTTAAGCTGAAAGGTCGAGCTCAAGTAGCAGGGCTATGATCAGACCCCGTTATGAGCTTTTTAGTTTTTTTGGCGCGCTCCAGAGAGCCGCGCCGTTCTTTTTGCACCAGGGGTGCCGCCGTATCCATTGCCTCCTCGGAGGCACTGGATGCCCACTCATGCGAGCTGGTTTTTCGAAGCTTGGGCCTCGCCTGGCGAGGTGAGGCCTTGAGACCCGAGGACCCTGGAGTCCCTGGTCTCTCTTCAATAGTAGGCGGAGTAGACTCAACTACTGCCGCCTTGGGGGAAGGTGCCACAGCCAATGGCTCGCTCTGCGCAGGCCGAAGGAGTGGCGAGGGCTGTTGTGACACTGCCCCCTGGCGTGCCGCATGAGAATATGTGGGGCCATAAAATGGCGAGACTCTTTTTCTTGCATCTTTAAATGTAATGTTTTCTTTTATTTTTAAAGTGATGATCTCTTTTTCTTTTTTCCAGAAAGAACAGGAACGTGAGTTCGCGGCATGACTACCGCCACAATTCACACAGTGTGCAGGTGCTTCGCAGTTGTCGAAGGCATGGCCCACGACTCCGCACAGAGCACAAGTTTTCCGGCCACGACAGCTTTGCGAGCCGTGGCCATATCTCTGACATTGGAAGCAACGGCGGGGGTTGGGAATATATGGCCTCACAGATGTTTTTGTATACCCAGTCTGAATGGTTTCCGGCAAGTCGCTCGAAGCAAAGGTCAGTACTAAGTGTTTGGTTGGTATTTCTTTTTGATCTCTTCTTATCTTGATACGCTGTACGTTTGTAACGTTCTGGCTCTTCCATCCTCCCAGAAGATCAGCTTCGGTCAGGTCAAGAATCTGCGTCCGATACGACCCCGCGAGATGAGTTCGTGGACCTGTGTGGCGTAAGACTGATGGGTGTGTCTCCAAACGTTGTGATGGTGTTCAGTTTATCGAATTGGTCTTTGTCACGTATTTCAAGGAGTAGATCTCCACTGGCCATTTTGGTAACCTTGTACCCGGCACCGAGAGTTTCGGTTAAGCATCTAGAAACTACGAAGGGGGATACAGTTCTGGCTTGCTTGTTAGTTTTTTCGCAGTGTATAACGTGGAAATGAGGAAACATTTGTCTTGGCCGGATGAAAAAATTGATGTCTTCGGTGCGTACCCGCTTTGAGGAGGCACGATCACTGAGTAAAGGAAATGCTTTCTGCATGCTAATTGTATGTTGTTCAGCAGCGTTGGCGGCCACCCACCACGGAGCCCAACGAGGGGACGCTACAAGTTTGCGGATGCTGAAACCTGCAGACGCCAGCCGTACAACGCCACTATAACCCAATGCGCCTAGACCAAGGTAGGCTATTTGCACAGGGTTAACCCTAGCCGCCAGGAAGTTTGGAAGTAAACGGAAAAGAGTAGAAGATAGGACAGATAAATAGTAAGAGATAAAGACGAAGATGTAGGGAGAGAGAGATAGGAAAAGGCGACTGCCGATTTCCCCTGGGGTGCCGTCTACGTGAAGCCGGGGCCGAAGGGGTGTGTTGCCTCTTTCGGGGGGCCTTAAAGGTCCAATCACCCAGCGTCAGCTCAACCCCCAGGATCCCCTTTTCCCCGGACACGGCAAAGCCACGCACGGCTAGGCGTGGGAGGGAGCCGAAACTCCCCCGTTAGCTCGGGTTCGTGGTGTCGCTACACACCAAACGCCTACTTGCGCAGGCGCCCCTGCGGGAGCAGATGAGTAAGAGGGTCAGCAAAATCGGCGAACCTAGGAACGCAGCACCGAAATTGCGAACACAGGCCTAGGAAGCTTCGTAGTTTTCCTAGCAAGCGCGGTTGAGGAAATGAGGAAAAGTGCTGACTACGTTGATTTTGTGGAGATCAAGCCGAACACAGTGTTTGTCTACGAGATGGCCAAGAACTAGAGTTTCACGATCCCCAAAATGGCGCTTTTTTGAATTCTAGGTAAGTGCTGCTTTTTCAAGGCACGTGAGAACAACATCAAGTCGCCGATTGTGTTCTTCAATTGTGCGGCCAAAGATCACAACGTCACCAAGATAGCAAAGACAACACCATCTATAAGAACACTGACCCTATTTTGTAGCATGAAAGCTGGCGGAGACCTATCTCTACGCCGCGAAAAATGTCCGGTGACCTCACCTCCATCGGCCGCGGCGCCTAGTTTCTCGGTGGAGGAGGAGAAGTGAGACTCCGACGACCTGGTGATGGTGACCGATGCTGGTGGGAGGAGGCTGGAGGCGTCACACTCCGCACAAAACCCGACGAATTGCACCGACTTCCGAGGTCTGTGGGAAGTTGGTTCGGTAGCAGCCGTTGGGTAGCCAGCGATAGTAGGAAGTTTTAGTGCTGGGTACTTAAGCAGCTTGCGTAGTACCAGGACGTTGGGGTGGAGGTATTGCGCATGCGCGAAACCCCAAACAGATGCGTCGCAAGATCGCTTGGGCGATGCGTCCGCGCGGCCATAAACAACGCGGCCACCTAACATAACCTAACCTAACCTAACCCAATATAACCTGCCACAATGGCCTCCCAGCAGAGATAACCTGCCCTGACGCATCATGTTGCCCGTGGTGTAACTCACTTTTACGGCGAGCCAAGCGAAGACTGACCAGAGCCACCAGCTTGAAACAATTATTATAGCACACAGGCGCAAAATCTCGGATAGCATGGATCGGCCACCATCTAAGATGCCGCCTCCATTGAAGCAGCACCAGGTTTTACTTCACGCCCGAGGTGGACATTTTCTGTTACGTGAGGTACTGGTGGTGGATCAATAGGGAATAAATTGTTTCAGCCACATTACCAAAGCTAGAATGGCCTGGAACATAAAGCCAAAAACGTGCGAGCCCCCGATCAGCTGAATAGGTGGAGCCATCTAGCGGGGCCTTAGTAAACCAGGCAATCACAAAACTGTTATTGCAGAAACATAGCGCGATGTACGTCTCGTGAAAAAACCGCGCAACAGCGTTATTACAATTGGGTTACCTTTTTAATCATATTCAGCTCGAAAAAGAATTACGCGTAAGCCAACGTGTTTATGACTGTGGTTGGATGAAGTGTCACAAGATGTCGACACTATCGTTACAGTAACCTTATATTTTTCACCTTTTTGCCTATACCAGCATACTGCACAAGATAAAAAAAGAATCGAGATTCTGCCGCAACGGCGATTCAAAAGTATGTAAGTTAAATGCAGTTAGCAACACCATTTATGGTTCGCGAAAACGTAAAGGTATACATGTTTACGTACGTACGTAAACGTCTACGTATGATGAGCTGAAATCATTGGAAGACATTCGTTTCGGTAAGACGGTAAACGCCAACCGGTATTCGGTAACACGTTAAAGTAAAGGAGTATACGTACAAGATAAAAGATATAGAGTTACAAGTTACACCATTGTTCTGTTGTCGCGTTTGTCGGACTACGACCGGCCGTCCGGATTGCTTGGCATCGACGATTCCGGTTTCAGTCGCAACTACGGCACATAAGAAAAAACAATTTTTTTAGTGTTGAAAGCTGTCATAATAATTAAATAATTTATTGAATGTAATTCACTTCGCTTAACTATGTACGTCAAATTTAACACTTTAAATTGTAAAAATAATTAAAATATACTTACGTGACCGGACGCAATGTTGCTACGAGTGCGTGTGACCTTCGTGCGGCTCGCGTTTGCGTGCGCGCAACCGTGGCGCCAACTAAAAGGCATTCCGATTGGGTATGGGCTGTGTACCCTACGTCGCGTGCTCCAAAGCCCGCAACGCCCCAAGAGAATGCGTACCCAGCACTAAAACTCTCTAGTCTCTCCGAGTACTTGCGCGCCGTGAGGATGCCGGGGGTCGTTGATACTGTGGCAGAGGGGACCGATGCCGCTCTGAGAGCAGAAGCGGGCTATATTTCCATGAACGCCGCAGTAAAAGAACACAGGTCCTTCACGCCCCACTCGCTGCATAAGATGGTCAGTGGGATAATCTTGCCACGCTGCCTTTTTGGGGGGGTGACCTTTGCACGGAGTAGGTTCGTGAATCAGATATATAGACATGACGACGCAACTGTACCTGCATCCCTGAGTCGACGAAGCCCGCAGCATTGATAGACGCAGGCGGGGGCCGCATGGCGTATAAGAACCGTGGCCTGTGCTATCGATGGCGCGGCAGCGTCCCGTCGACCAATTTCTTCGCGCACTAGTTCTCGTATTTTTGACGCCAGATCGCTGGGTGGGAGGACTACGTCGATGCTTGCGACAGTTGTGAAGTTGGGGAGTCTACCGAACTTTGCCGAAATGCGCCAAGCTCTAAAGGCCTTAAATGTTCGGCAATGTCGGATGATGTCATTGGCCGACTGCAAGCCATTCTTTCCTATAAGGTAGAGACAGATATCCTCCGCAATTCCCTTAAGGAGATGCCTGACCTTATCCTCATCAGTCATTATAGGGTCCACACTCTTGCAAAGCTTGAGAACGTTTTCAATATACATAGCGCATGTCTCCCGAGGGACTTGAGCACATTGGCTCAGAGTCTGCTCAGCACGCTTCTTTATCGTGGTCGGATTTCCAAAGCACTTCTTGGTTTTGTCTACAAAATTCACCCACGTAGTCAATTTCTCCTCGTGATTCTCGTACCACACCAACGCAGTTTCCTCAAGAAAAAGTGGTACTAGTTGCGCTAGCCGGTAGTGTCCCAGTGATTATACAGACTTAACCAGCGAGAGTGCCTAAGGCATTCGTCGACATCATCTCCAGGTTTCCCAGAGAACGGGCACGGTTCCCTGTAGTGGTGTCCATAGGTGTTGCGCAGCTGGTTGAGTTTCGCCATCAGGGTTCATGATGACTGGTATCGGCGGAAGTCCTGCGAGTCTGTGGCTCTAGCAAAGCTCGAGGGGTGCGTCTTCTACCGTACTTGTCCGGTGCTCCAAAACGTTTCCCAGCACCTCCACCAATTATGTTACGGGTGAGAGATGTTTATTGTACAGGTGGAATGATACATGGTTCCATAAATCAGCCCAGGCGCAGAACGCATTCACTTCTTTTTCTTTACCCCACTTCAACGAAAGTCCCGTATCAATATATATAGAAAAAATAGATGATTAGAGTCTCTTCTGGCTCTCATAGTAAAACTTCCGTTATAAACGACCAGTGTCCAACAGCCGGAACTGTTAGGTATAACTGTTGGGTTGCTTCTAGAAATTGTTCATTTCCTACTTTTCAATCAGAGACTGAATTTCATCAGACGAAATTTATTAGACTTCGGTGCGCTTTTATATCATTGCCGAGCCAAGAGATTAGAGAAAAAAGGAGAAAGAAGGAATGAAGGGTCAATACTGATAATTAGTCGCATTTCCACGAGCGCGTACTTCCACATTCAAATATCACGTGAGTTTCGTGCAAAAAAAACGTGTACACACAAATTAGTCGCCAAACAAACCATGCATCACATAGAATAAAGCCACGTTTTGGGGGGAGAGAAGAAAAATTGGCAGCATATCCACGGAGTGTATGATGGAGAGTGGGGTGAAGCATTCGTCCGTCCATTCGTACTTGCTTCCGTCCGTCCATGCGTCCATCTGTGTGGCCGTCCATGCGTCCATCCACCCGTCCGTGCGTGCGTCTGTTCATCCGTCCGTCCCTGCGTTTCTCCAAGCATCCGCCCCTGCGTCCGATCAGGCGTCCATCCATGCATCTGTCTGTGCGTTCGTTCGTTCATCTATAACATTCCAAATACCACCCTCTCGCATCTTTTCATCATATATTCTCCATATAGAAGCACCGCCATGCAGTGGACATTCCAAAGACTAAACTAGAGGTGGCACACGCACACTTCCTTATGGCTTGGGCTTTGGATCTACTTCCCACCTTTAACCACCTCGAGTTCATGATATATACTAATTCACTGTATTCATGGCACTGCGGCCCAACGCTCGCTAAACCCTTCTAAAACCAAGGCGTTTACGACCAGTGAGTATAACGTAGCAACCCTTTCCTGTCAGATAATGCTCAATGTACATGCCAATGGCTGCTAATGGGAAATGAGGGACAGGAGAATTCAGCTTTTACTTTCTTACGGCTTGCGCTTTGTATCTGATTCCCACCTTTAACCACCTCAGGTTCATGGTATATACTAGATCATTGTGTTCAAGGCACTGCGGCTCAACGCCCGCTAAACCTTTTTAAAACTAAGGAGGTTTCACTCAGCGAGTATAACGTAGCAACCCTTTCTTGTCAGATAGTGCTCAATTTACACACCAATGGCTGCTAGTGGGGATCACAGCGTGAGCGTTCACTAAAGCCGTATGCTCCTGTCTCTCATTCCCCAATAGCAGCCATTGGCGTGTACATTAATCACTATTTTTTATTGTTCAACAACGCACAGACGAAACCTCTCACCAGCACCACCATGGAGGCCAAATTGTTATACTTGTTAGACACTACAACTTCTACAAGGGAAGAACGGATGCTGCTATAAGGAGCTTCGCCCCTAAAGCAATAAAAAGAGAAGACATCCAAATGAACATATAAATAAGTTCCTGCGGTGCCCGCGGTGTTTACTCAGCTGTAAGAACCGAGCATATTTCCCGGAAAAAACTGATAAAAAATGCATTTTATATATATCTTTGGTCCAAGTGGCTAAATTAGGCACATTCGAGTGGTACGTTTTAAAGTTTCACTTCTCAAGCACACCCCTCATCAACTTCAATCCCTCTTACCGCATAGCTTGAACAAAACACCAGTGTAATATCCTTGTGATCCTTGTCGCGTCCCACCGGTTCTCACAACCCCCTCCTTAGTTGCTCTTGAAGCTTGCGGTGGAGGTCCACGTCAGAACGATGTGGTAAATGCTACAAAAATCAGCTCACGCGTGTGGAAGGTCAGCACAGGATGGAAAAAATGTAGGATAGACGCATGCGAAGCATATACGATTTCCGGTATACGGCTCAAGAATGTTTGAAAAAACGCAACGCGATGGTCCAGTGGCTAAAGTACTCGGCTGCTGACCTGCTGGTCGCGGGTTCGAGTCCTAGCTGTGGCGACTGCATTTATGATGGAGGCGGGAATGTTGTAGGCCAGTGTGCTCAGATTTATCTGCACGTTAAAGAACACCACGTGGTCAAAATTTCTGGAGCCCTCCACTACGGCGTCTCTCATAATCATAAGGTGACTTTGGAACGTTAAACCCTATATATCAATCAGTTAATGTATGAAAAAATATTGAAGGTTGTTTGTTGAAATTGCCGCGGGTATTGAACGTGTAATTTACTTGATTGCCTGAAAAGTGATCACATAAGAGGGGGTGAGCGTTCTTCGACAGTTGCCCACCTTTTTCGGCGAAATGTGCGTGCCTAAGTTGCGTGCCCGAACACGTGCTCTGGGTGACACCAGAAATGGTTGGTTAGGATCACGATTATCCTGAATTTTTCAGAGCACTATTTGAAGACAGTATGCCTTCAGTAATATTTAGACCAGCTCTTAATGTCATCATCTTCATCACCATCATCCTGACGACGTCCTCTGCAGGGCACAGGCCTCTCCCAAGCTCCACCAGTTAACCCGGGCCTGTGCTTTCTGCTGCCAATTTATACCCGCAAAATTTTTAATCTCATCTGCCCATCTAACCTTCTGTCTCCCCCTAACCCGCTTGCCTTCTCTGGGAATCCAGTTAGTTAGTTACCCTTATAGACCAGCGGTTATCCTGTCTACGCGCTATATTGTCACGGGGTCGTGACGTGGCCAAAGACAGAAAACTTCGTGTTGGGATTTAACTGTTTATTTGGGCGAACCTGTGCCCGGTAAAGGGAAAGTCTAATTACAGAAGCAGTCTTGCACAGATAGCAGTCTCGGACTGATAGCGGCGAACGCAGCGTCGGCCTTCGATCAACAACTGACAAGCGGCGAAGCGCGTCGGCATTTATACCCTTGCCGTCGAATGTTCTAACGTTATTGCTGGCGGTGGCGTAGGTTCCAGAACAATCTGTACCGTTCGCACAGTGGGCGTGATCTTATCGAAATGATCTACTACAGTCCGGAACCTTCTCGAAACCTGCAGGCGCGGTTTGCGCCGAGAATCGTGCGGTGTTTCGGAACGATAACAAAAACTTGTGAAATGGAACGTGGCATTGCCCCCCTCTGAAAAAAGGCATCGTCACGATGCTTTAACTGAAGATGAAGGTACAATAATATTGCAAGAAAGTACAATGAATAAATTACAATACAACAATAATACAAAAAACACTGTTTCAGTTTGTTAACGTGCATGAAACGGCTTGAGGCGCGCGACATGGACGACTTCAGGTCGCGATCGGCGTCGTTGAGAGTTCGTGATGCCGTCGGGGACAACCTCGTAATCAAGTGGGCCGAGACGTCGAACCACCTTGTACGGTCCGAAGTACCGTCGCAGAAGCTTTTCACTTAGTCCACGTCGGCGTATCGGCGTCCACACCCAAACACGTTCACCGGGCTGGTATTCCACGAAGCGTCGTCGAAGGTTGTAACGGTGGCTGTCGGTCGTCTGTTGATTCTTGATACGAAGACGCGCAAGTTGTCGGGCTTCTTCGGCGCGTTGAAGGTACTCGCTCACATCGAGGTTTTCTTCGTCGGTGACGTTGGGTAACATGGCATAGAGCGTCGTTGCCGGGCTCCTTCCGTAGACCAATTTGTATTGAGATATCTGCGTCGTCTCCTGCACCGCCGTGTTGTATGCGAACGTCACATACGGAAGAATGGTGTCCCACGTCTTGTGTTCGACATCGACGTACATTGACAGCATGTCGGCGATCGTCTTGTTAAGCCGCTCGGTGAGGCCATTGGTCTGTGGGTGGTACGCTGTCGTCCGGCGGTGGTTTGTTTGGCTGTATGCCAAGATCGCTTGAGTTAAGTCGGCAGTGAATGCCGTTCCTCTGTCGGTGATAAGGACCTCCGCGGCGCCGTGACGTAGGACAATATTTTCGACGAAAAACTTAGCTACCTCGGATGCACTGCCTTTTGGCAAAGCTTTTGTCTCGGCGTAGCGGGTGAGGTAGTCGGTAGCTACCACGATCCACTTGTTTCCGAAAGCCGACGTCGGGAACAGCCCCAGTAGGTCCATACCATACCAATCTGCTGGAAAGGTCGGCGAAGTGGATCAATTGGCTGCAGAAGTCCCGCTGGCCTTGTCGGCGGTGTCTTGCGTCGCTGACAGTCCCAGCATGTCCTCACATAACGAGTGACGTCGGTGGTAAGACGTGGCCAGTAGTACCTTTCTTGTATCCTCGCGAGCGTGCGGGAAACACCGAGGTGCCCTGCCGTCGGATCGTCGTGCAGGGCCTGCAGGAGTTCTGGTCGCCGAGTTGAAGGCACCACAAGGAGGTACTTAGCTCGAAGCGGTGAAAAGTTTTTCTTTTGTAGAAGACCGTTTCGTAGAAAGAACGACGCAAGTGCGCGCTTGAATACCTTCGGGACTTCGGTGGTCCTGCCTTCAAGGTATTCTATTAGGGCTTTAAGTTCCGGGTCGGCCCGCTGTCGTTCAGTGAAGTCGTCGGTAGTTATCGTTCCCAAGAAGTAGTCGTCATCCGAGTCGTCGGGTAGCGGTTGGTCGACAGGCGCACAAAAGAGACAGTCAGCGTCGGAGTGTTTTTTGCCGGACTTGTAAAGGACAGTAATGTCATATTCTTGAAGTCTCAGGCTCCATCGTGCGAGGCGACTTGAAGGGTCCTTCAAGGTGGCTAGCCAACACAAGGCGTGGCGGTCGCTCACAACTTTGAAGGGCCTGCCGTAGAGGTAGGGGCGAAATTTCGACGTAGCCCAGATGATGGCGAGGCACTCTTTTTCTGTTGTGGAATAGTTTGCTTCTGCTTTGGATAGCGATCGGCTGGCCTAACTAATAACCCTTTCAAGTCCGTCAGCACTCTGCACAAGAACGGCGCCAAGACCTACGCTGCTTGCGTCAGTATGTATTTCTGTCTCGGCGAATTCGTCGAAATGGGCAAGTAACGGAGGCGTCTGGAGGCGATGTTTAAGCTCCTGGAAAGCGTGTTCCTGTGGCGTTTCCCACTTGAACTCCGAGTCGGCCTTGGTAAGGTTAGTGAGAGGATCGGCGATGCGGGCGAAGTTTTTCACGAACCACCTATAATAGGCGCACAGGCCCAGAAATCGGCGCACGGCCTTCTTGTCAGTGGGCGGCGGGAAATCGGCGATGGCGGCTGTTTTCCGTGGATCGGGACGAACTCCAGACTTGCTGATAACGTGCCCCAGAAACAAAAGCTCCTCATACGCAAATCTGCACTTTTCTGGCTTCAGTGTGAGTCCGG
This sequence comes from Rhipicephalus microplus, assembly GCF_043290135.1. Classification (NCBI taxonomy): domain Eukaryota; kingdom Metazoa; phylum Arthropoda; class Arachnida; order Ixodida; family Ixodidae; genus Rhipicephalus; species Rhipicephalus microplus. The sequence goes on from NC_134704.1 coordinate 206,744,401, forward strand.
ACGTCTTGATGGCTTGAAGTACAGCTTCAAGGCGCCGAAGATGCTCGTCGAATCTCGAGGAAAACATGACGACGTCGTCCAAGTACACAAGGCAAGTCTGCCACTTCAATCCTGCCAGTACTGTATCCATAACGCGTTGAAAAGTTGCAGGCGCTGAGCAAAGGCCGAAGGGCATCACCTTAAACTCGAAGAGGCCGTCCGGTGTTATAAACGCCGTCTTCTCTCGGTCTCTTTCGTCGACTTCGATTTGCCAATAGCCAGTCTTGAGGTCCATTGACGAGAAGTACTTGGCGATATGGAGCCGATCGAGGGCGTCGTCTATTCGTGGGAGAGGATACACGTCCTTTCTTTTGATTTTGTTCAGGCGGCGATAATCGACGCAGAAACGTAGGGTCCCATCCTTTTTCTTCACTAACACCACGGGGGATGCCCACGGACTCTTGGACGGCTGGATAATGTCATCTCGCAGCATTTCATCATCTTGTCTCTTCATTGCCTCACGTTCTCGCGTCGAAACCCTGTACGGACTCTGACGGAGTGGTCTGGCATTTTCTTCGGTTATGATTCAATGTTTCGTGATCGGGGTCTGCCGAATTTTCGATGACGACGAAAAGCAATCTTTGTATTGCAGGAGCAGGGCCTTGAGCTGTTCTTGCTTTTCGTTCGGAAGTCTGGGATTGACGTCGAAAGCTATGGGAGGGGCTTGGTTCCTCTGAGCAGGTTCCGCAGAATCGGCGAAGGCGAAAGCACTGGTGGCTTCGACAATTTCTTCGATGTATGCGACCGTTGTTCCTTTGTTCACATGTTTGTACTCATTGCTGAAATTCGTGAACATAACCGTTGCTTTGCCTCCCCGCAGCTCTGCAATTCCTCTTGCGACGCAAATATTTCGGGTGACCAACAGATGCTGACTGCCTTCAACGACGCCTTCCAAGTCAGGTGATTTAGGAGCGCCGACTGAAATAATGACGCTTGAGCGATGTGGAATGGTGACTTGTTCTTCCAGCACATTCAAGGCATGGTGTCCTGACGGCGTGCGCGGCGGTAGTGCTTATTCTGTGGATAACGTTATCGACCTTGTTTTTAGGTTGATGACAGCACCATGGAGGCATAAGAAGTCCATGCCAAGGATGACATCTCTCGAGCAACGTTGTAGGACTACGAAGTCTGTAGGATAAATACGGCCGTTAATGGTGGCTCTCGCTGTGCAGATTCCTGCAGGCGTTACGAGATGACCTCCGGCTGTGCGGATTTCAGGGCCTTTCCAAGCTGTCCTAACTTTCTTTAACTTTGTGGTGAACGACCCACTGATGACAGAATAGTCGGCTCCAGTATCGACGAGAGCAGTCACACTGTGGCCGTCGATAAGAACGTCGAGGTCGCTAGTTCGCCGTCTCGCATTACAGTTAGGGCGTGGCGTCGGGTCACGGCTGCGTCGGCTTGTTCCGCTGCTTCTATGTTGCGTCGTCCGGCCACCTTCGGTAAGTGAGCTTTTGCCTTCAGGGCTTTGCCTGGTTGGTATTGTGTTCAAAATGCTCCGTCGCGTCGGCGTCGTCGTCGGAGGATCTTCGGTAGTTCGTCGCACAGCAACCGCACCTCCACCGGTTGCTGCCCTTAGTTTCCCGGATACGGGCTAGGAGACCGGCCCCGCGTTGGGCCGAAGTACTGCCGGGGGTCCGGTGACATGCGGCGGCTGGGCGACGGCGAACGGGAAGGACTTCGTGGTGCCCATTGAGTTCCTGCCAGGTAGTCGGCGATGTCACGTGGCCGATCTCCTGGCTGCGGACGCGGTGCATTGACGGCGAAGCCACGCAGTCCCATCTGTCGGTACTGGCAATGGCGGTATGTGTGCCCGGCCTCGCCGCAGTGGTAGCAGAGCGGGCGGTTGTCAGGTGCACGCCAAACGTCCGTTTTTCTCGGTGCACTGCGCTGGCCCGCTGGGGAACGGTAGAACGTCGGATGGGGTGGTGGCGGCGGTGGCGTCTGGCGACGGAAGTGTGACGGGGCGGCGTTTTGGCGTAGACGGAGAGGAGCGTTGTGGCGCACTGCAGCGGCATAGCTCATAGTTTCTGGCTTGGGCGGCGGTGTTTCGAGAATTCGAAGCGATTGCCGGACTTCTTCTCCCACAATGTCGGTGATCGAATCCACTTGAGGCTGCGCCGAAGGCAACAGTTTGCGCAGCTCTTCCCGCACGATCGCTCGGATCGTTTCACGCAGGTCGTCGGAGTCACTGGCTTGAGCAGCAGCGCATTCTGGAGTCAGGCGACGATTATATTGTCTGGTGCGCATGTCCAGCGTTTTTTCGATGGTGGTCGCCTCGGATACAAATTCTTGGACGGTGTTTGGTGGATTCCTCATTAGTCCCGCGAAGAGCTCCTGTTTGACCCCTCGCATGAGGAAACGAACTTTCTTTTCCTCAGGCATGTCTGGGTCAGCGTGACGGAATAGGCGGGTCATCTCCTCTGTGAAAATTCCAACCTTTTCGTTCGGTAGCTGAACCCGGGTATCGAGTAGAGCAGCGGCCCTCTCTTTGCGAGCGACGCTTGCGAACGTTTGAAGAAATGCGCCGCAGAAGACATCCCACGTTCGGAGCGTAGACTCCCGATTCTCTAGCCAGGTCCTTGCGGTGTCTTCCAGGTAGAAGTACACACTACGGAGCTTTTCTTCGTTGTCCCAGTGGTTGAGGGCGGCCACACGGTCGTATGTTTCTAGCCAGGTTTCCGGGTCTTCAAACGATGAGCCATGGAACGTTGGTGGTTCCCTGGGTTGATGAATGACGATCGCGGGCTGGGACGCTCCGGTTGTCATTGTCGCTGCAGTCGAGGTCATGGTCTTGGTCTTCCGCGCCTTGTCTTGTAGCAGGCCGTACTCCGGTGGGAGACCTTGCTGTCGGCGGCTCGTTCGCTGCTCTTGGTTGGCGTCGGTGTCTTCTCCGCGAAGGGGGCTGGGTTCACGGCTTGACGGGGGCGTCCGCTACATGAACGAAGCAGCACCTCCACCAGATGTCACGGGGTCGTGACGTGGCCAAAGACAGAAAACTTCGTGTTGGGATTTAACTGTTTATTTGGGCGAACCTGTGCCCGGTAAAGGGAAAGTCTAATTACAGAAGCAGTCTTGCACAGATAGCAGTCTCTGACTGATAGCGGCGAACGCAGCGTCGGCCTTCGATCAACAACTGACAAGTGGCGAAGCGCGTCGGCATTTACACCCTTGCCGTCGAATGTTCTAGCGTTATTGCTGGTGGTGGCGTAGGTTCCAGAACAATCTGTACCGTTCGCACAGTGGGCGTGATCTTATCGAAATGATCTACTACAGTGCGGAACCTTCTCGAAACCTGCAGGCGCGGTTTGTGCCGAGAATCGTGTGGTGTTTCGGAACGATAACAAAAACTTGTGAAATGGAACGTGGCAATATGCCCAGCCAATGTCCATTTTCTCTTCTTCATTTCAACTATGATATTCTTAACCACCGTTTGTTCCCTAATCCACCCTGTTTTCTTCTTGTCTCTTAAGGTAACACCTACCATTTTTCTTTCCATTGCTCGCTGCATCGTCCTCAATTTATACTGGAACCGCTTTGTAAGCCTCCGGCTTTCTGCTCCGTAGGTAAGTACCAGCAAGATACAGCTGTTATATACCTTCCTCTTGAGGGATAGTGGCAATCTGCCTGTCATAATTTGAGAGTGCTTGTCAATAATGATCCACCCTATTCTTATTCTTCTAGTTACTTCACTCTCGTGGTTCGGCTCCGTGGTTATCGCCTGCCTTAAGTAGACATAGTCTTTTACTACTTTAAGTGCACTATTACCTATCGTGAAGCGCTGCTCTCTTCCGAGGTTGTTGTACGTTACTTTTGTTTACTGCAGATTAATTTTAAGCCACACCTCTTTGCTATCCTTGTCTAACTCCTTAATCATGAGTGGCAATTCGTCCTCTGAGTGACTCAGCAATGGAGTGTCATCGGCGAAGCGCAGGTTACTAAGGTACTCCCCATTAACTCTTATCCCTAACTGTTCCCATTCTAGGCTTCTTGAAACACCCTGTAAACACGCGGTAAATAGCATTGGGGATATTGTATCTCCCTGCCTTACACTCTTCTCGATTGGTATTCTGTTGCATTCTTCACGAAGCACTATGGTACCAGTTGATTCCTTGTAGATTTATTCCAGTTTGTTTATATCTGCTTTGTCGCGTCTCATTATTCCGAAGTGTTTCCATGGCAGCTCATAGTTTTAGTAAATCAAGCGCCTTTTTGTATTCTGTGAGCGTTATGTATAATGTTTGTTTGTATTCTGACCATTTTTCTATTATTGATTGATAGGATGGATTTAGTCGATTGTTGAGTAGCCTGTTCAAACTCCTGCTTGTTTTTTTAGTCAATTGAATTTAATTGTTGTCTTAATGCTAGCGATTAGCTTTGTAAATAGCTTGTATACGGCGGAGAGAAAGCTGATCAGCCTGTGTTTCTTCAAATCTTTGTCATCTCCTTTCTTATTTATTAAGATGATGGTAACATTCTTCCAAACTTCTGGTGCTCTCCACGTCAGGGGACACTTCGTAAACATAGTGCGTAGTTTTTTTATCACATGTCCTCCGTATTTCAGCAGATCTGATGTTTCTTGGCTCTCACTAGAAGCTTTGCATCTTTCCATTCCCTCCAAAGCGTTTCTGACTTCTTCTATCATTACTGGTGAGATGCCATCGAGGATACTGCTAGTTCTTTTATTAGGGTAGTGGTTGTGTCGGCTACTGTAGATATCTGTAAAACTCCTCCGCTGTTTTAGCTATCTTATTAATTTCGGTAGTTACTTTCCCTTCCTTTTCTCTCAGTACATACATCTGGTTTTTGCCAATCTCATGTTTCTTCTTCACTGTTTCGATGCTTCTTCCGTTCTTTAGAGCGTGATCAATTTTATGCATTGCATGCTACACCTTCCAACATCGGATAATTACGCTTATTAATAAACTTCGAAATCTCTGTCAGCTCCATTTTGTTTGTTGTACTTGAGGCTTTCATGCATTGACGCTTCCTAGTGAGGTTCTTTGTTTACTCGAACAGTTTGCCAGTGTCCTGTCTAACTACTGTACCTGCAACTTCCACTGTACACTCCGTAATTATACTCGTCAGATTATCATTTATTGCGTTTATGCTAAGGCTGGTTTTTTCGATAAGAGCGGAGCACCTGTTCTGAAGTGAGACTCTGAATTTTCGTACTTTCCCTCTCAGTGTTAACTCATTTATTGGCTTCTTGCGTATCAGTTTCTGATGTTCCATCTTCAAGTCTAGCGAAATTCGAGACCATGCCATTGTATGAACACTGCATCGCACTCAGCCAAGCATTTCCACATCGTGTAAAATGGCTGGGTGTGGACTCAGTATAAAGTGTGTTTTGTTGTTATTTTCACCGTTAGGGCTTTTACATGTCTATTTACGGTTCGCTCAATTTCGTTCGAAAGTATTGAAGATTCGCAAATGATTACGCTCTGCGAATTGCACTAATAACTCCACTCTGGCATTTCTTGTGCCGATGTCATAATCTCCTACTGCCTGGTCTCCACCTTGCTTTTTGCCTACCTAGGCATTGAAGTCGGTCATCAGTATAGCATACTGTGTTTTTACCTGATTCATTGCCAATTTCATGTCTTCATGGAAGCTTTCAATTGACGCGTCGTCATTGGCGGACGTAGGTGCGTAAGCCTGTACCACTTTCATCTTGTATATGTCATTGAGTTTAGTTACAATAACTACCACCTTTTCATTTATGCTATAGTCTATTTTTACGTTACCTGCTGTGTTTCTGTGGATAAAAACCCAACGCCCAGTTATCTTTCGCCAGCCAGCCTACGATAGCAAAAAACATGCCTATTCTGATGCACTGCATAGGCCTCCTCTGTCCTCCTAGCCTCACTCAGTTCTAGAACATCCCGTTCAACACCCTCTAGCTCCTCTAGCAGTACAGCTAGACTTGCCTCACTAGATAAGGTTCTAGTGTTGAACGTCGCCAAGCTCCGGTTCCAATGTATATTATTTATAAATCATATTTTATTCGAGCTGTTCCCGTTTCCTTGTACTAGAGAAACCACTTTGCAAGAGTGTAGCTTTGATGGAATCAAACGGGAGCTTTCCGGTGTAATTATGCCAATATATTCCATACTCGAAAAGCTATATTACATTAGAGTTGTCACAGTTAGGGTATGAGTGAATAGACCATGTGAAATTGTAATATGTGCGTTCAGTAACGTTGGTTGCCTGTTTGTGTTTGCACACCTCGCAGCGGGTTTTGCCGCGTGGCTGGCATCCAGCTATGAGTGTCTTTTCGGTTTTCAAATGCACAAGATAGTCTTTAATGGTTTGGGGAGTTCATTTACCACTCGTGGAGAGGAAAAGAAAACGTTTGATAGCCGTTCACTTGTTGCAAGTTGTTAAAGTATCTCTTCAGAATTTTCTTTATTTTAGGGGGGTTTCTACAAACTGTTAAAATCAAGTATTTCCGACTCTCTTGCTTTAATTCTTCCTAATGGTAAAGTAGCTGCTGGCGATCTAGGTTTGCCGCTTGATGTATGGCATCGTTGGCTATACAGAGAGGATAATGCCACTTTGCAAGTACTTTGCGCGAGTTCTCTGCGTTGGCTGCAAGTTCTTCGGGATGGAAGCAAATTCTTTCAAATCGGTGGGTCGGGGAGTACGTGATAGACGTCCCGCAGTGACGAGGGTGACAACTATCAAAATTAACGTATTGCTCTCTGCCTGTAGACTTTTTGCAAACGTTAGTAGTTAATGACCCATCTTTTATTATTACGTAGACGTCAAAGAATAGTATTTCAGTGGTTGAGTACGTATAAGGTAATTTTATGTCCTGACGACCTTCTTTGAAATATTCTGTAAAATAATTAGGCTGTCCTGTGTATTTGTCCAAACAATACAAAAATCATCGAGAAAGACGGCCTGTAGAGAAGTGGCTCATTTTTCTCAGTTGATAGAAACTTACTTTAAATGTCATTCATAACTATGTATGTGTGGTTAGGTGTCATGCGAGTCCCCATAGCAGTGCCATTAGTTTGTAATTAGCTTTGGTTATGAAACTCGAAGCTGTTGAGCTGAAGTACCATCTTAGCAAGGGTTCCCATGACTTTCGAGTTCGGTGAGTCATCATATTTATGTGAACTTTAGGAATCTACTAAGACTTTCATGCCGTCACTGTGCGAGATATTGATGTAAAGGGAAGTTACGTCATTAGTGACAAGAAAAACACCATCAGAGATTCTTACATCTTTGATCGTCCTAATGAAATGGTCGGTATCACGTAGCTATGAGGGGTGTGTCAGAAGTATGTTCTAATTAGGGAGTCTATGTACCTTGATACTGGTTCGGTGAGGGTAACTATTCCTCAAATAATTGGTTGGCCGGGTTTCCCTTTCTCTGTATTTTCGGAAGCATATAAAACCATCCTTGTGTAGCACGTGCCACGGTAAGTGCCCTAGAAAGTTCAAGATCCGACTCCCCAAGCTCTACCAGATCATGGAGTGCAGTGGTTAACTTCATGTTTTAGGATGGGATATTTATCAAACGCTTTGTAGAAAGATGTGTTAGTTAATTGGCGGGTGCCCTCTTGGCTATAAACTAATTTGTTTATTATTAGAATCCCTCCCGTTTATTCGCTGGTTTTATGACGATATCTGTTTGATCACTGAGTGTTTTAAGTGCTCCATACTCTTTGCTTGAAAGTTTGTGGGCTGCTGCCGCTCTGTGTATGCTATATTCCCGAAGCAAGTATTTTTTACGGTTCGATGTAAGTATCTAGAAGCCTCACCCACTTGGACTTTGGTGTTCACTGTCGCCTTGAACTATTAGGTATTATGGTAGTGGTTTCTATCTGGGGTTTGTAAGAGAAGTATTGCTCCAGGCGAAGATTCCGTGAGAAGTCATCGAGGTCTTGTAATAAGAAAAACTGAATGTATTGGCCAGTAGTGGGGCAAAATGCGAAGGGGATTCCTGTTCGTTCATGAGTGCGAAGTTATTAGTTGGAGAGGTTAATCAGGTTTAATTGTGTTAGTAGCGCCTTTCGGCCAGTCGTTTAAGATTTTATGCGGGCTACCAAGTTGTGGCACAGCCGCTGGTTGAGGGCCCTCTGAATTGTCTATGTAGAGCTTGCAGAAGTATGAAAGTTTATTGCTTGCCATTTTTTATCCTAATATTTAGAATTATTGCTGTCCTCTTTCTCTCAAAACATTGTAGTTCCGCAAGTTCTATAGAAGATAGAGAAGTATTATATCTAGCTTGATGTTGCGCCTCCTTCAGAGACGTGAGAACCCTTTCACAGTGCCCCACAATGAGTTCGGTTAGTTTAAGTGAAGAGCCATTCATAATCAGATTACATTCTTGCATTTCCTCTTCGTTAATGTCACTCCTTGACAGCTTAAATGATAGCTGAATGCCTTGCGGGGCGATACCATATTAAGTATATATGTTCATGCTTTGTACCTGCAGGTTATGATATAGACGTATATCAACAATTTTTCTAGTATAAGGAAATGGGGCGTCTGGGGTGTGTAGGGTGCGCGTCGTGTGTGGGAGGTGGTATGGGTTGTATTGATCAGGTTATCATGACCTATTCCAAAAGGACTTGTTTTTGGGCTAGTTGGTGTATACTTGGTGCAGAAGACTGAGGCGTAAAAAACATAACGTGAAGCAGGAAGAGCAGGAGAGAAGACAGAACAGCGCCAACTACCAACTGTTTATTGACCGTCTAGAAAACGCACTGGAAAGTAGAAAAAACCGCGCATGCGGGCACAACCAACAAACATCGCACAGCGTGATGAACAAGGCACTAAGTTATCCAAAAAATGCGTTTCTGTTGCGTACAACACAATAGATGTATCACTGATACAATCGGGCCCTTTTTTTATGTAATAGGCTTCCAAGAGCTCTCCAGCTGTTTGCTTTTTGCTCCTACCAAAAATCACCGTCCTTTCAAACAATGGCACACATCCGCACGCTTTACAGCTATGTTTTTTGCGCCTCAGTCTTCTGCACCAAATATCGTGACATAGTTTAGCCACAGCATTTCCGGCGATTGTACCATTTGAGGAGGGAGCAGATACTTGATCTCTGGGTGCTGGAGGGGAGTCCAATGGCTCGCAGTCGTTTGTGATCAATGGCGGGCCTGCTGAAGTGAACGTGCCGAACTCGGGTCGAGTTGACCATCGTCTGGTTGAGGGAGGCAGAGACCCTGATCTTGAATGTCTTGTTTTCTGTTGCAAGGTCATTGAGAGGCTCTTCTTTCCCCAGCCGCTGGTGTGGCCACCTCTGCATTCTATGTAGTTCGTGCTGAATCGGTCGAATTCGACGACGAGGTCACCGTGGTCTTGATGCGTAAAGAATGGGGTTTTGCTGTATGTTTTTTTAATCAGCAGGTGTTCTGATGGCATGTGCTGACTTTTGTGCGACTGCTCGACTTCCCTTTGCCAAGTACTCGACTTGAGTACCTGTGCATAAGATCAGATCAATGGCAACGGCTAATTCCCTTCAGTGGTGGGCACGTGGTCCCTCCAGGCTCCCTTGTTGTCCCTCCGAGTATAAACGATCACATTTCAGATGTTCCACGCAAGCAAGGATACACCAGTAAATTTCGGGTATACACCGTCCATGGCCAGTGCCATTTTCACCGCGAAGCGGTTGATGGCATGATCGGTAAAAACACGTTCTGGTGGATTTTGCACTAGTACTCAAAGTGATCAATAAAACAATGTGCTTGTCTGTTGATGTATTTCACTTGCCTCCGATTCGAATACCGCAAGCTCGTGTAGAAGCCTCGTGGAAGCACTAGGGTGGCAAATATGGTACCAATGCCTGGCCTTTTATTCCTAATGCAGTCCAGGAGCGTGGCATACTTTACGATGGTTGTCGCAGCACTCGTCCTGACGAGGTAATTTGTCCTGATGTCAAGTATCTGAAAAGACCACTCATCAATAAACCAGGAGAACTTCCCACCTCCCGGCAGCGGCTACTTGGTCGTCGTTCCCTCTTCGCTTCGACGTGAGGTACTTTAAGCATGCTACGAAGAACCTACGACTGGTCATTTGGGCTACACAAGAAAATTGCCGAGGATTAGGCGAGACTATTACTAATTGAGAGTTGTCGTGGTTCTCAAAACTTACGTCCAGGCAATTCTAGATTGCCAGCGCCGCAAGATACCATACATCAAGTTAGCTGACCTGTTGCAGCCTGTCCGAGTACCGACGAGACCATTCGCACAATCTTCATGAATTTTTTGGGTCGCTTTCCAACCTCTTCCACAGTAAACAGATGGATAATCGTCGTTACAGAATACCTAACCTAATACGTCGAGATGGGCATTCTGCCATGGATAACCGCAGCTGAAGCGACGCATTTTTCACCGAAGCCCTCGCCCAATGCACCCGCAATACTCATCACCAGCAGAGGTACTGCATTCATGGCCGAGCTTACGGACTCCGTTTTCCGACTAAGTAGCACAGCTCACGTGAAGACAACGGTGTATCATATGCAGACCAATGAGCTCACCGAACGTCTCAACGACACCCTGGCTGACATGATATGCATGTACGTAGATGAGGAACACAAGAACTGTGACAACATTTTGCTCTACGTCACACTCGCGCACAACACGGCTTGTTAGGAGACCAATCGGAAGACGCTCTTCAGTCTCATTTACAGACGAGATGTTACGACAATGTTAGACGCGATGCTCCCCCATAAATGTTTGCAATGAGATGAACGCCGAATAGTTTACGCAGCGACCAGAAGAAGACAGACAACGTGCCAGGTTGCGAATCACCTAACAAAAACACGATGATGCCAAACATTACAGCCCCTGGCACAGACCCGTCATATGCAACGTGGACGAAAAGGTATGGGTCTGGGCCTCTATTCGTCGGCGTGGGTTCTCAGAATAGCTGTTGGGAAAATACTTTAAACCCTACACAGTTCTGCAATGCATCGATGACGTCAACTAAAAGGTTTTTCCAGACGGCATTCAGTGTTTGCTGTACAGTTTTTATTTTACAAAGCGTTTACTTTGGGCCGATATATATAATGGGGAAATATTGCCGCACTTATGTACCAGTGGAGGCGACAACAAAGCAGCACGAGTGTCTTCGGCCGAGCGCAGAGGTGAAGAAGACGTCGCAATCTTTTCCTTTTATCTTAAAGCGAATTTGTTCATGATGTTTCATGTGCTCGTCGATCCCGCGTTGTCACAATACACTGCGAATGGGGATTTATGTATGCCCTTTGTCTCGGTGTACACTGGTATAATAAAAAATAAAAAATTAGAAAAAAAACAGAGTAAAGGTGTACAATTTTCGGGCCGCAGAAGATACCTCAATTCTTGATTACTTAGAAATGGCTTTTGACGCTATCCCGCCGACAGATGATGTAAATGACCTCTGGGAATACTTTACGAAGGTAGTAAACGACTGTTTGTCACGTTTTGTTCCCCAAAGAGAAAAGAGAACTGCAAAAGCTAACCCATGGATTACCAGAAGCATAATTCACCCAAAACGACGACTATGTCGCACCCGTCAGAAAATACCAAGAAACTCGTCTGTTATTGCTCACATTAGTGCTCAGGTACGAAGAGAAGTCAAGCAATCTAAAAGTAATTTTCTAACTAATATATTGTCTGAATACATATCCAACTCTCCCCAGAAATTTTGGCGGTACCTGTCGAGTTCGCAGTCTGAAATAACTGGGCTTTCTATAGACGGGACCTCCTATAGCGAACCGATTCAGATTGCCGAAGCATTCAATCATTACTTCAGTACCGTTTTTTCTCCAAGTATTGATCATTCAAAAAAAGGTTGTACGTTCGATGATACTGGTTCCAATCTTCTTACCGTATCTAAAGAGGGCGTAATGGCTTTACTGCTTGAATTGGATCATAAAAAATTACCTGGTCCGGATATGATTCCCAACGAATTTTTGAGGCGCTACTTTGATTGGGTTTCTAGTTTCTTAGTTAAAATGTTTAATTTATCTTTGTGTACTGCCGCTGTTCCGATTGATTGGTTATTAGCAAGAGTTGTGCCCATTTTCAAAGCTGGTGACTGCCTTAATGTTTGTAATTACCGTCCAATTTCTATCACATGCACGGCATGCAAAGTAATAAAACATATAATTTCAAAATATATATTTCGATATATAGAAAACAATGATCTGTTTTATAATAAGCAACACGGTTTTAGAAAAGGCCTTTCAACCGTCACTCAGCTTTTTGAATCTGTTCATGCTTTCGCTACAGCGATAAACTCAAAAGAACAAGTCGATGTCATAGCAATTGATTTCTCTAAGGCCTTTGATAGAGTATGTCTTCAGAAACTTATTCAAAAAATGGTAATACTTGGTATTGATCCCGCAATTGTAAGATGGGTTGAAGCGTACTTGCGCAATAGGTTGCAGTTTGTTGAAATAAGTGGCGCACGTTCTTCTCTTTTACGCGTATCCTCAGGTGTGCCACAAGGCTCCGTGTTGGGACCTCTACTCTTTTTAATTTATGTGAATGATATTGCAACGGTTGTGCCTCCTTTTGTTGATGTAAGGTTATATGCAGATGATTGTCTCTTGTTTTGTCATGTGAAAAGTGTTTCTGATCAAATGCTCCTCAATGATGCTCTTCGATGTATTGACAACTGGTGTGAAAAATGGGACATGAAAATTAATTTTGATAAAACTGTGTGCATGACAATTTCAAATAAAAAACCCCCCTTAACTATAAATACACAATAAACAATAGAGAAATTAGGAGTTCTAGTGAGCTTAAATACTTAGGTGTTACTATATCCAGCAGTTTAAGGTGGGAAAAGCATATTGACAATATTACAGAACTGGCGAAGCGAAAGCTGGGTTTTCTGAGAAGGAAACTCCGTAATGCACCGCCCTCTGTTAAATTGTTGGCGTATAAGACTATTGTTAGACCAACGCTGGAGTACGCAGCTATAATCTGGGATCCGCATACTAAAACTGAAATTAACAAACTTGAACGAGTACAAAGATTGGCCGCGAGGTTTATTTATTCAAATTACATGAGAACACAGTCTGTATCACTTTTGCTTGCTCGGGCTGACCTTCAATCGTTAGCTACACGTAGAAAAATAGATCGCTTAAAATTTATTTATGACCTGTATCATAAAAACTACAAGCTGGATCCCAGTGTATACCTGCGCCCCCCAGGACGAGTATCGGCTCGTACCAATCACTCATTTTCTGTCCAAGCTTATGTACCGCGGGTGGATGTATTTAAGTTTTCGTTTCTGGTGCGATCTATTGTTGACTGGAATGCGCTTCCTCCCGAGGTACTTACAGGATGTAGATCCTCACAGGATTTTCAACGACGGCTGGACTTGTTTTTTGCCTAACATTGTTTGTGTATTGTTAACCTGTTCACCTCCCACCCCTGCTACAGCCCGCAAGGGCTAGCAGTATTGTAAATAAATAAATAAATAATCAAGGCCTCAAGGCCTCCAAGATAGCTTCGGCCAACGTGGAGAGCAATGGCTAAAAATGACTGTGTTCACAATCACATTTAGTCATTTACCTGCATGACGTGCATGCTCTAGCTCGTTTGTTAAAGCCGGAACCTAGAGCATTCAAAGCCGACGTTTGTAGTACACTGTAAAAAATTACTCCGAGGTCAGAGTAAATCGCTTGTCCTCTAGCGTCCTCCCTATTCGGAGCCATTTTTGGTCTGGACATCCGGAGCAAAATTTTCTCTCTGGCTCGCTGGGGAAGTTGCGTAGCGCACCCGGTGTCCTAATTTATTCGCGTTTTCCTCCCGCAGGCCGGGGTGATTACGTGAAAACGCCCGAGCACTTTTTGCGAGTTTTCCCTTCGTCTATCCAGAGCTTTTGTGTGGTACCTCAAGAGTATTTAATGGACTTACTTTGTCTGGACAGAATTTCAATGAGGTGGATCAGTGCTTTAATTTTGAAGTGCCTTTTCACTGTTTATTGTATGCTGATCATTTCACGTATTGATTTCATGAAGGAAGTCCCAATTTTTATGCAAGCAGTGCTGAGTTACTGTGTATTCTTTTCTTCAGGGCTCTAGCAGAAGATATTCAAGAAAAAACTTTAGCTATTATTGTTTGATTTATTCAAAATAATCGGCTATTTCTGGATGATTACGTACCATTTGTAAAAAGGAGACAGCAACAAACAAACGTGCAAAAAGCCACCAAAAACAAAACATAGTAAAACAGATCCCTTGAATACAACAGCACTCAAGTTTGAAGCGCAGCGCTTCAAAATGAAACCCTCAATGTTTCAAAACGATGTATGACCAACGAAGAAAGTGCGGCCCCTTAGAACAATCATTGACTATCCCGGAAGAACCATCCATCAGATTCATTGACGACGCAATTGTTGAGTAGATTGCTCTCTGCATAGTTTAGCGAAAAAAAACGATCTTACTTGATAACTAAAAATTATGCGAGAGGCACGAAAAATGAGAACACTGAAACCATGAACACTCACTTGTTCCTATACAAAAGGGCTTGTTTTGGGGCGAATCGGTGCATACTTGGTGCAGATGACTAAGGCGCAAAAAACATTTTGTGAAACAGGAGGAGCAGAAGAGAAGAAAGAACAGAGCCAACTATCAACTGTTTTATGACAGTCGAAGAAACGCACAGGAGAACAACACAATTCCGCACGTCCGTGCACAGCCAACAAACGTCGTACAGCGTCATGTTTAAGACAATAATTATCCAAAAACTGCATTTTTGTGGAATACAACATAATAGATGTATCACTGACCGATTCGCGTCCTTTCTTTTTGATAAAGAAAGCTTTAAAGAGCTGTGTAGCTGCTTTCCCCCCCTCCGCGGTGGTCTCGTGGATAACGTACTCGGCTGCAGACACACGGGTCGCGAGATGGCATCCCGGCGGCGGCGGCTGCATTGCCGATGGAGGCGGAAGTGTTGTAGGCCCGTGTGCTCAGATTTGGGTGCACGTTAAAGAACCCAAGGTCGACGAAATTTCCGTAGCCCTCCAATATGGCGTCTCTCCTAATCATATGGAAGTGTCGGGACGTTGAATCCCACATATCATCATCATGAACATCATCATCATCATCATCATCATGATTATCAGCATTGCTTGTTCCTTCTACCAAGAATCACCAATTTGTCAAATCAAGGCCGACATTCGTAGGCTATACAGTGCGCTGGAAGATGCGCATGATCACTTTTGTCTAAACTATTGGCACGCTCAATCAGTCTGTCATTAATGGAACGCGCCTATGACCTATATAGAACTTGCCACAGCTTAGGGTTGTCTCATATACCACGCTTTGTGCGCAGTGCCCAAAAAGATATGTGTGCTGCTTCTGGTAGCTCCTTTCCTCATCGCATCTGATACACTGATACAATTGAGCCAGCCTGTTGGAAACTACAAAAACTACCGGAGCGCCGTAATGGGTCGCCACCTTCTTGAGGTTATGGCTCTGCTAACATTGTTACCCTCTCAGAAGGCTATCTCAACCACACTTTCGTTTGTTTTGAACATGGCATGTTTTTAAAGAGGAAGGGCACTTGCATTGGGTCACGAGTAAAACCAATTTTACGTGATGTATTTTTATCATCCTTTGACTGCATACTACAAAAAGATTTTACTTCATCTCATCGAAATTTTCATATGTCGATTATTTTTAGTTGGTATGGACAATAGAAGCGCTTTTCCTTTTCCTTTCAATGTGATGGTTGAGCAAGTTTTAGGTGTTTTTATAGCAAACGCTAGGGGCTCAGGTTCCCTAGAGAACTTCTTAAATATAGCTGTTTACAGTTTTTGGACCTGACACACCCTGGCGATTTTTGATGGTCATATATGCTGTGAATACCTCCCTCGCACTAATAAATTATGGTTACTATCCGACTCCTCAGGGATCCGTCCTGTCACCCACGCTCTTCAACCTCGTGATGATCGGGCTTTCCGAACGACTTTCAAAAATAGACGGGCTAAATCACACTATCTATGCGGATGATGTAACGATATGGTGCTCCACAGGGTCGGATGGCTTTATTGAGTCCGCCCTGCAAGAGGCTTTCGACACACCGGTCTCAGGTGCTCACCTGCAAAATCGGAGCTGTTGATATATTTGCCCAAACGCCGGGGTGCCAAGCCCAAAGGGTGGAAACCTCCGGCGGAACGCAATATCACCCTCCACACCAGAGATGGTCGTACTATACCCAGGGTAGACACCATCAAGGTCCTCGGCATGATCATCGAGTCCCGCGGAACCAACACCCAAACAGTACACAAGCTCAGGACTAAGACTGAGAATGCCATACGACTCGTACGTAGAGTAGCCAACAGGCACCATGGCCTCAAAGAAGACAACCTGCTGCGTCTCGTACACGCGTTTGTTTTGTGCCATTTTAACTACATTGCCGCTATACACAAGTGGCTACGTGCTGAGCGCGATAAACTCAATGCGCTTATTCGCAAGGTGGTCAAACGAGCCCTTGGCCTCCCTATCGCTACTCCAACCTACAAACTCCTCGAGCTTGGCGTACATAACACGCTAGAAGAGATCGCCGAAGCTCAGGAACGTGTGCAATTGTCCCGACTCACTACAACCAAGGCGGGCCGCCATATTCTGCGCGAGCTTGGCTTCTTCTCCTCGAGGGCCAGGGACCCCCCAGAGTTGACTCTAATTCCCCGTGAAATCCGCGACCTTATTACGATCGCTCCCATACCACGAAATGTACACCCCGAATATAACAGAGGCAGGCGCCTTGCGCGGGCGACCGCCATTCTCAAGTGCATAGACATGGAAGCGGACAACGTCTCGTTCGTGGACGCCGCTGCCTATCGCAACAACCAAGCCTTCGCCGTGGTCGCGGTATCATCCGCGCAGCAGACGCTTAACTCAGCCACAATCCTCACCCGAAGCCCCGAAGTAGCGGAGCAAGTAGCTATAGCTATAGCTATGCTCGACAGCAAACGGGAATTCGTCTACAGCGACTCCAGGCCGGCCATCAAAGCCTTCGAACGCGGAGTCATCTCCGACCAGGCGTTACGTATCCAGCGCAATGGGCACCCGAGTGCCCTGAAGCATCACACTGTCATCTGGTTCCCCGCCCATCTCGGCCAGGTGCCGGGTGTCCTATCCAACCTCAACGAGATCGCCCATGATGCAGCGCGCGCACTTACCGACCGCACTGCCACAGGGCAACCTCATCTTGCTGGGTTGGATACCAATCGGGATGCACCAATGACGTACAATGAAATTACAAAGCACTTTTACTTGGAACGCCGCATTTTCCACCCCCACATCCGAAACTTAACCGACCGCAGGCATTAACCCTACGCATATTACAGACACACACGTACCCAAACCTTGCCACGCTTCACGTTTATTATCCCGATGCATACCCCAGCGACACATGCCCATCATGTGGACACACAGCGACAATCGAACACGTGCTCTGGGAGTGTGGAACAACTCCTCCCGACTCTACCTCAAGAAAGTGGAAGAGGTCCCTCAGGAGCTCACTCCTCGCCGACCAGCGATGGGCCGTCCAGCAGGCCCACGAAGCGGCCGCCAGGTACTCCCTGTCGGTCCCTACGGGGGAGACGCCCGCTACGCGCTAAGCGCGTCCTGCAGAACCGAAATAAAGTTTTTTCATTCCATTTCATTATATCCGACTCCGCACATTCAAAGACTGTGAAGCGCGGAATCGCTCTACTTTGTTAGGAGTTGGCACTACGCAGATCATGTGTTCATGTTATGCAGGCTACACTCTAAGGCAAAGTTACCCAAAAAAGGAGTAACGGAGCCCAACAGGTGCACACGAAGAACGGATAGACCGTTGAGGAGTAAACCCAGAACGATGAGGAGTAGCCCCGCCCGCGTGCAAGACACATAGTCTGCAGTTTTCATGCAAAAAGACAAACCACGTGGGAGATGCGGGCCGTGTGCAAACCACTGTTCAGGAAACTAGCCGCCTTCTTATCTGCTGGCTCAGTTTTCCACCCTATTTTGCTGATGACGGTACGCGTTGCTTCGCGCTCGAGAAGCTGGACTATATAGAGTTTAGGCCACAGTTTTTGTGGGTACGCTTAGATGAGTGTGCGCTGCTGCTTTTACGTTCCGTCCGACCCATAAAATCTGGAGCCAGTCTCGACACGTCGCCACGCCATGCTGTATATCCCCGGCTTAGTCATGATGGTCACGACCAACTCAGGACACCACCGGTTTGGAATGAAGGCCAATATGGTGGCCGAGGAGACAGCTGGGCTGTCGAATACATTATTCCAGTCTGACTGAAGGCAGGAATCAACGCTGGCTTCTTTCACAAGTAGGTGATCATTCTCTATTCTGCCGTACTTGTTGGGTGTGCGATACGGATCGCATTTGCTGGCAACGGGCTTGGTCGTTTTGTGAATCGCACGCCTGAAATGCGCCGTGAATATCGGCTTTGGTGTCTGCAGCTCGCCTGTGCTTTTTG
The DNA here is from genome assembly GCF_043290135.1 of Rhipicephalus microplus. Classification (NCBI taxonomy): domain Eukaryota; kingdom Metazoa; phylum Arthropoda; class Arachnida; order Ixodida; family Ixodidae; genus Rhipicephalus; species Rhipicephalus microplus. Next base: position 206,762,888 of record NC_134704.1, read on the forward strand.
ACCTCTCGGGAATTGGCAGCCATTGCACTGGGCGGCCCAGACGCACACTCATCGAGCGCTCGCCTGCCTTCGCCGCCGTGATGAGCTACGGGCTGACGATATTGGGCAGAAACCTCATTGGTGCTTTGCGAGTCATCCAAACACGTTGAGGTCGCTCGTAACGAGCTTGGTTGTAGTGTTCGCAATGTCCACGTTCTATAGGTGGCGCGCTATGGAATCCAAGATGGCTGCGGAAGGATGATGAATCCATGAATTCGCTTAAGAAAATAGAAGACGAATGGACGTCGTACCCCCTGTGCCGTTTCACCGGATAAACTCTTGATCGTCAAATGAATGTTTATCGACAAAAAGTATTTTCTCTAACAGTAGAAACTGCTGAATGATCGCTACCTCATTTCTCGCCGCAGTGCGATGTCATCTGATCAACCGTGAATCAACGATACTTTGCGTAATCTTTTACATGCTACAGAAAACTGCGCGAAGCAGAATTTATGTATGAACTGAACGCTACTCCAAGATCTATTGTGGCGAGCCTATTTGCTGCAGTAGTAGGCCACTAACCAATCGCGTGCCGTCGTGGCTTCACAGGAACAAATGTTTACGTAGAAATGGTTTGCAAACATATTACGCCATCATTACTGACGCTGTAAGCATGATGTAGCTGCTTCTTTAACGGAACACAAGCATTTAACTTCCCAATAGGTAGCATTGGTGTCACAGCCATGACCAGACTCTCACAGTGCGCAACGCCCTGCACTTAGATGTTGCAGGTTTCATCAGCGCGATCGAAACATATTGAAACGAATACCCGCGTACGCTGGTCGAAACATCGAAATTGCGAAAATTTGTCGAACAACAGCATCGTTCGGACGGCACCAGTAAAGTGCAGAAGTAAACGTGGATGGTAGTCGTATTTCATTGCTCTATTTTTCTTCGCTGGTCGAGCTTGAGCGGTGTTGGGGGCCTGCGGCGCTCTGTAATATCTACTGTAATTGGGATACATTCAGTGCGCAAGAAAAAAGTATGCTTTTCTTTTGAGCTCGCTGAAGGATATTGTACAATAAATACAATCAAAGTGAGGTAAGAGCGTGAAGAAAACATAGCACGACAGGACGTGAAGTGCAACTCCTAGCTTGGGAGCTAGCAGCTGATAGTTCATCGTCGCTGTCACTCAATGCGTTGACAATGATCTACGTCCAGTGAAAAATTTTGACGTCAAGACGGTTTCTGATCACTGCTGAAAATAATCAAAGGAATTCTTTCCGCCAAACGGCTTAGAAAGCACCAACTAAGCGTCATTCACCATGCACAACACCCAGATGGCGTCATACTGGTAGGTGTTTTGTAGCGTCACTCACCACATTTATCTGGGTGTGCAGTGATCATTTCGCTCGAATACCCGGCAAAAAAGTAATCACTTGCAGTGTGCTGCCATCTGTCAAAGAACGTAAAAACAAGTGGCACAGCATAGGCGATGGTTTTAAAAGCGCAAATCGCAAGCCTGTGCTACTTTCGGCGTACGATGATTGTTATGGGATTCATGCGCTACAAAAAGATTGACGATTTCTATACGCTTGTAAAAAGGCGTTTTAACTGAAATGGTCAGACTTTAACATTTTCCTATCCAAACTGGCTGCGGAAAATCTTGCGAAGCTTGTATATTTACTCGGTGGGCTATAGCCCAAAGCACCAGTTTTCACGTATTTGCATGAAAACTACGCGTCTCGCAAGAATGAATGAAATTTATCTTGTCACGGGTGGTCCAGTGTATTCACTGATGCACAGAACATACAAAGTGAGTTGTGTTTGTTTCTTGGTAATGCCTTAACACTGCGGCTTGCACCGCTGAACAAGGCAGCGTTGGGAGCATCTGCAGCGTCTGCACACTGATAATCCCACAGTCTATGAACATTGCACCCACAGTCTATGAACATTGCGAATATTGCACGCTCTATGTGAACCGGCACGGCCTGGCGGGGCTTTCGCTAGGGTCGGAACTGAGTCTATAAAAATTGGTCACCAGTACAGTTAGCTTTCTCTTCAATCGGTCGCAAGCAGCTCGGCGCCGACCGTTAGCGACTGCCCCGGTGGTAGACTCGCGTTTCTCGCTGCACTCGCTCGAGTTTGTGGAAAAGGGCTGCATTACTGTGGGTTTTTAGGCGCTCGCTCCAAACCAACTCGGAGCTGTTCATTGCAGCCGCCAGCATAATGTCGCCTTACTCTTCAAGGTTCACTGGCGGCAGACGCTTTGCGTCCAACGCCTTGTTTTGTCTCGCCATGGCCTCCGAGATTGCGGGAGCACAGCGGGTCACGTTAATCGCACGCTTAGCGCGTGTTTCTAGAGGTGGACGTGCGCACTCTTCTCTCCACACGGCAGCGCACTTTATTTCGGTTGAAATTTTAGGTTGAAAAGGCTGTTTCGTTGTTGGCGATGCTTCTATGTGGCGAGCGAAAATGTTTTTGCACTTTTATATAACATTTTGCTCGCTTGGAAATGTCGGGTCAAGGTGTACGAGAGGCAAACACGGTGCTCGGGTGTTTTATTTTCAAATGATATTTTTATTTCGCTGTAGGTTGGCGCCACCCACAGTATAGCGGTCGAAATTACAGTGCAAGAGATCCACATGTGCTCGAAAGTGTACTTCGAGGTTCGCGGGCTGCATAGTAGGGGGGGGGGGGGGGGTGGTACTGGCGAATAAGAAACAAAAATGCCAGCCCGACCCTTTTTATTCTCTGGTGGTCTACCTCGACAAATACTTCGTTTTCTCAAAGACACCGTTCGGCCGCATATGCGGTCCTTTGAGTTGGCAGCAGTAGAAAGAGAGACAGCTGTAAAGGAACACAATACTGGTATCGCCATTGTGCTACCGAATCACAATCGAAATACAGATGACAAAAAAGGTGACGATCAGCAATTTCACAGTGAATGACGTAGGGAGTAAATGCAGGTAGGCTAATCGTAGCCTTTCACAATATTTTAGCAAAATACTTATCCCATCAATAATAGACAAGATCAGCGAACTTATTTATCTAGAGTGCAAGTGGCTATCGTTTGACCACCTGATAAATATTGGTACGCGATAAAAAATAAAACGTTCTCTAACGATAGCAGGGCGATATAATTCAACTGCAATAACAAGCCCAGTTTTCATCAACATACGCGTCTCCTGAAAGAAGAAACGCTAGAATGCCTCTGTCACAAACGAAAGAATACCTCGTTGCAATGATTTATATAAGAAAAGTTGAGCAGTTACTATGCTTTCATGGGCCAATTGAACCAAAATTAAAGGAGTAACAGAAAAAGAAATACTTGCCTACAGTGCAGCCAGAATATTCTTCACCGATTTCGTTCACACGACAGAAAACAAAAGGAACATGCGTCCGTAGATGTCCCGCGCCCACTGCTTTTTGCCATGGCCTCCGCCGCTCGAGGAACCCACATTAAACACGCCCTCTTGCGGTAGCCGGGCGCGTGAGGCGATACTCGCTGGTTTTGATAGAGAGCGCGGCGATGGGGACGGCCTGAGAGAACCCTGCCACGCGCCCGCAAACTCGGAGGCTGTGGTCTCGCATTCGCTTGTTCGAGCTGAACGGCGGCGCTTGCTTACAACTTGCTCGCAGCGCCTCTAATTTATTACTGCGGCTACCGCACTTACGTGGATGTGCTACGGGGATCGAAATGTGTCTTTGACGATGTGTGACATCACGGTAAAAAATTTGCATGTCCTATATTTCACATACGTTTTAGCTCACCTTGCACGTTTTAGCCCCATCCATATTGATCTTCTGCAACGTGTGAATAAATATTTTTACAAACTTATTGTGCAGCCTTCGGCACACACCGTGCAGAAGACTGTGGCTGTGTGCGCTGGCGTCTGCAATGCCTGGCGTCTATTCCTTCGTAGGAGCAGCTTCAGAAGGACTGTAAGAAATGCGAAGGACAAGTTATTTGCGTGTCATATTTTAAACGTATGTTTTTATATCAGCTTGCACGTCCTTGCATATACGTGCATCCTCATCTTCTGTCATGTCTGACTAACTGTTTTTACTATCTTATTGTACAGTCATGGGCACACAGCATGCAGTTGGCTTTGTACGCTGGCTTCTTCAATGCCTATCATAATCTTGCTTCCGTCTGAGGAGCTTCAGAGTGACTGTACAAGATGTGACAACGAGGTTGGACTTGTACGTTTCACCACGAGTTCTCTGAAAAAATGGAGAAACTTTATGTGCATAAAAATAATTTGAATGTCTCACTCTTGTCTTTCGTTGTTGCCGTGACTGAGAAAACAGTGACACACAGGTGGTTAAATAAATTTTTGAGTGACCTTTTCCGCGCCATTTGTTTCTCACGACGCAGAAAAACGGGCGAAAAGTGTTAGGACTGGCGGAGAGTAAATTTCAAGACAATATTTAAACTGGGGATAAAAAGTTCATTCAACTGTAATATTTGAGTGGACCAACCGTTCGTCAAGCAAGGTGCAACTGTGAGGACTAGCGGTTGACCGGTAAGGTGTAAATGTGGTGACTAACAGTTGCCCGATAAGGTGTAATTGTGATTAATAAATGTCGTCTTTGGAGGTGATTTGTGGAAATATTGGTTACCTGCCAAGGTGTAAATGTGAAAACTAGATGTTAGACCCTTGAGCTGGTCTGTAGGGACTGTTGGACCCGGCACCGTTAGTCCCTGAAAGATTTATTTGTTGTGGCAGCCCCGTTAGTCCCCTAAAGGACCAACCACACGCCCTTTTGCTTTAGATTGTAGCTTTTTGCTTCAGCTTCTAACAATATCCAAGGCCGGCTACCTTCAGTCTGTAGTAAGTTCTGTGGTGGAATTCCTGCTGCAGAGGGTGAAAGGCAGCGTTGCTAATTCTTATGAGCGCCCGAAGGAGGTGGAGTTGGTTAACCCAGAGGTGGTCCCGTATTTAAATCATCTGAGCCATAACCTCTAGACGGTGGCTACCCGTTACGTTGTTCCGGGAATTTTTTCAGCTCCCAACAAGCTGGCTCAATTGTGCCCGCGTATCACATGCGATGAGCAAAGAGGCTGCCAGAAGCAGCACACAAAACTTTTCAGGCGCTGCACACAGGGCATTGTATATAGGACACCTTTAAGTTACGGCGAGTTCTATATCACTCAAATGATGTGTTGAATCAATGACAGACTCAGGGAGTTCACCAATTGTTGAGGTAAAATGATCATGCGCATCTTCCAGTGCACTGCAAAGCCTGCGGATGTGTGCTATAGTTTGAGAAAACGGTGATTCTTGGTAGGAGTAACAAACAAACAGTTAGAGACCTCTTGGAAGCTTTTAATTGATAGAAAGGGCTCGACTGTATCAGTGACACATCTATTATGTTGTATTCCACAGAAATGCCGTTTTTGGATATCCTATTAAGCGTCTTCAATATCACTCTGCACGATGTTTGTTGTTTGTGCACGCATGCACGAAATTGCCTTCTTTTCCTGTGGCTTTCTTAGACTGTCAATTAACAGTAGGTTGTTGGCGCTGTTATTTCTTCTCTTTTGCTCCTCCTGTTTCACGAAATTTTTTGCGCCTCAGTCATGTGCACCAAGAATCCTATACAGTCGGTGAGTTTATAAGAAGAGACGACTTTTAAAACAGACCTTTCTCTCTCTCTCTCACACACACACACACAAACACACACACACAAAGATAGGATGAGCGTTCAATATGAAGAAGCACATGTGATGCAATTCAGTGTGAGCCAGCGGCAACATAATGAAAACACACCTCCTGACGTGAGCAAAGTTCAAAACTGGCCAATGTTTTCAATATATTTTCAATTGATAGCTCTACCTTCCCTGAAACATGCAAAAGCAATTTTTGACTACAATAATTTCAATTTGGTGCACTTGTAGATGGCACCAAAAGTGACCCTCTCGATCATAATAATTCACATAATAATTCTGATTATTTCAGTAGTGTTTTAGTGCGTGCTTATCGTCATACTTCTAGCAAATAGCCTCTTACACTTTGAATAGTTGCGGCCTGTCTCTAACTAAAGCCTAGCTTTATCTTGGTTAGAAAATAATTCTCGAGAGTACTTAAAATCGCCTTTTTCAATTTGCACCGCCCGCTTTGTTTTGATACTTTTCGTTGTGAACATTTTTTCAAAGTAGTTACTGCATGAGCATGTATTTCAAGACGAACACCTTCAAGCACAAAGTAAGGAAAAGTTCACCACACCGTAACAAAATAAATAAGCAATAAAAACCCCAAAAGTATGCCACCTAAGCCAACTGAATTTTCGCAAAAATAGGAGCAGGCCGACCAGTTTGCTGAACTTAAAGGTCTGTGCAGACATCAAGGCCGTAGAAGGTGATGATACAGGTGGAAGCGCCACGACAAAGCAGTGCCTCATTCATGAAGGAATTTTTTTTTCCTCCTCTTTTACTCACTGGACAGCTTCGTTGCATTGTACACGTCAAAACTACGTCTCAGAACTGCTCGCACTCCCGTCTTTTGCCAAAAAAAAAAAACTACAGCCAGCTCCACGGTATCACCACAAAAAATGCAACAGAAAGGACAGGAATCTCTCCATAAAGTCGAAAGTTATTTGTGAGTCGGTGATAGTTCATGATTACTTCAGAAATAAACTAGTTGAGAATTTAGTGGTGTTCCTGTCATTTTTTGGGGTTTGTCTTCGTGAGCTGCATCATAAATATTCATGAGTAATCTCAGCCATGATAAACACAAAAAATACGGGGCTAGTTTATCAAAACGGTGCCCTCTCCTTTCTCGCTTTCTTTCATTACCATGACCCTTCCATCTTAGACTGTTGAGCTGGACTGTCATAAGGGTTAACTTTACAATCTCCCCCTCCCTTCACAGAATCGTCGATCCCCGCGTAACTCATTCTGCCAAGCAACTCTTCTTTCTTGTGTTCCTCGTCACTAGAGTCTTCAGTTTGCTTTGCCTCTTTTTTTCCTGAAAGCACCACGTCTCGCGAAGAGCCCAGTATACTCATAGATTAATATATCAGATACGACTTATCTAACGAAAATAACTTTTCCACAAGTATCAGTGCGTTTATGCGATTTAAAAACTGTACCAAACACATTGATCTACTTCAATTTACTGCATTTATAAAGAATTAGGACTGATTTTACTCAAGTTTTGTTACTTCAGCTTACCTATTCTATCAAAATAATTTTTACGCAGTGGTAGACCTCTACCAGGCGTGTATTGATAAGGAAAGTGGACAAGTGTTACCGTTTATGTGTACTTACAACACCAAAAATATCTTTTAGGCAGTTCGAATTACCTACGACAGTTTTTAACGTTTGATAGAATCAACCTAAAACTATGATATTTTCTATTGTTGCTTAGTTAGTAAGCACTCAAAATATTAAAGTGACAAAGTTATCATTGTGTAAATCGAGCGCAAAAAATGAACCACTACAATAAAGTGAGCGGTTTTCACGTTTTTTACCTCGTCTTTTTATTCGTTCTATTTACGCCTTAAAGAATTAGTACCAACTCGCTCACCTCTTCATTTTGCTTTACCGAAGTTATGTTAAGGAAAAAAAACGTGTAATGCAAACAACGCATTACCGGGATTCCGCTGAATTTTTTCACTGACATCTTGTGAAACTAGCCTAATGTTGATTACCTGTTCGGTTTATCAATCCTCTATTATCAAATCCTAGCACAACCTGACAATTATAACACACGAAATTCAAGGAGAGCTCACTCACCAATTTTCGCCGCACCAGCAGCTGCCGAGTTCCTCAACACTCGAGAGATCACAATGTGTCGTTCGCTATTAGGAACCATCACACGATTACCGTTCGCACAACTCTCGTTTGTCGTTGATAACCTTTGTCGCTGCTTGTCGCTCGAGATACCCAAAAGGTGCTAAGAACAAGTTCCTTTTCTCCAACGAGGCCGAATTTTTTGCACAATCTTCACTGCACCGGCTCGTTCTGCGCCATGTTGGTTTGCGGTGATTGGCCTCCCGGTCGCGAGGCTGCTGACGTCACTCCTGGCCAAGCCAATGAATGCTGCTGCGAGGTGAGCCGGAGCGATTGGGGAGCATCCACCGGAGCAAAAGCGATGTGCCAGAGCATTTCCGGAACAATCACGGGAGCACAGCCATGGAAGCACTGGCCCCATTTTCCTCCAGTTATCTTCGTCCGGCGCCCACCGGTGGAAACGTTGTGAAACAAATGTATTTGCTCCGGTACAATCCGGTTTAGTGAGGCCGCCAGAGCAGAGCAGGCGCATTATTCCCCCATTCCTTCCAGCTGCGTATGTTTTTGTTCACAGTGTATTGTGTGGTAACGACCACTTGAGATTACCGGTGGTCGTGGCGTGTGCGATGTTTTTCGCGAGCGTCACTAGACTGCATTTAACACGGCGTACATCACGGCCAGAAGCTCTGCTAAGCTTCCCAATCAATCAACACGGCTCTCCGCTGAGGCTACTTCAAACAATAGCAGGAGACCTACATAATCAGACTTTATCGTGCATATGGTTATGGAGAACGTGAGTGATTCGCTTACCCAGTACGTTCGCAACGCCCCGTATCAAGTGCTCTTGCCAACGTGCTTCGTGACAGCTACGGAAACCAGCGAAATGGTCTTTTACGTCTGTAGATGTTATAAACGCAACAGTGGCGTTTCACTGAGTGCTCTCTCCGCACAGCGCGGATCTAATGAGTCAGCTTTTCTTTTCTTCATCATTCTGGGAAGTGAACCAGCAAGTACTTTATGGCAGTTCAGTGACGCGTCCACCTAGCGGAGAAAACCTCGTAGCTCTTTTTCTGGATGTTGAATGCCCAGAACATCCCTAATATTTAGCTCAATTTTTTGCATGTGCTTGTTGCACCTTGTTGCGCAATCAACCGTGCTAGGGAGAAGGGATTTGCACTACCCAAAACTCTGTCTACAAATGGCGCTACGTGTCTGCAAAACTCCAGTCAGACGTCTATTGCTCTATCTGACTTTTCATCTACCGACCACGAGTTCAGCTAAATAAATAGTTTCATCTTGACATACAGCCTTCAACATCACGACCACGCGAAAATATGGTCTCTCACAGAGAGAATACGTAATTGTCATAGTGCAGCTCCAACCACCAGACATGATTTTAAGCTGTGCGCCATTTGCAAGGAAAATGGCCTTCTCTGTTGACGCAACAAGGGAGGTGCCTTTCGAGATTCTTGAACTACGCTCAAGGTATTTGAGTGCTGAATTGAACTGTACGAGAAGCGAGGCAGTCTACATTGCGGTAGCTTCACTTCTGACCAACGTTTCCCAATCAGGCACTGGTAAGCACCTTATTACATTTATTGAAAGTAATGCTCCTAAATGCTGTTGCGGCAGTTTTTAAGTTTGAAATTGCTTTCCTCTGTCGTTGCTGTACCCACCGCTTATCTAAAGAAAAGACAATACGATGAAATAAAGGTTTACTCACAGCTAGGCTGAGAAGCTCTGCTTTGCTTGGCTTCCCCGATACATGGCACGTACCCACTTTGGGGGATAAGCCAAGGATGCAACGAAGAGACTGTTAAATGTTATTTTATGTAAGCTACGAAATTTAAAACCGAAAATAAACAAAAATTGGCATTAATTTATACTACAAGTATTATGCTTTTGACCTCATATTCCAGACTGCAATAATAACTTGACGGGAGTAATTTTGATAACTTAACTTTCAGCTAGTCAAATGATGAAGGATTTGAAATACCATAACAAAACGGTACTCGTTGAGTTGTTATAATGAAATTACACACTGCGTCAAAGGCATCCCTGTGGCAGTATCCCAAACCTGAGGTACCGAAGCTTACAACAGTTTCCTCCAATAAGGTGAAGTTTATTTTTGTAAAATGAGTAATTAGAAGTCGAGTTTTGATACGACAATATTTTGCGCATGACAAAAATTAATTTGCGATATTTTCCAGTTCTCCGCAGAATTGGCGGAGGGGTGATGTCGTCACACCAGCGCTGTATCAGCAAAAGTTTAATCGAGGGACACGATATCGAAATCTGGTGATCACCACTTCTGACTGTCGAGAATTGCTCCACTGCAATTTCCATGGATATTTTAGGTGAATATATTCCGTGCACGTAATTATTGCTTCCATCCTATCTGTGTGAATATTGGTCTTCTAAACCTAATTGCTATGAAATATTCTACCACCGGGAGAACCAGAATTATTGGGAGATCTAGTAATGAGCGGGCTAAGGCTTGGGCCATATTATTTATCGCTAAAGCACAGTGACCTGAGACCCAAACTCATTTCAGGTACTTCAGCCGAGATGGAACTAAAGATCGTAACGTTGTGATGGTACGAGAGGTATCACAAGTTGTAAAAGCCGTTCATACTGAGAGCAAAGCAGTACTTATTGTTGCCCTTTTTGGATTCCTCAGAAGTTTTCACAGTGCCATGATGACTGCCATTAGCTCGATTTCCGCTCCTTCTTTCTTTGTCTTCCCGTTTATCTTGCATTTAAAAAAGTAAATGCTGTACTTTTAATTTAAACTGCTGTGTTGAAGTGTAACAAGTGAATTATTTCTGTTCATTTTAAAAATATGCGGCGAACTACCATTAGGGTAAGCACATTAGGCCACTAACTGCAGAAACAAAAATCCGTAAGATCATAGGAGAAGCGAGTGTAAAACACAGTGAAGGCTTTTGTGGTTACGAACTGTTATTTGGGTGGGAAAGAGGAGACGTAATTCAGTGGGTTACACAGAAAGCCACAATGAAAGGGGCATAAAAAACAAAAGAGATGAATTGACAGAGACAAATTAAATAAAATGACAAAAAGAAGTAAGCAGAGTGCTATGAAGCATGAGGTCGACGACCGTTCGCCGAAAGGTGGTGCTTTTTCCCAGAATCGCTGGAATTTTCTTCCCGGTTCCTAGTCTTACGTTCGGCATTGCGGTCTTGTGCATGACATCACAGGTTCAAGGTAAGTTAGTAATTAAGCAATGTAGAATAGGTAGGCTTGCTTTAGGAGCTAACTAGAGTACACCAAATCAGGTAGTACAAGGTGATGTTGGATGCTCATCATTCGAGGGCAGGAAAGCTAGCAGCAAGACAAATTATGAGGAGCGATTGAGAGAAATTGGGGAGGAGTGTTAGGCTAGAGAGGTTTTGAGCTAATTGTACATGAAGAATGTCAATACAAAATGGAGGAAGCGAACTAGAAAATTTTCGCGTAAATATTTATTAGAGTATATGGCGAAACAAAAAAGAACTATCGGTTAACAAGAAGCTGAAGTGAACGAATACCTACAAAGCTTTACGAAAACTATCTTTGGACAGCCACATTGCTATAATAATTACAGAATCCCTGTCGGTATGTACGTCACTCACAGCTTCATCTCAATCAAATGCCTTAAGGATATTCCTAACGCCAATTACTCCACAGCTGAAGCTCTTAAAATTATTATGCGTAGCTGGACATTGCTAGTTAGAGTTAAATGAAATGGTGGACTCGCTAGCTCGAATGCATTAAATGGCCCAATAGTTTCTGTGCTTCCGGTGCTGCCCACTATTATGGCGATAAGATATGGAAAAATTTCCCTCAGGTCTGCTGCAAGGGAACCAGTAACACCATGCAGTGAATTTAGGCGTTTGAAATATTAATAAAACTCCGACAGGTGTCATTCTAGACAACTAGCAGTCATGCTAACAAGATTGCCTTGTCGTGTGCCCAATTTAAATTTATATTCACACAGGTGTGGTCTGGGAATATCTCCCCTATGTAGCTTTTAGGCAGATCTGGATTCAATGGATCATTATTTTTTGCCTTGTCGCCGTTACAGTTTAATAAGGAAACGTCTCCTTGTCTTTTCATGTGCTAACCTTGGGCTGCCCTTCACCATTCAGAATACACTCTCTTTTGATGCTTTGGTTCTGGCCTTCAGTGGCACGAATGCCTTTGATGCCATTTGCAGTTATATTCATGAAAGAAAACGAACGCCCCTCTGAATTCCTATTTGTATATTTGTTAATACATTATTATTAAGCAAACTTTAAACATCAATTTTAAATGTGTTCAAAATTACTGCAATTTCCATTCAAGGTATATATATTCTGTTGGTCGGAATAGCAAAAAGAATATTGCACTCTTTGTATTTACGTGTGCTTTATTTTCATTCTGTTAGGATTTGGTATCATTTGAAAGGCCTTCAATTTCATATCTTTAATTATTGGGCAATATTCCTGAGTGGGCAAGAGCCCTATAGGAGGCGTTATTATCATCATCATAACCTACGTGTGGATAATAGGCATGAATAAAATATCGGCACTAGAGATCAATCAACCTTTAAGGCAGAAAATTGCCCAAGAAAACATCTATGACGATTCTCGGGGTAGTTCCCTAATGTTTGAGGCCAGGACGGGAGTATTGTGAACCAAGAGATATCTGTCCAAATACGATGAGTAGACATAGTATGCAGTTGGTGTTGAGAGGAAAAGGAAACTACCGAACACTTTGATGATGTTCTGCAAAGGCCTTCACCCTAAAGCTCAGGACAACGGCGCAGGGTTTTTGAAAGCACTGGGGTTTAGGGGCAGGGAGGGCTAAACATACTTTACGCGAGTAAAAATAACTAGGAGAAGGCTGTCTGATTGGTGGCTACAATGAAAGCACGAGTGAAAATTAAATATTTTGCTGCGAATGGCAGTCTTTAACTTCATTATTCAATAAAAAGACAAATCTAATTTTGTTTACTAAGTATTATGGCTAGGTGGAATTAGCCGCCGCCCCATCTAAAGGGTACGGCCATATATATCCATCCATCCATGGCTTCTTTCTCAGATGCTACAGTTTTTTTCTTCGTTCAGTTGCTGGTATATACGAAGACGGGGAGGGGGGTCTTGTTAGCACGCGTGCGCGCTGCAGAGATGAAGCGTGTTGCTAGAGAGGCTAGAAGGGCTTGGCTGGTGTCGTGAGCAGACGCCTCTCTCGGCCGTCGCGGTGAAACGTGTTTTCATGACGGCGCTATGTGCGCTGTGCTCCGGAGATGAGAGGGTGGAGAGTCACCAGGTATTTACTTGTTTTTGTGTGTGTGTTAATCACCTGCCACTCCATGGTGGAGGCGCACGTACACCGTACACGCAAATTTTTTGTAGTAGAGCTTAGACTTTTTTTTTGCTTAGTACAGTGGTGCAATTATATACAAATTCCAAATCCGGACGGAGGTGGTCTGTCGGTGACGTCAAAAAGTGGGCGGTCCGCAAAGGTCGTGAGGACGAGAGGAAGTGAACAGCCAATGAGGGAATTGGAGGCTTGCGTCATCAATTTGACGTCGACTTGGGGACCGTATAGCAAAGTAAAAAGTGTTTGTAACATGTTCAGAAGTGTTTGACTATTATAGCGCACTATTGAAATGTGTTGACACTAGTTTTCAATTGTTTCATAAGGAATACAATACAATCCAAACGTATTTTTTCTGTTATTGTTCTAAACAACGCTAAATTTAGCGGGACGGTTAGTGCTGGCGCTAGGTACAACTTTGTTTCAAGGAGTTACTGTTTTCAAAACTCCACTACTAAACGTCGCAACTTTCGAAGTCGTTGGCTCGGTCGAGCGCAGTCATGGCGGAGGGCAACGGCACCGCAAGCCACCAGCAGCAGCGGCTCATCCGCGTTTCCGAGGGTCAGCGCGCGCTGGTGCTCGCCTTCATGACTGAACATCCACAGCTCGTGGCGAAAGCCATCGAGCTGCAGCATGGTGTCACGGTCGCCGACCGGCGGCGGCTGTGGCAAGAGCTCAGCCACGCGCTGAACCTTGAAGGCCCTGCGCAAAAAAACGTGGATGAGTGGCAGGCTTGGTGGCGCAGGCAGGTGCACGAGGCCCGCCATGACGCCGCCGCCATCAAGGAGGCACAAACGTGAGTGACCATCGAATGTGCGGGCGATTTGTTTTTTGACATTGGTGTATATTTCCCGGGGCACTGGAGGGGGTCGTCTGCCAGGCTTCCGTGGTTGCTTGTTGCAGCTAACCGGGTTGGCACGCTTCCGTGGCGTCTTCGCTTGCCTCGAATAACAACAGGTAAGCACTCTGCCGCCGCAGTATCACGGGTTCCTGAGCAGGGCCATGAGAGAGTTTGCCCGTTTTGTAAGGGGTGCTTTTAGGGGAACCTTGTTTAACAGTAAGATAGTGCAGGAAAAAGAATTCAAAAGCAGGTAGGTTTGTCAACTGAAATCTCACTTTGCAGCCCTTGCAGTAAAAGGCGTATTTAGTTATCCTAACAGACACGCAATGGCTGTGGGCAAGTGTATGCAATAAAATGGTAATACCTGATATCATAACCACTGAATAGCTGCAGAACATTTCCGCAGATGTTTAGTACGTAAGGTTGTAAAATAGCCAGAGTAATGAATACCCTTTTTCTGAAAGATTATGCCCACGACACTTTCCAGCAGGCGGATGTTCCCGCTCTTGCAGTGGAGGTGGAGGTGAAAGCCACTGAAGCGGCTGCAGGTGACAGTGACACAGTGACACGTAAGCATCTGAGAACTTAGTGTTTTATTGATTATAGGACATATGCGCCCCCAGTTTGTGAACTTTTATTCTTTACTCTACAGAAGGCCCCCAAGTTACCCTGAAAGCGTGCCCGCTGCACCGGGTAAGTTATTGATCATCAAAGTGTTTTGAGAAAATAACCTCTCGTATGTTATTCGAATTGCCCAATTATTCACAACATGGCCATAGACTTAAAGCCTACCACAGCATGCGGTGACGAAAATGCTGCATGTTTTCAGTGTCTCAGCCTCCTGTGCGGCCTCGCCGTCGACAGAGGCCACGGCGCACCGACACCTTGTTGCGGGTGTCTTCGCAGTGCGACCAGAGCCTCGAGCTGACTGAGCAGTTGCTCGATGTGAGTAGACCGTTTGTTTAAATTTTACGTAAAGGGTGTGAACACTTTTGATGCTCTGTTATGATGACTGAAACCAACTTGGGCTATAAATAAGAAACATGCATTGTGTTGAGGGCACGGTATCTGACTTCTGCAATGATAAACTGCCGGGCAAAAGGTTGGTTAGCCCTGAAAAGGGCTGTTTGATGGTAAGAGATGCATTTGAGAGATGAATGAAGAGTAGTGCAATTTTTTGTTGATCCAAACGAAGAGGGCATAGCTTGTACACGAAGCTTCACACTTTCAAAGGGTGCCACCAGGCCAATGAATTTTCAACTGAGGGGAAATTGTTGTGCACGTTGCAATTCTCCGCATCAGCAGCTTCGAGCCACGAGATGGTCGAGAGTTCTTCAGCAGCTCATGCAAACATTTCCACCATGATGATTCACTGCAGGTGGTGCGGGGGATCAAAAGGGTAGCCATCCACATCACTTCTCTAGCGCGGCGTATGGCAGCAGCACAGGAGCGGGCGGCCACAGCACAGGAGCGGGCGGCAGCAGCGCAGGAGAGCATCCTGCAGGTGGTCCAATCCTTGGAGCGGGCCATGGCTGAGGGCCCTCTGCGGGAAAGAAATACATAGTTATTTTAGGGTTTACTTCATGTTTTTAATAGTTTAAATGTTTATCATGCTTACTTGTTTGTTAGTTTTTATATGTTTACGTGTTTCAGTCAATGTTCTATTTCAGACATTGTTTTTTTTGCATTTAATACATATTACTAGCTTTAGGTTAGCATTTACTCTGTACAAGAAGTACAGCGTTTTTTTTTCTTCACATGTCTTTCATCTATTTTGATGTTCGATAAATGCGTTTCTCAATTTATGTTCGACCTACTCGTGAGGCTGCGTTTCGCCCTTCCCCCCACCATCTTAAAGGTGTCTAGTCATCCACACGAAGACCAAGAGCGTATAGTTGACATTTTTTGTGAATGTTTTTAGCACTTTGATATTTGTGTTGCCTCACTGTTTTCTAGCTCACTGCGCTTTTTATGCAGCATTACCACATAGTGTTGGACTAGGATATCTTTTAGCCTCACACTGTTTCGCAGCTCGCTGCATTCTTTATGACGCATGTTTAATTGCCGAGAATTGCTTACACTTTGATATTATCATTTCAGCGCAATGAGGCTAAGGTACAACTACAACCAAGTCTTTTTTGAGATCACTAAACTAGCAAGTGAGTATGTCGCACAGTTTCACTAATGAAAATAGTCATCATCACAGCAACATGTCAGCGACTGTTTTCATCTTGTTTTCATTGTAAATTACTCATTGCAGGAGTTAATTTTGAACGTGGTATGCTTTGGGATCAGCGAGATTGCTGAGCCAAATATTCATGCCGTATGTGATCAAAAGAACCCACATATTATTTGCTGCTTTGATTTACGTATTTTGTAGCATTGCAGTATAACTGTAGTCGAGAATTCAAATCAAATGAAATATTATTTAAATATTTATACAATCTTGAGGATAATGAACAAAAAGCCGGCACGGCATTGTGCTCGCAAGCCTAGCGTGTACAATTAAATGCTTGCAGTCAATGACTATGAGAAGAGACGGACATATGTATCATGCGTTCTTGCAACATGTTTCTAATGTAACTGAAATTTTTATGCGTTTTCGTGAAAGAAGTTGTGTGACGTTGCTGCATTGTTCCCACAATCTTTTGATGGCAACAGTCAGCACAGGGTGCCCCTCATATGCGCTTGCTCAAATCTAGTCTGTTGTGACTGCGATCACTGATATAGAAAAGGGTGTTTCCGTTGCCTATTTCATGCGACATTTAAAGAAAATGCAATATTTTCCCATTGCCACCATGAATCCTGTTGAAGCACGAGTAAGTACTTTGTGTTGTGGCAAACACGGCCCTGTCTTGCCTGGGTGCACTGGAATTAGTATGAATAAATTATGTGTGGGATATGACAGCTTACCGCGTTCCTGTGCACTTCAAAAAAGGCCCACGACAGCGCTGCGCTGCTGCTGTCCTTTGAGTAGCACGTTGTGCGGTGTGAGCACATGGCTCTCTCCTGGCTCCCCATCGTCATCCTCAGCTGGTGGCATGTCCCCCACATACTCATCCAAGGTCCATTCCCCCGCGTCCAATGCAATGTTGTGGAGAGCAGCGCAAGCATAAATAATTCGCCCTGCTCGATCGGGGTTGTAGAGCATCGTTCGAAAGTGCTGAAAGCAGCGGAACTTGCTCTTCAACACTCCGATACATCTTTCCACAACATTGCGCCTGGATGCGTGCTCCTTGTTGAATAGGCCTTCGGAAGTGTTGCCGGGGTTACTTGCAGGGGCTGGAACGAGGAGCCATGGCTCGAGGGGATCCCCTGCGTCTCCTGCAACAGAAAAATGGCGGCTGAGTGCTCTACCCCAGTTAGTTCACATTAATACTTACCAAGCAGATATTCGCCAGGCTGTAGCTGTGCAGCTAGGCGTGAACGCAAAGGGTTGTGTTCCCAAACCCAGGAGTCGTGGCATGAACATGGGAATCGTGGGTCCACGACAAGGATGCGCAGCCGCGCGATGCACACTTGCAAAGAGTGATACAAAATAGTACTGCATCTATGCTCCAAACAAAGCCCTTCTTTCTACACATAAGCCGGAAACAATGCATACTAGTACAGCCATTAGTACAGGCAGTTTCACCTAGAGGGGAACACAGGGACAGGGTGTAGCAACTGAGGAGGGAAGGGGGCAATGACCATTCCCCTGTACACATGGCTACGACTTCCACTGAATGATCGATAAATGAAAACCTACGCCATGCTATTGGGAAAGAACACTCGTAAATACCACAGCTAGCCCATGCAATTGTGGTTATAAGTACTTTCGTGTTTGAAATACTTCCCTATCGTGTATATAATGCTGCTACGACTACAGCCCATATTCTTATTACCTTCAAAATGCTCAACTCCATTGCGCATGCATGCCAGAACGAAGACACAAAATACGACAACTGGCTTACTTACACAAATAACTTGCCACTTATGATAACCGAGGCCATGCGAGCCACCAGCTAGCACACACCCATTTCTCTGAATGTTCTGTCTTATTCTTTGAATTGGTACTTTTCCCAGCTCCGACGTCAAAACTGAACAACTACTTCGATGAACGAGTAAGAAAGGATCCTAACGGTACTTACGATCGTGACGTTCAGGGCATAATATCTCATTCTGGACATGAAACTCGACGTGTCGGCCAGGCTGTATCCCTCTGGCTTGCGAATGGCGACCAACGTGCCGTCGACACACGCCAGCACGCCTGCGATGCAACCACGTCGTGCAAACTCCGCCTTAGCCTCATCCTTGGCAACTGTAGTCAGTGGGAAGTCCACCACCATTTTTCTAGCAGCCACGGTAATGATAGCCTCCGTCACCTCGTGGATGGTGTTGCGCACCGCCGGCTGAGACACGCCGATGTCTCGCGAACAATGCTCAGCTGGAACCTACCGGTGGCGAAAAATCGCAGCGCGCACAACACCTTTCTCTCTGTGGAAATACCACTGGCTTGCTGGCATCCGATTATAGGGTCAAGTTCGTCGCACAAGCTACACACTGTTCGTTTGGACAGAAGAAAACATTGCCGGAACTCTTTTTCGCTGAACTCTTCAAATGCATCTTTTACCTCGCGTCGTCGCCTCTGCTCTGTTAAAGCTACCGCACAGGCAAGACGAAGTACCGTGTCAGTGGGAAACGCCAGGTTGTCTGAGTGCCCCGATGCCGTAAAGTCGCGAATCCTTTCCATTTCAATCCAATCCACGCCACCTTGCAGCCATTGCAATCCATCCGGTTGCTTTCGGACGGTCTCTCCAACCGTTCCTTCGCCTTTCTCCGAAAACCGGAGAAAACAGTCACGTGACACCCCCGCCCACGTCACTCATAACGTCACAGCATTCGTCACAGCTTGTATGGGCCACTCGAGTGCGACTCAATGGAACAGACCACCTTTGTCCGAATTTTGAACTTGTATATAATTGCACCACAGAGTTTGTCGTACGCCGCGTTTCCTATTTATCGAGTGGGACAATTTGTAAACTATATATAGACAGCAGGTGTGAAAAGGACATGAATAAAAGAACTGTAGAACGTTCAGGATGCATGATGGGTTTGAAAATGGAGGCTTGTGCAGACGCGCAATTCGAGGAGGCTGACGCAAATTATAGGCAATGCGAGGTCGAGAGAAAAATGGGGGAAATAATGGTTGTCAAGAGTAAACTGCTGATCAGAATTGCCGAGCTGGAAACTGCGTTGGCAACTGAGCAAGACAAAATTAGAGTATCGAAGAAATGCTTAACTTAGCCGAGGAGGCACTAGCGAAAGTTAACAAAAGAGTGGCCGCCAAAAAGAACGATAGAGCACAAACACCCAGAGGGGCCGAGAAAAAAAAAACAAAGGTTCGGAAAACAAGGGTTCAGCCGGTTCAATGGTAAAAATATTCCGCTTCAGCAAAGTAGTGGTGGGGGTGGGAGGGGACAAAGCAGCTGGCGTCACAGATGCAAGTGACTTCCAGGTGTGGAACACTCTAGCTGAAAATTCACGCCGTGTGATAACCACCGGCACACGACTTTACTTTGATGCGCAAAAGAAGAGAGGACAAGACGTTCCCAGGACTTAAGTTTCAAGTTTGGAGCAATTAGTGCTCCAAACAATCATGTACTGCAACAACAAAACCTACAAGCTATTGGGGACTGGTTCATTCGATCGGACATGGAGTTAAACACAAAAAAAGTGTACTTGTGCGTATTACAAGAAAGAAAATTACTTGCACATTCAGTTACTCTATAAACCAGCGTGATATACAGGACGTAGACAAATGTAGGTATATGGGCGTTACTATCAATAAACAACTCACCTGCTCAACACATATATTGGCTACTTGTACCTCTGCACTGGAGAAGTTGTGGTTTCTCAAAAGGAAACAGAAAACCGCACTTCCTAGAGTTAAGCTTCTATCATACAATACCTTCATCAGAACGAAATTAGAATATCCTTCAATCGTATGGGACCCCTACAACAAAAGTGATGTGAAAGAACTAGAACGTGTCCAAAGAAAAGCAGTTTGCTTTATAATAATTAAGTATCGAATGACTGACTCGCCCTCCTTACTAATGAAGTACCATAGCATCTCATCGTTAGAATCGCATAGAAAGGTCAGTAGGTTGATTTTTCTTTACAAGTGTCTCACCGGAAATACAAATGTAGTGATTCCTGATTGTGTACATCCCCACTCAACTATGAAAACTAGACACACCCACAGTAGGTCACTTGCCTCAATTTTCGCAAGAACAAAATTGTACCAATACGGCTTTTTTCCTAGGACTTTGTCAAAATGGAATGCCTTACCCTCCACTGTTGTTGATACCAATGATTTTGTACGCGAACTGGAAAACTTTTATTGTGTGCTGTCATTGTATTCAATGTTTCTTTTATGTTTCCTTTTTTTATTCCCCCTATTTTTGCTCGTTCGCTGTATTTGCGATGTTTTTTTTTAATTATTTTGTAATCTATGTATAGCTCCTCCTGCATGGACCACACGGTGGTCTACAGTATTGCTGAATAAATAAATAAAATAAAGCTGGCAGCTGTCATGGTTCAAGCGAGCGCAAAACACACAACTAAAGCTGATGAACAAAACCTTGTGACAGTTGTGGGTGGTTCAAACAATGTGCTAAATGACGATTCGGCAGGACTAGTGACCACACGGTCTAAAGGGGTCGATTACATGCGTGCTCTTTCCCCTTAGATACAAGCACTGATGCACGGTACCGGCGGTACCGGTCTGTGACGGCCACCTGGAAACAACGGTTGTCGACGCAAGCAAAGAGATGTGGCAGATGAGTCGAGAGAAGGGCTTTGAGATAGCGGACATAAACAGAGTAGTGCATAGGTGGTGTGGTTTTCAACAAGACAGAATTAACTTCGATAGGAGGCTAGGTCATGAGGTGAGTTGGTCACTTGCAGGACGCAGAGTAGCTCTTTTGGGGGGCATGTGAACCCATCGGGGTCTGGATTAGCTAGTAACGAGGAAAAGAACCAGGAAGACTCCTTCACAGCTGGTATAGGCGAATACAATTCCAAAGTGGCACCAATATCTAACACACGTAGAGTCTCGGAGAGAAAACGACGTAGGCACGGGGGGCGAACCAGTTAAGACGTATGATATAATAACATGAACGGTGGCGGGAATAAAACGAAATGGTGAGAGATAGAAGAAAAGCTAAAGAAGGAGACGCTGATGCTATACGGGTTTGTATAAACACATTTTAGGGACATTGAACTACCACCTAGCCATCCGGACTACGCATGGAAATGTTGTAATTGAACAGAAGGCAGCATAAAGGAGAGTGTTGTTGGGGCATTGATTTAAAAAGTACAGACTGGCAAAGCGTCAAGCAGGAGTCCAGGAAACACTTATGGCTAAAAGAGAAAGTGGCAGGCCAGATCTAAGAAATGGTGCAGCGTATATAAAATGTCTTTGAGGAACTTGAAAAAGTGTGCGAGATATTTATATTAGGAGATATGAATGAGCACATAGAAGATATGGATATATTTACGGACCCGACAAGGGGAATGATAATGTATACGTGTGAAAGGCAAGATTTATTCATTTGCAACAGTAACGAGAAATGCGAAGGGCAGACATCATGGGAGGTGGGAAGGCTGTAGTTGACGATAGATTACGCAATGATGTCACCTATGATGTATGATCGGCTAAGGGTGATGAACATAGATGAATATGGGTCCAGAAGCTTAGGTAGTGATCAGAAACGTATCAAGCTGAGTTTTGGAAGATAAATGAAAACGTAAAGGAGGCATTATGACGAACCACGTGGTAATATTTATTCAGAAAGGCAAATAGAGATAGCAACTAAAGAGATCGAGAAAATAATCACTGAGGATACTAAAACAAAGTGGACGTCCGCAAATACAACAAAATTGTTTAAGTTAGAGCTTGCTAACGCACGAGTCAAATCAACCGGGAAAGGGAGACGCAAACTCAAGAGCTGGTTAGACATTGAAGTTAAAAAAGCCATAGTACGACGAAAGGAAACCTCTAGAGAACACAGATATGCTAAACAGAGGGGTGAACCGGAAGATGACGTCAAAAGAAAATGGGATAACTTTTCGAGCTGCAGAAGAGAAGCGGCCGATCTGATCAGTGAAAATGTTAGAAAGAAAGGGGCCCAATGAATGGTTGAAATAAACAATAAGGATAGAAAGGCAGCTAGAAAGTTTTGTAACCATCT
Source organism: Rhipicephalus microplus (assembly GCF_043290135.1). Taxonomy (NCBI): domain Eukaryota; kingdom Metazoa; phylum Arthropoda; class Arachnida; order Ixodida; family Ixodidae; genus Rhipicephalus; species Rhipicephalus microplus. Next base: position 206,785,044 of record NC_134704.1, read on the forward strand.
CATTGCTCTGAGTAATTAGACAAGCTTCCAAGGAGGTCTATAGCTACGGTTCAAAGGGCTATACTAGAAGGTAGGAGGCAATATAGTATTTAAAAACAACAATGACAGCAAAGTTTAGCATCAAGAAAGCGCTGCCTGCACCGGATCGTACAAAAATAGACCAATTAGCGTAGTGGCTCCACTGGAACAACGAGAGTGAGAAAGGGTGAGAAAAGGGTTCCTAATAGCACATCAAAAGGCCCTGATGGCATCCCCATTATGATAATAAAGAAACTAGGACCAAACACCGAGCAAAAATTGAGAGAGGCAGCGAGAAAATTAATAGCAGATGGCGAAGTGCCCAATGGGTGGAAGTTATTCAGGATGAGCATGATCTATAAAGGAGAGGGGGACGAACCTGATATAAGCGACTCCCGTTCTATAGCAGTGACATAAGCAGTTTAGAGGCTGGTGATGCAGATAGTAAAGGGAAGACTACAGGCATGGATGAAAATTTTTTTAGGGGGGGGGGGTGCTGGGTGAACTATAAATTGGTTCCGTAAGCTAAACAGGCAGGAGGGCAATCTATTTTCATTGATGCAGTGTATTGAAATAGCGGGAAAGGAACACAGGACCCTGTGGCTGGTATTTTAGATATCAAGGGACCTTACGATAGTATGATTCAAGAAGACTTGTGGCGAGTATTGGACACTAGATGTGAAAAATCAAATAACTAATCTTCCAACGAATATCTATAATTGTAATGGAAAAAACAGGTATCTAAAAATATAGATACAACGCGGGCTTCGACAGGGATGTCCTTTGTCACCTTCGTTACTTAGGCTGTGTGTACAGTGACCGGAAAGCAAACTATAGGGGAGTCAATGCGGCTTCAGGCTCTCTTTTGCCAAGCGAGGAAAACACAATGAACAGTCATTACAAGCATTTATGTATGCAGATAATATAGTAATACTAGCCGACAACAAGGAAGATCTGCAGGCGTTGATAGGCATCTGTGATAATGAGGGAGATAAGGTAAATTTGAAGTTCAGCAAGGGAAATTCAGCAATCATATTTTTAATGATAACTAAGGCAATAAGCATAAAATAGAACAAGATGTTTCGATATGGCAATCTAAATCTGTTACGTTTCTTTTAATGCCGGCACTTATCGCCGCACACACACTGTAGTCTTCAACATCTTTCCCTTACTACCTTTGAATACAAGCACTCAATAAACGAAGCTGGCTTTTTAGTGCTCGGAACAGGTCTATGCGTATAGTTCATAAGTGCCTGACGTCATACGAGACATGGTGTCAGAAGTGGTTGTGCGAGCCCACTGCCGCAAACCGAAGGAGGAACCACGACCAGCCACAGAGTTGCTGAAGCCACTAGAACAACTTCGCCTTGTGGGTGACATCAGCAGAAACTGCTGCATGTTCAAAAAAAGTTTGAGCTTTTTCTAACGGCGGCAGCGCCACACGGGAAAACGCATGCAGAAACCACGAATACAGCTCTCGTCCTAAGCGTGGTCGGTAACGAATGTTTGGAAATATTCAACACATTCCATGAGGGCAAAAACAATAGGATTACAGCTCTGTCATAAAAAAGTTTGATGAGTACTTTGCATCACGCGTAAATGAGGTTCCCGAACGGTACGTGTTTCGACAGCGAATGCAAGCCCAAGGTGAGCCAGCTCAACAGTCTAACAGAGATCTCAGGAAGCTAGCGCAATCTTGCAATTTCTGCACTCTGGCTGAGTCAATGATAAGAAATGAGATTTTGTTCGCAACAAACAATGCCCAAGCATAAGAGAAGCTGCTGCGCGACAACAAGCTGACGTTCACGAAAGCCGAGCAAGTGTGCAGGGCAGCTGCGATGTCTACACCCGAAGGGAGCTCTGGTGCATAGCAAAAATGTAGCCGCACTGAAAGTGATGTGTAGCGTTGAACCTCGCACTGCAGACAGTGACGCCAGGACAAAAAAAATGTGCATCGGCGTGGCAAGGACAAAGTCAGGTAAAGGTTGCCCAGAAGTGTCCGGGTGCCTAGGGTTGACCGACGACACGTGACTCGGAACTGCCCGGCATTTGGATGCACCTGTCGGGAGTGCGGTGGTAGAAATTACATTGCCGTTACTTGCAACAGCAATAAGCAAGTAGCGGAAGTCTAAAACAGTGAAAACTTCAACATTCTCAACATGTCGGTCAACTGGGGGAACCACACGAAAGACTGGGTAGTTTAAGCACAAGTGGCAAACAAGGTGGTAGAGGTTCAGGTAAACACAGGTTCTAAAGCTAATCTTCTACCGCGCAGCATATATGCCCGCCTTCATCCAACATTGCAAATGAAGCCTAATAGATTGACACTACGTTCGTACAATGGAGGGATTATCAAGCACTTTGCAATTGTCACAAAGAAGGCCACAGTAGGTGATAAGTCTGCCTTTGTCAATTTTTTCGTGGTTAAGAAGAGACGCCAGACAATTCTGGAACTCCATGTCAGTGAGACCTTGGGAATTTTCCAGTATTAAGTTAGCACCATTACTGCATGTTGCCGCGAGCAAGTGTTTAATAAATTTCCCGAAATTTTCACAGGTACAGGGTGTTTCAACACCCGTAAAAGATGGTGCTACGGGAGGATCCCATATCTGTCATCAATATGGCCCGACGCGTGCCTGTTTTTATGCAAGAGCCATTACGAAGAGAGCTAAACCGAATGCTCTAGGCAGGAATCATCGCCAGAACAGAGGAGCCGAATTACTGGGTGAGTTCCTTAGAGATTGAAAAGGAGAAGAATGGTGAGCTAAGAGTGTGCATAGACCCCAGGAAAGTTAACCAATGCCTAAACCTCGAGCACTACGAGATGCCGTGACGTGAAGACATCGAGGCTGAAATCAAAGAAACGAACATTTTTGCTGGGCTTGATGCTCAGTCAGGCTTTCATCAGACACTTCTAGATGACGAAACATCTAGATTATATACATTTTCGACTCATTTAGGGTGATATATAGTTTTTGCGGCTGCCATTCCGAATAGCGTAAACTTCAGAAGTCTTCCAAAAAAGCATGAGCCAAATACTTGATGCCATACCGGGAGTGTGCGTCTACGTAGATGTTATCCTGATATGGGCGCCCTCAAGGAAAGAACACAATGAAAAGCAAAACGCTGTCCTAGAAACAGCGCGCCATGCTGGGCTAACACAAATGCAGAAAAATGCGAAATAGGGGGGCAGAAAATGTGAGGCATATGCTCGGTTCGTAGTTTTCTGGTCAGGCAAAAAAGCTGATATTAAAAACGTTGGGACCACTTGCGCAGTTTCCCAGTTACTCCTACAAGCAGCAAAGTGAGCCTTCTATGATTCGCCCTGTTCTAGAGCATGCGTGGTACGGACTTGGCGTGACCAGTTTGAGTACGCCAGGAGCTCCTATTTCTGCACATATGCCGCTCTGTCAAATTTTCCAGATGTAGAATCGTCGCATGACACTTAATCTGCTACAGTAATTGGCAAGTTGATTGATATGTGAGGTTAAACATCCCAAAACCACCATATGAGAGATGCCGTGATGAAGGGCTCCAGAAATTGCGACCAGCTGGGGTTCTTTAACGTTCACCCAAATCTGAGCACACGGGCATACAGTATTCCGACCTCCATCGGAAATGCAGCTGCCGCAGCTGGTATTCGATGCCACGATCTGCGCGTCAGCAGCCGAGCACCTTAGCCACTAAGCCACCGCGGCGCGGCAATTGAGAAGTTCAGCGCAATGTTTGCAAGATACGGCAATCCAATGGAGGTTTGCACTGACGGAGGGCCTCGATTTACCAATCGAGAATTTTCGATATTCGGAAGAAGAACGACTTCAAACATACTTTTTCAAGTCTGAGATATGCACGCTCGAATGATTTGGCCGAAAAGGTGTGCAAGTCGTTAAAACATTCTAAAGAAAACAACCGAAGGAAAGAATGATTTTCGCCTCGGCGCACTGAACTACAAATCAAGTTTCTTGTAAATTGGTAAATCCCCAGTCGAGCTGCTTCAAGGTCGACTACTACGCACCCCATTGCCCGACTTCGACAAGACAACAAGCCAGCGGGTAAAAAACATTCGAAGGTGATGCTAATGGGGACATATCTTTGACCTTTGCAGAATGGGTAAACCGCACGTGTCCAGGTAAACTGATGGGAAACTAAGAAAGAAAAATCAGCCGTGCACGGCCTAGGTCATACGTGGTAAAGTTAGAAAAGGGCAGTGTGATTCGATGTAGCCGACAGCATCTGTTGGCAACGAGTGAGCCATTTCGTAGTACTTTTGAGGAGGATGCGTCTGATGAGGCGCATGGCAACGAAGACCCAGGCCAAGGTGAGATGCCACAAGAAGAAACTAACATGGCAGTTCAGGCGCTTAGATCTACGCGGGATAGAAGGCCCCCGGAGATGCTACAGAACCGTGAGAACTTCGTGCAGTGCTGGTAACGAGTCACCGATCTTCTAATTTCTATTCTGTTTTATTTTGTGTTAAAACTATTCTAAAGGATGGAAGATATATCGATATGGCAATCAAAGGCTGTGGCGTTTCACCTAATGCCGGCACTTATCGCCGAGCTCACTCTGTACTGTTGAACACTCTTTCCCTTAAAGGGCCACCCACCAGATTTGACAATTTTGAGCTGACAAGTGCAATGCGTAGACGAGGTGTTCACGATCACGTCAGCCAAACTTTGCAACGCTACGCGCCACGGGAATGGGTCAAATTTCAAGATGAAAGCTACTCCCCCTTCCCTCTGCCGGCGCACGTGTAGAGAATGAGGGCATGACGTAGGCGTAGGAATGGCCCCACGTACGTGGCAATGCAGTAACGGTGGTCCTCTACGTAATCGAGTCTGCTCTGACGTTGTCAACAGTATACCACGTGACATGACTAAAATTATTTACCCCAACATGTGTAGTTTATAAATTTGTTGCTTTAAGAGAATAATAAAACTTGAAATAAATAATGAGACACAATCGAAAACTGTGCGCGTTTTTCTTTCATTTGTTCCCGTGAAATGCTACGAGATGCGGGGCTAATGTGCCAGCGTTCCGCATGCATTCGTGTCCCGTGGTCAGCACATTGAGCAGATGACCGCCGTGGAACGCTCTTACGCGTTCGCGCACTCTTGTGCTCATCTACTCTACCGCGCCTTAGCCAGCGTTTCCAAACCGTCCCGCAGAAACAGGCAGAAGACCACAAAATAACGCTGGTCAACAAAGTAACGCCGCTCGCGTGCTCGGGGGTTAAACTTGTTAGGGCACGTCATGCGCCCATAACCTCTTGGTCGGATGCCGGAGAGGTGTGGAAGAGATTTGGCTTGCAAAGGCTACGCGGAGGAGCAGCAAGGGTTTCGAGCTTGCCTCCTCTCACCCTCGTTTCGCGCCGCTTCAAAAAACCTGTTTTCTCCACTCGTAATGAACTGACTCGAAATTTTTTGTGGCAAAACGTTCCTAATCGGACACCAAGCAACCTCCACTGTCTAAGTGAAATTCGGCATGGGTCCTGGTCATTGGCCCTTTAATACCTTTAAATACAGGTACTCAATAAACAAGAATGCGTTTTAGGCACAGAATTGGTCTATGCGTATCGTTCATACCTACCTGACGCCGCACGAAACAGAAGTCACGCTAGAAATACTGGATAAATAAAAATATTTGGGTGTATGAATAAATAATAGGACTGAGTATTTAAGGAAGCATGAAATATTCGTAATGTGTAAATGTAACAGGAATGTAGCTGTATTGAAAAATAGGGCACTCTGGCACTACATTAGGTATGACGTTGCCAGAAGGATTTCGAAAGGAGTCATATGGTTCCGGGTTTGGCGTTGGGCAATGCGTTCTTTTGCATAAAACCAGAAGTTCAAGCGAAATTGCAAAATATATATTGTGGCATAGGTAGACATGCTTTGGGAGCACAAGGGAATACCCCAAGTGAGAGGGCACAGGGTGACATGAGATGGACAGAGTTTGAGTGCAGGGAAAATAGCAGCAAAATAGAAATTGAGAAGCGATTGAGAGAAATGGGAGAGGAGCATTGGGCAAACAAAGTTTTCAGCTACTAGTACATGAATATTGTTGATACTAAATGCAGGAAGCGAAGTCGAAAATGGTGAAGTAAGTACTTAAACAACAGCAGACTACCAGGCCAAAACGAAATATCGGTTGAAAAGAAGGTGAAGGAAACAGAAAAGGACGTGTGGAAGATTGGAATGCTTCGAAATCATCTCTGGAGACCAACCGCACTTTAAAGTAAGTAATTGCAAAAGAGAGTATCAACAATAATTCTTTGGGCTGTTCTCCGTTATTCGAGGCCAGAACGACAATATTGCGGACCAAGACGTACCGAGCCAAACACGAAGGCACAGACACGGTATGTAGTGTGTGTGTAGAGGACGAGGAAGCTTCTGAACATTGGCAAGGTTCTGTAAAGAGATCCATCCTATCGTTCCTGATAATGGCGCCGAATTTTTCAAAGCATCGGGGCTTAGGGTCTCTCTAGGCAAAGTACACTTGAAACGCTTAGAAATAACCAGGAGGAGGCTAACTCTTTGGTGGTTACAATCAAAGTGCGAGTGTAATTCAATCATTGGACGCATAGTGATAGTGCTTAACTGTATGGCAAGGTGGCGTGAGCCACCGCCCGATCCAAAGGGCATAGCCGAACACATTCATTAATTCATCCATCCATTTAGAAGCGAGCTTACGAGCTGGCCCCGCTGCTGCTGCTGATCATTGTTTGTTTGCTTGTGTGTGTGATTTGTTGTGTTGAAGCTCGAGTGCTGTTCGTCTTCGCACGTGGTGAGTCAACGTACACCTCTCTTGCGCTTCATTGCAGCTTACTTGATATGCTTGAGCTGAGCATCAACTAGGGCAATACCGTGATGTCTCCCTATTTTTCATTATGCCTGCTGAGAAAGGTAGGACAAGCTTCGTGCCGCTATGCAAAGGCGGGTAAAAAATCTTTGTCGAAAAATTTCTCAGTTCTGTGCCTCGGAAGACGCTCTTCGTCGACAACAATTACCAAGAAACATAAAACTAGAAAACAGAGTGCTCGACGAGACATACTTTGTGTGTTCTCGTCATTTTGACAAATGATTCATTGTGAGAAGCTTCAAGCACACCATTACCGTGAGCGACGTACTCTTGCTGAGGACGCCCTCCCATCTTTCTTTCCCGACGCAACCCCCGACATGACTAAAGGTATGCCGTAAAATGAAGAAAGAGGAATCTAGCAGAGATTTTCACTCCGGCATCAAAATGAAGAGCTGGGAACAAACACTTGGAAGACGAAGCTGATGAGAAACCTCAGAATGACAGCAGCCAAGAGGCGATACGGCACCAGTTCAGCGACATTCTACTCCCTTTAGCACACTGAGCCATAATTGTGTTCCACAGCGATCCTGCTGCGTTATGCCTTGGGTGGCACTACAGCACTGGCTTACACTCTCTTCATGTCACAAAGCACGCTGTCTGCACGCCCTGCGCAGATAATGTGCATTCGGATACTGCTGTGTACCGTTGCTTTGTGTTTTGTCACAGCGTAAACGTCGAGAAAGCTTCTGTCCAAACAGCTGACGACGCTGTGGCTGCGTTGACAAGGGGTGGCAGCATAATACCATGCATTCAATACGAAATCAAGCCAGTACGGGCAGAGCAGTGTGTTCGCACTGGAGGCAGAAACTTCGCCAAAAACTGCATAAGATCCTCAGTAGACGGAAGGCCGTGTTTACGATGTAAATACAACAAGAAGCTTGCACAGAATAAGTACACCGGCTTATGAAAAAAATCCCTCGTTTCCTACAGGCAACACAGGGCCAAGAAGTCTCTCCAATTGCTGAGAACAAGATGAACGCTTAGAAACGCCGAAAAGAATGTTGTAGAACTTCGTGGCTTGATTGCTAATATTGAATACTTTGTCCTAGAAATATATACTAGCGGGCTTCTCTCAAAACAACGCCTTGCCGTGAAAACCTGCTTTGAAGCCGCCCACAGGAAATCAAGCAGTGGCATGCGGTATGACAAATTGTGGAATTTGGAATGCGCACTTATGAGTATGCGAAATCCCAAACATACGAGCATACGAGGCGGTAGAAGATAACGACACTTCCTGCTAAATCCTGCCTAGATAAGCATATGCAGAGTTTCAAAAGTGCCTTTGGCTTCAATATCAAGATTCTTTCAGCTGTGCAGCTGAAGACACTGGGCAGGGGAAAGTTTAGTTACCATGGTGGACTTGTGCTCAATGAAGTCAAACTTTTTAAAACTATCACTGCCAATCCATCTGGCGAGCTCACTGGCTTTCTAGACCTCAGTATATTTACAGAATTTTTTACAAATAGTACAACAAGTGACCATAAACTTGTCACCACGTTACAGCCATTTCAAGGTGAGTACACCTATACTACAAAGGTTTTAGCACTACAGCATTCCAGACATTTTCCCGTAGTCCCCAGATAATATTGTCTTGTGTGTTTTGTCATTTATTTTACAGAAGATCAATAAGCGAAGCTGGTGTTTTGCTTTAAAAGCAGCACTTTGCTCCCTAACTCACTCTTTTTGGGGTATGCCCCTTATCTTTGCATGAAAATGGACAAAAATACATGGTGTATTCTGCCCTTAGAAATGTTAAAGCTCCTGTATAGTCCGAAATTTAGTTGGAGGCCACGCTTCCAGCAGAGAAGGCTGGACTCTACATCAACTTTTGGACTAGTGGTGATGCTTCGATGAATAACTCGCTCTGTAAACGGTCCGGCATCAAAGCTGGGCGCTTCATGTGGTGCGGCAGCATTAGCGCTTGCTTTCTCCAGTTATTTACAAGGCGCTAACGTCTGACTGCATTATTACTGTGCCTTCACTTTGGTGTTCAAGCAGTATTATTATTTTACAGCTTCATTGCGAAAAATCAAGCGCAAGCTTCCGCATCCCGTAGATGTTGCAAAACCTACACTTCATTTCTGATTTTCCGCACAGTTTAAAATGCATACGCAATGTGTTTGTCTCTAAGGGACTCTAGATTCCAAGTGGCGTTGCACGTTTTGGCACTACAAATAAATCATGGAATTTAACTAGAATGCATGCATAATGAAAGTCGTGCCACACTTGACACTAGCCCTCTTGCAATCAAATGTTTTTGTTAAATTCTGTTTATATTTAGCATTCCGACTGTTCAGCGAAAAGTATTGAAAAGACTTTTTTTCACAAAGACAATTTGGACAAAACTCCCACAGAGCAATTTGTGACAATAATAGAACTGTTCATTTCTGTGATTACATATCGAATACCCAAAAAGGGACTTAGAATTAAGTTCAAAAGTGCCTTTTTTTGGATGAGTTTTTAACACTCTTGAATTGATGAATTGAAGCCCAATTGATGAACTCTTGGCTGAGGGAAACCTCGCAAATGCTTCAGCTGTGCTGGAGCATAGCAGTATTTTTGACTAAAAAGGCTGTGTTGAAAACAAAAGTGACAGCCATCTCATTTTCTATTTTGCTGGCTATGTCGTCAAGAAAGCACTTAAAAGGCTCCCATGCCTAGCATGTAGATCTCAATTATCCATTTTGCCTCTGCTGGCAGGAAAAAATGGAAACGCTTCGTTGACGAGGAAGTTGGACCATGGGGGCTTACTGTACCTCTCTGAACACCAAGAAGACTTCGTTGCAAAGCTAGAGGACGCGTTTACTGTGTTCTGCAGCAGGAATGAGCTGCATGCTGAGAGGGTGCAATCATTTTTATAATTTTTGCACAGACATGGCCTCCAAAAAGTTGGCTGAATTGAGCATGGTGAAGCACTCACTAGAGAAATTAGGTTTCATGGTCTAACCTAGCTGCACGTCTTCGCTGAAGCCTTCAAAAAAGAGAAGCCTGCAAAACGCGTGAAACAAAAGCTGCTTAAACTGAGGGGCTGTCAGTGAGCTCCAAACTGCAGCAGCGAAATATTGGAGTCAACAAACGTGTCACTTTTGCGCTCTGTTTTCTCAAATATACGGTTTCGTCATTGCCTCTCCGGAGCCGAATGATCATGCATTCCTAACGTTATTAAGGGCCAAGATTTGGTCGTTTTTATTCAGCGATACTGTTTTCGAAGTACAAGATTTTTTACAGCGAAAACTGGCCCCACTGTGGTGGTCTAGTGGCTAAGGTACTCGGCTGCTGACCCGCAGGTCACGGGTTCAAATCCCGGCTGCGGCGGCTGCATTTCCGAAGGAGGCGGAAATGTTGTAGACCCACGGGCTCAGAGTTGGGTGCACGTTAAAGAACCACAGATGGTCGAAATCGCCAGAGCCCTCCACCTTGGCGTATCTCATGATCATATGGTGTTATTGAGACGTTAAACCCCACATATCAATCATAAAAATCAATACAGCAAAAGCTCTTATGAGATCCCAACTCGGCTCTCGCGCAGCGCCGTCGTTGTCCGCTGCTGCCACCGATGTCTGTAACCACATCGGGTGAAACTAAAAAAACAAACCTTGTATCAATCACAAAGTGGGACTCAAACCTGACTCCGCTCAGTGCCTGCTCAACATTCTACCACTGAGCTACACCGGTGGTTGGGACTTAGCAGTGTAGTGGTGGTCAGTTTATTTTCGGTTCCTGTTTCGATGTTATGTGGCGACTCATGTGGCAATGTTTTGTACTGTAGGTACAAAACATTGCCACATGTATGTGTAAATAAACCAGTTGGTGACGGGACCAGGTGGTATATGAACGTGCTTCTTCTCTTGGCGCTGCGCGCCAAAGTCATCGGTGGCTGCCGCCCGTGGCGTCGGCGTGCTGCGGCTCCTACAGTATATTCCTTGTCTTCATCAGCATCCTGGCCAGCCAGCAGCTCTGACACAACAATGTCGGTGAGGTAAAGCATGGACCTTTTTTTTCTAACGTCGGGTACAACTTTAAAATGAAGCGGCATTTTCGCCTCAAAGGCAGACGTACACGATCCTGCACCAATAGACGCACGTCATGCACCGGACTAACTCTAGACGCTGACCCAGTCGACAAAAACCCTCGCTTCGAACTTGGCCGAGTCCCGTTGGCTGTGTGCGTCTCTCTTCGTCAATGTGAATTGTGTTTATGTGTGGTGGTATATCATGCCGGAAATATTATTGTGAGCTAACGATTCATAATTTATGTCTCGTGCAATTGTTCTGAACCGCGAGTCGGTTAAGAGAGATTGGAGCGAACATTGGTGACGCTGCGCTGCGTTTTGTCTGGAAACAGGGTCTTGCGGTGACATACTGATGCAAACAAACATCGTGCTTGTTTGTTTAATGGTGCTTTATTTGCAACTATGTGAAGTTACGACGACAAGTTTGCCAAAACCTGGTATGTACGGTTAGTGGTGGTTCTGTTTGCGCATTGTGCCCCTGTGTTTCTCGTCGGACGTGGTGAAGTGATAGCAAAACAATTATCAGGATGAATGAGAAAAACGTACGTGGATGAAACCAACCGAGAGGTTTTTTAACAGAAAATATTTGCGACAGTAAGCTCCAACGCAAGGATTCGTTGTTGCCAGCTGAGCGCGCAATAGACCGATCAGGGGCGGTAGTGTGATAAGATAGCAGAACGTCAAGCCGCGTCGTTCGAGAGTTGTGTAGCACCGTCGATCAATTGCTTTGCACCAATTCGAACAATCAGGGGCTAACACGGGCTGCGTTTCAGAGAATATCAATTGATTATTAACAGTCAGGCGTTTGGGAGCAGTGTTTGTTCCCTTAACAAGAGCCTCAGTGCTAATATATAATGATGACAGATACATCCGTGCCACTGACAATGATGGCAAAGATAAGCCTCATGCTTTGCTTGCACTCGCCGACAAAGCGGGATCGGCCAATAACCGGGCGGCAGGATATTTAGGTTACTTTGTCATGCATATAAAATCAATAAATAGACTTTCAGAATAGAGCAAAAACATGTCGTAAACTGTATGCAAATGCTACACGAGCTAGAGGTCAGGAATCCAGATAGTCTCGGAGTCAAACATATCAGTAACAATAGACTAACAAGGTAATCTTTTGGTTACAATTATGAACGCACTCCCAGCAGAGCAAACCTTCTTGTGGGTATAACCTAGGGTAATCCCTCCAAAGGATAAATTACTGGTCACGTTCATTTTTAAACCTAGCTTCCGCATCGTAATCGGGTGATTGTGATTTCTTACTGCCTAGATAGGCACCAAAGTTTATTCTAGCAAAATCTTAGATGTACGATGTGTCCAGCTTTACCCAATGATATTTTTCTATTTCCTTGTGTAAACTAGCAATTCTATACCTGAGTGTTGTCACATAAGCGAAATCGGGTAAAATAGGTAAGAGAGATCCGCTTAAAAATCCTTTGGCTAACGAGCTTGCCATATCATTCGGATAAATCCTGCAGTGGCCAGGTACCCATGGCAAGCAGAGTTTTCTCAGGTTTGTTGGTAATAAGCTACTAATTACACTCAGTAATGATAATTTTTTATTGCAGAGAGTGCAGTACATACTGAGAGAAAATCAGTAAATATGAGTGCTTCTGATTTGCTTGCTGGAAGTATAAGAAGTGCTAGAACTATTGCGAAGAATACAGGAATGTAAATAGGCGTATAATCTGGTAATCTAACTCAAAAAACTAGTTTACAGAAGTACAGATGATGCCAATTCCAGCTTTTAAGACGGATGCAACCATCGCAATAAGGCTGTTTATGCATGAATGAGTCAAGAAATCTTGCAACAGATTATTCAAATATCCAAGGGGCATTTGCATCCCACTAGAGCAGAAATTGTCAGCAAATTCTATTTTAAAATTTGAATTTTACATACTTATTGAGGTAATTTGATGTATATTTATATTCAGAGGTTCTAGCAGAGATTGAATGAACCTATTCTGAGGGGAATGTAGTCTTGACCACAGTGTTCCAAAAAGTGCGCTTTATTCTTGAATACAAACTTAAGAGGCTTGTTTCAGAGGGAAACTGTATATTTTTAAGAAAGTTTGAACTGTAAGTATTTTAACCCGAGTGGACAAAGGGGGGACACGTGCTTCCACATACAAAACTACATTTGCAACAAACTTGGGGATTCGAGAAAACAAGCACGAAGCTTCTCTTTCTAATCATATTAACCGTCTCATCCTATATGCTGCTCTGTCAGAAAGTATTACGCACGCGCATCGCATAATAGGCCAAACATATATCTTGTAAATCATTATCAATGAACTGCTTCGCTGTCCTGTTTTTCTGCTTCCTAATTTTCGTGACCACCCCAAGGCACGTGTCGCTTTGCAGCGAACTTTTTCAATTAAACGTTTTATTCTATATGATGCCAAGGTACTTCAGGGAATCGACCTGGCAAATAAGCTCGTTACAATACATCAAACAAATATTGGCAGGATTTTGAGAGACAATAGCAGAAGTGCACTTTTTTCGACGTTCAATGACATATGAATATTGTCAAGCTATGCTTCCAGCAAAATCATGTTTTTCTGTAATGCCTGATACAATCAAGAGCAGATCACTTTTTGTTGCGAATAAAGCAGTGTTATCTGCATACACGCAAATTTCAATACCCCAATCAGTTGGAATGAAACTTAGCAATATATTCAATAGACAAAGTGATAACACTGAGCCCTGAGGTACACGTCGTGTCGCATTGTACCTTTTAGAAAAGCATCTTCCCAAGAAGCCATGAAATTTTGTGTCTTTTACAAACTCTGTAATACATGATGTTACATATTTTGGAAAGCAATAGTATTGCATCTGATGGATTGCAATAGAATACTTCACTTTGTCGTAAATTTTCGCTACGTCTAGAGCTACTAGTGCACAGTATTTGAGCCGACGCCGAGCCAGCTGTATGCGACTTTCCAACTCCACATGTACATATCAAATGGGGTAACCAGATCTAAAGCCAATTTGACTGGGGTCTCATATTGTATGTTCATTGATACAGTTCAATATATGGGCACTCAAGACTCTCTCTACATGTTTTACCAGGTTAGACGTTAACGAAATAGGCCTTATGTTATCCAGAGTAAACATCAATCCCTGTTTTTTTAGTATCAGAAATATTTCGGAAAGCTTCCGATCGGCCGCAATCCACAATTTTTCAGTGAATAACTAACCACATTGCGAATTTTATGTGGAAATATTTTGTATAGCATTCTTATTATTGTAGTAGTCACCCCATCAGCTCCAGGACCAAATGGCGGTAAGCTCTTGATCACATCTGCCAGTTCAGCTAAATATACCTTCTTGAAATCTTCATCCGCCCTTAATTTCACCATGGGCTTTGGCATACTTGTCGTAAACCAGTTCTGAAGCCTTTAACAACAATTTGTGGGAGTTCAAAGAGTTTGCCAGGAGACATAACGGTGAAATCAATGCTTTCTGACTTTGGAATGATTTTTCTCGCATGCAAAAACCTGAAAAGCCCTTTTTCTTTTTTGACTTTGAGAGATAGTAAGTTTCTTCATATTATCTATATTACGTGTCATTGCTGCTGCGTCTACGATCAAACGCGTTAATAAATCTTTGTCGCTATATAAATATATAAATCAGATCTGAAGACCCAAGACACATGGTCTGAATGAAAATCACCACAGGGTAATAGGTGTTTTCTGCCCAAAGCTAACGTTATATCAAAACAACTCGTGTCCTGAACTCTTGCCAGGAAGTATATATTTGCAAAAGAAAAAGGCGAGCAGTCTGGTAGTTTTATGTCTAACACCAAAATTTCGCATTCCGTATCCATGCACTGATATGATATCCTGGCTCTGTGGCTAAATTTTGTTAATATTAAAAAAGCCAGACCGCCACTTCTACTCGGCCTATCCAGGCGAATTAGCCGATATTTCTAGGTAAAAATTTCACCGTTATCAAGCCAAGTTTTCTGAATACTTTTTTTATTTGTGGAGTTTAACGTCCCAAAACCATCATATAATTATGAGAGAAGCCGCGGTGGAGGGCTCCGAAAATTTCGACCACCTGGGGTTCTTTACCGCGCACCCAAATCTGAGCACACGGGCCTACAGCCTTCTCACCGCCATCGAAAATGCAGTCGCCGCAGTCGGGATTGGATTTCGCGAGCTGCTGGTCAGCAGCCAAGTACCTTAGCCACTGGACCACCGCGGCATGACGGTATTTTGAAAAACATTTATGTCAGAAAAATTTTTCAAAGAAATATATTGTAGATCTGTAATTGCCAACCAAATAATCGTAAATTCTACTGTAGAATATTTAGTGAGCCCATTTTGTTACTACACCAGTAGTAGAAACTGCCTGATACATAATATTTTCTTTCAAGAAATTATTTTAATAGGTTTTGAAAGAAGTCCATTTTAGACAAGTATTTTATTGTTTTGAGTACCGAGAAGCCTTTTTGGAAGAGGCAAATTTGTTACTTTTCATAGTCTTTTTAGATTCTGTGTCCATAATTCTGAATTCTTCTGAATTATCTGTTACAGATTCTGTCTGAGCATTTACTACATTTTTAAAAGGTTTGTCTTTTGGAGAGACATATGTATGATTGACTGACAGATTTTCCTCCTCAGTACTTCTTGAAATCAGAAAGCCTGAGAATCCTGATTTTGCACAGAAACTCTACCGATGATTTCACTCACCTGCTGAGTCAACATGTTAGCCAACGCTTCAAAAAGAGTAGACGCCAAATGCTCAATTGCCTTTTCAGTAGACTTTTCAATGGCCTTCGTTACCACCTTTGCGGGTGATGCATCCATATTAGCTGTGCCGGGACGTTACGCCTGCGTAGCCTTTCGATCTCTCAAGCATTTATGCTACCCCCCCCCCCCTTCTATAGCAACTCCTGCGGTCTATTATTTCTAGAACACCCAGTTATCTCTCCTTTGAAACACATTCAACCGAGTCTGCAGGGTGTGCTCCTTTAGACAAAGAAAACTTCCGTTCAGCAGAGTTGCACTCAAGGCTGTTATGACTCTCTCCGCACAGATTCTAGCACTTTATTGGTACTCTTTTATGCGGCAGACTATGCCCTTCGTGTATGCTAGATGAACTCAAATAAATGGCCTGACCGTCTGTGCAGCGAAGTTTGAAAAATTTAGAAGCTCTCGGGTGCAATGCCGGTCTGCAAAGCAGCACAAGATACCCCTTCGGCTGAACTTGCAGATCTCGGTGATCTTCTGCAAACTTGACGAGGCTTTGCGAAGCCCAACTTGAATCGCCTTGAAATTTTTCATTGATAATGAACCGCCCCCCACCCTGGTAGGAACGAGAGCCACAGGGACGTAGTTGTCTCCACTGCGTAACAAGGAATCAAGCGGCCCATGCTTGACCGGCATAGAGGCTCGCCAAGGGAAGTTCCTTTGATTTGGCGTTCAGAAAAACATCAGAATAATCTTACTCGCCTGACCTTCAAAGGACCACAACAACGTACCAGTTAAACGAAAGCAACAAGAAACACGAAAAGCCAAAAAGCTCAAGACTTTTAGCTAACAGAGATCCTACCGCTCGACTTGACCGACGTGTCAGCCGCGTGTGTGGCCTAAAAACTTTTCGCTCACTGCACGCACCAGCAGTAGAATGCATGCTGTGACACAATCGTGCATAAGTTGTGCTGCCAGTGCCCGACTTGCTTTCTCACAAGTCAGCTTAGCGCTGCTTTCCTATTGTCGAGATATGTCGCTTCTGAAAGATTCCTATGACAGTGGAGACAACACAGCCATTATATGAAATAAAAAGTACGATAAAGTAGGCACATCTGCTTGTAAACTGACTCCTAATAGTTCTACTCGCGTCTGTGTTAACTGTGTGTGTTTTTTGTGTATATTTGTTATTTCACCCTTTTTGGTATTTTAGACTTGTCTTTGCACTCGTGTTTGCGTGTGTGGGAATATATGAGTGCTCCGTTATCTGGATATGTGTATTCCCATTCTTGTCATTTTATTTTTGCGTTTGTTTTTGCAAAGCAGGCTGTAGCCACATCTTTCTTTACAATTTCAATAAGACGTTCAACATTGCTGACCATTTTTCTGGCATGTAAATATGACAACACAATGCTAGAAACGTTAATCACGTGAACAATTCTGCTTCTATTTTGTTACTTGCCGGAGTCAGACTATTAAATTAAAAATTGTATATCACAGCACTTCAATTCTTGGCAGCCGCGGTGGTCTAGTGACTAAGGTACTCGGTTGCTGACCCGCAAGTTGCACAATTGAATCCCGGCTGCGGCAGCTGTATTTCCGAAGGAAGAGGAAATCCTGTAGGCCCATGTGCTCAGAGTTGCGTGCACGTTAAAAAATCCTAGGAGGTCGAACTTTCCGGAGCCCTCCACTACGGTGTCTCCCTTATAGATATGCTGATTAGGGACTTTCAACCACACATATCAGTCAATCAACACTTCAATTCTCAGTGCAGACTGGCAACAGGATCGTAAAGTAAGCTTTGACTACTGCTATTTGATATGCGGCGTGTCACATTCTATGGTGGCTCCATAAAGGAGCGTTTTGCGCTTCACTTAGCTAATGATGTTTTTTATATGTTTTCTTATTTGTATTGCTTCTGCGAGCCAGATAACTAAAATAAATAAAGCAATGACATGAATGCGCATTGGCACGCAAGCTGCTAAAAGTGGCTCCAAGTTTCGTGTTGATTGCTTCTATTTCACCAGTCCTGGCTATGACAGCACTTCAATCCTTAGTGCAGACTGGCAACAGGATCATAAAGTGAGCTCCGACTACTGCTATTTGAGTATGTGGCACGTTACATTCGATGGTGGCTGCCTCAACAAGCATTTTGGGCCTCATTAGGCTAATGCTGTTTTACATTTGTTCTCTTCTTTGCATTACTTGTGGAGCCAGATAATTAAATAAACAATGCAGCCAAGTGAATGTGCTTTGTCATGCAAGCTGCTAACAGTGGTCTTTAGTTTTATGTTGACTGTTGCTATTTCACCAGTACTGGCAATGATAACAATTCAATTTATGGCGCAGACTGTTAACGGAACAATAAAGCGCGTCAAACCCGACGGTGAGTGCCTACGATAATCCTGGGTAACAACAGTGTTTCAAATCAGATTGCCAGCATTGAAATGTGTTTCTGTGCTACTTTTCAAATCGAGCGTGATGTGTGAGGGACAATGCTTATCGGAATTGAGCTTCTATAAAAGGAATACGCCATAAATGAAACTGCTTATTTGAAAGGTAATGGAATGGATGGTTGGCTCTTGCAAATCCACCGGGAAATGATGATGATGATGTATGGTGTTTTTGGCGCAAGGGCCATCTCATGGCCAAAGAGCGCCAGTTCATGGGTCAAAGAATGTAGACGATGATTGTGATTAGCGGCTGTATAAGGGCCATAAAATTCCTCGCGATAAAGCGGGTAAAAACATACAAGTAATAAAATCATGACCATGTCGTGAAAGGTGTGTGCGGTGCGAATAGTACAAAGTTGGTGATAAAAAAAGACGATGGTGGACATGTATGGCATTAGCACAAGTGCCTCACTCATTCATACCCTTGCGTCCAAGAGCCGTGAGGCAAGTGCTTTCTTGTGTAGCCACCGCAGCGAAAACCTCTCAGGAGAGGTCGTGCTACGGAATGCCCGGGTATATATGAAAATTATGAATTTCTTTTAAAAACGCAAGCAATGGTTTATAACTAAAAAGCGGTTCCCTATCGACGAACATTGCAGGGTGTAAAGGTCGGTAGGGTAATGGAAAGTGTTGTCTTCTTATAGTGTCCAATTGTTTGCACTGAATTAAAACGTGAAAAACTGTTAATACCTCACCACATTTATCACACAATGGTGGATCACCACCGGACAAAAGATGTGCGTGTGTCGTGTATGTGTGTCCTATCCTGAGTCTTGTTAGTGTTACCTCTGTTAGACGTGATTTTGATACTGGTGGCCAATGGCCAAGGTGTGGCTTGATAACGTGTAATTTGTTTTGTGGGTGTGTATCCCACTTGCTCTGCCAGTAGTCCCTGAGGTTTCGTTTGAGAGACGGCTTAAGATCAAGGGCCGGGATTGATATAAATGTAATGGCGGTGCTCTCATGGACGGACGCAGCGAGCTGATCCGCCCTCACGTTGCCTTGGATCTCACGGTGCCCTGGCACCCAGCACACTACAACATGTTGTTTGAGTGTGTAGAGTGTGCACAAAATGGAGTAAAGTGAGACAAGGACCGGGTTTTTTTGTTTTTTAAGACTGTGCAGAGCCGTTACCACACTGAGGGAGTCTGAATAAATTACTGCTTTTTGTATTTGTAATTGTTTGATGTGTTTAGCTGCCACAAGTATCGCGTAAGCTTCCGCTGTGAAGATGCTTGTGCGTGGATGTAGAGGGCCAGCATCCGAAAAAGATGGGCCGACAGCAGCGTAGGACACAGACTAGTTAGTCTTGGAGGCATCAGTGAAGAACTCAGGACGTGTGTATTTGTGTTGATGTTCCAAAAAGTATGTTCGGATATGGGCAATAGGTGCATGTTTTGTAACTTTTAGGAAAGACACATCGCAGTTTATGGTCTGCCACTGCCACGGTGGCGGGTATGCTACAGGAGCCATTAAACTGTGTTCAAGTGACACTGCAGTTTCTTCAGCTAGACACTTCAGGCGAACATAGAAGGGCTGCCTCATCGAAGGCCTGTTTTGAAACAGAATGGAGCTCGACAAATCATTAATAGTAGAGTATGAGGGGTGCTTCTTGTCTGCTTTCACCTTAAGGAAATAAACAAAGGACATGTGTGTTCTCTGCAGATGAAGCGACCACTCATGTGACTCAACATAAAGCTTTTCTACGGGGCTGGTGCGAAAGGCACCTGAAGAAAGGCGGATGCCCAAATGGTGCACGGGGCCAAGCATCTTCAAAGCACTTTGAGTTGCAGACTGATAAACAACGGCCCCATAATCTAAGCGGGTGCGAATGAGGCTTCTATAGAGGTTGATGAGGCATTGCCTATCACTACCCCACGTAGTACGTGACAACACTTTTATAACATTCATGGCTTTTCAACATTTTGTTTTTAAATACTTGATGTACGGTACGAAGGTCAACTTGTTGTCCAAGATTAGGCCTAAGAATTTATGCTCACATTTGACAGACAGACGTTGCCCGTTCAGTCGAATGTCAGGTTCCGAGTGCATGCCTCTCTTTCGAGAGAACAAGACACATGTGCTTTTTTTGTGGTTAAGTCGAAGGCGTCTCTGATCTGTGCCTCGATACGAACAAGGTGGTCTGTGGTGGATCTACTTTCTCGAAAACCGCACTGAAATGGGTCGAGCAAATTGTTTGTTTCAAGGATATGTACAAGTCGGCAGTTTATCATTTTTTGAAGACTTTGCACAAGCAGCTTGTAAGTGCAATAGGCCTATAACTTGAAGCTAAAGAAGGGTCCTTGCCCTCTTTCAAAATGGGAATAATAATAGCCTCTTTCCAGGAGGTAGGGATAGTGCCAGAAAACCAGATAGCGTTGTACAAACAGAGTAAGGTTTTCCGTGTTTCTGTTGGTAGGTTTTTTAACATTTCATACACCACACGGTCAGAACCTGGGGCAGAAGTGCTGCAGGAGTTTAGAGATGTTCGGTGCTCTGCAAGACTGAAAGCTTGGTTATATGCTTCGTATCTAGTGGATTTGTGTTCGAGTTTCTGCTTTTCTATTCTTGTTTTGTATTTTTGGAAAGTGTCAGTATAGTGGGATGAGCCGGATACCCGTTCAAAGTGTGCACCGAAAAAGTTTGCCTGATCTTCCAAGGTATCACCCTTAGTGTTCACGAGTGGGAGTGAGTGTACTTTTCTTCCTGCTACCCTACGAACCATGTTCCAGACTTTGGCCTCTTGTGTATACGAATTTATTCCTGATAAAAACTTGTGCCAACTTTCTCTTCTGGCCTGCCGACGCGTTCTCCTGCCTCGAAATTTTATTTTCCCAAAGCTCTCAAGGTTTTCCGCTGTCGGCGAGTTCCGCAGCAACCTCCATGCCCTGTACTGTTCCTTTCGCGCATTACGACACTCTGTGTTCCACCATGGGACGTGTCGTTTGCCGCGCATTCCAGATGTTTGCGGTATGCACTTGGCTGCTGCGTCAGTTATTAAAGCTGTGCAATACTGCACAGTTTCATCTATGTTTAACCTACATATGTCTGTCCAACTCAAACGTGTAGTGTTATGGAACTGTTCCCAGTCTGCTTTGTTTATCAGCCATTTGGGAACGTGTAGAGGACCTTCATATGTTGTTTGTGAACTCAACACTACAGGAAAATGGTCACTGCCATATAGATTATTTATGATTTTCCATTTGAGTAGGGGTAGGAGTGAAGGTGATACGATGCTGAGGTCGATAGACGAGTAAGTTTTGTTGGCAACGTTATAGTATGTTGGCTCTTTCCGATTCAACAAACAGGCACCGGAAGAGAAGAGAAATTGTTCATCGAGACGACCTCGTGCATCACAGCGAGAATCGCCCCACAGTCCACTATGTGCATTTAGGTGCCCACGAAGCAAATAAGGTTCTGGCAGTTCGTCTAATAAAGACTGAAATTCACATCTTTCAAGACGGTGGTGGGGAGGTACATACAAAGAGCAGATGGTGACGAGTTTGTTTAAAAGTACCGCTCGAACAGCCACCGCCTCAAGAGATGTCTAGAGTGGTAAATGTGTACACGCTACTCCTTGGTTAATAATAATGGCTACGCCACCGGATGACGCCACAGCATCATCTCGGTCCTTTAAGTATATGACGTAAGCACGTAAAAAATTTGTATTGGAGGATTTTAGGTGTGTTTCCTGTACACCCAGCACTTGAGGTGAGTGTTTGTATAAAAGCTCTTGGACGTCGTCGAGGTTCGTAAGCAGTCCTCTGACGTTCCAATGTATAATTTGTGTGTCCATATTGGAAGTAAAGTAGTGCTGTGTGTACGTTAAGGGAGTGACTTGTTTAAGCTGAAAGGTCAAGCTCAAGTACCAGGGCCATTGTCAGGCCCTGTTATGAGCTTTTTAGTTTTCTTGGCCCGCTCCAGAGAGCCGCGTCGTTCTTTTGGCACCCGGGGTGCCGCCGTATCCATTGCCTCCTCGGAGGCACTGGATGCCCGCTAATGCGAGCTGGTTTTTCGAAGCTTGGGCCTCGTCTGGCGAGGTGAGGCCTTGAGACCCGAGGACCCTGGAGTCTCTGGTCTCTGTTCAATAGTAGGCGGAGTAGACTCAACTACTGCCGCCTTGGGGGCAGGCGCCACAGCCAATGGCTCGCTCTGTGCAGGCCGAAGGAGTGGCGAGGGCTGGTGCGGCACTGCCCCCTGGCGCGCCGCATCAGCATATGTGGGGCCATAAAATGGCGAGACTCTTTTTCTTGCTTGTTTAAATGTAATGTTTTCTTTTATCATTAAAGTGATGATCTCTTTTTCTTTTTTCCAGAAAGAACATGAACGTGAGTACGCGGCATGATTTCCGCCACAGTTCACACAGTGTGATGGTTCTTCGCAATTGTCAGAATTGTGGCCTGACACTCCTCATTGTGCATAAGTTTGGTGACCACGACAGCTTTGTGAGCCGTGGCCATACTTCTGGCATTCAAAACAACGACGCGGGTTAGATATGTGTGGTCTGATTGACGTCTTTGTGTACCCTGTTTGAATACTTTCTGGCAGATTACTCGAAGCGAACGTGAGTATCAAGTGTTTCGTTGGTGTTACCTTGTTGTCTCTTCTAATGGTGATATTTTGTACATTGGTCAAATTCTGACTCTTCCACCCCTCCAGAAGTTCCTCTTCAGTCAAGCCGAGCAAATCAGCATCAGATACTACTCTACGGGTTGTAATCATCGATCTGTGTGGCGTTACAGGGATGGGAGAGTCACCAAAAGTTGATAGATTCTGTAGCTTCTCAAACTGTTCTTTTTCTCGAACTTCAAGGAGGAGGTCTCCGCTGGCCATTTTGGTAACTTTGTACCCGGCTCCAAGAGTTTCTGTGAGACATCTGGCTACTACAAAGGGGGATACAGTTCTGGCTTGCTTGCTCCTTATCTCACTATATATAACTTGAAATTGGGGGAAGTTTTCACTTGATCGGTTAAAAAAGCCTAAGTCTTCGGTGCGTACACGCTTTAAGGCGGTACGATCACTTAATAAGGGAAATGCTCTATGCATGCCAGTTTAATTTTCTTCAGAAGCGTTGGCGGCCACCCACCACGGAGCCCAACGAGGGTACGCTACAAGTTTGTGGATGCTAAAACCTGCAGACGCCAGCCGTACAACGCAACTATAGCCCAATGCGCCTAGACCAAGGTAGGCTATTTGCACAGGTTTAACTCTAGCCACCAGGAAGTTTGGAAGTAAACGGAAAAGAGTAGAAGACAGGACAGATAAATAGTAAGAGATAAAGACGAAGATGTAGGGAGAGGGAGATAGGAAAAGGCGACTGCCGATTTCTCCTGGGTGGGTCAGCCCAGGGGTGCCGTCTACGTGAATCCGGGCCCAAAGGGGTGTGTTGCCTCTGCTGGGGGGCTTAACGGTCCAATCACCCAGCGTCGGCTCAACCCCCAGGATCCCCTTTTCCCCGGACACGGCAAAGCCACGCATGGCTAGGCGTGGGAGGGAGTAGAAACTCCCCCGTTAGCTCGGGTCCGTGGTGTTGCTACACACCAAACGCCTACTTGCGCAGGTGCCCCTGCGGGGGCCACCGGGAAACCGATAAAAAAAACAGCCCTACTAGAGATCCCAATTTTTTTTCCCACCGGGAAACCGATAAAAAATTTGGTATCTCTAGTAGGGCTATTTTTTTAATACGAAAAACTATGCGTCGTTAAATGGCTCAATGCCAGAGAGCTCACAGTCGTCGCTTTCATCAATGTGATCTTCACCCAGCGGGTTGAATGTGCTCACTCCCAGACGTGTCAAGTCTAACTTTTGCCTATACGTCCATCACTTGCTAAATGCTCTTCCTCCAGTTTTCTACCATTACCTGCTTGATTTCATCTTTCAAGATGGCGTCGACCGTGGACAGCTAGAAGTCTCTGTTACCCTTAGCGACACCATTTTTACCTTGGCCCACGCAAGCTCAATAGTATTAGGTGCACAGTGATACGGCGGGAACGTGAGTACAATACAACCGACAACACAGCAGTGTTGTCTACGATGTGGCTCAGAACGCATGACTTTACAGATGCCACCAGCTAAAGCAGCTGCTTCTTCATCGTCATTTTACTGTAGGTGTTGTTCCTGCTTGTGAGCCACTCCTGCATTTCTTCCTTCTTTCAGGACGTCAGCGGCAATGTCTCTTCTCGCCGGCAATGGTAAGCTCCATTGTGTAAAAAAATGATGCTACCAGCTAGCACCTTCTGCAGAACGTCATTGAACCAGCCCTCAAAGCGACTGCCGTTTATTTTCTCGTAATAGCCACCTGTCTTTTGGCCTCGGATTATATCCAAGCAGCCGTCAATGAAGCCATTCTCGCTTCCTACGTGCGTTCCGTTCAGGCACTGACCTTTCCCAGAAGGTTATTTCAGGCCATTTCGTCAGGCCATTTGATTGAGCGAACAGGCATCCGCACTTATGCACTACGTTGTCTGCCCACACGACGAACCGAGTGCGTCCCGCCTCGACCCTGTCTTGTCCAGGTAGACGATCTTTCGGCCTTCCGCCCAGTAACGCTCCATGTCACGCAGGTATTGATTCTACCAATCGGTGATGTCATCGCAGTCGATAAGCAGCGAGTTGCGGCTTCCCTTTTTTATGCTTCAACCCGATATCGCAATGCAGGCGACGCAGGCTACACCGCCTTAAGTGGTGAATGGTATTCTGGGGGCGCTGCGTTAAAGTGCCTCGAGTGTGCAGCGGAGGCGACCAAGCACATCAAGTCACGTCACACGTGAGACAAGAGTGCCATCTAGCAGTTATCTCGGAAAACGAAGCGCGTGGCTCTCAGACGGGTGTGCACGCCTTCTCAGAGGCGATAAGGTGTAGAACGCAAGGCGATGGGTAGGTGCCACTTTAGGAAAGCAGTTGAAACACTAGCCTTTTCGTGCAAGTGTTGCTTGGTCAGCGCAGCGTGATAAGCGCTACGGTCCTAAAATTACTTATGTTTTTTTCTAGTAAAATATGCACAATGCAGATAATATACGTGTTGCTATGGCGCTGTACACATGCGCTATAGTTGCTTTTTAGTTGACAGTTGCACAAGTATGAAGGCTAAATCTTGAGCAACGTTGGTGGGCGCTGTGGATGGGGTCAGCCATTTCAAGTACCTGGTGCAGTTAAGAGTGGACAATCATTAAACTGCACAAACAGACAGACGAGCAGACAGACAGACAGACAGACACACACACAGCCAGACAGACAGACAATCAGACAGACCGACAGAAAGAAAGACAGACTAAAATGTTTGCGTTGAAGGTCCCAAGAAAGACTATCGTCTTTTAAATGCGAAGCTTTCCCTTCCCCTTGAACGCAGTCCTTTCGCCGACACTGAGCATGTCGGCGACAAGCTTGCTCGGGTCCTCCAAGCTGCGTTCAGGCCCCCAGTTGCACCAGTACATGTAGCAGTGTAATAACGTGTTGCGTAAATCGCTGTTCAGGATTTGCGGCCACAAGTGGCAACTGTCTAACTAATGCTTTCTACCGTTCTAGTACTGCAAAGTTCGCCTCGTGCTTACTGCCACCTGGCTACTTATCGAAGATAGAAGACCGAAGCGATCGTGACCATGCCATCTCCGTGACGTTAACCAACCACGTGATGTCAGTGACGACAGCGCCTTCAAACCCATAAAACCGAAGTGAAGCGACGAACCACCGGGATTCGCGGCCACAAGTGGCAAATGTCTAACCATTGCTTTCTACCGTTCTAGTACTGCAAAGTTCGCCTCGTGCTGACCTGGCTGCTTATCGAAGATAGAAGACCGAAGCGATCGTGACCATGCCATCTCCGTGACGCTGACCAGCCACGTGATGTCAGCGACGACAGCGCCTTCAAACCCATAAAACCGGAGTGAAGCGACGAACCACCAGGATTAGCGGCCGCAAGTGGCAACTGTCTAACCATTGCTTTCTACCGTTCTAGTACTGCAAAGTTCACCTTGTGCTGACTGCCGCCTGGTTACTTATCGAAGATAGAAGACCGAAGCGATCGTGATCGTGCCATCTCCGTTACGCTAACCAATCACGTGATGTCAGCAATGACAGCGCCTTCAAACCCATAAAACCGAAGTGAAGCGACGAACCACCGGGATTTGCGGCCACAAGTGGCAACTGTCTAACCATTGCTTTTTTTGTTCTAGGTATGAATTTTTATTGTTATTACTACTACTGAATTTTAAGTTTGGTTTGGTTTGGTTTGCTTTAACCAAGGCGAAATTGAACAAGATTGCCTTGGGGGACACGACTAAAGGCTAAGAACGCCTGACTTGGTCATGCCACCCTGGCAACAAAACAGAAACATACCGCAAGTACAGTACGCAGAAAATTACAACATCATGTGTTATCTTACACGGGTACCATAGTTGAACAGGAACTGCCAGAAGTGTGAATGAATGAATAGAAGTATAAACAGTCCTTATTCGAGTGGTGTCAAATACAAACAAATGCACGTTTTCTATCAAGTAAATTAACAAGAGACATCTTGACTAGGAAATCGAGTTGCTCAGCAAGTTAAATTTGAGTATAATAAACAACAGACAAAGGAACAATAATGAACAAGGTGCAACGAATACAAAAACATCATTAACTACAAATTTCCAAAATCAAGAAAAGCATCGCTTTTATCCACTAGAAACTCTTTCGTTATTTTTTTTAAATGATTTAGCTGAAATTCCGTCTTCCAGTAAATGTAATATAGTTGGGTGTTTGTTTAAAATGTTTGGAATTCGGGACACTAATCGTTGGTCACCTTAGTTCGTGCGCGATCTATATTTATATATTAGGCTCTTTCTCAGCTCGTATGGTGTTTGTTTCACATAATATGTGTCCAAGAATAGTGATGTATTTAGTTTATACTGGTCTAATATCTCTAGACATAGCTTATGTCTGTATAACAGTTTTATAGGCAATACTTTGTACATATTAAAATATGGTCAAGCACTTTCGTGAAGGGGAGTGTTAGATATAGCACGTATAGCACGCGTTTGTATTATCAACAGAGAATTAAGGTTTGTGGTGGTCGTTGTTAGCCACACCAAAGAACAGTATATTAGTCGTGAATGTACTCGGGCGTAGTAAATTTGCAGCTTGACTTTTGTTAGGGCGTAGTATCTCAGTCTATTTAAAATGCCGATTCTCCTGGAAAGATCTTTTTTTATCGCGTCAATGTGAGGAGACCAAAAAAGTTGTTCTTGGAATAGAACTCCTAGAAATTTTATTGTTGTTGTGCGCTGAATCTCGGGGCTCTGGAAGTAAATTAGAGTGCATGGTATATCAGCTACTCCTTTAGGCTTGACAAACATGTACTTTGTTTTAGCGATGTTCAATTGAAGTTTATTTCCGTTTAACCATAAATTTAGTTTTCCCATCCAAACATTAGCTTCTTTATATAGTTCAAATACGTTTGAACCTGCGAAAGATACATTTGTGTCATCAGCGTACAATATTATTTTCTTGTGTCCCTCGATATTTACGATATCAATAATGAACAGCGAAAATAGAATATGTCCAAGAATTGATCCCTGGGGACACCGTACTTAATGTGTTCAACTTGAGAGCGTGTATTATTTACAACTGTACATTGTTTTGTAGACGAGAGATAACTTTATAATAATTGAGCTGTGGAACACCGAATGCCATCATACGGTAGTTTTCGTAAAAGTAGATCGTGTTGTATACTGTCCAATGCCTTTCTAAAATTCAGAAATATTCCTAGTGTAAAGATTTTGTTTTCAATGTTGTCTAGAATGTATTCTTTGATGCAGAGTAGAGCCGACTCAGCAGACTTGTTTTTGCAAAATCCATACTTGTCTTTTGCTATTATATTGTTTGCGTTTAGAAAGCCCGTAATCCTCTTATATATAACTCGTTCAGCCATTTTCGTGAACACAGAGAGCACAGATATAGGTCTGTAATTGTTAAGATTATCAAATGACCTACCTTTATGAATGGCAGTCACTTTCGCAAGTTTCATTTGATCGGGAAAAACACCTGAAGATAGCATCAAGTTATAAATGTGCGTTAGTGGTGTAGCGATGATGTGACTCATACCCTTTAAAGGCTTTGCCCTAATGTCATCTGGCCCGCAAGCACAGTTATCCTTTATTCACGTGATTAGCTTTACCACCTATTGTTGATCAGTAGGTAACAGGAATGCACTAGACGGGTAATTTGACGCTATATAGTTCTCGCAACACGTTTCCGTGCTGTCTGCTGTAAACTCACCAACTGTTAAAAAGTATTTGTTAAAGGTGTCAGCGATTTCTAATTTACTCATGCCAAGTTTTTCAAATTTTATTTTTCTGGATATCTCCTTTTTGTTAATGAGTTGATTTATTGTGTTCCACAACAGGCGTGCGTCTCCGGAATGAGTGCTAAATTTACTAATATAGTATTCCGTCTTGGCTATCTTTAAATCTTTGTTCAGTGTATAAAAAATTTTTTTGAAATTACGTAAATCGTTTTCGTCTCTGGAAGACAGAAAAACTTGAAAAAGGTTGTTCTTGACTTTAATTTTGTTGTATAGTTCCACTGTCACTCATGGTTTTCTGCATTGTCTGTGTTTTTTTTTCAGGGTTTAAGAGGGAAGCATGCGTCATATAAAGATGTCAAGTGTTTTAAAATATGTATGATTTATTAGGATCTCTTTCTCCTATAACCGTGCTCCAGTCAATTCCAGAGATAAGGTTTTCAAAAAGTTTATTGTTGCGGCTAGAATAACTCCTAAAGAGCATTTCATCCTTACTTTTCAGTACACGATTGCCGGGTAGGAAGCAGTTTGTTGGAAAATGGTCGCTAATGTCGGTAGCAATTACGCCTGCTTTGACATCAGTAGTATCGAAACTTGTAATACACAAGTATAACGTTGTTCCGATGTGGTGGTTATGTGGCCTGCAGATTCCTCTTTTTGAACATGGGTATTGATGTGTGTAGTTATCGTGCTCGCATTGGTTTGTTCTTTGCTTGCCGATTGCCTAAATGTCTCTTCGGCAGCCGTTTCTCTGCCGGATCAGGTCTTATCCGTGTACTCAGCCCTAGGCCCTCGACTCTCTTGCTGTTAATGTGTCTCGCATTGCTACTGCTTTGTGCAGGTGACGTAGAGGCAAATACCGGTCCTAAAATTGAGGATGTTCTCAGCTTGCTAAAAAAGTTTCATGATAAATCCACGTCCAGCTCAACTGAAATCAAACAGCAGATCACAAGCATTGAGTGCCGCCTCTCAAGCCTAGAAAACACCGTGCACAAAGTATCGGACCTAACAAGAAACGTTGAAACTGTTATCGACACTGTTCAGAAAGTAAAAGAAAATGTTCGCAAGACGAACGAAGGTCTTGCTGACGTCGTGGGCGATATGCACAATCGAATGTGGCGAAATAACTTTATAATCAAAGGCCTTCCAGAAGGAGAGCACGAACGGTATGCAGAGTCCGAAAAAATAGTCAAAAAATTCTTTTCAACACATTTGAAGTTTGAGACTGGTGACATCGAACGTGCTCATGGATTCCGAAAACCCCGACCTCACTTTAACCACCCTATCATAGTGAAGTTTTTAAACTTCAAATCAAAATTAGCAGCTCTGTCTAGCGCCCCAAAGTTTAAAGACTTCCAAAAGCCCAAAGTCTGGCTCGAGGAAGATTTCTCGCCAAAAGTCCGACTTGCCAGAAAGAAGTTACGCGACTACGCTAAGGCTCAACGTAAAGGTGATGAAAAATATACTGTGCGTTTCAACAAGCTTCAGATGCATGGTTCTACATTCTGTAACTACTCGGTAAATGATTGCGTTGTCATGGTGTCAACAAATAAACAAAGCCCCCTGAGTGACCCTGTAAAGCACGTCAGCACATGCCAAACTTGTCAAAATGGGTCTCGCTAATTTGTTTAATTTTCGAAATGCTCAGTTCCGTCCTCAAAGACCAAATGTGGGCCGTCCAGCGGGCCGAGGAAGCCGCCAGGATTCAAGGACTCCTGGCCGTAACCTAGCCGGGGCCAATCGCCCACCCCATCTACTCACTGGACTCTGAATAAAGTTCTTTCCTTCTCCTTTCGCAGCGTTTATAAAAAGCTTGATGCAATACACGCCCTCGTGTACACGTGCTCAGCTGATATATACGTAGGTACGGAATCATGGTTGACGGAGGACGTAATAAACAGCGAACTTTCGTTTCCACCATCGTTTGTTCTTTTTCGTAAAGATAGAGAGGGTTCTTGAGGTGGCGGCGTTATTATTGCCATAAAAGAAATCTATCAGCCATCGCTGCTTCCCTCAGCTTCCCCCTTTCAAATTGTCTGGGTTTGATCATATTTTGATCACATTCATTGCATAATTGGTGCCTGTTACCGACCTCCTAATTGCCGGCAGGATTTCGTTGAGCTTCTTCAGGAAGCCGTTTATTCCATTTTTCTCAAGTTTCCTAATTGTTTTCTAATACTTGGTGGTGACTTTAACTATCCTTCAATCGTTTGGTCTACTTTATCTGTCCGTGCTCATTCTAATCGCCACGAACAGCTTAACTTTCTGCGCCTTCTTCATTATCACAATCTACAACAGATTGTGCAGGAACCAACTTGTGACAGCAATATTTTAGACCTTATAAAAACCAATCATCCCGATAGCACTAATTTAAGATCCTGGAGGAAATAAGTGATCATAGGGTAGTTCACTGGTATCTGCCTCTTGCGCATGCCAAGAAAACAAACGTCCGAAAAATTATACTTGACTACGCACGCGCAGACACTGATAAGCTGAACAGATTGCTAGAATCTTTTTTGGTTGAATTTATATCTAACTATCTCAATCAGTCTACTGAACAAAACTGGTGCTTATTTCGTGACAGAATAAAAGAAATAGAACGTCTTTGTGTGCCGGTGATTGCAATAACTGAAAGAGCGGATGATTCGTGGTTCACCCGTGTCATTAAAAGATGGCTTAATAGAAAAAAGAGAGCGTACACTAAAGCGTTGAGAACGAACGCGTCGGAGGACTGGCAGAACTATAAAAACGTTTCAAAACAAACAGAAGCTGCAATTTCTGAAGCGAGAAATAAGTACTACAATGACACGCTACCTAACATGTTCAAAACTGACCCTAACAAGTTCTGGAGCACTGTAAATCCCAAGAAAAGAGAGTCGGTGCCAGCACTCTGTGGAGAGGATGGCAACACTCTGAGCCTAGCCGACTGTGCTGAAAAACTTAAGTTTTTTTTCCGAAGTTCACACAATCGAGAGACCGCTCGATAGCAACCTAAATTTGCCACAGCTAACTATCTCTAATCAATTTTCTCCTAACACAATTACTGCACACGGTGTAGCTTGCGAGGTAGATCGTTTAGCTCTTACAACTAGCCCCGACCCTGATGATATTAGCGATAAGCTTTTAAAACTAACCAGCCACTTCTCAGCCTCTTTGCTCGCGGTAATTTTTCATCAATCTTTAGATACAAGTTGCTTACGAGAGGACTGGAAATCTGCTTACGTAATCCCAATATTCAAATCTGGTGATAATACTCAGCCCAGTAACTACAGACCAATCTCTTTGGCGTCCATATGCTGAAAACTTCTAGAGCATATTCTATTCACAAATATAATGGCTTATCTTATATAAATAGCTTGCTCCTAAACAACCAACACGGTTTTCGTCAAAATTTCTCATGTCAATTGCAACTTTTTGAGTTATTTACTGACCTTCATTTTGCGCTTAATTCTTCCCGTCATGTGGATGCAATATTTATTGATTCCTCAAAGGCATTCTATAGGGACCCCTACAAATGTTTACAATTAAAAATTCGCAATCTGAAGCTTGAAAATATGACAACACAATGGATACTGGAATTTTTTACTAACCGCTTCTAATCTGTAAAACAAAAAACCTATATCTCTAACACTACTAGCGTTTTATCCAGTGTTCCCCAAGGCTCGGTTCTTTGTCCTCTTTTGTTCTTTATATACATTATTTACATAGCATGTATTATAACTTCGCAAATTCGGCTATTTGCAGACGACTGCGTAATTTACAAAGAAAGAACTTGCCCTTCCGATAATACTATTTTACAATCTGACCTCGCAAGGCTAGCTGAGTGGTGCGACACGTGGCAGATGGAATTTAATATAGGGAAAACGAAGCACTTGGAATTTATTTCGGCTCTAATCTCTTTGCATAAGTCATACACCATAAATGACATTCGAATTGTTTCAGTACAATCCTTTAAATATCTAGGGGTATTTTTCACAGCCAATCTAAACTGGACCACTCACATTGAACATATCACTACTAAAGCAATAAAAAAGCTTGGCATCCTCAAAAGACGAATATACCTTGCCAACAAAGAAACCAGACTGCATTCATACGTTTCCCTGATAAGATCATCGCTGGAGTATGCTTCAATAATATGGCACCCTCACACTGAAAATTTAATTTACCTGGTCGAATCAATTCAAAACAAAGCTGCGTGCTTCATAACGTCGTCATACTCACCGTATGAAAGCTTAAGTTCCATACTGAAATCCCTTAATCTGCCCTCCCTTGCTGCGCGCCGTAAACTTGCAAGGCTATCTATTTTCCACTCACTCTTCCACAGCAACTCCCAGTTTGCGCGCAAGCATTTCCTCCCGCCATCACACACTTCAACCCATGTTGATCACCCTAACAAAGTCAATCCCATCTTCCCGAGAACAAAAAAATACCAAAACTCGCCCGTAGCCCTGTCAATAACCAACTGGAATTCCTCACCAGCTGATGTAGCCACTCTAACAAAATTATCATCCTTCCTGAAAGCGGTAAAAGGGTTCTTAGAAGTTCCAATCGATTATAGTAGTTATGCGGTGGTGTTGTTCATGTGAATTACTTGAATATTTTTGAGTGCGTTATTTGCACCTTTACTTGTTACCTGGGGCCTATTGTATTTTTAATAACGTACCTTTTCTTCTGCAGAGTTTATATATATATGTTTTTATTATCCTTATCACCACTGTTGTGTGTACACCTTTTTCCATTTTTTTCCAAATAAGCTCTATATAATGATGCTTCTGATTTTTAATGTAACTTACACATGTTGAAAATCTTCCTAATCCCCCCCTTCTACTTAATGCCCTCCCGGGTCTTTAGGGTATGTAAATAAATAAATAAAAAAGGCCTCTGTTGTTCTTCCTGAAGCTCCTATGTGTCGTGACCATCGAGGCCACACAAGGTTCTTCCGGCAACAAAGGGTCGCGTTTCGATGTCACGCCACTGGACTAAATGACGAAAAACCAGTACAGAACAGAGTTATTCAATCACATGAGTTGCGAGTCTTCCCATAGGCTTCAAGTATCAAAATGCTGACATGTCAATGGCGCCATTGTCGGGAGTGAGCAGATTGTCGTCCCACCTGTTGATTCGCATGCCCACTATCAAACGCGTTATTTTTGCTTTGTGTTGGTGGTCCCAGGTAGCGCGAATGTCAGCTAACTCCGTCTCGAAAAATTAGGCCAACTGCAAGCCGAGATTTCGGAACGCGAATTCGCAACTCGTATATTTCAAAAACTTTGGCACGGAAAGCCTTGCACCAACGTGCACGAACTCAGGAGATTGCAGGTTCGCAAACGAAAAAAAAAACGGCAGATCTCACGCACAGTGGAAATCAATCATAGGTGAAGCACGAATTATAAATATTGATATGTCACTTTAAAATAAGCACAACGTTGCGAGGTGGAGGTAAACGATGCCGTTAATGAATTCTGCGTAATGATTATCATGTTTGGATGAGTCGTTTACCTTAGTAGTCTGTTCACCTCACGTGATACCATTATTAGTATAGCAGAGCAAGCGAAACGGCCACTAGCACGCTATGAGCATGGTATGTTGACATGTTCTTACAAGGCAGACATGTCAGAAGTTTCATGTTTGCACCAGCCATATATTTCGCAACTCACTGACATCATGTAACACGAAGATTGGCATCTGTCGAGCTAGCGAAACGGCCACGAGTACATCATGAAGGGACCAATATACTTCAAAATAGCGTTGACGTGCGCGCACGCTGGGCACAGCGATGCTACATTAGCAAAACGCGAGTCTGACGCCCGGCGCGACCAGCGTCCGTCGGCACTACCCGACCGCAACCGGCGTGAAATGCGACATGCTGCATTTCGTGCTGATGCGTTACCCAGAAGACACTGCGTCTCCCTCTTTTCGTGGCGGAGGGATGCCGGACGCACTGAAACGCGCATGCGTCAAAGGAACGCAGCACGGCGTGCCTGCAAGTATATGGCAGAACTGGCACCTGGCGTAGCAACGCAGGCTTGACGTGACGAAATGAACGCCAGCGAGCAAGCACACCGCGTCACGTCGCAATGTATTGGCGTCTTGAATGTGTCGTGTAGTCATGTTCTCACACGACACGCATCTTAGGATAATCAAGTTTGCACCAGTCAGATACCTGCGTCATCCATTGACGTCACGTAGTAACAAATTTTGCATACGTAAAGCTCGCGAAACGGCCGCGAGCGCATCATCAGTGTGGGCTGTAGTGATGTTGTTACATGACACGCATATGTCGTGATTATCATGTTTGAATGTGTCATTTACCTATGTCCTCCGGTATCGTCACGTATTACCGAGTTTGATACATGTGAAGCTAGCGAAACGGCTGCCAGCGCATCATGAGCACCGCATGTAGTCAGGTTGTTGCATGACACGCATGTCACGATTTTCATGTTGACATCTGTCGCTTGTGTTCGCCATGCAATCATGCCATACCATACCAGTTTTGCAACATGCCATGAGAACTAAACCACGGCGAATGTAAATCATGACATTCATGATGTACATGTGATGATTTTCATGTTATGACTAGTCAAATATATTCTTGATACAGTTATGTTATGCCATACCAAGTTCGGTATTGATACCATTATCGAAACAGCCAGGAGAGCTAAAAGTCATAGATAGATAGATAGATAGATAGATAGATAGATAGATAGATAGATAGATAGATAGATAGATAGATAGATAGATAGATAGATAGACAGACAGACAGACATATAGATAGATAGATAGATAGATAGATAGATAGATAGATAGATAGATAGATAGATAGATAGATAGATAGATAGATAGATAGATAGATAGATAGATAGATAGATAGATAGATAGATAGATAGATAGATTCAAAGTCGCCGAAGTTCCCTAAGAAATGCTTCGCATATAAAAAAATGGCAGCATATCCACGGAGTGAATGATGGAGAGTGGGGCGAAGCATCCGTCCGTCCATTCGTTCTTCCTTTCGTCCGTCCCTGCGTGCATCTGTGTGACCGCCTGTGCGTCCATCCACCCGTCCGTCCGTGCGTCTGTTCGTGCGTCCGCACGTCCATCTGTACGTCCATCCCTTCGTTCGTCCATGCATCCGCTCCTGCATCCGTCCATGCGTCCATCCGTTCGTGCAGCCATCCGTGCGTCCATCCATGCATCTGTCTCTGTGTCCGTTCATCCACCTATTCAACGCTTTAAGTACCACCATCTCGCATCTTTTAATCATATATTTCTCTTATACAAGCACTGCCATCCAGCGGACATTCCTAGAGCTGAATGAGAGAAGGCACACGCACACTTTCTTACGGCTTGCGCTTCGTGTCTACTTCCCACCTTTAATCACCTCGAGTTTATGGTATATACTAGTTCACTGTAATCATGGCGCTGCGGCCCAACGCTCGCTAAATCTTTCTAAAATAAAGAAGGTTACGTCCAGCGAGTATAACGTAGCAACCGTTTCTTTTCACATAGTGCTCAAAGTACATACCAATGGCTCCTAAGGGGCAATAAGAGACAGAAGAATTCAGCTTTTAGTTAACGCGCACGCTCCGAAATTTTTATTGTTCAACAACGCACAGAAAACTCTCCCACCGGCACCACCTTGGAGGTAAAAACGTAAGACTGGTTGCACAATACTACTACAACTGCGAGGGACGAACGGGTGCCGCTATAAGGAACTTCGCTCCTAAAAGCATCACACATTGAAAAAGAGCTTTTGCAAATACGAAAAATTGGCGGATCCCACGTACAGTTGGAAACGACGATACGCGAAGCACGAATGAAAAATATTGATATGTCACTTTGAAACCAGCACAACGTCACAAGCTGGAGGTAAATGATGTCGTACATGACTTCCGTGTCGTGATTATCAAGTTTTGATGCGCCGTCCACCTTCATCATCTACTCACGGCACGTGATACCAAATTTAGTATATCTAGAGCTAGCAAGGCAGCCGCAAGCACGCTATGAGCGTGGTATGTTGTCATGTTCTTACACAACATCCGTGTTGGGATTATCTTGTTTGCATTAGTCATATATTTCGCCATTCAATCACGTCGCGTAACACCAAATTCGGTATATAGGGAGCTAGAAAATGGCCGCGAGCGCATAATGAAAGGCCCAATATACTCCAATGTAGCCTTGATGCGCGTGAACGCTGCGCACAGTGACGCTACTTTAGCAAAAGGCGAGTACTCTATAGTCTGACGCCAGGCACGACCAGTGTCCGTCGGCATAGCCCGACGGCGACCGGCGAGAAATGCGACATGCTCCATTTAGCGCCGATGCGTTACCCAGACAACACTGCGTTTTCCTCTTTTCGTGATGGAGGGACGCTGGACGCGCTTAAACTCGCAAGCGTCAAAGCAACACAGTGCGGCGCGCGCCTGGTGGTATATGGTAGTACCGGCGCCTGTCGTGTGAACGCCGGCATGGCGCGACGAAATGAACGCCGGCAAGCACGCGCACCTCGTCACGTTGATATGTATTGGCACCTTGGCTGTGGCATGTAGCCATGTTCTCACACGATACGCATCTTATGATTATCATGTTTGGACCAGTCACATACCTTTTCATCCTTTGGCGTCACGTAATACTAAATTTGGCATATGTGAACCTAGTGAAATGGCCGCGAGCGCATCATCAGTGTGGCATTACTTATGTTGTCACACGACACAAATGTCGTGGTTATCAAGTTCAGATGTGGCATTTACTTATGTATTCTGTTCAAGTAATACCGAATTTGGTACTTGTGAAGCTAGCGAAATGGCCGCGAGCGCATCATGAGCGTAGCATGTGGCCATGTAGTTACATGACACGCAATTCATGTTTATCACGTTTGCACCAGTATCAAACATTCGCCATTCATTCACGTCTCGTATTGCCAAATTTGGTATAGGTGAAGCAAGGGAAACGGCCCCCAGCGCATCATGAGCGTTTTACGTAGTCATGTTGTTACATGACATGAATCTCATGATTATCAAGTTTGCACTAGTCACATACCTTCTTCATTCGTTCACGTACTGTAATACCAAATTTGGTATATGTGATGCTAGCAAAACGACCGCGAGCGCATCATGAGCGTGGCATGTAATGATGTTGGTACATGACGCGCATGCCATGATTTTCATGTTAGGGTCTGTCGCTTGTGTTCGCCATGCAGTTATGCCATATCATACCACTTTTGCAACAAGTCATGTGAATGAAACGCCTGCAGGAGCTGCAGGACATTGAAACGTGAATCATGACATTCATGACATACATGTCATGGTTTTCATGTTATGACGAGACAAATATGTTCTTCATACAGTCATGTTATGACATACCAACATTGTTGTCATTACCCTTATTGAAACGGCCAGGAGAGCTAAAAGTCGTGGGCGGCTAGATAGAAAGATACGCTCAAATTCACCAAAGTTCGCTAAGAAATGCTTTGCATATAAAAAAGTGCATATTGCCAAAGAGATTGCTCCTACTAATTATTTGACAAACAGGATCAACGGGACGCTATGTGAGTGTCTACAGTGCCTCGCAACCAACGAGACGCTATGTGGGCGTCTGCTGTGCCTCGCAACCAACGAGACGCTAAGTGGGCGTCTACTGTGCCTCGCGCCTGCTCACGCATCTTGGGCAGAGCAGCGCATGCTTCTGGTGTACGAGCACGAGCCGGCAAGACTGACGGAGTGGTTGTTCAGAAAGGGACACGTAGGCGGAACGCTTTTAGCAGACTCTTCTTTCTGACATAGCTGCTTTTCTGGGCACAAGTTCACCCTCCATAAATCATTGTGTGTGTTCCCCCTCTTGTATTACGTGATATTCTGGTGGAGGTGCGGGGTAACGATCCCCGTACCTTCTTGTATTACGTGACAATATGAATAATATGCTATGAAACCAGCGATTGCTTTATACTCACACACACCCTATGCCGTTGATGTTGCTCCTTAGCAGACGACGCACAGCGTTGTAAAAGGCACGGAGTTACTTTTATCTCGCGATTCGGTATGTGCTGTAGCATTTCCATCATTACAGGTTTACCAAAGCACTCGTCACGATACACAAATCCTATTTACACCGACAAATACCCGTTTTAGAAGCACTAACAATATTTAGGTTTGAAGCGTTTCTTAGGGAACTTCTGCGACTTGGAGCGTATCTATCTATCTATCTATCTATCTATCTATCTATCTATCTATCTATCTATCTATCTATCTATCTATCTATCTATCTATCTATCTATTTATCTATCTATCTATCTATCTATTTATCGATCTATCTATCTATCTATCTATCTATCTATCTATCTATCTATCTATCTATCTATCTATCTATCTATATATATATATATATATGTATATCTATCTAGCCGCTTACGACTTTTAGCTCTCCTGGCCATTTCGATATTGGTATCGATACCAAACTTGGTATGGCATAACATGACTGTAGGGAGAACGGATATGTCTAGTCGCAACATGAAAATCTTGTAATGTATGTCATGAACGTCATGATTTACAATTCATGATCCTGCAGCTCTCGCGGCGGTTTCCTTCACATGATATGTTACGAAATTCGCATGGTATGACATGATTGCATGGCGAATGCAAGCGACAGACCCTAATATGAAAATTAAGACGTGTGAACAACATGACTACATGCCACCCTCATGATGCGCTCGCGGCCGTTTCGCAAACGTCACATATTCCAAATTTGGTATTACGGTATGCGAATGGATGACGAAGATATGTGACTGATAGAAACATGATAATTATGAGATATATGTCATGTAACAATATGAATACATGCCAGGCTCATGATGCGCTGGCGGCTATTTTGTTAGCTTCACTAACACCAAAATTGGTTTTACGGGACGTGGATGGATGACGAAGGTATGATACTGGTACACACATGATCAACATGAGATGCGTGTCATGTAACAACATGACTATATGCTACGCTCATGGCGCGCTCGCGGCCGTTTCGCTAGCTTCACATGTGCCAAATTCGTCATTACGCCACGCGAATGGATGACATAAGTAAATGACACATCCAAACATGAAAATCATGACATGCGCGTCGTGTAACAAGATGACTAAATGCCACGCTCATGATGCGCTTGCAGCCATTTCGCTAGTTTCAAAAATGCGAAATTCGGTAATATGTGACGCCAATGGAAGACGAAAATATGTGACTGGTGCAAACATGATAATCATGAGATGCGTGTCATGTGAGAACATGAATACATTTCACAGTCAAGGTGCCAATACACTTCAACGCTACACGGTGTGCGTCCTCGCCATCGTTCATTTCGTCTCGTCACGCCGGCGTTGGCACGCCAGGCGACTGTCCTGCCTTCAGGCACGCGCCATGCTTCGTTGCTTTGACGCATGCGCGTTTAAGAGCGTCTGGCGTCCCTTCGTCACGAAAAGAGGGGGACGCAGTGTTGTCTGGGTAACGTATCGGCGCTTATTGCCGCATGTCGCATTTCGTGGCGGTTGCCTTTGGGCCGCGCTGACGGACGCTGGTCGCGCCGGCTGCGCCTGGTGTCAGACAATGAAGTGCTCGCGTTTTGCTAACGTAGCGTCTATGCTCCTAACGTGCGTGCGCTTCAACGCTATATTGCAATATATTGGGCCGTTCATAATGTGCTCGTAGCCGTTCCGCTAGCTCCACATACTCTAAATTTGGTATCAACTGACGCGAATAAATGGCAAAGGTAAATGACACAATAATGACATAATGACATAATAATCATGACACGGATGTCATGTACCGAATCATTTATCTCCAGCTCGTAACGTTGTGCTGATTTTATAGTGACATATCAACATTTCTCTTTCATGCTTTGCATATCATCGCATCTAACTGTAAAAGGGATCTGCCAATTTTTTTTAGTAGGACTATTTTTTATGCGCGGAGCGAATTGGCTGCTGTGCTTTGGCCATCTGCGCCGTTCTTTTGTCCACCTCACTGTTCCGATCTGCCATGGACCTCCTGCGACGCTACTTTGGCGTTTCGCGCTTTTGACTTTGTTCTCCGTAGCGACCGCAGCGTTGCGCCTTTTCTGCCTTTTCCTCGGCGAGCAGCCGCGTCGCATCGTTCGTTCCTGCCTTCGACTCAGCGGATGATGATGATGAACAAACTTTATTTATTTGCAGAAAGGTCCTCTTCCAATTTCAGGTGCGAGAGGAGAAAGGAGGACCAAACCTAGACGACGGCCATGATCCCATGGGCCCTGGCGGCGTCTTCGGCCTGCCGTATTAAGCGTGCTTGTAATTCTATGAAGACGTGGAATCGGCAATGAGTAAGGTAAAAACACAGTATACTATGGTGATGGGCGACTTTAATGCAAAGCTAGGGAAGAAGCAGGATGGAGACCAGGCAGTAGGAGATTATGGCATCGGTACTAGAAACGCCAGAGGAGAGCTACTAGTAGAATTCGCAGAACGCAATAGTTTACGGATTTTGAATACCTTCTACCGAAAACGAGAAAACCGCAAGTGGACATGGAGGAGCCCTGATGGCGAAAATAAGAACGAAATAGACTTTATAATGAGTGCACACCCTGGAATCGTTAAGGATGTGGAAGGGATTGGCAAGGTACGATGCAGTGACCATAGAATGGTACGGTCTCGAATTCGCCTAGGCTTGAAGAGGGAACGACAGAAACTGATACGCAAGAAGCCAATCAATCAGCTAGCACTGAGAGGGAAAGTACAGGAATTCAGAGTGTCGCTGCAGAACAGGTATTCGGCTCTTAGTGAGGAAACCAACCTTAGCGTAGATACAATGAATGATAATCTGACGAGTATCATTACGGAGTCTGCAGTGGAAGTTGGAGGCAGGGTAGTTAGACAGGACACTGGCAAGCTTTCCCAAGAAACGAAGAACCTAATTAAGAAGCGTCAAATCATGAAAGTGTCAAGTACAACAGACAAAATAGAACTGGCAGAGCTTTCGAAGTTGATTATTAGACGTAAGGTGTGCGATGTAAGAAGGTATAACATGGAGAGAATTGAACACGCTCTGAAAAACGGAGGAAGTGTCAAAGCATTGAAGAGGAAACTTGGGATACGCAAAAGTCGGATGTATGCACTAAGGGACAAAGAAGGCAAAATAACTACCAATATGGATAGGATAGTTAAAATAGCGGAGGAGTTTTACAAAGATCTGTACAGTAGCCGAGACAACCACGACCTTAATACTGTAAGAACTAGCAGTAACCCAGATTACACCCCACCAGTAATGATAGAAGAAGTCAGAAAAGCTTTGGAGAGCATGCAAAGGGGCAAAGCTGCTGGTGAGGATCAGGTAACATCAGATTTGCTGAAAGATGGAGGACAGATTGTGTTAGAAAAACTAGCCACCCTGTTTAAGAGGTGTCTCCTGACGGGAAGAGTACCAGAGTCTTGGAAGAACGCTAACATCATCTTAATACATAAGAAAGGAGATGACAAGGACTTGAAGAATTACAGGCCGATCAGCTTGCTCTCTGTAGTATACAAGCTATTTACAAAGGTAATTGCTAACAGAGTAAAGAAAACATTAGAATTCAATCAACCAAAGGAACAAGCAGGATTTCGAACAGGCTACTCGACAATTGACCACATTCATACTATCAATCAGGTAATAGAGAAATGCTCAGAGTATAACCAACCACTATACATAGCCTTCATAGATTACGAGAAGGCGTTTGATTCAGTAGAAATATCAACCGTCATGCAAACACTGCGGAATAAGGGCGTAGATGAAGTATATATAAACATTCTGGAAGAAATCTACAGGGGATCAACTGCTACCATAGTGCTTCATAAAGAAAGCAACAGAATACCAATCAAGAAGGGTGTAAGGCAGGGGGACACAATTTCCCCAATGCTATTTACCGCGTGCTTACACGAGGTTTTCAGAAGCCTGGAATGGGAGCAGTTAGGGATAAGAGTCAATGGAGAATACTTTAGTAACCTGCGCTTCGCCGATGACATTGCATTGCTGAGTAACTCGGGGGACGAATTGCAACTCATGATTACAGAGTTAGACAAGGAGAGCACAAAGGTAGGTCTTAACATTAATCTGCAGAAAACCAAAGTAATGTACAACAACCTCGGCAAGGAGCAGCGCTTCGAGATAGGTAATAGTGCACTTGAAGTTGTAAAAGACTATGTCTACTTAGGGCAGGTAATAACCGCAGAGCCGAACCACGAGATTGAAGTAACTAGAAGAATAAGAATGGGGTGGAGCACATTCGGCAAGCACTCTCAAATTATGACAGGTAGATTGCCACTATCCCTCAAGAGGAAGGTATATAACAGCTGTATCTTGCCGGTACTTAGCTACGGAGCGGAA
This sequence comes from Rhipicephalus microplus, assembly GCF_043290135.1. Lineage (NCBI taxonomy): Eukaryota > Metazoa > Arthropoda > Arachnida > Ixodida > Ixodidae > Rhipicephalus > Rhipicephalus microplus. The sequence goes on from NC_134704.1 coordinate 206,827,746, forward strand.
ACCTGGAGACTTACAAAGAGAGTTCAGCTTAAATTGAGGACGACGCAGCGAGCAATGGAAAGAAAAATGGTAGGTGTAACCTTAAGAGACAAGAAGAGAGCAGAGTGGATTAGGGAACAAACGGGGGTTAAGGATATCATAGCTGAAATCAAGATGAAGAAATGGACATGGGCAGGGCATGTAGCGCGTAGACAGGATAACCGCTGGTCATTAAGGGTAACTGACTGGATTCCCAGAGAAGGGAAGCGGGTTAGGGGGAGACAGAAGGTTAGGTGGGCAGATGAGATTAAGAAGTTTGCGGGTATAAATTGGCAGCAGCAAGCACAGGACCGGGTTAACTGGCGGAACATGGGAGAGGCCTTTGTCCTGCAGTGGACGTAGTCAGGCTGATGATGATGATGATGATGATGATGATGATGATGATGATGATGATGATGTAATTGAGAGTCAGAGCTGAGAATCGCGGCATCCCATCCACTCCCATCTGGAAATTCGCCTCTCATGGGGGCCTGCGGGCATGCCCATAAAATGTGGCTCAAGTCCGCCCTGTTGTGGCAAAATTTACACTTGTCCGAATCAAGTTCCGGCACGCAGCGGTTCATTGTTACCAGACTAGGAAACGTGGGGGTCTGGAGTAGGCGCCACGCCACCGCCTGTCCTTTGTTCAATGACGAATGTGCGGGAGGATAAATTTTTCTGCTTAGCCTGTAATACTGCGTAATATCTCTGTAAGTGGTCATCTACTCTAATCTCTCATCGGCCTCTCCATACGACCAGTGCAATCCAGAGGCTCGGTCTGTGAGTCTTCGAGCTGTCTGGTGTGCAGCCTCATTGCCGGGCAAGGAGGAGTGAGCGGGTGCCCAGACTATTTCTATTGTTCGTTGGTCTTTGCATCCAACCAATATTCTTAAAGCTATATCGAATATTCGCCCTCGTGCAAAACTTCTCACAGCCGTCTGCGAGTCGCTAAAAATGGGTGAGGTCGAGGTGAATGCTATGGCCTTTGCAACAGCTGCTTCCTCCGCCTCTTCTGCAAAGCTCGTTCTCCCCAAGCCGCTGACCTTATGATTTCCTTTGTAGTTAACTACTGCTATATTCATGTTGTCATTTCCTTTGTATTTGGCCACGTCTACGTATGTTGCTTCCGGTAAATCTTTTACGTTGTTATGTATATTTTTCGCTCTTTCAGCTCTTCTTGCTTTGTGATGTTCGGGGTGCATGTTTTTTGCAATCGGTAAGTTTACTAAACATTTCCTGATTTTATACGGGATATCCTTTTTGGCGCCAAATTTATTTGCGTAGTTCATACCCAGTTCCTCTAGTATGGCTCTACCTGTTTTACTCTGCATTAGTTTTTCATATTGTGCGATTCTTTGAGCGTCTGTAAGCTGTTCTCATGTGTTGTGAAGCCCTAATTGAAGTAATTTATCATTAGAGGTAGTAATTGGAAGTGCGATCGCCTGTTTGAAAAGTCGTCTAATGGTTCTGTCAATGTTTTCTCTCTTGGCCACTTGCAGTCTGAGGTACGGAATCACATATACAATACGACTGATGACAAAAGCCTGTACAATTCTTATCATATTATTTTTCTTCATACCATAGTGCCGGTTTGCAATTCGTTTAAGTAGACGCATAGTTTGCTGCGCACTGGTTTCAAGTATTCTAATCGCCTCTCCGTTGTGCCCGTTTGAGCTGATTCGGAGTTCCAGAATTCTTTTGCTTTCGACCGTAGGTATTTGCGTTTTTCCAACAAAGACTCTTATGTTAGGTTTTCCCTAGATGCTTTTCCGACCCCTACATGTTGGGTTATAGAAGAGAAGTTCCGATTTTTCCGGTGAACATTGTAATCCTGTATGAATGAAATATTCTTCTACAACATTAACTCCTGTTTGTAAAGTTTCCTCTATGTATCCGTCACTACCCTCTGCTACCCATAAGGTAATGTCATCTGCATAGAGGCTATGGTAGAGTTTTGGAATTTCCTTCAGTCTGGTAGGGAAACCTATCATGGCCACGTTAAAAAGAAATGGGGGTCTGCTGCCCAGAATAAACTTTTGGGATTCTGCTTCGCCTAGTATTATTCTTGCAGTCCGGTCAGTTAAAAAGTCTTTTATATTATCGTATACTCTTTTTCCTACCCTTAACGCTTGAAGATTGGCAAGTATAGCTTTACGTGATGTATTATCGAATGCCTTTTTAAGATCAAGGCCAACTATTACTTTTGTGTCGTGTGTAATAAGATCCGAATCAATTATTTGGTGTTTTATCTTAAGCCTAATGTCCTGTGTAGACAGTTTCGCTCTGAAGCCTACCATCGTATGAGGAAAGAGCTCATTGTCTCCCTTATAATTTGACAGGCGAGTTTGGATGACATGCTCTAATGACTTTCCAATGCAGGATGTCAGAGAAATAGGCCTAAGATTATCGAGATCTAGTTTCTTGCCTGGCTTGGGAATCATTATAATTGATTGCCGTTTTCCATCGCTTGGGTATCTTACCTTTTTCCCAACACTTGTTCATATATTCGGTGAGGGCTGTGATAGAATTGTCGTCTAAGTTTCTGAGCTTTTTATTCGTGATCCCATCGGGGCCCGGGGCTGATGTTGTGCTCAGTTTCATTAGTTCCGATCGTGCCGCGGCCTCTTTTATGGGTCGGTCTAGCGAATCATTTTCTTTACTTTTGTACGAGCTTAATTGCTCTTTGGTTGTATCCCCAATGTCTCTCTGTCTGATTTCTTCAATCAGTTCTTCCTACTCGCCTTTGTATTTACGGACAAGTCTAATAAAATTTTGTTGTTGTGCTGTCTTGCTCGCTTCCGAGTCTATGAGACATCTTAACAGGTTCCATGTTTTAGAGAGACTTGTTTGTTTTTCCATCGCATCACACTTCTCCTCCCATTGTTGTCTGCATAGTTGCTCCACGTACTTCTCAATATCTTTACTGAGGGTGGCTATCCTTTTTCTAAGGCGTTTGTTGTGTTTTTGTGTTTTCCACCGTTTTTCTAGGCTCTTTTTCGCCTCCCACAAATGTAGGAGCTTACTGTCTGTGCTCTCTAGTCCTTCTGTTTTTGGTATGGTCTTAGTTGCGATTTGAATATTTTGCTTAACGTTCCCTAGCCATTCATCTAAGTCTTCGATGGCATCGCATGCTTCCTCATCTCTGATTTTCTAAAGCTATACCGCTCAACCATCCTTAATTCTTTGCCTCCTCTTTTATGTGGACCTGCTTTAAACGTGGTCTCAATTATATAGTGGTCACTGCCCATATTTTTATGTGTGTTAAGCTAATAAGGTTCGATGGTATTCTTAGTAAACGTGAGGTCAGGAGACGTGTTTTTGGATACGCTGTTTCCAATCCTAGTAGGAAAAAGGGGGTCGGTTATTAACGTAGGACCCTCCTGTTGGGCGTCGATCCACAGATTTCTACCTTTAATGTTTTCTTTGTCATAACCCCATGCCGCATGAAACGCGTTGAAATATCCTACTATAACCAATGCTTGCTTTTTAGTAATGCTGATTGTTTTTCTAAAAAGTGACCTAAATTTGGTTTTTTTGTCTAGGGCTGATATAGACAATTATTAAGAATAGACTTTCACCACTTTTCTTTGATGAAACTAACTCAACAAAACATGATCGACATCGCAGATTTCTGTATCATGTTTTATCACCGTGAGATTTCTTCGCACGAGGGTTGTTACGGACGTTTTTTCATCAGGGGTACCATAGTATTTGTAATTCGACAATTTAGTTATTCCTCCAGTTTCCTGTAAGGCGATGACGTCTGGTGCCTCCTTTCCGTTACCCGCAGGGGCGCCTGCGCAAGTAGGCGTTTGGTGTGTAGCGACACCACGGACCCGAGCTAACGGGGGAGTTTCTACTCCCTCCCACGCCTAGCCGTGCGTGGCTTTGCCGTGTCCGGGGAAAAGGGGATCCTGGGGGTTGAGCTGACGCTGGGTGATTGGACCTTTAAGGCCCCCCGGCAGAGGCAACACACCCCTTTGGCCCCGGCTTCACGTAGACGGCACCCCTGGGCTGACCCACCCAGGGGAAATCGGCAGTCGCCTTTTCCTATCTCTCTCTCCCTACATCTTCGTCTTTATCTCTTACTCTTTATCTGTCCTGTCTTCTACTCTCTTCTGTTTACTTCCAAACTTCCTGGCGGCTAGGGTTAACCCTGTGCAAATAGCCTACCTTGGTCTAGGCGCATTGGGTTATAGTTGCGTTGTACGGCTGGCGTCTGCAGGTTTTAGCATCCACAAACTTGTAGCGTCCCCTTGTTGGGCTCCGTGGTGGGTGGCCGCCAACGCTTCTGAAGAAAATTAAACTGGCATGCATAAAGCATTTCCCCTATTAAGTGATCGTACCGCCTTAAAGCGTGTACGCACCGAAGACTTAGGCTTTTTCAACCGATCAAGTGAAAACTTCCCCCATTTTCATGTTATACATAGTAAAATAAGCAGCAAGCAAGCCAGAACCGTATCACCCTTTGTAATAGCCAGATGTCTCATAGAAACTCTTGGAGCCGGGTACAAGGTTACCAAAATGGCCAGCGGAGACCTCCTCCTTGAAGTCCGAGGAAAAGAACAGTTCGAAAAGCTACAGAATCTTTCAACTTTTGGTGACACTCCCATCACTGTAACGCCACACAGATCCATGAACACAACCCGTGGAGTAGTATCTGATGCTGATTTGCTCAGCTTGACTGAAGAGGAACTTCTGGAGGGGTGGAAGAGTCAGAATGTGACCAATGTACAAAGGATCACCATTAGAAGAGACAACAAGACACCACCAACAAAACACCTAATACTCACGTTCGCTTCCAGTAATCTCCCAGAAAGTATTCAAACAGGCTACACAAAGACGTCGATCAGACCATACATACCTAACCCACGTCGTTGTTTTAAATGCCAGAAGTATGGCCATGGCTCACAAAGCTGTCGTGGTCACCAAACTTGTGCACAATGTGGAGTGTCAGGCCACAATTCTGACAATTGCGAAGAACCATCACACTGTGTGAACTGTGGTGGAAATCATGCCGCATACTCATGGTCTTGCTCATTTTGGAAAAAAGAAAAGGAAATCATCACATTGAAAATTAAAGAAAATATCACATTCAAGGAAGCAAGACGAAGAGTGTCGCCATTTTATGGCGCTACATATGCTGATGCGGCGCGTCAGGGGGCAACACCGCACCAGCCCTCGCCACTCCTTCGGCCAGCGCAGAGCGAGTCGACGGCTGTGGCACCTGCCCCCAAGGCGGCAGTAGTTCAGGCTTCTCCGCCTCCTAACGAATTGAGGCCGGAGACTCCAGGGTCCTCTGGTCTCAAGGCCTCCCCTCACCAGGCGAGGCCCAGAATCCGAACCACGAGCTCGCATGTGCGGGCACCCAGTGCCTCTGAGGAGGCAATGGATACAACGGTACCCTTGGTACCAAAAGAGCGGGGCGCCTCCTTGGAGCGCGCCAAGAAAAATAAAAAACCAATAACGGGGCCGGACAACCGTCCTGCCACCTGAATTAATGAGCTCACTCCAACACAGGATACTCTTTGTACACACAGCAGCATCTTTCTTGTTTAAACATGCAGACAGAAATATTACAGTGGAACATCCGAGGCCTTCTTCGAAACCTCGATGACTTACAAGAACTCCTCCATGAACACAATCCAAGAGTGCTGTGTGTACAAGAGACACACTTAAAACGAACTAACACAAACTTTTTACGTAACTACATAATCTTCCGAAAGGATAGAGATGATGCCATGCTACCATCCGGTGGTGTAGCGGATATAGTAAGTCAAGGTATAGCATGCACACAATTACCCCTTCAAACTTCCCTCGAGGCGGTGGCTGTCCGAGCAGTTATTCTAAACAAACTTGTCACTGTCTGCTCTTTGTACATACCTCCGCACCACCGTCTCGAAAAACTTCAATTCCAGTCTTTAATAGACGAACTACCTGAACCTTATCTGGTCCTTGGGGACCTGAACGCACATAATGGTATGTGGGGTGACTCTCGCTGTGATGCACGAGGTCGTCTCATTGAACAATTCCTCATTTCATCGGGTGCGTGTCTGTTTAATAGGAAAGAAGCAACATACTATAACCTTGCCAACAAAACTTACTCTTCCATAGACCTTAGTATCGCATCTCCTTCACTTGTACCATTACTTCATTGGAAAGTCATAAATAATCCATACGGAAGTGACCATTTCCCTTTAGTTTTGAGTACACCAATAATAAATGAATGTCCTCCACATGTTCCCAAATGGCTGGTAAACAAAGCCAACTGGGAACAATTTCAAAAGCTTACTCACCTGAATTGGACTGACATATGCGGGTTAGGCATAGATGAAGCTGTGCAGTACTTCACGGCTTTTCTTACCGACGCAGCAACCAAGTGCATTCCACAAACATCTGGACTGCCCGGCAAACGACACGTTCCGTGGTGGAACACTCAGTGTCAGAATGCACGAAAGGAAAAGAACAGGGCATGGAGGTTGCTGAGGAACTCGCCGACAGCGGAAAACCTTGAGAGCTTTAGGAAAATAAAATCTCGAGGCAGGAGAACGCGTCGGCAGGCCAGAAAAGAAAGCTGGCACAAGTTTTTATCAGGGATAAATTCATATACACAAGAGGCTAAAGTCTGGAATATGGTTCGTAGGGTAGCAGGAAGACAAGTACACTCACTCCCACTCGTAAACACACAGGGTGATAGCCTGGAAGATCAAGCGAACTTCCTCGGTGCACACTACGAGCAGGTGTCTAGCTCGTCACACTACACTGAAACTTTCCAAAGACACAAAGCAAAGATGGAAAAGCGGAAACTAGAATCCAAGTGCACAAATTACGAGGAATACAACCAACCTTTCAACTTAGCTGAGCTACAAACATCTCTAAACTCTTGCAATAATTCCGCTCCAGGCTACGACCGTGTCACATATGAAATGTTGAAAAACCTGCCGCTCAAAACGCGAAAAACTTTACTCTCTCTATACAATGCTATCTGGCTTTCAGGCACCATCCCTGCTTCCTGGAAAGAGGCCATTGTTATCCCTATTTTGAAACATTGCAAGGACCCTTCCTCAGTTTCAACTTATAGGCCCATTGCACTAACCAGCTGCCTTTGTAAACTTTTTGAAAAAATGATAAACCGCCGACTTTTACATTTCCTTGAAACACACAATCTGCTCGACCAATTTCAGTGTGGGTTTCGGGAGGGTAGATCCACCACCGACCATCTGGTGCGTATCGAGGCACAGATCCGAGACGCTTTCGTCCACAAACAATACTTTCTCTCAGTGTTTCTCGATATCGAGAAGGCCTACGACACAACATGGCGTTTTGGGATATTAAGAGACTTGTCTCACTTGGGTGTGCGCGGTAGAATGCTTTCCATAATCGAGAGTTACTTGTCCGATCGGAAATTCCGCGTCCGTGTGGGCAGTATTCTCTCGCAAACATTTGTGCAAGAAACGGGAGTACCGCAAGGTGGTGTACTTAGTTGTACACTTTTCAATATTAAAATGAATTCCTTGCACCTGCCCATCCCCCGCAACATGTTCTATTGTACATATGTCGATGACGTCCAGCTTGGCTTTAAGTCATGCAACCTAGCAATATGTGAACGGCAGGTTCAGTTAGGTTTAAACAAGGTCTCCAAATGGGCAGAGGAAAACGGATTCCGGCTGAACCCAGGAAAAAGCACGTGTGTCTTGTTCTCCCGAAAGAGAGGCATGCACTCAGAACCCGACATTGAACTGAACGGCCAACGTCTGTCTGTGAATGCGGAGCATAAATTCCTAGGCTTAATCTTGAACAACAAGTTGACCTTCGTACCACACATAAGGTATTTAAAAACAAAATGTTTAAAAGTCATGAATGTTATAAAAGTGTTGTCACGTACTACGTGGGGTAGTGATAGGCAATGCCTCATGAACCTCTATAGAAGCCTTATTCGTACCCGCTTAGATTATGGGGCCGTTGTCTATCAGTCTGCCACTCAAAGTGCCTTGAAAATGCTGGACCCCGTGCACCATTTGGGCATCCGCCTTTCTACGGGTGCTTTTCGCACCAGCCCCGTAGAAAGCCTTTACGTTGAGTCAAATGAGTGGTCGCTTCATCTGCAAAGAACCTACATGTCCTTTGTATATTTCCTTAAGGTGAAAGCAGACAAGAGGCACCCCTCATACTCTACTATTAATGACTTGGCGAGCTTCATTCTTTTTCAAAATAGGCCTTAAATGAGGCAGCCCTTCTCAGTTCGCCTGAAGGGTCTAGCTGAGGACACTGGAGTGTCACTCGAACACAGTTTAATGGCTCCTGTAGCATACCCGCCACCGTGGCAGTGGCAGACTATAGACTGCGATGTGTCTTTCCTAGAGGTTACAGAACATGCACCTATTGCCCATATTCGAACACACTTTCTGGAACTTCAACACAAATACACACGTCCTGAGTTCTTCACAGATGCCTCCAAGGCTAACTCCTCTGTGTCCTACGCTGCTGTCGGCCCATCCTTTTCGGATGCTGGCCCTCTACATCCACGCACAAGTATCTTCACAGCGGAAGCTTACGCGATACTGGTGGCAGCTAAACACATCAAACAATTACAAATACAAAAAGCAGTAATTTATACAGACTCCCTCAGTGTGGTAATGGCTCTGCACAGTCTTAAAAAACAAAAAAAAACCCAGTCCTTGTCTCACTTTACTCCATTTTGTGCACACTCTACACACACAAACAACATGTTGTAGTGTGCTGGGTGCCAGGGCACCGTGAGATCCAAGGCAACGTGAGGGCGGATCAGCTCGCTGCATCCGTCCATGAGAGCACCGCCATTACATCTATATCGATCCCGGCCCTTGATCTTAAGCCGTCTCTCAAACGAAACCTCAGGGACTACTGACAGAGCAAGTGGGATACACACACACAAAACAAACTACACGTTATCAAGCCACACCTTGGCCATTGGCCACCAGTATCAAAATCACGTCTAACAGAGGTAACACTAACAAGACTCAGGATAGGACACACATACACGACACACACACATCTTTTATCCGGTGATGATCCACCATTGTGTGATAAATGTGGTGAGACATTAACAGTTCTTCACGTTTTAATTCAATGTAAACATTTAGACAGTCTAAGAAGACACCACTTCCCACTATCCTACCGACAACATATACCTTTACACCCTGCAATGTTCGTCGGTAGGGAACCGCTTTTTAGTCACAAATCACTATTAGCGTTTTTAAAGGAAATTCATAATTTTCATATCATATACCCGGGCATACCGTAGCACGACCTCTCTTGAGAGGTTTTTGCTGCGGTGGCTACACAGGAAAGCACATGCCTCACGGCCCTTGGACGCAACGGTATGAACGAGTGAGGCACTTGTGCTAATGCCATACATATCCACCATCGTCTTATTATCACCAACTTTTGTCATCATTCACACCACACACATCTTTCACGGCATGGTCATCATTTTATTACTTGTATGTTCTTACCCGCCTTATCGCGAGGAATTTTATGGCCCTTATACAGCCACTTATCACAATCATTGTCCATATTTTTAGTAAGATGAAATGGCGCTCTTTGGCCAACAAATGGCCCTTGCGCCAAAAACACCATATATCATCATCATCCTTTCCGTTGAGGAACTGTTGTAAATTAGACCGTTTTCGGCGAAACACACGACAGTTCCACTGCCAATTTTTATACTGATTACGTCGTGCCATGTCTAGGAACGGCCCCTTCCCCTGCAATTTAGATTACTTCGGTCGTAGTCGGCTGGTTGTAGGGTTTAATAGTAGTTTTAACCGGGCCTGCTCCTATAGACCTCAAATCTGTTTGCGTGTTCTCCACCAGCGTTAGTCGATTTTCTATGCTATCTATTCTTTGTTTTATTTGTACGAGCTGCAGCTGCCATCTTGCGAATTGTTGTTGCATTACCTTAGTAAGTTCTCCGAGCATATTCTCGACTTTCTTTTCCAGGGGTTTTGAAAGGTCTTCATTTCCTACAGGAGATATTTCCTCTACTCTTCGTTTCGCTGCATGTACTCCTGACTCCTGTGCAGGCGCTGGAGTTAAAATTCGACTACACGATGCTATGGAGCTAGTTGACTCAAGCAGCTGATTTTGCGTGAGTTTAGAGTTCTCTTCCTTCAGTTGTTTTATTTCGTCCCTCTGTTTCGCGTTTTCACGGGTGAGTTGCTCTAGCATTTACTTAATATGGTTTAGCTCTTGACCTAGGGTGGACCCTTCTGCCACAACCTCAGGCAAACTCCCAGACCGGTGAAACTCCCCTGATACCTCGCCCGCCCAGCTCACCACTTGTTGACTGTCCCGACCGCCGCCAGGACCCTCGTGGGACTGTCCTTGAGGTGATGTTGTTGCCCTTGTCTTGGATTTGGCCCGTGACCTGGATCTGTGTTGAAGAGTGGACCTTGATCTGGATGTGGATCTGGGTTCGTGTTGAGTCTCTTCTCTTTCCCCTTCGGCGAGTCGCGGGAAGGAGATGAAACGATCTCTGCGTCGTACCCCTCTTTCCTGGGGGCGCTGCGAGCGCTCGATGGTGACGGACGCACTCCACAATGCCTCCGTATATTTTCTGCTATTTCTGCGGGCATCCACCCTGGTACCTCTGGAACTTGGATTTATCGTCACCGCCAAGTTCTCCGCTTCGCCTAGACAACACCTTTGTCCAGGTGGGTCAAGTTTTGACCACTTGAGGGACGTCCTTCACTATCGGCTACAACGCCACCTCGCTAAGCGCTCTCAGCCCGGTGACGGCGGCCGCTAACGTGGTAATGGGCTATGATCCTACCTCAAGCCAAGTACTGTCCATGGAGATTTCATCCTCCGTAAACACTATGCCATCCGAAGATGAATACCTCGACGACATGGTGAGACTGTGGCAACGCAAGCAAGCGAAATCGAAGTCTGCGTCTCAACATTAACAAGACGCCACAGCCGGCTGTCATTCCCCAGGCTTGCAAGGAACGCCGGCGTGCCATTCCTCCGGTGGTGTGCCTACCTCTGCTCCGTCCTCGCAGCCGGCCAAGCAACGCAAGTGGTGTCCGCGTCAGACTCCACGCCTCTCTCGCGACGACTACATCGTATTAGTGAAACCTCACGTTCCCTGCGAGCTACGCACATTCGCCCCGGCCGATCGTGCGGGTGACGCCATCCGCAGCTACCTCGGCGAACGGACTACCACGGATATTCAAGTGTGACCGATCTGGGAACAAAACATCATGGTCTGTAGCACCACCATTTTGCGTATGGCACAGCGACTCCTCGGGGACTTCCAGCTGCAAGTGGGGGATCAGCAGATGCCCGTTTGAGGCCACGCCAAGGCACCAGGGGATAATTGCAAGGGCGTCATCAACATAAACTCTGCTGAAAGCCCGGAGAAGGTAAAGTCTGAACTGCATTGGCCTCGAGGTACTATCCTCGCGGTCCGCAAACTCGGAGATTCCGCGGCGGCGGTGGTGACTTTCGAGGGCGCGAAATTTCCCTGCTTCCTCTTCTACTACTGCGCGGCGACGTATTTCCGCGCCTACACGAAAACGGTCCCTGTTTGCACCAAGTGCGGTACCATCAGCCATTGACCACCTCGGTGTCCTCACCCCGCTCCAACCCAGTGTGCCAGTGTGCCACACCTGCAGGTCTCAATGCCCACGACTGCCACCCCAAGTGCCTTCTCTGCCACCGCGCCCATGAGACTGGGGCCAGTGGCTGCACGGCAAAATATCGGAAACGCAAGCAGCCCTCAACATCTCCTCGAGGGACCACCTCATATTCGTCACAGCCAGACAGCGGCACCAGCCTGCATCAGTCGGCTCCACCACTCCACGCTGACACTCAGGCATTCCCACCGCTCGGAGAACTAGCGGCGGTACCTCAGGTAAGCAGTTGGGCAGGAAATTCTGCTTCTAAGCCTCTCTCACCCCGTTCTGTCGATCCTGCTTCTCCCGAACTTGCGTCCCTTCGCCAGCAAGTTGCGGCATTTCTAAAGCAAAATTCTCTTTTAACTAAACAACTCGAACTCTTAAATAAGCGACTTCAACCCCAACAACAGGGTACTGCAAGGTCACCCGGTATTGCCTCCTCTGTCCAGGCGGCTACGCAAGCTACGTCCAAGCTTAGTCCTCGCGCTAAGTCCACTCCCATTAAACCGCCGTTTCATGGGTTGAAGCAGCCATGTGTACTCCAGCACTCGGAACCGGTGCCGCATCTACTCCAGAAGCTCTTGAGGCTCCTGGGGCACCTCAGGTTTTCTTGCCCGCTAACCAAACTCTCCCTAGCGAGGAGCGTGCCCCGCGCATAGAGGAACGCCTTACGCGCATCGAAGCTTCGATTAATCACCTCCTCACCAGCTTCTCTGTCCAACGCATAGTAGTAGAGGTTACCCAGGCTATTCAAGCCTGGGAAATCACCCAGTTTCAACCCAAGGCATTGCGTTCCCGCTTCTGCTCGGTGAGCAGTGAGGGTGCAGCTCCATGGCGTCATCGTAAAGTGGCTACCACCACCCCGCCGTCGGACAATCCGGCCTCCGTGTTTCTCCCTGCCTGTGAGGATTCCGAGCAGGACATGGAGGACCAAATATCAAAACCTAAGACAGTCACGATGGCTACCAATCGCACGTCCCGTTCAAACACTGCATCTAAACTAGAGATCATACAGTGGAATCCTGGAGGCTTCGGGAACAGGCGAAAGCGTTCACATCTTTCCCTTTTCCTCAGCTCACTTGGCTCTCAGCCGGCCATCTTGGCGCTCCAAGAATCTGGCCCTGCTCCATCACTTTCTGGATACTGCTCCTATGTAGGTGGCACCACCACATGCCTCCTCGTGCATCAAGCTTACACGGCGATACAGATTGACCTCGATCTGGATCTTCCTTACGACAACTGCATGATACCAGTGCTGTCTCAGCAGAGGGGCCAACCATCACTACATATCTTAAATGTGTACTGTCCGCCTAGCCTTGCGAGGGCTTTGTTTCCGCATCTCTTCCATCGGCCACTGCGTATAGCGGCCCGACAACCACTGGTGATTGTCGGGCACTTTGATACCCCCAGCTTTCACTGGGGTTACCACTACGAGAAGGCCCGGGGCAGAGAGCTCAAGGAGCTCTTTTTCTCGCGGAGCCTCACGCTTCTTACCGATCCGGCACAACCCACATGTTCCGGCAACTTGGTCACGCGAGACACATGCCCCGACCTCTCCCTCACCCGTCACATCCGCGATGCTACATGGGAAAATTTAGTTGAAACCCTAGGCAGCGATCACTTTTTACTCCGCATTTCGTTTACACCGCGGCAGAAAATGCGCCAACACTCGAGCCAAGCCCGTCTCGCCGATTGGACTCAGTTCATAATGCAACCATTTCCCACCGTCCTCTCCTCAACCGAATATGCAGCATGGGCATCATACGCCCTCCATATAAAACAAGCGAACACTCGCACCCTTGCAACCTCTAATTTGACTCCTGCAATCGATCCACACCTCCTACATCTTTGGCACGCTCGCCGCGGACTCGTAAGGCTCTGGAAACGCAACAAACTTAATCGGAAACTTCGCGCTCGCATTGAGGCGCTTACAGCAGAGGCGGCCGCATACTCTGCACAATTTTCCGATGCTAACTGGGCAGACACCTGTTCGAAGGCTGCAAACCAGATGAGCTCTAAGAGTGCGTGGTGACTCTTTCGAAGCCTTCTCGATCCCTCCACCACCAGGGAAGAAACTCAACGCCAGCTCCGCCGTGCTCTGCATGCCTTTCAGGGCACTACGGATCACCTCGCGCGAGAACTTTATAACCGCTACATCTGCCGCACAATTGATCCCACAGGCCCAGAATATACGTATTCCGGTGCCCCTAACACCGACCTCGACGCCCCATTCACGCTTTCCAATTTACGATTTGCACTCACGAAAATGCGACGGGGCACGGCCTCTGGACGCGACGGAATCACAGTATCGCTCCTGGCAAATCTTCCCGACCAATCACACCTCTCGCTACTCCACCTTATAAATTCGATATGGGACGGCTCTCTGCTTCCAACGGAATGAACCACATCGGTCGTGACATTCATACTCAATTGGGCACAGTCCGTTAGTATCGAGGCACTGAGACCCATCTCACTTAAGTCCTGCGCAGGCAAACTCATGAAAACCATGGTTCACGAAGGCCTTTCCGCCTACTTGGAGGCCAGGAGGACCTTTGCCGACACAATGTTTGGCTTTGGCCCGCATCTGTCGGCGCAGGACGTCCTGCTCCAGCTTCAACACGATATCATAGAGCCGACTATTATGCGCATCAACGATAAAGCCGTGCTCGCTATCGATCTCCGCGGGGCGTTCGACAACGTCAAACACAGCACTATACTCACTAACCTGTCTACCACAAACTGCAGGCAGAAGACTTTAAACTACATTCGCGCCTTTCTAACACATCGGACCGCCTTCATTCGCCTTAATTCTAGAGAACACGGCCCGTACTTATTAGGCACGCGGGGTACACCTCAAGGGGCAGTCCTGTCTCCTCTGCTTTTTAACCTGGCGATGATGAACCTCCCCTCTCTTCTAAACGAGGTCGAGGGAATACAGCACGCACTATATGCGGACGATATTACAACCTGGATCAACACCGGCTCCTTAGCGCAAATTGAAGAACGCCTGCAAAAGGCTGCCCTTCTGGTGGACACCTACGCTGGTTCATGCGGCCTGGAGTGCTCTCCAGCTAAATCGGCTCTTCTTTCAGTCTCTCCGCTGCCACCGCCTCAAATTTTTCTTCCGTCTGGGCCCGTCCCGTCAGTGCAAAATATTCGGGTTCTTGGCCTTCACCTCACATTGTCCTTGGATCCAAAGGGCACAATAGCAGGCCTCAGACGCACCAGCGAACAGGTGAGCCGCATGATACGGCGAGTGTCTACCAAGCGCGGCGGCCTCCGCGGGTCTCAGTCCCTCCGATTGGCCCACGCGTTTGTGACCAGTCGCGTCCTCTGCGCCTTGCCTTACCTTCACCTGCGTCGTCGACACGAGCACCAGCTGGACGTCCTTCTTTGTTCAGTATACAAACGTGCTCTGGACCTACCTATTGCAACTTCCCACAGCCGATTCGTGGCTGTGGAGGTACACAACATCTTTGCAGAGAGCGCGAAGCTCATCGCTTTAATTAAATCAATCGACTCTCACAGACGGCTTCAGGGTGCCGTCTTCTACACAGACTTGGCCTTAACCCGATGTCTGACCAAGACCCTTTGCAGCCGGTACCAGAGCTCTGGCGTCAAAAGTTGTGGGTGGAACCTCTACACCGTAATATGAACCCCGACCCCCATACTGGCCGTAGACTAGCATGCGACACTCCGATCGTCCTGGTGTTTTCTACGTGAACGTCTCGGGTCCCTCTCCCTCGGGTCCTTTCACGGCTGCCGTGATTACAGAGGGCAAACACGTCGATGGCCTCTCCTTTCGAGCAGACACAGTAACACACGCTGAAGAGGTTGCCATAGCTTTGGCCACCTCTCACCCTGCCTCACGCACCATCCTGATGGACTCACGCTAGACCTGTTCTCAGTACCTTCAGGGTTCCATTGCCCCGCTGGCGGCTAGCCTACTACAGGCAGCCTCTTGGCGCTTTAGCCCTCATCCCATTCGTATAGTCTGGACCCCAGGCCACTCGGGCTTGACCGGCAACGAGACGGAAAATGCCGCTGCCCACGCTTCTCCTGTCCGGGCCGTTGCCCCTTCATGTCCCGAGACGGAATCTGGCAATACCAACCTGACGCGCTTTCGCGAAATTTTGGCTTATTACCGGGCTTTGCGCATCCTCTACCCGGACCCCGCACGCGGTTTGGAGAAAGCGGATGAGCGACTGCTACGCCAACTGCAGATGAACACTTTTATCAGCCAAAACACGTTGGTGGGCTAGTTGGTTTGAATCCATTAAGAGTGAGTAAGCGCAAAACAGACAAGGACGTAGAAGAGACAGACACATACAGAGCGCTACTTTCAACTGATCTTTTATTTTCGCACGAACCGATAAATATATACCGAGCGAGCGGAAATAACATAAACATAAAGAACATATCGCAGAATCACATCGTAGAACCAAGCACGTGTAAATTGCACTACATAGTAAACTATGTAGTGCAATTTACACGTGCTTGGTTCTACGATGTGATTCTGCGATATGTTCTTTATGTTTATGTTATTTCCGCTCGCTCGGTATATATTTATCGGTTCGTGCGAAAATAAAAGATCAGTTGAAAGTAGCGCTCTGTATGTGTCTGTCTCTTCTACGTCCTTGTCTGTTTTGCGCTTACTCACTCTTAATGGACTTTTATCAGTCCGGCGATCGCCAGGCACTTTTTGCCGGAAATCAATGGCACCTGCTCGACCTGTCATGTCCTCGCCGACAAATATCACGTCGTAGCATTGTGCCCAGTTAATCCTGTCCCTTTCTCATCCCATTTTCCTATCCCAACTAGAGAGGCTTGGGAGGAGCACCTGCTCGGCTGCTCTACCTTGGCTGCGCAACGCTCCTTGGTGGAGCGCGCACGGGCAGCTTGCAGCTCCACTAGCGTCCCGGAATAGGGTCTGGCCACTCTAGCACGACGAAGGACCACGTCGGCACTCTCTAGTAGACATTTCCTGAAATAAATGTTTTTTACCACCACCACCATTACCACCTCTGTCTTTGGTGGCGTTGCCATTCTCCTCCGTTGAATTTTCTGGTAAATACCCTTCCCTCCATGCCTGTGTTGCTCTAGTGTTCGACAAAATCTTCATTCCTCTTTGTTCATCGCCTTGTTGTTGTTCCTTTTCCCACCATCTTTTCTTCAAAAGGTACGGGGTCTTAAACCGTTCTTTGCATTTTTTGTCCCCTGTAAGATGACCTTTCCCGCAAAGTCTGCGCCTAGGGACGCACTGGTGGCTTTCAGTTGGATTGAGCACCCCACAACCACGGCATTTCTTGTTGTCAGGCTGTGGGCAGACATCCGCCCAATGTCCGATTCGACCACAAGTAGTGCATGTTTCATATTGCTTTTTGTATAGGAAGCACCTATATTCGGCACCACGGTAGTATACAAAATACGGCACAAACAACCCTTCGAAAACAATGAACACTGAGTCCGTAAGTCCCATACGTCGTGCATGTAGAATCGTCGGGTTCCTCTGGTTGACCAAGGTTTTTTCTATGTCTTCTTGATTATCATACTTCGGTATTCCGTGGATAACCCCTTTGGATGCGTTTTCTGGTGCTGTTACATAAGCGGCTGTAGCATAGCTCTTGCCATTGATCATAATTTCCTTGATGTTGCTGTATTCCTTCGCATTGGCCAGACTAGGTGTGCTCATGATCATGGTATTTTGTCGCATGTTGATTCTGAGAGAATCGTCCCCAGCAATATCAGGCTGTACTTTCGCCGCTCGTAGAGCACAGTCTCTTATGACTGCTAGACTCTGTCGCGTCAAGTCCAGACCTCCTCCTGGGCGTATTACAACCTTGTAATTGTCTTCTGGTAGTTGCAGTTCTTTTGGCACTGGCCGGCGATGCAAAAAATCTTTGTCTCCGAGATGCCTTCATGGACGCACCTCCCGTGTTCGTGGCTGGTACCGCGTTTCTCTTGTCTTTTGTCTTCTTGTGTCGTTCATGGGCCACAACCCATCCTTGAGTGTCGTTGTACTCTTCGGGAGACAGCGTCTTCCCCTCCATTTCCACAACATCCATTTCGCAGGCTTCGAACAAGCCGGGGGCCTGGCTTGTCGCCTAGTTGCCTGCGCGTCGATGGCACTGAGTCGGCACTGCGATGGCGTAGCTAGGAAGACGACGTTGTGGGAACCTAAAACAAGTGTCACGGCTCGAAAAGAAGTAGGCCCACCTGGTATATCTTGGCATCGGACAAATCAGGTGATCTTCTGGCGACACCTGTCATGGTCTTGAATCCCGTGGTTGTCCTTATTCAGCCGCGAAAGTGAAAAACTGGCGGAGCCCATTCGAGAGGCGTTCGAGTGGCTCAGCACTCTAGCGGCAGACCTCCGACTCTGCGGAGTTTTTTTTTTTTTTTGCGTTGGCGTCTTTCATATCGCGTCCGATATTTTTCTTCTTGGTGTAAAGTTTCCCGGCTGCGATGGCATCTATGATACCTCCGCCGCTTTCAAATGCGAAGCATTCCTTAGCGAACTTCGGCGACATAGAGCGTATCTATCTATCTATCTATCTATCTATCTATCTATCTATCTATTTATCTTGCCACGTACAACGTTTAGCTCTCCTGGCCGTTTTGATCATGGTATCAATGCTAAACTTGGTATGGCAAAACATGACTGCATAAAGAATATATTGGACTAGTCATAACATGAACATTATGTTATGTATATCATGAACGTCATGATTTAGAGAGTATGGTCCTGCAGCTCTTGCGGAGGTTTCGTTTACACGGCATGCTGCCAAACTGGTATGGTATGGCACGATTGCATGGCGAACATAAGCGACGCACCCTAACAGAAAAATCAGGACAGGCGTGTAATATAACATGACTGCATGCCACGCTCATTATGCACTCATGGCCGTTTCGCTTGCATCACATATACCAAGTTGTATATTACAGTACCTGAATAGGTGAAGGAGGTATGTGACTGGTGCAAACATGATATTGCGTGTCATTTACCAACATGACCACATGCTACGCTCAAGATGTGCTCGCGGCTGTTTCACTGGCTTCACATGTACCAAACTCGGTATTACGCGACAAGAACGCCAACATAGGTAAAAGACAATCCAAACTTGATAATAATGACGTGCATGTCATGTTACAACATGACTACATGCCACACTTATGATGCGCTCGCAGGCAGTTAGCTGATTTCACAAATACCAAATTTCGTAAACGTGACACCAATGGATTACGAAAGTATGTGACAGGTGCAAACATGATAATCATGAGATGCGTGTCAAGTGCGAACATGACTACATTCCACAGTCAATGCGCCAATACACTTCGACGTGACACGGCGCGCGACATGCAGGCGTTCATTTTGTCGCGTCACCCCGGCGTTGCCACGCCAGGCGCTGGTCCTGCCTGATACTCGCAGGCGCGCGCCGCGCTGCGTTGCTTTGACGCATGCGCGTTTCAGCGCGTCCGGCATCTCTCCGTCACGAAAAGAGGCAGATGCAGTGTTGTTTTGCTAACGCACCGGCGCGAAATGCAGCATGTGGCATTTTGCTCCGGTGGCCATCAGGTCGCGCCTGGCGTCAGACTATAGAATACTCACGTTTTGCTAAAGTAGCTTCACTGTGCCCATCGTGCGCGTGCGTCAATGCCACGTTAGAATATACTAGGCCCTTCATGATCCGCTCGCGGCTGCTTTGCTAGCTCGTCATATACCAAATTTGGTGTTACGTGACATCACTGGATGACTTAACATAAGGGTGGTGGAAACATGATAATCCTGACACGCGTGTCATGTAGGAGCATGACGACAAACAACGCTCACAGCGTTTTCGCGGCCATTTCGCTAGTGCTATTATACTAAATTTGGTATCACGTGACGTGAATAGATTACGAAGGTAAACCACAAATCCAAACATAATAATTATGGCACGAGAGTCATTAATGGCATCGTTCACCTCCACCTCGTAACATTGTGCCGATTTTAATGTTACGTATCAACATTTCTTACTCGTACTTCGCACATCACCAGATTCCGCAAGATGGGCTACTTCGTTTTCGCCGCGTGTTGTGCCGGCTCGCGTCGGCCCCTGATGTGTTTCAGAAAATGATGATTGTATTTTTAAAGGTGATCAGCTGATAACCATTTCGTTTGCTTCTCGTGAATTGTCCTCTGCCGAGCGCCGGTATTCTACTGGAGAGCGTGAAGCTCTCGCACATCTTTTTGTTTTTGAGAAATGGCATAATTTTTGGGGGGGTCGGCACTTCACTTTGCGCAAAGATGATCAAGCTCTTGTCGCGCTTCTTTCTGCAGTCTCTGAAGTCTGCCACACGCTTCGCATATCTAGGTGCTGTTCTAAACTCATGTACTGCAACTTTAGTGTGCAGTATTGCAAGGGTTCCAATGGTGTAATTGCAGATGCCTTGTCGCGTCTACCTTTTCAGCTACCAGGTACTGATAAGCGTGAGGAAAAAATTGTTCTCTTGGTTAGTTCTTGCATTACCAAAGCTGAGCTTCAAGCTACCACTGCTGCCAATCCTACACTGTCTACAGTTCTTGCGTATGCACATGAAGCTTGGCATTCCAATAGTGCCCTTTCAGCTGAGATTTCGCCTTATTTTAGTGTCATACAGTAACTTGCTTTTGCGTAATTGTCGGGTTATTCTTCTAGTTTCTTTTCGGCCCAAGCTCATTCTGCTTGCCCACGAATTGCAGCCAGGTATTCTTCGTACTAAACAGAACCTTCCTTGAAAGGTACTCGTGAGCCACTTTAGACCACCAGGTTGAACAGGCAGTCTACAACTGCCACATATGTTATAAGGCTAACAAGGCGGCCTAACCTTCATTCGCTTCCTTGCCGCCTGTTCTGTGGCCCAATCGGCCTTGGTAAAAGCTAGGTATGGACATCATAGGTCCTTTGCATATTGTTCTTTAAAATGCTCGGGTAAATATTTTCAATAATCAATATAAAATATATAGCTCTAAATATATAAATATATAAATATATATATATATATTCATATTAATATATATATATATCTAGTAAAATTGAGTATATGCCTCTAAAAAATATTTATTGGTGACGTTTCGATCGAAGACCGATCTTCATCAGAAAAAATTTAGTAGGCTTCGAGGCTTTTTTTATGCCATCGTTCAGCCGAGAGAGAGAGGAAGAATAATATACATATACTAGTGGCCCAACTACCCATCATGCACTGATAAACAGCCGAAGGGCCTCGTGTGCATACTACGCATAGCACGTGCATTAAAAAAGACAAAACAAAAAGAGAAAAGACGCACCTGGGCCAGTGGCAATACGATCGGTCTCCGATCAAAACGTCACAAATAAACATTTTTTGAGGCGTATACTTATTTTTCCTTAATTCTACAGCAACCGAAGCCAGTCTCTTTATAATCTATATATATATATATATATATATATATATATATATATATATATATATATATATATATATATATATATATATATATATATATATATATATATATATAGAGCTATATATGACTAACACATGTATAGCTCTCCAAAAGGCAGGCAGCATCGCTTCACCTCATTGTTATCGAAAGTTGTTACAATCGCTAGGAAAGTGGATGCACTGAAGGTTATAGCGGGAAATTTCAACGCACCGCATCAAGCTTGCGGCTACCCTCGCACCACTGCCAAGGTAGACGAGCTCTGGCAAGCGGTATTGGATCTGAATCTTACTTGGGTCACTGACTCCACGTTTCCTACCCGCACTGGAAATTCTTGCTCTACGGATACTACCCCAGACCTCACCTTTGTCGCAACCATGGGGAAGGTATCATGGTTAAACGTAAGAGAAAACTTGGGGATTGACCATTGTATTCTGAGTACGACATTAAAAATTCAAGCAAAGCCCCCTAAAGCTTTCAAATTCACAGATTGGTACCTCTTCCGTAAGATCAGAGCGGAGAGCGCAGAGGAGAATAATGACTCACCAAATTTAGACAAATGGCTGTCTCAGCTGGTCGAAGACGTCAAGTCGGCCAACAAAACATTAGAGACTGGTCTTCCGGTCAATAAAAAGAATAGCAGACTTGCTCATCTTCTTGAGGCTTAAAGCGCCCTCCTAGCCAGGTAGAAAGCACACCGTATGAACAGAAGACTGCGAAAACGCATCGAAAGTGTTAACCAGGAAATAACGACTTACTGTCAGACGCATGAAAAACAGCTTTGGGACGAGATTTGCAACAAGGTGGATGATCAGATGAAAGTTGGGGGGAAAATGGGACCTCCTCAAACATCTTCTGCAGGAGATCAAATCTAAATCCAACCAGACGCGCTTCGTAGACCAAATACTGCACTCAGAAAGTAAGGTTAAATGGGACACAGCAATAACGAAGTGTCTGGCACAGAGATGCCTCCCTTTGGACACAACCCGGCCTCCTTCTGGCTACGCGCAATACACGAGATCACCAGCCTTCGAATTGGACAAGCCCTTCCAGGAAGTAGAGGTCCGGACCATCTTAAACAATCTTAATGGGAACTCCAACCCGGGCCCGGATGGCATAACAAACAAGACACTGCGAGATTTAGACGATGACTCTGTCACCTACCTCACCAATGAAATCAATCGTATTTGGAAAACGGGGACATTCCCTGAGCAATGGAAAAGGGCGTCGGTTATTCACATACCTAAACCTGGCCGCCGTCCCAGTTTTAGCAACTTAGGACCCGTTTCACTGACGTTCTGTATAGGCAAGGTCGCCGAGCATGTCATCAACGTTCGAATATCAAAGCACAGAAAGAATACTAACCTATTCCCGTACAACACGGTAGGTTTTAGACCACACCTATATACTCAGGACGTCATGAAAGTGCTGACGCATCACATCATAGATCAGGAGACAAAAGACGTTAGAGATATTCTCAGTCTGGATCTTAAAAAGGCCTTTGACAACGTCTCGCACTCACACATACTTGCCTCCGTGTCTTCTCTCAACTTAAGAGCCAACTTTCACAAGTTCATCAGCTCGTTCCTCAGGAATAGAAAAGCCACTATACAGCTTGGAGATCTGAAGGCTGAGCCCTACGATATTGGGTCCTTCGGCACCCCGCAGGGCTCAGTCGTCTCCCAACTGCTTTTGAACATTGCAAAGTGCGGCCTTGCTGCAGAGCTCTCAAACGAAGGAGGCATCAAGTTCGCCATCTACGCGAACGCCATAACTATATGGAGTGTCGGTGGCTCGGAGGGCTTTGTGGAGAGCTCTCTTCAAGAGGCCGTAGACTGTGTTGAAGTCTACATAAGTGAAATGGGCCTCAAGCTATCGCGAGCAAAGTTCGAGCCTTTTTTTATATCGACCCACGAGACGGGGACCCAAGCCTAAAAACTGGCAACCGCTGGCCGACATCGACATTAGGCTGCACACGGCATCGGGGCAGCGTATTCCATAGGTGGACTTAATACGTGTTCTGGGCATGATTATCGAGGCTGATGGACAGAACAGCCGCACGATCGACCGTCTGACTTCTAAGGTGGAAGGGGTCATCCGACAAATCTCACGCATTTCCAACAGTCGGGGTAGTCTTCGAGAGCACAACCTCCTCAGACTACTCTATACATTCTTGATGAGCCACATAAGTTATGTCGCATCTATGCACAGGTGGCAACTTCATGAAAGAAATAATTTGAACATCCTCATAAGGAAAAACAACAAAAAGTTCTTGGCATTCCTATGCGCATAAGCACTGAGAAGCTTATGAAACTTGGAGTCCACAACACGCTTGAAGAAGTAATCAAGGCTCAACAAACGGCACAGGTTGCCAGGATTTCGATTACACCAGCGGAAAGAACGATTCTGGTTCACACTGGAGTCAACCTCCTGACGCTCCAAGTGCAAAATACGCCACTCCAACATTATATACGCTCTCGCATCAAAGTGTGCCCCTTTCCACGAAATATGCATCCATAGTACGACGTGGGGTGGCGTGTCGCCCGAGCCTCCTCTGTTTTAGCTCAAGCTCACAAACACTCGTCTGTTTCATGCTTTGTTGATGGCGCCCAGTATGGCGTTTCCGCTCGCTTTGCGGTAGTATCCGTAGATATTAAGGGTCAGATTTTCGCCTCGGCGTCGGTTTGAACCACTACTTCTT
Organism: Rhipicephalus microplus; assembly: GCF_043290135.1. NCBI lineage: Eukaryota > Metazoa > Arthropoda > Arachnida > Ixodida > Ixodidae > Rhipicephalus > Rhipicephalus microplus. Next base: position 206,851,567 of record NC_134704.1, read on the forward strand.
ACAAATCAGAACAGATGGCCATCGCACTAGCACTCCTTGATCCACAAAAGACTGATATTTGTACCGACTCTAAATCCGCTGCTAGGGCCTTCGTTTCTGGTTCCGTGTGCAAGAAAGTTTTGAGAACTCTCGCTCACAAGGAACTCACCCACCACACAATTATTTGGTTCCCTGCTCACCTTGGCTTGAGGGTCGGAGGCCGTCCAAATGTCAACGAGCTTGCCTACTCCAAGACTCGAGGCTTCACTTACCGCACCGGGACTTGTGCTTCCCAGACAGAGGAGTCAGCCCCCAGCCTTCGTTTTAGGGACATTTTGACTACCTTCAACGAGATCACGAAGCATTGTCAATTAGGCCATAGGTCCTTTCTATTGCCACACGAAAAGTTGTCTAGGCAACAGGCAATCTCTCTTCGCATGCTTCAGACGGGAACATACCGTAGCCTCGTAACCTAAAGCCATTACTCCGATATTTCAGAACATTGTCTGGACTGCCAAAATCACAGTGATTTCAACCGCATGCTCTAGAGGTGCCCCTCTTTGCACAGAAAAAATGAAGAATTTTCTGAGAACTCCTTCATTTTATGCTCACGAGTCCAGTTCTCATACAACTCAAGGCTGTCAAGAAGGCCCTCGATGTGGCGGTGAGGCTGGGCCTCCCCGTCCCAACGTGGGAGCGGCCGGCCATCCTACCCCTATAAAACGGGGGTGAAATCCTTCAATGCCCCAATAAAAGTTTTTCATTCATCCATTCATTGATGACTATCACTCCAAGTGGTCTGAAATATGTTACACGCATAATGTAACTTCTGAAGTTGTTGTTCAGTGTCTGTTTTCTATTTCCAGTAGAGAAGGTTTTCCGGATGCAGCAGTCACGGACAATGATCCTCAGTTGCAGTCTCTTCAGTTAGGTACTTTTCTGTCATAACGCCGAATTCAGTAGTTGATTTCTTATGTCTTCTACCCACAATCAAATGGACAAATTGAGCAATTCAATCACGTTCTGAAGGAACACATTGAGATTTCACAATAAGAACAGCGACCTCTCAAAAAAAGTATTGCCTGAATGCTTGGCTTCGTTTTGGTTTTCTTTTTATGGTACCACAGAAGTGTCGCCTGCTCAACTACTTCATGGTAGACAACCTCAAGTTGCTCTCTACCTAGTTTGCTTACATCAAAACACTTTAGTTCCTCCAAGTCAGCAGCTTCAAACCAGCGTCTCCGCTCGTCAACAAGCAACGAAGCAGTATGTGGACGATCGTCGGGATGCTAAGCCCCTGAAAGTTAGAGTCGTTGACTCAGTCAATGTTCGCGTCCAAAAAAAATATCCCAAGTATCACGGTCAGTACAAAGTCTTGAACAGGTCAGTCCAACTTCTTTTCCATTGAGTGAAGGCAACATATGAAACCTTTCTTGTCTTCCTGTTTCTCATGTGAATTCAGCTTTAATACCTCCGAATTCGGATAACTACTGTTACAACCCTTCAAAGTACTCATTAGACTATGTTATGTGGCCTCTACTGTCATACATTTCGTCCTCAAGGGGGAGGACCTTCGAGTAGGTGTAGCTCTAGCGGAAATTCCTCTGGAAATCCTTGGTGCTACTTCAGGTATAGAGGTAGCCACTGGGAGTGGGGAGTCTAGACCAGCGCCTTCTCCGCTTCTCGACCATGCAGTGAAATTGCCGAGCCGGTCGCAAAAACGCCGCGCTCGCAGGCAGCGGACCAGACCACGCCGCTTCACGGATTATGTTTTAGATTGAATGTAGTGGAAGTTTTTGTTCCCTTGTTCTGGTAAAAAGCGTACTGGGTGTTCTTGTGCTTGTTCTCATATGTTCTCCATATTTTTTGATGTTCTAGCACGGGTATTCTGTTCCATTGTATTTTTTATGAGTGTCTTCGAAGTGGGGATGGTGTTGTTTATGCTGTTCATTTTAGTTTCGTTTTGTGTTTATATTTTATGTACGTGGCGCCTTGTGTGGCAATGTTATGTACTATATCTATATATGTGTAAATAAATGAGTTGGTGATGAGAGCCGGTGCCAGACAGCTCCCCTTCTCCCCACGGCGCTACGCGCCGAAGTCGTGGCTGGCTGCCACTGACGACGTCGGCGTTTGCTTCCTTGCTTGCTTGTTCCTTTCTTTTGTGGCTCTCACCCACTAAGGGGGATTGGTCAAGAAGCCGGTGGTTAATGCATGTAAATACCTATAGATTTTCTAGATTAGGGGAATATGATTACTGTGTTTTGACTGTGAAATTAATTTGGCGCAATGTCAGATAAAAAGGGTGGGGGAGAAATAATAGAATCTTTGAATATCTGTGGTGGAATTGTAAAATGAAATACTCCTGAAAGTTGAATCATTGCAGTGTATCAGCTAAATAATAAGTGTTAGTGTGACTAGTAAAATTCGAGAGCTGATCGCTGTCTCAGCAAGGTAATCTTCTTGTGTTATATATGAATTCGCAGAGAGCCCCGCAAATGTTCCTGTCGCTGTGTCCCAATGAAGTGGCGTTCTGCTGCTTTTCGTTCTTCGTCTTCATCGGCGTCATGGCCCAGCACAATCCCGACACAACAGACTTGTTGGCAAACTTTCTTTAGACAGGCTTGATTTATGAAGAGCTTTACACGATTTATGAAGCGTTTTGAAACAGCGAAAAAACAAGCGGTGGTCGCACAATGAGAATAGTGTAATGAGTGGGTCGTCCATTGCTACAACCCTTTACAAAAGCTTGTTTTGGTCCAGCTATTAACTGTGGCGCATACCCACTTCCGGCATAGTTACTCATCGTGGTCCCCACTACACGAACAATTAGCACAAAATATCTTGCGACAGCTTAGCGCACACCACGCTTCTCGGAAGGATGAGGAAAATTAGCATAATGAATGCCAGACTACTTCCCTAAATTTTTTCGTTAATGCCGTAGTGGACATCAAGCAAGTGTGCTTGCTGCAGTTACCCAATGAGTGTATAGAAAAGGCTCTTAAAGTCCACCCTTCTAGACTTCGCAGTGACTGTGCTGCACCTTCCGCACAGGCCTGACGTTTATTATTGATATGAGGGACGAATATACCATTTATAAGTGACGCAGTGCTTCATTATCTACAACGCAATCGTTCACGTAGAAGCCAAAATAAAAGTACTAACAATAACAGCTACAAGCAGGACGCTTAGCGTTCTATGGCGAAGTCAACTATATCAAGGCCAGCACAGCATCTGTAAAAGTTCTCCAGTGAAAGGGCTATTCCGTATCTTCCGGTTGCACATATCTTCTTTAACTGATACAACAAACAAATCCTAAAATTATTTTACTTCAAGAGCCCTGGCTACCAGCAAACCGCAAGTTTACTTCTAATCATTTTTTGAATTTTTCAGCTGGATGGGCAAAGTTTAGAAAGTGGATTATTGGCCCTAATCTCATAAAAATGTATGATCATATTACTAACTTTTGAACATGTTTGTCCGCATTGCGAACTGCTGGGAATATATTGTTCGTTACCTGACTCCTATAAGTTTACAGTAATCAATGCGTACTTTTCGAATAGAGTAAGAAGCACAAATGAACTAGATTGTGTCACCGAGAATTCTCTTTGAAATTCAGTTTTATTGGCAGAGGATTATAACTCGCATCACACTTCTTGGTGGTTAAAAACAGATGGCTGTGGCAAAAAATTGTACGATTGGCTGCGGAATAATATTTTTTGTTGTCGAAATTCAACATTACCTTTTTATGCGAGAGAGGCTCATCAACATTAGACATGACTTTTGCAAGAGCCAAGCTTGTTATATATTAGTGAGAACCGTTTGGTAATAGGACAAGTAGTGATTATGTACCGGTTACATATGTAATAATGCTACAGCGTCAAACCTGTGGTACCTGGCCACAGCGGTTCACTTACTCTAAAGTAAATCAAACTGCTGCGAAATTCAGCACTGTCTTTATTGAGGGACCATGACGGACAACAAAATGCTGCTTCAGTTGTATCGTGTCTCAGTGATCATGAACACTGTGTCTCTCTTTATCCAGCAAAGTTTTCTGTTAAGTCTGGGGCCGCACCCTCAAGTTCTGCTCGGTGGAATGAGGATTGTATGCTTGCTTATAGGCGACGTAAAGCTGCTTCGAACTACTTATGGCACGACCATATCGCGAAAAATTGAGTTGACTCTGAATTACGCACAGAACTGTTTAAGCGTGCAGTTGCAATACGTTAAGGTAAACACAAAGCTTTCTGGCATACGCGTTTATCGAAACCTGCTAAAATAGCAGCTCTATACACAATTTACGGAACGAAAATTGTCACAGGTGTCAGCACATTTACATTCTGTAGTGATGTCTCCTAAAGAGGCGTCCCATTTGTTTGAAGGCCTTGCGGAACGATTTGAAGCGCATTTGGTTCGACGTGCTTGAGACCTATGACAATCAAAAGCTCAATATCGGACATTCGATAGTCACTATGGTGGAACTGGCAGATGTCGTAATAACTTTAAATCAAACTCTATGATTTAATTGATGTTTAATTTCTATACCAATGACTATTTGAATATAATAATTGCTCTTTACAGCACATATAAATACCAAGAGCAGAAAAAATTGCTAAATTTGTGTTCCTGTGAAATAATCAAAGCCTCAGATATGTCAGCGGTACTATTCGGCCGGTTTTGCTTATTTCTAACGTAGTTAAAATATTTTAAAAAGTTATTCATAGCAGGCTCAGTGAACATGTCGATTTTCAAGCTATTCTTTCGCCAAGGCAAATAGTATTTAGACGGGGGGGCTCTATATGGTCGACTCATGTTGGTTGGGAAAGCTGAATTACACTTGCAACAGTATCTGGTGAGCTTTCTGCGTTAGTCACATTAGATATTGCAAAAACCTATGATACTGTTGAGCACAGTCTATAGGTTTCTAGATTAGTGAGCTGTGATGTGCCCAATCACATGATATCTTGGATACGAGAGTTTCTCATTGAGATACGATTATTTTTTTCCACAAGGGAACTACTTCTGCCTCTTATAAGCAAACACGTGTTCGGCAATGATCAGTTCTATGATCTAATTTATTTATAATTTTATTATCATCAATTGCAGTTCATAAAAACGTTCCTTTTTATGTCTAGGCAAATAATATTGCTTTTTTGTCATTCCGAGAAATAAATACTTTGTATCAAATCTTAGTCTTACTTGAGTGAGCATGAGGTACGGCTTGGCGGACTGTCTTTTTCCCTAAATTTTGGCAAATCTGCTCTACTTGTGTTCTCTGTATCCGTTCCCGTATTTTTTTCAGTGCATTACCGAAATGATTCGACTCCACAAGTAACGGCACTAAAATATCTAAACTTTGTTCACGTGGACAATTTCAATTCGCTGCAACAAATACAATCAAACACCCGTAAAGCAGAAAATGCCCTGAATTTATTACGCCGATTTTGCAATAAGAATTCTGGGTTGTGCAGGGATACGTTACTTGCAATATGCAAACTTTACTTATGCCCAACTGTGGAGTTTGGTTGCGTTCATTTAGGGGCGAAGCTCCTTAAGGTGTTGGTCTCTCTTTCCGCCGTTGTTGTCGTACGTAGCCAGTGATGACACATACCCCCTCTAGAGCGGGTATGTGCCATAGAGTTGCGAGATGAGAGATGGCGGTACTTGGAGTGTTCATTAGATGGACGCGCGGACGAGCACGCGGACAGACTAGCAGATTGACGGACGGATGTATGGACACGCGGATCGGGTATGTGCCACAGGAGATGCGAGACGCGAGATGACAGTACTTGGAGTGTTCGCAAGATGGGCACACGGACGGATGGACCGACAGACTAGAGGATAGACGGACAGATGGACGGACGCGTGGACGCATTGACGCCCAAACAGCAGACAGACGAATGGACTGACTCACGTACGCACGAATGGATAGATGAATGGACGCATGGATGGATGCACGAATGGTCGCGTGGACAGACGGAAGCAAGAACGAATGGGTGGACGGACGCTTCGCCCCACTCATCATCATTCACTCCGTCGATATGTGTGATTTTTTTGCTGAATTGCTGAGTACAAATGGAGACCTTTATATATTTCTACAAAGGAAAGCTGTGTGGCTGTGTCTTGAGCTACCTAGGTGTGTTGCGAACTATACCATGCTTTATTTGTAATCGTGAAAAAAAAACACTAGGAGAAATCGGAGACAAGGAGACGGAGGGCTAAGACAGATTGTTCTGCCTGTGTCCGTCTTCGTCTGGTCTCTTGTTTTTCGCGCTGTTTCTTTTTTCACGATGTCGTACCAATACGCCAAAGCAACCATTTTAGCTTTATTTGAAAGCTCGAATCATCCCACTCGATGGAAGATTTTGTAAGCTTACCGAATAAACATTTTTGAAAATCTATGCCGCACCCCTCTCTCATTCTCGGGCATTTTTTATCAAATCTCCAGATTCTTTGTTTAAGTGACCGTGACGTCGTTATCAAAGACCCCAAGTCATTTTCATCGAGTCTGTTATTGTACCTTCACGTTTCTCTTCATAAATTAACTCCCGAAACCTTATGCTCGTCCACAATTCACGTCAGTTTCGATGACACTTTTTTTAAAAGTGATAACATACTTCCAAAGCATGTGCTGTAGGGCCTCCTTCAAGACCATCTCAGTCATTTTCCTACTCACGAGGCGATTTTGACGGATGCAAAGCAAAATCTTCAAAGACCGGAGTAGGCATTTTTTCTCGTAAAAATAATTTGTCTTTTGCGCTCCGACTGCCGTACTTCAGGTCAATTTGTCTCACAGAAATCCTGGCAACTACATAAGCTTTATGAGAACTGAGCTCTCAGCAGTCAAAAGCTAATAATATATTGGGCATCTTGTCCGTGCGCATTTAAAGTCCGCCAAGCAGTCTTGTCTGCACAGAATGTTTTAGTCTCTCGTACCGAGTAGCCAATTAGAAGTTCTCTTTTTTGGGGCTTCCGGGCATGCTGGAATGGTACAAAATGAAACCATTAAATCGCTCGCTTCGCTATCTTTAAACTTTCCGGAGGTACTAGTAGCTCCACAGTCTTCTTTTATTACTGCAGAACGATTCCAACGCCTGTAAGTCCTAAAAAACAACGAAACATTGCTTCTACAATCTGAAGAGTTTTGGCACTTACACTTCACATGAAACACCCCAAAATGCGTTTCCCGTCACTATGAGGTGACCCTAACAAGCTTTTGCTGTCGAGTTCATCAGTTAAACTATCATCTCCACAAATCTGGATTTTTGATTACCAACCTATGTGCAGCTTGCAATGAATAGGAAACAATATATCACTTCCTTCCCACATTCCACCGTTTCATTGAGAAGCCAATTAGTATGCTGAAACTGCCAGATAGGGTGGAAGGCCACATTTAAAAGTCAAACTTTTGTCGCGAGAATAGTTTTTCTGCATGTCGGACATTAAAATTATGTAGCAACAAAAAGTATCATCCTATTATTATTATTTTGCGAGGTACAGATAGATTGTTATACCTCATGCTTGTATACCCAAACGAAAACCAAAGTGTGTTCGTTACAAAAGTCTTTTTCGTCTATATTATTAATATACAAAATACTTCATAAACATTATGTTGGCTCTTACATAGGAGGATTTCATTTTTTGTGAGTTTTTGCACAAAATTATGTTTAAATCTCCAGAAATGGCCACAAAGGGGACGCAAGATGCTTGTTGAATGTTTGTTGCCAGGCTGCAAGTTTAGAAAGGCGTTATTGAACTTCTAAGCGCGAAAATTTTAGACAACGAACACAGTAGGCGAAGACGAGCGGACACTTGTGTTCGTTGTCTGAAATATTCCTGCTGAGTACTAGCCCGATTCCACACTTTACTAAGAAAGCCGTGCGGAAAGACGCTCCCCCCCCCCACACACACAATGCACGGCGCCAGGTGCCTTTACGAGGCTCTCGGAAGCTGTGCGCTCATTAGTTCGTGCGTGTTGTCCTCAGCAGACATGTCTGCGCCCACGACGATGCTGCAGACAGTTGCCAAGCGAGACTAAATAAGTGTGCTGTGTTTGCTGAAGTAATCTTAATCGTTAAAAACACCTTCTGATCATTTGGAGACATGCGTAAAAACTTCAAGTGTGCTGAAAAACGCTGTGAGCGTGCTTCTATCGACGCTGCACTTCATTGCTGCCGGCAGTGTTCGCCCATTTTCAATGATTGCAGGAAACACCAAGAAGTAGACAGTCGTATCCAGAGAAGATTAAGAAGAAGTCGAGATGCTTGTCTCCGTGAAATCTTTTTTCCTTTGCAGTTCCCAACAGAGCCATAAAATGCTTGTTTGCAAGAACATCGGTGCAGTCAATTTCGCAAACGATGCTGGGGCTGACGCAGCTTCGGTTACAGCACTACGCAGCGAGAGCACTATTGCTGCTGTTGCACAGTGCCTTTAGTGGAATAAATTAAACAACAACAAAATAATTGAACTGGTACCTACATCATCGAGTGTTTGTCGAAATATATGCCTTATTAAAAAAGTACGCACGCGTTATTTGAGGCTTCACAGCAATGCCCCTACTGAAACGTTCCGTAAGATGCGGAGACCTCAAGTACGGAATTATTGGAATATGGAAGACGTATGATGCGGACACCGCATAAGACGTATGATGCGGACTCCGTATCTTATGGAAAGACGTATCATGCGGAAATAACTGAAATGTGTGCAAGTTACGTATGAATCTAGTGCAAAGCAATATAATGTGTAAATTGAATAGATGTCCACATCTTGAGTACATGCAATACTGTGTACAAATCACAATATTTCTTAAATGTGCATGATGAGAGATTGAATCATCGGCATCTTTCTAATTGTCGTGATGCGGAAGCAAAATTACCTTTTAAATAAAATACATTACAGAACTACTAAATTAACATGCTAGCGATCATAAGTGGTGGTTACATGCAACACATTAATGCAGTGTTCTATGCAAGATCTGAAGAACTTATAAAGTTATTATTATCAATAGAGAAGCATTAATATACACATCAGCCCTGCTACAATCAATATATTTTTTAGTTGTCTGTATGCTCCAGCTGTGAATAGTGACATTGCACTGTTGATCGTACAGAAACGAGGTGACTGCACCGTAATTTCACGAGCTCCACCTAAGCCACAGGATGGTGGCACAAAACACAATGTAACAGCAATTTTGAAACGAAATATTTAAACATAAATATTAAATATAGCACTGTGAAAGTGTGGCACTGTGTTTATCTTATGAATGCCTTGTGGAGATCGGCGAAATGCTGCTTGGAGCTCCGGCACCACTGTAAATTTCGAAGGTCACTGCCATAGAACTTATGTGTCCTTCATAGGCACCTGGAAATGAAAATAATTGGCACAAATAATGTCAGAGGCACATGTTAGCACAATAGTTCACATGCACAAGAAATATAACACACAGAATGAAACTGAAAATGTAAGGCACACAATCCTTCATGTTATGCATATGTGAATAATAGCAGGAATGAGTGTATAAATTAGTTCGGCCACATAAAAAAAACAGCATGCTTATCACAGTGAAAATAACTAGGTTGTCACGATTTTCAATGGTAGCGATAATCAATTAATGTGTCCTTATGAAATTATGATTTAAATGCTTCCTACACAGTAAAACATAAGGAACTGCAAGTGAAAGCTCTCAATGTACATTTAATAGTGTGTGCATGTACATCTGCTGCCTTTATACTATACAGTTTGTGCACAAAATTGGCATCTTGAACAATTTTGAGAGTTAAACCTATGCAACTTATGAAGGTTAAAATCACAATTAAAGCAAGCAGGACCAGGCAGGTGCCATTAAAAATCTGTGCAAGCCAGATAACTATAACCGAACTGCACACATATAGGGGAGCAAGAGTAACAGAAATTCTGCTGCTGACCCGCATGTCGCGGTATCAAACCCCGGCTCCATTTCCGATGGAGGCAGAAATGGTGTAGGCACGTGTGCTCAGATTTGGGTGTACGTTAAAGAACCCAAAGTGGTCGAAGTTTCCAGTGCCCTCCACTACGGCGTCTCTCATAATCATATAGTGGTTTTCGTACGTGAAACCCCACATATAAATCAAGAATAACAGAAATAAACTGCCAACAAAAAAGTTGGGTGCATGTGCTATCTGTAAGTGCTTACACCTTACTACATACAGCATGCTCATTCCATTTTAAATACCAATATTGAAAATAACTGCTCTATTAGGAATGTAAAAGGTAAGGTAGAACTGAACGACTCAACAAAAAGTGAACCTATTATGACATCACGTTTTCTTATAACAAAATTGACTAAGACTCTCAAATATCATTATGCAAGGAAAAAATCGTCAAAAGAACAATCAAGTTTGAAGTCATAATTTTTAATATGGCTACTATGACTATAACCAAGAAATCGACCTCAACATGGCCTATGTTAGTTTTAAGGCCTATGTTCACTAGACAATGAACTATACCACAAAAAGCACAGCGTTCAGGCAAAGCACCACACAAAAAAAGTAAGCAGTCCTTTTTGTTATTACCTACAATGCCTTTAAAATGGTATTTTTACCTCTACTTTCCGCTTTTTATCTAAGTAACTGGTGTGAAACAAGTTAGCTGAAAACGCAATGTGCCTCCAAAACCTGTTGGTTGAATCTGAATTTAAAAAAAATGGTGAAGCTTGCACTAAATTAGGCTCCACAAGCCTTGGAACAGCGAAACTACATGGCTCTTAGGACTACTTTGGTTACTTGTGTTTTGTTTCTGGGCCTAAGCTACAGACAAGGGCTTAACTGAATTGCTGCTAACAAACAAATGCTTTCGAAATTGCCCGAGCGTCAAAGGATGCTCAGCCAATTGTTGTTTTTCGCACTGGGCTATTCTACACCAAACATACAAACCATACTGCCTGGCGACCATCACAGATGTATAGTTTAAAAAATGATGGTAATTTATTCTTCTGAAAATAGTTATTTGCAGAAATGTTTTGAAGAGAAAAAAGTAGTGGTCACGTGGGTACCTTCAGAATTTCGCAGAATGTCGTGCGGGTGTTATTTGTGAGAAAAATTTCAAAGTACCGCTTTTTCTTGCCATATCAAATTTGATCTACATATTAAGTAAAGGTGCTTCTTAAAGTATTTGAAGCCGAGTAACATTAGTGCAGTTTTTCCGCTACATAGGCTTTGAAGAATTCAGCCAAACTGTTTATCGTTTGCATTTCTTGTATGGCAATACTGCATTTTGTATGAATATTTGAGCCACAAATACTCACTGCACAGAAGTTATGTTTCACGAAAAAAAATCATGTTAGGTCCAGAATACAAATATCACTATATAATCGTTTTTGTCCACATTGAGATGCACTTTGAGCTGTGTGTTTGTCTAATTGAAAATTACTTTTATGTGTAAGTTGAAAGCAAATAAACAGTTCTTGTTACATGGCAAGTGTTATCATTACAATTTTTGTTTAAATGAGGAAAATGATTTTTGAAGTCTCCTATTGAGGGCCATGGGGAACTTCGGAACGGAAGCAGTCGTATATCAAATGCAGAAAACAGCCATCATAAGAAAACTTCAAAAATTCATTTCTACTTTAAGACAAAGTGTAATCATATAACTTGCCATATAAAGAGAACTGCTTCCTTGCTTTTGATGTGGCGAAAAAATTGCACTAATATTACTGAGCTTCATGCACTACACACAATCACCTTTACTTAATACCTAGACCGAATTTGGTGCAGAAAAGGCAGTATTTTTTAAACACTTTTTACTTTTTACAAACAACACCCAGACGACATCCTGGGAAATCCAGAAGGCACCAACGTGGCCTAATATTTTGTTCTCTACGATATACTTTAGCATTTTGCTGTTTGCGGAAAAATACAGTAAACTAGCACAATATTTTTTTTTCAAAACACATTTAGGATAATTGGCAAAATGGCTGGGATGTTTGATGCGTAATTGCCTCACTGCCAGCATTTATTCTTCCGAAGCTCAAGCTATCACCTCTCTGTTACTGCCTCCCTCACATACGATGCCTGCATAGGAAAGGAAAAGAAAGGCAGGTCCGAGAAAGTTCACAAGGCAAGATATTTTCATGTTGGATAAATTCATTGCCATAAACAGCAGCAAAATAACATTTATTTTGAGTAGTCCAAGACACAAGCTATATACCAGCATACTAAGAGCCAAGCACAAACTTTTCATTTGAACATGTGTGGTGATAGACAGGAAGCACTTATTGCAAGACTGATCAGTCTGTAATTAACTGAATGAAGCACAATGCACTGTTCAATCCAACACCACATAGGCATCTTTGCTATAGCAAAGCCATGTGTCATTGATTCATGCACTGGATGGGACAATGCAAATGTAACAAAAAAGGTGAAAAAAGAAAACAAGGGAAAAAAAAGAAGAAAAGGGGGGATGCAAAGTAGGAGCAGTGCAGCACTACTTTTACATTGCATTCCCCTTTTCTTTCTCCTTTTTTCTTCTTTTCTATTATTTATCTTTTTTTTGCTTCCCTTACCCGCAACCTCCGACAGGAGAACACTTTGTATCAGTGCAACCTAACTTGAAAAAAAGCAAGGGCTGCACTCTTCTGCGTTATAGGTTTTTTTTAGACAAACATTTCCAACAGGCACACACGCCTACACCAAAAGATGATGTCATTACTGACCCCCTTTAAACTAACACGCCAAGGATGACAAGGCGACTTCTAAAATATAGGTCCTCCTATCGCAACATCGGCCAGCCTGTCTGAAGCACTTCTACTGTTCACCCTGATTACCCCACTAGATGTTTCCATCTGTCGACTCACATCTTCATTTTGGATAACACAAAGACGAGCTTACATTGATGAATACGCACGAAAGTTTAGTGATGTATCATGTATCAGATTAAGCAACTCTGTTAAAAAAATTATTGATAGCTTGCTTCCAGGCTTTTTACACTGTAGCCTGAAACTTCGTAATGTCTTCTATGCACATGAACCAGATTGACAACGTAATGCACAACATGCTTAAGAATACTGCGAGGAACAAGATAACGACAAAACGACCAGCCACCCAAATTGTTTGCTGTACATGTTTATAAAATGTTCATGTACCCCAAACGAGGTGCTTATGATACAAGCTGAAAAAAGCTACAAGTAGGGCCTTGGAGTCTTCTGGAAGTAGACGTGTTGCCTTTTTTCTGTAGAGGGCTTTACACCCATAAGTGAGGAACAAAACTCCTGTATTATGAAGAATGTTGGCAGCTATCAGTCATAGAAAAACCTAATGCAGCTAATCTTCCCCGACACATCTGTACATTTAGAGAGGTGACGTAGCTTCTGTGATTGTGGCAGTGACTCAAACAGGACCAGTGCGAAAATTGGCACTATTGGCTAGACAAATGTCCTAACATGCCTGCCCGACTCCCTCTAGCCATCCTGGCTGAATCTGACACATGATTTCTTAACTGCTGGCTGGACAAAAACAAAACCACTGAAGCACTCACAATACACAGCGTGAAGTTCCTCTGGAGTGGTCAACTTCGTCTTCTGCGATGAAAGAGCAGCACAGTGTACAGATAAGGCACTCCTTGCAATGGTTTTCAATGCCACACAGAGACCTTGCTGTTCCTGTCGAAGAGAGCTTCGGGAGCTTGGAGGGTGCTTGCTCTTTTCTGGGGTCTGCTGCCGCTCCTCGTTTTCTGCTCAAGGTCAACGTGCACAAAGTTGTAGACGAGGCTTTAAGAGTTGTATATAATGATATACAAATTTTCGCTGAACCCACATTTCCTCGTGGCACACTGAGGAATTTCTTATAAAACTTAAGGCCTCGCATATGCAAACATTTACAATCGATCCGAAGATGCACTCGACTCTAATTGATTGATTTATGGGGTTTAACGTCACAAAACCACCATATGATTATGAGAGACGCTGTAGTGGAGGGCTCCGGAAATTTTGACCACCTGGGGTTCTTTAACGTGCACCCAAATCTGAGCACACGAGCCTACAACATTTCCGCCTCCATCGGAAATGCAGCCGCCACAGCCGGGATTTGATCCCGCAACCTGCGGGTCAGCAGCCGAGTACCTTAGCCACTAGACCACCGCGGCGGGGCGCACTCGACTCTAAAGGAGCAAGTTTGTTATGTAGTGTATATAAAGAGAGGTCATTCAGCACAACCACAACTACAGTTGCACACGAAAACGACATTTTACACGATCCTGTTTATTTACATGGTCCATTTTATTTTATTTAGATCTGGTCCGCATGAACTCTTGAACCGGGCACCATATAGGTTGAAATACACACAGAGTTTGAGACAAACCTAGCTTCCCGTGGAGCATCCTCTTGCACTATAACAACACATCTCAATCTAGTTAGTTGGTCAGAACGAGGTGAAAACAGCTCGCACTTGAAAAGCACGGGCAGAAGGAATGACGCCTGCACCCTGTGCTCCCTATACATTCTCGTTGAGGGTGCAGTTTTCACCTTATTCTTATGCAATTTCACATTTATAATATTGTTCGCTGCATAATCTTTGTGGCGTTAAAGTGTGTGATACCATCATGTGTATCCCATGTAATTTATAAAAATAGAATACAAGATAGCTTGATTCAAAAATAACAAAGTGCATCCAGCGCCATGTCCTGTAGCCATTCTTTAGGCAAGTGGCAGAATGATTTATTCTTCAAAACATATCTTACTTGTAACCACTACAAGAGCTAACTCGTACACTGGCACATTCTGTTTGCCTCTTAAGATTATAGGGTACCTTTTTTACACAAGAAAATCTTCAAGAAGAATAGAATTGTTGTAATTGTGAAGAAAGAAAAGTAGAAGAAAAAAAAAGATACACCTGCCCTGTACAGGGACCGAGCCTGCGAACTTCGAATAACATGCCCGATGCTCTATCAACTGAGCTACCATTACGGCTATCCCTCTTCCATTTTGTACGGTGTATATGTGCATTTATACATGGAATAGTCAGTCAGCGCTGCCTGTTACCATTATGGCGAGTGTGGGACACTTTTTTTGCCTACTGGCAATTACATTACGATTGCAATTACGTTACGATTACTTCCAATATCCCTATACTTCTTTGGCAGCATTATGCATTTGTCAGTTCTCAGAAAATCTGCTAGTCACAGGAGGAGGCAATGGTTCGCCCTCCCACCTAAATGCATGTACTTGAACACATGCACAAATGATCAAAAAAAAACAAGTCACACAACGCTAAGATTACTGAGATTCACTGTTTCAGATTCATGAGTAAAGGAAAGAACTATAAATTTAAGAGTTTGTTCTATTTCTTGAACACACTATAATGAGAACTAGCAGAAAATGATGCCAAACAAACTATAGGGGAAGTTATCAAAAGTAGTTTTAACAAAATTGTGAAAAGAAAAGTGAACAAAAACGTAACTTGGCAACGTTTTTTGACAATTGAATTGACATTACTTTTTAAAGCACCCCTTTATTTTACTGGGTAATGTTGTCAGGTAATTCTCAATATTAGAGTGGTGAGTAGGCTGACAAAAAAAGTATATGGCATTGATACTTCTTTTGAACACCTAAAAGTTTGAGGACCTTAAAAGAGCGGAAGCTACTTTGAGTAGACCAGAATATTTAGTTGGAGCGAAAAAAAAACGTACACACATTTTTAAACGGGTTTTAACCTATTTTGACACATAAAAGTGTATGCTGCCAGTAATGTTAGGTACCATTACTTTTGTCGCACTATGCACTGTAGCAGATGTAGTTAGATTGGTGATAGTGAAGGAATAATCAAGCACGCCACCAACTGCGTTCACATCAATGGTCGCGTATTTTAAAAATAAAACTGCTGTATAGTAAAAAAAATTTTAGAGCATTTATGATTTTATCCGGATCAAGTTAAACCGACTGGGTAAGCAAACCATTTGCATAAAATCAAAAGGCATAAAGTGATTCATGTATTATAACTATGCGAACAATTTCAGCAATGCAGGGCAAAGTGACAAGAGTTCTATTAAAAACCCCTCTCATTATAACATGCATGAAAAGCACCACATCAGAATATTTTATAGTGCATGTAATATCGAGACTACTAGACTGTCTATTGACCTTTTAGAAGAAGGGTATCTCCTTCACGTTCAAGGGGCAACCACTTAGCCTTATCCTGAGCTTTTCTGTGAATATTTCCTGAATTTCAGATTTCATTAAGATTGATTTAGAGTGAACAGATTTTGCTTACGCATTGAAACCTAGTTCTGTATGTAACTGCAATTATGGGTGCCAAACCATCTCCAATTAATTTTTAACATTTACCTTATTTTTTAACTGCAGCAGCACAACTAGCTATGGGTGCCCAAAAATAGCTAGAAACAATACCTTTACCTCTTCGAGCCTTTTGGAAGTGTTTAGCTTCTCAGTGCTCACCTTACAACATTTTTTTAAATACGTGTTTGTGCGCCCACTGCTCTTGCTCCTTGTGCAGTGAGGAGGAACACATGGCAAGACGAGACAAGAAAGAAGCATAGCGAAAAAAAGCGAAATAAACGAGGACCTCTTTTGTATCGTACAATGTGTGCAACATTACTATTGCGACAACATATAGACAAATTATCACGGCTATGCATCCATTGTATAGTCATACACAGCTGCAACACCACGACTAAATTTCGACCTTGTGTTGGTTTAGGATCCCTTTATAGTGGCAAGCTAATGATATCTGCATTTGTTTGGCACATACTAAGATGCAGTGAAATGTGATATGGTAATCTCATTTAGAATGCACGTCATGTGGCTTTTTTGTATATGTGGCCACGAGTAACTCTGGTTGCAAAGCAATATGGCAGAGCCTAAACAGACGTCACCGACCACTCCAATCTGAACTTGCCTTTGCTACTTGCCTATTATCATCCCAGCAAAAAATGAATAATTGAATCTGCTACAGATATGTGCTAGCTTATGCTAAGGACCAAGTATGAAGGGTGTTTTGTCATTATTGAGATCAGTTATTTGTTCAAGAACACTTGCTGTCAAACACAAATACATTGCTGTCGAAGCATCAAGACTCAAACATAAAGCAAAAAGATGTGTCTCTTTAAAAATTACAGGTCACAAGGCAAGATAAATATTTGATATACTTGGGATGTAAGGCACGCACAAGAGGTGCTGCCATAATATACTTTTCCTTGTGTTGAAACCTGCTTGCTTTACTCAACCAACACATCTGTAAAGATGCCATGAAAACACCAAGGAGCTGATGCAGCAAGGTTGAACACATGTCCAGGGATTCCATCATTCCTAGGCAGCACTACAGCCTCCACAGTCCTGCAACCATTTGTAAGATAAATATAGTTCTACCCAAAGTTCTTGGTTTACAGACACACATGCAAGACGCATGACCACTCTATAGGAAGTTTGCATGATAATGCGCTGGGTAGCAAAACGGATGCCAATATCAAGTATCCCGGCCTGCCGTTTCTTTCTTTCTGTTCCTAATTATTCAATCCATGGTTAATAAATGTTCCCCCAATGGGAAGTGTACTGGCAGTCCGGTGAAGAATTGCAATGTATTTCGAACACAGTCCGATTCGTGGCAAGTAAGCATGCAATAGAGTTTTGTCAGCTGTTCGAGAAAAGAGCATGAAGTTTAGCTAAAACCCACGTTTTTTATAAACACCATTCAATTTGATATAAAAGTTGTGAGCATTATGTAAAGGAACACCTATTCATGTTTAATCAATGATTTCTTATAATGTACTTATATGAATGCAACTAACTGAATATGAAACGATAATTTTTGCTCCAGAATTTAGAGTTATGAACACTATCGCACTTGCCAGCTGCATCTTGTCCAAAACAGCGGCAAGATAGGCTAGTTTCTGTAGGTGAGCA
This sequence comes from Rhipicephalus microplus, assembly GCF_043290135.1. Classification (NCBI taxonomy): domain Eukaryota; kingdom Metazoa; phylum Arthropoda; class Arachnida; order Ixodida; family Ixodidae; genus Rhipicephalus; species Rhipicephalus microplus. Next base: position 206,869,433 of record NC_134704.1, read on the forward strand.
GTAATGAGCAGTTTAAAGTAACAACAAGAAACACCAGTAACAACAGTATGGGGCAAGCACAGACTGCCAACTGTATACATTATTACACAAAAGTTCGCCAGAATATCAGTCGGACAACTTGTGCAAATGAAGGTCCAGTTGAGCATGAACAAGTTACGAAATCAACAATGCCTGCTTTCACTAACAGGACCCTCATTCACATAAAGCATGCAGCGATAGGCCCCTACCGAGGTACGTCACAGCATGTTGTCACTGGCACATGTAAAAGGTGTGGCTGGAAAAACACTCCCGCTGGTGGCTCAGCCCGTTACAGTCGTGTGGTGTTTGGGGCAAGTTTTAATTTTTCAAAGCTTACACTTCACGTTACAATGTTGACATTAGCTGTAGTATGTGTCAGCAAACATCTAGCTGTGTGGTAAACTGTGTGGTAAAATATTTGCCACGCTGTCTGTTTATCTTGAAGAAGTGAACACACGTGGTGGCCCGTGCGAGGAACAGCGGCATAGTCTTCAAAAATGTGCACTGTTGATTGCGGCATGTATTGTGCATTGAAAGGTATTGAGAATATCGGTTCAACTGAGAATACTGTGTGTGGTGTGTGCAGTGTCAATAACAATGTGTCTTGCTTGCGAAGACGTTAGCACTCATGGCAGGGACCGGTCGATGAAAAAATTTGATTCGACATTTTATTCAAGGTAAATATGCACTTGACGCGACCATCTGCGAGTGGGTACATGTCGGTGTTTGCGCTGTGTGCAGAAAAAAATTGCAAAATCACCGGGCTGGAGTATACCATTTGCTGAAGCTGCATGTATGAATCGCCCCGACGAGTACGCAAGCTCAATAAAGGTATAACTCGTTTTATCGAAGGCGTCATATGTCTTCATGTAATAAGCAGAGATTCTTGTTTCACATATACTCAGTACTTTTACCGCTCGATATTCATGAAGTGACAATGCAAACAACAAGTTTGTTTGTTAGGTCCTAAGGGAGCAATGTAAATATGCAAATAAGTTGTAGGTGTCAGATGTAGCGATGTAACTGCACAAAAGATTACGTATATATTAGACTACAGGTTTAGAATCGCATACATCTCATTGGTCTATCAGGAACGTCACAAACAACATCCTTGCCAACCAGCACAGAGGGAAGGAATGGCTGGCACGGTGCTCGAAGTGACGTCACACTATTTGCAAACATAGAGAGGTTTCTTACTCAGGCAACATTTTGCACAATATATTTTTTAAATGCAAGACTGTACTCATCCACATTGATCTCACTGATGTCTTTTGTTGTTACTTTGTGCTGTGAGTTACTAGGCATTTAGTCTCCATGATCTTTAAAAGCAAATTTCAGTGTTCTCTCTCATATTGCTGACAACTGTGTTGTTGCATAAATTGGGCAAAAAAGCAACACAGAAAGGCTGTCACAATAAATAGACCAACATGGGTATTATCCTGCAAACAAAAGTCGGCACTGGTCCTGTCATTACTCGTCTTCCTTCTCTCTTTGCCTTGTTTGTGCTGAAACAGCCAAACACCTGATGAGTTAGATGAGAAATAATAACGCATCAAAACTATAAGTGCTTGCATCAGCAACTACACAACAGCGTGATAACCGCATTCTGCCACACAGCAGCGAAACATATTTTGAACATGCTGGCAGTGTATTTTTTATATAAAAAGCAACTCTGGCAGATTACAAAATCTCACATTGTGCATGCAAGTTTTCTTCAAAGTCAGGCGTACAATGTAGGTGCTGGCCGGTACATTATTAGTTACAAACAAATGCGTCTTGCAGGTACACATGCAGATTGCACGAACACCTCTCTCTCTCTACACTAGGCACACACATTATATCTTTTAACAAGCACACGCCACTGTTTAGGGGCATAATAAGGCTCTACCGTGAACGTATGCTAATCAACCCACTTAGGCGGTTGGCTAGGTGAATCGAGCCAAGTTACAAATTGTATCGCCCGCGAACGTAAACAAAATGCTGCCTTGCATCAAATGGCACTTCAGGCTTCGTTTAATCAACAACGTAGCAAGTGCCATGTGCGTCTTCCTCACTACATTGCACATATGAAAAAAATCGATCACCATACACATGCATGTTGCCGCAGTTGTCTCGAATTAGCTCCAGTAAGGCCGCGCTGATGCGCCATGGCTCTGCTGGCGTTAGCATTGTCAAAGCGAATCGGCAACCGCACTCGCAAAGGCGCGTAAGGTTGCCGTTTCACGACGCCTCGTTCGAGTGCAGCAACACACACCTGCACTGAGTGGAATACTTGGTCTACATAAAAAAGTGTCCCCCTTACCTTTAGTTTCTTTCACACTGTCCTGAGGGAAGCAACCACAGACGTCAGCCGTCACCTCGGAGTCCTTCGAGCGCCCGCCCAACCCGCCGATTCCTTGGACGACTCGCGCTTGATCCGCACTCGAACAACCGCGGGAATAGGGCGCAATCTTAGCACATCACACGAACGAGGAACGGCGCTTCCTTGCGTAAATTTTACATTTCGTGCTCTCGTGTGTAGCAGCTTGAACACATAGACGCACCGAAACGGCATGCCCACGAAAACAAAGAAGACAAACAACATGTGGCTTTAGCTGTTAAAAGATTTGACTTGGATATCTGTGTGAGGAAAATAAAAAAAAGCATCTGTCGCTGCAATAAACTGGAAAACATATATGTTATCTGGAAAAAAAAACTTTAAAAGTGATAAATGGTTATTCAAGCAAGAAGTTACAAATTATGATAATTTTTGCAAGTGTTTGTTTTGTTTTGTTTTTTGTTCTAGCAGAAGACAGCCTCCTAGTGCTTCTATGACAGACGTAGTGTGGTTTTACATTCGGTGCGTATCCCCGACGCAAAGCTCGATAGTAGTCGTATCAGAGTTATCAATTCTCAATGAATCATAGGATGGCTACAAAGCAGTAACATTTTGACACAGTGCAGTACGCATTCTTTCAAGGTATGACATTTCTTTGCTCTGAAGCAAATCGAAGCAAGCCGGCCGGCGCAATCAGCTGATGTCGCCACTACGCGAGGCATGGTCGTGCGCAATAGCGTCGCGCCCCGCGCTCTATTTGTCATCAAGCGATAGAGCTACTAAGTGGAATACAGCTAGATGCAGGGATTAATGGCGTATCACTCTAATTCCCTGTGGTGGCTGACTCAATCGCAAGAGAGCCCCGGGAAACAACCTTCAACTGCTCAAGCTTGTGTGTGGGTGCAAAAATACTTGTTTTCATCCGCGGCGGGGCAGCAATGTATAGTTGAAAGACATGCGAAAAGCATGTGACGTATATACAATCCCAAAACATATGCACACAACAATAGATACGATCGCATATCGTACATAAATATGCCAACACATAGCGTGTAAAAAGCAAATTTATATACATAACTTAAACTCAGTACACTCCTCGGCGCGAATAGCTTAGCAAGTTAACGCACTCAGTTTACGTACGCGAGTACAACTGCGTGGCACAGGTTCGAGTCCCGCCAAGTTTAATTTTTTTGTTTTTTTTTCAACGTTTTTATTGTACTGCTATCTTTTCTAATGCCTTAGGTTCTAAAACAAAATAAAAGCAATATTGCGTTCAAGTACTTATGTGGGACTGTGTTTTTTGCGCAACAGTTATTAGTATATTTATTTTCATTATTAATTTTTTATTCATTTCATAATATAACAAAATTAAGGACTAAGGAGAACATTGGGTCTGCTTGTGAAGGGACTCGAGAAGTTAGAAAACTCAAACCAAAAAATTTATTTGAGAAAAAACTGAGCATTTCACAGCCGGACCAGTTTCTTCAAGGGTAGGCCCTAGGTATGCGCGAGACTTGCTATATGACTCATCTCAAGCTGTGGCAGTTGAGGGAAGGCAATATCACCGAGAAGCAGTACCAAAATATATTTTGGTTGATGTTTTTTGATTCCTCCAAAATAAGGGCTGCACAATTGTGATCGAGCCAAAACAAGAATTGCGGGCACGAAGTCATGAGACAGAAAATGAATAATGTTGATTGTTTGAAAAATTGCCCTTAATAAAAGGAAGCGTTATGGAGTGCTACGTAGCTTAACTCGCAGTAGGAATTTTATATATACATATAGATAGTTTAAAATGGACAATGTTGCACACACAGACATTGGTTAAATTTCTTTGCAGCACAGTTGAAGCATCTATGTAGAACTGAAGCATGAAGAGAAGCTCATGCGTCCTCACTTTATTGCGCTTTACATAGCTTGTATGCGTCCATGCCGCCATGATATGATATATTTTAAAGCATTTGTTTAACCTATAATCTTCTTATTCATTAAAGCTGGCTAATAAGTTGTGTCTTATGTAGCACTACAATTGAAGCGTAATCTGCATGGTGGTCTGAAACAATGCTTTTGAAAATCTCAAAACGACCCAGCTCTACACACGACCATCCGTGCATCAATGATAAGCACCATTATGTGTTTGTACATATCAGTTGTGCTCTCATACTTATTTATTTTTCTGACCACTCCCTCTGCCCGTACCTCGTTTCTGTCGGGAAGCTGTGGCAAGTGGTGTATAGCTGTGTTTATATTGTAGGGGCACATACTATCAATAAAAAATTATTTTTAGGCTACATGCAACTAGTTTTCATAGATTTTCATTTCTATTGTGGGTGCTCAGGAGAGCTAAGCTCATGGTCGATGTTTTAAAATGACATTTCTCTTTGCCAATGTTAATGAGAACAATTTCACTAATATTGACAAGTTCATTCACATTGAATTTAGTTCTCATTATTATTGTTTCTACCAAAAAACGAGCCCTTGAAGTTATGCTTTTTTGCTTGATTTGTTTTCGTGTGACAGCATGCAAGTAAAATGACAGTTATTGTCATTCCTTGTGAATGACACATTTTCCGTGTGACAGACTTTAGCACCTGGTCATCTGCAGAAGTTGTATTTATTCTAGAAAAGGGCGAACAGCGGTGACTGACAACACAGACTAGCCTGCGTTATTTTTTTTGTACTATATATGTCACTGTGCATTCATTTATAACTTTATAGAGCTCGGATTTCCTGCTGAAATTGCGACAACAACTGTAGAGTTCCCACATTTTTGCAACAATCCACATGCCTTTCATACACTGTTGCACATTTTCGTAAGCACCTTACAAAATCTGTATATTTCCGTAAGACCTTACATTCTGCATTTTCCTTATGCAAGCTTCTGTACACTCCATACACTTTCCTTATCCTTCCATAACTTCAATCATGAACTCTCCGTATGCTCCATAAGTTTCCTTATCTTTCCTTATCCTTCCATATACTCCAAAAACAGCTTTCCATATATGCCATACATTTTTCATATCTTTCCGTATACTCCCTAAAAAGCTTTCCGTATATGCCATACCGTTTCCTTATCCTTCCTTATACTCCATAAGAAGCTTTACGTAAATGCCATACAACTTCCGTATATTTCCATAAAACTTCATATTTTTTCCGTATGTAGCATAAGGAAATGTTACGGAGTCCATATATTTTCCGTAAGATTTCATACGGAACGTTTCAGTAGGGGCTGCTAGGTATTTTGGTAAAGGCATGTGAGAATCTTTACGATCGAGGGCCCAGAGTTAGCGTTCTGTTGTGAATCACTTCTGTCAGTGTGGGAAAGACTGGATTTTGTACATCAAAACAGCAGTCCGGAATCGGTGTGGCTTAAGCGTGCATTCCTTACACGTCGATTATTTGACAAATGTCGTGTGAATGAACAGAATGACCACCTGCAGCAAAGTTGCGTGTAGTGTTGAAAATGCACCTTCCTAAGCATTCCTTTTTACAGACCATGCACGTTGCGCCGTGGGGCAAAGCAATTTTATTGGTGTGCCCAGTGCACGTTACAGGGAATGCCACACTAGATGTAGGGTTGTGAATGATTAGTTTATGAACAGTTTATAATCTGTTTGCAACATCTTGCTGAGAAGTTACATGGGCCCTTTGCAACACTGCTGGTTATAGCTCAAAAAAAAGAATGTAAAAAAACATCATTACGCCTCAGGTTGACATTTAATTTGTGATTTATGCGGATTATGCTGGCTATATTACCATAATTATACTCAAATGTATAACTAACAAAATGATCCAGTACTACGCTGTGTACACGTACTTTTTATTCATTGTTATTATTTTTTATTCATAAAGGAAATCTGACGGCGGAATTTTTATTTTCTTGCGTAAAATGAAAGACCCAGCCTTCAATGAACCAGAAATTGTACTGCAAAGTGTCAGTGCACTCTGTCAAATAAATGCAGACCCAGCCTTCAATGAACCAGAAATTGTACTGCAAAGTGTCAGTGCACTCTGCCAAATAAATGCAGTATGCTTTTGAAAGTTAGTTTCATTTCTACAGTGCCCCGACATCGTAACATAATATGAGCTTCTCGTCATGTGCTTGTGTGGAAAATTATGAAACTCACTTGGCTGCTACGCACTGTGGCTCCACTTCCAACTCACAAGAAGTCATTTTGAAAGTTTTTGTGAGACTGAGTGGCCATTTTGGTACCTGATGTCATCACAACTGGCCATGTTGCAGAATGAAGTCTGTAGAATTGCCTGATGTGCAACAGGAAACTTTACTTGAATATAACAAATAATATATCTTATAACAATTTTATTTAGTTCTCACATGCTCAGAGTCAACTTTGTATCCATAAGATTTGCATGACCGAGTAAGCTCGCCTTTAAAAAGTAGTGCCGTACTCCTTTACTATGTTGGCTATGGAGGCAGGCCAATCAGATGGCGCCATTGAGACCAACGTACCGGGCAATTTTAAAATGTCTCCACTGGCTTGCCATTTAGAAAAAAAACAGAACGACCCTCTGTGGCTGGCTGCGGAGTTTCGCAATTCTTTCATCCCTAGTACCAACACCCGAGCCTCAATTATTAGTGCAGCTGTATTCTGTTTTTTATCGAAGTTTTTTTTTCACTCTCTTTCTGTACTTAGCTGCGCCCTCCTTAGTTCTCTCGTCTGTCAGGCTGATCATGACTTCAACTCAGTCACTTTGGCTGGTCAATACGTCGCTTTTTAGCAGCAGTTAGATGTCTAGTCATGAATGTTGATTTGTTCTCTTTTTCCCCCAATCCTGCAATGTTCTCATTGAAGCTGCAGTATGTAAAAGTGCATTAGAAGTGGTGTTCACCTTAGAGATGCTTTTTAGGGCTGTGCAAGATGAGCTACGTCATTTAACGGCAGCTCTTTTATCTTTCAGGGAAGTCTGGACACATGAATCATCACTGAAGTATGTCTCAATTGTTTTGCTTCAATAGTCCATTACGTACTGAATGACATAGAGAAGTAAATCAGGCATTTCGCTGTTGGTTCGCCATTTATTGGGTTGATGAATATGTAAATCTGGCTCACTGTCTCTCACTAATACTGAATTTTTGTCAGACATCTTTTAGCTTAGAAAGAAGATCATAATGAACGAATCTCCTTCGCTGCTTTTGCTGCCATCATCTTTTCTTGGGCCATAACCTATAAAATTTTTATAAATATTCTTTAGAGTTCATGTGAATGAATTTCAATGGTACAGAAAAGTCATATTTGCAAGGTGTTTCAGCACGGTAACAAAGGAAAAAAGGACAGGGTAGACAGAAAGAGCGCTGAATTGATCTGACGCTGTTATTGACATTATTGGGCGAACTAACACAGGACTCCAGGCAATGTCTGTGGATATTAAGGACTTGTATTACTCTTTGCCGCATGATCAACTACTAAAATGTGTAGAGGAATCCATAGACAACTTGGGATCATCAGCGTTCCAAACACGCACTGGAATTCATAACAGCAGATTATTAGAGTTACTCAGCTTCTATTTGAAGGCCACTTTTGTATCATGGGATGACAAAAACTACTTACAAAAAAGTGGAGTATGTATTGGTTCATGCTTGGCACCCATTTTCAGTAACACATTTCTAGCACAGCATGATCGTGTCTTGTGAAACAAACTTGATGACTTTGTGGTTTTTAAAGTCTGCCGTTGTGTGGATGATTATTTAGTGTTGTTAAAATGTGACAGTCAAAATTTTCAGACCATTTCCTCTGACGTGTTGACTGTTTTCCGAGAGTACCTGAAACCATTAGTTTTAATGTATGAATCACCCACTGATAACAACCTGAAATTTCTAGATTTGGAGCTTCTGCTAGAACCCCGACATGTTTGCTGGATGTATGAACCAAGAAGCGGCAAGCCACTTCTGCCTTTCGGCTCGGCTCACTCCAAATTGGTCAAGCGGAGCATTGCTAACCTCTGCCTTGCCAACGCCTTAAAGAATTCTTGCCGCCACATGGTACACCGCAGCTTTGCTGTACAAGTGGAGCGCCTCAGCAAAGCCTGTTACCCCGCACACGTTCTCGTTTCAGTTGCGGAAAAGCTGCTCACTGTCGTAAAGCGAGGCAACAAACCAGATAAGCGCAACAGCGTCAGAAAGAGCCGGCCTGTGGTACTACCATACGTGCACGACGTCTCACACAGGCTGAAAAAGATTGCTCGAGACGCCAACGTTCTTGTTGTTTTTTCAGCACCGGAAAAGTTTCAGAACCTTTGCAAACGGGTAAATACACCTCACGCAAATTCTGCCGCGTGCTTTATCGCGCACTGGACGTGCTACGTCCCATGCGCAGTGGAAGTCATATACTTGATTCCACTGACGTGTGGGTGCGTCTATGTCGGCCAAACCGGCAGGTGCATAAACGACTGCTTGCGAGAACAACGAAACAATGTGCACAATGTGGTACAAGGGTACCTTGGCATTCATTGCCGAGATTGTGGGTGCACCCCCCTCTTTGATGAGTGCTCTATATTGGCAAGGCACAGGGACCAGCTTACCCGAGATATTATCGAAGCCGGATAAATACACGTGATAGGAGATAAATGCGTAAGCACTTCATCGGTTGCTTTATCACAGGCTGAACGTGATTACCTGCCTGGGCTTTGAGGTATTAGAAGACCTGTCACACGTGCTGTTACTGGTGTGTAGATTAGGCTTGTTTTTTACCTTCATGCTCTGTAATTTTCCTTTTTAGACGTATAAGTTGTTGCCACTCTGTGAAATAAAGTTAGTTGGAAGTCAGCGCTCTTTCTGTCTACCCTGTCCTTTTTTCCTTTGTTCGCGTGCTGAAACACCTTGCAAATATGACTACGCACCAACTAGCCCAAGTTTCCACTGTTGTGAGTTACAGAAAAGTATTTTGATTCTACCACTTGTGGAGTAGCTGCCTAAACTTCACCTCATTATTCTGGCACTTTGATATGATTGTACATACTTATGTCGTTCTGCCCTCTTCTATGCCAGATCATGAGAACTGCTTGCTTGGTTAGCTTCACGCAAGTCCACCGCATGTCGTCATGACCACTGAAATGACAGTGGCTAAAATAAACATTTATTATTTTTAATTGGTGTGGGTGGCAATGCGATCAATCCTGTTTGTGTCAGTTTTAAAACTTCAGTTTCTTCTCAAAGCTCGACAAAATTTACTGTTTTACACATCAGCAAGTGGAATCCCCAGTCAGGATACTGCACTACAGTCTTTCGTTGAAGCTTCTGGGTGCCTTTAGGATGGCCAGTGTTTTTTCTCGGTGCTCGTGCAATTGATTCCCGCTTCATTGAACGTGTAGCTCTGGTAACAAATCACACAATGTTAGCAACTACTTCGCAGTCTTTCATCTCACTATTAAAGTATCGCTCCTATTCAGTATTATGATTCATGTGTATTCAGCTTGAATGGCAGAGCAGTCTAATAGATTAAATACAGGATTCCGTAGCATAGGTTTTTAATAATGCAAATCTCCCGATGCTTTCATTTATTGAGCTCAGTCTTTCATTTAGCCGCTTGTGCTGCTGTCGGTGTTTGTACTCGTTGTTATTCCATCTCTGTGAATTGCTCTGTGATGTTTACACACCTAAAAGGGCAGACTTCTTCGTATGCAACTGTCCAGAAAACCAAGTAAAGATGTCGCGAGACAGCAGGTTGCTGAACTCAGAATATGAAGCCACTTTGTTCTTTCCTCCGCCACTTGGAGGCTGGCCTCGAAGCAATGTGGATAAGTTACCGGAGTTGAAATGCTGGCGGGTACTGCTGCTCGGCTCAGTGTGGACAACTACTGCAAAGAGGACCGCATCTGCCTTTGTGGACTTTCATTGTGATAGCAATTATATGGACACCCTTGGCTGGATTTCGCCACTAGCGTCGATGTTGTGCACCGTATATGTACACGTATCTATACATATATAGAAAAGCAAGAAAGAAACGAATCCAAGAAAAAAAGAGTCTGGCGCGCGGAATTGATCGTGCAACCTCAGCATCGTGAATGCGAGGCGTTAACCACTGAGCCACCGAATGGTTTTCTTTATTCATTGTAGACATCGAAGGGTACCTCCTTCAACGTTCAAACGGCAAGCCATTCATATCTACTATCTCTGAGGAGGGTGGGGGTATCATGTTTTCAGCATCAGCAAGATGGCGCATTGAGCGGGCCGTGGGTCTCCTCTCTCACACGTACTTTAGCCCGCTTAGAGAATAAGGGGGTGTACGCTCGATCGAACACGTTTATCTTGGCGTGGGAAAATCTGTACGTCTTGGCTAGCCTTTGGAATTTGCGGGAACAATTATGTTGTAGTTACGGGGTGCACAAAGCTCCCTGCAATTGTTGCGCAGCCTCCTTTCGCGATAAGATCAAGTTTCAGACACAGCGAAGTAACAACTGAGACGCCTACTCGCGTTCATACGTACGTGCGGGTATGTTTCGTGCGTCCTTTGTTTGTGAGAAACACGGGGCACGTTTTGACCTGCTTGACATTCTTCGCTTTACCTTGCAATTTGTTGCTATCGCGTTCATTGCTTCGCCTTCGAGGCAAAAATGTGACTTTTAAAGACGATAGTCATGCTTGGGTACCTTTGACACAAAACGTTTGGTGTGCCTGTCTGGATGTATGTCTGTACGTTTGTCTGCTTGTCCCTTCTAACAGTACTCCAAACAAAACCAAGCAGTACCCCAAACGTTGGACCCCATCTGCAGTACCCACCTATATTGCTCAAGTTCTAGTGTTAATACTTGTGCGATTGTCATTTGAAAAATGATTATTGCGCATATCTGAAGCACTGTAACGATACGTAAATATTTTGTGTGTGTGTCTTTATACTAGAAAAGGCATACATAAGTAGTTCTAAGGATCGTACCGTTCATCACACTGCGCTGGTAATACAACACTTGCACGAGAGGCAAAAGGTTTCCAACGCTTTGCTAAGACGACACGGTGGCGACACCTACCTGTCGCCTTGCGTTCTACACCTTATCGCCTTCAAGATGGGCGCGTACGCCGTGCGCTTCGTTTTTCAAGATAACTGCCAGATAGCACTCATGTCTCACGGGTGATGTGACTCTATGAGCTCATTCGCCTCCACTGCACGCTCGAAGCACTCTGACGCAGCGCTTCCAATATACCATTCACCAGCTTTCTTGCGCAGAACATCAAACGTTTTGTTCACTCCAGACGAAAGACCATCGTTTTTCGACGACATTTGCAGTGTAACATGAAGATACGGGGCCATTTTTTTTCTGAAGGCGTTCAGTATACATAATTTTTCATTCTGTTTGACAAAAAACTGTTGTGCAACAAAAGCTTTGCTAACGTTTTCAAATGTAAAATGAACTCATGAAATGCCAGAGCAAACCTGCTCCTGCAGAGACTTTATATTTACAAAGAATAAAGAAATTGCTAATAAAGTTTGTAGTGCTGGGTGTTTTTGCTTTCTTTTATCCTTAAGCAAGCAACATCTGCTCTGTTAAGTCACCTGCAAGCAGAGTTACACAAAAGTACTGTCTGTTATCAAAAGTGAAAGCAAAGTCGAACCCACTAGAACTTTTCGAGCGCTGGATATACTTTCCACTGCGCAATGACTTTGGATTCTAGCACGTCCATATTCCTTGAATTGAAATTTTTACAGGAATAAAGACAAGGCGAACTCGCAATTGAAATTACGGTTGAATGGTAATAAAATAATGTTCAGTAATCTTCATGGTTATAAAAATTTTTGTCAGCATTATCTTCAACAAAGCGACTTTAAAATACACCAGACAAGTCAAATCTACAAGAGTAATAAATGTAAAAATAACTCGTACAGTAATAACTCTAATTGTAGGAAAATACCAACATATCAATACAGATTAGTTAAAGTTACGAAATGAGATGATGAAATTATTTTTAAAAACTAGGGAATGAAAATTATTACGTACATAGTGTTAAATAATTGAAAATATGTGTGGCAGCACACATGGTAACGTGTTTCTCATGGTGTTTGTATGTGGTAGTAAAAAATTGTTAGAGGCGAAACTGGTGGATTAGTATTTTACAGTCGAAATTTTCGCAAGACATTGGCTGTTACAAAACCGTTTAGACAGTCAAAATTAAGAATTTGCAGGTTATATTCGAATAAATTACACACTGTTAGTTCACTATGTTACTGAAAAAGTGGGGACACGCCGATAAATAGAGTACTGAATGTAAAGATGGGAAAGGCTTGGTTTTGCAGACGTTGAAGTGGGAGGATATGAGATGTACAGGTGTTCACTACGTAATTCAGTACGTAATATGATGCGGATAAAGGTGTGGTATAGTTTAGGCAAAGAGTGGTTGTGCTTTAAATAATGTTCTGATACTATGAGCTATCCTCTGTTCTATAAGTGCAATTTGATGATGGTACTTCCGATGAGCAACTAGGACTATTCCCACGAATGTGAACATAGTGGTACAAAGATGTATGTGGCCGTTGATAGTAGTAGCGGAGGTAGGTGAAAGAGCGTTATAACTAGAATGGAAGACAATGAACTGTGTTTTATCTGTGTAAGTTGTTAAACCATTAGCTCTGAGGTAGTTATTTAACAGTAATTGTGTTCAAAGACTTCTGCTGCACAGTTATAAGAGCTCCTTACATCCCATTGTTGATCCGAGAAAATGAGGAACCAGAAGCAGGCTATTGCGAGCAGCACGTCGTTGCCTAATTTAGACATTTCTTTCGACACCTTCACTTTTACTTCATGCTAGACAGCTAGGGATGCAAGCTGCTCTAGGGATTAATGGGCTTTCTCACATAGTGTCGATTAACAGTGGCACTTGTATACTGCTCCACTTCACGAAATGAATTCACAATAAAACAAAAAAGATAGCTGTTAGTACTACACAACAATTTTGCAGTTGTACATGGGAACATTTTGAAAGATGAAATTTGGACTTTCTGGATTTATAGATGTAAACATCTCTTGGAACGAAATAAAAAGTTATATTATCACGTGGTCATAAAGTTGAAGACTGCAATAGTCGGCGGGACTGAAACCAAATTTTTTATTTCAGCAAACCTTTGCCTGCAGTACGGATAGTCAGACTACAAGCAATACATAGTCTGCCCTGAATAGCGGTAAGCAGTGAATCAGCCAATAATATGGTAGAGAACAATATAGCAGACATTCGTGCATTGACACTAGAAAGTTCATAGTTGATCATCTGATGTCCCGTAGCTGTTGGTACAGGCGAGCCTACCGTCTAAGTTTATTTGATGGTCATTCTATTCTGGGCTCTAGCCAGGTGATCAGGGGGGTTCCGCGTCTTGTGTGGGGCACTATACCTTGAGCGTCAAGCCGCAATTACCGGCAGTTTTTTTATATGATAGTGGAACACGGAAGGCTATCACTTGTATGCAGTTGAGATTATGAACTCGCGTTCAATCTGCAGGGTGATATGACGTACAGTTTTCCATTGCAGTGCATATAAGTACGAAATAGTGGTGTGTGCAACAGGTCCATATTGGGTTTCAGAATCTTCGAAGTCCTGTTGAGTGTATTTAGTGTTTTCTAATGTAGACATTGAGACAATGTTTAGTGAACTGTGAGGTAGACATATACACAGTGAATGTGTGATGTGATGTAAAAAGCGCACTTAAGAGCAGTTTTTTTTAAAATAAATACAAGGGCGACCTCTGGGATGGAGTGTGTGGAATTGAAAGTGGTTGAAGTGCGCAGAACTTGGAATGGGGTGAGCGGAATTTGAAGTGCGTGCCACGAACAAAGTTGAAAGTCAGCAAGGAAGAAGAAGCTGGCAGGGATGTTAACAAATAAAAAGAAATGGCTGAAGCACCAATTTGACTCAGACGCAGAGTTTTTCGAAGCACGCGCGAGACAAAGAAAAAAAAGAAGAGTCACAGCGGAGGCCAAAGGAAGACAAGGCACGCATCAGGGTGTTCGGGTTTCGGACCCGAGCCAAGGCTGCTACCTCCATCCGGTGACCTGAGGGGCTCTAGGACTACGAGGCTGCGCGGACGTCCCCGTGCCCGTGGGCAGGCTTGAGCTGTTCATCTTCGGGCTGGAGCTCAGGCGGGCTTTCCGGCCAGGACTCTGCCTCGGGGACATTGCGGCAAATGTAGAATCAACTGGTGTGGCGTCAGCTAGTGAAGCGTCTGTCGGCAGCCTCGGAAGGCTACTCCTCCCATGGTTTGAGTAGCTGCCCAACGCCCAAACCTACTCCAGCGATATCAACCCCATGCTTCACGCCCAAGCTCTTACACAATGACGTGGGTGCGAAGTACCGTCATCTCACATACCCTCTGGCACATACCCGCTTTACGCGTCCGTCTATCCGTCCGTCTCTCTGCTAGTCTGTCTGTTCGTCCATCAAGGCGTCCGTCCGTGCGGCCATTTTGTGAACACTCCAAGTACCGTCATCTCGCATACCCTGTGGCACATGAACGTTTTACGCATCCGTCTATCTGTACATCCATCTGCTATGTCTGTCTGTCCGTCTATGCGTCCGTCAGTGCGTTCATATAGCGAACACTCGGAGTACTACCATCTCACATCTCGCATAACCTGTGACACATACCCGCTTTACGAGTCCGTTTATCAGTCCGCCCGTCTGCTAGTCTGTCTGTCTGTGTGTCTATGGGTCCGTCCATACATCGATCTAGTGAACACTCCAAGTACCACTCTCACGCATACCCTGTGACATATACCGGCTCTACGCGTCCATCTATCTGTCCGTCCGTCTGCTACTCTGTCTGGCTGTCCGTCCATGCGTCCGTCCGTGCGTTCATCTAGTGAACACTCCAAGTACCGCCATCTCGCAAACCTCGTGGCACATCCACACTTTACGGATCCCCCTATTCGTTCGTCAGTCTGGTAGTTGTCTGTCCTTCTCTGCATGCGTTCGTCCGTGCGTCCATCTAGTGAACACTCCAAGTACCGTCATCTCGCATACCCTGTGGCACATACACGCTCTACGCGGCCGTCTATCCGTCCGTCCGTGTGCTAGTCTGCCTGTCCGTCCGCCCATACTTCCGTCCGTGCGGCCCTCTAGTGAACACTCCAAGAACCGCCATCTCGCGTACTCTGTGGCACATACACGCTTTACGTGTACGCCTGTCCGTTTGTCCATCTGTCCATCTTGTAGTCTGTCTGTCCATTCATCTGTGCGTCCTTCCGCGCGTCTATCTAGTGAGCACTCTAGGTACCACCATCTCGTATACGCTGTGGCACATACACGCTTCACGCGTCCATCTATCCGTCCGTCCGTGCTAGTCTGTCTGTCCGTCCGTGCGTGCGTTCATCTAGTGAACACTCCAAGTAGCGCTATTTCGCATACCCTGTGACACATGCCCGCTTTACGCGTCCGACTATCCGTTTATCCTTCTGCTATGTCTGTCGGTCCGTTCATGCGTCCATCCGTGAGCCCAGCTAGTAAACACTTGAAGTATTGCCATATCGCATACCATGTGGCACATACCCGTTTTACGCGGCTGTCTATCGGTCCAGTCTGCTAGACTGTCTGTCCATCCACCCATGCGTCCATATAATGAACACTCCAAGTACCTTCTTTTCGCATACCCTGTCGCACATACTCGCTTTACGCGTCCATCTATCCGTCCGTCCGTCTGCTTGTTTGTCTGTTTTCCGTCCATGCGTCCATCCTTGCGTCCACCTAGTGGACACTTCAAGTACCGCCATCTGCATCTCGCATGCTTTGTGGCATATAACCGCTTTCGCATCCTTCTATCCGTCCGTCAGTCTGCAAGTCTGTCCGTCCGCCCATGCGTCCGTCCGTGCATACATTTAGTGAACACTCCAAATACCGCCATCGCGCATACCTTGTGGCATATACACGCTTTACGCGTCCATCTATTCGTCCATCCGTCTGTTGGTCTTTCTGTCTGTCCATCTATGCGTCCGTCAGTGCGTGCATATAGCGAACACTCGGAGTACCGCCATCTCGCATGTCGCATAACCTGTGACACATACCCCATTACGAGTCTGTTTATCAGTCAGCCCGTCTGCTAGTCTGTCTGTTTGTGTGTCTATGTGTCCGTCCATGCATCGACCTTGTGAACACTCCAAGTACCACTCTCTCGCATACCCTGTGGCATATACCCACTTTACACGTCCATCTATCTGTCCTTTCTTCTGCTAGACTGTCTGTCCGTCCGTAAGTGCTTCCGTTCATGCGTCAGTCTTGTGAACACTTCAAGTACCACCATCTCGCATACCTTGTTGTACATATCCCGTTTACGCTTCCGTCTATCCGTCCATCCATCTGATATGTCTGTCCGTCCGTCAATGCTTCTATCCGTGCGTCACCCTAATGAACACTCCAAGTACCGCCATCTCACATACCCTGTGGCACATACCCGCTTTACGCCTGCGTATATTCATCTGTTCGTCGGCTAGCCTGTTGTTTACGTCAGGTTTTACGCCTGCGGAGAAACTGCTGTATCCTACGTGGTGCCTGTACCTTCACAAGTACGTGTTTCAATTGAAGGAATACAGAAAAAATCAAATTTGCTTTCATCCGCCCTAAAACAATTGAGCTTGAGCCATCTGCATGAAATGTACAACAACCACGTGGACATATACACCAATGCTTCCACCACAGCGTCTGGTTTTGATGGTGCGGTTGTGATTCCAACTAGAGGAATCACTCTGCGAATCAAACTGTCACATGTCACTACATCTACGGCGGCAGAACTTGCAGCTTTGCGTGGCGCCCTAGAGTACACCGAATCCCAAAGACCGCGTAAATGGGCTGTGTTTTCCGACTCAAAACCAGCCTTACAGAGCATGCAGTCAGTCCTTCGACAAGGTTGCCATGAACAATTAACTTACGATGTTGTCAAGCTTGTTCACCACGTCACAGAAATAGGCCACGAGGTCAAGTTTCAGTGGCTTCCTGGCCATTGTGGGATCAGAGGCAATAATTCCACAGACAATGCAGCTCGCACATCACACCAAGAAGAGCACACCCTTCCGATTCCTTTGTCAAGGACTGACGCTGCAAAGAAACTTCTTCACCAGGCACGTAGTCTGAGTCTGCAGGAGTGGAACACCCCAAGCATAACACATACGAGACTATACCGAATAAACCCTCGACTGGAACTTCGTCCTCCATCCGGACTTCATCCACGTGAAGCTTCACTTCTTGTCGCCTTTGGTTGGGGGTTGTCTTCACAAAAGCATATAGAACCCTCATCGGATTGACCGACAATGCGGAATGCGATGTCTGCTGCTTCAAAGAAGACATCCACCATCTTGCATGCCATCGCCCTCAATTTGCCTCTGAAAGAAAGAAGCTTTCGGACGCATTGCGACAATTGGATGACCGGGATCTGTGCAGATGCCATTGGAACACCGTCATTGCCTGCCCCGCCGCGGTGGTCTAGTGGCTAAGGTACTCGGCTGCTGACCCGCAGGGCGCGGGTTCGAATCCCGGCTGCGGCGGCTGCATTTCCGATGGAGGCGGAAATGTTGTAGGCCCGTGTGCTCAGATTTGGGTGCACGTTAAAGAACCCCAGGTGGTCTAAATTTCCGGAGCCCTCCACTACGGCGTCTCTCATAATCATATAGTGGTTTTGGGACGTTAAACCCCACATATCAATCAATCACCGTCATTGCCTTTCGTCGGCTCAAAAAGCAGTCAATACTGTCTTGTGCTTTTTGAGAGCTACACGCCTATGTGACCACCTTTAACTTTTGTGTAGTGCCACCGCTGCATACGCGCCAGCCGATTGACTGACAATCCTCCTTTTTTTTCTCTCACTCTTTCTCTTCTCTTTCATCTCTCTCTTATCTTTATGCCCCCTTCCTATTCCCCCAGCGTAGGGTAGCAAACCGGGCATGTGCTTGGTTAACCTCCCTGCCTTCCCTCTTGTTGTCTATCCCCCCCAGCCCGTCCAACCAGACGTCTGTCCAAGCGGCCATCTAGTGAACACTCCAAGTACCACCATCTTGCATACCCTGTGGCACATACACGCTTTACGCGGCCGGCTATCCGTCGGTCCATCTGCTTGTCTGTCAGTAAGTCCGCCCATACATCTGTCCGTGCATCAATCTAGTGAACACTCCAAGAACCGCCATCTCGCGTACCCTGTGGCACATACATGCTTTACGTGTACGTCTGTCCGTCTGTCTGTCTGTCCATCCATCTGTGCGTCCGTCCGCGCGTCTATCTAGTGAGCACTCTAGGTACCACCATCTCGTATACCCTGTGGCATATACCCGCTTTACACGTCCGTCTATCCGCCCGTCCGTCTGCTAGTCTCTCCGTCCATCCATGCGTGCGTCCATGTTTTCAGCTAGTAAACACTCTGAGTACCGCCATCTCGAATCTCCCATGCCTTGTGGCACGTAACTCCTTTACGCTTCCGTCTATCCGTCCGTCCGTCTTCT
Organism: Rhipicephalus microplus; assembly: GCF_043290135.1. Classification (NCBI taxonomy): domain Eukaryota; kingdom Metazoa; phylum Arthropoda; class Arachnida; order Ixodida; family Ixodidae; genus Rhipicephalus; species Rhipicephalus microplus. The sequence goes on from NC_134704.1 coordinate 206,888,184, forward strand.
AGGCTGTCTGTCCGTCCTTCCATGCGTCCGTCCGTGCGTCCATCTAGTGAACACTCCAAATACCGCCATCCCGCATACCCTGTGGCACTTACATGCTTTACGCGTTCATCTATCTGTACGTCCGTCTGCTAGTCTCTCTGTCGGTCCGTCCATGCGACCGGCCGTGCGTCCATCTAGTAAGCACTCTGACTACCACTATCTCGTATACCCTATGGCACATACACGCTTTACGCGTCCATCTATCCATCTGTCCGTCCACTAGTCTTTATGTCCATCCATCCGTGCGTCAATCTTAAGAACACTCCAAGTACGGCCATCTCGCAAACCTTGTGCACATACACGCTTTACGCGTCCATCTGTCCGTCCGTCCGTCTGCTAGTCTGTCCCTCTGTTCATGCGTCCGTTATGTCTGTCCGTCTGTTCATGCGTCCATCCGTGAGCCCAGCTTGTGAACACTTCAAGCACTGCTATCTCGCATACCCTGTGGCACATACCCGCATTACGCGTCCGTCTATCCGTCCGTTCTGCTAGACTATCTGTCCGTCAGTCCATGCGTCCGCCAATGCATCCATCTAGTTAACACTCCTGGTAGCTGCATCTCGCATACCCTATGGCACACACACGCTTTACGCGGCCGTGTATCCGTCCGTCCGTCTGCAAGACTGTCTGTCCGTCCACCCATACTTCCGTCCGTGCGTCGATCTAGTGAACACTTCAAGTACCGCCATCTCGCGTACCCTGTAGCACATACACGCTTTACGTGTACGTCTGTCCGTCTGTCCGTCTGTCCGTCTTCTAGTCTATAAGTCCATCGATCTGTTCGTCCGTCGGCGCGTCCATTTAGTGAGCACTCCAGGTACCACCATATCGTATACCCTGTGGCATATACCCCCTTGACACGTCCGTCTATCCGCCTGTCCGTCTGCGAGTCTGTCTGTCCGTCCATGCGTCTGTCCGTGCGTCCATCTAGTAAACACTGAGTCGAGCCATCTCGTATACCCTGTGGCTCATACCAGCTTTACGCTTCCGTCTAACCGTCCATCTGTCTGCTAGCCTGTCCATTCATCGAGGCGTCCGTCCATGCCGTCATCTAGTGAACACTCCAAGCACCGCCATCTCGCATAGCCTGTGGCACATACACGCTTTACGCATCCATCTATCCGTCTGCTAGTCTTTCTGTCCGTCCATCTGTGCGTCCGTTCGTGCGTCCATCTAGTGTACACTCCAGGTACCGCCATCTCGTATACCCTGTGGCATATATCCGCTTTGCGCATCCGTGTATCCATCCGCCCATGCTTCCGTTCGAGCGTTCATCTAGTGAACATTCCAAGTATCTCCATCTCGCATGCCCTGTGGCACATACACGCTTTACGTGTCCGTCTATCCGTCCGTCTGTCTGCTATGTCTGTCCGGCCATCCGTGCGTCTGTCGATGCGTCCAGCTAATAAACATTCCAAACGGCCATCTAGAATCTCGCATACCCTGTGGCACATACCCGCTTTATGCGTCCGTCTATTCGTCCATCCGTCTGCTACTCTGTCTGTCCATCTGCCTATGCATACACCTAATGAACACTCCAAGTACGGCCATCTCACATACCCTGTGGCACATACCCGCTTTACGCTGTTACGAAGCGCGCCTCCGACGACGTTACGAAGGGCACCACGAAATCCCCACGCTGCTCTCACTGTTACGAAAGACGGCGACACCAACACGGTCCTGAAGGCGCCACTGCTCCAAACTCCACCGACAGGGTCACCAGCCGTTTGGTAGCATAGGTTTCTCAGCTCACAAATCCTTCTGGGCAGAGCTGATAAACGAGCGGACGAGACGACGGTGAGGTAAACATGGTTTACTTACAGAATATATACAGAGGCGTTACAAATTCGGCACTGGGGCTGACAGTTTAGAGACTCGAATAGCCGAGCTCTTTTATCTGACACATAGGTCTACTGCTCGCGACGCGCCGCAGGGCTTTTTTTACATGCACCGGGTGGATTCATTGAGTAACCAAATGTCCAACCAGAAACGCTGCTGGTCGTGAGGTCAGAATCCTCCATTAGGGTCATCGCTGCGGCGCGTCATTCTCATCAAATACGGAGCCGGTGCACGTGGCTGAACCCAAGGTCGAGTGACGTCGCCATGCATTGCGTAAGACTCGCCCGACAGGAAGGCGCCTATTGCTGCATCGGGCTCGCTGTGCGTGCGCGACAGAAAGGCACAGCCGCGTGATGACGCCGTTGAGTTGTTTGCGTCAGGCGGGCTCGCATGCTGGCCTTAACAGAGATTGCCTTTTTCAGAGACATAGACGTTCAGTGTGGAATTGGAGGCATACCAGCACCCCCGCCGCCAGACAATGCGCCAGAAATACGAGCTGCTTCTACGTGGCTGAGATGTCAGGTGCGCTCGTTCGCCAGGTCCCTCAAGATTCGCCTCCAGGGCCATGCGGAGAATGTAGCTCCAGGCTCTTTTCCGGGAACACATCCCATTCTTCAGGACGGATGTCAGCTCCACTGACTTGTCACCACAACTTGTCGGCCAACTTCACTCGTCGCTTCTGACGATCTTTGGTCTCAGTACTTGTCGATGGTTCTGCAACTTGTCAGGAATGGTTCGACAACAGACAACAAAAGCAAGTGCCCTAGGTCACTCGACAAAACACGAGACAAATAATAGTACAACATATACCTAGCTACGTGTCTATCGTAAATTAGTTCCCTCTACATCAAGAGGCACGTGTGGGACACAAAACTCCTAAAATGAGAACTCAATTTCTTACACGTACAACAACGTAACGAAATAGATTACAACATAAAGTTGGCTCCTTGAGCTCACTCTGGACGAGAGCGCTCAGATAAAGCCGCGATGAGGACAAAATTCTGCCCCGAATCACGAGCGAGAAACCAAAAGGTAAAGAGGGTTCTAACTAAACAAATGGCTTAATGCGTCTACAATAGCATTTAGCTTTCTTTTTTGTAGCGAACGTCAAAGTTGTGTTGTTGGAGTATCATGCTCCACATCAGTAATCGGCCACTTTTAGGCAACGACACCTATGCGGTACCAAGGGCGGCTCACACTTGCGACGTTGCACAGGAGAACAATGGTACGGCTTGCTACGAATTGGCTCCTCACAAATTAGCTCGAAGTTGTGTTCAATCACCGTCGTGTTTCCGGGACGGTCCGAAAACACGTCTTCAAACTCGGGAACAATTCATCTGAGGTCCTCCTTCTGGACTTTACTTAACCTAGGCTCTAGGTTCAACTGCTCTAAGATTACCTCCGATTCCTTTTTCATTACATCACTAGAACTCAAAAGTTCTGTTCCCTCTTTCTCTGAAACATTCAACAGCATATTTACGACCGCTTGACGTTGAACGTATTGTTCATCAAGTTACTGTGGTAAATTTTGTTCGGCCGCCTTTTTAATTTCACTTCATAATTGGTATCATAAAGCTTCAATATTACTTTCGCGGGCCCTTCCCAATGAACCTCAAGCTTGTTCTTTTTGGACGGCTGCAGCAGCATTACCTGACTTCCTACTTCAAAAGCGCGCTTCTTCGCCGGTTTGTCGTAGTACTCCTTCGACAACACTTGTGCAGCCTTCATGTGGCTTTCCGCTATATCTTTCATGTTTCCGGGCCTGCGAAGGAAGTCTAGAACATACGCAACTACATTAGACTGCTGATCGAATCCCTCCCACGACTCGCGCAGCATTCGCAATGGTGTTCTCAAACTCCTGCCATACACAAGCTCTGCGGGGCTAAAACCAGTGCTCTCACGAGGAGCTGATGTCAAAGCGAACATAGCGGCAGAAATACTGGCTTCCCAGTCGCATTTGTGCTCGTGGCAAAATCTCTCAGAATTCATTCTAGAACGGGATGCATACGCTCTAACGTTTAGTTTGTGGGTGATGGATCGAGCTGTGCCCTGCTTTTATTCCACATTTATGCATAAAGGTAAAGGTGAGGCAGCTGTTGAAGACACCACCATGGTCGCATTGGATTTCAGAAGTAAATCCGACGCTTGCAGCTATAGATAGCAGTGCATCCACGACATGAGGGGAATGGAGCTCTTAAGTGGTATCGCTTCGGGAAATTTTGTGGCTACACAGAGTGTCGTCGGGATGTACCGGTGACCTTGCCTTGACTCTGGCAATGGCCCAAAGATATCAATTACTAGGCGCTGAAAAGGTTCTGTGATAATTGGCACAAGCTCCATGTGTGTCTTACACTTGTCCGTGGATTTCCCCGCTCTCTGACAAGTGTTGCATGAGCGTACAAAGTCTTCAATATCCTTCCAGCATTTCGGCTAATAAAACTGAAGCGAAACACTAGCCTTGGTCTTGCCTAGATGCCCTGCCAATGCGTTTTCATGCGCCAGTTCCAATAGGTGGTGACGATACTTTTGTGGCATCAAGAGCTATACTTGCGACCTTGCTCATAATTGTAGCTCCCATACAGGAGCCCTGCTTTCTTAAAAATAAAACATTCTTTTTATTTTTTCCCAAGTTAACGCTTTCCATTAGCGCTATAATCGAGAGGTCCTCACTCTGCTCTCGAATGAGCGTTTCTCCATCAACCCTCGACAGCTTCCTCCAACTTTCCGCTACGGACGACAGCGTTGCACCCCTCTCACTCTGACTTTTCGGCGCCCTATCGTGTCCCCGGGCTACGAAAACCGCGCCAGTCGCTTCTGCGACGGGCCACTTGAGTGACTGCTCACATGACTCACACGAAGAATTTCCTCTCTGAGCTTCCATCGACTCGCCACCAAGGTCACTTGATGGTTCACCACATTGAACATGATCAAGCTCCTGCGAAAGCGTCCGCACTTGCGATCGCGTGATGCCATGTACGCTAAGTTGGGAAAGAACAATTTACCCTGCTCTTCGAGAAGCTGCTCTGAGTTGTTAGAGAAAAGATAAAGAAAGTGATCGCGAAGAGCGGCACACACAGCCACTTCGGTGCGAAGCTTACCGAACGGGCCTATAATGACAACCGTAGCAATTGGTAAGCAAGCACTCTGCTCCTCGGCAACTTGCCTGATCCACGCGCATTCCCCTGTAGAGTCATCCGGAGACACCAATGAAAGATGGACAACGTCCATCGTTGCCGCTGAGTCTCAATATGCTCGACACGTTTTCCCATTAACACTAAATTCTTGGAGATACGGCTATACCAACCGCATGTTCTTTTTTGATTCTCGGATTGTTGCAAAATCAAACTTTTGCTTACAGCTTATCGTGATGTGCCGTTTCTATTTGCATTTGTAACGGATTAGTGGCTTCCATGATTCAAATGCCTGTGTGGTATCACTGCGTTGTTTAGGAACCCCGCTTGATTTCTCTGCTTCTATTTGCCTTTCCCCTACAGTGTCCTTCTTAAGAGACGGGTCCTTCTTGAAATTACGGTGCGGAGCGGGTTTCCGTTGATCAGGTTTCTTTGAAAAACCCTCTTTCCTTTCATTCTTTTCAACGCGCACTGCATTGCTATGCAACATTGGGCGAGTATAAAACTCCTCAGCTTACTCTGCTGCCTTGTTTAGCTGTACTACACCAAGTTTGTCCTTCAGCCAAAGCTGGACATCCTCCTCGATGCAGCGGTAGAGTTGCTTTAATGCAATGCATTCTACCGCTTTAACGCCATCGTGATAAACACCGTCGCCCTTGAGCCATTCAATTAAATCGGCTTTAAGACGAAACGCGAAGTCAACGTGTGACTCATTCCCCTATTTAGCATACGGGAACCTTTGCCTGAGAGCCTCGGGTTACAACTTATAACGTCTCAAGAGCATTTCCTTAACCTCGTCGTAGCTCTCAAACGCTTTCTTCGACAAGCAAGTTATCGCGTCGGACACTCCGCCGGGAAGAAGAGATAACAGGTTCTGCACCCAAAGAGACCGCTTCAAAGCATTTCGCTCACAGACGTGTTCGAACTTGACGAGACACTTCGCCATGCCCTCGCCTACTACGAACGGTGGCAGTGCTCCCGAATTCTATAACCGCTGACCTTAACTGTCGGAGAAGCTACGCTAGGCGTCTGCGAACACTGTAGGATTGCCTATTCTATTCGTTTCAGCTCTAGACGCTCCTGTCTCTCGGCCTCCTCACGCTCGCGAAGTACGCGCATTTCAACTTCTTCACGTTCGCGATTTTCTACATCTTGCGTTTCGGCCTCCTCGTGGCGTGCTTTGATATCCGCCCAGGCCTCATCGACTTCCTCAGCCAACACTCCTTCATCTTTCATGATGTCAAGGATCGCTTGCTTTCGTTTCGCACGGCCAATAGTAATCACGAGTTCTTCACAAATTTCGATGACTTCCTTTACTTTAAGGTTCTCCATCGTTCACACTAGCCTCTTGCTGTTTGCCCGTGTTTAGAATCTAGTTGCCGTACCCGCTATAAGTCTAGTAGCAAGACGCACAAGCAACTTTAGCACTGCCGTGTTTACACCCTCCGCATTAACTTTGGTTTCAAAGTGCTCTGACTTTGCTTGAATCAATTAAAGTTCACTCTGATGCTTCACACAGCCTTTCTCTAAACTTCTATAACCTGAGCTAGAGTAGTCTGGTGAACTGAGGGGAAAACATCAGACACTCACCGCATCTATGTCACTGACGCCGGCTGATCCCACAGCTGCCAACCACTGATACGAAAGACGGTGATGCCAACACTGTCCCGAAGGCGCCACTGCTCCGATCTCCGCCGACACGGTCACCAGCCGTTTGGTAGCATAGGTTTCTCAGCTCGCGGCTGCTTCAGCGCAGAGCTGATACACCAGCGGACGAGACGACGGTGAGTTCAGCAAGGCTTATGTACAGCATATATACCCAGGCGTTACGAATTCGGTACGTGGGCCGACAGTTTAGAGACTCGAAGAGCCGAGCTCTCTTCTCTGAAACATAGGCCTACTGCTCGCGACGCAAGGCCCCGGAAACTCTCCAGTTCAAGTGATCATCTGTAGGGGGCGAAAAAATCAACTGCACCGCGTTCCTGCTTCAAACACTCAGAGCGGATCTACTAACCTCTCTCGCCCCTCGCGCTAATACACTTTCTTGTAGGGGCGCCCTAGTCGGGGCCAAGTTTTCATTCTAAAATGATCAAGTGCTACATTTTTGCATACCGCCACACATAAAACACAACTCGTTCCTATAACAATTAGTTTTTCCTAAACATATGTTGTGGCATCAATTTTTTGTATTAGTTTTTGCTCCAGCTCACTCGAGGTCAGCAGCAGCCTATCAGCATAATTATCCATATTTTAATATATACGGCGGCCAACAGTTGCGACGGCAGGTAATGGCTCGCAGTACGTTCGCATGTGTCTCGCGCTGTTTCGTTTAACTGCAAATATTTCGAGCCTCTGCCGACCAACGCACTTTTTCTCGTTCTGTTTATTTTGACTCGCTCAAATGCTTTCGCGAAGGGAACGAAGCGACTGTTGAAGCTTTCACCGGATGAACACCCGTTGCAAGCCCAGGCCGGTGAGTAGAAAGCACTACAGTCTTTTAAGGACGGTGGCGTGCTGGGCTAGTTGGTTCATTGCAACATATGTAGTTTTTTTTGCCAATGACTGCGTAGGCATCACACAACGCCAGCGTATTGGAATATCAAATTCTAAAATTTGTCAACGTCCCAATCTGTCACTGCAAAAACGGGCGTTACTATCGGCGTGGCTTCACGTGGAACCAGTTGCTTACTCAATAGTTAATTCTGAATTTCTATCGGCAGATATCACAAACCGGCCCATTGCGATGGAAGAAGGCAAATACGTCACCGTGGCCTCGCATGTGTCTTCGTAGCTAGCCCATATACTATGGCAAAAACCCTACGAGGTAGTAGTTTACTCCAGTCATATTTGAGAAATATCACAATATTATGGGTGTAGTTTTGCTATAGTGTGACAAAGAAAGTGTCACATAACTTGGAAATACCTCATTTTCTGCCACAGCCTCCTGGCCCACCTGACATGGAAACAGCCGTGTACAGTGGGCAAGGAACCTCCTACATGACATACCTTGTGGAGAAGCAGCCCTTCGTGATACACTTATTTTGAGGCACTATTACATATATGAGTAAAATACTGCTGTTTACTAGTTAACTGGGTTTATTTGTTAACTTTAAAATAGTTCATGCATTGATTATGCATTGATATCAAGCATTGATATCTGGTGATGTTTCTTGTTTTTCCAGACTGTCATGCAACCACAGGATGACGACCCCCGAATGTCTACTGTGCGAGCACGTTGGAACATTTAAACGTCCACTAAAACAGGTCTACTCGAACCTTACACAAGCAGTGCTGTATTTGTGAATGCTTTGCCACGCATATCGAGAAGGGGTGCTTTAGATTGGCCACAATCATGGAATCTACGCTTCAATAATGTTGAAGCTGTATCACTTACTTAGATTTGGTGGCACTGCTGAGCTACACAACACAGGTTTGATCCCAACCTCAGTGGACCGGCATATTTCGATGGGGGTGAAATGCTAAGACGCTTGTGTGCTTAAGGGTTTGTTTGAGTCGCCTGTTCCACATTATCCATTTTACGAAGCGCGGCACCTCGCCAATTTGTTTCAGCGGTGCAGCAATGGCATGTTCTAAACCATGCCATTCATTTCAAAAATCGCAAGAGAGGTACAGCACTAAAACTAGTTCATGATTTTCCTGTACTTCCTACTCTGACGGCGCTGGTTCGGTGGAGTCCCACGCACAGCTTAAAAACCAATGTAGCATTAGACATAGGTGTCGTCCCACGTCAACAAACATGGTGTGTTTTGCCAAGATGTTCCTGCCTCATTAAATTAGGCAAACAAAATTAAGGATTCCACTTTATAGGCGCCTTGTCATTCACTTGTGATCCACTGCTGAACTCGTGCTGCACAATTTCTGAACTTCTCGTGCGCAGCTGTGAACCAGTTCCCATTGGTGCAGGTGAACTTAACACTGGTGCCGGTGACCGTTAAAAGATTAAAGCTTGGAAATATGAAAAATCTGTGAACGTGAGGGGTCAGAGCAAATCTTTCGACAAGCAGTCTTGTCTCCTGCGAGGCTACAATGTCATTTGTTGAAACCCCTGGAAGCCAGAATCAATCTAAGATTGCCCACTACTGTAAGACTCGTGACGACTTCATAGTTGGCATACGAATCGTCAGAAATTATTAATTGCATTACAAAACGAACACCCCCACAGTGAGGGGCATTGACAGGCTTTCCGACAATTAGTTGTGCCTTGTGACACTTAACGAACTACACCTAGAGCTGGTTTGTCTTAAGTGTGTTAAGCTCATACAAGTTTACGAAAAAGATGCGCCAAAGCTCGTAAGGCTGCACTCAACTGCTTTAGCTTTTCACATATGTTCAAAGGACTCCAAAACTAATAAGCCATAAAAATGATGAGCACTTGCAGCACAGTTTCATCAAAGACGTGAATGCTGTGGGGAAGAACAAGATTGTGTTCATTGGATGTGGTGCTGTTTTTATTTCATATAGCAGAGAAACGTCCCAGATTTTTTTAGCACATCTGCTTCTGTTTAACTTAAGTTGTCATAGCTACAGTATCTACCACTACAAAGTGAAATTCTGTGCTACCGCCATGAAAAAATGTAGGAAATTGCACAGGTAGTAGAAACATACATGATCTTGACTTATCCACAGCCGCACTGCAAGATAGTACGTATTTCGAATCCTAACCTATAAAAGTGGCAAGAAGAAGACAACTTAAGCTTTTAAGCACAAGTATACTGAAAAAGGAAACACAGTGACCTTTATTTATTCAGTATTTGGACAGATTCGCATCATGTACTACCAATCTATTTCAGCAGTGCTTGCTTACAAGAGAGTGCTCAAGTTCTATAGATATGTCTATGGAAAAAAGGAATTGTGCTCAGCGCTGCGAAGATAGTGTACTTTAGGAGCATGAACAAAGATGTAAAAACAAAAAAAATTTTATAATACATGCATAAAGCTTATTTTTTCTAGATTCGGGCCTTTTCGATCAGTAAGCATACACCTCACAACTGTTCCTTAAGCATACATGTTCGCTGCATACTCAGCAAACCGGTCATTACCTGTGACGAGAAATTCTAGCTGTAGTAACTGTGTAGCTTTACCAATAAATGTAGCAAGTCTGAAATATTTTTAGGCCCATCACCTAAATACATATTACCTTTTATAGGGGCTCACGGCTGAGAGTTATAACCAGTGCCTACCCCGTCGACACGACGCGACATTGTACAGCTTCGAAGTACCTAATGTAGCATTGCAGAGTGAGAAAAATTGAGAACTGCACGCATACGCAATTGCTTATTTAACAAATTTAGCAAAACTACATTGCTCTCACTTTTCGAGCTATCTATCGGCAATGTAGAAGTTTTCTTCCCAATCCCACATCATGCATTCACTTCACTTCAAGATCAACACTGCAGGGCAAGTGCCGCAAATGACGGTAGAATCGAACCCAGTCTTCAAGCCACGCTATTAAACTCGAACGTCGCGACACAATGAGAGTTACGCGCATTCAGCGATCTCGATGTTCAGTTATATGCATATGCTTGTTAGCTTTCAAGAGTATTTACACATGGGTTGAAACTTTTCGATATGTATGAGTGACTTGTCTTGTTCGAACCGAACCGTATACATTGGTTGAACCGGCTTAAACACTCGCAATAAGCGATGCAAACCTTACTTGATTGACGTTGTTTTTGCCAGTAGAGGCCAGTTAGGTCACCTGGCGATAATTAAAAACGCGAAGCGCGATATAGCAACGCAAAAAAATACCAGAGGCAGCAAGTAGCGCCAACCAACCGCGAGCCCCCACCTGCAGCAGAAAATGGCGTATGTTGTTTGATGATTATAGAACTACCAGCGCCATCGCACCTCGCGGTATTGCAGTTCAGTACGCCGCCGCTAAGAATTTGCATGTTATCTTGATACAACAGCCTAAAGGTACAGTTCTCTAAAGTGGTAGGTGTTCTGTCGCGCGTCGCCACAGGGTTTTTTTAATATGCACCGGGTGGATTCTTTGAGTAACCAAATGTCCCACCAGAGGCGCTGCTGGTCGTGAGATCAGAATACTCCAATGGGGTCGCCGCTGGTCCACGCCATTCTCATTAAATACGGAGCCACTGCACGTGCCTGCACCCAAGGTCAAGAGACGTCGCCACGCATTGCGTAAGACTCGCCAGAAAGGAAGGCGCCTATTTCTGCAACGGGCTCACTGTGTGTGCACGAGAGAAAGGCACCGCCGCGCGATGACGCCGTTGAGTTGTTCGCGTCAAGTGGGCTCGCGTGCTGGCCTTGACACAGATTGCCTTTTTCAGAGGCATGGACGTTCATTGTGTACTCGCAGGCATAACAACGCGCCCATCTATCCGTCTTTCCGTCTGCTAGTCTGTGTGTCCGTCCATCTGTGCGTCCGTCCGTGCGTCCATCTAGAGAACAATCTAGGTACCGCCATCTCGTATACCCAGTGGCATATAACCACTTTACGCGTCCGTCTATCCCTCCGTCCATTTGCTAGTCTGTCTGTCCATCCACCCATGCTTCCGTCTGTGCGACCATCTAGTGAAAACTCCATGTACCGCCATCTCGCATACCCTGTGGCACATAGACGCTCTGCGCATCCATCTATCTGCCCGTTCGTCTGCCAGTCTCTGTCCGTCGTCCATGCGTCCGTCCGTGCGTCCATCTAGTGAACTTTCTGAGTCCATTCATCTCGCGTCTCACATACCCTTTGGCACATACACGCTTTATGTGTCCGTCTATCCGTCCGTTCGTCTGCTAGTCTGTCTGTACATGCATCCGTGCGTGTTTCTAGTGAACACCTAAAGTACCGCCATCTCGCGTACCATGTGGCACATACCCGCTTTATGAGTCCGTCTATACGTGTGCCCGTCTGCTAGTCTGTCTGTCCGTCCATCCATACGTTCGTGCATGCGTTCATCTAGTGAACACTTCAAGTACCGCCTTCTTGCATACCCTGTGGCACATACACACTTTACGCATCTGTTTATCGATCTGTCCGTCTGCTAAGTCTGTCCGTCGTTCCATGCGTATGTCCATGCATCCATCTAGGGAACACTCCAAGTACACTCATCTCGCGTACCCGTTGGCACATACCCGCTTTACGCGTCCGTCTATCCGTCTGTCAACCTGCTAGTCTGTCTGTTCGTCCATCCAGGCGTCCGTCCTTGCGGCCACATAGTGAACACTCAAAGTACCACCATCTCGCAAACAATGTGGCATATACCCGCTTCATGCGTCCGTCTATCCGTCTGTCCGTCTGCTAGTCAGTCTGTTTGTCCGTCCATACGTTCGTCCGTCCGTTCATCTAGTGAACACTCCAAGTACCGCCATCTTGCATGCCTTGTGGCACACGCACGCCTTACGTGTCCATCTATCCGTCCGTCTGACTGCTATATCTGTCCGTACGTCCATGCGTGCGTCTGTGCGTCCAGCTAGTAAACACTCCAAGTACCACCATCTCGCATGTCGCATGCCATCCGTGCATACATCTAGTTAACACTCCATGTGCCACCATCTGGCATACCCGGTTGTATATACACGCTTTACGTGCCCATTTATTCGTCTGTCCGTCTACTAGTCTGTCTGTGCGTCCATCCGTGCATTCATCTAGTGAACAATCCAAGTACCACCATCTCACATATTCTGTGGCACATACCCACTTTACGCGTCCATCTATCTGTCCATACGTCTGCTATGTCTGTCCACTTGAGGTGGGGCCACCTCAAGTGGCAGAGACAGCGAGGCAACGGAGCTCTACTCCGACGGCATCGAGTCATGGGATGACGACTACACAGTCGTCATGAGCCGCAATGCAAAAAGGAGACTGCTACTAACAATGTCGATGGCGAGTCTATCCACCACGGTAGCTACCGTGCAGCTTTGGCCACACACTATACTCTTCATGGCTGTGGACCCTTCAGCTAACCTACGGTGGCTTAACAGGCAAGTCCTCTCTGCATACTTTGAAGGACTTGCTCCAAATGAGAATAATGATGTCAGGATCAAATCAAGGATGAGTGTTCTAGAAGTTGATGTTCTACACCATAGTGCACTGCAAATCCAACAGAACATCTCGAAAATCGACAGTCACATTTATATCAGTGATCCCCAGTGACTGTAAGGGCAGGTTTGGCGTCATTTATGACGTGGACATTTCCATTCCCGCTGACAATTTTACAATCTTGATAAAGCCAACTACGGACGAAATCCTCACCAAGCACATCGGAAGGCTTGGTCAATCAGGTTGCCTGAAGATTGTTTTTGAGGGAGACAGTCTTCCCCCACATGTCAAAGCTGGCCACGTCTCCACAAGGTCTATCCATACGTACCCAAGCCCCTACAATGCTTCAAATGTTTCAAGATGAGACATGTAAAAGGAGTATGTACCAGCAATGTCGTGTGCTCGCGGTGTGCCGAACCTCATTCAGAAGACACCTGCCACGCAACTGTGTTCAAATGCTCCAACTGCCACGGCGTTCATAAAGCGTCGTCTAAAGATTGCCCACGAGTTCGAAATGAACGCGCGGTGCTGAAACGCATGGTGCGCGACAATTCAACGCACAGAGAAGCCGCTGCTACTGTCAGGCGATGTTGGCGTCACCGCAGAAGATCATCATGAAAAGTGACATCTGCCGATAGAGACACGTCATCTCAAGCAAGAAGAACTGTCCCATCATCATCAACCTCTGCGAAGATGGACACACCGAAAACAGAATCAAGGTCAAGACTCCCACCTCGCGACGAGTGGCCATCACTTTCACGAACACAGCCTGTTTCAGAGGTGCATCGAATGCCGCCAACCTCGATGCCATCACGAACCACTGATAAAAAGACAACTGACGATCGCCAGGTCATTAACATGTTGCAAACCCTTATGAGCGCAGTGCGCATGCTCCTAAGCAACACGAACACCTCGTCAGAGCAGAGTGCACTCCAGGTGCTGCACACTTTGAGTCCGTTGCTTGCAGCTCTAAGGTAAAACGATGGTTCGCATAATGTTATTCCTTCGAGAGGAGGTCGACAACGCATCTGTCCTTAAGTGGAATGCCAGAGGACGTAGGGCGCGTATGTGCGAGTTCCGGCAATATGTATTCACGAACCAGTTCTCCATAATTCTGATTTGTGAACTGAACCTGTCAGCTCACATGAGACCGTCCGGATATGAGTGCTTTTGTGTTTTCTACCCACGGAGAGAGCAGCAAGGTCGTTGTGTTCATACGGCGTGACTTAACCTATGTTCATCACCCTGTACCCTCTGACGAAGAAAACCAGTACGTTTGTCTAACAGTAAAAACAACAAGACCACATTCACCATCATCGGAGCCTACTTACCTCCATCAATTCGCCTAGACCATGAGCTCTTGCGTGGAATTTTGAATTCAGCTATCCAGCCATGGGTGATAACTGGCGATTTCAATGCCCACCACTACTTATGGGGAAGCTCCAGTGTCAAAAGTAGAGATAGATATTTAGTGTCTTTCGCTTCTGAATGTGAACTTATCCTCGTGAATGATTACAGCCCTACTTATCTGCGTAGATCGGCCTATCGCAGTTGCCTGGACCTCACTTTCGTCTAATGCTCGTTCGCCAGCAGAGTGCAATGGTTTTCGGACTTGGGAACAAGGGGTAGTGACCACATCCCAACATACCTGAGGGTTGACGGCTTTCCAAGTCTCAAGTCCTCCAGAGCCGTCCAGTGCACGGATTGGCGAAAATACAAGTTAGTAATGGAGGACTAAGTTGGCGCCTCACCCTTCATGATAGAAGACGCAATAAAGAGTGCCCTACTGTCAACCAGGCGTTCTATTCCGGTGAGCTAATCTCGCACTGATATGGACATTGATCTCCAGACACTCCGAGCGATTCGTCGTCGTCCAGAAAGACATTATAGACGCACGAAGACAGTTGATCTGAGAGTGGCCAGACGCACACAAAATAAAATACAGCGTCACGTGGACAAGTTGGACAAGCAAAAATGCGTATCTTTTTGCGAGTCTTCGGATCCCAGAAAGACTCTCTCACTATTCTGGAGAATCGTTCGGGGTCTTTATACAAGCATTACAAAGCGCTACCCATTAAAATCTCTGGAATTTCACTTATTCAGCGAAGAGATTGATGTCGCAGATTCTTTCTGTCGAAGGGTTGCCTGCGGGGTAAATTGAACTGGAACGAAGACGCTTGGTTTTCTGTATCCGCACGTAATCCCCGAATGGAGATTTCGTTTTCAATGGACCAACTAAACGGAGCGCTTGCTTTGCGTAGACGTTCTTCAGCGCCAGGAGCTAACGGTATCACTTACCGTGCTCCTTGTCACTTAGGAGATCAAGCTCGGAAGGAACTCTTGCTGCGGTACAGCGACTCCTGTCAAACTGGCATGGTTCCACAGGAATTGAAGTCAAGTCGCCTGATTCCACTCCTCAAAGCCGGCCATTCACCTTTGGACATTTCCTCTTACCACCCAATTGCCCTCGCGAGCTGTGTGGGAAAAGTTATGAAAAGGATGATTTTAACGCGTCTTAGAGTACTTAGAGTTTTACAAAATATATCCAGATGCTATGTCCGGGTTCAGACGAGGCTGCTCATCAATTGACAATGTAGTTCACTTGGTGACATATGTAGAACACCAGAAGGCCTGCGAACGGTTATCTGCTGCTGTGTTTCTTGACGTTAAAGGGGCATACTACAATACCACCCACGAAGCCATTCTCAGTGCACTAGAAGGAGTGGGACTCGGTGGCAGGATATATGCGTCGGTTAAAAGCTACCTACAAAATAGATCATTTCACGTGCAGACAGAGAATGGCCCGACACCCGAGTATCACTGCAGCCGAGGAGTCCCGCAAGGCGGAGTGGTAAGCCCGACGCTGTTCAACCTAACACTCATTAAACTAGTTGACAAGCAACCAAGCAGTGTACGACTTTCCATTTAGGCTGATGACATCAGTGAGTGGACATCAGGTGTGACTCGACTTCAACTTCGCGCTCGACTTCAGAAGGCAACATCAGTGACATCGCACCACCTACGCAAACAAAGACTCGAAATCGCAAGCAGAAAGTGTGCAGTTGGGGATTTCAACACACAATCAATGTCCGCTTACGGCATATCAATTAAAGGTCAGTTGGTGTCATGCAGCCGGAGTCACAGGTTCTTGCGAGTCGTAATAGACCGAAACCTGTCTTGGACACCCCACGTAAACTACGTAAAAAAGTGGATTCAAGTTGCTTGCCGGGAAAAGTTGGGGAATGTCGGTCAAGTCTATGTTACAGCTGTACAAGGTATTATTGATTGTATTTCTGTGGTATAGCCTACCTGTTATATCTAACACATGCAAAACGAGCGTGCGAACAATCCCAAATATTCAAGCCAAGGCGCTCAGGATATTCCTTGGTTTACCCCGCTGTGCATCGACAGCCGTAACAATTGCCATTGCACAGGACTACTCGATCATGACGCACATCACCATTGAAACGATGCGTACGTACCTCAGGCAACATGCTAGGAATCCTTCCCACAACTTAGCAACTCTCGCTACGGAGAGGCCCCACCCAAAATTTAGTGCGATTGTCTGTGCACATCGTGCGTCGTATACGTCAGGTTTTACGCCTGCTGAGAAACTGGTGTATCCTCCGTGGTGCCTGACACTTCCGCAAGTACGTGTTTTAACTCCGGGAATACAGAAAAAATTAAATTTGCCTTCATCAGCCCTAAAACGATTGAGCTTGAACTTTCTGCACGAAATGTACAAAAACCATGTGCACATATACACCGATGGCTCAACCACAGCGTCTGGTTCTGGCGCTGCGGTGATAATTCCAGCTAGAGGAATCACTCTGCGAATCAAGCTGTCACACGTCACTACGTCTACGGCGGCAGAACATTCAGCTTTGTGTGGCCCCCTAGAGTACATCATGTCAGAGACCGAGTCAATGGGCTGTGTTTTCCGACCCGAAACCGGCCCTACAGAGCATGCAGTCAG
Source organism: Rhipicephalus microplus (assembly GCF_043290135.1). NCBI lineage: Eukaryota > Metazoa > Arthropoda > Arachnida > Ixodida > Ixodidae > Rhipicephalus > Rhipicephalus microplus. The sequence goes on from NC_134704.1 coordinate 206,905,186, forward strand.
TCTTTCGACGAGGTTGCCATGAACAGTTAACCTGTGAAGTTATAGAGCTTCTTCACCATGTCTCAGAAACAGGCCACGAGGTGAAGATTCAGTGGCTTCCTGGTCATTGTGGGATCAGTGGCAATGATACTGCAGACAACGTGGCTCGCACATCGCACCAAGAAGAGCACATCCTTCCGGTTCCTTTCTCAAGGACTGACGCTGCAAAGCAACTTCATCACCTGCACGTAGTCTGCGTCTGCAGGAGTGGAACACCCCAAGCATAAGACATACGAGACTCTACCAAATAAACCCTCGACTGGAACTTCGACCTATATCCGGACTTCCTCGACGTGAAGCTTCGCTTCTTTGTCGCTTTTGGTTTGGGGTTGCCTTCACAAACAAAATATAGAACACTCATCGGATTGACCAAAAATGCAGAATGCGACATCTGCTGCTCCAAAGAAGACATCCACCATCTTGCATGCCATCGCCCTCAATTAGCCTCCGAAAGACAGAAGCTTTGGAACGCATGGCCACAATATGACGATTGGCAACTCTCTATGCAGAGTCTACTGGAACACAATACTCGCCTTTCGTCTGCTCAAAAAGTAGTCAAAGCTGTTTTGTGCTTTTTGAGGACTACAGGCATACAAAACAGCTTTCAACTTTTGTGTAGTGCCACCGCTGCATACGCGCCAGCCAATTGACTGACAATCCTTTTTTTCTCTCTCTTTCTCTTCTCTTTTCCCTCTCTCTCATCAATATGCCCCCTTTCCATTCACCAAGTGTAGGGTAGCAAACCGGGCATGCGCCTGGTTAACCTCCCTCCCTTCTCTCTTCTTGTTCATCTCCCCCCCTCTGTCCATCCGTCCGTGCGTCTGTCCGTGCGTCCTGCTAGAGAACACTCCAAGTACTACCATCTCGCATCTCGCATAACAAATGGCACATACCCGCTTTACGTATCCATCTATCTGTCCATTTTTCTGCTGGACTGTCTTTCCGTCCGTCCAAGCGTCCGTCCATGCGTCAATCTAGTGAGCACTTGAAGTACCGCCATGTCGCATACTCTGTGGCAAACACACGGTTTACGTGTCCGTCTATCCGTCCGTCCGTCATCTTGTCTGTCTGTTCGCCCTTTCTTGCGTTCGTCCATGCGTCCATCTAGTGCACACTCCAAGTACCGCCATCTCGCATACCCTCTGGCACACACGCATTACGCGTCCGTCTATCCATCCGTCCGTCTGCTAGTCTATTTGTTCTTCCATCAATGCGTCCGGCCGTGCGTCCACTAGTGAACACTCTGAGAACCGCCATCTCGCATCTCGCATACCCTGTGGCACATAACCACTTTACGAGTTCGTCTGTCGGTCCCTCCGTCTGCTGGTCTGCTCTTGCGTCTGTCCATGCGTCCGTCCGTTCGTCCATCTATTAGCACTTCAAGTACCGCCATCTCGCATACCCTGTGGCACATACACGCTTTACCCGTCCGTCTATCCGTCCGTCCATTTTCTAGTGTGTCTGTTTGTCCATTTGTTAATCCTACTAGTGGACACACAAGTACCAACATCACGCATACTCTGTGCCATATACCCGCTTTACGCGTCCATCTATCCGTCCATCCTTCTGCTATGTCTGTCCGTCCGTCTGTCCGTCCGTCCGTGCGTCCATATAGTGTACGCTCTAAGTACCGCCATCTCGCAAACCCTGGGGCAGATACCAGCTTAACCCGTCCGTCTATCTGTCCGCTCATCTGCTAGTCGGTCTGTCCATCTATCAAGGCAGTCTTCCGTGCGGCCATCTTGTCAACACATTAAGTACCGCCATCTTGCACACCCTGTCGCACATGCACGCTCTACGCGTCCGTCTATCCGTCTGTCCGTTTGCTAGTCTGCCTGTTTGTCCGTTTGTGAATCTATCTAGTGAACACTTCAATACCACCATCTCGCATCTCGCATACTCTGTGGCCCATACCCAATTTACGCGTCCATATATCCGTCCATCCGTCTTCAAAGACTGTCTGCACGTTCGTGGGTCCGTCCGTGCGTGCAGCTAGTGAACATTCCAAGTACCACCATCTCGCACCTCGCATACCCCGTGGCACACCCGCTTTACGCGTCCATCTATCTGTCCCTTCTTCTGCTAGACAGTGTGTCCATTCTTCAGTGCATCCGTCCGCGCGTCCACCTACTGTACACTCTAGGTACCACCAGCTTACATACCTTGCGGCAGATACAAGCATTACGTGTCGCTCTATACGTCCGTCCGTCTGCTAGTCTGTCTGTTCGTCCATCCATGTGTCCGTCCGTGCATCCATCTAGTGAACACTCTGGGTACCGCCATCTCGCATCTCGCATACGCTGTGGCACATAGCTGCTTTACCAGTCCGTCTATCAGTCCGTTCATGTGCTACTGTGTCTGTTTAGTCCATGCATCTGTCCATGCGTCCATCTAATGAACACTCCAAGTACTGCTATCTCGAATCTCGCATACCCTGTGGCACATACCCGCTTTACGCGTCCATCTATCCGTTCGTCCGTCTGCTAGTCTGTCTGTCTGTCCGTCTGTGCATCCATCTATGCAACACCCTAAGTACCACCATCTCCCATCTCGAATACCTTGTGGCAAATACACGCTTTACGCGTCCATCTATCCTTCCGTCCGTCTGCTAGTCTATCTGTCCGTCCGTCCATGCGTCCGTCCACGCGTCCATCTAGTGAACACTCCAAGTACCCCCATCTCGTATACCCTGTGGCAAATACACACGTTACACATCCGAGTATACAACCGTCCGTCTGCTAGTTTCTCTGCCCGTTGATCCATGCGTCCATCCATGCGTCAAGTTAGCAAACACTCCAAGTACTGCCATCTCGCATACCCTGTGGCACATACCCGCGTTTTTCTTCCGTCTATTCGTCCCCCCGTCTGCTAGTCTGTTTGTCCGTCCATCTTTGCGTCCATCTTGTGAATACTCCAGGTACTGCCATCTCGCATACTTTGTAGCTCATACCCGCATTACGCGTCCTTCTGTCCGTCCGTCTGTCAGCTAGTCTGTCTATCCGTCTACCCATGGTTCCGTTCGTGCGTCTATCTAGTGAACACTCCAAGTACCACCATCTCGCATACCCTGTGGCACCTAGACGCTTTACCCGTCCGTCTCTCAAACAGTCCGTCTGCTAGTCTTTCTGTCCGTCCGTGCGTCCATTTATTTACCATTCCGTGTACCACCATCTCGCATACCTTGTGGCACATACACACTTTACGCTTCCGTCTATCAGTTACTCCGTCTGCTAGTCAGTTTGTCCGTCCATATGTGCATCCATCTAGTGAACACTCCAGGTACCGCCATCTCGCATACCCTGTAGCTCACACACGTTTTACGCGCCTGTCTGTCCGTCCGTCCGTCTGCTATTCTGTCTGTCTGTCTGCCCATGCATCTGTCCGAGCGTCCATCTTGTGAGCACTTCAAGTACCTTCATCTCACATACCCTGTGGCACATACCCGCTTTACGCGTCCATCTTTTCGTCCGTCGGTCTGCTAGTCTGTCTGTTCATCCATCCGTGCGTCCATTTAGTGAACACTCCAAGTACCGGCATCTCGCATACCATGTAGCACATACCCTCTTTTAGCGTCCGTCTATTCATCCATCCGTCTGCTGGTCTCTCTGTCCATCCGACCATGTTTCCGTCCGTGCGCCTATCTAGTGAACACTCTAAGTACCTCCATCTTGAATGTTTTATGGCAGATACCCGCTTTACGCTTCCATCTATCCTTCCGTCCGTCTGTTAGTCTATCTGTCCGTCCGTCCATGCGTCCGTCTTTGCGTCCTGCTAGTGAACACTCCAACTTCCGCCATCTCGCATACCCTGTTGAAAATACCCGCATTGCATGTCCATCTATCCATTCGTCCGCCTGCAAGTCTACCTGTTCATGCGTCCAAGCATCCGTCCGTGCATCTATCTAGTGAAGACTCCAAGTACCACAATCTCGCGTCTAGCATAGCTTTTGGCAGGTACCCGCTTTACGCGTCCGTCTATCCGTACATCCGTCTGCTAGTGTGTCTATGCATCCGTCCATGCATCCGTCCGCGTGTCCATCTCGTGAACACTCGAAGTACCGCCATCTCGCATACCCTGTGGCACACACCCGCTTTACGCGTCCATCTATCTATCCGTCTGTCCGTCCGTTAGCCCATCTGGTGAACTCTCTGAGTACCGCCATCTCGCATCTTACATACTCTGTGGCACAAACCCGCTTTACGCGTCCAGCTATTATTCATCCGTCTGTTGGTCTGTCTGTCCGTCCGTCCTACATCCGTTTGTGCATCCATCCAGTGAACACTCCAAGTAGCGCCATCTCGCATCTCGCATAACCAATGGTGCATACCCTCTTTATGCGTCCGCCTATCCATCCGTCCGTCTATTAGTCTGTCTGTCTGTCTGTCTGTCTGTCTGTCTGTCTGTCTGTCTGTCTGTCTGTCTGTTCATTCATGCATCCGTCCGTGAGTTCATCTAGTGAGCACTCCAAGTACCACCATCTCGCAAGCCCTATGGCCCATACATGCTTTACGCGTCCGTCTATCCTTACGTCCATCTGCTAGTCTGTCTGCCCGTCGATCCATGCGTCCGTCCGTGTGTCCATCTAGTGAACACTCCAGGTACCGCCATCTCGTATTACCTGTGGCACATACCCGCCTTATGCGTCGGTCTATTGGTCCTTCCATCTTCTGTCTGTCCGTCCGCCCATGCATACATCCGTGCGGCCATCCAGTGAACACTCTAAATACTGCAATCTTGAATATCACATATCCTGTGGCACACCCGTTTTACGCATCCCTCTATCCGTTCGTCCGTCTGCTATTCTGTCTTTCCGTCCGTCCATGTGTCCACACATGCGTCCATCTAGTGAACACTCCAAGTACACCATCTCGCATACCCATTGGCACATACCCCGTTTCCATGTCCGTCTATGCGTCCATCCATCTGCTATGCCTGTCTGTCCGTTCATGCGTCTATTCGTGCGTCCGTCTAGTAAATATTCCAAGTACCGTCATCTCGCATACCCTGTGGCACACACATGCTTTACGCGTCCATCAATCCGTATACCGTTTGCTAGTCTGTCTGCCTATCCGTCCGCACGTTAATCTAGAGAACTCCAATTACTACCATCTGGCATACCCAGTGGCAAATACCCGCTTTAGCATCCTTTTATACTTCCATTCCCCTTGTATGTCTGTCTATCCGTCCATGCGTCCTGCTAGTGAACACTCCAAGTACCGCCATCTCCCATACCCTGTTGCAAATACCCGCTTTACGAGTCCATCTATCCGTCTGTCCATCTGCTACTCTATCGGTCCGCTCGTCCATGCGTCCGCCCACCGGTCCATCTAGTTAACACTCCAAGTACCGTCATCTCGCATCTCGCATCCCCTGTGGCACATACACGCTTTGCGCGTCCATCTGTCCGTCCGTCCTTATGCTAGTCTTTCTGTCCATCCGTCCATGCCTCCGTCTATGCGTCCATCCAGTGAACAATCCAAGCACCGCCATCTCGCATACCCTGTGGCACATACCCGCTTTACGTGTCTGTCTCTCCGTCCGTCCGTTTGCTAGTTTGTCTTCCCGTCTATCTTTTCGTCCGTCCGTGCGTCAATCTAGTGAATCTTCTAAGTACCGCCATCTCGCATCTTGCATACTCCGTGGCATATACCTGCTTTACGCTTCCATCTATCAGTCCGTTCTTCTGCTAGACTGTCTGTTAGTCCGTACATGCCTCCGTTCGTGCGTCTATCTAGTGAACACTCCAAGTATCATCTTCTCACGTCAATCATACTGTTTGGCAGATATCCGATTGACGCGTCCGTCTATCTTTGTATCCGTCTGATAGTCTGTCTGTCCATCCGTTTTTGCGTCCGTCTGCGCGTCCATCTAATGAACACTCCAAGTACCGCCATCTCGCATACCCTGTGGCACACACCCGCTTTACGCGTCCGTCTATCCTGTTCTGTTCTGTTCTGGTTCAACTGTTTTGCTGTGAAGAGGTTGAGGTGCCTATTGCCTCGGCTACTCCATATATAAAGTTCTGCTGTGAAAAATAAAATACTAATACAGCACGGTACCAAAAAAATTAACAATACGAAAAAGAAAAAACATAATAGCACACTGAAACCAGTTCACTTATCATGCCAATACACAGTTTTTTTCACGCAGTTCACACAGTCATAAACTATTTACACGCACACCTTACTATTCTACTGTCATTATATACATGACCACATTTTATATATACGCATCTCTGGCTGTCTGTCATTGGCGCTTGTCCAGTCCGGCTTCCACTAAAAAGTCTGTCAGGAATATTATATCCTTTTTCTGGAGATGCATCTCAGGCCATGGTCCAAGTCGTTTCTTTATTGTAAGGGGCCGTCTGTCCAAACTTCTGTCCAATCTGCCGAGAATTTATATTGGCTAGTTTGGGCGGTTCTCCATATCTCAGTATAAGATTGCCAAATTCATCGGCAATAACACGTTCGCTAACTCCTCGAGACAGCGCTAGAGCCTGTATTGGTCTCGAGCGGACTACTGGCTGTTGGAGGGCGCGTACCCTGTTCCACAGTTGAGGCGCCGAGGTAAATGGAGAAAGTGAGGCACATAAATCTTGCCACCTTTTGGTTGAGATCTTTTGCAGCTGGTTATGCATTGCAAAATGTACCTTCTGTGGAGCCTTGAAATCTTCTAAATTACCCGACCTGCAATATCTTCTTTCAGATTGGCGTCGTATTGTCCGAAGCCTCTCATACTCAGCGGCAACACCCAAATACCCATCTGGAATGAGTACTGCACGAGTTGCTTTTGTTAGAATTTTTTTTATGTTTGATGCATACGTTTCTGCGTAAGAGCAAGGTTCAAGATTTTGTCTCTGTAGTTCTCCAAAGATTGCCCATTTTGTAGTTTTTGTTGTGTGATTATTTCTCGTTTTCTTCAACTTTGGGTGATATATGAATACTGGCAAGTAGTCTTTTTCTCTTGTATCAGCGTATGCCATCCAGTCTGCTCCAGCCACTAATTCAGAGCAGCACACAATGATGCCTAGTACGCTGCAGTAGTTATGCCCCCGTAGAAACGTCGGAGAACCATCATTTAGTATAGTGTAACCATAGTCTTCGCATATTTTACTATAGCAGATCCCCTTACATTACAACCCTCACTACCCCACAATTCATTGTGCGCGTTAAAAGCACCACATATAATTATTTGACATTTAATTACGACAAGAGAAGATGCTCAACATCAAGCGGCATTTTCACTTCTGGTAAAGAACCTACTTGTGCCAGGGAGCACAGAATTGCTTTAAGAGCAGCAAAGATTTTGGCAAAATGACTTGCTCGTTTCCGGCTGTCTCCACCGAGATGGCATTTCATGAAAAATTTTTCCTCAGCAAGCTGCTGTGACTCTTCCCATTGGTAGTCAGTCGCCCCTACCCGTCCGTCTGTCTGTCCGTGAGTCCATCTAGTGAACACTCTGAGTGCCACCATGTCGCATCTCACATACTCTGTGACATATAACCGCTTTACGCGTCCAGCTATCCATCCGTCCGTCTGTTAGTCAGTCTGTCCATCCGTCCATGCATCCGTTCGTGCATCCATCCAGTGAACACTCCAAGTACCGCGATCACGCATCTCGCATATCCTATGGTGCATACCCTCTTTATGCGTCCGTCTGCCCATCCGTCCGTCTGTTAGTGTGTCTGTCTGTCTGTCTGTCCATCCATGCGTCCGTCCATGCGTTCATCTGGTGAACACTCCAAGTACCGCAATCTTGCAATCCCTGTAGTACATAGACGCTTTAGGCGTTCGTCTATCCGCCCATCTGTCTGCTAGTATGTCTGTCCGTATGCCCATGCGTCTGTCCGAGCGTCTATCTAGTGAACAATTCAAGTACAGCGTCTCGCATGCCCTGGGACACACACACGCTTTACTCCTCCGTCTCTGCGTCAACCCGATTGCTAGTTGGTCTGTCCCTGCGTCCATACGTCCGCCTAGTGAACATTCTAAGTACTGCCATCTGGCATACGCTGTGGCACATACACGCTTTACGCGTCCATCTATCCGTCCATCCGTCGGCAATTCTGTCCGTCTGTTCATGCGTCCGTGCGTTCGTCTATCTAGTGAACACTGCAAGTACCACCATCTCGCATACCCTGTGACACACACCCACTTTACGCGTCCGTGTATTTGTCCGTCCGTCTGCTGGTCTGTCTGTCCGTCCGTCCGCGCGTCCATCCTGTTCTGTTCAGTTCTGTTCTGCTTCAACTCTTTTGCTGTGGAGAGGTTAAGGTGCCTGTTGCCTCGGCTACTTCATTACGCAAAGTTCAGCAGCGAAAAATAAAATAATAACACAGAACTGTACCCAAAAATTAACAATATGGAAAAGAAAAAAAAAACATATTAGCACACTGAAACCAGTGTAAATATCAGGCCAATACACATTTTTCTTCGCGCAGTTCGCACATGCATAAACTACTTACACGCACACCTTACTAATCTAATGCCAGTATATATACGACCACATTTTATACAATACCCATCTTTGGCTGTCAGTCATAGGCGCTCGTCCAGTCCTGTCTCCACTAAAAAGTCTGTCAGGAAGATTATTGCCTTTTTCTGGAAATGCATCTCAGGCCATGTCCAAGTAGTTTCTTTATTGTGATGGGCTGTCTGTCCAAACTTGCTAATTTGTTCTTTAATTTTTCTCTTTCATTCGCGTATTTAACGCATTTCAAAAGAATATGGCGAAATTTTCTTCTGCATGACCACAACGGCATTCCGGTGAGTTGGATCGATGTATATTGTGCAGGAAGCTAATTGTGTAAGCTACTTCCAATCTAAGTCAGTGGATCAATGTCTCTCGGTGTCGTTGGAGGTCTGTCGCTATGGAAAATTTTCTGTGTGGATCAACTTCATAAAGTACCGTTCCCTTTATTTAGGGCTCTCAAACTACTTCTCCATCGAACAATGGTTAGCTCCTTGCGATATAAAATGTCGAATATGCGCCCCAGACATAGGAATTGCGCATTCCTGTCCTTTCTTCAATGCTTTCTTCGCGAGACTATCAGCATCTTCATATCCCTTTATTCCAATTTGGCTGGGTATTCATTGGAATAGGATGTTGTGACCAAGCGATGAGGCATATTCCACAGTTTCTGCGATACGTTGTGCTATTTCAACATTTTTGTAAGGTGATCTTACATTTCTAATTAGCTGAAGAGCAGGTTTGCTGTCAGTGAATATCACCCATTTTCGTGGCTCAGGATTCTCGCAGATAAGCTTAACTGCTTCAAAGATAGCCTCCAATTTTGCTGTCGTCGATGAAAAGTTGTGCGATAATTCGTACATCTTCTTTTTCTGAATTTCGGGTATAAAGACCTCACAGGCTGACGCTTCTTCTGTGCATGATTCGTCTGTATATATGTTCCTTTTCTCATTATGCATCACGTGAAGCTGATGAAGTACCAGCTGTGCCGCTACTAGAGGTGCCATATCTGCTTTCTTCTCCATGCCGTCTATTTCATGGATAATGTAGAGAGGTGGCAGCGTCCAAAGTCGCTTTGAAGGTTTCCATTGTTTAAGTTCTCCTACTACTGCTTAAAATGATGATATATTATTCTGTAGTCTCGTTGTCGTCCTTTGTGTTAGTGCACCAGATGAAAAATGACTTTCATGTTGCGTGAAAATTTTAAATAAATTTTTATACGTTTCTTTAGTTCGGAGTACTGCCAAAGGTGGCTCTCGAGCCTCCGCATACAGTAAAGCACTGGAAGTTGACCGCGCTAAACCCAGACATACCCTCAAGCTTCTTGCCAATAACAAGTGAAATCTCCTTTCGGTGGAGGCTGGAAGTACGTGCAGCAGAGGCAGTGAGTAAGTAGCGTCCATCCTCTAACACTCCAAGTACCGCCATCTCGCAACTCGCATCCACTTTGCACATACACGCTTTGCGTGTCCGTCTATCAGTCCGTCCGTCTGCAAGACTGTCTGTCTGTCCAGCCATGCATCCGTCCGTGTGTCAATCTAGTGAACACTCGAAGTACTGCCATCAAGCGTCTCGCATACCCTGTGGGACATACCCGCTTTACGCGTCCGTCTACCTGTCCGTCCATCTATGATACCGTCCCTTCATCTATCTAGTGAACACTCCAGGTACCGGCATCTCACACCGGTGTGCCACATACCCGTTTACGCGTCCATCTAATCGTCCGTCCGTCTGCTAGTCTGTCTATCTGGCCGTCTGTGCGTCCATCTAGTGAACACCCTAAGTTCCGCCATCCCGCATCTCGAATACCATGTGCCACATACCCGCTTTACGCGTCTGTCTATCCACCCGTCCGTCTATTTGTCTGTCTGTCCATCCATGCGTCCGTCCTTGCGGCCATCTAGTGAGCACTCCAAGTACCGCCATCTCGCAAGCCCTGTGGCCAATACAAGCTTTGCGTGTCAGTCTATCCATACGTCTGTCTGCTAGTCTGTTCGTCAGTCCATGCGTCCGTCCGTGCGTCTATCTAGTGAACACTCCAAATACCACCATCTCGCATACCCTGTGGCACGTACCCGCTTTACGCGTCCGTCTATTTGTCCGTCCGTCTGCTACACTGTAAAAATTTTTACACCCATAAGGGTGTATTTGTTGTGTCCTATGGGCAACACCTTTTAGGATGTCTAGGAACACCCTAAACAATAAGGTGTTTAGAAACACCCTGAAACTGTAGGGTGTAAAGAAACGTTACACCAAACCTCAATAGATGTTTATGAACTCCCCTAAACTATAGGTGTTGGATGAAGCTACACCCATTCGAGTGGGGTGTACACTGAAAAACCCCTTGAAACGATGGCAGCTATGTGGATAAGCATACTTGATCAAATGAAGCACAATTTACGAGACAACAAAAGCAGAGACACAGGAGGTGAGGCTTAGTCTTGTGTTTTGAGGACAGCTGTTTATAGCACTTCATTCCATCAAATATGCATCACCATCTGGCCTAAGCCTCAATTTTTCTCAGGGATAAGCATATATGAAGCTTCTCTGTGGCTGACAGGGAAGAAGGAAGGTACTGGTGTCACGCACTGCGTTTATACCTGCGTGCATGCAGCTCATAAATAAGGTGCCGTGGTCTTGAATGAGCTGCATAAAACCAGTGTATATATGTGTAGGTAGACCGGGCCAAAAACGACAAAGTAGGACGTGACAGGCACTTACACATGCGCACGCAAACACAAACTCACACACACGCACACACACCACACCACTGTAGTGCAAGCAGTAACCTGGAGCGTAACGTTCAATTGAACATAACGCCGAAGCAAAAAACAATTAGGCCCATATGTACACATCTGCCTTCATTATAGAAAAACTGCAAGTCTGACAAACAGGACTCTGATGGAATTCTACAAAATTTTGAAATATTTCACGTGACCAAGTCTTTTTCTCTCTATATTAGAAATTCATTGCTTTCAATACAATGAGCCCCACAACTTTCAAAAACCTTTGCGCTAGTCGGGCAAACGACTGGGAGGTATGGCATTGATTGACACCTATACTATAGTAAAAAACACATAGAAAGACTAAGCAAGTTTTCGGAGTCACATTTACAACCTACTGTATCTCGTACTATAATTTTCGACATTCAAAATGAGAACATTCGACAAGGTAGTGTAATTGGGGTTGTAATATTATAATGTCAGTGTTGGCATTCTTCTAACTGCAAAACCACAGCTTGTCACTGCTGCTTGCACAATCATCTTCAGCTGCTGAGATGACTGGTACCTTCGACAGAAGTGGGGCGAAGCTGTTCTTTCTGTACAGGAAATTCAATCCAGTAAACCTAAAATAAATACACAAGGAACAATGACCGAAATTTTATAGAGTGCAACATACAGTATGCACCCTGCATAAATAACTGCTTTCTTATGTGTAAGTATAAATTGAGTGCATAGCAAGCATAATCAGTGGCATCGGGCTCCAATGCAAAGAGAAATGGTAGAAAAGGTATGCTGAGCAATAAACGCCACAAAAAGTGCGCTATGGCAGAATCAATATACCTTTCGTGCCATAGATATGAACCTTAGTTTACCCTTTCAGCTTGCTCGCGCAGGCAAATGAAAAGGTGCTGCTCCAAGTTTATAACGTTTCATTAGCTGCATGCATCGACCAATCTAATTAAATGTCAAGTTCCATGCTTAAGTATGCATCAACACAGCTGCATTTGTATTTCTGCAGATCTACCATGGTACACATTCGATTAGTTTATTAAAAAGAATACAGTACGACGCGCAAAAACACATATATATTTTATCTCTATTGCACAAAAGAACATTGCCACTGAGCATACATGACGGTGTGCGTATTGAGAAGGTATTACTTGCAGGTAACTTGTGAAATTAAATACTGTATAGTTACGTGTTAAATACGAATGATACTAGTGTTCTTGAATGGGCTCATATTGACACGATTATATAACGGAAGAACTGGCTATTGGTTCATTCCACGTCAGACGTCCCAGTCATTTGGCGACCATCTCAATTGTATCCGCAAAAAATCGCGTTGATTTTACTGCAGTAAAAAGGTATCTGCTAGAATATTTTCCAGACAAATAACTTTTGGTCACGCGGCTGCCTGCTGAACTTCCCCGAAGTTCATCTGGATGTTTGGGAAAAAAAATTATTTCATAAGTGCCTCTTCTTCTTCCATGCCAAATTGGGTCTACAGGTTAAGTGAAGGGCTTGCGTAAAGTGTTTGAAGCTCAGTAATATTATTACTACTTTTCGACCACATACGCCTCAAATACTTTAGCTGAAATGATAGATCTGCATTTTTCTATATCAAAACTGCACTTTGAATGAATATCTGAGGAGTGAATACTTATTCCACATAAGGTATATTTGGAGGAAAAAGATTTTAGACATCTCAAGCTGTCAAGCTTTACGAGAAAAAATCGCAAATTTCACAAAAGAGTTCTTTTGTCTATAATGAGACGCAACTTGCACCATGCGGTGGTCGAAACAAAAAAAAAACTTTGTACCTAATTTGAAAGTAAATAAACAGTTCTTTTTATGTGCCAAATTTTGTCTTAGCAATTTATGTTTTGTGAAAAAGATCACAGCATATCCACGGAGTGAATGATGATGAGGGTGGCGTAGCGTTCGTTCGTCCAGACGCACAAACGGATCGACAGACAGTCTGACACAAGTCTGGACGGACAGAAAGCTGGACGGATTCACGGACAGACCAACACACGGAAGGCCGGACGGATGGAAGCATAGACGAACAGACCAAAGCACAAATGTACGGACGAACGAATCCCCCCCCCGAATCATCATTTTGTCCATGTATATGCTGCAAATACCACTAACGCTATCTATTGTGCAACTCAAAGTGACTACATAATATTAGTATAACTACAGAGGAGGGAACGACCAATGGCCTCAAGAGTTCTGCCCCTAAATAATTTTTGAAGTTTCCGGAAGAACTCGCGCCCAAAGAGATCACAGACATCAGAGTGAACACGCGAAAGAACATATTGGCCATCGACGTTTTACATGCTGCGGCAGTTAATATACTGCGCGACGTCAACAAGCTGGGGGGAATGAGAGTTCGCTCCTACTATCTTGTGAGCTCTAACAGCGTCACTTGAGTCACCTACGATGTGGATATTGCCATTTCCAGCTCCGACTTCGATGTTCTGGTCAAACCAGCAAATGAAGCAAGCGTAATCGCAAAAGTTGTTCATTTGGGAAACTCACGCTGCTTGAAGATCATGTTCAAGGGCGACTCTTTTCCTTCACACGTAACGGTGGGCTATTTTCGGCATTCTGTGCGACTTTTAGTACCGAAGCCCTTACAGTGTTATAAGTGCATGAAGATGGGCCACGTGAGTAGTGTATTCGAAAATAGGACGGTGTGCCATCGTTGCGCGGAAGCCCATTCTGCGAATGACTGCGAAGCAACTACCCTGAAATGCTCGAATTGTCATGGGTCACAAGCAGCTTCGTCAAAAGAATGCCCCTAAATCCAAAGAGAAATAGCGGTATTAAAACAAATGGTCAGAGACGATTCGCCGCATCGAGAGGCTTGCAGGACCGTCCGAAATAGGCGTCATTGTCGCCACCGTTCGTCAAAGAATGCCGCAGACGCTGCATCGAAAGCGTCACACCACCATCCTTCTCTTCCACCGCCTTCGCCTCCCAGACCGAAGGCGGCCAGCACGGTCAACAAACCAACGAGCAGCACTGTTGCAGATAAATCAGTTTGGCCTTCATTGCCGAAATCACAGCCACCTGCAAATTCCAAGCGCACATCGACAATCACATCACTCCAGCCAGCCGCTGACAAGCTGCCTGAGGAGGACACAGAAGTCATCAGAATGTTCCGAACACTGCTGGATGCCATGCGAAAGCTGTGTGGCAGCCTGAAGTCTCCTCTCGCTCAGAGTGCACAAGTACTGGATGCTCTAAGTCCAGTATAGGCAAGTCTCCAGTAGCAACCATGGCTTGACGAATTTTCTCCTTCCACAACGAGGTCCGACAAGCATCGATAATGCAGTGGAACGCGAGAGGCCTAAGATCCCGCAACTCTTCATTTCGTCAGTATGTATTCATGCATCGTATTTCTATAATAGTTATATGTGAACCAAACGTGCAACAACCTCCTAAACTATCAGGGTATCAATATTTCGTTTCTTCAACGTGCGAGGAGTGCAGCAAGGTGGTTGTTTGATTTCGCACAAACTTCACATATCTGCATCGCGCAGTTCAGCCGCATGATGACAATCAATATGTCTGCTTACGTGTTATTAAGTAAAAAGTGTCATTCACACTCATTGGTGTCTACATATCACCATCCTGGCTATTTGAACAAAAAGCGACTACGAGACATACTGACAACAACTACGGGCCCGTGGGTTATAACTGGAGACTTCAACGCACATCACCTAACCTTAGGTAGTTCGACGATCAACGCTAAAGGAAGAAACTTTGTGTCATTCGCCTCCAAGCATGACCTATGTTTCTTAAATGATGGCAGTCTTACATACCTGCGGGGCCTTACGTACAGCAGTTGCCTCGATTTGACTCTAGTATCCAGAAACTTGTGGTCGCAAGTGCACTGGTTTTCAGACATCGAAACGCAAGGGAGTGACCACATTCCAACTTATATGCGAGAAACGGGTCTTAGTAACTCCTCTCTTAAGTCCACAATACGAAGAATTGATTGGTCTAAATTTTAGTGACTCATGGAAAATACATGCCGTGAAGACCCTGACCAGAACTTCGAGGAAGTCATCACAGAGGCCATGAGGGAAGCTTCCTGTCTTCTCCCATTCACCAGCAAGCGTTCAGATTTCGACGTTGAACAGGAAAAACTGTGCGCGCTTTGCCGAAAAGCGAAAAGGAGATACAGGTGGACAAAAGCAATATGCGAAATGAGGCTGGCACGATGCATACCGAAAAAAGTCCAACGACGTTTATACAAATTTGAACAGGAACACTGTAAATCATTCTGCGAATCATTGCATACACGAAAGCCGTTGCCACGCATCTGGAGCACTATTCGTGGCCTGCGCTCGACTCCCATACAAAAACATCCTTTCATGGCTTTAGCCCTACATTTAGACCACACCCAACTTGAAGCGACAAATCAGTTTTGTACGCAAATCGCTGGTGTGTCCGCCTTGTCCGCTTGCACCATGAGGAATGTTATCCCTGAACCCCGCATCTCCGAAATGGACAATCTTTTCACTATAGAACTTTACGCATCTTTGGCGGCTTCCCGGCGATCATCTTTACCAGGACCCGAAGGTATCACCTACACCAATCTAGCCTATCTTCAACCGGAGGCTAGGGAACATTTGTTAAGCTATTCCAACCACTCATGGCCGGCGGGCATTGTTCCCCAGGATTGAAAGATAAGTCGACTTGTGCCAACACTTAAAGCAGGAAATTCACCATTTGGTTTGACTTCATTTCGCCTTATCGCCCTTGCAAGTTGCGTAGAAAAAAACATGGTAAGGATGATACTTACACGCCTAGAATGGTACCTCGAGCGCTACAACGTTTACCGAACGGCATGACGGCTTTCGGCGAGATAGGTCATCTCTTGAAAACGTGATTGATCTCACATTGATTTTCCAGCAACAGAACAGCCTCAAACACATACCACTGGCACTCTTCCTCGACGTCAAAGGGGCTTATGATAATGGGACACATAAAGCCATCCAAGACTCTTTGGAAGCTGTCGGAATTGGTGGTCGGATGTTCCAATGAATCCAGGATTATTTGACGAGAAGGTCCTTTTTTGAACAAACCTCAGATGGACCTACCACCAATTACTATACCTCCCGTGGCGTCCCTCAGGATGCCACATAAAGTCTCACTTTATTTAACCTCGTGAAGGTTGGACTTTGTGAAATTTCGCCTAGTACTATCCTCATATCTATATATGCTGACGATATTTGTCGATTGTCCTCGGCTGTAACTCGTCTACAAGTGCGTGCAAGAGTCCAGCAGGCTGCCACCCTGACATGCTCATATCTCCGCAAGCAAGGTCTTTCCGTCTATACGGAGAAATGTGCATTGGTTGCGTTTACTCGCAGAGCCATGACACCATACCCCGTTACCATCAATGGACAAAATATTCCATACCAGAAGAACCATCGCTTCCTGGGTGTGAATATTGACAGGGACCTTTCGTGTATCGCCCACTGCAAACACCTGAAGAGAAGGCTAACTTCCATCGTCCATATAATGCGGTTCTTCTGCGGAAAATCATTGGACACATCGATAACGTGAATGATGCAACTCTACAGAGCACTGTTTCTGAGATTTTTGCGCTTGCTGTTACTGGCGAGTACATGCAAGACGAACATCTGCATCATCGAAAGTCAGCAAGAACAAGCACTACGCGTGTGCTTAGGAATGCCGCGATGCACCTCAAGCTACAGGGCAATTATGATCGCAAGAGAGCATTCAATACAAACATACATCACACTGACACTTTGAGAGCCCCCATATGACACCTCTGCCGAGTTCCTGGTCATCATGTTGCAGTGTTGTCACTTCAAAGACCGCAAGCGATGTTTTCAAAGATTATATCTGCCCATAGAGAATGCGTTCCTTTTGGCTTCACTCCAGCAACAAGACCAGCGTCACCTCCGTGGTGCCTACAACAACCACAGGTGTGCCTCACTATTCCGGGATTAACGAACAAGAGCCGTCATTCAACAGTGGTCCTACGACAGGTGACATTGTCGCTACTCAAAGAAAAATATAGCCCGAGGACCCACATTTACACCGATGGATCGTTCTCGGCTGACAGCTCCACAGGGGCTGTTGTCATCGTGACGTACCAGGTCACTGCAAAGTTCAAACTGTCGCATAGGACAACATCCAGAGCGGCGGAGCTTGCCGCCCTACGTGCTGCTAAACTTTATATTGCGGAAGCCCGACCCCAAAAATGGCCTGTGTTGTGCGACTCCAAGACTTCCCTTCAGAGCTTGCAATCAGCTTTACGACAAAGGGAGCATCAACAACTAGTGAATGAAATAACAGAAGTGATTCACGAAGTTTTATCAAAAGGACATGACGTGGTGTTCTAGTGGTTACCGGGACATTGTGGTATTGTCGGTAATGACCTTGCTGATAATGCTGCCCGATGCGTCCACGCGGAAGCCCAGACAACCCCAATTATATTGTCGAGAACCGACGCTGCAATGGGCCTTCACTCGTTCGCTAACGCCATGTCGGAAACTTGGCTAAGTGACCCCAGTGTCAGGAACTGCCGCCTACACAAATTGGACCCATCGAGAAAGCCTCTATTTCTATCGGACCTCTCCCGCAAGTTTGCAAGGAGGAGGAAGAGGAGGAAGAAAGTTTAAGCAGAAAGACAGGAAGGTTGGCCAGTTCTTAGACCGGCTGGCTACCCTGTGCTGGAGATAGGGGTGAGGGGAATGAAATATGCTTTAAAAAATGTTCGAAGAGAGGAAGAAATTACAAAAAGAAATTGCGACAGAGGAAAGGCAACATCAAAGAGTATAAGACACTAAAGTCTGTCTCTGAAACGAGTCGTCCGCAAAAACCACAGCAAAGCTTTCAAAACCTTCTGGGCTGAGCATGGGCTCGGCCAATGACCCAGAATCTTTTGTTCCCACAAAGGCAGATCGTCCAGTCTATCCAAAGCTGTAGTGAGTTCTTGTCTTTGCGCGTTGAAATGAGTGCACTCACACAGAAGGTGGGCGATGGTTTCTTCGCAACTGCAGTAAGTGCATGTAGGAGAGCTGGCCATCCCAATGAGATAAGAGTATGCGTTCGTGAAGGCCACTTTAAGCCACAGGTGGCATAGAAGAGTCTTCTCAACTCGAGATATCTTTGGGGGAAGACGAAGCTGCAGATCTGGATCCAAGTTATGGAGGCGCGCGTTTGTGAAGTCTAGTGAGTTCCACTGTACCAGTATGAGGTCAAGTGCAAGTGAACGAAGTCTTGTCGCTGCGTTGGTTCTTGAGAACGGGATGGCTGTGTATTGGGTACCATCGTGTGCAGATCTAGCAGCCTCATCCGCGTGCTCATTGCCATATATACCGCGATGACCTGGTATCCACTGATACACTATGCTGTGCTGTTTTTTGGTTCCTTGGTGTTGAAGAAGCCTTATTTCAGCTAATAACTGTTCATTAGGTCCATGGCGAAAGAATGATATAAAACATTGAAGAGATGCCTTCAAGTCCGAGAAAATAGACCAAATTCCCGAAGGTTCTTTCACTATTAACTCCAGAGCTGCACGAATGGCTGCAAGTTCTGCAGCTGTCGACGACGTCAAATGCGATGTCATGAATTTATTGTGATGTGCCTCGCGGGAATAACCACCGCCCCTGCAGAGCTTACTGAAGACACCGAGCCATCCGTGTAAATGTGAAGGCGTGCGTTGTGCTTGTCTTGCAGTAAAAGGAATGTGGCCTGTTTCAGGGCTAGATGCGACGACTTTTTCTTATTTTGGATGCCAAGAATTGTAAGAAGGGCTTTGAGTGGGTGTGGGCGCCATAATGGTATCGGCAGCTGTGCTGCATGCGTGAAGTGCAATACAAGCCCTGCGCAATGCTGAGCTACAGTTGCGCTGAACGCTGAGTGGCGCCTGGAAGTTCGAAGTGAGGCGAGGTGATGAGATGGAGGCCGAGCGAAGTGTCTTATGTGCATTCTCAAAGCTTGTACACGGATGTATGCGTTTACTGGATAACCACGCGCAACGGTGACTCTCGCTGCTGTAGACGCGCATCTCGGGAGACCAAGGCATATTCTCAGGGCTTAAGCTTGTAATGACTGAAGGACGCGCAAGTTTGTTCTTCTTATCCCACAAAGCATGGGTAAGCTGTATCGCATATAACCGAGGAACGAAACAGTGTAGAGTTTGAGCATTGCTCGTACTGATGCACCCCACGTTTTTCCAGCAAAAAACCTCAGTACGTAGGTGTTCATGGTGAGTTTAGTTTTCATGTGGGCGATGTGAGGGCTCCAGGAGAGGTTGCGATCAACTATGACTCCGAGGAATCGGTGGGTCTCCACGTAGTTGATCATGTGTCCGTTGATTTTAATAACATATAGGCTCAAAGCCTTATGCGGGAATGCTATATGCGAGAATTTTTCTGATGACAGCTCTAGTCCCCGTTTTTTCAGGTACTTTGTCGCTATTGTAGCCGCTCTCTGAAGCCGGGCACGCAAATGAAGGCGTCGTACGCCTGACACCCAGATGCAGATGTCATCTGCATATATTGATGGATGGACAGATTCTGTAAGTGCGTCAACCAGGCCGAGTAGCGCTAGATTGATAAGTGTGGGGCTAAGTACACCGCCTTGAGGCACACATCGACGGTTGAAATGGTGCGTTGTTGTGCCATTTTCCGTCTGTACAAAGAAAGTTCTGCCTTTCAGATAGCTGTGGATCCATTGGTAAACCCGACCCCATAATTCAACATTTCCCATGACATCCAGAATGGCTTCATGTGATACGTTATCGTATGCACCTTTCACGTCCAAGAACAACGCCGCATATAAACGTTTCAGTGTTTTTTGATGCTGAATAGATGAGACCAGGTCTATAACGTTATCAATTGCGGACCGCACACGCCGAAAGCCCGTCATAGCATGAGGGTTTACCTTGTGGCGCTCCAGGTACCACACTAGGCGAGTCAAAATTATCCTCTCCATCACTTTCCCGAAACAGCTGGCAAGTGCGATGGGGCGATAAGAGGTCAAGTGCAGAGGAGATTTACCTGGTTTAAGCACAGGGGTGAGGCGGCTGGATTTCCATGAATGAGGGATAAATGCGCTGCTCCACGAGTCGTTGTACACGGATAGAAGGGCCCGTCTAGCTGCTTCTCCGTGGTTGCAAAGAGCCATGTACGTGATCCCATCCGGGCCAGGCGATGAAGATCGTTTGCAAGCCGTCAAGGCCGCTTGTCTCAGATTTGGGTGCACGTTAAAGAACCCCAGGTGGTCTAAATTTCCGGAGCCCTCCACTACGGCGTCTCTCATAATCATATAGTGGTTTTGGGACGTTAAACCCCACATATCAATCAATCAAGGCCGCTTGTAGTTCCTCTAGGGAGAAAAAGGTGTCCATTATTGAATCTCTGGTAAGGCCGGAGGTGCTCAGGCCTCACCTAAGGTTTTTCGAAATAATATTTTGCCGGGATGCAAATTTACTGTGCCGCCTGTGGTTAGGAGTAACTTTTACAAAGGCGTACTCCTTTCGCATAGGAATGGCGGATAGCTTCCGATGTGAATCGTGCGACACTGACGAGACAATAGACATCTTCTGTGTTCATGTGAACGTTTTGCGAGCGAAATCAACTTGCTAAACGAAACCTTAGAGACACTAGACAGTAGACCTTTTTTCCGAAGAGAAGATCCTTGGCTCATGGCTCCATGCGTCGCTGGCCAGCAAACCAACGCGGGCATTGCTAAGTTTTCTAAACGACCGGACTACGCGACCACTTATAGGCGTGCAATGGACAACGTCACATCTACACACACATGGCCCTTCACTTCTATCTCTCTTCTTTAATCCCCTAACCCCTTCCTCCAGTGCAGGGTAGCAAACCGGATGTGCGCCTGGTGGACCTCCCTGCCTTTAATTTCTTTCCTTCCTCCTCCTCCTCCCTCCAAGTTTCCCATTTGCCGTCTGGTCATACGACAGCCGACGCCTCGAAATTTCCCATGCGCTGGTGAGAAAATTCAAAATTATTTTATTCATTGAAATAGAAATTGTAGTTATGAAACTTGTCACATACAAAGAACTGTTTATTTGCTTTCAAATCAGGTAAAAGCTGATTTTTAATTCGACCACCACATGGTGAAAATTGCGTCTCAATGCGGACAAAAATGAGAATTCTCTGAAATGAGTGATCTCTTCTCGTAGAGGTTAACAGCTTAAGATGTCTAAAAATAACTTTTCGTCAAAATATCTTTTCTGTGAAATAAGTAGTCACAGCTCAGATATACATACAAAGTGCATTGTTGCAATGAGAAAATGCAAACATAAAGCATTTTGGCTAAATTCTTCCAGACGTATGTGGCCGAAAAATTGTATTATTACTACTGAGTTTCAAACATCTTACATAGACCCCTTGACGTGTAAGAGGAGCGGTGCTCGTAAAATATTTTTTTCACAAACAACACTTAAATAACATTCTGAGAAGCTTAAAAGGCAACCACGTGACCAGAAACTTTTTTCTCTCCAAAATATTCAAGCAGTTCACTGTTTTCAGTGCATTAAATCAGCATGATTTTTTTTCAAACACAAATGCCATAGCCGTAAAATTGACTGGGAAATTTAGAATAAGATGACCCTGTTACTTTCACTCAATGACTATTGCATACTGCTAAATTAGGGTCGTTTGCTTCAATCATGCGGGCAGGTAGAGAAAGCATAACTCCTTCCCAATGCAGCGTATAGGCTGTTCAGTGGCTGTGCGTGTTGTGTTTCCAGATAAATATGCTGCCCAGTCTTACATTTTGGCTGCAACACATGCTTAGATACCGTGCAGTATGTATAACAGAAAAGTGTTTTTGGCAACAGAAAAACTAATACACTTCACATAGCAAAAATACCTTTAACATATGAAGTACTTAGCGAAGTTAAACGCCAAAGCAAGGCGATGGCAATAAACCCAGAATAACTAAAATATTTCGAAAGTTACGCATGATGGAAACAATCTGAATAAAATGCGCTTGAACGTTAGCATTGATGTTCAAACAAGCGTTTGCACTGTTTAAGCAGGCAATTTGACCACACACACAGACGAAAGGTCTGTTAAAACAAAAGTCCAGCTTCAGTGCTCGATTCACTACACAGGCACGGCTGTCGGCAGTGTCACGGTACGTTGCGGGTGAACAAAATTACCGGTGAAGATGAATTTAACGAAATTGAATGTATTAGCAAGTATGCAAACTGCGCGAGGCGCACCTAGCACGAAGCATTATGCTGTGTAGTCACCCGATGCATCAACCCTAGTTATCACGGTAATGTTACCGCACGAAATGAAAAAGAACCGAAAAGAACGACATGGACACCACGCCCTTGTTTTCCGTTCTCGGTCTTTCCATGCAATAAGAAAAAAAAAGAGTAAATCAACTACCAACATGCCCAAGCATATGCGTCTTAGATACAGTTGATGCTTAGAGCAAACAGGTGCCGTTCTCACACATGTATGATTATTAAACTAAAATTGATCTGCAGTACAAGCGCGCCCCATTAAAAACGGCTGCCAACAAACGGCACCGCGAAAATCTGTTCAATATCTTCGCTGAACCTCAGCGGCGCAGCTCACAAACCAAAAAACTTGCCCATAATCACACTTCGACATCATCCCCGTGAAACAGTTCGGACAAATATTCTCGCTAAGTTACGAAAGCTTATTTGTGATCAAATAGTAGAAAACAAAATTATTTGAAGGCGTTATTCTCGTGCTCACGCAGTTATGAAAGCGCTGAGCAGAACAACGTGAGAGCGGTACTCCCTATTTCACTCCGAGTGCTCCACAATATGAAATATGAACCCACAGGTCCAGTCTTCAGGATAGTTCACCTTCGCGATAATCACCACTGACAGAACAAACAGTCGAGCACAGAGTGCAGGCACATTTCAAACTAAACACTGACTAATAAACTCTATTGATCGAGAAGCCACGCGCACCACATGCACACACCCGGAAGGGTTTTTCGCCAGCGCACACAGTGACATGTAACATGACGCCGGTCCCTTTCCCGTGCGCGGCACCCGGGCCCCCAGCAATCCGGGGCAGCCAAGGCTGTCTAGGCGACGAGACCTCATGGCGTCGGTGCGCTCTCAGACCGGCTAGATGCGGTTTAACGCTAGCTTCGGGCCTCTACTGATACCGTGGGCGATGCTTTTTTTTTCATATTTTTGCGGCAGCGATCTGTTGTGTTATACTCGTTCTTTAACAGTGCATCTCAATCGCAGTGAACATTGTGACGGTGCAGTGCGACCAGCACGAGCTACTAGTCAGACCGCGCACTTGTAATATTCAGGAGCAATATTTAGCGCACCTTCTCCGACCTATTGTAGTGAATACTGGTAAAAAAGCTAAGCTGATGCTTTGTGCTTAGCTCTATGGATCATTAGGGACTGCACATTCAGGGTCAAGCAGGTGATATTTTATCAGTATTTTCATTTCGGTAAATATATCGCAACATTTCATGCATCGGCCGTCAAACTTTTCGAAGAGAACATGTTGCCACGTGCGTGCTGCTAGGAACACGAAGACGA
The DNA here is from genome assembly GCF_043290135.1 of Rhipicephalus microplus. Lineage (NCBI taxonomy): Eukaryota > Metazoa > Arthropoda > Arachnida > Ixodida > Ixodidae > Rhipicephalus > Rhipicephalus microplus. The sequence continues at coordinate 206,928,988 of NC_134704.1, forward strand.
CAGCGCATACGCTTTTATGCAGCAAGGAATAACAAGAAAGAGGAACGCTCTGGCGCGCAGTAAATGAAAAAATTCTGACCTACTGCTACTTTCTCAACCTGTTAATTACTACTTCTGACTTCACGTTGCGACAATACATTTGTTCTTAGCTTGCAGTCCTTGGAACGAGACCACGGCTGAAAATATTTCATCAATGTTGTTTTCTTACTACCTAAAAAGTCAAGGCTTCGACCGAAGCACGTCTGCTGCAGAAGTTACACAAATTAAAAAAAGGGGATCTACAAAATAGAGAGAGAGAAAGAGAGAGAACTAGAGAATACGTTTCGGCTCCCCTGAGGAGAGCTTTGTTCGCAATTTAGTCAACAAGGCTCCCGTCATTCTGAGCAAGGTTGCGTCAAGGTAAGTTTTCTTCATGGTTGGTGTCCTCTTTCTAATTTCCATAACGCACTTTTAAGGGTAAATGAAGAGGAACATTTGCTACACTAAATAAATCAAACGTGCTGCTAAGAATACATGACGTCAATGTTCGTTTTTAAGGCACCTGATGGCCTGCTGACTTGGTGGTCATGGCTAAACAACTGCGCTGTTGCTGTTTTTTTGCGGGTGGCAAACGTTTTATCTCCAGCTTTAAAAGCTTTGATCTTATGGTGGACGGGGGGAGAGGGAGAGTTCTATGCAAGGCAACACCAATGTGCGCAGTGCATTTTGTGAGTGTTGACTATTCACGCAAATGACACAGATGAAAGAAACGGATACAGGAGAATGGGCCCTTACTCTATTGAACAAGCGGCGCTCCTATTGTATTTTCCGCCTTATAGTAGTTTGCGTGCTTTATCGAAGAAAACTGCGTTTAAGTCAGATTACTTCTTGCTTCTATTCATTACTAAACCCGCAAGCAGCTAGTAGTAGGAACCTTGCAGGTATCAAGATGGTTAATGTATACTAACAGTATAAGCAAATCTGCCCGAACATGTCCTGAATTTGTAGCCTTTTAGGCTCTTGTGCTCACATTTTTGTGCACGTTGAAGAACCCCAAGTGGTCGGAATTTAAGGAGCCCTCCACTACAGCGTCTCTCATATACATATGGTGGTTTTTGGACGTTGAACCCCACATATCAATCAATCATTTGTAGCCTTGTTCTTCACACCCTAAACGTAAGGGTGAAATTGGGGTGTTCTGAGGATGTTTTATTTACGAACATCTTAAAATATAAAAATGGAGTGTAACAAAGGTGTTCATATAAGTGTTTGTAATGCGTACACTCGATTTACACCTTTTAGGGTGTAAATTATTTTAGAGTGAAGTCTGTCCGTCCATCCATGCGTCCCATCTAGTAACACTCCAGGTACCGCCATATCTCATCCCCTGGCGCACATACCCGCTTTACGCGTTCACCTATCTCGCCGTCCGTCTGCTAGTCTGTCTGTCCATCCATTTGTGCGTCCATCTTGTGAACACCCTAAGTACCGCCATATCGCATCTCGAATACCCTGTGGCACATACCCGCATTACGCGTCCGTCTATCCGTCCATCTGCCTGCTATGTCTGCCATCCGTCCGTGCGTCGTGAACACTCCAAGTACCACAATCTTGCATACCCTGTGGCAGATACCCGCTTTACGCGTCTATCTATCCGTCCGTCCGTCTTCTAGTCTATCTTTCCGTCCATCCATGCGTTCGTCCGCGCGTGCATCTAGTGAACACTCCAAGTACCACTATCTCGCATTGAGCATCCCCTGTGCCACATACACGCTTTGCGCGTCTATCTATCAGTCCGTCCGTCTGCAAGACTGTCTGTCTGTTCGTCCATGCGTGCGTCCGCGTGTCAATCTAGTGAACACTCCAAGTACTGCCATCTCGCATACCCTGTGGCACATACCTGCTTTACGCGTCCATCTATCCGTCGACCAGTCTGCTAATCTGTCCATCTGCCCATGCCTGCATCTGTGCATCCATCCAGTGAACACTCCAAGTACCGCCATCTCGCATACCCTGTGGCCCATACCCGCTGTTTGCGTCTGTCTCTCCGTCCCTCCATCTGCTAGTCTGTCTGTCCGTCCACCATTGCGTCCGTCCTTGCGTCTATCTAGTGAACACTTTAAGTACCGCCATCTCGCATACCCTGTGGAACACACCCGCTTTACGCGTCCATCTCTCTGTCCGTCTGTCCGTCCGTGAGTCCACCTAGTGAACTGTCTGAGTGCCGCTATTTCGCATCTCACATACTCTGTGGCACATACCCGCTTTAGGCGTCCAGCTATCCATCCGTCCGTGTGGTAGTCTGTCTGTCCTTCCGTCCATGCATCCGTCTGTGTGTCCATCTAGTGAACACTCCAGGTACTACCATCTTGTATACCCTGTGGCACATACCCACTTTATGCGTCGGTTTATTTGTTCATCCATCTGCTATGTCTGTCCGTCCGTCCATGCATTCGTCCGTGCGACCATTTAGTGAACACTCCAACTACTGCCTTCGCGCATCTCGTATATTTTGTGGCACATAACCGCTTTACACGTCCGTCCATCTGCTAGTCTGTCTGTCCATCCGCCCATGCAGTCGTCTGTGGTGCCATCTAGTGCACACTCCAAGTACCACCATCTTGTATACCCTGTGGCACATACACACTTCAAGCGTCCGTCTTTCCGTCCGTCTGTCTGCTAGTCTGTCTGTTTGTCCATCTATACATCTGTCCGTGCATCTATCTAGTGAACATTCCAACTACCGCCATCTCGCATATCCTGTGGCACATACACGCTTTACGCGTCCCTCTCTGCTATTCTGTCTCTCTGCTATTACGCGTCCCGCCCGTCTGCTATTCTGTCTGTCCGTGCGTCTGTCCGTCCATCTAGTGAACAACCTAAGTACCATCATCTCGCATCTCAAATACGCTGTGGCACATACCCGCTTTACGCGTCCGTCTATCCGTCTATCCGCCTGCCATGTCTGTTCATCCATCCATGCGTCCAGCTAGTGAACGCTCCAAGTACTGCCATCTCGCACTCCCTGTTGCAAATGCCCGCTTTACGCGTCCATCTATCCGTCCGTCTGTCTGCTAGTCTGTCTTTCTGTCTGCAAAAGCTTCCGTCCACGCGTCCATCTAGTGAACACTCCAAGAACCGTCATCTCGCATACACTGTGGCACACACATTCTTTACGCGTCCGTCTATCCGTATACCATTTGCTAGTCTGTTTCTCCGTCCGTCCGCACGTCCATCTAGATAAAGAACTCTAAGTACCGCCATCTGGCATACCCTGTGGCACATACCCGCTTTACGCGACCGTCTAACCGTCCATCCACCTGGTATGTCTATCCATTCGTCCGTGTGTTCTGCTAGTGAACACTCAAATTACAGCTATCTCACATACCCTGTTGCAAATACTAGCTTCACGCTTCCATCTATCCCTCCATCCGTCTGCTAGTTTATCTGTTCGTCCGTCCATGCGTCCTGCTAGTGAATACTCCAAGTACCGCCACCTTGCATACCCTGTTGCAAATACCCACTTTACGTGTCATATATCCGTCCGTCCGTCTGCTAGTTTGTCCATCCGTCCATGCGTCCATCTGTGCGTCCATCCAGTGAACACTCCAAGTACCACCAACTCGCATACCCTGTGGCCCATACCCGCTTTACGCGTCCGTCTCTCCGTCCGTCCGTCTGCTAGTCTGTCTGTCTGTCCGTCCATGCGTCCGTCATTATCTCTATCTAGTCAACACTCCAAGACCACCATCTCGCGTCTCGCATAGCCTTTGGTACATACCCGCTTTACGTGTCCCCCTATCCAAACATCCGTCTGCTAGTCTGTCGGTCCATCCATCCATGCATCCGTCCGCGTGTCCATCTAGTGAACACTCGAAGTACCGCCATCTCGCATACCATGTGGCACACACCCGCTTTACGCGTCCATCTATCCATCCGTCTGTCCGTGCGAGAGCCCATCTGGTGAACTCTCAGAGTACCGCCATCTCGCATCTTACATACTCTGCGGCACATACCCGCTTTACGCGTCCAGCTATCCATACGTCCGTCTGTTGGTCTGCCTGTCCGTCCGTCCATGCATTCGTTCGTGCATCCATCCAGTAAACACTCCAAGTACCACCATCTCGCATCTCGCATAACCTAAGGTGCATACCCTCTTTATGCGTCCGTCTATCCATCTGTACACCTGTTTGTCTGTCTGTCCATCCATGCATCCGTCCATGCGTCCATTTAGTGAGCACTCCAAGTACAACCATCTCTCAATCCCGGTGGCCCATACACGCTTTACGCGTCTGTCTATCCTAAGTCCGTCTGCTAGTCTGTCTGCCCGTCGTTCCATGCGTCCGTCCATGCGTCCATCTAGTGAACACTCCGGGTAACACCATCACGTAATCCCTGTGGCACATACCCGCTTCATGCGTCGGTCTAATGGTCCATCCATCTGCTATGTCTGTCCGTCGGTCCATGCATCCATCCGTGCGGCCATTTTGTGAACACTCTAAGTACTGCTATCTCGAATATTGCATACCCCGTGGCACATACCCACTTTACGCGTCCGTCTATCCGTCTGTCCGTCTGCTATTCTGTCTGTCCGTCCGCCCATGTGTCTATCCATGCGTCCATCTAGTAAAAACTTCAGGTACCACAATCTTTCATACCTTGTGGCACATACCGCGTTTTCGCGTCCCTCTACGCGTCCATCCATCTGCTAAGTCTGTCCGTTCGTTCATGCATCCCTCCATGCGTACAGCTTGTGAACACTCCCTGTACCGCATTCTCGCATACCCTGTGGCACATACCCGCTTTACGCTTCCGTCTATCTCTTCGTGCGTCAGCTAATCTATCTATCCGTCAGCTAGTCTATATGTGCGTCCATCTAGTGAACACTCCAGGTACCGCCATTTCGCATACCCTGTGGCACTTACCCGCTTTACGCGTCCGTCTATCCGTCCGTCTGTCTCCTAGTCTGTCTGTTCGTCCGTCTGTGCATCCATCTAGTTAACACCATATGTACCATTATCTCGCACCTACGGTACCTTATGGCACAGAACCACTTTACGCGTCCATCTATTCTTCCACGAGGTCGAGTTTCAGTGGTTTCCTGGTCATTGTGGGATCAGTGGCAATGAATCCGCAGACAACGCGGCTCGCACATCGCACCAAGAAGAGCACACCCTTCCAATTTCTTTGTCGACGACTGACGCTCCAAAACAACTTCGTCACCTGGCACTTAGTCTGAGTCTGCAGGAGTGGAACACCCGAACCATAAGACCTACGAGACTATACCAAATAAACCCTCGACTTTAACTTCGACCTCCGTCCGGACTTCGTCGACGTGAAACTTCACTTCTTTGTCTCCTTTCGTTGGGGGTTGCCTTCACAAAAGCATATAGAACCCTCACTGGATTCACCGAGATTGCGGAATGCGATGTCTGCTGCACCAAAGAAGACATCGACCATCTGATATGCCATTGCCCTCGATTTGCCTCTGAAAGATAGAAGCTTTCGGGCGCATTGCGAATATTGGATGATCGGCCACTCTCTGTGCAGATACTACTGGAACACCGTCATCACCTTTCGTCGGCTCAAAAAGCAGTCAAAGTTGTCTTTTGCCTTTTGAGGACTACAGGCCTACGTCACCACCTTTAACTTTTGTGTAGTGCCACTGCTGCATAGGCGCGAGCCGATTGACTGACAATCCTCCTTTTCTTTATCTCTCTCTTTCTCTTCTCTTTCCTCTCCCTCTCTTTTTATGCCTCCTTCGTATTCCCCCAGTGTAGGGTAGCAAACCGGGCATGTGGCTGGTTAACCTCCTTGCCTTCCCTCTTGTTGTTTATCCCCCCAGTCTATCCTTCCGTCCGTCTGCTAGCCTTTCTGTCCATCCAGGCGTCCGTCCATGCGGTCATCTAATGAGCCCTACAAGTACCGCCATCTCGCATACCCTGTGGCATACACCCGCTTTACGCGTCCGTCTACCCGTCCGTCTGTCTGCTAGGTCTGCCCGTCCGCACATGCGTCCGTACATGCGTCCATCTAGTGAACACTCCAAGTATCGCCATCTCGCATCTCGCATACCCAGGTGCAGATACCAGCTTTACGCGTCTGCTCATTCGTCCGTCCATATGCACGTCTGTCCATCCGTCCGTTCTTGTGTCCATCCGTGCGGCCATCTAGTGAACACTCTAAGTACTGCCATCTAGCCCCTCGCACACTCCGCGGCGCACACCCGCTTTACGCGTCCATCTATTTGTCTGTTATTCTGCTAGACTTTCTGTCTGCCCGTCAGTACGTCCGTCTGTACGTCCATATAGTGTACACTCCAAGTACCACCATCTCGAATGCCCTGGGGCAGATACTAGCTTTACGCATCTGTCTATCTATTCGTTCGTCCGTCTGCTATTCTGTCTGTTAGTCCACTAAGGCGTCCGTCCATGCGGCCTTCTAGTGAGCACTCCACCTACTGCCAGCTCGCATACCGTGTGGCACATACACGCTTTAGGCGTTCTTCTATCCGTCCATGCGTCTGCTAGTCTTTCTGTTCGTCCATAAATGCGTCCGTCCGCACGTCCATCCAGTGAACACTCTGGGTACCGCCATCTCGCATCTCGCATGCGCTGTGGCACATAGCCACTTTACCTGTCCGTCTATCAGTCGGCCCGTCTGCTAGTGTGTCTGTCCTTCTGTCTATGCGTCCGTCCGTGCGTCCTTCCAGCGAACACTTCAAGTACTGCCATCTCAAGTCTCGCATAACATGTGGCAAATACCCACTTTACGTGTCCATCTATCCATCCGTCCGTCTGCTGGTCTGTCGGTCCGTCAGCGTATGCGTCCGTACTTGCGTCCATCTAGTGAACACTCACAGTATCGCCGTCTCGCATCTCCCATACCTTGTGGCAGATACCAGCTTTACGCGTCTGCCTATTCGTCCGTCAATATGCACGTCTGTTTGTCCATCTGCTCAAGCGTCCATCCGTGCGTCCAGCTAGTGAACACTCCCAGTACACCCCTATCGTATACCCCGTGGCAAATACCCACTTTACACTTCCGTCTATCCAACCGTCCGTCTGCTAGCTTTTCCGTCCATCCTGGCGTGTCCATGCGGCCATCTAATGAACACTACAAGTATCGCCATCTCGCATACCCTGGGGCACATACACGCGTTACGCGTCCGTCTATCCGTTCCTCTGTCTGCTAGTCAGTTTGTCCATCTGTGCGTCCATCTAACGAACACTGCAGGTACGACGACTAAGTGATTCTGGCGTAGAACACAGCTGTCACTATCTGTAATTTTTCAAAGTTTTTCTGTGACTCTATGGAAGACACCTTTACAGTGACTGCGGCGATGGACGTGGATTCGCCTGGGCTTCCACCGCAACCATCGACGTCGTCCGCAGCTACCACGAGAAAGCGTACGGGCCACCCGAGTGATTCCGACAGCGAGAACACGCTGATTTACTCTACGGCCAGCGACGAAAGCTCCAATGAATGCGACTTCGTGCCTGTGACAAGGCGGCAGCGGAAAAGAAGACTAGTGATGCCGTCTCCAACAACAAGTAAGAATGTGACGCCGACGCGAGAGTACACTAAATATACAATTCTGTTTTTGCCGGTCGATGCGGCTCATAGTCTCAACCGGCTCAGTCGTCAAGTCACGTCTAAGTCTCTTGAGGGAGAGATCGCGGGCGTGTGGATCAATGGCCGTAAGAATATCCTCGCCGTAGACGTCACTCAACGAAGCACATTGGAACTGCTGAGCAACGTCAAGATGTTGGATAACATCAATGTTCTCTCATATATAGCTGATGGCCGCGAATCTAAGGCAGGCGTCATTTACGACGTCGATATTTCCATCAGTGAAAGTGACTTTGCTGCTTTCATCGAACCAGTGTCGGCAGAACTTACTGTACTGCAAGTTCGTCACCTTGGCAAAGCACGCCGCGTGAAGCTTGTGTTCAAGGGTGACAGCCTTCCATCGCAAATCAAGGCCGGTCGTTTTCGACACACTGTGCGACCCTTTGTATCGAAGCCCCTTCAATGCCGGAAATGTTATAGATTGGCACATTTCAGTGCTATTTGTACAAGCCTGGCTGTGTGCTCGCTATGCTCAGAATCACATAGCGCAGACGCTTGCCAGGCAGAACTTCGAAAATGTCGAAACTGTCATGGCCCTCACGAAGCATCGTCAAAAGATTGCCCAATCATGACAAAGGAAACGCAAGTGTTGCCCCAAATGGTCCTGGATAGCTCGACTCACAGGTAGGCCACTGCCCAAATACGACGCCGGTGGTCTCGTCGCCGGAGGCCCCTGAGGAGACCCAGTGCTGAAGCAAGGATAGAACCGCACCAAAAGACCGCCGGCATACCACCTCAAGCGCCCAGACACGCCGACAACAAATTTTCCAAGCAAGACAAGAGCATCACCGGCTCGCCTAAAGAATGGCCAGAACTGCCAACGATAGACCCACCGTTTGAGCCACCACATCGCTCGTCTACAATCACTTCAGAACGAGAATGCGGTGATAGTCGCGACAAAGAAATCGTAGCCATGGTAAAGGCCCTTATGAATACCATTCATATGCTCCTCAGTAGCATTGACAGTCCGGCTGCAAAGAGTGCACTTCAGTTAGTGGATGCGCTGAAGCCAGTGCTATCAAGTCTGGAAAGGCACCATGGTTCCGCCTCTGAAAGCCTTTCGTAAAGAGGTCAAAGGAGCTTCGATATTTCAGTGGAATGCCCGAGGTCTCAAGACCCGCATTTCTGATATCCGACAATTTTTGTTTAAAAACCAGTTTCCAATTATTGTTATCTGTGAGCCAAGGCTACACAATGCAATACGACTATCCAGGTACGAAGCCTTCAAGTCCGCTACCTGCAACGAACAGGGTAAAGTCATCGTATATATAAAATGCGACCTTACCTATATCGAGCACCGCGTAGCACCTGACGATGACAACCAGTATGTCTGCTTGACAGTTAATCGTAGAGACCTCAATTTCACGCTTGTAGGCGCATATATATCACCTTCAAACCGTTTTGAAGCTGAAAGACTACGTGCACTGTTAACAGCCACACCTGGACCATCGATCATCACCGGACATTTCAACGCTCACCACCCAGTATGGGGAAGTCACAAGACAGACAGTCGCGGAAGGCAAGTATTCTCCTTTAGTCTGGAGCAGCAGCTGCTTTGTGTAAACGACGGAAGCCCAACATTTCTACGGGGAACGACATACAGCAGCTGCCTTGACTTCACATTTGTGTCCCGAAGCCTAAATGGAAAGGTCAAGTGGTTCGCAGACTATGAAACTCATGGAAGCGACCACATACCAACCTATTTGAAGATCAAGGGCCTTGAAAAATCGCCAAACTCCGACACTTCGAGTCACATCGACTGGACAAAGTTCAGGTCACTGACGGAAAAGAGGTGTCAAGAAAATAAAGCGCCTCCTCTTGGCACCCTCGAGGGTATTGTCACGGGGTCGTGACGTGGCCGAAGACAGGAGACTTCGTGTTGGGATTTAACTGTTTATTCGGGCGAACCTGTGCCCAGTAAACGGAAAGTCCAACTACAGCAGCAGTCTCGTACAGATAGCAGTCTCGCAGAGTTAGCGGCGAACGGAGCGTCGGCCTTGGATCAACAACTGACAAGTGGCGAAGCGCGTTGGCATTTATACTCTTGCCGACGAATGTTCTAGCGTTATCGCTGGCGGTGTCGTAGGTTCCAGAACAATCTGTACCGTTCGCACAGTGGAGGTGATCTTATCGAAATGATCTACTACAGTCCGGAACCTTCTCAAAAACTGCAGGCGCGGTTTGCGCTGAGAATCGTGTGGTGTTTTTGGCGATAACAAAAACTTGGGAAATGGAACGTGGCAATATGATTAGAGGTGCTACTCAAGAAGCGACCTATCATATTTAACATACTTCAGAATATTGTCAACATCAAGCGGAATTGGAACGGCTCAGAGCGATCCGTTGTCGCGCAGAAGATATATGCGCACAAAGTCCATTCACGACTTGAGGGAGGCAAGGCGCCTACAGAAAAAAATTCAGCGTCGAATCATTTCACTTCAATTCTTTCGCTGGAAATATCTGTGCAAATTTTTGGCTCCACACAAGCCTTTTACGCAGACTTGGAGGATTGTCCGTCGCCAACGAACATCGCCACCTCAACATCGCCCCTTCCAGTGTCTTTCTCTCCGCCAAGGCCGCAGAAAATTTCTGCATAAAAGTTGCCGGTCATGCGTCCGCGTGCACCACGCGCTCCCTAAAAAACGCTCCAGTTTCTAGAGATTCAAGAATAGACACCTTTTTCTCTCTAGAGGAACTACAAGCGGCCTTGACGGCATGCAAACGATCTTCATCGCCTGGTCCGGATGGGATCACGTACATGGCTCTTTGCAACCTTGGAGAAGCAGCTCGACGGGCCCTTCTATCCGTGTACAACGACTCGTGGAGCAGCGGATTTATCCCCCATTCATGGAAATCCAGCTGCCTTGTCCCTGTGCTTAAACCATGTAAATCTCCTCTGCACTTGACATCTTAGCGCCCCATGGTGCTTACCAGCTGTTTCGGCAAAGTGAGGGAGAGGATAATTTTGACTCGCCTAGAGTGGCACCTGAAGCACCACGAGGTATACCCTCATACTATGACGGGCTTTCGGCATGAGTGGTCCGCAATTGATAACGTTATAGACCTGATCTCATCTGTTCAGCATCAAAAAAGACTGAAAAGTTTATCTGCGGCGTTGTTCTTGGACGTGAAAGGTGCATACGATAACGTATCCCATGAAACCATTCTGGATGTCTTGGAAAATGTTGGATTAGGAGGTCGGGTTTACCAATGGATGCACAGCTATCTGAAAGGCAGAACATCCTTTGTACAGACGGTGAATGACACAACAACGCACCATTCTAACCATCGTGGTGTGCCTCAAGGCGGTATTCTTAGGCCCACACTTTTCAATCTAGCACTACTTGGCCTGGTTGACGCACTTTAAGAATCTGTCCATCTATCAAAATATGCAGATGACATCTGCATCTGGGCGTCAGGCGTAACACGCTTTCATTTGCGTGCCCTGCTTCAAAGAGCAGCTACAATAGCGACAAAGTACCTGGAAGAACGGGGACTAGATCTGTCATCAGAGGAATGCTCACTTATAGCATTCACGCATAAGGCTATGAGCCCATGTGTTATTAAAATGAACGGACACGCGATCAACAACGTGAAGACCTACCGATTCCTCGGAGTCTTAGTTGATCGTGACGTCTCTTGGAGCCCTCACATCGCCCACATGAAAACTGAACTCACCATGATCACCCACGTACTGAGGTTTCTTACTGGAAAAACGTGGGGTGCTTCCGTACGAGCAATGCTCCAACTCTACACTGTTCTGTACCTCGGTTATATGCGATACAGCTTACCCGTGCTTTGCGGGATCCGAAGAACAAACTTGCGCGTCCTCCAGTCGATCCAAGCCCAAGCCTTGAGAATATGCCTTGGTCTCCCGAGATGCGCGTCTACAGCAGCGACAGTCATCATTACGCGTGATTATTCAGTAAACGCATACATCCGCATACAGGCTTTGAGAATGCACATAAGACATTTCACTCGGCTTCCATCTCGTCACCTCGCCTCACTTCGAACTTGAAGGCCCCACTCAGCGTTCAGCGCAACTGTAGCTCAGTATTGCGCACTGCTTCCATTGCATTTCACGCATGCAGAACAGCTGCCGACACCTTTATGGCGCCTACACCCATTCAAATCCCTTCTTACAATTCCTGGCATCCAAAATAAGAAAACGTCGTCGCATCCAGCCCTGAAACAGGCCACATTACTTTTCCTGAAAGAGAAGCACAACGGACGCCTTCACATTTACACAGATGGCTCGGTGTCTTCAGTAAGCTCTGCAGGGGCGGTGGTTATACCCGCGAGGCACATCACAATTAAATTCCTGACATCGCATTTGACATCGTCGACAGCTGCAGAAGTTGCGGCAATACGTGCAGCTCTGGAGTTTATTTGAAAGAACCTTGGGGAATTTGGTCTATCTTCTCGGACTCGAAGGCATCTCTTCAATGTCTTATGTCACCCTTTCGCCATGGACCTAATGAACAGTTAGTAGCTGAAATAAGGCTTCTTCATCACCAAGTAATCGAAAAACAGCACAGAATAGTGTATCAGTGGATACCAGGTCATTGCGGTATATATGGCAATGAGCACGCGGATGAGGCTGCTAGATCTGCACATGATGGTACCCAATACACAGCCATCCCGTTCTCAAGAACCAACGCAGGCACAAGACTTCGTTCGCTTGCACGTGACCTCACACTGGTACAGTGGAACTCAACAGACTTCACAAACGCGTGCCTGCATAACTTGGATCTCGATCTGCAGCTTCGTCTTCCCCCAAGGATATCTCGAGCTGAGGAGACTCTTCTATGCCACCTGTTGCTTGGAGTGGCCTTCACGAACGCATACTCTTATCTCATTGGGATGGCCAGCTCTCATACATGCACTTACTGCAGTTGCGAAGAAACCATCGCGCACGTTCTGTGTGAGTGCACCCATTTCAACGCGCAAAGACAAGAACTCACTGCAGCTTAGGATAGACTAGACGATCGGCCTTTGTCGGAACAAAGGATACTGGATTATTGGCTGAGCCCCTTCTCAGCCCAGAAGGCTTTCAAAGCTTTGCTGCGCTTTTTGCGGACAACAGGCCTCAGAGACAGACTTTAGTGTCTTATACTCTTTGATGTTCCCTTTCCTCTGTAGCATTTTTTGTAATATCTCTCTCTCTCTTCGCAACATTTTTTTAACATCTTTCATTCCCCTCGCCCCTTTCCACAGCACAGGGTAGCCAGTCGGTATAAAAACTGGCTAACCACCCTGTCCTTCCGCTTGAACTTTCTTCCTCCTCCTCCAGGTACTGCCATCTCGCATACCCTGTAGCTCATACCCGTTTTACGCGTCCGTCTGTTCGTCCGTACGACTGCTAGTCTGTCTGTCTGCCCATGCATCAGTCCGAGCGTTCATATTATGAGCACTTTAAGTACCGTCATCTCACATACCCTGTGGCACATACCTGCTTTACGCAACCGTCTGTTTGTCTGTCCGTCTGCTAGTCTGTCTGTCCATCCATCCGTGCGTCCATCTAGTGAACACTCCTAGTACTGGCATCTCGTATACCATGTAGCACATACCTGCTTTACGCGTCCGTCTATCCGTCCATTCGTCGACTAGTCTGTCCGTCCATCCATGCGCCCGTCCTTGCGTCCATCTAGTGAACACTCCAGGTACCGCCTTCTCGCATGCCATGTAGCACATACCCTCTTTTCGCGTACATCTACCCGTACGTCCGTCTGCTAGTAGGTCTGTTCGTCCGTCTGTGCGTCCATCTAGTTCAAACCCTAAGTACCACCATCTCGCACCTCGAGTACCTTGTGGCACATAACCGCTTTACGCGTCCATCTATCCTTCCACAAGGACGAGTTGCAGTGGCTTCCTGGCAATTGTGGGATCAGTGGCAATGATTCCTCAGACAACGCGGCTCGCACATCGCACCAAGAGCACACCCTTCCGATTCCTTTTTCCAGGACGGACGCTGCAAAGCAACTTCGACACCTGGCACGTAGTCTGAGTCTGCAGCAGTAGAACACCCGAAGCATAAGATCTACGAGACTATACCAAATAAATTCGCGACTGGAACTTCGACCTCCATCCGTACTTCGTCGACGTGTAGCTTCACTTCTTTGTCTCCTTTGGCTAGGGGTTGCCTTCACAAAAGCAGGTAGAACCCTCATTGAATTGACCGACAATGCGGAATACGACGTCTGGTTCAACCAGAAGACATCGACCATCGGATATGCCATTGCCCTAGATTTGCCTCTGAAAGACAGAAACTTTCGGACGCATTGCGACAATTGGACGATCGACCACTCTCTGTGCAGATGCTACTGGAACACCGTCATCGCCTTTCGTCGGCTGAAAAAACTCTCAAAGCTGTCTTGTGCTTTTTGAGGACTACAGGCCTACGTGACCACCTTTAACTTTTGTGTAGCACCACCGCTGCATAGGCGCCAGCCAATTGACTGACAATCCTCCTTTTTTTGTTTTTTCTCTCTCTCTTTCTCTTATCTTTCCTCTCTCGCTCATCTTTATGCACTCTCCCAATTCCCCCAGCATAGGGTAGCGAACCGGGCATGTGCCGGGTTAACATCCCCGCCTTCCCTCTTGTTGTTCATCCTCCCAACATCTATCCTTTTGTCCATCTGCCAGTCTGTCTCTCCTTCAGCCCAAGCTTCCGCCCGTGCTGCCATCTAGTGAACACTCCAAGTACCGCCATCTTGCATACCCTGTGGCGCATACGTGTTTTCCGCGTCCGTCTATTCGTCCATCCGTCTGCTAGTCTGTCTGTCCGTCGGTCTGTGCGTCCATCTAGTGAGCACTTCAAGTACCACTGTCTCGCATACCCTGGGGCAGACACACGCTTTACACGTCCGTCTATCCGTCAATCCACTTGCTAGCCTGACTGTTCGCCCGTCCGTTCGTCCACCTAGTGAACACTCTAAGTACCGCCATCCGGCATACCCTGTGGCACATACCCGCTTTACGCGTCCGTCTATCCGTCTGTCTGTCTGCTATGTCTGTCCAACCGTTCATGCGTGCGTCTATGCGTTCAAGTGCTAGACACTCCAACTACCGCCATCTGGCATCTCGCATGCCATGTGGCACATACCCGCTTCATAAGTCCGTCTATCTGTGCGTCGGTCTGCTGGTCTGTCTGTCCTTCCGTCAATGCATCCGTCTATGCGTCGACCTAGTGAACACTCCAAGGACCACCATCTCGCATACCCTGTGGCACACACACGCTTTAAGCGTCCGTCTATCCGTAAACTGTTTGCTAGTCTGTCTGTCTGTCGGTCCGTCCGCACGTCCATCTAGAGAACTGTCTAAGTACCACCATCTGACATACCCTGTGGCAGATACATGCTTTACGCGTCCGTCTATTCGTTCATCTGTCTGCTAGTCTGTCCGTCAGTCCATGCGACCTTCTGTGCTGCCATCTAGTGAACTCTTCAAGTACCACCATTTCGCGAAACTTTGGCACATAACCACTTTACGCGTCCGTTTATCTGTCCGCCCAGCTGCTAGTCTGTCTTTCCGTTCATACATGCATCCGTCTGTGCGGCAATCTAGTGAACACTCCAAGTACCACCATCTCGCATACCCTGAGGCGCACACATGAATAACACGTCGGTCTATCTGTTCGTCCGTCTGCTAGTCTCTCTGTCCGTCCGTCTGTGCGTCCATCTAGAGAACACCCTAATTACCGCTATATCGCATCTCGAATACCCTGTAGCACATGCCCGCTTTACGCGTCCGTCTATTCGTCTATCCGCCTGCTATGTCTGTCCATCCGCCCGTGCATCCGTTCGTGCATCCATTCAGTGAACACTCCAAGTAGCGCCAGCTCGCATCTCGCATAACCTAGGGTAAATACCCTCTTTAGGCGTCCGTCTATCCATCCGTCCGCCTCTTAGTCTGTCCGTCTGTCTGTCCATCCATGCATCTGTCCATGAGTCCATCTAGTGAGCACTCCAAGTACCGCCATCTCGCAAGCCCTATGGCCCATACATGCTTTACGCGTCCGTCTATCCGTTCGTCCTTCTGCTAGTCTGTCTGCCCGTCGATCCATGCGTCCGTCCGTGCGTTCATCTAGTGAACATTCCAGGTACCGCCATCTCGTATTCCCTGCGGCACATACCCGCTTTATGCGTCTGTCTATTGGTCCTTCCATCTTCTGTCTGACCGTCCGCCTATGCATACATCCGTGCGGCCATCTAGTTAACACTCTAAGTACTGCCATCTCGAATATCGCATATCCTGTGGCACACCCATTTTTAGCATCCGTCTATCCGTCCGTCCGTCTGCTATTCTGTCTGTCCGTCCGCCCATATGTCCACACATGCGTCCATCTAGTGAACACTACAAGTACCACCATCTCGCATACCCATTGGCACATACCCCGTTTCCGTGTCCGTCTATGCGTCCATCCATCTGCTATGTCTGTCTGTCCGTCCATGCGTCCGTCCGTGCGTCCATCTAGTAAATACTCCAAGTACCGTCGTCTCGCATACCCTGCGGCACACACATGCTTTACGCGTCCATCAAACCGTATACCGTTTGCTAGTCTGCCTGTCCGTCCGTCCGCACGTTAATCTAGAGAACTCTAAGTACTACCATCTGGCATACCCAGTGGCAAATACCCGCTTTAACATCCGTCTATACTTCCATTCGCCTTGTATGTCTGTCTATCCGTCCATGTGTCCTGCTATTGAACACTCCAAGTACCGTCATCTCACATACCGTGTTGCAAATACCCTCTTTACGAGTCCATCTATCCGTCTGTCCATCTGGTGGTTTATCTGTCCGTTCGTCCATGCGTCCGCCCACCGCTCCATCTATCTAACACTCGAAGTACCTCCATCTCGCATCTCGCATCCCCTGTGGCACATACACGCTTTGCGCGTCCATCTGTCCGTCCGTCCGTCTGCTAGTATGTCTGTCCACCCATCCATACGTCCGTCTTTGCGTTCATCCAGTGAACACTCCAAGCACCGCCATCTCGCATACCCTGTGGCACATACCCGCTTTACGTGTCTGTCTCTCCGTCCGTCTGTTTGCTAGTTTGTCTTCCCGTCTGTCCTTTCATCCATCCGTGCGTCAATCTATAGTGAACCCTCCAAGTACCGCCATCTCGCCTCTTGCATACTCCGTGGCACATACGTGCTTTACGCGTCCATCTATCAGTCCGTTTTTTTGCTTGACTGTCTGTTAGTCTGTACATGCGTCCGTTCGTGCATCTATCTAGTGAACACTCCAAGTACCATCTTCTCACGTCAATCATACCCTTTGGCAGATATTCGATTGACGCGTCCGTCTATCTTTGCATCCGTCTGATAGTCTGTCTGTCCATTCGTTCATGCGTCCATCTGCGCGTACATCTAGTTAACACTCCAAGTACCGCCATCTCGCATACCCTGTGGCACACACCCGCTTTACGCGTCCGTATATCCTGTTCTGTTCTTTTCTGGTTTACCTGTTTTGCTGTGGAGAGGTTGAGGTGCCTATTACTTCGGCTACTCCATATCATGAAGTTCTGCAGCGAAAAATAAAATAATAATACAGAACGGTACCCAAAAATTAACATTACAAAAAAGAAAAAAACATAATAGCACACTGAAACCAGTTCACATATCATGCGAATACACAGTTTTTTCATGCAGTTCACACAGTCATAAACTATTTACACGCACACCTTACTAGTCTACTGTCATTATATACACGACCACATTTTATATATACTCATCTCTGGATGTCTGTCATAGGCGCTTGGCCAGTCCGGTCTCCACTAAAATGTCTGTCAGGAAGATTATATCCTTTTTCTGAAGATGCATCTCAGGCCATGGTCCAAGTCGTTTCTTTATTGTGAGGGCCGTCTGTCCAAACTTACTGATTTGTTCTTTAATTTTTCTCTTTCATTCGCATATTTAACACTCTCCGAAAGAATATGGCGAACGTTTTGTTCTGCATGACCACAATGGCATTCCGATGAGTTCGATTGAGAGATCTTGTGCAGGAAGCTGTTTGTGTATATTAATTTCAATCGAAGACGGTGGATTAATGTCTTTAAGTGTCGTCGGAGGTCTGTAGCTATGGAAACTTTTCCGTGTGGATCAACTTCATAAAGTACAGTTTCCATTGACTTGGGGCTCCCAAACCACTTCTCCATCGAACAATGGTTAGCTCCTTGCTATATAAGATGTCGAATATCCGCCGCAGACATAGAAATTGCGCAATCCTGTCCTTCCTTCAATGCTTTCTTTGCGAGACTATCAGCATCTTCATTTCCCTTTATTCTAATGTGGCTGGGCAGTCATTGGACTACAATGTTGTGACCCTGCTATGAGGCATATTCCACAGTTTCTGCGATACATTGTGCTATGTCACAATTTTTGTAAGGTTATCTCACATTTCTGATTGGCTGAAGAGCAGGTTTGCTGTCAATGCATATCACCCATTTTCCTGGCTCAGGATTCTCGCAGATAAGCTTAACTGCTTCAAAGATACCCACCAATTCTGCTGGCGTCGATGAAGATTTGTGCTATCATTTGTACATCTTTTTGTGAATTTCGGGTGTAAAGACTACACAGGCTGACGCTTCTTCAGTGCATGATCCGTCTGTATATTGACACGTGCGGTTTGCGAAGAAAGCCGCTATTACTTTCCAGTGACACGCGCGCTTGTTGTGATTGTTTGCGGGGAGCATTGTTATCACTTTCTGTTAAGCGCAATGCAGGCCGCGTTTATCTTGCATGCCACTCTGGAACCGTGTGGATCATTCTTGAAACTTTGCATGCTTGACGCGCACATTTTAGTAACTTCTGGAGCTCCAGAAATAAATCGAGAACGCGATATGACGCGTGTATAAAAAGCCGGCGCAGTGCGCCACTAGTCAGTCTTTTTCCGTCGACCGACGACTGTTCACGCCGCTGTTGCTGTGAGTTGTGTTTGGCCTTGTTTTGCTGGGCACAAGTTCGCCCAATAAACAGTTCACCCGACATCGCCCTGACTCCTGTGTGCTTCCTCTCAAGTGCTGCGTGTGTCAGAACTGCGTGACATCTGGTGGAGGTGCTTCTCGGTCCATGTACCGTACGCCCCCGTCCAGCCGTGAGCCAAGCCCAAGCCGCCAAGAGGACGACGCCGACCCGGTCGTTCGAGTGAGCCGAAGACAACAAGGACTACCGCCCGAATACCTGCCGCTTCCCGACAAGGACAAGAAAACAAAGGCTGCTACGAAGCCGGCATCCACGATGACGGAAGCAAGGTCTTCGGCAACCGTGGTCATCAACCAGCCCAGAGAGCCGCCTACCTTCCGCGGATAGACCTACGAAGACCCGGAAAGCTGGCTTGACATTTACGACCGCGTCGCAGCCCTCAATAAGTGAGACCCGGACGACAAGCTGCGTCATGTGTATTTTTACCTGAAAGACGCCGCAGAGACTTGGTTCGAGAACCGCGAGTCAATGCTTCGAACCTGGGACGACTTCCGCGTTGCTTTCCTGCGCACCTTTGCAAGCGTCGTGCGGAAGGAAAGAGCCGCATCACTGCTTGAAACTCGGGTGCAGCTCCCCAACGAAAACGTAACGATCTTCACGGAGGAGATGACGCGACTTTTTCGCCACGCCGACGCCGACATGTCTGAGGACAAGAAGGTTCGCCTGCTTATGCGAGGAGTGAAGCAGGAGCTCTTCGCCGGACTGATTAGAAACCCGCCAAAGACGGTACAAGAATTCCTCTCCGAGACTACCACCATCGAGAAGACTCTTGAAATGCGGACCCGCCAATACGATCGGCGCATGTCGCCAGACGTCGCAGAAGTTCGAGGACTCTGCCCCGACGACCTGCGCGAGACCATACGCGCTATTGTTCGTGAAGAACTGCGCCGCACGTTGCCATCGTCTCAGCCCCAAGTCGCCTCTCTCGAAGACGTAGTCCGCGAGGAACTACAGCGCTCACTGAGCGTTCCTGAACGGCCACAGCCCCAACCGGAGGCGATGACCTACGCCGCTGCTGCACCTGTCGCCGCTCCTCGCCAACGCCAGGACCCAACGTCTCCGCAGTTTCGTCGCCAACCACCGCCGCCACCCCCGACGCCTTCCCGCCCGCCAGTAATCCAGCGCTCGCCGAGAAAAACTGACGTTTGGCGCACCCCGAACCACCGCCCACTATGCTACCACTGCGGCGAAGCCGGGCACACCTACCGCTACTGCCAGTACCGTGAGATGGGACTGCGTGGCTTCGACGTGAACGCGCCGCGTCCGCGCCCAGGTGAGCGACCTCGTGACATCGCCGACTACATCGCCGGATCGCAGTGGCAACGACGACGACCATCCCGTTCACCTTCGCCTGGCCGCTACGCCTCTCCGGATCGCCGCCAGTACACCGGCCCTAACCGGGGCCGATCCCCAAGCCCCTACCCGGGAAACTAAAGGCAGCAACCGATGGAGGTACGGTTGCTGCACGACGCAATGCCAAAGATCCTCCTCCACCGCCGCCACCGCTGCCGATGACGACGACCACGACGCACGAACTTTCCCGACGTAGTCGCAGTACGCCGCCTGAGCAGAGTCTTCACGACAGAGCCTCGTCACTGACGCGACATAGCAGCGCCGGACCAAGCTGACGCAGCCGTGATCCAACGCCCCGACCTAACCTGAACGCCAGACGACGAACCACCGACCTCGACGTGATCATCGACGGCCACAGCGTCACCGCCCTAGTCGATACCGGCGCCGACTACTCTGTCATCAGTGGTCTCTTCGCCGCTAAGCTCAAGAAGGTAAAGACTGCATGGGAAGGACCGGATATCCGAACAGCAGGGGGCCACCTTATAACACCGACTGGAACCTGCACGGCAATAGTCACGATTCACAGCCAGACGTATTCTGTGAGTTTTGTGGTCCTGCAGCAATGCTCGCGAGACGTCATTTTAGGCATGGATTTCCTGGACCAGCAAGGCGCAGTCATCGACCTAAGATCGAGGTCAATCACGCTGTCCACGGATAATGCAACGGCGTCAGACTGCAACGTCGCTCACAATGCCTTGAAAGTAACAGAAGAGCAGGTAACCATCCCGCCACTGTCGAGCGTCATCATTTCCGTCGGCACCAAAGCGTCTACCAACTTGCAAGGTGTCATCGAAGGCGACCAGCACCTGCTCCTAGACCGTCAGATGTGCGTCGCAAAAGGCATAGCCAAGCTTCATAACGGCGTTGCCAAGGTAATGGTGACGAACTTCAGCAACGAATATAGGCACTTGAATAGGGGCACGACAGTAGCACATCTAAGCGAATTTGTGGAAACGAGCAATGCCTTCGCCCTCACCGATTCTCAGGGAGCCGCAACGTCGACAGCAGTTTCCGCGCCCGCCTTCGACGTAAGTCAAGGCCTTTCCAGGCAGCAACAAAAGGAGCTCAAAGCCTTACTCCACCAATACAAGGACTGCTTCTCGTCGTCATCGAGGCTTCGTCAGACCCCTCTCGCGAAACATCGCATCATAACCGACGATTATGCCCGTCCGCTCCGTCAGAGCCCCTACCGAGTTTCTGCACTGGAACGCGAGGCCATCAAGCAACAAGTCGACGAAATGCTGCGTGACGACATCATTCAGCCGTCTACGAGCCCGTGGGCATCACCCGTGGTGTTAGTGAGGAAGAATAACGGAACCCTACGTTTTTGCGTCGATTATCGTCGCCTGAACAAGATCACGAAGAAAGACGTGTATCCCCTCCCACGGGTAGACGATGCTCTGGACAGACTCTACAACGCCAAGTATTTTTCGTCGATGGACCTCAAAACCGGCTACTGGCAAATCGAGGTAGACGAGAGAGACCGAGAGAAGACTGCCTTCATAACACCAGACGGCCTGTTCGAGTTTAAGGTCATGCCCTTTGGTCTTGGCTCGGCGCCCGCGACGTTCCAACGGGTTATGGACACAGTACTCGCAGGCTTGAAGTGGCAGACTTGCCTCGTCTACTTGGACGACGTATTCGTATTTTCCTCCAACTTCGACGAGCACCTCCGGCGCCTTGAAGCTGTTCTTTGGGTAATCAAAGCCTCGGGACTTACCCTGAAGCCAGAAAAGTGCCGCTTCGCCTACGAGGAGCTATTGTTCCTTGGCCACGTTATCAGCAAGTCGGGAGTGCTCCCTGATCCACAGAAAACAGCTGCGATCGCCGACTTTCCTGCACCCACCGACAAGAAAGCAGTACGCCAATTTCTTGGCCTCTGCACTTATTACAGGCGCTTCGTGAAGAACTTTTCGCGGATCGCCGAGTCGCTGACGTACCTCACGAAGGCCGACGTCGACTTCAAACGGGAAACGCCGCAAGTCGAGGCATTTCAAGAATTAAAGCGACGCCTGCAAACGCCGCCAATACTGGCGCACTTCGACGAAGAAGCTGACACCGAAATTCACACGGAAGCAAGCAGAACAGGGCTCGGCGCCGTGCTCGTGTAGAGGACCGACGGACTTGAAAGGGTCATCAGTTACGCTAGCCGGTCACTTTCGAAGGCAGAAGCCAATTATTCCACGACAGAAAAGGAATGCCTTGCCATCATCTGGGCTACATCAAAGTTCCGCCCCTACCTGTACGGCAGGCCTTTCAAAGTCGTGAGTGACCACCACGCCTTGTGTTGGCTAGCTAACTTGAAGGATCCATCAGGGCGCCTCGCACGGTGGAGTCTCAGACTACAAGAATTTGACATCACCGTCGTCTACAAGAGCGGACGAAAGCACTCCGACGCCGACTGCTTGTCTCGCGCCCCTGTCGATCCGCCGCCCCAGGATGACCGGGACGACGACTCTTTCCTGGGACCCATAAGTACCGACGACTTCGCGGAACGCCAACGAGCTGACCCAGAGCTCAACATCCTCATGGACTACCTGCAAGGCAAGACCGCCGACGTGCCGAAAGTATTCCGCCGAGGACTGGCTTCGTTTTTCCTGCGGAACAACGTCCTCCTGAAGAAGAACTTCTCGCCGCTCCGCGCCGACCACCTCCTCGTGGTGCCTTCAGCGTTACGTCCAGAGGTTCTGGAAGCATTACACGACGACCCGACAGCCGGACATCTTGGTGTTTCCCGCACACTGTCACGAATACAAGAGAAGTACTATTGGCCCCGCCTCACTGCCGACGTCGCCCACTACGTAAAGACATGCAGAGACTGTCAGCGACGCAAGACGCCGACAACTAGGCCAGCCGGACTTCTGCAACCCATCGAACCACCTCGACGGCCATTCCAACAAATCGGCATGGACTTACTGGGGCCGTTCCCGACGTCAACTTCTGGCAACAAATGGATTGTCGTAGCGACTGACTACCTCACCCGCTATGCTGAAACAAGGGCCTTGCCCAAGGGCACTGCCGCCGAGGTCGCCAAGTTCTTCATTGAGAACATCGTCCTCCGCCACGGAGCCCCCGAGGTCCTCATCACCGACAAAGGTACGGCCTTTACGGCTGACCTAACGGAGGCGATCTTGAGGTACAGTCGGACAAGCCACCGCCGAACCACCGCGTACCACCCACAGACGAATGGCCTCACCGAGCGTCTAAATAAGACCATCGCCGACATGCTGGCCATGTACGTGGACGTCGAACACAAGACGTGGGACGCCATACTCCCGTATGTAACCTTCGCGTACAACACGGCCGTGCAGGAAACGACGCAGTTTGCTCCATACAAGCTCGTCTACGGACGGAGCCCAACAACGACGCTTGACGCCATGCTACCGGTCGGCACCGACGAAGAAGACCTCGACGTCGCCAGCTACCTGGATCGCGCTGAAGAAGCTCGACAGCTAGCCCGCCTGCGTATAAAGAGCCAACAGACGGTCGACAGGCTTCGACGACGCCACACCGAATACCAACCCGGCGACCTTGTCTGGGTCTGGACGCCGATACGACGACGGAGATTGTCTGAGAAGCTCTTGCGACGCTACTTTGGACCCTACCAGGTAGTCCGACGTCGTGGTGAACTGGACTATGAGGTCGTGCCCGATGGCTTAACGTCATCCCAACGACGCCGTGCACGACCCGAAGTCGTACACGTGGTGCGACTTAAACCTTCTTATGCGCGCTGATTAGCTGTGACTCATTGTTAATGTAATTTATTGCATGTACTCTCTCTTTTGTTCTGTCTTTAGCATCGGGACGATGTTTTTTTCAGGGGGGGGGGGGGGTAGTGACACGTGCGGTTTACGAAGAAAGCCGCTATCACTTTCCAGTGACACGCGCGCTCGTTGTGATTGTTTGCGGGGAGCATTGTTATCACTTTCTGTTAAGCGCAACGCAGGCCGCGTTTATCTTGCATGCCACTCTGGAACCGTGTGGATCATTCTTGAAACTTTGCATGCTTGACGCGCACATTTTAGTAACTTCTGGAGCTCCAGAAATAAATCGAGAACGCGATATGACGCGTGTATATAAAGCCGGCGCAGTGCGCCACTAGTCTGTCTTTTTCCGTCGACCGACGACTGTTCACGCCACTGTTGCTGTGAGTTGTGTTTGGCCTTGTTTTGCTGGGCACAAGTTCGCCCAATAAACTGTTCGCCCGACATCGCCCTGACTTTTGTGTGCTTCCTCTCAAGTGCTGCGTGTGTCACAACCGCGTGACAATATATCTTCGTTTCTTCATTATGCATCACATGAAGCTGATGAAGTACCAACTGTTCCGCTACTAGAGGTGCCATGTTTGCTTTTTTCTCTGTGCCGTCTATTTCACGGATAACGTTAAGAAGTGGCAGCGTCCAAGGTGGTTTTGATGGTTTCCATTGTTCAAATTTAGGTACTACTGCTTGAAATGATGATATAGTATCCTGTAGTCTCGTTGCCGTGCTTTGTGTTAGGTCACGAGATAAAAAATGACTTTCATGTTCCGTGAAAATTTTAAATAAATTTTGAGATGTTTTTTAGTTCGGAGTACTGCCAATGGTGGCTCTCGAGCCCCCGCATACACTAAAGCACTGGAAGTTGACCGTGGTAAACCCCGACATACCCTCAAGCTCCTTGTCAATAACAAGTGAAGTCTCCTTTCGGTGGAGGCCTGAAGTCCGTGCTGCAGAGGCAGTGAGTAAGTTACGATGAGGCGTATCCAGGCAACATGTAGGGCTAATAGCGACTCTGTAGTACCACCCCATTTGGCCCCGCAGAGATGCCGGAGGATTCGAATGGCCTGATTCACTTTTTGTTCAAGGGACTGGACATGAGGCGACCATAATAGTCTCCGGTCTAAAATTACTCCCAAGAATTTATGAGTTTTAACCACTTGAACAGGCTGATTTTGCAGAATGATCCGGAAATTTCCAGAACTTTTTAATGTAAACGAAAGTATGGCTGTTTCAGCCAGACTAAGTGCCATACCTTTTTTAGAGAACAGTGTACATAATCCAATCCTTCTTGTAGAGTTTGCTGTACATCCAAAAACGATGGACCAGACGTCCATATAATTATATCATCAGCATATACTAAACATCTGACGTTAGGTGGAAGATTATACGGGAGCTGCGCCATGACTGCATTAAAGAGAGTAGGACTTAGCACGCTACCCTGTGGCACTCCTTCGTTAACGACATGTTCTGACGTTGGAACCTCCTGCGTAACTACAAAAAGTTTCCGGTGATTCAGGAAGTCAGCGGTCCAACGCAGTATCTTGCCATTGCATCCCTGTAACGCCAGGCCTTCCAGAACGTGAACGCGGCTCACTGTGTCGTATGCTCGGTGGAGATCAAGGAATACAGTGACAGTGATGTTTCCTTGCGTTCGTTGGTTTTCCACATCTGTGACTAAATCCAGAATGCAGTCCATTGTGCATCTACCTCTTCTGAAGCCGGCTATGCTTTCTGGTAGTAGTTTTTTCATGTCTTGCCACCAAAAAATTCGTTAATAATTCATTTTTTTCATCACGATTAAAAAACAACTTGTCAAACTAACCGGCCTAAACAATTCCAACTGCATAGGGCTTTAGCAACGGCACTACTTTTGATATCTTCCAACTTTCTTGCAACTTTCTGCCAACTGATATCTGCCAACTTTTATTATAGATGTCCAACAGGTGTAATTTTCCTTTCCTGCACAAATTAGCAAAAGCAGCGTATGTAACTCCATCTGTTACTAGTGAACTTGTTCGTCTCACTGAAGACGGCACATATTGGAGCTCTTTTGGTGTGAAGATCTCATACAGATCTGATGAACTGGTCCCAGGGAACTTTGTTACAACCTCCGAACCTGATTCTGCTGAGGATTTATTTTGGCTAGTTTGGGCTGTTTCTCCATTTCTCAGTATACGATTGCAAAATTCTTCGCCAATCACACGTTCGCTAACTCCTCGAGACAGCGCTATAGCCTGTAGTGGTCTCGAGTGGACTACTGGCTGTCGGAGGGCGCGTACCCTGTTCCACAGTTGAGGCGCCGAGGTAAATGGAGAAAGTGAGGCATATAAATCTTGCCACCTTTTGGTTGAAAGCTTTTGCAGCTGGTTATGCCTTGCAGAATGTACTTTCTGTGCAACCTTGAAATCTTTTAAATTACCCGACCTGCGATATCTTCTTTCATATTGGCGTCGTATTGTCCGAAGCCTTTCATACTTAGCGGCAACACCCGAATATCCATCTGGAATGAATACTGCACAAGTCGCTTTTGTTGGAATTTTTTTTATCTTTGATGCATACGTTTCTGCGTCAAAACAAGGTTCAAGATTTTGTCTGTTTAGTTCTCGAAAGATTGCCCATTTTGTAATTTTTGTTTTGTGGATATTTCTCGTTTTCTTCAACTTTGGGTGATTTATGAATACTGGCAAGTAGCACTTTCTCTTGTATCAGCGTATGCAGTCCAGTCTGCTCCATCCGCTAATTCAGAGGAGCACACAGTGATGTCTGGTACGCTGAAGTAGTTATGCCCGCGTAGAAACGTCGGAGAACCATCATTTAGTATAGTGTAACCATGGTCTTCGCATATTTTACTCCAGCAGATTCCCTCACATTACAACGCTCACTACCCCACAATTCATGGTGCGCGTTAAAATCACCACATATAATTATTTGACATTTAATTACGACAAGAGAAGATGCTCAACATCAAGCGGCATTTTCACTTCTGGTAAAGCACCTGCTTGTGCCAGGGAGCGTAGAATTGCTTTAAGAGCCACAAAAAATATTGGCAAAATTACTTGCTCGTTTCCGGCTGTCTCCGTTGAGATTGCATTTCTTGAAGAATTTTTCCTCATCAAGCTGCTGTGACTCTTGCCTTTGGTAGTCAGTGGCTCCTACCCATCCGTCTGTCTGTCCGTGAGTCAATCTAGTGAACTCTCTGAGTACCGCCATGTCGCATCTCACTCACTCTGTGACGTATAACCGCTTTACGCGACCAGCTATCCATCCGTCCGTCTATTAGTCAGTCTGTCCGTCCATCACTGCATCCGTTCGTGCATTCATCCAGTGAACACTCCAAGTACCGCGATCTCGCATCTCGCATACCCTATGGTACATACCCTCTTTATGCGTCCGTCTATCCATCCGTCCGTCTGTTAGTCTGTCTGTCTGTCTGTCTGTCTGTCTGTCCATCCATGCGTCCGTCCATGCGTCCATCTAGTGAACACTCCGAGTACCGCCATCTTGCATTCCCTATGGCACATAGACGCTTGAAGCGTCCGTCTATCCGCCCATCTGTCTGCTAGTGTGTCTGTCCGTATGCCCAAGCGTCTGTCCGAGCGTCCCATCTAGTGAACAATTCAAGTACCGCGTCTCGCATACCCTGGGACACACACACGCTTTACTCGTCCGTCTCTCCGTCAACCGGCTTGCTAGTTGGTCTGTCCGTGCGTCCGTACGTCCGCCTAGTGAACATTCTAAGTACTGCCATCTGGCATACGCTGTAGCACATACACGCTTTACGCGTCCGTCTATCCGTCCATCCGTCGGCAATTCTGTCCGTCTGTGCATGCGTCCGTGCGTGCGTCTATCTAGTGAACACTGGAAGTACCACCATCTCGCATACCCTGTGACACATACCCACTTTACGCGTCCGTCTGTTTGTCCGCCCGTCTGCTGGTCTGTCTTTCCGTCCGTCCGCGCGTCCATCCTGTTCTGTTCAGTTCTGTTTTGTTCTAACTGTTTTGCTGTGGAGAGGTTAAGGTGCCTGTTGCCTCGGCTACTCCATAACACAAAGTTCAGCAGCGAAAAATAAAATAAAAATACAGAACGGTACCCAAAAATTAACAATACGGGAAAGAAAAAAAACATAATAGCACACTGAAACCAGTTCACATATCATGCCAATTTACAATTTTTCTTCGCGCACTTCACACAGTCAAACTACTTACACGCACACCTTACTAATCAAATGTCAGTATATGGATGACCACATTTTATGTAATACCCATCTCTGGCTGTCAGTCATAGGCACTTGTTCAGTCCGGTCTCCATTAAAAAGTCTGTCAGGAAGATTATTGCCTTTTTCTCGTGATGCATCTCAGGCCATGGTTCAAGTAGTTTCTTTATTGCGACGGGTCGTCTGTCCAAACTTGCTAATTTGTGCTTTAATTTTTCTCTTTCTTTGCGTATTCAACGCACTCCAAAAGAATATGGCGAACATTTTCTTCTGCATGACCACAACGGCATTCCGGTGAGTTGAATTGATGTATCTTGTGCAGGAAGCTGCTTGTGTATGCTACTTCCAATCTAAGTCGGAGGATCAATGTCTCTAGGTGTCGTGGGAACTCTGTCGCTATGGAAATTTTTCTGTGTGGATCAACTTCATAAAACTGTTCCCTTTATTTAGGGCTCTCAAACTACTTCTCCATCGAACAATGGTTAGCTCCTTGCGATATAAAATTTCGAATATGCGCCCCTGGCATAGGGATTGCGCAATACCGTCCTTCCTTCAATGATTTTTTCGCGAGACTATCAGCATCTTCAATTCCTTTTATTCCATTGTGGCTGGGTATCCATTGGAATACGATGTTGTGACCCTGCGATGAGGCATATTCCACAGTTTCTGCGATACATTGTGCTATTTCACCATTTTTGCAAGAGGATCTTACATTTCTGATTAGCTGAAGAGCAGGTTTGCTGTCAGTGCATATCACCCATTTTAGTGGCTCAGGATTCTCGCAGATACGCTTAATTGCTTCAAAGATAGCCACCAATTAGGCAGTCGTCGATGAAGATTTCTGCGATAATTTGTACATCTTCTTTTTCTGAATTTCAGGTATGAAGACCGCACAGGCTGACGCTTCTTCTGTGCATGATCCGTCTGTATATATCTTTCTTTTCTCATTATGCATTACACGAAGCTGATGAAGTACCAACTATGCCGCTACTAGAGGTGTTATATCTGCTTTCTTCTCCATGCCGTCTATTTCACGGATAACGTTCAGAAGTAGCAGCGTCCAAAGTCGCTTTGAAGGTTTCTATTGTTTCAATTCTCGTACTACTGCTTAAATTGATGATATAATAAGCTGTAGTCTCTTGCCGTCCTTCGTGTTAGTGCACCAGATAAAAAATGACTTTCATGTTGCGTGAAAATTCTAAATAAATTTCGATATGTTTCTTCAGTTCGGAGTACTGCCAAAGGTGGCTCTCGAGCCTCTGCATACACTAAAGCACTGGAAGTTGACCGCGGTAAACCCAGACATACCCTCAAGCTCCTTGCCAATAACAAGAGAAGTCTCCTTTTGGTGGAGGCTGGGAGTCCGTGCAGCAGAGGCAGTGAGTAAGTAGCGTCCATCCTCTGAACACTCCAAGTACCGCCATCACGCATCTCGCATCCACTTTGGCACATACACGCTTTGCGTGTGCGTCTATCAGTCCGTCCGTCTGCAAGACTGTCTGTCTGTCCATCCATGCGTCCGTCCTCGTGTCAATCTAGTGAACACTCCAAGTACTGCCATCAAGCATCTCGCATACGCTGTGGGACATACCCGCTTTACGCGTCCGTCTTCTTGTCCGTCTGTCTGCTATTCTGTCTGTCCGTCCATCTATGATACCGTCCCTTCATCTATCTAGTGAACACTCCAGGTACCGGCATCTCACACCGGTGTGCCACATACCCGTTTACGCGTCCATCTAATCGTCCGTCCGTCTGCTAGTCTGTCTATCTGGCCGTCTGTGCGTCCATCTAGTGAACACCCTAAGTTCCGCCATCCCGCATCTCGAATACCATGTGCCACATACCCGCTTTACGCGTCTGTCTATCCATCCATCCGTCTGTTTGTCTGTCTGTCCATCCATGCGTCCGTCTTTGCGTCCATCTAGTGAGCACTCCAAGTACCGCCTTCTCTCAAGCCCTGTGGTCAATACGCGCTTTACGCGTCAGTCTATCCGTACGTCCCCCGCAGGGGCGCCTGATAAAGCAGGCGTTTGGTGTGTAGCGACACCACGGACCCGAGCTAACGGGGGAGTTTCTACTCCCTCCCACGCCTAGCCGTGCGTGGCTTTGCCGTGTCCGGGGAAAAGGGAATCCTGGGGGTTGAGCTGACGCTGGGTGATTGGACCTTTAAGGCCCCCCGGCAGAGGCAACACACCCCTTTGGCCCCGGCTTCACGTAGACGGCACCCCTGGGCTGACCCACCCAGGGTAAATCGGCAGTCGCCTTTTCCTATCCCTCTCTCCCTACATCTTCGTCTTTATCTCTTACTATTTATCTGTCCTGTCTTCTACTCTCTTCCGTTTACTTCCAAACTTCCTGGCGGCTAGGGTTAACCCTGTGCAAATAGCCTACCTTGGTCTAGGCGCATTGGGTTATAGTGGCGTTGTACGGCTGGCGTCTGCAGGTTTCAGCATCCGTAAACTTGCAGCGTCCCCTCGTTGGGCTCCGTGGTGGGTGGCCGCCAACGCTACTGAACAACATACACTTAGCATGCACAAAGCATTTCCCTTACTTAGTGATCGTGCCTCCTCAAAGCGGGTACGCACCGAAGATATCAATTTTTTCCTCCGGCCAAGACAAACCTTTCCTCATTTCCACGTTACACACTGCGAAAAAACTAACAAGCAAGCCAGAACAGTATCCCCCTTCGTAGTGGCTAGGTCCTTAACCGAAACTCTCGGTGCCGGGTACAAGGTTACCAAAATGGCCAGTGGAGATCTACTCCTCGAAGTACGTGACAAAGACCAATTTGATAAACTGAACACCCTCACAACGTTTGGAGACACACCCATCAGTATTACGCCACACAGGTCTATGAACTCATCTCGCGGGGTCGTTTCGGACGCAGATTTGCTTGACCTGACCGAAGCTGAACTTCTTGAAGGATGGAAGAGCGAGAACGTGACAAACGTACAGCGCATTAAGATAAGAAGAGATCAAAAGGAAATACCAACAAAACACTTAGTACTGACCTTTGCTTCGAGCGATTTGCCGGAAACAATTCAGACTGGGTACACAAAAACATCTGTGAGGCCATATATTCCCAACCCCCGCCGTTGCTTCCATTGTCAGAGATATGGCCACGGCTCGCAAAGCTGTCGTGGCCAGAAAACTTGTGCTATGTGTGGAGTCGTGGGCCATGCGTCCGACAACTGCGAAGCACCTGCACACTGTGTAAACTGTGGCGGTAATCATGCCGCGTACTCACGTTCTTGTTCTTTCTGGAAAAAAGAAAAAGAAATCATCACTTTAAAGATAAAAGAAAACATTACATTTAAAGAAGCAAGAAAAAGAGTCTCGCCATTTTATGGCCCTACATATGCTGATGCGGCGCGCCAGGGGGCAGTGTCGCACCAGCCTTCGCCACTCCTTCGGCCTGCGCAGAGCGAGCCATTGGCTGTGGCGCCTGCCCCCAAGGCGGCAGTAGTTGAGTCTACTCCGCCTACTATTGAACAGAGACCAGGGACTCCAGGGTCCTCGGGTCTCAAGGCCTCACCTCGCCAGGCGAGGCCCAAGCTTCAAAAAACCAGCTCGCATGAGCGGGCATCCAGTGCCTCCGAGGAGGCAATGGATACGGCGGCACCTCTGGTGCCAAAAGAGCGGCGCGGCTCTCTGGAGCGCGCCAAGAAAACTAAAAAGCTCATAACAGGGCCTGATAATAGCCCTGCTACTTGAGCTCGACCTTTCAGTTTAAACAAGTCACTCCCTTAACGTACACACAGCACTACTTTACTTCCAATATGGAAACACAAATTTTACATTGGAACGTCAGAGGCCTGCTTAAAAACCTCGACGACGTCCAAGAGCTTTTATACAAACACTCACCTCGAGTGCTGTGTGTACAGGAAACACATCTTAAATCCTCCAATACAAATTTTTTACGTGCTTACGTCATATACCGAAAGGACCGTGATGATGCTGTGGCGTCATCCGGTGGCGTAGCCATTATTATTAACCAAGGAGTAGCGTGTACACATTTACCACTCCAGACATCCCTTGAGGCGGTGGCTGTTCGAGCAATACTCTTAACAAACTCGTCACCATCTGCTCTTTGTATGTACCTCCCCACCAACGTCTTGAAAAACGTGAATTTCAGTCCCTAATAGACGAACTACCGGAACCTTATTTGCTTCTTGGGGACCTAAATGCACATAGTGGACTGTGGGGCGATTCTCGCTGTGATGCACGAGGTCGTCTCATTGAACAATTTCTCTTCTCTTCCGGCGCCTGTTTGTTGAATAGGAAAGAGCCAACCTACTATAACGTTGCCAACAAAACTTACTCGTCTATCGACCTCAGCATCGTATCACCTTCACTCCTACCCCTACTCAAATGGAAAATCATAAATAATCTATATGGTAGTGACCATTTTCCTGTAGTGCTGAGTTCACAAACAACATATGAAGGTCCTCTACACGTTCCCAAATGGCTGATAAAAAAAGCAGACTGGGAACAGTTCCATAACACTACACGTTTGAGTTGGACAGACTTATGTAGGTTAAACATAGATGAAGCTGTGCAGTATTTCACAGCTTTTCTAACTGACGCAGCAGCCAGGTGCATACCGCAAACATCTGGAATGCCCGGCAAACGACACGTCCCATGGTGGAACACGGAGTGTCGTAATGCGCGAAAGGAACAGAACAGGGCATGGAGGTTGCTGAGCAACTCGCCAACAGCGGAAAATCTTGACACGTTCAAGAAAATAAAGTCTCAAGGAAGGAGAACGCGTCGGCAGGCCAGAAGAGAAAGCTGGCAGAAGTTTTTGTCGGGGATCAATTCATACACACAGGAGGCAAAAGTCTGGAACATGGTCGGTAGGATAGCAGGGAAACAAGTACACACACTTCCACTTGTAAACACTCAAGGTGATACCTTGGAATATCAGGCAAACTTCCTCGGGGCACACTTTGAACGGGTATCCAGCTCGTCCCACTATACTGACACTTTCCAAAAATACAGAACAAGAATAGAAAAGCAGAAACTCGAACACAAATGCACTAGATCCGAGGCATATAACCAAGCTTTCAGTCTAGCTGAGCTGCAAATGTCTCTAAACTCCTGCAGTACTTCTGCCCCAGGTTCTGACCGTGTGATGTATGAAATGTTAAAAAACCTACCAAACGAAACCCGTAAAACCTTACTTTGTTTGTACAATGCTATTTGGTCTTCTGGCACTATTCCTACCTCCTGGAAAGAGGCTATTGTTATTCCCATTTTGAAAGAGGGCAAGGACCCTTCTTTACCCTCGAGTTATAGGCCTAAAGCACTTACAAGCTGCTTGTGCAAAGTCTTCGAAAAAATGATAAACTGCCGACTTGTACATTTCCTTGAAACAAATAATTTGCTCGACCCATTTCAGTGCGGGTTTCGAGAAGGTAGATCCACCACAGACCACCTTGTTCGTATCGAGGCACAGATCAGAGACGCCTTCGTCCATAAACAATATTTTCTCTCTGTGTTCCTAGATATCGAAAAGGCGTATGATACAACATGGCGGTTCGGCATTCTAAGAGACCTGTCTCACCTTGGTGTGCGCGGAAGAATGTTTCATATAATCGAAAGTTACCTGTCAAAGCGGACATTCCGTGTCCGTCTGGGCAGTGTGCTTTCCCAAACATTTGTCCAGGAAACAGGCGTGCCACAAGTTGGCGTGCTTAGTTGCACACTTTTTATTATCAAAATGAACTCTTTGCACTTGTCCATTCCCCGCAATATGTTCTATTGTACATTTGTCGACGACGTTCAGCTTGGCTTCAAGTCATGCAACTTGGTCATGTGTGAGCGGCAGGTTCAGCTGGGTTTAAATAAGATCTCCAAATGGGCAGATGAAAACGGATTTCGACTTAACCCACAAAAAAGCACGTGTGTTTTGTTCTCTCGAAAGAGAGGCATGCACTCGGAACCTGACATTCGACTGAACGGGCAACGTCTGTCCGTCAAAGCCGAGCATAATTCTTAGGCCTAATCTTGGACAACAAGTTGACCTTCGTGCCGTACATCATGTATCTAAAAACAAAATGTTTAAAAACCATGAATGTTTTAAAAGTGTTGTCACGTACTACTTGGGGTAGTGATAGGCAATGCCTCATGAACCTCTATAGAAGCCTCATTCGCACCCGCTTAGATTATGGGGCCGTTGTCTATCAGTCTGCTACTCAAAGTGCCTTGAAGATGCTGGACCCCGTGCACCATTTGGGCATCCGCCTTTCTACGGGTGCTTTTCGCACCAGCCCCGTAGAAAGCCTTTACGTTGAGTCAAATGAGTGGTCGCTTCATCTGCAAAGAACCTACATGTCCTTTGTTTATTTCCTTAAGGTGAAAGCAGACAAGAGGCACCCCTCTTACTCTACTATAAATGGCTTGTCGAGCTCCATTCTTTTTCAAAACAGGCCTTCAATGAGGCAGCCCTTTTCAGTTCGCCTGAAGAGTCTAGCTGAGGACACTGGAGTGTCACTCGAACACAATTTAATGGCTCCTGTAGCACACCCGCCACCGTGGCAGTGGCAGACTACAGATTGCGATGTGTCTTTTTTAGAAGTTACTAAACATGCGCCTATTGCCCATATTCGAACATACTTCTTGGAACTTCAACACAAATATACACGTCCTGAGTTTTTTACAGATGCCTCTAAGTCTAACTTCTCTGTGTCCTACGCTGCTGTTGGCCCTTCCTTTTCGGATGCTGGCCCTCTACATCCAGACACAAGTATCTTCACGGCGGAAGTTTACGCGATACTTGTGGCAGCTAAACACATCAAACAATTACAAATACAAAAAGCAGTAATTTATACAGACTCCCTTAGTGTGGTAACGGCTCTGCACAGTCTTAAAAAACAAAAAAACCCTGTCCTCATCTCACTTTACTCTATTTTATGCACACTTTACACACTCAACCAACATGTTGTAGTGTGCTGGGTGCCAGGGCATCGTGAGATTCAAGGCAACGTGATGGCGGATCAGCTTGCTGCATCCGTCCACGAGGGCACCGCCACTACACCCATATTAATCCCGGCCCTTGATCTTAAGCCGTCTCTCAAACGAAACATCAGAGACTTCTGCCAGAGCAAGTGGAATACACACACACAAAACAAACTACACATTATTAAGCCACACCTTGGTCATTGGCTGCCAGTATCAAAATCGCGTTATACAGAGGTAATACTAACGAGACTCAGGATAGGACACACATACGCAACAGACACACATCTTTTGTCTAGTGACGATCCACCATTGTGCGACAAATGTGGTGAAACATTAACAGTCCTTCACATACTAATCCAGTGTAAACATTTAGAAACTCTAAGAAAACAACATTTTCCATTACTCTACCGACAACATATACCTTCACACCCTGCAATGTTTGTCGGTAGGGAACCACTTTTTAGTCATAAATCATTGTTAGCGTTTTTATAAGAAATTCACAGCTTTCATGTCATATACCCGGGCATACCGTAGCATGACCTCTCCAGAGAGGTTTTTGCTGCGGTGGCTAAACAAGAAAGCACATGCCTCACGGCCCTTGGACGCAAGGGTTTGAACGAGTGAGGCACTTGTGCTAATGCCATACATATCCACCATCGTCTTTTATTATCACCAACTTTTGTCATCTGTTCACACCACACACACCTTCCACGGCATGGTCATGATTTTATTATTTGTATGTTTTTACCCGCCTTACTGCGAGGAATTTTATGGCCCTTATACAGCCACTTATCACAATCATTGTCCATATTTTTAGTAAGATGAACTGGCGCTCTTTGGCCGTGAATCGGCCCTTGCGCCATAAAACATCAAACATCATCATCTATCCGTACGTCCGTCTGCTAGTCTGTCCGTCGGTCCGAGCGTCTGTCCGTGCGTCTATCTAGTAAACACTCCAAGTACCATCATCTCGCATACCCTGTGGCACATGCCCACTTTGTGCGTCCGTCTATTTGTCCGTCCGTCTGTTACACTGTAAAAACTTTTACAGCCATAAGGGT
The DNA here is from genome assembly GCF_043290135.1 of Rhipicephalus microplus. Taxonomy (NCBI): domain Eukaryota; kingdom Metazoa; phylum Arthropoda; class Arachnida; order Ixodida; family Ixodidae; genus Rhipicephalus; species Rhipicephalus microplus. Next base: position 206,964,941 of record NC_134704.1, read on the forward strand.
GTATTTGTTTTGTCCTATGGACAACACATTTTAGGGTGTCTAAGAACACCCTAAACAATAAGGTGTTTAGAAACATTCTGAAACCGTAGGGTGTAAAGAAACGTTACACCCTACCTCAATAGGTGTTTATGAACACCCCTAAACTACAGGTGTTGGATGAAGCTACACCCATGCGAGTGGTGTGTACACTGAAAAACCCCTTGAAACGATGGCAGCTATGTGGATAAGCATACTTGATCAAATGAAGCACAATTAACGGGACAACAAAAGCAGAGACACAGGATGTGAGGCTTAGTCTTGTGTGTTGAGGACAGCCGTTCATAGCACTTCTTTCCATCAAATATGCATCAACGTCTGGCCCAAGCCTCAATTTTTCTCAGGGATAAGCATATATGATGCTTCTTTGTGGCTGACAGGGGAGAAGGAAGGTACTGGTGTCACCCACTGCACTTATACCTGCGTGCATGCAGCTCATAAATAAGGTGCCGTGGTCTTGAATGAGCTGCATAAGACCAGTGTATATATTTGTAGGTTGACCGGGCCAAAAACGACAAAGTAGGACGCGACAAGCACTTACACATGCACACGCAAACACAAACACACACACACACACACACCACACCACTGTAGTGCAAGCAGTAACCTGCAGCGTAACGTTCAATTGAACATAACGCCGAAGCAAAAATAATTAGGCCCATATGTTCCCATCTGCCTTCATTATAAAAAACTGCAAGTCTGACAAACAGGACTTTGATGGCATTCTGCAAAATTTTGAAATATCTCACGTGACCAAGTTTTTTCTCTCTATAATAGAAATTCATTGCTTTCAATACAATAAGCCCCACAACTTTCAAAAACCTTTGCGCTAGTCGGGCAAACGACTGAAAGGTATGGCGTTGATTGACACCTATATTATAAAAAAAAACACGTAGAAAGACTAAGCAAGTTTTTGGAGTCACTATTACCACCTACTGTATCACGTAGTATAATTTTCGGCGTTAAAAATGAGAGCATTTGACAAGGTAGTGTAATTGGGGTTGTATTATTATAATGTCAGTGTTGGCATTCTTCTAACTGCAAAACCAAAGCTTGTCACTGCTGCTTGCACAATCATCTTCAGCTGCTGAGATGACTGGTGCCTTCGACAGAAGTGGGGCGAAGCTGTTCTTTCTGTACAGGAAATTCAATCCAAGAAACCTTAAATACACAAGGAACAATCACCGAAATTTCATAGAATGCAACATACAGTATGCACCCTGCATAGCTAACTGCTTTCTTATGTGTAAGTATAAATTGAGTGCATAGCAAGCATATTCAGTGGCGTCTGGCTACAATGCAAAGAGAAATGCTGGAAAAGGTATGGTGAGCAATAAACGCCACAAAAAGCGTGCTGTGGCAGACTCAATGTACCTTTCGTGCCATAGATATGAACCTTAGCTTACCCTTTCAGCTTGCTCGCGCAGGCAAATAAACAGGTGCTGCTCCAAGTTGATAATGTTTCATCAGCTGCATGCATCGACCAATCTAATTGAATGTCAAGTTCCATGCTTAAGTATGCATCAACACAGCTGCATGTGTATTTCTGCAGATCTACCATGGTACTCATTCGATTAGTTTATTAAAAGGAACACAGTACGACGCGCAAGAACACATATATATTCTATCTGTATTGCACAAAAGAACAATGCCACTGAGCATACATGACGATATGCGTATTGAGAAGGTGTTACGTGCAGGTAACTTGTGAAATTAAGTACTGTATAGTTACGTGTTAAATACGAATGATACTAGTGTTCTTGAATGGGCTCACATTGACAAGATTATATAACGGAAGAATTGGCTATTGGTTCATTCCACGTCAGACGTCCCAGCCATTTTGGCGACCATGTCAATTGTATTCGAAAAAAATCGCGTTGATTTTACTGCATTAAAAAGGTAACTGTTAGAATATTTTGCAGACAAATAAATTTTGATCACGCGGCTCCCTGCTGAACTTTTCCGAAGTTCGTCTAGATGTTTGGGAAAAAAATTATTTCATAAGTGCCTCTTCTTCTTCCGTGCCTACTTTGGTCTACAAGCTAAGTGAAGGGCTTGCGTAAAGTGTTTGAAGCTCAGTAATATTATTACCACATTTTGAACACATACGCCTTAAATATTTAGCTGAAATGTTAGATCTGCATTTTTTTATATCATTACTGCACTTTGAATGAATATCTGAGGAGTGAATACTTAATCCACATAAGGTATATTTGGAGGAAAAATATTTTAGACATCTCAAGCTGTCAAGCTTTATGGAAAAAAATCGCAAACTTCACAAAAGAGTTGTTTTGTCTATAATGAGATGCAACTTGCATCATGCGGTGGTTGAATTAAAAAAAACTTTTTACCTAAATCGAAAGAAAATAAACATTTCTTTTCATGTGCCAAATTTTGTCTTAGCAATTTATGTTTTCTGAAAAAGATCACAGCATATCCACGGAGTGAATGATGATGAGTGTGGCGTAGCGTTCGTCCGTCCAGACCCACAAACGGATCGACAGACAGTCTGACACAAGTGTAGACGGACAGAAAAATGGACGGATTCACGGACAGACCAACACACGGAAGCCCGGACGGATGGATGCATAGACGAACAGACCAAAGCACAACTGTACGGACGAACTAATCCTTCCCCGAATCATCATTTTGTCCGTGTATATGCCGCAAAAACCACTAACGCTATCTATTGTGCAACTCAAATTGGCTACATAATATTAGTACGACTACAGAAGAGGGAACGACCAACGGCCTCAAGAGCTTTGCCCCTAAATGAATTTTGAAGTTGCTGGAAGAACCCGCGCCAAACGAGATCACAGATATCACAGTGAACACGCGTAAAACCATATTGGCCATGGACGTTTTACATGCTGCGGCACTTAATATACTGCGCGACGTCAACAAGCTGGGGGGAATAAAAGTTCGCTCCTACATTCTTGTGAACTCTAACGTCGTCACTGGAGTCATCTACGATGTGAATACTGCCATTTCCAGCTCCGACTTAAATGTTTTGGTCAAACCAGCAGATGAAGCAAGCGTAATCGCAGAAGTTGTCCGTTTGGAAAACTCACGCTGCTTGAAGGTCAAGTTCAAGGGCGACTCTTTTCCTTCACACGTAAAGGTGGGCCATTTTCGGCATTCTGTGCAACCTTTCGTACCGAAGCCCTTACAGTGTTATAAGTGCATGAGGATGGGCCACGTGAAAAGCGTATGCGAAAATAAGACGGTGTCACTCGTTGCGCGGAAGCCCATTCTGCGAATGAATGCGAAGCAACTACCCTGAAATGCTCAAATCGTCATGGGTCACATGCAGCTTCGTCAAAATAATGCCCCAAAATCCATAGAGAATTAGCGGTATTGAAACAAATGGTCAGAGACAATTTGTCGTATCGAGAGGCTGCCAGGAGCGTCCGAAAGAGGCGTCATTGTCGCCGCCGTTCATCAAAGAATGCCGCAGACGCTGCGTCGAAAGCGCCACACCACCATCCTTCTCTTCCACCGCCCTTGCCTCCCACACCGAAGGCGGCCAGCACGGTCAACAGACCAACGAGCAGCACTGTTGCAGATTAATCAGTTTGGCCTTCATTGCCGAAATCACAGCCACCTGCAAATTCCAAGCGCACATCGACAATCACTTCACTCCAGCCAGCCGCTCACAAGCTGCCTGAGGAGGACACAGAAGTCATCAGAATGTTCCGAAAACTGCTGGATGTCATGCGGAATCTGTGCGGCAGCCTGAAGTCTTCTCTCGCTCAGAGTGCACAAGTACTGGATGCTTTAAGTCCAGTATTGGCAAGTCTCCAGTAGCAACCTTGGCTCGACCAATTTTCTCCTTCCGCAACGACGTCCGACAAGCGTCGATAATGCAGTGAAGCGCGAGAGACCTAAGGTCCCGCATCTCTTCATTTCGTCAATATGTATTCATGAATCTTATTTCTATAATAGTTATATGTGAACCAAACGTGCAACAACCTCCTAAACTATCAGGGTATGAATCTTTCGTTTCTTCAACGTGCGAGGAGTGCAGCAAGGTGGTTGTTTACATTCGCACAGATTTCACATATGTGCATCGCGCAGTTCAACCGCATGATGACAATCAATGTGTCTGCTTACGTGTTAAAAAAGAAAATGTGTCATTCACACTCATCGGTGTCTACATATCACCAACCAGGATATTTCAACAAAAACCGACTACGAGACATACTGACAACAGCTACGAGCCCGTGGGTTATAACTGAAGACATCAACGCACATCACTTAATCTGGGGTAGTTCGACGATCAACGCTAAAGAAAGAAACCTCATGTCATTCCCCTCCAAGCATCAACTATGTTTCTTAAATGATGGCAGTCCTACATACCAGCGGGGCCTTACATACAGCAGTTGCCTCGATTTGACTCTGGTATCCAGAAACTTGCGGTCGCAAGTGCACTGGTTTTCAGACATCGAAACGCATGGGAGTGACCACATTCCAAGCTATATGCGAATAAGGAGTCTTACTAACTCCTCTCCTATGTCCACAATACGAAGAATGGATTGATCCAAATTTCAGCGACTCATGGAAAATACATGCCGTGAAGACCCTGACCTGAATTTCGAGGAAGTCATCACAGAGGCAATGAGGGAAGCTTCCTGTCTTCTCCCGTTCACCGGCAAGCGTTCAGATTTCGACGTTGAACTGAAAAACTGTGCGCGCTTTGCCGAAGGATGAAAAGGAGATACAGGCACACGAAAGCAATATGCGACCTGAGGCTGGCACGATGCATAAAGAAAAAAGTCCAACGACGTTTATACAAATTTGAACAGGAACACTGTAAATCATTCTGCGAATCATTGCATACACGAAAGCCGTTGCCACGCATCTGGAGCACTATTCGTGGCCTGCGCTCGACTCCCATACAAAAACATCCTTTCATGGCTTTAGCCCTACATTTAGACCACACCCAACTTGAAGTGACAAATCAGTTTTGTACGCGAATCGCTGGTGTGTCCGCCTTGTCCGCTGGCACCATTAGGAATGTTATCCCTGAAAACCGCATCTCCGAAATTGACAATCTTTTCACTGTAGAAGAACTTGGCGCATCTTTGGCGGCTTCCCAGCGATCATCTTCACCAGGACCCGATGGTATCACCTACACCGCTCTAGCCAACCTTCAACCGGAGGCTAGGGAACATTTCTTAAGCTATTACAACCACTCATCGCAGGCGGGCATTGTTACCCAAGATTGGAAGATAAGTAGACTTGTGCCACTACTTAAAGCAGGAAATTCAACATTTGGTTTGACATCATTTCGCCCTATCGCCCTCGCAAGTTGCGTAGGAAAAGTCATGAAAAGGATGATACTTACATGTCTGGAATGGTACCTCGAGCGCTACAACGTATACCCAAACTGCATGACGGCTTTCGGCGAGGTAGGTCATCTCTTGACAACGTGATTGATCTCACAACATTTATCCAGCAACAAAAGAGCCTCAAGCGCATACCACTGCCACTCTCCCTCGACGTCAAAGGGGCTTATGATAACGTGACACATAAAGCCATCCAAGATTCTTTGGAAGCTGTCGGAATCGGTGGTTGGATGTTCCAATGGATCCAGGATTATTTGACGAGAATGACCTTTTTTGTACAAACCTCAGATGGACCTACCACCAATTACTATACCTGCCGTGGCGTCCGTCAGAGCGCCATATTAAGTCCCACTTTATTTAACCTCGTGAAGGTGGGACTTCGTGAAATTTTGCCAAGTACTATCTTCATATTCATATATGCTGACGATATTTGTCCATGGTCTTCGGCTGTAACTCGTCTACAAGTGCGTGCAAGAGTCAAGCAGGCTGCCACCCTGACATGCTCATATCTCCGCAAGCAAGGTCTTTCCGTCTCAACGGAGAAATGTGCATTGGTTGCGTTTACTCGCAGAGCCATGACACCATACCCCGTTACCGTCAATGGACAAAATATTCCATACCAGAAGAACTATCGCTTCCTGGGTGTGACTATTAACAGGGACCTTTCGTGGATTGCCCACTGCGAACACCTGAAGAGAAGGTCAACTTCCATCGTCCATATAATGCGGTTCTTCTGCGGAAAATCTTGCGGCACATCGATAAGGTGAATGATGCAGCTATACAGGGCACTGTTTCTGGGTTTTTGTCCTGGCTGTTACTGGCGAGTACATGCAAGACGAACACCCACATCATCGAAAGTCTGCTAGGACAAGCACTACGCGTGTGCTTAGGATTGCCGCGATGCACCTCAACCTACGGGGCAATTATGATCGCAAGAGAGCATCCAATTCAAACATACATCACACTGACAATTTGACAGTCCTTATAAGACACCTCTGCCGAGTTCCTGGTCACTATGTTGCAGTGTTGTCACTTCAAAGACCACAAGCGATGTTTTCAAAGATTATATCTGCCCATAGAGAATGCGTTCCTTTCGGCTTCACTCCAGCAACAAGACCAGCGTCACCTCCGTGGTGCCTACAACAACCACAGGTGTGCCTCACTATTCCGGGAATAACGAAAAAGAGCCGTCATTCAACAGTGGTCCTACGACAGGTGACATTGTCGCTACTCAACGAAAAATATGGCCCGAGGACCCAGATATACACCTATGGATCGGTCTCTACTGACAGCTCCACTGGTGCTGTTGTAATCCCAGCGTACCAGGTCACTGTAAAGTTCAAACTGTCGCATAGGACAACATCCACAGCAGTGTAGCTTGCCGCCTTACGTGTGCTAAACTTTATATAGCGGAAGCCCGACCTCAAAAATGGGCTGTGTTCTGCAACTCCAAGCCATCCCTTCAGAGCTTGCAATCAGCTTTACGACAAAGGGAGCATCAACAACTAGTGAATGAAATAACAGAAGTGAATCACGAAGTTTTATCGAAAGGACATGACGTGGTGTTCCAGTGGTTACCGGGACATTGTGGTATTGTCGGTAAGGACGTTGCTGATAATGCTGTCCGATGTGCCAACGCGGACGCCCAGACAACCCCAATTCTATTGCGAGAACTGACGCTGCAAGGGGATTTCACTCGTTCGCTAACACCATGTCGGAAACTTGGCTGAGTGACCACACTGTCAGGAACCGCCGCCTACACAAATTGGACCCATCTAGAAAGCCTCAAGTTCTATCGGACCTCTCCCGCCAGGATGCAAGCAGGAGGAGGAGCAGGAAGAAAGTTTAAGCGGAAAGACAGGTAGGTTAGCCAGTTCTTAGACCGGCTGGCTACACTGTGCTGGAGAAATGGGTGAGGGGAATGAAAGATGTTAAAAAATATTGCGAAGAGAGAGAGAAATTACAAAAAAAAATTGCGACAGAGGAAAGGCCATATCAAAGAGTATAAGACACTAAAGTCTGTCTCCGAGGCCAGTTGTCCGCAAAAAGCGCAGCAAAGCTTTGAAAACCTTCTGGGCTGAGGATAGGCTCGGCCAATGACCCAGAATCCTTTGTTTCGACAAAGGCTGATCGTCCAGACTATCCAGAGCTGCAGTGAGTTCTTGTCTTTTCGCGTTGAAATGAGTGCACTCACACAGAAGGTGCGCGATGGTTTCTTCGCAACTGCAGTAAGTGCATGTAGGAGAGCTGGCCATCCCAATGAGATAAAAGTATGCGTTCGTGAAGGCCACTCCAAGCCACAGGCGGCTTAGAAGAGTCTCCTAAGTTCGAGATAACCTTGAGGGAAGACGAAGCTGCAGATCGGGATCCAAGTTATGGAGGCGCGCGTTTGCGAAGTCTGTTGAGTTCCACTGTACCAGTGTGAGGTCACGTGCAAGCGAACGAAGTCTTGTCGCTGCGTTGGTTCTTGAGAACGGGATGGCTGTGTATTGGGTACCATCGTGTGCAGATCTAGTGGCCTGATCTGCGCGGTCAATTCCATATATGCCGCAATGAACTGATATCCACTGATACGCTATGCTGTGCTGTTTTTCGGTTACTTGGTGATGAAAAAGCTTTATTTTAGCTAATAACTGTTCATTGGGTCCATGGCGAAAGGGTGATATAAGACATTAAAGAGATGCTTTCGACTCCGTGAAGATACCCCGCAGGGGCGCCTGCGCAAGTAGGCGTTTGGTGTGTAGCGACACCACGGACCCGAGCTAACGGGGGAGTTTCGGCTCCCTCCCACGCCTAGCCGTGCGTGGCTTTGCCCTGTCCGGGGAAAAGGGGATCCTGCGGGTTGAGCTGACGCTGCGTGATGTGACCTTTTAAGGCCCCCCGGCAGAGGCAACACACCCCTTTGGCCCCGGCTTCACGTAGACGGCACCCCTGGGCTGACCCACCCAGGGGAAATCGGCAGTCGCCTTTTCCTATCTCTCTCTCCCTACATCTTCGTCTTTTGTTCTCACTTTACATCTTTCCTGTCTTCTACTCTCTTCTGTATACTTCCAATTTTCCTGGCGGCAAGGGTTAACCCTGTGCAAATAGCTTACCTTGGTCTAGGCGCATTGGGTTATGGCAGTGTTGTACGGCTGACGTCTGCAAGCTTTCAGCACCTGTAGACTTGCAGCGTCACCTTGTTGGGCTCCGTGGTGGGTGGCCGCCAACGCTGCTGAACAAAAATAAGACCGGCATGCAAGGCGCATTTCCTCTACTATCTGATCGTACCGGCCTAAAGCGGGTACGCACCGACGACATAAATCTCTTCAACCAGCCAATAGAAACTTTTCCCCACTTCCACGTCATTCACTGTGAAAAAACCGGAAAGCAAGCCAGGACCGTATCTCCTTTCGTAGTTGCCAGGTGTCTTACGGAAACTCTCGGGGCTGGATACAAACTAACCAAAATGGCGAGCGGAGACCTTCTTCTAGAAATTCGGGACAAAACAAATATGTAAAGCTAAACAGCCTCTCAACGTTTGGTGACGTACCGATCACCATAACACCACACCGATCCATGAACACCACTCGCGGAGTGGTATCTGATGCAGACTTACTTGAACTCACCGAGACTGAACTTTTGGAAGGGTGGAAGAGCCAAAATGTCAATAATGTACAGAGAATTATCATCAGAAGAGATAATAAGGAAATTCCAACGAAACACTTGATACTCACGTTTGCATCCAGTAAACTACCAGATTCCATTCAAACAGGGTACACGAAAACATCTATCAGGCCGTATATACCAAATCCTCGTCGTTGCTTCCAATGCCAGAAGTATGGCCATGGCTCTAAAACCTGTCGTGGTCGCCAGACTTGTGCACAATGTGGAGTCCTAGGCCACGTGTCCGAGAACTGCAAAGAACCGGCACACTGTGTGAACTGCGAAGGAAACCATGCCGCATATTCACGCTCCTGCACATACTGGAAAAAAGAAAAAGAAATAATTACATTGAAGGTGAAGGAGAACATTACGTTTAAGGAAGCACGGCGAAGAGTCGCTCCATTCTATGGACCTACATACGCTGATGCGGCGCGTCAGGGGGCACCGCCGCACCAGCCCTCGCCACCCCTTCGGCCCGCGCAGAGCGAGCCGTCGGCTGTGGCACCTGCCCCCAAGGCGGCTGTAGCCCAGGCTACACCGCCTACTCTCAAACAGAGACCGGAGACTCCAGAGTCTTCGGGTCTCAAGGCCTCCCCTCACCAGGCGAGGCCCAAAATCCAAACTAACAGCCCGCACGTGCGGGCATCCAGTGCCTCCGAGGAGGCAATGGATACGTCGGCACCCTTGGTACCGAAAGAGCGGCGTGGCTCCTTGGAGCGCGCCAAGAAAACAAAAAAACAAATAACAGGGCCTGGTGATGGCCCTGTTAAGTGAACTCAAACTCCCCGTCTAAACAGCCACTTGTTTTTCGTACACACAGCATTATTTTACATTCACCATGAACACTCAAATTATACAATGGAACGTCAGGGGCCTTCTCAGAAACCTTGACGACATCCAAGAACTCCTACACGAACACTCACCAAAAGTGCTGTGTGTACAAGAAACACACCTTAATTCAAAACAAACAAATTTTCTTCGCAAACACGTTATTTTTCGAAAGGACCGTGATGATGCCGTGACATCATCCGGAGGTGTTGCCATCATAGTGAATCAAGAAATTGCATGCACACACTTACAACTCCAAACATCCCTTGAGGCAGTGGCTGTTCGAGCGGTTCTTTTTGATAAACTGATCACAATCTGCACGATTTACATTCCTCCTAGTTATCAGCTACAAAAACGTGATTTACACTCTTTAATTGATGAACTTCCGGAACCTTATGTTCTCCTTGGAGACTTTAATGCGCATAGCAGGCTATGGGGAGACTCTCGGTATGACGCGCGAGGTCGACTGATCGAACAGTTCCTTCTCTCGTCGAGCGCGTGTCTCCTAAACCGAAAAGAACCAACCTATTATAATCTCGCGAATAACACCTACTCCTCCATAGACCTGAGCATAGTATCTCCATCTCTTGTGCCTCTACTCCAGTGGAAAGTCGTCAGTATCCGTACGGAAGTGACCACTTCCCCGTAGTTTTGAGCACGACAGTAACTGAGTGTCCATCACGTGTTCCCAAGTGGCTCATAAACAGAGCCGACTGGGAACAGTTTTATACTATTGCTAGTCTAGGTTGGAATGACATCCGCACTTTGAACATTGATGTTGCGGTGAACTACTTCACAGCGTTTTTGATCGATGCTGCAACAAAATGCATCCCACAAACAAATGGACACCCTGGAAAACGACGTGTGCCATGGTGGAACTCTGAATGCCGAAACGCGCGCAAACAGCAAACCAGAGCTTGGAGGCTGCTTCGGAACTCGCCGACAGCCGAAAATCTTGAAACCTTCAAGAAAATAAAGTCTCAAGGCAGGAGAACGCGTCGGCAGGCCAGCAGAGAAAGCTGGCAGAAGTTTTTATCAGGGGTTAATTCATACACACAGGAGGCTAAAGTCTGGGACATGGTCCATAGGATAGCAGGAAAACAAGTACACACACTTTCACTCGTAAACACTCAGGGTGATACCTTGGAAGATCAGGCAAACTTCCTCGGTGCACACTTCGAACAGGTATCCAGCTCGTCCCACTATACTGACACTTTCCAAAAGTACAGAACAAGAATAGAAAAGCAGAAACTTGAACATAAATCCACTAGATACGAGAGATATAACCAAGCTTTCAGTCTTGGTGAGCTCCGAACATCTCTGAACTCCTGCAGTACTTCTGCCCCAGGTTCTGACCGTGTGATGTATGAAATGTTAAACAACCTACCAAACAAAACCCGAAAAACCTTACTTTGTTTGTACAATGCTATTTGGTCTTCTGGCACTATTCCTACCTCCTGGAAAGAGGCTATTGTTATTCCCATTTTGAAAGAGGGCAGGGACCCTTCTTTAGCTTCGAGTTATAGGCCTATTGCACTTACAAGCTGCTTGTGCAAAGTCTTCGAAAAAATGATAAACTGCCGACTTGTACACTTTCTTGAAACAAACAATTTGCTCGACCCATTTCAGTGCGGGTTTCGAGAGAGTAGATCCACGACAGACCACCTTGTTCGTATCGAGGCACAGATCAGAGACGCCTTCGTCCATAAACAATATTTTCTCTCCGTGTTCCTCGATATCGAAAAGGCTTACGATACAACATGGCGTTTTGGAATTCTAAGAGACCTATCCAACCTTGGCGTGCGCGGAAGAATGTCTCACATAATCAAAAGTTACCTGTCAAACCGGACATTCCGTGTCCGAGTGGGCACGGTTCATTCTCAAACATTTGTCCAGGAAACAGGCGTTCCACAAGGTGGTGTACTTAGCTGCACACTTTTTCTCATAAAAATGAATTCCTTGCGCTTGACCATCCCTCGCAATATGTTTTATTGTACATATGTGGATGACGTCCAGCTTGGCTTTAGGTCTTGCAATCTGGCAATGTGTGAGCGGCAGGTTCAGTTAGGTTTAAACAAGCTCTGAAAATGGGCAGAGGAAAACGGATTCCGACTGAACCCACAAAAAAGCACGTGTGTCCTGTTCTCCAGAAAGAGAGGCATGCACTCAGAACCCGACATTGAACTGAACGGTCAGCGTCTGTCTGTTAATACGGAGCATAAATTCCTAGGATTAATCTTGGACAACAAGTTGACCTTCGTACCGCACATCAAGTATCTAAAAACAAAATGTTTAAAAGCCATGAATGTTTTAAAAGTGTTGTCACGTGCTAGGTGGGGTAGTGACAGGCAATGTCTCATGAACCTATATAGAAGCCTCATTCGCACCCGCTTAGATTATGGGGCTGTTGTTTATCAGTCTGCGACTCAAAGTGCTTTGAAGATGCTGGACCCCGTGCACCATTTGGGCATCCGCCTTTCTACGGGTGCTTTTCGCACCAGCCCCGTAGAAAGCCTTTATGTTGAGTCAAATGAGTGGTCGCTTCATCTGCAGAGAACTTACATGTCCTTTGTTTATTACCTTAAGGCGAAAGCAGACAAGAAGCACCCCTCATATTCTACTATTAATGATCTGTCGAGCTCAATTTTGTTTCAAAACAGGCCTTCGATGAGGCAGCCCTTCTCTATTCGCCTGAAGAGTCTAGCTGAGGAAACTGGAATCTCACTAGAACACAGTTTAATGGCTCCTGTAGCATATCCGCCACCGTGGCAATGGCAGACTATAGACTGCGATGTGTCTTTCCTAGAAGTTACAAAACATGCACCTGTTGCCCATATCCGAACATACTTTTTGGAACTTCAACACAAATACACATGTCCTGAGTTCTTCACAGATGCCTCCAAGACCAACTCCTCTGTGTCCTACGCTGCTGTAGGCCCATCCTTTTCGGATGCTGGTCCACTACATCCACGCACAAGTATCTTCACAGCGGAAGCGTACGCGATACTTGTGGCAGCTAAACACATCAAACAATTACAAATACAAAAAGCAGTAATTTATACAGGCTCCCTAAGTGTGGTAACGGCTCTGCACAGTCTTAAAAAACAAAAAAACGCAGTCCTTGTCTCACTTTACTCTATTTTATGCACACTTTACACACTCAAACAACATGTTGTAGTGTGCTGGGTGCCAGGGCACCGTGAGATTCAAGGCAACGTGAGGGCGGATCAGCTCGCTGCATCCGTGCACAAAAGCACTGCCCCTACACACATATCAATCCCGGCCCTCGATCTTAAACCATCCCTCAAACGAAACCTCAGAGTATACTGGCAGAGCAAGTGGGATACACACACACAAAACAAACTACACGTTATTAAGCCACAAATTGGTCATTGGCCGCCCGTATCGAAATCGCGTTATACAGAGGTGATACTAACGAGACTCAGGATAGGACACACATACACGACACACACACACCTTTTGTCCGGTGGCGATCCACCATTGTGTGACAGATGTGGTGAAGCATTGACAGTCCTTCACATTTTAATTGAGTGCAAACAATTGGACACTGTAAGAAAACAACACTTTCCATTACCCTACCGACAACATATACCTTTACACCCTGCAATGTTTGTCGGTAGGGAACCGCTTTTTAGTTATAAATCATTGTTAGCGTTTTTAAAAGAAATTCATAGCTTTCATGTCATATACCCGGGCATACCGTAGCATGACCTCTCCAGAGAGGTTTTTGCTGCGGTGGCTACACAAGAAAGCACATGCCTCACGGCCCTTGGACGCAAGGGTATGAATGAGTGAGGCACTTGTGCTAATGCCATACATATGCACCATCGTCTTTTATTATCACCAACTTTTGTCATCTATTCACATCACACACACCTTTCACCGCATGGTCATGATTTTATTACTTGTATGTTTTTACCCGCCTTACTGCGAGGAATTTTATGGCCCTTATACAGCCGCTTATCACAATCATTGTCCATAATTTTAGTAAGATGAACTGGCGCTCTTTGGCCGTGAAATGGCCCTTGCGCCATAAAACATCAAACATCAACTCCGTGAAGATAGACCAAATTCCCGAAAGTTCTTTCACTATAAACTCCAGAGCTGCACGAATGGCTGCAAGTTCTGCAGCTGTCGACGAAGTCAATTGCGATGTCATGAATTTATTTGTGATGTGCCTCCCGGGAATAACCACCACCCCTGCAGAGCTTACTGAAGACACCGAGCCATCCGTGTAAATGTGAAGGCGTCCGTTTTGCTTCTCTTGCAGGAAAAGCAATGTGGCCTGATTCAGTGCTAGATGCGACGACTTTTTCTTATTTTGGATGCCAGGAATTGTAAAAAGGGCTTTGAGTGGGTGTAGCCGCCATAATGGTATCGGCGGCTGTGCTGCATGCATGAAGGGCAATACAAGCACTGCGGAATGCTAAGCTACAGTTGGGCTGAACGCTGAGTTGGGCCTGGAAGTTTGAAGTGAGGCGAGGTGTTGAGATGGAAGCCGAGCGAAATGTCTTATGTGCATTCTCAAAGCGTCTACGCGAATGTATGCGTTGACTGGATAATCACACGCAATGATGACTGTCGCTGCTGTAGACGCGCATCTCCGGAGACCAAGGCATATTCTGAGACTTGAGCTTGTATCGACTGAAGGACGCGTAAGTTTCTTCTTCGGATCGCACAAAGCACGGGTAAGCTGTATCGCATATAACCGAAGAACAGAACAGTGTAGAGTTGGAGCATTGCTCGTACCGACGCACCCCACGTTTTTCCAGCAAAAAACGTCAGTACGTGGGTGTTCATGGTGAGTTTAGTTTTCATGTGGGCGATGTGAGGGCTCCAGGAGAGGTCGCGATCAACTATGACTCCGAGGAATCGGTGGGTCTTCACGTAGTTGTTCGTGTGTCCGTTGATTTTAATAACATATGGGCTCATAGCCTTATGCGTGAATGCTATAAGCGAGAATTTCTCTGATGACAGCTCTATAGTCCCCGTTCTTCCAGGTACTTTGTCGCTATTGTAGCCGCTCTCTGAAGCCGGGAACGCAAATGAAGGCGTGTTACGCCTGATGCCCAGATGCAGATGTCATCTGCATATATTGATAGATGGACAGATTCTGTAAGTGCGTAAACTAGGCCGAGTAGCGCAAGATTGAAAAGTGTGGGGCTAAGTACACCGCCTTGAGAGTTGCAATGGTGCGTTGTTGTGCCATTCTCCGTCTGTACAAACAAAGTTCTGCCTTGTAGATAGCTGTGGATTCAATGGTAAACCCGACCGCCTAATCCAACATTTTCCATGACATACAGAATGACATCATGTGATACGTTATCGTATGCACCTTTCACGTCCAAAAACAACGCCGCAGATAAACATTTCAGTCTTTTTTGATGCTGAACAGATGAGACCAGGTCTATAACGTTATCAATTGCGGACCGCCCATGCCGAAAGCCCGTCATAGCATGAGGGTATACCTTTTGGCGCTCCAGGTACCACTCTAGGCGAGTCAAAATCATCCTCTCCATCACTTTCCCGAAACATCGGCAAGCGCGATGGGGCGATAAGAGGTCAAGTGCAGAGGAGATTTACCTAGTTTAGGCACAGGTACGAGGCGGCTGGATTTTCATGAATGAGGGATAAATCCGCTGCTCCACAGGTCGTTGTACACAATATGAGGGCCTGTCGACCTGCTTCTCCGAGGTTGCAAAGAGCCATCCCATCCGGACCAGGCAATGAAGATTGTTTGCATGCCGTCAAGGCCGCTTGTAGTTCCTCTAGAGAGAAAAAGATGTCCATTATTGAATCTCTGGTGAGGACTGAGGTGCTCAGGCCTCACCTAAGGTTTTTCGAATTAATCTTTCGCCAGGATGCAAATTTACTGTGCCGCCTGTGGTTAGGCGTAACTTTTACAAAGGCGTACTCCTTTCGCATAGGAATGGCGGATAGCTTCCGATGTGAATTGTGCGACACTGACGAGACAATAGAACATCTTCTGTGTTCATGTGAACGTTTTGCGAGTGAACGCAACTTGCTAAACAAAACGTTAGAGACACTAGACAGTAGACCTTTTTCCTAAAAGAAAATCCTTGGCTCATGGCTCTATACGTCGTTGGCCAGCAAAGCAATGCGGGCATTGCTAAGTTTTCTAAAGACGACCGGACTACGTGACCACTTATAAGCGTGCAATGGACAAGGTCACATTTACACACACGTTGCCCTTCACTTCTCTCTCTCTTCTTCTTTAATCCCCTCACCCCTTCCTCTAGTGCAGGGTAACAAACCGGACGTGCGCCTGGTGGACCTCCCTGCCTTTCATTTCTTTCCTTCCTCCTCCCTCCAAGTTTCCCATTTGCCGTTTGGTCATACGGCAGCCGACGCCTCGAAATTCCCCAATGCGTTGATGAGAAAATTCGAAATTATTTTATTCATTGAAATAGAAATTGTAGTGTTGAAACTTGTCACATACAAAGAACTGTTTATTTGCTTTCAATTTAGGTAAAAGCTGATTTTGAATTGGACCACCACATGGTGCGAACTGCGTCTCAATGCGGACAAAAATGACAATTCTGTGAAAAGAGTGATCTTTTCTCGTAGAGGAAAACAGCTTAAGATGTCTAAAAATTATTTTTCGTCAAAATATCTTTTCTGTGAAATAAGTAGTCAGAGCTCAGATATTCATACAAAGTGAACTATCGCAATGAGAAAATGCAAACATGAAGCATTTTGGCTAAATTCTTGCAGACGTATGTGGCCGAAAAATCGTATTTTTATTACTGAATTTCAAACATCATACATAAGCCCCTTAACGTGTTCAAACTTGGTATAAAAAAGGAGCGGTACTCGTAAAATACTTTTCTTTCACAAGCAACACTTAAATAACATTCTGGAAAGCTTAAAAGGCAACCACGTGACCAAAAACTTTTTTCTCTACGAAATACTCAAGCAATTCACTGTTTTGAGTGCATTAAATCAGCCCGATTCCTTTTCAAACACATTTGCCATAGCCGTAAAATTGACTGGGAAATTTAAAATAAAATGACCCTGTTACTTTCACTCAATGACTATTGCATACTGCTAAATTAGGGTCATTTGTTTCAATCATGCGGGCAGGTTGAGAAAGCATAACTCCTTCCCGGTGCAGCGTATAGGCTGTTCAGTGGCTGTGCGTGTTGTGTTCCCAGATAAATATGCTGCCCAGTCTTACATTTTGGCTGCAACACATGCTTAGATACCGTGCAGTATGTATACCATTCAAGTGTTTTTGGGCAACAGAAAAACTAATAATACACTTAAAATAGCAAAAATACCTTTATCATCTGAAGTACTTAGCGAAGTTAAACGCCAAAGCAAGGCGATGGCAATAAACCCTGAATAAGTAAGATATTTTGAAAGTTACGCATGATGGAAACAATCTGTATAAAATGTGCTCGAACGTTAGCAATGACGTTCAAACAAGCGTTTGCACTGTCTAAGTAGGCAATTCGACCACACACACAGGCGAAAGGTCTGTTAAAACAAAAGTCCAGCTTCAGTGCTCGATCCACTACAGAAGCACGGCTGTCGGCAGTGTCACGCTACGTTGCGGGTGAACAAAAATACCGGTGAAGAAGAATTTAACGAAATTGAATGTATTAGCAAGTAGGCAAACTGCGCGAGGCGCACCTAACGCGAAGCATTATGCTGTGTTGTCACC
Source organism: Rhipicephalus microplus (assembly GCF_043290135.1). NCBI lineage: Eukaryota > Metazoa > Arthropoda > Arachnida > Ixodida > Ixodidae > Rhipicephalus > Rhipicephalus microplus. The sequence continues at coordinate 206,982,506 of NC_134704.1, forward strand.
TGATGCATCAACCCTAGTTATCACGGTAGTGTTACCGCACAAAATGAAAAAGAACCGAAAAGAACGACATGGACACCACGCCCTTGTTTTCCGTTCTCGGTCTTTTCGTGCAATAAGGAAAAAAGAGAGTAAATCAACTACCAACATGCCCAAGCATATGCGTCTTAGATACAGTTGATGCTTAGAGCAAATAGGCACCGTCCCCACACATGTATGATTATTAAACTAAAATTGATCTGCAGTACAAGCGCGCCCCATTAAAAACGGCTACCAACAAAGGGCACCGCGAAAAACTGTTCAATATCTTCGCTGAACCTCAGCGGCACACGCTCACTCTGCTTTGTACTCCGAACAATCTAAACAAACAAACCAAAAAACTTGCCCACAATCACACTTCGCCATCATCCCCGTGAAGCAGTTCGGACAAATATTCTCGCTAAGTAAACGAAAGCCTATTTGTGATCAAATAGTAGAAAACAAAACTATTTGAAGGCGTTATTCTCGTGCTCACGCAGTTAAAAAAGCGCTGAACGGAACAACGTGAGAGCGGTACTCCCTATTTCACTCCGAGTGCTCCACAATATGAAATATGAAATATGAACTCGCAGGTCCAATCTTCAGAATGGTGCACCTTCGAGATAATCAGCACTGACAGAACAAACAGCCGAGCACAGAGTGCAGGCAGATTTCAAACTAAACACTGACTATTAAACTCTAATGATCGAGAAGCCAGGCGCACCACATGCACACACACAGAAGGGTTTTTGGCCAGCGCACGCAGTGACATGTAACATGACGCCGGTCCCTTTCCCGCGCTCGGTGCCCGGGCCCCCAGCAATCTGGGGCAGCCAAGGCTGTCTAAGCGACGAGACCTCATGGCGTCGGTGCGCTCTCAGACCGCCTAGATGCGGTTTAACGCTAGCTCCGGCCCTCTATTGACAGCGTGGGCGATGCTTTTTTTTCTTATTTTTGCGGCAGCGATCTGTTGTGTTATACTCGTTCTTTAACGGTGCGTCTGAATCGCGGTGAACATTGTGACGGTGCAGTGCGACCAGCACGAGCTACTAGTCAGACCGCGCACTTGTAATATTCAGGAGCTATATTTAGCGCACCTTCTCCAACCTAATCTAGCGAATACTGGTAAAAAAGCTAAGCTGATGCTTTGTGCTTAGCTCTATGGGTCTTTAGGGACAGCACGTTCAAGGTCATGCAGGCGATATTTTATCAGCATTTTCATTTCGGTAAATATATCGACACATTTCATGCATCAGCCATCACACTATTCGAAGAGAACATGTTGTCACGTGCGTGCTGCTAGGAAGACGAGGACGACAGCGCATACGCTTTTATGCAGCAAGCAAAACAAGTAAGAGGAACGCTCTGGCGCGCAGTAAATAAAAATACTGACCTGCTGCTACTTTCTCAACCTGTTAATTACTACTTCTGTCTTCACGTTGCGACAATACATTTGTTCTTAGCTTGCAGTCCTTGGAACGAGCCACGGCTGAAAATATTTCATCAATGTTGTTTTCTCACTACCTACAAAGTCAAAGCTTTGACCGAAGCACATCTGCTGTGGAAGTTACACAAATTAAAAAAAGGGATCTACAAAAAACTGATAGAGAGAGAGAGAGAACTATAGAATGCGTTTCGGCTCCCCTGAGGAGAGCTTTGTTCGCAATTTTGTCAACAAGGCTCCCGTCATTCTGAGCAAGGTTGCGTCAAGGTAATTTTTCTTCATGATTGGTGTCCTCTGTCTAATTTCCATAACGCATTTTTAAGGACAAATGAAGAGGAAAATTTGCTACAGTAAATAAATCAAACGTGCCTGCTAAGAATACACGACGTCAATGTTCGTTTTTAAGGGACCTGATGGCCTGCTGACGTGGTGGTCACGGCTAAACAACTGCGCTGTGTTTGTTTTTTGCTGGTGGCGAACGTTTTATCTCCAGCTTTTAAAGCTTTGATTTTATGGTGGACGGGGGGGAGAGGGAGTGTTCTATGCAAGGCGACACCCATGTGCGCAGTGCATTTTGTGAGAGTTGACTGTTCACGCAAATGACACAGATTAAAGAAACAGATACAGGAGAATTGGCCCTTACTCTATTGTAGTTTTCGCCTTATAGTATTTTGCGTGCTTTATCGATGAAAACTGCGTTTCAGTCACATTACTTCCTGCTTCGATTCATTACTTGACCCGCAAGCAGCTCGTAGTAGGAACCTTGCAGGTATCAAGATGGTTAACGTATACTAACGGTATAAGCAAAACTGCCCGAATATGTCGTGAATTTGTAGCCTTTTAGGCTCGTGTGCTGAGATTTTGGTGCACGTTGAAGAACCGCAGGTGGTCGGAATTTACGGAGCCTTCCACTACAGCATCTCTCATAATCACATGGTGGTTTTGGGATGTTAAACCATACATATTAATCAATCATTTGTAGCCTTGTTCTTAACACCCCAAACGTAAGGGTGTAAATGGGGTGTTCTGAGGATGTTTTATTCATGAACATCTTAAATTTTAAAAATGGAGTGTAACAAGGGTGTTCACATAGGTGTTTGTAATACGTACACCCGATATACACCTTTTAGGGTGTAAATATTTTTAGAGTGTAGTCTGTCTGTTCGTCCATCTATGGGTCCCATCTAGTGAACCCTCCAGGTACCGCCCTCTCTCATCCCCTGGGGCACATACCCGCTTTACGCGTTCACCTATCTCGCCGTCCGTCTGCTAGTCTGTCTGTCCATCCGTCCGTGCGTCCATCTTGTGAACACCCCAAGTACCACCATATCGCATCTTGAATACCCTGTGGCACATACCCGCTTTACGCGTCCGTCTATCTGTCCATATGCCTGTTATGTCTGTCCATCCGTCCATGCGTCGTGCTAGTGAACACTCCAAGTACCACCTTCTTGCATACCCTGTGGCAGATACCCGCTTTACGCGTCCATCTATCCGTCCATTCGCCTGCTAGGCTATCTTTCCGTCTATTCATGCGTCCGTCCGCGCGTCCATCTAGTGAACACTCCAAGTACCGCCATCTCGGATCTCGCATCCCCTGTGGCACATACACACTTTGCGCGTCCATCTATCAGTCATTCCGTCTGCAAGACTGTCTTTCTGTTCGTCCATGTGTCCGTCCGCGTGTCAATCTAGTGAACACTCCAAGTACTGCCGTCTCGCATACCCTGCGGCACATACCCGCTTTACTCGTCCATCTATCCGTCTATCAGTCTGCTAGTCTGTCCATCCGCCCATGCTTCCATCTGTGCATCCATCCAATGAACACTCCAAGTACCGCCATCTCACATAACCTGTGGCCCATACCCGCTGTACGCGTCCGTCTCTCCGTCCCTCCATCTGCTAGTCTGTCTGTCCGTCCCCCCACAGGAACGCCTGCGCAAGTAGGCGTTTGGTGTGTAGCGACACCACGGACCCGAGCTAACGGGGGAGTTTCAACTCCCTCCCACGCCTAGCCGTGCGTGGCTTTGCCGTGTCCGGGGAAAAGGGGATCCTGGGGGTTTAGCCAATGCTGGGTGATTGGACCTTTAAGGCCCCCCGGAAGAGGCAACACACCCCTTTGGCCCCGGATTCATGTAGACGGCACCCCTGGGCTGACCCATTCAGGGGAAATCGGCAGTCGCCTTTTGATGTCTCTCTCTGCCTGCATCTTCGTCTTTATCTCTCACTATCTATCTGTCCTGTCTTCTACTCTCTTCTGTTTACTTCCAATTTTCCTAGCGGCAAGAGTTAACCCTGTGCAAATAGCCTACCTTGGTCTACGCGCATTGGGTCATGGCAGTGTTGTACGGCTGACGTCTGCAAGCTTTCAGCACCTGCAACTTTGCAGCGTCCCCTTGTTGGGCTCCGTGGTGGGTGGCCGCCAACGCTGCTGAACAAAAATATGACCGGCATGCAAGGCGCATTCCTTCTACTGTCTGATCGTACCGGCCTGAAGCGGATACGCACCGACGACATACATTTCTTCAACCAGCCAATAGAAACTTTTCCCCACTTCCAGGTCATTCACTGTGAAAAAACCGGAAAGCAAGCGAGGACCGTATCTCCTTTTGTAGTTGCCAGGTGTCTTACTGAAACTCTCGGGGCTGGATACAAAGTAACCAAAATGGCTAGCGGAGACCTTATTCTAGAAATTCGGGACAATACACAATTTGTAAAGCTAGACAGCCTCTCAACGTTTGGTGACGTACCGATCACCGTGACACCACACAGATCTATGAACATCACTCGCGGAGTGGTATCTGACGCAGACTTACTTGACTTGACCGAAACTGAACTTTTGGAAGGGTGGAAGAGCCAAAATGTCAATAATGTACAGAGAACTATCATCAGAAATGATAATAAGGAGATACCAACGAAACACCTAATACTCACGTTTGCATCCAGTAAACTACCAGATTCCATTCAAACAGAATACACGAAAACATCTATCAGGCCGTATATACCAAACCCTCGTCGTTGCTTCCAATGCCAGAGGTATGGCCATGGCTCTAAAACCTGTCGTGGTCGCCAGACTTGTGCACAGTGTGGAGTCCTAGGCCACGTGTCTGAGAACTGCAAACAACCGCCACACTGTGTAAACTGCGAAGGAATCCATGCCGCATATTCACGTTCCTGCACATACTGGAAAAAAGAAAAGGAAATAATTACATAAAAGGTGAAGGAGAACATATAATTTAAGGAAGCACGATGAAGAGTCGCTCCATTCTATGGACCGACATTCGCTGATACGGCGCGTCAGGGGGCACCACCGCATCAGCCTTCGCCACTCCTTCGGAACGCGCATACGGAGCCGGCGGTTGTGGCAACTGCCCCGAAGGCGGCTGTAGCCCAGGCTACACCGCCTACTCCCAAACAGAGACCGGACACTTCAGAGTCCTCGGGTCTCAAGGCCTCGCCTCACCAGGCGAGGCCCGAAATCTGAACTAACAGCCCGCTTGTGCGGGCATTCAGTGCCTCCGAGGAGGCAATATATACGTCGATACCCTTGGTGCCGAATGAGCGGCGTGGCACCTTGGAGCGCGTCAAGAAAACAAAAAAGCAAATAACAGGACCTGGTCCCTGTTTTTTTCCCTGTTAGGTGAACTCAAATTCCCCGTCTAAACAGCCACTCGCTTTTCGTACACACAGCACTATTTTACATTCACCATGAACACTCAAATTGTACATTAGAACGTCAGGGGCTTTCTCAGAAACCTTGACGACATCCAAGAACTCTTACACGAACACTCACTAAAAGTGCTGTGTGTACAAGAAACACACCTTAAATCAAAACACACAAATTTTCTTCGTAAATACGTTATTTTTCGAAAGGACCGTGATGATGCCATGACATCATCCGGAGGTGTTGCCATCATAGTGAATCAAGGAATTGCATGCACACATTTACCACTCCAAACATCCCTTGAGGCAGAGGCTGTTCGAGCGGTTCTTTTTGATAAACTGATCACAATCTGCACTATTTACATTCCCCCTAGCTCTCAGCTGCAAAAACGTGATTTACACTCTTTAATTGATGAAATTCCGGAACCTTATGTTCTCCTTGGAGACTTCAATGCGCATAGCAGGCTATGGGGAGACTCTCGTTGTGATGCGCGAGGTCAACTGATTGAACAATTCCTTCTCTCGTCGAACGAATGTCTCCTAAATAGAAAAGAACCAACCTATTATAATCTCGCACATAACACCTACTCCTCAATACACCTAAGCATAGTATCTCCATCTCTTGTGCCTCTACTTCAATGGAAAGTCGTCAGTAATCTGTACGGAAGTCACCACTTTCCCGTAGTTTTGAGCACAACTATAGCAAATGAGTGTCCACCCCGTGTTTCCGAATGGCTCATAAACAGAGCCGACTGGGAACGGTTTTATACCATCGCTCGTATAGATTGGAGTGACATATGTACTTTAAGCATTGATGTTGCTGTCGGCTACTTTACTGCTTTTTTGATTGATGCTGCAAGAAAATGCATCCCACAAACAAATGGACACCCAGTAAAACGGCGTGTGCCGTGGAGGAACTCTGAATGCCGAAACGCGCGAAAACAGCAAAACAGAGCTTGGAGGCTGCTTCGGAACTCACCGACAGCTGAAAATCTTGACACCTTCAAGAAAATAAAGTCTCAAGGCAGAAGAACGCGTCGGCAGGCCAGAAGAGAAAGCTGGCAGAAGTTTTTGTCAGGGATCAATTCATACACACAGGAGGCTAAAGTCTGAAACATGGTCGGTAGGGTAAGAGGAAAACAAGTAGACACACTTCCACTCGTGGACACTCAGGGTGATACCTTGGAAGATCAGGCAAACTTCCTCGGTGCACACTTCGAACAGGTGTCCAGCTCATCCCACTATAGTGACACTTTCCAAAAATAGAGAACAAGAATAGAAAAGCAGAAACTCGAACACAAATGCACTAGATAGGAGGCAGTATAACCAAGCCTTCAATCTAGCCGAGCTGCGAATGTCTTTAAACTCATGCAGTACTTCTGCTCGAGGTTCTGTCCGTGTGGTGTATGAAATGTTAAAAAACCTACCAATCGAAACACAAAAAACCTTACTTTGTTTGTACAATGCTATCTGCTTTTCTGGCGCTATCCCTACGTCCTGGAAAGAGGCTATATTATTCCCATCTTGAAAGAGGGCAAGGGCCCTTCTTTACCCTCAAGTTATAGGCCTATAGCACTTACAAGCTGCTTGTGCAAAGTCTTCGAAAAAATGATAAACTGCCGACTTGTACAATTTCTTGAAACAAACAATTTGCTCGACCCATTTCAGTGCTGGTTTCGAGAGAGTAGATCCACCACAGACCACCTTGTTCGTATCGAGGCACAGAGCAGAGACGCCTTCAACCATAAACAATATTTTCTCTCTGTGTTCCTCGATATCGAAAAGGCTTATGATACAACATGGCGTTTTGGAATTCTAAGAGACCTGTCCCACCTTGGCGTGCGCAGAAGAATGTTTTACCTAATCGAAAGTTACCTGTCAAACCGGACATTCCGTGTCCGTCTGGGCACGGTTCTTTCCCAAACATTTGTCCAGGAAACAGGCGTGCCACAAGGTGGTGTACTTAGCTGCACACTTTTTCTCAAGAAAGTGAATTCCTTGCGCTTGACCATCCCTCGCAATATGTCTTATTGTACATATGCCGATAACGTCCAGCTTGGCTTTAGGTCTTGCAATCTGGCATTGTGTGAGCGGCAGGTTCAGTTAAGTTTAAACAAGGTCTTCAAATGGGCAGAGGAATACGCATTCCGACTGAACCCACAAAAAAGCACGTGTGTCTTTTTCTCTCGAAAGAGAGGCATGCACTTAGAACCCGACATTGAAATGAACGGTCAACGTTTGTCTTTTAATGCGGAGCATAAATTCTTAGGATTAATATTGGACAAGTTGACCTTCGTACCGCACATCATGTATTTAAAAACAAAATGCTTAAAAGCCATGAATGTTTTAAAAAAAATTGCCCGCAGCTTCCCTCGGGGGAACACTGAGGAGGATGCGGACCATATAATTGGTTAACGGGGTGTTAAAGTGCGACTTACCTGGGTCGATGGCTAAATTGGTTAACGTGGTTGTGAAATGGGGTGTTAAATTGCGACTTACTTGGGTCGATGGCTAAATTGGTTAACGTGGTTGTAGGAGGGGGTGTTAAATGAGTGAACACGTACACACGTATGCGAAAGGGCGGCGCTGGTCGAAGGGACGTCAATCATTGTGTTTGTGGATTCGTTGGAATTCATTTCACCGCAACCTTGGACGTCGACGCGCCGTACAAACCAACCGACGAGCGGCAACTGAGCGAGCGAGCGCCGACCTTGAGTATATATACAGCACGACGGCGCATGCACTGTCAGCTGTTGAATGTTCTCGAAGCGCGACGCCACATGCGCGTTCACTGGAGAATCAGGAGAATTGTAGATGTCGAACGCGGTGTGTAGAGGAGGAAGGGTGCACAGATGGTGGAGGAGTGAAGCGCGCGCGGTGTGTAGAGGAGGAAGGGATGCACAGATGGTGGAAGAGTGGGCGACGGCGCGACGGCGCATGCGCGCGCGTCAGCTGTCGAATGTTCGAGAAGCGGTGCGGACGGCGCGGACGGCGCGGACGGCGCACTACAAGGCGCGAGTATAAGATGCTCCGTATCTAAAAGTTGTCACGTACTACGTGGGGTAGTGACAGGCAATGTCTCATGAATCTATATCGAAGCCTCATTCACACCCGCTTAGATTATGGGGCCGTTGTTTATCAGTCTGCTACTCAAACTGCTTTGAAGATGCTGGACCCCGTGCACCAATTGGGCATCCGCCTTTCTACGGGTGCTTTTCGCACCAGCCCCGTAGAAAAGCTTTATGTTGAGTCAAATGAGTGGTCACTTCATCTGCAGAGAACTTATATGTCCCTTGTTTATTTCCTTAAGGTGAAAGCAGACAAGAAGCGCCCCTCAAACTCTACTAATAATGATTTGTCGAGTTCCATTTTGTTTCAAAACAGGCCTTCGATGAGACAGCCCTTCTCAGTTCGCCTGAAAAGTCTAGCTGAGGAAACTGGAGTCTCACTTGAACACAGTTTAATGGCTCCTGTAGCATATCCGCCACCGTAGCAATGGCAGACTACAGACTGCGATGTGTCCTTTCTTGAAGTTACAAAACATGCGCCTATTGCCCATATCTGAACATACTTCCTGGAACCTCAACACAAATAAACACGTCCTGAGTTCTTTACAGATGCCTGCAAGTCCAACTGCTCTGTGTCATACGCTGTTGTCGGCCCATCCTTTTCGGATGCTGGCCCTCTACATCCAGGCACAAGTACCTTCACAGCGGAAGCTTACTGGATACTTGTGGCAGCTAAACACATCAAACAATTACAAATACCAAAAGCAGTAATTTATACAGACTCCCTCAGTGTGGTAACGGCTCTGCACAGTCTAAAAAAACCCGGTCCTCGTCTCACTTTACTCCATTTTATGCACACTCTACACACTCAACCAACATGTTGTCGTGTGCTGGGTGCCAGGGCACCGAGAGATTCAAGGCAACGTGAGGGCGGATCAGCTCGCTGCATCTGTCCACAAACGCACTGCCCCTACACCCATATCAATCTCGGCCCTTGATCTTAAGCCGTCTCTGAAACGAAACCTCAGGGTATACTGGCAGAGCAAGTGGGATACACACACACAAAACAAACTTCACATTATTAAGCCACACCTTGGTCACTGGCTCCCAGTATCAAAATCGCGTCATACAGAGGTAATACTAACGAGACTCAGGATAAGACACACATACATGACACACACATATCTTTTGTCCGGTGGCGATCCACCATTGTGTGACAGATGTGGTGAAGCATTGACAGTCCTTCACTTGTTAATTCAGTGCAAACACTTAGAATCTCTAATAAAACCGCATTTTCCGTTACCCTACCGACAACCGCTTTTTATTTATAAATCATTGTTAGTGTTTTTAAAAGAAATTCATAATATTCATATCATATACCCGGGCATTCCGTAGCACGACCTCTCCAGAGAGGTTTTCGCTGCGGTGGCTACACAACAAAGCACTTGCCTCACGGCCCTTGGACGCAAGGGTACGAACGAGTGAGGCACTTGTGCTAATGCCAAAAATGTCCGCCATCGTTTTTATTATCACCAACTTTTTTCATCTATTCGCACCACAGACACCTTTCACGGCATGGTCATGGTTTTATTACTTGTATGTTTTTACCCGCCTTACCGCGAGGCATTTTATGGCCCTTATACAGCCGCTAATCACAATCATTGTCCACATTCCTTCTCCCATGAACTGGCACTCTTTGGCCATCAATTGTCCCTTGCGCCAAAAACACCATATATCATCATAATCATCATCATATGTCTGTCCGTCTGTCCATTCGTCCGTACGTGCGTCAATCTAGTGAACACGGCAAGTACCACCAGCTCGCATCTCGCAAACCCCGTGGCACATGCCCGCTTTACGCGTCACACTATCGGTCCGTTATTCTGCTAGACTGTCTGTTCATTTATCATTGCGTCCGTCCATGCGTCTATCTAGTGAACACACCAAGTACCGCCATCTCACATACCCTGTGGAACACACCCGCTTTACGCGTCCATCTCTCTGTCCGTCCGTGAGTCCACCTAGTGAACTCTCTGAGTGCCGCCATTTCGCATCTCACATACTCTGTGGCCCATACCCGCTTTAGGCGTCCAGCTATCCATCCGTCCGTCTGTTAGTCTGCCTGTCCGTCCGTCCATGCATCCGTCCGTGTGTCCGTCTGGTAAACACTCCAGGTACTACCATCTTGTATACCCTGTGGCACATACCCCCTTTATGCGTCGGTCTATTTGTTGATCCATCTGCTATGTCTGTCCGTCCGTCCATGCATCCGTTCGTGCGACCATCTAGTGAACACTCCAAGTACTGTCATCGTGCATCTCGCATACCTTGTGGCACATAACCGCTTTACACGTCCATCTATCTGCTAGTCTGTCTGTCCATCCACCCATGCATTCGTCTGTGGTGCCATCTAGTGAACACTCCCTGTACCACCATCTTGTATACCCTGTGGCACATACACACTTTAAGCGTCCGTCTATCCGTCCGTCTGTCTGCTAGTCTGTCTGTTTGTCCATCTATAGATCCGCCCGTGCATCTATCTAGTGAACATTCCACCTACCGCCATCTCGCATATTGTGTGCACATACACGCTTTACGCGTCCACCTTCTGTCCGTCCGTCTGCTATTCTGTCTGTCCGTGCGTCTGTGCGTCCATCTAGTGAACAACCTAAGTACCACCATCTCGCATCTCGAATACGCTGTGGCACATACCCGCTTTACGCGTCCGTATATCCGTCCATCCGCCTGCCATGTCAGTTCATCCATCCATGCGTCCTGCTAGTGAACGTAACGTCCCTAGATGAAACAAGTTAGCATCACTTATTGTTCTCGAGCCGTCCTCCTCACTCTCTCGATTACTCCTCTTTTTCTCTGATATCCGCGTCTGTAAGTGGTGCATTACTTGCACGTGATCTTGCAAACGGCTGGTGGTGTTATTTATGATTATGCAAAAGGTTCAAAACGAGTACGCATGCGCATATGGCTCTAGCCGGATTCTCGCCGTGACCAAAGACAAAATCGTAGCCAGAACATAAACTGAAGAGGAGGAGCGTTTCGGTGTGCGCTAAGTCGACCAAGATTGTTTCGCCATGCTTGTTCAATGCAACATCTGCGTTTTTCAGCAATGCTGCGTTGCCGTAAACAACAGAAAATGGTTTCGCTCTCTTCAACTTACCTCGTGCTTTCCAAGATGAAGCACACCATGAAGTGCAACTATGAACCATTTCACGCGAATGCTTTCGTGATCTCCGTCAACGTATGTCGACGCGGATCTGCGAAGCGAGTTCACTTGTCGGTTTTTATTGAAACGCCAGGCACGCGTCTAACGCGTGTCTAGTGCATGCCAGTTGGAACAAATACATGTGGGTATGCACGTATACAGAACAGCTGTAGGTTGTAATTAACGCACCTTCAGGAAGATTTCACTCTTGACGAGTTCCCGCTTGAGCCGAAACGCGCTGCTTCGAGACACCTCACCGGTATAGAACTCTCACTTTTCAGGAAGTTCCCAGCACCGCATCAGAATTACTTGGCATCACCATTGTCCAAATGGGCACATTTAAAACAAAAACGTCATCGCAGTGCTGCTAGACGAGTGTTCGTACCAGTCTGCTCATAGTTTTTTTTCTTGCGTGTGCACAATCTGGTTGTAATCAATCGTCACAACGTTCAAGAAGCACGTTCACTGTGTCACAGCACGAACAAAACACAATCGGAGAAGTGGACTAGTTAGAACTGGACGAAATACCGCGGCCGTGGAACTAAAATGTACTACGCGAGACGCCATGGCTAGTGGTGTAAAGTATAGAACTGCCCAACGTTGCCGGTTGAGTAACGCACAACCCACTTGCTCTTGTGTTGTGCCGTTTATGTTCTTAAGGTAACTGTTTTTTCTACGTCTTATTTCGTTCCATTTTTTTTTCATTTACATCTATTCACCGTAGCAACAAAACCCAAACATTTGCTTTTAGATGAAAGTTTTAAACCTTCTAGGGGGCGCTTCAGGCAAATAAGCGAGGAGGAAAAGGGAGGGTGTCGCTACCTTGGAAACTTGTTTCATCTAGGGACCTTAAGTGAACGCTCCAAGTACCGCCATCTCGCACACCCTGTTGCAAATACCCGCTTTACGCGTCCATCTATCCGTGCGTCCGTCTGATAGTTTGTCTGTCCGTCCGCCCAAGCTTCCGTCCGTGCGTCCATCTAGTGAACACTCCAAGTACCGTCATCTCGCCTACACTGTGGCACACGCATGCTTTACGCGTCCGTCTATCCGTATATCATTTGCTAGTCTGTTTCTCCGTCCGTCCGCACGTCCATCTAGAGAACTCTAAGTACCGCCATCTGGCATACCCTGTGGCACATACCCGCTTTACGCGTCCGTCTAACCGTCCATCTGCCTGGTATGTCTATCCACCCGTCCGTGTGTTCTGCTAGTGAACACTCCAAGTACCGCCACCTTGCATACCCTGTTGCAAATACCCACTTTACGCGTCCATATATCCGTCCGTCCCTGTGCTAGTCTGTACATCCGTCCATGCGTCCATCTGTGCGTCCATCCAGTGAACACTCCAAGTACCTCAAACTCGCATACCCTGTGGCCCATGCCCACTTTACGCGTCTGTCTCTCCGTCCGTCCGTCTGCTAGTCTGTCTGTCCGTCCGTCCATGCGTCCGTCCGTGCGTCTATTTAGTGAACACTCCAAGTACCACCATCTCGCGGCTCGCTTGCCTTTGGTACATACCCGCTTTACGCGTCCCCCTATTCTAACATTCGTCTCCTAGTCTGTCGGTCCATCTAGTGAACACTCCAAGTACCGCCATCTCGCATAATCGGGGGCACACACGCGCTTTACGCGTCCATCTATCCGTCCGTCTGTCTGTCTGTGAGCCCATCTAGTGAACTTTCTGAGTACCGCCATCTCGCATCTCACATACTCTGCGGCACATACCCGCTTTACGCGTTCAGCTATCCATCCGTCCGTCTGTTAGTTTGTTTGTCCGTCCGTCCATGCATCCATTCGTGCATCCATCCAGTGAACCCTCCAAGTACAACCATCTCGCATCTAGCATAACCTAAGGCGAATACTCTCTTTATGCGTCCGTCTATTTATCCGTTCGTCTGTTAGTCTGTCTGTCTGTCTGTCTGTCCGTCCATCCATGCCTCCGTGCATGCGTCTATCTAGTGAGCACTCCAAGTAACGCCATCTCGCAAGCACTCTGGCTAATGCACGCTTTACGTGTCCGTCTATCCGTACGTCCGTCTGCTAGTCTGTCTTCCCGTCGTATGCGTCCGTCCATGCGTCCATCTAGTGAACACTCCAGGTACCGCCATCTCGTATTCCCTGTGCAGCATACCCGCTTTATGCGTCGGTCTATTGGTCCTTCCATCTTCTGTCTGTCCGTCCGCCCATGCATACATCCGTGAGGCCATCTAGTGAACACTCTAAGTACTGCAATCTCGAATATCACATATCCTGTGGCACACCCGTTTTACGCATCCGTCTATCCGTCCGTCCGTCTGCTAATCTGTCTTTCCGACCGCCCATGTGTCCACACATGCGTCCATCTAGTGAACATTCCAGGTACCGCCATCTCGCATGCCTTGTGGCACATGCCCCGTTTCCGCGTCCGTCTATGCGTCCATTCATCTGCTGTGCCTGTCCATCCACCCAGGCGTCCATCCGTGCGTACAGCTAGTGAACACTCCATGTACCGCCATCTCACATACGCTGTGGAACATACCCACTTTACGCTTCCGTCTATCCATCTGTCCGTCTGCTAGCCTGTCCGTCCATCCAGGCAACTGTCCATGCGGCCATCTAATGAACACTCCAAGTACCGCCATATCGCATACCCTGTGGCACATACACGCTTTACGCGTCCACCTACCCGTTCCTCCGTCTGCTAGACTGTTTGTCCGTACATCTGTGCGTCCACCTAGTGAACATTTCAGGTTCCGTCATCTCGCATACCTTGTGGCTCATAACCGCTCTAGGCGCCCGTCTACCTGTCTGTCCGTCTTCTAGTCTGTCTGTCCATCCACCCATGCTTCCGTCCGTGCGTTCATCTAGTGAACACTCCAAGTACTGCCATCTCGCATACCCTGTGGAACATAGACGCTTTACGCGTACGTCTATCCGTACGTCCGTCTGCTGGTCTGTCTGCCCGTCGATCCATGCGTCCGTTCATGCGTCCATCTAGTGAACACTCTATGTACTGCCATCTCGGATTCCCTGTGGCACATACCCGCTTTATGCGTCCATCTATCTGTTCCTCTGTCTGCTAGTCTGTTTGTCCGTACATCTGTGCGTCCAACTAATGAAGACTCCAAGTACTGCCATCTAGCATACACTGTGGCACGCACATGCTTTACGCGTCCGTCTATTCGTATACCGGTTGCTAGTCTGTAACTCCGTTCGTCCACACGTCCACCTAGAGAACTCCAAATACCGCCATCTCACATACCCTGCTGCGAATTCCCGCTTTATGCGTCCATCTATCCGTCCGTCTACTGGTCTGTCTGTTTGTCCATCTATACATCCGTCCGTGCGTCTATCTAGTGAACATTCCAACTACCGCCATCTCGCATATCCTGTGGCACGTACACGCTTTACGCGTCCACCTATTTGCCCGTCCGTCTGCTAGTCTGTCTGTCCGTGCGTCTATGCGTTCATCTTGTGAACACCCTAAGTACCGCCATCTCACACCTCGAATACGCCGTGGCACATACCCGCTTTACGCGTCCGTCTATCCGTTCATCCGCCTGCCATGTCTATCCATCCATCCATGCATCCATTCATCCAATGGATCCAGGATTATTTCACGAGAAGGTCCTTTTTTGTACAAACCTCAAGTGAACCTACCACCAATTACTATACCTCCCGTGGCGTCCCTCATTGCACCGTATTAAGTCCCACTTTATTTAACCTCGTGATTGTAGGACTTCGTGAAATTTTGCAAAGTACCATCCTAATATCCATATATGCTGACGATATTTGTCTATGGACTTCGGCTGTAACTCGTCTACAAGTACGTGCAAGAGTTCAGCAGGCTGCCACCCTGACATGCTCATATCTGCGCATCCAAGGTCTTTCCGTCTCAACGGAGAAATATGCATTGGTTGCGTTTACTCGCAGAGCCATGGCACAATACCCCGTTACCATCAATGGACAAAATATTCCATACCAGACGAACCACCGCTTCCTGGGTGTGATTATTGACAGGGACCTTTCGTGGAGTGCCCACTGCAATTACCTGAAGAGAAGGCTAACTTCTATCGTCCTTATAATGCCGTTCCTCAGCGGAAAATCTTGGGGCCCATCGATAAGGTCAATGATGCATCTGTACAGGGCACTGTTTCTGGGATTTTTGCGCTACAGCTTGCCGTTACTGACACGTACGTGCAAGACAAAGATCCGCACTCTCGAAAGTTTGCAAGGACAAGCACTACGCGTGTGCTTAAGATTGCTGCGACGCACCTCAACCTTTGGGGCAATTATGATCGCAAGAGAGCATCCAATTTGAACATACATCACCACTGACAATTTGAGAGCCCACATAAGACACCTCTGCCGAGTTCCTGGTCACAATGTTGCAGTGTTGCCACTTCAAAGACCACACGCAATGTTTTCAAAGATTATTTCTGCCCATAGAGAATGCCTTCCTTTTGGCTTCACTCCAGCAACAAGACCAGCGTCACCCCCGTGGTGCCTACAACAACCACAGGTGTGCCTCACTATTCCGGGAATAACGAACAAGAGCCATCATTCAACAATGGTCCTATGACAGGTGACATTGTCGCTACTTAACGAAAAATCCGGCAAGAGGACCCACATTTACACCGATGGATCGGTCTCGGCTGACAGCTCCACAGGTGCTGTTGTCATCCCGGCATACTAGGAAACTATAAAGCTCAAACTGTCGCATAGGACAACAACCATAGCAGCGGAGCTTGCCGCCTTACGTGCTGCTATACTTTATATCGCGGAAGCGCGACCTCAAAATGGGCTCTGTTCTGCAACTCCAAGGCATCCCTTCAGAGCTTGCAATCAGCTTTACGACAGAGGGAGCATCAACAAGTAGTGAATGAAGTAAGAGAAGTGATTCACGAAGTTTTGTCGAAAGGACCAGACTTGGTGTTTCAGCGAAGACCGGGACATTGTGGTATTGTCGGTAATGACCTTGCTAATAATGCTGCCCGATCCGCCCACGCGGACGCCCAGACAACCCCAATTCCATTGTCGAGAATCGACGCTGCAAGGGGCCTTCACTCGTTCGCTAACACCCTGTCGGAAACTTGGCTGAGTGACCCCAGTGTCAGGAACCGCCGCCTACAAAAATTGGACCCATCGAGAAAGCTTCAAGTTCTATCGAACCTCTCCCGCCAGGATGCAACTTTACTGTGCCGCCTGTGGTTAGGAGCAGCTTCTACAAAGGCGTACTTTTTTCGCATAGGAATGGCGGATAGCTCCCGATGTGAATCGTGCGACACTAACGAGACAATAGAGCATGTACTGTGTTCATGTGAACGTATTGCGAGCGAACGCAACTTGCTACGCGAAACGTTAGAGACACTACACAGCAGACCTTTTTCCGAAGAGAAGATACTTGGCTCATGGCTCTACGCATCGCTGGTCAGCAAAGAGGTGCGGGCATTGCTGAGTTTTCTAAAGACGACCGGACTACGCGACCGCTTATAAGCGTGCAATGGACAAGGTCACATCTACACACACGTTGCCCTTCACTTCTCTCTCTCTTCTCCTTTAATTCCCTCACCCCTTCCCCCAGTGCAGGGTAAGAAACCGGATGTGCGTCTGGTTGACTTCCCTGCCTTTCATTTCTTCCCTTCCTCCTCCTCCTTCTCCTCATCCATGCATCCTGCTAGTGAGCACTCCAAGTACCGCCATCTCGCATACCCTGTTGCAAATACTCGCTTTACGCATCCATCTATCCGCCGTCCGTCTGGTAGTCTTTCTGTCCGTCCGTCCATGCGTGCGTCCGCACGTTCATCTAATGAAAACTCCAAGTACCGCCATCTCGCATCTCGCATCCCCGGTGGAGCATACACGCTTTGCGCGTCCATCTATCCGTCTGTCCGTCTGCTAGTCTCTCTGTCTCTCGTCTATGCGTCCGTCTGTGCCTCCATTCAGCGAACACTTCAAGTACAGCCATCTCGCATACCCTGTGGCACATACCCGTTTCAGGTGTCCGTCTCTTCGTCCATCCACCTGGTATGTCTGTCGATCCGTCCCTGCGTCCTGCAAGTGAACACTCCAAGCACCGCCATCTCGCATACCGTGTGGCAGATATTCGCCTTACGTGTCCATCTATCGGGATGTCCGTCTGCTAGTCTATCTGTCCTTCCATTCATGCGTCCGTCAGTGCGTCCTGCTAGTTGACACTCCAAGTACCGCCATCTCGCATCTCGCATACCCTGTGGCACATACACGCTTTGCGCGTCCATCTATCAGCCCGTCCATCTAATAATCTCTCTGTCCATCCGCCCTTGCGTCCATCTGTGCGTCCATCGAGTGAACACTCAGAGTACTGGAATCTCGCATACCCTGTGGCACATACCAGTTTTCGCGTCCGTCTCTCCGTCCGTCCGTCTGCTAGTCTGTCTTTCCGTCCGTTCATTTGTCCATCCGTGCGTCAATCTAGTGAACACTCCAAGTACCGCCATTTGCATCTCGCATACCCCGCGGCACATACCCGTTTTACGCGTTCATCTATCGGTCCGTTCTTATGCTAGACGGTCTCTCCATTCGTCCATGCGTCCGTCCGTGCGTCTATCTATTAAACACACCAACTTCCACCATATCGCGTCTCGCATAGCCTTTGCCACATACCCACTTTATGCGTCCCTCTATCCGTAAATCTGTCTTCTAGTCTGTCTCTACATCCGTCTATGCGTCCGTCCGCGCGTCTATCTAGTGAACACTCCAAGTACCGCCATCTCGCATACCCTGTGGCACACAACCGCTTTACGCGTCCATCTATCCATTCTTCTGTCCATCCGTGAGTCCATCTAGTGAACTCTCTGAGTACCGCCATCTCGCATCTCACATACCCTGTGCACATACCGCTTTACGCGTCCGTTTATCCGTTCCACCATTTGCTAGTCTGTTCTTCTCGTCTATCTCTGCGTCCATTTCTGCATCCATCTAGTGAACACTCCAGGTACCGCCATCTCGCATAGCTTGTGGCTGATACCCGATTTACGCGTCCGTCTATCCGTCCGTCCTTCTGCTAGTATGTCTGTCCGTTTGTCCATGCATCCCTCCGTGCGTGCATCTAGTGAACACTCTGGGTCCAGCCATCTCGCAACTCGCGTACGTTGTGGCACATACCCGCTTGACGAGTCGGTCTATCAGTCAGTTCGTCTGCTAGTCTGTCTGTCTGTCCATCCATGTGTGCGTCTGCCTAGTGAGCGCTCCAAGTACCAGCATCTCGCATATCATGTAGCACATACCCTCTTCACGCGTTTGTGTCTCCGTCCTTCCGTCTGCCAGTCTGTTTGTCCATTCATACGTCCGTACGTGTGTTCATCTAGTTAACACTCCAAGTACCGCCATCTCGCATACCCTGTGGCACATACACACTTTAAGCGTCTGTCTAATCGTCCGTCCGTCTGCTATGTCTGTCCTTCGTCCATGCATCCGTCCGTGCGTCCATCTACTGAACACTCCAAATACCCTCATCCCGCATACCCTGTGGCACATACCTGCATCTATCAAGTCGTCTAAACCGTGAGCACTTGCGCGCAATTTTGATTTGAACTCTCCAGCCATGGGTGATAACTTGGGGCTTCAATGCCCACCACTACTTATGCGGAAGCTCCAGGGTCAACACTAGAAGTAGACAGTTAGTGTCTTTCGCTTCTGAATGTGAACTTATTCTCGTGAAAGACGGCAGCCCTACTTATCTGCGCGGATCGGCCTATAGCAGTTGCCTGTACCTCCCTTTCGTCTCACGCTCGTTCACCAGCAAGAGTGCACTGTTTTCCAGATTTGGAAACAAGGGTAGTGACAACATCTCAACATTCCTGAAGACTGACGGCTTTCCAAGTCTCAAGTCCTCCAGAGCTGTCCAGTGCACCGATTGCCAAAAATACAAGTTAATCATGAAAGGCTATGTTGGCGCCTCACCTTTCAACCTAGAGGACGCAAGAAAGAGTGCCTTACAGTCAAAGACGTGTTCGATTCCGGTGAGCTCATCTCGCACTGATATGGACATTGATCTCGAGAAACTCCGTAGCGATTCGTCGTCGTGCAGAACGACGTTATAGACGCACGAGGTCACTTGATGATCTGAGAGTGGCCAGACGCACACAAAAGAAAATACAGCGTCACAAGGACAAGTTGGACAAGCAACGATGGGTATCTTTTTGCGAGTCTTTCGACCCCAGAAAGCCTCTATCACTAATCTGGAGTGCTCTCCGGGATCTTCGTACAATCATTACTTATCGCTACCCATTAAAATCTCTGGCACTTCACTTACGCTGCGAAGAGGTTGATGTCGCTCATTCTTTCTGTCGAAGGATTGCCTGCAGCTCAAATTCAACTGGGACGAAGACGCCCGACTTTTATGTATCCTAACGGGATCCCCGAATGGAGATTTCGTTTTCAATAGACAAACTAAAGGCTGCGCTTGCTTTGTGTAGACGTTCTTCAGCGTCAGGACCTGATGGCATCACTTACAGCGCTCTGTGTCCCCTAGGAGATCAAGCTCGGAAGGCACTCTTGCAGCTGTACAACGACTCCTGGCAAACTGGCATGAATCCACAGGAATGGAAGGCAAGTCGCTTGATTCCACTTCTCAAAGCCGGCAAGTCACCCTTGGACATTTCCTCTTACCGCCCAATCGCCCTCGCGAGCAGTGTTGGAAAAGTTATGGAAAGGATGATTTTAACGCTTCTGGAATGGTACTTAGAGTTCTACGAAATATATCCAGATGCCATGTCCGGGTTCAGACGAGGCCGCTCATCAATTGACAATGTAGTTGACTTGGTGACATATGTAGGACACGAGAAGGCCTGCAAACGGTTATCTGCTGCTCTGTTTCGTGAGGTTTAAGGGGCATACGACAATGTCACCCAGGAAGCAATTCTCAGTGCACTAGAAGGAGTGGGACTCGGTGGCAGGATATATACGTGGGTTCAGAGCTACCTACAGAATAGATCATTTCACGTGCAGACAGAGAATGGCCCGACACCCGAAAATGGCCTGACACCCGACACCTGCAGCCGAGGAGTCCACAAGGCGGAGTGCTAAGCCCGACGCTGTTCAACCTAACACTCACTGGACAAGTTGGCAAGCAACCAAGCAGTGTACGACTTTCCATTTATGCGGATGACATCTGTGTGTGGACATCAGGTGTGACTCGACTTCAACTTCGCGCTCGACTTCAGAAGGCAGCATCAGTTACATCGTACCATTTACGCAAACAAGGGCTCGAAATCGCAAGTCAGAAGTGTGCAGTCGTGGCTTTCACCAGAAAACCAATGTCCGCTTACGGCATATCAATTAACGGGAAGTAGGTGTCGTGCAGCCGGAGTCACAGGTTCTTGGGAGTCGTAATCGACCAAAACCTGTCTTGAACACCCCACGTAAAGTACGTGAAATAGAGGCTGACTGCCATTTGTCGCTTATTCAGGTTTCTTGCTGGGAAAAATTGGGGAATGTCTGTCGAGTCTATGTTACAGCTGTACAAGGTATTATTTACTGGATTCCGGCGATATAGCCTACCTGTTATATCTAACACGTGCAAAACGAACCTGCGCAAAACCAAAATGTTCAAGCCCAAGCGCTGAGGATATGGCTTGGTTTACCCCGCTGCGCATCGACAGCTTCAACAATTCTCATTGCACAGAACTACTCGATGATGATGCACATCACCATTGAAACGATGCGTACGTACCTCAGGCAACATGCTAGGAATCCGTGCCACCTCTTGGCAACACTCGCTACAGAGAGGCCCCGCACGAAATTTAGTGCAATTGTCTGTGCTCATCGTGCGTCGTTTACGTCAGGTTTTACGCCTGCTGAAAAACTGGTGTATCCTCCATGGTGCCCGACACTTCCACAAGAACGTGTTTCAATTCCAGGAATACAGAAAAAATCAAATTTAACTTCATCAACCCTAAAAAATTGAGCTTGAGCCATCTGCACGAAATGTATAACAACCACGTACACATATACACTAATGGTTCAACCACAGCGTCTGGTTCTGGTGGTGCGTAGGTAATTCCAGCTAGAGGAATCACTCTGCGAATCAAACTGTCACATGTCACTACGTCTACGGTGGCAGAAATTGCGGCTTTGCGTGGTGCTGTAGTGTACATCAAATCCCAAGGACCGAGTAAATGGGCTGTGTTTTCTGACTCAAAACCAGCCCTACTGAGCATGCAGTCGGTCCTTCGACGAGGTTGCCATGAACAATTAACTTACGAAGTTGTCAAGCTTGTTCACCACGTCACAGAAACAGGCCACGAGGTCAAGTTTCTGTGGCTTCCTGGTCATTGTGGGATCAGTGGCAATGATTCCGCAGTCAACGCAGCTCGCACATCGCACCAAGAAGAGCTCATCCTTCCGATTCCTTTGTCAACGAATGACGCTGCAAAACTACTTCGTCACCTGGCACGTAGTCTGAGTCTGCAGGAGTGGAACACCCCAAGCATAAGACATATGAGAATATACCAAATAATTCCTCGACTGGAACTTCGACCTCCATCCGGACTTCGTCGACGTGAGACTTCACTTCTTTGTCGCCTTTGGTTGGGGGCTTCCTTCAAAATAGCATATAGAACCCTCATCAGATTGACAGAAAATGCGGAATGCGACCTCTGCTGCACCAAAGAAGACATCGACCATCTGATATGCCATTGCCTCGATTTGCCTCTGAAGCTTTCGGACGCATTGCGACAATTGGAAGATCGGCCACTCTCTGTGCAGATGCTCCTGGAACACCGTCATCGCCTTTCGTCGGCTCAAAAAGCAGTCAAAACTGTCTTGTGCTTTCTGAGGACTACAGGCCTACGTGACCACCTTTAACTTTTGTGTATTGCCACCACTGCATACGCGCCAGCCGATTGACTCACAACCCTCCTTTTTTTTCTCTCTCTCTTTCTCTTCTCTTTCCTCTCTCTTTCTCGTCTTTATGCCCCATTCCTATTCCCCCAGCGTAGGGTAGCAAACCGGGCATGTGTCTGGTTAACCACCCTGCCTTCCCTTTTGTTGTTTATCCTTCCTCCGTCTATACATCCGTCCGTCTGCTAGTCGGTCTGTCCATCCAGGCGTCTGTCCATGCGGCCATCTAATGAGCACTACAAGTACCGCCATTTTGCATACCCTGCGGCATATACCCGCTTTAAGCGTCCGTCTACCCGTCCGTCCGTCTTCTATGTCTGTCCGTCCGCACATGCATCCGTACATGCGTCCATCTAGTGAACACTCCAAGTATCGCCATCCCGCATCTCGCATACCCTGTGGCAGATACCAGCTTTACGCGTGTGCTATTCATCCGTCCATATCCACGTCTGTCTGTCCGTCCGTTCATGCGTCCATCCGTGCGGCCTGTAGTGAACACTCCAAGTACTGCCATCTCGCACCTCGCACACCCCGCGGCACACACCCGCTTTAATTGTCCATCTATCTGTCTGTTCTGTTATACTTTCCGTCTGTCCCTCAGTACGTCCGTCCGTGCGTCCATATAGTGTACACTCCAAGTATCACCATCTCTAATGCCCTATGGCAGATACCAGCTTTACGCGTCTGTCTACCTATCCGTCCGTCCGTCTGCTAGTTTGTCTGTCCATCCGCATAAGCGTCCGTACATGCTTCCTTCTAGTGAACACTCCAAGTATAGCCATCTCGCATCTCGTATACCCTCTGGCAGATACCAGCTTTACGCGTCTGCCTATTCGTCCGTCCATATGCACGTCTGTCTGTCCGTCATATCGTACCGCCATATCGTATACCCTGGGGCGCATACCCACTTTACCCTTTCGTCTATCCAACCGTCCATCTGCTAGCCTGTCCGTCCATCCTGGCGTCCGTCCATGCGGCCATCTAATGAACACTACAAGTACCACCATGTCGCATAACCTGTGGCACATACACGTGTTACGCGTCCGTCTATCCGTTCCTTCGTCTGCTAGTCAGTTTGTCCGTCCGTCTGTGCGTCCATCTTGTGAACACTCCTGGTACCGCCATCTCGCATACCCAGTTCCTCATACCCACTTTATTTATTTATTTATTGAAAATACCTTACAGGCCAGAAGGCATTGAGTAAGGGCGGTTACAGTGAAAAATCGCATGTAGATTTCAAAATAAAAACGGTACAATGTCGGTTAGTAATAACAAAAAAAATTAACAAAGCAATAAGTCAGCAATACGTAAACATGGCGGTGAAGTATATAAGAACACTCCGTAACATAAAAACCCTCGGAAAAGAAGTAAAAGAACGTCAAGATGAAATATTAAGGAAATGCGTCTGAACTTTTGCCGAAACGTGTTGGGGTTGCTATCAGAGGCGATATCGTCGGGAAGATCATTCCACATGCGGATGGCTTGTGGTAGTGCGGATGTGTTGAACGCGTTCGTGTTTCCAAAAATGCGAGTGAAGCTGAGATGGTTATGTAATCTGCGTGACGTGTAGAGCGGGCGTTGAAGGTGCAACGACGATGTTTTGTTACTGTAGACGTACTTATGAAATAGGCATAACAAGGACACGTGACGACGAACATTTAATGCTTGGAGGGAATGATGGAGTTTAAGCTGAGTCACACTGGAATTGATGTCATAGTTTCTAGAAATGTAACGGGTGGCTCTGTTCTGGATTGTTTCCAGCATGTTAATTTGATACTGAGCGGAAGGGGACCAAACAGATGAGGCATATTCAAGTTGCGGGCGGACGAAAGTTAGGTATGACATTTTGCGAATGTTAGTGGGACAACGACGAAGGTTTCGGCGTAAATACCCCAATGTTTTGGAGGCTTTTGCACAAACGTTAGTGATGTGATCAAACCAGGAAAGCCCTGGTGTAAGGTGGATGCCAAGATACTTGTAAGAGGTCGCCGTGGAGAGCCTGTCACATTGCATATGGTAAGTGAAGTTAGATATGACCTGTTTACGTCCAAAAGAAACAACTTTACACTTATTAGTATTCAACCTCATAAGCCAAGTGCTGCACCAGTTAGAAATAGTGTTCAGATCATCTTGAAGGATGGAGTGATCGTTAGGACAGTTTATAGGTCTGTAGAGCATGCAGTCATCAGCGAAGATTCTGATATGCGATGATATGTTAGTTGGGAGGTCGTTGATGTAGATAAGAAAAAGTAATGGGCCAAGAACGCTCCCCTGTGGGACGCCAGAAGAGACATACGAAGAGGGAGAGGAAGAATTATTAACGATTGTGAACTGCTTGCGAAGTGACAGAAAATTGCGTAGCCAAGATAAAGTGAGGGAGTCTAATAGGAGGGCAGATAATTTTGAAATAAGGCGACAATGGGCGACACAATCGAATGCTTTGGCGAAATCAAGAAATATGCAATCAGTCTGTAGGCCATTATTTATGTTGTAATGAATGTCTGTAGTGAATTCTAGTAACTGTGTTTCGCATGACATGCCCTTTCTGAATCCGTGCTGGTTTGAAAAGAAGAATTTGTTAGTCTCGAGGTGACTGTATACGTGGGAGGCGATTATGTGTTCGAGGAGTTTGCAACATATGCATGTGAGCGAGATTGGGCGATAATTTTTAGGTGAGTTCTTATCTCCGGATTTAAAAATGGGTACTACTTTGGCTATTTTCCAGTCGTCTGGAAGTTTTCCAGACGATAGCGACTGTCGAAAACTGTGGTATAATGTAATGCTAGATATGGAAACAGTATTTTTAATTACCTTAGAGTTGATATCATCTATACCAGCTGATGAGGATGCCTTAATCTGTTTAATTCGACACGCGATACCCTCCACCGTAATTTCAATAGGCTGCATGTATTGGAAGTTGTAATCAGGGATATGTGGTACGTCAGAAGAATCTTCTTGGCTAAATACAGATGAAAAAAAGGTATTAAAAGTAGTGGAGCACTCGTAGTCTGAAAGCGGAATGTTGTTTTCATTAAGTAATGACAACTGGTTGGAACCGTGGTCAGGGGATATGAGGCGCCAGAATTTTTTTGGATTATTTTGCAGAAGAGAAGGTAGGTCGTTGTGAAAATATTTTTCTTTGGCGTTGCATATTGCTTTACAGTAGTCAGTCAAGTACTGCTTGTATTTTTCCCAAGCGGAGGGCGTAGCACTGCGTTTGGCATTGCAGTACAGGCGTTTTTTCTTGTTTCTTTGCTTACGGAGGGATTTAGTGAACCAGGGATTAGATAGATCATTAGAAACAGTGATAACAGGGATATATTGGTTTATCAATGAAGACGTCTCGTCTCTAAAAAGCACCCAGTTTTCATTTACAGACCTGTTGTAGAATGACGGAAAGAGGACATTGCTAAAAAATTCTTCGAGCTGTGCACTTATTTTGTCAAACTCTGCTTTGCTGTAGTCCCGAATTTTCTTTTTGGATATTCCTGCAAATGGTACAGGTAAGTCCAACGTTACCTCGATTAAATTGTGATCACTGAAGCCCCTTAGGCAAGAGACTGTCCTCACTGAATCAGGAGCATTAGTTAGTAATAGGTGTAATGTATTTAAACCATGGGTTGGTTGATCAATGACTTGCGAGAGGTTAAAGTCCAAGACTAAGTTAATGAATTCTGTGGAAAGGCAGCATGGTGATGAGAAGTTTGTCCAATCAATCAGCGGGAGGTTGAAGTCACCGAATAGGTAAACTACACCAGTAGGGCAAAGATCTTTGGCATTTTTGATGCTATGACGAAGATCACGTACAAATGTGTTATTATAATCAGGCGGACGGTAACAATTGCCAACCAGAATTTTAGCGTGTTTAGTCACACACATTATCCAAATTATTTCAATGGGTGAGTCAAGATTCAGTACATACGAAGAGATTGTATTTTTTACACCAAGAAGTACACCACCACCTCTCCTGTCGACGCGATCTTTGCGGTATATGTTATATCTTTCACTGCCAGCAAGAACTTCGTTATTTGTGATTGCAGGGTATAGCCAAGTTTCCGTGAGCACGAGTATATCTGAATTGTTGTCTTCCAGAAAAGAGCAGATTGTATCGCGCTTGGGTATTATGCTTCTAATGTTAGTAAATGATATCAGAAAAGAAGGGGTCGCCAAATGTGATTTAGGTTTCTGGTGGTGTTTAGGTGGACATGTTTTGGTTGCGAGCTATCTTTCTGATAGAATAACGGTTTTGCTGGCATGATCAAGTATGTAGGTTTTGCCATCCATGCGTAGCCTGTCAACTGAGAGCTTAAACGGTTTTCTTTGCGTTTTAGCGAATTCAATTAGGCTTTTTCGTGCCTGTCGCGTAGCTAGAGAAAAATCTTCTCCGATAGAATATTTTGACCCTTTTAGTTTTGGAGCTGACGCAAGAATTTGCTGCTTATCTTTAAAGAAAGTCAGTTTGGCTATTATAGGTCTCTGTTTGCTGTCTCTGAATTTCCCCAGCCTGTGCACACGCTCGAATTGTGCGCCAGTCAAAGAAATGTTGAATTTTTCGGAGCAGAATTCGATTATTCTTTTTTCAGATGCTGCCCATCCCTCCTTAGGGTCATCTTCTATTCCAAAAAAAAGCAAGTTAGACCGCCTCTGTCTGTTTTCGGTATCGTTACACCTGGACGTAATTTCGGTCAAATGATCCGAAATTTGGTGCAGGGAGTTATTAGGCGTACCGGTACCAGTTGCCGAACGTGACGCGAAAGATGATTCAAGCGCTAAAATGCGTTCAGTCAAACGAGCCACTTCGTTCGTAGAAGCCGTCAGTTTTTCAATGGTCTCGCTTAATTGCGCTGACAAGGCTGCATGCCCTTCCTCTAATTTCTGTATGGTTAACATAGCTGCGGCGAAAGCCTCAGACTCGATCTTGCTCATAGGCCCTGGGTTCGATTCAATATCACCCGACAGCATGAGCAGCATATCAAAGATTACCAGACAGAAACGAGATATTCGTGACAAATATCGCCTCAAAGCATCACACCATTCGGCTGGGCACGACACCGCAATCAAACAGTAATTGCTACTCCTAACACAGACGGCGTATTTGTAGTCACTGACCTGCAAATTGAGCGGTTGAAACACATGCATCTCTGGTGCGGTGCCGTGCCCGAGGTGATCTGCCGGTGATTCCCTTAAATATGCTGAGCCGGTTCCGTCAGGCGTAGTCGTCGATGCCCCTAGCGGCCAGATGTGCGTCCAGATTTGCTTGTTCAGCGTCGGCAAAAAAAAAATGCAGACGCAGGCCAAGCCGGTGAAGTGCCATCGGGGACCAGTGCGCACGTGCCAGCAAGGTAGGAGCAGACAGCCCAGGTAATCGTGGCCTGCAAATTGAGCGGTTGAAACACATGCATCTCTGGTGCGGTGCCGTGCCCGAGGTGATCTGCCGGTGATTCCCTTAAATATGCTGAGCCGGTTCCGTCAGGCGTAGTCGTCGATGCCCCTAGCGGCCAGATGTGCGTCCAGATTTGCTTGTTCAGCGTCGGCAAAAAAAATGCAGACGCAGGCCAAGCCGGTGAAGTGCCATCGGGGACCAGTGCGCACGTGCCAGCAAGGTAGGAGCAGACAGCCCAGGTAATCGTGGCCTGCAAATTGAGCGGTTGAAACACATGCATCTCTGGTGCGGTGCCGTGCCCCGGACGGGGCACGGCACCGCACCAGAGATGCATGTTGACGTCCGTCCGTCTGTCCGTCCGTCCATCTGCTAGTCTGTCTGTCTGTCTGCCCATGCGTCTGTCTGAGCGTCCATCTTGTGAGCACTTCAAGTACCGTCATCTCATATACCCTGTGGCACATACCCGCTCTACACGTCCGTCTGTTCATCCGTCCGTCTGCTAGTCTGTCTGTCCATCCATCCGTGCGTCCATCTAGTGAACACTCCTAGTACCGGCATCTCGCATACCATGTAGCATACCCGCATTACGCGTTCGTCTATCCGCCCGTCCGTCTGCTAGTCTGTTTGTCCTTGTATATGTCCGTCCTTGCGTTCATCTATTGAACACTCCAGGTACCGCCATCTCGCATACCCTGTGGCGCATACCCGCTTTACGCGTCCGTCTATCTGTCCGTCCGTCTGCTATGTCAGTCCGCCCGTCCATGCGTGCGTCCATGTGTTCAGGTGGTAAACAGTCCAAGTACCGCCATCTCGCCTCTTGCATGCCTTGTGGCACATAACTGCTTTACGCACCCGTCTATTCGTCCGTCCGTTTTCTAGTCTGTCTGTCCGTCCTACCATGCGTCCGTCTGTGCGTCCATCTAGTGAACACTGCAGATACCACCATCTCGCATACCCTGTAGCTCTTACCCGCTTTACGCTTCAATCTATCAGTTCCTTCGTCTGTAAGTCTGTCCGTCTGCCCATGCTTCCGTTCGTGCATCCATCTATTGAACACTCCAAGTACCACCATCTCGCATACGCTGTGGCACATAGACGCTTCTCGCTTTCATCTATCCGCGCATCTGGCTGCTAGTATGTCTGTCTGTTTGTCCATGCGTCTGTCCGAGCGTCCATCTTGTGAGCATTTGAAGTACCGTCATCTAACATACCCTTCGGCCCATACCCTCTTTACGCATCCGTCTGTTCGTCTGTCCGTCTGCTAGTCTCTCTGTCCATCCATCCGTGCGTCCATCTAGTGAACACTCCTAGTACCGGCATCTCTCATGCGATGTAGCACATACCCGCTTTACGCGTCCGTCTATCCGTCCATTCGTCGACTTGTCTGTCCGTCCGTTCATGCGTTCATCCGAGCGTCTATCTAGTGAACACTCCAAGTACCACCATCTCGCATACCCTGTGGCACAAACCAGCTTTACGCGTCCGTCTATCCATCCGTCCGTTTTCTAGTCGGTCTGTCCGTCCTTCCATGCGTCCGTCCGTGCGTCCATCGAATGAACACTCCAGGTACCACCGTCTCGCATACACTGTAGCTCTTACCCGCTTTACGCCTCCGTCTATCCAATCTTCCGCCTGTTAGTCTGTCCATCCGCTCATGCTTTCGTTGGTGCGTCCATCTAGTAAACACTCCAAGTACCGCCATCTCGCATACTCTTTGGCACATACCCGCTTTACGCGTCCACCTATCTGTCCGTCCGTCTGTGCGTGCATCTAGTGAACACCCTAAGTACCGCCATTTCGTATCTCGAATACCCTGTGGCAATTACCCGCTTTACGCTTCCGTCTATTCGTCCATCCGCCTGCTAAGTCTATCTATCCGTCCGGGGGCCCATCTAGTGAACACTCCAAGTAGCGCCATCTCGCATATCCTGTGGCACACACCCGCTTTACCCGTCTGTCTGTCCGTCCGTGAGCCCATCTTGTGAACTCTATGAGTACCGCCATCTCGCATCTCACATCATCATCATTATCATCATCAGCCTGACTACGTCCACTGCAGGACAAAGGCCTCTCCCATGTTCCGCCAGTTAACCCGGTTCTGTGCTTGCTGCTGCCAATTTATACCCGCAAATTTCTTAATCTCGTCTGCCCACCTAATCTTCTGTCTCCCCCTAACCCGCTTCCCTTTTCTGGGAATCCAGTTAGTTACCCTTAATGACCAGCGGGTATCCTGTCTACGCGCTACATGCCCGGACCACGTCCATTTCCTCTTCTTTATTTCAACTATGATATCCTTAACCCCCGTTTGTCCCCTAATCCACTCTGCTATCTTCTTGTCTCTTAAGGTTACACCTACCATTTTTCTTTCCATTGCTGGCTGCATCGTCCTCAATTTAAGCTGAACCCTCTTTGTAAGTCTCCAGGTTTGATTGATTGATTGATGTGTGGGGTTTAACGTCCCAAAACCACTATATGATTATGAGAGACGCCGTAGTGGAGGGCTCCGGAAATTTAGACCACCTGGGATCTCCAGGTTTCTGCTCCGTACCTAAGTACTGGCAAGATACAGCTGTTATATAGCTTCCTCTTGAGGGATAGTGGCAATCTACCTATCATAATTTGAAAGTGCTTGCCGAATGTGCTCCACCCCATTCTTATTCTTCTAGTTACTTCAATCTCGTGGTTCGGCTCTGCGGTTATTACCTGCCCTAAGTAGACATAGTCTTTAACAACTTCAAGTGCACTATTACCTATCTCGAAGCGCTGCTCCTTTCCGAGGTTGATCTACATTACTTTCGTTTTCTGCAGATTAATTTTAAGACCCACCTTTCTGCTCTCCCTGTTCAACTCCATAATCATGAGTTGCAATTCGTCCCCCGAGTTACTCAGCAATGCAATGTCATCGGCGACGCGCAGGTTACTAAGGTATTCTCCATTAACTTTTATCCCTATCTGCTCCCATTCTAGGCTTCTGAAAACCTCCTGTAAGCACGCGGTAAATAGAATTGGGGAGATAGTGTCCCCCTGCCTTACTTCTTCTTGATTGATATTCTCTTGCTTTCTTTATGAAGCACTATGGTAGCAGTTGATCCCCTGTAGATTTCGTCCAGAATGTTTATATATACTTCATCTACGCCCTGATTCCGCATTGTCTGCATGACGGCTGATATTTCTACTGAATCAAACGCCTTCTCGTAATCAATGAAGGCTATGTATAGTGGTTGGTTATACTCTGAGGATTTCTCTATTACCTGGTTGATAGTATGAATGTGAATGCATCTCGCATACTCTGTGGCATATACCCGCTTTACGCGTCCAGCTATCCATCCATCCATCTGTTAGTCTGTCTGTCCGTCTGTCCATGCATCCGTTCATGCATCTATTCAATGAACACTCGGTGTACCCCCATCTCGCATCTCCCATAAACTAAGGTGCACACCCTAATTATGCGTCCGTCTATCCGTCCATTCGTCGCTTAGTATGAATGTCTGTCTGTCCATCCATGCATCCGTCCATGAGTCCATCTAGTGAGCACTCCAAGTACCGCCATCTCGCAAGTCCTGTGTCCCACACACGCTTTACGCGTCCGTCTATCCGTACGTCCGTCTGCTAGCCTGTCTGCTCGTCGATGCATGTGTCCGTCCGTGAGTCCATCTAGTGAACACTCCAGGTACCACCATCTCGTATTCCCTGTGGCACATACCCGCTTTATGCGTCGGTTTATTGATCCATCCATATTCTATGTCTGTCCGTCTTTCCACGCATCCTTCCGTGCAGCCTTGTAGTGAACACTCTAAGTACTGCCATCTCGAATATCACATATCCTGTGGCACACCCGTTTTACGCTTCCGTCTATCCGTTCGTCCATCTACTATTCTGTCTGACCGTCTGCCCATGTGTCCACCCATGCGTCCACCTAGTGAACACTCCGAGTACCACCATCTCGCATACCTTGTGGCACATACCCCATTTGAGCGTCTGTCTATGCGTCCATCCATCTGCTATGTCTGTCCGTCCGTCCATGCGTCCACCCATGCGTACAGCTAGTGAGCACTCCATGTACCGCCATCTCGCATACCCAGTGGCAAATACTCACTTTACGCTTCTGTCTATACCTCCGTCCGTCTGTTCTGTTCTGTTCTAACTGTTTTGCTGTGGAGAGGTTAAGGTGCCTATTGCCTCGGCTACTTCATATCACAAAGTTCTGCAGCGAAAAATAAAATAATAATACAGAACAGTACCAAAAAAATAACGATGCGGAGAAGAAAAAACATATTAGCACACTGAAACCCGTTCAAATGTCATGCCAATACACAGTTTTCTTCGCGCAGTTCACACCCTCATAAACTACTTACACGCACACCTTACTAATCTAATGTCAGTACATACATGACCACATTTGATATAATACCCATCTCTGGCTATCAGTCATAAGAACTTTTCCAGTCCGGTCTCCGCTAAAAAGTCTGTCAGGAAGGTTATCGCAATTTCTGGAGATGCATCTCAGGGCATGATCCAAGTAGTTTCTTTATTGTGAGGAGCCGTCTGTCCAAACTTCCTAATTTGTTCTTTATTTTTTTCTTTCATTCGCGAATTTAACGCACTGCAAAAGAATATGGCGAACATTTTCTTCTGCATGACCACAATGACATTGATTGATTGATATGGGGTTTTAACGTCCCAAAACCACTATATGATTATGAGAGACATCGTAGTGAAGTGCTCCGGAAATTTAGACCACCTGGGGTATCTTAATGTGCACCAAAATCTGAGCACACGGGCCTACAATATTTCCGCCTCCATCGGAAATGCAGCCGCCGCAGCCGAAATACGAACCCGGGCCCTGTGGGTCAGCAGCCATACACAATGGGCATTCCGGTGAGTTGTATTGATGTATCTTGCGCAGGAAGCTGTTTGTGTATGCTACTTTTAATCTAAGTCAATGGATCAATGTCTTTAGGGGTCGTGGGAGGTCTGTCGCTATGGAAAACTTTCTGTGTGGATCAACTTCATAAAGTACCGTTTCCTTTGACTTAGGGCTCTCAAACCACTTCTCCATCGAACAATCGTTAGCTCCTTGCGATATAAAATGTCGAACATCCGCCTCAGACATAGCGATTGCGCACTTCCGTTCTTTCTTCAATGTTTTCTTCGTGAGGCTATCAGCCTCTTCATTTCCCTTTATTCCAATGTGGCTGGGTATCCATTGGAATAAGATGTTGTGACCCTGCGATGAAGCATATTCCACAGTTTCTGCAATACATTGTGTATTTCACCATTTTTGTAAGGTGGTCTCACATTTCTGATTAGCTGAAGAGCAGGTTTGCTATCAGTGCATATCACCCATTTTTGGAGCTCAAGATTCTCGCAGATAAGCTTAACTGCTTCAAAGATAGCCACCAATTCTGCTGTCGTTGATGAAGATTTGTGCGATAATTTTTACAACTTCTTTTTCTGAATTTTGGGTGTAAATACCGCACAGGCTGACGCTTCTTCCGTGCATGATCTGTCTGTATATATTGTAACGCACTTTTTAATAAACTCTTTTAATAAGCTAACGTAGGCTGGGCGAACTTGTGCCCGAGAATTATAAGACAGCTAGATTGTCTCGAGGATTGCCTTTTGCCTCTTCTTCTACGTTCTTCTTTTTCTTCAACCCGGTTCACGCGCAGCTGGGTCCCGCCGGCTCGTGCATCGCAAATCATCTAGAAGGCACAAGTATTTGCTAGCGCGCGTAATTTGAAGTCACATTGTGTCATTGCCCCCCTTTCCAGAGTGCATCGTCCCGATGCTTGTGTCAAACTGGTTGCATGGCAGTCATTCACAAACCCTCGTCGGGGATGACGTTGACGTCAAAGAACGTTGTATCTTCAGCGTTTCATTGCCTGTGGTGATATGGTTTCATCCTGACGACATGCAAAATTTCCGTGCGATGCCGCCGTCGGGATGAAATATCCTGTCCCTCTGGCGTAACTTCGTAGTTGAGCGAGCCGACGCGGCAGAGCACTCTGTACGGACCGAAATAGCGGCGAAGCAGTTTTTCTGACAGGCCACGTATTCGTAGAGAAATCCACACCCATACTCTGTCTCCTGGTGCGTACTGGACGTCTCTTCTTCGCAGATTGTATCGATGCGTGTCGGTTTTCTGCTTTTGGAGAATGCGATATCGTGCCAGCTGTCTAGCTTCTTCTGCTCTTTGTATGTAGTCGTGAACGTCATAGTAATTCTCGGGCGTCTCGTCAATAGGTAACATTGCATCTAAAGGTGTTACCGTCCGGCCAAAAACAAGTTGGAATGGCGTCATCCGTGTTGTCTCTTGCATCGCCGTGTTATAGGCGAATGTTGCATAGGGTAATATTTTATCCCAAGTACGGTGTTCTATATCAACGTACATTGACAACATATCAGCCAGCGTTCTGTTCAGTCGTTCCGTTAGACCATTTGCTTGAGGGTGATATGCCGTCGTTTTTCTATGACTGGTGTGCGTCAATTTCATAATACATTTCATCAGGTCAGCCGTAAATGCAGTCCCTCGGTCCGTGATCAACGCTTTTGGAGCTCCGTGCCGCAGTACTATGTTGGAGACGAAGAATTCGGCTACTTCAACGGCTGATCCTTTAACTAGAGTCGCCGTCTCGGCATATCTGGTTAAATAGTCGGTCGCGACTATTATCCAGCGTTTTCCCGATGATGACGTAGGAAATGGGCCCAGTAAGTCCATTCTCACTTGTGTGAATGGGGCTTCTGGTGGTTCTATCGGTTGAAGGAGACCTGCTGGTTTTAACGGTGGCGTTTTACGTCTTTGGCAGTCCCGGCAGGTTCTGACATAGTGTCGTACAGAGCTAAGCAACTTCGGCCAGTAGTATTTAGTGCGGATGCGTGCTAACGTTCTGCTTACTCCTAAGTGTCCAGCTGATGGATCGTCGTGGCAAGCCTCCAAAATCTCTGGTCGCAGAGGTGAAGGGACGACAAGCAGGAATGTCGCTGTATTGTTGTCAAAGTTCCTTTTATACAGGATGTTGTTTCGTAGGACAAACGCTGACAAGGCGCGGACAAAAGGTCGTGGAACATCGACAGACTGTCCTTGTAGGTACTTGATCAAGAGGAGTATCTCAGGGTCGGATCGCTTCTGATGTGCCATCTCTGATGGTGTCACAGCTCCCAAGAAAATAAATTCTTCACCATACTCGGTGAAAGCAGAAGCAGCAGGTTGAATCGGAGCACGTGACAAGCAGTCCGCATCACTGTGCCTGCGACCTGACTTGTACACAAGCGTGATATTATACTCCTATAATCGCAAGCTCCATCGTGCAAGCCGTCCACACAGGTCCTTGAGATTAGCAAGCCAGCATAGCGAATGATGGTCGCTTATAACTCGAAAAGGCCTACCATATAAATAGGGTCGAAACTTGCTGATAGCTCATACCACGGCAAGGCATTCTTTCTCGGTCGCTGAGTAGTTCACCTCAGCTTTCGAAAGAGTGCGACTGGCATACGCAATGACTCGTTCTTGTCCGTTTTGCCATTGGATGAGCACGGCCCCAAGACTTAAATTGCTTGCATCCGTGTGGATATCGGTTTCCGCTTCCTCGTCAAAATGCACCAGAACAGGATGGCTTTGAAGGCACTTTCGCAGTTCATTGAAGGCATCCTCTTGTTCGGCAAGCCATACGAAAGGCATTTCCTCTTTTGTCAGCCGTGTCAGTGGTTCAGCAATTCGTGAAAAATTTTTAACGAACCGTCGATAATAGGCGCAGAGACCTAAAAATCGCCTAACAGCCTTTTTGTCTGTTGGCTTCGGAAATTTTGCTACGGCCTCAGTTTTTGCAAGGTCCTGGCGGACGCCTTCTGCACTGATGACATGGCCGAGAAAAAGGAGCTCACGGAAGCCGAAATGACATTTCTGCGGTTTTATCGTCAAGTCCGCTGATTTGATCGCAGTGAGCACGGCCCGGAGCCTTTCCAAATGTTGCTCAAAGGTAGCAGAGAAAACTACAACATTATCGAGATAAACCAGACATGACTGCCATTTAAGACCACAAAGCACTGTGTCCATCATTCGTTGGAACGTGGCGGGTGCTGAACAAAGGCCAAAAGGGAGTACCTTGAACTCGTATAAACCGTCCGGTGTCACAAACGCTGTCTTTTCGCGATCTCTTTCGTCCACTTCTATCTGCCAATACCCACTTTTAAGATCCAATGAGGAAAAATACCTGGCATTTCGCAGCCTATCCAGAGTGTCATCGATTCTTGGCAGAGGATAAACATCCCGTTTGGGGACGGCATTCAGCTTCCGATAATCAACGCAGAAACGTAAGGTTTGGTCTTTTTTCTTCACAAGAACAACAGGTGACGCCCATGGACTTGATGAAGGCTGGACTACATCGTCTTTGAGCATTTCTTTCCCCTGATTACCAATAGCTTCTCTTTCTTTTGGTGACACTCGGTAGGGATGCTGGTGTATTGGCCTCACTGACTCGTCGACAATGATACGATGTTTAGCGACAGGAGTGCGTCGAACCTTAGATGACAACGAGAAACATTCGGCGAATTCCCTTAAAAGACGCTCTATTTGCTCTTTTTCGCTTGGTAGTAGGCCTGGCTCGATGTCGATGGCTTCAAGGACAGACTTCACGTCTTCGAAATCAGAATCATTGGTTTCAAAAGTTCGCAGCTCCGTAACCTGGACGAAATCATTCAGACTGGCGATGACGGTTCCTTTTGCAACGTGCTGCACCTCATTTCCAAAGTTTGTGAGTAGAACATTTGCACATCCGTCACGTAACTTAACAAGGCCTCGTGCCATGCAGATTCCTTTTTGGAGTAGTAAGGCAGTGTTGTTTTCAGCAAATCCCTCGAATTCACTGAATGCTTTGTTGTTTACTGCGACAGATATGCTCGATCTTGGCGGAACCATGACGCCATCATCTGCAATACAAAGGTCATATACGTTTTCTTCCGTTTCAAAGGTACCAATCGCGTGCCTAGTCGAGAATGAGACGGAAGATTCTAGCAAGTTAATTACAGCGCCATTAGCTCATAAGAAATCCATGCCGATAATCAAGTCTCTTGAGCATTCCGGCAGCACAATAAAACTGGCGACGTACGTGAAACCCCGTATTCCGATTCTTGCTGTGCATATTCCAGTAGGGTCGATGAGGTGCCCTCCTGCTGTGCGAACTTGTGGTCCCTTCTAAGGAGTCAGCACTTTCTTTAGTATTTTAGAAAGTCCGCTACTCATCACTGAATAATCTGCGCCGGTATCTACCAGTCCGATGACTTCGTAGCCGTAAACGAACACACGTAAATCGGAAGCAACGTCACTATCGAAGCACCGGTTTCCTAATCGGTCGTCGTTCAGAGTCAGCATTGGAGGTTTTTCTGCATTAGCGTCGACAGCAGCCTTGCCTCCACAGGTCGCTGACTCTAGTTTTCCCGACGCGGGCTTGGGGAACGAAACCTTGGAGAGCTTGCTGAAGGTCGGGGGCTAGGCGATCTATACCTCCCCGTTGTCGTTGCCCGAGGTTGGTGTCGTTGGAAGCCACTTGAGGTTTGACGACCTCACAGGTATTCTTCAATTTCGAAGGGACGTTCACCATTTCGTGGTCGAGGTGCATTAACAGGAAAACCACGGAGTCCTGCCTGGCGGTAGTGGCGCGTTCGGTAGAGATGACCAGGCTCCCCACAGTGGTAACACAGCGGTATCCTGTCGGGAGTGCGCCAGACATTGCTCTTCCTTAGTCTCCTCTCTGGCGTTGGCTGCAGGGTGCTCGGCGGCATCGGGTACTGCATAGGTGTAGCTGCCGCGACGTCCGCACTTCCTGGAGGTCCTCGTAGTAGCACATCAGCATACGTCATTCTCGTCTTCTGTTGTAGTGGCGGCCCTGGCTGTGCGTTGCTCGAAGGTTCGCGTACCACCTGCCTGACCTCCTCACGGATCACATCGGCCAGAGACGAAAGCATTGGAGCGTTCAGGTCAAGACGCTGCCTCTGCAGCTCTTCTCGCACAACAGACCGCACCAGCTCGCGTAGTGCTTCCATGCCGTTACCGAAGGCTGGTGGCAACATGTCCAAGGAAGTGACGATCGCATCCCGGTTGTATAACCTTGCTCGCTGTTGTAACGTCCTTTCCATTGTAGTCGCCTCTGAACGAAACTCGGCGACGGTGCGCGGCACGCTTCGAATTAGTCCGGCAAAAAGTTCTTGCTTCACGCCTCGCATCAGATGGCGGAGCTTCCTGTCTTCGCTCATATTTGGATCCGCTCGGCGGAATAAGCGAGACATGTCTTCTAGATACATGGCGACAGTTTCGTTATTGCGCTGATTTCTTGTCTGGAGTGCAGCTTCAGCTCTCTCTTTGCGGTCTGTGTTCGGGAAAGCAGCGAGCAGCTCCCGTCGAAAATCATTCCATGACCGGAAGAGGGCTTCGTGGTTTTCATACCACGTTCGTGCGCTATCTTCCAGTGCGAAGTAAACACTTCCAAGTTTGCGCTCTTCCCCATATCCGTTAGCCTTTGCGACGCGTTCAAAGTGCTCAAGCCAGTCCTCTGCGTCCTCGTAGCTTTCACCGTGGAAAGGCTTTGGTAGCATTGGCTGGTTTACGACAATATTGGCTAGATTGACCTGAGCTGTCATGCCGGTTGCGTATCCGTTCACAGCCGTTGATGTTCCAAGCGAAGTCGATAAAGGTGAAAATTCAGGACCCTCACCACGTAGGCGTCGACTGCAGCGCTGATGAACAGGCGTCAGCTCGTTGGGTCGAAATCGCTGTGGTTCTGGACTGTGCTGCGTCACTCGAGAGGGGCTTGGCATCACACCCAGCACCTCCACCAGATTTTTAACGCACTTTTTAATAAACTCTTTTAATAAGCTAACGTAGGCTGGGCGAACTTGTGCCCGAGAATTATAGCACAGCTAGATTGCCTCGAGGATTGCCTTCTGCCTCTTCTTCTACGTTCTTCTTTTTCTTCAACCCGGTTCGCGCGCAGCTGGGTCCCGCAGGCTCGTGCATCGCAAATCATCTAGAAGGCACAAGTATTTGCTAGCGCGCGTAATTTGAAGTCACATTGTGTCAATATCTTCGTTTTTTCATTATGCCTTACATGAAGCTGATGAAGTACCAACTGTGCCGGCACTAGAGGTTCCATGTCTGCTTTCTTCTCTATGCCGTCTATTTCACGAATAACGTTGAGAAGTGGCAGCGTCCAAGGTGGTTTTGAAGGTTTTCATTTTTTAAATTCTGGTACTACTGCTTGAAATGATGATCTAGTATCCTGTAGTCTCGTTGCCGTCCTTTGTGTTAGTGCACCAGATAAAAAATGACTTTCATGTTGCGTGAAAATTTTAAATAAATTTCGATATGTTTCTTTAGTTCGCAGTACTGCCAAAGGTGGCTCTCGAGCCTCCTCATACACTAAAGCACTGGACGTTGACCGTGGTAAACCCAGACATACCCTCAAGCTCCTTGTCAATAACAAGTGAAGTCTCCTTTCGGTGGAGGCCTGAAGTCCGTGCAGCAGAGGCACTGAGTGAGTTACGATGACGCGTCTCCAGGCAACATGTAGGGCTAATAACGACTCTGTAGTACCACGCCATTTGGCCCCGCAGAGATGCCGGAGGATTCGAATGGCCTGATTCACTTTTTCTTTAAGGGACTGGACATGAGGCGACCATGTTAGTCTCCGGTCTAAAATTACTCCCAAGAATTTACGAGTTTTAACCACTTGACTTGGCTGATTTTGCAGAAAATTCTGG
This sequence comes from Rhipicephalus microplus, assembly GCF_043290135.1. Taxonomy (NCBI): domain Eukaryota; kingdom Metazoa; phylum Arthropoda; class Arachnida; order Ixodida; family Ixodidae; genus Rhipicephalus; species Rhipicephalus microplus. Next base: position 207,021,859 of record NC_134704.1, read on the forward strand.
ACATTTCCAGGTCTTTTTTTAATGTAAACGGAAGTATGGCCGTTTTAGCCAGACTCAGTGCCATACCTCTTTTTTTTAGAAAATTGTCTACATAATTTAATCCTTCTTGTAGAGTTGGCTGTACATCCAAAACTGATAGACCAGACGTCCAAATACTTATCACATCAGCATATACTAAACATCTGATGTTAGGTGGAAGATTATACGGGAACTTTGCCATGACTGCAATAAATAGAGTAGGGCTTAGCACGCTGCCCTGTGTAACTCCTTGGTTGACATGTTCTGACGTTCGGCCCTCTTGCGTAACTACAAAAATTTTCCGGTGATTCGGAAAGTCAGCGATCCAACGCAGTATCTTGCCCTTGAATCCCTGTAGTGCCAGGCCTTCCAGAACGTGAACGTGACTCACTGTGTAGTATGCTCAATGAACATCAAGGAATACAGCGACAGTGATGTTTCCTAGCGTTAGTTGGTTTTCAACATCTGTGACCAAATCGAGAATGCAGTCCTTTGTGCATCTACCTCTTCTAAAGCCGGCTATGCTTTCTGGTTGTAGTTTTCTCTTGTCTTGCCACCATGAAATTCGTTCAATAATCATTTTTTCTATCACTTTTGAAAAACAACTTGTCAAACTAACCGGCCTAAACGAGTCCTACTGCACAGGGCTCTTCCCTGGCTTTAGCAACGGTACTACTTTTGATATCTTCCAACTTTCCGGAACGTTTTCTTCTTGCAAACATTTATTATAGATTTCCAACAGGTGTAATTTTTTTTCCTTGCACAAATTAGCAAAAGCAGCGTATGTACCTCCATGTGTTCCTGGTGAACTTGTTCGTTTTACTGAAGACAGTACATATTGGAGCTCCTCTGGTGTGAAGCTCTCATCCAGATCTGATGAACTGATCGCAAAGAACTTTGTTACAACCTCCGAAGCTGATTCTGCTGAGGATTTATATTTGCTCGTTTGGGGGTATATAATTTTTCAGTATAAGATTGCAAAATTCTTCGGCAATCACACGTTCGCTAACTCCTCGAGACAGCTCTAGAGCCTGTAGTGGTCTCGAGTGGACTACTGGCTGTTGGAGGGCGCGTACCATGTTCCACAGTTGAGGCACCGAGGTAAATGGAGAAAGTGAGGCACATAAATCTTCCACCTTTTGGTTGAAAGGTTTTGCAGTTGGTTATGCATTGCAGAATGTACTTTCCGTGCAACCTTGAAATCTTTTGAATTACCCGACCTGCGATATCTTCTTTCAGATCGGCGTCGTATTGCCCGAAGCCACTCATACTTAGCGTCAACACCCGAATACCCATCTGGAATGAGTACTGCACGAGTTGCTTTTGTTAGAAATTTTTTTTATCTTCGATGCATACGTTTCTGCGTCAGAACAAGGTTCATGTTTTTGTTTCTGTAGCTCTCGAAAGATTGCCGACTTTGTAGTTTTTGTTGTGTGGTTATTTATTTATTTATTTTGTTTATTCCTACTGTTAGCATACATGCCTAAACAGGAGTTGCTCATCTGGGCACACAAATTTCAAAAGTCAATGCGAAAATAGAACATCTCGCAATTTGACACAAATAAAGCAAAAGCAATGCAAAGAAATAAATAAAAAATCCAACATTCAATGCGCACACTGCAGCATAACTCGGCAGAACACAGGTGAGCTAGTGAGTGTCTTATCACTGCTCAGTTCAACATTTCAAACGCACATTCGAAATCTTTACCACTGTTACAAAGTACAACGTCATTCCGTAACTTATTCCATGTGTCAATAGCGGATACAATAAAAGAATTCTTGAACGATTTTGTGTTATGCTTCAGAGGTTTAATGTGTTTGGTGTGCTTTGTCCGCGAATGCGACGTGTCTAGAGTAAAAATTTCTGTTATTTCTGTTTTGTAGATACCGTGGAATATCTGAAAAAAAAAGAATTTCATGCTGTTGATATTCATTCTTTTGTGCAATGTAAGGGTATGAGCCTTAGTTCTTAGACTTGTTACGGACTGTGTTCTACGGTAAGAATGAAATATAAATCTTAAGGCTCTATTTTGAACCTGTTCACGTTTAGCGATACTATTGTGCGTATATGGCTTCCATATCGGGCATGCATATTCCACCAACGAAAGTACTGTGGTTTTATATGCTATAAGTTTTACTTCAGGTGTCGCGTCACCAAGCCTACGACGAAGCATCTAAAGCTTTTTTTGCGATTTATCACAGATATATTCTATATGGTGGTTCCAGTTCAAGCAATCTGTGACGTAAACACCCAGGTATTTATATTCTGACACACGGCAAAGTGGTACGTTATGTATGACGTAACGAAATAAGAGAAGCTTGGTTTTTAATGTAATCGGCATGAAAACTGTCTGGCTTGTGTTTAACTCCATTTGCCATTTTTTGCACCAAGAGCCTATCATGCCCAGATGTTCATTAAGCCTTTCCTGGTCGTAGTTCAATTCCTCCTTTGAATAGATGACAGTGTCATCAACATAGTGCTTAATGAAAACATCGGGCGAGAAGCCGCTCTTCATATCAATAATACATAGTAAGAACAGCAGTGACCCTATGACAGAGCCCTGCGGAACTCCTGAACCTACCGACTGGCTCGTGCTGTTTGTGCCCCTAATGCAAACCACTTGCTCTCTGTTTATAAAGTAGGCCGCTATCCAATTTATGAACTCATCATTCTGCAGGATCGTGCTAAGTTTTTGCAGCAATTTCGGATGTGGTATTTTGTAGAATGCTTTTCTAAAATCGAGAAAAATAATGTCAACTTGCCCTCTGTCATCTAAGATTTGACTAATGAAATGTGAAACCTCGGTGAAAATTGTCACTGTCATGAAACCTCGCCTGAAACCATGTTGTTGTTCTGCGAATAGTTTGTGCTCTTCGAGAAATTCTGTTAAATGCTTAGTTAGTACATGCTCCAGTGTTTTACAGCACGTGCTTGTCAAAGACACAGGCCTGTAGTTGTTTACACAGTCTTTAGCACCTGCTTTATGAATCGGTATGACCTTAGCACATTTCCAGTCATTAGGAACCTGTCCGTCACGCAAAGATTTGTTAAATATATCAGTGAGATAATAAGAGCACCATTCAGCTTACGTTTTAAAAAAGACATTCAGAATGCCATCTAAGCCAGTTGATTTCTTTTCATCAAGGTTCAGAAGAAGGTTACAAATGTCTTCCCGTGTAACGACAATATCAGAGATTGGCGAGGCAGGACAACCTAGGCTGAATTCCGGAAGTATACCATCATCGTCCGTAAAAACCGGTTTGAAATAATTCTTTATTCTTTATTCAGTGAGTACCCCGCTTTGCAAAGGCGTTACAGCAGGGGGGTTACAGACTGGAATAAAACAATTCTTCGTTTATACAGCACACTTGCTCGTCTTGCAGCTGGTTCCAATCTCTAATGGTCATCACAAAAAAGGAATTATAAAACATGGTCGTTCTTGCTCGATACTCTTTCACTTTGAGTCGGTGGTCATGTCGACTAGATATGTAGCTGGGTTCACTGAAATAGTTATGACGGTCAATCCCAGTCCGCCCATGAAAAACAGAAAAGAAAAACTTCAAACGCAGTTTTTTCCTGCGTAAAGAAAGCAATTCCCAACCCAATTCAGCTTTCATAGCACTACAGCTGTCTCTCCGCTCGTACCGCCCTAAAACAAACCGCGCAGCTCTGTTTTGTATTTTTTCAAGCTTATCAATCAAGTTCGCCTGCATCGGGTCCCACACAGGACATGCGTATTCCAAAATCGGTCTAATACATGTGAGATAGGCCGTATTTTTTAATGTTCGGGGTGCCAATCTTAGGTTCCTCTGAATGAAATTTAGAGCCCTTGCCGCTTTGCTAACAACGTGATCAACATTGGCATTCCATGAGCAATCATGCGACAAAACAACGCCAAGATATTTGCATGTTGGTTCGGTAATAACAATATGCGTATCTATGGTGTACGCCGTTACTATTGGTAACGGCGTACACCATAGATACGCATATTGATACCATAGATACGCATACGCTTTTAATGAAATAATCATTAAAAGTACAGGCTAACTGAAAAATATCGGTAACAGTGCCGGTTTCGTTATTTAATGACAAATGCGCCTTGGTTGCTGTTTCCTGTGATTGATTTTTTGCGAAACCAAGGAATTCATTTTTCGAACTTTTTTTCCGGTCAGGCATGTAACGTTTTCTTCAACTTTAAGTGATATATGAATACTGGTAATTGGTCACTTTCTCTTGTATCAGCGTCTGCAGTCCAGTCTGCTCCAGCCGCTAATTCAGAGGAGCACACAGTGATGTCTAGTACGCTGCAGTAGTTATGCCCCCGTAGAAACGTCGAAAAACCATAATTCAGTATAGTGTAACCATGGTCTTCGCATATTTTTACTATAGCAGATTCCCTTACATTACAACGCTCACTACCCCACAATTCATGGTGCGGGTTAAAATCACCACGTATATTTCTGGGACATATAATTACGACGAGAGAAGATGCTCAACATCAAGCAGCATTTTCACTTCTCGTAAAGAACCTGCTTGTGCCAGAGAGCGTAGAATGGCTTTAAGAGCCACAAAGATTATTGGCAAAATGACTTGCTCGTTTCCGGCTGTCTACACCGAGATCGCATTTCTTGATAACTTTTTCCTCAGCAAGCACGGTAGAACAAATCTCGCTCGTCTCAGTGCTTTTCTGGACTTTTCGATGCAGTTGTGGGGTGTATTGCCCCGTACGTTGCGGTAATGGATATACAACCTCACGAGGTGACGTCCGACTCCGGTTCAATCACGGCCACTACCTCGAGGAAGCGAGGAAACACTTCCAGTGAGAGCGATGACACTGAGCTGTACTCCGCATCCTGCGACGAGTCCTCAGACGACGGCTTTCAACCTGTCTTGCACCGCAGGGGCCAAGCGACTGATCATCAATCCATCACCGTTGTCAAGTACAGCCACCGTAAAAACGGTGCCCCAGCGATGGCCCCATTCCATCCTGTTCGTGCCAAAGAACGCTACCGAAAGCCTGCGTGCTCTGAACAGGCAAGCGCTTTCGTCCATTTCGAGAACACAGTGCCGAAGGAGAAAAAAGAAGTGCGGCTTAATACAAGAAGAAACATCCTGGCTGTCGATGTGGTGCACCCGAGTGCGCTGAGCACGCTGCAACAAGTGACACAACTGGGAAACATTGAAGTTAGGTCCATCATACCAGCCGATGGTGCGACCATATCAGGAGTCATTTACGACATTAACACGGAAATCCCAAACGCAGACCTTTCAATACTTATAAAACCAGCGAGTCAAGACAACGTCATTGTCAGTGTTGGACGGCTTGGTAACACATGCTGTGTGAGAGTAACGTTCAAAGGTGACTGTCTTCCCGCATACGTGAAGGTAGGCCACTTTCGTCAACAAATTCGACCGTTTATTTGTAAACCCGTGCAATGCTTCAATTGTCAGAAGATTGGCCATGTAAAGGTTGTTTGCAGGAGCTCCGCAGCGTGCCCCCGATGCGCCGAACCACACGCGGAAGACAACTACGCTACCACACTGAGGTGCCCTAACTTTCAGGGTGCTCACAAGGCTTCTTCGAAAGAATGTCCGCACATAAAGAAAGAATTTTCTATTCTGAAGCAAATTGTACGATACAGCTCAACCCACAGAGAAGCTGCTGAGAAAATCCGGCGAAGACGACGTCGCCGTCGAAGGTCTTCACATCGGACAGCGCCAACTTCAGGCAATAAGTCGACGCATCGGGAAAGATCGCCAGCTGCAGTTTCCAGCTGCGAGAATGGCAGCTGGAACGCCAGCTGCGAGAATGGCATATGCTTTGTGGTGCCTCGACCAGCCGCAAGTACGTCTAGAAATTCCCGGAATCAAAAAGCAAAGCAATCACTCCAGAGTAGCATTGAAGCAAGCAACACTGCTATTATTACATGAGTTGTACTTAGACCGAACGCCGATATACACTGACGGGTCCGTCTCATCCAGCAGCTCATCAGGTGCCGCTATAATTCCGTCTGCAGCAATGACAATTAAGTTTAAGTTGTCGCATATGACTACATTTTCGGCATCAGAGCTTGCTGCTATAAGGGCTCCTTTACAATATGTCGTTCAAGAACGTCCAGGAAAACGGGTCATATTCTGTGATTCGAAGGCAGCGCTTCAGAGTTTGCAGTCTGCCATGCGTAGGAGGAGTCATGAACAATTGATACAAGAAATAAGACATTGCCATCATGAAGCTCATCATGAGTTGGCATCAATGCACAACCAAAATGTGGCACTCACAATTCTTGTTCATCATTGCACAGCTTCTAGGTTTCGTGGAATTTACCGACTGCACGGACGGCGCCGCGTCCACGGACTCGACTGATGGTGGTTTCGGCAAGGGATCTTCATGCAACGCCCCTGGCTGGTGTATTCATGGTGCACAACCACTCTTGATGAGGGCCGACAGCGATGCCAAGTACAACTCCCACAGTTCGCCCTCCCCCGGAGTGCCACAGCCACAGCAACATCGACTAGACGCCTACCGGACCCTTTAAAAGCCCATCTAACGGACCCTATCGCCAGTGGGCAGGGATGCACAACCAAAATGTGGCACTCACAATTCTTGTTCATTATTGCGTAGCTTCTTGGTTTCGTTGGATTTGTCGACTGCACGAACGGCGCCGCGTCCAAGGACTCGACTGATCGTGGTTTCGGCAAGGAATCTTCATGCAACGCCCCTGGCTGGTGTATTCATGGCGCACAACCACACTTGCTGAGGGCCGACAGCGATGCCAAGTACAATTTCCCACAGTTCGCCCTCCCCCGGAGTGTCACAGCCACAGCAACATCGACTACATGCCTACCGGACCCTTTACAAGCCCATCTAACGGATCTTATCGCCAGTGGGCATGGATGCACAACCAAAATGTGGCACTCACAATTCTTGTTCATCATTGCGCAGGTTAGTTGCAGTTCATTACCACCTCTTAAGTCTTTTCGATCAGAAAACCGATTCGTTGTTGTGCTTCCATGCCCCAGCGTCCTGCTTGAACCTTTCTGTGCCTTGTTTTTTGGCGTTGTGTGGAGACGTCGAGCAAAATCCCGGTCCTACTGATGAAATACTTAAATAGGTGAAAGAAACAAATGCTCCATGCATTCCAATTGAGGCGAACCAAAGCAACATTGCGCAAGAAATAAACGACCTTAAAGCTGCCCACACTTCTTTGGTGTCCACTGTATCGGGCATTAATGAGCACTTGCAGTCAGTGGAACAACAAAGAACTTGTTTCGAGGGATTTCGGGGAGACGTCTGCCGCACACGTGAATGTGTAACTACAATGCAAAAAGAACTGACCAGATTGCGTGCTAGACTTGAAGATGCTGAAGATCGTTCTAGGCGGGACAACCTGCTGTTCTTTGGCATTGAAGATGATCCTCTGGAAAACTGGGAGCGATTATCAGCAAAAATTATCTTGCTTGCATCGGATAGACTACAGCTGCAGCTTTCGTCATATAGTATTGTACGTGCCATGGGGTTGGTACGATACAAAGCAGGGAGTAAGAGACCCATTACTTCTAAGTTTGCTGCAGACAAAAGTAAAGATTCAGTTTTCTCAAACCATTCTTTGCTTTCTGATACTGAACTAAGTAAAAAGCAAGGCTATTCACTCGCTACGTGCACTGCCCGGAAAAAACTAAGTGAGTTCATCAAAACACTTAACATAACCAATAAGTTAACCCACAACAAACTTTTCGCAGGTGGCAAGTGCTATATTTACGATCCAGGCGAAGACAGTGTGTATGAGCGTGTTCGTGAAGAACCTTCAGACAATATGTATAAGCCTACGTCAACTTCCCGCTCTTGTCAGATTGCCCCTCTCTCGCCTAGGTTAACGCGCTCTAGTAGAACGCAAGCTACAAAAAATAGGATGCCGCGAGGTGTGGTGGCGTCTTGTTTTCTATACCTGTTCTGAATAACCAATATTCGCAGCCTCAGTAATAAAAAAAGAGAGCCTCAGTGCTCTAATCAACGATTCGGATGCAAATGTCGCTATATTAAGTGAAACTTGGTTGTCGAACGAAATAAAAAACAACGAGCTGTTTCATTGCAACAAAAAGTTTGTTGTGTACCGACGTGACCGTGACGAGAAGATTGGTGGTGGTGTTTTGATTGCTGTAATTGAAACATTCGAGAGTTTCCTAATTTCAACTGCGAGTAACTTGGAAATAATTTGGTGCTGTGTAACAATCAGTTCCAATAAAATAATTTTTGGTGCCGGTTATCGTCCTCAAAGTTGTGCCAGTGGTTTTTCTGAGGCGTTTCATGACTCGGTGAATGAAATCACTGTCAAGTTTCCTGCTATGCCCGTATTTCTTGCTGGTGATTTCAATTTTCCACATATTTAGTGGCCAGAACCTTACCTGTCATCCATTTCATCATCCGCGGAAGCTATCACTTTTATTCATGCATGCCTCGACTTTAATCTGTCTCAGTTGGTAACTGGGCCAACGCGTGTAATGCCCACCACAGCGTCACTACTTGACCTGATACTAACATCAGTTGCTGATATCGCTTCCTCTGTAACACACAACCCTGGCTTAAGCGATCATGACGTACTTCACTTTACCATTACCCTTCCGGCACCAAACCCACGTAGACAGTTGAAACAGATAAGAGACTATAGCAAAGCAGACTCTGAAGCTATAAACTCCAGTCTCTGCTCTTTTCTCGATGAATTTCCTTTAGAATATTCTCACAAACCTGTTGAAATACTATGGCAGTCATTCAAAGTAAAGGTTGCAGAACTAACAGCCCAACAGGTCCCTCTAAGAACTATATACAGCAAATCTAACGCACCTTGGTATTCTAGGCACCTTAAAAGGTTCTCGAATAAAAAATCGCGGCTGTTTCGTGCCGCGAAACGATTACAAAGTGCCGAGCGCTGGTCTGTCTATAAAACAGCAGCTAAGTACTACAATGACGCTCTCAATAGTGCCAAACACCATTTCTTTCACTTCATACTTCCAGCAATGTTTGAAGCTAATCCAAAAAAGTTTTGGAACACACTTAAGCCGAAAGAGGACTCAACTATTTGCCTTGTAGATGAACTCGGTAATCCAGTCCCAAAAGTTCACTGTGCTTCATTACTGAATGAAACGTTCGCTTCTTTTTTCTCCGACTTCATCATTGACAATCGTCCATGCATGCAGAATCTTGACGTTCTTCCTATGGATCCCATTACCTTTAATACAACCGGCATTGCGAACCTTATTCATAAGCTGAAGCGATCATCGTCATGTAGAGTTGACTCAATTAACTCTAAATTTCTTCAGAATACTAAGGAATACAGTTCCATTATCTTAGGCTGCCTCTTTACTAAATCACTTCAAGATAACTGTCTACCTAAAAACTGGAAAACCGCTAAGGTGATCCCACTCCATAAGTCTGGTGAAAGACATAACCTCCGTAATTATCGTCCTATTTCTCTCACATCGGTCCCTTGCAAACTAATAGATCACATAATTTACTCAAACCTCGTTAAACATTTGGAATCAAATAACCTCTTTCATAACTTTCAGCATGGGTTCCGCAAATTTTTCTTTTGCGAAACACAACTAATACTATTTACTAATGATCTCCACGCTGCACTTGACTCAGGTGCGACTATTATTTGTATTTTCCTAGATTTCGCCAAAGCTTTTGACAAGGTTAACTATGAACTGCTCCTACTAAAATTACATTGCTTTCGCATAGACCTCTTGTTACTTGACTGGATAAAAGAATTTATTTCTAACCGCACACAGTCTGTTTGCACTAACGATATGAATTCCTCTGAAGTGCCCGTGCGTTCAGGCATACCTCAAGATTCTGTTTTAGGCACACTACTATATTTATTTATATTAATGACTTGCCTAATAACATATTCTCCTCTATTTGCCTCTTCGCTGACGATTGTGTCATTTACCGTACAATTACTGACCATAACGACAACGAAACCTTACAAGCAGACCTAAACAACATTTTACATTGGTGTAACCTTTGGAAAACGGAACTTAACATTTCTAAATGTAAAGCAATGTGAGTTTCACGTAACCACACATCTATCCATAACTATTCCTACAGCCTGAACGCAACCCCTTTTGAATATGTCCGGTCTTATAGGTATCTTGGTGTTCACATTACTAACTTGCTATCATGGTCCGACCGCATTATTCACGTCACATCCAAGTCTAATGGCATGCTCGGTTACTTGAAACGAAACATGCCTGTTGCGCCGACTTTTTTAAAGAAACAGCTGTACATCACCTACATCCGTCCTCTACTGGAGTACGCCGCATGTGTATGGGATCCTGGCCACATAACACTCGTTAACAAATTAGAGGCAATCCAAAACCGGTCGTCACTTTTCATTCTTTGCAGCTATAATCGAGCATCTAGTGTAACAGCCATGAAGATAAGGCTTAATCTCCCTCCGCTTGTCATGCGTAGAAAAATCGCTCGCATTTGCGCGTTCCAAAAAATGTACTATCACAATCACGTTCTAAAATCGCGCTTATTACAGCCTGCATCTTTCATATCATCCCGCATAGATCACCCCCACAACGTACATATTCCTCGAAGTAACACCGTCACCTTTTTCCAATCTTTCCTTTCTAACACATGTCGCGACTGGAATCTTCTGTCAGCATCAACTGCCAGTATTACTGAACCTGACGCGTTCCGTCAGGCCTTGACATCTCCCATGTAAATTGAATTTCATGTTGCGCAAGCGATAATTTCTCATCGTATTCGTAACTTGTATTTCACACTGCATTCACTTTTTTCTTCTTCTCGTTTTCTTATTATTGAATCTTTTGCATCTTTTTGCGTTGCCTGGCTCATTAAGTGTATGTTTTGCTTTTTGCCCGTTTCGCTTTTGCTCGTTTTCTTATTATTGAATCTTTTGTAGTTTTTGTGCGTTGGCTTACTTATTACGTGTATGTTTTGCTTTTTGCCCCTCCCCTCTACAATGCTGTAAAGCCCTGAGAGTAAAATAAAGAAAGAAATAAAGAAAGAAAGCTCTAGCACGAGAGCATGATATTATATATCAATGGCTGCCTGGACATATCGGTATTACCGGAAATCAATTAGCCGATAATGCAGCCCGCTCAGCCCGTAAAGGAACCCGTGTAGTCTCGATTCGTCTATCAAGAAAAGATGCAGCAAGACAATTTTACCTGCTGGCTCGAGATCTCACACGCACGTTCTGGTCGTCTACCAGCTTCCAAAGGTGTCAATTTTATTAACTGGATCCTTCGCTCAAGCTAAAGCTACCATCACAAGTTTCCCGCTCTGATGCGACACTGTTATGCCGCCTTTGGTTGGGTGTTGCATTTACAAAGGTGTACTCCTTTCGCATTGGTATGGCAGACACTCCTACATGCGACTACTACGGAGAAGAGACCATCGAACACGTCCTGTGCAGCTGCGCTTGCTACGACACACAGCGATGCCAGCTCCGGATGGTTTTGAATCAACTTGACACCGGATCATTTTGTGTGCAGAAGATACTAGGACCTTGGGCATCTGCCTTAGTTGCGCAGAAAGCGACTAAAGCACTGCTACTTTACTCAAAGTCAGCAAACCTGAGCGACCGCCTGTAGACTGTGTGTGCTCCCCGAGTGTGCTCGTGATTGTGTGTACCTTCTCATCTCTCTACAACCTCTTTTCTACCCTTCATTCCTTCCCCAGTGCAAGGTAGCAAACCGGATGTGCATCTGGTCAACCTCCCTGCTTTTCCTTGCATCTTTATCTCTCTTCTCTTCTGGTTAAAAACAGGAGAGAATGTCAACATTCCCGGATACGAAACCATATCACTTCAGCGAGACTCATGTTCACGTGGTGGTGGAGTGGCGCTTTTTGTAAAAGAAAGGCTACACATATACAGTTATATCCTTCCTGAACCACAGCTCTACCGATATAGAAGCACTTTTTATCAGACTCCACTGCTTTGGCATAATTGGCGTAGTTTATTCATCATCATCATCAGCCTGGCTACGTCCACTGCAGGACAAAGGCCTCTCCCATGCTCCACCAGTTAACCCGGTCCTGTGCTTGCTGCTGCCAATTTATACCCGCAAACTTCTTAATTTCATCTGCCCACCTAACCTTCTGTCTCTCCCTAACCCGCTTTCCTTCTCTAGGAATCCAGTTAGTTACTTTTAATGACCAGCGGTTATCCTGTCTACGCGCCACATGCCCGGCCCATGTCCATTTCCTCTTCTTTATTTCAACTATGATATCCTTAACTCCCGTTTGTCCCCTAATCCACTCCGCTCTCTTCTTGTCTCTCAAGGTTACACCTACCATTTTTCTTTCCATTGCTCGCTGCGTCGTCCTCAATTTAAGCTGAACCCTCTATGTGAGTCTCCAGGTTTCTGCTGTGTAGCTAAGTACCGCCAAGATACAGCTGTTATATTCCTTCCTCTGAAGGGATAATGGCAATCTACCTGTCATAATTTGAGAATTCTTGTCGAATGTGCTCCACCCCATTTTTATTCTTCTAGTTATTTCAATCTCGTGGTTAGTACTTCCAAAGTACATATACTAAAATTGGAACGATACAGAAAAGATTAGCATGGCCCCTGCGCAAGGATGACACGCAATCTCGTGGTTAGGCTCTGCGGTTATTACCTGCCCTAAGTAGACATAGTCTTTTACAACTTCAAGTGCACTATTACCTATCTCGAAGCGCTGTTCCTTTCCGAGGTTGTTGTACATTACTTTCGTTTTCTGCCGATTAATTTTAAGACCCACCTTTCTGCTCTCTTTGTGTAACTCCGTAATCATGAGTTGCAATTCGTCCCCTGAGTTACTCAGCAATGCAATGTCATCGGCGAAGCGCAGGTTACTAAGGTATTCTCCATTAACTCTTATCCCTAACTGTTCCCATTCTATGCCTCTGAAAACCTCCTGTAAGCACGCGGTAAATAGCGTTGGGAAGATTGTGTCCCCCTGCCTTGCACCCTTCTAGATTGGTATTCTGTTGCTTTCTTTATGAAGCACTATGGTAGCAGTTGATCCCCTGTAAATTTCTTCCAGAATGTTTATATATACTTCATCTACACCCTGATTCCGCAGTGTCTGCATGACGGTTGATATTTCTACTGAATCAAACGCCTTCCCGTAATTTATGAAGGCTATGTATAGTGGTTGGTTATGCTCTAAGCATTTCTCTGTTACCTGATAGATAGTATGAATGTGGTCAATTGTTGAGTAGCCTATTCGAAATCCTGCTTGTTCCTTTGGTTGATTGAATTCTAATGTTTTCTTTACTCTGTTAGCAATTACCTTTGTAAATAGCTTGTACACTACAGAGAGCAAGCTGATCGGCCTGTAATTCTTCAAGTCCTTGTCATCTCCTTTCTTATGTATTAAGATGACGTTAGCGTTCTTCCAAGACTCTGGCACCCTTCCCAGCAGGAAACAGAGTGGCTAGTTTTTCTAACACAATCCGTCCTCCATCTTTCAGCAGATCTGATGTTACCTGATCCTCACCAGCAGCTTTGCCTCTTTGCATGCTCTCCAAAGCTTTTCTGACTTCTTCTATCATTACTGGTGGGGTGTCATCTGGGAGACTGCTAGTTCTTATCGTATTAAGGTTGGGGTTGTCTCGGCTACTGTGCAGATTTCTGTAACACTCCTCCGCCTATTTGACTATCCTATCCATATTGGTAGTTATTTTCCCTTCTTTGTCCCTTAGTGCATACATCCGACTTTTGCCTATCCCAAGTTTCCTGTTCACTGCTTTGAAGCTTCCTCCGTTTTTCAGAGCGTGTTCAATTCTCTCGATGTTATACCTTCTTACATCGCATACTTTACGTCTAACAATCAACTTCGAAAGCTCTGCCAGTTCTATTTCATCTGTTGTACTTGACACTTTCATAATTTGACGCTTCCTAATTAGGTTCTTCGTTTCCTGGCAAAGCTTGCCAGTGTCCTGTCTGACTACCCTGCCTCCAACTTCCGCTGCACACTCCGTAATGATATTCATCAGATTATCATTCATTCTATCTACGCTAAGGTCGGTTTCCTCACTAAGGGCCGAGTACCTGTTCTGCAGCGACACTCTAAATTTCTGTACTTTCCCTCTCAGTGCTAGTTCATTGATTGGCTTCTTGCGTATCAGTTTCTGTCGTTCCTTCTTCAAGTCTAGGCGAATTCGAGACCGTACCATTCTACGGTCACTGCATCGTACCTTGCCAAGCACTTCCACATCCTGCACGATTCCTGGATGTGCAGTCATTATAAAGTCTATTTCGTTCTTATTTTCGCCATTAGGGCTCCTCCATGTCCACTTGCGGTTTTCTCGTTTTTGGTAGAAGGTATTCAAAATCCGCAAATTATGCATTCTGCGAATTCTACTAGTAGCTCTCCTCTGGCGTTTCTAGTGCCGATGCCATAATCTCCTACTGCCTGGTCTCCAGCCTGCTTCTTCCCTGCCTTTGCATTAAAGTCGCCCATCACTATAGTATACTGTGTTTTACCTTACTCATTGCCGATTCCACGTCTTCATAGAAGTTTTCAACTGAAGCGTCATCATGGCTGGATGTAGGCGCGTGAGCCTGCACCACCTTCATCTTGTATCTTTTATTCAGTTTAATTACAATATCTACCACCCTTTCATTGATGCTATAATATTCCTCTATGTTTCCAGCTATGTTTCTGTGAATTAGGAACCCCACTCCCAGTTTTCTTCTGCCTGCCAAGCCCCCATAGCAAAGGACGTGCCCATTCCGTAGCACCGTATAGGCCTCATCTGTCCTCCTAACCTCACTGAGCCCTATTATATCCCATTTAACACCCTCTAGCTCCTCGAGTAGTACAGCTAGACTTCCCTCACTAGATAGGGTTCTAGCGTTAAACGTTGCCAATTTCAGGTTCCAATGGCGGCCTGTAGTCCAGAGATTCTTAGCACCCTCTGTTGCGTTGCAGATCTGACCGCCGCCGTAGTCTGTTGCTTCGCAGCTGATGAGGACTGATGGCCATGAGTTATTTGGCGTATGCATGTGGGAGGTAGTGGCCAGATACTGCACCAGGGTGGCCAATCCTTCTCTAGTGAGGGAGTGCGTTCCCGGCGGTGGTTACCGGTGAGGCCGCACCTCCGGCTCCTAATGCAGTTTCATCAACCCACGGTTTAACCGGTTGGGAACTGCGTGGCACCGGGCACGTGGTCCGACTGTTGTTGTTTTCACAGATTCACACTGTTTTCCACTCCCAAAATATACAATTTTTGTTTGTAATAACAGTATTTGTAGTGGTTGAACTCTTTGTATCTTTACGAACAAATAGACACCACTCTGACCCTCCTAGGGCCAAAATTGCTAAAGTTGTAGGTAGATATGTGCAGAGCTCACTTACCCGTGCTGTTGACGCGGCCGCTCCCGCTCCCGCAGTTAGAATAATCTGTGCTTATCGGCTAAGAGGTGGAGGAGCAGTTCCGGTGGGCTTAATTCGCGTTGGAAGCTATTTCGCCAAACCCAGCTCAATCAGTGACAGCAGTCCGACAACACTGAGTGTGTCTTCTGAATAGGTCTCTTTTGACGCTCTCAGTTGAATTGGGCGCTCGCGGTTTTTTCTACGGCTATCTCCGGATTTTAACGACTCAATTGAGACCTGATTGTCGTCCTGGGGTGTGTAAAAGCCGAGATATGACTCGTTGTCTTCAAAGTGGCTTCGTCCCACACAAGATGGCGGCCTCCATATGGTCATGAGGTGGGAAAAATTGCTTGTGGGTTTTTTTTTCGCCGGTTAGAAACTGGTAAGTTTGAGCTCAGAGCCCGAAATCCTCCTTCTGTGTGATTTATTAATGTTACCAATATTTGTTGTGATCTTTTGCCTTTCATCAATCTTTGAACTCGAGGGGGCAGGTGCTGAAGTCCCCTGTCAACATGGCGGCCCCCATAGGGCGGATACACGTGTTACCCACAGTTGATTTTCGGTGAAAAAAAAGCGTTTTTTCCCGCAGATTTAAGATAAGATGGTAGCGGCGAGGCTCCGGAACGTCCCAAGAAGAATCGAGGGTGGTTTTAGAGGTGCGTAGTAGCTTTTCTTGCGGAATTCCTGATTTCATCGAAGTGGAGCCAGTGGCTGCTGTTGTTGGGCCTAACCGAAGTATGAGTCGTTATTCTCTCAAGTTGTAACTAATTTGGGTGGCTATACCGTGCTCCTCGAAGTGCTCCGAAGCTGCATAAAACCATGCGAGGAAATTTAGATCATTACTCACAGTTTTGACGGAGATTTGAGGTCCGAAGGCTGAGCTGTTGTGAAACTGCTCAAGCAACCCGGGCCCCCTCACGCTGTGGTTTACCACGCTGTGGTTTACCGTCCACCAAATTCCAATGCAGCGCATTTCCTCGAAAGGATGGAAGAAATTCTTTTCTGTGTTTCAACTAAGTACCAGAACCGAGCAGTCATCGTTGGGGATAGGAACATAGACACCACAAACACTAGTTACACTCATTACACACAATTGGTTAGTTCATTCAATTTTCGTAATCTCATACATACCCCTACGAGAGTAACCAGTATGTCGGCAACAACGATTGATCACATCTTAACGTATCATCGAAAGTGAATGCTGGCGTTTATAATGAACCCATAGCAGATCACCATTCTACTTCTGTTTCAATAAGGAAAACTACAAACAAGAATGCACAATTTTTCATCAATGCAAGCGAAATCAAGTACAACTTATTACGGAATCACATTCTCTCCATCAAATTTGAAACATTGTATGACGATGATGCCAACATTGAATTAGAAAACATAACAAAAGCCCTTGGCCATGCCATTGTACGCAGTCATTCACACGTGTCCGCACGCTCATATAACACCCCGCAACTCCTTGGATGACAACAGAGATCCTTGCATTGCTAAAGAAGAAAGACTTCTGGTACCACAAGGGGAGACAGCACAAAGCAAATAAATATTATTTAGGTCAATTAAAACTTTTAGGAACCAATCTGTGAATCTAATGGGGCAACAAAAAAGGTCTATTATTCTCGACTCATTTTTCAAGCACAAGGCGATTCAAAGAAAACATGGCAAATTGTAAAAGAAGTTGAGAGTAAAGAACCAACACAGCGTGTAACACCTGATGTAGTCGATGCGCGTATACTTGATAAATTTAATCTATTCTTTACTGAAATTGGCTCTACCTTAGCCGCGAAATTCCCTAGTAGAGAAATAAAATGTTTTTCAACCTCCTTAACAAATACGTTTGTTGTTCACTACATCAGTGAGGATGACATTCATGACACTGTTGCCAATATAAGCACGAACAAAGCCAGTGGAGTAGATGGTATTACTGCTCACTTAGTGAAAGATAACATTGATATTTTGAGTTCCATCTTGTGCCACGTATTTAACCATTGCTTGAGTACGTCGACGTACCCATCTTGTTTAAAAAACGCCAAAGTTGTGCCGGTATATAAAGAGGGCAATTGCTCTGATCCTACAAGCTATCGTCCCATATCTGTGTTAAGCATTATGAACACCATATTTGAAAACATCCTTTGAAAACAAATGCACCTATTTTTTAAAAAATATAATGCGTTTTGCCCGGAGCAGCATGGATTTAGGTCACACCATTCCACATCAACAGCTGTGTTATGGTTAACACAGAAGATTAACAAGGCACTGCACAACAACCTTTTTGTGGCAGTTGTCTTCATTGATTTAAAAAAGGCATTCGATACCGTCGACCATAATGTTCTGCTTATGAAATTAAAACACTATCGATTCCGTGGCAAAGTTTTTAGCCTCTTTTCTAACTACATTGCTGGACGTCATCAAATGGACAACATGTAATGATCTTACGTCGTCATTATTAAACATAAAGACAGGGGTACCTCAGGGGTCCGTCTTGGGACTACTGTTATTCTCACTATACGTAAATAATCTGCCATGCATACTCAAATCGGCCGAGTTGCTAATGTACGCTGATGACACAGATTTAATAAATACCGCCGATAACATAGCTGGTCTAGAATGTAGAGCTAGTGAAGAACTAGAAAATATTTTTAAGTTGTTTAAAGTGAACAAACTAACACTCAATGCAAAGAAAACGAAATACACCATTTTTTACTCCCGTTACCGAAATGTAAACTATGAGTCATTTCAACTTACAATGAACAACTGCCAACTTGAGCATGTAAATGAATTTAAATATCTCGGTGTTCGACAGCCAATTACACTGAAAAAACAAATTAACTCTGTTTGTACTAAGCTAGCATCTGGCTGCAGTATGCTACTGACTGCTAGAAATGATTTTAGCAGAAATATTCTCAGAGTCTTTTATTTTTTGTTTGTTCATAGTCATCTATCATACTGCTTAGACTCATGAGGATGGGCCTTTAAAACTTACCTTGATCCTATCCGGATATTACAAAAGCGTGCAGTTAGAATTAAACATTATGCGGCATATAATGAACCCAGTGAGTCTTTGTTTCACAAGTTGGATATTCTACCTTTTGATTACATACGGCAGCATAAAACCGCAGTCATCATCAACAATGTTATTGCACAGAGTGTACCTTTCAATGTATCTAGCTTTTCTTCCTCGTCCCGCGTCACTAGATGCTTGACATTGCGGAATTTTAATCTTCCACCCACTAAAAACGTATATGGTGAACGCTTACTACAGTTCGTAGGAGCTAAAGTGTGGAATAACATACCACTTCAGATTAAAGATTATAAGGTTTTCTCGAGCGCACTGAAAAAATATTTGCTACATGAAGATCAATAGTAATGACCATGTACTAAGCCCTACACATAGTTTGATGTTCTGTCTGTTGTACTTGATTATTTCATTATTCATGAACAAAGTGCAACAATGTGTATCTTCTTGTATTTTTGTTCATTTGTTGAAAAATCAACGTTTTTGATTTTTTTCTTATATACAAATTGTATTCTGCTTGTATACTTTCTCCCGTTAAACCCCTTACTAGCCTATGGCTATGGGTTGAATCAGTGTTGTGCATTTCTTGAAATGCGGTCATAAAAACCTGAATGAAATGGAAAAAAAATAAAAATTGATGTGCTGCTCGGCCTCTGACACCCAATATGGACGCCTATGAATAGGATGCTCATTACCAGTCTTTATGCGGCGGCTCATACCGGTAGCTTTCTCCAACAGACGGCCGCTGATGTCAAAAACGTCAATGTAGAGCAGCAGAACCTGGTGGAGCTCATCAGTCAGCTGCGCCGTTAAGTTGGAAGCCATCATCGAAGTAATAGTGCTGTCGGAGGAAGTGGCAGATTGATGTTGAGCGTGGGGGTCAGAAGGAGCCGCCATCGCGAAAACATCTGCCGCACTGTCTTATAAGGTGCAGAGCAATGCCAAAGAGATGCCTTGTGGCAGAACTTGAGGTGTCAAGCTAAAGTTTGCAACTGGGAGGCACGTAGAATTTCCTGTGACGGACAGAATGCTGTGCGGTAATGTAATGCCACGGCTTATAAGAACATCGGTGTTAGGAGTCAGAACATAGTCACCGTCGGGAACTGGTGGCATTGAAACAACCTCTATGTAGGTCAGTGTCTGTGGAGGGAGGCGCGCGTGTCCCGTTGTGCAGAGGCGACTCGGCCGTTGTGCAAGAGGTTTTGTTGCGGGCAAGTGTAGAAGGAGCGTACTGGTCGAACAGTCTATGAGGGTAGAATGCGCGGACAGGAAGTCGAGGCCTAAGATTACGTCGTGGGGGCATTTATTAAGGACGGTGAAGAGAACAAATGTGTGCCGATCTTCAATGCTCACAAGAGCGGAGCACATTCCAACGATAGATGCTATTCCGCCATCCGCAACACGGACGAACTGAGTGGTCGCAGGTTTAAGAACCTTGTTGAGCTTGCGGCGAAAATCACTCGTCATCACGAAAAGTTGGGCGCCGGTGTCGACAAGAGCAGTGAGATGTACGCCGTCTACTTGTACGTCTATGAAGTTCCGTTTTGTCGGTATCATCAAAAGAGGATTTTCGGTACGTCCGAGCGATGCAGCGCCACCTCCGGCGGCTACAACGCTTAGTTTTCCGTCGGGGAACCTCGTGGGAAGGCTGGGTAAGATGGTCGGCGGGGCTGTGAAGAACAAGACTGACAACGTTGGGGGATGGAGAACGGGAGTAGCGGTGTTCAGAAGCAGGTTTCTGGGATAAATGGTCGTGGCTAGTCTCATGACGACAGGCAGGACGTGCATAGAAGGGACGAGAGGACGGTTGTGCAGGAGGATCCAGCGACTTCTGCAATGGCGCAAAATGTGGCCGATTCTGTGACACGAGAAGCATATCGGTTTGTCATCGTGTGTTCGCCATGTGGACGGATTACGGAACGTTGAGGGAGAGCCGGTCGGGAAGGGACGTGCAGGCGTGTATCGGGGCTGGTAGTCGTTGCGGGGAGGCGGTAAGATAGAGTAAATTCCCAAGGTGGCCATTTCCTGCCGGACAACTGCTTGAATGAGAGGCAACGTATTTGGCGGAAAGGGTCAGGAGACGTTGGTCCCACCTTAGCTGGAGCAGCCGCTTCAAGCTCCCGTCTGACAATTCGCGTCAAGTTGTCACAGGGGTCTGGTAGATGATATGTGTCGAGACACGAGGACGTCGCAGTGGTGTTCGGGAGGCGCTGGAACTGATGGGAGATGCGTCTGCTTTTAGCTTGTTGGAAGCGGTGGCATTTTTGAATGATCGCATCAACAGATGAAACATTGTTGAATACCAACAAGTTGAACGCATCTCGGCGATACCCTTTAGGATATGCGCAACTTTTTCTGGTTCGGACATATTTTCGTCAGCTTGGCGGCACATTGAAAGGACAGCTTAATGTAACCGATGTAGCGCTCCGTGGAAGATTGTGCACGAGTCGACAACTCATTTTTCGCAGCTTCACGACGACCAGAGATGTTGCCAAAAAGCTCACAAATCTTTGCCTTGAAGCTGTCCCAGCTTGTTATGTCATGCTCGTGGTTGTCAAACCATACACGAGGGGTTCCGTCGAGATAAAAGATGACGTTTGCGAGCATAAGAGTGGGATCCCACCAGTAAGTGGCACTGACGCGTTCGTAGAGGCATAGCCACTGGTCGACGTCGGAACCCTTGCTGCCCGAGAACACGCCGGGGTCTTTCAGTGCGGGAAGCGTCACGAAAGTTGTTGTGGGCGCTGGGTTGACAGGCCAAGCAGAAGGGTCCGAGAGGATGGAGCCGAGTCTTGAGTGGTCATGTTGTAAGCCGCGAGGGAGCGTCCGCTTCGGAGTTCCGTGGTGAGGACGGGGATCGCACAACTCCACCAAATATATTACGAGAAGGAGACTGACTCAGAGGGGTAGTCACCGATGTACTTACAGCCGGTTAAGCGAGCAGCGCCAGCCACACAGATTAGCTCACGCCAGTCTATCTGCTTTGTCTTCTTGAACTCCATGCACTGGCACGTAGCAATATCTTCATTTCTGTTATTTTGATGACAATGAATAATAGCAGAGCAATTTATAATTGTTTTTCTTGCTGCCCCGCCGCGGTGGTCTAGTGGCTAAGGTACTCCGCTGCTGACCGGCAGGTCGCGGGTTCGAATCCCGGCTGCGGCGACTGAATTTCCGATGGACGCGGAAATGGTGTAGGCCAATGTGCTCAGATTTGGGTGCACGTTAAAGAACCCCAGGTGGTCGAAATTTTCGGAGCCCTCCACTACGGCGTCTCTCATAACCATATGGTGGTTTTGGGACGTTAAACCCCACATATCAGTCAATCGTCTGTCTTGCTGTGATTTATGTTAGTGGCCAATAAAACTCTGGAATTTCGTTAAAGAGAGCCTGAAATGCTTTGGTGATTTTGTACAAGCACAACCAGCCGGTAGGATTAGTCTCAAGGGTTATTTAGAGACTGATTTGAAGTGTAATTTGTTACTATGCTTTCAAGCTCACAATCGCTAAATATCGGTGCAGATTGTTGCGACCCGGCCGAGTGCATTTTCAACCGCCCATTCAAAGCGAAACATGCTCTGGCCAAAGTACGTTAGCAGCCACGCCAACATGGCTGCTAATCTGACTGGCTGTCATTGGCTGCAGAATGTGCAGAAGCAAGATCGACTGGTAGGGCAGAAGCACACGTCAGGGCAGATATCAACCACTTATTTCGTGGTCGTTGTTTTTTGTCCAGACGGTGTGCGTGCTGCCAGGCGCACTATGTGATAGCCTCTGAGACTGCAGGCAACCTGTCGATGTGGCATCTCGGAGGTCTAGACTGGTAAAAGCTCAAAATATCAAGCGCGATCAAGAGTGCTCTGCGATCCCCAGCGTGCCTTATGAGTTGAGGCGGCTAGCTATTGGTGAGAAGAAGGTTATGATATAAATATCTGTAGTGACCTTGGTACACTGCCTGTCACTAAATTTTTGGCGCGAAAGGTTTGATGATGCTCTAATCTAAAGGCTGACAAAACTTCGAAAAATCGTTTCGGGTCTGTTGAATGGAAGTTCGCCGAGTGGAACAAGCATAGAAGTACACGAATAGGTAGGGCTACATAGATGCAGGAATGCATAATGGAGTTTCGAGGGGGGGAGCAAGATTCAAGTGGGGGAGCGGCCAACGTGCAGAGTTGGAAGGGCCGACACTTGATACTTCGTGAGCTCAGAAACAAGGAGGAGGTGGAAACGAACAAAGAAGAGGAATCTGTAACTTTTGTAAGAGCTACATGCACGTACGTGAGACGAGTAAAAGACACGGGACAAGCGGTTTGCTCATCTTACGTACATGCATTTCGCGTTTAAAAAATTTATGGATCAATACCGATTAGCCCGAACCCTGTGCCTTCTCAGAGAAGGAGGAAGGGGAGAGTTCCAAAGAAGCATGCGGCTTGTATAAGATGCTGCCTACGATGGTTGTGTCATATGTTGATCTTTTTTTGTAATATCCATCCTTTTCTCAAGTCAGTCCTTCAACCAACTTTGAAATCTTGGAACCTCTTTGATGGCTGTTTGGTTCTTCGAGGTCCGGAAGAAGTTCGAGCCTGCTTCGGTGTAAATGTCTCTCGAATTCGCTCATTGACTTCAATGTGTTGGTCGGAGAAAGGGCTTGTCTTGCCCTGGTAAATACTCGGTTTCACCTCAGGGTGCTGTCTTCCATCTGAACTTCATATAACCTGTCATCAATGCTCCTAATTATTGTCTTTGACCCATGCTCCTTTTTGCGTTAGTCGAACTGGGACATCCAGTGACCCTTTTTAAGGCTTTTTGAATTCTTTGACTGTCTGTGATGGTAGCTCGTGATTTTGTGCTTCTTCTGCATTTTCATTTCACTGAAATTGACAGTTTCGGATTGCAGTACTGTGGAGCTGTTGGCAATCGATTGGACTTTGTTCACTTCCCAAAAGTTGCTGTAATAGTTGGCTGTAACCTAAACATTCTTTCCCTACAGTCCGAACATGTCGCATTCAACCAGTTCCCACTGATAGCTTGATTCTCTATGGAGTGAACGAATTTTTGTATGCTGGGCTTGTGCGTAATTTTAACATAATTCGCACCTCACGATGAATTGCTTGAATTCTTTGATCATTTCTCGCCACAAGACACACTCACGAGCGCATTGCAGACAGCTCTCAATTCCAAAATGCGTTGTCTGAAGTTTAATTTTGCTGTTACATAGTAGAAACATTACAATATTAGGCGTATTTCTTGAAAATCAGGCACTTTTCAACAGACCCTAGTTCTCGCACTTGACTTTTGCAGAAACCCTTATTTTTGTGTGTTAAGTACAAGCGCATGCCTTTGGTTAGTTCATGTTTCTCTTGTGACTAGCCTGAAAAAATTATTCATTTTAGTCTTTGCAGTAAGTCATCATACTCAGTCACAGCTTTCTTCTTTTCCAAGGTTTTCTTTCTTACAGGAACGTATTGCACGACATGTATGTTCTCAAATTCCTCTTCATTGGTGTCGCCAGAAATGAAAGCCATACATTTCACGTCAGCCAGGACTAATTCCCTTCGTCGTGTGTGTTCTATTGCAATGTTGTGTCTTCGTATCTGAAGGATCATGCTTTAGAGTCATCTTCACCCTTGATCGAATAATTTTAGGGGCGAAGCTTCCTATAGCGGCAACCGTTCGTCCCTCGTAGCCGTTGTAGTAGTGTGTAACAAGTATAACATTTTGACCTCCAATGTGGTGCCGGTGCGAGATTTCTTCTGTGCGCTGTTGACCAATACAATATAGGGCTCAATGTTGGTGCCAATGGTTGCTAAGAGGGAATGAGAGACAGGAGAATTCGGCTTTTAGTTAATGCGCACGCTGCAAATATTTTATTGTTTAACAACGCACATTAGACAAAAAATTGTTGCTACGTTATACTCGCTGGGCGTAACCTCCTAGGTTTTAGAAAGGTTTAGCGAGTGCTAGGCTGCAGCGCCATGAACACAGTGAACTAGTATACACCATGAACTCGAGGTGGTTGAAAGTGGGAAGTAAACATGAAGCGCAAGCCGTAAGAAAGGTTGCGTGTGGCTCCTCTCGTTCAGTCCTTGGAATGTCCGCTGGATGGCGGTGCTGCTATACGAGGAATATATGACAAGATGCGAGGTGGTGGTACTTGGAGTGTTGAATAAGTGTACGAACAGAGACACAGACAGATGCATAGACGGACGCACGGTAGGCTGCACGGACGGATGGACGCATGGACGTACGCAGGAGCGGATGCATGGACGGAAGCATGGACGGACGCACACATCAACGTGCGGACGGAACCAAGAACAAATGGACGGACGGATGCTTCGCCCCACTATCCATCATTCACTTAGTGGTTATGCTGCGATTTTTTCAGGATTGCTTGCATCAGTGACTTATAACTAATTTAAATCTTTGTTTCTTTTTCTAATGAATACTGATGACACTTTTAAAGGCAAATAGAATGACCAGCATATCCTTTCCTCTTTCTGCATAATGAACTGCCATTCTAGTCAGTGCTCTGCTGACGAAAAAGACTTGTCTATTTTAAAGAAGAGCAGGTGTGAGTCCAAAAATTGCTCACATCGCATTGGACTTTCAGCTACTTTCATTTTTTAAAGAAAGTCTAGATTTTTGTGCTCCTCTCACGGGCTCATGCTATTTCAAATGCTTCATCTTGCTGCTTTCCTGTCTGCTATAGTGCAACCTTGAGAGTGAGTTTCTTCTAAAGCCCCAATATGCGGGACAATTCAAGGATAAAACTGGGGAAGTAGTTATTTATAGTTCAGAAGCACTCAACTCCTTGTAGTTCATTGTCTTTGGCATCCGCTGAATCGCCTTGACTTTATTTGGATCAACATACTCTTTCATTGCTAAAATTTGTCCTAGGAAAATGACTCGTGTCGTAAGAAGTTGTGTTTCAATGCTTTTGAGACAGATTCCAATTTGTCGGCATCTCTTAAGTAGGGTGCTAAGCTTCTTGTCCTGGTCCACTCGAGCATCTGTTTCCCTCGCAGTTATTTGAAGGACGCAATCTCTTGGAATAATTCGCTAATTAGCGCCAGGCCACGTGGTATTTGGAGCCATCGGAAACAATTTTTTAGGGTTATGAAGGTGGTCAGCAAGCTTGGTTCCTCATCGATTGCCCCCTCTTGAAGATCCACTTTCGAGAAAACTTTGGCTTCATCAAGATCTATTAGAACATCATTCAAAGTGTACAATGCTTGACAACCTCTCTGTTCACCTTCGAGCACTTGTGTATCGATGAATATTCGCATTCGTTTTTAAATGCGAAGCATTTCATTGCGAACTTCGGCAACTCTGAGCTTATCTATCTATCTATCTATCTATCTATCTATCTATCTATCTATCTATCTATCTATCTATCTATTTATCTATCTATCTATCTATCTATCTATCTATCTATTTATCTATCTATCTATCTATCTATCCATCTATTTATCTGTCTATCCATGTACGACTTTTAGCTCTCCTGGTCGATTCAATAATGGCATAACATGACTGTATGAGGAGCATAAGTGACTCGTCATAACATGAAGGTGATGACATGTATGTAATAAATGTCCTGATTTACGTTTCATGCTGTTGCTGCTCTTGTGGTGCTTTCGGTCACAAGGCATTTTGCAAAACTGGTATGGTACGACGTGACTACTTGGTGAACACAGAAAATAGGTCCAAACATGATAATGATGACATGCGTGTCATGTAACAACGAAACTACATGCCAAACTCATGATGCGCTCACGGCCGTTTTGCTAGGTTTGCATAGACCGACTTTGGTATTACGGAACTTGAATGGATGACGAAGTTATGTGACTGGTGCAAACATCATAATCAAGAGACACGTTTTATGTGAAACATGACTACATGCCATGCTCGCGATGTTTTCACGGCCGTTTTGCTAGCTTCCCATACACCAAATTTGGTATTACATGGCGTGAATAAACTACGAAGGTAAATTACATGTCCAAATATATTATTAAAGGCATGCGTGTTATGGAAAACATGACTACCTGCTACGCGCATAGCGTGCTCGCGGCCATTTTGCTACTTCCATATATACCAAGTTTGGTATTACGTAACGTGAATAGACAAAAAATATAAATGACATGCCCAAGCATAATAATCATGACCTGGATGTCAAGTACGGCAAAATATACGTATGCCTCGTAACGTTGTGCTATTTTAAAGTGACATACCGATTTTCTTCGTTCGTGCTTTGAATATCATCAATTCCCACAGTACGTAGGATCTGCCATATTGTTTGGTTGGAACAATCATTCACTTAGCCCATTGGGTTGGCTTTTCATACTAACACAATGCCTTAGGAGAATAATGAAATATGCTTTTGATGACATCTCCGTATCGGTAAAAAACCGAATGTTGGGCGAATGATGTAAGCCACCACCCACCATTATAGTGGGTTAATGTAGTAGGTGAATGCTGGAAAACGTCCATAATGGTGTGCGGTAGGATATGGTGAGGGCTGCAGTGCCGGCAACACTTGAGCGCGAAATGGCGTCAGAATCACCGTGACGAGCTGCCACCAAAAATGAAAAAGAAATTCACAAAAACAATGTAAAAACACTTGTTCGGTAAAAAAAAACAGGCGACCATAAAGGATTGAAAGTGCAACCTGTGTATCGCCATTCAGGAACCCTAACCACTGCGTCCTACTTTTTTCTTGCATTATTGCCTTTTTATAGGCGCGTACATCAAACCACTAGAACAACAAAAACAAGCAGTAACAGTCCAGCACAAACTAAAATTCCCTAAGTGGTGCCAAGGGCTCTACTCTCGGCAACCACTCACGTACAATCTCCTCAGTTTTCTGTAGTTTCATAAACTTGGCCATACATTCACAGAAATACAGTTGTGCAGGCCGTGCATCCTGAGTGCAATAAAAACTCACCATACGGGCCCGCCATAAACAGTGAAGTCTAAATAGCATAACCAAATCAATAGGCATTCCCTCTTCGTTCACTATTGGCAGAAAGCTTATACCGTATGAATTTAAAGATAATTCCTTCTTTAACCTCCTTTGAAGTACATCCCAAAATTGTACTCCCTCCCAACAATGTAGAAAAACATGGTCTATAGTTTCCAGTTTTTCACATATGAGACAATTTGTGCCCCAAGGTGAGTAAAAACCACGGTCTGCTTCAAATGTCCCGGCAGATAGTGTACCTTTGTTCAGCTTCAAAAAGAAGGACTTCCGGGCAGGAGCCAGTTGCATTCTCTTCAGTCGTTTAAGCACATCTTGCGCTTGACGTGCAGTGTACATGGTACGGTACGCAGTTCAGGTAAAACAATATCACACACATTTTCGGACAACCTTTTGCGAGTCACTGAAAACAACTATTCATTGGAAAATCTAACTGATAAAAACCGTACACTCAGAATAGCTTCCTTAAGGTACCTGCGGACAGCACCGGTTTTGTAATTTGTTCTAATCACATATTCAAATAAAGCCCGCATCAGTCTCAATTGGCAGACTGTACGCAAGAAAGGATCCCTTGTGTAGCAAAAAAAAACCTATTTACGACTTGGCGTATAAAAAGTTGTGGTAAACCCAGCCCTCCGTGTCCCCGTGAAAATCTAACTGATAAAAACCGTACACTCAGAATAGCCTCCTTAAGGTACCTGCGGACAGCACCGGTTTTGTAATTTGTGCTAATCACATATCCAAATAAAGCCTGCATCAGTCTCAATTGGCAGACTGTACGCAAGAAAGGATCCCCTGTGTAGCAAAAAAAAACCTATTTACGACTTGGCGTATAAAAAGTTGTGGTAAACCCAGCCCTCCGTGTTTCACTTTTCGAAACAGATCAGTTCAACTGCATCTTTCCCAGTTCGAGGCCCACACAAACACTGCGAAGATGCGATAGCGCTTCTGTACGTTTACCCTTGAACAACGCAATACTTGCATCACATACCAAAGTTTCAAGGCAAAAAATAGATTACAGACAGTCGCCCACGAAAACACTGACAGATGATCACCGTTGCATCTATTGGCTTTCGTCGGGATTTCATTTGCTTGTTCTCACCAGTAGTTCTCATTATACTTATAATAATCCAGAGGCATCCCAAGGTACCTCACAGGTCAGGTCCCCAATTTAACATTGGCAAAACAGTCTGGTCTTGACGACCACTCCCCATGCCAGAAACCCAGACACTTTTCCCAGTTTACAACACTGCCAGCTGCATTGCCGAACCTTTTACCTACACTTATGGTAGTGGTAACAGTATTTCGATTGATACACCAAACAGCCAGATCGTCAGCATACGCCAAAATTTTAACTTCAGATTCTTGTAATCTAAAGCCCTGAATGCAACTGGTTTAAGTTATTGCTAAGCACAGAGATTCTATATATAAACTAAAAAGCAAGGGACTCAGTGTGCAGCCCTCACGGACAGAATTCTTTATCTTAATTGTATCTTCTAGCGTCTACTTGATTACCAGATGGATCGTGCGATTCCGGTATGCCATAGATACCCCATCTCTGATTACAGAACCAACGTTGACATGGTCAAGAATGGCAAGCAGAAGGTTGTGGGAAACACAATCAAAAGCTTTCTCGAGATCAATCGGTAGAATGGCTACCCCCCCCTCCCTTTTGGTATCGCCACACCCGAGCGCGTGGCGCACTTGTGTATATTGGTCACAATGGAGCGTTCTATAATCCCGCATGTTTGGAGAGGCCTTACCAATTTTTTGATTACCCCTTGAAGTTGCCGTGCTATTAATTTCATTAAAATTTTGTAAGCACTATATGTTAGTTATATTGGTCTATACGAAGAAACTAATTTTAATTTCTCTTAGCGTTGTGTCTTAGGTATCAACACTGTGTGCGCTTCAGTAAAGGATCTAGGGAGGCCATTAGGTTTCTAAGCCCGATTGAAGACATCTGCGAGTACTTGAGATAATTCATTCTTAAACGTCTTATAAAACGAAGCACAAAGCGCGTCCGACCCCGGAGATTCTCTAGGATTCATTTTATCTATAGCTCTTCCTACTTCCGTTGGCGTTATAGATAGTTCTAAAGCTGATTTGGTGTCATCTTACAACTCGGGAATTCAGCTAAGAAAATCTTGCTTGAATGCCTCAGAATCAATGGGCGTGGCAGCGAAGAGTGCTTCGTAGTGTTTACCAAACGCTCGTCCAATGCTCTCATCGCCTGAAACTGCGATACCGTTCACTTCAATGGCATCTATATGATTTTGTGTGGCATGACTCTTCTTTAATTCAAGCGCGCGCTTGGTGGGTTATCATCCACTGTCATTGATGCTCCTCTGGCTTCCACTAGTGCTCCGCGATAGCGTTCCTCCTCATATCCTTCTATCCTATGTTTAATACAGCGCAAATCGTCACCATATACTGCAGGTGTTTCACATTCAAGAGCTGTTAGCCTCTCAAGTGTTCGTCTAGGCTCTTTCTCTTTCTTCTTTAGATTCAAAAGATAAAATGCTAGATCTCTCTATTGCTTTCATTTTGATTCGCTGCTTGAATTGCTCCTATTCTTCTCCTATTTCGTCCATACGCTCTATGTTATTTTTATCATTTCTATTACAACGGATGCGCTAAATGCCTCATCCCTTAAGAGGTTAGAGTTTATTTTCCACTGTTCCCAAGAGCAGGCGTTCCTTTCTTTTTTGACCCGATATTGCATTTTACAATACTGATCAGAAAAGAAAACAGATAACTGCTACACTGGGCTATCGCATCTGCAGTAAGGTAAAGTCGAGCCAATCGGGCATTACTTTAGCCCTGAAAGTGGATATAATTCGCATCTCGGGAGCTCTACAGACACTCCCCTACATCTACTAATTCGTATTCAATAATCACCTGTGTCAGGACATTACTGCTTCTGTGTTTAACGTCGCGACTGCTTGATCTTTCACTTTCATTCAAGACATAGTTGAAATCACCCACAAATGAGTTTCCTACCAGTACAAATATGTTGTCGTGAATTGGAAAAAATGCTCGCTTGCGCCGCTTGCGGGCAGACTGCTACATTAGCACACATGCTCTGGGAATGCGGGTAGCTTGGACCGACGTATAGCAAACCCGAGTGGGATGCGCTTCTGCACAGCTCAGAACTTCAGGACGAAATCCTGGCCGTTCAGTGTGCCCCTGACAGGGCCGTCAGGCTTGACCTGCTGGTCCCCACGTGAGAGTAGCCGGGTGACGCGTGGCAACGCCAGAGCACTGGGCCGTAATAAAGTTGTTCTCACTCACTCACTCACTCACTCACTCACACACTCATTCACTCAGTCAACCTCTTCGTCGCATCCTGGCTGTTAAAGGTGATGGCCCACACATGTTTGTTCTGGTAGGCGCCCAATGAAATTACGTCAGGAAGCAGTTGTTCCTTGTTCAGAACATCCCGGAAATCTTCAACCTTGAAAGGCATCACTCGAATATCAACGCGCGAAAACACAGTGTTCAAAACAACATGTCTTGCTGGCAGATTCGGCAAGATGATCTCAAAATTCTTGTCACTTTCGTCTGTCATTCTGTTTCCGTGGCCACCAAGAACCGCCTTTGCTACTCCGTGGGAGCCCATGATTCTTGAGTCCAATGCGTGCGAGTGCCGACGAAAGAATGCTCTGCGCCATACCAACATGACGCATCGGCCGTGTTAAATAGCTAGTTCACATACAAACTTATCCTTCCACTTCAGTTTTGTTTGTTATGTACTCGACATGGACGAGATCGGCACCTGCTTTTAAAATTTGCACATTAAATAAATGGAAACAACTGCTGCCTTTAACAATTGTCACTGCGATACTGGCACCAGGGCTGTCTTTTTGTTGAAATTTACAACCACAAAAAGAAAAAGCGAAGTGGACTGAGTAGTAGGTACAGTTTACCACGGGGTCTGCCAAGTTTATCATCCGTTTCTCGCTCATTCCAAAGGGCGATATTTGCACTCATTCCATAGATACGCCCACCTAGTTTATTTGATTGAGTATTGGGATGCTTTTCGCGCAACGTAGAGTGCAGTCGTGCCAGCGCACTGCTCCAGCTTATCGCTATAGCAAACTACATAACAGCTTGGCCAAAACGAATGTAGTTTGCCGGAAGCATTATGCTATGACATTGGTTCCCCAAGAGTACGAGTTGCCAAGTCTGTGTTCTCACACTAAAGCTAGAGAAGTGCCGGTGAGTGCAACTGGCGGCTTTCGTAGAGGGGAGACGTACAATATCTGGTAGTGCTGGAATAGCGTCTCATCGATATATGTTGCTTCTTGAGCGGACACCGTACACAATGAAAAATGTTTTGTTTAGATTAATTGATGCCATGGCTGTGCTGTATTGTCATTCTTACTCGTCAACTTCCGAAACACAGAAGTGCGGATAAAACAAATATACGGACTTGGTCGGTAAGCCTAACCTCTTGTGGGAGTCATGGTGGTAAAACATGTACACTCTAAAAAAATATCAAGTAGAAAAGATGTCTTTTTGTCCCACAACAATAATCGTCATTTGGCTTGCGTGCGCTCCCTTTCTTGAAAACTCGGTGCTGGCCACTTTCCTATCGAGAATGCAATGTAACCTTGAATATAGGCATGTCGATCGTGACCGGAATGTACTAGATGCGGGGCGATAGCACAAGGATGGAACGCAATATAGATGACGATTATTGTTGTGGGACAGAAAGACACCCTTTTTACTCGTTCTTTTTTTAGAGTGTAGTGTACAAATCCCAGCTTGGAACACTATATATATGGCCTGCCTTTATAAGCCCACCCATCATCTGCTTACTGCTTCTCATCATTATCGTAATGGTGGGAAGAGCTTCTCAGCTTGGTACACCGTGTGACCCACCATGATGGCACCACCCATCATGTGCTTAGTGCTTCTCAGCTTTATCGCAATGGTGGCAGATCCTCCCATGATCACCCACTATCTAGCCTCTACTTTCCACTATCATTTTCACTTAACCAATCTTCTGAAAACCATGTCCCCCAGTAAGTCCCGGCATAACAACCATAATTTCCACTACGTCCCGTGATATCCACCATAATTTCCACCATACCCACTATTATTTCCACTACGCCCACCGTGTTCTCCAGTATCCACCATGGTAGCTTTTCCGATAGGGCTCTTTTGTTTAGTTTCACCAGCATTTGTTCGAGATGCAGTTTAATGTTGTGACTCGCACTATGGAACTAATTATTGCATTTGTGAGGAGATCAGGCTTACTTTCGGAATGAACAGTTCCCGGCGTTGTTCTTGAAGTGTTTCCAAGGGTGTCAGGGTATTTTTTTACTATCTGACGCATGAGCTGCTCTTCGGGAACTTCATGTATTCAAACCGTAAGGTCATGGGCGAAGCAATGGGAGTTTCTTATCAGGAGGGTTTATTATTTGGAGGCAGAGAAAACAAGCGAGTTTTGTCAGGAGGGCAGAGAGGTGGGGAGGGTATGCGTTGCGTTCCTGTTCCGCACGAGGTTATAGTCTACAGTTTTGAGGTCAATTTCAAATGCGAAACATTTCTGAGTGAACTTCGGCGACTCTGAGCGTATCTATCTATTAATCTATCTAGCTGCTTACGTTTGGGTGCCCTCGCGATCACTCTTTTAACTTGGCGTGAATCAAAATCAGCATGGACGGGTAAGAAGTTCGACAAATTGGACGCACTGGTAAGAACATAAATATTACCACCATCCCGTCACGTATGTCGTCAAACACCTCCAGCAAGGTAGTGGCACATACACATGGGCTGGTATGTGCCACTGGTATGCGGCTATGTGCCACCTGCTATTGGTACTTAGCTTCTACCCAGAAATGACGAGAACACTCATGTACATTTTTAACGTGCGAGCGTTGAGGAACACCCGACATCGGTAGCGTCAATCCGACAAATGCAAAGAATATTTGTCAGGGTCTTAGCTAGAAACGAACCTGAGCATTATGTGCGGCGACGAAGGGTTTTACCAACGAGCTACGCCAGGTCTCGGAACTGCTTTTCTAATAGACGCTAATCTTCGTGAAACAACAATGGTGGTTGTAGGGCTGCCTACCCAATTTCATAACATGTTATATATGTTCTTCTTTGATACAGCCATCACGTCGAGTTACCTTCAATTGTAATTAGGTGCCATGCGCTGAAATTGATTTAGTAGCAGCGTCCAGGGACAGCATCTTCGCCAGCATCAGCGCTTCCTACCTGCTTCTTGTGTTGCTATTATGCATGTTCCATGATGATTTGTGAACATTCCAAAACCACAATATCATTATGAGAGACGCCATAGTGGATGGCTCCGGAAATTTTGACCACCTGGGGTTCTTTGACCACCTAGGGCACCCAAATCTAAGCACACGGGCCTACAACATCTCCGCCCCTATCGTAAA
The DNA here is from genome assembly GCF_043290135.1 of Rhipicephalus microplus. NCBI lineage: Eukaryota > Metazoa > Arthropoda > Arachnida > Ixodida > Ixodidae > Rhipicephalus > Rhipicephalus microplus. The sequence goes on from NC_134704.1 coordinate 207,055,690, forward strand.
TGCAGCCACCGCAGCCGGGATTCAATCCCGTGACCTGCGGGTCAGCAGGCGAGTACCTTAGCCACTTGATCACCGCGGTGGGGCTATCCATATTCCAGTTGACATCGTTGCAAAAGTACAAACAACTGGTGACATTGTCGCGGGTTATTAATTACAGAGGGTTTATTTAGAAACACGGACAGTGGAACTTGTAGAGATGCTCTCAGAGAATGCCGCTAAGATTGTGGTCTTCCACACTTGCCTGCGCCGTGCCTCTCGAGTGAATCTGCGTTCTTCGTTATCGTCGGTATCTCGCCGCTAAATGCAGCTATGCACGTGGCATTACCCTCTCACCAGAGTGATTGTCGTCCCGATGCTCAACAGGTAGAGATGCGGCCAGCGGATGTTTACATCACTCAGAGTGGTAAAGTTTCGTGTGAACCACGTGCTTTGTCTGAGGCAGATGCTGGCGACGTTTCGAACAGGAGGAGTTTCGGGCACGACTTCGTACGTCACGTCACTAAGACGGCGCAAAACCTTGTAGGGTCCGAAGTATCGGTGTAGGAGTTTCTCTGAGAGGGCTCGTTGTCGTACAGAAAATCAAACTCAGGCTGTATCTCCTGGTTCATAAATGACGAATCGATGCAAAGGTTGTATCATTGGGCATCAAGTTGCTGCTGGTTCATTATTCTTACGCGGGCAAGCTGCCTTGCTTCCTCGGTGCGCTCAGTCAAGTCTGCGGCGTCTGTCTCTGAATCATTGCAATCGTAAGGCACCATGGCGTCGAGCATCGCAGCAAATTCTCTGCCATGAATTAGTGCGAACAGCGTCATTTTTGTTGTTCCCTGGCGCGCCGTATTATACGCGAATGTTATGTACTGCAATATTCGGTCCCAATTCTTGTGTTCCACGTCGATGTACATCCAAAGCATGTCAGCGATTGTCTTAAGTCATTCTGTCAGCCCATTCGTTTGTGGGTGGTAAGCTGTCGTCTTCCTACGCGCTGTGCCACTGAGCGTAAGCACAGTGTGCAAAAGCTCGGCTGTAAACGTGGTACCTGTACTGTTTTCAATGCTGGTCAAGTAAAGATCGGCGCAACTACATGATGGCAAGAGCAAGACTGCCTGCAGGGTTTATTTTCACGCTCTTATATTGGCGAAATGTGTGATAGCAGTGCTATTGTGTTAAGGCAGGCAGCGCAGAGAGCGCATGCCTGATACATCCTCTGAGGGGCAAGGAATGAGCTCAGGTTATTTGATTAAAGACCGCATCGTAACGAAGCCGCTGCGGTGGCTTAGTGGTGCGACTCGATCTTCTTGGGACCGGTGTCATCCTTGGAGGAGATTGCCCGTGGTGTGGTGTAGCTGGTACTGGAACACCATCGGCGGACGCCACCTGAAGGTGCGGTGTAGGCTGGCGCGGTGTAGCATCAACGGAGCTACTCGATGCAGGTGCTTCACATTCAGCGGGCCTAGTCTCGGAGAGACCACAATCATCATCACTCACCTCCACTGTCCACGGTTCACGAGTCTGAAGGAGATGCCGTCTGTTACGTCTCAACACGCGACCATCTTCCGTTTATACACCGTAGGACCTCGGAGACGTTCTTCCCATCGCAATATCATTCGGCGACCATGTTGAGTCCCTGAGCTGTACGATCGCTCCTCTACCCAAGGGTGATAAGGGCTTTCCGCCGTCGCTCTGATGATGCTTTTTGACTGATGTTGACTGTACGCCGCCAAAGTCTGGTACATTCGACCTGAGACGCCTACATTGTAGGAGTTCTCCAGGTGATCGGCCATCCACAAGCAGCGTAGAGCGGTAGGCCAACAAGCCTAACCAGAAGTCTTCGCGCGAATTTTAACTTTTATTGAGGAGGCGCTTCAGAATCTGTACTCTTTTCTCAGCCAGGCCATTTCACTGTGGGAAGTGCGGACTTGATGTGACATGAGCGAAGTCATATTTTCTTGTGAATTCTGTGAACTCGTAACTTGCAAACTGTGGCCCATTGTCCGTGCATACCTCCAGAGGTAGCCGTACCTAGCAAACATAGCACTCAGTGCTGCAATTGTTGTTCTTGTAGTGGTGTCATGGAGCTTCTGGACTTCCGGGAAGTTTGAAAACGCGTCGAATGCGACGACGTACGGACTTCCTCCAAACAAAAAAATGTCCACGCCCACACAGATCCTGGCACATACTGGTACTGGGCGCATAAGAAATGGTTCTTTTGGTTGCTTGTAAGAAAACTTGCAACAAGTAGAGCAGCTCTGAATCAGCAGTGTTATGTCATTGCCAAGCCCAGGCCAAAAAACAGACGTCGTGCTTTTTCTGTGCATTTCTGCAATTTGCCCGGCATGAATACGTCCCAGAATTTGAAGTCGCATGCTTTTTGGTATGACCACTTTCGTTAGTTTTAGCATTACGTCCTTCACGACAGAAAGCTCTGACAAAAACGGCTTCAGTTCACCCTGCAGGTTCTCACCACTTGACAAGCTGGAGATGCCAGTGCTCAGGTAACCATCATTCGCAGTTTCTCTTCAGCTTCCGTCACGTCGCATCTTGACCAATAGCCCAGAACTTGCACTGCGTGCACCTCCATGTCGCCCACGGCTCCAGTGCTGTCCTCGGAACTATCTGGGCAAGATCTTGACAGCATATCGGCCAAGACGAGATGTTTGCCCGGTACGAACTGCAAACAGAAATCATAATTCAGAAGCCTTAGAAAAAATCTCTGAAGGCGGGAAGGCATGTCACAGATACCCTTCTCAGCCCCGCCGCGGTGGTCTAGTGGCTAAGGTACTCGGCTGCTGACCCGCAGGTCGCGGGTTCGAATCCCGGCTGCGGCGGCTGCATTTCCGATGGAGGCGGAAATGTTGTAGGCCCGTGTGCTCAGATTTGGGTGCACGTTAAATAACCCCAGGTGGTCAAAATTTCCGGAGCCCTCTACTACGGCGTCTCTCATAATCAAATGGTGGTTTTGGGACGTTAAACCCCACATATCAATCAGATACCCTTCGCAGCAATAGAGAAGAGTGGTTTATGGTCAGTCTCAATGAAAACTTTGTGCCCGTACATGAAGTGGTGAAACTTGTCGGAGCCGAAAGAAATGCTGAGCGTCTTCTTTTCAACCTGAGCATAGCGCTACTCAGCTTGCGTTAGAGCACGGGAAGTGTATGCCACTGGGCGCCACTCACCACCATCGTAGCACTGCAAGAGTGCTGCACCCATGCCGTCTTTTGATGAATCGCATGTTATTTTGGACTGCTTTGGGGATCAAAGATAGCGAGGACAGGTGTCGTGGTTAGAGCCTGTGGGATAGATTTCCAGTCTCTTCTGTGGTTTTTAGTCCACTCAAATGCTGAGTGCACTTTCATAAGCCTCCGGAGAAGCGCAGTTCGCTCAGAAAGGCGCGGCACATACTTGGCGATGTAGTTGAGCACACCGAGCATGCGCTGAACATCGTTTCTGTTCTTTGGCTCTGGCATTTCAAGCAAGCTTTTCACAAGTTTAGGGTCAGGCGAAATGCCTTCCCGTCCGTTGATGTCGCCAAGAAATTGAATTTCCGTAACACCTAACCTGCATTTTCGAACGTTGAACGTTAAACCAGCTTTTTTGGCTGCTTTTAAGACAGCAATTAGTATGCGATCATGCTTCTGTTCGTTTGCTCCCCACACCAAATTATCATCTTTGTACAAGTGTACACCTGTAAGGCCCTCAAATACTTGCCTCATTGTTCTTTGAAATATTTCAGGCGCTGAAGAAATGCCAAAGGGCAATCGAAGGTAGCGGTACCTGCCGAAAGGAGTCAAAAAAGTGCAGATTTTGGACGTCTGTTTGTCAAGTGGGACCTGGTGAAAGCCGGAACATGCGTCCAAGCAGCTAAATATTGTGGCGCCGGCCAATTCTCCTTATATATCTTCACGCCTTGGGAGCTGGAAGTGCTCTCTTTTTATGTGCTCGTTGATTTTTCTGATATTCATGCAAATTCTAATTCTGCCGTCCTTTTTTTTTTCGACAGTAGCCAAAGGACTTACCCAGTCCGTGGGATTTTTCTTTTTTACAATGGTGCCCTCACGCTCCAGCTTTCGTAGTTCATCTTGAAGAGGGCTGCGCAGGGACAGGGGAATACGCCGCGCTGGTTGAACGACAGTAAGCGCTGTTGGTTGCAGGATCATGCTCTATGGTTGCTTCAAGCAGCCTAGTCCCTGGAAGAGGTGCTGGAAATTCATCACGGCTTCGTAGTCTAGTTAGGCGCTTACGGTTGCTATGGTGCGTTTAGAAAGGCCTAAGGCTTCATTCGCGTCCAGTTCTAGTATTACCTGATTGCCATGCTTGATGACAAAGAACTGCACTGTGCTGCAAGCATTTCCTGCTCTTATTTTCTCCGACGTGGCTCTGTAGTGTGTTATGACGCCTCCGTTGTAGACCCGTCGCACTGAGGTAGCAGCAGTCAAGGTTCCCGCAGCACGTATTTTCCGGCACGCCGAAAATCATAACAGGCTGGCCTGTGACACTGTGTCAACCTTGAAGGAGACTTTCTTGCCCGCGACCTCACCTTCCACTATATAGTCTCGGGCTTTTTTATTGCCAACGCCCACTTCCAGCGTGTCGAAGTCATCATCGCAGTCATTTTTTCTGACCTCAGCAATTTCGGATATCCGTTGACAACACACGGCAAAATGATTTGGCAGGTGGCATATGTTGCAATCCTTGCCATAAGCAGGACACTGCCTTGGTCTGTGTCGCCAATCGCACTTTGTGCAGCGGTACTGCTTGTTGCCATCGTGGGCGCTTCTGCTTCTCGATGGTGGTGCACGTCCCGCAATAGCGTCAATAAGGCTGTCCGTTGCCCCCCCCAACTTCGTTTCGTTGCGCCACAGATTCCGCAACCTTGCAAAATTCTTCTGCTCTACCTAACGTCAACTTTTGCTTCGCGAAGCATTTTTTCGCGCAACTTTGAGTTATTTGTGCAATGGGAACAGGGCACGCTGCCCCAGGAATGGAAGTCAGCTAAGGTGACTTTCATACCCAAACATAATAAGCCGTTAGACCTTAATAAATTGAGACCGATTTCTCTTACCTCATGTACAGGAAAACTGATGGAGCACCTGTAAGGCCCTCAATTCTCAATCGTCTTAATCGCTACATGAACAAGAAAAACTGTTTCCCTCCACCATGTACGGCTTCCGAGCGGGACTCTCCACTCAGGATGTCATGCTGCAGCTAAAGGAGGGCGTGCTAAATCCTACTTTTCTACACATCACCAGAGCCATCCTTGCATTGGACCTGACTAAGGCTTTTGATAATGTTTCTCACTCCTCGATTTTACAATCTCTTAGTGAACTAAACGTAGGCTTTCGCACGCACAGGTATGTCTCTGGCTTTCTCTGCAATAGGTCCGTCTTCCTACAGTTGAGCACTTTCAAAACCGATCCCTTCATGCTAGGTAGCAAGGGAACATCCAAGGGTTCGGTTTTCTCCCCGTTCCTTTTTAACGTTACTCTCATACCACTAGCGCAGGAACTTGCCAAACTTTCTTCCTTCAATCACTCCTTGTACGCGGATGACATCACCATCTGGGTCAATACTGGCAACCATGGCGAAATCGAATAGAAGCTTCAGTTGGCCACTGACATTGTTGTTAAACACGCCAACAATATTGGGCTCACCTTCTCGGCGGCTAAATGGGAACTCCTAGTAATTGACTTTAAAAAGCAAGATACATGTCACATTCAAGTCATGCTTTATGACACCCCTATTCGCAGGGTAAATAAAATCAATAATTTAGGCCTTCATATTTCCGACACGGCTCGAACGCTGACACCATAAAGTTAATCCGCACCTCAGTTCAAAATACAGCTTCCCTCATTAAGCGCATATCCAATCGTCATCACGGCATGAGGGAAGCAGACACAAGCCGACTCATACAGGCCTTTTGCCTATGCAGAATTACCTATTCTATCCCCTACCTCTATCTCTCACTTACGGAGATCGAGCAACTTAACAGACTCATTCGTTATGCCTATAAAACTGCGCTCCATCTCCCTAAATCAACAGCCACGGATAAACTACTTCAACTTGGGTTGCACAACACTCTGGGAGAGCTTGTAGAGGCGCATCTTTTCAGCCAATATCAAAGACTATCACTCACAGAAACAGGACAGGTACTCCTGCGCCGACTTGGAATCAACGTTCCTGGTCACACCACGGCCACGCGCGCAGTTCCCGTCAATGTTAGCAGCAACCTAATAATCCCGCCACTCCTCAAAAATACTCACCCAGAACATAATCGGGCACGACGGGCAGCTCGAGCCAAGTCCCTTCAGATGCGCTTCCCTCCTAATTATCCCGCAGTCTATGTAGACGCGGCCGAATATGTAGATCATCGAGCTTTCGTGGTAGCCGTCCTAGATGGATTTCAAAAACTGGTCGCTAGTGCGTCCCTTCCAAATTCGACAGAATCCCTGAAAGCAGAGGAGGCGGCAGTTGCTTTAGCCATTGTTCACTCCTCCGCTGAGTATATTATTTCTGATTCAAAAACTTCAATTCGTAGATTCGCTAATTTCCGACTGCTAAAATTCTTGAATCATCTCTTCCGCCTGATCGCCTCATCACCCTCCTCTGGGTCCCTGCGCACTGTGGACACCCAGGCAACACGGCTGCTCACACCCAAGCCCGAGCACTCGCCAACCGGGCTCACAGCGACCTGCCTTCACTTCGAAGTGCCAGGGATCGACTTCTCAGCTATCGCGATATCACGCTATTTTAGCGAAATTCCCGCCTAACGTATCCCCCGCTAAATAAATCTCTCTCCAGAAGTGACCAAGCTTTGTGGCGCAGACTTCAAACGGCCACAGTAACGACTCCTTTTCTTCTCTCCCTTTTTACACATGGCGAAACCTCGCCTCATTGCAACTTATGTCCTAGCACCAGAGCCGACTTCCAGCACATATTCCTGAATTGTCCAAACAAACCCAAGCCTCCATGGCAAGGGTCAGAACACCAGGAGCGATGGGAGGCTGCTCTGCGCAGCTCGCAACCGGGTTTACAGCTCCGGAAAGTGAGCTGGGCCAGAAGAGTCACCGAAGCACAGCAGTGTCCGGCCACCTGGAGCGGCCCGAGGGCTCTTCGTTATCCTGATTCCACTTCCCCAACCGCACCCCCCCCCTCAAATGATTCTTTCGTGAATCAATAAAGTTAATTACCTACCTACCTTGAGTTCTTTGTGCCGAACACTATTTGACCGCGGATCATTGAGTTTTGCTGTTCTCTGAAATTGCACTGCGCAGCTTGCTTTTTCAGGTCTCGAACAAATTTTTCGAACAGATCCCCTTCTGCCTGCTTTCTTGAGCAAAACAGATACCGCTCATGCACTTCGTTGCTTACCTCAGAGAAATACCCTTCGAACTTTTTAACGACTGTCTTGTAGTCTTTCTGGTCTTCCTGTGCTTCAAACTTGAACGTGTTGAACACAACGAGAGCTTCGTCACCAGCGACACTAAGAAGGAGCGCCGTTTTTGCGGCTTCACTTCAGGGTTGGTCCTTCACCGCAGTCGCCACTAGGAACAGGTCGAACTTTTGTATGAAGCGTTTCTATTGCTCGGAGAGGTTACCGGTCAGCTGCAGGTTTGGTGGTGCCTTGAGTATTTCCATCAATGGGGTTCTGCCGAGACCGCGACAAAGCTTCGACCCGAAGTGACCACTTCTGACACCATGTACTGTTTTCAATGCTGGTCGAGTAAGGATCGGGCAACTACATGATGGCAAGAACAAGACTGCCCCCAGGGTTTATTGTCACGCTTTTAAATTGGCGAAATATGTGATAGCAGTGCTATTGTGGTAAGGCAGGCAGCACAGAAAGCGCATGCCTGATACGGTACTTTTGTCTGTTATGACGACAGCTGGAGCACCACGTCTCAGGACAATGTTCTGAATGAATAACTGGGCCGCTTCAGCTGCAGTGCCACTCGCGATTGCCTTGGTGTCCGCGTATTGGGTGAGGTAGTCCGTCGCCACAATAACCCATTTGTTGCCGCTGTCCGATGTTGGGAATGGGCCCAGCAGATCCATTCCCCATTGAGAAAACAGGGTTTCTGGCACGGGCACAGGATGTAATAGCCCAGCGGGTCTAACAGGAGGTAACTTGCGCCCCTGACAATCAATGCATGTTCGGGCGTAATGTATCACCTCTTCTGCAATTTTTGGCTACCTAAATTTTTCTTTGATGCGTGTTAGTGTTCTTGTGAAACCGAGGTGGCCCGCAGTGGCTTCGTCTTGGCAGGCTTGTAAAATGTCGCTGCAGAGAGCTCCAGGAACTACCAGCTGAAAGCTTCTACCTGTTCATGAAAAATTCTTTTTGTACAGATTTTTGGCCGTAAAGAGAATGACGATAAGTTTTTCGAAAACAATCTTGGTGCATTGGCGGATCGTCCGTTCAAGAGTTTTATAAGCGAGTTGAGCTCCCGATCATCTTGTTGTTGCCGGGAATTGATAGCTGCACACACAACTCCTGAAAAACCTGTGAATTCAGCATGCTCTAGATCCGGTGATTCAATCGATGACCTTCACAAACAGTCGGCGTCTAAGTGTTGCCTTCCAGACTTTTAAACCACGGTCACGTCGTACTCGCGGAGCCGTAAGCTCCATCGTGCTAAACGTCCAGATGGGTATTTCACGTTGGTCAACCAACAAAGAGAGTGATGGTCGCTTACGACTTGGAAAGCGCGGCCATATAAGTACGGGCGGAACTTCGCAACTGCCCAAATGACAGCCAGACAATCCTTCTTTGTTGTTGAGTAGTTGGACTCGGCGCATGTCAACGTTCTGCTAGCGTAGGCAACCACTCTTTCCACACCATCTTGGCATTGGACAAGAAAAGCACCTAGGCCGACATTGCTGGCGTCTGTATGGATGGCTGTTGGTGCATTCTCGTCGAAGTGAGCGAGGACATGTGGAGCTTGTAGACGCTGTCACAGCTCCTTGAAAAAATCTTCTTGCTCTTCACCTCACACAAATGCAACGTCTTCCCTGGTTAGGCGGGTGAGTGGAGAGACGATGTGTGAAAAGCCTGCTATAAATCGCTGGTAGTAGGCGCAGAGACCCAGAAAACGCCTGACCGCTTTCTTATCAACAGGCCTTGCGAACTTTTTATCTGTTTAATCTGTGTCAGGCTTCACACCTTCGTGAATGATCGCGTGTCCTAGGAACTGGAGTTCATCGAAGCCGAAGTGGCATTTTTCCGGTTTGAGTGTGGGTCCAGCGGACCGTATGGCTTGAAGGACTGACAGTAGGCGCTTTAGATGTTTTTCAAACGTGACCGAAAAAAAATGTTCACATCGTCGAAGTACACGAGGCATGTTTTCCATTTCAGGCTGGAGAAAACGGTATCCATTAGTCTCTGAAACGGGGCTGAGGCTAAGCATAGACCGAAAGGGAGAAATATAAATTCATAAAGCGCACCCGGCGTCACGAAGGCGGTCTTTTCTCGGTCACGCTCATCTACTTCTATTTGCCAGTATCCACTTTTAATGTTCATTGACAAAAAGTAGTGTGCATGCCGTAGCCTGTCCAAAGAGTCAATAATCGGTTGTAATAGATAAACGACTTTTTGTAACATGGTTCATCTTACGATAATCAATGCAGAAACACAAGCTGCCGTCTTTCTTTTTCACGAGTACCACTGGCGCTGCCCAAGGACTCTTTGATGGTTGGATTTCATCAACCTCTAGCATCTTCTTGACTTGCTTCTGGATTACCTCACGTTCTTTCTGAGCGACGCGATATAGGTTCTGTCGGATCGGTCTTGCTGCGTGTTCCGTAATGATGCGATTCTTAGTCAGAGGCGTTAGACCCACTTATGATGTCGATGAGAAGCAGTCCTTGAACTGGTCGACCAGCTCCTTGAGACGGCATCTTTCAGTCGGTGTTAGACTCGGACCAATATCGACTGGTGGTGAATCTGGAGGTGATAGAGCTGTGACTTCCGCTTGCATTAGAAGACAGTCGTGAGAGTAGTCGAGCTCTTCGAGGTACGCCACAGCCGCACCTTTGCCGATGTGCCGGCGATCAATCGTGGAGTTAGTCAGAAGCGCCTCTGTGCGCCCATCCACTAAGCTGACGATGCCGCGAGCGTTGGCGATGCCTTGGCGAAAAAGAAGGGTAGTGATGCGTTCGACTATGGCGTCTTTATTACAGTGCGCGCCGCAACACTCGGAAAGAAGTGTACATGACAGTGGTGGCACGCAGACAACCTCGTCGACCACACATAACACCCTGGGTTCTTGGTCTGGATCATGGGTCACAGACTTGTCATCGGCGATTGTGATCACACCATCGCGTATGTTGACCACAGCACCGTACTCTCTTAGGAAGTCCATTCCCAGTATCATAGGTTTGCAGCACTCCGGTAGGATCACATATGTGGCTACAAAAGCCACATTCTCGCTCGTGAGTCATGCTGTACATTTTCCCGCGGGAATCATTATCTGGCCTCCAGCATTTCGGATATAAGCACCCACCCATTCCATCATGACTTTGTTAAGTTCATCTGCCAATTGTTGACTCATTTTGGAGAAGTCTGCACGCGTATCGACCATGGCCGTCACTTCAACGTCGTCAATCGTGACAGCGAGGTCGGCAGTCACGGTTTTCTCGGTGCAGTCTTCATTGTCGTCTCTCAGGTGTTTTGGCAACAGTGGGAATTTTCGGCAATTTGACGGCTTGCAACCTTCCCCCAGAGGTCGCTGTTTTAAGTTTCCCCGCCGTGGGCTGGGAGACCGAACTCTGACGGCCTCAGCAAAACTACGGCGGCTTCGTGAACCAAAGCGAGCTGGGAATGGTAAGCGCGTCCAGAGGGTAGAAGCGCCTTCTCGCCTGCCAGCCTGGTCGTCGTTGATGGAAGCACGGCTTTCGTCGAACTGTCGGCGCGTAGCTGTAGGTGCACTACTGCAGTATTCAGCTCGGCGATGTGGGCAAAAACAGTAAATGTGCCCTTGCTCTCCACAGTTGTAGCAGAGTGGTCGGCGATCCGCAGTGCGCCATATGTCGGTATTCCGCATATGGTGCGCTTCCGCATATGTCGGTCTTCCGCAAATGTCGGTCTTTCACCTGACAGAATCCTGCTGAGCCAAGGCTGCCAAGGGATACGGTTCGAGGTACTGAGGCGCTGGCATGGGCGTGGGTCGACAAACAGCGTCTGCATAGCTGTATACGTTCGGCTGGTGGGATACTTCTGGAACCAATGAACGATGCATAGCATCTGCGTAGGTACACGAGTTTCGACGGTGCGGTGGAGCGGAATAATGCTGAGGAGAGGCAAACGCTTGTCGAAGTTTATGGCGAACGACTTCAGCGACGGAGGCTACTTTGGACTCCTGCTGCGGGGGCGCCTGTGACTGTAATGTGTATTTTGCGTTCTCCTTCGCGATCTCCTCACGCTCGATCTGTCTAATCAGGTGGCGTAGAGAAAACTCGTCGTTTGCGGTAAGTGCGGCTGCGCCTGCAGCTGCACCGGTGGCCGGGCGATCAGACTGTTAGTACAGTTGCTGCAGCGCACGCTCTATTGCGATGGCCTCCCTGGTGAACTCGTCCACTGTTGTTGGCAGATTGCGCACAAGACCAACAAATAGCTGCTCTTTGACGCCCCTCATGAGATGGCTGAGCTTTTGAGCCTCGTGTATGTTGGGGTTCGCGTGGTGGCACAGACGCACCAAATCTTCAGCAAACAGGGCGACGCTTTCATGCAGCTGATGGGCGCGTCACTCAAGAAGGCGTTGTGCGTTTTCGCGTCGGTCCGCGTTACCGAAGGTGCCAAGAAACCGACAACAAAACTCCTCCCATATTGCCAATGTTGCTTCCTGGTTTATGCTGGTTGCTTCCTGTTGCTTCCTGGAAGACGTCTTCGCGCCGTCTTCAAGGCGAAGTATACGTGGAAGAGCTTTCCATCAAGACTCCAGTAGTTCGACTTAGCTACCCGTTCAAACTGCTCAAGCGAGTTTTGCGTATCTTCGTTCGGCCAGCCATGAAATGGTTCAGGAATGCGCATATTCTGGACCGTCACCTGTGCAGGACTCCTTCCCACTTCTTGAGTCGGGGTGGCTGTCGGGAGTGTTGCCTCTCTAAAAGGCCAAATTCTGGTTGAAGTCCTTCAATCCGACGGCTTGAGTAATGCACAGGCGTTTCCACGCGTTGCTGTCTCGTGAGGCTGGACTCGGGGCTTCTTACAGGGGTGCTGATCATGAGGTGGTAGTACCCAGCACCTCCACCAGTGTCGCGGGTTATAAATTACAGGGGCTTTATTTAAAAACAGTGGAACTTGTAGAGACGCTTTCGGAGATGATGATGATGGTGATGATCTTTGATACTCTGGTGCACACCCACAAAGGGGGATCGGCCAAGAACCGGGCGGCAGGATGTTAATTAAAAGGCTAATGGTTTTTCAAACAACAAAATTTTGGGCCGAAAAAAATACAGAAAGAAAAGCCGAAAATCGAACAAGGAGTATATCTGAGCAGGGACCAATGCAAGCTATCAGTAGCGATTTGAGACAGAGGTAATGGTGGGTCAAAAATGATATATATATATACATATATATATAAATATATATATATATATATAAATATATATATATATATATATATATGGCAGATTAACATGGCAATCGCATTGTTTCAAGTATGTATTCAAATACCGCAGAGCAAACGTCCCTGTAGCTATAACCGAATTTGATGCTGCCAAACGACAAAATTACTGCCACATTTAATTCTAATTCCAATTTTTCAAGTGGAGCTACCAGGTATCTTTTCCGCTGATAAGAATATCGGCGACAGAACAAAAAGAAGTGATATATCGTTTCCATTTCTTCGCAAGTATGACATAAAGGTGACGCCTTTACACCAACTTTATGCAAATAATAATTCAGTTGCGGAATTCTGCAACGCAATCTTGTAAAAGTAACTTCCAAGTGCCGTGTTGCACACCACTGTCTATTCCAGCGGCATCTTAGATGTGGGAAATCTCGATATTTATCCATTGAGTAGCAGTCGTATTCATGCAAACAGAGGTTTCTAAACCCTATTGCTGTCGCGTAAGCCGTATCAGGCAAAATTGGGATAAGGGACCCGCTAAGAGATACTGTGGCTAGTGCATCCGCCATCTCATTGAGATATATGCCACGATGGCCTGGTACCCATAAGAGATGCAGTTTTTTCATGTTTGTCGGTATGAGTTTTCGAAACATGTGCATAAGTGTTAAGTTGGCTCCTGAAAACAGAGCAGCACATACTGTAAAAAAATCTGTATTTACGACTGCTTCCGATTCGCCCAAAGGAAGTTTCCGTAGTGCCAGTACAATAGCAAATAATTCTGCTATGAATATTGGTGTGTAGTCTGGGAGTCCAACGAAAAAGGACCAGTCAAGGGAACGTGAGAAGATACCTGCCCCAGCCTTTTCATTTGATACGGATGCATCAGTCGCAATTACGTTGTTCATGTTCACATCTGCCAAGTGAAGGCCGCTAAGATTGTCGTCTTGTACACTCGCCTGCGCTGCGCCTCTCGAGCAAATCCGCGTTCTTCGTTGTTGTCACTATCTCGCCGCTATATGCAGCTATGCACGCGGCAATATAAACATCTGAAACTCTTCAATATATGTCCGTGTGTGCAACATTTGCACATATACTTAGTGTCAATATATGACATGTTGCTCAATACAAAAATTACAACACGCACACTTCACCTCCCCATAGTTCGCATAACGTTGGTTCCCAGGTACGTGGGATCTGCCGGATTTTTAGTAGCTCTTGTTCTTCCAACCAGCGAAGTGAGATCTTCTATAAAAGTCACAGTCTCACTGTTCCATTGCTGTGGTTACTTCTATTTGAGTTTTGCCCTAGTATTGCACTTCACTTCCGTTCCATGTTCGCAGTCTCATTGCATATGATTCTAGCCGCTGTGCGTAGACGTGCCTAGCTGGGAGGACGTCAACAGTTACTGCACTGTCCACTGCAAGTTTTACCGGCTTTACATTCACTCTAAGAAACGTGTTGATTTAGCTTGGTTGGCTGCTTCGAACTGCCAAGATGGCTTTGTTCTCAGTATTTACTGCAAGGTCTATCTACTTAGCAGCTTTTAAAAACTGCTGTGAAGCATTTTCGTTCATTGTACTTGCTGCATACCCTCTTGAAATGCTTGCGTTTCAACTTCAGTGGCTTCATGGACTCAGCACGCCTTTTCAGCCTTCTCTGGTTCCCAACCTTCTAACTTTAGAATGTCTGCGCGAGCATTTCCTTCGTAGATGCTACAGGCGATCTGGTTACAACCTTTTTCGTGTTCGTTTCCCGAAAGCAGAGTCATGCTCCTAGAGCTTCAACTGAGCTATGATGTCAAACTGCTCTTCAACTGATTTATTGCGAGTTCTGAAGAAGTATTGTGAGTGCTGTTCGTTTGGCTTTTGTTAGAAATGCTTGTCGAAAAAGACGGTGACGTGAGCACAGTTGAATTCTGTGTTGGGGTTGAGTCTGAACTGGTGTATATATCAAATAGTCAAGAGCCTCTAACAAGTCAGAAGAAGTACTACTTGTCGATCAGATGGTGCTCTGGCTGTGTTAGTCTTGAGGTACAACGGGAAGCTCTGCTTGAAGGCGTGTCACTGTCCCGCAGTATCGCCCCTGGAGTCCAATTTTGCAGGTGGGTAAAAGAATCTTCTCTTTGAGTGATGCACTGACAATAAAAACGGCTGTGGTTGTACGCCATGACCTAATTATTGGCCGACAAAAGACTGTGCCCCAGTACACGAGCATTACCTGAATTCATTAAACCTTTGCGTACAAGTATGAGTGTGGCTACATGAAGGTATGAATTCGGAGTGGAGAGTTCCGAGGTGGGTGAGCACCCGGCCTGGCGGAAGATCACACAACAGTTGATGTTTCATGAGCTCTGAGTACATGGAAGAGGAGAAGTGAAAATAAAAAAAACAAGGAAGAAGCAGAGATAACCAAAGAAGCTTGCATTAAACACTGAACTTTATGGTTGCATCATCTCTAGATCCTTCTTATAACTACTCTGGCACCTCTAAACTGCTCGCTCATTACACAGTACACATTGTGTGACTGCGGTAACAGTTCTATGCTTCTACCATGCCTTGTTACATCTGTTATTGCGACGTTTTGCCCCACATGACTATTGTGTGGGGTCTTCTTCAAAATCAGCTTGAAGCAGTGGCATGGATTTGTAGTGAAATACTTTACTACCACACAGAATAGTGGGCTTCATTTCTGTTGTGACGTGCATTCTTTGCATCCAATAAAATTTTAGCTTACAGACAACGCTGTGGATGCCAACAGTGCACTTTTTATGCCATGTGTTCTTAAAACTATGGTATGAAAAGCTTACAATATGGTTAGAAATGCCCTAACGTGGTGCTTATAGACTACACTTGGTTTTAAAAAAAAACAGTTTTTGTCCAGGGAGTTCGAGAGTAGTTAGAAATCATCGCCATATTTGCTTTAGCAATTTAGGCCAAGTCATAGTATGTTAGTGATGATGAGACATTACATTGCTGTTGATTGGGCAACTTGGTTCATCAAGTAGCTCTTCAGTGCGCATGTGCCTCGCTATTCAGCATTCTTGACATCTGATGCTTAGAGTTGCATGAAAAATCTGCTTTTCTTGACAGTGTGGACAGGGGCTGTCGTTCAACTTCTTGTAATTGAACAGCCTTCTTGGAACCACTGTTTACTTTTCTTGTTCATACGTGGAACAGGAAGAAGGTTTAAGCGGAAAGACAGGGACTTTAGGCAGTTCTTAGACCGGCTGGCTACCCTGTGCTGTGGAAAGGAGTGAGGGGAATGAAAGATGTTAAAAAGAAATGTTGCGAAGAGATAGAAATTACAAAAAAATGTGACAGAGGAAAAGCAACATCAAAGAGTATAAGACGCTAAAGTCTGTCTCTGAGGCCAGTTGTCCGCAAAAAAACGCAGCAAAGCTTTCAAAGCCTTCTGGGCTGAGGATGGGCTCGGCCAATGACCCAAAATCCTTTGTGCCGACTAAGGCCGATTGTCTAGTCTATCAAGAGCTGCAGTGAGTTCTTGTCTTTGCGCGTTGAAATGGGTGCATTCACACAGAAGGTGCGCGATGGTTTCTTCGCAACTGCAGTAAGTGCATGTAGGAGAGCTGGCCATCCCAACGAGATAAGAGTATGCGTTCGTGAAGGCCACTCCAAGCTACAGGTGGCATAGAAGAGTCTCCTCAGTTCGAGATATCCTTGTTATGACGAAGCTGCAGATCGGGATCCAAGTTATGCAGGCGCGCGTTTGTTAAGAGTGTTGAGTTCCACTGTACCAGCGTGAGGTCACGTGCAAGCGAACGAAGTCTTATAGCTGCGTCGGTTCTGGAGAACGGGATGGCTGTGTATGGGGTACCATCGTGTGCAGATCCAGCGGCCTCACCTCCGTGGTCATTGCCATATATACCGCAATGACCTGGTATCCTCTGATACACTATGCTGTGCTGTTTTTCGATTGCTTGGTGATGAAGAAGCCTCATTTCAGCTACTAACTGTTCATTAGGTCCATGGCGAAAGGGTAACATAAGACATTGAAGAGATGCCTTATGTCCGAGAAGATAGACCCAATTTTCGAAGGTTCTTTTAAATAAACTCCAGGGCTGCACGTATTGCCGCACGTTCTGCAGCTGTCGACGACGTTAAATGCGATGTCAAGAATTTAATTGTGATGTGCCTCGCGAAAATAACCACCGCCCTTGCAAATAACCACCGCCTGAAGACACCGTGCAATCCGTGTAAATGTGAAGGCGTCCGTTGTCCTTCTCTTTCAGGAAGAGTAATGTGGCCTGTTTCAGGGCTAGATGCGACGACTTTTTCTTATTTTGGATGCCAGGAAGTGTAAGAAGGGTTTGAGTGGGTGTAGGCCCCATACTGGTATCGGCGACCGTGCTACATGCGTGAAGTGCAATTTAGGCACTGCGCAATGCTGAGCTACAGTTGCGCTGAACGCTGAGTGGTGCCTAGAAGTTCGAAGTGAGGCGAGGTGATGAGATGGAAGCCGAGCCAAATGTCTTATGTGCATTCTCAAAGCATCTACACGAATTTATGCGCTGACTGGATAATCACGCGCAATGATGACTGTCGCTGCTGTACACGCGCATCTCGGGAGACCAAGGCATAATCTTAGTGCTTGGGCTTGGATCGACTCGAGGACGCGGCGCAAGTTTGTTCTGCGGATCCCGCAAGGCATGGGCAAGCTGTATCGCATGTAACCAAGGAACAGAACAGTGTAGAGTTTAAGGATTGCTCGTACCGATGCACCCCACGTTTTTCCAGCAAGAAACCTCAGTACTTGGGTGATCATGGTGAGTTTAGTTTTAATGTGGGCGATGTGCGGGCTCCAGGAGAGGGTGCGATCAACTATGACTCTGAGGAATCGGTGGGTGTTCACGTAGTTAATCGTGTGTCCGTTGATTTTAATAACATATGGGCTCATCGACTTATGCTTGAATGCTATAGGCGAGCATTTCTCTGATTTCAGCTTTAGTCCCCGTTCTTTCAGGTAGTTTGTCGCTATTGTAGCTGCTCTCTGAAGCAGGGCACGCATATGAAGGCGTGTTACGCCTGACGCCCAGATGCAGATGTCATCTGCATATATTGATGGATAGACAGATTCTGGAAGTGCGTCAACCAGGCCGAGTAGCGCTAGATTGAAAAGTGTGGGGCTAAGAACACCACCTTGAGGCACACCACGACGGTTGCAATAATGCATTGTGTCATTCTCCGTCTGTACAATGTAAGTTCTGCCTTTCAGATAGCTGTGGGTCCATTTGTAAACGTGACCCCCTAATCCAACATTTTCCACGACATTCGGAAAGCTTCATGTGATACGTTATCGTATGCTCCTTTCACGTCCAAGGACAACGCCGCAGATAAACGTTTCAGTCTTTTTTTATGTTGAACAGATAAGGCCAGGTCTATAACGTTATCAGTTGCGGACCACCCACGCCAAAACCTTGTCTTAGCATGAGCGTATACGTCGTGTTGCTCCAGGTACCACTCTAGACGAGTCAACATCATCCTCTCCATCACTTTCCCAAAACAGCTGGTAAGCGAGTTGGGGCGATAAGAGTTCAAGTGCAGAGCAGATTTACCTGGTGTAAGCACAGGGACGAGGCGGCTGGATTTCCTTGAATAAGAGATAAATCCGCTGCTCCACGAGTCGTTGTACACAGATAGAAGGGCCCATCGAGCTGCTTCTCCGAGGTTGCAAAGAGCCATGTACGTGATTCCATCGGGACCAGGCGATGAAGATCGTTTGCATGTCATCAAGGCCGCTTACAGTTCTTCTGGAGAGATAAAGGTGTTCCTTCTTGAATCTCTGGAAACTGGAGCGTTTTCTAGGTGGCGCGTAGTGCACGCGGATGCCTGACCGGCAACTCTCATGCAGAAATCTTCTGCTACTTCAATTTCGATGCGGCCTTGGTAGAAAGACCCTTGAAGAAGCGATGTTGATGTGGCGATGTTCGTATGCCACGAACGATCCTCCATGTCGGCCCCCGCAGGGGCGCCTGCGCAAGTAGGCGTTTGGTGTGTAGCGACACCACGGACCCGAGCTAACGGGAGAGTTTCGGCTCTCTCCCACGCCTAGCCGTGCGTGGCTTTGCCGTGTCCGGGGAAAAGGGGATCCTGGGGGTTGAGCTGACGCTGGGTGATTGGACCTTTAAGGCCCCCCGGCAGAGGCAACACACCCCTTTGGCCCCGGCTTCACGTAGACGGCACCCCTGGGCTGACCCACCCAGGGGAAATCGGCAGTCGCCTTTTCCTATCTCTCTCTGCCTACATCTTAGTCTTTATTTCTCACTATCTATCTGTCCTGTCTTCTACTCTCTTCTGTTTACTTCCAAATTTCCTGGCGGCAAGGGTTAACCTTGTGTAGGTATCCCACCTTGGATAATTACATTGGGTTATAGTGACAGCGTACGGCTGGCGTCGGGAGGGCTTGTTTCAACAAGTCCAACCAAGTCCCCTTGTTGGGCTCCGTGGTGGGTGGTCGCCGCTGTTACCGAACACATTCATACTTGTATGGCTTTACAAGCATCCGCCGACCTTGATCGGTCTCGCAAAAGAGGCCGCACCGAAGCAAGTTATGTCTCGAAAGAAACCAATAGTACTTTCGCGAAGTACCACATTACCCACAGTGACAGCTCACCTCTAAGAAAATTATCACCATTTTAGGTGGCCAAGTGCCTAAAAGAAAAAATAGGACCCACATACAAAGCATCTAAAATGTCAAGCGGTGACCTCCTTTTGGAGCTAACCGAAAAAGACCAAGTGCCTAAGCTATCCCAACTAACCAGCATTGGAGAAACAGCTGTCACCGTTTCGGTCCATCGCTCTCTAAATACCAGCAGGGGAGTAATCTCTGAGGAAGACTTCTTAGGCCTTAGTGACGAAGAGCTCCTCGAAGGATTCCAAGACCAAAATGTCATAAAAGTCCAAAGAATAGTAATCCGTCGCAATAATCAGGAACTGCCCACCAAACACGTAATACTAACCTTTGGAACATGTGAAATGCCCACCTGTCTTAAGGCTGGATACTTAAAAATAAATGTCAGACCTTACATTCCCAACCCCAGACGCTGCTTCAAATGTCAGAGATTCGGACACGCCTCGCACTCTTGCAGAGGCAAAGAAACATGCGCAAAATGCAGTGCAAACGACCACAAATCAGAAAATTGCTCATCCTCACCCCACTGCGTTAACTGTGACGCGGAACACCCAGCGTATTCCCGGTCATGCCCATGTTGGAAAAAAGAAAAAGAAGTGATCGCTCTGACCGTCAAAGAAAAATTATCATTCAGCGAAGCGCGAACACGGCTATCATACCTTTTCCACAAAAGTTACGCCGATGTGACGCAGTCGGGGGCAGCGTCACAAAGGCCTCAGGAGTCGACCGCTACCACACCCAGTGGTTGTATGGTGACTCAAACCGCCCCCGTAAAAGAAGCAGCGCCAGCTGCTCCATGCACATCAAAGGGCCCGCAGACTCCGGTCTCCCTGAGCCCTAAACTCAATAGAGCGCCAAAGCCTGAGATCCGTTTCTCAGCGCCTCACTCTCGATCTTCCAGCGCCTCAGACAAGGCGATGGAGATCGACCACAAAACTCCGATGTCGTCGACACCGAAGGAAAAGCGCTCTCTCGAGCGTACCAAACAGGACAAGGACAAAGTCCCAGTAACCACAATAAGTAAGCGATAACCGTAATAGTTATCGTATTTCTTTCTATTTCTATTTCTTAATATTGTCACCTATCATCTTTTATACCGATCAATCCCCACAAGTATATTTACTTAACTTTATTTTGCCATGGCTTTTATTGTACATTGGAACTGTAGAGGCTTAATTCATAACTTAGGTGACATAAAGGACATCATTAACAAATTCTCACGAGTAGCCTTTTGCCTCCAAGAGACAAATCTTGGTGCAAAACACAGCCACTTCCTAAAAGGCTTCAAAGTTGCCCGAAAGGACAGCGAACATTGCAACCGTCTTTCAGGAGGAGTAGCCATAGTGGTGCAGGGCAGCACTCCTACGCGAGATGTCCAAATAAACACATCTTTCGAGGCCGTAGCCGTCACCATCCTATCATACAAAACCATCACCATCTGCTCACTGTATATCCCACCTCACACCCTTTTCACCACCAAAAACCTAGAAAATCTAGTGGAACAGTTGCCAAAACCATTTATCTTAGTTGGGGATTTCAATGCTCATTCAACCCTTTGGGGTAGCGACAAAACTGACGCAAGAGGGCAAGCCGTGGAAGATTTCATTTTAACAAATGACATCTGCCTTCTTAATTCCGGTGCTTTTACCTACTTTTCACCAACCTCGCGCACTTTTAGTTGCTTAGATCTCGCCATGTGTTCATCGTGTATTTTTAATGATTTTAAATGGGACGTCGTCAGCACATCTTATGGCAGTGAACATCAACCCGGCATCATAAAACTCATACCATCTCACCCAACTCTAACAAGCAGGCCACGCCGGTGGAAACTACAGCTCGCGAACTGGCCAGTTTTCCGCATAAGCTCGATGAAGTTTTCTCATCGGAGCTTTCTGTTGGAAAACTAAACGAAGAGTTCGTCAAAGTTTTAATCTTAGCAGCAGAAAAAGCAATACCGCAATCATCCGGCATCGTACCCAAAAAATTCAACCCTTGGTGGACAAACGAGTGTACTGATGCCAAAAAACTACAAAATAAGGCCTGGGGGATTCTACGAAGATATCCCACCTACGCCAACCTCATCAACTTCAAACAGGCAAAAGCCAGAGCACGATTTATTCGAAGACAGGCAGAAAAGGATGCATGGCAAAAATACATATCATAAATTAACAGTTCAGTCACATCTAAACACATCTGGGACCAGGTGAGGAAGTTCAAGGGAGAGTACTCCTCCTACACAATACCACTGCTTACAAGTCCAGACACACAATCAACACTAGAAGACGAGGCCAACCTATTAGGAGAACACTTTTATGAGGTATCATGCTCAGCAAACTACACAAATACATTCCTGAAATATAAAGAAAATGCAAAAAGACAAAGATTGCCTACTAGCAGTACCTCAAATGAAAGTTATAACCTTCCGCTTACGCTGCACGAATTGAACAGGGTACTCTCTGCCGGCGAAAAAACGGCAACAGGGTCTGACCAGATACACTACGCAATGTTGGCACACCTATCCCAAGCATCCGCGCGGGCACTTCTCCAATTCTTCAACAAAATATGGGACTCTGGCATAATGCCTGCAGATTGGAAAAAAGCCATAGTCATACCATTCCTAAAACCTGGTAAACCCCCAACAACCCCAAGTAGCTACAAGCCTACTACAAGCCTACAAGCCCCAAGAAGCTACAAGCTACAAGCCTACAAGCATTGCATTAACAAGTTGCCTTGCAAAAACTTACGAAAGCATCATAATCATTAGACTTACCTTCACTCTGGAATCAGAGCACCTAATAGACGCACACCAGTGCGGATACAAAAAGGGCTGTTCCACCACTGATCACATTGTTAGGCTGGAACAAGAAATACGACAAGCATTTCTACACAAACAGTTCTGTCTCTCGGTCTTCTTTGACCTAGAGAAAGCATATGACACAACTTGGAGATACGGAATTCTCAGAGATCTAGCTAACTTAGGGATTTGCGGAAGAATGCTGAACTGCTTACACGATTTTTTATCGAATAGAACTTTTCAAGTACGTTTGGGTACGGTACTGTCACGAACATTCGTCCAAGAAAATGGTGTACCACAGGGCTGCGTTTTGAGCACCACCCTGTTTATAGTAAAAATGAACTCCATCAACAGGGCTATACCCCGTACAGTCATGCACTCCATCTATGTTGATGATCTACAAATTGCATGCCGAGCCTCCAGCCTATCATCCTGCGAAAGGCAACTCCAAATTACAATAAATCCGCTTACGAAATGGGCCGACCAAAAGGGTTTCCGCTTTTCAGCCCAAAAAACCACAGCTGTTCTCTTTACACATAAGAGAGGACTGTTCCCTGAACCCGCGCTCAAACTATGCAACATCAACATGCCGGTAAAACAAAAACACAAATTTCTAGGAATCACATTCGACCGAAAACTAAACTTTCTGCCACTCATAAATGCACTGAAAACTAAGGCAAACAAAGCACTCAATGTGCTCAACGTACTCTCCCATAAACACTGGGGCTCCGATCGATTCTGCCTTATACGTATTTACCGATCCCTTGTACGCAGCATTTTAGACTACGGATGCATAGTCTACGGCTCGGCGCGAAACTCATACATCCGCCATCTTGACCCTATACACAACCTCGGTCTCCGTCTGTCAAGTGGTGCTTACAGAACATCACCTGTGAAAAGTCTATACGTAGAATGCAATGAGCCCCCTCTATGCGATCGAAGAGCATTACTAACGTTGTCATATGTTTTAAGAATAAGGTCGTCACCTGAACACATCTGCTATGAAATTGCCGCAAAATGTGACTCGCGCTCACACTATCTCAACAAACCGAACCTAATCAAACCACTTGTCCTACGTTTCGAGGAATACTGCCGCTTTTAAACCATCCCTGTTGAATCACTATATGTCGCTATTAAACCACCAAGACTGCCGCCATGGTTTGACCTGTCACAGCTATGCGAATTTTCACTTAGCCGTTTCAACAAAAAAAGCACCCCACCAGAACACATAATCCAAGAATTTTATACACTTGAGCACGAATATAGGGATTACGAAGAATTTTACACAGATGGCTCAAAAACGGAGGACCACGTGGGTATTGGGATTGTGACGACGAAAAGCGCAATTTCTGTGAAAGTGCCTCATAGTTTTTCCATTTTTTCAGCTGAACCTTATGCCTTGAGTGAAGCAGTTCGGAAAATCATCGCTGAAAAATACAAGAAAGCAATTATATACACCGACTCACTAAGCACACTAAAAGCACTACATATAAAATCCGAATGTGAGCCTATAGTAGGCGACATTCTAAACATGGTACACTTAAACAGCCAGGCAACCTGCATTCGTTTCTGCTGGGTCCCAAGTCATGTTGGGATACCTGGAAACGAAAAAGCAGATAAGTATGCTTCCCAGGCAGCCCATAAAACAGTAACAAAAGTAAAAATTCCCCTTAAAGATATCCAGAGAACAATTCGCCTGGCCCTACTAGCAAAATGGCAAATGCAATGGGACACCTGCACGAACAATAAGCTCCACCTGGTGAAACCCACACTCAGGGAATGGAAGACCTGCCGTCACCAGCAACGGTTTACTGAAGTTGTATTATGCCGACTTCGCATTGGACACAGACACTTGACACACAACTTCCTACTCGCAAAGGAAGAACAACCAACGTGTGAAAAATGCCAAGAAGCGTTAACACTTATGCACATCCTAATCACATGTCCTACCATTGAAACACAGAGACAAAAACATTTCAGCAAGCTATACAAACAACACGTACCTTTACACCCTGCTTTGTTCCTAGGAGATGACGCTCTAGTACCTCTGCCTGACTTGCTAAACTTTCTGAAAGAAAGTAACGTGTTAAATAAGCTTTAAAATCTCACCTTTTTAGCGTCCATTCCTGAAAGTCTTGTGTCTGGCGCAGCATAGCCTTAGCTGCTTTTGCGCCATAAAAAACCAAATTAACCTAACCTCCATGTCGGCGTCAAAGGCTTGTGTGAATCCAACAAATCGCACAGATATTTCCAGCGAAAGGACTGAGGTGAATCGATTCGCTGCTGAATTTTTTTCTGTAGGTGCGTTGCCTCCCCCAAGTCGTGAATGGACTTAGTGCGCCTATATCTTCGTTCTGAACGATGACGGATCGCTCTGAGCCGTTTCGATTCCGCTTGATGTTGACAATATTCTGAAGTATGTTGAATATGATAGGTCGCTTCTTGAGTAGCACCTGTAATCATATCCTCGAGGGTGTCGAGAGGAGGCGCTTTATTTTCTTGACACCTCTTTCCGTCAGTAACCTGAACTTTGTCCAGTCGATGCGAGTCGAAGTGTTGTAGTTTGGCGATTTTTCCAGGCCCTTGATCTTTAATTAAGTTGGTATGTTGTTGCTTCCATGAGTTTTACAGTCTGCGAACCACTTGACTTTTCCATTTAGGCTTCTTGACACAAATGTCAAGTCAAGACAGCTGCTGTATGTCACTCCCCGTAGAAACATTGGGCTTCCGTCGTTTACACAAAGCAGCTGCTACTCCAGAGCAAAGGAGAATACTTGCCTTTCGCGACTGTCTGTCTTTTGATTTCCCCATACTGAGTGGTGACCGTTGAAATCCCCGGTGATGATCCATGTTTCAGGTGTGGCTGTTAACAGCACACGAAGTCTTTCAGGTTCAAAACGGTTTGAAGGTGATAGATATGCGCCTACCAGCGTGAAATCGAGGTCTCTACTTTTAACTGTCAAGCAGACAGATTGGTTGTCATCGTGAGGTGCTACACGGTGCTCGATATAGGTAAGGTTGCATCTGATATATAAAATAATTTTACTGTGTTCGTTGCAGGTAGCGGACTTAAAAGCTTCGTACCTGCATAGCCGTATTGCATTGTGTAGCCGTGGCTCACAGAAAACAATAATTGGAAACTGGTTTTAAAACACAAACTGTCGAATATCAGACATGCGGGGCTCGAGGCCTCGGGTATTCCACTGAAATATCAAAGCTCCTTTGAACTCTTTACGAAAGACTTGTAGAGACGGAGCAGTGGTGCCTTTCCGGACTTGATAGCACCGGCTTCAGCGCATCCACTAACTGAAGTGCACTCTTAGCAGCCGGACTGTCAATGCTAGTGAGGAGCATACGAATGGTATTCATAAGGTCCTTTACCATGGCTACAATTTTTTTGTCGCGACTATCACCGCATTCTTGTTCCGAAGTGATTGTAGACGAGTGATGCGGCGGCTCAAACGGCGGGTCTATCATTGGCAGCGCTAGCCATGCTTCAGGCAAGCCGGTGATGTCCTTGTCTTGCTTGAAGAATTTGTTGTCTGCTTGTCTGGACACTTGAGGTGGTATGCGGGCAGTCATTTGGTGAGGTTCAATCCTTGCTTCGGCACTGGGTCTCCTCAGCGGCCTCCGGCGACGAGACCACCGGCGTGGTACTTGGGCAGCAGCCTCCTTGTGAGTTGAGCCATCCCGGACCATTTGCCTCAACACTTGCATTTCCTTTTTCATGATTGATCAATCTTTTGACGATGCTTCGTGAGGGCCATGACAGTTTCAACATTTTCGAAGTTCTGCCTGGCAAGTGTCTGTGATATGTGATTCTGAGCATATCGAGCACACAGCCAGGTTTGTACAAACAGCACTGACATGTCCCAATCTATAACATTCCCGGCATTGAAGGGGCTTCGGTACAAAGGGTTGCACTGTGTGTCGAAAATGGCCGACCTTGACTTGCGATGGAATGCTGTCACCCTTGAACACGAGCTTCGCGCAACGTGATTTGCAAAGGCAATGAGCTTGCAGTATGGTAAGTTCTGCAAACACTGGTTTGATGAGAGCAGCAAAGTAACTTTCGCTGATGGAAATGTCGACGTCAAAAATGACACCTGCCGTAGAGTCGCGGCCATCAGGTATATATGAGCGAACATTGATGTTATTCAACATCTTGACGTTGCTCAGCACTTCCAATGTGCTTCGTTGAGGGACGTCTACGGCGAGGATATTCTTACGGCCATTGATCCGCACGTCCACGATCTCTCTCTGGGCGAGTTCCTCAAGAGACCTAGACGCGACTTGACGATTGAGGCGGTTGAGACTATGAGGCGCTTCGACCGGCGCAAAGAGAGTCGTGTATATCGTGGGCTCTCGTGTTTTTGTCGCATTCTTACTTCTTGTTGGAGACGGCATCACTACTCTTCTTTATCGCTGCCACCTTGTCACAGGCACGAAGTCGCCTTCATTGGAGCTTTCATCGCTGGCCGTAGGGTAAATGAGCGTGTCCTCGCTGTCGGCATCACTAGGGTGGCCCGTACGCTTTCTCGTGGTAGCTGCAGACGATGTTGATGGTTGCGGTGGAAGCCCAGGCGAATCCACGTCCATCGCCGCAGTCACTGGAACGGTGTCTTCCACAGACCCACAAAAACACTGAAAAATTACAGATACTGACAGCAGTGTTCTACGCCAGAATCACTTCGTCGTCGTCCTTTAACTTGTCCATGCATATTGACACCCCTGCTTAGGAGGTACTGCGAGGTCGGCACAATATATATTACAGTGCATTACAAAACAGGAAATGTTCCCTCTAAAAAGGCATCCCTTGTGACACAAGCGAATCTCCTTGTGGTTTCTTCATGAACCATTACCAGCCTATGCAAGTTTCACTGGTCTCTTGCTGCAGTGAAATGGTTGTCTAGCGATTGCACCTGCTCCAAGCTGCCAATAATGTTTCAGGATTTTGTTTTATTTGTATATCCAAACGTAGAGCCTGCTTACGTAAAGGGGCATGCAGTTGATTCGCAAAGAAAGTTAGCTTGCCAGTGTTGCAGTCACCTTTGGCTCGAACATCGTTCGTCTTCAACATATTTGGCAGGTGGACCCACGTAAGCATGAAATTTACATTAGGTTTCGCCATTTCGTCCTTGCGAACCTTGTACAGTCACTCTACAAATGTTCTATTATTCACACCCATGCCTTTAGTACGGCTTTGTTCAAAGAACTTGCTTCAGATATTTTCAGAAGTGGGAAATCTGAAAACTGAAAAATGAACTCTGTCGGCTCACAGTTATAGAAACTCAAAAACTTCCTAGCAACTGAAATGCCATCTAGTCAGCTGAATATCTGTTGGTCACTATATGCAATGTTATAAATCCAGTCAACACCACGGCTGCTATAGCTTTTAGGCCTAGTCATTGAGAACCCTTCATCGAGTTGTGTAAAACAATGTGAGCAAAATATTTTCTGTGTGCTTCTCCCAACATATCAGTAACGTGAAAACTTGGGCGTGTGGTAGAATATAATGAATGTGAAAAGAACGCAGAACGACTTTTCCGTTAGTCCTTGTCTGTTGTGCTCTTTTTACGTCTATCTTGAAAATCATCACACAATACTGCACTGTTGTTAAAATGTTTTTTATACAACGAAGGTGTCCCATTTTCAGTCTATTGATCGCTTCAGTTTATGTGCAGCCTGATAAGTTACCAGCGATAATGTGTAGTGTGCTACTCAACATTGATACCAATGAGCAGCGCAGCTGATGCAAAGCGTCAAATGGTGCATTCTATTTCAGCGTAGCTTGGGTGCTTATTTCAAGGTGCAAAATTTGTTGCAAAAGGAGATCTGCCTTCTCCTTCATTAGAACACACAAGACATTCTGCAAATATTTTGCAAACTGTCTAACACGCACACACACACAAGCACGCTGGAACATCCCTCAAAAGTGTGGCAGCTTGGGCTAGTTGGTATGACATGTCAATTCTAATAGCGCGAAAAAATAATGACGACACAGATACAAGAAGGACATGAAGGACACAAGCGCTAACTTCCATCTGAGTATATTGCGCAGATCACAAAAACTCGTAGAGGAGACAGTAAACCATGTGGCACAAAGAGCACTAGATGACTAAGGGGAAAAAACTAAGCTCACAACAAGGCAACGAAAAGTCTTTAAGAAAACGAAACAGAAAAGTATAAAAAATATAAGTACTTCTGAGCACCGAAACCGACAGGGAACCTTCGTTTTTTCTCGGACAGAGACAGGAAGGGCTTTCTGATGCATGATATCAATTCGCGTGCCATCGGTGCCGCCTCGACGATGACTGAGGTGCACTGATCCCTGTGCTTGTACAGCGTCAATGTGTCCTTGAAAAAGGGCACACACCACTTAGTACAGTGGTGAGCAAGAAAACCATCTTTCCTGTTTCTAACATCGTTAGCGTGTTCTCTCAGTTGATCGTTCAGATACCTTACGGTCGTTCCGACATAAGAAGCACCGCAAGAAAGAAGGACCTATAGACAGCTTCCAGAGAGCATGCCACATACCCGTTTCTATGCTGAACACAACATTCGATTGATGACTGCTTTTGGGGGAGTTTGTATATTTGATGAGCCTTAACACTTTGAACGGTGCAGTGAACAGACGTACTCCCACTTGTTTTCCGACTTTCTTGAGCCTGTGCGATATCTGGTGTTTGTACGGAACCACGGCTATCCTTTCACGCTCTCTACCCGTGTTGCTCATATCCTGTCGCTGTCTTTGCTCTGCCCTATTAGTCTGCAGGATAGTATCAGCAACGTTTGCAATAAACGCCTCAGGTAACCCCGAAGCCTTAAGCCGGCCACCTTGAGCTTTGAAGCTCAAAGAGATGTGAACGCACGACCTATTTAAGTCATTCTCAAAACAGGTTCATGCTATGCCTCGCTTAACTAACTTGCGCACGTGGTTCATAACACCAATACATGTGCTCTGTGCAAACAAACACTCTTAACACCGAAAGTTGGGCGAGTTGGTGATTGTTCATGATTACAAATAAGCAGCGCACGACGTTTTACACAAAGAGAGACGATAGGGAGCAGCGGTGTCCCTATCGTCTCTCTTTGTGTAAAACGTCGTGCGCTGCTTATTTGTAATCATAAACACTCTTAAATTGCAAAAAGCGTAATTTGTCATTCCCAGATATTTCATGCGTCAACACAAGATGTTTTAAACAATCTTCAAACACGCGTATCGTTTGAGCCGTAATCGAGTGGAAGATAGCAGGGTTACAATTTAGAAGAATCAAGAAATCATCCACGTATATGAATATTTTGACGACATGCGGGCCCTTCAGCTTTTTTTGTAGTTTATCGCCCATTTTGCCAGTAGTAGATCTCCGAGTAGCGGTGCTATGCATGAGCCGAATGAAACACCCTTTTTCTGCAGATTAATGCAATCATTCTATTTTAAAAAAGTAGACGTAAGATACAGCAAACCAAGGTTAAGAAAATCTCGCGCACTGATGCCAGTTTTTATACGGAAGTTCAATTCCCCGAAAACTTTTATGTTCTCCTTTGTGGATTCTAATACCTCATCATGAGAGAGTGAGTAGTATAGGTCCTTTATCTCAATTGAAAAACCGAAAATATTAAATTGATTTGACAGTTTGAAAAATTCTACCAGTGCCTCGAGTTCTTTAACAAAAATGGTCATCAATATTTAGAAACTTTAGATGAGTCTGAATAAGCAAGTCGCGTCGTTTTTGCCATGTTCCACTTTCTGTCGCAATGACTTGGAAGGGCATGTCGACTTTCTCTGTTTTGGCAGAAAAAAACATGCTGAGCGCATTTTTGTCGCTTTTACTAATATGCTGTGCTAACTGTTTCAACTCTAGTTTAGGACCCATTTCCTTGGCTTAGGTTTTTAACCTACCTAAACTAATGTCGGTACAACGTTTGAAAACAGAGCCAAAAGCTGTGACCGCCTTTTCTAGGTACAAGCAATTAGGAAGAACAGCGAAACCACCCTCCTTATCTGACGGCACGACACAAAGTTAAGTGTTGCTCCGAAACTTGGCCGTCTTCTGCAACAGAAGGCTGGTGCTGGTAGGCTAACCCCATAGGAGCACATCGACGCCTACTGAGATGCATCTGTCCGAATGCTCTGATGAGGCGCGACCAGCAATGGAGTGCACAATTGAACGACGCTCGGGTGCGGACCTCTCTCGTTCGACTGCGGAATTGGGACCTAGGCCGAGGGCGTCGGCATCAGTGCGCGACATGTTTCTTGACCTTGTTTTCCTGTACCTTACCTCTACTTTTGTTCAGTAGAATGATTGCATTTATCAGCAGAAAAAAAAAGTGTTTCAATCAAATCACGCATGGCATCTCTGCTCAATGGTCTCCTATTGACAAAAATGGGCATTAAACTGCTGAGAACGTTACAGGGAACGCATGTCGTCCATATATTCAGATACGAAGACGATTTTTTGAATGTTCTAAAATGTAACCCTTCTATGTTCTATTCGAATGGGGCTCAAACGATACACGTCTGTGAAGATTGTTTAAAGCCTCTTGTGTTGACACATGAAATGCCCTAGAATGACAAATCATGTTTTTCGGATCGCTTACAGCATGTTATATAAGCGAGGCATAGCACAAACCTGTCTTCAGAATACCTTAAATAGGTAGTGCGTTCACAACATCTGTTAGAGCCTGAAAGCTCAACTTTCCCGGCTCAAGGCTTCGGGTTTGTCTGACGCGTTTACTGCTTTCGTTGCTGAGACTATCCTGCGGACTTATAGGGCAGAGCAGAGACAGTGACAGGAGTGGGCTCTGCGGCACGTCAACGATGGTTCGTGCTTACCAACCACTGCTTTTCGCCATGCAGTTTCTTGGTCTGGCGTCCTTCGGTCTACCGGAGCTGGCCAGCGGAGACCCTGTGAGATCCAACCCGCAACTCGGGTACCGTGGTGGCCTCGCATACTCCCTTGCGACTGCGCCTTGCTCCAAGCACCTGTATTACCCGGCACGCGAGGCTGCGTCCGCCATGTGCGCGCACGATCAAATCAACTCCTGTCAACTATCATCGACTATCTTTTTTTCGCCCGGCTATCTTGGCACGAGTTCCGGTTCCGCATCGACAACGGCGACGCCCCTTCCGCCAGGATCGCATATATTGCCTCACCATCGCCTGCGCACCTTAAGTGGGCTCTGCGGCACGTCAACAATGGTTCGTTCTTACCAACCACTACTTTTCGCCATGCAGTTTCGTGGCCTGGGGTCCTTCAGTCTACCGGAGCTGGCCAGCAGAGGCCCTGTGAGATCCACCCCGCAACTCGGGTACCGTGGTGGCCTCGCATACTCCCTTGCGACTGCGCCCTGCTCCAAGCACCTGTATTCCCCGGCACGCGAGGCTGCGTCCGCCATGTGCGCGCACGATCAAATCAACTCCTGTCAACAATCATCGACTATGTTCCTTTCACCCAGCTATCTTCGCACGGGTTCCGGTTGCGCATCGACAACGACGATGCCCCTTCCGCCAGGATTGGATATATTGTCTTGCCATCGCCTGCGCACCTTTAGTGGGCTGGGCTGCACGTCAACGATGATTTGTGCTTACCAACCACTGCGTTTCGTCATGCAGGTAACCAATAGCGACTCCCTATTTGCTAAGCGAGCCAGTCATAGAGCGTTAGTCGTACTGCCGAGCCCAAATTCAATCTGCACCACTGTGTTTGACCGCTCTTGTATTCTGTTGACTTATTATTATTGTCCGTTGATGTTAAATTGAACCCCGATCCTAATGAAAGTGTAAACACTGAACTGCTCACCACGCTACGAGAGCTTCAGTCCGGGCAGTCAGCCATTTGAGACCAACTAAAATCTATTCAAGAAACCTGACTGATCATGAGAAAAGATTTCTCGAAATAACTTCCAGGTTGGTCAAAATTGAATCTGAGTGCACCGAGTTTCTGGCTAACAATACTGAAATTTTCACACTTCGAACGGCAACTGACGCTAGCATAGCACATGTGTCTGCCCTGACTGCCCGAGCCGACGACGCCGACAACAGGTCTCGTCGCTGTAACCTTGCCTTTTAAGGGTTAAAAGACACTTCTAATGAAAGCTGGAGTGAGTCCGGAAAACTAATCATTAATGTCTGTATTCAGCATATTCAGTCTACCATTGATCCACGTGAAATTGAACGCCCTCATAGACTCGGATCATATGGTAACGGCAGGTCAAGACCAGTCATTGTTAAGTTCGCACATTTCAAAAACAAGGATCGCATTCTTTCATTAGCGCACAAAATTAAAGGATCAAGTTTCGGTCTTTCTGAAGATTTTTTCCCTGCAACTCGGCTAGATCGTAAACACCTTAAGCCTCATTCCCACCGAAGGTGGTGCGGCAAAGCGGGATTCCAGAAGCGGTGAGGCAGCGAGGGCGTGAATCAGTTCAGACCACATGCCTCCTTCGTCTGGCCGTGCCGCAGAAGAGGCAGGCATCTCGCGATTTTGTGCACGTGCTGCTATGACGTGTCAGTGCTGTTCCCAAACGAACACCCGCAGCCAATCGCAACACCTCGCGGCGGTGGCGCTGGTGTATTCTTGAAGTGAACATCGGGTTGAGATTATTCAAAATGGCGTCAACCATGTCCGAGCAAACAGCCTTTTCCGCGGAGCTCCTAATCGATGCTATTAAGCACTACCCAGTGCTCTTTGACAAATGCCATCCGCGATACAAAGAAGTGGAATACAAACAGGAGCTGTGGATGAAAATAGCAACGCACTTGGAAGTTACCAGTGTGTGCACAGCCCATCGTTCATAGCATCGGGAAATTTTCAACTCCGCTCTGGTCAGACACACAACCGCGCTCAAGGAAGCGTAGTGTGCGTGAGTATTCAAGCTCGTTATGTCGCTCGTCAAGAAACCAACATCTATGCAGTTTCATGCACTCCTTCGATACGCTACATGTGCGACTGGCAGAGCGTAAGCGATACTCAGCCTAAAAAACCCATTTCTATTGTCTCTTTAGAGCGTGCGTTTCAACAGCCTGTAAGAGATATTTCTGAATGAGTACACGAAAAGCGTCTCCACGAAATTCGAAAGCTTTGGGAGTTTCGCGTTTTATTGTGCAATCACTGCGTTTTCGCGAGAAAAATTTAAAATCAGCGTTCAAAAACCACGCAAGTTCGGCACAGTCCCCACATCTGGCGGCTTGCCCACGGCGTCAGTCCACAGGCACAGCAGCAGGTTTCGTGACTCGCTGCAGCTCATTCTAATCTTGCCTCAATACGGCATAGAACGCCTAATCTACAAACCCCCCTTTCTGCAATTTATGACAGTTGAGCAGTTTGTGCAACACTCACACACGTGAATTTTAAAAATAGATGTATGTGGTGCCGTTTTCTTCCAATTTTCATGTAAATTCATAGATAATACGGCTCGCCTACAATTTCTTATTTTTAGTTTTCTTGAGTGAGACTGCCGAATCACTCCAGTTTATGCACGAAAAAAAAGATGTAAATTTCCTTGCTTTGCGATTGAAGAAAATAGGACATACATTGCTTCACATTGAGTAGCACTGCTGTGCAACATCTTACTAAGTTGTGAAAATGTTTTTCTTCCTTTTTAGCGGCACTGTGTAAACAAAATTCAAAAACCTAAAGGATAGTTTCAGTAAACTGAAAACAAAAATTAAGGACAAAACAATAAGTGGGGCTGGAGCCGCCAACACTCCTTCCGTGAATTGGAGGCACTTCGAGTCCATGGTGCCCATAATGGAGGAAGTTTACGTGGAGCCCATGTGAGTGTCCCCACTGATCTCACCAAATTGTTAGTTTCCACAGCGTTTCGTTAATTTATTGTTGATTCTAGTTAGTATCATAAAATGCTGCGACATCACATATGCCATAAGTGCAGTGTGAACTCGAAGCATTTTATGGATAAGTACACTAATTTTATGTTTATTCAACTGGTATTGCAGCATATGCAGAAACATCAGTTTTAAACAGGCCACAGGGTAAGTAACTTGAAATGAACATCACAGTGTATCCGTTGTTGCAAAATTGTTAGTGGTGACAAACTGTACATAGGTAATTTTAGAGAACGTTGCGTTCCCCTGCAGTGCAATACGTACAGTTGTGCTCAATTTGAGTAGTGACACATTGACCACCATTGAAGGGGCCGCAAGCCAGAACTGGTAAATGTTATATTGGTTTCAATCATACCAGTATGCTTGAACAAACTTTGCTATGTCAGCACTAATTTGCAGTGCTGACCCCACGTGCACTTTAAGCACGGACTGCATTTGCAGTTTATTGAGTCCAACTGCATACATCTGGTAAGAGCAATTCGAACATTGTAAGAGTAAATATGAAAAACAAGTTTATTTTCCCTTGATGCAGGTCAGAATGTTACAGGGAAGAAGGCACAGGCCAGGATGAAGTTGAAAAATTTATATACAGCGACATTCGTGAAGTCGGCACAGAAGACCTCGAGAGGTGTGGCAGCAGCACGTCAGACCTTTGCGGTCGTCAAGCAGAAACCACCGACAGTACTGAAACGTAATAATGGTTTCATAAGTGATATTGGCTGACACTTATAAGTAGAGCAATAATTATTGACTCGTAAGTTTGTAAGGCACTCGCAGCTAATTATTTTGGAAATTAATCATGCAGCCAACAAGAGACTGATGTCCTTGAAACAGAAGGAGAGGAGACAAATACAAGGCAAGAACATTGTAGTTGTTGCAGCACATGGTGTGTTCCAACAATAGAGGATGGCTTTACTAATTTAGGTTTTTTACAGTGCACCAAGGCCCAGGAAGTGTCGCCGAGGGTCGAAAAACCGAAAGACGTAAGTTGTGACCTATTTCGTTGCAGAACAATATGAAAACACACATCTCACTTGCAGGATTTCCAATGAAGCAGCTACATCTTTGGATGTGGCAGCGGCAAGTCTAGACCATCTAAAAACAGCACGCGAAGGCCAGGAACAAAAAAAAAGACGTCCTGTACTTTTTTGAACCCACGATAGTTGGAATGCTTCTCACGCTGCCTTTAGACGACCAGTTAGACAGAATGCATGAGGTGCAAAATTTGGTTCACCATAAAGTGAAGGAGGTTAAGGATCGCTAAGAATTGGAGTAATTGGAGTGCAAATAAAGCCTGAATTTGCCCCGTTTTCACACAAGTGGTGCTTCTATGATAAAACTTTTTTCGCTGACATGACTTCGAATGGTATCGCCTGTTTCTTAAAGTTAATTTGTGTTTGCTTAAATTTGTGTAATATGTCTGCACGTTTCAATACAGACATACATAGTTTGAAGTAATTTTTCATCTGGTAGCCAATCATGATGAAGGCAGTGAATCAAAAATAGCTCTTCATTTGTATTATGCTGTTTACCTTTGTCGTGTAGTATTATTGTGCAGTGATGCTGTCGATGCTACAGAGATGTGCTAAGAAGGCGTAAACTTACTTGACTGGTTACCATCTCAGTCTTTCACTTGTTGCACCTGCCATGGCACATTGCCCTGTGTTATGAAATGCCTGCGCAGCTCATCACGAATGGCATGAGCGTGCCTGCAAAAGGTATTTCAAGAAGGTTGTAATATTGAGGCAAAACGATTTCTCAATCTTCTTTCAAATATGACTATACCTGAGATGCATTAAAAATAAAACATGTACCGAAGCCATGTTTACCTTGACAAGTTTCCATCTGTGCCGGCTAATGCAGTCAGTGCACCGTTGACTACACCCTTAGTTCTCCAACTCCCATCTGTACGGTTGCCTTGCCAGTCTTCACTGTCTGTGCTGCCTGGAAGACAGTACAAATTTTGTGATGCAGGCGACTCCTTCAGAAGAAAGTTGTGCAAAGCCACACAGGCAGACACACTTTTTTATGTTCTCCTTTATTGCTTTGAATGGCCAACAAAGAATTCGCCACTTATGGGCGAGTATACCGAAAGAATTTTCGACTACTCTTCGAGCCCTGCTCAACATATAAATAAATATTCTTTCTTGGTGGCGCTCCTCAAATTAGCTGGTTGCACCGATTTGTATAGAGGAGGACCGGGACGTGTAAGCTGTGGTGTTTAAAGTGAGAACGGGATGAAGACCTGTAAGAAAGTACATGTTTTGGAATGAAGCTGTTGTACTATAAGTACAAAGCACCACTTGTGTGTATGAATCAGCGAAACTAGTTGCACCCAATTATTTGCACTTCTGCTCTAATACTGAATCATGAAATAGAGAATTGATATTCAACTGCATAGCTCTTCTGATGCTTCTTATAATAATAGCTTCACCTATAAAACATTAAAGCTGTGCAGAAGCCTCTGTCCGAACAAGCATATTTGAGGCACTATTATGCATATCAATTGTAAGTACTTCAATTCTAGGTTGTCAGTAGTGCTAGTACAATAACAAAACAACACTCATTTGTAAGGTATGCACTTGCATATATGTTGACAAAATGAATGAGCAGTGAATATGCAGTATGAAGCAAGCAAATTTGACAAGTGATCAATTTATGCTGAATTTATGCTATAGGTTCAACAATGTCAAGGCCACGGCTATACTATAAATGAAATATACCTTTATGATATCTCCACTTACTTTTCTTATAATATGGTCTCATCGTGTATGTCTTTAGAGAATATGCCTCGTCACCAACAAAAAATTACGGCATGTTGCCAATACTTCCAAGACAGGCGTCTGGTGAAGTTCCAAGAGTGCCATTCGTCACCATGGGTTGCAGCTTGCTTTGGCTGAATATGCTTCCATCTGACTCACTTTCGTTGTGACCAATCTCCACATACAGAAAACTAGAGTGCAAAAAAATAAATCTAAATGTTAGCATTGATGTTTTACAGGCACCATTCATTGGGATTCCACGTTACATTTTGAACCAATTGTCATGCCGTGTAGCCTAATGCGATAAACACTAGTCAGAACAAACATTTCTCGGCATCTATTCATTTTAAGCATACTGTTTACCATACAAAGATGGTACAGCAAAGCTTATTTTTCTTAAAAATCAAATGTTTGACTACAATAAATTGTCGGACTAATTGGTAGTGCCTTATCTGCCCAGGTATATTAGCGAGAACAGACAGAAAGACACAAGAAATGGGATGAACACACCTGCATGTCCTCGTGCTCTTTCTTGTGTGTGTTATTTTGCTCTAATTACTGTACATTATTATTTACAGCTATTTACCGCTTTTTATTGAACGTAATTTGTTCATCTCTGCTAAACTATGTGGAGTTTCGCATGAGTGTGAATTGAAATTTCTATGTAAACTGTTAGAACAACTCTTCATGTTTTGATGAAACATATATCTTCAGCAAGCAGACCTGCACCACTCTATTGAGGGAATTGAAAGTTGTAAATACTAATTGTGCCATAGTAACAACATACAGCTGAGCTAGCTGATAAGTCTTCATTCAAAAAGTAGGGCATGATGTCCTCACTTCTTTTGTTAGTGTTTGCATGCCCAGAATTTTAGAAAATGCCTTGATACAAGCAGGTGACGTGGAAAATAATATTAATTAGCACAGAACTATGCTGACCGGTAGCTCAGTCTTTGATTGGAAATGCTCACAGCATTCGCTATGAACAGGACTGCCTTCTCTAACAATAATCACTGACATACAAAGCGACATCAGCAGATAAATACCAGTAGTTTGCATCGCTGATTGCCATCAATGATTTGCTGAATGAGCCCCTGTATTTTCTGTCTCGGCTTCCTGAGTTTACTGTGCACTCCACAATCACATGTTTGCCGCCTATGGCACCCAGACAGTGTGGCATATCCCACTTCTCTTCAAAGTCTCTCGCAACATGCAATGAGGTCATGAAAAACAATGTTCCCCTAAAGTATTTTGAAGCGAATGGTTACATCAACGATAATATTGAGGTTTCATCGATACTGATATAAATTAATAAGTGGTGAACATATTCATGTGCAGTTTAATGAGTGTAGGACAGCTGTTAAAAACAGTTGCGACATAAAGTATCAACTGACCGGTCGCCTTTGACTACTCATTCTGTGTCAATGGAAGTGCCACGTATGTGGGGCCACGTACATCCCAAATTGCCTGGCATACTCCACAAACGATGACACAGGCCATGTATCTGCCCGTCAAAAAATTGAACGATGGTGATGGAAGCGTCTCTCCTGCCGCCAAGAATCTAAAAAAACATTGGTAAATTTAAAAGTGCTTTGAATCAGCCCTATTATGTGGCTTTGCATGGTGAAGATAAAAAATAATTTCTGTGCATGACGTAAAAACAAGCAGTTCAACGCGCGAAATGTGTCTATATGAACCCTTGCCTGATTGCTAGAGCTAGCCGGTGTTCTGCAGGAATTGCCTTTCGATAGTTGGTGTCATTCTTTTTGATTTTTGGCCTGACCATTTCTAAGAGTGTGTCGAAGCAGCTCGGAACATCCTCAAATAGCTGCGGAAATAACACACATGCCAGGCAATTTGAAGAACACGCAAAACTCATTCCTTACAGTGGCAGACATCACTAAAGAAACGTGATGAAGTCTCATTAGTTTTCAATGGGTACTCACTCTCTGTAGCATTTCACATCGCGAGACCGAAGGAGCGTCAACAAAATGTCCGCATGCCCCATAGTATCTCGCTGCTGCAATGCTGAACGGATCCACCAGCGACGTTGGCAGCGGGGCTATTTACCCGCTTCCAGCTGTTCATGACGCAACAATAATGAAGCGACTGTTAGAACGGAAAGTGTATCGTCCTCTTCGTCCGAACTTGTCATGGCAGGCGTCGTAACAAAGCAAAACTGGCGACACCGCTGAGTCGGAAATGGCGCGAGAGCTGGACAGCTGACACAGGCGCCCTAACGTGGAGAGTAGAGGAGTCACATGAGAAGAAGTCCCAAATTGTGCCATGAGATGGCGACACACAGCAAGATACCCTGCCTCTTTGGCCGCGCGGGCAGCCAAGCGATCCGTGCGGTCTGAACAGGTACATGCACTCGCCGCCTCGCCGCGTTGAGAAACTCGCTTTGCCGCTTTGCCGCCCGCCTTCGGTGTGAACCAGGCTTAACAATCTCCAGCCCAAGCTGCGTTACGATAAACTTTTCTCTAGCGGCAAAACCTTCGTCTACAACCAGCAGGCCAACAACGCAATCAAGCGCAAATCCTAGTAGTCACCCCAGTCTAAACCTCATACACCGCAACGTAATCGTTCTTCCATATCGTTCTTGTATACTAATATCCGTAGTGTAATTCCAAAACGTGACTCACTATCTGGCCTCATCAGCTCTTCTTCGTGTAATGTTGTTTTGCTTACTGAGACGTGGCTTAACACATCCATTCGCGATTCCGAGATCATGCCCCTCTTCCCAGACTTCGATATATTTGGCAAAGATAGAGTCGACAATACCCGCGATGGTGGCGTCCTTATCGCCACAAGCCATGAACTACAATGCATCCTGATTTTAATTCCATCACCTCTTGAAATGCTATGGCTATGTTGCACTGCATTCCTCCCGCGCATCCTTCTTGGCTTTTGCTATCGCACTCCTTCTGCCGATGCCGCATTCTTGCCCGCTTTCCACGATGCGTTGGACCAGATAAAGAATTGGTATCATAACACGCCTGTCTTAATTTTTGGCGATTTTAACTTCCCATCTATCGCTTGGTCAAATCTCGATTCCACTCTGTCAAAAAGTAACATGGCCAGTGAATTCGTCAACACGTGCCTTGCATTTGGGTTATCGCAAGTTGTCAACAATCCCACTTGCTATACTGACCATTCGGATACCATTTTAAACTTAATATTAACTTCACACCCTGAAAACCTTTCCTATATTGTATACCTGAATATTCTCAGTGAGCATAAAATACTGCATGCTACTTTTTCAAGTGACATGTCCAATCCAACAAGAATAAAAAAAACACTCACGCTTTATGACAAGGGTGCTACAACAGCATGTTCCAAGATTTAACAACCTTTTGTGATAACTTTGAGGTGGACTTTCACCACCGTTCACATGAAACTAACTGGTTGCTGTTTAAATCTCAATTTCTGCGCCTATGTAAAAGATACGTTCCCACCATAACAATCATTGAACGGAAACAATCTCCGTGATTTAACACAACACTAAAACGTCTGAACAATAAAAAGAAACGTCTCTTTCGTCCTGCTAACACCTCTCAATCTGACTTTCAGTGGCAGAAATACCATGCTGCGGTCAAGCAGTATGAGAAGCATGTCGCAGATGCCACACGTGGCTTTTTTCAACCATGCTGCCCTCCATGTTGCACAATACTCTGAAACGCTTCTGGCAATGCATTAATCATCAGGTGTCTAGAAGCGTTTCTCCGTGACAGTGCTGGCTGCCCTGTTCCGAAATATGAGACTGCTGATGCTCTAAACACTGCTTTTTGTTCTGTGTTCACTAATGCATGCCCCGAAATTCTTCCTCATTTGCCACCGTCTAATTACCCTTCCCCCATTGAAAACATCACTTTAGACGCGAACGGCATTGTTACAATTATTGAGTCAATAAAAAATTCATCTCCGTGTGGAATTGGTGGCATAAACGCTAAGGTATTAAAAACACCAATCACATCATGAGTTTCTTCTTAAGGTTAATATCCCAGCAATCCCTCTGCATTGGAAATATCCTCTTTGACTGGAAAGTTGGTAAGATAATTCACAATTTTAAATAGAGTGACCGTACAAATCCTAGCAAATACTGCCTCTTTCTCTTACCAGCGTTTGTTCTTAACTAATGGAGCACATTCTACATTCACACATTTCCAATATTTTGTCATCTGTCAACTTCTTTCACCCTAACCAGCACGGGTTTCGCAAAGCTCACTTTTGCAATATTCAGCTCATATTATTCCTGCATAATGTACATTCTAACCTGGATATAAACCAACACCGACGTTCTTTTTGGACTTCGAAAAAGCCTTCGACAAAGTATCGCACATTGTTCTTATCCATAAAGTCTCACATCTAAACCTACACACCGACACACTTAATTGAATACATGAAATCTTGACCGATCGCCTTCAATTTTTTTCCACCAACTCATTTTCCGCGTCTCTATCCCCTGTGTTATCTGTTGCGCCGCAAGGCTCCGTACTAGGACCGCTACTCTTTCTCATATATATTAGTGACCTTCCTGTTAATGTATCATCTAATATACGCCTTTTTGCATATGACTGTGTTCTCTATCGTCCAATAATAAATTCCACAGACTCTTCCTCTCTTCGGGATGACCTCCTGGTACATGTCCCTCAACGTCAGTAAGTGCTCCCACGTGTCCTTTCATCCTCGCCGTAACTATGTAGCTCCTTCTTACTCTCTCAACAACAACACATTAACCCAATGCAATACATTTAAATACCTAAGAGTACATTTATCTAGTGATATGTTTCGGTGCCATCATATTCTCCGACTAACTGATTCTTGCAATCACCTATTAGGTTATCTGCGCCATAACCTATCATCAGCATCCCCTGAAGTCAAACTACTTGCATATGAAACGTTGATTCGAACAAAACTAGAATATGGATCTGCTATTTATGACAATCACAAAGTTAACATAAACAATTCCTTTGAATCAGTACAGAACCGCGCTGTCAGGTTCATTCTTTCCGATTATTCTTACAGGCCAAGTGTATCCACTCTAAAATCCCAGCTCTGCCTCCCCTTATTTTTTTGTCGCCGCAAGACTGCTCGTGTAATATTATTTTTTAGGTTTTTCTTTCGCTGCCTCCAGGAAACCAAATCATCATTCCTGCACATCGTTTCTCTCGCCACTCGCACCATAATGCTGTGTATCTTCCACGAGCACATACGGCCACCTACCAACGTTCATTTTTCCTGCATACTGCCCGAGAATGGAATGCCCTTCCATCCGATATCACCCTCATCACCGACATTGCTCAATTCAAAGCTGCCTTTGAAGACCGTCTTTCAGGTCATGAAACCTAACCTGGCTCGCCAGTTTTTTTGTTCGCCCACCCCTCATGTAATGTCCTATGTGGGACCTTTGAGGTATCATGAAGAAAGGAATAAATATGAGCAACATGGATACAGACCGGGAAATGACAGCCGTGGTTCCATACAAACACAAAATATCGCACAGGCTAAAAAAATCGAAAAATGAATGGGAATTTTTGTGCTGTCCCCTGCACCGTTCAAATTAATCAACCTCACTAAATCTACAAACCCCCTCAAAACGCAGTCATCAGCGGAATGTAGAGCTCAGCATAGAAACAGGTATGTGGCATGCTCCCGGGAAGTTGTCTAT
This sequence comes from Rhipicephalus microplus, assembly GCF_043290135.1. Lineage (NCBI taxonomy): Eukaryota > Metazoa > Arthropoda > Arachnida > Ixodida > Ixodidae > Rhipicephalus > Rhipicephalus microplus. Next base: position 207,097,976 of record NC_134704.1, read on the forward strand.
AGGATCCGCCTTTCATGCGGTGCTTGCTATGTCAGAACGACCGGAAGGTGTCTGAACGATCGACTAAGAAAACACGCTAACAATGTTACAAAACGAAAAAGATGGTTTTGTTGCTCAGCACGCACAGAGTGTAGCTGTGTGCCCCTTTTCAATGACACAGTGACGCTGTACAAGCACTGACATGAGCGCACCTGAGTCATCATCGAGGCCGCAGAGATGGCACGCGAACAGAGGTCATGCATTAGCAAGCCCTCCGTGTCTCTGTCCGAGAAGGAACTGAGGTTCTTCGAAGGTGTTACTCCTGTATTACTCTTTGGGCCGCATGATTTTTGTCACATGGTTTACTGTCTCCTCTATGTGTTTTCGTGCTCTGTGCAATGAACTCAGTTGGAAGTTAACACTCGTGTCCTTCGTGTCCTCCTTGTCTCTGTGTCATCGTACTGTTCTCGCACTATAACTATCATCATACCTCAAAACGCTTGAACACTCCTCCTAGACCTTCCCCCCAAATAAAACAAACTGGCTGCGCTTTTGTGGAAAAGTACGCGGCAGCATTAACCATTTGTTCGCTATATGTACTGCACTTAGAGCTCTCATTTCCAGTTTTTTCGCACCTCAACGCGTTGGTCCGGAAGTTGGTTAGTACTGCTTGTATTGGTTGCATACAAAAACAAACCGTTTCGCATGAATGTACATCTTTTTTTCTCTTTAGGAAGCATAAAACTCGCTCCTAGTTTTCTCATTATACTAATATCCTCACTGCAGGCATGCACAATAGATTCTTTATTTTGGGCCAATAATACTCACAGTTGCATAGGTTACGTGTGGTGCCAAAAAATATTTAGGTTGAATTGCTTTGATTTTGCAAGTTTTACTGAAGAACATGAAAGAAAAGCAACATGCATCATTTGAAACACAGAGGCCCTATGAAGGGTAAGGCATGGTGCAAAATTTTCAAGAAACACAAGCTTGATTGATTGATATAAGGGCTTTAACGTCCCAGAACCACCATATGTTCATGAGAGACGCCGTTGTGCAGGGCTCCGGAAATTTTGACCACCTGGTTTTCTTTGACGTGCAACCGAAAACACAAGCTTGTGAATATTTGTGAAATAATAAATTGCTTTGTGTAACGTGGGACAACAAAGCAATGCAAAGGAGTTGTGTGCAAACCTGCAAGGAGGCAGAAGAGTTCAAAAAGCGAGATTAGACAACCAATCGTTTGTGGCACGATACCACAAGGAAATCCGTACAGATTACTCACAAAGAACAGCTTCTTAGTTGCCAAGAAACTTGTCTTGGCCTGGGGTTCGAAGCAGAGACCAAAGCTTTTCTGGGGCGGTCGCTCTACCAATTCGACCTCAAAGTGACAGGAAGCAAAAAAAAGACGTACAGGTGTGGCGCAAGGGCTCCTTTAGAATAGGGGCTGCCTATGGCAGCCGAGTTCCTTCAGGGGACAGGGAGGCTGAGAACTTCTTTGCTGCGTTTGGCTTTGTTTGATTTGTGGTAAAAGGGGGGGGGGCAGGTGGAAATTTCCAGGCTGTTCTAGCCCTCCACAACCTACCCCCACTGCTGGCACTGCCCCTAAATGGCAGGTAAAATTTGCCGTGAGTGAACACCTCTGAAATTTTTCGGAAGCTAGTTTTCTATGAAAAAGCGTCACAGTTCCAGAATTCATAAGGTTAAACAAATCATGTAAGTGGTGGCATATGCTGCTTAAGCTTGCATTGAACCACTTTGCTTGTTCCAAACCAATAACTGGTATCAAAATGCACAATTTGGTTGATTATGCACTTACGAAAACATTATTTCGGGTTTGTGTTCAGTTGTGGTAATGCTGGTTCAGTAGGATGTCCTACATTTCAACTTTGTGCTATAAATCCGCAGCACATACTTTTTTGGCTTTGGTTTAGGCGTGTTTTGAGGAAACTGATTTATATTGATTCTTCCTGAAAAAAACTCTTTTGGTACAGTTTTTTATTACGGTTTGATGCGGCATTATGGTGCTACTTCAAATAACGAATGGGCAAATAAGTTGTGAGGAACGCATCTTGCAACATGCTGACTAGTATGAGCCTGTCGTGCACAGTGCCATCCGCATGAACATGGTGATGTTTGATGTTTTGTGGCGCAAGGGCCATTTCATGGCCAAAGAGCGCCAGTTCATCTTACTATGAATATGGAGAATGATTCTGATAAGCAGCCGTAAAAGGGCCATAAAATTCCTCGTGCTATGCCAGGTAAAAACAATGAAGTAATAAAATCTTGACCATGCCGTGAAAAGTGTGTGGTGTTATTGGATGACGAAAGTTTGTGATAATAAAAACCATGATAGACATGTATCGCATTTGCACAACTGCCTCGATCGTTCACACTCTTGCATCCAAGGGCCGTGAGGCAAGTGCTTTGCTCAGTGTAGCCACCGCAACGGGGACCTTTCTAGCGGGATCGTGCTATGGAATGCCCGGGTATATCATGTGAAAAGTGCGAACTTCTCTCAAAAAAGCTAACAACGATTTGTGCATAAGAAGTGGTTCCCTATCGACGAACATGCCAGCATGAAGTAGTATCGGTTGTCGGTAGGGTAACGGAAAGTGTTGTCTTCTCATCATGTCTTTTTCGTTACACAGGATTAAAATGTGAAGTACGGTGAGTGCTTCTTCACACCTATCACACAAAAGTGGATCACCCCCAGAAAAAAGAAATGAATGCGTTGTGTGTGTATGTCCTGTTCTTAATCTTCTAAGGAATACTCTGTGGCGTGATTTGGATACTGGCGGTCAGTGACCATATTGCGGCTTGATGACATGCAATTTGTTACATTTGTGTGTGTCTCATGTGATCTGCCAATAACCCCCAAGCTTTCATTTTAAATAAGGTTTCAAGTCCAGCGCACGAATTGGTATCAATTTTTTGTAGCGGTTTTGTTGGTGAATCCATCTAGCTGGTCTACCAGAACGTTGCCTTGAATTTGGCAGTGTCCTGGCACGAAACAGACTACATCATTTTACTTGAATGTGTAGACTCTGCATAAGAGCGAATAAAGCGTGACAAGGACAGAGTTTTTGTGCTTTTTAAGAGTTTTCAGTGATTTTACTACGCTTAGAGAGTCTTTATATATTATTGCTTTCTGCAGCTATATTTGTGTAATGTGTTTACCGGCCGCAAGTATCGCGCATAAGCTTCGTCGGTAAAAACGCTTGAATCAGAGTGCAGAACGCCGGCTTAGGGAAAGGGTGGGCTGACGGCTGCATACGAGACACAAGTGTCGGACTTTGAAGCACCCGTAAAGAACTCAGGACATGTGTATTGCTGTTGTAGTTCTAGAAAGTATGACTACACATGAGCATTTGGTGCATGCTTCGTCGCCTCCCATAAAGACACGTCACAATCTATCGCCTGCACAGCCACGGTGGCAGGCATACTGCGGGAGCCTTCAAACGGTGTTCAAGTGGCAAACAGGTTTCCTTCGCTAGGCCCCTCACACGGAGTGAGTAGGGCTGTCTCATAGAAGGCCATTTTTCAAACAGAGCGAGGCTTGATGTGTCAATATTTGTGGAATGTGATGGGTGATCCTTATCTGCATTTATATAAAGAGAATAATTCAAAGACATGTAACATCTCTGTAGGTGGCGCGACCATTCGTTCGAATCCACGCAGAGGCTTTGCACTGGGCTAGTGCGAAAAAGCACCCGTAGAGAGGCGGATGCCTAGAATATAAAGAGGATCAAGCATCTAAAGGGCAGTAGGTGTCGCAGACTGAAATGCTATTGCCCCATAGTCTAGGAGGGTACGTATGAGGCTTGTATATAATTCATCAGACACTTCTTATCACTTCCCCACGTAGTGCGTGACAACACTTATAGAACATTCAGGGCTTTCAAACACTTGTTTTTTAAATACTTGATGTATGATAGGAAGGTTAGCTTGGTGTCCAAGATTAAACCTAAGAATTAGTGTCTGGTATAAACAGAAAGACGTTGCCCATGCAGCTAGGTATTGGGTTTAATATAAATGCCTCTCTTACTGGAGAATAAGACACACGGGCTTTTCTGTTCATTCTGTGTGAACACGTTCTCTTTTGCCTACTTGGATACTTTGTTGAAACAAAGCTGGACCTGCCGCTCACACAAGGCCAGATTACAAGACTTGAAACCCAGCTGGACGTCGTCGACATAGCTACAACAAAACATATCGCGAGAAATCGACTAGCGCTAAGAATTCATTTTAATAATAAAAAGTGTGTTACTACGTACACGATCTTGCAGCACGCCTGTTTCTTTGACAAATTCTTGGGAAAGAACGCTGCCTACTTGAACGCGGAATGTCTGGTTTTACAAGTAACTCTCGATTATAGTAAAGATTCTGCCACGTACACACAGGTGGGACAGGTCTCTTAATATTCCAAAGTGCCATATTGTATCATAAGCCTTTCCGATGTCGATGAACACAGAAAGGAAGTATTGCATGTGGACGAAAGCATCTCTTATCCGTGCCTCGATATGAACAAGGTGTCCGGTGGTGGACCTACCCTCTTGAAAACCGCACTGGAATTGGTCTAGAAAATCGTTTATTTCAAGGAAATGTACAAGTCGGCAGTTTATTGTTTTTTTTTTCGAGAAGTTCGCACAGGCAGGCTGTAAGCGCAACAGGCCTATAATTATAAGCTAGAGAAGGGTCCTTGCTCTGCTTTAAAACGGAAACAACAATAGCGTTTTTCCAGGAAGCAGAAATAGCGCCAGAGAACCAGATAGCATTGTACAAACCAAGTCAGATTTTTCAATTTGATTGGCAGGTTTTTTAACATTTCGTACACCACACGGTCAGAACTTGAGGCAGAAGTACTGCAGGAGTTTAGACAGGTTTGGAACTCATCTAAACGGAAAGCTTGGTTATATGCCTCGTATCTAGTGCATTTGTGTTCGAGTTTCTGCTTTTTCATTCTTCTTCTGTGTTTTTTGTTTTTCAAAGCGTCAGTATAGTGTGACAAGCTGGACACCCGTTTGAAGTGTGCACCTAGGAAGTTCGCCGGATCTTCCAAGGTGTCACCCTGTGTGTTTACGAGTAGGAGTATGTGTACTTGTCTTCCTGCTACCCTACCAACCATGTTCAAGGATTTGGCTTCCTGTGTATACGTATTGACCCCTGATAAAAGCAACTGCCAACTTTCTCTTCTGTCCTGCCGACACCTTCTCCTGGCCTGAGACTTCATTTTATTAAAGATGTCAAGATATTCAGCTGTCGGTAAGTTCCGAAAAAACCTCCAGGCTTTGTTTTGCTGCTTGTGTGCAATTCGGCACTCAGTCTCACCATGGCACACATCGTTTTCCAGGGTGTTCATTCGTTTGTGGGATGTAGTTTCTTGCCGCATCGATCAGAAATGCTATGAAGTAGTTGACAGCCGCATCAATCCTGAAAGTGCATATGTTGGCCAACCTAAATGAATGATGGTATAAAACTGTCCCCAGTCGACTTTGCTTAATAAACATTTGGAAACCGGTGGTGGACACTCAGTTAATGTAGATGCGCTGAAAACTACGGGAAAACAATCACTCCCGTAGGGATTAGTGATAAATTTCCAGTGAAGTGGAGGCACAAGCGATGCAGATACTATGCTTGCGTCTATAGAGCAATAGGTATTGTTAGCGAGGTCAAAATAGGTTGGTCCTTTTCGATTTAGGAGACACGCACTGGAAAAGAGTAAAAACTGTTCAATCAGTCGACCAACTAGAGTCACAACTAGAGTCACCACATAGCCTGCTATGCGCATTCAAGCGCATCAGTCCTGAAAGTGCATATGTTTGCCAACCTAAATGAGTGATGGTATGATACTGTCCGCAGTCGACTTTGCTTAATAACCACTTGGGATCCGGTGGTGGGCATTCAGTTAATGTAGGTGCGCTCAAAGCTACAGGAAAACGTTCACTTCCATAGGGCTCAGTGATGAATTTCCAGAGAAGTAGAGGCACAAGCGATGCAGATGCTATGCTTGCGTTTATGGGGGAATAGGTATTGTTAGCGAGGTTAAAATAGGTTGGCCCTTTTCGATTTAGGAGCCACGCGCGGGAAGAGAGTAGAAACCGTTCAATCAGTCGATCTCGGGCGTCACAACTACAGTCACCACATAGCCTGCCTTGCGCATTCAAGCCTCCAAAAGGAACAAAAGCCCCCGGAAGTTCATCGAATACGGACTTGAAATCATGTATTTGTAGGTGATAGCTCGAAGGTACGTAAAGAGTGCTAATTGTGATCAGTTCGTCGAAAAGCATGGCGCAGCGAAACAGCCACTGCCTCAAAGGATGTGTGGAGTTGAAAGTGTGTGCATGCAATCTCTTCACTCGTTATGATGGCAACACCTTCGGATCATGTCACGGCATCATCATGGTCCTTTCGGAAAATAGCGTATTTGCGTAGAAAGTTCATGTGCTTTGGATTTAAGTGTGTTTCTTGTACACACAGCACTTTTGGTGAGTGTTCATGTAAAAGTTCTTGGAAATTGTCAAGGTTCCTGAGAAAGCCCCTGATGTTCCATTTTATGATTTGAGTGTTCATGGCGAAAGTAAAGTAGTGCGGTGTGTACGAAGAGTGAGTGGCTGTTTAGGCGGGAAGCTTAATTTCAAGTAACAGGGCCGCCACCAGGCCCCATTATCTGCTTTTTTGTTTTCTTGGCGCGCTCTAAAAAGCCTTGCTGCTCTTTAGGCACCAAGGGTACCGACGTATTTGTCGCCTCCTCGAAGGCACTGAATGCCCGCACGTGCGAGCTGGTTGTTCGAGTTCTGGGCCTCGCCTGGTGAGGCGGGGCCTTGAGACCTGAGGGCCCTGGAGGCTCCGGTCTCTGTTTGGGAGTAGGCGGAGTAGTCTGGACTACAGCCGCCTTGGGGGCAGCTGCCACAACCACCGGCTTGGTGCGGGAGGTAGTGGCGAGGGCTGGTGCGGTGGTGCCCCTTGAAGCACCGAATCAGGATATGTTGGGCCAAAAATTGGCGAGCACCTTTTTCCTTGTTTCCTTAAAGAAAATGTTTTCTTTCATCTTCAGCGCTATTATCTCCTTTTCTTTCTTCCACTATGGACAGGAACGTAAATATGAAGTATGGATTACGTCACAGTTTACACAGTACAGCGCTGCTTTTTGCTGTTCTCAGACACGTGGCCCAGGACTGCACATTGTGCACAGGTCTGGCGACTACGACAGCTTTTAGAGCCATGGCCATACCTCTGACATTGGAAGCAACGACAGGGGTTTGGTACGTATGGCCTGAGAGAGGTCTTCGTGTACCCTGTTTGAATAGTTTCCGGCAATTTACTAGAACAAACCTGAGTATTAGGTGTTTCGCTGGTATTTGCTTGTTGTCCCTTCTGATGATAATTCTGTGTACATTGGTCACATTTTGGCTCTTCCACCTCTCCAAAAGTTTGTCTCAGTCAGGTCAAGTAAGTCTGTTTCAAATAGCACTCCGCGAATTGTGTTTTTTATCTGTGCGGTGTTACAGTTATCGGTATGTCACCGAAAGCTGAGAGACGGTCTAACTTTTCAAATTGTTCTTTGTCCCGAATTTTGAAGAAGAGGTTTCTGGTAGCCATTTTGGAAACCTTGTATCCAGCGGCAAAAGTTACGGTAAGGCATCTAGCAAATACAAAGGAAGAGACGGCCTTGGCTGGTTTTCCAGTTTTCTCAAAGTGGATTAGATTAAAGTGAGGAAATTTTTCGATTGGCCTGTTGAAAATGTTTATGTCATCGGTGCGTACCCGCTTTAAGCCGGTACGATCGTTGAGTAGGAGGAATGCTCTATGCATGCCGGTTTTATTTTTATTCAGCAGTGTTCGTGACCACCACCCTGGAGCCCAACAAGGGGACGCAACAAGTTTGTAAATAGTAAAACTTGCCGACGCCAGTCGTACAACGCCACTACATTTCAATGCACCTAATTGAGTGATATGATTGATATTTGGGGTTTAACATTGCTAAACCACCATATGATTATGACGCCGTAGTAGAGGGCTCCGGAAATTTCGACCACCAGGGGTTGTTTAACGTGCACCCAAATATAAGCACACGGGCCTACAACATTTCCGCCTCCATCGGAAATGCAGCCGCCGCAGCCGGGATTCAAACCCATGACCTGCGGGTCAGCAGCCGAGTACATTAGTCACTAGACGAACGCGACGGGGCAACCTGATACGCCTACACGAAGGTAGGCTATTTTCACAGGGTTAGCCCTCGTCGCCTGGAAAATTGGAAGTAGTGAGCGAGTGGGCGAGTTCACAGCAGTGCTGCCAGAACGCTGAATCATTTTCTGCTTTTTACGCAGTGTTTGGCCTGCCTCACTAATCCTGTCACCGACTCGTCCGAATTTCTTCGTCTGGGAATCAATACCATGAACTACCGTTTTTCGACCGAGTTTCACCACGTGCTCAACTCTGGTCCTCGCCCCTATCATCCTCGCTAGAGATAGTCCTGGCCTGTTCGTTGCCTTGTCAGCTGGTGTTCTACGTGCCATCATCTATGATGACGATATCCTGGTTCCTTTATTCGTTGTCCAGCGTGGCTCGGTGACATCGTCGGCAAGGCATAAAAGGACATCGTCGACGCCTGCCTTCTTCAGTGGGCGAGTTCACATCAGCACTGGCAGAATGCTAAAACGTTTTCTGCTTTTTACGCAGGTATGTTATTTTAAGAATGCCAAGTGCATTCGTTCAGATAATCGCTTCCTGCTGCTGTTGTCTCGCCCACGCAGTTTGACATGTACCTCTGATATTTTGTCATTATGCTCTGACCTTACTGTCTGCGTTAGCAGGAAGCTCTTGTGCGGTGATGTAGAATTGAACCCGGGGCCTCCTAAGTTAAACAAGGCTAGCACTCGTTTACGTGGTTCGTCCTTTGCTGATGACACGGGTGATTTTGATGCAGTGGATGCTAACTTGTCTTCAGTGACTCAAATGCTTACCGAATTATTTAGGGTCAGCATCGTATATCGCAAGATATACAAGATATAGCTGATATGAAGAAGCATCATGAAGTTGTCAATTCCAGGTTTGATGCTTTGAAGACTCGTGTCTCTGCATTGGAACCACTTTCCGTCATGCCTTCTACAGCTGCCGGTAACAAAGTGAACAGCGATATTCAGCAGCTACAAATCAAAATCAAGCAACTCGCTACGCGGAACGATGATCTAGAAAACTGATCTCGTCGCAATAATTTGCTGCGGCATGGCCTCGCGGAGACACCAGATGAATCCTCTGGTTTTTTGCTGTCTAACCTTTCTGAATGAGGAAATCTGCAAATTGATTGCCCTAATATCGAAAGGTGTCACAGGATTGGACGTAGGCAAGCCGATCGTCCGCGTCCCATTATCATAAAGCTGCTCGACCATCGCGAAAAAACACCTGTCCTTAAAAACGGCTGCAAACTTAAAGCGTCTAACTTCCCATTTCCGAAGACTATTCATTGCGCGTACGAGCAATCAGAAAGAGATTATGGGAAACATCACCACCCTTTCGGGATAAGGGCTCCATTGTACATTTAGGTTTTGATCATATGTTTATAGATGGTTAGGTACAACTGGAATGATGACACTAACACGCTCATCAGGATTCATTCTCGCCCAGTAGAAGCTTCTTCTAATGTCACCACTAAAGCTCCTTGACGCCTCAGGATTGATATTAACGAGCCCCTGCGCATCCCAAATGTTAATGCCAGAAGCCTAGTCAACGGATTCCCAGATTTTCTTTCACTTATCACGGCCCAATCGCCGCATATAGCTGGCGTAACAGAAAGTTGGTTAAATGAACATATATACGATAGCGAAGTAACGCCCCAAGGTTTTACAGTCATCAGAACTGACAGACGTCATGGCAGGGGAGGGGGTGTTGCGCTATTTTTACGGTCTGATCTTAAATTTTCAGTTACCCCAGTCCACCTGATACCGAATCTGTTTGGTGCAAGGTCTTTTTGGAAGTATTTCCCTAAATTTTGGCATATTCTACCACTCGCCATCATCGAACATAGATAAGCTGCTCGCTTTAACAACTTTTGTGCACGAGCGTTTTTTATCCACTTCCAACTTGATCTGCCTAGAGGATTGCAACACTCCAGGTATTTTGTGGCCATTTCTATCGCTCACAGGCTATGACGTAGAAATCTGCAAAGTTCTGTTAGACCTCTTGCTCTATATTTGTTTAAAACAGATTGTTGAAACTTACACTTGAGGTGATGCAGTTTTAGATTTAGTTTTTGTTCGTCCTTCGCTCTTAAACCATGGTTATGAATGCGAAGTTGTTGATGTTATTCCAGACCACAAGGCCGTTCTAGTATCAATTTCTGTTCCTGTACATACCAACCATTTTGTCTATTCTACATTTCCCGATTTTTCACGAGCTGATTACGCGTCTGTTTTGATCTTTTGTCAGATTCTTTTGACAATTTCGAACGCCTCAGCGAATGTAATTATGTGAATTCTTTGGTGGATTCTTTTGGAAAGATTGTGGCAACGTGTATTGAGCGCTTTGTCCCAATAAAAATGAAAAAGAAAAACCCCCACCTTCTCTGAATATCGCGTGATATACTTTACCTGTCGTGTCGGGTGGCCAGACTGAGACGTTTAAATAAAAATGGTGACCCCCTTAAAGTACAGGAATTTAACCTCGCCAAACAAGAACTTCGGATAGAAATTATTTCGTCGAAGGACTTCTATTTCAAAGTTACGTTGCAAGATTTATTGAAAAGCAACCCTAAAAATTTTGGCTTTTATTTTACCCACCTCAGCTGCCACAAATGCAGTTGTTATAAATAACGTCCCCTGCAGTCACCCCTCAACCATTTATAACGCGTTCAACGAATACTTCCAATTGGTATCCACAACTGACAACTTAGACATTCCTAGCTTTCACCATGATTCAAATAACTAAATCAGTTACTTTTCCGTATCTCTCGACGGTGGTATGAACCTAATTTTGCACCTGGGAAATAAAAAATGTCTTGGTCCTGGCGGCATTTCTATTATTTTTCTTCTCAGATGTTGCGAGTGGACCAGCCGCTTCTTGACCATAATTTTTCAACAGTTCTTAAGCACTTTAACTGTTCCTTCAGCTTGGACATTAGCGATAATTCTTCCTATGCATAAATCTGGCAGCAAGCAGTCACCATTGAACTATCGCCCGATTTCATTACCGTCTCAACCACGTAAACTTTTAGAACACATAATCTTTAGGCATATCATGGGGTTTCTTGAAAATAATAACTTACTAAGTAATGCCCAGCATGGTTTTCGCCAAGGTTTTAGTATAACAACCCAGCTTGTAGAATTTTTTCACGACATTTTGAACGCTCTATACTCTGGTTACCAAATTGATGCAATTTTCATCGGCTTTGCAAAAGCATTCGACACTGTTACACATTCTAAACTTCTGCACAACCTTCACGCTGTTCTTAATAATTATTCCTTAGTTGACTGGATTGCTAGCTTTTTAAGCAACCGTTCTCGGTTTGTTTCTTTTAATTTCTCAAACTCATCTGTTCTGAATGTTTCATCCGGAGTACGCCAGGGTTGAGTAGGGGAACCACTTTTGTTCTTATTGTACATAAATGATTTGCCCAATTATGTGTCTGCGAAAATCCGCCTTTACGCTGATAACTGTGTCCTATATAATGTAATTAATACCAACGATGACCACTATTTCCTAATTATTGTTTGCATAATTGCATAATTTTGCAGATGGTGTGACACATGGCAAACGAACATAAACCATACTAAAACAGTTCTTCTTTCCTTCTGTAAACGCAGCTCCGCTTCGTTGTTTCATTAATCCTTCAATGGCTGCTCTGGGTCACGTGTGTGCGAATTTAAGTACTTAGGTCTCATTTTCGAACCCAATATGTCTTGGTCTAAACATATCGAATACTCTTGCAATAAAGCTTAAAAGAAACTGGGCTACCTAAATCGTATATTAAAAGATGCTCCACCCGAAACTAAGTTGCTAACGTATAAATCGCTCATCCGTCCCATTCTCGAATATGCCTGCCCCATTTAGAACCTCATAAAAATCGGACATCAGCACACTAAAATGCGTTCAGAAGAAAGCCATCCGTTTCATTTTTCACCATTACGACTGGAATTTCTGGCCCTCCTCTTAACTTGCTACGCTAGGTCTGCAAACTCTGTCGAGTGACGCGAGCTCGAATGCCTAATGTTGACGCATATTCTTGTTAATACCCCACGCTACGCAATAACTAACGAATATCTGTCTCCTGATAAACTGAAACCCAGAAGGAATAGCCACAAACTCAACCTGACACCATTCCATCCACGTTCTAACCTATTTTCCATCCACGTTCTAACCTAGGGCACGGCGGTACCGCAATGACAACATCGCTATACCCTTCTGTATTTTTCGCCCAGGTTACGCTGTGCGCCCTTGCTCAGCACGTGTCATTCACACCTAAGAATGACAACAGCAGCCTGGATCTACCAACAGTGAACTCCGACTGGCCAATCCCGTGGACGCAGCACATGACATCACCGGAATCCAACTTCTTGGAAATAACGCCGCCTGATCAAGCATATAAAAACAACCGCATGAACGACTTCTTCACAGGGCACGGCGGGACCGCAATGGCAACATCGCTATACCCTTCTGTATTTTTCGCCCAGGTTACGCTGTGCGCCCTTGCTCAGCATGTGTCATTCACACCGAAGAATGACAACAGCAGCCTGGATCTACCAACAGTGAACTCCGACTGGCCAATCCCGTGGACGCAGCACATGACGTCACCGGAATCCAACTTCTTGGAAACAACGCCTCCTGCTCGAGCATATAAAAACAACCGCATCAACGACTTCTTCAGAGGGCACGGTGGACCGTAATGGCAACATCGCTATACCCTTCTGTATTTTTCGCCCAGGTTGGTGGCAAACACTCTTATACTAGCTTTCGTACCGATTGGAGAGGAATTGTGGTTCTGCCGTGCCCAGCGACTTGTGCATGTCTTTTTGTGGACGCATGGACGGTCATTTTGATTCTTCTTGCGGGGGATGTTGAGCAGAATCCCGGCCCTGATACAGACGATCTCATAAAAATGATGAACACTATGCTTGCTTCCCAGGAAGAATTGAAAACAAAAAATCGAAAATTTAGCTACTGCTCACGATAAGCTAGAATCTACGGTTAATGCCCGAATGAACGATGTTATGGTAGCTATAAAAAAACAGAAAGTAGAGATCAAGGAACTGCAGACTGAAGTTACAGCGTTGAAAGGTAATCTTCAACAACATCAAAGGCGTCTGGATGATTTAGAAGGTAGAAGCAGACGCCACAATCTTGTTATATTTGGTTTTCCTGAACCGGATTGTGAAAATGCTACAGAACTAAGAAAGAAGATAATTGAGGAACTGATAGGGGATAAACTAGGAGTGGTTGCTAACTCTGTGGAAAGAATACATAGGATTGGGAAAAAATGCCACGATAAAGTGCGACCGGTAATAATGAATTTTTTTTACTACAACGAGAAGCTTAAAGTGTTAAAAAACTGTCACCAACTGAAAGGAACAAAAATCTCGGTAAACCATGACTTCTGCAAGGCCAGTATAGCAAAGCGCAGAAAACTCTGGTCTCATACCAATGATTTTAGGGCGCAAGGTCGCAAAGTATCGCTCGATTACGATAAGCTGAGAGTGGACGATGATATATACGAATGGGATGAGCAGAAGGATTGCCTGAAATGTATCCGCCCGCAACGTAACCGCGACGAATGACTCGATCACAAACAATTGCGAGTTGTTCACCTTAATTCTAGGAGTATTGTCAATAAAGTTCATGAGCTTGAAGAAATCATATTTACCTATGATCCTCAAATCATAGCAATTACAGAGACCTGGCTAACTCCGGACATTCTAGATTCTGAAATAGTTCCTCCAACTCATAAAATGGTTAGACGTGATCGAGGCTGCAGAGGAGGAGGCGTTGCTTTGGTGGTCAAACAGGAAATCACTTGCATGACTATGGACGAAATAATCGACAATGAAAGTGTATGGTGTCAAATTGATTTTCGTGGACTCTCGGCTCTCGTAGGTGTAGTCTACCGGTCCCCTTCTTCGCCGGAGTCGTTTTTAGAAAACATTCAGTCTTACATGCAGCAGAAGTACAAGCCCAATCAAAAAGTTATATTAGCGGGGGGCTTCAACCTACCATCAATTGATTGGAACACTCTTCACCCAGATTCAACAGACGTAGCGAACTGTAACTTGTTGCTTGAATCTTGTGGCTTAAATGCCATGCCGCACCGCACTCAGTTTTACTTGGCGTTTGCTATAGGCCCCCTCACAGTACTCCCGATTTTTCTTCTAAGCTCAATAATATACTAAGCGAAATAACGACCAAACACCCTAACATGCATGTAATTCTGTTTGGCGATTTTAATTTTCCTAATATCGATTGGGCAAGCCAGCCTGCACCAGCGGCTACGCAAGGGAATCGAACGACTTCTTTTATGTATGCCTTAACTTTAACCTATCTCAAGTTCTTACCTAACCAACCCGCGTTACCGATAACTGCCAAAACATTCTGGATCTTATATTAACCAGCTATCCAGAGTGCGTGTCCTCCAATGCATACCTGCCTGAAATCAGTGACCATAAAGTCATTCATGCTGACTTCGTGATTAAGCCTGCTTTAGCCCCGACCATAAAAAAAACTATTCGTTTGTATGATAAAGGAAATTACGAAGCAATTAACTCTGAACTAACGAATTTTTACTCCACTTTTGACACTGCCTTTTCTCATTATAATGTAACCGAAAACTAGTTGATTTTCAGAGATAAGCTAAACGAAATGGTCGATAAATACATTCACCAAATTAACATCAATCCTAATACCGCCCAACCCTGGTTCAATAAAGCACTGAAACGAATAGAAAACAAGAAAAAACGCTCCTTCCGCGCAGCCAAGTCCCGTAACACCCCTGATGCATGGAACAAGTACAAAGCCACCGAATCTGCTTATCCGCAAGCCATACGTCACGCCAAACACTCATTCTTCCATTCGGACGTGCCGAACATGCTTAAGAACAACCCCAAAAAATTCTGGCAAGTCATAAACCCACAGCACACGCGCAATATAACACTATGTAATAAGTTAGGGGATGCCCTAAGTGACACGGAATGTGCACGCGTGTTTAACGCCGCCTTCGCATCCGTTTTCACCCAAGAAACTGAGTTGTCATTTACCATCCCTCATGCGAACTTTGATTGTACCATGCCACCAATTACGTTTTTTCCCAGCGGTATTTCATCACTAATAGACAAAATCAAACTTTCTTCTTCAGCTGGTGTAGACAGCATTACATCCAAACTCCTGAAAAATACTAAACATATCTGTGCAGCGTATCTGTGTCTACTATTTTCACAATCAGTTTCAACAGGAATGCTGCCTCCAGATTGGAAGCACGGAAAGGTCGTTCCAGTCCACAAATCAGATAACAAACAATCACCTTTAAATTATCGTCCCATTTCATTAACCAGCGTACCCTGCAAACTCCTCGAGCATATCATCTACACACATATCATGGACTTCCTTCATTCCAATAATTTTTTCATCCTGCGCAGCATGGCTTTAGGAAAAGGTATTCGTGTGAAACGCAGCTAGCTATGTTTGTTCACGACCTGCATGTTAACCTCGACTCTAACCTTCAGACTGACGCCATCTTCATCGATTTCGCAAAGGCATTTGACAAAGTTCCTCATGAGCGCCTACTACTAAAGCTTGCCGCGTTGAATTTAAATGATGACGTATTAGCATGGATTAAAGAATTCTTAACTAATCGTTCGCAATCAGTTTCCGTCAACAATCAAATGTCTAACACTACCCCGGTAACCTCAGGTGTCCCTCAAGGGTCTGTCCTAGGCCCGCTTCTGTTTTTGATTTACATTAATGACCTACCATTACATGTATCTTCTAACATACGCATGTTTGCAGACGACTGCGTTATTTATCGTAAAATAAACAACGTTTCGGATAACACGTCTCTTCAAACTGACTTACTAAGCTTACAGGGTTGGTGTAACCCTTGGCTAATGGAACTCAACCCTAACAAATGTAAAACTGTTTCCTTTCACCGCCGTCGAAATCCGATAGTATTCCCGTACCAAATTGCTGACACAAACCTCGAATTAGTTCCTTCCTATAAATATCTCGGAGTAACCCTTTGTAGCGATTTAACCTGGGCAACGCATATTACGAACATCATTGCATCTGCTAACAAAACACTCGGGTTTTTAAAACGCCATTTGCGTCACGCTCCTATAATGTCAAATTACTAGCTTATCAATCCCTCGTAAGGACGAAGATAGAATACGCATCAGCCATTTGCAGCCCGCATCAAGCATATCTCATCAATCAACTCGAGTCACTTCAAAATCGAGCCACACGATTTATTCATTCTACGTACTCTTACGACGTCAGCATATCAGCACTGAAAACAGAATCTGGCCTATCATTGCTTGCATCTCGTCGCCGCATTTCTAGTCTTTCCCTTTTTCACAAGTTTTTTTACAGCTCGCTCGGCAGGCCACCATACATACTTCCTCCGGCACGCATCTCCCATCGCACTGGTCACCCGCAACAAGTTGAGCGGCCGCGTACGCGCACCGTCACTTTTTCGTCCTCATTCTTTTTTCGTGCAGCTACGGACTGGAACGGCCTTTCTAACGAAATCACCGCCATAACCTGTCCTACCACCTTTTTGAACACCGTAACAAACTACCTTGCATTGTAAAAAAATGGCTTTCACGTTTTCATATATGTACCCACCCCTTATGTAATACCCCTTCAATGGGGTCTTTAAGGTAATAAAATGAAATGAAATGAAATTGATGCTGAACTTTAATCTCGTTCAACTTGTTAAAGATGCTACCAGAGTTGCTCGAAGTACTGAAAGTGTACTAGATTCTCTATTTGTGGGAAACTTTCCAGATGACACTAAGGCCAGTGTTTATGATGGAATCTCTGATCACAAGCTGGTTTTACTTACCGCGAATTTCTGTCCTGACAAAAAGAATTCTGCGAGCAAGAGTGTCTTTAATTTTTCTGCTGCGGATGACGAAGCTATTATAGATAAACTTGGTTTGTGCTTCGGTGACTTTGAGGCAGGAGGAGACGTATTAAGTCTGTGAAATACGTTTAAAAACATTACTGCATCGTGTCTTGATAAATTCGTACCGAAATTTCAGAAAAAGAAACGGTGCAACCCCTGGATAACACGCGATATATTACAATTGAAAAGAACAATATCAAGAAAACGTAAAGCAGCGCGTGAAGATAACCAGGCCATATCTTCCCTGTCAGTAACACTGAAGCACAAAATACGGACCGCTCGAGATTATTTTTTTGGTACGACAGTTGTTAACTTCACGGAAAATGCTCCGCAAAAGTTTTGGGGATACTTGTCCGGAAACAAAAAATCTGTTGAGCAGCTTCGCGTTGACGGCTGCGCAGTTACTGATCCTCACGCAATTGCTAATGAGCTAAACAGAACATTCCACAGTGTGTTCAGTCAACAGAGTTTAACCAATAATCCGCCGGAACCATCTCCTCTATCGCCCAACGTAATGCCCCATATAGATTTAAATGTAAATGGTATTCGCCTTCTTCTTCTAAAACTTAATACCAAGAAGTCTTCTGGCCCTGCCGGTATCCCTAATGTCTTTTTGAAGCGTTATGCGGACATTATTTCACATTACTTATATATCTTGTTCAATCAATCTTTGGATGACGGATGCCTACCTTCTGATTGGATGTGTGGAAAAATTGTCCCAGTCCACAAGGTTGGAAGCGGAATGCTCGCTTCAAGCTTCAAGCCAATATCATTAATCAGTAGTTGCTGTAAACCACTTGAGCACATCCTCTCCAGCCAGATAACTTCGTTCTTAGAATCAAAAAACATATTAGGCAGCTTCCAGCACGGGTTTAGAAAAAAGTTATCAACGACGACCCAGCTCGTATCAGTCATACACGACTTCGCTGATGCTATCAATGACTGAAAACAAATAGATGCAATATTTTTGGACCTATCAAAAGCCTTTGATAGGGTACCGCACTCTTTACTGATACGAAAAAGGCAGCGTGTAGGGATTGCTCCCCGCCTCGTGGACTGGATTTCAGCGTATCTGAAAAACAGAACACAGTTTGTAGAAATTAACGGCTGCCAATCACAAAACCTTGATGTATTGTCAGAACTGCCCCAGGGGTCGGTCCTGGGACCACTCTTGTTCTTGATCTATGTGAATGATATTTGCGATGATATTGACGCGGGAGTGATTATGAAAATGTTTGCAGACGACTGTGTTATTTATACAACTGTCAATAGCCCCTTGCATCAATCATTGCTTAACGACAACTTGTGCAAAATTGCTGACTGGTGTGAGAAGTGGCAGATGGTTGTTAACTACTCAAAAGTTTGCGCTCTTACAGTAACACACAAGAAAACTCCTCTTAAATATAAATACCATGTTCGTAACGAAGTATTGAATTTGTTAATACCGTAAAATATTTGGGATTGACCATTAATACGAAACTTAGCTGGGACGCTCACATCGACAACGTTTGCGCCAAGGCCTACAAGAAGCTATGCTTCTTAAGAAGGATGCTGAGGTCATGTGATTGGAAAGTTAAACTTGCAGCATATAAAACTCTAGTTCGACCAGTGCTAGAACACACAACCCTTGCGTGGGACCCATATTTAAGGAAAGACATAGATAAAGTGGAAAGGATTCAGCGGTAAGCGCACGGTTCATTTTTTCAGACTTTAGGCGCCTCTCCTCCGTTTCTGAAATGCTAAATAATTGTGAGCTGGAACCACTGGAATGTAGGCGAAGAATCGCAAGGTTAGTCTTCTTTTATAAACTATACAACAATGAATCTGGTTTAAATAAAGAATTGTACATTCTGCCATCTCCTCAGCGCTGAGCAAGGTTAAACCATTCAAAAACTGTAAGACCATATGCTCCTAAAAATAACACATTCAAGTACTCCTTTTTTGTAAGAACCATTGAAGACTGGAATTCACTGCCTTCCGACTGCATGCATGCTCCGACTTCTTCTAGTTTCGACCTCTGTGTTAGGAACCTTATGTAACCCTCTCCTGCTAGGATGGTGAAAAACTGTCTGCAGTATTCCTTAAATAAAAATAATAAATTTAAATTCAGCTTTTTTCCACACACTATAGAAAAATGGAATGTATTGCCTGGGTCAACTAGGTTATTGCCATTAGAATATTTTGTTGCATGAATGTATTGATTCGCGATTTGTTTATTAAGAGTTGTAATTTCTCACATGAAAGTATTGGTTCGAAATTTATTTATAAGAGTTCTATTCCTGTTTGTTAAGAGTTGTACTTTGTGTGTGCTGATGTATAGCAAAACCGTTCCTGCGATAGCCCAATTCGGGCTGCAGTATGTAAAAATAAATAAATAAATAATCAAAGGAAGAAACAAGAAGACATGATATATATATATATATATATATATATATATATATATATATATATATATTGAAAAAGGGTTTATTGGCGACTCTTGCGACGGTGGTCCTACGAAGAAACACGACGATCGTGCAAGAGCAACGGTCAAGCAGATGCCGGCGATGATCAGCACGAGCCGAGCGAACGAAGCCCAGCACCCAGTACCCAAGCGGTGGCGATGTTGCTTGCCAACGATGCTCTTTCTTCTTACCAATTTGCCCCCGCCGGAAAAGAGCCATCCTGGCGACCTAAGAGTCTGGAGGCAGAGGGCTATGATATGGCTTAAGGCGGGCGACGTGGACGATGTCACGTCCACGCCGGCGCATGTCGTCAGATGGGGAAAGTGGCTCGATGAGAAAGTTCACCGGCGAGGTTTGCTCCAAAACGCGGTATGGGCCCTCGTACTTTGGAACGAGTTTTAAGGAAATGACGGGGGTTTGGTAAGGAACAGCCAACCATACAAGTGATCCCGGGGAATAGCTGGGGCTTTGTGAAGAGTCGGCGTTGTTTTCTTTCTGGCGCTGTTGTTCTTGTGACGTAAAGGTGCGTGCGAGTTCACGGCACTCTTCCGCATTTCGGGCAGCCTCGGACACAGATGGGCATTCGGATGCGTCAGGACGGTATGGAAGGAGAGTATCGATGGTGTGGGATGGTTCACTTCATAAAAAAGAAAGAAAAGTGAAAATCCAGTGGTAGACTGTGCCGCGGTGTTGTATGCGAACGTGATGAATGGAAGAATGCGATCCCAGTTAGTATGATCGGATGACACATACATGGCGAGCATATCGCCAAGGGTGCGGTTAAATCTTTCCGCGAGCCCGTTAGTTGGCGGGTGGTATGCCGTGGTCGTGCGATGAACAACATGGCATTCAGAAAGCAGAGACGTGACGACTTCTGATAGGAAGGCTCGACCTCGATTGCTTAGTAGTTTTTGAGGTGCACCATGTCGTAGTATGAAGCGATGAAGGATGAAGGATGCTACGTCCCACGCAGTGGCACTTGGAAGGGCGGCGGTCTCAGCGTAGCTTGTTAAATGGTCCACAGTGACTATGATTCACCGATTTTCATCTGATGTTATCGGTAGAGGGCCATAGAGATCAATTCCGATTCGATCGAAAGGTTTGGCAGGGCACGGAAGCGGTTGAAGCGCACCGGACGAGTGGAAATGCGGTGATTTGCAGCGTTGACAGTCAGGACAGCCCATAACGAATTTTCGAACGAAATTACACATTCTGCGCTAGTAGAAGCGATGGCGAATGTGTTCGTAAGTTTTAAAAACTCCGGCATGACCACATTGGGGATCGTCGTGAAAGGAGGTGCAGATTTGTGATCGCAAGCTGCGCGGGACAACCAAGAGCCACTTACGACCTTCGGGGGCGTAGTTGCGTCGGTGTAACAGCCCATCACGAATGGCGAAATGAGCAGCTTGACGTCGGAGAGATCGTGGTACCGCAATGGTTGACGATTCAGAAAGACAGTTAAAAAGGGAAGTGATCCACCGGTCCTTGTGTTGTTCACTGGTAAAGCAGTCGAGGTCGAGAGATGCGATGGAGTTGGTACCAGTGGTTCCGCAGGCCGAGTCGGAAGTAAAAGCGAACGCGACAGGGCGTCGGCGTCAGAATGCTTGCGTCCGCTGCGATAGATGACACGAATGTCGTACTCCTGGATTTGCAGTGCCCACCGAGCTAGGCGGCCAGAGGGGTCTTTCAATGTGGCGAGCCAACAAAGTGCATGGTGGTCCGTTACCAGGTTGAATGGGCGACCGTACAAATAAGGGCGGACCTTGCGAAGCGCCCACACTAGCGCCAAGCACTTTTTCAGTGACGCTGTAATTGGCCTCAGCTTTAGTAAGTGTGCGACTCGCATAAGCGACGGCGTATTCGGAGTAGCCCGGCTTGCGTTGGGCGAGGACGGCGCCTAGACGAACCCCAATAGCGTCTTTGTGAACTTTCGTTGCAGCTGTTGGGTCAAAATGCCGAAGAATTGGAGGAGATTTTAGCAGACTACGGTGCGTGGCAAACGCGACGTCGCAGTTAGAAGACCAGGATGAAAGGTCTGAATCACCGCATAGGAGGTTGGTCAGTGGTGACATGATCGATGCGAAATTTCGCACGAAGCGCCGGAAGTACGAGCATAGTCCGACAAAACTGCGTAATTCTTTCAGTGTAGTAGGTTTTGGTAACTCAGCGACTGCTCGCAGTTTTGCAGGGTCGGGTGGAACACCATGCTTGGAGACGATGTGCCCTAAGATGGACAGCTTTCGCGCGGTGAAGCAGCACTTTTTAAGGTTCAGTTGGAGCCCAGCGTTGGTTAAACACGTCAGAACCAGTTGGAGCCGAAGCAGATGCGTAGGAAATCGGGAGAGAAAACGACAATGTCGTCGAGGTAGCATAGCCACACAGACCACTTCAGTCCACGCAGTGTGTTGTCCATGAGTCGTTCAAACGTGGCAGGAGCATTACAAAGACCAAATGGCACTACGTTAAATTCGTACAGGCCATCTGGTGTAATGAACGCAGTTTTCTGGCGATCAGCTTCTGCTATAGTAACCTGCCAGTATCCAGATCGTAAGTCTAAGGAGGAGAAGAATTCGGCTCCTTGGAGGCTGTCAAGGGCGTCGTCTATGCGCGGTATTGGATAGACGTCTTTCCGCGTCACCTTGTTTAATCGCCGGTAGTCGACGCAAAATCGAATCAATTCATCTTTCTTTCGAACTAGAACGACCGGAGATGCCCAAGGACAGTGCGATAGTTGAATAACGCGACGGCGTACCATCTCTTCGACCTGGTCGTTGGTGACGTGACGTTCTGCAGCAGAGACACGGTATGGTTTTTGACGCAATGGCTGGTGCGAACCGGTGTTAATGTAGTGGTGCACTGAGGAAGTCCGACCCGATTGCGGCTGAGAAACGTCAAATGAATTCGCGAAGTGCTGGAGGAGATTAAGAAGCTCGGCGCGTTCATGGGCACTTAAGGTGTCGGCGATGGAACTCGAGAAGGTGTCACTCCATGAGCATTCCAGTGGGAAAAGGCATGAAGTTCAGTCGAGGCGCTACTGCACGATTCGTCTGGCATGTTAAGGAATAAAGAGGAATCGAAGTACTCCACTCGACCGAGACATACACCGGCAAGTAGCATAAGCGGTGCAGAAAGGGGGTTGTGGACGAAAATATTGCTTCGGCCCGCAGTGACGTCGAGTGCAGCGAAAGGCAAGGAAACGGCTCTGCGGCTCATGAAAATGTCGGAAGGTGTAAACATTACTGTAGCATCATTATAGTCATCGCAGCGAACCGGGACAACGGCAGGAGAGGCTGGCGGAATTTCAGTGTCCTCACGCACGACAAGTTTTGGCGACCGCTCAAGGGTTTCGTGCAAAGGTTCGTCACACAGGTGCGAAAATTGAACTTCAGCGCGTGCGCAGTCGATGATGGCATGATGATTTGACAGAAAGTCCCACCCGAGGATAACATCATGCGAGCACACCAAAAGGACAATGAACTCGACAACGTACATAGAGCCTTGGATGAATATGCGGGCCGTACAGGTGCCGAGAGGTCGAACTTGTTGTGCGCTAGCTGTACGAAGCGATAGTCCAGAGAGCGGCGTGGTCACTTTGCGTAGGGAGCGGCAGAGCTGGGCGGCTATAACAGAAACGGCTGCACCTGTGTCGACGAGGGCAAAAGTAGAAACACCATCGACAGGTATAGCGACGACGTTAGCAGGTGAAGTGCGAGGACTTGAGCATTTCGATGACGGCGCAGTTCTTGCCTCTGGAACTGCGGCGTTCTGTTTTCCTGGTTGGAGGAAGCGGGTCTAGGATGCATTGGGGACAGTGATCGCCTGCGAGGAGATGGGGAGCGGGGAGAGTGAGTTTGAGGCTGGGGTGACCGAGACTCACGAAGGTTAGTGTATCCATACTGCGGTGCGGGATAGGGAGCAGGTATGTGCATGGGCTGTGGGTCATACGGTAATGGCCGAGTAGCGTCGTGGAGTAGTTGGAAGCGACGGCAACAATATCGTGCCACGTGATCTGGAGTACCGCAGGCGTAGCAGATCGGTCGATTGTCAGGAGTGCGCCAGAAATCGCTGACTCGTGGTGCGGCCCAAGGTGTCGAAAAAGGGGCGGAGTGGGGAGCGACTGAAGACATGGGTGGCAAATGCTGCTGGCGGGGTCTGCTACGTACCACCTGGGCATACGTAAGAGGCGCGGCCACGGGCTGCATAGCCGGTGCATGGGCAACAGGCATGGCCACAGGTTGCTGGTGGGCAGCGACGGGAACAGCCTGAGCTACCTCTTTGGCAATAACGTCGCGGAGTGGTGAGGGCAGACGAGAGGACTGCGGCTGCTGCGTGAAGGAAATCAACGACAGTTGCCGAGCTACTTCTTCACGCACAAAGTCTTTAATCTCTTGCAGCGTTGGTGAGTGGTCGGTAACAGAAGTGAGAGTGGAGAGCGAGTCGGCGTGTGAGGAAAATGCCCGAGTCAGGGCGCGCTGCTTGCTCAACTCGTCGAAACTTTGACACAAAGTGACAAGTTCCGCAACGGTGGCAGGATAACGGGCCAGGAGTAGCTGATATGCACCGTCATTTATCCCTTTGAGGATGTGTTGAATCTTCTCAGACTCGGGAATGGTGGTGTTCACACGGTTGCAAAGACCAATAATGTCTTCGATGTAGCTGGTGAAAGATTCCGTTGGCTTTTGTGCGCGAGTCCGCAAGCGTTGTTCGGCTCTGGACTTGCGGACGGCGGGTCGGCCAAAAACGTCAGCAAACAAGGTTTCAAAGATGGACCACGTCGTAATGTCGCTTTTGTGGTTGTTATACCACATTTCAGCCACGTCAGTGAGGTAAAAGATGACGTTAGTCAATTTGTCCGCCTCATCCCACTTGTTGTTTGCGCTCACCAGTTCGTAGTTAGCGAACCAGTCCTCCACGTCGGTCTCATCAGCTCCGCTAAAGACATTGGGCTCTCGCAAACGAAGAACGCCGGGGTCGCTGGGGGATGGAGTGGAAGAGCCAGGTTGCGCGTTGTTAATAGCCATGATGGGAGGTAGCGTTCGGTTGTGCAGCTCCGGGTTCAGGCGACGGCGAATGGCAGCACCCAGGTTCAGGCGAAGGGGAATGTCAGCACCCTCCACCAATTGAAAAAGGGTTTATTGGCGACTGTTGCGACGGTGGTCCTACGAAGAAACACGATCGTGCAAGAGCAACGGTCAAGCAGATGCCGGCGATGATCAGCACGAGCCGAGCGAGCGAAGCCCAGCACCCAGTACCCAAGCTGTGGCGATGTTGCTTGCCAACGATGCTCTTTCTTCTGCACAATTTATATATATTGCTGCGACAGGTCCGCCACATTCAAGTAGCCCGCCACAATCATCGTGGCACCAGCACCAGCAAGACCCGGCTCGGCTGGCATGCGCCACGCGTTCGCACGTTCAACAACTAGGAAGAGGAAGATAGTCGGATCTGTGCCACTCGGCTACTCGAACTTGACGACCATAGTTTTTAGAATCGTGGGCACCAGTTCGCCCTAATAAAGACGCCTGTTTTCTTAACCTGTCAGCGTCAGCATCGCTACATTTCTGGTGGAGGTGCTGGGTATGAATTGAAGCCCCACGAGCTCAAGACAGCGTAGCCCCGACGACCAGCGTATCAACCCCGTGGTAGCGACTCCTGTACACCATAGGGCAAGTCGCCGTCTTTGGGGTGACTCACCTGAGTTCGGTCCTCTTCACTTCACACCAAGGGGAATTCAAACGATGAATGCCACCACTATGACTAGCCAGGTAACACCGGCACAAGTGTTCATTAGCCAACTGCACCAGCCGCCAGTTTTCCACGGCGACTCGTACGAGGATGTTGAAGATTGGTTGGACCTGTTCGAGAGAGTAGCGAGCTTGAATGGATGGGACGAAAGAGAGAAGCTCCGTCGCGTATACTTTGCCTTGGAAGACTTCGCGAAGACATGGTTTGAGAACCATGAAACCTCGTTGTCTACCTGGGAGGTATTTCGACGACAAGCGGTGGCTACGTTCGCGAACATAGAGCGGAAAGAAAAGGCGGAGGCAGCTCTTCAATCGAGGAACCAGCTAACGAACGAGAGTGCTTCTATGTACATTGAGGACATGGTCTGCCTGTTCAAGCGTGCGGATTACAACATGGCTGAGGATAAGAAGGTGCGCCATCTAATGCGCGGAGTGAAGCAAGAGCTGTTCGCCGTTCTCGTCCGCAACCCTCCGAGCACGGTTGCTGAGTTTTACTCGGAAGCGACGGCCATCAAAAAAACACTGGAACAGCGGGCTCGGCAGTACAACCGGAATCTTAACTGCGCATCTGCACAGGTATTCCCCGGAGGCGTGCGAAACGACGTTGAAGCCCTGCGAGAGCTAATTAGATCAGTTATCAGAGAAGAACTGAGCAGACTGCATATGCCCCAGACTTCAACTGCACTATCTGTTACGGACGTTGTTCGTGACGAACTGAGGCAGGTGATACCAGAGCCAGAGCGTGAGCTGCAGCCGGTTCGACCTATCCGAACATACTCTGAGGTTGTCAGACAACCCACGGTGCACAGCAATGCAGCAGTTGCGATGGCAACAACTCCTCTCCCACCTGCGGCACGCAGCGCACCTCGTCCACGGGAACCGACAGCTACCTATCTGCCCCCAGGAGCACATAGCACACATCACTATGTGGAGCGTAGGCCCAGGAAAAGTGACGTTTGGCGTGATCACGAGCGCAGGCCTCTGTGTTTTCATTGTGGGGAAGCAGGTCATCTGTACAGATTCTGTCCTTACCGACAGGCTGGATTAAGAGGCTTTCCGTCATATGCACCGTGCCCCCAAAACGGCGAACGACCAGCGGAGATTGAGGAGTACTTGTCGACGCGCCAGAACTCGCCAACTCTACGCCAACATCGGTCACGGTCACCATCGCCTATGCGCTACCGGTCATCCAGCCCACGTACACCT
Organism: Rhipicephalus microplus; assembly: GCF_043290135.1. Taxonomy (NCBI): domain Eukaryota; kingdom Metazoa; phylum Arthropoda; class Arachnida; order Ixodida; family Ixodidae; genus Rhipicephalus; species Rhipicephalus microplus. The sequence goes on from NC_134704.1 coordinate 207,124,453, forward strand.
TCAAGGCAGCCTGGTCATCGCTCTCCAAGTCTATACCCGGAAAACTAAAGCAAGCGACCTGTGGAGGTGAGGCCGCTGATAACGTCAGTTACGAAGATCCTCCAATTTGGTTTGAGGGTGATGACGGTGTATTTCCGGTAGATGGGTGCAGCAACGAAAACGTTACTTCAGATTTGCGGTTGAGAATGGAAGGATGGGAGCTGAATGCCTTAGTCGACACCGGTGCTGATTATTCAGTGATAAGTCACAAGATGGTGAAAAAGCTAAACAAAGTTGTGACACAGTGGAGTGGATCGAAGATACGCACGGCAGGCGGTCACATTATTACGCCCCTTGGCAGATGCACTGCAAGACTTGAAATACGGGGCTTTATTTACGTGGCCGATTTCATTGTGCTGCCAGAATGTTCAAGAGAACTCATTATAGGAATGGATTTTTTGCGAGCTAATGGCGCCGCAAGTAACCTGCATAGGTCCAGCGTGTCGTTTTCGACTTAACGAGCTATACCTGTGAAGAAATCTGAGGAACGACGCCTAACTGCTCTACGCGTTGTTCATGATGACGTAACTGTGCCGCCACGCTGCAGTATAATGGTGCTCGTAGAAAATGATGCATTGTACAACCGCGAAGGCATAGCGGATACAAATGTAGGACTGTATTTGAACAAAGGTGTCTGCGTAGCTAGGGGTCTTGTTCACTTGACGAATGGCCGTGCAGATGTCCTACTCACAAATTTCTCCAATGAGCTTCACCATATCGCTCAAGGCACGGCTATCGCCTATTTACACGACTTCTGTATGGCGTCCAAACTAATCAGCTTAACGACATCAACCACTCGACCAGTGGCCTGCAACATCGACACATCCGTGACCGTCAATCAGAGCCTTCCGGACAGTCAGAAGAAACAGATTTACGCCTTGGTAAAAGAATTCTCTGATTGCTTTTCAAGTACCTCGAAGGTCCAGTGCACGTCGATCACGAAACAGAATTATAACGGAAGGCGACACGAGGCCTATATGCCAGCATCCATATCGGGTGTCACAGAAAGAACGGGAAATTATCAAGAAGCAAGTGGAGGAGATGCTTTCTGATGATGTCATCCAGCCTTCGAATAGTCCATGGGCGTCTCCCGTAGTACTCGTTAAGAAGAAAGACAACACACTTAGATTCTGCGTCGACTACAGAAAACTGAACAGTGTAACTAAACGAGATGTCTACCCCTTGCCACGTATCGACGATACACTAGATCGGTTGCGATCCGCAAAGTTTTTCTCCTCCTTAGATCTGAAAAGCGGATATTGGCAAATAGAGTTCGACGAGCGGGACCGTGAAAAAACGGCATTCGTAACACCAGATGGCCTCTACGAATTCAAAGCGCTTCCATTCGGCCTCTGTTCCGCACCAGCGACGTTCCAGCGAATGATGGACACTGTCCTCGCCGGATTGAAATGGCAGTCATGCCTAGTGTATTTGGATGACGTGGTGGTATTCCCTGCAACGTTGGACAAACATCTAGAGCGACTACGCACAGTATTAGAAGCCATCCGGTCAGCAAAATTGACAATCAAACCCGAAAAATGCCACTTCAGCTTCGAAGAGGTGCGATTCCTTGGACATGTCATTAGTTCCGAGGGTGTTCGTCCCGATCCCGAAAAAACAGCCGCTGTTCAGAGGTTCCCTACACCCAGAGACAAAAAGTCAGTGCGTCGACTTTTGGGTTCATGTGCCTATTATAGACGATTTGTGGAAAACTTCTCAAAGATTGCGGAACCTCTTACAAAACTGACAAAAGACGACGTGCCCTTCACGTGAGAAAGCGAACAACAGAAAGCTTTTGACGAATTAAGGAAACGAATACAGGGTTCACCAATACTTGCCCATTTTGATGAGACAGCCAACACAGAAGTCCATACCGATGCCAGCAATGTCGGCCTCGGCGCCATCCTTGTCCAGTGGCAAAATGGTCAAGAGAAAGTGTTGACCTATGCCAGCCGCAAACTATCAAAAGCTGAGGCAAACTACTCTGCAACTGAAAAAGAGTGCCTCGCAGTCATCTGGGCCATAAACAAGTTTCGACCCTACCTTTATGGTAGACCGTTCAGAGCTGTCAGTGACCACCATGCTCTATGCTGGCTAGCAAATCTCAAAGACCCGTCAGGTCGACTAGCAAGATGGAGCCTTAGGCTGCAGGAGTATGATATTACGGTCGTGTACAAATCGGGAAGGAAACACAGCGATGCCGACTGCCTGTCACGCTCTCCCGTCGATCCAAGTGTACCTGAAGAGGAAGACTTCCCGTTTCTAGGCGTTGTCGACACATCCAAAATCGCTCAACTACAACGAGATGACCCGGATTTGCTGGCACTTATACAACACCTGCAGGGTCTCGACGTTCAAGTCCCTCGCATAATCTCCAGAAGGCTCTCCGCGTTCTGCCTTCGAGGAAGTGTCCTTTACAGGAGGAACTTAGAACCTAATGGTGAAACGTTTTTACTAGTCGTGCCCACAGCCATGCGAGAGGAAATTATGCACGCATGCCACTACGAGCCAACATCTGGACACATGGGTGTGAGCCGAACATTCGCCAGGATTCGCCTGAAATACTATTGGCCTAAGTTGCTCGCATCAGTGCAGCGCTACGTGAAAACTTGTCGTCAATGTCAACGGTGCAAAACTCCACCCGTAAAACCAGGCGGTCTTCTCCAGCCAATAGACCCTCCAGATGCCCCATTCCAACAAGTCGACATGGACTTCCTAGGACCTTTGCCGACATCGCGTGCAGGCAAGAAATGGATAGTCGTAGCCACAGACTGTCCCACCCGTTATGCTGAAACTGACTCTCTATACAGTGCGACAGCTGCCGAAGTCGCCAAGTTCTTTGTGAACAACATAGTGCTCAGACATGGTTCGCCCACCGTCGTTATTACGGATCGGGGCACAGGATTTACTGCAGACCTTATGCAATGTCTGATGCGCATGACAAATACCGATCACAGAAAAACAACGGCGTATCACCCTCAGTCAAATGGCTTAACCGAACGCCTCAACAGAACTTTGACCGACATGCTATCAGTGTATGTTGATGTTGAACATAAACAGTGGGACGAAATATTACCCTACGTAACATTCGCATATAATACAGCCGTTCAAGAAACAACCCACGTTGCCCCTTTCGAACTAGTATTCGGCCGAAGAGTGACCACTCCACTGGATGCCATGTTACCACTACAGGACGAAAGCAGCTATCCACCTGACTTAGATGACTTCTTGCAAAGAGCCGAAGAAGCACGGCCAATGGCAAGATACCGAATACGCCACCAACAGCACGTCGATTCTAGTCGCTACAACAAGCGACGCAGTGCCACACTTTATCATCCCGGTGACAAAGTGTGGATATGGATACCAGTGCGCCGCCGCGGACTCTCTGAAAAGCTTCGTTGCCGATACTTCGGCCCTTATGAAGTACTCAACCGTATCAGCAACATCACTTATGAAGTTAGATCCGCTGGACACGTGAGTTCAAGACGCCGCAATCCCACGGAAGTGGTCCACGTAGTCCGCATGAAGCCCTATCATGCCAGATCGTCGGAAAACGAGTGAGAGTGCGGGTGTATCTTTTCACTGTCTTAAGCATCGGGACGATGCGTCTGAGGAGGGGGGCAATGCTGCGACAGGTTCGCCACATTCAAGTAGCCCGCCACAATCATCGTGGCACCAGCACCAGCAAGACCCGGCTCGGCTGACATGCGCCACGCGTTCGCACGTTCACCAACGAGGAAGAGGAAGATAGTCGGATCTGTGCCACATTAGTACCACCGCAGTTGAGACACCTGAGATTTATATGGGTTCTGGGTCACTGTGGATTAAGATTAAATCAATTGGCCGATTCCTTAGCACGAGCCGCACTTGATGGGCCAGTTTTCTCCATACTGCCAGATGTAGAATATATCACGGCTATAAGATATCGAAAATCAGCAATCTCCACTGATACGATAGAAAAAGTAATTACATGGACAGACTATAACCACCTCATGTTTCCATGGCAACCCGACTGGAGTCAGTCCAGAAAGCTCGAAGTCCTAATTACTAAATTTCGATGTCGTGTCCCCCCCTAAACCTGTATCTACACAGAGCTGGTCATACAACATCACCCCTCTGCGCATTCTGCGGAGAAATGGAATCATTAGATCATTATTTTTTGTATTGTCGCCGCTACGAGATACTTAGAAAAAGGTTACTAGTTATGCCATTTCGGAAAATAGGCCTTACATATACGGCGGAAATGGCGCTAAGCTTTGGCGCCTCAGCTTTGGGACATTGCCACAGGGATGCTTTCGATGCCGTTTGCGATTATATTCAGGCAACCAAGCGTATACCTTTGTGATCTTCAATAAAAAAAATTATTTATTACTCCCACGGGCAGAGTGAAGTAAACGCAGCTGAGTGGTAAACATAACACCTCAAATCTCAAAATTGCTCAACTTGATTTTTTTTCGTTTGCTCTTTTTATGTTGTTTTTATTTTTACATTAGTCTTATTATAATACCAATTCATTACACATAGTTAAAATGATCACAGAAAAACTGCACTACACTTTCTTGGCCAATCCCCCTGAGTGGGTATGAGCCAACCTCCCAGGGAAACGAAACAAAAAAAAACTGTGCCACTCGGCTACTCGAACTTAACGACCATAGTTTTTAGAATCGTGGGCACAAGTTCGCCCTAGTAAAGACGCTTGTTTTCTTAACCTGTCGGCGTCAGCATCGGCGTCAGCATATATATATATATATATATATATATATATATATATATATTCATATATATATTCATATATATATTTATATATATATATATATATATATGTGAGATAGAAAAAGGTGACTGCCAATTTTCTCTGTGCGGGTAAGTCCAGAGGCACCGTCTACGTGAAGCCAGGGCCAAAGGGGTGTGTTGCCTCTGCCGGTGGGCCTTGAAGGTCCAATCACCTAGCGTCCGCTGAACCCCCAGGGTCCCCTTTCAGGACTCACTGACCGCGCCACCTCCGCAGTCCCTCTGCCTCGCTGGGAACCCTTACTTACGTTCAACGAAATAACAAAGCACTTCTATCTGTCAAAAAGTGTATTCCCTCTCCCACACCCTGCCTTGTGCAGGGCGCAGGCAGTCAAACATAGACTATTGCAAGCTAGTGCGTATCCTAACCCTGCGGTTCTGCATGTCACCTACCCTGAACGGTATCCAAGTGCGGAAAGCCCCGCTTGTGGACTGTTAGCAACATTCAACCATGTGCCTTGAAAATGTGAAGCCAACGGCCCCGCTCTGAGTGAGGACAGGTGGGCTGCGCTCTTACGCAGCCCCGAACTTAAGGATCAAACCCTGGCTGTCTAGAGTGCTCGTGAACTGGCTGCCAAGCTCGGCTTGACGGTCCCTACGTGGGCTTAGCCGGGTGGCACGGGGTCTCCCATGCGTCTTCTCAGGACCAAAATAAAGTTCTAATAAATCAATCAATCAATAAGTCATCTCTTTTCCCCAAACATAGCGAAGCCCCGCACGGCTAGGCGTGGGAGGGAGTCGAAACTCACACGTTAGCTCGGGTCCGTGGTGTCGCTGCACACGAAACGCCTGCATAAGCAGACACTCTTGTTGGGACAGTGCCTTTCTGTACGACCCACTTAACGTTGCTTTCAAAACAATGAGTTACAATTGTCATCGTTTGTAAGGATATGTTTCTTGAAAGCTCATGTTTGGACATAGCTGAGATGTCATTTCGAGGATATCGGGAGTTCGGGGGGGGGGGCAGTATAATTGGTTAATCACTATGTACAAACAAGTAGGAGTGCACATAATCTCGCACGTTGAAAGTGAACTGTTTTAGGCGTGTCAAACATATCCTTTAGGTGTGTCTGTGGTATTTGGCTGAAGCGATATGGGAAGAACTGAAGCACTACTTGTGATGTGTGGATTTGCACTGAGTATGTTAATGCACGATCAATTGATCTTCAGCACAATGGCTTGGCTGCTGTGGCTTTAAAACAACAGAGACTCTTAAATTGTATTTATAGTGCTGATGGTGCTGTTTCCAATATATTTGTTCATATAAATAACTCACTGTAAAACATTCTCACAGTATCACATTTGCATGCAACGTATTCTGCACTGTTTTAAACAGGTTCTTAAGAACTGTGTGGGCCTGTACTACAGTCCAAGAACGACGTGACAAGTTTTTCTGTGTACCCTATGCTATATCCCGTGCAAGCTACTAATTAACTACCTTGTGTAATGCAACCGTTATCATCTTTCATAATCAGAAATTTTTATTCTTTCCATAAAAACTGGTTATTGCGATTGAATATATAGGTAAATTCCCGGAGTCAAGAAATGAATTGGGACCTCCTATGCAAGCTAAAATATAAGAAAAATGTGACATTTGCACCAATGGAAAGGAGGAAATTTACAATGTGAATTCTGAGAACATTGCGAAAAAGAATTTCAATACTTATTATAACAACAACGAAACATTCAATATACTGGAAAGAGAAAAAAGGTTTGCCATATATACAAAAATAAAGTTGACAAAAAATACTTTTAGGGACTGTGTAAACAAAAAGTTAATTAGTGTTGTACTGATTAAGAAAAAAAACGTTTTAAGTCTTAGACAAATAACCCTAAAGTAATTGATTTTAAGACAGGTGGCAATGAGTTTCATAGGAAAAATGAACTGAAATGAGCGGTTTGTTTCCCCTAGTTTATATTCTTGGCAAAATTAAGTTTTTGTGTTAAGGTAATCTTGGGTTGTTAGGGTTAAAAAACGAAGAAGAAGGGATGACGGAGATGGGGTATCTATTATTATAGTGCTTCAATAGCCAGATGGCCAGATTATATTTTACTGTGTCGTGAGCTGTAAGAGTATTTTACGCGTAGAACAACTGTTTGGAACTCTTGTTCGGTGATGTTGAAGTCATCTGTCGTCCTCTTCGACGATCCGCTCCAAGCACATACAGAGTTCGCGCCCAAGTAAGTGATTACTTGTCTGACATTTTGGCTCATGCGATCCTACCGATGCTATTCACAGTGCTTCGTGCGATTTTCAGTGCCCTTCCACCAGCGAACACTCTACGGACGTTCTCACAAAACATCGTCTCAGCGAATACATCAGAAATCACTCTCACCACAAAAACCATCTCAGCTGTAATCTGTCCTCCTCCTTCACTGCCCGCTCCGACCATGGACAGAGCTTTAGCCCCGATTAATCATTACTCATCTGAACCTTTGTGTTTTGTGACCCTACCGATGCTCATCACAGCGTTTCGGGTGGTCATGAGCGTCTTCCTACTAGCAATCACCCTACTGCAGGTCTCATAAAACATCGTCTCAGCAATTACCTAAGCATTCACTCCTGCCACAGAAGTAATCTTTCCTCAGAGATCTGTCGTCGTCCTCGACGACCCGCTTCGAGCACGGACAGAGCATCAGCCATGCTTACTGATTACTCGTTTGAACCTCTGGCTCTTGTGATCATACTGATGCTATTAACGGTGCTTCGTGCTATTGTCAGTGCCTTTCCACTAGCAAACATTCTACGGCAGGTCTCATAAAGCGCAATCTCAGTGATTACCTCAGCATTCACTCTTGCCACACAAACCATCTCAGCAGTCATTTATCAGACAACCCACTCCTTGCCAACCCACTCCTAGCACAGACAGAGCTTCAGCCCTGGTTAGTAATTACTCGTCGGAATCCTTGGCTGTCGTGATCCTCGCGATGCAATCGCAATGCTTCGTGCGAATATCTGCACCCTTCTACTTGCAAACACCCTAGGGCAGATCTCATGAAAAATTGTCTCAGAGATTACTTCAGAACTCACTCCTGCTACAGAAACTATCTAGGCAGTGATCTGTCATCCTCCTTTAAGACTGGCTTAGAGCACAGAGAGAGCTTCAGCCCTAGTTAGTGAATACACGTTGTGGAGATCTGAGGCGCGCCTGCGACCATTTCGCGGTCATTCTGCCGCACGGTCACACCCTTTCGCTTTTCCTGCTCTCGTAAAGGCGCGTGGCAATAGATGGTGCCACGAGCAGGTGCGGCACGTGTTACGTGTGCGCAGAGGGAGATCTCTCTCCTCCGTGGTCCTCGCCGGGTAAGCTCGTGGTTCCTTCGTCAGCGTCCCCTTTGGGAATCACCGGACTGTAGCCTGCCTAGGGGTGGCCTTGGCACCTCGGCAGGCGTGTTTACTTGAGTGCTAGCTTCTGTACGGTACGCTAAGCCCACAGCGGTGCCTAGTGCTTGTAGTGATCGTACCACACTGAGCCACCTTTGCCGTAGGCCTACGCGTACGAGGTTTGCCCTAACATTCGCGACCAGGCCTGGTGGCCATCGTGAGAGTGTGCAGCATAGCTGAGAGGGACCTTTTCCTGACCGGCGTGCCAAAGCTCGACATTGCCAGCTGCGTTGTGCTGGCGGTTTCCCCTTAATATAAACGTCTGCGTGCGGTTGTCTTTGCTCTCCGCGTCCCGGGAGCGGACGTTGTACTGTTGTCCGCGGTGCCGCCAAAAGCAATAAAGTGTCGCGTATTTCTCTATTGTAACACTGTCTGTTTTGCCGCGCCAGGCTAAACGCCTTATTATTTGAGCGCGTGCGGAGAGGTGCGCCATACGTGAGTAGGTGACAGAGTCGCGGCCCTGTGGCTTGCTAAGCATGAACCCGCGGTGATCATCCGCTACGGTGAGTAGCGAGGCCACCACATGTCTGAACTTTCGGCTCATGTGGTTCTAACCATTCTATTCACGGTGCTTCGTGCGCTTATCAGCGCCCATTCATAAGCAAAGACCCTACTGCAGGTCTCATAAAACATCGTCTCAGCAATTACCTCAGCAATCATTCCTGCCACAGAAATCATCTCAGCAGTCTTCTGTACTCCTACTTCACTACCCGCTCCGAGAATAGATAGAGCTTCAGCCTCGGTTAGTGATTACTCGTCTGAACCTTTGCCTCATATGATGCTATCGACGCTATTCACAGTTCTTCGTGTGTTTATGAGCGCCCTTCCACAAGCACGCAGTCTACAGCAGGTCTCGAAAAACATCGTCTCAGTGATTACCTCACCATTCACTCCTGCCACAGAAACTATCTGAGCAGTCATCTCTGATGCTCCTTGGCGACGCACTCCGAGAAAGGACAGAGCTGCAGCCCAGGTTAGATACTACTTGTCTGAAACTTTGAATTTTGTGATCCTACCGATGCTAATCACAGTGCGTCGTGCGGTTATCACTTCCCTACTACAGGCAAACACCCTGCAGCAGGCCTCGTAATACATCGTCTGAGTGAATACGTAATCATTCACTCCTGCCACAGAAACCATCTCAGCAGTCATCGTTCCTCCTTGAATTCACGCTCCAAGCGCGGACACAGCTCCAGCCCCAGTTAGTGATTACTCGTCTGAACCTTTGGCTCTTGTCATTCTATTGATTCTATTCACAGTGCTTCGTGTGATTAACGGCGCCCTTCTACAAGCAAGCACCATGCGTCAGGTCTCATAAAACATCTTGTCAGTGATTACCTGAGCATTCACTCCTGCCACAGAAACCATTTCAGCAGCCCTCTGTCGTCCTCCTTGACGACCCGTTCCGAGCACGGAGAGAGCTTGAGCGCTGGTTCTTGATTATTCATCTGAACCTTTGCATCATGTAATCCTGTCGATGCTATTCACAGAGCTTCGTGCGGTTATCAGCGCTTTTCCACAATTATACACCAAACGGCAGGTAAAAGCTTTACTATACGTGCAGCCGCTAGTGGCCCTACAACCTCAGTCAGCTTCACGACAGGCTCACTATGAATACTCGCTATGTCAATGTCTAAGTTTTAGTGAAATGCTAACAACTTTCTCAATTTGTCAGCTGATTTTCATAAAATATTCGCTCAACATAACTTAGTAGCAGACTCTAATGTCAGAATGATGGTGACAGCGAGGCGGCCTGTACGACGACTGTCTTCGTTTCGTGTATATTTAAAAGAAATAGAAGTGGGAAGGTAACCCTATTCTACATGCACGGAATAAAGCAGAACAATGGTTTCTGTAACTGAATATTTGTGGAATGTGGTCTTCTTCAGCTTGCCATGAAAGAGGAATAAGGTGACCAATAAGAAAAGCTCGTTTTTTGCAAACGCTGTGGTGAATGATAAAGCAAGGTATGATATAGAACTCGAGCCAAAGTTTTGTATTGAGCAGCACTTACGACCTGTAGACGCCTTTGTAATGAGGAGAGTAGTGGGTTAAAGGGTACCAGAAGCGGAGAAGGCTCGCTGCATTGCTGAATGGGCCGGTGTCATTGCGACTACCAGTGATAGGCTACAGATTAAGTGAAGTGCTTTTGTGACTGACACACGCAGCTTCGTCGACTATTTCATCACGAGAAAACTCGGGACGTCGATGACCGTCAAAGAGGAAACCTCTTTGCTCCTGCTGGAGGGGATTTTCCTGGAGAAGGTCTAAAAAGTGGTTAGCAGGCATCTTAAGGCATTCCACAGATGATCAGTTCACGTTGAACACCAAAAGGTCGCTCTTTTACTATGCCAGATATTTATCTCGATCGCCTTCCTCAAAGGTGTAGTGAATGGTACGATGTTACAAATTGAATTCACAGTGATGACCAACAAGACCGAACGACCTCTTTTTCTCTTTGATGTCGATGACCGTCAAAGAGGAAACCTCTTTGCTTCCCGGAGAGGATTTTCCTGCAGAAGGTCTAAAAGTGGTTAGCAAGCATCTTAAGGCATTCTACAGATGACCAGTGCACGTTAAAAACCAAAAGGTCGCTCTTCTGCTATGCCAGATAATTATCTCGATCGCCTTCCTCAAAGTTGTAGTGAATGGTACGATGTTACAAATTGAATTCACCGTGATGACCAACAAGACCGAACGACCTCTTATTGTGGCATCATGATGTTTTTGGATTTCTTCAGAAGCACCTGTAGTCCCTGTGAGAGGTGGACCTATTCGAAAAGAAATATTTTGTGGAAGTATTCTAATTTTTGATGAAGGAAGATATCTTTAGTTTCCAGTGTGAAAGTCCTGCCCATTCGTTTCTGCATGATGAACTTGTGGTTCCTGAGAGTGAGCGTTTGCCTAGTTAGTGCAGCATAATGTAATCCTTCACAGTGCTTAGTACGAGTATGAAAAGACAAAGCGAACGTTAAACTTGCAATTAGTTTTTATTTTTCTACCACAAAAATATCTGTGTGCATCTCACACCAAAAAAAAAAATGGTGATATACGTAGTGGTAATAGGCACAGAAAAGAAACACCACAGCTTTGATGCGTTTTTTGTGTGTACCTGTCGTTTTGCACTGTGTGTTTTGCCAAGCTTCACAAACACGCCGAAGTTCACCCTATCTAAAAAACACAGCAGAAAAAGAATTCAAAGTTGAAAAGAAAAAAAACAGCTATTTATTATGAATACCGCATGTTTTCTATAAAAACTACCTTTCCTTGCTTGAAAGAGCAAGCGAAGGGACATCTATGCATTTTTTATCATGTTTAGTAATTTCCTGGGCCTCTATGATTACGTGCATTGTCCTACATATCTTGTTCTTGCGAGCCCACGTGTCTGATTGAGAGGGGGACAGCGCCCACAATCTCGACAATGAACCCCCAAAGCCCACTCATTGCCCTATCTATATTTTACCTTCGTTCTTTAAGTCGCTCATTGAGGCACTTTTACGTCTGATCAACATATTCAGTACATGGCTGCTTGATCTTATCCTTTGGTGTGGTCCGCAAAATGCTCTTCTCCGCTTGTGAGAGCGCTAGTTCTTTCTAAACCCCCCGCATTGGCTGTGGCGCTAGCTATCGGTGACGCAGGCGTTTCTCTCAAAGCTTGCTCTTTCAGCTTTAGTAAGCTGTCTGCGCCGGTCTCATGAACAGGCTGCAGTCGCTTTCGCTGGATTAGATGCCGATGGCTGGGGGAGACACAGAGCAAAGTATATGACGAACACAAGAAATGCGACGATGATCCCGGCCGCTGTGGTTAAAACCAAGCGAAATCCAGATTTACTCCTGAATTGTGGCTATGTGTGAAAACTCCAGCCGCAATTAGGATGTTGAAAAATTTCGGGGAGATGGAAACACTGATGAAAAAAAAACTGTTCGAACAGGCCCAAAAGAATGGTTAGTAGCAAAAAGCTATGTTTTTGTCAGTATCTTTAAAAAAATTCTCTACATGTGTATTAGATGTGCGCTGTTACACCTGTGTGTAGGAGGTGAAGCAATGTCAAATACGCTTGCGGTAATTTGTCAAAGCCATTTATACACGACTAACTAGCACAACAATAATTTCCTAAGAGGTAGATTGTTTTCCATACATGTGTTTTGTGCATGCGGCGAGTTTGACTGCTCGATTGAAGCAACGAGTATTCGCATAATTCTTCGCTTGCTCTTGCTTATATGGCAACACAAAATTTCATGAATCATTTTATGTGAAGAATTAACGCTTACTGTCTACAAATTCAGTGCCAACTAATTAGGTGCGCTTATGCGTATATTATTATTAGAGATGTATTGAGCACACTTATTTGCGTGTAAAGACATATTCATTTTCACGATATATACACTGTAAAAAAGGGGGAGCAAGAATAGAGAAACGGGCTCCGTTCCTCCTTCAGCGCAGCGACTTCCTCCCTTTCGGGCGCTTTACCCGTCGTTCCCTCTCGCGGCTAGCATCAAAGGAGCAACATTTGTCCTTCAGCGTTCAAGATTCTCCTCAATCATGGGGGCCTTGCGCGCGCGCATGCGCACGCCGAGCTTAGGCGGCCGCGGCCAGTCGCGAGCGATTGCTTTTACCTAAGATTGATGCAAGGAATCCAGGAGAGGCGTTTTTTTTATTGCTGTAAAGTAATATCTCCTCTTTTTTATCGCCAGGCACTCGCAGATGCCCCGCACACTACTGTGTGTGTCTCGTGTTTTTTCATACTACCAATTTGTCACGAATACAAGGTGCTCTGCTTCTAAAGCAGTCTTGCTGCAGGATTACCTTAGAGTGTACAAAAATAGTTCTTTTTTTAGTGTCGACATACTTGGTACGCCTACGCATTTCTAGTTTCGCATGGCACCAACAGCCCTCATGATTTCAGCGAGGTGCATAAAAAAGCATCACACTTAATTTTTCGAAAACCTAGCAAACCCGATAGCACTGTACAGTCCATGCGTGAAAGCACGATCATATACAATTGATAGAGTTATACGGGCCACTACCACCACATGGATGTCCTTTGCAGTTTACCCACCTTCGAATACGGCCTCCATGGCCAGAAGCGGAACGTGCGTCCTTCAGCATAGTCACACAACACCCAATAATCTAGGCTACCACGGCAGGTGAAAGCACTTTGGGAAACAGGCTGCGAAATTTCACTGGGTGTTTATTCGTCAGACTAGGTTACAACCATCAGAAAGGTTTTAAACATCATCACACCTTCCCTTTCGTGAAAATACAATCAATGACTTCTGTCAGGTAAACCAAATTCTCAATCACATCTGTTTCGAATTGCCCATGCCAGCACTGAGAGGTAAGACGAAATTATGCACGCGTGCAGTATGCCTTTCTCATTCATGATTCTCCTTTTTCGTGAGAAACTCAACACAAAATGCACTTCTAGCAACACCTGTCCACAGCAGGTAAGTACTAACACTCACTCACTTTTGTGAAAAGAGTATTCCAAATCCAGAATAATAGTACCACCGCAGCCACAGCGCTAACAACAAAATTGTGGCAAGCACTATGACTGCAAATTGACACACGACGCGAATCGCGAGAGGGATCTGAAGCAGAAAAGTATGTAGGCACAACATGCTATAACATTGTAGTAACCTAACGCACTGCAGCGATAGTTCCTCCACTCAAGTACTAGAGCTGCCGCGACGCCAACAGCCACTGCCATAGCTCACGAAAAATACCGTCGGGTGGGTGCGAGGTCATCGCTTATTTTTCTCGCAAGACTCGCGTTGTAACGTACGTATACACTGCTGGGACGGTCGTTACAACATCAAGAACATTGTCATTGAAGGGCTAGCGGTGCAATGTATCCATTGCTTACGGTCACACTTGTGGTGAGTACGTAAGAAGAATATAAGCAAACGTTAACACGAAGCGACTTAATGAGGTCAACGTGACCACAGAACACCTACCACGACGGAGAATAAGTCTTCTCTGCATGCTGCGCTCTCTCCGAGTAATAAGAAAAAGAATAAAAAAGACGTAACCTCCAAATGGGTAGCGCGCGGCAAGCGTTTGCATTCTCGAAGGTTCCAAGAAAAAATAACTGTGGCAGTGGTCGAGAGATAGCGCAGCGTTCGGATTGCCATGGGCATTCTATGCAAGCCCTACTGAAACGTTCCGTATGAAATCTTACAGAAAACATATAGACTCCGTACGGAGGAGGAGAAGGAGGAGGAAGGGAAGAAATGAAAAGCAAGGAGGTCAACCAGACGCACGTCCAATTTGCTACCCTGCACTGGGGGAAGGGGTGAGGGGATGAAAGGAGAAGAGAGAGAGAGAAGTGAAGGGCAACGTGTGTGTAGATGTGACCTTGTCCATTGCATGCTTATAAGCGGTCGCGTAGTCCGGTCGTCTTTAGAAAACTTAGCAGTTCTCGCGTCGCTTAGCTGCCCTGCAACGCGTACAGCCATGAACTAAGGATCATCTCTTCGGAGAAAGGTCTACTGTCTAGTGTCTCTAACGTTTCGCGTAGCAAGTTGCGTTCGCTCGAAAAACGTTCACATGAACACAGTAGATTTCTATTGTCTCGTCAGTGTCACACGATTCACATCGGGAGCTATCCACCATTCCTATGCGAAAGGAGTACGCCTTTGTAAAAGCCACTCCAAACCAGAGGCGGCATAGTAAAGTTGCATCCTGGCGGGAGAGGTCCGATAGAACTTGAAGCTTTCTCGATGAGTGCAATTCGTGTAGGCGGCAGTTCCTGACTCTGGGGTCACTCAGCCAAGTTTCCGACATGGTGTTAGCGAACGAGTGAGGCACCTTGCCGCATCGATTCTCGATAATGAAGTTGGGGTTCTCTGGGCGTCCGCGTGGGCGGATCGGGCAGCATTATCAGCAAGGTCTTTACCGACAATACCGCAATGTCCCGGTAACCACTGGAACACCACGTCATGTCCTTTCGATAAAAGTTCGTGAATCACTTCTCTTATTTCATTCACTAGTTGTTGATGCTCCCTTTGTCGTAAAGCTGATTGCAAGCTCTAAAGAGATGCCAAGGAGTCGCAGAACACATGCCATTTTTGAGGTCGGGCTTTCGCGATATAAAGTATAGCAGCACGTAAGGCGGCAAGCTCTGCTGCTGTGGTTGTCTTCCTATGCGACAGTTTGAGCTTTAGAGTGACCTGGTACGCCGGGATGACAACAGCACCTGTGGAGCTGTCAGCCGAGACCGATTCATCAGGGCAAATGTGTGTCCTCTGGCCGTACTTTTGTTGAGTAGCGACAATGTCACCTGTCTTAGGACCACTGTTGAATGACGGCTCTTGTTCGCTATTTTCGGAATAGTGAGGCACACCTGTGGTTGTTGTAGGCACTACAGAGGTGACGCTGGTCTTGTTGCTGGCATTCTTTATGGGCAAAAATATTCTTTGAAAACATAGCTTGTGGTCTTTGAAGTGGCAACACTGCAACATGGTGACCAGGAACTCGGCAGAGGTGTCTTATGTGGGCTCTCAAATTGTCAGTGGTGATGTATGTTGGAATGGGATGCTCTCTTGCGATCATAATTGCCCCGTAGGTTGAGGTGCATCGCGGCAATCTCAAGCACACGCGTAGTACTTGTCCTTGCAGACTTTCGATTGTGTGGATGTTCGTCTTGCGCGTACTTGCCAGTAACGACCAGCTGTAGCGCAAAAATCCCAGAAACAGTGCCTTGTATAGCTGCATCATTGACCTTATGGATGTGCCCCAAGATTTTCCGCAGAGGAACCACGTTATATGGACGATGGAAGGTAGCTTTCTCTTCAGGTAATTGCAGTGGGCGTTCCACGAAAGGTCCCTGTCAATAATCACACCCAGGAAGCGATGGTTTTTCTAGTATGAAATATTTTGTTTCATGGCTCTGTGAGTAAATATTGTTTCATGGCTCTGCGAGTAAACGCAACCAATGCACATTTCTCCGTTGAGATGGAAAGGCCTTTCTTGCGGAGATATGAGCATGTCAGGGTGGCAGCCTGCTGGACTCTTGCACGTACTTGTACACGAGTTACAGCCGAAGCCCATAGACAAATATCGTCAGCATATATGGATATGATGATAGTACTTGGCAAAATTTCACGAAGTCCTACCACCACGAGGTTAAATAAAGTTGGACTTAATACGGCGCCCTGGGGGACGCCACGGGAGGTGTAATAGTTGGTGGTAGGCCCATCTTAGGTTTGTACAAAAAAAGGACCTTCTCCTCAAATAATCCTGGATTCATTGGAACATCCGACCACTGATTTCAACAGCTTCCAACGACTCTAGGATGGCTTTATGTTGTACGTTATTATAAGCCCCTTTGTCGTCGAGGAAGAGTGCCAGTGGTATGCACTTGAGGCTCTTCTGTTGCTGGATAAATGCTGTGAGATCAATCACGTTGTCAAGAGGTGACCCACCTCAACGAAATCCCGTCATGCAGTTTGGATATACGTTGTAGCGCTCGAGGTACCATTCTAGGCGTGTAAGTATCATCTTTTCCTTGACTTTTCCTCCGCAACTTGCGAGGGCAACAGGGCGAAATGATGTCAATTCAAATAGTGACTTTCATGCTCTGAGTAGTGGGACAAGTCGACTTATCTTCCAATCCTGGGGAACAATTCCCGCCTGCTATGAAAGGTTGAACTGTCCCCTTGCCTCCTGTTGAAGGTTGGCTAGAGCGGCGTAGCTGTTGCCATCGGGTCCTGGTGAAGATGATCGTCGGGAAGCTGCCAAAGATGCGTCAAATTCTTCTATTTTGAAAAGATTGTCCATTTCGGAGATGCACGGTTCAGGGATAACACTCCTAATGGTGCCAGCGGACAAGGCGGACACACTAGCGATTCGCGTACAAAACTCATTTGCCACTTCAAGTTGGGTGTGGCCTAAATATAGGGCTAAAGCGATGAAAGGATGTCTTTGTTGGGGAGTCGAGCGCAGGCCACGAATAGTGCTTCAGATGCGTGACAGCGGCTATCGGGGATCCAATGATTCGTAGAATGATTTGCAACGTTCCTGTTCAAGTTTGTCTAAACGTCGTTGGACTTTTTTCTGTATACGTCGTGCCAGTCTCCAGTCGCATATTGCTTTCGTCCGCCTGTATCTTCTTTCCGCCCTTCGGCAAAGCACGCACAGTTTTTCCAGTTCAACGTCGAAATATGAATGCTTTACGGTGAATGGGAGGAGACAGGAAGCTTCCCTCATTGGCTCTTTGATGACATCCTCCAAGTTCTGGTCAGGGTCTTCACGGCATGTTTTTTCCATGAGTCGCTGAAATTTGGACCAAGCAATTCTTCGTTTTGTGGTCTTAGGAGAGGAGTTAGTAGGACCCCTTATTCGCAAATAGGTTGGAATGTGGTCACTCCCATGCATTTCATTGTCTGCAAACCAGCGCACTTGTGACCGGAAGTTTCTGCATACCAGAGTCAAATCAAGGCAACTGCAGTACGTAAGGCCCCGCAGGTAGGTAGGAACGCCATCATTTAGGAAACATAGGTCATACTTGGAGGCGAATGACACGAGGTTTCTTCCTTTGGCGTTGATCGTCGAACTAACCCAGATTAAGTGATGTGCGTTGAAGTCTCCAATTATTACCCATAGGCCCGTAGTTGTTGTCAGTATGTCTCGTTGTCGGCCTTGTTCAAATCGTCCGGATGGTGATATAAAGACACCAATGAGTGTGAATGACACTTTTGCCTTTTTAACACGTAAGCAGACATATTGACTGTCGTCATGCGGTTGAACTGCGTGAGGCACATATGTGAAATCTGTGCGAATGTAAACAACCACGTTGCTGCGTTCCTCGCACGTTGAAGAAACGAAAGATTCATACCCTGATAGTGTAGGAGGTTGTTGCACATTTGGTTCACATATAACTATTATAGGAATACGATTCATGAGTATACAATGACGGAATGAAGAGATGCGGAATTCCAGGCATCTCGCGTTTCACTGCATTATCGACGCTTGTCGTACCTCGTTGTGGAAGGAGAAAATTGGTCGAGCCATGGTTGCTACTAGAGACTTGCAAATACTGGACTTAGAGCATCCAGTACTTGTAGTGCAGTCTGAGCGAGTGGAGACTTCAGGCTGCTGCACAGCTTTCGCATGGCATCCAGCCGTGTTCGGACCATTCTGATGACTGCTGTGTCCTCCTTAGGCAGCTTGTCAGCGGCTGGCTGGAGTGATGTGACTGACGATGTGCGCTTGGGATTTGCAAATGGCTGTGATTTCGGTAATGAAGGCCAAACTGATTCATCTGCAACAGTGCTGCTCGTTGGTTTGTTGACCGCGCTGGCCGCCTTCGGTCTGGGAGGCAAGGACGGTGGAAGAGAAAGGTGGTGGAGTGGCGCTTTCGATGCAGCGTCTGCGGCATTCTTTGATGAACTGTGGCGATGATGACGCCTCTTTCGAACGGTTCGGCAGCCTCTTGATTCGGCAAATTTTCTCTGACCATTTGTTTCAATACCGCTATTTCTCTTAAAATTTTGGGGCATTCTTTTGACGAAGCTGCCTGTGACCCATGACAATTCGAGCATTTGAGGGTAGTTGCTTCGCAGTCATCCGCAGAATGGGCTTCCGCGCAGCGAGAACACACCGTCCTATTGTCGCATACGCTTCTCACGTGGCCCATCTTCATGCACTTATAACACTGTGAGGGCTTCGGTACGAAAGGTCGCACAGAATGCCGTAAAATGGCCCACCTTTACGTGTGAAGGAAGAGAGTTGCCCTTGAACATGATCTTCAAGCAGCGTGAGTGTCCCAAACGAACAACTTTTGTGATGACGCTGGCTTCATTTGCCGGTTTGACCAGAACATCAAAGTCGGAGCTGGCGACGGCAGTAACCACATCGTAGATGACTGCAGTGACGACGTTAGAGCTCACAGGATTGTAGGAGTGAACTTTCATTCCCCCCAGCTCGTTGACGTTGCGCAGTATATTAAGTGCCGCAGCATGCAAATCGTCGTTAGCCAATATGTTCTGACGCGTGTTCACTCTGATGCCTGTGGTCTCGTTTGGCACGAGTCCTTCCAGCATCACCGAAACAGACTGCCTTTTGAGGCGCTTCATGTTATCGTCCGGTACCTCAGGCACAAAAAGGATAGTGTTTGTCACGGGTCTCCTTCGCACTTTGTCGTTCAACGTACTCGATGACGAAGATGTTCTGACGTTCTGCCTCTTCGCTTTACGTCTCAGCATCAGCTTAAAATCGTTTTCGTCGGAAGGCTCTTCGCTGCTCATTGGGTAAACAAGAGCGCCCTCGCCGTCGTAGTCGCTGTAGAGTCCCGTACGCTTCCTGGATGTGGCTACCACCGACGCTGCCATGACTGGCGGACGTCAGTGGGGGTCCACGTCCATCACCGACGGACACGGATGTGATATTCGCGAAGTTCACTTATAATTAGGTAAAAATAGAGAGCACCTACTGAAACAGCGATCTGCTAAGCAATCACTTCGTCTTCGTCGCGACTCCGTACGAATCCTTTACGAGCTATACGGAAAAGTTGTGGATTTTTATGGACGCATATGGAAGTTGTATGGCACATACGGAAAACTTCTAAAAAGTATGTGGAATGTTACGGAAAATATATGGAACATACGCAAAATTTTCTATGGAAGATACAGATTGATACTGATATCATTTCGTATATACGGAAGATTACTTACGGAAGACGTGGAAAGATGTGGAAGTATGGAAAGCTTTACGAAGTATACGGAAACTTCCTTAAGGAAGTTATACAGAGAATACGAAAGCATTTTTTCAGAAATATGGAAATATAAGGAGTGCGAGCAGACTAATAAAACTGGAGATGTTAGTATCACTAGATTCAAAAAGCAGTCTGTACTACGAATACCATTTGATTCGTGGTGGTGGTCACCGCGGCCAGAAAAAGTATAGTATTGTGATTCTACATGATGTCAATGTCAAAAATTCAGAATGAAATGGGCGCAATTATGAAGAAGGAAATTGTAGAGTGATAAAAAAGTAGAGATATACAAAAATAATAGGTCCCGTGCTAAAATGTTAAGCACATCAACGAAAAAAAAACGTCTACAGCACGAGCGCTCACTTGCAACGTTTATTCCTTGTGTTATTCCTGTATAAAACATGCTAATTGCCTAAATAAATACACATAGATATTTTATATCTCAGAATAAATGGTCACCAAGAGCCGAGATGACCCACTTAATCAGTATACACACAGACAATTAAAAACCAAAAGCAACACGGCATGCGCGGCGTGACAAAAAACTAAATAGCAAAATGAACGTCTCATGTTTATTCAGGCTTTCTAGAACGCGAAGTAACAGATGAACACCTGGTATCTTGTGGTGTGACCGCACACATGTCGAGCTACTCGGTTATTAGCTTTCATGCAAATTATCTATCAAGATAGCAAATTTAAACTACAGATGCATGAAGCAAAATTGCCTCTCTGCTTTACTTTACGATAGGCAGACAATCTTCATGCACATGAATAATGCCTCTGTGAAGTGCACAGGAAAGTGAAATGGAACAGAAAAAAAGAGAGGAAGAAGACAAAAGAAGGCAGGTAGCTCAACCAGGTTAATGACTTGCAGCCCTACAGCATAGGTAGGGGTACAGGGAGTGGTCAGAAAAATAATTAATTATGAGAGCACAACTGATATGCAAGGAAAAATAATGGTGCTTATCATTGATGCATGGATGGTCGTGTATAGAGCTGTGTCGTTTTAAGATTTTCAAAAGCATTGTTTCAGCCCACCGTGCAGATTATGCTTCAATTGTAGTGCTATATAAGACACAACTTATGGGCCAGCCCTAATGAGTAAGAGGAGTGTAGATGAAACAATTGCTTTAAAATATATCATGGCTGCATGGACTCATACAAGCAATGTAAAGCGCAATAAAGTGAGGACGCATGAGCTTCTCTTGACGCTTCAGTTCTAATGGATGCTTCAACTGACCTGCAAAGAAATTTAACCCATGTGTGTGTGTGCAACATTGTCCATTATAAACTATCTATATGCATACCTAGAATTCCAACTGCGAATGAAGCTACGTAGCCCGCCACAACTCTTCCTTTTATTAGGTGCAATTTTTCAAACAATGAACATTGTTCATTTTCTGTCGCTTGACTTTGTGCCCGCAATTCTTGGTTTGGCTCGATCACAATAGTGCAGTCCTTATTTTGGAGAAATCAAAAAACGTCAACCAAAATATACTTTAGAACTGCTTATCGGTGATATTGCCTTCCCCCAACTGCCACAGCTTGCGATGAGTCATGGCAAGTCTCACGCATACCTAGGACCTACCCTTGAAGAAGAAGCTGGTCCGGCTGTAAATTTCTGAGTTTTTTCTGAAATAAATTTTGGTTAGAGTTTTCTCACTTCTCGAGTCCTTTCACAATCAAGCAGGTCCAACGTTCCCCATAGTCTTTAATTTTGTTAGATTATGAAGTAAATTTAAAACGTAATAAGTAAATAAAAATACTTATAACTGTTGTGCGAAAAACACAGTCCCACATGCGTACTTGAACGCAATATTGCTGTTAATTTGTTTTAGTACCTAACGCATTAGAAAAGATAGCAGTACATAAATAACAGGGAAAAAACTAAAAAGATAATTGAGACTTAGCGACTTCGAACCTGCGCCGCTGAATCGTGCTCGCCTACGTGAACTGAGTGCGTTAGCTTGCTATGCCATGCGCGCCGTAGGGTGACGGTTCATTTAGGATATATATAAAAATTTGCTGTTTACACGCTATGTGTTTGCATATTCATGTACGATATGCGATTGTATCTATTATAACGTGCATATGTTTTGTGATTGTATCTACGTCACATTCTTTTCGCATGTCTTTCAACTTTAGATTGCCGCCTCTCGCGGATGCAAACAAGTATTTTTACGCGCACACACAAGCTTGAGCAGTTGAAGGTTGTTGGCGGGGCTCTCCTGCGATTTAGTCGGCCACTACAGAAAATTAGGGTGATATGCCATTAATCCCTGCATCTAGCTGTGTTCCACTTAGTATCTCTCTCGCTCGATGACAAATACTGATGATACTCATATAGTTTTGCGTTTTTGTTTTTTTTTATTTCTATATAGTGTGCGTCTTGAGCGTACAGTGTGAAACTTGTTTACACATATGTTCTTTGTACGTCCCAGATATGTAACCCCAACTCCTTTTTTGGCCCTTGGGCTGTAAGTATGAATAAATAAAAAATAATAAAATCGAGCGTGGGGCGCGACGCTAATGCGCACGACCATGCCTCGCGTGGCGGTGACATCAGCTGATTGCGCCGGCCGGCTTGCTTCGATTTGCTTCAGAGCAAAGAAATGTCATGCCCTGAAAGGTCGCGTACTGCACTATGTCCAAATGTTACTGCTTTGTAGACATCCTATGATTATTTGAGAATTGATAACTCTTATACGACTACAATCGAGCTTTGCGTCGGGGATACGCACCGAATGTGAAGCCACACTAAGTCTGTCATAGAAGCAGTAGGAGGCTGTCTTCTGCTAGAACAAAAAACAAAACAAAACAAAGACCTGCAAAAATTATCATAATTTGTAACTTCTTGCTTGAATAACCATTTATCACTTTTAAAGTTTTTTTCCAGATAACATATACGTTTTTCCAGTTTATTGCAGCGACAGATGCTTTTTTTTATTTTCCTCACACTGGTATTCACGTCAAATCCATCCACAGCTAAAGCCACATGTTTCTTGTCTTCTTTGTTTCCGTGGGCATGCCGTTTTGGTGCGTCTCTCATGTGTTCGCGCTGCTACACACGACAGTACGAAATATTAAATTTACGCAAGAAAGCGCCGTTCCTCGTTTGTGTGATGTGCAAAGATTGCGCGCTATTCCCGCGGTTTTTCGAGTGCGGATCATGTGCGAGTCGTCCAAGGAATCGGCAGGTTGTGCGGGCGCTCGAAGCATTCAGAGATGACGGCTGGCGCCTGTGGTCGCTTCCCTCAGGACAGTGTGAAAGATACTAAAGGTAAGGGGGACACTTTTTATATAGACTAAGTATGCCACTCAGTGCAAGTGTGTTGCCGCACTCGAACGAGGCGTCGTGAAACGGCAGCCTTACGCACCTTTGCGAGTGCGGTTACCCATTTCCTTTGACAACGCTAACGCCAGCAGAGCCGTAGCGCTTCGGCGCGGCCTTACTGGAGCTGAATCGCGACAACTTCGGCAACATGCATGTATATGTTGATCAATTTTTTCATATGTGCAATGTAGTGAGGAAGGTGCACAAGGCGCTTGCTACGTTGTTGATTAAACAAAGCCTACGGTGCCATTTGATGGGAAGCAGCATTTTGTTCACGTTCGCGGGCGATAAAATTTGTAACTTGGCTCAATTCACATAGCCAATCGCCTAAGTGGGTTGATAACCATACGTTCACGGTAGAGCGTAATTATGCCCCTGAACAGTGGCGTATGCTTGTTATAAGATATAATGTGTGTGCCTACTGTAGAGAGAGAGGTGTTCGTGCAATCTGTGTGTGTACCTGCAAGACGCCTTTGCTTGTAACTAATAATGTACCGGCCAGCACCTACGTTGTATGCCTGACTGAAGAAAACTTGCAAGCAAAATGTGAGATTTTATAATCTGCCAAAGTTGCTTTTTATAAAATAATACACTGCCAACATGTTCAAAATATGTTTCGCTGTTGTGTGGCAGTGGTGCGGTTATCAGTGATCGCTGTTGTGTAGTTGCTGATGCAAGCATTTATAGTTTTGATGCATTCATATTTCTCATCTAACTCATGAGGTGTTCGGCTGTTTCAGCACAAACAAGGCAAAAAGAGAAGAAAGACGGGTAATGGCAGGACCAGTAGTGCCGACTTTTGTTTGCAGGAGAATACCCATGTTGGTGTATTTATTGCGACAGCTTTTGTGTCTTGACTTTTTGCCCAATTTACGCAACGACACAGTTGTTAGCAATATGAGAGAGAACACTGAAATTAGCTTTTAAAGATCATGGTGACTAAATGCCTAGTAATTCACAGCACAAATTAGGAACAAAAAACATCAGTATGAGCAGTGTGGGACGAGTACAGTCTGTCATCTGAAAAATGTATTGTGCAAAACGTTGCCTGAGCAAGAAACCTCTCTATGTTTGCAAACAATGTGACGTCACTTCGAGCACCATGCCAGTCATTCCCTTCCTCGGTGCAAGCACTGGTTGGAAAGAAAGTTGTTGGTGACGATCCTGATAGCCCAATGAGATGTATACGATTCTAAACCTGTAGCCTAATATATACGTAATTCTTTGTGCAGTTCCATCGCTGCATCTGACACCTACAAATCATTTGCATATTCGCATTGCTCCCTTAGGATCTAACACACAAACTTGTAATGCGCATTGTCACTTCATGAATATCGAGCGGTGAAGGTACTGAGTATATGTGAAACAAGAATCTTTGCTTGTTACATGAAGACATATGAGGCCTTCGATAAAACTAGTTATACCTTTAATGGGCTTGCGTACTCGTCGGGGCAATGCATGCATGCAGCTTCAGCAAATGGTATATTCCAGCCTGGTTACCATGCAAGTTTTGTTCTGCACACAGCACAACCATCGAAATGTACCCACTCGCAGATGATCGCGTCAAGTGCAGATTTACCTTGACTAAAATGTCGAATCAAGTTTTTTCAACAACTGGTAGCTGCCACAAGTGCTAACGTCTTCGCAAACAAGACACATTGTAATTCACACTGTACACACCACACTCAATATTCTCAGTGGAACCAATATTCTCGATACCTTTCAATGCACATTACATGCTACAATCAACTGAGCACATTTGAAGACTATGCCACTGTTCCTCGCACAGCCCACCACGTGTGTTCACTTCTTCAAGATAAACAGACAGCGCGGAAAATATTTTACCACACAGTTTACCACACAGCTAGGTGTTTGCTGACGCATACTACAGCCAATGTCGACCTTGTAACGTGAAGTGTAAACTTTCAAAAATAAAACTTGCCCCAAACATCGCATGACTGTACCACGCTGAGCCACCAGTGGGAGTGTTTTTCCAGCCACACCTTTTACGTGTGCCAGTGACATCATGCTGTGACGTACCTCGGTAGGGGCCCATCGCCGCATACTTTATGTGAATGAGGGTCCTGTTAGAGAAGACAGGCATTGTTGATTTCGTAACTTGTTCATTTCCAACTGTACCTTCATTTACACGAGTTGTCCGACTGATATTCAGGCAAACTTTTGTGCAATAAATTATACAGTTAGCGCTTTGTGCTTGCCCCATACTCTTGTTACTGGTCTTTCTCATTGTTACTTTGCACTGTTCATTACTGCTCACCTACATAAATTAGCCAAGCTTGCCGCTGTTTTGCCCAAGATGCAGCTGGCAAGTGCGATAGTGTTTATAACTCTAAATTCTCAAGCAAAACTTCTCATTTCATGATCAGTTAGTTGCATTCATATCAGTACATTATAAGTAATCATTGATTAAACATGAATCCGTGTTCTTTCACATATTGCTCAAAACTTTAAATATCATTATGAATGGTGTTTATAAAAAACATGGGTTTTAGCTAAACTTCGTGCTGTTTTCTTGAACAGCTGACAAAACACTATCACATGCTTACTTGCCATGAATTGTATTGTGTTTGAAGTACAATGCGATTTTTCATCAGACTGCCAGTAACACTTCACATTGCAAGAACATTTATTAACCATGGATTGAATAATTTTTAAGAACGGAAAGAAAAAAGCGGCGGGCTGGGATACTTACTTGATATTAGCATCTGTTTTGCTACCCAGTGCATTATCATGCAAATTCCTATAGAGTGGTTACGCGTCTTGCATGTGTGTCTGTAAACCAAGAACTTTGGGTAGAACTATATTTGTCTTACAAATGGTGTCAGGACTGTGGAGGCTGTAGGGCTGCTTAGCCAATATGAATGGTGGAATCTCTGGACATGTGTTCAATCATGCTGCATCAGCTGCTTTGTGCTTTCACGGCATCTTTATAGATGTGGTAGGTGAGTAAAGCAAGCAGGTTTTAACGCAGACAAAAATATAATTTGGCAGCACCTCTTGTGCATGCCTTACATCCGAAGTATATCAAATATTTATCTTGCAACTTGTGGCCTGTAATTTCTAAAAAGACACTTCTTTTTGCTTTATATTTGAGTCTTGATGCTTTGACAGCAATATAAATGTGTTTGACAGAAAGTGTTCTTGAACAAATAACTGATCTCAGTAATGGCAAACCACCCTTCATACTTGGTCCTTAGCATAAGCTTGCACATGTCTATAGCAGATTCAATTGTTCAATTTTTGCTGTGTTGATAATGGGCAAGTAGCAAAGGCTAGTTTAGATTGGAGTGGTCGGTGACGTCTGTTTAGGCTGAGCCATATTACTTTGCAACCAGAGTTACTTGTGGCCACATATACAATAAAGCCATATGACGTTCATTTTAAATGAGATTACCATATCACATTTCACTGCATCTTATTATGTGTCGAACAAATGCAGATATATTTAGCTTGTCACTATAAAGGGATCCTAAAGCCAACACGAGGTTGAAATTTAGTCGTGGTGTTGCAGCTTAACTTGGCTTACACAACGGTGAATGAAGAATGCACTACACGCACGACAATGCCAAGAATCTGATGAACGTTGTTATGGAAAGTCGTAACATTTTCGTAGTTTGTTAATGCAGGAGCCTTGCCTCCCACTGGTGCCAGCAGCTTCTGCTGGGAAATGTGACCGCCAGGTAAAGTACCTGAATTGTGAATGAAAGTTTCATTTTTAGCATGCAATCGTTATAGTTATATATATTTTAATTAATTTGATATCATCACTACTGGAGCATTTGTATGCAGGGAGCCATTTCCGCTGTGTCTACCTAGAAGAGTGTCTGTTAAGGGGGCCACTGATTGGATAATGCTGAAAAGCGACCAGTTCTGTTACTGTTTTTTGTACTCAGGCTCATGTCATTTTCATGTTGCAATGCTCTCAAAACTCCCAGCAGATAAGGGAAAGACTAAATGCTTTTCAAGGCCATGAGCACAAGCTCCGGGAATATGCTTCTGGGTGCACTTTTTGGAGGCTGTGCATGAACTCCGATAACATTATGCCTCGCTAAGCCTCATATTTTTTTCATTTGACATCGCCACTGCAGCATCTGCATGCTGTTGGTCTTGAAATGTATTATGTTGTCTTGTACTAGCATGAACGGAGAATCTGTCAGGCGTATATAGCATGACTGTGAACTTGGCGAAAAATCTTTCATTGTAGAAAATTATAATATGCTTCTCGCTGGTTAACGCAGGTGGCTCCTCCAAGAGGGGACCTTCTAGATGCATCTACTCTGGAAGGTGATGGCCAGGTAAAGCACCTAATTTGCAGAAAAAATATGAGGAGTTTGCATTCATATTATTTACTGTTTGTTACCAACTTTTCAACATTACAGTGTGTGTTCCTACGTATGTTAACGCTGAAGTTACTTTTGAAAGTAGCATAAGAATATCCAATTATCATAGCTGCAGATTTGCAAAAAAGTAATTGTACGAGGCTGGTCAGAGCGAAACACAATTGAAACGAAAAGCACCTTTTCAAACAATTTTTTTCAAAAATCTCTGTAACAAAGTTTATTTGCCTCATTAACCGTTTGCTGCGAATATTTCATGATTGGTCAAGAACTAGTGGAGGTATCTGGTTTTGTCATGTGCTTCAAGAACTTTCTGTAATGTCTCTACGAGCCTGCTAAAAGCTATACAATTCATTAAAGATGCAAGGGGGGAATGTTTTGTCAGGACATGGCCACGACTTCGAGTGTGCATAGTAAAATGCCATTGCTTTTTCCCACTGTGTATAATGTACATGAGTATGGCTCACTGTGTAATGTTAGCAGACTATAGGATCCTCAAGCATCTCTTATTGGCGCTGCAACTGGGTCGAGACAGACAGCGCATCTGGCAAAGAAAATGTGACCTGAGCATATATATGATGTGTGTTTTACCTTCCCTACCTCTATTCCATGCATATGCAGAGCTCTAGCACTGCACTTGTAGCGCCGCACAATGTGCCACTTGAAGAAGATCTCCCAGCTAAACAGGCACTTTGAGAAGTAAATGTAATCACAGCAAGAAATTTTATTATTCACGTTTGAGATGCGGAGCAGACGCCATGACGCCCGACTTAACACGAAATACAGTTTCGAAGTCTGAGACATTGATGTTTTAGGACAGTATGCATTGAGGTAAGCTACGTTCTGTCATATGTTAAAAATACCTGATGGTCTACACGCACAGCAAAATGAAACCACACTCTCGATCAATGTTCTACGTTATCAGCTACGCAAAACATGTAATTGTTGTTTTGATGTTCACGGTAGCAGTAGCAGACAAAAACTGTCGTGAATGAACTTTCACAGTGTGAAAAAAAGGAAGAAATGAAAATTGAAAAACAGGATAAGGTTAGAGTTATGTCCTCTGTACTGCTGGAGCATCACCCACTGACTTAACCGTGAGGCAGCTAGCTCAGTTTTAACCGCTGCGAAGTTGAACTCCCCCCCCCCCCTCTTTTACAGCGTTGATCTTTCGGCGAAGTTGAAGTGCTTCCCCCCCTCCCGTTTTCGGCATTGATCCTTCAACAACATGCTGGCAGCCTCAAAGAGTGAGCACAGGCCTAGCTTGCTCTGTATGAAAAGGTCTGCTTCTAAACTCTTTGCCATGTATAAATACAAGACTTAACTGAGTTGTTCATAGCAGTGTCTGCTATTTGCGAGATACGTTTTCTCTCCAAGCCCGGGGGATGATTGATGACCCCTTTAACTATATATACTTCTGACTTGCAAATGCCTATGTGTTGTTCCACATAGTTGGTTGCCTGACAGCTCAGCCCATACACAAACACTCATGCAATTGGTAACACTTAAATAAATTGAAATATGGCACAAGATTGAAATTGATTGTAAGGAGGCAGTTTACATATTTTTCAATGAGTTGACACTATCTACCTATCTAGTTAGCGCCAGTCACAGATAAGTCTCCTTAGTAAAAAAATCACAATTATTTTCCTTCGGTAGCACTTTTGCATGGTGTCTCATGGTTCTATAGTTGATACATACAGGTGACACAGATTGGTACTGTAAAAACTTCTTAATTAGAACAATTCAGTTTGGTATGACTATGCTATCATACTAGGCAAAAGAGGAATAAAATTTTCAGCTTTCCCCTTGCCACTCATTGTGCTAATGAAAGCTTAACTTGTGTATAGGTAATTCGCTAAAGAGGTGTCCCTGCCTATCTTGTTTCGCCGTTATCATTGTAATTTGCCATTCTATGTGCCATTTTAAGGGGCTCTAAAGATACAAGTTTTCTCTTATTGGTAAATTACTCGTTTACCGTACCAAAGTCTCCACGCGTGCCGGGAGAAGATGCCTATTATAGTTAAGGGATAAAAATGTGCAAAAGGAAAACGTGGGTGACAAAGCCACATGAAAGTTTCCACACAAGTTACGGCGACATCATATATGTTGACGGAATGAGTGGATTGTCTACCATGAAAGGTAGACAATTATTACACCAAGTCGCTTGGCGCCTGTGGCTAAAATATAAAGAAAAACTTAGATCTATGACATCGCCCCTGAAGATTTAGGCAGGAAATTCAAAACAAACTTTCCCCATTGATATTTTTCATCAAATATTAAACATATAATAGTTAAGCTCAAGGCAGTTGGGTTTTGAGAGTATAGTTTATCAATGTAGGCTAATTACTCTTTTGACACGTGTACCTGCATCATAGTTTATTTTGACATCCATTCTATGAGATGTTATGTGGCACTTTTGGTCAACTGAAATGAAGTGGCTCACTTTGTTGCGAATCGCAATCTGGCTTTTTTTCCTGTGGTAAACATATCACAGTTATTTTTGCTTTAGTCTCGCAATAGGTACAACTAAAAAAATTACATTTGTTTTGTGCGTTTGGAATGGCATGGGTGCCATGCACAGCCATTGTTTTAAACTCCAACTTGATTTGATGTGACTGTCGCACTTTATTTTGACTTATTGCATATCAGCCTGTCATGTGTTTTGAGAATTTCATGCTTGCCACTAATGATAGCATAAGTATTTAGCCACAGCAGTTGCAGTAGACTTGTTTTACTTTAGCTGCGTGGGCAGCTGCGCACCTACCTTCAATGTGGCATGTTTATTTGTAGCGACCTCATTGATCGCAATATATACACATTATTTTTTTACTTTGTGCAATTCCCGAGCTATGTCGTAAAATGCTACAAAAGTTCTTAAGGACGAAGAGCAATTTCACCATAGTCTGCATGCTGTCTTGAAACACTCAAAGTGCATCATGGTGGGTGAACAGTCTTTTGCTCAGCATCTTACTGGCAAAAAATATTTCCCTATAGGAGTAAAAATTAAGCCAGTCTCACATAAAGAGACAGTTTGGCAGCAGCACAGCAAAGAAAATAGCGAGCTCCCACAATAATTCCTAGCTGACATGCAAAGTTTTGAGACATTATAAAAAAGTTTCCATTCTCTGTTCTTTGTATTGGTGAATACTTGGGTGAAGCCGAAATATTTGAAAGAGTAGTCCTGAAAATATTTGTCTTTGTATTACATTCTGGGTGAGGTGATGGGGAATTTTTCGTCACTGTGGTGGGATTTTTGTAGCAGGGTTTACATATACTGGAGTTATAGGAACTTCATTGTCATTCCGATTTTTCTTGTGCAGGTCAACCTTGACCCAGGTATTTTCGTAGGTCAAGATAAATGAAAGCGGCTGCTGCAGGAGCCAAAGTACTGCCTCTTTGTGCGAGAGACCGCCAAGGCTATGTGGGGCATCAAAAAATTGTACAACTATAGTAAAACTGGTTCCCACGCCGGTGGTTTATCATCAAGGAGAGAGGCCCTGCTCTTCCAGAAAGAAGAGCGCTATTTACAGTAAAATTGCTGGCACTGCGAAGTGAATGGCATTTTTTTCTGACCTTTAGTTTTGAAAAGATCTCTCTGAGATTCAGCATACCAATAACCTCCTTTTTTGTATTGTTAAAGGGGTTGCACATAACATAATCATTCGACCATTCCTAGTTAGACATTGGAACTGAATGTAGAGATTATGCACACGAAAACTTGAGTATGAAGAGAGCATTCAACACCAAATTGATATGTTTTTGTAGCCATCTCCTGGCCTCTACCACTGGCCCCAATCACATCATTGGCGCAACTTGTGAAATCGGTAAATGTGGGACAACTGCTGTGTCATTTACGGCATAACTGTTTGCACTCTTAAGTCAATTAAGCTGGGCATTGTTGCGCTTGACCGTCATTCAAAGGTGGCGTTTTTTTAGCCATTATTTCCTTCAGTTGTCAATGCAAACAAAGAGTAATATCAAAGCCTGCACACACAGAAATTATATCTGGTAGAGCAAATAATGCATGGTGACTGTGTTGCATTTCTGGCTTGTGCACTCCAATGCCTTATAGTTCGTAGTTAGAAAATTGACACATCTTGCTGCATGAATGTGAAGTATTGCTCATTTTGTTACCAATGGAACTTGCAGCATTTTGTGATTTTGTAATCTGGCTGTGATAGGGCACTGATGTAACCGTTTTTTGTAGGAATTGAAAGGTTTCTAAATCTTATTGTTTTGATGTTACATGGCAATCTTGCCAATAAGGTCATTCTTATCTTTAGTTTGGTATACATTACTATCATACTCACCAGATTGTGCATATTCTGTGTATCTGAATTCAAAGGGTCGATCGTTTGTGGTAAGAATAAGATTAAACATAAGATTAAATAAGATTACAGCATTAACAGGA
Organism: Rhipicephalus microplus; assembly: GCF_043290135.1. Taxonomy (NCBI): domain Eukaryota; kingdom Metazoa; phylum Arthropoda; class Arachnida; order Ixodida; family Ixodidae; genus Rhipicephalus; species Rhipicephalus microplus. The sequence goes on from NC_134704.1 coordinate 207,156,491, forward strand.
GGAAGTGTGCTTGCACGTGCACCCTCAAAAAAAGCAAATATATTTTTGTTTTGGCTCTAGCTGCTTTAAAGTTACATGGCAATCTTGCCAAAAAGGTGCTCTCTAATTTTTGTTTTTAGTTTGATAAACACGATTGCCACACTAACTTGGTTGTGGATCTTCTTTGTATCTTTTTTCTGTAAAGTATGCTGCAGGCTTTGAGCTTATCTGCCTGAATTCATGAAGGCCCTTCACTAATCGTGTAGGGGATGCTGTCTTGTTTTTAGGGCTTTGTGGTCCAACCTATGAAAAACTACATCATTGAGGAAAGTAATACCTGCCTTGTCATCTAAAAGCTTATTAATTGAGGAGTCCTCACTAAAGGCTTCATTAATGGTTCTTGAGCATGAGGATGTGCGAGCTACTTCTGTGCATGGACCATTCCTGGCCCTTATTGAGCACTTGATTGAATGCTGGCCGACATGATGTTTTCTTTCAAATGTGTGCAGTCACCTACCTGTGGAAAAACCTCTTTGTGATAACTGTGCAGTTGTTCTTATTTACTTAAGTGCTATATATGGCAATTCGTCATTCTCTTCAGTCCTAATTGTCTTCTGTAAAAAGCTCTAGTCTGACAGCATTCATTTGAGATTTATTGCAGATGCGTTCGACCTGTATGTCAACGCACATCCGACTACGGCAACGAAGGCTGAGCACCAGAGATGCGTCAACAGGCACCTCGCAGACACGCCTAAAGTGCTGAAACAATAAATTGCAGTCTCAACTGTATGATCAGTTAACCTTCATCATAAGCATTTATTTACCATATTTTTGCCTGGCATATAAATATGATTGTGAGACCTGAGCTTGCACACATGGGCAGAACGTATTATCATTGGGGCTTGTAGTAAAAAGTGTAAAATTAAGAATGAGAATGTTAAATGATATTGCATATATATTGCTAACATAGGAAATAATTAACAGGCATCATGCAAGTCAACATACAAACGAACACTTTTCACTTAAGCTTGATGCGAAAATCTTGCAGAAATACAACTCCGCATTACAAAACACGCAATAGACATGAATTGATTCTTTATGAACTATACTAACTCTGAAGCTAAACATATAATTTGCAGCACAACATATAATGGCTTTACCAAGCTTTCTTACCCTCGCTGCATGCCTCCAAATACACATGTGTCTCCTTTCAGTGATATATATGTTGATACTTATGCATTTTTCTATGCTGTGGAACTAAACATGCCATTGTGATGGTTCAATATGTGACAGAAAACTGAAATTCGTGGATGTATCATATCCGCATCCAATGGCAATCCATATCTCCGCATCATGCGGAAGCCTTATGCCAGCATCTTATGGCAACCCTTATCTCCGCATTAGGCCGATAGCCTTTTGTCCGCATTTTAAGGAAATCGATATCTCCATATCTTAACGGATCTCCATATAATATGGTGATATAGCGATCTATATTCCGATAGGTCCATCTCTGCGGACTCCATATATACGGAAATTTTCAATAGGGTACACTTTGTGAACATGCGAGAAATAAATACAGCAAGCCTAGCATGCACTCTTCAGGTGAGGACTCTGCAATATCCGTGTCTTTCAGAGTGAATGTCGCCTTGCTGGCCGAATGAAACCTACATTCTCAGTCGTTCTCCTTCGCGATGTTTTTCTCCCCACAGGTTCGTCTGCTTGTTTTTATAATCATTTCATTCAATATCAAGCTCAGCGGGACCATTCTTTGTAACTTCCAGTGCCGTGTACTCCTTATCAGTCGAGAATCGATGCATTTGCTAAGCCTACTCGCTTCGCTAACCTGACGTCAGCCATGTTGATTCTCATAAGGAGGAACATGTTTCTTCGTGGCAAAGGGAGCAACGTGTCTTTATTTAAAGATGAACAGTTGGGACATCGCCGTTCTTCCCTAAATGAAGAGAACTTCACTCCATTTTAAGAGAGTATATATATATTTATATTTATATATATATATATATATATATATTTGTATATATAGTCAGGTAGATCCTCAGTGAGCGGTCACAACGTGGTTTTTTGGAGCGGTCACAACGTTGGTTTATTTCGACGTTTCGGCCTGGAGTCTGGCCTTCATCAGTATATATAGAAATGAGAAGAGTGGTGGGTTAAAGGCTAACAGAAGCGAAGAAGGCTCGCTGCATTGCAGATTGCGCTGGTGTCATTCCGACTACTAGTGTTGGGCTTGCGATATATATATATATATATATATATATATATATATATATATATATATATATATATATATACTTATATATATATATACATATATATATATATATACATATATATATATATATATATGCAGCTGGAAATTCTGTGGTTAGGCTGCAGCACTGTACAGGAGACAATTCTGCTAGGTATGTGCTATCGGCCAATGGACAATAACCCATATTTCGCACAAGATTTAAACAATATACTCAACCAGCTAACTACTAAATATCCTACCGCGCATATCCTACTTTTTGGTGACTTTAGTTTTCCTGACATCGATTGGCAAGATGCCAACCAATTAATAACAGGCCACTCCAGAACGAAAGAATTTATTAACGTCTGCTTAAATTTTAACCTAACACAGCTAATAACAGAACCTACACGTATTGCTGGTGAAACTTCTAATATTCTGGATCTAATAATAACAACTCAACCTGAAAGCTTGTCACATATTGCGCTTCTTCCTGAGAAGCGAGCACCAATTTAGTTATGCTGTTTTTGAATTCGTCCTGAAACTACGCAAACCGTGCAGTAAAACTATACGTCTGTATGACAAGGGGGATTACAACGCAATAAACGCTGAACTCGAAGCCTTCCTACCTCATTTTGATACAGAAGTGAACGATCAGTGAACGATAACTGGTTAATTTTGAAGAATAAATTAAACAGCTAACAAACAAGTTTATCCCCAGTACCACCTTTCGTTTTAATCAACAAAATTCATGGTTTTCTAAACATATTTAAAGCGACGTGAAAATAAAAAAACGACTTTTTTGTGCAGCTAAACACGCAGCTACCACCAGCGCTGGGGATAGGTATAAAGAAGCTAAAACTTTTTATTATGTTGCCATTCGAACCACAAAAAAAACACTTTTTTATACTGATCTTCCGAAGATCTTGGTAAATACCCTTAGGAAGTTTTGGGAAGTAATTAACCCTAAGAGAATTACAGGTATTCATTTGAATAATCCTTCGGACGAAGAAGTAAGTGATTGTGAATGCGCAGAAGTTTTTAACTCAGCATTCGCTTCCGTGTTCACAAACGAAACTAACAGCCCCCTTTCAAATTTTGCGTCTAGCATCATCTCTGTAATGCCCAGTATTGATTTCGTGACTTCCGGAATAATATTGTTAATAGACAAACTCAATCTCTCTTCTTCAGCGGGATCAGACGATATCACCTCGAAATTTCTGAAAAATACCGAGCACATGTCTGCCATAAACTTATCACTATTGTTCTGTCAGTCATTATCCACAGGTAACCTACGAGTAAACTGGAAACTAGGAAAGGTTATTCCAGTCTTCAAATCAGGCGATAGATCATGTCCTCTCAATTATCGCCCCATTTCCTTAACAAGCGTGCCTTGCAAGCTCATGGAGCACGTCATATACACCGAAATTATGCACTTCTTGGACTCTAATAGCTTTTTTCATTCCGCACACCATGGATTTCGAAAAAATTTTTCCTGTGAAACCCAACTTGCCCTTTTCGTTCATGATCTGCACACTAACCTGTACAATAACATACAGACTGACGCTATCTTTCTTGAATTTGCAAAGGCATTTGACAAAGTACCCCACAACCGCCTGATGTTAAAACTATCGAAATTATACTTAGGCCCTAAACTTTTAACTTGGACGAGAATTTTTTGACGAATCGTTACCAATTCGTTACCATTAATGGACATAACTTTTACCCTCTGGCAGTAACATGAGGCGTCCTGCAAGGATCTGTTCTTAGACCCCTATATTTCCTAATATACATTAACGATCTACCTTTTCATGTATTCAGCAATATTCGTATGTTTGCAGACGATTGCGTTATATACCGTACTATTACTAACACATCACCCAAATTGCTTACCAGATGACATTAACCATGTGCTTAACTGGTACAATCGTTGGCTAATGACGCTAAATCCTAATAAATGCAAGTCCCTCTCGTTTCACTGTCGGCGCAGCCCCCTCACCTATTCTTATCTAATCGGTAAAGTTGCATTGCAAATGTCATCACATGCAAGTACTTGGGAGTCACTTTTAGTAACGATTTATCATGGCGAGTCCACATTACCAATATCATATCATCAACTAACAGATCGCTTGGGTTCCTAAAGCGGCAGTTACGTCATGCTCCCCCACCTGTAAAACCTCAATCTTATAAATTTTTAATTCGCACCCAACTTGAATACGCGTCGCCTATAGGCAGCCCTCATCATGCATACTTAACCGAAGCATTAGAATCACTCCAGAATAGAGCAGCTAGATTCATTCATTCCTCGTATTCATATAACATGAGTGTTTCATCTATTAAACAAAAATCCAATCTTTCAAACTTTAAAATTCGTCGCCGAGTTTCCAGCCTCATTTTGTTCCACAAGCTCTATTACAGTCAACTCGGCCACCCGCCCTATATCTTGCCTCCTGCAGGCAAGTCTCACTGTGCTACTCATTCCTTTCATGTCGGTCAGCCACATGCCCGTACCACGACATTTTCCGCCTCCTTCTTTTTTCGTGCAGCTTCCGGCTGGAATGGCCTTTCCACTGATCTCGCTACCATAATGTGTCACTCCACAATTACACGAATTGTCACTCATTTCTTTTCAATTTGAATACATTACATTGTTCCTCTTTGTGCCACTGGTTCTCACTTTGTTTTCTCCTTTTTTTTGCAACGTGTTACGCCGGTAATATGTATTGTGATACTGCACATGTATTATTTTATTTCTCTATTGCTTACCCCTGTTCATACTTAAACCCATCCTGCATGTGTGTTAAGTTTGTTGTATGTTTCCAACCCCTTATGTAATACCCCTCTAGAGGGTCTTTAAGGTAATAAAGTGAAAGTGAAAGTGAATTATATATATATGTATCATGTGACAATTATCACTAATGACTTTCGTAAAGAGTCGCGCTTACGCATCATATATTACTTCATGTTGAAAAATTAGGATGGGAGCTGACAAATGAAAACACGTAATAAAATAAGCAGGATGGAAAGTGGAAATGCCTCAGACAGGCTGGCCGACATTTGGATAGGGGGAGCTATCTTCGTCAAAGACGCTTTTTCATATTTGGCGTGTTAGTTTTAAGGGGGATAGTAGTGACGTCATCTCCTGTGATGGCGCGTGTACAAAGAATTCACAATTGAAAGACTGTGCGGGAAAGCTTTTTCCAAAAAATTGAGCATACTTTAAACCGAGGTTCTATGTACTCCATCCAGTTGAGTAGAAATGCACTCGGCAGCTTCATCAAAAGCGTGACCCTTAAAAATAACAGCGAATAATGACTAATGCTCACATTACCTTACAACGGCTAATGCTTTTAAATACCACTAAATGCAAAATTATCCATTTGTAGCATCACCCTGGCTCATCCACATCGTTCGGCTATGCCATCAATAACATCGACCTCGAGTACGTAACATGATGTCAATATTTCGAAATTCAGCTCACCAATAACCGTTCAATACCAAGAGACTTGTAGGTAAAAACGCAGAAAGTTTTTCAAAGCTCTTGTTATTTAGAATTACTAATATACAAAATATTAGTTAGACACAAGCTAGAGTATGCTTCTTCTGTATGGGATTCTCATTAAAAACATTAAAAACTATCATTGAATGCGTTGTGAATTATGCGTTGCGTTTCATTAACACAAATTATTTCTGCACAGCTTGTATTTCCCTCATAGAATCAGACCTTGTGCTAACAAATTTGAAACACTGAAGAAAAATTTCTCGTCTCTCATCATGAACAATAAAAGATCATGTGCCATATTGATTCACTTAAACAGAAAGTCATCTCAGCACCATTATTCGTGCCATCGCGTCTTGGTAATTAGTATAAAGTTATTTGTTCTTCCTTTCTTCCGCAATAATGTATTTTCAGACTCGTTTTTCCAAAAACAGGATCTGAGTGGAAGCGCCTTCCTCCCTTCAACACCTTTATCAAGGACGCTTCATCTATAAAAGCTGCACTAATTGATTACATCTTCAGCCTATCATAGCTTAGTTTGTTTGAACATATATTTTCAGGAGAATGTTGTATATCTATGTTGCATTTTTGCATTTTAATATTACTCAGCCCCCTCTCTAATGCTTTCATTAGGCCTGAGTGCAAAATAAATGAAATGAAATAAACAACAGTGTGGAAGAACAAAATAACATGCATGCTGACCGCATGACGGCATGATACAACGGTCATATATTAGGAAGCATGAGTGGAATTCCACCTTCGCATGACGCGGTTACAGTGTACTAGTACCGTGGCGCAAACAGGTGAAAGATTGATTATCTCTCCGATATACAGCGCCCTCACCTCACGTCATGGCAAGTCGGTGAAATTTTCCTCTCGCGCGCACTATTTTGTATACCGAAGACCACTCAGCAGACTGCTCCAAACGGGGAATATCGAGCAGCCGTGTTCACTGTGACAAGATGGCAGTGTGCAATACACTACGTATGCTTCACATATTTAAATGCTGGGTGGTGCACATTATTCGGGGTCTTCCGTCAGAATTTAAATAACGCCATGTTGTCAGTTGGGACAAGCATCTGCTTAATGATCTTAGTTCGCTCGGCAGGGCATGTCAAAGGAGGGGGAGGAGGGGCGGCGCTGCCCGTACTGCTCACCTGCGTTCCGTGTTTTAAAACGTTGGCCCAGGTCTTGGTCTCGCCGCGTTGTGGCGTCGTCGAACATATTAAGTTGTCGCCTTGTGGTGGTGGCTGCGTCGGCGGTCACTTGCCGTCGTTACCAGCAGGTGGTGCCGGCTTCGCAGTGTTATTGTCGTCCCGGCTGAGTTGCTTACCGGGAAGGCCCAGACGGCGGCTCTTCTTCTTAGCTAGCGTATTTGTTTTCGTCCCACCCTTGGCGATCATCTTGCTGGTACGGAATTCTGTCGCACACTCTCGCGAGTTTGTCGCATGTTCACCCCCACATACTGTTAAGCCTGTGAGTCCACACCGAACATCCATGCCTCTGAAAAAGACAATCTCTGTCAAGGCCAGCACACGAGCCCGCCTGACGCGAACAACTCAACGGCATCATCACGCGGCGGCGCCGTTCTGTCGCGCGACGCACAGCGATTCCCCTCAGCCCACGAGCTCGTCAAAACAATCGGCGCCTTCGTGTCTTGCGAGACTTATGCAATGTCTGTCGAGGTGGTGGTGAAAACATTTAATAACCATTAAATGGTTACAGAGAGGTGATTGGGTTGGGGCCTTATTGGCATCCTACCCTCACAGCACTAGGTGGAACCCCTATTCCGGGGCTCCATTGGCAAGCAACGCCGCCCGCGCACGTTGAACCAGAGCCTCTTGGGCCTTCAGGTCTTGACAGCCGAGCAGGGCCGCCTCCCAGTCCTCTTTCGTGGGATTGGGGTTGGGGGGGATAGATGGATTAGACTGGCACGCCCAGACGATGTGAAAGGTGTCAGCCACCTCACCACAGAACTGGCACGTGCCATCAAAGGATGAATTGAAATGTTTTAGCACCGCCGGGCACAGTACGGTATTGGTAAACAGTTTTAAAAGGAGGCGCTCGTCAGCGCGATGCAGTCCCTTACAAGGGTCTGGATAGCGCCGGTGCTCCTCCTTGTAGTAATTGGTAATATCTTTGAATGAAAGGGCCGAATTGTCTGATTGTGAGTAGGCTTCCAAAGACAGGGAGATAGCCCGGGAAGAGAGTGTGCGGGCGGCCTGATCGGCCTGTTCGTTACCCCTGAGTCCTTGGTGACCGGGTGCCCAAACCAGATATCGCGGAGTTGGATTAACGTATCGGCAGCTAGGTTCCAGTATGCGCTGAGCAAGCGGTGAAGCCCACCCTAGCTGATAGTTCCGACAGGCCCCTCGTGAGTCGGTGATGATATGTTTAGAAGAGGTATAGGTGAGAGCCAGAGCGATGGCAACCTCCTCCGCGTGTGTTGCGCTGTAGGCTTTGAAAGTGAGCCTGTTTACGGTGTTTGCGTTGTGTATGACTGCGACAGTATACCACCCCCCATGGTGCGGGCCGGCAACGTCCACGTAGCACACGTGTTCCTCTTGACCAAAGCGTCGCTGCAACGCTTCCGCGCGCGCCTGGCGGCGACCACTGTGGTTTTCTTTGGACATGTTGAGGGGAAGGGGTCGGACCCGGAGGGCGCGTCTCCAAGGTTCTGGCACTCTCACCCTTTCCTCAATATAGTAATCGTGTTTGATGTGTATTCGGTCCAAGAGGCGGCGACCAGAATGGGTCTGTGCAAGGCGCGTGTATTGGTTAACGAGGTGGGCTTCTCGAAGTTCCCGGTAGGTATTCACCACGCCTAGGGCCAGAAGTCTCTGGTTGGACATGGTGATAGGGAGGTCGAGAACCCGCTTGATAACTTTACGGTGGATGACCTCAAGTTGATCATCCTCGTGTTTGCGTAGGTGCAAGTAGGGAGTCGAGTAGAGTATTCTACTCGTTACGAAAGCATGGGCAAGCCGCATTGCATCCCTGCTTCGTAATCCGCCCCGCTTGTTGGAGACCCGGCGGACCATACGGCCCACCTGGTCTCCCAGCATGCGAAGTTTGGCTATTGTGGTGTCGGCCTTGCGTTGGTGGTGTATGAAGAGGCCAAGGACGCGGATCTCCTTGGCCTCACGGATCGGTCCCGAGGGAAGACTGATATGGAGCTGAGTTGTGCCCTGAGGGGAGGGACGTACGTGCACAAATTCTGACTTAGCGGGGGCACACTGGAGTCCGCAGTAGGTTGCGTAGTCGTCGACTACAGTCGCTGCTGCTTGCAGGCATGACTCCATGTGACCCAGGTTACCTTGCGTGGCCCAGATCGTGATATCATCCGCGTAAAGAGCGTGATGTATCCTGGTAAAGAAGCCAATTTGGGGGGAAGATGAAGCATGGCTATATTAAATAGGAGGGGAGAGAGGACCGCGCCTTGAGGAGTTCCACTCGAGCCGATGACGTAAGGCCCACGTTCCTCATCTTGTATTCGTATGTAGGCTCGACGGTCTGTAAGAAACTGTCTAACATACTTGAATGTTTTATAACCACAGTTAGTCTGACTGAGGTGGTCAAGGATTACCTCATGCTTCACGTTGTCGAATGCCCCTTTAAGATCCAAGGCCAGGACTACCTTGTCATTGTGGGTGCTTTCAACAGGATCTAATATGTCATGGTGGAGCTGTAGAAGTATATCCTGGGCTGACTTCTGAGGGCGGAATCCAAACATGGTGTCCGCAAAAGTGTGCTGTGTTTCTAGAAACTCGGAGAGTCTGTCGCGCACCATTGTTTCCATCAGCTTGCCGACACAAGACGTGAGGGAGATGGGGCGAAGGTTCTCCACGTCAATAGGTTTACCTGCCTTCGGGATGAAGGTCACGAGAGCTGATTTCCATTCAAGAGGGAGAGGAGTTTCTCCGTCCCAAATGCTATTGATGTATTTGAGGAGCGTGGCGTAGGCTGCGTCGGGAAGATTGGCCAACAGTTTGACCGTAACGTGGTCACGCCCTGGTGCAGTGCCACGCTTCATCTTGCGTAAGGCCGCCTGGAGGTCGTGGAGCTGGAACGGGGTGTCCAACTGCGTGTTCTTTTTGCCTGCGTAGGAGTATGCGGCCGTCCAGGGGTCCTTGGTGGTGCACAGGTATCGGTCCCTGAGCGTGTTTGCCAGCTGTGTTGTCGTTCCTGTAAAGTTGTGCATGACCTTATGTAAGTGACGTTGAGCTTCCGTGCGTGTTTGTGTTGGATCGATGAGAGCGCGAAACAGGCGCCACGTGTTGCGACCAGACATCTGGCGTGCAGCCGTGTTGCACCTGTCCACCCAGTTAGTGTCGGCTAGCTGAGCAGCATATTCCGCAGCTTGCTCCGTGAGTTCTAGGATGCGTTTCTTGAGGCGTCTGTTATGTTTCTGTTTTTTCCATCGTTTGGTGAGGCTGCGGCGGGCCTGCCAAAGATGGAGGAGGTGGTTGTCCACGTCCGTTTGAGTTTCCGTGAGCTGTATCAGCTGTTCGTGTTGTTTCAGTGTAGACGTCAGTGATTTAGACCAGGTGTCGTATCCCGACTGGAGAGGGTCTACAATAGGTAGAGTGGTGCGGAAAGTTGTCCAGTCTGGGATACGAGCTTGTGTAAGTGGGCGTTTTAAGGGACGCATGTACACAGTTGTGTTTAATACACAATGATCACTACCGAGAGTGTCCTGTTTGTTCAGCCAGTCGGCATGGCGTATGTTGCGTGTAATTGTGAGGTCCGGGCAAGTATCTCGTTGAACAGAGTTGCCTACACGTGTTGGGCTGGCGGGATCAGTGTGGAGGGTGAGTCCAAGTGTAGAAAGAAGTTCCGCAAGCTTCCTTCCACGCGTGTCCTCTCGTGGGTAACCCCATAACCTGCTTGGGGCATTGAAGTCGCCGACGATCAGGAGGGGGTCCCGTCTTGCCACCTGCATAGCTTGTGTGAAAGTTTCGCTGAACGTGACGTTCTTAAGCTTTGGGGGACAATAAATGTTTAAAATATGAACAGGTGGGTCAGATCGCCTTATAGGCAGCACCGACACCATTGTGTATGGGAAAGGCGGTGTTGTGGGGGGTGTGACTTCCTGGGCGGTATATTGCTTGTGAACAAGTATACATGTCTCCGGGTTGTGTTGAAATGTAGTGTAATTTGTGAGTTTGACATCCGAGCCGGGTTCCTGAAGGGCAACCACGGCAACGAGGAACTCAAAGGTCTCAAGATAGAGGCGGAAATGAGCTCTTGTGGTTCTTGAGACCTCTGCAGTTCCACTGTGTTAGTAACAACGGCTGAGTTGCTCTGGCTCGCGACCTAGGGTTGGAGGCCATGTTCGGAGATAGAGGGTGGGGTTGTGTTGTTAAGATTACTCAGTTCACCAGCACCCTGTGCTGACGTACTGGAGTCTTCAGAAAAGTCCGACTCATCTGGAGTCACTCTGTTAAATTTTGAGGGGCGATTAACGTCCCTAATTGGCCCTACGCGCTTGAGGACGCGTGGATTGTCTTGTATCCACTTTTGGATAATGTGAGTTACTGTTTGTGTCACCTGTGCGATGACAGTCTCCATATGACGCGCGATGGTGTCGTGGATAATTTTGGGGAGGTCGGCCAATTGTGTTTCTATTGCATTCACCTGGGTCTCCAGGGCCGCGACGCGACTCTCTACAGTAGTAGGAATCTCCCTGTCTGTTATATTTTCCTCTTCGTCGCTCAACGAGGGCTTAGTAGTGAGATTGGTTTTGAGCGAGTCAAGTTCGCTGGCTAGTTTTTCATTCTGAGATCGCAAAAGGGCGAGCTCATGTCTGAGTTTTTGTGTTTCGGTAGTGCTTGTGGCAGAAGAAGGTGGAGAGGAGAGAGAGGAGGGAGAGGAGGCGACCTCCACCCAACTGCCCACCTTGGGTTGGTTGCGTGCAGCGTTGCCAGATGGAGCGCCGAAAGCTGGAGATTCCGCCGCGCCAGGTGGTAGCGTTGCCGTTGCTGCTTTGCCAGGAACTGGCGCTTTGCCAGTTGACCGGTGCTTTGGTTTTGTTGGGGTCCCCGATGTCCTGGACCCTGGTTGCTGAAGCCTGATGAATTTTTCAGTGCATTCGCGGGAGCTGGTGAGGTGCGGACCCCCGCAAACTATGCACGTTGGGTTGCATTCGTGGGGGGCCATCCCCTCAGGACCAGCGCCCACGTTTTGGCCACAAAGGCTGCATCTTTCGGTGACCGGGTTGGGACAGATATCCGCCCGGTGCCCCAGTGCACCACAGCGGTCGCACGCTGGCACTGTCTTCTTGTACTCCTTGACGGGAGTCAGTTCTGCGTTATAGTGGACGAAACGTGAAACCTTCCTTCCCGCGAAAGTCAACACAGCTACGTTGGAGTTCCCCAGCTTGCGCGCATAGACTAGTTCACCGCCACGCCACTGCACGCTATGTTTCAGAGACGCACTGGTTTCGAGGTTGTGCACAGAAATCACGCCGCGACACACATCACCAGTGAGCTTGAGGTGACCGCGAAGCGGCAGCGGTCCTTTGCTGGTGTTGATTTGAAAGTCCGACAGCAGTTTCTGAACCACCTCGTTATTCTGCGTGCCACAGATGATGATGTTTTGCTCCCATTTGGGAGAAATGCTGATGTCATTCATGTGCTGCCTTCCGATGAGTTGGGAAATGGCAGCGCCGAGCTCACCTTGTTGAAACGCTGCCTTGAGGGCTACTGTGATGCGTGGCTTGAGCACGATCACGTAGTCGCCAAGATTCATTCTGACCGTTGGTTTCAGCGTCCACTTGGAGACTGGTGAAGTCTTTTGTGGAGCTTTAGGAGATGGAGCGCGAGCGTCTCCAGAGGCTGAATTGTTGAGAGGAGTTTTCAGTGCAGACGCTCCTTCCGCGTTTCTTCGGCGGCGACGCCGACCCTCGACGAGTTGAAAAATGTCGGCTTGCTCCACCGAAATGGTGGATGGGCCGTCGTCTGATGAATTTGTCGGGATATACGACCACGACAGAGTCGTAGGGTCGTAGCCACGTTGCTCAGGCAGCGCCATGTTGAGGAGTTGACGGAGCGGCGTCTCCGCATCCAGCAGTGGCGGAGCCGCCACCGTGAGGCTTAGCTCGTTCGCTACGTTGTGATGCAAAGTTGCTCGAAGTGGCCGAAAATTGGGCGTACCTGGGTGAGATCGGTGTCCCCAGAATCTTGCTGACTTGGCAGATGCAGTCACACAAGTTTTAGAGCAGCCACATTGAAGAGAGCACGGTTCCAGCCGAAAATCGACGGAGCCGATGAGCGTCGCGTCCGATCACTTCGCGAAGCGCCCGCGTCTCCCATGTCTGTCGACGTTACTTGTCCTTGGCTGCAACCACGCGCAGCGTCTCCGGATTTGATGAGAATTACGCGGCCCAGCGGCGACCCCCATTGGTGGATTCTGATCTCACGGCCAGTGGCGCTTCTGGTTGGACATTTGTTTGCTCAAAGAAACCTCCCAGTGCCTATAAAAAAGCCCTTCGGCGCGTCGCGATCAGTAGACCTATGTGTCAGAGAAGAAAGCTCGGCTCTTCGAGTCTCTAAACTGTCGGCCCCAGTGCCGAATTCGTAACGCCTCTCCTTCTATGCTGTACATAAACCTTGCTTTAACTCACCGTCGTTTCTTCCGCTTGTCTGTCAGCTCTGCACAGAAGCTGTCGCGAGCTGAGAAACCTGCGCTACCAAATGGCTGGTGACCGTATCGGCGGAGATTGGAGCAGTGGCACCTTCGGGTCCGTGTTTGCGTCGCCGTCTTTCGTAACAGTGGTTGGTAGCTGCGGGATCGGCAGCGTCGGCGTCATCGATACGGTGAGTGCCTGATGTTTTCCCCTCAGTTCACCAGACTACTCCAGCAGAGGTTATAGTATATTAGAGAAGGTCTGTGTGAAGCGTTAGAGTGAGCTTTGATAGTTTCAAGCAATGTCGATGCGCTTTGAAACCAAAGTTGATGCGGGGGGTGTACACACGGGAGTGTAGAAAATTGCTTGCACGTCTTGCTAGTAGATTACAGTGGGTACGGCAAGTAGATCTTAAAAGGGGCAAACAGCAAGAGGCTAGTGTGAACGATGAAGAACCTTAAAGTGAAGGAACTTATCAAAAATTTTGTGGAATTCGGCATTAATTTGGGCCGTGCGAAACGAAAGAAAGCGATCCTTGAGATCATAAAGGATGAAGGAGTGTCGGCTGAGAAAGTCGATGACGCCTGGGTGGATATCAAAGCACGCCGCGAGGAGGCTGAAAGGCGAGAAGTTCGCGAGCGTGAGGACGTCGATGAACACGAGCGCCTCGAGTTGAAACAAATATAATTGGCAATCCTACAGGGTTCGCGAGGGCCTACCGTAGCTTCTCCGACAGTACAGGTCATTGGTTATAGAATTCGGGCGCAACTGCCACCTCTCGTAGTAGGCGAGGACATGGCGAATTATCTCGTCAAGTTTGGACACGTCTGTGAGCGAAATGCTTTGAAGCGGTCTCTTTGGGTGCAGAACATGTTAGCTCTTTTTCCCGGCGAAGTGTCCGATGTGATAACATGCTTGTCAAGAGAAGCGTTTGAGAGCTATGACAAGGTTAAAGAAGTGCTCTTAAGACGTTATAAGTTGTCACCCGAGGGTTTCAGGCAGAGGTTCCGGAATGCTAAACAGAGGAGTGAGCCACACGTTGACTTCGCGTTTCGTCTTAAAGCCGAATAATTGAATGGCTCAGGGGCGAAGGCGTTTACGACGATCGCGATAAAGTCGTTGAATGCATTGCATTGGAGCAATTCTACCACTGCATCGAGGAGGATGTCAAACTTTGGCTGCAGGGACAAACTTGGTGAAGTACAGCTAAACAAGACAGCAGAGTTAGCTGAGGAGTATTATACTCGCCGAAAGTTGCAAAACAATGCAGTGCGCATTGAAAAGAATGAAAAGAAAGAGGGCTTTTCAACTACAGAAACCCGCTCCGCACCCTAATTTGAAGAAGGACCCGTCTCTTACGAAGGAAACGGTAGGGGAAAGGCAAATGGAAGCGGTGAAATAGAGTGCGGTTTCTAAACAACGCACTGATACCACACGGGCGTTTGAATCACGGGAGCCGCTAATCTGCTACAACAGCAAATAGGAAGGGCACATTCCGATAAACTGTAAGCAAAAGTTTGCTTTCGCAAAAATCCGAGAATCGCAAAAGAACATGCGGTCCCTACTGAAAAATTCCGTATGAAATCTTAGAGAAAACACATGGACTCCGTACAATTTCCTTAAGAGCTATACGGAAAAGATACGGATTTTTATGAAAACATACGAAAGTTGTAAGGCACACACGGAAAGCTTTTAAGAAAAATATGGAAGGATACGAAATTTATAAGGAACATACAAAAATTTTCTTATGGAAGATATGGAATGATACAGAAGTCATGTGGTATATACGGAATATTACTCACGGAAAATATGGAAAGATGTGGAACTATGGAAAGCTTTATGGAGTGTACGGAAACTTCCTTGAAAAAGTTCTACGGAGCATACGGAAATTTTCCTACGGAAATATGGCAGAATAAGGAGTGCGAGCAGACTAATAAGACCGGAGATGTTCATGTCACTAGATTAAAATGGCAGTTTGAGATACAAATACAATTCGATCCGGGGTGGTGCTACACTGCGTCAAGAAAAAGTAGTGTCATTGTGATTGTATATGATCTCAATGTCGACAATTCAGAAATGAATGGCCGCAAAAATTGAAGAAGAAAAACGTAGAGTGACAAAAAGTTATTATATACCGAAATAATTATTCCCGAGCCAAAAGGACGAGCACATAAACGAAAAAAACGTCTACAGGACGAGCACTCACTTGCAAAGTTTATTCCTTGAGTTGGTCCTCTTAAAAACATGCTAATTCGCGAAATAAAGACGCATAGAAATTTTATATCACACAACAAATGGTGACCACGAGCCAAGACGATCCGCTGAACCAGTATACACACAGCCGATTAAATAACCACAAGCAACACGGCGTGCGCAGCATGACAAAAAAACTAAATGGCAAAATGAACGTCTTGGATCTATTCAGGTTTTCTAGAACGCGAAGTAACAGATGAACACCTAGTATCTTGTAGTGCGAGCGCACAAATGTCGAGCTACTTGGTTATTAGCTTTCATGCAAGTTATAAAGAGGGCAAATTTAAAATACAGATGCAAGAAGCAAAATCGCCTCTCTGCTTTACTTTACGATAGGCAGTGAATCTTCATGCACAAGAATAATTCCTCTGTGAAGTACACAGGAAAATGAAGTAGAACAGAAAAAAAAGAGAGAAAGAAGACAAAAGAAAGGCAGGTAGCTCAACCAGGTTGATGATCTGCTGCCCTACAGCGTAGGTAGGGGTAGAGGGAGTGGTCAGAAAAATAATTAGGTATGAGAGCACAACTGATATGTACGGACACACAATGGTGCTTATCATTGATGCTCGGATGGTCGGGTTTAGAGCTGGGTCGTTTTGAGATTTTCGAAAGCATTGTTTCAGACCACCATGCAGATTACGCTTCAAGTGTAGTGCTACATAAGACACAACTTAAGGGCCAGCTTTAATGAACAAGAAGAATATAGGTGAAACAAATGCTTTAAAATATACCATGGCTGCATGGACGCATACAAGCATTGTAAAGTGCAATAAAGTGAGTACGCATGAGCTTCTCTTGACGCTTCAGTTCTACATGGATGCTTCAACTGTGCTGCACAGAAATTTAACCAACGTCTGTGTGTGCAACATTGTCCATTTTAAACTATCTATATGTATATCTAAAATTCCTACTGCGAGTTAAGCTACGTAGCACTCCATAACTCTTCATTTTATTAAGGGCAGTTTTTCAAACAATCAACATTATTCATTTTCTGTCTCATGCCTTCATGCCCGCAATTTTCGGTTTGGCTCGATCACAATTGTGCAGCCCTTATTTTGGAGGAATCAAAAAACATCAACCAAAATATATTTCGGAACTGCTTCTCGGTGATCTTGCCTTACCTCAACTGCCACAGCTTGAGATGAGTGAGAGCAAGTCTCGTGCATACCTAGGGCCTACCCTTGAAGAAGCTGGTCCGGCTGTGAAATGCTCAGTTTTTGCTCAAATAAATTTTTTGGTTTGACTTTTCTCATTTCTCGAGTCCCTTCACAATCAAGCAGACCCAATGTTCCCCTTAGTCCTTAGTTTTGTTATAATATGAAATAAATATAGAATGTAATATTGAAAATAAATATACTAATAACTGTGCGCAAACAACACAGTCCCCCATACGTACTTGAATGCAATATTGCTTTTATTTTGTTTGGGTAGCTAACGCAATAAAGAGATAGCAATACATAAAGAACATTGAGAAAAAATTCAAAAAATATTGAGACGTGCCGGGATTCAAACCTGCGCCACTCAGTTGTGCTCGCATAGGTGAACTGAGTGCGTTAGCTTGCTAAGCTATTCGCGCAGGACAGTACCAACGCGTTTAGGTTATATTTATAAATTTGTTATTTACACGCTATGTGTTGGCATATTCATGTACGATGTGCGATCGTATCTAATGTTGTGTGCATATGTTTTGTGGTTGTGTCTACGTAACAAGACTTTCGCATGTCTTTCAACAATAGATCGCTGCCCCGTCGCGCATGAAAACAAGTACTTTTACACCAACACAAGCTTGAGCAGTCGAAGGTTGTTTCTCGGGGCTCTCTTGCGATTGAGTCGGCCATCACAGGAAATTAGTGTGATACGCCATTTATCCCTGCATCCAGCTGTATTCCACTTAGTAGCTCTATCGCTTGATGACAAATCTAGTGCGGCGCGCGACGCTATTGCGCATGACCATGCCTCACGTAGCGGCGACAACAGCTGAGTGCGCTGGCGGGCTTGCTTCGATTTGCTTCAGAGCAAAGAAATGTCATGCCTTGAAAGATTGCGTACTGCACTTTGTCAAAATGTTACTGCTTTGTAGTCATCCTTTGATTCATTGAGAATTGATAACTCTGATTGAATGATTTGTGGGGTTTAACGTCCCAAAACCACCAAATTGAATTGATAACTCTGATATGACTACTATGGAGCTTTGCGTCGGCGACATGCACCAAACGTAAAACCGCACTACGTCTGTCGTAGAAGCAGTAGGAGGCTGTGGTCTGCTAGAAAAGAAACAAAACAAAGACCTGCGAAAGTATTCATAAGTTGTAACTTGTTTTTTGAATAACTGTTTATCACTTTTGAAGTTATTTTGCCAGATAACATACATTTTTTTTTCACTTTAGAGCAGCGACAGATGTTTTTTTATGTTCCTCGCACAGATATCCAAGTCAAATTCATTCCCAGCTAAAGCCACACGTTGTTTGTTTTCTTTGTTTCCTTGGTCATGCCGTTTCGGTGCGTCTCTCTTGTGTTCGCGCTACTACACACGAGCGCATGAAATGTTAAATTTACGCAAGGAAGCGCCGTTCCTCGTTCGTGTGATGTGCTAAGATTGCGCCCTATTCCCGTGGTTGTTCGAGTGCGGATCAAGTGCGAGTCGTCCAAGGAATTGCAGGATTGTGCGGGCGCTCGAAGGACTGCGAGGTGACGGCTGACGCCTGTGGTCGCTTCCCTCAGGACACTGTGAAAGAAACTAAAGGTAAGGGGGACACTTTTTTATGTAGACTAAGTATGCCACTCAGTGCAAGTGTGTGTTGCCGCACTCGAACGAGGCGTCGTGAAACGGCAGCCTTACGCGCCTTTGCGAGTGCGGTTACCAATTCGCTTTGACAACGCTAACGCCAGCAGAGCCGTAGCGCTTCGGCGCGGCCTTACTGGAGCTGATTCGCGACAACTGCGGCAACATGCAAGTGTATGGTGATCAATTTTTTCATTAGTGCAATGTAGTGAGGAGGACGCACACGGCGCTTGCTACGTTGTTGATTAAGCGAAGCCTGTGGTGCCATTTGATGCAAATCGGCATTTTCTTCACGTTCGTGGGCGGTACAATTTGTAACTTGGCTCAATTCACCTAGCCAACCGCCTAAGTGGGTTGATAAGCATACGTTAACAGTAGAACGTTATTTTGCCCCTAAACAGTGGCGTATGCTTCTTAAAAGATATAATATGTGTGCCTAGTTTAGAGAGAGAGGTGTTCGTGCAACCTGCATGTGTACCTACAAGACCCCTTTGCTTGTATCTAATAATGTACCGGCCAGCACCTACATTGTACGCCTGATTTGAAGAAACCTTGCATGCACAATGTGAGATTTTGTAATCTGCCAGAGTTGCTTTTTATAAAATAATACATTGCCAGTATGTTCAAGGTATGTTTCGCTGCTGTGTGGCAGGGGTGCGGTTATTACGCTGTTTTGTAGTTGCTGATGCAAGCACTTATAGTTTTGATGCGTTAATATTTCTCATCTAACTCATCAAGTGTTTGGCTGTTTCAGCACAAACAAGGCAAACAGAGAAGGAAGACGGGTAATGATAGGACCAGTGCCGACTTTTGTTTGCAGGAGAACACACATGTTGGTGTATTTATTGTGACAGCCTTTATGTGTTGCTTTTTTGCCCAATTTATGCAACGACACAGTTGTCAGCAATATGAGAGAGAACACTGAAATTAGCTTTTTAATATCAAGATGACTAAATGTCTAGTAATTCCCACAGGTGGTCGAAATTTCCGGAGCCCTCCACACCGGCGTCTCTCATAATCATATGGTGGTTTTGGGATATTAAACCCCACATATCAATCAATCAGTCAATCAATCAATCAAATGCCTAGTAATTCACAGCACAAAGTAAGAACAAAAGACACCAGTATGATCATTGTGGAACGAGTACAGTCTTGCATCTGAAAAATGTAATGTGCAAAATGTTGCATAAGTAAAAAACCTCTCTATACTTCCAAATAGTGTGACGTCACTTCGAGCACTGTGCCAGCCATTCCCTTCATCTGTGCAAGGGCTGGTTGGTATGGGAGTAGTTGGTCACGTTCCTGATAGACCACTGAGATGTATGCGATTCTAAACCTGTAGCCTAATATATACATAATCTTTTGTGCAGTTACATCGCTGCATCTGACACCTACAACTTTTGCATAGTTACATTGTTCCCTTAGGACCTAACACACAAACTTGTAGTGTGCATTGTCACTTCATGAATATCGAGCGGTAAAGGTACTGAGTATATGTGAAACGAGAATCTCTGTTTATTACATGAAGCCATATGAGGCCTTCGATAAAACGAGTTATATATTTATTGGGCTTGCGTACTCGTCGAGGCGATTCATACATGCAGCTTCAGCAAATGGTATGTTCCATCCCGGTGACCATGCAATTTTTTTCTGCACACTTCGCAAACACTGAGCTGTACCTACTCGCAGATGGCCGCGTAAAATGCACATTTACCTTGACTAAAATGTCGAATCAAGTTTTTTCAACGGCCGGTCCCTTCCACGAGTGCTAACGTCTTCACAAACAAGACACATTGTTATTGACACTGCACACACCACACACAATATTCTCAGTTGAACCGATATTCTCAATACCTTTCAATGCACTCTACATGCCGCAATCAACAGTGCACATTTGTGAAGACTATGCCACTGTTCCTCGCACAGGTCACCACGCGTGTTCACTTCTTCAAGATAAACAGACAGCGTGGCAAATATTTTACCACACAGCTAGATGTTTGCTGGCACATACTACAGCTAGTGTCGACATTGTACCACGAAGTGTAAGCTTTGAAAAATTAAAACTTGCCCCAAGCACCGCACGACTGTACCTGGCTGAGCCAGCAGCGGGAGTGTTTTTCCAACCACACCTTTTACGTGTGCCAGTGACACCATGCTGTGACATGCCTCGGTAGTAGCCTATCGCTGCATACTTAATGTGAATAAGGGTCCTGTTAGAGAAAGCAGGCATTGTTGATTTCATAACTTGTTCATTTCCAACTGGATCTTCATTTACACGAGTTGTTCGATATTCGGGCAAACTTTTGTGCAATAAATTATACAGTTGGCAGTCTATGCTTGCCCCATACTGTTGTTACTGGTGTTTCTGGTTGTTACTTTGCACTGTTCATTACTGCTCACCTACAGAAACTAGCCTAGCTTGCCGATGTTTTGGACAAGATGCAGCTGGCAAGTGCGATAGTGTTCATATCTCTAAATACTCAAGCAAAACTTATCGTTTCATATTCAGTTAGTTGCATTCATATCAGTGCATTATAATAATAATTGATTAAACATGAATCCGTGTTTTTTCACACAATGCTCACAACTTTTATATCAAATTGAATGGTGTTTATAAAAAACATGGGTTTTAGCTAAACTTCGTGCTGTTTTCTTGAACAGCTGACAAAACGCTAATGCATGCTTACTTGCCATGAATTGGATTGTGTTTGAAATACATTGCAATTCTTCACCGGACTGCCAGTACACTTCACATTGGGGGAACATTTATTAACCAGGGATTGATTAATTTTTAAGAACGGAGAGAAAGAAGTGGCAGGCCAGATTACTTACTTTATATTGGCATCCGTTTTGCTACCCTGCGCATTATCATGCAAACTGCCAATAGAGTGGTTATGCGTCTTGCATGTGTGTCTGTAAGCCAAGAACTTTGGTTAGAACTATATTTGTCTTACAATTGGTGTCAGGACTGTGGAGGCTGTACGACTGCTTAGCCAATATGAATGGTGGAATCTCTGGACATGTGTTCAATCATGCTGCATCAGCTGCTTGGTGCTTTCCCGGCATCTTTACAGATGTGTTAAGTGAGTAAAGCAAGCTGGTTTCAACACAGGGAAAAGTATAATATGGCAGCACCTCTTGTGGGGGCCTTACCTTGCGAGTATATTAAATATTTATCTTTCACCTTGTGGCCTGTAATTGTTAAAGAGACACATCTTTTTGCTTTATATTTGAGTCTTGATGTTTCAACAGCAATGTATTTGTGTTTGACAGCAAGTCTTCTTGAACAAATAACTGATCTCAATAATGACAAAACACACTTCATAGTTGGTCATTAGCATAAGCTGGCACATATATATTTGAATTGAATTGAAGTTTATTTCTTTCTGATACACAAAGAGGAGTAAGAGCTAAAATCCGTCATGCCTGACAGAGGCTCCTACTCCCATGCGCATTCGGCATGCGTGTACATGTCTGAATGCGATGCAAGTATACAAACAATAGAGCAACCAGAAAAATCAAAAAATGCATGTACATAATTGTCACTGCAAATAAAGCATTACAGATAGACATCGTACATGAAAACTCTTCGTGAAAAGAAACATATCATACAGACACTCCAAGATATACCTATACGCATGGAATTGTGAACTTTCAAGTTGTAGCACAAACTGTATATGCGGTACACGTAGAAAATTAGACAGATATATTTTATTGAAAAGATATCGTGGAATGTAACAGAAAGTTCTTTATAGTTTTTTTAAAGCAGCGTGCATGAAAATCTATATGGTGTTCAACACTGTTCAATAGCCGGGGTACCTAATACTTAAGATCCTGACGCCCGTAGTTACAAAAAAAGAAGTTAACTTCTTTGGCGCAAACAATACGGAAAAAGGAAAAAAGAAGGCGAGGAAAGAAACAGATTGACGCCAAACTAACAACTGCTTTATTCTTCACACAGCAACGCATATATATGCCGAAACCACATACATTGCATGCGCACGCACAGCTTCGTATCGTATACGTAAAAATGAAAATTCCTTAAACCTTAATACATCACACCACACACCTGAAAGTACACGCGTGTTGTCAAATTACACTTGTAGAACACGATATCTTAACCAAGATGTGTACGCAAAAATTCATATTCGATGGCATGCAAAGAAACGGAAGTATCACTGATACAGTCAGCTCCGCTTTTCTTAATATGATAAGCCTCCAAAGCAAGTCTTGCATCTTCATTCCTGCTCCTGCCCAGAATCATCGTATCATGAAACCGTGGCGAACATCCAATGCAGGACTGCAAGTGAGCAACAAGATGTGCCCCTTTGTCTACCTTGTTAACTATTTTTTGCGCATGTTCCCTAAGACGCTCGTTTATGCAACGTCCCGTTTGCCCGATGTAGATCCTGCCACATACCAGAGGAATGCCATATACCACACAGGTGATGCAAGAAATAAAGCAGACACCGTGTTTTATTTTGCACCCAGTTTTGCTACTACCGCAGGTGCGGGAGCACAACTTCAAGAGTTTGTTGGGCGCAGAGAATACCAAGGAGACCCCATGCCTGTTAGCAACTCTCTTGAGTTGATGTGTGACCTTATGTAAATAAGGTATCACAACAGGCCTGAACGTATCACGTTCACATGTCGCCTTCTTTCTTGTTTTCCTTTTCTGAAGCAGGGCTTCAGCTACGGCTGTAAGGAGCGTCATAGGGTAACCTGCAGCCAAAATACGGCGTACCTGATTTTCAAAACTCTCCTGCATTTTATGAGCGCACGACTTTCTGAGAGCTGAATCTATGCAGGTTGAGACTATTCCTCTTTTAACCACTTTCGAGTGGGCCGACTTAAAATGTAACAGCTCTTTCTGTACACGGGGACTGTAAGCCCAACACACATGCCGGTAACATACCTCTAGACTAAGGTCAAGAGCTTGTAAGACATTTTCCTGGGGCAGCTCATGCGTGAAAGTGAGCCCTTGTCCATGTTGCTTAAAAGCATTTAAAACATCAGTCACCGTATCACTGTAGTCAGAGCCAAAATTTAAAAACACAATAAAATCATCTACATATCTAAAAACTCTTAAAACCTTAAAAACTTTAAACACATTTTGTAGAGACCTATCGACATGGGCTAAAAAAATGTTGACAAGTACAGGAGCAACACAGGATCCGATGCAAATGCCATCACGCTGAATAAAATGCTGGTCATTAAAAACTATAAAAGTGACCTTAAGATAGAATTCTAACAAACTCATAAAATTCGCCACGTTCAACCCGACCTCGTTCTGAAACGAGATAGCACCGTTTTCTTCAATGCATTCATGCACAGATAACAATAACCCTTGCTGCGGTACAGAGTAAAATAAATCCTGGACATCAACCGAGAACATTCATGCAACCTGCAGAGCAAGAGTGTATGGTTTTTCCCTGCGCAAAGGAGTGATTCCGGCAGATGTGAGTGCTTTGTTTGGACCCATATGTCCCTCGTGGGCTCACACCAAAAGACTGTGTAAACTTCTACGGTCAGAGATGTGGCGACAAGTTCGTTTCTTCCGGGACTGGCTTTGGAATATGTGCCTTTCCAGTGTCCCCTACTGGCTGGCTCTTAAAAAGTACCGATCTTTGATTCGGCTTGCGGGCCAGCTCATTGAAGCTAGGTGGAAATGCTTTTTAAAGGTTTTGTGCATTGCAGCAAAGAAGGACAGTCCTAGGTCCAAAATTAACGTCAAAGTAATAGGTAATGTTAGCCTGCCTGAAAATGTTTCTCGTTTGTTGTCCAAAGGGCCCAAGTTTTGCATGCCTTCCAGTATTCCTGCGCATGAATTGGTGGCTTTCAATAGAAATGTGGCTTCAAAGGCACAGCAAGTAGTGCGCGATCGATGCCTACTTGAAGGGGTGGAGTGCCTAGATAAAGCTGTGTCTAAGCAAGGAGCAAAACGCATGGATTTCAGTGTTAAACATACGTTGTCCTACTTAAGGAATAATAACCTATGTCTATTGCAGGGAGACAAGGAAGGTGGTTTTGTTGTAGTAGAAGGGGGGCTTTTAATGAAAAAGCGTTACAAGCAGTGACAAAAAATTTTGTAGCGGTTAAGAAAAGCGAAATTCGCGTAAAATCAAGATTTGTGGAATTTTGTAACAAGTTGGCGCTCGCGCCGCTTGCGAGAAGTATTCAGAGAAGTAAAGCCAATTGTTTAAATGTGTTTTTCACAGCAAAAACGCACAAGCCTGAAACGCCTTTTAGAACCATTATTAGTGAGTCTGGGTGTTGGCAACACAACGTAAGCCAATTTTTGCAGAAAAAGCTGGGGTGGTTAAGTGTCAACGACCCGTTCCGCACTAAGAATTCTGAAGATATAGTAAAATTTTGTAGTGGGAACGAAGAAGTGGGCTATGTTTTCTCGGTTGATGTCCAGGATTTATTTTACTCTGTACCGCAGCAAGGGTTATTGTTATCTGTGCATGAATGCATTGAAGAAAACGGTGCTATCTCGTTTCAGAACGAGGTCGGGTTGAACGTGGCGAATTTTATGAGTTTGTTAGAATTCTATCTTAAGGTCACTTTTATAGTTTTTAATGACCAGCATTTTATTCAGCGTGATGGCATTTGCATCGGATCCTGTGTTGCTCCTGTACTTGTCAACATTTTTTTAGCCCATGTCGATAGGTCTCTACAAAATGTGTTTAAAGTTTTTAAGGTTTTAAGAGTTTTTAGATATGTAGATGATTTTATTGTGTTTTTAAATTTTGGCTCTGACTACAGTGATACGGTGACTGATGTTTTAAATGCTTTTAAGCAACATGGACAAGGGCTCACTTTCACGCATGAGCTGCCCCAGGAAAATGTCTTACAAGCTCTTGACCTTAGTCTAGAGGTATGTTACCGGCATGTGTGTTGGGCTTACAGTCCCCGTGTACAGAAAGAGCTGTTACATTTTAAGTCGGCCCACTCGAAAGTGGTTAAAAGAGGAATAGTCTCAACCTGCATAGATTCAGCTCTCAGAAAGTCGTGCGCTCATAAAATGCAGGAGAGTTTTGAAAATCAGGTACGCCGTATTTTGGCTGCAGGTTACCCTATGACGCTCCTTACAGCCGTAGCTGAAGCCCTGCTTCAGAAAAGGAAAACAAGAAAGAAGGCGACATGTGAACGTGATACGTTCAGGCCTGTTGTGATACCTTATTTACATAAGGTCACACATCAACTCAAGAGAGTTGCTAACAGGCATGGGGTCTCCTTGGTATTCTCTGCGCCCAACAAACTCTTGAAGTTGTGCTCCCGCACCTGCGGTAGTAGCAAAACTGGGTGCAAAATAAAACACGGTGTCTGCTTTATTTCTTGCATCACCTGTGTGGTATATGGCATTCCTCTGGTATGTGGCAGGATCTACATCGGGCAAACGGGACGTTGCATAAACGAGCGTCTTAGGGAACATGCGCAAAAAATAGTTAACAAGGTAGACAAAGGGGCACATCTTGTTGCTCACTTGCAGTCCTGCATTGGATGTTCGCCACGGTTTCATGATACGATGATTCTGGGCAGGAGCAGGAATGAAGATGCAAGACTTGCTTTGGAGGCTTATCATATTAAGAAAAGCGGAGCTGACTGTATCAGTGATACTTCCGTTTCTTTGCATGCCATCGAATATGAATTTTTGCGTACACATCTTGGTTAAGATATCGTGTTCTACAAGTGTAATTTGACAACACGCGTGTACTTTCAGGTGTGTGGTGTGATGTATTAAGGTTTAAGGAATTTTCATTTTTACGTATACGATACGAAGCTGTGCGTGCGCATGCAATGTATGTGGTTTCGGCATATATATGCGTTGCTGTGTGAAGAATAAAGCAGTTGTTAGTTTGGCGTCAATCTGTTTCTTTCCTCGCCTTCTTTTTTCCTTTTTCCGTATTGTTTGCGCCAAAGAAGTTAACTTCTTTTTTTGTGCTATGTACCAACTAGACCCAACACAAGTTTTACTGAAGCCCGTAGTTAGTTCGCATAAGTGGTGGCATTCTCGTGTGGTGGCGTAATTGATATCGAGGGGGAGAAACAGGCAGGCTACTATCATGGAGCCTGTTTTTTATGTGCAAAAGTAATCAATATTAGTAGATTTGATTTGCTCTGATTAACGAGTGTTTCTCAAAAAGATTGTGTGTGGGTGAATCTCACGGTCTACCGTGATAGTTTCCGAAAATTTGCATTGCCATTTTTTGCAGTTTTATTATTTGTTGTAATTTTTTGCAGTTGTTGTTCCCCATATTATTGCACAATAGCTAAGTTTCGGGTGAAAGAGGGCGTAGTACATTGCCTTCTTTAGTGTTAGTGGTATAAGACTACTAGTTTTATACATAGAGCCTACTACTTCACTGAGGTCGCTGCTGAGTTTATTGATATGACTGTCCCAAGAGAAGTTTTTCTGAAACCATACCACCAAAAACTTTTGCGTTGATACCTGTTCTATCTGCTCTCCTTTAAATAAAACAGTGATATTGACAGGCATTGGCTTATTTATCGGTTTAAATATCATATACTACTATTATATAAAGCAGAATTGATTGTTCATTTTGCGCTGTGATGATAATGGGCAAGTAGCGAAGGCAAGTTCAGAGTGGAGTGGTCGGTGACGTCTGTTTAGGCTCTGCCATAGTGCTTTGCAACCAGAGTTACTTGTGACCACATATGCAATGAAGCCATAAGACGTGCATTCTAAATGAGATTATCTTATCACAATACAGTGCATCCTAATATGTGTCGAACAAATGCAGATACGTTTAGCTTGCCACAATAAAGAGATCCTAAACCAACACAGGGTTGAAATTTAGTCGTGATTTTGCAGCTGTGTATAACTCTACAATGAATGCATAGCCGTGATAGTTTTTCTATATGTTGGAGCAATAGTAATGTTACACAAATTGGACGATACAAAAGAGATCCTCTCTTATTTCGCTTTTTTTTCGCTATGCTCCTTTCTTGTCTCTTCTTGCCATGTGCTCTTCCTCACAGTACAAGGAGCAAGGGCAGTGGGCACACAAACACGTATTTAAAAAATGTTGTTGTAAGGTGAGCACTGAGGGGCTGAACACTTCCAAGAGGCTCAAAGAGGTAAAGCTATTGTTTCTAGCTACTTTTTGGGCACCCATAGCTAGTTGTGCTGCTGCAGTTGTCACTGTTGATCATGACACTATTCTGAAGTCGTTGCACACATTTGCTTGAAATGTTAAAAAAATAATTAGAGTTGGTTTGGCCCCCTTTATTGCAGTCACATACAGAACTAGGTTTCAATGCGTAAGCAAAATCTGTTCACTATAAATCAATCCCAATGATATCTGAAATTCAGAAAATATTCACAAAAAAGCTCAGGAAAAGCTAAGTGGTTGCCCCTTGAAGTGAAGGAGATACCCTTCTTCTAAAAGGTCAATAGACAGTGTAGTAGTCTCGATATTACATGCACTCTAAAATATTCGGTTGTGGTGCTTTTCATGCATGATATAATGAGAGGGTTTTTTCTTAGAACTGTTGTCACTTTGCCCTGCGTTGCTGAAATTGTTCACATAGTTATAATACATGAAGTACTTTAAGCATTTTGATTTTATGCAAATGGTTTGCTTACCCAGTCGGTATAACTTGATTTAAATAAAATCATAAATGCTGTAAAAAATTTTCTACTATACAGCAGGGTATTTTTAAAATACGCGACCATAGATGTGAACGCAGTTGGTGGCGTGCTTGATTAATGCTTCTAACTACACCTGCTGCAGTGCATAGTGTGACAAAAGTAATGGTACTCAACATTACTGGCAGCATACACTTTTATTTCTCAAAATGTGTTAGAAAGCCTGGTAAAAATGTGTGTACGTTTTTTTGCTCCAACTAAATATTCTGGTCTACTCAAAGCAGCTTTCACTCTTTTAAGGTCCTCAAACTATTAGGTGTTTAAACGAAGTATCAATGCCATATCCTTTCTTTGTCAGCCTACTCACCACTCTAATAATGACAATTACCCGACAACATTACCCAGGAAAATATAGGGATGTTATAAAAAGTAATGTAAATTCAATTGTCAAAACACGTCAACCCATTAGTAACTTGTCGCCAAGTTACGTTTTGTTCACTTTTCATTTCACAATCTTTTTGAAGTTATTTTTGATAACATTACCTATAGTTTGTTTGGCATCATTGTCTGCTAGTTCTCATTATAATGTGTTCAACAAAGACAACAAACTCCCAAATTCATAGTTTTTTCATTTACTCATGAATCTGAAACAGTGAATCTCAGTAATCTTAGCGGTGTGTGACTTGTTTCTTTGATCAGTTGTGTGTCTGTTCAAGTACAAGCATTTAGGTGGGAGGGCTAACCATTGCCACCTCCTGTGACTAGCATATTTTCAGAGATCTAACAGATGCATAATGCTGCTAAAGAAGTATAGGGATATTGGAAGTAATCGTAACGTATTGCAATCGTAATGTATTTGCCAGTAGGCAAAAAAAGGTGTCCCACACTCGCCATAATGTTAACAGGCAGCGCTGACTGACTATTCTATGTATAAATGCACATATATACCGTACAAAATGGAAGAGGGTCAGCCACCATGGTAGCTCAGTTGATCGAGCATCGGACATGTTATTCGAAGTTCGCAGGCTCGGTCCCTGTCCAGGGCAGGTTATCTTTTTTTCTTCTACTTTTCTTTCTTCACAATTACAATACTTCTACTCTTTTGCTGATTTTCTGGTGTAAAAAGGTACCTTCTAATCTGAAGAGGCAAACAGAATGTGCCAGCGTATGAGTTAGCTCGTGTAGTGGTTACAAGTAAGATATGTTTTGAAGAATAAATACTTCTGCCACCTGCCTAAAGAATGGCTACAGGACATGGTGCTGGAAACACTTTGTTATTTTTGAATCAAGCTATCTTGAATTCTATTTTTATAAATTACATGCGCTACTCATAACGGTATCACACACTTTAATGCCACAAAGAATATGCAGCGAACAATGTTATAAATGCGAAATTGCATAAGGATAAGTTGAAAACTGCACCTTCAACGAAAATGTACAGGGAGCACAAGGTGCAGGCGTCATCCCTTCTGCCCGGGCTTTTCAAGTGCGAGCTGTTTTCACCTCGTTCAGATCAACTATTTAGAGTGAGATGTGTTGTTGTAGTGCATAAAGATGCTCCGTGGGAAACTAGGTTTGTCTCAAACTCTGTGTGTTTCAACCTATATGGTGCCAGGTTCAAGTGTTCATGAAGACGAGATTGTATAAAACAGCACACCCGTTTAACATAATAACATGGCTTAAAGCATAAAGCAGTTAATGGGACCGAATATCAATTTTTATAGTAGCTGTTTTTTTCTGCAATAGGAAGCTTACTTGTCTGATCATATAAACATGCAGTGAAAGAAGAGAATTTTCGGGGCTTCTCTCTTTTTGTTTGACATGGCTTTCATGAGTACCTTTGTGGTAACACAGAAAGTGCTGGAAACATTTTAAGAATTTTCGGGTCTCTGACTGCTATGAAGTGTCACACAACATAGGCAGCAAACAGTGGGAGGTCAGCATAACAGCTTTATATGTTTGTGTATTGCAGTTTGCTGCCAAAGCATGCATTTCACGTGCGAGTGAAATGCACATATTCTGCACTGTTTGCCACAATGACAGTGCTGCTTTTTGAGGGTTGACTCCTCTGCGTAGGCAGCACAGAATAATGTTGGCACAGGTAATATGAATTATAATGTGTTCAACAAAGATAACGAACCCTTAAATTCATAGTTCTTTCATTTACTCATGAATCTGAAACAGTGAATCTCAGTAATCTTAGCGGTGTGTGACTTGTTTTTTGATCAGTTGTGTGTCTGTTCAAGTACAAGCATTTAGGTGGGAGGGCGAACCATTGCCACCTCCTGTGACTAGCATATTTTCAGAGATCTAACGCTGTAACTTTGACTGCTGTAACTTTGACCACTGATCTTTCTGCATGTCAAAGCATCCAATAATTTTCCGTAAACAAACAGGATGCTTGACATACTGATTTTTAGGCTTTTTACGTGCAAACATAAAGGAAATGCCACTCAAGTTGCAAAAAGAATGCAGTTCGATTCACGGATTTTGATTTCCACCTCCAGTTACACATTCTGGCGACTTGTCAGTCTCTTTAATAAAGAAATCCTAATAAAACATTTTAGCTGAATGGGTTGGTACTGATGTTGAATTTTGTGCATTGCTCATGAGTAGAACGATAGATTCGCACCCTACCCTTCAATACTGC
This sequence comes from Rhipicephalus microplus, assembly GCF_043290135.1. NCBI lineage: Eukaryota > Metazoa > Arthropoda > Arachnida > Ixodida > Ixodidae > Rhipicephalus > Rhipicephalus microplus. Next base: position 207,187,142 of record NC_134704.1, read on the forward strand.
CTGAAATTGATCAGGCAATCTTTACATATTCTTAGTATTGTTGGACGATCAGTGTCAGCTTAAGCTATGCCATGAAAGCGGCCCACAGCGTCCAGCTAATGTTGTTTTCCTGTTCAACTGTAGTTGTGGTTGTGCTGAATGACCTTTCTTTATATACACTACATAACAAACTTGCTCCTTTAGAGTCAAGTGTATCTTCGTATCGATTGTAAATGTTTGCATATACGAGGCCTTAAGTTTTATAAGAAATTCCTCAGTGTGCCACGAGGAAATGTGTTTTCAGCAAAAATTTCTATATCATAATATACAACTCTGAAAGCCTCGTCTACAACTTTCTGCAGGCTGACCTCGAGCAGAAAACGAGGAGTGGCAGCAGCCCCCAGAAAAGAGCAAGCACCCTCCAAGCTCCCCAAGCTCTCTTCGACAGGAACAGCAAAGTCTCTGTGTGGCATTGAAAACCATTGAGCGAAGTGCCTTATCAGTACACTGTGCTGCTCTTTCATCGCAGAACATAAAGTTGACCACTCCAGAGGAACTTCACGCTGTGTATTGTGAGTGCTTCAGTGATTTTGTTTCTTCCAGCCAGCAGTCAAGAAATCATGTGTCAGATCCAGCCGGGATGGCGAGAGGGAGTCGGGCAGGCATGTTTGGATATTTGTCTAGCCAAGTAGTGCCAATTTTCGCACTGGTCCTGTTGGAGTTACTGTCACAAATGACAAAAGGTTCGTCTCCTCTCTAAATATACAGATGTGTCGGGGAAGATTAGCTGCATTTGTTTTTTCTATAACTGATACCTGCCAACATTCTTCATTGTACAGTAGTTTTGTTCCTCACTTATGGGTGTAAAGCCCTCCACAGAAAAAAATGCTACATGTCTAGTTACAGAAGACCCCAAGGCCCTACTTGTAGGTTTTTTCGGCTTGTATCATAAGCACCTCATTTGGGTGTACATGAACATTTTATAAACATGTACAGCAAAAAAGTTGGGTGGCTGGTCGTTTTGTCATTATCATGTTTCTCGCAATATTCTTAAGCATGTTATGCATTACGTTGTCAATCTGGTTCATTTGCATATAAGACATTACGCAGTTTCCGGCTACTTCAAGCGCTGTTAGTATAAAAATCCAGGAAGCAAGCTATCAATAATTTTTTTAACACAGTTGCTTAATCTGATGCATGATACATCGCTAAACTTTCGTGCGTATTCATCAATGTAAGCTCGTCATAGAGTTATCCAAAATGAAGATGCGAGTCGACAGATGGAAGCATCTAGTCGGGTAATCAGGGTGAACAGTGGAAGTGCCTCAGACAGGCTGGCCGATGTTGCGATAGGAGGACCTATTTTTTAGAAGTCACCTTGTCATCCTTGGCGTGTTAGTTTATATGGGGTTAGTAATGACATCATCTTTTGGTGTAGGGGCGTGTGTGCCTGTTGGAAATGTTTGTCTGAAAAAAACCTATAACGCAGAAGAGTGCAGCCCTTGCTTCCTTTCAAGTTAGGTCTCGATGATACAAAGTGTTCTCCTGTCGGAGGTTGGGGGTAAGAAAAGCAAAAAAAAAACGTAAGAGGAAGAAAAGAAGGAAAAAGAAGAAAGAAAAGGTGGATGCAAAGTAAAAGTAGTGTGCTACACAGCCCCTACTTTGCATCCCCCCTTTTCTTCCTTTTTTCCTCTATTTTCTTTTTTAATCTTTTTTGTTACTTTTGTATTGTTCCATCTAGTGCATGAATCAATAACACACGGCTTTGCTGTAGCAAAGATGCCTATGTGGTGTTGGATTGAACAGTGTATTGTACTTCATTCAGTTAATTACAGGCTGATCAGTCTTGCAATAAGTGCTTCCTGTCTATCACCACACATGATCAAATGAAAAGTTTGCACTTGGTTCTAAGTATACTGGTATATAGCTTGTGTCTTGGACTACTCAAAATGAATGTTATTTGGTGCTGTTTAGCTAATGAATTTATCCAACATAAAATATCTTGCCTTGTGAACCTTGTCAGACCTGCCTTTCTTTTTCTTTCCTATGCAGGCATTGTATGTAAGGAAGGCAGTAACAGAGAGGTGATAGCTTGAGCTTCGGAAGAATAAATGCTGGCAGTGAGGCAATTCCAAATCAAACATCCAAGCCATTTTGCCAACCATCCTAAATGTGTTTTGAAAAAAAAATATTGTGGTCGTTTACTGTAATGAAAACAGCAAAATGCTAAAAGCTATCGCAGAGAACAAAATATTAGGCCACCTTGGTGCCTTCTGAACTTTCCAGGATGTCGTCTGGGTGCTGTTTGTAAAAAGTAAAAAGAGGTATTTCAAAAATACTGCCTCTTCTACACCAAATTTGGTCTAGGTAGTAAGTAAAGGTGATTGTGTGTAGTGCATGAAGCTCAGTAATATTTGTGCAATTTTTTTGCCACATGAAAAGCAAGGAAGCAGTTCTCTTTATATGGCAAGTTATATGATTACACTTTGTTTTAAAGAATAAATTTTTTTGAAGTTTCCAAATGATGGCTGTTTTCTGCATTTCATATACGACAGCTTCCGTTCCGAAGTTTCCCACGGCCCTGATTAGGAGACTTCAAAAATCATTTTCCTCATTGAAACAAAAATTGTAATAAGAACACTTGTCATATAACAATAACTGTTTATTTGCTTTTAACTTACACATAAAAGTAATTTTCAAAACACAAACACATAGTTCAAATTGCATCCCAATGTGGACAAAAACAATTCTATAGTGATATTTGTAATCTGGACGAAACATTATTTTTTTCGTGAAATTTAACTTCTGTGGAGTGAGTATTTGTGGCTCAATTATTCATACAAAGTGAAGTACTGCCATACAAGAAATGAAAACGATAAATAGTTTGGCTGAGCTCTTCAAAGGCTATGTAGCGGATAAATTGCACAATGTTACTCGGCTTCAAATACTTTAAAGAAGCACCTTTACTTAATATGTAGATCAAATTTGATATGGCAAGAAAAAGTGGTACTTTGAAATTTTTCTCACAAATAAAACCCGCACAACATTCTGTGAAATTCTGAAGGTACCCACGTGACCACTACTTTTTTCTCTTCAAAATATTTCTGCAAATAACTATTTTTAAAAGAGTGCCATCATTTTTTAGCTATATATCTGTGATGGTCGCCGGGCAGTATGGTTTGGATATTTGGTGTAGAATAACCCAGTGGGAAAAACAACAAATATCTGAACATCCTTTGATGCTTGGGCAATTTTGAAAGCATTGTTTGTTAGCAGCAATTCAATTAGGCCTTGTCTTCATGCTTAGGCCCAGAAACAAAACACAAGTAAACAAAGTTGTCCCAAGAGTCATGCAATCCCGCTGTTCTAAGGCTTGTGGAGCCTAATTTAGTGCAAGCTTCACCATTTTTTGAAAATTCAGATTCAACCAACAGGCTTTTGAGGCACAGTGCATTTTCAGCTAAATTGTTTCACACCAGTTACTTAGATAAAAAGCGGCAAGTACAGGTAAAAATACCATTTTAAAGGCATTGCAGGTAATAACAAAAAGGTCTGCTTCTTTTTTTTTTGTGTGGTGCTTTGCCTGAATGCTGTGCTTTTTGCGGTATAGTTCATTGTCTAGTGAACATAGGCCTTAAAAACTAACATTAGCTCTGTTGAGGTCGATTTCTTGGTTATAGTCATAGTAGCCATAATAAAAATATTTACTTCACACTTGATTGTTCTTTTGAAGATTTTTTTTGCATAATGATATTTCAGAGTCTTAGTCAATTTTGTTATAAGAAAACGTGATCTCATAATAGGGTCACTTTTCATAGAGTCGTTCAGTTCTACCTTACCTTTTAGATTCCTAATAGAGCAGTTATTTTCAAAATTGGTATTCAAAATGGAATGAGCATGCTGTATGTAGTAAAGTGTAAGCACTTACAGATAGCACATGCACCCACCTTTTCTGTTGGCAGTTTATTTCTGTTATTCTTTAATGATATGTAGGGTTTCACGTCCCAAAACCACTATATGATTATGAGAGACGCCGTAGTGGAGGGCTCTGGAAATTTTGACTATTTGGGGTTCTTTAACGTGCACCCAAATCTGCGAACACGTGCCTAAGCATTTCTGCCTCCATCGGAAATGCAGCCGGTATTCAATACCACGACCTGCGGGTCAGCAGCCGAATTTCTGTTACTCTTGCTCCCCTATTTCTGTGCAGTTCGGCTATAGTTGTCTAGCTTGCACAGATTTTTAATGGCACCTTCCTGATCCTTCTTGCTTTCATGGTGATTTTAACCTTCATAATTTGCATGAGTTTACCTCTCAAAATTTTTCAAGATGCCAATTTTGTGCACAAACTGTATAGTATAAAGGCACCAGATGTACATGTACACACTATTAAAAGTACATTGAGAGCTTTCGTTGGTAGTTCCTAAAGTTTTACTGTGCAGGAAGCATTTAAATCATAATTTCATAAGGGCATAATAATAGATTATCTCTACCATTGAAAATCGTGACAACCTAGTTATTTTCACTGTGATAAGCATGCTGTTTTCTTTAATGTGGCAGCACTAATTTATACACCTATTCCTTCTATTATCCACATATGCATAACATGGAGGATTGTGTGCCTTACATTTTCAGTTTCATTCTGTGTGTTATATTTCTTGTGCATGTGAGCTAAGGTGCTAACATGTGTCTCGGACATTATTTGTGCCAATTATTAACATATACAGGTGCCTATGAAGGCCACATAGGTTCCAAGGCAGTGACCTCCCAAATCTACAGTGGGGGTGGAGCCTCAAGCAGTATTTCGCCGATCTCCACAAGGCGTTCATGAGATAAACACGGCGCCACAATTTCACAGTGCTATGAATATTATTTATGTTCAAAGATTTCATTCCAAAATTGCTGTTACATTTTGTTTTGTGCCACCATCCTGTGGCTTAGGTGGAGCTCGTGAAATTACAGTGTAGTCACCTCATTTGTGTACCATCAACACAGCAATTTCGCTGTTCACAGCTGGAGCATACAGACAAATAAAAAAATATGTTGATTGTAGCAGGGCTGATGTGTATAATAATGCTTCTCTATTGCAAATAATAACTTTATAAGTTCCTTAAGTCTTGCATAGAACGCTGCTATAATGTGTTGCAATGTAACCACCATTTATGATCACTAGCATGTTAATTTATTAGTTTTGTAACGTATTTTATTTAAAAGCTAATTTTGCTTCCGCATCATGACAATTAGAAAGATGCCGATGATTGAATACCTCATCATGCATATTTAAGAAATATTGTGATTTGTGCACAGTAATGCATGTACTCAAGATGTGGACATCTATTCAATTTACACATTTTATTGCTTTGCACTAGATTCGGACGGAACATGCACACATTTCAGTTTTTCTGCATGATACGTCTTTCCATAAAAGGCGGAGTCCGCATCATACGTCTCTCCATAAAATGCGCAGTCCGCATCATAAGTCTTTCCATAAAATGCGGAGTCCGCATCACACGTCTTTCATATTCCAATAATTCCGTACTTGAGGTCTCCGCATCATATGAAACGTTTCAGTAGAGGTTGTTAGAGCCGTATCTCCAAGAAATTAGTGTGAATGGGAAAACTTGTCGAGCACTTCGAGACTCAGTGGCAACCATGAACGTTGACCATTCTTCATTGAAATCTCCGGATGACTTTACGGGAGAATGCGCGTGGATCAGGCAAGTCGCCGAGGAGCAGAGTGCTTGCTTATCAATTGCAATGTTTGTCACTGAAGGCCTATTCGTTAAGCTTCGCACCGAAGCGGCTGTGTATGTCGTGCTTTCCGATCGTTTTCCTTATCTTTTCGCTAACAACTCAGAGCAGCTTCTCAAGAAGCAGGGTAAATCAATCTTTTCCAACTTAGCGTACATAGTCCTCACGCGATCACAAACACGGAAGCTTTCGCAGGAGCTTGATCTTGTTCAATATGATGAAGCATCAAGTGACCTTGGTGGCGAGTCGACGGAACCTCTGAGAGGAAATTCTCCGTCGAGTCATGTGAGCAGTCACTCGAGCTGCCCGTCGCCGAAGCGACTGGCGTGGTTTCCGTAGCAGGAGGAGACGACATGGCGCCATTGAGTCAGAGCGATAGGGGTGCAACGCTCTCGCCTGTAGCGGAAAGCTGGAGTGAGCTGTCGGGAGTTAATCAAGAAACGCTCGTTCGAGAGCAGCGTGACAACCTCTCGATTAAAGCGCTAATGGAAAGCGTAAACTTGGAAAAAAAGAAAAAGAATGTTTCTTTTTTTTTTGAGAAAGCAGGGCTCCTGTATCGAGGCTACACAAATGCGCAAGGTCGCAAGTATGAGCAGCTCTTGAACCCACAAAATAATCGTCGCTATCTAGTAGAAAGAGTGTATGAAATGCGTGGGCAGGGCTTCTGGGAATAAAGAACACCAAGGCTGGAATTTCCGTTGAGTTTCAGTGGCCGAAATGCTGGAAGGATATTGCAGACTTTGTACGCTCATGCGACACTTGTCAGAGAGTGGTAAATTCCAAATACAAATGAAAGGCACCCATAAAGCTTGTGCCAATTATCACAGAACCTTTTCGGCGCATAGTTATTAATATCATTGGGCGATCGCCACAGTCAAAGCAACATTGTTAGTACATCTTGCCGGCCCTTTGTGTAGCCACAAAGGTTCCAGAAGCACTACCACTTAAGGAGTTCAGTTCTCCACATGTCGTCGATGCTCTGCTCTCTATATTCGCGCACGTTAGATTTCGTTTTGAAATCTAATGCGACAACGGTAGTGTTTTCCCCAGGTGCCTTACGTCTACCTTTTTTGATAAATGTTGAATATAAGTGGTGCACAGCTCGATCCATCACCTGCTTTATAACTCGGTAGAGCGTATGCATTCCGTTCTGGAAGGGATACTAACAGCAATTTGCTAAGAGCGAAATTGTGACTAGAAAGCGTGTGTTCCTCCCGCAATGTTCGCTTTGAGATTAGCTCCTCACAAGAGCACTGGTTTTAGAACTGCAGAGCTTTTGTATGGCAGAAGTTTGAGAACACCATTGCTAACGCTACGCGAGTTCCGGAAGGGATTCGATGGCGATCCTAATGTAGTTGCGTATGTTCTAGACCTCCTTCAGAGGCTTGTAAAAACGAAATATCTAGTGTAAAGCCTCATGAAGTCTGCACAAGTGTTGTGGAAGCAGTACTATGACAAATCGGTGAAGAAGCGGGCTTTTGAAGTAGAAAGTCAGGTAAAGCTGCAGCGGCCGTCCAAAAAAAAACAAGCTTGAGGTTCATTGGGAAGGGCCCGCCAAAGCAATAACAAAGCTTTGTGATACCAATTATGAAGTGAAATTAGGAAGGCCGCCGATCAAAATTTACCACAGTAACTTGATGAAACCATACCTTCAACGTCAAGTGGTCGTAAATCTGCTGTTGAACGCTTTAGAGGAAGAGGGAAGAGAAGTTTTGAGTTCCAGTGATGTGATCGGAAGGGGATTCGAGGTAATCTTGGATCAGTTGAACCTAGAGCCTAGGTTAGGTGAAGTCCAGAAACAGGCCTTAAGTGAAATGCCCGTTCTCATGGCACCCAATTTCTCTAAGAGATTTGTAATTCAATAGGACGCGAGTGATCGTGGCATGGGAGCTATATTGTGCCAGAAAGACAGTGCTGGTAACGAAAGGCCACTTTTGTATTTAAGTCGAAAACTTAGAGGCAGGGAAGAGGCATACAGTACCTCTGAAAAGGAATGCGCTTGCCTCGTATGGGTCGTTCCAAAGCTAGCTTGTTATGTCTCCGGTTCGCCCCGCCGAAGTGGTCTAGTGGCTAAGGTACTCGGCTGCTGACCCGCAGGGTGCGGGTTCGAATCCCGGCGGCGGCGGCTGCATTTCCGATGGAGGCGGAAATGTTGTAGGCCCGTGTGCACAGATTTAAGTGCACGTTAAAGAACCCCAGGTGGTCTAAATTTCCGGAGCCCTCCACTACGGCGTCTCTCATAATCATATAGTGGTTTTGGGACATTAGACCCCACATATCAATCAATGTCTCCGGTTCGAGGTTTGTGATTGAAACGGACCACTGATCTCTAACCTGGTTAAATAACATGTCGCCTAAAAGTGGCCGGTTACAGAGGTGGAGCATGATAATGCAACAGCAAAACTTTGACGTTCGCTACAAAAAAGGAAAGCTAAACGCTAATGCAGACGCATTGAGCCGTGCGTTTAGTAAGTATCTTCTCCACCTTTCGGTTTCTCAGTGGCGATTCAGGGCAAAATTTTGTCCTCATCACGGTCTTAGCTGAGCGCTCTCGTCCAGAGTGAGCTTAAGGAGCCAACTTTATGTTGTATTCTATTTCGTTACGTTGTTGTACGTGTAAAAATGTGAGTTCTCATTTTAAGGGTCTTGTGTCCCACATGTGCCTCTTGATGTAGAGGGAACGATATTCCGGTAGACACGTCGCTATGTATATGTTGTAATATACTTTGTCTGGTGTTCTGTCGGGTGACCGAAGGGATTTGCTTGTGTCAAGTGCTGTCTCTTGTCGAGCCGTTCTTGACAAGTTGCAGAACCATCCACGACTGCTGAGACCAAAAATCGCCAGAAGAGACGAGCGAGGCTGGCCGACAAGTTGGCGCGACAAGCCAGTGGAGCTGGGATCCATCCTCAAAAATGGGATGTGTTCCCGGAACGAAGTCTGGAGCTGCATTCTCCCCATGGCCATGGAGGCGAACCTGGAGGTACCTGGCAAACGAGCGCGCCTGACATCCGAACCACGTGGAAGCAGCTCGTCTTTCCGGCCCATTGTCTGGCAGCGAGGGTGCAGTTATGCCTGCGAGTCCACACTGAACGTCCGTGTCTCCGCAAGAGGCAATCTGTGTCAAGGCCAGCACGCGAGCCCGCCTGACCAGAAAAACGCAACGGTGTCATCACGCGACGGCGCAGTTCTGTCGCGCATTGCACAGCGAGCTCCCTCAGCCCACAAGCCCATCGAAGCAATCGGTGCCTTCGTGTCTCGCGCACCTTACGCAATGTGTGGCGACGTCACTCGTCCTTGGCTGCAACCACGCGCAGCAGCTCCGGATTTTATGAGAATGACGCGGCCCAGCGGCGAGCCCCATTGGAGGATTCTGACATTATGGCCAGCGGCACTTCTGGTTAGACATTTAGTTTATCAAAGAATCCACCCGGTGCCTATAAAAAAAGCCCTGCGGCGCGTCGCGAGCAGTAGACCTATGTGTGAGAGAAGAGAGCTAGGCTCTTCTAGTCTTTAAACTGTCGGCCCCAGTGCCGAACTTGCAACGCCTCTTTTTCTATGCTGTACATAAGCCTTGCTTTAACTCACCGTCGTCTCGTCCGCTCGTCTATCAGCTCTGCGCAGAAGCAGTCACGAGCTGAAAAACCTACGCTATCAAAAGCTGGTGACCGTGTCGGCGGAAATCGGAACAGTGGCGCCTTCGGGTTCGTGTTGGCGTCGCCGGAATACTGAGCACTGTGGTCCATACTTGTGAGGGGCTCGCACCCCCTCCACAAGCAGGACTTCTTGGCCGCAGAGTCTTCACGTGTTCGGCTGCTTGTGGAGCATGTATCCGCTCCATGACCGACGGACCCACACAAGCCGCAGGTTGGAATAGTCCGCTTATATTTTAGCACAGGAATAAGCATGGTCTCATATTGCACAAAACGTGGCTTCACCTTGCCGGCGAAGGTGATCCGAGACTTGTTAAAATATCTGCGTTTCTTCACCTCAACGATAGTGCCTGCTCTCCATTGTACCTGCTTTCAAAGCGATTCGGTGGTGTCTGAGTTGCTGACGACGATGACACCATGGCAAACATCGCGGCCGTCTTGTCGGAGGCATCCATGGAGCGGGATCTACCCACGCTCAGTGTTCACCAAAAAATCCCCGAGAAGCGGATTCGCCGCCGGTGGTTTCGGGGTGTGCATCAAGACGAAGTTTTCTTCACGACACGGCACAACCATGACCGACTTCGCCAACTCGGGTGCGAGGTAGGCCATAAAGGCGGCTCTTAGCGGTTTTCCAAGAAGGCTTGGTGCAGCGACACATGTTCGCGTGGCTGAGCACGACCACAAAATCGCCTGGGCCTGGTTTTGAGATAAAGCGATGCCTCCAGTTCGTAATAGCCTTGCCTTTGCCTCCTGCAGCGCGCAATACTGGAGGCTGTGTCTTGCCAGCCGGTGTTCTAGAGGCCGGAATGGCGATGGACGCCGCTGTATTTGATTGAACGGACGCGTGAAGCATGACCACTTCATGTGGCGATTGGTGCTAAAACTCTGAACAGTGGAGTTGTCGTCTTGAGAGGATGGAACTGAAGTCCAGGCCATGTCTTCGGGATCGTAACTTCACAGGTGAGACGCGGTGGCTGCCGTGTTACCTCGGGTGACCGGTGCGATGCTGTCGGCGTTCCAGGCCACCAGGTTCCGGCGTCGCCATTTGGCGTAAAGGCTTCGCCTTCGTGGCCGGGTGAACTTTTCCCATAAAAACTTGAAACATGGACACGCTGAGTCAGACCTGATTCCAACGGTGTCCAGATGACTTGCTGTAACTATCGACGTCGCGCTTGGCGGAGTTCAGATGATTGAGCCGTGGGTCTAGCCGAAAAGCGACGGAGCTTATGCGCCACACGTCTTGCTTCGTCACGCGCTCGCAGCGCCTCACGGAAACGGATAATACAGAACCGGCTAAAAGCGTCATAGCAACCTGTCCGACTTAAACGTCATAGTGAATTCCAGATGTAAAAGGCTGTTGAACCACAAGGACTTCTACAGTTTCATCCTTCAAAAGACTATCTACTGAAACTTTGTGGACAGGTGCCTGTGACCTGGTTGCAAAGATTTTTGAAATGCCCGATATGGTCACAAAATAAGCATTTTCCCCCTTTTAGCTCAGCGTTTCCGAGAAGCGAGATGCTGCTTAGAACCGCATCTGTAGCATTGCGAAGAATACACGTTTTGCTGCGAATTCGACGGACAGCGCTGTTGAAACGGGGAGTGGTTCCCAGACGTAAGTATCTTATCACCTTTACTGAAACTGCGAGCACGCGGCCGTAAATTCGGTGACTGCGACAATGAGCTGTCTTTTGAGCCCGACTGCAATAATACTGGTTGCACAAAAATGGAAAATACTTTCATTTCGACTGCTACCTGCTCTATTTGACTCGCGAGAGCAACTGCTATGTTGAACGAAAGCGAAGACCCTCTAATCCCCTAGTTCACACTTGTGCATCCTACAGCGAGCGAAATTCTCCTGCCCAGAATATGCCATTTAACACGGCGCAAACGTGGAATGAATGCACTGGCACCCGGTTGTTGTTGCGGCTCGCAAACACCACTACACTATCCGGTGGTCAAATATTTTCGTACGCAGGAAGCAAAAAAATTCAGTAATGGTTACTTTACTGGCAAGTCACTGTCTTCTAATGCATGAAGAGCAGAAAAAACCGCCGATGCCAGAAGCGTTGGTGGTTTCGTATTGCTCTGCAAGACCGCGAAGGGCTCGGGCACGCTAACGACAACCTCTGTCGCCTCTTCCACGAAATAGGGACGTGATGTAGCCACAGAGTGCGTTAAACACCCATTAGTTGCTACAACCAGTTACGTGCACTGAGACATGACAAATGAGCAGGGTTTCACCACCATTTTTCTAATTTCCTTGAGCATCACTCCTATCGGTCTGCGGCGACCGATTCAGCGGCAGACGCTGCAAAATTCAGTCCGAGGGTGATCGGGCCAGAGAGTGAATCGAATTCAGAGCACTTCCGGCGGCCGAAATGCTCAGTGTGAACGTACCCTAGCAGTAGAGGTTCCTGAATACGATGCGAGCACACACCGGCAACAAAGCGATCACGTATTGACGTCTTGCGGCGTAAATGAACACATCGCAGCCATCTTTGTTTGCCGGTAATTTATTCTTGTATAGACTAGCCTGGAAACTGGATTCGACAGTGGAATCAGTGGCGCTTGACGACCAGGTTGCAGGCGGTATCGAAGTGCTTAGCCAGTGCGGCTACCACGAAGTCATACACGTCGGGCGCAGCTCCTGTTCCTTCTTTCTCCTCTCTCTTTTCGGCCACCTGCGAAACAGACAGGTTAGAACCACCGCTGTGGTCTAGTGGCTAAGGTACGCGGCTGCTCACCCGCAGGTCGCGGGTTCAAACCCCGGCTGTGGCGGCTGCACTTTCGATGGAGGCGGAAATGTTGTAGGCCCATGTGTTCAGATTCGGGCGCACGTTAAAGAACCCCAGGTGGTCAAAATTTCCGGAGCCCTCTTCTAAGGCGTCTCTCATAATCTAATGGTGGTTTCGGGGTGTTAAACCCCACATATCACTCAATCAACAGACAGGTTATTTAAAATACGTTGACCTGCTGTTCCCAAAGAATGTAGTAGAATAGCCTTGCGTCGCTCAGGGGAGAACTTTAAAGCACCGGAAGCGAGCAGGTAGGCTTTGAACATGTCGTGCCATCGAGAACATGGCTGCACGGGGTGACCTGGTGTCGGAAGAAACAGATCCAGTGTGGCGATGCCGGCGAAAGCCATCTGGGCGGAGTATCATACGGGGTTCAAACACTAGTTGCCAATGAAGTGAAGTAGTAATGTAACGAACACACCACTGGTAGCGGCCGCATATGTACTGCCTTTTTATCAGACATTTCACAATTATATTGCGAGACAGCAAGTAATCTGGCAGTCCTGTGCTACATGTTGATTTAGTCATGACACCGTTTCGTAGTCGTTCGTAGGCGCGCGTGCGCCTACGAATGACTACGAAGTTCTGGCTAGAAACCACTTGCCTTTAATTCTCATAGAGGTTTGATTTGAGGCCGCCCGCGCTCAGCTCCTTGTCCAACCGCCTCATTCAACAGAGATCGACCACCGTGGCACGGGTATTGTCATGCGATGCCTGGAAAAGGTGCTACCACGGATGTCCAATGCTGTTGTGAAGACAAGTAGTTCTGAGTCTCCTTTTAAACAAGCTGTGTTTCCCACAGACTACTTGCAGTTTTTGTCATTGCCGGACAACAACCAGCCCTTGTGGTTACCTCTCAAACGCAATGAAGATTTGCCTAGAAAGCAGCCACTTCAAGCAAAGGCAGCAACACTTTGCACAAATGATGCTACGTTGAGCAAGCTACGTGACGCTCACATAGGTCCACAACTTCGAGAAGAAGAAATTATGGCAGTTCAACACGTCTGGCATCAGCATGTTGACCTCTTCGCTTCTGGTGACAATGATTTGGGGTTTACAAAGGGACAGAACACGCCATACAGCTTGTGCCGTGTGCATCGCCATATGCCCCTCAATCATGGCAAAAAAGATCGCGATTTCATGGAGCACCTATGCCAAGTGTTTCATGCTCCAAGTTTGGTCACCAAGACGGCACAGCTAGAACAGGAACTGTACCAGACAGCAAGCCAGCTGCTGCATGCCAGGGAATTGAAAAAAAACAACAAATAAAGAAACAAAGGGATATCAAGATAGTATCCACTGAGTACCATTGGAACTTATCAGTTCTCTGGATAAACTTCGATAGTGTCTCAACCGTCGTATTGAGACTCTTTGAGGTAAAATACCTGCAGATCGTAAGCGCAAGAGCAATAAACAAGCCACCAAAATAGCTGCTAAGCCAACCCAGAATGTGAAACACAAGCTCAGTCAAGAAAGCCTCGTTACTCCAAGCAACCTGAAAACAGAAAAGGCACCACAGGGTGTAGCTGCCTTCTACCATGACAGCTACGTTGTCTGCAGTAAGCTTGAATTCACTGACCTGTCAACTGGTACAGATGTGCAGCCTAACGTCGAAAAGGAGGAGGAAGTTGTCCGTGATTCCGAGATGAAGGCGGAAAAGGTGAAGCACCTAAGTAGTGTTAAATGTACTGTACGAAAGGGGCTCCCGAGACGCGAAAATGCTACTGCGCTCTGAAAAAAAACACATCAAGGTCAAAGGTGACTATACTTTGAGGAAGTCACCGCTCAATTTGTGCGAGAAGCGGCAGCAGAAGAGGCGCAAGAAGTGAGAATCAAGCACTGAGAACGTCAAGCAACGTCAAATAAAGTGTCACCAGAACGTTGGGACAACACCATGGCACGTCAACAGGCAATGCTTTAGTCCATGATGAAGTACAAAAAAACGGGGTGGGATGTGATGTTAAAAGCCAATTGAGCGTTTTACAAAAAAGGGGGGGTGGATGTGAAACAGCAAGTAATCTGGCAGCCCTATGATACACGTTGATTTAGTCGTGAAAGTGTTTCGTAAACGTTCCTAGGCGCGCGCGTGCTACAAGACTGCATTGATGCCGTAGCTGCGTTTTATTAAAGTCATTTTCGCCTTATTGCCGCTGTGTCTACGTTACCGAACCCTAACAATATACAAGCACAAGGGCATAGTGTTGCCAACCTAAACACTGAAACCAGTACTGCAGGATACAACAAATACTTTTTGTCTTGTCGAAGATACTCTCATAATTGAACTCGACTTCTCATGATTCCTCTTTCAAAAGTAGGCTTAACCGTATCGGTGGAAAAGGCTTTAAGTTTCGGTGCCTCTGGCTTAAGATACTGCCACAGGGATGCCTTTGATGTCTTGTGTAGTTTTGTTACAGCTACTCAACGAGTACCATTTTAACCTGGTATTGAAAATTCTTTAGCGTTTCAACAAGGTAAAACTGGACCAAGTTGTACAAAACTGTTGTCAGAAGGTTTATAAGGCATTCTATCTACCAATTTTAAAATAACATTTCTAAGACTAAACTTCGCATTCTTGGCAAATTCTCCAATGTTGGCACGTGCCATATGTTGCGGGAAAACAAAACAGAAAAACAATCACGCGCTGAAGCAGCAACCCGTGGGTTAGGGCTGCGGTTTATAAAAAGACACACTCCCTTTTCTACACAGCGAGAAGCTCGATTTTCCGCAAGTGGTGCCAAATGCATCGGAACAGGCAACCACATCGACGGCCGCAAGGTAATCGCCTTCGTGATTACCGATTCAATGTACCGACTTAGAGCTGCTCAACGTGTAAATGCAACATGGAAGCTCTCAAACTGAAGCGTACATCCGACAGAGCTCAATTACCCACCTTATCAGCGAGGCAGAAGCTAAGCTCACTCAAGACAGCGTAACGGAAGAGGAGTTTTGTAATCTCAACGAATGGCTCAAGCAGCTTCACATCAACTTCAGAGTGACCGACACTGACACCGTCCCCCCGCTATCAACCACCTCAGCAGGGGCAGAGTCCGCCCTGGCTGTAGAATATAGCTATCAGGCCTTAACCAAGTCAGCGAAACTCAAGTATTGGATACGGTGGTTGAAAGAGCGTTAGAACTGTATACTACAGACATCAACTACTGAATCCGCGCAACGCGCGCCTCAGCTCGCCACCTAACATCCGAAAATTGACTTCTTGAAATTCTATGGCCAACCGTCCTTTTGGATGCCTTTTTGGGGAACAGTTTAATAACTGATCCACAACAACAGTGGACTCACCAACGTAGACCGATTCACCTATCTACGTTGGGTCCTGACCACAGACGCGTAAGTGGCTATCGCGGGACTTTCAGTAACGGCAAGCTACTATTGCGAAACTTTGAACAGTTTAAAACAACGCCTTGCCAAGACAGACATCAACATTCAGGCTCACATGCAGCGACTCATCAACATGTGAGCAGTGCAGTCCTCTAACGACATTCGAGGACGTCGATACCTTCACGACGTGGTCCAATCACAGACGCGTGATTGTAAAACACCCTACATTTGTTAGAGTTAAGGGTCACTCCTGTCGTTACACCAGTGTTGCACCTTGTTAAGCTCGTCTTTCAGGGCATTTTCGTCAGAGTAATTATTATTTACGCGGTATATGGCACAATAGTCGCCAAACAGACGGGTGTAAAAAAATCATGGATGGGAAAGTCGTTAATGTAGATAAGAAAAAGTAGGGGACCCAGGACACTTCTTTGCACGACGCCAAACATTACGAGGAGAGGTGCGGATTTATAATTAGTGACATGCACTGACCGATGAGGGTTAGAGAGGAATTCATTAATTCAGTTCAGAATGTTTGGGGGCAATTTCAAACCGGATGGATTTCGTAACAGCCTTTTGTTAGGAAACCTGTCAAATGATTTTGCATAATCGAGAAAAATAGTGTCATCCTGACTGTTTCTGTTGAGGTTTACGTGCAAGTCTTGGGTGATAAATCTCTGCGGAAGCGATGTTGAACAGGTTGACAGAAGTTAGCAGTGGAAGCGAATAATTTGGGTGTATTATTTGCGTGTTCCATTACTTTGCAGGGTACATTTGTAGTAGATATTGACATGTAGATAAGGAATACATTTTCATTATCTCAGTTGGAAATCGGTATGACCTGCCCGCTTTTCCAGTATATAGGAGTACATGAACATGATAAAAAACTAAGCGAAGATTAGTTTCGAGTAAAATGCACACGCATGTTTTGTATTTTTTAACAGTTCAGAATCAATACCATCTTCCCGGGAAGCTGATGATAACTTCAGTTTTTCGACTTTTGGTATTATGCCATGTTTTGTGAACTTATGGGTGGCATGACTGAGTGTAGGTGAGCATTCGGTATAGTACCAGGAGTGGCAAGCTCTCTTGTGAAGACAGATGAAAACGCGACGTTAAACCCATCGGCTACACTCTTGTTCAGTGATCATTGATTCATTATGATGTCTGTGGATGATAGTTTCAGGTACCTTGGGTCGCGAAATTTCTAGAATATAGGGGAGGGGGTTATTATTTATTATACTGTTTGAGGAGGGATCAGAGAAGAAAGAACGTTTTGCGCGACTAACAGCTTAAAGGTAGTTTTTGCTGCCTCACAAGGATTGCTTCACGTCACAGGAGAATCGTGACGTTTTGCGGAGATAAATAGCCTTTTCTTCTTGTTTCATGCGGTTCCTATACTTTTTGTGATGATTTGCCGGGACATTTGGAAGAATATATAGTGTAGAAGCAAGTTAAGTAAGTTTGTGCTGAAATATTTGCCAACTTTCTAGAAATCAGTGGTTGTAGAATGCGGAACAGACGATAGTAGAAGGATACAAGCTCGTTGTTGGCCGCTTCGTAGTCACCCCTGCCATACAAACGTATGAATTTATCCTATGATTCACGTTTCGAAAAGCAAAAGCAGTTACTGCATGAATCACTTTGAGGTCAATACTTTCTTTAAGCTCAGTCATTGTACATAAACTGGAAGGATTGTTAGTTAAAATGAGCTCTAGAATGATGCCTGACTCCTGCGCGATGCGTGCCTCGCCGGGGTGGTCTAGTGGCTAAGGTACTTGGCTGCTGACTCGCAGGTCACGGGATCAAATCCCTGCAGCGGCGGCTGCATTTCCTATGGAGGCAGAAATGTTGTAGGCCTGTGTGGTCAGATTTGGGTGCACATTAAAAACCCCAAGTGGCCTAAATTTCTGGAGCCCTCTACTACGGCGTCTCTCATAATAATATAGTGATTTTGGGACGTTAAACCCCACAATTCAATCAATCAATCTTGCGTGACACGTGTACTTTCCGCCATGAGGTAAGTTGAACTTGAAACAAGCATCCGATAAATTGCTTTTGGTTTAGCATTTTGATGACGTTGAATTGTCATTCCATCGAATATGAGGCAAATAAAGTCTCCGAAAAGCAAAACATGCACGTTAGTGTATATTTTTGTTATAACGTATCTAGTACACAGTTCCGTTAATCAGTAAGTTCGCTATTTGCTGGAGGGGAATGGTAACACACACAAAGTAAGGCACACACTTCTTGGAGCATTTAGCAAAGGAGCATCGATAACATTTCAAGGTAACTTTATTTAAAACAACCGAACAGGGCAACTTATAACTAACCGCAATGTGCACGCCGCCAGCCTGGCAATGCTAGCGGTCGTTGCTGAAGAAATTGAAGCCGGGTAGATCATCAAAGACACCCGCATGAGAAATACCGTTTGTTAGCCATGTCTCGACGAGTATTGTTGGGCTACATCCGGATGAAGGGACTATACTAGATATGTTATCCCGTTTCGGTAAGAAACCACGTATGTTAGTATACATTTCTGAAGAAATAGTGGTAGGGTCATGCGACGTTGTCAGACGCCGGGTTCTTTGAGGCTGACGTGAGGATTCCTATTTGTATTCTTTACAGATCTTGTGTTTTCGTCGTAGATGTATTTAGTCAAACCTATCGGAACAGGGTTTATTGGTGTGAGCACAGCAGTTCTATTGATACTGAAAGCGGGCGCCATCACAGAGCTAGGGCCAACAGCTCGCGCTTCACGCTTCGGGCTAAAGAGATGGTCCACTACGGCGTACTGCTCTCCTTCCTCCTTAAAACAGCCCCGCGACAAAGGGAAGCCTTCCTGGCGAATCAAGGTTATGATAAAAAGAAGGTCTCATGATATGGCTTAAGGCGACTGACGTGAACTGTCTTGCGACCAATGCTGCACCTGTTTATTGGTGGGCTGACTGGCTCGATCACTTATGTTATACGAAAGTGACGCTCCACGACGCGGTAAGCACCACGGTACTTTGGGGCAAACTTGGAGGACAGGCCAGGAGAGTGGAACGGCAGTCGGAGCCAGACGAGCCAGCCTACGGCGAAACATTTACCTAGCTGGTACCAGTCATGGTGCTGTTTTCTGACGGCTTGTTTGCCCGATGTGGATGATCGTCCCAACTGGCGACACTCTTTAGCTTGGTACACAATTTTTAGAAGCAGGGCTGAATTCGGAATCCTCTGGGTGAAACGGCAAAATGATGTCAAGAGTGCTGCATGGCTCACGGCAGTATAGAAGAAAGCAAGGCGAAAAGCCTGCGTCCTGGTATTATATGCATAGGTTACAAATCCTAGCACCACATCCCAGTTTGACTGTTCAGACTTAACATACATAGGCTTGATTGAAGCGCTCCACTAGACCATTCATTTGTGCGTGGTCGAGAGTGAAGGTGCGCGGAACCGTATGGCTTGCGGAAGAAATTTATGTAGCGCGTGGAGAGAAACAGACACAGGAAGGAATAAACTGAGAGGACAGAGCGCTACTAGGAACAACACGTTCATTTTCGACTTCCAAGCCACTTTTAAGCCACTATCGTCAGGCGAGCAAGCAGATAAGCACGTGTATTCAGATGAATGCATGACAATGTCATCTACCTACAAAAAAATGAAAAATAGGACAACAAAAAACATCACAGATAAAATCACGTATCACTGCGTACGATGGAACCACAGTTAATTGGGTGACAAAGCAATTGAAGGCTTGCTGACACATGCATCTCCAAAAGCATCAATACATTTGGCTGCTATGATCAGCCAAGTCATCTCGTCTTTATGCCGACCAACCATGATTGTACTCTGGAACAAAGGCCGGCACCCACACGCGTGAATGGGAAGAGCGAGAAAACTTTCTGGCGGCAGAATATCCGCCTTGTAAATGTGTTCTCTCAGTCGCTCATTCACACCTACTGGTTTGGCCGACATATTTTTCCCACATGTGAACAGAATAAGATAAAATAACGAATGAAATGCACTCACAAATTTGTGTGTGTACCTTTTTGTGCACAACAACCTTTGCCCACGCGATGGATTCGTCAGCACACACAATTTCCCAAGTTTATCTAGTACAGAAAATAGCACCCTAATATTGTCCCGAAGTGCCACTTTCTTTAGGTTATGTGACAGCTGGTGAACATACGTAATTATGGCCATGCGTCCTAATTGCGCCTGTGAATCGACATGAACATTAGATTTGCTTGAACTTCCGCGAATCCTTTTCAACTCTTGTTCCGCAACTAAAACAAAAACATGATCCAGATAGCCCGATCCTTGCAAACGTGTGATCTGAATATGAATGCTGTGCTTCATAAGGCGTTTACATGACTTGTTCAATGCGTATCTGAGGCAAGTCGTTGCGATGGCTCTCTTGGTTAGTTTGGAATTACATAAATGAGATTGGGGTAAAGCTTTCTGAGCACACGGATCATAGCACCAGAAAATCTGGTTGTCAGAACACTGAACACTTAAATCTAGAAACCCTATTCGTCCGTCGCTAGGCCATTTTACTGTCAATTCAAGGGGCTTAATACCATTACGAATACATTCAACACAATAGTACTCTCACTTTGAAAATTTTCCCTCGAGCTGTCAGTAAACATAATAAAATCTTCTACGTAGAGAAACACTTTCCTAGCCATCGTCTCTACGAGACAATATGCCACAATTCTAACAAGTTCTGCCAGAAACAGATTGCTCAAGACAGGCGCGATGCAAGAGCCCATACATATATCCGGCTTTTGCAAAAAAATATCATTGTTCCATTTGATGAACGTCGATGTAAGATAAAATTCCAGCAAGGTAAGAAAATTATCCGCGGATATACCTGACTCAGAAGAAAACTTAACGGCACCAAATTCCTCAATGCTCTTTGCAACACATTTTAGCATTTGTGGATTGGGGAGGTAATAGTACAGGTCTGTCACGTGAATTGAGAAGACCATAAGCCCTTCTTTTTCATGAGCTTTCATGAAACTTAAAATACTATCAGAACTCTTGACTAAAAAGGGATCTCGCACTTTGAGAAGATTAAGTTTGTATAACAAAAAAGCAGCGAGTTCTTTCTGCCATGTACCTATTTCCGAGACTATTACTGAAAAAGTAATGTTAACTTTGTGAGTTTTTGCATTATAAGTACATCGAGGCCATTGTTCTTACTTTTTTGAATACCTTTTAGAGTTCCAACTACATCATGTTTTTGCACATTTGGATAGTTTTTGTTTTTACTTTGTTCAATGATAAGCCATTTTTTACATTGAACACCCTAGAAATACCATGATTAGCTTTTGCTAAGAAGCTTGAACGCAAAAAAAACTGCGAAGCCACCTTCCTTATCTCCCTGCAAAACAAACAGCGAATTATTGTCCAGGTACGACAAAACACGCTTAACAGGAATGTGAGAAACAAACAGGTATACAACGCGAAATGGCGTCTACTCCTTCAGAGCTAATTCTTTCTTCCGCACCTTCAGTCGCACGACGTGCTCCCTGACGAACGACAGTCAGGAGTTCAGGATTCGTCTTCTCTCTTTGAAGCCCGAACTTCGGCCCTAACTCAAGGACTTGAATGACTTCATGTAGAAGCTGGAGGTTTTCAGGAACATGAACTTTTCCTTTGGCCTTCCGTCGAACACAGGTAACCCACTCACGAAGATAGTGCACCTGAGGCATTCAAAGAGCTTTAGTAGCTTGTCCAGCCTATTGCAGGCACCTTTTGAGCAAGAATCTAGCGACAGACGAATTGAAGGAATTATGAAGATGTGCACAAAGACGAATCCTGTGCAAGCAAACTTGGCGATACAATTCAGCGTGTAAAATCTTGAGAATAATCCTTGTATGGCCAAAGGAAGGCGAAAAGCACCCGCACAGCGCGAGGGCCTTATCCGAAATAATACCTTTGCGGATCCAGAAACTGAGCGTACGTGCCCTGGACGTCGCGTTGACGATGAAGCCTACAATACAGCTTGGGTCTTGGGGAACAAAGAAAAAGTGGCCCGTTGTACGAGAAATGTAGTCGACAAGTGTGGTGATTTGGGCTTGTTGGTGATGCATTTGAAAGAAATATATGTAGGGTGAGGCGAGAAATGGACACAGAAATAAATTGACTGAGAGGACACAGTGCTACTAGTCCTCTCAGTCTATTCCTTCCTGCGTGCGTTCGGAGGCTTTTTGCCTTCCTTTGGCCATAGTAAAAGGATTCTCAAGATTTTACGCGCTGAATTGTATCGCAAAGTTTGCCTGCACAGGATTTGTCTTTGTGCACATCTTCATAATTCCTTTAATTTGTCTGTCGCTGAATTCCTGCTGAAAGGGTACCTGTGATTGACTGGGCAAGCTACTGAAGCTCTTTGGATGCCTCAGATGCACTATCTTCGTGAGTGGGTCACCCTTGTTCGACGGAAGGCCAAGGGACATGTTCATGTTCTTGAATACCTCCAGCTTCCTGATAAAGTCATTCAAGTACCAGAGTTAGGGCCGAAGTTCAGGCTTCAAAGAGAGAAGACAAATCCCGAACTCCTCACTGCGTTCGTCAGGTGGCACGTCGTGGGACTGAAGGAGAGAAAGAAAGTATTACCTCTAAAGGAGTAGACGCCATTTAGCGTTGTAAACGTGTTTGTTCTCACATTCCTGTTAAGCGTGTTTTGTCGTACCTGGACAATGATTCGTGTCTGTTTTGCGGAGAGATAAGGATGGTGCCTTTGCATTTTTTTCGCGCTCATGCTTCTTTGAAAAAGCTAATGATGCTACTTCTAGGGTGTTTAATGTTAACAATGGCGTATCATTGAACAAAGTAAAAGCAAAGGCTATCCAATTGTGCAAAAAAAACAAGAACGTAGTTTGAACTATAAAAAGTGTTCAATAAAGTAAGAAGAATAGCCTCAGTGTATTTTTAATGCAAAAGCTCACAAATTTAACACTCCTTTTCGAGTTATAGTCTCGAAAATGGGTACTTGGCAGAAAGAACTCGCTGCTTTTTTGTTAGACAAATTTAATTTTCTCGAAGTGTGAGATTAGTTTTTATGCAAGTGTCCCGATAGTATTTTAAGTTTCATGGAAGCTCATGAAAATGAAGGGCTAATAGCCTTCACGATTGACAAGACAGGCCTGTACTCTTCCCTCCCCAATCCGCAAATGCTATAAAATGTTGAAAGTAGCATTGATGAATTTGGTGCTGTTAAGTTTTCTTCTGAGTCAGGTATATCCGTTCATAATTTACTCACCATGTTGTAATTTTATCTTACATCGACGTTCATCAAATGGAACAATGATATTCTTTTGCAAAAGCAGGGTATATGTATCGACTCTTGCATCGTGCCGGTCTTGAGCAATCTGTTCCTGGCAGAACTTGAGAGAATTGTGGCATATCGTCTTGCAGCGACGACGGCTAGGAAAGTGTTTCGGTATGTAGATGATTTTATTATATATATTGACAGCTCGCGGGGAAATTTTCAAAGTGAGAGTACTAGTGTGTTGAATGTGTTTCGTGATGGTCTTAAGCCCCTTGAAGTGACAGCAGAATGGCCTAGCGACGGACGAATAAGGTTTTCAAATTTAAGTGTTCAGTGTTCTGACAACCAGCTCTGCTGGTGCTATGCTCCGCGTGGTCAGAAAGCTTTACTCCAATCTCATTCCTGTCATTCCAAACTAACCAAGAGAGCTATCGCGACGACTTGCCTCAGATACGCATTGAACAAGTCATGTAAACACCTTATGAAGCAGATTCTCTATATTCAGATCACACGTTTGCAAGGATCGGGCTATCTGGATCATGTTTTAGTTTCAGTTGTGGAACAAGAGTTGAAAAGGATTCGTGGAAGTTCAAGCAAATCTAATGTTCATGTCGATTCACAGGCGCAATTAAAACGCACGGCCATAATTACATATGTTCACCAGCTGTCACATAACATAAAGAAAGTGGCACTTCGGGACAATATAGGGTGCAATTTTCAGTACGTGATAAACTTGGGAAATTGTGTGTGCTGACGAATCCATCGCGTGGGGAAAGGGTGTTGTGCACAAAAAGGCATACACATAAATTTGTGGAGTGCATTTCGTTCCCTATTTATCTTATTCTGTTCACTTGTGGGAAAATATATGTCGGCCAAACCAGTAGGTGTGTGAATGAGCGACTGTGAGAACACAATTACAAGGCGGATAAACTGCCGCCATAAGGTTTTCTCGCTCTTCACATTCACGCGTGTGGATGCCGGCCTTTGTTCCAGAGTACAATCATTGTTGGTCGGCATAAAGACGAGTTGACTCGGTTAATCGTAGAAGCCGAACTTATTTATGCTCTTGGAGATGTATGTATCAGTAAGGCTTCAAGCGCTTTCAATCAATCAATCAGTCAATCAATCAATCAAATAACTTTATTTTGACCAAAACAAAACATTTACGGTGAACAAAGGTGGCCGGGAAAAAAGCTGTCCAATGACAGCATGGCAAAGCCCCAGCCATCCGTCGGTGGCGAAACGACAGGGTACAGCACCTGATAAAGGTGGGGAAAATGGATAATAATACTCGCTAAACAGTTTCACATTGATATCATAGTGCAATCACTACGGGCGCAGGTGCACTACAGGTGTACCTACGTATACACTCCGTAAAGATAAGTAACGAAGAAAAAAGAAAAAAAGACGAAAAGAAAAACAAGGACGAAAAACAAAACAAAAACTAAAACAAAGCCAGAGAAGAAAAAACAAAAAAATGAAAAGAAATATATTGGGCATTTCAAGTACATTAAAATGTACAATGCGCAGTTATGTAATAAACTGATATGCCTGCGCATATGATTCATATATATATATACATCATATGAGTAATGAAGGAAAAAGGAGTATACTCCGATATTGAAAAAGGCAAGTTTGTTATCGGAACATACTTCTAATTTCTTTTTTTTTGTGGAATAAAACATCTGTTCCTTGCATTTCGTAATAGTTTAGTGTTGTTGGGACAATGTGTCGGGTGCGTTTTGTTCCATAGTGTGTGCGTGAGAATAGAATGTGCCAAGGCGGTTGATATCAGACATGATAAGACATCGCATTTTGTGTAAGGTTCGCGAGTTTAAGAAGTGTGTCCGATTTCCCGAGTGCTGCCTTTTTGTAGCAGCAAAGCAATTAGTAAGCATATAGATCCGATATTTTCACAATTTGATGCTGTTTGGAAAAAGGGGTGGTGTGTTCTAGCAAAGGAGCATTTGAAATAAGTCGAACCATTTTCTTTTGTTACACGCTCAGTTTTGGCATATTAAGGGCTGTAGTTTTACCCCATCCCAGGAAGCAGTAACATAGGTGGGAAATAAAAAGCGCATCGTAAAGTAACTTCTTTAGTTTAGCTGGTACTGTGTGTCGATGACGGCTAATTAGTCCTACAGACTTAGCCAATTTCAGCGTAACCGTGTGCACCTGGTCATTCTATGACATGTGCTCGTTGAAGATGACGCCAAGTATTTTAACGCATTTTTCAATGCGAACAGTGAACAGACCTAGGACAAGCTTCTGAGGTACTACAGCTAGCGCGCCGTGAGCACGATATATAACACACTTAGTTTTGGCTTCATTCAATACAAGGCTGTTCGCCTTGCACCAGTCATTCAGCTTCGAACAGAGCGTACTTGCTTCAGCTGGAATGCTACATAATTCCTGGCCTTTAAGAAAGCCAGTGCAATCATCGGCGTAAATTGATGAACAGACAAGTGGTGTTTAAGTGTATTACATCATTAATGTAAAACAAAAAAAGCATTGACCCTGAAATACTGCCTTGTGGTACTCCACAAGAGATACGCCTGAGACGTGATCTGGGAGTGCCTGTTTCGGTAAATTGAAGTCTTTCGTCTAGGTAGGAGCGAAGCAGTTCTGATTCTGCTCCCCGAAATCCATAGCATTCCATTTTCTGTAAGAGAATATCATGATTGACACGATCGAAGGCTTTGCTAAAATTGAGGTATAGTCCTACTGTGAATGTTTGTTTTCTGTGTTTTCTATTATGAGCTCTTTTTGGAGCAAGAGTGCGTTCTCTGAGGAATGATTTTTTCTAAATCCGAATTGATAGGTAGTTGAAAGAACAAATCTTCTACTAAATCTATCGATGCGGGTAGTAATAACTTTCTCATGGCCCTTCGAAAAAACTGGCAATATCGAGACTGGACGGTAGTTGGAGAAGTTATTTTGTCGCCTCCTTTACGAATTACTGTCACCCTAGCAACTCGCATGCTACTTGGAAAAACGCCACATCAGATAGCTTTATTAAATATGTTTGCGATAAAAGGAGCGATCACATCTAGCACGTACTTATCGGGTTCGATTACTAATCAGTCTGCATCGGGGCTACGACTGTTCCGAAGGCCGTAAAAAAAGAGTAATCGCCTCAGAAACAGAAGTAGGCTGAAAAAAGAAAGACCGTGATAACCGTGGAACATCTACAGAAGTAACCGGGGAAGTATCCGTGTTTTATATCTGGAAAAAAAAGTCATTCAAACTGTTCGCGAGTGTTTCCCCGCTTAGTAACACATTATCAACCACCATAGAGTAACGGCGTCTGATACTGGCTTTCTGTTCAAGAGATTATTTATTTTTTTCCAGACTACGTCACTCTTTCGTAGACAGTCATTGTCGAAAATTGTTCTAAAATATTCTTCCTTTGCTTTCGAAATGTCTTCGTTCAGTTTGTTTCTGAAACATTTAAATTTCTGCAGCGTTTCGCTGTTGCGTGTCTTTAAAAAAGCCTCAAACATCCTGTTTTTCTCGTTGATTAAATTTAGCAAGTCTCGAGTGGCCCACGGTTTGCGAGCCCTCTTGCACTCATGGTATGCTTTAACTAGGAAAGAAGCGTAATAACACTGTTTATATGTGTAGAAGCTTATCGTACGCATTACTCACGTCTGTAAGGGCCGTTATCTCACTCCAATAATGAGCAAAAGTCTTTTCCTAAAATCCTCAAGTGTACGTGTGGATATGTCTCGGTATGTTTTCATTTCATTTCATTTTTAGACGTTGATTGCTGTTCATGTATTAGCATGATAGGCAGATTATCGCTCAAATCAGAGATTATGATGCGGTAAATTACGTTTTCAGCTACTGTGTTTGTGATGAACAGGTCAAGCCAAGATGTGGATCTAATGGTAACACGGGCTGGCGTAGTGATTTCATTGCGAAACCTATTACATTGCAGTGTGATTAACAAGTCAACAGCAGGCGCTGAATCTTTCAATACATCAATATTCAAATCACGACCTATAGTTAGGGTATATGCATTGTTGCTCAAGAATGAGAGCAGTTTATCGAAAAAACCAAGAAACCTGTGTATGCTACCATGTGGTAGTCGATAAATAACCCCAAACATTTGGGAGTCTTTCCTAACGCACGAAATCTCGTAGTATTCCGTGGCAACAGTGTAGTCATCAATCAACTGAAATCCAGAAAAATTAATTTGCAAGGCCACACCACCTCATCTAGTTTCTTTACGATTTAGGAAGAAGAGGTTGTACCCGGGTATCACAAGATGCTCAGTGTCATCATCGTACCATGTTTCGGTAAACATAAGTACATTGAACGCCGTATTGCAAGAAAAAATAAATGTAATTATGTTATCACTTTTTGATCTGATTGATCTAGCGTTAATATGCAGAAGTTTAACCGATTTACTGGTTTTTATCTCTGCTGCAATTTGCGCAACGTGCGCTGGGAGAATTGCACTGTTCGCCATTGTTCGGACGCAGCAGTGTTGGCTAGAAACGCCACGAAATTCTGCGCGGTGGTGTTGTCAAGATCGCTTTTGTGCTGAACTAGCAGGACAGGTGATGTGTCAGTTCGACGAGCGTAAATGGATCCGTTTTTGAACCATGCGTATTTCCACCCACATTCACGCCTGCGCGCAGTAATCATTCCCAAGAGTTTCTTGAGATGTGGGCAGAGGTACTCATTAATGTAAATTGGTGGGTCTTCCGGAGATTCTTCTTATGATGCCAGACCAAGATGATTATTTGTTAATCGTTTCTTTCGTGCTTTTTCTAGCACTTGGTCGCGCTTGCTGCGCCTTTGAAATTGTACAATATTGTTAGTGTTCTTTTTGTCTCTGGTGTTTACTCTGTGGCACACTTCTATATCACCACTTGTGATAGCTTCGCCAACAGCATCACCTAACTTCTTCAGGGCATATGGAATGCTTTCATTGGGACATTTCAACACGCCCTTGATTTCAAAATTCCTGTTTCTTGAATATTGTTCGGCTTTGACCAGGTTTGCTTGGCATTGACCAAGATTCTTCTCAAGCAGGTTTACTCTCTCGTGAAGTTCCTCGTTCGGTTTTATTAAAGCTTTGTTTTCATTTACAGCGGTTGAAACCAGACGGTTAGATTCCTCGAAGTTCTTACTGAGGAATTCCATGCTTCTCTTCATTTCCTCCAGCTCTCCGTGAACTTTGCGTTCCTCTGTGCGTATGTTTCTTTCCATAGCTTCTTTAAACGATCGAAATTCTGTTTTGAAGTCTTCCTTGAAATCCTGAAGAAGTCTTACGTATTCCCTCATCATGGTGACAGTGCAATAGCGCTAATGTGGTACACTCTAGTACACGGCTCCAGTACACGGTACACTAGTATAATGCACTGGTACAATAGTGGTGGCAGTTGTGACAGCAGGACAGCATCAAAAACAACCGTAGAAGTAAAGACAGTAAAGTTCTAACCTGTAACACGGAGACGATGCGATCAGGTAGTGGCTTTAATGCCGCCACCACCACCGATTGCCACCTGAGTGAAGTGTGCCGTTTTATAAACGTGGCTGCAGACACGTGTCCAGTAGTGGCGTCCGGTGAACAGCGTAGTTTTCTGCGGTACGTAGATTTGACACAGCGACAGTCCATGTGCGCGTGAGTGGGCAGTTGAAACTTCCAGCGATGACGGTCCCGCTTGACGATAGGCGACACCGAAGGATCAGGAAAAACCAGCGGTCCACCTCGACGAGCTGGGAAAGCAGCACCGGCGCCTTCAATGTGCCTGTAACACGAAGAGGATGCGGTCAGGTACTTGTTGTAATGCCGCCACCACCACCGATTGTCACCCACCACCACCACCGACCGCCACCACCACCGATTGTCACCCAAGGAACTGGGGTTTCTTCGTACGCAGTGATACCTGATCTTATCTGTGATGTTTTTTGTTGTCATATGTTTCTTTTTTTCTTTTAGGTATATGACATTGTCGTGCATTTATCTGAATAAATGTGCTTATCTGCTTCCTCACCTGACGATTATGGCTTAAATGTGGCTTGGAGGTCGAAGATAGACATGTTGTTGCTAGTAGCGCTCTGTCCTCTAAGACTATTCCTTACTGCGTCCATTTCTCGCCTCGTGCTACATAAATTTATTTCAAATGCATCAACGACAAGCTGTTACGCCTGCGAGTCCACGGCGAACGTCCATGCCTCCGAAAAAGGCAATTTGTGTAAAGGCCGGCACGCGAGCCCTCCTGGCGCGAAAAACTCAACGGCGTCATCACGCAGCGGTGCCTTTCTGCGGCGCACGCCTAGTGAGTCACTTCAGCCCACGAGCTCGTCGAAGCAATCGGCGCCTTCCTGTCTGGCGAGTCTGACGCAATGCGTGGCAACGTCACTCGTCCTTGGGTGCAGCCACATGAAGCAGCTTCGTATTTAATGAGAATGACGCAGCCCAGCGGCGACCCCATTGGAGGATTCTGACCTCACGACCAGCGGCGCTTCTGGTTGGACATTTGGTTACCCAAAGAATCCACCGCTGCATATAAAAAAAAAGCCCTGCGGCGCGTCGCGAGCAGTAGACCTATGTGTCAAAGAAGAGAGCTCGGCTCTTCGAGTCGCTAAACTGTCTGCCCCAGTGCCGAATTTGTAACGCCTCTGTATATATATTCTGCACATAAACCTTGTTTAACTCACCGCCGTCTCGTCCGCTCGTCTATCAGCTCTGGGCAGAAGCAGTCGCGAGCTGAGAAACCTACGCTACCAAACGGCTGGTGACCTTCCTGGCGAAGTTCGAAGCAGTGGCGCCTTCGGGACCGTGTTGGCGTCGCCGTCTTTTGTAACAGTGGAGTCAGCGGTGAGATTCATGGCGCCCTTCGTATTGTCGTCGGAGGCGCGCTTCGTAACAAAGGCCACACCGCCACTCTTGTCGGCATGCACAAAAGAGTTCTTGAAGGACCTCAGATAAGAACCCGCGTACTTTAACGCTGAGTGTTTCGCGTGATGCGCTGCGACACAGGACGAGTCATCGCAAGATGACTGCGTCCATTGGTCATGTCCCGAACAGCATCTGAAGGTATCGTATCTCGTCAGATGGTCCACGGCGACAATTACCCGTTGATTGCCAGCTGTTTATTTGATTGATATGTGGGGTTTAACGTCCCAAAACCACTATATGATTATGAGAGACGCCGTAGTGGAGGGCTCCGGAAATTTAGACCACCTGGGGTTCTTTAACGTGCACCCAAATCTGAGCACACGGGCCTGCAACATTTCCGCCTTCTTCGGAAATGCAGCCGCTGCAGCCGGGATTCGAACCCGCGCCCTGCGGGTCAGCAGCCGAGTACCTTAGCCACTAGACCACCGCGGCGGGGCAAATTGCCAGCCGTGGTGAAAGGAAGAGGTTCATAAAGGTCAATGCCTACATGGTCGAAAGGACGTGCCAGACATGGTAGAGGCTGCAGTAGTCCGAGTGAATGGTCTAATTACTTTCATTTTTTGCACAATAAACAGGATCGGATGTATTTTTGGACAAAGGTGTACACGCCGTACCAGCAGCAACGCTGGCGGAGGCGTTCATACGACTTCAGCGCTCCTGCGTGAGCATGCTGAGGACCAACATGAAAATACGCACATACGTCAGATTTTACATGCCTTGGTATAACCAAAAGCCATTTATGACCATTCACATTGCAGTTTTTCAGTATAAAAGCACGTCTCCTATTGCAAAGTGTGTGGCTTGACGATGAAGAGCACGTGGGTATGCTGGCATGGAAAAGTTAAAAAGACGTTAAGGAGAAATGCATTCCGTGTATTTACGCTGCTCAGGTGGCATGCTCGTGATGGAAGGGGCACTGATGGGAGTGTCACTTTCTGAGGGCAGGTCTCTGCTGGATCGCACTGGTGATCTAAGAAGCGCGTTTGCGTCATTGTGTTTTCGCCCAGATCCGTAGATTACGCTAATGTCAAATTCTTGGAGGCCCAGCGTCCAACGTCCAAGACGGCCAGAAGGGTCTTTCAGAGAAGCTGGCCAGAAGGGTTCTTCAGAGAAGTGTCGTCGTCTATCCCTAAAAACATGTGCTTGATATTGTCTGCCCTTTCATTGAAGGGTCAAAGCGCTTGCACGAATCGAGGACATCCTCGATGCAGCTTGCGAAGCCTTCCACCTGAAGCAGTGTGCGTCCCCAGAGGCACTATACGGCACGGAGCTTGCGTACTTCGGGCCGACCGAACACACCGACAATGCGTAGCTTAAAATTGCCCAAAGTGGCGAATTCTGAGTTGCAGTGGTTAAACCAGAGACTCGCTGCCTCTTTCAGGTAGAAGGGCATATATTGCAGCTCCGAAAGATCGTCCCACTTGTTCTCGTGCCTATATTTTAAAATGCCCACAACCAATCTTCAACGTCTTGTTCAACGGTACCATGGAAAAAAGGTGGCTCGCGCACGCATTGTGCCGTGAGAACGATGACTATTGGAGGCTGGGTCGTATCTTGCTGGGTGCATTCGTCAGCCATTTCTGGGTGGGGGGGGGGGGGCACGTTGTACTCTGTTGCAGAGTTCCAGGTTGAGTTACCCAGCACCTCAACAACTTTGAAACTGTGTTTCTTGGTGTAAGCAGCATTTGAACAGCAGGCCTATTGATACTGAAAGCGGGCGGCAACGACTAACACAGGAATCACAGCGCTAGGTTAAGCAGCTCGCGCTCGAAGCTTCTAGCTAAAAAGATGGCCCATGACGACCCACTATGGCGTATTGTTTTTCTTCTTACGAACACTATGAACAATGTTTTGTAGCTCAGTGAAAAGGGGATCAAGTTTCTCCTTTCAAATGGAATTAGATGTTTACACACGTTTTGCACAGGGCGAGATAAATTTTTGTCAATTCCGTAGTTTGTACCTTTTAGTTTGCGCCAATTGAACCGAACGATTTCGTTTCATCTTAAAAAAATTTTGTTAGTATGAGGCAGTTCCGAACATTGCCCCGCCGCGGTGGACTAGTGGCTAAGGTACTCAGCTGCTGACCCGCTGGGCGCGGGTTCAAATCCCGGCTGCAGCGGCTGCATTTCCGATGGAGGCGGAAATGTTGTAGGCCCGTGTGCTCAGATTTGGGTGCACGTTAAAGAACCCCAGGTGGTCTAAATTTCCGGAGCCCTCCACTACGGCGTCTCTCATAATCATATAGTGGTTTTGGGACGTTAAACCCCACATATCAAGTTCCGACCATTCCTGTGTCAGTCAAGACAATGCGCACGCTCATTATGCTCCAGGTTTAGGCTTATGTCCAAGTGATCTGCGCAGAACCGAACGACTTTTTCTTT
The DNA here is from genome assembly GCF_043290135.1 of Rhipicephalus microplus. Lineage (NCBI taxonomy): Eukaryota > Metazoa > Arthropoda > Arachnida > Ixodida > Ixodidae > Rhipicephalus > Rhipicephalus microplus. Next base: position 207,219,212 of record NC_134704.1, read on the forward strand.
TACCAGTGGGGTAGATTCAGAATGACCTGGACTGCAAATGATGAAGAAGTATAAATTATTTCTGCGGCCTGATTTTCAGCGTCGTCAATTCACGTGACATGCGTGTCACGTAAGACATCACAGTATACATGCTAGGCTCATAGCACGCTCGATGCATTTTCGCTAGCTTCACATATACAACATGTTGTGTTACGTGACGTGCATGAGCGACTGAGTACTGATTTCAGGCGCAAACATATTAATCATAACATGGAGATCCTGTACAGCATGATTTACGTCCGCTCCGTAACGTCGTGCTGCTTTGAATGTGACATATCAACCCTTGCCGGTCGTGCTTTGCATATCATCGATTCGCACTTGGGATCTGCCAACTTTGCCCCGCCACAGTGGTCTAGTGGCTAAAGTACTCGGCTGCTGATCCTCAGGTCACGGCATCAAATCCCGGCTGCCGCGGCTGCATTTCCGACGGAAGCAGAAAGGTTGTAGGTTGGTGTGCTCAGATTTGCGCGCGCGGTAAAGAACCCCAGGTGGTATAAATTTGCGGAGCACTTCACTACGGCGTCTCTCATAATCATATGGTGTTTTTGGGACGCTAAACCTCACATAATAATCAAATCTGTTAATTTTTATTGTGATTACTTTACTTTTGCTTACACTCTTCGCAAGCATACGAATGGGGAGGAAGGGGGAGGGCTATCATAATTTTGATATACGTGTACACAATCTGCTCGAACTACCGCCGATAGTCACGCCACAAAGGAAAGCTGATGCCTGTGCTGCCACTCCCCTCCCCCGCCTGCCGTTCGATCCAACTCCAACGTTATTAGAATTGAATCGCGGTGAACCCACCTCTCCCCAAAAAAAAATTTCTGGCTACGTTTGTGGCACTTTTTGACTGTTCCTTTATCTTGCCGAAGTGAAATTTTTCACGCCATGGCGGGTAGTACAGCAGCAACTCTGAAAAGTATTAGGCAGGAGGCGATGTCTGCTGTTTGCGACGCAGAAAAAGGGCGCCCACCCCTCGCTCATGTACTATCAGCAGCTGTGTTAAGACTGATTTGAGTGTTATCTTTTATGGCCACCAGACATGTGGGAGAGGGAGAGGGTGCAGAGGAAAAACACCGACCTTCAGCGAGGCGTCAGTCTACCAGCGTGCTTGCTAACTCACCGTGCTCCATACGCCAGGAAACATGAAGGGAAAAGTACTCAGTGGTGAGTTGCGTACATATACATTGATTCGCGTGACGAAAGCGTCGTTTCCCAGTTTGGTTGCCCTGTCATCAGACGCGCCGCTTTAAACCTATGGTGCGTAGGCTCTATATAAGTGCCGGCTCACGCTGATGTTATACAACTGCATTAACACCGACGTGAATATTAATGAGTCCCAGGTATCGGAAATTGCCGAAGCACTCTCCTACGGCGTCTATCAGTAGCGTATCGTCATTCTGAGACATAAAACTTTCAGTAGTGCCCTGTTTCGAGCTGCAGTTGCTGAATAATAGGGAGTGAAAAATTAGCTCATAGACCCGTGCCAACAACAAGCCCGGAAAGAGGACTCTGGCTTGTTATCAGTAAGCTTCCTTGTATAGCGCACATAAAAAACAAGGAACAAAGGCACATGCAGACAGACAGAGCACTAACTTCCAACATCGCCTATTCTCAGAAACCAGAGAATATTTTTGCACTTGTCTCGCGAGTCACAGTCATGTGAGCACATGAATAAAGAAAGAACAGTAATATAAGATCGTACGTACGTATATATATATATATATATATATATATATATATATATATATATATATATATATATATATATATATATATATATATATATGGGGAAGAATGGTATATTTAAGGGCTCGTTTTTCTGTGTTTTGACACAATAGTAGTGAAATCTAACAGACAATAATGCCAAGGAATGTATAGGGAAGTTATTAGAACCAATATAATGTTCTAAAAACATTGGTTCTAATAACTTCCCCTATACATTCCTTGGCATTATTTTCTGTTGTATTTGATTAATATCGTGTCAAAACACAGAAAAATGAGCCCTTAGGTATACACAACTTACCCATATATATATATATATATATATATATATATATATATATATATATATATATATATATATATATATATATATATATTGATAATCTTAAAACTTGCGCAGGTAAGTTACATGTTTTTCTGAAAGTGCTAGTGACGGCTGGCGGACACACTTTAGGATGAGTAGTTTGACATTTGCTGCTAGCTATTCTTTTATTGTTTTCAAAGATAGGAGAACAATAATGCAGTCTACAATGTTCTGCGAGAAAACGATCTCTAGCATTTTCTCCTATTTTATTTTGCGTTCACGCATCGCATCATTCATGCATCTCACTTATTACCCAACGAATCATTTTCCACAAGTCAAGGGAATGCCGCTGATGCCCGCCATCACACATTCAACAAATTTAATCCTGCGTTTGTCTTTTTCACTCGCAAAAATACTCTCCCTGGTTTGGGCTAACAGCAAAGACTGATCAGTCTATTATATAGAGGCTGAGAGAACAGCATCAGTTTCACTACGCCATGCGTAGTGTTGTGTTCTTGAGTTGTGTGACAACCAGTGGATGTAAGAAATCACTGCTATTCATTTTTTCTTTCGTGCACTAGTTTCCTGCCTGCTTTCAGGTTTACTAGCTTTTCGCACTTCATGCAACATTCCCTCAGACACCAGAAGCTGTCCGAGACACCAGAAGCTGTCTCGGATAATCAGCATCCTCTAGACGCAAAGCCTGCTGGCTGGACACTTCGTTGGTCCAGCAAACGCATGAATTACTGAGTGGGTTGGTGAAAAAATTTTGATATAATAACAATGCTTTATGTACTTTGGGGTTGTAGCACCATCATGAAAGGTCATATAACTGAAGGTACATGTAATATTATGAAGTCTTGGTAGTCTGGGTTGCGACAGCGTTTAATTGAGGCAAGACCTCGCAAAACGAACGGGCAGAGCCAGTACACAGACGATGACGATGATGATGAACCAGAGTGGCAATGAGGACAAAGAGACAAGCGGATGATGGTGATTGTGATCATGCAGGGATGAGGACGATGCAAGTAACAAATGCCCACACTAATTCCCCCCACTTGGAAGCGGACACCCTGGCCGCCATAAGTCAAAGTGACGGGGAACGTCGCGTAAAAGGTTTCATGCGACAAACGTGGACAATCTCTGTGCTGCGGTAGCGGCGGTCTGTTGGGGCGACGAGTGGTGTCACACGATAATTAACCGGCGAAGTCTGTTCTAAAACAATGTATGGCCCGATGAAGCGTGGTTGGAATTTGTCACAGAGACCAGGAGTGCGAATAGGTGTCAAAAGCAGCACCTCGTCACCAGGTTGGAAAGACACAACGCGGTGAGATTCGTCATAGGTGATCTTCCGCTCGTGCTGTCTCGCTTCAGTATTGATGCGAGCCTGATGGCGAGACTGAGCCAGGCGGGAAATGTATTCTTCGCTAGAAGACTGACACGAATCCCCATGGCTGCTAAAGAAGGAGACGTCGAGAAAGGTAGTCGGGGTGCGTCCGTACACGAGATAAAACGATGAGTAGCAAGTTGTTCGCTGAACGGCGGTGTTGTAAGCGAATGTCAGGAATGGTAAAAGAGTATCCCAGTTTTTGTGGTCGGGTTGGACGTAAACAGCTATCATGTCTGCAAGGGTTCGGTGAAATCTTTCTGTAAGACCATTTGTCTGAGGGTGGTAGCTTGAAGCAGTCTTGTGAGTAGTTCCAGAAGCGCGGAGTACTTCATTTACCATTTGTGACAGGAACACTTTGCCGCGATCACTAAGCAGTACACGAGGAGCCCCATGACGCAGTATTATTGCGTGAAGAATAAAGTCTGCAACTTCCACAGCTGAGCCTGTAATAACAGAGGAAGTCTCAGCGTATCGTGTCAGGTGGTCCACGGCGGTCACTATTCATCGTTTGCCAGCAGATGTGACGGGGAGAGGCCCGTAAAGGTCAACACCTACAACCTCGAAAGGCATTGACGGGCACGGAAGTGGCTGTAGAGGTCCAGCAGGTGCAGACGTGGGGAGTTTACGACGCTGGCATGGGTAGCAGGAACCGACGTACCGCGCTACACTAGAAGAAAGGCCAGGCCAGTAATAACGACATCGAATGCGGTCAAGAGTTTTTTTAAAACCAAGATGACCAGCAGTCAAGTCGTCGTGGAAGGCTTCGAGCACTTGAAGTCGAAGAGAGCGTGGCAGTACAGGAACCCAGCGCTGACCGTCAGGGTGGTAGACGTGGCGGTAGAGAACCCCATTGTCCAGCTTAAAGTGCAGGAGTTGACGACGGAGTCGCGCGTTTGGTGGATGAGAAACTCCCGAAAGGTGGTCCATCATGCGTCTGCAGTATGAATCGGACCGCTGGTGGGAGATAAATGTTGCCTGTTCGTCCGAAAAGGGTTGCGTTATTGATGCGAGCGTATGAACTTTGGTAGATGTGGCGTTTGAGTTCTCACCAACGCTTATATGGGTGGTCGGAAGCGGGCAACGAGATAAAGCATCGGCGTCTCGATGTTTTCTGCCTGACTTGTAAGTTATGTCAAAGTCGTACTCCTGCAAGCGTAGTATCCACCGACCCAAGCGTCCGGACAAGTTTTTCAGTGTAGAAAGCCAGCATAAGGCATGGTGGTCCGTAACGATTGTGAAGTGACGGCCGTGAAGATAGGGACGGAACTTCTGGACCGACCAAACCACAGCCAGACACTCTTGCTCAGTTATAGTGTAGTTCTTTTCAGCAGCGGTGAGTACGCGACTGGCATATGCAACAACTTTCTCTAGGGAAGACTTGTCGCGTTGTAGAAGAACGGCTCCTATACCAAGGCCGCTAGCGTCGGTATGAAGGATAGTCGGTGCGGCTTCGTCAAAGTGGCAGAGCAGAGGTTCAGACGTGAGTGACCGCTTCAACAGCTCGAATGCCGTTTCACATTCTTGAGACCACAGAAAGGGGACGTTCGAAACGAGTAGTTGGTGTAATGGAGCAGCAATAGAAGCGAAGTTCTGTATAAACCGGCGAAAATAGGAGGCGAGGCCAAGGAAACTGCGAAGCTCCTTTGGTTTTTCGGGACGCGGAAAGTGAAGGACTGCAGAAATCTTGTCAGGGTCGGCCCGGATGCCATCTTTGCTAACGACATGTCCTAAGACCTTGATAGATTTGCTAGCGAAAGAGCATTTCTTAGTGTTTATTTGAAGCCCGGCGCCGGCAAGGCACGTCAGAACTTGATCCAGTCGTTCTAGGTGCTCAGGAAACGTTGACGAAAAGATAATAATGTCGTCCAAGTAGCACAAGCAACTTTTCCATTTCAGACCGCGCAGCACGGTATCTATCATGCGCTCAAAAGTCGCGGGTGCGTTGCAGAGCCCGAAAGGCATCACGTTGAATTCATATAGCCCGTCGGGGGTTGCAAACGCCGTTTTATGCTTATCGTCTTCATGCATGGGAATCTGCCAGTACCCAGAACGCAAGTCGATGCTTGAAAATAATTCCGCGCCTTGTAGGGAATCAAGGGCGTCGTCAATGCGTGGCATAGGGTACACGTCCTTGCGTGTGATCTTATTGAGCGCCCGGTAGTCCACGCAAAAACGCACAGAGCCATCCTTTTTGCGGACCAAAACAATGGGAGACGACCAAGGGCTAGATGAAGGACGGATGACTTCCCGTTTAAGCATGTCCGCAACGTTTTCTTCTATAATTTTTCTTTCAGTTAGATACACGCGGTAGGGTCGGCGGTGTACGATAGATGTCCCAACAGTTTGAATTCGATGTGCTGTAGTATTAGTGCGGCCCAGCTTAGACGAGCAAATGTCGAATGAATTTGCATGTTTCTGTAACAATGCGAGCAGCTGCTGCTTCTGTGAATATGTCAGTTCGCTGCTGATAGCTGTGGTAAAGGCGGAGGAAGAAACATGCTCACCGAGGCAAGGTTCTTTGGATGTGATGGCCTGAAGTGGCGTGACAAATACAGGCTCGAAGTCAGCAACATGGGCCACAGTAGTGCCCTGTGGCAGTAAGATCTTCTCCGGTGTAGAGTTGACAGCGGTGACAAGTGCCGAGCCATTGCAAAAACGAACGACACCGGACGGAAGAACTATACCTTTGCGAACGCAAAGTGGTGACGGTGAGACCAATACATTCCCGTGATAGATGTCATTGGACGTAATGCTGACAATTTGCTCTTGTAGTGGCGGCAGTTCGATGTCTTTCGCAGCGACCAGACGAAGTGGCTTCTGATTGTCGTCGTCAAGCATGTAGTCGGTGTCAGCGAGGTGAACGACGCGTTGTCCACAACAAATCGCCGCGGAAGCAGATGACAGAAAATCCCACCCTAAAATTAGTTGGTGAGAGCAGCGGGACAGGACAGCAAACTGGACATGATGGCGGATTCCGTCGATGAAAACACGCACAGTACAAAACGCGGAAGGGCGAATGACGTTCCCCTGGGCAGCAACTAATGTGGGGCCATCGTAAGGCGTCATTACTTTCCTTAAATGTTCACACAAATCAGCACGTATCACAGACAATGTCGCACCTGTGTCCACCAAAGCATCGACTCGCACTCCTTCCACTTCCACAGAAACCATGTTACACGGGCCCGATGGAGGAATTTCAGTTCTGATTCCGAATGCAGTTTTTCCTCCACAAACTGCATCACTTAGTTTTCCGAATGAATTTCAGAGGTGAATGAGGCGGGCCGAAGTGGAGAAGTGGAACGGCGGAAGGGCGAAGGCGAGCGGCGTCTCGTGTTTCGGCTGTTTCGTGGTGCAGTCGATGCAGGAGGAGATGGAGAACGGTGCGGGGGAGACGAATAACGCCGACCTTGATAAGACGCCCCGGCGTACAAATCCCGTTCACGCACGTCGTTCCGACGCTCATCTTGCTGGCGCTTTCGGCAGAAACGAGATATGTGGCCGCGATAGCCACAGTAGTAGCAAACAGGGCGAGACGAGCGCCACGGTGGGGAATAGAAGACATTCGGGGCACCTGTAGATAGCGCGGTCATGTGGGCCGGAGGGTCAGGGGGTACGGAATGGTAGTTGACCGGGGGAGCGGCAGCAACTGACGCGTAGGATGGACGCGGCAATGTCGTGTGGGCGTCGCTGGGAGGCACGGCAGCAACTTCAGGGTACGTGGTTATGGGGCGTGAAGCATGTGGCTGTACAGGCGCAACGCCGGTCAGCGTTGTAAGTTCCTCCCTGATGATGTCACGTAAGGGCATCCCCGAAGGCTGTGTAGGTCGTGGTGTAGGAGGTGTGAAGCCCATGGACCGCAATTCTTCGCGTATAATGTCCCGGATAAGGTCGCGCAGGTGGCCATCTGACGTGGAGTGGTGGTCGCCAATGTCTGGTTGGAGGCGAACGGAGTACAGCGCATCAAGGCGCTGGCATGTCGTCACGACATCAGCGATGGTAGCTGGGTTTTGCACAGCTAGTGCATTAAAGGCAACAGGCCCAATGCCTTTCAATATGTGGCGTACTTTGTCCGATTCCGGCATGGATTGATTGACACGCCGGCACAGTGCGAGGACATCCTCGATGTATGAAGTGTACGATTCACCGGGATGTTGTCGGCGAGTATCAAGTGTCCTCTTCGCGACGGCGGATCGAACGTCCGGGGTGCCAAAAACGTGTCGCAGCTGCTGCTGGAAGGTAGCCCAGTCGGGTAAGTCAATGACGTGGTTAAAATACCATGTCTTTGCGACTCCGGTCAGATAAAATGGAACGTAACGCAGTTTGGCGGCCTCGTCCCACCGATTAGCGACACTTACGCGGTCGTAGTCGTCGAGCCAATCTTTTACGTCTTCTCCACGACGACCAGCGAAGAGCGGGGGTTCCCGCTGATGTCCGTGTATGTAAATAGGAGGGGCAGCTTGCGTCGGTGCGTGGTTGATGACATGAGCGCTGGTAGGCTCGGTCTGGGACATGCTGCCTGACAGTGGGCGCAATCGGCGGCCTGAACGAAGCTCCAGCGGGTAGAGCGGGCTGCGGGAGGTAAGAGGACCGAAAATCCACCTCCACCACGTATGAAGTCTTGGTAGTCTGGGTTGCGACAGCGTTTAATTGAGGCAAGACCTCGCAAAACGAACGGGCAGAGCCAGTACACAGACGATGACGATGATGATGAACCAGAGTGGCAATGAGGACAAAGAGACAAGCGGATGATGGTGATTGTGATCATGCAGGGATGAGGACGATGCAAGTAACAAATGCCCACAATATCTTGAAATCGAATGCTTCCCTCAGCGTGAACCTCTAATGTACCTTCTAGTGGAGAGAGGCACTTGCGTATGGCAATAAAAACATGTGAACGCTACGTTTAAAGCCAGCTGATGAACAATTAACAAACACTCGAAAATTATCAACAAATCTAGAGATTTTAACAACTTTTCTCTCACTGAGGTTAGCACATAGGTTTCCGTCCAGGTTGGCTAAATATAAGTTACTCAACAGTGGCGCTAACCAGGCTACTATACAGATCCTTTGTTTCTGTAGGAACAGGATGTTATCTTTTTCAGAAAATGTGAATTTCAGGTATATACTTAAAAGTTGTAAAAAATGGTCTGTGGTAGGGATTGCTTCCGTGCTAAATCTTACGCCCACGAAAGTATCAATGCATGACTGAACGCAACTTAGCAATTCATTTTGCGGCAAAGAGTGGTACAAGTCTTTTACGATAGCCGAAAAGGTCTTAAGTGTTTTAACAGAGTTGGTTTCCACGAGTGTAAGGACTTCGTTAGAATCTTTTGTCATGAAGGGATAACTTATCTTCAGTAGGTTAAGCTTGTTCGAAAGATAACTTGTAATAGCCTTTGCCACGCGGCCTTCTCTGCCACACTTAATCTAAATCAAACGCCTTCTCTGTGCGTCTTGACGCTAAAAAGTTAATCTACATTTGTATTTCTACTTTTTCCGATTCTTCTCAATACGCTGCTTAGCTTCATTTCATCACATAACTCGACAGCTCGGCTCTACACTTTTGCCAACTGTGTTTGTTTATGTTTATAGAAAACAGCATTCATGGCATTGTTAGCTCTTTCCTCGTACATCCCACATGAAAACACTGCCAATCCTTCCTTCTTACATGGTGGTACAACGGCCAGAGCATTTTTATGAAGGTATGAAGCAACTATTTTAAGCGTTAACTTTGACTGCTAAGGCTTACATTTCATAAGAACATCGACATCCTGAGAGTTCATTCTCATGCCTTCCTCTTCTGGTAGACACCCTGAAGTTCGGCGCACCAGGGAGAGTAGCTCGGGTTTAGTCCTGTTCGTCTTCGTGGCGAACTTGCATCCTCGTTCCAATGCCTGAAGAACTTCTGCTACAAAAAAAGCCTTCGGGAATGTGCACCACGCTACTTTTCTCGTTCGTCGAGTTAACACGCTCTTTGCAAACGTGATCTTTTAGCTTCCACCGGAACTCCGTCGTTTTATCGGCGAGGGTCGGGTGCTTGCAGATTTCAACATTTGCCACTCTATGCTCGTACGCACAGTGCACCTGCGCGCCGAAGTGAGTCCTAAGAAGTTGGGCTTATCACTGCCACTAAACAAAACACAAAAAGAAGCTTTTTGAATATGTGACAGAGGTCTACGGCATCCGAGTTGTAGAAAATGGTATGTAGGGCAATCAGGAAAATGCATCAATTACAGGTTAAAGGAACACAAAAATAAAGTTGGAAAAATGGTAGTGATCGATTCCTCGCGAAACATTGCACAGCATCAATGTTCCTTTATGTTTGAAAACACCAGACTAATAGCTAAAAGCAAATGTCTAATGACTCGTCTTTCAATAAAACGTAAACAGATTGCGGCACTTGGAGATGTGTTTGTCAGCCAGCTTTCAATAGGACTTTCATAAAAAGAGTTATTGTATCTGCGCAAGCCTTGAGTATATCAGTTGTATGTGTGTATATGTGTATGTATGTACTTATATTCATGTTGATCCTGTGTTTCCATGCTCACGTGTGTGTGACTCATCATACAAGTGCATAAATGTTCCCTGGTTACCGAGAATAAGCTATGTAGGAAGTTAGCGCTGTGTCTCTATGTGCCTTCATTTCTTCCAGTTTTTACGTGCACAAGCTGCAGGGAAACTTTCTGAAAGTGTGCTACCGAATAGCCCACACCACATCTGCCGGCTCTTTATTTCGGAGTAACCGCTGCAAATGGTCTTTAACGCGCTTGCGTTAAAAAGCTCGCCTCGCAGAAATTCCGCCGGCGGTTTGTTGGTGGTGAGTGAAATGTCATCATCTTTGGCGTTACCGGAAAATCGATCATCCTATATATACGCGTGACTGAAAAATCGATGCTTATGTGTGACCTGAAAATCGAGCATTTTTGCGTGGCCAATGTTTCCTTTATTTCTTTCAATGCCAGTGCAAAGAACCGCTCATAAAAGGTAGCCGTCAGTCTACCTTTGTTCAACGAATGGTCGCAATGCGATGCTGCTTGAGGGGTCACACTGCATGCGTCTCACGTGCTTCTGAGCGTTTTACCCCGGAGAGGCCATAGGCGTGCTTACCGCCATGATACCGTACGTATGTGATATATGTTCCTTCGAGCACCTTTTCTGTGGCTAGAAGCAAAACCGCCACAGCATAACGGCGCAGAGACGCTTCCCCATAGGTTGCCCGCATAGCGCTACAAACGGAGACACGTTATCTCAAAGCACCATATTCTTTACAGAGCCACCGCGCCCGACAATATAGTGAACGAGAGGAATGTAAGACGTGTCACGGATCTGTAAACAACTGAACAAAAAATGACGGCGTATTTCTGTCGTGAGGCACAGCATGAGGGGGCTCCCTTATGATGGCAAAGCACAAACGAAGGCTAGGCGATGGGTGAGAGCAGGGAAAGTGCTAGAGGGGAGGGTGGTGAACAGCTGGATCGGGCGCATCTTTCTCACATTGATAAAATGGAAGAGGTGTTGGCGGGACAGAAAAATTGAGAGAGATTCAAATAAAATGAATAATAAAAAGTAGAGGTCTGAGTGGGATTTGAACCCGGCTCGTTAGCGTGGCAGGCAGGTGTTATACCACACAGCCACGCGTCTGCTTGGGAATATAATGAAAATAACTTTTGTTGCTTGCAAATCTAGTGAAAGTAATTTGCTTTACAAGTGCAAGCGTCCTCTAAACATGCTTAAAAACACAACATGACCTGTTGCCGTAATAATGCGTGATACGAGCGTACATCGCCATCGGCGTAAGAAGTTTGGATTACCATGGCAGAGTATTTCTTATATAAATCACCAGTTACCCCCTACAAAAATACAGGCTACTGCACCCTTACGGCCGAGTATATAGTGGTTGCGTAGCAAGTTTGATAAGAGTTCATACGCTAAGTATTTTAGGTACGCTCTAGTGATATCGCGTTGCACTCTTAAAGAAGAGGCTCAAGGGTTTCCCGGTTTTTCAACTTCTAATAAGATGCTGTTTGGAGCTCCACAGCCGCGAAGTTTGTAGAGGTGAACTTGGAAAGGACATCTTCAGGTGCATCTTCGCAAGGGTTGTGAGAATATATACGTGGCAAAATCTGTCACGGTGAAAATATAGGCACAGTTTCAAAGGACTGGTACGTTGTAAAACATCATGACAGCGTTTTATGACAATAGATGGCAATTCATAATAAGTAAGAATACATACATTTTAAAGTATTTAATCATTTCGTTATACCTTCCGAACAAAAAGCACTAAACTTGGTACAAACAACCGGCCGCGGTGTCCTAGTAGTCATGTCGCTTGGCTACTCATCCGTAAGGTCGCGGAATCGAAAACCTGCTCCGGTGGGCACATTTCCAGAGCCATGTACTATACACGGCGCCTCTACTAAATACATATTTATTTTAGGGCGCTAGAGTCCAACAATTATTTTTGGGGAGTCATCCTGTACGTCTATTACTGTGTTTAAAAACTTTTATCTCTCAATATTCAATAGGAGCTGCAACAGAAGCTTGTAGGCTGTATCTCGTCTAGGGTAAGCGCAATTTAACCTACTACAGGACTCACAAGTTCATGTTGGTGGTGTTTGTAGTTCGTCGTAGTAGGTTCAGAGACTAAATACCTTGAAATTTTTTATCTCTTTTATCACCCAATTTCCTGTTTTGGACCTAAGCGGCAAGCGCTCCGAATGAAATATTATTGTTACGTTTGAAAGAGACCGGTAGAGTCTGAAAGGGGTCGTTTATGAGGTCGTGAGGGGCAGATCAAAAGTGGCCAACTGGTTAGACATCCTCCTGATCCTCTTCTTCCTTTCTCGCTCTGGGCGAAAAGTGCGTTCACCGTCTACGCTTCGTTGTCTTCGTGCATGTGTGCAACATTGCTCTCCGCGCAGACGAAGGCCACCAGACGAGTCACTCGAGTTGTCGTGGCGTGTACAGTTTCAGGCGGGCAACATGAGTCACTTGAGTTTTGGCAGCTTATCGACCACTCACCTTGACACGAGCTATTACATAGTTTACCTCTGTAGGTCTGTGGACAATGACAACAGGTTCATCTTAAGTGGTAAGAAACATTTGGCATATCCCGCGCTTGCGCATTGGAGTCCACAACCACGCCAGATCACCACGGCGATAAATCGCTGGTTGATAGTGAATGTCATAGCGTGCTTTCGCTTTGTCTTGCGATGCCAATGTGCGTAGTTGAGCTATGCGACGCGCCTCTTCGGCGAGGCGGACAGTCTCGGGGACAGTGACGTTGTCGTGATCACAGAAAGGTAAGATTGTGTCGATTGTGTGCCGGGGAGAATGTGCATAAAGCAAAATGAAAGGGCTATAGCCTGTAATCTTGTGCTTCGCGGTGTCGAACGCGTAAGTAATGAACGGGAGTACTTCATCCCAGTTCTTATGGTCGCATGAAACTTACATAGACAACATGTTGATAATGGTGTGGTTGGTACGCTCCGTCAGCCCATTAGTTTGGGAGTGGTAGGGTGTCGAATGACGCAGGCGGGATTCACACAAACGGAGAAGCTCCTCCACGACATTCGCTGTGAATTGTCGTCCACGATCGCTGATAATCAGGCGAGGTGGGCCGTGTCGGAGGATGACGTACTGTAGCAAAAACGACGGGACTTCACTGGCAGTTGCGCAGGGGATGGCCGCCGTCTCGCAGTAGCGTGTGTGGTAGTCGACGCAATTAATTATCCACCGGTTGCCCTTAGCCGATTTTGGAAAGGGTTCCAAAAAGTTCATCCCTACTTGTTCGAAAGATGCGCTTGGAGTTGGCATCGGTTGTAGAAGACCAGCTGGACCAGTTGATGGACGTTTGTGACGCTGATATTGCATGCAGCTTGCCACATAACTCTCAACGGACTTCTCCATACCAGGCTAATAAAGGCGCTCTTTACTGCGGTGAAGCGTCCACGTCAGACCTAAATGTTCATATGTAAAGTCGTCGTGCAAGACAATCATAATAACTGTTTGCAAGCTCTCCGGGACCACTAGAACGAAACGCGCACCACTGCTGGAGAGGTTGCTTTTAAAAAACAGTGCATCACGCATACAGACACGGAGTGCAATAGTGTAAACGGATGCAGAGGCGAATAGTGGTGCTATTTTAGCGTCCTTCCGCTGTTCTGCTGTGAAACTGGGGTAGTCTGGGAATGTAGGCGACACAGACGCTACAAGTTCGTCAAGGTTATCGGATTCACAGTCCGTTGTGTGGCATATGTGAAAGACAGTCTGCGTCAGCATGTCGACGACCACTCTGGTAAGCGACGGTAACACTGTATTCTTGTAGCCGGAGTGCCCAGCGTGCAAGGCGACCACAAGGGTCACGAAGGTTGACAAGCCAACGCAACGAGTGGTAGTGGGTTACGACTGTGAATTGGCGTCCGTAGAAATAAGACCTAAATCACTGAATTGCAAATATTACTGCCAGGCATTCTTGTTCCGTGACAGTGTAGTTTTGTTCTGGCCTGCTTAGGGAGCGACTTGCGTGTGCGATGACGTGTTCGCGGCCACCGTAACATTGTACTAGGACGGGTCCAATACCTATGCCGCTAGCGTCCATGTGAAGCTCTGTCGGAGTAGAAGGACTGAAGTGCTGAAGAATGGGTCGTGACGTCAGCGAAAAACTTCAATTGACGGAATGAAGAATCGCACTCCGTAGTCCACTCAGAGGAATTGTCCTTTCTTAAGAGGCATGTGAGAGGATACGCAACGTCGACAAACTTCGGAATAAAGCGGCGGAAGTGCGAACAAAGCCCCAGGAAACTACGAAGCTCCTTGATGAAATGTGGCGCATTGAACGTCTCAACTGCTGCTGTCTTCTGGGGGTCAGGGCGGATACCATCCTTGTCAACGAGATGACAAAGCACAAGCGCCTGGCGGTCTGCGAAGTGGCATTTCTTCGAGTTTAAAACTAAGCCAGCATTTCGGATGGAGTTCAAACCAGTATCCAGACGAGAGTTGGGTTCACTGAACGTGCGGCCTATGATGACGACGTCGTCGAGGTAGCCCATGCAGATGTTCCACTTCAAGCCACGCGAAATGGTGTCTCTAAACCTCTCGAACGTAGCCGGCGCAGTGCATAGTCCAAATAGCATCACGTTAAATTCAAGGAGCCTATCAGGGGTTACAAAGGCAGTCGTTTCTTTGTCCTCTGGGTGCATCGGAATTTGCCGATAACCGGATCGTCAGTCTACGGAGAAAAAATCAGAGGCCGAATGTAAGCTGTATATTGTGTACTCTATGCGGAGCAGTGGGTATACATTCTTTTTAGTTACGGCATTCAGTCGGCGATAGTCGACGCAAAATTTGCAAGATCCATCTTTCTTTTTAATAAAGATTACCGGTGCTGCCCACGGTCTGGCTTACTCTTGTACCACTCTCTTTTGCATCATTTCCTGCACTTGGTCATTGATAATTTGTCTTTCTGACGGGGAAACACGATATGGTTTTTGGCAAATCGGACTTGCCACGCCAGTGTCAATGGTATGGCACGTTCGAGACAGGGGAATAGGGATTACTTTGCCCTTCTGCGCAAAGTCAACTACCAAAACGTGCTCCAACAGCACATTCATTACTGTACGGTGCTCGCGTGAGCTAAGCGACCTATTTATTGTTGCCATGAGCGCCCGTATAAATTGTGACAACCAGTTCCGTCATTTTTTCCGGCACGTCTGTCAGGTCGACCACTCATAAGGTCGCGTGTTCTTTGCTGACCGAAGCTAATTTCAAACCATTGGGTAGTGTCACGGGCTCAATAGAACAGTTTACAGTCTATAGGTCAGTCCGTCCGCATAGATCGACACCACACAATGGGGAACACACACATTCTTCTTCACACAGTTTATGTGCATTGGTTCTATGCTCGCATCGATGCTGTCAGAATCCGCGCCGCGACAAACATCAGGAACACGTACGGTATATAACGCAGGTATGAACGTATCGTCACACCCACACAGCGTAGTTTGGTCGTCCGCTGGAGTTCCCAGAAGTTCTGACGGCATCTGGCCACTCAAAAAGACTTTCCTCGTGTGACAGTCTACAGTGGCACCACATTCTCGCAAGAAGTCCATGCCGAGAATGACGTCATGTGTCGACTGAGGTATAATCGCAAACTCTGCCGTTATCAGAAGACCACCCAAAAATACTTCAGCACTACACACACCAATAAAGCGCAACGGCTCTCCACACACTCCACAGAACGTCGAAGTTTCATTCCTGGTAAAAAGAGCTTTCCACTCTAACACGTCTTTAAAGGAAGCACTCATCACGGATATCGTTGCACCTGTGTCCACCAAGGCCTACACAGGCACATAATCCAGCAAACACGCGTTTTTAAACATACACACAACAGGTATTTTTGTCTGTAGCACCTTTCCAGCGACATCACCTCTATTGGCCGCGCTGGCTAATTTTCTGGTGGCGAAGAGGGCAGTTTGCGACGCAGCAGTGAAGAAGAACAATGAGCGCGCGGTCGCCGTGGGGGCGTTAAACTCCTCTCAGATGCCGGGGAGTGATTGCGGAAGTTGCTGGGCCAATTGTTGTCATCAGGTGGTATGTGGGCCGGCCGCTGGACACCAAGAGACTGTTCGAAGGGTCGTGAAAAGTCGGATGTTTGGTGATACCGAGGAGTCACCCGACGGTTGCAAAACCGCGATATGTGGCCTGGTACACCGCAGGAATGGCACACCGGCCGAGGTCGAAACGTTGGTCGCTCGTCGATGAATCGAGCATCATCATTTGTTCTTGTGTGACGAATGTGCAGGTCGGGTACGTCGTAACGAGACGTCGGGTGTCGAGGAGGCACGCGCTGAGAGCGTCAGTCATACCGCGACGCGGGAATTCTGGTTGTCATTCTTTACTGTGGAGCTTGGCTGTACTCCACAATTGCCGGGCTCATCGTCGGTTGTCATGGGGTCAAAGGAGGCACATCCATAGCCTCAATTAGGAGACTCAACTCGTAATGGTCAGCTGTCGAACGCAAAATTGCTCGGTGGGACAGTTCCTTGCAAACAATCTGTCGAGTGGTAGAAGAGAAGTCGAGGCCAGGATTCGTGTCCACACCGGCTACAGTTGTAACGTTAGCCAGTCGACCAAACTTGGGTGCAATTCGACGCATCTTGAGCGTTTGAAACGTTCGGCAATGCTGAATGACGTCGGACACAGAACTGAGGCGCTTTTTGTTAATTAGAAAAAATACACGTTCTCAGCGATCCCGTTGAGCAGATGACAAACTGTGTCCTCTTCCGATATGGTCGCACAGACCACCTTGTACAGCCTTAACACTTCTATGTAAGTGGTGCATATCTCACCTGGTAGCTGTGCCCGTTGCGACAGTGTTCGCTCAGCCCGCTTTTTTCTAGCAACCAAGTCGCCGAAACACGCCATTAGCTCTTCAACAAAAAAGTCCCACGTCGCGAGTGCGTCCTCGTGGTTCTCGTACCATACCAGTGCAGTGTCGGTCAGGAAGAACATTACGTTGGCTAGCATAGCGGCTGCATCCCAACCGTTAGACTTGCCCACACGTTTGTACTTGGTGAGCCAGGCGTCGACATTTTCTCCGGCTTTTCCTCCGAAAGGCGGTGGAACTCGGTAGTACGGAAGCTGACCGTCCTGGGAACGCCTGCTTCTTCGGGCATGTCGAAGTCACTGACGGCAGATGGTGGGAGACCGGCAAGTCGACGGCTTCGTCGAAGCTGTCGCAGTGATGAATCCGTAGGTGAAGCGCTTACCCAGCACCTCCACCACTCTGTTACGTTTGAAAGAGACTGATAGAGGCTGAAAGGGGCCGTTTATTAGGTCGTGAGGGGCAGCTGAGAAGCGGTCGACTGGTTAGAGATCCTCCTGATCCTCTTCATTTCTCGCTCTGGGCGACAAGTGCATTCACCGTGTACGCTTCGTTGTCTCCGTGCATGTGCACCACAATATTATACGTATTTTCATTCAGCTGCATGAATTATTTACGCTGTTCTTGAT
The DNA here is from genome assembly GCF_043290135.1 of Rhipicephalus microplus. NCBI lineage: Eukaryota > Metazoa > Arthropoda > Arachnida > Ixodida > Ixodidae > Rhipicephalus > Rhipicephalus microplus. The sequence continues at coordinate 207,236,689 of NC_134704.1, forward strand.
TCGTCAAATTTTTATGTGTGGCCCTGTTTTCTGTGCTCCAGCACCGTGAAGAGATGTGCGAATACTAAGCTCATTAGGCCAAACATCATTCTGCCCTGAGCCTTGTCACCTGAGCAGATTCATGAGAAAAAATAACGTATTAGTCATGGCAATACATACTTATGTCATCGTCACATGCAAGCTATCCGACGAAAACACAACGAGCGTCTGTAAGAACAAACACCAATATTTAGTGTCAAGGAAAGATATAAAACCCTAATCATTTGTTACCTAAATGGTGCGAGTGACGCACACGCTGTCTTATTTCACTATATGCCTACTGTACTTCACAGCGTGCTGTTTAAATATGGGAAGCTCATCTCGTGCTCAAAGACAGTGTTGATTGCCGCTCATTGAATACGCCTCCATGACTTATAGAGCACATAGAAAGCAGGGTTGCTTCACTTTTGATTATTCCTTATACCGTGGTAGACATACAAGGGCTGAGAAAATTGGATGGTAATGAAAAGCTCAGTTGGTTTGACTGTAAAACAGTATAAAATAATGGAGTTGCTGTTGCAGCTAATTAATTATGAAGTTCATGACTGCATAACACAACTGTAAGTTGAACCGCAATTGTTACTATACCGTTCATAACACTAAGCAAAGAAGAGATTATCTCTCATGGGCCTAGGCGCACTTTCTAAATCTTGTCGACCAACAATTTTCATACTTTGCATCGAGTCGAATGGCTAAAAATTGCGCTTGACTTGTTACTCCGCACTTTTTGTTTGCCCTGAAGGAATAAAATGGTCAAGTCAGCGCTCGTCCTGGGTGCTTATGTTCTCATCTCGTAAGGTGTGCGTTGTTATTTCCTGTTTGGCCGACCAGCCCTATGAAACAGGGTTAAGTTGCCAAATTCACTTTGCCTGAAGGTTCAAGCAGAAATGAGTGGCTGCTGTATCGTACGCACTTTTTCCGTGAGCGCTTGGGCATCCGTCGTTGGTGTACTTGGAAAAGGTCTGTTGTCATTTTCACAACATGATGTTTGTAGAGCGTCTTCTCCAAGAGTAGTTAGCAGCCCTGGCATTGCTTGCAGGCAGATATTTGACTGCCATGATGATTCGATTGATATGTGGGGTTTAACGTCCCAAAAACACTGATGATTATGAGAGACGCCGTAGTGGAGAGCTCCGGAAATTTAGACCACCTGGGGTTCTTTAACGTGTACCCAAATCTGAGTACACGGGATTGACTGCCATGATGAAGGCCTCGGTTTGATTCCGGCTTCAGAGACATCCATCGGCATATCTTATTCATCGACAACGCTGGCACCGCTATTTCAGCAAGACAGGCTTCTTTGCTGTTGCTTCAGATTTTTAAACTCTGGGTTGATATTACCACGCGCGTTATCTTGATGTGCTCGGTTTCACTGTGAGCATTGCTCTGCGCAGATCGAGCTTCGGTGTCCGAGAAGCTAGACGATTTTTGTAGATAATTTTGATTGCTCACGTGACGCAAACAACCAACTTTATCCCAGGGCTTTTGAGACCACCAGTGATAAGGCAAGAAAGTATGAAGCGTGATGCATAAAAGACGACGCAACGTCTACGCTTAAGGCCAAACTCTATACAGTGCTTGACCGACGTTTTCGCGGCGTTTCGTAACGCTGCCGGTGATGATGGCTGACACGTCCTCACAGAATAAAGAACCAGCATAATCCCTTCTGGACGATTCAATTATCTGCAGTGTCGACGCCGCAGCGAGTCAATGGATGGAGAACCAATCAGCGCACGGCTGCCAGTGACTTCTGCTACGTAACAGCATCGTTGCTGCTCCCAAAATAGCTGCCAAATGGCTGCCGAAATGGCGGCCTCGGATCCATTAAGTCGTCGCCATGCTTGTGCGACGCAGAAATTCTCAACTGACACTTGTATTTGATTTAGCTTGTTTCTCAGAAACTTCGACAGGATTCGCTCGGGAATTTTCCGAACCATTTTCGAGTGCCATACTCAAGCACACCCAGGTATTCGGGACATCGCTTTAAGTTCGCTGTTTTTCACATCACGTGGCGTTCAGACCTCCAACTTTCAAAACTGTCGTGATGACATATGCTGCCCGACAGACAAAGAGGCCAAACATAAAAAAATCAGATCGATGCCGACTATCGTGGCCAAAAGCAAATCGTGATCGCTGACTGATAAGCGCAAGTCCTACGACAAGCAGTCGGTTGTTGCCTCGATTGTGAATCAAATATATTTTTCATTCTTGTTTTTCAATAAATACTTGTGCACAAGTCACTTGGCATTGCTTGGAAAACTCATTTTAAAAGGGTGTGCTGCTTTTCCGCGAATCTCGTTTTTTTTTTCAATGTATTTCGTCTGGTCTTATAGTTGTCACCCGCTTTTGGTTTCTTTGAGAAAGCCTGGGCGTCCTTTTGTCGCGGCTGTTTTTGACTCTTGCAAAATTTGATTTCGAGAAAATAATATCAGCCCTTGAGGTCGTGATGGCGCTTTTAGAAAATTCAAAGACGGCCTCAAACTGCTAATATTGGATGGCATCACTGGTGCCCGGTAAATGGCACCTTATTTAAACACTTGAGGCTCAAGCATTGTCACCTTCATCAAAAACGTGGTCACAGCGGACGTACTTTCTACTTTAAGACATATGATGGGTAACATCATGTTAGTTCGTGGGATCAAGTTCGCGGCGCCATTTCGATAGACTCAATCTGCTATAAGCTCGTGTGTTCAGATTTAGAAGCGCTTTAACCCCATTGATTGCTATATGTGGTTTACTGTCCCAAGAGCACCTTATTATAATCGGAGACGCCGTAGAAGAGGGCTCTGGAAGTTTCGGTCACTTGGGATTCTTTAACGTGCACTGAAATCTGAGCACACGGGTCTACAGCATTTCGGCCTTCAATGAAAATGCAGCCGCCGTGATCTGCGGGTCAGCAGCCAAATGCACACACGTTAACCCCACGTAGTAGAACTACCGGGCCCTGCACTACAGCTTTTTTCACATTCACTTCACGTTTTTCAGACTCAACACCCGCGTATAATATTATGAGAAGCATAATCCTTTTCTTTGCATCCAGAGAGGACTAAGGAGCAGAAAAAAAGCCCAAAAAACGATACAAGAGGCTAAAATGCTGTAGGCCCGTGTGCTCAGATTTGGGTGCACGTTAAAAAACCCCAGTATGTCAGAATTCACGAAGTCCTTCACTACGGTGTCTCTCATAAACATGTGATGGTTTTGGGACGTTAAATACCATATATCATTCAATAAAGCAAAATGATACGTTTGAAGAACGGGTCATCGAGCTTATGCAACTTCAGTGATTTGAGCGGGTGATGGCGCATTCCTCTACAGCGAAAGCTGTTATGAAGTCAGAATAATGGTCACGCGCAGCGCCGTAGTTGTCCGCCGACGCCGCCACCGGTGTCCGTAACCAGTATCCCAAAAATAAAAAAACGCTATTTAAATAAATTGCACCAAATGCACAATCGGATTCGATCCCGGGTTCGCCGCGTGCCAGCCAGTATTTTACCACTAAGCTGTCCCGGGGCTCAGAATTTGTTTCTCAATGGCCTCTAGGCAGGCTTCGTGTTGGGAACGGAATCGCGTTATATGAGTAAGAAAGCGTTTCGGGACATCAAAGGAACAGCGAGCAGTCACGCAACGAGAATTGCGTAATTAGTGGTTAGTCCAATGCATTAGAAAATTTGTTCTTGATCACCTACCAACTGTGACGCCTACCCAATTCATAAATAATTCTTCATCGTCTTCAGCCACTGCATAAAAAATTGCACGAAATTCCTAGCAAGTGTGTAACGGATACCACGATTCTGCAAAAAATGACGAAGGGTATATCATAGTGAATGGTGGCCTACTGCGAAAATGTATGATTATTTAGAGCGTAGTGGCTATCCGGCAAGTGTGCTGGTATCACCTTCTAAAAGAGTGTACATAAAAAACTCTGAACGCCATCTCTTCTAGCTTTCGCTGTGACTGTGCTGCGCGTTCGGCGCAAACCTGGCAATTTTCGTTTTTCAAATCATCCCCTGGAATGTTTTATATGGAGTGTAAAATGGTTTCGAAATCGGGAGCTTTATGCGAACGTAACAAAGAATCTCACATGGTGAGGTAATACCAAGCAGATTACATAGCCGGAAAGATTTAAGCAAATATTGAAGTGTTGCACTGCAATAACGTTTAGAAACAGTTTCCCTTGAGTGACGATAGCCACTCATTAGCCGCCTAACCGTCGGTGCTATTTGTCAAAGTCGCGAATTCCGAGACATTCCCTTTCATGGCTCAGTGTAATATTCGCATTTTATGTACTTGCACACACTGACTACTGAACCATACATATCAGTACAATTACAAACTTCTTCAAATTTTCGTTCCACAAAAATTTACGGTGGCCCATATGGGTACTAAATATCTGTAATAAATGAAATATTATCATTGCTATGTAATTATTCCTAGTTGTGTTTACTTATTATATTTTACAATATTTATTTTGCTGGTATTCCTGACTGTCAGCATTCACCTCAAAATATTTACGTATGTTGAATGAACTGTTGCAAGGTTTTTTATTTTATTTATTTTTTATTCATTTAGAAACACTGACAACCCTCTGTTGAGGGTCATTAGAGGAAAGGTACGACACACTGTACAAATTGGGGATATAACTATATATATAGAGATGCAGGGCTTGCTGGCTTGGAGGCGAGATGTGATCAGGTGGCGCTGCTGGCAGACGCCAAGCCCTTCATACGTTACAAAATAGCGCGCCAGTTCTCTCTCCTGCCCTTTGCCCACCCATCGGCTGTACAACAACGAGCCGCTATCATTCTTCCACCCATGCGCCGAGCAATTGAGCATGAAATAGCCGAGGTCAAGCCTGCGTACCACTCGAAACAACTTTCGGCCCCTGCGCCCCCAAGTTATGCCTAAGTGGTCGATAGGCCACCTCCAGTCGCTCAAGCGCCCGCCCCACTGACTTACGCCGAAGCTGCCACACGACCTCCGTCCTTTGCTGCAGGTATGCCGGCTGCGTATGTTGACGCGACCCCTCAGACTCAGCTCCAGCCCACCATGCAGCCACCGTTCCGTTCATGGGATTTGCGACATGGGTGAGGCTTACCCCGGTGAACAGATGGCGCACACCCGACAACCGGCCCATCTGCTTTGCCTGCGGTTACGCCGGTCACGTAGCCCGTTATTACCATCGCGTACAGCCGGCTCCAAATTCTTCTCCTGTTGCTGGCCACCTCAGCCGTCTATATCATGAAAAACCGCCGCCTATGCCACCGCCGTCCCGCCCAGGTCCATCTCCTCGAATATCACCGTCTTTACGACGTCGTTCCCCGTCCCCCATGCGGCCAAGTTCAGCTGCTCACGAGCGAGAAAACTAGTCGTCGAAGTCCCCGAGGCAAGGGCTGCGACGCTATCGCATTGTGAAAGCCCTCAGAGCCGCCCATCTAATGCCATTGACTTGCTTGTGGACGGTGTCCATGCATCTGCACTCATTGACACTGGAGCTGCCATATCAGTTATAGATGAAAACCTTCGCCGCTTGCTTCGAAAAGTAACAACACCGATTTCTTTGTTGTCTCTTCGTACCGCTAGTTCACGTCGTATTCATTCTACAGCAGGGTGCACAGCTCGCGTAATCATTCAGGACGTTCATATGTCGCCCAATTCATCATCATTCCTGCATGTTCTCAAGAAGTCACCCTGGGATGGGATTTTCTCTCCAGCAATGACGCCGTCAACCATTGTGCCGCCGCCGAAATTGAACTCTCACACTTCTCGCCTTTGGCGCCAGAAGACAGTCCCTCGACACTGAGCAAGATTCTCGTGAAAGACGATAATAATGTGCCTTCAAGCTCGACGGTGACAGTATCGATCTATTGCACTGGTCTCTCCGACACAATTGCACTCGTTTCGTCATCCGACTGTGCTTCCAGAAGGAAAAGGTTGCTAGTACCTTTTGCGACGTTGCAAATCATGCAGGACAACACCGATATTTTTGTGACTAACCCATCCACATACACTGTTACCTTGGTTCGAGGGGAATGTCTTGGCAGAGTGGAACCAGTCGACGACGCACAAGTCCTGGGCGTACCCGAAGACTCGCGTTGTCCCGATTCGTGTACCATCAGTGCTGTTTCAACTTCTGATCCATCATCTCCTGATCATTTTGCCCATACATTGAGGACAAACTTACGTCGGTACAGCATTCCCAGCTTCTGGAACTGTTTCAAGAACACCGTCCTTCTTTCAATGTCGGGCGAAGTTCTCTCGGTCTCGCGTCCACTGTTACGCATCGTATCGCACTGGTACCCATCCATCCTTACGGCAACGTCCATACCGCGTGTCGCCTGCTGAACGTCGGGAAACTAATGAGCAGGTTGACGATATGCTCCGACGCGATGTTAGTCGGCCGTCGGAAAGCCCGTGGGCGTCTCCTGTTGTTCTTGTTGCAAAGAAAGATGGTTCTGTGCGGTTCTGTGTGGACGATAGACGGCTCAATAAGATCACTCGCAAGTATGTTCACCCCCTACCGCGCATCGATGACGCAATCGACAGCCTTCACGGAGCTGAAATTTTTTCTTCTCTTGATCTGCTCTCGGGGTACTGGCAAGTACCTGTGGCTGATGACGCTCGACCGAAAACTGCTTTTATCCCACCCGACAGCTTGTACGAGTTCAAAGTCATGCCGTTTGGTCTGTGTAATGAACCTGCGACCTTCGAGCGCATGATGTAAACTGTTCTGCGTAACTTGAAATGGCACACGTGCTTCTGTTACCTAGATGACGTTTTTGTCTTCGCTTAAGATTTCTCCACGCATCTCTAACGTCTGAAAGAAGTTTTCGCACGTGTGAGCAATGCCGGCTTTCAACTAAATCTGAAGAAGTGCTGCTTTGCAGCACAGCAACGCACCATCCTAGGGTACGTCGTGTTCAAGGATCGCATTCTTTCTGACCCAGCCAAGCTTCGGGCCGTGGCCGAATTCCCAAAACCTGCGTACGTCAAAGAACTGCGTAGTTTCGTGGGCCTGTGCTGATATTTCCGATGCTTCATACGAAACTTCGCCATGATCATATCACCGCTGACGAAGCTCCTTGGAAGTAACGGGCCCCTCTATTCGTTGTCGTTCGAGTGCGACGATGCCTTCGCGAAGCTCCGCCATTTGTGGACGTCTCCTCCAACTCTACGCCGTTACGACCCTACGGCACCAACGGAGGTGCACATGGACGCAAGCGGTGTAGGACTCGGTGCAGTCTTGCTGCAGCGCAAATTCAGATTCCCTGAGTATATCGAGGCATATGCAAGCCGCACGCTCACGAGAGCCGAGACAAACTACACCGTCACAGAGAAAGAGTGCCTGCCAATTGTCTGCGCCCTTACAAAGTTTTGACTTTATATGCATGGTCGTCTATTCGATGTCGTCACCGACCATCGTGCACTAAGTTGGCTGCCATAACTGAACGATCCCTCAGGCCGTCTCGCCCATTGGGCCCTTCGCTTAAAAGACTACGACATCAGAGTGCTGCCCCGCAATGCACGCCAGCATGCTGACGCCGACGCCCTCTCGCGCTCCCCTCTGCCTGAAGATGACGTGCTCTGCTTAGTATCCTCGGTTTCTGTTTCTACCATTGATGTTGACATCATCGCTACCGAACAGCGAAAGGATAATTGGATTGCCTCGCTTAACGACTTGCTCTCTGATCCGTACGCAACGCCATGCTCGCATGCCTTGCGCCGTCGAGCTCATCAATTCGCTATTCGTCATGACCTTCTACACCAACGCAATTACGACGCCGATGGCCGGCAGTGGTTATTCGCGACACCCCGCAGTCTGCAGTCGGAGATACGTAAATCCTCACATTCTGATCCGCAATGCGTGCACTCTGGGGAATTCAAAACACACCGTCCGCAACCCCATCCTCGCATGCCTTGCGCCGTCGAGCTCATCATTTCGCTATTCGTGATGGCCTTCTACACCGACGCAATAACGACGCCGATGGCCGGCAGTGGTTATTCGTGACACCCCGCAGTCTGCAGTCGGAGATACGTAAATCCTTACATTTGATCCGCAATGCGCGCACTCTGGGGAATTCAAAACACACCATCGCGTTCGACAACGCTACTTCCCACCCGGGATGTACCGCTACGTGCAGCAGTTAATTCACTCTTGCCTCGTTTGTCAACGCCGCAAACCATCGGCACGCATGTCGCCAGCCAGTCTGCAACCGTTATCTTGCCCTGACCGTCCGTTTGGGCGCATAATTATCGATTTGTATGGACCACTTTCTCTGACGTCAGCTGGTAACCGCTGGGCCATCGTTGCCTTAGATCATTCAGCGCGACACGCTGAAACCACCGCTCTTCTTGCAGCTACTGCGCGTGATGTTGCCTCCTTCCTACTGCATCGATTCATACTGCACCACAGTCTACACCAGAAGCTTCTCAGCGATCGAGGCCGTGCATTCTTGTCAGAAGTCGTCGATGCCATTCTCACTGAGAGCCATTCTGTCCACCGCAAAACTACTGCTTACCACGCGCAGACGAATGGTCTCACCGAACGCTTTAACCACACCCTCGGCGATATGCGTTCGTTGTACGTCGCCACCAACCACACGAACTGGAATACTATACTGCCCTTCGTCACCTACGCCTACAACATCGCTCCTCAGAGCACGACCGGTTTTCACCTTTCTTCTTGCTGTACAGAAGGCACCGGTCACACACCATCGACGCGATACTCCCGCTGACGCCAGATCCATGTGAGTGTGCAGCTATTTCTGAGACAGCCAGGCTTGCTGAAGAATGTCGCGAGCTTGCCAAGACTTTTACGACACATGAGCAAGAGCGGCAGAAGAGTATTCGTGATCGGTCCGCCACTTCTGAGCCCACGTTCCTTCCTGGTTCCTTTGTGTGGCTTTCCTGTCCGACCTCTGTAGCTGGCCTTTCTTCCAAACTACTCCCGAAATCGGGAGTAGTTTGGAGATGTGCACACGATCCCTACCATGTGATCGTGCGCACATCTCCGATCAACTATCTGATTGAACCAATTGAAGAATCTTCGGACATGCGCCGTCGCGGGCGCGAAATAGTTAACGTGGAGCGCCTGAAGGCTTACTATGACCCGCTCATAGCGACAAGCTGTTAGGTCGCCAGGAGGCTCCTTCTTCGACCCCGGGGGTAATTTCTAGTGGGTGTACCCAAAAAGTACGCCGCTCGCGCTGAGTGTCCATGCTTGGCCGTTACTGTCGCCATTGTGTATGCTCGCTGTGTGCCGGCTAATACACGTCTAACAATATATATATATATATATATATATATATATATATATATATATATATATATATATATATATATATATATATATATATATATATATGCTTAACAAGCAGCACCAGCAAAAGACGGGGACGACGACAATTGTTGGTGCTCGTGATTGCTTCGATTCGGATCACTGAGCAATTTATCTGTGTTTCCTCTTCACTAAAAGCTTCACGGACCCAATGCTCAACGCGTACTATTAGGTGGTGGAGCACGCTTGTTCTGCTTTACATCCTGGAACTCCGTAGCAAGACTCTACCTGCGCCGCCCGCCATGCCTGACGACGTTGCAGCACAGCCCAATGCTACCACACACCGCTTTGCGATGTCTTGGTATTCCGAGGGAGCGCGACCAAGTTCTCTTCAAAGGCAACTATGAGCAGGACGCCGAGGATTGGCTCCCTTCATGTGAAAGAGTGAGTGTCAACAACCGTTGGGATGATAACAACAAACTCGGCCGCGTCTACTTCTACCTGAGGGGTGTCGCGGAGCTTTTGTTTAACAACCACGAGGCTAAGATCACCGTCTGGGCATCTTCTAAAACGACCTTCGCGTACGTGTTCGGGTGACCCGCAATGCGCAAACTTCGCGCAGAGGAGCGCTTGCGTGATCGCGCCCAGCTGGCCAGAGACAGTTTAACACCTTATATTAAGGACTTCGTAGGCCTCTGCCGAAGCTTGTATCCTGCCATGTCTGAAACCGACAAAGTCTAACATATTATGAAGACCATTGAAGACGATGCGTTCCACAAGCTTGTGGCGGAAACTCCTCAAACCATCACAGTCATCATTCAGCACTGCCAGAGCTACGACTAGTTGCGAAAGCTGGACATTTCCATGCGGCGTCCCAGTTTCGACACGACCAGCATGTCACCACTGGTTCTTGGCGCCATCTTTCCGGATCCTGGGGTAAAGACGCACCAAACTCAACAGTTAATTCCTGAGGCGGTTGCCCGACAATCGTCTATTGCATGTTTTGTTCCCAGTTATAGTCATGGACTCCCCTTGTCCTTGTGCCAAACCATTCAGGAGCATGTATCAGAAAAGCTCTTCCACCTATGCACCAGTCACTACCTGTATCAGCGCCGTTCACCTATGTGGACGTCGTGAGAAGGACTTAACATGCACTGACACACAGCACACTCTCCTCTACAACCACAGGTTTTTTATCAACTACAGGCACCGGCAAGCCCCCACGTTCCGCTTTATCGCTGTCCTGCCACCCTTCCCAATTTTTCATGGCGCACACAAGACAACCTACCAATATGCTTTTACTGTGGTATACCCAAGAATGTCGAGCAGTTTGCCGCCGCCGCGTTCCTCGTGCAACTGCCACTGACCCTAGTTATAGCTACGACCATACATAGGCGCAACAGCCAATGCCCTCCCACGCTCTTTCAAACACTTCATTGTCGAACCACTGCACCCCCAACTCGAATGCACCCCCACTGCACCCCCAAATCAAATCCTGGCTGCGGCGGCTGCATTTTCGATGATGGCGGACAAGCTGTAGGCCCGTGTACTCAGATTTGGGTGCTCGTTAAAAAAACCCAGGTGGTCGAAATTTCCGGATCCCTCCACTACGGCGTCTCTTATAATCATATAGTAGTTTTGGGACGTTAAACCACACATATCGATCACTCAAATCAATCAGGACGTCTGTATGTTGTTGAATTTGTCGTCTTTCGACACTGTTCGCCGGATGTCATCATGCCATTCTCGAGTATACCCGTGCCGAGCTAGAATTATCAGCGATTTCTGACATCGATCCTGCCAATTCTCGATTATCGTGCCGTCATCGCCAAAAACACGGACATCAAACCTATGTAATTTCTTCTTGTGCCCATCTCCTGCGACTATGCTTTCTCAACCGCATTGTTTACGCCATGACCACAATTGAGTTCATGTAAGCACTTTCGTCTCCCATTTGCTCATATCACAATCAAAAACTGCGCAACCATTTAAGTCACTAACCTGCTTTTTGTCCCAACCACTTTGTTCCGCGGAGAAAGTATAGAGCTACTTGAGGATATTGAATCAGTCTGCCCTAACTTCCTACCGATCGCACAGCAAGCCTTCACGTCGTCAGCGTTGATCTCGATACAACGGCCAACACATCTACCCCAGACACCTTCCTACCCTCGATTGCTTTGGACCTTCCATGTGCTCAGCGGACCCGACTCTTGAAGCTTCTCGGCAGCTTTCGGAAGTCTTTCGATCAGAGGCAAACCAGTTTGGACAGAACAACTTCAATCACTCCTCATATAGACCTTCGCAACTATGCACCCATGCGCCAGCGCCCATACCACGTCTCTCAAGCTGAACGCCGGGTTAGTGATAACCAGGTGACTGACATGCTTAGTTGGGGGTCATACAGCCATCCCACAGTCCTTGAGCATCCCCGGTGGTGCTTGTGAAAAAGGAGGATGGTAGTATCCGCTTGTATGTTGATTATAAGCGCCTTAACAAGATCACCCGCAAAGATGTCTATCCACTCCCTAGAATCGATGACGCACTCGACTGTTTGTAAGGAGCGGAGGTCTTCGCTGGATCCTCGGTCGGGGTACTGGCAGGTACCTATGGATGAAGGCAACCACCCCATACTGCGTTCGTTACTCCTGACGGCTTGTATGAGTTCAGCTTGGTGCCGTTCGGCCTTTGCAATGCCCCGGCCACCTTCGAGCGTCTTGTGGACTACACACTTCGAGGTCGAAGTGGCACAGGTGGCTTTGTTACCTGGACGACAACGTGGTTTTTTCGAAGACATTGATACCCATCTCCAGCGCCTCGCAAGTGTCTTGGTATGCCTCACACAGACTAGGCTACAACTAAATTTGAAGAAATGTCACTTCACCGCCTGGAAGCTAATCATGTTAGAGCACGTTGTCAACAACGACGGCGTTCTACCCGACTCAGGCAAGCCGTCACCGAGTTTCTTAAGATGTCGATACTCCAAGAACTTCAGTGCTTTACAGGGCTATGCTTGTATTTTCGACGATTCATTCGCAAATTCGCATTAATAGTGGCCCCTCAAACACGTGAACTAGCTGACACCCAAGGCATCTCGGCATGGTGATTCACCCGTGACGACGCATTCTCGAAATCACGTCATCTTCTGACATGGCCACCGATTCTCCGTCACATAGACCCAGACGCCCCTACCGAAATTCACACAGACGCTAGTGGAGTCAGCCTTGGCGCTACCCTTGCTCAGCGGAAGCCTAGCTTCGACGAGTACGTCGTTTTTTACGCGAGTCACACTCTGAACAGAGCTGAACAGCGTTGTTCTGCCACAGAAAAAGAATGTCTAGCTATCGTTTCTGCAATCGCTAAATGAAGACAACTGTATATAGCCGCCCATTTGATGCCATTTGATGCGTGAACACGGCAACCGAGCCGCGTCTATGTCACCTAACGTACCCCTACTCGTGCAGGTTTTGACGGGATGCCTTTTTCCGTCGACCGGCTCATCGGCGTTTTGCACGGGCCAGCTTGATCTGCGTCACACCTTTGATGCACTGTTCAAGCTCGGTATCGTTGCTGGTGATATCTTTGATACGCCCGTGGCGCCGCGCCTGCAGCCCGAGCATCATCTTTACTGCGCACACTTAGGTGGCTTGATGACGTCACCAGTTCAGCTCGCCAGCGCCACGCCAGCGGCTATAAAAAGACGCCAATTGCTTCAAGCGGCAGTGGACATGGCAACCAAGCCGCGACGATGTCACCTAACGTACCCCTACTCATGCAGGTTTTGGCGGGATGCCGTTTTTCGTCAACAGGCTCATCGGCGTTTTGCACGGACCAGCTTGATCTGCGTCACACCTTTGATGAACGTTTCAAGCTTGGAAGGGGTATCGTTGCTAGTGATATCTTTGATACGCCAGTGGCGCCGCGCCTGCAGCCCGAGCATCATCTTTACTGCGCACACCTACGTGGCATGATGACGTCACCAGTTCAGCCCGCCAGCGCCACGCCAGCGGCTATAAAAGGGACGCCAATTGCTTCACGGGGCAGTGGACACGGCAACCGAGCCGCGACGATGTCACCTAACGTACCCCTACTCGTGCAGGTTGGTTACTGGAAATATGGTTTCCGTAGTGACGATCCTTGCCGAATAGTGTTGCCGTGTCTACACACCATTCTAAACTGCATAAGTGACTGTTTTGCGCAAGCGGGTCTGTTGCTTTCACTGTCGGGAGATGTCGCGCAAAACTCCGGACCTATTACAGATGCAATGTTTAAGGAACTGCTAGAAACGCAAAAAACTATCTTGTCTAAAATTTCGCAATTGCAAGAGCAATAGGCCTCATCTGAGTCTGCTATGATTAAAGTTCAATACAGATTATTAACAATTGAGAAAAAATTAGAGTGCAGAGATAAAGTGGATGGTAGGCTGCTAAAGCTTGAGAATGCAGTCAATAGGAGCCATACATAATTGAGTGGTCTGTGCAGTTGGGATGACGACCTAGAAAACCGCTCGAGACGAAACAACCTTAATATTAGAGGCGTAAAAGAAGAAGACCCTGAGAATGATGCTGACTTACTGAAAAAAATAAATGACGATATATTTGGCTCCATTCTCAACCAGAAACTGAATTTCATAGAAAGAATACATAGACTAGGAAAGATATTTCCTGACAAAGACCACCCTGTAATCCTTAGAGTGGCGGACTACCGAGACAAAGTAAAGATACTGAAAAATTGTTTCAAGCTAAAAGGCACTCATAATAATATTAGTGAGGACTACTCAAAACGTGTAACTGAGATACGGAGAAACTTGTGGGTCTCAAGTCTAGAAGAAAGGAAGAAAGGAGCGAAAGTTAGACTGGTTTATGACAAAGTTCTCATCAACAATGTTTTGTACACCTGGAGTGATGATGCCAAGGAGAAGATCAAGGGCAAAGCATCTGCTAAACCCAACCACCAATGACCTGAAAGACAATAACAGGCCGACTTTAAGATCATCAACTTAAATGCTCGCAGCGTACTGAAAAAAAGTCACTTACTAGAAAGTGTAACCTTGGAACATGATCCTGACATATTGGCAATCACCGAGACATGGTTGCACAGTAAGGTACATGTTGTGGAAGTTACAACGCCAGGGGACGTCTTAATAAGGAAGGACTGAGGCGGGAGAGGAGGCGGGGTAGCACTTATGATTAAAAGAGACATAAAGTATCAAACTTTACCAGATGCTGGTGATATTGAAGCCGTATGGGTAAAGATTCGATTAAATGATCTCCCTGTGTACATTGGAGTTATGCACAGACCCCCTCTTCTCCTGCTACGACTCTGACCGACTTAAGATGTTTTATGGATTCTAATATGCACCAGGACGACAAAATAGTTTTGATTGGTGATTTCAAATTACCAGGCATTCAATGGGATTCGCATGATATTATAGGAAACGAAGTAGCTCATTGTGAACATCTTTTGGACATTGCCTTTTGTATTAACTTATGCCAAATTGTGTCTAGCTACACACGTGTTTTAAGGCTGTATCCTCCATTCTCAACCTTGTATTTGTATCTTCACTCGTGGAGGAAAATGTTAAAACATATGATGTAATTGAGGGCATATCAGATCATCAGATGGTTATGTTTTCTTTGGATATGGCGTCCGCTAGGTTGCATAAGGATTCCAAAATTACAATTCTGAACTTCGCAGCTGCTGATGACTTCTCTGTTTTAGAAAAACTTGAAAACTTTTTCTATACTTTTGTTCTCCTGCTAAATTCAAATGCATGTACAAATAGACTATGGGGTTATTTCTCGCAGGTGGTCACTGAATGCATTCAATTCTATCTTCCAACACGACAAAAAAAGATAGCAAAGAAAAATCCTTGGATAACGCGTGACGTGATCCATGCCAAAAAGCAACTGAAACGAAAACGGAAAGCTCACTCAAAGAATTCTTGCCCTGAAGGGAAGGAAACCATTCACACTATGAGCCAGGAATTGAGACGTCTAGTTAAAAATTGCAAAGATAATTTTATAATGTTAAACTAAAAAAGTTCTTGCACGAAGCACCCGAAAAGTTCTGGAGATTCTGGAGATATCTGGAACAAGTTCTGGAGAACTTGTTCATGATCTCTCCTCTGAAATTAACTCGCAAGGTCAGGTTGACATCATACTCTTAGACTTTGCAAAAGCTTTTGATAAGGTGTCCCATGCTAAACTGTTGTTAAAAATAAACACTATCTTTAAAAACCCAAACCTAACGCAGTAGTTTTCCTCCTATTTCTCCAACCGCAACAGTATGTTCAAGTCAGCACAAAAAAATCTGCCCTTGCCAATGTTATTTCTGGAGTTCCCCAAGGCAGTGTTTTGGGCCCACTGCTGTTTTTGATTTTTGTCAACGATTTATCTAGAAATATTACGGTCCCCATAAGGTTTTTTGCGAGCGATTGCGTAATGTATAAAACAGTCAGGTCTCCTACCGATCAATCAGAACTAAATCTAAACCTCCAAAAAATACGAAACTGGTGCACCATTTGGCAGATGGATCTAAACGCCGCAAAACAGTAACGATGACCGTAACTAGAAAAAAACGCATTTTAAATACGATGTACTCTGTAAACGATCATGAGCTTGGCAGAGTAGAACAACACAAATATTTGGGTTTACTAATAACTTCCGATCTACGATGGAATGGCATGTAGACTCCGTTTGTGCAAAGGCTAACAAAGCATTGTGGAGACTTCAGAGAAATCTGCACCATGCTAGCCCGGGAATCAAATGCTTCGCTTACAAGGCTCTCGTACGGCCAATTATGGAGTACGCCAAGGTGGTATGGGATCCGTACACAACAAGTAATCTAACTAAGCTAGATAGAATACAAAGATTGGCGTCACGTTTCATATTTAACAAATACCAGCGCTGCCACTTCCCAACTCAGCTTTGCAAGCTGGCCCACCTTGAACCACTAGAACAAAGGACAGAGCATTAAAGACTTAAAAATTACTTTTTTAATAATTAAAGAACAAATAAAAATAGACATATCGAAGTATATGTATAGAAAAACTGGGGAAACGTCAAGGCACCGGCATAACATGCACATCCCCCCTCCCAGATCACACAACGATTGTTTTAAGTTCAGTGTCTTTCCGCGGGCGATCAGTGAGAGGAACAGGCTGCCCAATTCCACTGTCTTATCGGAATGTGTACCTTCTTTCTTGAAGGGAATGAAGGATGTCATGTATAAAGATGTATAGTTTATATTTTGCTTATTCTATGTCCTCAAGAGCAGAGTGCTTTGGCTATTTCTTGTCATTCATTGTTATGTATAACAGAAGTTGTATAGGGAGTACCTATTTTTTGTATGTATATTAGTTTTTTCCACCCCTCTTATAGCCCAAATGGGGCTGACAGTATAATAAAATGAAAATGAAATGAAAAATTACTGATCACCACGCCCTTTGCTGGTTGTCGTCCCTAAAAGACTCATCTGGTAGTTTAGCCCGTTGGGCAATACGTCTCTAAGACTACGACATCCACGTTGTCTACTGTTAGAGCGCAAACATTAAGACGCCGACCCTCTCTCTCGGTCTCCGTTTCCCCGTGACTGCGCAAATGCGCCTGTTTCAACCTACGAGTCTGTGTTCCTCGCACACGCTGACGTGCCATCCGAGCTGCATCAAGAGTCTTGTATAGTGTCTTTAATGGAGTTCCTATCTAAGCCATCATCGAGTACTGCCAGCCGCTCGCACGGCACACAGCTCGTCCTTTCACCATGCACGATGGGCTACTCTACTGCCGCAACTACCTCACTGATGGTCGCAAGTGGTTGTTGGTGATTCCTTGCCATCTACGTGCTGATGTCTGTGCCTCCTTCCATGCAGACCTCCTATGCGGCCATGTCAGTAGTACCGCGCCTCTGGCTGCGGTACTACTGGCGTGGAATGTACCGATTTCTTTGCCAATCGGTGCGTTCCGGCTGAAAGTGTCAACGCCAGAAGAGTCCACCGTGTATAGTCACTGGACCGCTCCAGCCATTGCCCTGTTTCTAACGACCTTTAGAACGCATTGTAATTCACTTGTACGGCCCCCTTCCACACACATCTGACGGGGATCGCTGGGTGATTGCCGCCATTGATCATTTGACATCGTATGCTGAAACTTCCGCACTGCCAGAGGCCGCATGGCGTGAAGTCGGCTTATTTATTCTTCACGAACTTGGTGTTCGCCACGGCGCTCCTCGCGAGTTACTCAGCGACCGCGGACGCACGTTTCTTTCAGAAGCCGTACAAGCCCTCCTGCGTGAATGCAACGTTGTTCATCGAATTACCGGTGCGTACCATTCCAAGCCAATTGCATGACTGAACACTTTAATTGCAAATTAGGCGACATGCTGCCAATGTATGTCTCGGCTGACTACACCAACTGGGACCGAATATTACCATTTGTCACGTTTGCTTACAACATCGCCACTCAGTCTACAACAGGATTTTCTCCCTTTTTTCATCTATATAGCCGCGAAAGTTCCTTATTTAGGATACCATTCCTTTGTATCACCCGGAAGCTTCAGAGTCTGCCACTCTCTCTGAAGTCGCGCGCTATGCGGAAGAATGCAGGTAGCTGGCGCGATTGGTAACAACATAAGACCAAGCACACCAAAAGGACCACCGTGACGCCAACCTGCCTCCCCAGTCATATTTGCAAGGAACACTGGTGTGGCTTCGCGTTGACTTCTCAGCTGCTGGCCTTCCTGGAAAGCCGCTGCCTAAGTACGAAGGCCCCTATCACATCCTGCGTCGAGCATCCCCGGTAAACTATATTGTAGAGCCCGTTTATTCACCCACGGAACACCACCGTCGTGGCTTTGAGACTGATCACATCGACCCAATGATGCCGCCCTATGACCCATCAGTCGTACCTGTTCCTTAGGTCGCCAAAATGGTTCCTTTTTTTGCGGGGGAGTGATGTGCACAACAGATAGGGCTTCACAAGCAGTACCAGCAAAATACGAGGCTGAGGACTGTTGTTGCTGCTGGTGATTGCTCCTATTTGAATCGCTGAGCGCTTTAATGCGTCTCAATGCTCAACGCGTAGTATCAATATATATTGATACAAAACGTTATATATATATATATATATATATATATATATATATTGATACAAAAATGCGGCTAAACACGGCTGCAAGAAAGAGGAGGACGAAGTGGGTTTTTCTGTTGGATGCTGGTCTGGCGCCATCTTGCTCGTCGGGTTCTCTGCGCTGTAAATAGCTCATTAAACGAGTTACTCGTAACATTATTGGTGGAGGTGGACGACCCCCGTACCTCGATGGAGACGCGCAGCGGTCGCACCATCGGCGACCTATCGACTGCTTCGACTGCTGGTACTTCCTCTACGCCGCCCTCATCAGTCCAAGCCACCACCTACGTCACAATACCGCACCTCCGGGATCCCGGCACTTTTTCCGGTGATGGTACGATCGATGTCGACACTTGGCTGAAGCGGTACGAGCGCGTCAGTGCTACTCACCGATGGGATCCTACGCTCATGCTCGCCAACGTGCTTTTCTACCTGGACGGCACTCCCCGAACATGGTTTGAAAGCCACGAAGCAGACATAACGAGCTGGGATCTCTTCAAAGAAAAGATACGTGACCTGTTTGGCGATTCATCTGGTCGTCAGCTCGCTGCGAAGAAGACTCTTGCCACACGGGCCCAGTCTTCTACCGAATCGTACGTCTCTTACATTCTTGACGTCTTGGCCCTTTGTTCCAAGGCCGACCAGTCCATGTCGGAAGACGAAAAGGTTAACCACGTCTTGAAAGGCATTGCTGACGATGCTTTCAACCTGCTGGTTTTTAACAACGTCTCGAGCATCGACACAATCCTTAAAGAATGCCGACGTCTCGAACAAGCTAAAGCCCGCCGCGTAGCCCAAAGCATCGTGCGCCTTCCGAACACAGCGGCCACTTCTTCGTGTGACGACGCCTTCCACCAGGTCCCTCGATGTGACAACCTTACACGCATCATCCGTCGAGAGGTCGAGGCAGCACAACCGGTAGCCACGACATTACCGACGCCTGCGCCTTCCCCGACCACGATCTCTTCAATACAAGCGGTCGTTCGTCAGGAGCTATCGAATGTCGGCCTACATCCTGTTCCTACCGTATACTCTGCTGAGCCTTCTTATCGTACCCCTTCTGCACCTCGCATACAACGCAATCCGTCCGAATGGCGTACTCTTGATGACAGGCCAATATGTTTTAACTGTCGACGCGTTGGCCATATCGCTCGTCACTGCCGCAGCCGCTGGGCTCCACCGTCCCATTATGCACCTCAGTATCACACCACTTCTGCTCGCCAGGCGTCCCCACCGCTTTCTCCATCAACGCCGACCACATTTTCCGCTCCTACAGCACCTCTGAGCAGACCTCGCTACGACCGGTCACCATCCCCTGCTCGTCGTCAGTCCCGGTCGCCCCCACAACGCCGCGCTGCCTCCCCGACCTATTCGCAGCACCTCCGACCGGAAAACTAGGCCGTGCAGCTTCTGGAGGTGGAGCTGCGTTGACGACTCTCGTAAGAAATCCTCGATTAACATTAACAACGAACCGGAACCTTTTGGACGTTACTGTCGACAATGTTCGTGTCAGTGCATTGATAGATACTGGCGCGCATGTGTCCATTATGAGTGCTAACCTTCGCCGCCGACTTAGAAAAGTTGTCACGCCCGCCCTCAACTGAGCTGTACGAGTCGCCGATGGAGGAACTGCTGCAATTCTTGGCATGTGCTCTGCGCGAGTGTCTATTGGGGAGAGAAGCACTGTCGTTCTTTTCGCCGTCATCGAACATTGCCCTCATGAACTCATACTCGGTATGGATTTTCTAGCCAAGCACTCTGCCCTCATAGACTGTTCAGCTGGTTCTCTCCATCTCGATTTACCCCTCTTTTCCGATCCGACCAGCCCTCCGCAAACCAGCCTCTGCTGCATTGATTTCACGCGCCTCCCTCCTAACTCTGTCACTCATGTCGACTTATCCTCCACGCCGCCAGTACCTGATGGTGATTACATGGTGGCCCCGATTCCTGCAGTGATGCTTACGCATGGGGTTGCTGTGCCGTATATGATTCTGACGATTAAGAGAAACCGCACCTTCCTTCCACTGGTCAACTTTTCACTCACCACCCAAGTTCTGCCACAGGGTATCTCCCTGGCAAAAATTACTGCTCTCCAAGATGACCATGTCGAGCCCTTCAGAGTTGACGATTGCTGCAGCTCAGTCAGTGGTTCCACTCCATCACGTTCTTGGGGCGCCCACATCGAGCGAATGGTGTCATCGGACCTTACGTCTGAGCAAGCTGCGGCGCTTTGCCACGTTCTTGAGGGCTATCGTAGCATTTTCGACTTTGCCAGCAACTCTTTGGGCCAAACGACCATTGTCACCGATCGCATAAATACTGGCCATGCAACCCCCATTCGCCGACGCCCCTACCGTGTGTCGGCGTCAGAGCGTGCAATATTACAACATGAAGTCGACAAAATGCTTGCGAAAAACATTATCGAGCCTTCATGCAGCCCCTGGGCTTCTCCAGTCGTCCTTGTTAAAAAGAAAGATGGAACATGGCGCTTTTGTGTCGATTACCGTCACCTTAACAAAATTACAAAAAAAGACGTTTATCCTTTACCTCGCATCGACGACGCCCTCGACTGCCTGTACGGTGCCACTTATTTTTCAACTATTGACCTTCGATCAGGGTACTGGCAGATAGCCGTCGACGAGATGGACCGCGAGAAGACCGCATTCATCACTACTGATGGTCTTTATCAGTTTAAGGTGATGCCCTTTGGACTCTGCAATGCACCAGCCACATTTGAAAGAATGATGGACTCATTGCTCCAAGGGCTGAAATGGTCCACCTGCTTGTGTTACCTTGACGATGTTATTGTCTTTTCGCCCACATTCGACTCGCATCTTGATCGTTTGTCAGCTATTCTGGACGTTTTTCGTCGAGCCGGACTCCAGCTTAACGCCTCCAAGTGCCGCTTCGCTCGTCGTCAAATTTCCGTGCTCGGTCACCTTGTCGACGCCCAAGGCGTGCGTCCAGACCCAGAGAAAATTCGCGCAGTCACGAACTTTCCCGTTCCGAAGACCACAAAGGATGTCCGCAGTTTTGTGGGGTTGTGCTAATATTTCAGACGCTTTGTTAAGGACTTTGCGACCATTGCACGCCCACTCACAGAGCTCTTGAAGAAAGACGCCTCGTTTACATGGGGCCATGACCAAGCGTCATCGTTTTCACAACTTACGACATTGCTTACAACGCCACCAATCTTGGCTCACTTTGATCCATTAGCTCCAACCGAGGTTCACACGGACGCCAGTGGACATGGAATAGGAGCTGTGCTATTGCAGCAACAACGCGGACACGACCGTGTTATAGCCTATGCAAGTCGACTGCTATCTCCAGCCGAGCGCAACTATTCTATCACGGAGCGTGAGTGCCTCGCCCTTGTATGGGCAGTCGCCAAGTTTCGCCCATACCTGTACGGGCGCTCATTCCGTGTTGTCACGGATCATCACGCGCTCTGCTGGCTAGCCTCCCTGAAGGACCCCACGGGACGTCTCGCTCGTTGGGCTCTACGCCTTCAAGAGTACACGTTCTCTGTAATGTACAAAACAGGGCGATTACATCAGGATGCGGATTGTTTATCCCGCTACCCTGTTGACGAAGCAACCGATACTGACGCTATCACGGACGTTTTTTCCGTGTCGCAGCTGTTAAACATTGGCGAAGAGCAACGTCGGGATGCTTCTTTACAAGCCATCATTGACAAACTGGAGTCAACGCCTCGCGACCCGTCCCTACGAATGTTTTTGGTGAAAGACGGGATCCTATATCGCCGCAACCTTGATTCCTTCGGATCAGACTTACTTCCTGTCATCCCAGCGCACCTGCGTTCCACTGTCCTGCATCAACTTCATGACGCTCCCATGACGGGCCATTTGGGCGTTTCTCGCACATACGATCGGATACGACGTCGGTTTTTTTGGCCTGGACTTGCCCGCTCGGTTCGACGCTATGTCGCCGCTTGTGAGCCCTGTCAGCGTCGCAAAACGCCGTCTGCCCTCCCAGCCGGCTACCTTCAGCCGATCGATGTTCCCAACGAGCCTTTTTTTCGAGTTGGTCTCGACCTGTTGGGCCCTTTCCCACTCTCCACAGCCGGAAATAAATGGATTGGAGTTGCCACGGACTACGCGACGCGGTACGCAATCACACGAGCACTCCCGACCAGCTGCGCTACCGACGTTGCGGACTTTCTGCTGTACGACATAATATTAGTGCACGGTGCTCCCCGTCAACTTCTCACCGACCGTGGCCGCACGTTCTTATCAGCTGTCGTTCATGAAATCCTGAGGTCTCGCCATACCAAGCACAAATTTACTACTTCGTACCATCCACAGTCAAATGGCCTCACGGAGCGCCTTAACAGGACCCTAACCGATATGCTTGCCAAATACGTTGCGCCAGACCACCATGATTGGGACATTCATTTGCCGTATGTGACGTTCGCCTACAACTCATCTCGTCACAACACTGCCGGATATTCGCCCTTCTATCTACTATATGGCCGGGACCCAACTCTACCTTTAGACACATTACTACCTGCGGCCACTGAATATGCTGGTGAAGCCATTGCCCGCGCCGACCACGCGCGCCAAGTCGCCCGTAACCGTCTACAGGCTTC
Source organism: Rhipicephalus microplus (assembly GCF_043290135.1). Lineage (NCBI taxonomy): Eukaryota > Metazoa > Arthropoda > Arachnida > Ixodida > Ixodidae > Rhipicephalus > Rhipicephalus microplus. The sequence goes on from NC_134704.1 coordinate 207,259,733, forward strand.
ACAGGCGCGCCAACAACACCTCTACAATTCTCACCATAGGGACGTGCACTTTTCTCCGGGTTCTCTCGTGCTCCTCTGGTCACCTACTCGGCGTGTGGGACTGTCGGAAAAACTGTTGTCGCCCTACACTGGACCATTCCGTATCGTTCCCCAAGTGACAGACGTCACGTACGAGATTGTTCCAACCGATCCAACAAAGTCATCGTCAGCTCCGAGCGACACCGTTCACGTGTCTCGGCTAAAGCCCTATTACTCCCCTTCGACATCATCTGCGTAAATTTAGCACCGGGACGGTGCTTCTACCGCCGGGGGTTATGATACAAAAATGCGGCTAAACACGGCTGCAAGAAAGAGGAGGACGAAGTGGGTTTTTCTGTTGGATGCTGGTCTGGCGCCATCTTGCTCGTCGGGTTCTCTGCGCTGTAAATAGCTCATTAAACGAGTTACTCGTAACAATATATATATACATATATATATATATATATATATATATATATATATATATATATATAAATATATATATATACATATATTGTCAGGGCGTTTATTAGCCGGCACACAGCAAGCATACACCATGGCGACAGTCAATACGGAGACCGACTCTCTACACGAGCTGCTCTTCTTTTTACGAAAAGGACGACCCACTAGAAGGCGCTGGAAAGGAGGACCCACTGCTCGAAGACTTCGCCAGAACTACCCCAGGTACAAAGAGGGAGCCACCTCGCGACCTAACAGCTGGTTACTATGAGTAAGTCATGGTAGGAATTGAGGTGCTCCACGTTGACAATGTCGCACCCTCAATGGCGCTTGTCTGAAGATGGTTCGATGGATTTGTAGGCTTATGCCACAGGAGCGAAAGAGAGACACGCCCGAACGATAACCGATGCCAGCCCGGAACGCGAGCCGTGGCTTCACGTGCCACGGCCTAGCGTCTTCTTTATTTTCTTCTGTCGCCATCGCGCGCTCTCCGGTTTGCGCGCCACCCGAACGAGGGCGCTGCAGGGCCCCCCGTGTAGACTGGAAGTCGGAATGTGACATGCCGTTTGTGGTATTCCAACGGAAGATCAGTCGTAGATGAGAGGCTTTCTAGGGCGGTCTCCAGGTACGCCGGCTTGAGTCGGTCCAAGCTAACTGTCTCTTCACGGCCATTCTGAAGTAGAGTGGCAGTTTTGGGGGTGCGGTGAAGGACGCGAAATGGTCCGTCGTAGGCTGGTGGAAAAGGTGGTCTGACCGCGTCGTGGCGCACGAAAACATGTGTTGCAGTGGCCAGATCAGGGTGGGCGAATATGGTCTTGTGTTCGGAAGGTCTGGGTGGAGTGGGCCGGAGGTCTTAAACGCAGTCGAGGATGCGTTGTAGGAATTGATGTGGCTGGTCTGGTAGCTTCGTTGACGTGAAGAAGTCTCCCAGAAGCCGTAGAGAAGTGCCATACACCAGCTCTACTGTTGAGCACTGCAGGTCTGCCCGGATGACAGCTCGTAAACCTAAGAGCACCAGTGGCAAGGCATCAACCCAGGTGGCTCTATTGAGGCAGGTAGTCAAGGCGGTCTTCAGTTGTCGGTGAAGGCGTTCCACCATGCTGTTGGCGCAGAGATGATAAGCTGTGGTACGGCAATGTCTGGCTCCGAAGATGCGATTAAGGTAAGTAAACAGCGAGGACTGAAACTGACGTCCACGGTCTGTTGTCACGGTGCCAGGACAGCCAAAACGGGATACCCACGTAGAAATTAAAACGCGGGCAACTGTCTCGGCTGTGATATCTTTATTTGGAACAGCCTCTGGCCAGCGTGTGAAGCGATCGACCATGGTCAATATATAACGGTACCCCTGAGACACTGGTAGAGGGTCCACAATGTCTAGATGAACATGGTCGAAACGACGGCCGGGTGGAAGGAAAAGTTGGGGCGGCGTCTTAGTATGACGGGAGACCTTTGTCATCTGGCAGGGCAGGCACACGCGCGTCTAAGCGTGCACATCATCGTTGATTCCGGGCCAGACATAGCGCTGGGTGAGAAGACGTTGAGTAGCCCGAATGCCAGGGTGGCAGATGTCGTGTAAGGAGTGGAAAACGGTGCGTCGTAACGAAGCGGGAACAAAAGGGCGGGGAAGGTCAGCTGAGACATCGCACCACAAACGCTCAGATGATAATGGATGGGGCACCAGGCGTAGTCGGAGAAAACGGGGGTTCTCCCGAAAAGTGGCAAGCACTCTATCATCCTGCTGTGCCGAGCAAAATGAGGCCCAGTCGATGGTTGGCGGTGGAGAGTCAACCGCGGCTATACGAGAAAGGGCATCTGCGGCGGTGTTGTCAGCTCCTTTCACGTGGCGGATGTCAGTCGTGAACTCCGATATATAAGCCAGATTGCGGAGTTCACGGGGCACGTACTTGGATGAGTTAGTGCGGAAAACATACGCCAGTGGCTTATGGTCAGTCAGCACGTAAAACGAGCATCCTTACATGAAATGCCGAAAGTGCTGTATTGCAGCGTAGATGGATAGTAATTCCCGGCCAAAGACGCTGTAGCGGGTCTCAGCAGGAAGTAGCTTCCGAGAGTAAAACGACAAGGGTCTTCACTCGGAGTTAATGCACTGCTGTAAGACGGCTCCGACGGCCACGCTGGATGCATCCACCATCAACCGAGTAGGGGCGTTGCTGCGTGGATGAATGAGAAGCACGGCGTTAGCGACCGCTTGCTTAGCAGCAGCAAAGGCGGCCTGGGCCTCTGACGACCAAGGAATGGCGGAGGACGGGCCGGCGGTCGATCGAAAGAGGTCGGTGAGCAGTCGTAGCAGCTCGGCACAGTGTGGTATGAAACGCCTGGAAAAATTCACAAGCCCCAGGAATTGGCGTAATTGGCACAGTGTTGTAGGCTGAGGATAATCCTGAATTGCTTTAACCTGGGACCGGAGAGGGCGTATTTCTTTGGATGATATGTGATGGCCCAAGATCTCGAGCTCAAATACGCCGAAAGTACACTTAGAGGCGTTCACAACGAGGCCGTACTGCTGAAGACGTTGGAACAGAGCGCGTAGATGGTGCTCATGATCTTCAGGTGTGCGGCTGGTGATGAGGACATCGTCAAGGTACGCAAACACAGTAGGAAGACCCCGTGTGACCTCAGAAATGAACCACTGGAAAGTTTGAGCCGAATTGCGGAGTCCAAAAGGCATCCGCACGTATTCAAACAACCCAAAGGGCGTCGTGATGGCGGTCTTAGGTATGTCGGCGGGCTCGACAGGAATCTGGTGGTACGCCTTAACAAGGTCCACTTTGCTGAAAATTGTGCAGCCGTCGAGGCGCGATGTAAAATCCTGGATGTGAGGTAGAAGATAGCTGTCGTGGACAGTCTTGGCGTTCAACGCTCAATGGTCCCCACAAGGACGCCAGTCACCAGGATCACGCTTTGGCGCCAAATGCAGCGGGGAATCCCAAGCGCTTGACGACGGGCGGATAATGCCGAGCTGCAGCATGTGGTCAAACTCCCGTTTAGCAATAGCTAGGCGGTCTCCGAACAGGCGGCGTGGTCGAGTGGCTGCCGGTGGACCCCGGGTGACGATGTGGTGTGTCACCGTATGTTTAGGCGGCTGAGTGAGGTTGCACGGTTTAGTTAACTCCGGGAAACTCGCCAAGATTTTTTCGTACGGTGAGGAAGGTATCAGCATGCGGATGGCCATTGGAGCGATGTCGGACAGGACTCCCGAGATGGAGAGACGAGTCTTACCATCTATGAGGCGGCGCCGCCGCACGCTGACGTCCAAATCGAAGTATGAGAGGAAGTCCGAGCCGATGATCGGTTGAACCACGTCTGCGATGACAAAAACCCACCGGAAAATGCAGCGAAGGCCGAAGTCGAGGGTGAGAGATTGGAGCCCATACGTTGCTATAGACGAGGCGTTGGCAGCACGAAGCAATTGCCCCTGTGATTTTGAACGATCAGCCTTAGTCGGGGGCACAACGCTAATTTCCGCGCCCGTATCTATAAGGAACCTGGCGCCCGATAGCTGGTCCGTGACCATGAAAAGGCGGCTGGGACGAGAAGGAAGATCACACGCCGCCGTCAGTGATCCCGCCAGGCGTTTCCCTGCCACGAACATGGGGGTGTACACTTCGTGGCTCGGTGTCGGAAACGCCGGTGGTACCAGCAGAGGGGTGGAGGGCTGGGACTCCGAGTATCTCGTGTGCGTGGAAGAGCTCGACGACCGGAACGAGGCGAACGAGTCTCCTGCAGGGGGCTCCGGAGTGCGGCAATGGAGGCGGCGAGTTCGTCGATGCGGGCCTCAAGGCGCGAAATCGCTGTGTCTGCTGGTGGTAAGACAGCGTTGACAGATGGGGAGGTCGCTTCATGAACCTGATCGGCGAGCTCCGCCAGGCGGTTGAGATTGACGTCGCCGGCCGCCGCGAGGACGAGGCGGATTGGCTGAGAAAGGCGTTGGAGGAAGAGCTCGCGAAGCAACGCTGAGTGGGCAGAGACGTCGTGCTTCCCAAGAAGCTGTCACATTCGGCGCAGTAGTTGGGAGGGGCACCTGTCGCCAAGGTCCCCCTCTGCAAGGAGCTGCTGTAGGCGGACGCGTTCCGAAGGCATGAATCATTCCAGCACCTTGGTTTTAAGGTGCTGATATGGCGTAGTGTCCGAGGGGTTGGAGAGGACGTCGGAGAGCTCGCTGGCAACGTCAGGAGGAAAGACAGAGGCTACGTGGTAGTAGCGTGTCGTTTCCGAGGCGATGCGGTACGGGGAGAATTGCGCCTCGACCTGATGAAACCAAACTTGCGGGTCCTGGGGCCAGAAAGATGGGAGACGCAGTTGCACGGCCGAGACGTCCTGCGGACGTGAGGCTTGTTCGGTTGAGGGTGCATTCGAGTCAGTCATTGTCTTCGTCCGGGTCACCACTAGTAGGCTTATGCCACAGGAGCGAAAGAGAGACACGCCCGAACGATAACCGATGCCAACCCGGAACGCGAGCCGAGGCTTCACGTGCCACGGCCTAGCGCCTTCTTTATTTTCTTCTGTCATCATCGCGTGCTCTCCGGTTTGCGCGCCGCCCGATCGAGGGCGCTACAGGTTCGATCGACTAGTTTACAGACAATTGCGTTCGGCGACACGGCAGGGGCCTTCGTATTTGGGCAATAGTTTTAAAGATAATCCAGTTGCAGTGGTAGGAATCGAGAGCCAGGCGAGCGTTCCAGGGAGGAATGAGGGCGCAATAGTGCTGGTGTCAGCACGAATGCCTTTTTGCCGCTCTTGATCATGCGCAGTAAAGGTCTTTGCAAGCTCTCGACACTCTTCAGCAAGCTTGGCTGTAGCAGAAATAGGCGCCCACTTGGACGGATTTGGCTTGTACGAAGTATCGTGTCGATGGTGTGCCACGGGTGCCTTCCATGTAATAAATAGAAAGGTGAAAAGCCTGTAGTGCTCTGAGGAGCGGTATTATATGCGTAGGTGACGAAGGGTAGAATGGCAGCCCAATTTGTGTTATCGGCGGCGACATACTTGGAGAGCATGTAGCCGAGCGTACGGTTGAAGCGTTCGGTGAGGCCATTTGTCTGCGGGTGGTAAGCAGCAGTTTCGCGGTAAACAACGTTGCACTCTTTGAGAATGGCTTCGACGACTTCAGACAGGTAGACACAGCCTGGATCACTGAGCAGTTTCTGAGGTGGACCGTGTCGCAGCATGAATCGTTGGAGCAGGAAGGAGGCCACATTGCTCGCGGACCCCGCGGGAAGAGCGGAAGTTTCGGCGTATCGCGTGAGGTGGTCCACAGCGACAATGACCCAGTGGTTACCAGCCGACGTTAGCGGAAGTGGCCCATACAAATCAATGCCAACGCACCCAAATGACCTGGCAGGGCAAGGTAGAGGTTGCAGACCTACCGGCGACAGGTGCGTTGAACGTTTTGCGGCGCTGACAATCTGTGCAGGAGCGAACGAATTTTTCCACGTAGCGGTACATGCCGCACTAAAAGTACCGTTGGCGAATGCGAAGGTAAGTCTGCGATACCCCGAAGTGCGCACATTGCGGATCAGAGTGAAAGAATTCACACATGTCAATGCGTAGTTTGCGGGGTATGACTAGTAGCCTCTGGCGGCCGTCATCGTTGTAATTGCGTCGGTGGAAGATGTCACGAACGGCGAAATGGTGGGCTTGACGACGCAACGCGTGAGTGGATGGAGTAGATAGATCAGTCAGCAAGTCTGCCAGTGAGGCAATTCATTGATCTTTGCGCTGTTTAGTAGCAACGGCATGAATTCTAATGGAAGAAATGGCAAGGTGAGACTCGGCAACCTGGTTTTCTACCTCGCGTGTGGGGCCAGCATGTGGTACAATACCAGGTTGCCGAGTTTACCTTTATCGTCCCAATTATTGGGGATGCTGACACGTTCGTAGATGGCAAGCCAGTTCTCGGCGTCGGTGCCATTCGCGCTGGTGAATACAGGAGGGTCGCCGATGCGGGGGACACCATTACATGGCGTCGGCGCAGGAAGAAGCGTTTACTGAGCGGCGTCTTGGTGCATGGTAGAAGGCATGATACGGGATCAAAGCTCCAAGAGCATCGAATGTGAACAGAAGGTGTTTGAAGGACACAGCACTCTCAGCACTCTCCACCAAATTGTTAGAGCGTTTATTATCCGGCACACAGCAAGCATACAAAATGGTGACAGTCAATGTGGGGTGTGGGGACCAACTCTCTGCACGAGCTGCTATTCCTTCTACGAAAAGGACGACCCACAGTTTAAAGGCTTCGCGCCATACTATATATATATATATATATATATATATATATATATATATATATATATATATATATATATATATATATATATATATATGTCAGCGTCGGTGTTCATCATCCCACTCGGCCACCATGATGACTGCAGGCATTGTCGATGGGCCGCGCGACAATGTTTTTGGTGGCTGATGTTAGCTTCACCGCAGCGGTCGGAACCAGCCACGTCGCGATCATGCCTAGGCATGTTATCGTGTGTTGTTTGGTGGCCAGTATAGGCTCTGTCACTCGGCTTGGTTTATTCCATGTGGAAACTTATGAGGACTTGCCCGCGATGTCCCCGTTAGGCTGTGTTCGCTGCACCGGGGTGATCTGTCCTGTCCACGCTGACACTCGGTTGAGATACCTGCCCGAATCGCATCCGATGTGTGACACAAGTTGTCTATTTGCCTGAAACTTTTTCGATGCGGACATTGATAAGCATTTTCGGGAATACTGCGACAACGCACGAGAATCTGGTTCATTAGTCTCAGGTGGACAAAATTTACTGCCTCTTAATGGTCGCACTAACACGCGCTGGACCCGTCGTGATGCCACGAGCAGTGGTTCATGTCCTTGCGGACGGGTTATCTCGACTAAAGGCCTGCTAAAATAGTGAGATGGTTGGATGCATCATTGATGGCATCATCCAATCACACACGTTACCTTCATCTGCTAAGTTCAGACGGCATGAAGACGGAACAACAGCCCTAGTGGCACTGATGAACGATGATGAACGATCAAACCTCAGCTTTGGTTTGCAACCTTTCAAGCACTTAGCTTTCCTTGTAGGCACACACACACATATATATATATATATATATATGTGCATACGAGAAAAGCTAAGCGCTGTCACAATTAGAAATATTCAGAATTAGAAATATATTATGCCCTTTTCTACTCTAAAATGACACACGGTATCTTGGTATGGGGTACTACTACACAAACAAACTATCAAAAATTACTAGTTCTGCAAAAAAGAGTTTTGCGAGCATTTGACAAATACCATGGTATTATCGAGGACTTAAAACCAAACCACTCTTTGAAATATACGCATTACTAAGGTAACAAAGCTGTATCATTTCAAACTTCTACAGTGGATTAAACAAAACAAGCCAATGTGTCTTCAGAACCCGCCTGACAACACTCATTGTACCATACGTCAGGAACATCGGAAAATCCCAGCAATAAGGACAAGTTAAGGCAAGCAACACGTTCAGTATGAAATACCCACAATGTTAAATCGTTTACATGGTCTCAAAGATTTCAATTCCGCACCTTAGAACACTATTATCAAGTCCATCCTAATGAACCATGACATTGAGTATGCTCATGAAAGTTTCTGTACTTGATTTGTTACATCCTATCTATCAATTTGAATTATGTGTTGTAGTTTCTTTTCTGATGCTTTATTTTACATTCTGTATTGATGAAGTTTCTTTTCAGATGACGCCTTTGTGATTTAGTGATTTTCTAATGTTTTCCCTGAAATTGTGTAACAAGACCATGCTAAGTTTTGTTGTGTTATAGTTTATTTATTGTGTATTTATTTATTTTTGTGTAGTATTTGTTGTGTTATATATTTATTTCTGAAAAATAATGCGACAGATTAAGCAGCCTGCGTGCCAAACTGTATTTAGGAGCAGAGGCCCCATGTCAGGCTATATAGCCTTTAGCCTCTGCTCCCGATCCTGTAAGAATTTCAGGACAAATAAAGTTGAATTCAATTCAACATGTGGGACCTGAACATGTGAAAGGTGAGAGATCATTATGCACCAACGAGACATCCCGCTCGGCGACCATAGCTTAGGAAAGAAACTAACGCCATACGGGCGAGTCTTCCATGTGAGGGGCAGTGTTCCGCAGCAGGTCACTGTCTCCGCGTTCTTGTGGTGATGGCTGCGATAGCCGAGGATGTTGCTCTGACAGGTAAAGATATATTTCGTTTCTTATCTGCGCGGGCAGGTCGTATTTGTTTCGGCTTAGACAGAAAAAAACACCAGTTGGTCGAGCATGCTAGTCAATTCTCTCTCTTCTCCCCCCTTCTACTTCACTCGCTTAGTGGGTGCGTCTGTGCCAGAGCTCCTCTGTCGGTCTTCGTCATCACAATATTCATTTGTATATATTATGATGTGTGTATACGTGCACGTGCCTGTATGCCAAGCATGCGCAAGGCCTCGCCCAGTAGACATGTCATGACGATAACTAAACACAAGAACACTAAGGCCACGGAGCACTGATCTCGTCCGTGCTTAAACTGTCGTGCTTTTTAGGGTAGGTGGAGACAAGCGAACGAGTTTCACTTCAAGCTCAGGATAGCTTAGGGGAGCTTGTCTTTTGTTAGGTTGGCTTTATTACACTTCATCTTTATTTGCATTCTGTCGCTCAGTGCTGGGACCCGTAGAACCATCGCAGCTGGGCAAGGTGCTGACCCACGAACATCTCTCGAACACTCTTGACGACCGAGTGTTCCTCAGTGGCCCGTCCGAGCTACATCATGCCGAAATGAGCAGCTGTACTGTGGCATTGGAAAACCTGTGGTGGATACGTCAATTCCCGTAAGCGATACACCTGATTTTACTTTTTCTCAAGAAAGTCTCGCTGTTTCTCAAATGACCATTGCACAGAAAAGCTGATTGAAGGCAGAAATACATACAACTTAAGATAGCTAGAATACTAGCGTGTGCTAACAAAGAAATTATGCTGAAAAAGTAAATCACAAACAGGCATGTCGGGCGGTGCAAGTGCAACGCTCAGAGCAATTACAAAACTACCCATATCGCAGTGGCATGGAGAGCTTACCAATTGAAGAGGCGAATAACTACTAATGCCTAGTGAATAAAAACGTGTTTTGCAATTGTATGACTTGTTCCTAGATATGTGGAATATTCCGTGCCACTTTGTTTATTCCAGGGAACACTTGTGCAAAAACATGGTCAGAGAGATGAGAACCTGAGGCACGGTTGCGTACGAAAGCGCATTTTCAAGCTACGTTTTGCGGTTATTGTTCACTGTGAACTATAGCTCGCGATCATAAGCTTGATTTTCAGATGTCAACTTAATGGAAGACCTGGTGAAAGAGGCCACTGATGTATACTGAGTCTGCCGTTTCGTCTACGATTTTCCCCAACATCAGTTACGTTATAAAGCCAGCTAGTCTCCCGTAACTTCCGTAAGAGGGCTCTTATACCATCTTCTGCTGTACAAACACTACAGCATGTGAGAAAAGAGTGCAAGGGCAGCCATACGGGGCATTTTTATTAGAGGCGCGGCAAGAAAGTAGGTTGGTTTTGTAATATGTAGGTCACTGTGGTTTAGTTACGTCTGTGGGTAGTTTGTTCAAAAGTTGTGATGCTGTATGTGTGAATTTAAGTGATGCCTAATTATTTCTAAACTTTGAAGTGCTTAAAGAATTGGAAGATACTCATCCTAGTGGGTGTATTGGTCATTTTCACTTAGGCATATGGCATGAGTTTTGCATTATTTCATTGCGGTTGCTATGATATAGGCACCCTCGGCTGAATTTTGACGCCAGTGTCAGCGTCAATATCATGCACCGTATATGTATACGTATCTATATATCTGAAAACGCTAAAAAAAATTCCGAAGAAAGCACTCAAGCAAGCGAAATCGAACGTGGGACCTCTGCGTCGTGAAAACGAGGCGTTAACCACTAAGCCACCCAGGATAACGTTATTCACCGTTAAACGGCAAGCTATCTTTATCTACTATTTCCCGCTGCTCCGTTTTTGGCATTACCCGAAAGATGGCGCAATGATCGCACGTCGCCACATCACACAGCTCCCTCGCACGCCCCTAACTCGCAGGGGCGAGGAGCGGAGAATCATTTACCTTGGATGGCCTCTGGCTCTACAAGGAACTATGCTGCTGTAGTTACCGGGTGCACAAAGGTCACTGCAATCATTGCAGTCTCCGTTCGCGAAAAGCGCGCGTTTTTCAGACTCAGCAAAGTAAGAAATGAGACGAAGTGAAAAAACAGCGCGTAACACAGGACACAGGACAGAGAAGAGACGGACGAGTGTCCTGTGTTACGCGCTGTTTTTTCACTTCGTTGACCATGTACCAACCGGCCCAAATAAGCACTTTAGTAAGAAATGAGACGCTTATTCGCGTGCATTTGTGAGTACGTTTAGTGCGTAATTTCTGCGCGGAAAGCGCGGAGCACGTTTCAACGTCCCCAGTGTTCCGGGCCACTAGCAGGAGGCGCGCTTTCCCGCACGGTGGAGGCGGGGCCCCACGTCACTCTATGGGACCGTAGAGAAAAAAAGTAATAACTCCTCTCCCTTTCTGATTTTCTCATTGCTTTCACGGTTTCAAGTGGCAACTGCATAAACCTTCCTTCTGCCGGAGTTACAGTATTGTAGTAGAAATAGTGCGAGTTCCCTAGCTTATTAAAAAATAATGCACAGCGCCTATGGGTGCTCTCAGAAATATCGGCTGTTTTACCGCATTTGAATCGCTGCCCTGGAGACGTGCTTGAAGATATCCAATTGCTTTCTGGGATTTAGGTACTGGCATATATCTAATTTATGCTGGTATAGAGTGTGTTTGAATTGTGTGGTAAAAAAAAGTTCCCTGGCCAGTTTTCTTCAGGGTGCGACAGCCATCAAGCCCTCGTAGCTCCATCTAGCGTTGAGATAGTGTACTTTACGGTGCCACGTAAATATTAAAATGGGGTACGCGTAAAAAGAGAGCATTCTTATGGAAGGCACATTCATGACCTCGTGAAATAATATTTAGGATTCGTTGAGGTAAAGATCGATAGTATAGCACATAAATAGGGTATTTAAAGAAAAAAAAGACGAAGTGCGCGTATCCGAACATTCCATCATGGAATTCGGCTGCATATTATTCTCGGGTGGCCCTGCTTATAAAACGAAACCTCTAGTTCTCTTGGAGCGAGAAGCACTGCGAATGTGTCTGGGACTCCCTAGATTTGTGGCTATCAACGTACTGTACCAGGAAGCGCGCCTGCCTACACTACTTTGTCAATTTCGAATTTTGACCGTACAAGCATTTTTAAAATTTTATAGCTTACCGGCAAGAAGATCTCAATATGCTTTTATCGCAAACCCAGACGCCTTCTTTCTTGCTCATTGGCCATGGTTTCACACACCTCAGATAATGTTTGTACAAAAATATCTACAAAGTATAAATGTGAACATTAGAAATGTAATTGAGACTAATGACTCGATTTGTCATGTTATTATTGAGTATGATGATATATTGCCCCAAAACGCCAAATTACAATCCCTCAAATTTTTAAATAACATATTATTAGATTACTTGGAGCATGCAAAAACTAAAAATATAATAGCCACAGATGCTTCCGTAAATAATCAAAAGGCAGGTGTAGGCATTGCCTCTGATTTGCTTGACTGGTTCTTTTCAGTGAGACTGACTGATTTTACTCCAGTTTTTGAAGCGGAGCTCTTGGCGATTACTTTAGCTCTTCGAAAACTTCCATCAAATCAAAACAATGCAATAATAATGACGGATTCTCTTTCAGTTTGTGCAGCTCTGACAGCTTCAGAGAACTCTCGAATTCTAAGCACATTCAAAACATTAGTACCGCCGCAGTTGAGACTCCTGAGATTACTATGGGTTCCGGGTCACTGTGGATTAAGATTAAATGAATTGGCCGATTCTTTAGCACGAGCCGCACTTGATGGGCCAGTTTTGTCCATACTGCCAGATGTAGAATATATCACGGCTATAAGATATCGAAAATCAGCATTCTCCACTGATACGATAGAAAAAGTAATTACATGGACAGACTATAACCACCTCATGTTTCCATGGCAACCCCACTGGAGTCAGTCCAGAAAGCTCGAAGTCTTAATTACTAAATTTCGATGTCGTGTCCCCCCCTACGAGTGTTGAAGATTGGGCGAGTTGGTTCATCGTACTTGAACTGGTATAGCGCATTACGGGGAAGAAGAAACGGCCGAGCAGACCGACACAAGAGGACAGAGCGCTAACTTCCAACTGAGCTTTATTGTCAAATTGCATCAAATAAGTAGACCGGCGCAAGCATACAAAACCACCCTAACGCAACGACAAGATAACACACACAACATCACACCGTCACATATCACACATTCATAGGCGGTTACTCTGAATAAGGAAGGCCACTTCATGTTCAGATAAACACAAAGAAGGGGCACTAATACACGTGCTGCCAGCTCTTGCTATACAATGCGCTTCTATAATTTCCCGAGTTAATTGCGACTGTCAAACCTCTCAAATCACACACCACTGGTTGCGCAACTAAGCACAAAACTCGGTTTGTGCCGTGTGTAGTGGAGGTTGTTTACGCGATTCCATTCTCGTGTGGTATGTGGTATTTCGGCCAAACGGGGCGATGCCTTAATGAAAGGCTAAAAGAGCACCATTATAATGCTCACAAAGCAATCCAGGGCCACATTGGAATTCACTGTCGCGATTGTGGATGTACCCCCATGTTTGACCAGTGTGAAGTGATAAAAAAGCACCCGTCGCAATTAACTCGGGAAATTATAGAAGCGCATTGTATAGCAAGAGCTGGCAGCACGTGTATTAGTGCCCCTTCTTTGTGTTTATCTGAACATGAAGTGGCCTTCCTTAATCAGAGTAACCGCCTATGAATGTGTGATATGTGACCGTGTGATGTTGTGTGTTATCTTGTCGTTGCGTTAGGGTGGTTTTGTATGCTTGCGCCGGTCTACTTATTTGATGCAATTTGACAATAAAGCTCAGTTGGAAGTTAGCGCTCTGTCCTCTTGTGTCGGTCTGCTCGGCCGTTTCTTCTTCCCCGTAATGCGCTATACCAGTTCAAGTCCCCCCCTAAACCTGTATCTACACAGAGCTGGTCAGACAACATCACCCCTCTGCGCAATCTGCGGAGAAATGGAATCACTAGATCATTATTTTTTGTATTGTCGCCGCTACGAGAAACTTAGAAAAAGGTTACTAGTTATGCCATTTCGGAAAATAGGCCTTAGATTGACGGCGGAAACGGCGCTAAGCTTTGGCGCCTCAGCTTTGGGACATTGCCACAGGGATGCTTTCAATGCCGTTTGCGGTTATATCCAGGCAACCAAGCGTATACCTTTGTGATCTTCAATAAAAAAAAAATGTTTATTACTCTCAAGGGCAGAGTGAAGTAAACGCAGCTGAGTGGTAAACATAACACCTCAAATCTCAAAATTGCTCAACTTGATTTTTTTCGTTTGCTCTTTTTATGTTGTTTTTATTTTTACATTAGTCTTATTATAATACCAATTCATTGCACATAGTTAAAATGATCACAGAAAAACTGCACTACACTTTCTTGGCCAATCCCCCTGAGTGGGTATGAGCCAACCTCCCAGGGAAACAAAACAAAACAAAATGAACATTCGAAGTATGTGCCCCATAGACCCCTGAATTTACAGCACATTCGCGAGATTTACAACTTACATGGTAGCTACAGTTATTTACTAGTTTGTTAATTAGTGCTAATCAACTAACGCATCCCTGGTCAGGCTTTGAAATTGGGAGAAATATTCACCGGGCGCGATATTATAGACGGTGGTACCAACTCGCCGTCCACGCCACTTAAATCCGGCATACCTCAGGGATCCGTCCTTGGGTCTCTTTTCTTTCTGGTTTATGTGTCAATAATTCCACCCGTGACATTCCAGCAAATCTATAGCTTTTTGCAGATGCCTGCGTGCTTTAAAGTAGTCAACGCTTCCAGCGACCAGGTTCTTTTGAATAACTCTTTATCTAAGATTCAAGATTGGTGCACGAAATGACAGATGACCTTTAACGCGAGAGAAACTGTGGCGATAACCATAACCCGCAAAAAAGATTCGTTAAAAATCTAATAATACAACCTAGGCAATCAATTCTTGTCCTTTGTCTCGTGGTATATGCACCTTGGTCTTGTCCTCACATCTGATTTAAGATGGAACGAACTTGAGTCTTATACTGAGAAAAAGGCTTTCAAAATACTAGGCTACCTAAGATGGGCACTTGCTAAGGCATGCAGCGAACCTAAATGGCCTCATGTGAAACGTACGTAATACCAATACTAGAATATTCATCGGCTGTCTGGGACCCGCACACACAAGCTAACACAGATAAGCTTGAATCAATACAGCTAAAAGCTATAAAATTCATTTTCAATGCCCAAAAGTAAGACATATCCGTCAGTTCTTCTGGAAAGCGCTAAACTGGAGACCCTGGAATGGAGACGTGATTATTTCATATATAATAATAGGCTGGCAATACAAAAAAACTAATTATATCGAACCAATCTTGCGCCACGAAACGCTTGCCTGCAATTTGAAAGTGTGATTGAGCCCCTATATACAGGTACATTTTTTTTCGCACATGCAGAGAGTGGAACAATTTGCCACCAAAGATTCTTGAAAGAGTCGATCTCAACTATTTTCTGCGTGTGTTAGCTCTTTCACATGGCTCATAACTACACCTTCATATATATTACAGTGCGCTTCATTTTATTAGCCGTCTTGATCAGACTGATTGCTTGAGGTTCAAAGCCTCGATTCGGCACGATTCTTCAATACTTTGATTCTGCAACGTCTCGCTTTTTAATATTGCCGACTTTATTATTGCTACAGTTGGTATTTGAGTTCTTTTTACTTTTTACAGAAACAACATAACCTAGTGGGCACTGTTTCTATAGCTTTTGTTTTGCGCTTGAGATTGTGGACCGTATTTCATGTCGTTTCTATTTTTATTCATCACGCTTTCGTTCAAAACTATCTATACCGCTGTATCTCCTACACATTGCTGCGTCCACTGCGCCACATACCTTTGCCCAAAGTCCGACACTTGACTGGCAGTTTTTCTCTAAAATAAATAAGAAGTCTATAACTAAATAAATCCATTCCTCTTTTTATGGCGCGAATCTCCAATTTTAACGATATAAATAAAAACATTGATAATGGAAGTAAAGTAAAAGAGATGGATATAATGCTGAAAGGCGGGGGGGGGGTGTTAATTTTTTTAAGAACAAATAACCCTATTTGCACTGTGTTATGTCCACGATAGCTGGAATAACAAGTGTACGTAACAGGGAACTGAGTTTATTACTTTCAAGAAAGGCATTCGTGCGCAGCATGGTCCAAAATGCTCTGAGCGCTGGCTTTCGAGTCCGCTGTGGGCCATAAAAGGGATGAGGAGCACAAAGGAGACGCAACCAGTGCGCGGGCCCAATGATTGCCCCAACAGTCAGTCAGTCTCGGGCGCGTGGCGTCAAGTATCGTGGGGGGAAGGTCAGGTGGAGGGCAGGGCGCATCCCTGCAGCTGGCTGGAACCGGGAATGCACGGTCTAAAGCCCCTCCATGCGTTTTTCGGTAGAAGACGCGATGAAGGGGCTTTAGCTTCAACAAGCCAAAATCTCCAGCCGATTTTGTTTTTTTTTTACGATGGGCGCCGTTCATTCGGGCAATCTATGAAACTGCCGGGTGACCACTGGTTGTTCTTTGTGGAGTTACCGGCAACGTGAGGCGTCTGCGAGTTCTTAATAAAAAGAAAGGAAGAGAAAAGTGAGCCCCGTTATTGTCTGCTTCAGTGAGCGACACCGCCACAGGGCTCACAGGGGATGGGGGTGAGGAGGGATAAAAAGGGTAGAAGTAAAGGTATAGAAAAGAGGAAGAAGAAGCAACAACAAACTGAGGGGATAGGAGATACAGGAAAGATGGAAACACGGTCACTGGAGTCCGAGGACGGGGTACACTTGCGAGAGATGTTGTCGGCGTCTGTAGATGGCGTAGAGCAGGTCCAGTAAGTCAGAGCTTCACTGTCGTCGAAGGCCTTCGGCGGCAGGAGGTGACGTAGGGCGAGCCCAGTCGGCCAGAGCTACGGTAACGCCGAAGGTCGCAAGCGCGCGGAGCGCGCGGGCGCACAACCGGTCGGCACGAAATCCAGCGAGCGAGTCGGCCACGAGGCGTCTATTTTATGTGGTGTGACCTTTCAGGGCGGTTCTGGTAGAATAGCTGAGATGTTTGTTCACAGCTCGCAAGAAAACATGATATTCTCCGGTACCTGGCCCGTCTGACTCGTTGCAAGTTGCTTGAAAAAAAAAAGCGTGCAATGCGCCGCTGCAACGACCCCGTACTTGCAAGAGCACGTTTTAGCTCTACCACATAGCGTTTGGCCTGTCCATTTGTGGCTGGGTTGTTCGGAGCATATTTCACCACTGTGATGCAGTTGTCACTCGTAGGGTTTCTGTATTTTGGCTGACACGAATGTGATTCCGTTGTTTGAAACCACCTTGTAGGGTAATTCGAAAGTTTCGAACAACAAACGCAGGAAATTGATGACATCTGTCGATGTCGTTTAGTTCACTTGGTGAATTTCAACCCATTTACTGTAGGCATCCGGAATTACCAAGAATGTGTACGAAGGTGTGCTCGGTCTGCCCCAGTCCTGTGCTGGAACTCGCGTCGGAGCACATTGATTTAAGTGGCGGGCTGTGCACTCTGCCGCTATCTCAGTGCCCTTGCCGATTCCCAATCACCACATGTAGCTGCGGGCGCACTTTATTGTGATGACGCCTCGGTGTCCGGCATGAATGAGAGCCTTTGCTCGTTGTCGAAGTGGGCCATGAATGACAACTCGTTATCCCAATTTGATACAACTACGATGACAGTTAACTCCATTTCTCTCTTGTTAAAAGCGTTGAAATTCTCATTCTTGAAGTTTTGAACTCTGCCCTCCATCAGGGCGTTGTACAGCTTGAACAATGTGGGTCATCTTGCGTGGCCATTGTGACTTTGTCGACCGTCAGTGGGGGGGCCTTGGTAGCGCTTCGAACATGAGCACAGCCAAGTTGAGGTGTATTCTCAATAGTTTCGCTGAGAGGTAAGCGGCTCAGTGCGTCGGTTTTAGACAGTACAAGACGTCGTAGTCTTATCCTGACATCTTAATGCACCATTGGATCATACGAGGCGGAAATGGCAGCGGAATCTGCTTCTGGGGCTCTAGAATACTCAGGAGTGGCCTGTGATCAGTCAGAACAGTCACATATCTGCCCGCGATGTACTGATGAAAATGCGTGGCTCCATAGACGACGGCAAGTCCTTCCTGATAAACCTGAGAATAATTTATATGCACAGGAGTTAGCGTGCGGGAAGCGAATGCTGTAGGGTTTTTCAGTTTGGACTTAGATTTGTTCCACCACAAAAAGTTCCGTTCTGTTTCCGTTCCAGAGCGAAAAAAACGTTCCATAACGGTTTGTAATGGTTTTATTCTTCTTCAAAACATTAAAGTTAAATTAACTATAAAAACATAAGATTTTCTTTAGGAACCCGGGACCAGACTAAAATAAATTAAAACGCTCCTAAGGGAAGAGCAAGTAGTTTTACCGTGAGTTCGTAACCAAATAACGCAAACCAGTTCTTTTCGAAGCTATCGTATTTGATTCTCTGAACAGTGAATTAGAAGTATTCTGAACAGGCTCAATGTGTGCGTTTTTTTTGCGAGTGTGTATGCGTGTGTGAATAGTGGGAGCATAATCTCAGAAGCAGCCCGTCATCGAGGGTATTCTCATATATACGCGACTACTGTTCTGATCAAGCAAACTTCTGGGCGGCCTGTGTGAAAGGCATACGAAAGCCCGCTTGAATAAATGCAAACATCTATGGTTGAAACTTTTTTTTTTCGTTTTCCACAATATTTGGACACACTTCAACTTAGGGATGCCTGCCCTACAGATACGCACTGATTTTGTGCCCTCAGTTATGCAGGATATTCCTCCCTTTGCATGACCTCAGTTGTTCCATGTCGCCAAGTTTTCCTGTGAAACGAAAAACAATAAAAATAATCCGTTTTTGCTCCGGAACGAAATAATTAATGACGTTTCAATTACGTTTTCGTTCTTGTCACAAACATAATTTTTTTTTTCATTTTCGTTTCGTTGCGATACTGGGCTATCGCTTCTTCTCTGCCTTGATCGTCAATCTGGGAAAGCACTGCACCGACGTCGTAGCGTGAAGCGTAACACGTTAGAAGCAAAGGCCAGTGTCTCGCCTCACACTGTTATGCCAAGGCGCGTCTTTGCAGGGATGCACACTTGGACTTCTGTGACACGAGGGAGCAAGTGCTGACCGATCTGAGATCGCAGAAACATTGCGCGATGCCAGTTAAGTTTCCCTTTTTGTTCGTTGATCTCCTTGATATGGATTGAAGTCCCGTCAAGGAGATGATCGGCGTCGATGAAGCAGGAGGCAGGTTGGAGGTAATGAAAGCCTGAAGGTATATTACAGCGAAATATTTACAGTCATATGTACATCTTGCCGAAGCACACTCATGATAACACAGACATCAACAGCGTCTTACTCTTCTACTTAACTTTTCTTAAGTTAGAGCCTAGAACACTGTTACTACATACAACGTACTTAGTCTCACTGTTCGACCACCAAGTGGTTACGGCCCAGACAAAAGTTGCATCGTACGGAGTCGTACTGATCTATCAGTTAGGTGATTACAGCCTCGACTGAAGAGAAACGGATTCCCTCCAGTCTTAAGCATCTTGCGGTAACAAAGAAAAAGGGGAGGGGGCCACTGCTGGTCCGCCTCAACATTCTCTCATCCAATCTGCTTCCACTAAGATTAAGTCACTCCCTACTGGGCTGACCTTACTCTCGACAGCAGCGCTTCTACAGTTTAAACAGGCGTTTTGATACTCTTTCCCATCATATCTCTCTCTCTCTCCACCTCCCCCGCGCTCAGGAATTCTAACGCTCGGGAGATATCGGCATTGTAGACCCGGTACATTCATGCCCTTTCCCACACCCAGCGAGCCGAGACGAACCTCCAAAGCCGGAAATTGAATGATTGCGCGCGGAACGTAATTGCCCCCGCAGGTAGCAAGCGGCTTTTGACTTTCTCCGCTTTCCCTGTGCTCGGGTCGTGCATCGCTGCGACTTTGGGCCGATCGCCAGGGCAGAGCGTGTCGCCTACTTCCACTGAGCTCGCGCCCGGCAGGGGAGGCAGGACGGGGTCGCTTAATCCCATTGTGCGTTTGCCCCCGGCCGCGGCGACTTATCTCTAAACCACAAACATTCCAAGCCGGTTAGCAGAGCGGGTTCGTTTCACATTGTGTATTTGTCCCCAGCAGCGGAGGAGACGGACGTGGTTTGCATTCCAGAGGATAAGTGGTGTATAGTTACCGAGAGAGATCCGAGAAAGAAACTTTGAATAACGAAGCTTCTGGTGCTGTCCCATCCGCACGATCAACTTATGAGCGGCAAAACATAACACGTCCCCCCTAAAGAGTATACTGGGCTGTCTTACGCTCAGTGATACGATAAAGCACTGCCGCGATTAAGTCACTGGATTTTCTAACCACACAACAGTTGTACACAAGCATCAAACACAATTGCAAGTCAACACTACAGGATAATACACTAAACGAAAACAAATACATGCTAAACAATCAAGTACAGCATTGCTGCTTCAAGCATTGAGATCACTAGTGTCTGTTTCTTGAATTGTCAATCACACAGTCCACAATATACAGCAGCACGTGGGCAGGAACATTCACGTCCCCCCCAGTTGGCATGGCACTGTTATTCTGATGGCTTCCATGAACTATTCTGAAGCCTAGATAACGCATCCGCATTACCGTTAAATACTCCCTTCCGATGTTGTACCGACACATGATATCGCTATAAAGCCAGCGCCCATCTTGTTAATTTCGCCCCGTGCGGAGTCGAAGTTGTAAGGTACGACAGCGGATTGTGGTCGGAAACGACGTTTACTATGGCACCGAAAAGCCAGTAGTCGAACTTCTTTAAGGCCCATATTATTGCGAACGCTTCCCTCTTAATTGTTGACCAACGCATCTGGGTCGGTGAGAAGCGGTGGCTTGCAAAGGTGATAGGCTTCTCTTCTCCCTCGGCTGACATTTGTGCCAAACATGCTCCCGCCGCCGTAGCTGATGCGTCTGTGAAAAGCCAGTAGGGCTGAGATGGCTCAGGGGTGTTTAGCGCCACAGCCTCGCACAAACATCGTTTGAGAGTCTCAAATGCCGCCTGAGCTTCCTCCGGCCAGGGTATCTTATTAGGTACCGCTTTCTTTGTTAACAGCGTGAGCGGGCTCGTCACCTCTGCATAACCTCGGACGTACTCTCGATAGTAGCCGCAAAGTCCTAACCGGCTGCGTAGTTCCTTCTTGGTGCGCGGTGGTCCCAAGTTCTTAATTGCTGCTATCTTTTCTGGGTGTTCTGGGGTTGAAAATTTTGGCATGCAACCCAATTTCTCCAGCATCGTTTGCGTGAGCTGCGATTTGAAATTAGTGCCCTGATCGGAGCAGATCATCTCCGGAACGCCTGTGAAACTGAATATCTCAATCAGTGCATCACAAGTCGCCTTAGCTGTCAAAGAGCGCAGTGGGATCACCTCTGGCCACCTCGTGCAAAGATCCACTAAGCACAGCGCATACTTATGCCCTCTCGCTGACGGTGTGTCTAGGGGTCCAATCACATTTACATTGACAACTTGGAAAGGGTGCTCGGGTCTAGTGAGCGGAGTTATAGGCACTTTATCCGTGCGACGCTTGTCTGAACGAATTTGACATTCATGGCACGAACGACAATGCTCTAATATCTCCTTCGCCATACCCGGCCAAAAAAAATTATACCTAATGCGAGCTCTTGTTTTCATTGACCCTAGGTGCCCTCCGCATAGTGACTCGTGTGCTAAGTGCATCACCTCAGTGCGCTTATCTTTGGGGACAACTAGCTGACTCACTCGAGTGCCTGCTATTGAGTCGCAGTGGTATAATAGTCCGTCTGAAATAAACATGCCGGATTTCCCACTACGCGCATCTTCCCAACATTTCTTTAGCGTAGTGTCACCCAACTGCACATTGCGGAACTCTACTCTTTGGCCTAATGACGCCTCCTTTTCTCCATCAGTTTGCGCCCCTTCCCCGGAATCATCTTTCTCCTCCAAAGTAAGATTGCAGGCAACTACCTTTTGTTTCTCTACTGCTCGTTCCGCCTCGTGAGCAGGCTCGGCCGGCGCTCGACAGGGTGCCAGAGGGCTGCTGGCCTTCAACAAAAGCTTCCAATCGTCCTTGGTCAACAAACAATCTGTGCCCTCGACGAGTTCATCAGTTAACGCGCAGAGTAGGTCGACGTTCTGAGGCTCCGTAACCTCTCGCGGGCTATTTAATTTGACCGGTAACGTAGCTAGCCTTGCCTCGATAGTTTTACCGAAAGCGGACACCAATCTTACCGTGCCAGACGGCTCTACCACTCTTCGCGGAAGCAGACTCTCCCGGATGACGGTTATCTCACTCCCCGTATCCAAAATCGCATCTGCGGATATGCCTGCACATGATACAGGAATTAACTGCAGTTTATCTGTGCCTTCACCCTCGTGTTTCAGAGACTTCACCTTTGCGCTAAGTACTCCAGTAGGTATTTTAGTATCCGTCTCGTGGGATAACGTTACCTTTTGAACCTTCCGCTTTGGCTCGGTAGCCTTCTTGGGGTTGTTCTCCTTATCACTAGCCTTCGGGCACTCTTTAGCGAAATGGCCTGAGCCGTGACATAAGTGGCATTTCAGAGCCCCTTTCTCAACTCGTGTCGCCGGCTTCTGCCCCATTTCTACAGTTGGTTGCTTTGAAGCACGCCCTTTCCCTTTCGCTTGCTCGAAAGTTTGGAGCACTTTCGCGATCTCAGTTGGCCTAAGCCATCCCTCGCCTTCCCTTAATCTCACATACTCAAGACCCTCCGTACTAAGGCCCGATTTTATGCGGTCAGCAACCATGAGTTCTGCCATCACTTCTACCGTGTCGGCTTCTCTCACTTGGAGGTAGTATGAAAAATAGGTTTTCACGCGGGACGCGAAATGTGCCCACGTCTCTTCCTTACGCTTTACGGCTCTTTCGAACCTCAGCAGGTACTCTGCCGGAGAAAGCTTCAGTTCCGTCAGCACTGCTGCTTTAACTGACTCATAATCTGCACTCTCGTCAGGGTTGAGGTTACGCAGTAGGTAACGGACTCGCTCAGTTAGCGCTGGCATAACCAAATGCACGCGGTTCTCGTGCGGTACCTGGTAAGTAGCAAAAAGTTTTTCTACTTCCTCAAACCATAATGGGACATCCGCGTCACTCGGCAGGCGGAACTCTTTTAGCACTTTTGCACATTGCTGAACAGAATCGAAACCCCAGCGCCTCTGATCACCCGTCTCCGACCCATAGTTGGACAACGTGCCATTGAGACGTTCCGCGTTCATTCTAGCCTGCAATAGCTTTTCGTACTGAATCTGAAGATTGAGCTTTTGAATTTCAAGCTCAAGCGTTCTCGCCTCGCTCGATTCCGGCAAAACCTGAGATGCCTGCTGCATCGATTCTTGCCTCTGAGTAAGCACTGTCGCCCCATTTGACTGATCAGAATTTTGAATACCATCATTGGATGATTCTCGACTCCGATTCACATCTGCCGCACTCGTACCCTCATCTTCATTAGACTCCATTGTTTTAGCACCCCCGCGTGTTCTCACCATGTGCTCTACACATAAACTGCCATGCCAACTAGAGAAGAACGCAAGGAATCCTGCTCACCCTTTCCTGTATGCACTGTCGTTCCCGGATCTCCTCCACGGTGCCGGAGTTGGCTGCTGTGGGAGCGTCTCGACTTTGCCGCTGGTGGCTGTTGGATGCCTTGACCCTCGGTCCTCTCAGCGCTGGTCCAGTGTATGGTGCTGCAGAGCTCGCCGATCCCTATCGACTGCGCCAGTTAAGTTTTCCTTTTTGTTCGTTGATCTCCTTGATATGGATTGAAGTCCCGTCAAGGAGATGATCGGCGTCGATGAAGCAGGAGGCAGGTTGGAGGTAATGAAAGCCTGAAGGTATATTACAGCGAAATATTTACAGTCATATGTACATCTTGCCGAAGCACACTCATGATAACACAGACATCAACAGCGTCTTAATCTTCTACTTAACTTTTCTTAAGTTAGAGCCTACAACACTGTTACTACATACAACGTACTTAGTCTCACTGTTCGACCACCAAGTGGTTACGGCCCAGACAAAAGTTGCATCGTACGGAGTCGTACTGATCTATCAGTTAGGTGATTGCAGCCTCGACTGAAGAGAAACGGATTCCCTCCAGTCTTAAGCATCTTGCGGTAACAAAGAAAAAGGGGAGGGGGCCACTGCTGGTCCGCCTCAACATTCTCTCATCCAATCTGCTTCCACTAAGATTAAGTCACTCCCTACTGGGCTGACCTTACTCTCGACAGCAGCGCTTCTACAGTTTAAACAGGCGTTTTGATACTCTTTCCCATCATATCTCTCTCTCTCTCCACCTCCCCCGCGCTCAGGAATTCTAACGCTCGGGAGATATCGGCATTGTAGACCCGGTACATTCATGCCCTTTCCCACACCCAGCGAGCCGAGACGAACCTCCAAAGCCGGAAATTGAATGATTGCGCGCGGAACGTAATTGCCCCCGCAGGTAGCAAGCGGCTTTTGACTTTCTCCGCTTTCCCTGTGCTCGGGTCGTGCATCGCTGCGACTTTGGGCCGATCGCCAGGGCAGAGCGTGTCGCCTACTTCCACTGAGCTCGCGCCCGGCAGGGGAGGCAGGACGGGGTCGCTTAATCCCATTGTGCGTTTGCCCCCGGCCGCGGCGACTTATCTCTAAACCACAAACATTCCAAGCCGGTTAGCAGAGCGGGTTCGTTTCACATTGTGTATTTGTCCCCAGCAGCGGAGGAGACGGACGTAGTTTGCATTCCAGAGGATAAGTGGTGTATAGTTACCGAGAGAGATCCGAGAAAGAAACTTTGAATAACGAAGCTTCTGGTGCTGTCCCATCCGCACGATCAACTTATGAGCGGCGAAACATAACAATGCCCCTCAGGAAGTCATTTCAGCACGAAGACGACTTGCGGTGCAAGAAACGACGTGGAAGTTGCTGTGCATAAGAAAGCCAGCCGTGTTTAAAGAAAACTCAGTCTGCAGTATTGGAACGAATGTCTCCTACAAGAAAGTCGCTTGAAGGGGCCTCGCTGGGCCCAGGAATTGGAGCGAAAGGTTGCATCACCAACTGACATCGAAGACATGGATGCAGCTGAATGGTGGACAGAACTACTGGAATGGTACTTCTACCAAAGTCAAATCATTATCAAAACTGCGCCAGATGCTTCACAAGAATTGGACAGCAGCGCAAAACTTGTGAACGAACCAGTGACTAGGAATGCCGCTGTCTCCTGGGATAATCCCTTGACCAGTGACTACATGTGTATGATCATAGCTGAGTGTCTTCTTTAGAAAAAAATTCTGATCTCCTGACAAATGTACATTCTCATTTCACATTGTGTCCACGATTGTTCTCTTAGGTTCTTGAAAATTTTTCTAAATAATTTCTGTAACATTGCCTAGGCTTTTGCAAACACAAGTAATGTTCATGAAGCTTTCATCATATTGTTGCTGCCATAAGCATTTATTTCAAAATGGTTGATATTTATTTATTGGTTTCTTTTTATTTGTTGGCTGTACGAGCAGCGTAGTCAGAAACTTCTTTCTAGTTGAGGCTTTAGCGTTCCTTATGCATGCTGTTGCATCTATTTGTATGTGTACGTGTACACAAGCACCCCCCCCCCCACCCCAACCCCCTCACCACAGCACTACCTACGCAAGGGGTCTGTGTGGTTTTGGCCGATGAAGTGAGTTCTGACACCAATAAGACGCCCAAATTAAGCACTCCTATGGTTTTATGCTTGAAAGAAGTTTCTACAGTGGTAATGTTTGGTCAGTGATGGGCTCTATCTCATAAATAGAAAAATGTTGCTGAGGCTTGATAAGGACAAAAAATGAAAATACTTGTGAATACTTTATTTTTTATCGTTTGTTTGAATGTATACGATGTGCATTTATTACTGAATACTTTGCTCGAACATATTTACCTGCCTTGCGTTATGATCTTGGAATTGGCATATGTTTAAACGCATAATTTGTAAATTTGTGCGCGCCATGATTTTTTATCTTTGTATCGGGATATGTATATAGGTTGCACACAATTTGTGGTGACTGTCGTGTTTGGTTTTTCATGAATTCATCTGAAATGTGTGCACAATAAATGTCTAACAATCTTTATATTTGTTAGGCACATTGTGGGAATAGATCACAATACAGTTTTACAACATAACATTTTTATAACAAACGAGCTGCGTTGTTTTCGCATGTGCTTTTTTTTTCTACAGGCTACAGCTTTGTCAAGCCTATCGCTTCACATAGGTACTTTAATTTATCGGTGAAAGGTGGTAGGGGAGGTAGTTCTACTTCTCAAATCAGCTTAGGAAATCTTAACAACCAATTTCTCTTACGAGCATGTGCTTCAAAATACTATATAATATTTCGTAATTAGAAGCAACCTCAATTTTTTTGAAAATAAAACCTCCTTTTCGCCTTCACAACATGGTTTCAGGAAATCATAATCACGTGAGACTCAACTCCTACCTTTCACTGATGTAACTCTTGATCGTTCATTATTCGCGGACAGCATTTGTTTTAGATCTTGCAAAAGCGTTGGATGAAGTGCGTCATAAACTTCTCATCCACAAGTTACGGAACTTAAAACGTGACATTAACCTATTAAAATAGGTTGGACGCCTTCTTGCTAATCGCTTACAGTAGGTTACCGCCAACGGCTACAATTCATAAATGTGCCATGTTACCTGAGGAGTGCTGCAAGAGTTGGTATTCGGTCCTTTGTTGTTTCTAATATATATTATTTACCTACCCTCTCAAGTAACTTCTAATATGCACCTTTTTGCTGCTGATTGCGATACTTTTACAGAAATTACTTCAGACGACTATTGTTTTCACCTACACTCCGATTTAAATATAATATCCAACTGGTGCAGCTTGTGGCTAGTGGAAATAAATATTAACAAATGTAAAGTTAAGCATATATTTAGGTCACCTAACTCTTCTCAGGTATACTACTTAAATATTCTCCCTTGAGATCAAGTAACCTCATACAATACTTAGGAATTCATATCACATTCAATCTTACTATACGCATGGGCTTGTAATCGTGCAATGGTGACTGCCCGGCGCGCTACTCAAGCTAGGATGTAGGAGGGGAATACCCATCTTGAGAAACGGAAGTTTTGTGTTATCTCGTTGAATGCGAGCAAGCGTTTGCCTCGAGGTAGGTGGACTATGGAGGCAGCAAGCCACCCTAGCATGGTCTTCTGGAGTCGTCGTCCGCACAATTAAAATTCGGTGAACGCCTTCCTCAAACCACATTTCCACAAACACCAACGACACGCCGGGGAAAGGGGGGTAGGATGGACGCCAACCATGGTCGCAGGCTCAGCCGAGCTCCCAACGAAGGAGAATGAACGTTTTTCTGTCTGCAAACTCCACCCCCCCCCCTTTTTTTTTCTAAACTCAGTAGTCCGCTTGACGGAGGGATAATCATTACTGCGGGAGCAGGTTTTTCTTGCTGGAGTGCCGGTGTGTGGACAAGCGCGGAGGAGTCAAAATCGTGTCCGAGTCGGATACGTGGCAGGACTCCGGCGCTGCTTTCGGCAGAGATAACCACAGCATGCAGCCAGTGAGCCAGTGCTTCCATTTTGGACTCGCTCGCTTCATATAAGGCCTTATGCTGGCTACTCTACGTCTCATCATATTTTGGTTCTGGTTTTACTGCGCATTTGCTATTGAACATTATTTTTTGTGTATTCTCTTTCTATGGTGTGCCTGGATCGATGTTCTATTCACTCGTGTTCTTACCGATGAAACGGGCACACGGGAAACGTTTTCCTACATGATTTATTTCATTACAATAATATCATGAGATGAGCAATGCGTGCGTGCGGGCGTGTCTACCCTCTCTATATGTAAAGTTTATTGAATCTTGTGGTACCACTCAAGCATCGTGATGCTTTTCAGGCCGCGTGCAGTAGTTCATTCGTGTTTTAGGCCCGTAAGTTATTACTGAAATATTTTGAATTTCTGCTTGAAGCTTATCGGCAATGTGATTGCCGGGAATGTGTCGCAAATGACGAACGTTTATTTTCGAATCAACTCGACCATATTTTCTTGGTGAATGCGAGAAACATAGGGGGAGGGGTGGCTTTGCTGTTAGTACCCTTAATTCCGCGTTTTCGCCGGGCCGTCAAACTTTAACTTTGTTTTGTTCGGGCGTTTCTTAATTCATACTTTAACGTGTCTTTCCTTTACATCTCTAGATTTACTTTTGTGAATCATCGCCAGCACTACTAAAAATCACGATATTGTCCGCAAAACTGAAGCAAAGATGTTATACGTTAGGCCTTATTATTTTGTTTTCGTTCTAGTTCTTCAATATTATGAAAGTGCCGCGAATCAATTTGAAGAGATTCTATATCTTACTGAGCGCATTACTGATAATGATTTTCTTGCTTTTCTTGAGGCATGCGGCGGTTGTGCGATCGTTTAGAAGCACGTAATAAACTTTTACGTAGCCTAGGCTGCTACGAATATAAGTATTGCTGATGACACTTTCTTTTATCATATTGGTAGTTATGTCGTTGCCGTAAGCGTCTGCCTATATGTAATTGTTTGTGTTTCATTAGAGGCTGATTTTTTTCAATTTTTCTGGGCCAGCGTACGGAAACTATTTTCTGGAGGGGGAGGGGGGAGCAGGTGTTCAACCATACTTCTTTATGTTCGTTCGTGTAGTTTGTATGTGTGCGCGTACATAAACACATGCATCCACGCACTCCTGCATCGGCCAGGGGTCCGCACAATTTTCGCAGCTGTAGTCAGTTATGATAGTAATGCGGTGTTCATAGCACTACCATGGTTCTATGCTTGAGAGAACTGAAAAATGTAGCTTTATTAATCTATGGTCCCGAAACAGTGATAGCATCTTTCTCACACCAAGAAAATTGTTGAGGCTTGATAAGGACAAAAAACAAAAGTACTTTCAATGTAATTATTTCATTTTTTCGTTCATCGTTTTGAACATCTCCACAGTGAATATAACATTATATTGTGCATGCATATACGTGCCTTGTATTGTTATGATCTTGACATCTGCATTCGTTTGCAGGTAAAGTTAGCCGGTATGCACAGCATAATTTTGAACATTTGACTCGGGACATGCACATACGTTTCACACATTCTATTGAGGTGTTGGTGTTATTCAAAAAAAAAACTTTTCGCCTTATTGATTCCTTAAGAGCCCACAATAGGTATCAGAAGATGTGTATATTTTTAAACACATTACAAAATATGTCATAATATTCATTTGCAGCGCAGGTTTGATTACAAATAAACTATGTCGTATTTTGCGGGTATGCTTCTTGCTATAGGCCACCACTCTTTCAATGACAGAATATTTCACTTTTCTCGGAATATTTTACAGCCTCAATATTTTCGGAACATTTTACGTCACTCAATCAGTACTACAAGTTGGGTTATTGTGATTCGGTTTGGGGTGGCAGCTATAAAATTCCGACGACAAAAGACTCATGAAAATATACGAATGAATACATCCCTGCCTTTCTCATTTCTATATTCGCTCGAGTACAAGTGTCGCACAGCATTATACATTGCACCATAATTCAGAAGCTTATCCTCAGAGGGATGGGACATGGACAATGTCGGTAAAAGAAGGATACATAGTTTAGATAAACTGCATTTCTACGTCGACTGATGACACTTTCACACCTAGGATATTTTGTGTGCGCTAAAAGTTTTACTAAGCACATTGTGCTCTAGTGAATGCATCAAGACCTTCAACGGGCACTTTGGTGACGTCCAGGATGGTAACTATATGCGGATGAGGGGGTTCTGACCCTCACTAGATTTTTTGTTTTGCTTTAGATTTTTCGGGTGATACAAAAGTATCACCACGCCTTCACATCAACCACCGTTGCCAAAGTTAGCCAATTTACACAAGCACAGGTGGAATTGCTTGAATACTTTCAATTATTTTTTCTTTTTGATAGTATCAAAATTTTAGACAAGCACGTTCTATGAATGACGATGGCACGAACCCAGACCAAAGCAGTAATTCAATTACACATTGTTTAAATCTGCTACTTCAGGTGCCTATTAGTGAAGCAAAACACACACACACACACACACACATATATATATATATATATATATATATATATATATATATATATATATATATATATATATATATATATATATATATATATATATAGCATCAACTACTCATATTATTCATATCACAATGACTGAGCTGTGTATATGACGCGCAATCTCACTGTATTATCACGCGGTTTTTGATATTCTGATGTCCATGCATTCATTGTTGCTGTATTATTATCCATCTCCGGTTCTTACAGAGTTATGCTGTGTGCAGGAAGTGATTTCTGCTCTTTGGTGTTACACATTTTTATGTATGTATATATATTTATTTATGTTTTAGGGGTGAAGCTCCTTATAGCGGCACCCGTTCGTCCCACGTCCTGTCGTAGTATGTAACCAGTCTTACGCTTTGACCTGCAAGGTATACCATTTGACCTCCAAGGTGGTGCCGGTGATAGATTTCTTCTGTGCGTTGTTTAACAATAAAAAATTGTGCTCAATGTGCATGCCAATGGCTGCTAATGGGAAACGAGAGACAGGAGCATTCGGCTTTTAGTCAACGCGCACGCTGCGATCCCCATTAGTAGCCATTGGCATGTACATTGAGCAATATCGGACAAGAAAGGGTTGCTACATTACACTCGCTGGGGGTAACCTCCTTAGTTTTAGAAAGGTTTAGCGAGCGTTGAGCCGCAGGGCCATGAATACAATGAACTATTATATACAATGAATGAATTCTAGGTGGTTAAACGGGGGAAGCTGATACGAAGCGCAAGCCGTAAGAAATTAAAAGCTGAATCCTCCTGTCTCTCATTTCACATTAGCAGCCACTGGCATGTACATTGAGCGCTATCTGACAGGAAGAGGTTGCTACGTTATAATCGCTGGGCGTAACCTCCTTGGTTTTAGAAAGGTTTAGCAAACATTGGGCCGCAGTGCCATGAATACAGTGAACTAGTATATACCATGAACTCAAGGTGGTTGAAGGTGGGAAGTAGACCCGAAGCGCAAGCCGTAAGAAAGTGCGCGTGTGCCTCCTCTCGTTTAGTCCTTGGAATGTCCACTGAATGACGGTGCTTCTATATGGGGAATATATGATAAAAAGATGCGAGATGGTAGGACTTGGAGTGTTGAATAGATGGACGAACGAACACACAGACAGATGCATAGAAGTACGCATGAACGGACGCAGGGGCGGATGCATGAACGAACGCAGGGACGGGCACACGAACAGACGCATGGACAGTCACACAGACGGACGCATGGGCGGACGATTGCTTCGCCCCACTCTCCATCATTCACTACGTGGATATGCTGCAAACATTTTGCATCATATCTAACTGTACCTTCATGAACACTTCAAGCGATCAATTGTCTAATCGCTGATATACGTCGCCGAGCTTTATTATACCATGTGGATCGTATTCATAAGCAAGCGCATTGACATGCACTTGTTACTTTGACAAAGGCTGGTCTACCAGCCGAAACGTCAGAATATACCGCCCAAAACCAACGTGCGTCGTATTCTATTTTCACACACACACACACACACACACACACACACACACACACACACATATATATATATATATATATATATATATATATATATATATATATATATATATATATATATATATATATATATATATATATATATATATATATATATAGAAATTTGTGGTCAACTTCACTAGCCAGAACACTTTTGTATTTATTCTTGCTTTTCTTTTGGAGGTCGTTAATTTGTGGAGTGTGAATTCTATACGCTTACATATAAGCAATTTGACTGGAATCTCTTGAGCTCAGTAGAATATTTAGGTAGTTGGGAAGTTCATAGAGGGCCTGAGGTGTTAGGAACGACTTGGTAACTTCCTCAGGATCTGTTTGTGTTTGTCACAAAACATATCCGTGTCTTCTTTTGCGAAAACTGAGGCTTTCCGTTTCCAACAAGTTTCAAAAGCCGTGAACGAATACTGAGGAGATTGTTCCTAGAGAGCGGTTGAAGTTTGTTGGAGCGTTGTAAATGTGCCAGGATTCGCGCAAGGACCTCCTTCCGAAATTCTTCTCTGTTTCTAGAACAGAAAAGCTGTAGAAATCGATGATATTGTCAGGCTTCTCAGGGTCTCTTCAAAAGCACGACGTTGCACTTCTTCCTTCCTGACGTCGTTCTTAAGTTGGCGTGATCTAAACGAGTGGGCGCGGAAGTTTATTGCTGCCCGGCAAGGCGCACGTTAGCGCTCAGCGGCTGACTCCCCCGTCGGGAACGCCAGTCCAAGCCTGTCGGCCGCTCCACGGGCTTTCTGAACGGAAACATTCGCTTTTGCCTACGTAGCTTGCTGGACACTATGAACACGGCAACTTGCAGGCTGCTCGCTGGTGTTGCTTCTTCCTTCGGCCGTGGTAGCAAGTGGGTGAGCATCGAAGCAGGCTTGCGAACCATCTCGACCCCTGATTTTCCGAGAATCGCGGAGAGCTCTTCACTGGCGCACGGCACATATGGGATGACAATGCGCTTGGCTGGCCTCAACTATTTTTTGCCAGTGGGGTGACCAGCGAGCGAAATTTGTCGCGTAGTGTGTCTTTCACGGGTCCCTCTACAAGGTACAGTAATCGTTTTCTACACATGGTGACGCCTGCTTATAATAATAAAAACGCAGGCAAAAAACGGAAAGAAAACAAAAGCCATCTAAATGCACAATGCTGGGTAATATTCACTGCCGCGGTGGTCTAGTGGCTAAGGTACTCGGCTGCTGACCCGCAGGTCGCGGGTTCGTATGCCGGCTGCCGCGACTGCATTTCCGATGGAGGCGGAAATGTTGTAGGCCAGTGTGCTCAGATTTGGGTGCACGTTAAAGAACCCCAGGTGGTCAAAATTTCCGGAGCCCTCCACTACGGCGTCTCTCATAATCATATGGTGGTTTTGGGGCGTTAAACCCCACATATCAATCAATCAATGCTGGGTAATATTTTTGTCAGTTTGTACTTCTCGAGGGGGCGTCACAAAAGTGTAAAGAGTGAACGTTTTCGTTGATAAATGTAAAACCAGGTTGGTTGCTGAGATGTATTAATAGTGGCAAGCGAACTGAAAAAAAATGTTAGGAGTGATTTATGCTGTTGTATACCATAATTGAAACAAATGCCGTAGGTAAATCTTGTGTAACTGTGTTGCTTTCCGGCACTAAAACTCAGCTGTTGCTCCAGTAGTTTGTCACGTACACCTCAGCACCAAGAATGTAACCCTACCATCTGTGATCAATAATTTAATATGAGCATTTAGTGTGGCAAAAGCCGCTTAAAATTTCTATTGCTTTCCGCAAAGCTCTAGTACTTTGCAACTACACTAGTCTTCTTATTAGGGCAGGCAAATTAGAGGGAGCTCTGGTGACTCAGACTCAAAAGCTGAGAACGACCGATACAATGAAACAAACTTACCTATACGGGGAACAGTTTAAAAAGAAAAAAGAAGCAGGCTTATCAACAGAATGCTATTCTAGTTCCATGATGCATTTTATTGTCGCTTCCCCTTGTAACATTTACAACCTAGACCACTTCGGGCGCTTTAGCACTGTGGGCAGAAATGCGAATTGTATAGCATTAATATATAAATGAATGTTATTGCTGAGCTAAAGAAAGAAAAAGCAGATTTTACTGGCGCACACGAGAAGACTGTGGAAACAAAGATGCTGGTGGCTTACCCCAACTCCTTTCATTTACTTTACCTCTTCCTTAGTTTTCTTTCTCCCTTCTTGCTATATCAGTCTATCGACAAGTATATATATATATATATATATATATATATATATATATATATATATATATATATATATATATATATATATATATATATATATATATATATATATATATATATATATATATATGTGGCAATGCTTTGTTTCCGCTTAGCTTGACACGTGTTCCGAGTTCGGAGAGGCCGTCGGCCAGGCTGGAAAGGAAGCTTAAACACTCTGCTGTTGAAAATGAAATGCTACATGTGTAGTGAATAAGAAAGACGTTGATATCATCAGGTCAGCTATCATCAGCACAAGAAGAAGGCACGAGATCGGCGATCAAGCACCGTCATCTGGGTTCGCCTGCGTTCCTTTAGAGCTACCACCCGCTTGCTCAGTCCTTCAATAAACCCCCCTTTACATTTGGTGGATCGTGCTGGGTAACTGCATCACCTACACCCTGGAACTCCGATCCCGCACGCTGCCGTCGACCATGCAAGTTGACGCTGCCCAACAGACAGCACCTCTCGCGGCTCCTACTTGCCCCGGCCCGGTTCACCAGCGAGACCCCCCGATCTTTTCGGGCGCCGAAGACCAGGACGTCGAGGACTGGCTGTCGTCCTACGAAAAAGTCAGTGGACCAAACAGGTGGGATGACGCTGCTAAATTGAGCACCGTCAACTTTTACTTGGCTAATGTGGCGAAACTGTGGTATACAAACCACGAATCCGAGTTTGAGAACTGGGCCACTTTCAAGCAGGCAATATCCTCGGTTTTCGGTCGCCCTGCCGTGCGGAAGTTGCGCGCCGAACAACGCCTGCGCTCACGGGCACAAGAACCTGGCGAAACGTTTACCGCCTACATCGAAGATATACTCGATCTCTGCAAGCGCGTCGATGCCGCAATGAGCGAAAGTGCCAAGATCCAGCACATTATGAAAGGTGTTGATGACGACGTCTTTCAAATGCTCCTGGCGAAGTCTCCTGGCACGGTGTCTGAAGTGGTAACTCTGTGCCAGAACTACGACGAATTGCGACGGCAACGAGCTCTCACCCGTCGTCCATTTCAGCCTAACCAACCACTCGCTGCACTGGACGTCGTACCTGACCACTCCCGCCTTCTAGCACAAATGAAAGACTTTGTGCGTGAGGAGGTCGCACGTCAGCTTTCCCTCCTGCCGTTTTGTCAGCGCCAAGAGCTCCCGCAGCAGCAGCAAGAGCAACCACCGACACCGTTAGCTCCCATGCTCCGACATGCACTTCAGGACCAGATTGCCGAGGCTATGCCAGTGCCCTTTCAGCAGCAAGTCGTCGCCGCGCCTCTTACTTATGCTGACGCAGTAAAGAGGCAGCAGCCACACCAGCCCTCGCCGTTCAATGGACTGCCGCATGTCACCGCTCCTACTCAGTCTTCCGTCGCATGGGCTCCTCCCCTCGCTACCACAGCCTCGACTCAGCCGTATGCCGCGTGGGCGGCGCCCCTTGCTACAAATGCCTGGCGAACGCGCGATAACCGGCCGATTTGTTTTGCGTGCGGCGGACCTGGCCATATCTCCCGATACTGCCGTCGTCGCGTGCCCGCCTACGCAGACGTCCGACCGCGAAGCAATTACATGGACCGACCACCTTTTGGTTATGAAAGTTCGGATCGTCAGTCAAACACGTCTTCCCGTGACTATCCGGCAACTTCGTCTCGTCGCTCACCTTCACCCAATCGACGCTCCTTGTCACCCATGCGTCCACGACCAGCCCCTCAAAATGAGGGAAACTAGCCGTCGCAGTTCAAGGGGCAAGAACTGCGCTGTCGAAATGTTCAAGTCCTCGCACCTTGCCGTCAAATATCGTCGAAGTTTTTGTAGACGGCGCCCATGCATACGCTCTTGTGGATACCGGCGCCGCTGTGTCTGTTATAGACGCCAAACTTTGCCGCAAGCTCCGAAAGGTGACCACGCCGCTTGATATGTTCTTACGTGCAGCAAATGGAGAACCTGTTCGACCTATAGCCGCCTGCACTGCCCGACTCAAAATTGCGGAGGACCACTACATTGTTGAGTTTATCGTCCTTTCCTCGTGCTCTCATGACGTCATCCTTGGCTGGGATTTCCTATCCCGTAATCGTGCCGTTATAGATTGTGCCCGTTCCGAACTTGAACTGCTTCCGTTCTTCGAGCAGCCCTACGACCACACTAATCAAGCCGCGCACAAGCTAGTTGTCCAAGAAGACACTGACATTCCACCGACAACAGCTGTTTTGCTCCCTGTGGTCTCCGACGGCATGCGTGATGAAGTAGCATTTTTCGAGCCATCACGCCTCTTTCTTAGTCGGAAACCACTTCTGCTCCCTTATTCAGCCCTCTCAATTTCTGATGGAGCCAGTGCTCTCTGCCTTACCAATCCCTTTCCGCATACCATCAAACTGTTTAAAGGCGAGTCTCTTGGATGCGTACAGCCCATTGATAACGGACAAATTTTTACAGTGCCGCAAGAATCATCCCAAAGTGACCTCGCCACCGTCAGTGCTCTTAACCACTCTCATCTACAGGCTTCAAAAGTGTTCGATTCGGCGATCGCAGACGGACTGTCACCATCTGAACGATCTGAACTCCTCCAACTGCTGTACCAGTACCGCGAATCTTTTGATGTTGTTCAACCTTCACTTGGCCGCACTTCTACCACTCTACATTACATCGATACCGGCTCCCATGCGCCACTACGACAGCGACCATATCGTGTTTCTGTGACGGAACGCCAAGTTATTACCGAACAGGTGAACGATATGCTGCAACGTGGCGTCATTCAACCTTCACAAAGTCCATGGGCATCACCTGTAGTGCTCGTTAAAAAAAAGGATGGTTCCGTTCGCTTCTGCGTGGATTACCGGCGCCTAAATAAGATCACTCGAAAAGACGTGTATCCTTTACCCAGGATTGACGATGCCCTTGATACTTTACAAGGTGCCGAGTTTTTTTCATCATTAGATTTGCGCTCAGGGTACTGGCAGGTCCCCCTTGCCGATGCCGATCGACCAAAAACAGCCTTCGTGACACCGGACGGTCTGTATGAGTTTAATGTCATGCCCTTCGGCCTCTGCAATGCGCCTGCCACCTTTGAGCGCATGATGGACTCGGTTCTTCGGGGTTTGAAATGGCAAATCTGTCTCTGCTACCTCGACGATATAGTCGTCTTTGCGCCAGATTTTGGAACACATCTCGAGCGCCTCAAACACGTCCTCACGTGCCTGAAGAATGCTCAGCTCCAACTCAACCTCAAGAAGTGTCACTTCGCTGCTCGCCAACTTACGATTCTCGGGCACGTCGTATCAAAGGACGGTATACTTCCAGACCCGGCTAAGTTACGTGCTGTCGCCGACTTCCCCAAACCAACGACTATGAAGCAGTTACGGAGCTTCGTGGGGTTATGCTCCTACTTTCGCCGGTTCGTGCGCAACTTCGCCTCTATCATTGCGCCTTTGACCGAACTTATAGGCAGCACCACTGATATTTCGGCATGGTCTTCTGAGTGTGACCAAGCCTTCTGTACCCTTCGTCGTCTCCTCACTTCGCCACCAATACTGCGTCACTACGATCCTACGGCAGCAACTGAGGTTCACACCGACGCCAGTGGTGTCGGCCTCGGTGCGGTTCTCGCGCAACGCAAGCCTGGATTCGCCGAGTATGTCGTCGCCTACGCCAGCAGAACTCTTACCAAGGCTGAATCAAACTACAGCGTCACCGAGAAGGAATGCTTGGCGATCGTTTGGGCGCTTGTCAAGTTCCGCCCATACCTTTATGGCCGTGCTTTTGATGTAGTAACGGACCACCACGCATTATGCTGGTTATCGTCGCTTAAGGACCCATCAGGTCGTCTTGCCCGTTGGGCTCTTCGGCTTCAAGAATATGACATTCGCGTGGTATATCGTTCCGGCCACAAGCATGCCGATGCTGATGCACTGTCACGATCTCCCCTATCCCCGGACATCGCATCTATTTCCTCGGACAACACGTTGTCAGCGCTTGACGAGGACACCATCTCTTCTGCACAACGTAATGACCCATGGATCGCTTCGCTTCTTGACGCGTTATCTGAGGCACCGACACTTCCAACCACTCGAACCCTGCGCCGCCAGGCTCCGCACTTCAGTATTCGGGATGGCCTCTTGTACCGGCGCAACTATTCAGCAGATGGTAGGAAATGGCTACTAGTCATTCTCCGAACGCTGCGTTCTACCATCTGCGCGTCGTTTCATTCCGACCCGCAATGTGCTCACGCCGGTGTTTTCAAGACCTACGAGCGCCTACGAAAAAGGTATTACTGGCGCGGAATGTTTACCTTCGTCCGCCAGTTCATTCGCGGCTGCCACGAATGTCAGTGGCGGAAAAGCCCGCCACATCCTGCAACAGGTTCATTGCAGCCACTTCCATGCCCAGACCGCCCATTCGACCGTGTAGGAATTGACCTCTACGGACCACTACCATTAACAACGGCAGGCAACCGATGGGCTATCGTGGCAGTGGATCATCTAACACGGTACGCTGAAACTGCTGCTCTCCCCACAGCTACAGCACAAGACGTCGCAACTTTCATACTCAATCGTTTTGTGCTTCGTCATGGTCCTCCTCGAGAACTTCTCAGTGACCGAGGGCGCGTTTTCCTCTCCGATGTAATACAAGCACTTCTTCAACAGTGCCATATGGTTCACCGGAAGAGTACAGCCTACCACCCACAGACGAACGGCTTGACTGAGCGGTTTAATCGTACTCTGGGGGACATGCTCGCTACGCATGTCGCTTCTGATCAAACAAACTGGGACCTCGTTCTCCCATTTGTGACATACGCGTATAACACCGCTACGCAAGTCACTACAGGGTTTTCCCCATTTTTTCTCCTGTACGGTCGCGAACCATCACACACCATCGACACTTTACTCCCATACTCGCCAGATCCCTCCGAATACAAGCCTGTCTCGGAAGCCGCTCGTTACGCAGAAGAGTGCCGCAAGCTAGCCAAGCGGCTTACGACATCCGACCAACAGCGCCAGAAGGAGATCCGTGACGACGACCATCGTTCTGCACCGACGTTCGTTCCTGGAGCACTTGTATGGCTTCACGTACCGCCCTGCGCCCCTGGTGTATCACCCAAGCTACTCTCCAATTATCATGGTCCCTACCGCGTGGTCGAGCGTACTTCACCCGTGAACTACGCCATTGAACCCCTCACGCCACCGAGCGACCGTCGTCGGCGTGGACGTGATATCGTTCACGTAAACCGTCTGAAGCCGTACTTTGACCCGCTTGTCCCCACGTGTTAGATCGCCAGGATGGCTTCAACTTTTTCGCCGGGGGTAATTGTAGTGAATAAGAAAGACGTTGATATCATCAGGTCAGCTATCATCAGCACAAGAAGAAGGCACGAGATCGGCGATCAAGCACCGTCATCTGGGTTCGCCTGCGTTCCTTTAGAGCTACCACCCGCTTGCTCAGTCCTTCAATAAACCCCCCTTTACACATGTATCAAGCGTGTAATTTGCCTAGATTTTCATCCTACGCTCTTGTCTGAACTGTGGAAGGATTGAAGGTGTAACACTGTATACAATGGCACCAAACGTTAACATCAGTTTTCTTTTTTTCCTGGAAAGGAAAAAAAGCATTTTGCTGCCAGTAATGACCTCACGTTAGCGACTAATGGAATGTTATCAATAGATACCTGTTTTATAGACTAATACAAAATGTTCTGCATCACTTTCTTTTTCTTGGCTACAGCATGATTAGTGTTCCTGCCGTTGCCATGTTTACACATACATCAGCGAGACCTTTGAGAAAAAGGTGGATTATCATCAATATTTTCCAATCAAATATAGGCAATCATTAAGGTGCATTGACTCTTCTATCGCAAAATCAAGCT
Organism: Rhipicephalus microplus; assembly: GCF_043290135.1. Lineage (NCBI taxonomy): Eukaryota > Metazoa > Arthropoda > Arachnida > Ixodida > Ixodidae > Rhipicephalus > Rhipicephalus microplus. The sequence continues at coordinate 207,299,220 of NC_134704.1, forward strand.
CCGAATTCTGACAACATCCGGGGGCAAGAGGAAGCACTACGTACTTAAGATGTACACCTAAATAAACAGTAAGGGGTTTGAAATTGCTTTTAAGTTAAGCATGTTAGCCCTTACATCGTACGCCAAGGACCCCATTCGATAGCTGCTTTATTGGTGCACAGGCCTTCAACACATATATCAAGAACGCGGAGATCGTTGCACATTCGACTATCTGTTGCATAAAGCACTTGTAATGTGCGCAATAACTCTGTGAAATTTCCTTTCACATGTCGCAATGAAATCTCGCCAAATGAAGTGTCACATAAATATTTATTTATTACTATTTGTAATATATCAAGGCGATTGAAATCAGCCAAAATCATAAAGACACATTAGTTCTAGGTGTAGCAAATCTTTTGTTAAACACACGATGCTGCATAATCTCGAGTTGCGAATCTCATTAAAAAAATATTGTCAGGTAGTAGTGAAAAAACAATCAGGGACACGCTGTCCCTTGAAGCAGGCATTGTTTGAAGTACAGTTTACGGGACTATGCTGAGTACCTTATAAAATGAGACACATGCAATTAGATGCCAGCAAATGAAAAGTTAACACTAAATTACAAAAAGTTCTACAAAAGCCGCTCCTTCAGCTTACACTGTGCTGTCGCTGCCGAGCATCTGGTGCTGTTTTCTCAATGGAACTATACTTGGCTTCTTACGCACATTGAAGCAAAGGATAAGCGCTACGAAGAAATAAGAAAGCGAAAGAGCTTTCGCAAGGGATAACTGAACAGTACAATCTCGGAGCGTTTACTATGTAGTTAACAAGAACATTCCTTTCCTGCCCCATGACTAATGTATTGAACACAATATTTATTAATACTATTTATTTCCAGTTACTGCAATCACCATTTGGTGATTTCAGCAGGGTGGTACATATACTTAGTCGGTGACAAAACGATGACGGTAAAAGTGATGCATAAAAGTAAGCAGAGCTACAGTCGGAACACAAACCAGTTTGGTAGCTTCTGTAAGAGTCGAGTAACATGTTTTTAGGTGTAGTTCACCCTTCAGCCGCACCTATTTATCGGGCGCCAGAATTAATTGCGTACTCTACGGGAAAATGGTGCGCATGATGCGGTCAAGTACACCAAAGTATTTCAGGACATATCTTTGCCCCATTGAAATCATTTAAATTGTACGAGCTCTGTCATGTCTTTTCGATATATTGTTGCAAAAAATGTAGTTTTTCTAATCAAAACTTTGCTGGCAATGCAAGAATTACCTATGTCCAGTACACTCACATTAAGATGCAATTGGTGCACATCATGCTCAATTTAGAAAGAAAAAAGAAAACAAAAGGTGGCTTGACGTGACACTCTTCAAGCCGAGTCATAGAAAAATCAAACTGGGGCATGCTGGAAATCTATCAACAGCATGAAGCATGAAGAGGATTAGCGTATGATGAATTTAAATTGTGGACAACATAGGCACGCTCTCTTCTACCACGAGAAACTTTTTCTCGGGCCAAAACAAGCCCCGCTTGTGTTTTATAAGACTATAACCCTAACAGGGCCAAAAGCAGCGCTCTTTCTATAAGAATAGCAGAATGTGTGTACCTAAATGTTCAACAAATTAATCCCAGTGTCCAATATACTGAACATGCTTCTCCTGTGAAAATCGTTTTACTACATCTTTCTTAAATTTTGCGTGCTTTTCAATAGCCTAATAGCTAAAAAAACAAGATTAAAAAATTTGTTCTGCCCTACAAAAAGTTTGGGTCGGAAAATAATATTGCTTAGCCACAAATTAAGTATTGAAACTCATATTATGAATACAATAGCTTACCTACGACGAGAAAAAAAAACTAAAGAATGTAATGCAGTTGGTCGTAGCTTCTTCGTATATGAATTATCTATGACTATATCAAAACTGTGAGGACTCGAATTCAACGAAGCCAAAGAAAGAAGTCCTCAGTCTGAAAAATTTTTCATGGCCGATCTAGAACCTGTTCGCGTACTCTACACCAGCCGGCTCTTAAACGGCGTGAGTAAGAATGCACGGACAGCGGGGCGCTATTCTTTGGTTCCCGCAATGAAGGGCGGGCGAGAACAGGTTGAAGCGCGAGGCCATTTCCGTAGGGAACTCGTCAGCGTCGTGGTGGGAGGAGAAAAGAGGGAACGAGAGGGAGGGTTCAACTTCATGCGGCACGTGGTGAACGTTTAACGAACTAGCCGCTCGTGAGCCGAAATCCTGGCCTCGTGTGCTTTCCATTCTGCGTGCGACATTCCGAACTGTTGCTATCACGTTCATTGCTTCGTCTTTGTGGCAAGCTGTGACTTTTGTATACTAGTCTGGTAACTTGACAATAAACGCAGTGTTTCACAGGAACAATGTCAAGTAATGGGTAAACGGAAGTAGTTGCGCCTCATATTCATATCCAAAAAATTAAGCGCCGCACTGAATGGAGGAAGATGGGCCAGAGAACGCGCACAAGGGCCCACATCCTGTCCCGCCAACGTCAATTCAGTGCCGCGGTTAACTTTATGAACACGCAACACCAATAAGGCCACCAGCAACCATTGCTAATTGAGTCTGACTTTTCAGGTAAAGATCCACTTGAAGTGCTTTGTATTGTGCTGAAATACTTCGCAGTAAAATGCTTGGGTATGTGAACTATATATGGCAATGGAGTACGCAATTTGCATCATCATTGTCATCGCCTGATTACGCCTAGTGCGGGGCGTGGTCATGATGCATCTCCCATGATCACTCTATTAACCAGGTGTTGTGCCTCTGCTGTCACATTATACCTGTACAATTTATAGTGAATGCATTTCTCAGTTGGGTTATGTCAAGCATCTGGCGTTGACCGCGTCGTTCACGCGCCGACAGGTGTCGTCTCTCCGCTCTCACTTCCTCTCTCATACCAACAGCTGTGGGTGCCGCGCTAATTATCGCCCTTAGCAACCGCAGCAGGTGGTGCGGGCGGAGTAGCAGAGAGTGAGAGGACAGGAGGACCGCGCTCTGGCGTGTGAGAGCGCTCGCACAGGGGGAGCTCGGACGAGCTCTCGCGTGTGGGAAGGCAGTATAGAAGAGTGTAAGTGCAGTGCTTTGCTGCTTCTTGTCTCGGCACTAGCTGTCTCTCTCCTCCCTGCGCCCCACTCTCCCGTCCACCCACGCCTCACTCTCGACCAGTCGCTGGCATGGCGCCTCTCAAGAACGTGCAGAAATGTGTGCTCGAGATGCTGCTGTGAAACGCCAGCGCATAGCCGAAAACGCTGTCACCCCACTCTCTCGTCCACTTGCTGCTCACTCTCGACCATTCACTGGCTGGGTGCATCTCAAGGCATTGGCGGAAGTCGCTGAAGGTGAATGTCTGACGGCAACTGTACCCTCTCTCAGTGCAAAAATTTATTTTCGCATTTCATGGCAATTTTCTTCGGGTCGGTCAGAGCATTTTTAATCTCACCGGCCCAGCTAACTTTTTGTATCCACTCCGTGCGTTCGCATTCCTGGGAATCTAGTCGGTTATCCTAAATGACCAGTGGCCATCCTGCCAACATGCTACATGGCTAGCCCATGTTCATTTCTTCTTACTTTGGACTGTGATATCTAATAATGGCTGTCATTTCATGTGTTTGTTACTGATGCAGTACCCTGGTCACCAGCTCAGAGTCCTTGGTCACCCCTCTTCATCCTGCTCGTCTTCTCTCACTTGTCCTTAAGCTGATATGTAATATTTACCCCCTCTAGTGACGTTATTTTATGTCGACACCTTCACATGTTCAGTCTATTTGGTGCTGCGCGGCATACAGTCAGGAATGGTTCCAGGACGTTGAGTGGGCTGCGTTTGTTCCGGCTTTCTTCTTTCACAGGCCTGATCCGCGGACGCACTTGCAGGCGAACCAACCGCTGCGGGCGCATCTTCTGTCTCACGCTCGACACCTGAATTTATTCTTGTTCGGCAACAGTTGCCTTCGTCAGAATCGTCTCCTGGCTACGAATAGTATGGTTTTTCTTGAACGGCGGTTTCAATATTCCATTGCATTTTCTTTACGTGATCAACCTGACGCATGTGCCTGCTGCGATCATGAGTTACGGTTACACATGACTGTTCGCCGCATTCTTCAAATACAAAAGCAGTTAGCCATGCGGGGTTGTTGTGAAAATTCTTAACCCATGCCTTGTCACCTGGCGCATAATGTTCTGTCATGTCATTCACCTTTTCCTTTTTGGTAAGTTTTCGCAGGGGTAGCGCATCCAGAAGGAAAGGCATCTGCCTTACAAACATGAATTTTGCTGGAGTTTTTTGCGTTGTAGTGCGTGGTGTAGTATGCTGCTCGAATAGAAAACTCGATAGCTGGCAGAAAAGGATTCCATCTGTTCATTTCTTAAGAGCCATTTTCACCTATGCCACCATACGTTACGCTAGCTCATTTGTTGCCATATGATATAGAGCTGATGTTAAGTGCTTGGTCATGTTCAGCTTGAAGAAGGACAAACAACTGCCGCTCCGTTATCGGAAACTATGACTTGCGGTATGCCAAAAGTGGTGAACAGTAACCTAAGCCCAGCCGTTGCAGCGTAAGTTAACTGTGACAGGAACATGTTTAGTTCTAACCACTTGGAGAATGCACCCACTACGGCTAAGAAGCGCTTGTTGTTCACCGGCCCAGCGAAGTCAATATGAACGACCTTCCATGGTTCGTTTAGGCGAGGCCATTCCGGAATCACTACCGCGAAAGGAAGGCGGCTGTGCACTTGACACGTCTCGCATGATCGCGCCTTCGACTCTCTCAGTGTCGACACCAGGCCACCACAAGTAACTTCGAGCGAAACATTTCATTGCAGTCGTTCCCGGGTGGTTTGCATGAAGAAGATTCAACACTTCTCTTGCTTTCGTAGGAATCACGGCTAGTGTGCCCTATAACACACAATCCTGGTGCGTGGAAAGTTCTTGCATCCGGTTCATGTACGGTTGAATATTTGTGCCCATGACGCCGTTGATTTCATTTGTAGCTCATTATGAACTTGAGGAGAAAGTGTATGGTCTTCCATTGTCAATCGGGCTATCTTCTCAGCAGTCAGTGGAGGTTTTTGGAATATTTCATTCATTACCACTTTCCTTGGTGCCGTCAGCTCATCGACATTGGAACCCGAAAAAATTCTACTGAGCGCATTTGCATACTGATGCATTTTCCTTTTTTCGCACACCAACTCGTAATCCAAGCTACTCAATTATGCAGCAATGAAACATTTTCGGTGATAACACATGATCAATCTGTTTGTTATGGCACAGGATTGCAAGGAGTGGCTTATGGTCAGTCACAAAGAGTGCATGCCACCGGCAAAATACTGGTTAATATTCATGAGTCCAAACGCAATTGCAAGGCCTCCCCTGTCAAGCTGACAAAAACTTCTCTCACAATTTTCGAAGGTTCTTGATGCGAAGGCTAGTGCTACTTCTTGTTAGTTCCCGTCCAGCTGCGCAAGTACTGCTCCTAAGCCATAAGGCGACGCATCAGGGCTCACCATCAGCGGATGAAAGTCGTCATAATGTGCAAAGACCGTACATTCGTGTAGTGCGTCTTGAAGTTTCTTGAAAGCAGCCTTGTGCAGAGCTTCCTATCGCCACTTAGTTGTTTCGTCCAATGAGCAATGTAGAGGATCGGCAATGAATGTCTTGCCAGAGAAAGTGGCTGTAAAAGCTTATCACTCCTCAAAATGATTGCGATTCCGCCTTGTTTGCTGGTTCTGGTGCACTCATTATTGCTCCGAGCTTTTAAGAAGTTGGCGCAACTCTCTTGCAGCTCACTTTTTAGCCTAAGAACTGCACTTCACGAGCAACAAATATGCACTTTTTGTTGAACTTAACGCCTGCTGCGTGCATACGCTGCTGAACTGCTTCCAGACGATATAAATGTTTTTCATTTGACGCTCTCATAATAAGGATGTCGTCCAAATAGGCGCGAAGGCCTGGCAGTTCAGTGAGCAGAGTATCCATGAAGCGTTGAAGTATAGATGGTGATGCTGAAACGCCAAATGGAGGCCAGTTCACCACGTACAATCATTTAGGATGAATTCACACGAGAGATCGAAGGAGGAATTTTCGCAGCGGACGGCGCATCGCGTGACGTGGGCGTCATTGAAACTTGCCGTCCTCGCTTCATCCGCTCTCCTCCGCTCGCGGCTTGGATGTACATGTGTCGCTGCTATTTCGATCCTGCCTCTTGACGTTCGTCTGCTCTCGATTGAGAGGATTCAGCAACAATAGTGTTAAGAGTGGTCGGATTGACGAAGCTAGGAAGCAGGCAGCCTACGCGAAGTAGTCTATTTCGGCGTGCGTCTCGTAACAATGTGTCATGTAGACGCAGACGCCACTTCGCGTTTGAGGTGCACGTAAAAAGGCGGGACATTCTCACGCGTTCAAAAATGCAAAGTCACAATAGATTGATAATTAAATACGAATATCTTACTGGTGTCAGCTGCGTCCTTTCTTAAATCGCCCCACGTGAAAAATAAAGGCGGAAGAAGCGCGCTGCATAAGCATAGGCGTCGAGATTAAGTACGAGGATTCAGTGAGCGTAGCTCTGGCTGTGTGCTTGTGACGTGTCCACTGCTGCGCCCGACTAAACTAACTACGTGTCTATTCGGTTTGCGACCGAGCAGCGAGATTTTGGCCCTCGCGTGTGAATCTAGCATTAATTGTCTGGATGGTCAGCATCTCTGCCGTGGCCTTGTCGACTTGCAGTTGCTGATAAGCCTGCTTTAAATCAATCTTGCAGAATCACTGTTCATCTCAAAGAGTTGCAAGCGACTCTCTGCCGTTGGCAAAGAATACGCGGTTACCTTCATACTCGCTTTCACGGTGCTTCTGTGGTCCCCGCTGAACCGCAAAGATTCTTTCTTCTTCCTCCCCACTACCACGGGCGTAGCCAAGTCCGAGTCGGCGATGGACTCAATCATGCCTTGAGCCTGGAGCTTGTCGAGTTCTTGACAGAAGGCATCGCGAAGAGCAAATGGCACCTGCTGACATTTCAAAAACTTAGGTGTCGCGTCTTCAGCCAGGTCGATACGCATAGGTGGGCCCGAATTTCCAGGGAGCTCATCGTCGAAACCTGCAAAGAACATAGATAAGGTGTTTTCAATGCTTTTTCAAGTGTGACTGTTGAATCTATGCATCGCAATTTTACGTTTTCCGAACCCAATTCTTTCTAACAAACTGGCTCCCACTCTTCCAGCCATGAGCAATGATGGCTGAGCTTTGCTGTGTTTGAAAGAAACATCAATGAGCATGAACCCCATGATACCTAAACATTCTCCTGACCACGTCCGCCAAGCAAGCTTGCGTTCTTTGAACACTGGGGCATCATGAGGCCAGACGCGAGCAAAAATCGCTCTACTTATTATCGAGAAAACCGCTCCCGAGTCGACCTCCATCTTGAGGGGATTATTAGAAATTAGAACTGCCTTGACGAACCTAGGTGTGGTTGTCACCTGTCGTTTCGTGCGAAAAACTGTAAGGAGGCAGTCGTCTTGTTCTTCTAACACTTCATCTTTCTCTTCTAAACAGTGGCTTCCTTCTTACTTCTGTGATTTATCCCCATTAGAGAGACAAGCTCTGGCGATGTGATACTTCTTATGCCAAATGTTACAATAGCATTTTTGAAAAAACACTTCTTGGCCTTAAGGTGTGCTAAGCATCGGAAGCACTGAGGTGGCTTGCTTGTTATGCACTTCCGAAAATTTGGCAATTTATACCAAACCTGTCCGCCTGCTGCTGACTGCCTTGTATCTGCCTTTGCTGGTCTTTTGCTGATTCAGCTGTCAACACGAGTTTGTAAGCTTTTTTAAACGTTAGCTTATCCTCCGCTAGCGACCATTGTTGGAGATGAGAATCGTGGGGTCCACAAACAAGTCTGTCACGAAGCATCACTTCCAAAGATAGCCTCGTACTCGCTATTTGAGATAGAACCTCTGCGCTACCGCCTGGCGCCTTTCTTCCCGCTCTCGTGGAGTATACGTTTCCAAAGTTTCAGTCCTTTGCCAAGATTCACAAGGCTGTGACATAATCTTTGACGGATTCAGTCGGAAGCTGGTCTCATTTCTGGAAATGATAACAGCCAAGCCACTCAAAAATCCTGGGATTGAAATGCTGTGTCAGTATATTGCGTATGTGCACCAAGTCCGCCTCGGAAGGCTTCTGTGGAGCCACCAGGGCCCTCGGCGTCTCGTAGGTTTCGTCACCCAAAGCGTGAGAAGCACCACTCGCTTCTTGGCCGGTTCTACGATGTCGTTGGCTTCCTAGTAGAACTCTCTCTAGGTGCTCTACCTATGGCGAGCAGTCGGTGCCGAGTACATATTGTGGTATCTTGCCTTTGGGCATCGTCTTCTAAGTCAGCCTGCTTCACAGAATCTCGTTTCCTAATCGCCAGTATTATAATGCCCTTTTTATTTTTATGTTCAGAACACTCAACGCTGCAGCCACGTCACGAGCTCAGAGTCGTTGTTGTTGTTGTTGTTTCCCTGTGCAAATGACTCGTACCCAAAGAAGGGGATTGGCGGATTACAAGGTGAATTTGTCCTAAATTTTCAGCATTGCGTCATTCCTACAAATTGTTTTGTAACTTAAGTTTGATTTGAAATACCGATATCAAGTTTGCAGAAAAAAAAGAAGAAAAATAGTGAGACAGCCATTTAGCAAGAAAATCGTTTAGTCGCAGTGATGTATTCTTGAACGGCGAATAAAACATCCCTGTGGCTAAAACCCAGTGTAGAGGCTCCAAATGAAAGAAGATGAGGTTGTGATAGTTGCAAGCCCAGTCTTTGAAGAGGTGGTGCTAGTATGCTTTGCCTGAATACATCGAAACGGCGACAATGTAATAAAAAATGACTGATCGTTTCCACTTGATTACAGTAAATGCACATAGGGGAATTCAATATGCCTGATCTATGCAAGTAAAAATTGAGGGAGGTAACGCGGCAACGAAATTTCGTGATGACAACTTCCATCATCCTTGAATTAGTCAGTTCACTGCGCCAGGGAAATAACAAGTATTTGTACTCTGGAGAAGTCGTCAGTGCAGGGTCAGATAAATTTTGCCTGATTTTAAGTGTGCGAAATTGCGCCACCGTAATGTATACTGTATGAGGGAAGATAGGAATAATTGGTGTCGAAAGGGATGCCTTCGCAAGAGAATCAGCTATTTCGTTTAACAACAAACCTTTGTGCCCTGGTGTCCAGATTAAATGAATACTTCGGAGATGACAGGGGATCAACGATTTAAAAAGTTTCACTATAGGTGAGTGACCAGATGCGGACAGAGAAGAGCACACTGATAATGAATCAGTTATGACTGCTACGACTGGAATGGAAATATTTGCCTTTCGCAAAGCTAACATTATTGCCATGAATTCAGCCAGAAAGACAGGAAGAAAATCCGGTAAGCGAAGTGAAAATGACCAATCAAGTACGGGGCAATATATTCCAACGCCTGCTTTTTCATGTGATTGAGATGCGTCCGTTGCTATAATGACATTTGTTGGCAGAGTATTTAAATGGTCCTGCAATAAACCATTTAAAATGCCTGTAGGTAATAGCTTTGCGTGAGTTGGGAAGATATCATGGTAAACAATTTCTGGAAAATTTTGTTGCTCAGTTAAAGGAATAAGATCACGAACGTGCACATTTAGGGGCTCAAGTAATGATTGAACAAATACTATTTGTGGTTTGGTAAATCTGGGCCAATGCACGGAGAAGAATAGGTCAGGATTGGAAATAAAAATAATTTGTTCAGGGTTAAACGGTGCTTCATATAGTCGTAAAAAGGTCTGCACAATAAGAATGTTAAAGCGACATAATAAGGTTGGTATTCGTGCTTCAAGGTATAACACTGCATTTGCAGTATACTCAGAGTCCTCGGCCACGCCACTTTGTTCTCCTCGTCCTCGCTCACTTGTATTTAACCTGATATATAATAATATCCTCAACACCAGTTTGTTCCCTGACCTCTGCTCTTCTTTTGCCTGTTAAGGTTACACCTATCATTTTTTTTCCATCGCTAGTTGCGCCATCCTCAATTCGGGTAAAATTATCTTTGCCAGCCTCCAGGTTTCTGCTCCGTAGGTAAGTACCGGCAAGAGGCAGCCGTCATATAGGTTCCTCGTGAGTGTGAGTGCTATATAAATATTCATGATTTGAGAAAGCTTGAGGAACGTGATTCACTTCATCCTCATTCTTCTAGGTATTTCACCCTCGATTTCGGCTTCACAGTTACCACCTGTGCTAAGTAGACATATTCTTTTACAACTTCCATCATCTGTCCCCCTATCCCAAAGCACTGTTTTCTTCCGAGACTGTTGCACATTACTTTAGCTTTGTGCATATTTTCATACCTACTCTTCTGCTTTCCAAGTCCAGTTCAGTAATCACGAGCTGGTTTTGCCGCCTGAGGTACTCATCAAGGCAATGCAATCAGCAAATCGCAGGTTACTAAGACACTCTCCATTAATTCTTATTGCTAACTCTTCCTAATAGCAATTCAAAGCCACTTTAAACACGCGGTGAATAGAATTAAAGAGATCGTTTCTTCCTTCCTCAGACCCTTCTTTATTGGGATTCTGTCACTTTCTTTATGGAGAAATCTGCTGGCTTTGGATCCACTGTAGATTTTCCCGTATGTTTAAGTAGGGCTCATCGTTGCCCTGATTCTTTAGTGCCTTGATTACTGCTGATGTCTGGAATGAGCCAAACGTTTTCTCGTAATCTATGAAAGCTATGTATATGGGTTGGCTGTATCCAGGACATTTCTCTATTACCTGATTGATAGTATAAATATGATCTTGTGGAGTAGCCGGTACGAAATATTGGTTGGTTCTGTCATTGATTTACCTGCAATGTGGTGGTAAATCTATTGGCTGCTATTATTGTAAATTCTTTGTAGAGAACAGAGAGTAAGCTTACCGGCCTGCCAATTTTCAAATCTTTGACATCTCCTTTCTAATGAATTAAAACGATGTAGGCATTTTTCCAAGATTCTGGTATGATTTTCATGAAGACCCGCTTCATATATAAGATAGTCAGTCTTTTTAACATAATCTCTCTGCCAACTTTCAGCAGGTTTATTGTTACCTTATTCTCGCCAGTGCCTTCACCTCCTTGCACTCCTTCCAAGGCTTTCCTTACTTCCCATTTCGTTACTGGTAGGATGTCATATTCCTCTGGGCTAATATTGCTTCTTACAATATCATCCTCGTTGTTTCAGCTTCTGTGCAGCTCTCATTGGAACTTCTCCGCCACCTCAACAATATTCTACCCATATTTATTGTGACATTGCCTTCCTTGTTCCTTAATGCATACATCCGTGTTTCACCTATGCACTGTTTACCCTCGCCAATTTTAGGGTTCTGCCGCTTTTTACAGCCTGCTCAGTTATCTCCACGTTATACGTTGTGATGTAGGCTACCTATCGCCTATTTATTACCTTCGGAAGCTCCTCTAGCTCTATATTGTCGGTTGCATTGGATGCTTTCGTGGTTTGTCATCTCTTAAACAGATTTTCTTCTCCTGAGGTAGTTTGACAGTGTCCTGTCTAGTGACTGTACCTCCGACTTCCAATGCACACTCATTATTGATAATAATAAGACTATTGGTAATCGTGTTAACGCTAACATCAGTTACTTCATACAAAACCACAAATCTATTGTGAAGCGAAGCTCTGAATTCATGTACTTTCCTTCTCACCTCTAGCTCATTTATTGGCATCTTGCGCATCAGCTTATGCCTTTGCTTTTTTAAATCTAGGTGTATACGAGCTCTTACCATTTTATAGTCACTGATTCCGATCTTGCTAGCTACTTCTACATCCTGTACGATGCCTCGTTCTGCGCACAAAAAGAAGACTACGTCATTTTAAGTTTTGCCATTAGGACTTCGCCACGTCCACTTACAGTTAGTCCATTTTCTGAAGTAGGTATTCAAGATTAGTAAATTATTAAGTTCTGTGACCTCTACTAATAACTCCCCTCTGTCATTATTTCAGCCGACGCCATATTGCCATACTGCATAGTCTGTTTCTTGCTATACCTTGGAAATAAAATTGCCCTTAACAATAATACATTATGTCTTTAGTAATGGCTGACTCTACGTTTTTATAGAAGCGTTCAACCAAAGTATTATAATGGCTCGGTTTAGGCGTGTAAGCTTGTACTCCCTTCATCTTCTACCCTAATTTTGTAATACCTCAATAATATACATGTCACCCTCTCACTAATGCTATAGCATCCTCTATGCTCTCAGTGATAATATATTGCATACTAAACCCCACCACTAGGTATTTTCTGTCGACTAATGCGCGGTAGCATAGTACGTGTCCATTCTTAGGCACTGTTTAAGCCTCACATGTCCTCCTAACTTCACCTAGCCCTACTATATACCATTTCACACTCTCTAGTTCCTCGAATAGCACAGCTGCACTAGCAGCACGTGAATATATAAATCTTATATAAAGAGTGCGTAAGGTGATTAAAGAGAAAAAACTAACGCATTTCATTAAATACTGTACTTTATATAGATGAATATTGTTCTTTTTCAATGATTTATGCCACTTCAGTGGGCTGGTCAAGTAGATGGCTAGAAATTTTCCCGCAAACACTCACTGTAAGAAAAACCTGTTGAATTTCAGCGACGTAGCCCTTATCAGTGAGGATTTTTGGCACGGAAAGTGGATAAGTACTTTTGTCTGTGTATACGACAAGCAAATTAGTTTGGAGTCACTGTTATGAGAAACTTAGATAGCTCTTACTGCTTAAACTGCATTTGCAGGACATACCTACCTTTTTTCTAATCTTTGTTTTTGTTGCAGCTTTCAGGAACATATTGACATCGTCCGTGTATTAAACGCAGTCTTCCGAGAGTTGTCAAGTAAACCGTTCATGTTGTCCCAGAAAAAGAAAAGGACCAATTACAATTCTTTGGGGAATTCAGAAGTTAGTTTTCATTTGGGATACGGTGATATTGACTACCACATACTATCACATCAGCCAGACCTAGCTGAGTGTGGCTTATCCAAGTCTAGGGAAAAGAATATTCTGGGCAATGAGCCAACGCTGGGTACTTTGAACTCTAAGGAACCACTAAATAGGCTGCGACAGTTTTTTTTCTCCCCGGGAGCAAGCTCGCGAACTCGAGCAGTAATCCGCTGCGATCCCATTTTCGGAATAATAATGCGCTGCGCGCCGCACAAACTCTCCGTTTCGAAAAACAATCCCGCACCTGTTTCCTCCGATCATCGTTGTAGAAGCACAGTGACGGAAGCTTGCCTATGGACATCAGACTCTGGAGTTTCGCTAGTGACGTAGCAGGTATCTGGGCACTCAAGAGTTTTGTTGACACCGAGCACCGCCTGTTGACGCTGTCTTTAGTTGTGCAAAACCCGACTTCCTTGCACAGTTTTCTGCGTAACCAAATGCAACTACAGCGTACAAAACAACGATTGAGCTAAATATTGGGTGTATTTGCGCATTCAATACTTAAAGAAGAGTTACGAATTTCTCCCGGCTAGTAGGACGCGTAACCGAACCTTTCTGAACTGCTTGTTGGTTCACTCGCCAAAATGACGGTGAAGACAAGATTATACGCAACAGCTCCGCGCGCTACAAAAATACCCCAGTCGACGATGTTTTTGCGTTGTGAATTGCCATGGACGTAAAGGACTTCAGCTTTGATGATTTCCGTAGCTTCACCCAGGTAACGCAGAACGTTGAGTCAACGTGGTTTGAATGTAACGAATGTGAGGCAACGTTAGACGGTAAAATGTAACATTTCGCCGAGGTTTATGTTATTACGTTGCCATAACACAATGTTTTGAATGTTGCAGCGAAATTCAAATAATTACGTTCTCCTAACGTGTTGTTTTAACGGGGCAACAACATTCAAATTATCACGTTCCCCTAACGCGATGCTATTATGTGGCAAGAATTAAATAATCACATTGCATGAACGTTGTATATAGACATCAAGCCCATGTTTAACAGCAAACGTACAGACAACATGGAGAACATAATTTCGGAAACATCCAATAACACACATGGTAAATTTTTCAACTTCGTGTACTCATTGGATTAATGGCTGACAGTGGCTATTTAGTGGGGTTGAATAAGAAATAGAAGAAGCATGAACAATACAGACGACAGTTCAGCATATGCCCTTCACACTAATCCTTCTAAGAATCTGATTTTTTATAAAGCTGCACTCAAGGCTTTTTCTTTATTTGTTTAACAATACACAATTTTCGTAGTGCGGGAGACAAAAAACACCACCGTGAGTCACCTGACTAGGCCTCTAGAGGTTCGCACCATACGTTCTTCACACAGAGTGACTGCATTGGCAAAAAGAATTGGTGGCAGATCCACGAGGTGAATGATGATGAGATTGGGCGAAGCTCCTGGAAGTAATACCGTGAAATTTTCCTCCGTTAATTCCCCTGGCGATATGCGCGCTTCCTCGCCGCTTCCCATTGTCGAACGTTTTCAAGACCTGCTTCGCGACGTTGACGTGCTGCCTTGGCCTCTCGTTTCCGTACGAAAGGATCTTGCCGACGCTGACGTGCCGCTGCATATTCTTGCTCACGAACGGCGGAATCTTGCCGACGCTGCCTTGTTGATGTTGCTTCTTTTTCCCGTACAGCAGGATCTTGCCAACGCTGTCGTGTCGCTGCAGCTTCTTGTTCACGTATGGCGGGATCTAGCCGACGCTGCCTTGCTGATGTGGCTTTTTCTTCCCGTAAAGCAGGATCTTGCCGACGCTGCCTTGCTGATGTGGCCTCGCGTTCCCGTACGGAAGGATTTTGCCGACGCTGACGTGCCGCTGCAGCTTCTTGTTCACGTACGGCGGGATCTTGCCGACACTGCTTTGCTGATGTGGCTTTTTTTTTACCGTGCAGTAGAATCTTGGCGGCGACGTCGTGCAGCTTCCCGGCGCGCTTCTGCCTCGCGTGTTCTCACTTCAGGTTCCTGTTTGTGAGCGCGCACCACCGCACGCCCGCCTTTCGGCATAATTACCCATACGAGCACACACCGATGGCAACGAGCATCGGCAACTACAAACCTGCATCGATATGGTTTTGATTACAAAACCATCGATTTAGAAAACACCTGGCGTCTTTCGTTAAGGAGCTGGCATCTTCTTTTTGTTTTGCTTTAGAAACATCTGGTGTCTTTTCGTTTTGCTTTTAGAAAACATCTGGCGTCTTTCGTTGGTTTATTTCATTATTCAACAGCGTTTTGAAAAAAGCTTTTTATTGTTTATTCACGCACAGGAAAAATCTCACCAGGCACTACCTTACAGGTAAACAATGGCTTCTACTGGGATTTAGAGACAACAGAAATCGGCTTTTAACACTTCTACTTCTACTCACGTTTCCTACTGGAACATGCCAATGGCTGCTAATGGGGAATGAGAGACAGAAGAATTCGGCTTTTAGTTAATGCGCACGCTGGGAATTTTTTTTTATTGTTCAACAACGCACAGGAGAAATCTCCCACCAGCACCACTTTGGAGGCCCAAGCCTAAGACTGGTTACGCACTACAACTACGACTACGACTACGAGGGACAAACGGGTGCCGCTATAAGGAGCTTCACCCCCAAAAAAAACTCAAGAACACAATCACATTATTATTATTAATATTATTAATATTGTTACGTGAAGGAGACTGACTCAGAGGGGTAGTCACCGATGTATTTAAAGACGGTTAGGCGAGCAGCGTCAGCCACACAGATTAGCTCGTGCCAGTCTATCTGCTTCTTCGTCTTCAGCTCCATGCACTGGCACGTAGCATGACCCCCGGCGGCGGAGGCACCGTCCCGGTGCTTTAAAGGTCGTTATCTGACGCATTATTGTAGGGCTTGATCCGCGAGACGTGTACGATATCACTGGGCCGCATAGTAGATGATGATGGGCAGATAGGGCTGATCTCGTAGGTGACAGGTGTTACTTGACGCAATATACGATAGGGTCCCGTGTAATGAGACAGAAGTTTTTCGGATAGGCCCAGCCGACGATGAGGGGACCAGAGTAAAACGAGGGTACCGGGAGTGAAATGTACGTCTCTATGTTCCGCATCGTACCGACGGCATTGGTTGGTTTGCGACGCCATCAGCCGAGCGCGAGCGAGCTGACGGGCATGATCGGCTCGCGCAATCGCGTCGCGGGCATACTCGCTGGTGGACGAGGTGTGAGCTGAGATGACTGTGTCCAGTGGTAAAGTCGGCTCTCTTCCGTACAATAAGTAGAACGGCGAAAAGCCCACTGTGTCGTGACGGGATGAATTATACGCGAAAGTTGCGTAGGGTAAGGCAAGGTCCCAGTCTCGGTGGTCGGGCGACACGTACATAGCGAGCATATTTGTTAAAGTGCGGTTAAATCGTTCCGTAAGGCCGTTTGTTTGAGGGTGGTAAGCGGTTGTCAGTGTGTGTTGCGTCGAACAAGAACGCAGAATGTCGGCGATGACTTGGGATAAAAATGTACGGCCACGGTCTGTGAGAAGCTGTCTCGGCGCACCGTGAATCAATATAACGTCCCGTAACAAGAAGTCAGCGACGTCGGTTGCACAGCTGGTCGGTAGAGCTCGCGTAATAGCGTAGCGTGTAGCGTAGTCTGTGATAACGGCTATCCATTTGTTTCCCAATGTTGATGTGGGAAAAGGACCAAGCAGGTCTAACCCAACACGGTAAAATGGTTCCGCGGGTATGTCAATTGGTTGAAGATGGCCAGCGGGTAGCAGCGATGGTGTCTTACGACGTTGGCATAGGTCACATGTGGCGACGTATCGGCGTACTGAACGAGCAAGGCCTGGCCAGAAAAAACGGCGCCGGACGCGCTCGTACGTGCGGGATACGCCAAGGTGTCCAGCCGTGGGAGCGTCGTGAAGTTCGGTGAGAACACAGCGGCGCAAATGCTTAGGCACAACAATGAGAAGGTCGGGCCCGTCTAGTCGGAAATTGCGACGGTATAGCACACCCTTTTGAATGACAAAGTAGCGGACGGAAGCATCATTTGTGGAGGATTCCATACGGCTGATGATGTCAAGCAGCTCTGGATCACGCTTCTGTTCTTCCCCAATATTAAGGAAGTCGGACACTGACAAGATAGAGTTCTCCGTGGGCTCGTCAGTGTCCTCAGGATCGTCGACAGGGTACCGGGAGAGGCAATCGGCATCACGGTGTAGGTGGCCAGATTTGTAGACCACCGAATAGGAAAACTCTTGCAGGCGCAAAGCCCAGCGACCAAGGCGGCCTGATGGATCTTTCAGAGAGTTCAGCCAGCAGAGTGCGTGGTGGTCGGTAACTACCGAAAATGGGCGTCCGTATAGATAAGGTCGATATTTCGCTACCGCCCATACAAGAGCCAAGCACTCACGCTCTGTTATCGAATAGTTACGTTCAGGGGCGGATAGGAGGCGGCTGGCATATGCAATAACGCAATCATGGCCATGTTGTTTCTGAGCCAGCACTGCACCAATGCCATGCCCACTTGCATCTGTACGGATTTCCGTAGGGGCAGCAGGGTTGAAGTGTGCCAGAATCGGAGGGGTAGTGAGAAGAGCGACGAGAGTCGAGAACGCAGAAGCCTCTTCGGAGCCCCATGAAAACAGACTTCTTTCTTGAGGAGCTGCGTAAGCGGCCTCGCTATGTGCGCAAAATTTTTCACGAAGCGTCGGAAGTAGGAGCATAGTCCGATAAAGCTGCGTACATCCTTCGCAGATCGTGGTACAGGAAAGTTTTTGACGGCGCTGATTTTTGCCGGGTCTGGTTGTACACCGTTGGCGTCTACTAAATGGCCAAGCACTGTGATTTGATGGCGTCCAAAGTGACATTTGGACGAGTTGAGCTGCAGGCCAGCGCGACGGAAGATTCCCAGGATGGCTGAGAGGCGCTCTATGTGAGTTTCAAACGTTGGTGAAAAGACGATGACGTCGTCCAAGTAGCACAAACATGTGGACCATTTGAATCCTCTGAGCAGGGAGTCCATCATTCGTTCGAAGGTGGCTGGAGCGTTACAAAGGCCGAAGGGCATGACCTTGAACTGACATAGGCCATCGGGGGTGATGAAAGCCGTCTTTTCACGGTCCATTTCATCTACCTCTATCTGCCAGTAGCCGGAACGAAGGTCTATGGAGGAAAAATAGTGGGACCCATAGAGGCAATCAAGCGCATCATCTATTCGTGGCAGAGGGTAGACGTCTTTTTTGGTAATTTTGTTTAGGTGTCGATAATCCACACAGAAACGCCATGCACCGTCTTTCTTGCGGACTAGCACAACAGGAGAAGCCCAAGGACTGCAAGATGGCTCAATGATGTCCTTGGCGAGCATTTTGTCGACCTCACTTTGGATGATGTGACGCTCGGCCGCCGACACCCGATATGGGCGCCTATGAATAGGATGCTCATTACCAGTGTTTATGCGGTGGCTCATACCGGTAGCTTTCCCCAACGGACGGCCGCTGATGTCAAATACGTCGATGTAGGACAGCAGAACCCGGTGGAGCTCATCAGTCTGCTGCGGTGTTAAGTTGGAAGCGATCATCGAAGTAATAGCGCTGTCGGAGCAAGTGGCAGACTGATGTTGAGCGTGGGCTTCAGAAGGGGCGGCCATCGCGAAAACATCTACCGCATTGTCTTCTAAGGTGCAGAGCAACGCTAAAGAGATCCCTTGCGGCAAAACTTGAGGTGTCAAGCTAAAGTTGACAACTGGGAGGCACGTAGAATTTCCTGCGACGGACAGAATGGTATGCGGTAATGTAATGCCACGGCTTATGAGAACATCGGTGATAGGGGTCAGAACATAGTCACCGTCGGGAACTGGTGGTATTGAGACGAGCTCTATGTAGGTCAGTGTCTGTGGAGGGAGGCGCGCGTGTCCCGTTGTGCAGAGGCGACTCGGCCGTTGTGTAAGAGGTTCTGTTGCGGGAAAGTGTAGACGGAGCGTACTGGTCGAACAGTCTATGAGGGCAGAATGCGCGGATAGGAAGTCGAGGCCTAAGACTACGTCGTGGGGGCATTTATCAAGGACGGTGAAGAGAACAACTGTGTGTCGATCCGCAATGCTCACACGAGCGGAGCACATTCCAACGATCGATGCTATGCCACCATCCGCAACACGGACGAACTGGGTGGTCGCAGGTGTGAGAATCTTCTTGAGCTTGCGGCGAAAATCACTCGTCATCACGGAAAGTTGGGCGCCGGTGTCGACAAGAGCAGTGACATGTAGGCCGTCTACTTGTACGTCTATAAGGTTCCGTTTTGTCGGTATTGTCAAAAGAGGATTTTCGGTCAGTCCGAGCGATGCAGCGCCACCTCCGGGGGCTGCAACGCTTAGTTTTCCGTCGGAGAACCTCGTGGGAAGGCGGGAGAAGATGGTCGGCGGGGCTGTGGAGAACGAGACTGGCGACGTTGGGGGGATGGAGAGCGGGAGTAGCGGCGTTCAGAAGCAGGTTCCTGGGCAAAATGGTCGCGGTTGGTCTCATGGCGATAGGCAAGACGTGCATATAAGGGACGAGAGGACGGTTGTGCAGGAGGACCCCAGCGACTTCTGCAATGGCGAGAAATGTGCCCGATTCTGTGACACGAGAAGCATATCGGCTTGTCATCGTGTGTTCGCCATGCGGACGGATTACGGAACGTTGAGGGAGAGCCGGTCGGGAAGGGACGTGCAGGCGTGTATCGGGGCTGGTAGTCGGTGCGGGTAGGCGGTGAGATTGAGTGAATTCCCAAGCTGGCGATTTCCTGCCGGACGACTGCTTGAATGAGAGGCAACGTAATTGGCGGAGAGGGGTCAGGAGACGTTGTTCCCACCTTAGCTGGAGCAGCCGCTTCAAGCTCCCGCCTGACGATTCACGTCAAGTTGTCACAGTTGTCTGGTGGATGATATGTGTCGAGACATGAGGACGTCGCAGTGGTGTTCGGGAGGCGCTGGAACTGATGGGAGATGCGTCTGCTTTTAGCTTGTTGGAACCGGCGGCATTCTTGAATGATGGCATCAACAGACGACACATTGTTGAATACCAACAAGTTGAACGCATCGTCGGCGATACCCTTTAGGATATGGGCAACTTTTTCAGGTTCAGACATATTTTCGTCAGCTTGGCGGCATAGTGAAAGGACAGCCTGAATATAACCGATGTAGGGCTCCGTGGAAGATTGTGCGCGAGTCGACAACTCATTTTTCGCAGCTTCAAGACGACCAGAGATGTTGCCAAAAAGCTCACGGATCTTTGCCTTGAAGCTGTCCCAGCTTGTTATGTCATGCTCGTGGTTATCAAACCAAACACGAGGTGTTCCGTCGAGATAAAAGATGACGTTTGCCAGCATAAGTGTGGGATCCCACCTGTAAGTGGCGCTGACGCGTTCGTAGAGGCGTAGCCACTGGTCGACGTCGGAACCCTCGCTGCCCGAGAACACGCCGGGGTCTTTGAGCGCGGGAAGCGTCACGAATGTTGTTGCGGGCGCTGTGTTGACAGGTCGGGCAGAAGGGGGAGCGACCGGAGAGGATGTAGCCGAGTCTTGGGTGGTCATGTTGTAAGCCGCGAGTGAGCGTCCGCTTCGGAGTTCCGTTGCGAGGACGGGGATCGCACAACTCCACCAAATATGTTACGTGAAGGAGACTGACTCAGAGGGGTAGTCACCGATGTATTTAAAGACGGTTAGGCGAGCAGCGTCAGCCACACAGATTAGCTCGTGCCAGTCTATCTGCTTCTTCTTCTTCAGCTCCATGCACTGGCACGTAGCAATATTATTATTATTTATTGTACCCTCAAGGCCCGAGGGCATTACAGAGGGGAGTGGTGAACGAAATCTTGTACAAACTAGGGTAGTAAGTAACAGAACAAGAACGTAATACAATAGTGCAATAAAACAAACGACTAGAAAAAGCAGTACGTATAATGTAGCAGGGAAGTGCTTTGCAATAATAATAAAAAAAGTAACATGACAATAATTCCTGTTTATGCAACTTTACATCAATAATAGGGTGCCACGAATTCCAAGTTAAACAATGTTAGCTATAGCCTTTTGAAAAAGTTTATTATCAGTGGTGGCGACTGTTATGTCCGGTGTTGTCGTCGGCCCATAGACGTACGCGTCGGTCGTGGTAGTGCAAAAAGCTCAGACAGCCTCGAACGGTTAAAAACAAGTTTATTTCTATTCGGATGCGGCGGCCGAACTGCCGGGGGAAACGAACGGTGGCTCGTTTGCGCCGAGCGGGGGAAGGAGAGGAGTCAACATCTGGAAGCAGTTTCAGCATCCGGTCCTTCGCGGATTCGGAGGCTCGCTCGTGACACAGGGGTGCTTGGAACACAACATATCCTCCCTCCTTAGATCGTCACTTGGAAGGGATCTGGGGACGCACTTGGAAGAGAAGCCTCCGCTCGCTGGGTGTCGTTTCTCTTGTGATCAGGGCCGGCGGGTGGCGGCGCCGATTCATCTGGTGCGAGATGCCAGGCTAAGTGGAACGAAGCTTCCGTCGAGGTGGCTGCTTAAATGGGAGGTTCCCTTGGCAAATTACCTGAACGGCATAGCTGATTAAGGTGGCGGCGAGTGGCCTTTCCACCAATGTCGACGAGCCATGACCGCAAACTTATGCGTTTGAGTGCCGTTGCTTCAACCCAGCCGGGCTTTCTGTGAAACTGGCGGGCGTATATGCGCTGTCCACTTTCAATTCTCCTGCTATGCGGGAGCTTTTCTTCCTCCGACAGTGCTTTCGCTGAGGGCTCCGGGACAATTGCTGTCAGCTGGGTTCTCATTTCTCGTCCGAACATCAATTTCGCAGGCGTTTGATCAGTAGTGCTTTGAACAGTGTTGTGCTGTCTGAAGAGAAAGCGCGCGACGCGGCGTTGCATTGTCCCAGTCTGGTCTTTAGTAAGGGCGCGCTTTAGCTCAGCCACGTAGCGTGCTAAAAACTTCTTCCGGTGTCGGCAGTGGGTAGGAAGATGCTTTTGTCGCCAGGTTGACAGTGCTCCGGTAGTCTCCGCAGAGACATAGGGTACCGTTCTTCTTTCGGACGACAACGAGTGGAGTCGCCAACTCCGAATGTTGCGTCGGTTCGATGATCCCTTGTTCCTGCAGTCGGTCAAGCTCATTCTCGACTGACTTTCGTTGGGTAAAAGACACCAACCTAGCTTTCAAAAATTTCGGCGTCGCATCCTCCCGCAGCTCCAGTGTGACTGGAGGTCCGTTGTTCCCTGGTATTTTTTAGGAGAAAACCGCTTTGTACTTATCTTGAACCTGCTCCACTGACGGATAACTCAGTGTGTGGTGAACTCCGCCAATGACCACTCCAAGGGGATGAGCCAATTTCGTCCTAAAAGGCTTGATCCAGAACCGTGGACGACTAGCAAGGGGAGCTGATTGGCCTGCCCGTTGTAGTACACGTCTACGTTGGCACAGCCCAGCAGTGGAAGGGAATGTCCGGACCACGTTCTCAGCTGCGTGTCGTCTTGCTGGAGAGCTGGCGCGTTCTCACGCCAAGTAGCGCGAAAAGTGTCCTCACTGATGAGCGTACATGCTGCTTCGGAATCCACCTCAAACCTGATAGGGCGCTGGTGTACCGTAATTTCAGTTGTAATCTTCGGTCTCGTTCCGAGGTTCACAACGGCGTTTAAGTCATATAGTGCCAATGACGTTAGTGCTGTTCGGCTTGTATCTTGCGTCTGGCCCTCCTTTGCGTCGACAATGTTGTTCCGTTGCACTGAAGTCTTCGGTCCGAGCTGTTTGCGCTTCGAGATGCGTGCCCTTTCAATGTGTCCCAGTTTTTGGCAAAAATTGCATGTCGCTGTCTTGTATCGACATACTTGGGGATCGTGCATGTCGTCGCATCGCCAACAGCGCTGTGTCTTTCTGCTTGATTTTGCCTTAGACGTGGAATGACCTGACTGCTGACTGGTGTGATGCACCGGCTCGACGTTCCGTCGAATATCCCTCTGCTGGTGACCGGCGCTCTCCGCTCGTTGGGCGATGTCGTAGGCTTTGGAGAAGGTGAGACCCGTCTCCGCGAACAGGCGTTGTTGTAGGCCTGCGTCACGCAGTCCGCACACAAAACGGTCACGCAACATAACGTCCAAGGAAAGCATAGTGGTGTTAGCAGGTGTGGTAGTCGGTCCTCCCTCCTGCGCAGTAGCTGCAGCTGTCGCGGTCAACGTCCTGAAATTGCAGTCAGCAGCGAGCTTTTTGAGAGCCGCTACGTATTCGGCCACTTTTTCGCCTTCCAGTTGGTCTCGCCGTTGGAAGCGGGCTCGACAGTAGACCTTCGATGGCCTTGGGTCATAGTGCTCTCGTAGCGCTGCTACGATGTCGTCGTAGTCAACGGCTGCTGGAGTGCGTGGCTTAGTCAGGGCACAGACTGGGCCGTATGTCTGCTCCCCACACAGCGTTAGCAGGTTGGCCTTCTTCATTGCTGCATCAGAGATGTTGTTAGCCTCGAAGTAAAATTGCAGGCGTCCAAACCACGATGACCATGATGAGCCGTTGAATTCGGGTAGCCGATTTGGGAGCCCCTGCATAGCCATAGCTTGTAGCTTGTCAATATCGTTGCGTAGCGTTGGTCCAAATCCACTTCCTCGTCGCCACTGTTATGTCCGGTGTTGTCGTCGGCCCATAGACGTACGCGTTGGTCGCGGTAGTCCAAAAAGCTCAGACAGCCGAACGGTTAAAAACAAGTTTATTCCTATTCGGATGGAGGCGGCGGCCGAACTGCCGCGGGGAAACGAACGGTGGCTCGTTTGCGCCGAGCGGGGGAGGGGGAGGAGTCAACATCTGGAAGCAGTTTCAGCATCCGGTCCTTCGCGGATTCGGAGGCTCGCTCGTGACACAGGGGTGCTTGGAACACAACATATCCTCCCTCCTTAGATTGTCACTTGGAAGGGATCTGGGGACGCACTTGGAAGAGAAGCCTCCGCTCGCTGGGTGTCGTTTCTCTTGTGATCAGGGCCGGCGGGTGGCGGCGCCGATTCATCTGGTGCGAGATGCCAGGCTAAGTGGAACGAAGCTTCCGTCGAGGTGGCTGCTTAAATGGGAGGTTCCTTTGGCAAATTACCTGAACGGCATAGCTGATTAAGGTGGCGGCGAGTGGCCTTTCCACCAATGTCGACGAGCCATGACCGCAAACTTATGCGTTTGAGTGCCGTTGCTTCAACCCAGCCGGGCTTTCTGTGAAACTGGCGGGCGTATATGCGCTGTCCACTTTCAATTCTCCTGCTATGCGGGAGCTTTTCTTCCTCCGACAGTGCTTTCGCTGAGGGCTCCGGGACAATTGCTGTCAGCTGGGTTCTCATTTCTCGTCCGAACATCAATTTCGCAGGCGTTTGATCAGTAGTGCTTTGAACAGTGTTGTGCTGTCTGAAGAGAAAGCGCGCGACGCGGCGTTGCATTGTCCCAGTCTGGTCTTTAGTAAGGGCGCGCTTTAGCTCAGCCACGTAGCGTGCTAAAAACTTCTTCCGGTGTCGGCAGTGGTTAGGAAGATGCTTTTGTCGCCAGGTTGACAGTGCTCCGGTAGTCTCCGCAGAGACATAGGGTACCGTTCTTCTTTCGGACGACAACGAGTGGAGTCGCCTACTCCGAATGTTGCGTCGGTTCGATGATCCCTTGTTCCTGCAGTCGGTCAAGCTCATTCTCGACTGACTTTCGTTGGGTAAAAGACACCAACCTAGCTTTCAAAAATTTCGGCGTCGCATCCTCCCGCAGCTCCAGTGTGACTGGAGGTCCGTTGTTCCCTGGTATTTTTTAGGAGAAAACCGCTTTGTACTTATCTTGAACCTGCTCCACTGACGGATAACTCAGTGTGTGGTGAACTCCGCCAATGACCACTCCAAGGGGATGAGCCAATTTCGTCCTAAAAGGCTTGATCCAGAACCGTGGACGACTAGCAAGGGGAGCTGATGGGCCTGCCCGTTGTAGTACACGTCTACGTTGGCACAGCCCAGCAGTGGAAGGGAATGTCCGGACCACGTTCTCAGCTGCGTGTCGTCTTGCTGGAGAGCTGGCGCGTTCTCACGCCAAGTAGCGCGAAAAGTGTCCTCACTGATGAGCGTACATGCTGCTCCGGAATCCACCTCAAACCTGATAGGGCGCTGGTGTACCGTAATTTCAGTTGTAATCTTCGGTCTCGTTCCGAGGTTCACAACGGCGTTTAAGTCATATAGTGCCAATGACGTTAGTGCTGTTCGGCTTGTATCTTGCGTCTGGCCCTCCTTTGCGTCGACAATGTTGTTCCGTTGCACTGAAGTCTTCGGTCCGAGCTGTTTGCGCTTCGAGATGCGTGCCCTTTCAATGTGTCCCAGTTTTTGGCAAAAATTGCATGTCGCTGTCTTGTATCGACATACTTGGGGATCGTGCATGTCGTCGCATCGCCAACAGCGCTGTGTCTTTCTGCTTGATTTTGCCTTAGACGTGGAATGACCTGACTGCTGACTGGTGTGATGCACCGGCTCGACGTTCCGTCGAATATCCCTCTGCTGGTGACCGGCGCTCTCCGCTCGTTGGGCGATGTCGTAGGCTTTGGAGAAGGTGAGACCCGTCTCCGCGAACAGGCGTTGTTGTAGGCCTGCGTCACGCAGTCCGCACACAAAACGGTCACGCAACATAACGTCCAAGGAAAGCATAGTGCTGTTAGCAGGTGTGGTAGTCGGTCCTCCCTCCTGCGCAGTAGCTGCAGCTGTCGCGGTCAACGTCCTGAAATTGCAGTCAGCAGCGAGCTTTTTGAGAGCCGCTACGTATTCGGCCACTTTTTCGCCTTCCAGTTGGTCTCGCCGTTGGAAGCGGGCTCGACAGTAGACCTTCGATGGCCTTGGGTCATAGTGCTCTCGTAGCGCTGCTACGATGTCGTCGTAGTCAACGGCTGCTGGAGTGCGTGGCTTAGTCAGGGCACAGACTGGGCCGTATGTCTGCTCCCCACACAGCGTTAGCAGGTTGGCCTTCTTCATTGCTGCATCAGAGATGTTGTTAGCCTCGAAGTAAAATTGCAGGCGTCCAAACCACGATGACCATGATGAGCCGTTGAATTCGGGTAGCCGATTTGGGAGCCCCTGCATAGCCATAGCTTGTAGCTTGTCAATATCGTTGCGTAGCGTTGGTCCAAATCCACTTCCTCGTCGCCACTGTTATGTCCGGTGTTGTCGTCGGCCCATAGACGTACGCGTCGGTCGCGGTAGTCCAAAAAGCTCAGACAGCCTCGAACGGTTAAAAACAAGTTTATTCCTATTCGGATGGAGGCGGCGGCCGAACTGCCGCGGGGAAACGAACGGTGGCTCGTTTGCGCCGAGCGGGGGAGGGGGAGGAGTCAACATCTGGAAGCAGTTTCAGCATCCGGTCCTTCGCGGTTTCGGAGGCTCGCTCGTGACACAGGGGTGTTTGGAACACAACAGTGACTATGTCTATGGGAAAGTGGTTCCATTCTCGAGATGTTCTAGGGAAAAACAAATGACTGAAGTTGTTGGTGTTTCCTGCTTGAATTCCGACTTTAAAGCGATAGTCTACGCGCTGCAATAAGTAGTAATGTGGCTGAGAAAGGAAGTTATTATAAAGAAATGGGTGATGATCTATCTTATTAAACAGAGTTAAGCGAGCTATTTTTCTCCGTGGTGCTAGTGACGGGAGACTTAGGTTAGCTTTCATTGAAGATATGCTTGAGTGCGGTAATAATTGGAATAAATGAAACGAACAGAATTGTTTTGAGGGAGTCCTAGAAAGAAGATGAGGTTTTCGTTGTGTATTCTAGTTTCGGGCGCAGTAATCTAGTTTCAGGCGCACTAATGACTGATAAAGTATTAATTTCAAATATGACGGGGCGTTAGAAAATTTGTGCCGTAAGTAGCCAAGCGTGCTGTTCGCTCTACTGGTTATGTATTAGGTAATAATTTTTGTCTTCCTTTAGGGCAGATGTAAATGTACGATTAGCAGTTTCATAAGATTCCCAGGGTGCTTGGTTAGAAGATGCGTGCCTTGCTTCGAGGAAATGTGCCTTTTGTTCGGACTGTGGCAGCACAATGCAGTTTGGAGCAACTAAAAGCTCAGCTCTCATCTTGCGAAGTGCTTCATCTCTTCGATGCCCCTCTACCTGTGTATGTTGCGACGGAGCTGTCTCCACAATTCTCCGTGCCCAAGAAGGTCTTTGGAAAACGTGGACCGGCCTCGTACCTTTCGGACGATGGGCTTTGTGTGGAACACATCCAAGTTAGCCGCAGTTCACTTCGAAGCTGTCAACAAAATGAAATCAGGTACATCTGCTGTTATGAACTGGACACCTACTTTAAATCAGTCTTCTGATGCACCACATCCTGAAACCTCTGCTCTATATAACTGGTCACCTGCATCTGATCGGTCACCTAGTGCGATACAACCTGACACATCAAGAGTGCATGGTAATGACAGTGCCGATCCTGGATCATCTGCAACAGAAGGCACGCGAAATTCCACCCCTCTAGGATTTAATGCGCCTGTAAGAAAAAGCAAGTGTAAAAAGAAGACCCCGAAGAAATTGAAGGACTCCGTTAGGGAATAAACAGAAACAGTTCTTGTGCGCTTTCACTTTTTTATTTTTATTCATTTTTGCAAGAGCGTATTTGTTATATAAGGCGTTGATATCGACTACAGCGCTTCGCGATGGCACGCGCTCAGCGGCGGCCAAAGCGAGAAAGAAAATGGGATAAACAAGATGTCTCCTTTTATGCTGCGACTTTCTTTATGTACGATGCAACAAATACCACTCGCTCATGACGCCACCCAGGAGCGGCTCCCAATCTGAAGAGGCTGACGCCACCAGCACCGGTTCTGATAGGGCGTTGCTGCAGTAACGACTACCGGCACCTCTGAAGGACCAAGAAGCGCTATGCCATGCAGACGACCTATACGTCAGAGAGAAGACGACAGAGATAGAGCGTTCGAAGAGAACTCGGCTGTCTGAGTCCCTAAGCTGTGCGCCCTAGTGCCGAGTATGTAAGGCCTCTGTTTTATGCTGTACATAGGTCTTGCCACGGAACACGAATCTTGCTTTTCTCAACATGAATCTTGCCCTAACTCACCTACGTCTTGTCCGCTCGCCTATCAGCTCTGCGCAAAATCAGCCGCGAGCTGAGAAATACGCTACCAAACAACCTTGGCGGCTTGTGACCTCGGCGCACTACGCAACAGTGTCGGTGGCGGTGCGCTTCGGTACTGCTTGTAGTGACGTATTTATGTCCGCGACATATATTTCAGTGTAAAGTGAATCAGACAATCAAGCAGCTAATGAAACACAAGATCCTCGTCTTGATCTCGCTCGTAAGACAACTCATCATTGCAATAATATTGCTATCAGGAATAATTAGAACGTAGTGGCTCCTAGTTTAAGTTTTAATGGCCCAAGTATATGAGTATTGCACCTACATGGCACACTGTCTGTATTTGTTTGCGCGTCGTGGTGTATTACTTTCACCACATATATCTGGGTATATTAGGAATTGGACAATGATTCATAATAATCGTTTTCTAACTAAAACAAATGCACTGAGTGCATTTATTTGCTCGTAGTGACGTACTTATTTCTGTGACATATACTTGCGTATAAAATGAATCAGACAATTAGGCAGTTAAGGAAGCACAAAATCCCCGTATTGATCTCCCTTGTAAGATCTCCCTCGTGCTTCATACCAAGATGAACCCATAGCAACTGGCCCATTATAATTGTTTTTTCTATGAACGTAACCTGCAGATTGAGAAGATTTTCATGAGGTAGCTGCTATATGCCCTAGTGTAGTATATATCTGATGAAAAGTAAACACAGACATAATTTTGGAATACAGCAGCCGAAACAATGCTATAAATAATTGTACAGTGAGCTAGCGTGTGGTCGACAGAATAAATTGAACTTGCATCAAAACGCATGAAGGGAAATTTGCAGAGTTACACCCTACTGGAATGTCAAATTAATTAGGATCATTTCAGAAAGGGACGTGATCATCAAAAATAGAAATAAAAATGAGCCCTGACAGTATTACGGCCGTAGGTGATATGTTGACATGCAATTAAATCAAGGATAAAAGGTTAGTGGCCGTGTCTTTAAAGAGGCCCTACAACACTTTTTGAGCATTGTCAGAAAACACTGCTGATCGATAGCTGAAGCCCTCAAGAGCATGTTAGTCATACAACTGGAGTGCACTATGCAGTCTAAAATTCACAATTATTTCTCAAAACCCGCAAGAAATTGCTCCCTCGTTCTCGTCAAGTGATGCCTTATATCTAGATCACTGTGTCATACCCCAGTACACAGCCAGTAACTGATTCGAGCATCATGGGCTGTGCAGTACCTGTGGCTGCTGAAACTGCCGCCACGTGCCAAAGCTTGTGCTCACCCTGAAAGTAGCTGTTCGTTCAAAAAAAAACAAAAGACAATGCTCTAGTTCATGCTTGCGCGGACAAAGGGATGCATCTTTTTGCACTATTGTGCCCCTACCCAAGTAGCTTTCAGAGCACTCACTTGTACGAAAGGAAAAAGCAGTTGAAGCATGCTGCAAATTTCTTGAACTCCGCTTGTAATCCCCTTATTGAAAAACTTTTTGACATATGATTTATGAAGCGTCATGAGGCAATAGTGACGTCCAATTCAAAAGTGTTGCAGGGCCCCTTAAATATATAATAAAGAGTGTAACCAACTTTGCACACTGCCTAGGGCAACAATTCACATGATGTCGACAGCATTAGATGACATGTAGCTGACCACAAAGTCAGGAAGTTTTTGTGGCCAAGGTGTTGATAATGAATTGATACAAAAAAGACAGTGTGTAACTCAAATGGTACTGAGTTAAATTATTGTACCCATAGTGAAATCAAAGAAGGTGCGATTGGTTCAAGTGTTTGTGTCTACATCAAAGCGAATAGTATAGTCACAAACCTATTTAACTGAGTGTCACATCAATAACCTTTTCTGAAGCCATACTCAGATAAAGGTCATTTGTTATAGCCACTAAAAACAGGCTAACCTAGTTAATATAGGGCAAACACCATTTGCCGATATCGACTGAGGTAAATTCAGGACAGCCCTTCAAATAGCGTGATGTACAAGAAAACAGAAATTATAACGACAAATAGCGAGCGAGCGAAGTGGAAGGATTTCTGTAGCAGAAATGGTGCACAGAGTTTAGAAGCGAAGCAAACTCTTCCCAACCAGAAAAGCCTTAACAGTGGCAACACAACAAATTGAAAAACTTAAAATATAATATAAAATTTGTTTAGCTAACAACGTTAGCCAATGAGAAGAAAGATAGCGACATAACCACAATGCAAAAGTGGAACAGGCAGGAGCAAAAAAGAAGAAAAAAAACACAGCGTATCCACGGAGTGAATGTGATAAGTAGGGCTAAGCGTCCGTTCGTCCATCTGTACAGATGGAATTACACTTTTCTAAACGACAAGGCAAGGAACTCCAGCAGCCGTTTTCTCCAGCACCAGCAGGAACTCCAGCAGCCGTAGAAATATATGAACACGGGTGCCGAAAGTCATATTCAGCTGTCACAGAACGAGCGCTCAAAAAGGGCGCGCCCCCAAATTCTCGCGACGAAACGCTGGAGTGGCGCCGCGAAAACAACGATAAAGAAAAAAAAGAGAAAACAAACATCTAAAGACTCCCGGGGCGCGCGACCCTCCCCTCTCGGCTCCCCGACGAACCTCCTCACCCTACCACGGCGGCCGAGCAAGTACTCGAATTTTCTAGATGGAAAGGGGCGTGGTTTATGCCGGGTTGAGTCATCCGTTGCAGACAGCATTCAAACCGTCTCGCCCGCTCCCCAGCCTTCGCTGCGTATCGCGCCGACGAAATGACGAGAACTTTCTGGAATCTCGCGCGGAAGGTATTTAATCGAGCAGCCGAGACGAGAGATCAGGAGAAGACGGAAGTTAGCGCCAAAGCGCGTAGAGATTCCGCCGTGTAGTCGGCGAAGGTTTTGTCCGTAGAGACAAAGCAGAAGAAGAAGATGATTTCCACCTGAGGGGTGACGACTCGAGCTACAGGCAAGAGTGTGTGTTTACCGTTATCGAGCGAAGACGCGTGGCCACAGCTGCGTGTGTGAAGCCGACGTGTTTCCGGCGAAGACGTTTTAAGCTTGGAGAGTGGCCAATTGAAGACGCGAGGTTTCCTGGAAGAGAAACTTCGAGGGCAGCGGAACGACAACAACGCTGGACTTTGAGTGAGTGATTCTCGGAAGAGTATCCTCCAGACTTTTGTTCCAAGAACTTTGGACTGAATAGGTTTCCTATCTCTTTAGTCTTTAAGTGTCTTGGTTGTTCAACACAAACGACTGCATTGTAGTGCGTATTGTTGTCTGCGTCCGTTGTTTCGAGTGTGGCTGATTGTACGTTGTTCGTTTGGTGACCTATTGTACTCAACTATTGTGGAGTGTATATACTTGTGTGTTGCTTTGATCTGCCATTATTGAGAATATAATTTTGTTTGTTTATCAACTCTCGGCTCTGACTTGTTCTTTGGGCCACAGCCGGCGTCCACTGGCGCGCCAAATAGGACCACTTCTAAATTGTCCACGCTTTCGTGGTACAGTTCAGGGGGCCGATACCTCGGCTCTTGGAATCAGCCCGGCGATTGCCTCCCTAATTAACGGTACCTGTGTGACAATTGATCCTGCGTCCGCGACGAGGACCTTTTGGTGCACAGTGCGTCCAAAGCAGTGAGAAAGAGCCTCGAGTTGTTGATAGTGCTATCGGAACGATTTTGTGTGTTGCTCAGTGTTCTCGTTAACGAGTGCAGGGGAGTGTTCCGATACACTGATTTAGGCAGATACTTTTTGCACGCGGCAAGACTTCATTTGCGAGACACGATGGATCTCGAAAAGTTAGTAGCTCTTTGTGAGAAGATGGGTCTTTCTGGCGTCGAACTACGGAAGTGGGTCACCCACAAGGAGAAAGAAGAAAAAGAGAGGGCCAAGGAAGAAAAGGCAGCTGAGCTGGAAAAAGAAATGTTGGCGGTCGAAAGAGCCAAAGCGGAAAAAGAAGCTGAGTTGGAGAGAGAGAGGTTGGCAGCTGAAAGAGCCAAGGAAGAAAAAGCAGCTGAGTTGGAACGAGAGAGGTTGGCAGCTGAAAGGGCAAGAGAAGAAAGAGAAGCAAAGGAGCGACAGCTGAAAGAAGAAAGAGAGGCAAACAAGCGACAGCTGAAGGAAGAAAGAGAGCAGCAATTGAAGTTGGAGCTGGAGATAGAAAAGTTGGCAGCTGAAAGGGCGAGAGAAGAAAGAGAAGCAAAGGAGCGACAGCTGGAGGAAGAAAGTGAGGCAAAGGAGCGACAGCTGAAAGAAGAAAGAGAGGAAAGGGAACGGCAGCTGCAGCACGAGATGGAACTCGAGCGGCTCCGTTTGCAACAGCGAAGTGAAACTACCGTCCAAGCTCGAGTTCAAAGCAGCGAACGGGAAGATCACAGCTTCCGCTTGAACACAAGCAAGCTGCTCGTAGCGTTCGATGAGAGGAAGGACGACCTTGACGCGTACCTTCACCGATTTGAGACGATTGCGAGAAGCCAGCATTGGCCGGAACATCAATGGGCAACTGCTTTGAGTACTTGCTTGAGTAGTGAAGCGCTCAGTGTGTACGGTAGGCTGACGCCGACTGATGCAGCCAACTATGCAAAGGTGAAAGTTGCTTTGCTGAAGCGATTTAGATTTACTGTGGAAGGATTCCGCGACAGATTTCAGACAGGAAAGCCAGCTGATGGGGAGACGGCTACGCAGTATGCCGCCCGACTTTGCCATTCATTCGACAGATGGATTGAACTTTCAGGGACAGCGCAGGAGTACGATGAACTTAGAGAGCTCCTAATTAGAGAACAATTTCTTACTAGTTGCCACCCAAGCCTGTCGCTGTACTTGAACGATAGGAAGGCTGAGTCACTTGAAGGAATGCTTGAATTGGCTGATCAATTCTTGGAAGCGCAAGGTAAAACTAATTTGGCCAAGGTCAAGAAGGAGTGTCCCGAAGACTCGAAAAATTCGGCACCCGGAACAAAGAAGCGTGCACCGGAGAGTGTTCCGCGATGTTTCCTGTGTAACCGAGGGGGTCATCGCGCGAGCAACTGTCGTACTAACTTTACGAGCCCTACGGTAGTAAAATGTTTTAAGTGTGGACAGACTGGGCACAAAGCAGACGCATGTCGAAACGGAGCGAGTCAAACTCACCAGGTATCCTGTCTGCAAGCGGCACCGAAATCCGGTAATAATGCCATCACTGACGAATTCGTAGAGTTGAAAAATGGGGAGAAAATTTCTATTGTGGGTGCTGTAATGTCAAAACACCCAACCGCTGTTGCGAAAGGAATGCCAACGCTGCCTGCAAAAGTTGCGGGCAAGAAGGTTACGGTGTTAGGAGACACCGGTAGCTCCACTGTTATCGTGCGGAGAAATTTGGTACGGGAAGGTGAGTTATCAGGCAAAACTAAACCAGTTTGCCTAATTGACCGTATGGTTCGGATGCTTCCCGAAGCAGAAATTGAGGTTGAAACCCCGTACTTCAGCGGAAAGGTTACTGC
The DNA here is from genome assembly GCF_043290135.1 of Rhipicephalus microplus. Lineage (NCBI taxonomy): Eukaryota > Metazoa > Arthropoda > Arachnida > Ixodida > Ixodidae > Rhipicephalus > Rhipicephalus microplus. Next base: position 207,332,750 of record NC_134704.1, read on the forward strand.
TATATGCATGACGACCCCCCTGTACGACCTCGTTGTCAAAAACATCGACGGGGCGCGAGGGCTGAATGATCCAGAACGATTGGGAGAAGACCCGAAGATGGAGTCCTCGCCAACCCAGCGACCGCGAGATACAGTGGAGGAGCATCCCTTGACGGATCTCACTAGAGCCCAAGGTGAAGCCGCGGCGCAACAGACAGTGAATGAGATGATGATCGTGTTGAATGAGTTCACAGGCCGAGCAGCTGGACTTACGTCGGCACGACCTCAACTGACCGACAGTGTAAACGTGATGGAATTGGCCAGCCAGACCAAATCTCGGGACGTGAAAAAGCGGGTGAGTAACCGGGCAGGATCGGTTGAGCGTCATGACCCGTTAGCAGAGTCGGAAGTGACAACGATGGCTGAGACGCCGCCTCAGATACCGTCGTTGGAAGGGGCTCGCCGGAACAAAACGAGCAAAAACAATAAGAAGAAATTGAAAGAGCACCGCAAGAAAGGGCGCAAGCGCCACTCGAAATGCACCGGATAGGTGTCGAAGTCGATTTGGAATGTGTTTGACAGTGCTATATGTTAAGTTATAGTGATCGTTTTCCTGTGCCACAACTGTATGTCGAGTGAGTCAATATGTTTGTGACGGTAATGTGATGTATAGTATTGTATAATTGTTGTAATGAGAGAACTTTGTACATTTTTATTGTTTGGAATATGTGATGGAGTGTTGCATTCATGTACCTGTGGCTATATTTCATGTGTTGTGGAATTGAATTACAATGTACAATTGTATTGAGCGATCTATTGTGAATGTGACGTGTCATGAGCGACGGACTATGTTACAGTGTTTGAGAGTGTGGGGACTGTTCGCGCTCGTTTGTGTGGTTTTGAATATATGAGATAATATTCTTAAAGTGGGGGACAGTGTCACAGAACGAGCGCTCAAAAAGGGCGCGCCGCCAAATTCTCGCGACGAAACGCCGGAGTGGCGCCGCGAGGACAACGATAAAGAAAAAAAAGAGGAAACAAACATCTAAAGACTCCCGGGGCCCGCGACCCTCCCCTCTCGGCTCGCCGACGAACCTCGTCACCCCACCACGGCGGCCGAGCAAGTACTCGAATTTTCTAGATGGAAAGAGGCGTGGTTTATGCCGGGTTGAGTCATCCGTCGCGGACGGCATTCAAACCGTCTCGCCCACTCCCCAGCCTTCGCTGCGTATCGCGCCGACAAAATGACGAGAACTTTCTGGAATCTCGCGCGGAAGGTATTTAATCTAGCGCGCCGAGACGAGAGATCAGGAGAAGACGGAAGTTAGTGCCAGAGCGCGTAGGAATTCCGCCGTGTAGTCGGCGAAGGTTTTGTCCGTAGAGACAAAGCAGGAGAAGAAGATGATTTCCACCTGAGGGGTGACGACTCGAGCTACAGGCAAGAGTGTGTGTTTACCGCTATCGAGCGAAGACGCGTGGCAACAGCTGCGTGTGTGAAGCTGACGTGTTTCCGGCGAAGACATTTTGAGCTTGGAGAGTGGCAAATTGAAGACGCGAGGTTTCCTGGAAGAGAAACTTCGGCGAGGTTTCCTGGAAGAGAAACTTCGAGGGCAGCGGAACGACAACAACGCTGGACTTGGAGTGAGTGATTCTCGGAAGAGTATCCTCCAGACTTTTGTTCCATGAACTTTGGACTGAATGGGTTTCCTATCTCTTTAGTCTTTAAGTGTCTTGGTTGTTCAACGCATGCGACTGCATTGTAGTGCGTATTGTTGTCTGTGTCCGTTGTTTCGAGTGTGGCTGATTGTACTGTGTAGTACGTTGTTTGTTTGGTGACCTATTGTACTCAACTATTGTGGAGTGTGCATACTTGTGTGTTGCATTGATCTGCCATTATTGAGAATATAATTTCGTTTGTTTATCAACTCTCGGCTCTGACTTGTTCTTTGGGCCACAGCCGGCGTCCGCTGGCGCGCCAAATAGGACCACTTCTATATTGTCCACGCTTTCGTGGTGCGGTTCGAGGGGCCGATACCTCGGCCCTTGGAATTAGGCCGGCGATCGTCTCCCTAATTAACGGGACCTGTGTGACACCAGCATAGTCATTCTGCGTGCTAGGTTCTTGTGGTAAAATTTAAGACTTGACGGAAAATTGTGGGTAGCGTGGGGCAGAACCAGCGGTCAACAACGGCGTCTACAGCTACACGCTACACTGCCATAGATAAGTGTGATTGTATGTGTACGTCTGCCTGTGTGAAAGGTTACGCGTTTGCTATTATGTTGGCATCACGTTGCTGAAATGTTGTAAAATATTGCCATGATATTAAAAATGTGATCCTCGACGTTGCCATATCGTCGTCAATGTTACACTTCGAAAAGTTAATTCGAGCGCGTAAACTTGACACGATCACTCACACACGCACACACCCATGCATCAAACACACAGCGCTCACTTCCAACTGATTTATTCATAGCTCGAAGGCTTGGATATATACAGGACACATTCTGCGCACACACACAAAAGAAGGCCAACAGCATACATTATCAAAATGTACAGCTAATCAATATCATAGCCTTAGAGCGATAAACTAAAGTTCGCTTGGTAGTAACAAAATTGAAGGGGCGCTTACACAGTGATCTTTATTTTTTTCAATGAAAAAGGCCTATAACACTTCACTTGCAGTTTTACTTGCGCTTCTGCCCAGAATCATCGTCTCGGAAAATCGTGCGTCACAACCACACGAGATTACATGCGCAACCAGGTGCGCATACTTGTCATCTCTTTTCGTTAATTTTTGGGCGTGTTTCTTTAATCAGTCATTAATACACCGTTCGGTTTGCCCAATGTTCACTTTTCCGCAGGATAAGGGTATGGAGTACACAACCCCCATGGACACTTAACAAAAGCCCTCTCATGTTTCTTCTGACAGCCGCGCTTCTTTCTATCGCACACACGTTGGCACAGTCTTCCAATTTTTTCTGGTGCGGAAAACACCATCGGTACGCCGTGCCTGGCCGCGACTTTCTTAGGGTTGTGCGAGACCTTATGGATATATGGCACAACTTGTGGCCTAATTCTTAAGGTCTGGGTAGCAGTCATCGCTTGCCGTGTTCCACGTTTAAACTTCTGCAGAAGTGATTCAGTAACGGCCGTAATGATCGATTGAGCGAACCCAGCAGCCTCTAGTCGGCTCACCTGAATAAGGAAACAAGTTTCATGCTGTGTGGGCACGACCTTTTTAGCGCCGATTCTAAGCAAAGAGACGCAACGCTCTCTTCACAATCTTTGAGTGGGCAGAATCGTACGGCAACAGCTGCTTCTCAACACGAGGATGATAATATCAGCAAAGATGCCCATCGTTCCACATGAGGCTTAAGTCTAAAAACTGCAGACAAGCTTCTTGAGGCAATTCAACAGTAAAGGAAAACCCTTGTCCAAGTCTTATAAAAGTCCAAGTCTTATTCTTTTTTCGGCATGCCTTTTCATAGTGGTCATACTTCCGGCAAACTCTGCACGTTTCTTTTTGCTCTGGACACTTGTTTCGCGGGTCAAATGGTCCGCCACAATAACTGCAGTTATTTTGATTATAAGCGGGCTTCTAACAGCGAGCAAACGTGCTCTTCGCAGCGGCTTTTTTGGGCTTTCCTGCGCCGACGCCAGCTTCTGCGACTGTGCCCTCATGTTCTTTTCGTTCTTCTTGCTGTTGCTTTACGGTTTCGCTCGTACGCGCTCTTGCCAAAGAAGTGTACATCGTTAGCTTGGGGTCCATCTGCAGTTCTTCCGAAAGAACCTGGTCCTGTAGTCCTACTACGAAGCGGTCTCTTATTTGGCGTTCCTTCATGCTTGCGAACTCGCATCTGTCGGCCAACGTGCTAAGCTCGGTTGCGAACTGGTCTACTGTTTCTCCCAGTTGTTGGCGGTGTAGATTAAAGCGAGCACTTTCGTAGACTATGTTCTTGTGTGGATAACGTAGTCATTAAATTCAGACTTTACGAGCTTGAAGTCCTCCATTTCTTCGTCTTTTGCGTTTAGCGACCGAAGAATCTCTCTCGATTTTCTGCCCATAGTATAGAGGAGAGTCCTTACTTGAACTTCGTCTTTTTCTCATGTAGCCCAGACGCGAATCTGTAGTCCTCAAATTCGTCCATCCAGGCGGGCCAGTCCGCTGCGTCCTGGAAGTCGAAGGGCATAGGAGGCTTCATTCTCGCCATTCTGAAGCATTGTCGCCGATACGGCATGTTCTCGTAGACGCAGCTGCCAGTCGCTCGCTTGTTGACGGGGCCGTTGAAGCGCTAGTTGGCTACATCGGAACCACTTCTGACACCAAGTCTAGCTCGTCAGAGTAATCGACAGACGCTCCTTACATCGTGACGAAGAAAAAAAGCCCTCTTTAATGTTTTGTCGTGAAATATATACAGTCAGAATGATCACATGACTCTCGTGATAACTGGATAAAGGAAACCAATATAGCGCTTGTCTTGGCGCATGTCTCTGGAGCAGACGGCCACGGGATGCAGCAGGATGACTTCACATTAGACGCTATTAGGCAGTGTTGCTGATTGACATCTGGGCGCTTTCATTCAACGTAGGGATAGCATTCTGCGTCACTTAGGTAGCGGAGCAGAACGCCGGAAGCGCTGGATACGGTCCATCGCAAACATGTCGGGTAAGTGAAATCGTCGCATTCTCAACAGCCGGTCGCATGATAATATGTGATAATGTAGGTCTCCTGTTGTTCTGAGTAACCTTGACAGTAAACCGTGGCAACTTTGATCATGAAGCGTAACAAAACCTCTGACCGAGTAGAGTATAAATTTGGGCATGTTGGTAAGACATAATTAATCGACGTAGCGCGTTTATAATCATGGGACAAGGGAAGGGACAGAAGGGAGCGCTTACTTCCAACAAAATTTTATTTAGAGGAGCGTACGTATATATGCTCACGAAATTCGAATACAACAGACAAACAGATGAAAAACCCTCAATTTCTATGCGCTAAAAAACTTATTATCTCAAAAATGACAATTCTTTTTCACAAAGACCGAGAGAAGGAGTGCTGACGCACTTCAGCCCTAATCTACTAATTCGAGCTTTTCACACATCTTTTTGTCAAGTCTCAGGCAAAAAAGGTGTGTGAAAAGCTCGATACTTTAGTCAAGTCACGTTTTGCCTGAGACTTTAGTCAAGTCTCAGGCAAAAAAGATGTGTGAAAAGCTCTACCTCTTTAAACTTGTTAGTGACAAAGCAAATAGCAAAAAAGATTGTCTTGAGGTATTCTTTAGTGCGAAAACACATAAGCCTGAAAAACTATTTCGTGGTACCGTTTCAGAAAATGGCACGTGGCAAAAAATGTTGCGTTGTTTTTACAAAGTAGGCTCGGTCAATTAACAGTATATGACCCATTTCTCGTGAAAAATTCCCATCAAGTTCTTGATTTCGTCCGACCCCGTTCGAATCAGCACATGTGTGGTTTTTACATTGATGTAAAAGGTCTGTATTATTCGTTGCCTCACAAATTGATTCTTAGTTATGTAGAAGAGTGCATTGACAAGCTTGGTAGCATAACATTTCAGAATAGTGCTGGTATATCGTCTGGTAGCTTTTTAGAACTTTTATCCTTTTATTTGCAATCTACTATTATTCAATGGAATGGGAAGCCCCACCTTCAAAGGGAGGGCATTTGTATTGGATTGTGTATTGCTCCAATCTTAAGTGATTTGATTTTAGCCAAGCTTGACAGAACCGTTTCCGGTGACCTTAGTGACAACCGAATCATGCGCATCTTTAGATTTGTTGATGACTTCCTCATTCTTCTTGACTGTGACCCCCTTTTTGTGCCCTAGACATCTTCAACGTCATTAAGGGGCGGTTTAGTCCCCTTGTTTTAACCCATGAGTTGCATGTTAATAGCACGCTCAAATTTTTAGATATAGCTCTCATTTTTCACCTAGACCACAATTGTTGGATGTACAAGCCGAGGAGTAACAAACCCTTGCTTCCGTGCCACTCCGCCCATACTAAGCTCGTAAAACGAGGCATTGCAAACTTGTGCTTTAGTAACGCCTTACAGAGGTCTTGTCCACATCTGATGGCAGCTAGTTTCAAGGAACAAGCAGAACGACTTCTGGACGCTGGCTACCCCTCTCACGTACAGGTTTCCGTCGCGGGTATTCTGGTCAAGAAGCTTCAGCCCTTGCAGCAAGCTCTCCCTCATGTTGAGCAAGTAAGACGTCAGAAGCTTGCCGTAGTGCCTTGTCTGCATGGAATCTCCCAAAACTTGAAAAAGGTTGGGGAGCGGGCCAATGTAAAGGTGGTGTTTTCTGCCCCGAAAAAGCTATCGTACTTGTGTATGAAAGTTGTTTCACATGCAAAACCGGGATGCTCTAAAAAGCACTTAACAATGTTTGTCACATGCGCGCAATTTGTAATCTATCAGATACCTCTTTCATTCGGTAAACACTACATAGGACCAACTGGCAGGTGCTTTAATGACCGGCTCCGCGAACATGCTTGCAACTTAAGAAATGGTCAAGATGGTTTTTTGGCACTACATTGCAGCACGTGTGGCTGCAAACCACTTTTTCATGGTACGGTAAACATAGGAAAAAACAGAAATAAAGTTACAAGGGAGATTATTGAAGCACAAAGGATTAGTAGATTAGGGCTGAACTGCGTCAACACTCCTTCTCTCGGTCTTTGGGAAAAAGAATTGTCGTTTTTGAGATCATAAGTTTTTAGCGCATGGCAATAGAGGGTTTTTCGTCTGTTTGTCTGTTGTATTCGAATTTCGTGAGCATAAATATGCGCGCTCCTCGAAAAAAAATTTTGTTGGAAGTAAGCGCTCCCTTCTGTCCCTTCCCTTGTCCTATGATTCTAAACGCGCTACGTCGATTAATTATCTCTGACCGAGGTGCGCGTCGCGCAACAGTAGATAGGTGACGGACGCAATGAATTAGCATACGCCGCGACCACCGATAATCTGATGTTATTGTCACACACAGCATTACGCACGTAGGGCTTTGTTGGTTCCAAGTTTCTGCTTTAACTAGAAAATGTGAACACGTACGTCACACAGGTAAATTGATAAGTAATCGCGACCACAATCAGGTTTGCCATTCGTCTCTGCGATTGCCGGGGCTATCTCGGGCGCCTCGGTTTCGTCTTTCGTTGTTTAATGAGAAAGTAGACAACCGTGTATCCACAATTGCAGTATATAACAACGTAGTACATTCATCAACAGAACAGTCTAGCAGCAGTTGAACGCACAGGAAGCGAGAGATCGATAGCGAATGCAACTGCGCTGACAAAAATCGTCAGTGCCATTTGTGTTGGATGAAGCGAGCTTCGCACCACTGATGATAAAATACTGCTCATGCATGTAATTTATCGCGTTGCAATTATGTGTATGCCCAAATTGAACGCGTGTGGGTCTTAAGTAGCGCACATCGTAGTGCTTGCCTCGAACTCGATATTATGCAATGTCGCTGCAAGCACACCCAAATAAGTGAAACATCTTTTGTGGTGTAACTGCAGTTCAATTTTATGCGCTTTGTACTTTGCTGAAGCGAAGTCGGATTAACCTAAGAAGCTGATCAGGTCCTCTATTTTCAAGAAACCGCTCCTGGAGGCCACCGAAACAGGAGGGCCTATCCAGATCCGCTTGCGGACGACATTCTTCGCAGTACCCATTTATGGCCAGCGCGGCGATGAAGGCACTGGTGGCGACGTTTTTCGCAGCATCGCCTGGGAGTAGTCTGACGTTTATGGTAACCTTACGAACCTTGCGTACCACTTAGCCTGTTCATTGGCCTTTACCCTACGAAACGGCGCCTTGGCCCCACAGTGGTGCACTTCCGGTCACGCCGTCCGCATTTTCATTTTTTTGTGCTGCCATCTTATGATTCGTGGAGCCGGAGACTACCGTGAAGATTGGTATTGCCAGAAAAAAACGTCTCTACTCAAATACTTCAAGGCTCCTGCGTGTTCTGTCTCCGGACCACATTCCTCGAGACACTTTATGGCCGCAGTGATGCCTGATTGTCACCACATTGATGGCCACTTTTTTCGCTCGCCTTATGCAACTCAGCCTGAAGAGGTAGTTCCCGCTTTGGCCGCCTTTCACCCCTCAAGAAGTGATCACCATGGACTCGCACATTGATTGTCCTTGATACCTGCATGCTACCGTAGCCCCTCTGGCCGACGACCTTCTCCAGATGGTCTCATGATGCCTCACTCCATCTGCGTAGACTGTTCTCCTGGCCACGTGGATCACCCCGGTAGCGATGCGGCTCATTTATTTATCTCTCCCAGGCCATTCCATCATTCAACCCGTCGTCTCCCCCAGGTGCCTGGGCTCATCCGCTGTATCGCGAAATACTTGGTTAGTATCAAAATTCACGCCATCCTAACCCAGAAAGTTCTCTCTAAAGCAGCTAAGCGACTTTTAAGAGGCTTGCAAATGAACACATTCTTGCGTCCTGCGGCCACCCAAAACTTCAAGCCTTGTATATAGGAGGTGTGCACGGAACCTCGTTCCCGGACGTGGCGATGTAATTGCCGGGAAGCGAGGTCATCTTGGCGGTCTGGCCGTTTGTGAGTTCGTAATTGCAATACCAGGATACGCTCAGTGTGCGCTTTCCGTCTTCAACGTCCATGCGTCGTAAGAGAATTATCGAAAGTCTCCACTGTGCAAGCCATTATTCGAAGCTCATATACACTACTGTGTTGTGTGCATTGCGCGGTGCGTAGTTATTACGCGATAACTCGTTGGAGAAGTTCCTTTGCGTGTGAGGAAAGGCGGTGCGTGACGCCTGGTTGCAAGCAAGCCAGCTGCGAAAATGACGAACTGTGCCATATGATATGTAACAACCACTCGAAAAAAAAATCTGGTGATGGCAATATTGCCTCGGTAAGTTTCTAATACCAAACGTGCAGCAACGTAAATGTCAGGAAAACTTCGAGGTACCCGCACGGCAAAGGACAAAGTGGTTTTGCCGCCTTAACCACTGAGACTTCCTCCCTGCCAACCCGTTACCGCGTTTACCGGATTCACCGGTTCTAGCACAACAAATAGGGGTGTTTTGAAATAAATATAAAGTCGACTTACCTTGCCGACAGCAGTGATCGTGCTGCACGGCAGAGCTTTCGCGCCTGCACTAAACAGCTGCGATCCCTCGGTTACGCATGGGCACAGTGCGCAGCAATCATTGAGAGAAAAGCAGCCACTGCAGCAATTGCTGTGATCTATTTCCTGCCATAAGATCTCATTACCGTGTTTACAGTATCGACAAAACACTCGCACGCACCATATACGTGATTACAAGTGGACGAGGGAAGTCTGTTTGCCTTTCTGATTACCTCTATCGTGCTGTTTGGGAGAACTTTCACGCCCCACTGCTCCACCCATTCACTCACAAAAACGTTGTTACCCTGCATGAATTTGTAAGCCTTTAGTCGCTCGCATGACACGTAACTTGTCGCGTGAACAAAGTAGTCCTTTATGTCAGTGAAGTCAACCCGCTGTAGCAGTTCAGCATCGCATCGCAGTTCAGTTCGAGTGATTCTTCACTGCCGTACAGGCCCCGCGGGGTCGCCTGCGCAAGCCAACGATTGGTGTGTAGGGACACCACGGACCAGAGTCAACGAGGGGGAGGGGTTTGACCCCCTCACAAGCCTAGCCGTGCGTGGCTTTGCCATGTGTGGCGAAAAGGGAATCCTGGGGGCTGAACCAATGCTTGGTGATTGGACCTTTAAGGCTCTCCAGCGGCGGCAACACACTCCTTTATCCCCGGCTTCATGTAGACCGCACCCCCGGATTGACCTGCCTGGGGGTAATCAGCAGTCGCCTTTTTCTGTCTCCCCCTCACATCTTCCTCTTTTCTTTTTCTTTAAATCTTTGCGGTCCTCTACTCTCTTTCATTGACTTCTGTGTTTCCTGGCGGCAAGCGTTAACCCTGTGTGGCCATCCCCAGTCGAAAAATTTACCAGGCCGTGTCTGGTGTGTTTTTTCCTGTTCACACCAGAGCGGGAATTCAGACACGGTTCTGGCGTATACGGTTGGTCTGGTGTATACGCCATTTTCTGGTGTGACAGACTGGTGTTGTTTGGTAAGAACTGGGCTGGTGTGTTTTTGCATGATGGGCTCTCGTGTATTTCTTTTCTTTACGTAATTAAATGCATTGGGGATGTAAACATGCACTTTTACGTGCGCATGAGCAAAAATAGCAGTCTTGAACAGTAGTGTAGGACTGAAAAAGACTTCTCTGTTTACTTTTTTATTTTTCCGTCTCAGCTTGATCTTTTTCGTTGGCCGGCGTTGCTTCTTTTTCCACAAGGCTTCAGGCAGCACTGCAGGCTATGGAAAAGACGAACAATTCATTACAACATTGCCTAATTTGATAAATGAAGTTAAATATGTTTTTTGCAGATTTTTGCTCTTGCTTTCTGAAAAAGAACTTAACAGTGTGCGAGTATGCAAACTTTGAACATTTTTCGTATAGAACTTGCTAGTCGAATATTTTCCACTGAAAGCTTTACTATCAGAACTTTCAAAGACAACAGTCAATCCTCACTTGAATGTGGCCCCTTCAGTTCTTTTCTTTAATTGCTTTACCTCCCTACAACCTCACTTTGCGCCAAAGCTGCTTTCCTAGCAAAGGTAGCAAATGCATTTATTCGAGAAAAGGCTGGTTCCAACACGGAGATGCACTGTGCCGTTACAGCCACCCCTTCATTTTTAATAATATGCTTCATCACTTCATGGGCTACGCTACGGGCATAATCGGATTGACCCACGAAAGCGCTGGTTCAAACCTGTATGGTAGGGGTGGAAGCTTTATTGTATCAGACCATAAGGTCCAAAAAAATTTTACAAACCTTCTCACTATGTGAAATTTCAGGTCTTTTTATACACAGACATCTGCACGGCAGTTCAGCAACTCCAAATTCGAAAGGAGCACGCCCTTGTCTAGCAGAGAAGGGCCTCCACAAAAGTTGATGGAGGGAGGGGGGAGGAACCTTTTACGTGTAAACTGCTGTCGTCACCATATTGGTTGCACCAAATATGACAAATAAATACAATCCAGTCTGCAATGCCTCGTCTTTGACAAAACAAGAGAGCGCCTTCCCTCCAGATTTTCACTCACCTGGCCACAAAAGCAATGCCATATTTTTATCCCATAATAATATGCTTAGAAATGTTTAGCAACTTTTCTTCACCTCAAAGTGTTAAACGTATTCCACAAATGTTCATTATTATTTGGTTCACTCTTGCACTTCAGTATTAAAATTCATTTTGCACACAAAATTTTGCTATTCGCACAGCTCTAAAAAATAAAGACCACAAATTTATTTCTGTTCACTAAGAAACGCCTATTGCTGAACTACGGCAGCTGATTATCGGCTCACTAAGGAAGCACTAGTAGTAAATATACATTTGGAAAGAGTTTTATGTGCTTCTGCAACAGTCTAACCAACTGAGTGAGTGAGTAAAAACTTTATTGTACATGTTCAGCGTCATTGAGCGGGGTGGGGCTACAAGCACCCCGGCCTAGGTGACGGCCTCGAGTCCTTGGACCCGGGCGGCATCCTGGGCTTGCCGGACGGCCCACAGTTGATCGGCAAGGTCGTGGCTGAGGAGAGCCGCCTCCCATCGCGCCTCGCGGTTCGAGACTGCCATGTCTACCGGGTTGGTAGGGGACTCCTGCGCGTTACCGGTACACTTCTACAGCATGTGCTGCAGCGGCACACTGGCTCCGCACGCCTGACATGCGTCGGACGTATAAATGCCTGGGTAGCAGAGGCGAAAGATCACCGGATTCGGGTACGTGTGTGTCTGTAGTTGTCTCCAGGCAACCTGCTGTTTCTTGTTCAGTTTGGCGTGGGGTGGTGGATATTTACAACTGAAGAACTCCTTCTTAACAGTAGGACTTTCGATCATACAAACCGTGAACAAGGGAAGGCTCACACAATATGAAACAGCAACGGCTGAAATATCAGTACAATCATGGATCACAGTTCAGGCTTTTCTTCTGCAGACCACTACAGACAATGAAGAACATGCAACAGATAGATGCCACCTAAGTTTTAAAAATACCTAATTATTTCTTTATGCCATTATTCACAAAAGCAAAGAAGCGATGCCTTTCAGCATTTCCCCCATCAGACATGTACAGCCGTCAGCCGCTTTAACTTGAACGCTCCGATGCGTGGTTTCGGCTCGCTTGAACGAGATCAGCGCCACCAAGCGTTCAACACTATATACTTCCTGTAGTTAACAACAGATTTAGCGCACGTTGGTTTCACTAGTCAATTTCTGTTTCTAGTTTGCCCGACCGAAGGGTTGAATGCACTCACTTCGCATCTCGTTTTAGCCACGTTCCGCTCGTGGCTACGTTATCGCGCGCGCGCATGGCGTTCCTTGTTTTGTGCTTATCTCGACAATGAGCCATTGCGTGCGGCAGCTTACCCAAGTCCGAGCGAGTTTGAATTCGCAGCAAGGAATCACATGTATAAATAGCAGAGCAAACGCACGTTCATGGCGTTTGTAAAAGTTGCAAAATAAACAAATCTCAAATGTGGTGGCGTTGTTCAAGTTGTGATTCAATAACTTTCAGACAGTGCCAATAGAACTGTTCTCGCAATTTAGAGTGTGCCTTTCTGTTCGGTTCATGCTGCACGGAAGATGTCGTATGGAGTGCGATGTTTTCGCGCGTTTTCAGCTAGAAAAGCGCGTGGATACAACGCCAACAAAGCGATTTTCGTACATAGTTACCGCATAAAAGCTGAAACTGCCATCTTATAATCAAATCGTAGTAGGCACGCTAAAGCTGAGGTAGTGTTGCCCACTCAAATGTTTTGCTCCAATACCACATCTTCCGTGCAGCGCAAACTGAGCAAGAAGGCACGCTATAAATTGCGAGAGCAGTTCGATTCACGCTGTCTGAAAAGGACTGAATCAGAACATCAACAATGCTACTAAATTTCAGATTTATTGTGCAAGTTTTACAAACGCCTTGAGCGTGCGTTTACTCTGCTTTTAAAATGTGTGATTCTTTTTTACCAGCAGCTGCCTATTAAAACACGAAAGGTGCGTAAACGGTCCTACGTAATGATTCTTTGTCAAGAAAGGAATGAAAAAAAAATGCCATGAGTTTCCATGAGTGCACGCGATAACGTAGCCACGAGCAAAACGTGGCGAAGACGGGATGCGATGTGAATGCATTCGGCCCGCCGGTCAGGCAGTCTGGAACTAGAAATTTGCTAGTGAAACCAAGGCGTGCTACATTTACCCCTAACTGTAGCAAGCATATCATTTTCAACGCTTGGTGGCGCTGACCACAGTCCAAGCATAATTATAAGGCAGCGGTTGAAATCTTCGTAGCACTTATTTTATGGTACGGCTTTTTCGGGGGCCAGTCACCACGTATTTATTAGTTAGTGCGGGTGTGTGTGTTTGAAATTTTTTTGCTTTTTTTTGCCACCCCGTGGGGGAGGTGCGCGTACATTGAACACACAAATTTTTGAGGTAGAGTTTAGACTTTCCCTTTTTTTCGTAGGGCAGGGCTTGAGTTTAGTAATTATCGAGTATAGGGAAAATTGGTGTCAGAAAGACATGGCCAAAAAGACTGTAAAGTGTTCAGTATGTAGAGTAGGTTTAAAAGTGGACCCAAGTGTAGAAGCGGATGGAAAAGAGGCTAACGCGAAGTGTAGACAATGTGAGGTCGAGGAAAAAATGAAGAAAATGATGGTTTCCCAGAGTGAACTGCTGATGAGAATCACCGAGCTCGAGACAGCGTTGGCGACCGAGCAAGAGAAAATGAGGGCAATGGGAGAAATACTGAAGTCCACCGAGGAAGCACTAGTGAAGCTGAACCAAGAAGCAGCCTACGGAGAGAACAGTAGGGAACCGGCAACCAGAAAGGCGGAGAAAGAAGAGCAAGCAAGTTTGGAAAAAACAGGTTCAGCCGGTACAATTGTCGCAAGCCTCAGCTTCAGCAAGGTAGTGGGGGGGCTAGGAGGGGACAAAGCAGCTGCCATCACAGGTGCAAGAAGCCCCCAGGTGCAAGACGCTCCAGCTGAAAAGTCACGGCATCTGATAATTGCCGGGGACTCGAATTTAAATCGATGCACAGAAGCCATCAAAGAGAGGGTAAGAGGGGACTAGAGTGTTGCAGTAGGGGCGTTCCCAGGAAGCAAGCTGAAAGCAGTCATGAGACAACCTAGCGCAAAACTCAAAACTGCAGCTGATAGACAAAACCTCGTGATAATTTTAGGTGGTTCAAACGATGTCTTAAATGAAGATACTGCAGGACTAGCAACTACATTGACGAAAGGCGTCGATGACATGCGCGCCACTTCCCCTCAGGTACAGGTAATGATATGCACGATACCGGAGGTATCGGTGCGTGATAGCAACCTGCAAAGAGCGGTTGTCAACGCAAACCAAGAGATATGGCGAATGAGTTGAGAGAAAGGCTTTGAGGTGGTGGAAATAAACAGAGAGGTGCATAGGTGGGGTGGTTTTCAACGAGACAGAATTCACTTCAATGGGCGGCTAGGTCATGAGGTGGGTTGGTGACTTGCAGGACGTGCAGTAGCTTTTTTGGGGAGCAAGCGGGCCCTTAGATATGCAGGATAGCTAGTAACGAGGAAAATAACCAGGAAGACTCTTTGACAGGTGGTATGGACAGATACGATTCCAAAGTGGCACCAGTATTTAAGTTAGGTAGAGTCAGGGGCGAAAATAGACGTAGCCGCGAGCCCCGAGCCAATTAAGACATAGGATATATTAACGTGCAGGGTAGTAGGAAAGGGCTGAAGTGGGAAGAGATAGAAGAACAGCTAAGGGAAGAGAGGCTGATCGTATACGGTCTTGTACAAACACATCTCAGGGACATGGAACAACCTCCGAACAATCCGGACTACGCGGGAGAATATTGCAATAGAACAGAAGGCAGCACCAAGGGGGCGGTATCGGGGCATTCATTCATAAAAGTACACACTGGCAAAGGGTTAAGCAGGAGTGTAAGGAACATTTATGGCTAAAAGGGAAAGTGGCAGGTCAAATGACCCTCCTTGGTTTCGTGTACTTGTGGACGGGAGCAAAGACCAGAGAGGAAAACCAGGCAATGGTAGAGTGTATATTAAAGGACATTCAGGAGTTATGAAGAGAGTGCGAGATAATTATACTAGGAGACCTGAATGCGCACATAGAAGATTTAAATGGTTATACCGACCCGACAGGCTGAATGATCATGGATATGTGTGGAAGGCTTGATTTGATCATTTGCTACAGTACCGAGAAGTGTGAAGGGCAAATAACATGGGAGGTAGGAAGGCTGCCGTCGACAATAGATTATGCACTGATGTCACATAGGATGTATAATAAGCTCAGGGGAATGCACAAAGATGAAGCTGGCTCCAGAAGTCTGGGTAGTGATCACAAACGTATCAAGCTAAGTTTTGGAAGAGCAGTGAAATTGGGTAGGAGACAAGGGGAGCAACAACAGAAAAATTTTTATCCAGAAAGGCAAATTGAGAAAGTAATCACGGAGGATAATGAAACAGTGTGGAAATACACGAATCTAATAAGACTGTTTGAGCTACAGCTTGCTAAGACGCGTGGCAAGTCACCCCGGTAAAGAAGACACAAACCCAAAAGTTGGTGGGATGAGGAAGTTAAGAGAGCCATAGCAAAACGTCAGGAAGCCTCTAGGGAACACAGACATGCTACGCAGCAGGGTGAGCCAACAGATGATGTTGAAAGAAAATGGGAAACCTTTCTGAGCTGTAGAAGGAATGCATTCCTTCTGATCAATGAAACGATTAGAAGAAAGCGAGCTCAGTGGCTGGCAGAAGTACGTAAAAAGATAGAAAGGCAGCTGCGAAATGGTGCAACCATCTAAACTCCTTAAAAATGAGACGAGCCTAGAGCAGAGGTTTATAACTACAGCCCAAGGTGCTAGGCTAGAAGGGGACAAAGCTACTGAATATATAAGAACAAGGGGGACAGAAAAATTTCAACAAATAAGTGCTTTAAGCACCACAATAGGCAAGGATGAATCAAGTGGTGCAATGGCTCAATTTTCACAACGAGAGTGGGAAAGGACTGAGAAAAAGGTTCCTAGAAGTACATCAACAGGCCCAGATGGTATTGCAATTATGCTGATAAGGACATTAGGTTCGAAGTGTAAGCAGGCTTTGATAGAGGCAGTGAGCAAACTAATAATGGATGGTGAAGTTCCCGATGGATAGAAACTTAGCAGGATGAGAATGATCTATAAAGGAAAGGGGGACAAAGATGATATAAACAACTACTGTCCTATAACAGTGACATCAGTGGTCTACAGGCTGGCGATGCAGATTATAAAAGAAAGACTGTAGGCATGGATAGAGGATCAGGGGCTGCTGTGGGAACTGCAGAATGGGTTTCGGAAACACAGGAGGTTGTAGGACCACCTCTTCTCACTGACGCAGTGCATCGAAATAGCAGAAAAGGAACACAGGCCCCTGTGGCTAGTATTTTCGGATATCAAGGAAGCGTACGATAGCGTGGTTCAAGAGGAATTGTGGGGAATACTGGACACACTAGGCGTGAAACATGTAGTCACTTATCTTCTAAAGGATATCTCGAAAGGTAACAAGGTAGTTATAAAATGGGGAAAACAGGTATTCAAGCCTACAGAGGTAATACCGGGGCTTAGGCAGGGGTGTCCCCAGTCACTGTTATTATTCATGATGTACCAACAAGGATTAGAGGCCAAATTAGAGGGAAGTGGACTGGGCTTCAACCTCTTTTTAGTCAAACAAGGAAAACTCATTCATCAGGCACTACCAGCATTAATGTACGGAGAAGATATAGTGCTAATGGCCGACAACAAGGAACATCTGCAGAGATTGATGGACATCTTAGGTAATGAGGGAGATAGGTTAGATTTTAGATTAAGTAAGGAAAAATCAGCAGTCATGATTTTCAATGATAAAAAAGGTAGTGAGCTTAAAACACAGGAGGTCACGCTAGAGATAACAGATAAATACAAATATCTGGGCGTATGAATAAGCAATGGGACCGAGTACCTAAGAGAACACGAACTATACGTGACGCCTAAAGGTAACAGGAATGCAGCAGTAATAAAAAATAGGGCACTGTGGAAATACAACAGGCATGTTGTTGTGAGAGGGATATGGAGAGTGGTCATGGTTCCAGGTCAGACGTTCGGCAATACGGTCTTGTGCATGAGATTAGGTAGGCTTGCTTTAGGAGCTCACGGGAATATACCAAATCAGGAAGTACAAGATGATGTGGGTTGGACATCATTTGAGGGCAGGGAAGCTAGCAGCAAGATAAAATTTGAGAAGTGATTGAGAGAAATGGGCGAGGAGCTTTGGGCTAGGAAAGTTTTCAGCTACTCGTACATGAAGAATGTCGATACAAAATGACGGAAGGGAACCAGGAAGTTTACTGGTAAATACTTAGAAAACAGCAGGTGGCCAAACCTAAAAGACCTATCGGTTAAGAAGAAAGTGAAAGAAACGGAGATTGACATGTGGAGAATCGGCATAATTAGGTCCGCACTCGAGGTCTATAGAACTTTTAAGCAGGAAATTGCCAAGGAAAGGATCTATGATAAAACTCGGGGTAGTTCTCTACTGTTTGAGGCCAGGACGGGAGTGTTGCGAACCAAGACATATCGGGCCAAATACGAAAGGGTAGACACAGTATGCAGTGTGTGTGGAGAGGAAGAAGAAACTGCCGAACACTTGATAATGTTCTGTAAAGTGCTTCACCCTATAGTTCAGGATGATGACGCAGAGTTTTTTGAAGCACAGGGGTTTAGGGACACGGAGAGCAAAAAAGACTTTAAGTGAATAGACTTAACTAGAAGGACGTTATCTGATTGGTGGCCAAAGTCAAGGCACAAGTGAAAATTAAACACTTCACTGCAAAATACGAATCCACAACCTCACTAGTTAAAGGAAAAAAATAAAGCTAATGATTAGTTCACCAAGTATTACGGCTAGGTGGCGTTAGCCGCCGCCTGATCTAAACGGTACAGCCACATCCATCCATCCATCCATCCATCAAACAAGCTGAGGCCGTGCGTAGGAGCATTCAAGGTAAAGATACTGATGGCTGTACAGCATCAGCTTTACTCCACTAAATGCGACCTGCTTCGACTGATGCTGACACTGCCAAGTGTTCGACACGGTCTATTTACTGTAACAAATAGTAGCAGAAATGCGGGTCGATTTCTCCCGTAAATTTCCAGTTCACTTCTGCCTAACTGGTAGGTCGAAAAAACACTTGATATGTTCGTTTTTTCCACATTTCGCTTGTGGATACTTTTACGCAAGCCCATTAAATTTGTTGCCAACGCTTATCTCAGCAAAGACCTATTGTGTGGGACAACTCACGCTCATATCTAGGTTGAAATAGAAGCTGCTGCTAAAAAAAGTAAAGTATTGAGAAAATTGAGGAAACTCAATCTCATAGCGCTTGTTAATATTCTAGTATAAATAAATCTGAAATGTGGTGAGCAAGCAGTTGATCTTCTATACGAATATATCACTTTGTTCAAGCAGCAACTGCAATTTCGAAAATAAATCGTGTGTTAGCTGTCACACACAATGGTTCATTGCTGAGATAAGAATGTGACAACAAGTTTTATGGGTGTGTGTGGAACATGAGCGAAACATGGCAAAAATGAACTTGCCAAGTGAGTGCATCAAACCCACCGGTCAGGCAGACATGAAACAAAAATTTACTATTCAAAACAACTCTCGCTTCATATATACTATAAGGTGAGGCGAACATTCAGAGCCCAATACTTGGCAGCACTGGCAACAGTCAAAGTGAGGTAATGAGCTGCGTCGAAGCATTCAAGTTAAGTGTGCCGATAGCTGGAAATTCTGTGCCTGAAAATATAACTTGCAGCTGTGCACTGTAGTCGCCAAACTGGAAACAGCTTATAAAATGCATGCATGACAAAACATACGCTCCACTGAAATCAGCAAGCTTCCTTACTAACCTCTCTATGCTTCTCCTTGTGGAGGCAATGCTTGTTGTGCAGGCTTCTGGCCGCCTTCTGCCGGAATCCAATTCCAACAGTTTCTGGGAAGCTTCTATGCGTGCCGTACCGGCCTCTGTCCACCTCATTGTGATGATAGACCACTTGACAAAATGGAAGTCTTTGGAACTCTCATCAGCCGACTCGAGGCGGCCCTTGAGGGCATCACACCATTAGCTAGTTGAACCGCGCAGACACAAACGAAAAATTGTTTCATAATAATTCAGCAAACCAGCATTGAATACTTCACCCCAATGACTGAAACGATGTTCTGAGTTTCATAAGCTCTGAATTACACTTTGAACGGAAATGCATGCAGTACAATTGCACTGATTTATCCTTAAGAGGAAAGTAAGAAATAAACTTTAGAGCTGTAAAACAGGCCAAACAAAAAAGACGCTGTGCTGAACCACACAAAATTTAGTTTCAATTCATGCACTTCAAAAAAAAGTGCAACGCTTGCTGGTGAATTCATCTAGATGAGATAAGTAGCAACAACCTCTAGAGCACCTGTAGGGTCACACCCACCTAATTAATATAGTGCCTTTATGACCAAGGCTTGGCAAATAAAGGCCTCACTTATAGCAATAACTGTCCCAGGTGAGCCAGTGTCAATGAGCGATAACACAGCCCTGTAGGCAAGCAGGACAGGTTTCGACCTTTAAGAAAGATGTGGAAATTTTTTCAGCTATATTCGTGATGGTCTGGTTAAATTGGCTGGCATGGAAGGCCACTTAAAAATGACTGCGACTGAATTCAGTTATGCCTGAGTGTGTGTAGTGAGAGGTACAGTTATTCTTACAGGAGAAAATTAGCTAGCATCTCCAGTAGCTTTGTGAACACAGCCTGCCATATGAAATGGCTGGCAGGCTTCATCCACAGAGCTGCTGCGTATGCCCACTAAATCTGTCGTTTTCAGATTGGTTCTCTTCACGACTATGCTTTTCGAGGCATGTGGCTCATTCTTCCTCTATGTCCTTAGCCTGCCTCTTTTTGGTTTCGTTCTAAAGTCTGGGGCTCCTTTAAGCCCATGGCTCCAACTCACTTTTTATATCTGCCAACAATTCCAAACAAGCCGCCACTTCTATATTTACAATGGTATGTCAGCCCCTCCTCTGTTAAGTCTTAACAGCAAAATAGAGTTGAACATGCACACACAATGTTGACTTTCAATTGTAAATGCAGTTGCGATAGGGTTTGCTTCCTCTCTGTCGCCTACCACATAATGCGGTGAGTGGTGCAATCACTAAATGAAGGAAAACGGCGATAAAGTGGTCAATGTAGCTACCGTTACAAAAATCTGAAATATTATGCATAGTCAAATGGGAGTACTTTACGGTCTCATTAAGCATGGCATATTTCATTGCCTCAAAGTGGCATGGCAGTGACGGTGATTGTCCTGATATCTTTTTTTCTTGACTGACATGCGCTAATCGTATTGTTCGGTAAAATGAGGCAATGATGATAGCATCTAAAGATGAGGCCTCCATGATCAGCGACACAAGGAGCACATAAACAAGGGTGGTGTCGACACACAGGGGAGCTTGCACATTTGAGCTGAGAACACTTCACTAGCAGACAATAACGACTAATAAACAAACACCTGAAGAAATGTTTATATTCACACGGAGCAAAATAATGTATGAGTGGCACTAAAGGAACCTAAAAGCTGGTAAGCTTCGGGCTTCACAGGTCGCATGCTTGTTTCAAACTTTTTCTGAAGCACGAGCACTGTGGTGCTGCGCATTGAAGAACATATGTCGGTTATCTAATGATGATCACATCGCGTATGCTAATGCACATCCAATGAGACGTAGGCACTATCCTAAGGCCATTTTTGCATGTGCTAGTTTGTTAAATTTTTTTTACAAACGTTATTGTTTACTAGAGGAACCTATATGGTTTATTTTTCATTTTGTACTCAGTTATGCTTAGAATGTCGCAATATTTCTTCGGTTGAAGAACATGTGATGTTATCGCTAGTTTTTATAATTGTATTTGTGTACCCAACTCCTGTTAGCCCTGACATGGGCTGCAGTTCTTAAAAATACTTCAATAATATTAATCAGTCGCTTGCACCTGCCGCGTTCACTCCATTCGGGACAAAACACGTGACTAACAATTGCGGTATTTGACAAGTCACCTGAATACTATCGTACGACCAATCCGATTGAGAAAATCTTCGCTAATCATGTTTCCATTGATTTGCACACTGCACAAAGCAGAGCATCCACTGACATGCCTCTCTCGCGTCGACGGCAGCTCGGCGTGAGCACATACTGTTGTGTAAGCAGTTTTAAAACAGCACACGCAAATCTCCGCGTTTGTCATGCGAGTGCGTTCTGAGCCAACCTCTCGTGGGCTTCTTTTACATGACGATCGCAAAGCTACACCTGCAAGTTTTGCGCACGGTATTCTATGCGCGAGTAACTTGTAGTGAGTGGTCAGCAAGAGCTCTTGAACATGTTCTAGTTGGTTTACCACGGCGTGGTTGAGCACATCGCAAGTACGGGGGAGATTTTCTTCTTAGACGAGGCTAGCGAGAAAAAGACATTAAACATACGCACACAAAACTCGGATCAGGTAATCTGGAATTACGAATATTACTTCACCTGCTGTATGCTGAAGTACGGTGTCGCAGTGGCAGCCTTTGGTCTTCTCATCGGTGCTCCCTGTAAGCACTGTTGGAGTCCCCAGGGTTGAAGTCGTCAACGTTCATGTGGCTTAATCATCGCCGCACTAAGGTGGCTGCTACAACCACACGCTCTTCACACTTACAACCTTATTAATCTTGTCAAACTGGTATATTATGTAAAAGAACTGCGTCTCAGCAACAGTTGATATGCGAGCGTTCGTTAACGCACACAACATTTTTCGAGAAGCCATGAAAAAGGAAACACGTCAGTGTTGCTAACAGAGCCGTAAAAGGGAATGTTTCACTGCTAAGAAAGGGTATATTAGCAATAAAATATTTTTATCAACTTTGCTGATTCAATTTAAAGAACCAGCACTTTAAACCGTGAATATAGCAGTAACAAGCGTAAAAACACTATCAATATTTCATTATGTTGTCAGATTTTTTGTATATTTAGTTTCGGTTTCAAACAAAACCAAAGCTAGTTAAATTTGTTATCAGTGCACTAAACATTTCCATTATTTCTTTTTTTCTGGACTCAAGACTATTTCTCTTAGGAATACATTAAGCTGGCAAGATAATGCAGGTGCCCCATTCAAATGACGCAGCGGCAGAAAAAGCAATAATGACATACGTGTCGGCCTTTTTAAATAAAACTTCAGCCTTCCACCTGATTTTCTTCTAAAAAGAAAAAAGGACGAATTTTTCAAAGCAGTCAGGTTAACGCTCCCTCAATTTGACATAAAAAAAAACTTGAAAAAAAGTTTATCACATCAGGTATTTGAACTTCCGACATACGGAGTTAAAAAGTGAGGAATGGCGTGCAATAACAGCACATGTCCTATTGTACAAGGAAATACTGCAATTTTACTGATATGGCATGGTACGTGTGTGCGCGTATGTGTGTTTGTACGTACATGCGCAGGCGTTATTTCTTGTTGAGTCAGTACCGTGCACCTATTGAAATGATGCGCCCGTGGAGGTACTGGCCGTGTTGGCAAGTCACAATCGTCGGCACGTAGCTACTCATCAAAATTCCTCTGCGGAATTTGTGGAGCCGGAAAAAGGATCGTCTGCTAGCTTAGATGCCGCTTAGGTAAGTTCTATTTTTGAGTAACTATTGTCATCTGGCAATGTAAATTCTCACATGGGGCTTTTACGTTCGCGCTCATGTGAGGCAACTCCTTTTTTGCTGTAACTGACAGCTTTGCTTTGCGGGACGATGCAGTCAGCTGCTTTACAACTATGCATCAGCTAGGCGCCCAGCGCGAGGAGCAGGGGGGTGGGGGTGGTTGTAGTAGTGTAATAATAGAAACTCTAGTCTAAAAATGAGAATTTCGCAGCCCATATATGAAGCTTTCAATCAAATTAAACAAAAATTTATTGATATGAATGGAATAATTAATGCTCAGTGAATGCTGAGATAGGAAGAATTTTTGGCGTAGAATTTTTCTGTTTAAGCTACTCTGTGCTTTTCATGAAAAAAAAAACTAAACCAATCAGAAATCATTTTAAAGAATATTAATTTAGTTGGGCTGTGATGTTGTCTTTTTCATTCGGTGTTGCTAGTTATCGAAAATGCTTAGCATCTGAGAACGTAGTGAAAGAGTACCATTTATGCTCGCTTCCACATTCCACAACGTGTTACGTGTATGACTGCGCGCCGTCTTCACCTCGTTTGCACGTTGGATGGGCGTCATGGCCGTCACAGACGTGCAGCGACGAGCTGTTTATTCAAGTTGAAATAGGAGGTGAGTAGATATCAGTAGCACTTGTATTTGCCGTGGTTCTCTCACTGCCATGTGTGAATTGGCGGTCAGGCTTACGGCGGTGAATGAAGCGCATGTGTAAAGTAGCGGGCGCTGCGTAGTCCTAGTTGTAGTCCTTGCTCGTCTTGGTGAGATTACACATGGCGTAGTTACAGCCTCTTGTTACAAGAAAAGACCAGACATATTCGAAACGTTCTTCGGTACAGTATTTGAGCACCGAATGAATTTGGCGTTTTTTTATAATAACAATACACTGTTTTTGGGCAAAAACGTGAAATTAACTGAAATGACCCGGTTCCTAAGGACAGGCGCCCAGCCGCTGCTTGTGTATGTGGACGAGTGGTGCCCGGCCATTTATTGTTCGCTTCTGGCGGGACTGCCTGCCGCTGACGAAAAGTGCATTTCGCTAATGCGCCATGAAATTTAGGGTTGACACCAATGCTTTATTAGTTAATCCGAAATTATAATCTTGTGCGTATGGTCATACTTAAAAGGTAAAATAGATAAGAACGCTGGTGCCGAATGCGAACAAGGTATGGGTCATCTACCATCTAAATTCAGCTGCGCCTGTATTATTTCTCCTTTTACGTAATGCTTTGACGCAATAAGGTTACTCGGTATTGTTGCGTCTACTTTAGTGGAATTCTACATTTTTAAAACATGTTTTGGTAAAATTTTAGCTTCAGCGACTTCGGGATTTCATTTATCGATGATGAGATAGTTGTTATTTCAGATGTTGGCACCGTTTGAAAGTTCTGGTTAATCAATAAGTACGCAACGTTGGCGAGCAATGCTATTCTGCATGTAATGCATTTATTCAGATCTTTTATTGTGTGATCTGTCGTAAATGATCCATCTTTGCAGTATCTGGCCACTACCTCCCACATGTTTACGTCAATTGCCTCACGGCCCTCAGTTCCCAGCAGCTGCGAAGCAACTGACCAAGGCGGTGGTCATAACTGCAACGTAGCAGAGGGTGCTAAGAATCTCTGGATCCGGACAGGCCACCATTGGTAGCTGAACTTGGCAACATCTGACGCTGGAAGTTTACCTGGTGAGGCAAGTCTAGTTGTACTATTCGAGGAGCTAGATGGTGTTAAATGGGATATAATAGGGCGCAGTGAGATTAGGAGGACAGCTGAGGCCTATACAATGCTACAGAATGAGCATGCTCTTTGATATCGGGGCTTGGCGGACAGAAGAGAACTTGGAGTGGGGTTCCTAATTCAGAGAAACCTAGCTGGCAACATAGAGGAATACTAGAGAAATAATGAAATGATGGTAGGTATCGAAATAATTCTCGATCAGGGTGTTACAGGCTTACGCCTCTACATCCCGGCATGATGACGCTTCAGTTGAAAGCTTCTATGAAGATGTGGAATCGGCAATGAGTGGTAAAAACACAGTATATTATACTGATGGAAGGCTTTAACGCAAAGTAGAGAAGAAGCAGGCTGGAAACCAGGCAGTAGGAGATTATGGCATTGATACTTGAAATGCCAGAGGAGAGCTGCAAGTAAAATTTGCAGAATGCAATAGTTTACGGATTTTGAATACCTTCTACCAAAAACAAACAAACCATAAGTATACATGGAGGAGCCCTAATGGCAAAAATAAGAACGAAATAGATGTTATAATGAGTGCACCCCCAGGCATCGCGCAGGATGTGGAAGTGGTTGGCAAGGTACGATGCAGTGACCATAGAATGGTACGGTCTTCTATTCGCCTAGACTAGATGAAGGAACTACAGAAACTGATACACAAGAAGCCGATCAATGAGCTAGCACTGAGAGGGAAAGTACAGAAAATCACAGTCGCTTCAGAGCAAATATACGGCTCTTATTGAGGAAACCAACCTTCGCGTAGATACGGTGAATGATAATCGGACGAGTATCATTACGGAGTCTGCAGTGGAAGTTGGGGGCACGGTAGTTAGACAGGACACAAGCAAGCTTTCCCAAAAAACGAAGAATCTCTTTAAGAAGCATCAAAGCATGAAAGTCTCAAGTACAACAGACAAAATAGAGCTGGCAGAGCTTTTGAAGTTGATTAATAAGCATAAAAAATTCGATGTAACAAGGTATAACATGGAGAGAATTGGCTCTAAAATTGGAGGAAGCGTCAAAGCAGTGAAGAGGAAACTTGGGATACGCTAAAATTGGATGTATGCACTAAGGAAAAAAGAAGACAAAACACCTACCAATATAGATAGGATAGTTAAAATAGCAAAGTGTTTTTACAGAGATCTGTACAGTAACCGGGACAACCCCGACCCTAATAATATAAGAACTAGCAGTAACCAAGATGACACCCCAACAGTCATGATAGAAGTCGGAAAAGCCTTAGAGAGCATGCAAAAAGGCAAAGCTGCTGGTGAGGATCAGGTAGCATCAGATCTGCTAAAAGATGGAGGATAGATTGTGTTTGAACAACTCACCACCCTGCTTATCAGGAGTCTCCTGACGCGAAGAGTACAAGAATCTTGGAAGAATGCTAACATCATCTTAAGATATAACGAAAGAGATGGCAAGGATTTGAAGAATCATAGGCCCATCAGCATGCTCTCCGTAGTATACAAGCTTTTACAAAGGTAACTGGTAAGAGAGTTAAGCAAACATTAGAATTCAATCAACCAAAGGAACAAACACAATTTCGAACAGTGTAGTCAACAATCGACTACTTTCATACTACCAATCAGGTAATAGAGAAATGTTCAAAATACAGCCAACCACTTTACATAGTTTTCATTGATTACGAGAAGGCGCTTGATTCAGTAGAAATATCAGCAGTCATGCAGATACTACGGAATCAGGTCGTCGATGAAGCATATATAAAGGTCTTGAAAGAAATATACAGGAGATCAACTGCTACCATAGTGCTTCATAAAGAAAGCCACAGAACACCAATCAAGAAGGGTGTAAGGCAGGGTACACAATCTCTCCAATGCTATTAACCACGTGTTTACAGGAGGTCTTCAGAAGTCTTCAATGAGAACTGTTAGGCATAAAAGACAATGGAGAGTACCTTAATAACCTGCGCTTCGCCGCCAATGACATTGCATTGCTGATGAACTCAGGGGGCGAATGGAAACTCATAATTACGGACAAGGAGAGCAGAAAAGTTGGTCTTAAAATTATTCTGCAGAAAACGAAAGTAATGTACAACAACCTCAAAAGAGAACATCGTTTCGAGATATGTAATAGTGCACTTGAAGTTGTAAAAGATTGATTGATTGATTTGGGGGTTTAACGTCCCAAAGCCACCATATGATTATGAGAGACGCCGTGAGGAGGGCTCCGGAAATTTTGACCACCTGGGGTTCTTTAACGTGCGCCCAAATCTGAGAACACGGGCCTACATCATTTCCGCCTCCATCGGAAATGAAGCCGCCGCAGCCGGGAATCGAACCCGCGACCTGCGGGTCAGCAGCCGAGTACCTAGCCACTAGACCACCGCGGCGGGGCGAAGTTGTAAAAGACTATGTCTACCTAGGACAGGCAATAAACGCGGAGCCGAACTACGAGACTGGAGTAACTAGAAAATTCAGAATGAGGTGAAGCACAGTTGGAAAGTATCTCAATTTATGACAGGTAGATGGCCACTATCCCTCGAAGGGAAGGTATATTACAGCTGCATCTTGCCGGTTCTTAGCTACAGAGCAAAAATCTGGAGACTTACAAAGAGGGTTCAGTTTAAACTGAGAACGACGCAGTGAGCAATGAAAAGAAAAATGGTCGGTGTAACCTTAAAACACAAAACAATGAAGCGTGGCTTAGGGATCAAAGAGGGGTTAAGGATATCATAGTTGAAACAAAAAAGAAGAAATGGACATGGGCCGGGCATGTAGCACGGTAAACAGCATAACCGCTGGTCATTAAGGGTAACTAACTGGATTCCCAGAGAAGGCAAGTGGGTTATGGGGAGACAGAAGGCTAGGTGGGCAGATGATATTAAGAAGTTTGCACGTATAAATTGGCAGCAGAAAGCACAGGGCACAGCTAACAGGGAGAACATGGGAGAGGCCTTTGTCCTGCAGTGGATGTAGTCAGGTTGATGATGATGATGATCTATCATCAGCTAAATGTATTATTAGTTTCATATATCTGTTCTCTTTTTGTGCAGTGGCGCTCGTCAGACTATTTTTAAATTACACAAAAACACATATTAATCAAGTTGTACAACTGAATCATCAGGAAATTGACACCAAAGATACTGTTTACAGAAATAATCGGGCCTAAATACTTACTGGGTTTTGCGAATTCTATTCAAGATTTTCTACAACGAAGGCACCCTTTTGCAGTCCAAGTACTTAGTAGTAGTATATCCATTGAATGTTTTGATGAATTGACGCTGTTTTGTTTTGGTAAGATTATCCTTCTGTTGGCACCACAAAAACTGCAAAAAGTAGACTTTTCAAAGCTTCTAAACATGTGTTACTTCTATCACCTTTCTAATTTATGTATTGCTTTTTTACAGGTCATCTATTTGTTCCTGAAGAATGTCAGTAGTGCTGAATATGGTGTGCACAAAAAGCTCCATCATATAGTACTAATGTGGTTACAAAGAAGTACTGCTTGGCTGCTGAGAACGATTTTTCATTTAAAAGCCCGCAAATGTGCTGCCGCTTCTGCTTGGTGAGCACCAACAGAAAACAAATAAATTGATTTTGCTTTGCCTTTTATTCGCAGCATTCTTATGAATTTTTGCTTGGTCAATGCTGTGATATTTTGGTTACTGTTCTTCACAAAGTGTTTCCCTAGGGCGTGAGTATTGCACATACAGAATCACTGATGTTTGTTTGAACAGTTGACCTACTAATACAATTTTTTTTTCAGTTTATATATGCTGCTCTCCTGGAAAAAAAGCCAACTTCTGCCATCTGGAGCAAGATTGAGCATTGAAACAGTTTCACTGCCACCATATTGTTACGGAGATAACAAACACACGGAAGAAAGAAATGAGTGTATTACCAATATTTACAAGTAGGTGAGAACCACCAGGGCTGCCAGCCTTTCACGCGCTCAGTCCGCTTCTTCCTTTGCGATTTGTCTACGACGATGGGGGCCATGCCCACTGCCTCGTAACATCACCCTCTGCAAAGAAAGCGCCGTCGAGGCGCCTCTAAGTCAATCAGGGCTTGCAGTATAGTACTGTTTCAGTCGTGACACATGAACAACATCAGTAGGTGATGTGGCAGAAGACGAGTGTGGTTGAACGGGAGTGATGAGGTAGTCGACGTCGGTGACCTTGCGGAGAACTTAGTAGGGCCCTGCGTATCGTGGGAGGAGCTTCTCGCACAAGCCTTCACGTCGATGCGGTGTCCAGAGTACGAAGACAGAGTCAGCAGGGTAGTCAACGTCATGGTGCCAGTCATTGTAGCGGACTTTTTGTGAGGCCTGAGAAGTAGTAAGCCTAGTGTGCGCGATTTGGCGAGCGACGCGGGCTCGAGAAGCAACGTACGAGGCAGGGGGCAATGCCCACTGCCTCGTAACACTATTCACTACCTAAATGTTGAATAATCCTATTTCCTTCTCTATCAGCTTGCCGATTTGTGGGAGCTGGGAGCCAGAGAACATGACCGATTTCATCGCTTAAAGAGTCAGCTGCATGACTACGCGGCAGGACTGCTCATTGATGAGCATAGAAATAAAATAAAGCGTTAACAACAGAAGCTATACGACAAAAATAACCTGCGTAAATGAAAGGCATTGACTACCTCAGTAATGTTTATAAATATAGAAGTACGTACATACAAGAAAGAAACAGGGACACTAAACAGTGCTTCTGCTCCAATGCTGCTTCCAGAATGCTATAAGTGAAAAAATTACTTTTTTTCTAATTCACAGAGTATATGTTCTAGAATGTGCGAGAATAAAGAGTTTTTTTATTATCTTCATTTAAAATTGCCTCATGCAGTCAAAGAAGTATTTTCTTCTTGTCTGTGCAGGTGCTGTCATCTTCACGATCATGCATAACCTATTAGTTTCCCAAAAAATGTTCCTACTGCGTGTGTTTTATTGAAAATTAGTGAAAGCAGTTCCTTAAGAGATGGCTTAATAAAGAAACGGAACTCATGGTCTCTTCCCCATTTTCCAGATGAGGCATACTCTGTTCATAAAACTGACGCAGCTGTTTCGGATGTCACAAAAGGATGGCTCGTGCTTGCTTCAGATTAAGAAGGTGCACCTATGCGAGAAGGCATGCCGCTGCGATAGACGACTTTAAGAGAAGCCCCAGCAACACTTCAGAATCACAAGCGTTTGCGAAATGGAAAAATGGCATATTGCCTTCTATATATTACGTGTAAAATAAACCTGAAGCACTAAACATATAATTGGTTTTGTTAATTCTTGTGGGGGAGGAAGGGGGCATGAAAAGTATAGAAAAACTAGCCGAGGCATCAAATTGTAGCCATACCAGGAAATGATGAGCCAGAAATTGTATTGGCCAAAATGGTTGGCTCCCATGCCAAGAGCATTCTTGGCTATTGCATGGTATTCCAACGCAGTGCCAACCATGGAGAGGGGTGTTTCCAATTATTTTCGAAACGCTGCCTTCCTTTGCTTGACCATGGTAGGTTTCTCACACTTCCCAAGCACAAATTTCCCGTGGCCTCCAATAACTTGCGAAGCATGGACAAGTTGGCCACTGATAATTTACCATGCTTGGCCCAAGGAAATTTTGCTGGTAGGGAGAGTCCTGTTTAGAAATATTTGGGGGATGAGTTCAAGTCAGCCATAAGCAAAAAATTTATTTCTTGAGTGAGCGCACACGAGCTCCACTTTTCTGTCGACTTATGGTCCTATCTACTCAACTTTATTATTATCAGTGTTATGTCGGCTTATCTTCATGCTTGCGCCTACCCACATGCTTAAGTGCATGAGAGATTATACTCCATTTAAGCACTTCTTGATGAGAGGCGTAAAATTCAGTAGTGGGTCTTTGCCTTTAGCCCACAATCTTTTTCACAGGACATTATTTTAATAAAAAAAACGCATGTCAGTTGCCTTTCAATAAAAATGCCCTTACTGAATTCCTAAAAATATCTCATATTAAAAGCTACGAGGTCAAAATGAACTACGGAGGGCACCAATTATGGTAAATATTAGCATAAAAGGAGTTACAGGAATTTCAACAGTTTCAGTATTGTTGCTTCTAAAAAAGTTGAGGTGCCATACTTGTTCGGAGTGCAGTTAACCATATTAACCATATTACAGTGGAATTGCAGATCTATATTTTCCGCAGCCACAGACCTATCATACCTTTCTTCACAACTTTCCCCGGATATTATATCACTGCAAGAAACCTGGCTTTCAACCAGCCAGAAGTTTCACCTAAAAAATTATCGGCTATTTCGATTGGAGCGACCTAGCAGAGGTGGTGGGCTTGCTGTCTTGATAGCAACTAAGTTTAGTCACAAAGCTACGATCTCTTGTCGTTGTGTGACTCCAAATTGTGAAATTTTGATAGTAGACATAATATTACCAGACGCTTCTCCCTTGTCGTTTGTAAATGCGTATTACCCAGCCGGGGTGCAAGACACGCGTAGTCTAGACGATATGTTCTCTGCCTGCAGAAAGGATATATTAATCACTGGAGACTTCAATTCACATCTGGTGGCCTGGGGTTTTAAAACAGATTTAAGCGGAAAACGATTGTGGGAATGGGCTATTGACAAGAATTTATCTTGTTTAAATTCGCAATCTGCTACTTTTGTCCGAGGTCTCTCTAAATCTGTAATTGACTTGACATTTTCAAGCTCCTCTCTAAATATATGTTCGTGGCAAACTTTAGACTGTGCTACTAACAGTGACCACTTGCCTATTAGTTTTGTACTGAACTTTCCAAGAATACATGTCGCCGAAAAGGCCCGCTCATTCCTCAACTATAGAAAATTAGAAAAAGACTTGAGGGCTACATTTGATCACCGCAAGGACATACAAGGTGACATTAGGGCTATGAGTCTGTGTGCAGTGTTAAAAAGATCAGTAAAAGACGCAACGTTTAAATTAGACTCGGCCACAAGAGGTTCTTTTAGTCCATGGTGGACTGAAGAGTGCACGAGGAGCTATAGAAAACGGAAAGCTGCATGGAAACAACTGCTGGTCAACCAATGTCCAAAAAATTGGTGTGATTATAAATTCGCAGCAGCAGACTTCAAACGCACAGTAAGTACAGCAAAAGATGGTTACAATATGAAACGACATGAGTATCTTTCTAGGGCTAAAAACAAAAAAGCGCTCTTCAGATTTTTAAGATCTCAAAAGATGTTACCACCCGCTGAAAATATTGACTCTTCTGTTCTCTCCCCCCGTGAGCTCTCTGATTTAGTAGAAAATATTGCGAAAGGGCTCCAAGATAGATTTATGTCAACTCTACCACTGCACATTGTGAACCCAATGGCAGGCGAGGATTTCGAGGAGGTTACTTTAGATGAGCTGGCAGAGATAATAAGGCACTTATCTCCTTCGGCACCTGGACCAGACGGGGTAACAAATTCAATGATAAAAGTAATATTCGAGATTTGTCCAACTGAAGTACTTAATCTGGTGAATTTTTCTTTGACAAAAGCTTGGATACCTGCGGAATGGAAGCTGTCTAAAGTGATTCCACTTCTTAAAAAGCAGGAAAAAGGATTCGTCTTGGACAATGTAAGGCCGATATCAATCACGTCAAATCTGGTTAAGCTAATTGAAAGAGTTTTGAATGCCCGGGTAATGAAATATATTAATAATAACGCAATATTAAACCCCAGTCAAATTGGTTTTAGATCCGGTTGCTCAATATGGTGTGCGCATGTTGATTTAGAGAGCCGAATACAACTGGCTCGGCGTCGGCGCCAATACTGTGCTTTAGTTACCTTAGATTTGGCTAAAGCGTACGATAGGGTTGAGCATTCAATTTTATTAAAACAGATGGCATATCACAACTTTCCCAACTACATCACTGCGTGGGTGTCGGAGTTTTTAAGAGGGAGAGAATATTACTGCTTTAAAGATGGGTACTCATCAAATAGATATAAGCAGACACGTGGCGTACCACAGGGGGCTGTCCTGTCGCCAGTTTTATTTAACATTTTCTTAAGCTCTATTCCATCAACTGAGGATATTCAGTTATATGTGTACGCGGACGATATTGCTTTCTTCGCAAGTAATACCGACCTTCAATCATTATACGAGACTCTACAGAATTATCTCAATATGATAGAAAGATGGCTTAAAAATATTCATATGACCCTGAACGTAAAGAAAAGTGTGCTCCTTGCATTCTCTTTTCTGCAGCCTATCAACATCTCGTTAATGTACAGTAATGAGCTCATTCCGCAGGCGAATTCCCTTAAATATTTGGGCATCATATATAATGACACATTAAATTGGAGAAGTCACATTGATGATGTGTATTCCAAGGCAACACGGGCCATGGGGTGGCTACGGAAGCTTGCAAACCGTAAAGCGGGTTTAAGAAGACATGTGCTAATAATGATATATAAACTTTATGTGCGGCCCATCATGGAATTCGGATGTGTACTATTTTCTGGCAGCGCAGCCTATAAAATGAGACCCCTGATACTGCTGGAAAGAGAAGCGTTGCGTTT
Organism: Rhipicephalus microplus; assembly: GCF_043290135.1. Taxonomy (NCBI): domain Eukaryota; kingdom Metazoa; phylum Arthropoda; class Arachnida; order Ixodida; family Ixodidae; genus Rhipicephalus; species Rhipicephalus microplus. The sequence continues at coordinate 207,365,796 of NC_134704.1, forward strand.
GTGTCTGGGTCTACCAAAGTTTGTTGCAAATAACGTGTTGCATATGGAAGCTCGCCTACCTTCTCTGCTAAATAGGTTTAAAATTCTTACTGTGCAAGCATTCTTAAAGATATACAGTTCACACCAAAGATTCTCATTTTACGTTTTCATTCAAGAACCGACTTTATTTTTCGAAACCCATTGGTCGCGACTACACACCCCGCAAATAGTATTTGCACAAGCGCTACTAAAGCAACTGAATGTAAAAATTAGACATATTGGTCCAATACACAACCTAAAGTCAATGCTTAGCATACAATTCGATGATATATTTCCTGATAACGCGAAACAATTGGCATATAGGTATTTAAATGACCAGTTAGCAGATTATCTAGCCCACCTAGAGATAAGCAATATCATAGCGACTGATGCATCTGTGTCAAAAGAAAAAGCTGGGGTTGGCATCTTCTCTCCTTCTTTGGACTGGTCTTTTTCGATTCGACTCCCAGATTATACCCCGGTATTCATGGCAGAATTATTGGCCATTGTTCTTGCCCTACGCAAATTACCCTCAAGCGAATCATTAGCAGTTATCATTACAGATTCGTTATCAGTTTGTAATGCACTTTCTACGGCAGTAAATTCAGAGCTGATGAATACGTTTCGGCATTTAGTACCGAAAAACGTAAAAAAACTGCATTTGCTATGGGTACCAGGTCACCGCGGATTATATTTGAACGAAATGGCGGACTCTTTAGCAGCAGTATCCCTGGGTGGGCCCACCATCCCAGTTTTGCCAGATACGGCTTACGTAACCGCGCTAAGATTCCGAAATGCTTGCCTGCAATGGGGAAAAGGTAATTTGGATAAATTTAAAGATTTCGAGCATTTGAGCTATTGCTGGAATAAACAGTGGTGTGTATCTCGCCAGTTAGAGGTCACTTATACCAGATTGCGCTGTGCAGTTCCACAACTAAATTATTACCTTAATAAAGCTCAGCTCAAGGCGTCACCGCTATGCATTTGGTGCAACGAAATTGAAACAATTGAACATTTCTTTTTATTCTGTCATCGTTATTCTTATCAGAGAAAAAGATTTTTAGTAACCCCATTACAAAAGCTCGGAATACAAGTAAATTTACCAGTAATTTTATCACTTGGCGGAACTTCATTTGGTTACTGCCACAGGGATGTATGCTCCGCTGTGTTTGATTACATCAACGCAACTAAACGATTACCATGCTAGTGAACCACTACCTTTTCAGATCTTTAGTTTATGATTCGTAGTTATGTCTTTCAAAAACAAAAGATGGTTTGACCGCTTGCTCAGCACACATTTTTGTTTTTTGGTAGTATTATTTTAAGCTACTTTTTCAGATTGGCTTCATTTTCAGTTTAGTTTCATTTAAGTATCCTGCCGCCCGGTTCTTGGCCCATCCCCCTTTGTGGGTAAGCGCCATCCATCAAAGGTCATCAGCATCAGCATCAGTGCAGTTATGTATGTTTTGATACCGCTACTTAAAGGACTTGTTTGGTTTTGATATCGAGGTCGTGGTAATATAGCGGTACAAAAACGGTGTGACATTTGTCTGAGTCATAAGGGATAGTAACAAGCACTGAGTAGATCACTGTAGGTTAACTGTATGGGTTGCATGTAAACAGTGAAGAGTGAATGGACATGTAGGTGCTCCAAGAGCAAGTTTGGTTGCACACAGACACATTGTTTGCAAATAAAGTGAGTTATTCTATCTTGATGTGATAAAGTCTATTACGGGGGTTGTCTTACGGATGTGGGCAATTTACCAAAGCTTGGAAAACGAGGCAGGTATGCCACAATACATTGAAATAGTACTGCAAGAAGCCTGACATTATGCTTTCCATAAAGTGGTGGTGCTTCAATTTGCTGCCTGGGCCAAGATGACTTCGGTATTTGTTTGTCAAGGGCCTAGCATACACTCGAAGGCAACAAATACTTCGAACTGAAACCAAAATTTATACGTGTTACCTGCATTTTCCTCGTTAATTGTGATCGTTAACAATAAATGCCAAGAAACTAAATAGTATTGACACCAATGTTAGAAAAGCTAAATATTTGTTAACGTACTCTAAGTAAACTCACTGAAAATGATTGAGTCACGAGTCTGAGAGCAACCGGCTGAGTAATATTTTGGCGAGTGTTAGTGAGTCTGGTTGAGAAAATGTTAAGGAGTGTGGTTTGGAGTGCACTCGGTTGAAGAAAAATTTTGTCCAAGCTCTAAAAAAGTATTTCTTGAAGTCACGAAAAGACATCACCCCCGAACACACAACACTGATGCGGTCTTCCTATCAGAACACATCCTACTGAAGCATGTCCCACCAGAACACGCCAGTCTGGGTCACCGTTCCCACCAGGACACACCACGCTGGGTCAACTATCACACCAGAACACATCCTACCAGAGCACATCCTACCAGCACCCGCAAGAGTGGGTCAGTCTTCCCACCAGAACCTAGCACACCAGGCTGGTGTATACGCCACAGGACACCAGTGTGTTCCGGTGTATCCACAAGAACACACCAGACAAACTCTGGTAGGATTTTCAACTGGGATCCTACCTTGGATTCACCATATTCGGTTATAGTGGTGGCATACAGCTGGCGTCTGCCGGGCCTGTGCTTGCAGACCCTGCAGCGTGCCCTTGTAGGGCTCTATGGTGGGTGACTGGCGTTGCTGCCCAAAATAAACATTACATATGGCAAGTTCTTCCCCCGCTCCCTGATTTCCCTCAGAAAAGATGACGCACCAATCAAGTCTTTCAGTTTTTTTGCCACCAGAGAGTACCTTTTCTCTGATTACACGTCATCCACGCTGACACAACCGGTAAACCAGTGCAAAGACTTTAACCTTTTCTAGTTTCGAAGTCTTTGACGCAAATGTTTGGCCCAGGATATCAAAAACACATCGAGAATGGCAAGTGTTGACCTCGCGTTAGAGCTCCATGCCTAATCAAGTGAAATTTGGAGACACCAAATTAACCCTACACTTAACCAAGAACACCACCCGTGACGTTGTATCAGATGCTCACCTGTTAGGGCTGACGGAGGCTGAACTCCTGAAGGGTTTCAGCGAACAGAATGCCATCAGAGTCAAACGAATTAGGATGAGGCGTGATGGTAAAGAAGTCCAGACTAAGCACCTGATACTTACTTCCAAATCAAGTGTACTGCCCGACTCCATCGAGGCTGGGTATTTCAGGCTTCGAGTGAGGCCATATTTACCAAACCCTCTCCGATGTTTCAAACGCCAGTGGTTCAGCCACAGTTCACAAAACTGCGGAGGCCGCCTATCTTGTGCGAAATGCAGTGCTGAAGAACACACATCTGATTCCTGTGAAAACTCTCTTCACTGTACGAACTGTAATGGGGAGCATGCCGCATACTCACAGTCATGCCCATTCTGGAAAAAAGAAAAAAATGCTGCCATATCCACGAAGTGAATGATGATGAGTGGGCGAAGCTCCGGCGGTAAACCTGGTAAACGATGAATCCTCCGTACTTTTTGCCCACTCGATTTTATTACAACGCTCTCCGTAGCGAACGTCGCCGCAAAAAATCGAACGATCGCCTTCCACCAATGACACTCGCTATATGTGACATCATTCCTATTTTATAACATCTCGCATCTTTCATCATCAACTACAAGTAGTACCGCCGTCTAGTTTATAACATCTTGCATCATTTCATCATCAGCTACAAGTACCGCCATCTAGTGAACACTGCAAGAACTAAACGGGAGGTGGCTACGCACAGGGGACGCACAGCCCACGCCTTAAGGAGCTTCGCCCCTAAAAGGAAATAGTCACAATTAAAGCAAAAGACACATTTCATTTAAGGAGGCACGAAGGCAGGTGTTCTACCTACCAGAAACCAGCTTTGCCGAAGTGGCGCGTCAGGGGGCAGCGCCACGATGGCCTCCGGCGGCTGTCTGGCACACGCGTAGTGAGCCGGTGGTGACGCCATCTGCCCCCTCGGTGGTTGCAACCAGTGCTGCTCCGCCATCAAAGAAGGACCCACCAACCTCCGAACCGGGGGCCGTGAAGGTCTCGTCTTTTGAGGCGAGGCCCTCAAAACAAACGCAGCTCTCGCAAGAGCGCGTTTCCAGCGCCTCGTAAAAGGCAATAAACACAACACCAATCGTGAAAGCGCAGCCAGCTCCTAACAATAGGCTCAACTCCGTAGACCAACCCAAAAAAGAAAAATCTCGAGAAGGACCCCTGGAAAGGGTCCGTGAGCTAATTTTCTATTCTTGAGCACACAGCACAAAGGACGTCTGAAATAGACACACAGATCTTACAGTGGAATGTGAGAGGACTTCTCCATAACCTCGACTATAATAGAAAACTTTTTATTAAACATACTCCAAAGGTGCTGTGTCTTCAAGAAACACATCTCAGGTCCACACAAACAAAATTCTAAAGCCATATATCATCTTCCGCATAGACCGTGACGACGCTGCCGCATCGTCGGGTAGTGTCGCTATAATATTTGATAAGTGTGTTGCGTGTTAGGAAATAAACATCTGAACTTCTCTTGAGGCAGTTGCTGTCCGAGCAGTGCTGTTCGGGAAGCTACTAACAAGTGCTTCTATTTACGATCCTCCGCGCTATCAACTTTCGAAGACGCACTTTCAAATCTTCATTGATGATCTTCCTCTGCCATGTATAGTCGTTAGCTACCAAAATGCGCATAATAACCTATAGGGCAACTCCTGCTTGGATGCGCGAAGACGCCTAATAAAACACTTTGTTTTCGTGAGGTGCATGTTTACTTACCAAAAACAAACCAACATATTGTAGCGATGCTGACGCCGACAGGTTAAAAAAAGAAGCGTCTTTATTAGGGCGAACTTGTGCCCACGATTCTAAAAACTATGGTCGTCAAGTTCGAGTAGCCGAGTGGCACAGATCTGACTAACTTCCTCTTTCTCGTTGTTGAACGTCCGAACGCGTGGCGCATGCCAGCCGAGCCGGGTCTTGCTGGTGCTGGTGACGATGATTGTGGCGGGCTACTTGAATGTGGCGAACCTGTCGCAGCATTGCCCCCCTCCTCAGACGCATCGTCCCGATGCTTAAGACAGTGAAAAGATACACGCTCACTCTCACTCGTTTTTCGACGATCTGTCATGATAGGGCTTCATGCGGACTACGTGGACCACTTCCGTGGGATTGCGGCGTCTTGAACTCACGTGTCCAGCGGACCTAACTTCATAAGTGACGTTGCTGATACGGTTGAGTACTTTATAAGGGCCGAAGTATCGGCAAAGAAGCTTTTCAGAGAGTCCGCGGCGGCGCACTGGTATCCATATCCACACTTTGTCACCGGGATGATAAAGTGTGTCACTGCGTCGCTTGTTGTAGCGACTAGAATCGACGTGCTGTTGGTGGCGTATTCGGTATCTTGCCATTTGCCGTGCTTCTTCGGCTCTTTGCAAGAAGTCACCTAAGTCAGGTGGATAGCTGCTTTCGTCCTGTAGTGGTAACATGGCATCCAGCGGGGTGGTCACTCTTCGGCCGAATACTAGTTCGAAAGGGGCAACGTGGGTTGTTTCTTGAACGGCTGTATTATATGCGAATGTTACGTAGGGTAATATTTCGTCCCACTGTTTATGTTCAACATCAACATACATTGATAGCATGTCGGTCAGAGTTCTGTTGAGGCGTTCGGTTAAGCCATTTGACTGAGGGTGATACGCCGTTGTTCTTCTGTGATCGGTATTTGTCATGCGCATCAGGCATTGCATTAGGTCTGCAGTAAATGCGGTGCCCCGATCCGTAATAACGACGATTGGCGCACCATGTCTGAGCACTACGTTGTTCACAAAGAACTTGGCGACTTCGGCAGCTGTCGCACTGTATAGAGAGTCAGTTTCAGCATAACGGGTGAGATAGTCTGTGGCTACGACTATCCATTTCTTGCCTGCACGCGATGTCGGCAAAGGTCCTAGGAAGTCCATGCCGACTTGTTGGAATGGGGCATCTGGAGGGTCTATTGGCTGGAAAAGGCCGGCTGGTTTTACGGGTGGAGTTTTGCGCCGTTGACATTGACAAGTTTTCACGTAGCGCTGCACTGATGCGAGCAACTTAGGCCAATAGTATTTCAGGCGAATCCTGGCAAATGTTCGGCTCACACCCATGTGTCCAGATGTTGGCTCGTCGTGGCATGCGTGCAGAATTTCCTCTCGCATGGCTGTGGGCACGACTAGTAAAAACGTTTCACCATTAGGTTCGAAGTTCCTCCTGTAAAGGACACTTCTTCGAAGGCAGAACGCGGAGAGCCCTCTGGAGAATATGCGAGGGACTTGAACGTCGAGACCCTGCAGGTGTTGTATAAGTGCCAGCAAATCCGGGTCATCTCGTTGTAGTTGAGCGATTTTGGATGTGTCGACAACGCCTAGAAACGGGAAGTCGTCCTCTTCAGGTACACTTGGATCGACGGGAGAGCGTGACAGGCAGTCGGCATCGCTGTGTTTCCTTCCCGATTTGTACACGACCGTAATATCATACTCCTGCAGCCTAAGGCTCCATCTTGCTAGTCGACCTGACGGGTCCTTGAGATTTGCCAGCCAGCATAGAGCATGGTGGTCACTGACAGCTCTGAACGGTCTACCATAAAGGTAGGGTCGAAACTTGTTTATGGCCCAGATGACTGCGAGGCACTCTTTTTCAGTTGCAGAGTAGTTTGCCTCAGCTTTTGATAGTTTGCGGCTGGCATAGGCTAACACTTTCTCTTGACCATTTTGCCACTGGACAAGGATGGCGCCGAGGCCGACATTGCTGGCATCGGTATGGACTTCTGTGTCGGCTGTCTCATCAAAATGGGCAAGTATTGGTGAACCCTGTAGTCGTTTCCTTAATTCGTCAAAAGCTTTCTGTTGTTCGCTTTCCCACGTGAAGGGCACGTCGTCTTTTGTCAGTTTTGTAAGAGGTTCCGCAATCTTTGAGAAGTTTTCCACAAATCGTCTATAATAGGCACATAAACCCAAAAATCGACGCACTGACTTTTTGTCTCTGGGTGTAGGGAACCTCTGAACAGCGGCTGTCTTTTCGGGATCGGGACGAACACCCTCGGAACTAATGACATGTCCAAAGAATCGCAGCTGTTCGAAGCCGAAGTGGCATTTTTCGGGTTTGATCGTCAATTTCGCTGACCGGATGGCTTCCAATACTGTGCGTAGTCGCTCTAGATGTTTGTCGAACGTTGCAGGGAATACCACCACGTCATCCAAATACACTAGGCATGACTGCTATTTCAATCCGGCGAGGACAGTGTCCATCATCCGCTGGAACGTCGCTGGTGCGGAACAGAGGCCGAATGGAAGCGCTTTGAATTCGTAGAGGCCATCTGGTGTTACGAATGCCGTTTTTTCACGGTCCCGCTCGTCGACCTCTATTTGACAATATCCGCTTTTCAGATCTAAGGAGGAGAAAAACTTTGCGGATCGCAACCGATCTAGTGTATCGTCGATACGTGGCAAGGGGTAGACATCTCGTTTAGTTACACTGTTCAGTTTTCTGTAGTCGACGCAGAATCTAAGTGTGTTGTCTTTCTTCTTAACGAGTACTACGGGAGACGCCCATGGACTATTCGAAGGCTGGATGACATCATCAGAAAGCACCTCCTCCACTTGCTTCTTGATAATTTCCCGTTCTTTCTGTGACACCCGATATGGATGCTGGCATATAGGCCTGGTGTCGTCTTGCGTTATAATTCTGTGTTTCGTGATTGACGCGCGCTGGACCTTCGAGGTACTTGAAAAGCAATGAGAGAATTCTTTTACCAAGGCGTAAATCTGTTTCTTCTGACTGTCCGGAAGGCTCTGATTGACGGTCACGGATGTGTCGATGTTGCAGGCCACTGGTCGAGTGGTTGATGTCGTTAAGCTGCATAGTTCGGTCGCCATACAGAAGTCGTGTAAATAGGCGATAGCCGTGCCTTGAGAGATGTGTTGAAGCTCATTGGAGAAATTTGTGAGTAGGACATCTGCACGGCCATTCGTCAAGTGAACAAGACCCCTCGCTACGCAGACACCTTTGTTCAAAAACAGTCCTACATTTGTATCCGCTATGCCTTCGCGGTTGTACAATGCATCATTTTCTACGAGCACCATTATACTGCAGCGTGGCGGCACAGTTACGTCATCACGAACAACGCGTAGAGCAGTTAGGCGTCGTTCCTCAGATTCCTCCACAGGTATAGCTCGTTCAGTCGAAAACGACACGCTGGACGTACGCAGGTTAATTACGGCGCCATTAGCTCGCAAAAAATCCATTCCTATAATGAGTTCTCTTGAACATTCTGGCAGCACAATGAAATCGGCCACGTAAATAAAGCCCCGTATTTCAAGTCTTGCAGTGCATCTGCCAAGGGGCGTAATAATGTGACCGCCTTCCGTGCGTATCTGCGATCCACTCCACTGTGTCACAACTTTGTTTAGCTTTTTCACCATCTTGTGACTTATCACTGAATAATCAGCACCGGTGTCGACTAAGGCATTCAGCTCCCATCCTTCCATTCTCAACCGCAAATCTGAAGTAACGTTTTCGTTGCTGCACCCATCTACCGAAAATACACCGTCATCACCCTCAAACCAAATTGGAGGATCTTTGTAACTGACGTTATCAGCGGCCTCACCTCCACAGGTCGCTTGCTTCAGTTTTCTGGGTGTGGACTTGGAGAGCGATGACCAGGCAGCCTTTAAGGTGTACGTGGGCTGGATGACCGGTAGCGCATAGGCGATGGTGACCGTGACCGGTGTTGGCGTAGAGTTGGCGAGTTCTGGCGCGTCGACAAGTACTCCTCAATCTCCGTTGGTCGTTCGCCGTTTCGGGGGCACGGTGCATATGACGGGAAGCCTCTTAATCCAGCCTGTCGGTAAGGACAGAATCTGTAGAGATGACCCGCTTCCCCACAATGAAAACACAGAGGCCTGCGCTCGTGATCACGCCAGACGTCACTTTTCCTGGGCCTACGCTCCACATAGTGATGTGTGCTACGTGCTCCTGGGGGCAGATAGGTAGCTGTCGGTTCCCGTGGACGAGGTGCGCTGCGTGCCGCAGGTGGGAGAGGAGTCGTTGCCATCGCAACTGCTGCATTGCTGTGTACCGTGGGTTGTCTGACAACCTCAGAGTATGTTCGGATAGGTCGAACCGGCTGCAGCTCACGCTCTGGCTCTCGTATCACCTGCCTCAGTTCGTCACGAACAACGTCTGTAACAGATAGTGCAGTTGAAGTCTGGGGCATATGCAGTCTGCTCAATTCTTCTCTGATAACTGATCTAATTAGCTCTCGCAGGGCTTCAACGTCGTTTCGCGCGCCTCCGGGAAATACCTGTGCAGATGCGCAGTTAAGATTCCGGTTGTACTGCCGAGCCCGCTGTTCCAGTGTTCTTTCGATGGCCGTCGCTTCCGAGTAAAACTCAGCAACCGTGCTCGGAGGGTTGCGGACGAGAACGGCGAACAGCTCTTGCTTCACTCCACGCATTAGATGGCGCACCTTCTTATCCTCAGCCATGTTGTAATCCGCACGCTTGAACAGGCGGACCATGTCCTCAATGTACATAGCAGCACTCTCGTTTGTTAGCTGGTTTCTCGATTGAAGAGCTGCCTCCGCCTTTTCTTTCCTGTCTATGTTCGCGAACGTAGCCACCGCTTGTCGTCAAAATACATCCCAGGTAGACAACGAGGTTTCATGGTTCTCAAACCATGTCTTCGCGAAGTCTTCCAGGGCGAAGTATACGCGACGGAGCTTCTCTCTTTCGTCCCATCCATTCAAGCTCGCTACTCTCTCGAACAGGTCCAACCAATCTTCAACATCCTCGTACGAGTCGCCGTGGAAAACTGGCGGCTGGTGCGGTTGGCTAATGAACACTTGTGCCGGTGTTACCTGGCTAGTCATAGTGGTGGCATCCATCGTTTGAATTCCCCTTGGTATGAAGTGAAGAGGACCGAACTCAGGTGAGTCACCTCGAAGACGGCGACTTGCCCTCTGGTGTACAGGAGTCACTTCCATGGGGTTGATACGCTGGTCGTCGGGGCTACGCTGTCTTGAGCTCGTGGGGCTTCGATTCATAACCCAGCAACTCCACCAGAAATGTAGCGATGCTGACGCCGACAGGTTAAAAAAACAAGCGTCTTAATTAGGGCGAACTTGTGCTCACGATTCTAAAAACTATGGTCGTCAAGTTCGAGTAGCCGAGTGGCACAGATCTGACTAACTTCCTCTTTCTCGTTGTTGAACGTCCGAACGCGTGGCGCATGCCAGCCGAGCCGGGTCTTGCTGGTGCTGGTGACGATGATTGTGGCGGGCTACTTGAATGTGGCGAACCTGTCGCAGCAATATTATAGCACTACAAAACACATACTCTTCTATAGAACTGAGTATTGTTTCGAGTACACTAACTTCATATCTAAAGTGGTCTGTTCTCAAGAACCACTTTGCAAGTGACCACTTCCCGTTTATGCTGAAGTTAACAAAAGAGATACATGCTCGCCTGACTATCCTCGTTGGAACGCCAAGTCAGCCCAGGGGGAAATGTTCCGAGAAAACACAAACAGGTTTTGTAATTGACACTGCAGTGAAATGTATTAAGCAAACTAACGGAATGACTATAGGCGTCGCATCCCATGGTGAAGCAACGATTGTCGGAAAGCGCGCAATAGGCAAAATAAAGCTTGGAGATTACTCCGAAATTAACCAACGGCTGAAAACCTCGTCAATTTTAAACATGTCAAGCGAGGAGCCAGAATAACGCGTCGTCTTGCAAAGAAAAAATTCGGAATATGCTTATCTCCGGTATAAATTCTTACACCGACAAAATGAAGGTTTTGAATAATGCAAACAAGTTATTGGGTCCGGAGTTGCACCCCCCACCCTTGGTAAATAGCCGAGGTGAGAGCCTGGAGGAGCAGGTGGACTGCCTAGGCGAACACTTTGAATATGTCTTAAGTGCATCTCACTATACAGACACGTTCTTAACATTCAAAAAACGTGAAGAGTGGCAGCCCCTATATGTAAACGTTCATCCAGTGAGACTTACAACTGCCCAATTACATCAACTGAACTTAAGGTATCTCTTGCGTGCTGCAACGATTCGGCGCCAGGTGGTGATCGTATAACGTACGAAATGATCATTTACCTTCAACCCGAGGCGCTAAAACACTCCTAACCCTCTTAGATAGCATGTGGGCAGCTGGGTATATTCCATTGTCATGGAAAAAAGCGATAGTCATTCGGGTACCTAAACAAGGCGAAAACCCGTCCTTGGCCGCCAGCTATAGACCAATAGCGTTAACAAGCCGTCTATGCAAACTATATGAGAAAATGCTAAACTGGTGCTTAATCCACTTTCTAGAAAGTGACAGTATACTAGACCACCTTCCATGTGGTTTCAGAGAAAGGAGCTCGACAATAGACCACCTTGTTCGCATAGAGACAGACATCAGAAATGCATTTTTTATAGGCACTTTGTACTTTCGGTGTTTCTAGACTTAGAGAAAGCGTATGATACCACTTGAGGATTCGAGATTCAATGCAATCGGGCCGCCATGGGCACCCATGGGAACACGCTAAACACACTTGAAAGTTCGTTGTCTAACAGAACCTTTCGTCTTAAGGTGGGAAATGCTCTCTCTAGATGATTTACTCAAGGAACTGGTGTTCCGCAAGAGGGCGTGCTTAGTTGCACACTCTTTCTTGTAAAAATGAACTCCCTGCAGTCAGTCATTTCAAGTGCATGTTTTATTCCGTGTATGATGATGATGTGCAGATGAGTTTCAAATCATGCAATATGTCAATCGGCGACCGACAAGCTCAGCTTGGAGTGAATAAATTTTCTAAAGTGGCGGATGAGAATAGTTTTAACATAAACACCCAGAAAAGTACTTGCGTACTCTTCTCCCACAAACGAGGGGTAATGCCACTACCAAATATTGCGATCAAAGGAGACCAACTCTCTGTGACCAGTGAGCATAAATTCCTGGGAACCACTTTATATATTAAGCTCACGTTTATTCCCCAAAATAAATATGTCAAAGTGAAATGTTTGAAATTGATGAACGTCCTAAAGCTCCTATCACGTACAACATGGGGTAGTGATCAAAAATGCCTCTTGAAGTTGTACAAAAGTCTTGTCCCTCCGCAGGGCGCGGGTTCGAATCCCGGCTGCGGCAGCTGCATTTCCGATGGAAGCGGAAATGTTGTAGGCCCGTGTGCTCAGATTTGGGTGCACGTTAAAGAACCCCAGGTGGTCGAAATTTCCGGAGCCCTCCACGACGGCGTCTCTCATAATCATATGGTGGTTTCGGAACGTTAAACCCCATATATAAATCAAATCATCAAAAGCCTTGTCTGGTCGCGCCTTGATTATGCCTCTATAATTTGTCATTTCACAACGCCAAGTGCATTAAAAATCCTTGACCCCATTGACCATCTGGGTGTACAATTTGCAACCGGTGCTTTCAGAACAAGTCTGATCCAGAGCCTCTATGTAGAGTCGAATCAGTGGTCACTTCACCTGCAGCGATCCTATAGCATTTTCACATATTTTATAAAGGTATGCGCAAACATCAAGCATACTTCTTATTCAACTATAAACGATATGACCGCTGCCACCCTCTTCCATAATCGATCGCAGCGAGAAAGCCGTTCTCTTTGCATGTGGGAAACTTAAGTGAAGTAATGGGTGTTCGACTGCTAGAACTTTATCCTACGCCCTCAGCGAAACTTTTACCGCCGTGGCAGTAGCAGCTTATACATTGTCACACCTCGTTTGTCGAGATAACTAAACACGCACCAGAAGCACATATTAAATCATTTCCGAGAACTCCAGTCCAACTACTCTTGCATAGAGTTTTATACCGACGCTTCTAAGTCGCATGCAGGGGCGGCTTATGAAGCCGTCGGACCATCCTTCTCGGAATCCTGTGTACTGCATCCGGAAAAAAGTATCTCTACGGCTGAGGATTATACCCTAAGGATTATGATTGTCGGCTGTGAAGCATATACAGAAATCAAACATACAAAAATCAATTATATTGCCACGTTCCTTTCCTCAAGCTTTGTTATCGCCCCAATACACTACACAATCCTCAGCGCAAACTGCGCCTGCAGTTTTCGAGAAGCTTCGAGACTGTAGTAGATCATTTTGATAAGATCACGCCAACTCCGTGAACTGTATAGATTATTCTGGAACACTTGTCACCGCCAGCGAAAACGCTAGAACATTCGATGGCAAGAGTATTAATGCCGACTCACTTTGCCGCTTGTTAGTATTGACGGCCGACGCTCCATTCACTGCTATCTCTGCAATACTGCTTCTGTAATCAGACTTTCCGTTTACCGGGCACAGGTTCGCCCAAATAAACAGTTAAATCTGAACATAAAGTCTCCTGTCTTCAGCCACGTCACGACCCCGTGACATCTGGTGGAGGTGCTACTTCGTTTATGTACCAGACGCCCCCGTCAAGCCGTGAACCCAGCCCTTGTCGCGGAGAAGACACCGACGCCAACCAAGAGCCGCGAACAAGCCACCGACAGCAAGCGCTACCACCAGAGTACGGGCTTCTGCAAGACAAGGCGCGGAAGACCGAGGCCATGACCGCGACTGCAGCGACAATGACAACCACACGTCCCAGCCCACGATCATCATGCATCAACCCAAGGAACCACCATATTTCCATGGGTCATCGTTCGAAGACCCGGAGACCTGGCTGGAAACATACGACCGTGTGGCCGCCCTCAGCCACTGGGACAATGACGAAAAGCTCCGTCGTGTGTTCTTCTATTTGGAAGACACCGTAAGCACCTGGCTTGAGAATTTGGAGTCCACGCTCTGTACGGGGGATATTTTCTGCGGCGCATTCCTGCAAACGTTCGCGAACGTCGCTCGCAGAGAGAGGGCCGCTGCTTTACTAGAGACCCGAGTTCAGCTGCCAATGAAAATGCTGCCGTTTTCACAGAACAGATGACCCGCGTATTCCGCCACGCTGACCCAGACATGTTTGGAAGAAGAAAGTTCGTTTCCTCACGCGAGGGGTCAAACAGGAGCTCTTTGCGGGGCTAATGAGCAATCCACCGAAAACCGTCCAAGAGTTTGTATCCGAAGCGACCAATATCGAAAAGACCCTGGACATGCGCACCAGACAGTATAATCGTCGCCTGACTCCGGAATGCGCTGCTGCTCAAGGCAGTAACTCCGAAGACCTGCGGGAAATGATACGAGTGATCGTGTGGGAAGAGCTGCGCAAGCTGTTGCCTTCGGTGCAGCCTCAAGTGGATTCAATCGCCAACATTGTGCGTGAAGAATTTCGGCAATCGCTTTAAATTCCCCAAGCACCGCTGCCCGAGCCGGAAGCTATAAGCTACGCCGCTGCAGTGCGCCACAACGCTCCTCCCCCTTCCACGCCAAAACGCCACCCCATCGCACTTCCGTCACCAGGCGCCACCGCCGCCACCACCCCCACCGACGTCTTACCGTTCGCCAGCGGGCCAGCGCAGTGCGCCGAGGAAAACGGATGTTTGGCGTGCACCTGACAACCACCCGCTCTGCTACAACTGCAGCGAGGCCCGGCACACATACCGCCGTTGCCAGTACCAACAGATGGGACTGCGTGATTTCGCCGTCAAAGCATCACGTCCGCAGCCAGGGGAACGGCCACGCGACATCGCCGACTACCTGACAGGAACTCAGTGGACACCACAAAGTGCTTCCCTTTCGCCGTCGCCCAGCCGCCACATGTCACTGCACCACCGGCAGTACTCTGGCCCAACGTGGGGCCAGTTTTCTAGCCCGTATCCGGGAAACTAAGGGCAGCAACCGATAGAGGTGCGCTTGGTGTGCGACGAACTACCGAAGATACGACTACGACGACGACGGCGCCGAGACGGAGCTTTCCGAACACCACGCCAACAAGGCAAAGTCTTGACGACGAAACCTCACTCACCGAAGGTGACCTGACGACGCAACATAGAAGCAGCGGAACAAGGCGACGAAGCCATGACCCGACGCCACGGCCTAACTGCAACGCAAGACGGCAAATTAGTGACCTCGAGGTTCTTATCGACGGTCAAAGTGTGACCGCTCTCATCGATACTGGAGCCCACTATTCCGTCATTAGTGGGTCGTTCGCCGAGAAGTTTAAAAAAGTTAGGACAGCTTGGGAAGGCCCCGACATTCGCACAGCCGGAGGTCATGTCGTAACGCCAGCAGGAATCTGCACAGCGAGAGTCACCATTACCGGCCGTATTTATCCTGCAGACTTCGTAGTCCTATAACGTTGCTCGAGAGATGTCATCCTTGGCATGGACTTCTCATGCCTACATGGTGCTGTCATCAATCTAAGAACAAAGTCGACAACGTTATTCACAGAAGAAGCACTACTGCTGTGCATGCCGTCAGGAAACCATGCCTTGAATGTCTTGAAAGTACAAGTCACCATTCCGCCCCGCTCCAGCGTCATGATTTCAGTCGGCGCTCCTAAATTACCTGACTTGGAAGGCGTCGTTGAAAACAGTCAGCATCTGTTGGTCACCCGAAATATTTGCATCGCAAGAGGAATCGCAGAAAAGCGGGGAGGCATAGCAACGGTTATGCTCACGTATTTCAGCAATGAGTACAAACTTGTGAACAAAGCAACAACCATCGCATACATCGAAGAAATTGCAGAAGCCACCATTGCTTTCGCCTTCGCCGATTCTGCGGAACCTGCTCAGAGGAACCAAGACCCACGCACAGCTTTCGACGTCAATCCCAGACTTCCGAATCATAAGGAAGAACAGCTCCAGGCCCTGCTTTTGCAATACGAAGATTGCTTTTCGTCGTCATCGATAATTCGGCAGACCCCAATCACGAAACATCGCATCATAACTGAAGAAAATGCCAGACCACTCCGTCAGAGTTCGTACAGGGTTTCGACGCGAGAACGCGAGGCCATGACGAGACAAATTAATGAAATGCTGCGGGACGACATCTTCCAGCCGTCTAAGAGTCCATGACGTCCCCCGTGGTGTTAGTGAAGAAAAAGGATGGGACCCTACGTTCCTGCCTCGAGTATCGCCACCTGAACAAAATCACAAGAAAGGACGTGTATCCTCTCCGACGAATAGACGACGCACTTGATCGGCTCCATAACGCCAAGTATTTTTCGTCAATGGACCTCAAGACTGGCTATTTGCAAATCGAAGTCGGCGAAAGAGACCGAGAGAAGACGGCGTGTATAACACCGGACGGCCTTTTTGCGTTTAAGGTGATGCCCTTCGGCCTTTGCTCTGCACCTGCAACTTTTCAACGCGTTATGGATACGGTACTGGCAGGATTGAAGTGGCAGACTTGCCTTGTGTACTTGGACGACGAAGTCATGTTTTCCTCGAGATTCGACGACCATCTTAGGTGCCTTAAAGCTGTATTTCAAGCCATCAAGACGTGCAGACTCACTATGAAGCCAGAAAAGTGCATATTTGCGTACGAAGAGCTCTTGTTCCTGGGCCACGTGATCAGCAATTCTGGAGCTCGTCCCAATCCACAGAAAACAGCTGCCATCACCGACTTCCCGCCGCCCACTGACGAGAAGGCGGTGCTCCAATTTCTGGACCTGTGCGCCTACTATCGGCAGTTCGTGAAAAAGTTCGCCCACATCGCCAATCCACTCACTAACCTTACCAAGGCCGACACAGTGTTCAAGTGGGAAACACTGCAGGAACACGCTTTCCAGGAGCTACAACAACGCCTCCATACAACTCCGTTACTTACCTATTTCCACAAATTCGCCGAAAGAGAAATACACACTGACGCAAGCAGCGTAGGTCTCGGCGCTGTTCTTGTGCAAAGGGCTGACGGATTTGAAAGGGTTATTAGTTACGCCAGCCGATCGCTATCAAGACCAGAAGCTAACTTTTCCACAACAGAAAAGGAGTGTCTCGCCATCATCTGGGCTACGTCGAAATTTCGGCCCTACCTCTACGGCAGGCCTTTCAAAGTTGTGAGCGACCACCACGTCGTGTCTAGGCTAGGCACTTTGAAGGACCCTTCAGATCGCCTCGCACGATGGAGCCTGAGACTTCAAAAATATCACATTACCGTTGTTTACAAGTCCGGCAAGAAACACTCCGACGCCGACTGTCTCTCTCGTGCGCCTGTCAAGCAACCACCGCCCGACGCCAAGGACGACGACTACTTCTTGGGAACGATAACTGCCGATGACTTCGCTGAACGACAGCGTACCGCCCGGAACTTAAGGCCCTAATTGAATACCTCGAAGGCAGGACCGCCGAATTCCCGAAGGTATTCAAGCGTGCCCTTGCGTCGTTCTTCCCGCGGAATGGTCTTCTCCACAAGAAAACATTTTCACCGCTTCAAACCATGTACCTGCTTCTGGTGCCATCAGCTCTGGGGCCAGAGCTCCTGCGGGCACTGCGCGGCGATCCGACGGCAGAGAACCTCGGTATTTCCTGCACGCTCGCGAGGATACAAGAAAATTACTACTAGCCACGTCTTACCACCGACGTCACTCGTTATGTGAAGACACGCCGGGACTGTTAGCGATGCAAGACACCGCCGAACAGGACAGCGGGACTTTTTCAGCCAATTGAACCACCTCGCAGACCGTTCCAGCACATTGGTATGGACCTACTGGGGCCGTTCCCGACGTCTGCTTTCGGAAACATGTGGATCGTGGTAGCAACCGACTACCTCACCCACTACGCCGAGACAAAAGCGCTGCCCAAAGGCAGGGCATCCAAGGTAGCTAAGTTCTTCGTCGAAAATATCGTCCTACGTCACGGCGCCACGGAGGTCCTAATCACCGACAGAGGAACGGCATTTACTCTTGGCCTAACTGAAGTAATCTTGGCATACAGCCAGACTAACCACCCCCGGACGACAGCGTACCACCCACAAACTAACGGCCTCACCGAGTGGTTAAACAAGACGATCGCCGACATGCTGGCAATGTACGTCGAAGTCGAACACAAAACATGGGACGCCATTTTTCCGTACGTGACCTTCGCATACAACACGGCGGTGCAGAAGACGACGCAGATATCTTCATACACATTGGTCCATGGAAGAAGCCCGGCAACGACGCTAGATGCCATGTTACCCAACGTTACCGATGAAGAAAACCTCATTATGCGTGAGTACCTTCAACGCGCGAAAGAAGCACGACATCTCGCGCGTCTCCGTATCAAGAATCAACCGACGACCGACAGCCGTCTTTACAATCTTCGACGACGCCTAGTGTATTACCAGCCCGGTGAACGTGTTTGTGTGTGGACGCCGATACGCCAACGTGGACTCAGTGAAAAGCTTCTGCCACGGTACTTCAGACCGTACAGGGTGGTTCGACGTCTCGGCCCACTTGATTACGAGGTTGTCCCCGACGCATCACGAACTCTCAACGACAGCGATCACGACCTGAAGTCTTCCATGTCGTGCGCCTCAAGCCGTTTCATGCTCGTTAACTAAAACAGTGTGTTTTGTAATATTGCTGTATCATAATTTATTCATTGTACTTTCTTGCACAATTGTTGTACCTTCATCTTTAGTTAAAGCATCGGGACGATGCCTTTTTCAGAGGGGGCCAATGCCACCTTCCATTCCTCAAGCTTTGTTATCGCCCCAATACACTAAAGAATTCTCAGCGAAAACCACGCCTGCAGTTTTCGGGAAGCTTCGGGACTGTATAGATCATTTTTATAAGATCATGCCTACTTTGCGAACTGTACAGATCATTCTGTAACCTATGCCTCCACCTGCGTTGACGCTAGAACATTCGACGCAAGAGGAAATGCCCACGCGCTTCGCCGCTTGTCAGTAGTTGATCGACGGCCGACACTCCGTTCACTGCTATCTGTGCCGGGGCAATCGCTTCTCGGCTTTTGGATTTCACGGTCAGACCAGGTTCTGCCGGCTTCGCCGCCTCGTGCGAGCGACTGCCACCTCTGGGTCTCGGGCCTTTCAGCCCGGAGCCCCCCACCCCTATGCCAGGAGGAGCACGGTTGCCGGTCCACGCTACCTTCCCGGAGCCCGCCTGCAGCCCACCCGACTCCACCTGATCCCGAGCGGCGTCTATCTAGGCTTAGCCGCAGATTTACCAGAGTGCAGCTCGACTGCACGCTACTAGTTTTCTACAAGCCACGCCCCTTTCTGCTGGCGACACCCTCTACAGAATGGCGGCCACTACCAACCTACCAGTGCGGGAGAACTGCTTCCTCTTCACAGCGCCGGACGGCGACGTATCCCTTGATGATCTTATAGACGCTATTGAATTAGAAGCTGATGATGATAGTGTTCTTGTTATGCAGCATATGGGTGGGGCCAAGTTTCTCGTCTGTACACGTAACACCAGCCAGGCAACAAAGTTAATTGTGGCGGAAGGTTTCAAGGTTAATGGAGTAAGCGTACCGGTTGAGGCGTTGCGGGGCGCACCACGGAACGAAAGAATGTTTTATGAGGCGCTCTTATGCGTCAGCCGCTCGTGGGTTCCCCTGGGTATCGGACCTTGCGTCGAACTCGGTCCAGCCGAGTGGCTCCCCGTCGCAGAAGCCAGGCGAACCCCCTCTCGTTTACAAGTGCTCGTACCAAGGACCGCGGCCCGCGCCCCCCCAAGGCCGCCCTCCCCCCAAGGCCGCGAAACGGATGCCAGCTTGCTCACAGGAAGCACCACGGCGGATTCATTCGCCAACGAGGAAGACAAGCCCGAGAATACTGACGATGCCACCACCATGTCATCGGAAACGGAATCGAGCGACCTCGAAACCGTCTCGGCCCAATCGTCCCCGTCTATGCCATCCGTCACCCCGTCAGTCCAAGATGAAGGCCACAACTTCCCGGCGCTTGCCGAAACTTTAAAGCGAAGTGAGCCCCCCCCCAACCGCCTCCCAAGCACCCGTTAACGTGTTGGCCCGAGTGTGCGCCCAGGACTTGGACGACGCTACCAATGACCCCGCCAGGGACGAATTGCCCATCGTGAGCCGCGGGTATTACGCGCTCCCTGACGATCAAGACCGTGCTCAACTAAACCAGCCCCTCTCCTTGGAGCCCCCCTCCGATAAAGCGTCGCCCTACACAGACCACCAACTTGAACCACTCGAGTCCCAGCGGGTGCCAGGCCGCGAGCTGAGAGCTCGTTCGTGCTCGCGCCGACGCCAGGGAGAGGAGAACAAGAAAGAAACGAGAGGGAGAGCCACAAGCAGAGAGGCGCGACAACGCCGAATCAGGCCAGAAGCGACGGCGAGCGACAGCGATGCCCCACCAAAGGCGAAGACGACGCAGAAGCTCGGTCAAAGCGCCGCGGGCAAAGGGGAACCGCCCCCTTAATCCAGTGAGTCGATCTGATAACACCTTCGCTCCGTTACAGACGGCAGTGCCCGTGCGCGCCGGCGCCGCCGTTTACCCTTTCCTGTTTCACTCCCCCATGCGCTGCCTCCCCTTGCCCCCACCCCTCCCTTCCACACACTCACGTACCCCCCTCGTTTCCACATCACCATAGTGCGACTGATGACTGACCGAATGTGATCGCCACTTAGAATGTTCGTGGTTTCCGCGACACGACGAAACCAACCGCAGTCGTTTCCTGTGCGAAAGCCCGCAGCATCGACTTGTTGTTCGTCCAAGAGACGAATTTCCGATCCCCCCTCGACGTCGCTCGCTTCCGCAGCCTCTGTCACGTCGAAGCCTTCTTCTCATTGACGAGGACCAGGTCATGCGGGGTTGGGGTTGTGTTCGTCACCGGGAGGTTCAGGCAAAAAGCCCGTTGCGTGTTTGGCGCTGACGGCCGCACATTAATGCTTGACATCTTCATCGATGGGCAGGAAGTCCGGCTGGTGAACGTGTACGCGCCAGTAACTAGATCGGAGACGAACCCTTTTTTCAGGGAGCTTGGCGAGTACCTGCTGGCCCCCCTCCCGCACGTAGTCCTTGGAGACTTCAACTGTGTGGTCGACACTGTGAGGGACGTCCCGCCGCGGTGGTCTAGTGGCTAAGGTACTCGGCTGCTGACCCGCAGGGCGCGGGATTGAATCCCGGCTGCGGCGGCTGCATTTCCGATAGAGGCGGAAATGTTGTAGGCCCGTGTGCTCAGATTTGGGTGCACGTTAAAGAACCCCAGGTGGTCTAAATTTCCGCAGCCCTCCACTACGGCGTCTCTCATAATCATATAGTGGTTTTGGGACGTTAAACCCTACATATCAATCAATCACTGTGAGGGATATCCGGGGACCAGGTTGCGGAGGCCCAGCCTACCGTGCAAAAGAACTGATCAAAGTTCTCGAACACCTCCGACTTTCAGGCGCATGGGTCCGCCTCCACGACGATGACTTTGGCCCCAGCCTCAAGGCCTCTTTTATACTTCCGGGCATGCACTTACCGTGTACGAAAGCAGCATTGTTTCAGGCGACAAAAAAGAAATAATACCTAGAGTTGTACAGGGCTAGTCGCTACTTGTTCCAACCGCGTGTTGAGAAGACCTACCACCTTGCATGATTAAGCCTGCTGGAGCACCACGCGCTGTACAGTAAAAAGAGGGGTACATTCCCCCACATACATTGTACCTCGGTAATGGTGCTTTCCTGATTGTACATGCACCCTTTGTAGTCGTGAAGCTCGATGTTTTTGTCATGTACTTTATCCTTGGTTGGAAGTCAATAAACTTCTCTTTGTGGCTTAACGCCTAAATCAAAGTCCGAGCTAGTTTTTTTATTGTTCGGCCCGGGGTCTTGTCCCGCTGACGCTGACCCCCGGGAGTGTAATCAAGAGGAAGAAGTGCCTGCTTCAGTGCATTCCCGCGCGAGGCACAGAAGGCGGCAGTCCCCGGTTATCCAGCCGGTGACCCCCCCCCCCCCCTGAAGCAAGCAGCAGAGGATGAGTCTGGAAGTGACCCTCTCTCACGGATACACGTCGCCGCTACCCCAGCTACAGCTACCGGCCACACCCACCTGATCAAGGCCAAGAGCCCTGTCCACGAGTGCGCAGCAACAGCTGCGCGCCACCAGTTCTACCAGACACGCCCCCGGCCCTGCTGCCGGCGCGACAGAAAGATTACGCCCAGCATATTGGCGTCCGTTTTTGCACCCCCGGTGATGGAAAGCTGTTTTTTGTTGAGCGCTCCGGAAGGAGGCGTTTCCGTAGATGAGCTTAGAGATGCTATAGAATTTACGGCAGGTGATGATAGTGTGCTGGTCCTCCAGCACATGGGAGGCTCCAGATTTTTTTTTTCTGTACGCGGAACGCTAGCCAGGCAACCAAACTGATGGTAGCAGAGGGCTTCACCGTTAATGGCACGAAAGTGCGAGTGGAAGCAGTACGGCCGCCTGTCACATATAAAAACGTCTACCACCTGCCGGCGTATGTACCAGATGAAGCAATAACCTCGCTTATGCAACAATTTGGTAAAGTTAAGAGCGCGACGTTCGCCACGGTACCGACCCGGCACAATAAACTGAATGGAGTTTGGGTGGTGAAGATAGAAATGAGCAAGCCGGCTCCTAACTTCACCTCGATTAAGGGCTATAAAGTAATGCTGAAATACCGCGGCATGCGACGCATGTGCGCACGTTGCCAGGGTGAGCGGCACATGGCCACCGCAAGCACCACTCCTTATTGTAAGCGGTGCGCCGCTTTTGGCCATAGCACGGAAGGGTGCAAAGAAGCGTGCAAGCGAAGCGGCAGGCGACACGGCACGCGCGAGTGCTTTCGGCACCGCTTGTACGTGGCTGCCGCGCGCGGTTTCCCACCAGTCCTTGATGAACCAGCAAACGACGAGCAGAACGGTCACCCTGTGACCTCGCGCAGCGCGAAACGGACGTTGGGACTCCAGGTCTTTAAATCCAGATCTCCGGCGCCTACCACCAGCAGAACACCCAACTACTGGGACAACGCTGCAGAACACGAGCGGGTCGATGAGCACGCCACGCTACCAAAACCCGAGACCCTGATGGATGCCGGAGAAAACGGCAGTGAGTCGAGCCATGATGGTACTGATACGGAGCAAGTGGCGAGAAGTAGCCCTGAAACCAGCTCCGCCGAGACCTCGAGGGAGTCATGGGTGGTCTCGTTGTCAGAGGGCGAGGAGCAAAAAGTACCAGACCACGAGACTGGTGAGGAATTGGCGGAACTGCTCGTCGACGAGGCACGCTTTGCGCCTTCGGACGTCGGCAACGTCCCACCTCGTCAACCCGGCATTACGCCTAGCGTTAGTAGCGATCATGCCAGGACACCTAACCCGTTGCAGCTGGTAGTTGACCCCAGCCCGGCAGACACGACACCACCAGCAGGCCCCACTAACGAGGCCGACAAAGGCTTTCCTACGAACCTGATGTAGCCCGCTCGCGGGCGCAGTGACCGCTCACGCTTACGCTCGCCTCGGGCGCAAAATAGGCCAGAGGATTCGGGACAGGTCATACCTCGATGGAGGCGGAAATGTTGTAGGCCCGTGTACTCAGATTTGGGTGCACGTTAAAGAACCCCAGGTGGTCAAAATTTCCGGAGCCCTCCACTACGGCGTCTCTCATAATCATATGGTGGTTTTGGGACGTTAAACCCCACAAATCAATCAAATCAGGTCATACCTCATGGCTCAGACAATATACATCGCCGACATTCCTCTATGGTAGCGAGTAGCAACAGCGATGCCCCTCCCCGAGCAAAGTCCCAAAGACTAGCTAGAACCCATCATGGGAGAGGGAAATCGCCTGGCAGAGAGGCCGGTGATAGACCCTGATGCGTCACGAAGTTTAATGCACACCTTAGCGCAAGCGCGCTTGAGGGGCCCCCTCCTCGCCTTCCCTCGAAACAGAGGCCCGAGATCATTTTTATGCGCCACCTAGCGCAGGCTAACCCTCGACGCGTCCCCTCTCCCCGAGGCACTGCTTTGAAACGAAGCGATATGGCGCTCCGTGTTGCTACATGGAATGTCCGCGGGTTCCGTGATAAGATAAAGCAGGGTGAGGTTCTGGCGGTGGCCTAAGCACTTGAGATTGACATCCTTCTTATTCAGAAGACCAACTTCAGGTCCCCACTCGATGTCGCTGTCTTTAAAACAGAATGCTGCGTCGAAGCTTTTTTTTCCCTGACGAGTGCCAGGTCATGCGGTGTTGGCGCCATCTTTATCTCGGGAACATTCCGTCGCAAGGCCCACTGTATCTTTGGGGAGGATGGGCGCTCCCTGATGCTCGACGTCTACATCGACGGCAGTAGGGTCCGATTCATGTCTATTTACGCACCAGTCACGTGAACGGACACGAATGCCTCCTTAAGAGGGCTGCATGACAACCTGCTGGAACCACTACCCCACGTTCTGTTAGGCGATTTTAACTGCGTGTTGGACTCGACACGGGACATCAGAGGCCCGGGCAGAGGGAGGTCTACTTTCAATGCTAAGGAATTAGTGAGAATCCTGCGTCATCTCAGGCTCACGGAAGCTTGGTTACACCTTCAAGACAATATTTTTGTACCGACCCGTGTATCCAGGACCACCGCTAGCAGGATCGACAGGATTAATGTTTCAGACTTCCTGCTACTTTCAGTGGTGTCATGCGAAACAGCAACCCTATCCTACAGGGTAGAAAGAATGACGGATCATGCCCCGGTCGTGTTGACAGTCAAAGGGACAGCCGGACCTCGTCACGACGACTCAGCACGGCGACTTGACCCCACTCTTGTACAGGACAAAACCATCCTGCAAAATATCAGGTCCTTCCTGGAAAAGTCGGCGCAGGAAGCCCCTTCTATAACACCAGAGGTCTGGGAGAGCTTGAAAAAAGAGTGGTAGGGGTTCCTGCAGAGCGAAAAAAAGAACAGAAAGCACCGCCAGACAGCAAAAATGGCTGAAGTGTTACGCAGAAGGCGAATTGTTAAAGGCGCAGAGACCTTTACCTCCTGCACAAGGGACTACTTGGCATCCCTGAAAGTTGAATACAAACGACTCCTACAAGAGAGGACGCGTAAGACGTCAGGAACGCATGGATCGTCGGGCGAAACGGACGTGACGGCTGACTTGCGCTAGGTTTGTAGTAACGGAAGCTTTAAAACAACACAGGCCGTGCGTCCAGACGGTTCAACCATCGATGATCAAGCGGAAATAGCTGCCATTTTGCGAAGCGATTTAAAGTCCCTCTTTCATGAAGTCGCCCCTGAAGATGGCTACTCACTCTCTCAACCAGTCGCAGATCTCTGCCGGAACCTCGGCAGACTTGGCGAAGGCACTTACGAGACCCTGTGCGGTGAAGCGTCAATTGAGGACGTGCGATACGCAGTCGCCCACATGTCCCCGAACTCAGCCCCGCAAACGGATGGCATTACGACCGGATTTTACCAGGCCATTCTTGACTTTTTAGGGAACCACTTGTAGCACTTGTGAACGAGGTGCTAAAACAGCACTGAAAACCAGCCTCGTTCATTGAAGGTCAAATTGCGCTGCTGCTGAAGGACGGGCCCCCCTGGCCCTACCATCGTCTTGGCGTCCCATAACCCTCCTCAATGTCGACTACAAGGTTGTCACCACAGTTATTAACAATCGTGTGAAATGGTTCCTACCAGAATTCATCTCTCCAAGCCAGACTTACGCCGTCCCCGGAAGATCCATGTTCGCAAACCTGACATTAACTAGAGATGCCTTTGAGTATGAGGCCAGCAAGAGACTCTCGGGTGCCTGCCTGTCACTCGACCAGGCAAAGGCATTCAACAGAGTCAGGCACGAATACCTGTTTGAGATCTTGCGAGATTTTGGCCTACCAGAGGGCTGCATCCACATTATCAAGTTGCTGTATAGTGACCTTACATGCTGCGTGGCCGTCAATCGCATAGCAACGGCAAGCTTTGCCTACACCAGGGGCATAAGGCAGGGGTGCCCACCGGGCCCCACTCTTTTTGTCATAACTGTCGAGCCGTTCCTGGCGAGCCTATCTGGTGATGCGAACTTCAGGGGACTACCAATGACTGGTGATGAGGCGTTGAAGGTATTGGCCTATGCCAATGATGTCTTCTCCTTGTTTGATAGGAACAGAAGCAGCCTTTAGCAGTTTCGCCACACCTAAAGCTGCTACGCCGAAGCGTCGGGGGCCGTAATTAACGAGGAGAAAAGCAAGGCTTTGACTTTCGGTTTGTTTCCATCGAATGCAATGGGTAACATGAAAGTGGTCGCTATAGTAAAGGTCCCGGGTGGCTAATTCTCAAGGGAAGGCGTAGCA
This sequence comes from Rhipicephalus microplus, assembly GCF_043290135.1. NCBI lineage: Eukaryota > Metazoa > Arthropoda > Arachnida > Ixodida > Ixodidae > Rhipicephalus > Rhipicephalus microplus. Next base: position 207,391,991 of record NC_134704.1, read on the forward strand.
CCCACAACGTGGCAGAAAGCCCTGGAGAGAGCTGAAAGCGTTGCCGAAAGAGCCAACCACTTAACGCTGACCCTCCGGAAAAAGGCCATTATTGTAAAAACTGCCATGTGTGCCTTCGCGTTCTTCGCGAGTAGAGTAGCATTGATGTCAGCGGCAACCGCATGTAAGCTGAACATATCATGACAGGCTTCCTGTGGGGAGGAAAGCCGGCACCGGTAAAAAGAAGCCTCTTACAGCTGTCCGCGAAGGATGGGGGCCTATCACTGGTACACGTGCTAACTACCAGCAAAGTGCTCGCCTTAAAAACGGCACGCTCCCTGCACCAGATAGGAGACTACATGGGGAAAAACCTCCTTCTGTACTGGTTCAGTACCAATAATGGCTTTCTAGGAGCCGACAGGCACCCAGGTCCGTTGGCGGAAAACCCCTCCCCCTTCTACAAGGCTGCGGCGAACACCAAGAGGATGCTCCACAAGGAGGTCACGGAGTGTGACGTCGACAAAGAACCACTGGTCCGTATAGTGGCGGAGGTGACGAGACGCCAGATGTCGGAGGAGGAGAGAAGCAAAGTATGGAAATGGCGAAGAAAACAGGCAAAGCTTGGGGGCGGCATACCAAAGGAGATCCAAGGTTTTGTTTGGAAGAGGAATTGGGGGTCCTCCCAACAAGGGACAGACTCCATCGGCTTGGAGTAGTCCCATCCGCATGCTGCCGGGCTGACGAGTCAGCGGAGCATACACTGCTCGAATGCCCTGCGGCCAGGCCTATCTGGCGACTGCTCACAAGGGATTTCCGCATATGGCCACCGCCAGCTCTTGACCGTAACAAAGGCGCATTTACTAGGCTGGTGGTCGCTTGCATGCTTTAAGTATTATGCAAAGCCGATGCCTAGCGGAAGCCAAACACGTGACCATTAGAGCGGCCTACCCAGTGATATCCCGCATTCAACTTTTAGTTTGGCAGCACCTCATAAATGGCTCGAGACCAGCGGCGATGAGAAGTTCCTCCGCCGCTGGCATAGCAGGTTTTTCTTTTTAAAGAATGCAGGGTGTTGAGCCCAGTCACGCCTTATTAACCCCTCCCCACCCGGCTTTTTTTTCTTTCCTTTTTTTTTGGGGGGGGGGGGGGCAAAAGAAATGCAAACCCACCTTTTACTGTCTTTAAATGACTTAGCCATAAGGTAGTGATGATTGTACTCAGCGGGGTGAACACTGTTAAGAGAAAGGGCATGTTTGCCTGCTAAGCCGTTATATACATGTTCGCCATTGTATAATTTCACACTCCAATATATTGTATCTGTATGAATCGCCAGTACCCATCCGCTTTTTTGTACCATGTTCACAATCACAATACATGCCATTTTCATTTGAGCAACACTCTCTGGCCACAGCGGCCCTGTCAATATTCCTGATAAGTTTAAAAAAATCAACTATGTGCAATGCTATGAGAAGTGTATGTGTAGATTGACTACATGTTATTCGTTGAATAAAAATTCCCTGTGTGCTATCTGTGCAAAACTGGTACTGTAATGGGACTTTCCGTTTACCGGGCACAGGTTCACCCAAATAAACAGTTAAATCCTAATATAATGTCTCCTGTCTTCGGCCACGTCACGACCCCGTGACAATATTCACGGACTCGTTAAGCACCGCAAATACAATGAGATCTCTTTTCAGATTCAGAAATCCGATAATATTTGAGCTGTATTCTGTTCTGTGCACAGCGTATATATCCCATATGCATGTTACTATTTGCTGGGTACCTGGCCGTAGAAGCATCGAGGGCAATGTGTTAGCTGACCAAATGGCGACGTCAATAATATTGCGCGCTATTAACCTTACCGCTTCTCTCTTTGCAACAGATCTAAAGCCCTTCCTACGTAAGAAACTGCGAAGCCATTGGAAACCCTTGTGGGGCACAGAGATAAATAATAAGCTTCATTTGATTAAGCTGGAGTTAGGATACTGGCCCTCCTCTACCAGAACACGGCAAACTGATGTCCTATTCTGTTGCTTCAGAATAGGACACACATATGGTACTCATAGCTTTCTGCTGACTGGCGATGAACCTCCTACTTGTGGTAGATGTGGCGAGAGGCTAATTATCCTCCACGTCCTCTTGGAGTGTCAACAAGCTAAAAGAGAGAGAAAGAAATATTTTTGTTTAGCATACCGCCATCATCTTTCTCTTCAACCTAATATGTTTCTCAGCGAAGAGCCGCGTTTCGACGCAATATCAGTTCTTGACTTTTTAAAAGATGTGATGTTTTTAGCCCAACAAGTTCATAGTGCATCCTCTGGCCAGAAATTGTCGCTGTGATAGCAGCTTTCAATGAACCCAGGCCTACATGTCCTTGTTGTAAGGGCTCTGCCGAGGCACTAGTGCTTTCACGTGAAGTTTTTATTTCCTATAAGTATCACTTTTATATAGTTTTATGTATCGATGGCCCACATCAATTGTCATTGGCATATTTTACTCTTTGTATATTTTACGCACCTACAGCGACTGTTTTAGGCCCATTTACAGCCACGTCACATCTGTTTTATCCACACTGCGTAACGCACAGCTCATTATCATCGCTCTGGCCCTCTTTGGCGGCCCTCGCGCCAATAAACTCCACTAATCAATCAATTAATCAACCGCCGTACAGATGCACATTCTCCAGGTAGTGCACTGTGCAGGTTTTTCTAACCTGCGTGCATGTGCGCTTTATAATAATTTAGTTCACAATTGAAACAAAAAAAAAAAACAAAGGGAGATAGCTCCACAGTGCCGCCGCAGCTACTGTATGCCCACCGAACCACCGACACCACCAATAAGGCGGCATCCTGGAACGATGGTAGCGCACCTTGCTAATGACGTCATGTATATACCCCCTATACGGCAACTGTGCGCATTGTGGGGTGCTGGCCGACACCTACCACATGATCGCACTATGCCCTTCCATGCCTCTTTTTTTTTCATCCCCCTTCCCCTACTGACAAGAGAGGCTTTGGGCCAGTTCCTGTGCGGAAGCTCTGCCCTAAATGCTCAGTGCTCTTCGGTGGCTCGAGCAGCGATGATCTCCAGTGAATTTCACGAAAAATAACACCACCACAGCGCACTTTAGGTGCAACTGTGAATGTTTTTCTGAATAAAACTTATTCCACAAACACATCCGTGATAAATAGGCGTCACGAACATGATAATTTACCGCTAGGGGAGGGGTGTTCTTTCAACAGCGCCCCCTTTCCCCGTGCCGCTATGGCACGCCCTAGAGTCGATGATGCTCTGCTTGATTATGGGCTGCGCGCCGTCACCGTATCACGGACGTTGTGTCACGTTGGCAAAGTTGGCTCAGTCACGACGACGGGCTACGCCTTTCCCCTTCATATGGCGGCGAAGGGTGGTGGCGCCGCGTGAAAATTTGAAACTCTCTGAAACGGATATTCTAACTCCTCCAACGTTTTTACGCATTCACTAAAGTTCTGTGGTTGCATGTTCACAAAACGAACAGCACGCATATTTCTTTTCATGACATTCTTAAAACTCGGGGTTATTTACTCGTCCTTCAAGGCCCCCGGGCACAGGCAACACACCCCTTGGCCTCTGCTTCGCGTAGGCGACTTTCCTGAGCCGACCCACCCAGGAGAAATCGGCAGTCGTTTTTTTCTATCTCTCTCTCTCTCCCTCCCCCCATCCGTCTTACTCTCGCACTTGTAGTGTTTCCCGTCTTCTCCCTCCCTAGTTTCCTGACGGCAAGGGTGAACCTTGTGTGGTTATGCTACCTAGGGTAAACCATATTCGGTTATGTACTAGCAGTATACCATATGGCATACTGCTGGCGTTGAGCAGGCCTGTTTGCGTGCCTGGCCACTCCCCCTTGTGGGGCTCCGTGGTGGGTTGTAGGTGTCGTTGCCAAAGAAATCTGTTTGTAGTAACACCAAACCATTTTCTATTGATTTCCTTCAAGAATGGGGTGCGCCAATGTAAGCACACTGTCACTTTCAAAAAAAAAACTTGTTCCCCAATTATCTTGTCATATGTTGTAAAAATGCAGACAAGACAGCTCGAACATATCACCATTTCTTAGGTCCAAGTGCCTCACTGCGACCATCATTAGTGGCTAGAAAGCCACGAAAATGGCCGGTGGGGACGCTCTGGTGAAGGTGAAGAACAAGACCCGGTATGATAGGTTGGCAAACCTAGTAGCAATTGGGCACAACCCCATAACCGCCCCTAATCGCGTAGTGATGTATATTACAAAAGGTGTGGCGTAACGACGACCTAAAGGATCTGTTTTATCAGGAACTTCTCACCAGTTAAAAGAAAAGAATGTACGTGCTAGAAATACAGCGCATAAAAATTTGCGTGAGAACTAACATTTACCATCGCGCTACATCATCGTAAAATTCGTTCTATATGCATACTACAAGACGAAATAGACACTAGCTGTCTCAAACTACGCGTCAGAACGTGCATCCCCAACCCACGACACTGTTTCAAATGTCGACGGTTCGCATTCACTTCCCTGATTTTGGATTCACTTCCCAGCTAACTTGCGCAAAATGCGGCACTAAGGGGCAATCCACGGAATCGTGGCAGTTTGGGCTAGTTGGTACGTCATGACGAGTCTTATAGCGCGATCTCAGAACGATGACATAAAGACGAGAAGTTTAGCGCTCGTCTTCTTGTCCTTTTGTCATTGTTCCGAGCTCACGCAATAACAATCGTCGTCCGCCGAAAATGACTGCAAGGTTGACGTACACTGCGCAAACTGCGAGGGTGACCACCAGGCTTATAAACCATTTTCCAGCAATCCCAGCGCACCCCGTGGGCTCGCAAAGCACTTTCGAAGAAGTGTGTACGTCGAAACCTGTCAAGCGCGCTGGCTGTTTTCCGTCGCCCGCTGCTGGTTGGCGCCTTGGGAGCACCAAACGAGAAAAAAAGAAAGGTGACCCCACATGCTGACTATTATTCTATCCATATTACTATACATATCTGAACACACCTGCATGTATATCTATGCATGAAATACGAAAGGAATGATGCAGTAAGTGTCGCTATAACCAATCGGACGTAAACAGGATGTAGCAGTTAAGCGGCACGCGAATAAACGATGACGTTCGGAATTATGCAGTCGAAACGTGCCATCATGAGCAATGGAAGCTGGAACATTGACTGCATGATTATTCAATGAGAACTTGTTACTATGTTGATAAATTATTTATTTGTTCGTGATGGGGTGCAGCCAAACTGCAGAGAGGTTCACAGTATTTAAGTACAGAGGTTATTATTTTATTTCACAACTCACCTGCTTTACAAAAAAGTGAGCACATTGTAAACATGTGCAAACAAAAAGAATGCGACTATAATTCATTTGTGAGGTTTTTTCTCTGATAATTTGCAGTTACTTGGTGCATGCTTTAAAGTTTCACTGTGGGATAACCGAAAGCGGTGTTTTAGTCTTGCGTTGTTGCATTATTCAAACATTCCTAAATGAGGAATTGTGATGTCATGCTACGCATAGCTTAGGAGAAAAAACTTGCTCACATGAGATGAGTAGTGTTTTCAGCTGCACATCGGTCACACCAAAAAGGCTGGGATCCTGCATATTGTTGCATAGGTTAGCTAAAATTAGTTCACATGGCAAAGAAAGATAAACATCGACGTACTTCACCCGTGAATAATGAAACGGCAGGGGCTGAGATTGCCACTAAAGATGAAAATAGTCGCATTGGTTACCATGGCAGTTTTATTTTGGTGGAGGCGTTATGGTGGAAGCTCGAGTACTGTGTGATGTCGGAACACGCTAAAGAACACCAGATGGTCCTCAGCCCTCAACTATGATTTGAGACATTGGAATGCCAGATGTTTTAATATTACTAGTCTACTGTAACCCAACGAAAACTCAGAGTCATGTCAGTTGTTGTGTAGTAGGTAAACACTAATTTCGCTCTCTTTTTTTGTCCACATTAGCTACGCTGCTCAATGTGTTAACGCGTGGCACAGCGAGCATCGGAAGTCATTTAATGTAGTCATCTTATTGCGCCCCGCTATGTCAGTCATGGAAATGTTCGAAACCACAGCAGTTTTGTACCTTCAACCCAATCAGACAAAGTTGACCTTCGCGGTTGCTACAAGACAAGTAATTCAACTGTAATAATCGACTGTAAGCAGACCGTTGTTTGTCGTCTTGTGGCTCTTTATAACACGTACGCTGCACCCCCATCACCCCAATCGTGGTAGATTTCTTTTTTTATGCGTGTAATTTCAGTTGTAAGGGAGCACTAGATGGTGCGTGTGTTCTCGGGCTTTCATGTCCCGCTTTTCTTTTTTTTCGCCATAAGTACTATACCAACTAGTGTCAATGCAGATTAGTAGACACTTATCGTCATTACATATATGGTGTGAACAACGCGCACATTGTTGTTCGAATAAGTTTTATTTTATAAAATACCGACTATACTTTCTAGAGTAGTCTTCAAAAATTGGAACCTAAAATTTTGCTCGTCGACAATGTCAATAAACATTGGCTACGAATGAATCTGCAAATCTAAGACCACTGGTGTCCTTCATTGGCAACCAAGCTTTTTCTTTTTTGCTTCTTTTTTTTGCCGTAGAGCGCTAGGGTCGAGGAAAACAAAAAGATGGCATTTTTGAGCTGTTGAACAAATCCTGCAGTGAAACAACCTACGGAACTAGCCGAGAGGCCCTCACTTCTAAACACTGAAGTTCGTGATTGAATAACGGAGCAATATATTGCACGTTGCAAAATTCAGGGTGTTTAAGAAGTTTTGCAACACCACAAGCGCTAAGGTTAAGTGGGAGGCCCGTGCACTCGTCGCCGCGACTGCACCAGCGTAGCAACTTTTTCTGTGAGCACTTGCGCGTCCGTTGGTGGCGCTGGTGTGCTTGAAAATGGTGTATTCCAGGTCTTGAGCTGCGTTATAAGAGTAAAATAAATTCTAACCATCAAAATCACACACCCTAGTTGCCGTGAGGTGAAACAGCGTCTCTCGTCGCACTTTTCCGGGGAAACAACTTTCACCGAAATGGTGCAAAAGGGTCCAGCACTACAATGGTATCACGTGACTGCGGAAGGCACGCATAGCGTGCTGAGACTGCCACTAGTAACTCCCGCGGTAGGAGCTGCCAAGGCTGCCCTGCCTTTCTCAAAGTTAGCCTTGTCAGACTCCCTCTACAGCCGTGGTGCCTTAGAAGTCAAAGAAACGTCTTTGTCTGCTGGTCTGGTTGGGTCAAAGGCTTTTCTCTCAAGGCAAAGCCGACACTACGCCCGCAGCACTCGCTATAGAACCCGTCCGTTGCATCGATCGGCCGAAGCATTGGGCACACGTGCACGTGTCAGGACGCCTGGAGCAACAAAGAAGTGTCTAGATCTCCCCGACCTCTTCAAAAGGCAAACGCTAATTACACAGCGTAACAAAGGTTCTGTAAAACAAGTCTCCTTCATTGCGACACACAGTTCTTAGAGTACACACAGCATTATTTCCACTCCAGGGTGGATGTACAAGTTAATATTTATTTATTTATTTGTTCACGAATACTTCAGTCTCTATTTCAGACATTGGTAGAGTGGGAAGATGAAAAATGCATGATCTGGTGCAATGAAATGTGCGAAACAAATGGGAGGCGTAAATTGGTCACATAATTCGTATGACCTCAAACAGATAGAAACCTAACAACAGACAAAACGCGAATCACACATCTGAACGTACATATATGTGCATATAAATACATATATAACCAACCCTAACTCAATAACGGGCACATAAAAACAAAATATTGAGTGTAAGTAAAAAAAACAATTACGAAGTAAAGCACAATACATAAATAGACCTTCAAGCATAAATATGCACTCGTTCTAGGTGTGCATGTGAATATGTAAACAAAATTTAAATAAGAACCAGGTTCATGAACACAGACTAGAAACAAACCTTGCCAATGGATACTGTAAGACTTGCTCGTTTGTTAATAAATTCCAATCCTTCACCGTTCTGGAGAAAATAGAATATTTAAATGCTATATTTTGCGTTTCGTGTGGTGTTAGTGTTCTGTCGTGCCATTGCCTTGGGCTGTATCTAGAGGTGAGTAGCATGACGGCATATGCATCAACCTTAACACACGCCATTATTATTTGATAAAGAAACTTCAAACGTGAATGGTAGTTTCTAGTGGGTAGGGGTTGAATGTGGGCTCTGGTTTACAGGTCTGTTACTGATGTACGGTCATAGCGATTACATATAAAGCGTACTGCTCTCTTCTGAATCGATTCCAGTTTACCGATATTTTTTCTGGTTTATGGGTTCCAGATAATTGCAGCGTAGTCTGACCTGGGCAGAATAACAAATTTCTACACGAAGAGACGTACTGTGGGGGTGGATAATTTAAGGTCGCTGCGGAGAAAAAAAGTTTACGTTGTGCGTGAGCCATGACTTGGTCAATGTGTTTATTCCACCGAAGGTCACTTGTTATTACAGCCCTAAGTAATTGTACTCGGTTATCTTGTTAAGGTAAGTTTTTGTAGCCGTCATAGTAAGTTAGGGTCGTTTGTTTGCGAGTAATTTTTATTTATACTGTTTTTTTCAATAATAAGACACAACTGCCAAGTTTTACACCATGACATAATCTTCTCAAGAGCTTGATATATGAGCCGCTGGTCATTTGGGTTTTTAACTTTCTCGTACAGGATGTAATCATCGGCGTAAAGTTAAATTTTTACCAGGTTGTCGTCAACCACATCATTTATGAAAATTAGGGAAAAATGCGGTCCGAGTACAGAACCCTGTGGGACACCAGATGCTACTAAAAGTGTACCCGAACAATGTTGAATAAAGGAAATCATTTGTAGACGACCAGTTATGCATGATGAAATCTAGAAAATTAGCTAAGAGTTTTGAAGTACCCAATTTACTTTTAAAGCTGTTTATTATCAGAAACCCTGTCGAAGGCTTTACGAAAGTCTAGAAAAATAGTGCTAGTTTGATCACCACTCTTAATAGACGGTACAAACTTGTGTATAGTTTCTACTAATTCAGTTTGCGTAGTGAAGCATTTGCGAAAACATTGTTGATCTTGGTGAATAAAGTTTGTTCTTTAATAAATTTTAAAATGTGTTTATGTACTGAGTGTTCTATTAGTTTGCAAACTGTCAAAATGGGTGGCATTGGGTGGTATTATTTACCTGCAGATTTACTCCAGTTTTTGAGTACCAGTGTAGTCTTAGCTATTTTCCAGTCTAGAGGAACATAGCACTCCTGTAATGATTTGGAAAACAATGCGTAAAGGTGCTTAGCCATCCACTCCGCATACCCCTTTACAAATTTGTTGGGGATGTCACTGGGACAGCATGATTTTCAAATCTATATATAAGACCAAGTTGAGTATTTCCTATTCGCTAATGGAAAGTTGAAAGTTGAAAGTTGAAATATGAAATTTATTTCACCACAACAATACACCGTGATTTACACAAACAAGAAACAATTGTGGCATGGAAAGTAGGAAAAAAGCTGCGCTATAGCAGCTTGACTAGCCCCACCTCCCATTTGTACAAGGCAACAGAAACAATGGCACACAAAACTCCATACAGTGCTCACGTATGATTGAAAGAAAAAAGAAAAGAAAATAACATTTTAGTGGTTGTTTATGAAGTACAGAATAGATGCACACTTGGGTGTTTACAAACAAACAATTTTTGGGAAAAAAGGCAACCAAAATAAGACGTTATAACAGAAAGGGGTACACTTAAAATTTCATGCATTTACAAGTATTGGGTGTAATTTTTCTGGTTTTATAGCTCTTTATACAAACAGGTTTAATATATCACTACTTGAAAGGAGACGCAATTGCTGTTCTGTGAGCTTGAACTTATTTAGTATATGGAGAACAGAGTGCTTTAGCATTTGGAGTCCGTAATTTGTTCGCGGTCGGGGGATGTGCCAGTGTTCAGAACTCCGCATCGGACGCAACAAAATTTTCGGCTGTAAATGTGCTAAGCCTCTCAGGTTTGCGCAATTCTTTCGAATTTCAGACCTCAAAGACAACAACAAGTTATGTTCATATGCAAGACAAAATTTTAAAACTTTAAACTTGACAAATAAATGGGATGTGTGTTCTCTGTAACCTATATTTGCAACAGCCCGCAAAGCGCTTTTTTCATTTCATTTCATTTCATTTCATTTATTTATACTGTTAGCCCAGAAGTGGGCCGTTACAGGGTGGAAGTACAAACAATTATTTGCAAAAAAGAAGTACCGTACAGGTCTCGAGATAATTTCTCGGTACTATTGTGACCAGCAACTCGAAGTTATACATAACATACATAAATGGAACACACATGCGATGCAATACATACGCGCAGAACAGCACATGACGCATTTGAGGCGGCACTTTTGCACCGCGCTGAAGATTTGAAAGACAACTACTGCAGGATCATGCAACCAACAAAAAGTACACACACACGCAAAAAAAACATATGTCACTGTTATTCGGAAAATAAACGTTTTAGATTCTGTTCAAATGATGTAAGCGAGGAACAACCAATTATAGACTCTGGCAGCATATTCCAATCTTCAATAGCACGTGGAAAGTAACTGAACTTAAAGCAATCGTTACGTGGGACTAGGGGTGGTATATACATATTATGGCGATGTCTGGAGTGTTCTTGTGTGTTGACCTGGAAGTAATCTGAATAGTTTAGTTTAAATTGATTATGAATTAACTGGAAGAGGAATTTCAGACGCTCAATCCTCGTCCTAAGTTCAGGACTATCCAGTCCAGCTTTTTTACAGAGTTCAGTAGGAGAATGATGTCGGCTATATTTATTAAAAATAAATCTCGCACCAAGTCGCTGTATTTTTGTTATTTTATTGCAGTTTGTCTTTGTGTAAGGGTCCCAGACAATTTTAGAATATTCGATAATGGGTCTGACAAGAGTTTTGTAAGCAAGACACTTTATATCAGATGGGGCGGTATAAAGGTTACGTCTAAGGCTATACAATGCCTTGGTAGCCCTGGAGCATACATTATCAATATGAGTGTTCCACCGGAGGTCGGGCGTGAACCATAACCCAAGATATTTATAGTTTTGTACACGCTTGAGGAAAGCATTGCCAATCTGGTAGTTGTAATCTAGAGGTGCTTTCTTTCTAGTTATAGTCATAAAGACTGTTTTTTCTGTGTTCAAACTCATTTGCCATTCTTCGCACCAATCCTTTATTCTTTGAAGATTGTTGTTTAGATTAACTTGGTCATGTTCAGTCTCGATTCTACTATAAACAACACAGTCATCGGCAAACAACCTTATCGGGACCGTAACGCGGTTTGGTAGGTCATTTATATATAACAAAAATAAAAGGGGACCCAGCACGCTCCCCTGGGGAACTCCAGAATTCACTGCAACTGCTCTAGACTGTTTATTTTTTATTTGAACAAACTGCTGACGGCAGCTGAGATAGGATGAAAACCATTTTGTCAAGTGACTATTTTGAAACGTTTTGTCAATTTTAAACAGGAGCTTTGAGTGCGACACTTTATCAAATGCCTTTGCGAAATCCAAATATACCACATCAGTTTGACCACGCAAATTGATTGTTTTTGAAAGATCATGAACAAATCCGATTAACTGAGTTGTTGTAGATAAGCCTCGGCGGAAGCCATGCTGCTTCGAAGATAATAGATTGTGCGTATCAAGATAGGACATCAAGTGTTTGTTAATAATGTGCTCGAGTATCTTTGAACATGTACTGATAAGGGAAATAGGACGGTAGTTGCGCTCGTCTCGAGAGGAGCCACTTTTGTGAACAGGGGTAATTTTAGCCTGCTTCCACACTAGTGGGAAAGAGCCACTGCGCAGGGACGACTGAAATATTTTTGTAAGGAAGCGAGCCGCCCATTCAGCGTATCTGTACAGAAATTCGTTTGGTATACCATCAGGGCCGGGGGTTTTTCTTGTATTTATATTAAGTAAAAGATTTAGGACACCCTCTTCGCTAATTACCACATCATCGATCGGCCGCTGCAATGGTGACGTAGAAAACTCGGGCAAAATGCCATTATCATGAGTAAACACAGAAGCAAAAAAAGAATTGAAATCATCAACACGTTGTTGAGTAATTTCAGGTGGCCTCGGAGAGCTTGCTGGGGGAGTTACAAAGCGCCAAAACCTTGAGGGGGCTTCCTTCAAGTATTTCGTCAATGTCACATTGAAAAACCGATCCTTGGACTGCTTGATCAGACGTTTCAGTTCTTGTCTCATTGAAGAAATGCAAGCTGTTCCTTCAGGGGTACAATTTTTTGCACAAGATTTCTGTTTCCGTTTTAGTTTTCTTTTTGTGTGAATGATTTCTCTGGTGATCCAGGGATTGGTTTTACAAATGCGTTTTCTAATCCTAGGTACATAGCTGTCTATGCACTTCCCTACAACAGTTGAAAAGAAATGCCATAGCCTATCAGTGCTGCAGTCAGTGTTGTAAAGGACCTGAAATTCATCAAAGGACCTTTCAAGATAGTCCAGAATAGACACATCATCAGCCGCCATAAAATTCAATACAGTGCTAAGTGTGGGTTTACCCAAGGTGTCTGGGGACAATGCTAGGTGAGTTACTACCATTCTGTGGTCGGATAGGCCTTCTACAACTTCACAACGGCTGAGTAACGGCAACAGCTTTGGGGACACAAAAACCAAATCAAGGATAGATGACCTTGTAGTCCCTATCCGAGTAAGTTCAGTGACAGTTTGCGTTAGCCCATAGCAGAATGCCAGCTCCAGTAGTTGCTCAGCACTTGCAACCTGTTCCGATCCAGGAGACTGGGATAGCCAATTAATATCCGGAAGATTGAAGTCCCCTAATAATAATACGTTATCTTGGAGACTAAAATTAGAATCCATAAAATTTCTTAGCTTTGCGATTATATCAAGAGAGGAATTTGGCGCTCTATAAATCCCTCCAATATACACAGTTCGCTCGCTGAACCCACACCTAATCCACAACATTTCTATGTCATATTTATCATCCAACACTGAAAACCTAATGTTGTCTTTAATAAGAAACGCAACTCCACCACCCCTTCCTTGCCGGTCTTTTCTAACAATTGTGTAACCTGTAGGTGTTACTTCAAAATCTGCTACATCCGTGTGTAACCAAGTCTCTGTTACGACCATTATATCCGGTTCATGCTCCAGGATTGCGGCTTCAACTGCATCAGCTTTATTCAGCAAACTTCTGGCGTTTACATTAATAACCTTAACAGATGCGGTCGGTCTCGATTGGCGTCAGTCAGAGCTGGTAATACCTGGGCTAGCATACCTGAATCGCTCGTTGGTAACCTCATTCCAGCCATAGAGAACGTTGTTTACTTTCAATTTATCGATGATTAGTTTAACCTTTGCTCCCTTTGCTCTTTCATCCGCTGATGAAATCCATAGTTGTTTTCTGATTTCAACTACTCGTTTAGAGTAATCTTCGCTGATACTGAATTGTGTCCCCTTGAGGTTGCGGCAGTTTTTCAGTATTTTGGTTTTGTCCCTGAAGTCTCCTACTTTCAAGATGACTGGACGGCTTCTTCCAGGTATTTTCTTTCCTAGACGGTGAATTCTCTCAATGGAGCTACACTTTGAGTCAAGTAATTTGTCAAAGATATCGTCATTCACCTTGCTTAAGAGTACTGCCTCATCCTCAAATTCTTCTTCTTCCACTCCGCGTACTAAAAGGTTGTTGCGTCTAGAACGATTATCTAAATCATCGATCTGCCTGGCAAGAGCCGTCAATTCACTGTCATGGCGACCAACACTTGATTCTATCATTGTAAGCCGGCTCTGTATTTCACCCAACCCTTCAAGTTGTTTTTCAATAGTCTAGAGCCTAACATGCATGTCGGAAATGCTGGCATCCGTAGATGTCTGCTTGACCTGAATTTCATTAACTTTTGCTAGTAGTTTAGTCTGGTTACTTAATATTTCCTCCAGCATTTTTTCAACCTCGGGCCCAGGATTTTCCTCTACGTCACCGGACAACTTCAGTAACAGGCTTACAACTGAAACACAGTCATTTAAGCAACCAAGAACAGTGTGTGGACACGGCAGCACAATCAGGCAGGTACAGTTACTACGAAAACCATACTTTCGATCACCAACCTGCACAAGTAGACGCACGTAAGGCGACATCATCACGGCGTTGCTGCCGCGTCCACTGAAGGTCGAGACCATGACCCTTGCTTTTATATACTCCGGGCAGCTTGCTATCGGGGAGGAGGAGGACGTCATCGTGCTCCACGGGGGTGCGCAGTTTTGAAGTGTATACAACTTTTGTTTTGATGTTTCAGTTCCAGAAGCCCATACCAATGGCAATGTCTTGTACTGGTGGAACAGAAACACTGAAATCAGACAATAAATCCTCAACTTAGGTGAAAACAGACTGGAATTGAAGATTAAATGCGTTCGCGACCTTGAAGCTGTTGTTAGTAAGAAAAACATCTTCTTATAAAGCCATGGAAGAACGAGACGAAGGGGAAATCAATCGGCAGAAGGTTTTTGGGGATGTCAATATAAAGCTTGGTAGTAGTACACTATGGTAGTTTTGGTTATCCTTCGAAAGTTCACTTTGAAGTTTAACGGTTAGAAGGGATAATTCTTGCTTTTGAGCGTCTGTCAACATTTTTTATTCTTTGAAGTCTTCTTTCGAGATATAGTGTAGGCCGAGTTATCCAGGCATTTGTGTTTTTTGGTTTCTTGACAATATGTGGCACGAAACGGTCCATGCATTTCATAACTATGCTTTTTAAGCGGTCCCGAAGATTGTTCACGCTGGTAGCACTGCTTCCAAATGTGTCAACATGTAAAGACGACGTATCTATTATTGAAACATCATCTACTCTGAAAAAATTTGAAATTTACGAATTGGTTGATGTTAGTTCATTGGTACACCAGAGAGTGCTAGTAATACCATTTGGTGATCATAAATGCCAGGCAGATTATCACATGTAACAGAAGATGCAGGAAAGCCACGAATGAAAAACCAGTCAAGTATAGGCCTAGTTTGGTCTTGTATTCTAGTCAAGTCATCAACAATTTGTAATGAATCGAATGCAAATACGAAGTCTCTAATGACTTCAACTACTTTATCGTTTTGCTTCGTGGTAGCCAACAAGTTCCAATGTACGTTTGGTGCGTTAAAGGCACCAGCCAAAGTAACTATATACTAATGTCTTGCGTGAATGGTCATGTAAATTTGTAATTCAATGAGATCGATGAATTCCGAGGATTGTGGCTCGTAAACAACGACAATACTGTACTCAACAATTCTGTGATTGGTTTTACAGAAGAAAGCTTCGACGTTAGCTAAATCAGGCATTCTAATATTGATCAAATTTTTGTTAAAGAATGGCAACTCCTCCTCCTCTTGCTCCGCGATCATTCCTGAACACAATTAAATCATGTTCTATGAATTCGTTATAGCATATCAAATCTTTTAACCAAGTTTTGGTAAATGGAAAAATACTGGGATCATGGGCATGTATAATACCTTCCAGCTCAGTACTTTTGTTGATATATTTTGGCAGTTCATGTTTAAAATTCTCATGAGTCGGCAAGGACGCTTTACTGGTTGTTTACGAGGTGCTTTATTGAGTTGACAGCATTTTTTTCTTACGTCGTTCCACGTGTAAAAAGTACCATCGACACAAGGCCTGTCATGAAAAAGTTTAACTTTAGCACCCCTTGCTCTAATTTCTGTTGCACTGTCCCAAAGATGTTTTCATATCTCACGTTTCGCTTGGAAAATTTTTGAGAAAGAGAGAGGAATGTACTTTTTTGTTTATAAGACTTTTTGAAAATAGTTCACCTTTCAAGGTAATTCAACAATTTAAGAATTACTGGGTGAGTTTTTTTACTCTTGAAGCCGAGCCTGTGAATTGTTTCTTCAGCTGCAGTTTATACTTGCATTTTTTTTCAAAAAGATACCTGCTACAACTATCATCTTTATACAATAGAACATAAGGGGTATTCTTAGGAACCTCGATGACACACAGGAACTTCTCCACGAATTCAATCCAAAAGTGCTGTGTGTACAGCAGACAAGCCTAAAATGCAAACATGCCAACTTTCTTCATCACTGTGTCGTTTTCCAAAAGAATCGCAATCATGCTGCAGCGTCATCACGTGGCCTAGCCATTATAGTAAATAGAAATGTGGCGTGTACTCAATTAACATTACCAAGGCGCCTTGAGGCAGTCGCCGTTCAAGCCGTTCTTTCAAAGAGACTCATTGCCATTTTTTCACTACATACACCACCTTAGGATCAACTTCACAAACGGGACCTATAACTATGAAAACGAGCTCCCAGAGTCTTATTTGCTTGTTGGGGACTCTTATGCACAGAATGTTCTTTGGGACAATTTTCGCTGCGATGCTCCAGGACTTTTTATTGAAAAGTGTCTTTTTTCCTTCGAATTATACCATTTTATTACTTAGGCGTCCACCTAATCTAGCCTCGCAAACAATTCATACTCTTCCATTCACCCTAGCATTACATCGTCATCATTTTTAAGCCATAATAAATAGAATGTTCCTAATACCCTTTATGGAAGTGACCATTTCTGTGTACTTCTCAGTGCGTTGAACCAGAACAACCTTTCACAGGCTCCTCAATTGAAGCTCGACTCAGCCTACTGTGAACGGTTTCTAACTGTTACTCACGTGACTAGGGCTGAGATGTCCGGTCTGGCAATAAAATATGCCGTTAAGTATTTTACAGCTCTTCTAGTGGACGCTGCTTCTGAATGTGTTCCAGAAGCGAGTAAATATGGTTGTAAACGACGTGTTTTCTGGTGGAACTATGAATGTAGCAAGGTGCGGAACAAGCATAACAAAGTGAGACGGTAGCTGCGAAACTCTCCGACAGCAGAAAAAAAATTTGAATCTCAAAGAAGGAGGACATGCCGGCTGACTCAAAGAGGCTGCTGGCAAAAGTTTTTGTCGGGATTCAAGACGAAAGCAAGGTGTGAAAAAGGTTTCATAGGGTATATACAGCTGCATAACAAGGGTGAGGCAAGTGGTGCAAGTTCCCCGGGTACCACTTTGAAGGAAGCACCAAGCCAAAGCCACACAAACATGTGCTCGGAGGCTTTCCGAGGACCCAAATGGGGCACTACAGTGCCCCACGTATCTTAAGAAGCTCGCTTCTAGAGGTTCGAAACCGGTGAGGACATGCCACCACATTACTCCAACACTTTCTGCTTCACTTTTTTCTCTCCTGGTATGATCCGTGAGGCCAGAGACGCCTTTTGCTTGTCAAATATTAGTCATTTACATCGACACACGCCACACCAACTTCCGAGAGCCTGGGGCTCCTACAGACGTGTACCTCATATAAGCGAGAAGGCCGTGGCTCCTTCCTCATATTCAAGCTCAAGAAAAGAAATACCATAAATAAGTCGATGTAAACCTGTTTTCACAAACGAAGGGTTTTAACCATAAACGTACGGTCTGAAGTCCTGGGCAAAAGCTTTTTTATGGTTCTGTCTAAACTATATTTGTGAACTGGCATGACTTGTATGTGTGCGCATATGTAAATAAGTACAATTGTAATAATATCAGTGTGATGGAAGGTTGAATCGCCTTTTAGGTTAGCCACTGAACTTACTGCTTGAGATGTTCCTTTGTTGTGGTTTGGCCCAAACGACTTTGGTTCTTGAACACGTCATTAACCGCAGTAAACATTTAAAAGGAAAAGTATTGCTCACGCATAAGTTGCTTAGGATTCGCGTTCATTAGGCTCTTTAAGAGTAATGGCATACTCACGGAAGACCGACTTTGCCGCGTCGTTAACTCGGTGCTTGATGGCAGGCAGCGCAAACTTGTGGTACCGCTTGGCTGGACCCCTCACCACGAGGGATGACTTTGCTGCCGCTTTCCGTCAGCAATTCGCATAGGTCGATGAAAAGAAGCAACTGAAAGATGAAATAGAGGAACGCACACAGCACCTCGAGAAACACTGAAAAAAACTATATATGTTGTCTTGGAGTTTTGTGATCGAATCAGAGAAAAGGTTGTCGATGACGTCAAGGTTGACAAAGTGCTGCGCCCGATGCACCCCCCACTACAAGACTTCATAGCGGGGTCTATTTTCTCATGTTTGAATGTTCTGGTCCATGCGGGCGTTGGTCTCATCACCCGCATCGCCAAAAGAAAAAGTCACGCGTGACTTAGCGTATTCTGCGCACGGCATGCCTGGTGCAACGGCAGTGCCGCAGCACTCCACAGTGGTCATCTCCACACCGAATGCCCGCTAGACACTTGGGTGCACGTGGCCCCTCCATCATGGCGCAGTGCAATCATCGTACCACCGGGGCTAGTGGTGCATAATCAGGCCCAACTTCTCGGCGCGCCGACGTTCAGACCAGCAGCGGCCGAAAAACGCGAAACTCGAACACATCGCTTGCCATCAGGTAGGTTTCAAAGCTCCGTGTCTACCGAAGGCAAAACAGAGTGGAATGGCGGCTCCCTGGTTCAAAAATTTCTCTCAGCCTGAACTGTGCTAAGGTGTTGTGCTTGGAAGGACTTTCTCACAGCGTGAACTTACTTACAGCGCAACACCAGAAAAAATACAGGACAGGGAAGGAGCAAAAAGAGAAATAAAAAGCCGCTGCATATTCTTACAGCCACTGGCATATCCTGGCACCTAGCATAGAGAGCATGGACTGTAAGCATAGAACCACAGCTTGTTGTGCCATTTGCCAAACCTGACAAAAAAGTTGTACGAAATCCAGGGGATGATGCCTTGAAGGTTTGTTTCAGCAACACCCAGACGTTGTGGCATGCAATACCATTAGTGGCTCAGGACAGAAAGCAGACGTAATAAATGAGTTCAAGAGCCTGTTGGGGGAAAACAATGCACTGCGCACAAAGTTGCGTGGTTGTACTACACTTGTTCAGCACAGTATCGACGCAGGCGACAGCACACCAGTGCGCACAAAGCTGCGCCAAGTCAATTAAAAAAACAACGCATCATGGATGCCTGCTTGTATGAGATCATGGAAGCAGGCCTAATCAGGCGCAGCACATGTAGCCGCACAAGTGCACTAGTCCTGGTGGGCAAAAAATCTGGAGGCTACCTTGTAGCTGTTGACTACATACGCTTGAATTCCTGCACGAAGGTACCAGTTTACCCAATTCCTAGCATTAGCTGGCTTGGGGCAACTAGGTAACTAGGTAACCAGAGGTTTACAAGCTTTGACCTGTACTAAGGGTTTTTCCAAATTCCACTTCGACAACAAGATGTTGAGAAGAGTGGATTCATATTTCATAGGGCCCCTTTGAATGCACAAAGAAGCCGTGTGACCTGGTGGGTAGCCATGCTACATTTCAAGCTTCGATGGGCAGGGTTCTTGAGAGCATAAACCACAAATTTGCTATGGCAGTTTTGGATGATGTCTTGGTGTACTCGCAAAATTGAAGATCACCTGGAACATGTTCGTAAAGTTAAACATCGCATCCAGAATGCAGGGCTTACAATTGATAATACCACGGTACAACACTGCACCCAATCGTTCACCTTTCACGGTCATGTTACTCTAGGAGTGTGCCGGTCACATCTATTTAAGGTGTGTACACTGGTACTGTACCTACTACCATCCGCAAGGAAGCAACTGCAGGTATTTATGGGCTTGGCCGAATTCTACAGGAACTTTCTTCCACAATTTTTTCTCACTGCTAAACCATTGACAAACTTCCTCAAGCAGCAACAGCATTGGCAGTGGACGAGCATTGAAGGACGGCCATTTGAAACTCTCCTAGCATTGCTGGCAACAGCTACAGTTCTGAGCTTCCCAGACCACAATGCACCATTCAAAGTTCAAAGTAATGCCAGCAGTGTGGGTATGACAGCAGTGCTGCTGCAACGTCAAGATAACATTTTGAAGCAAGTTTCATTTATCAGTAAAGGCTTGTCAGATTCGGAGCGTCATTACACAGTGCAGGAGTGGGAGCGTTTAGCCACTGTATGCACTGTCCAGAAACTTCAACTTTATTTGGAATTCATAGAATTTGAAGTCCACCATGATAATACGTCATTGGCCTGGGTGTTCACCACTGAGCAGGCTTGCACAGTGGTGAATGCCCAGGTGTGCGCTGCTGGATGCTACGCCTTCAAGGGCATCAGTGCAAAGATAAGCACTGTCACTGGAAGGCCAAAATCCCTGATGACAGCCTAACCGTATATGCCTAGTGTCCTACATGTGGGACGCTGAAAATTTTAATTGTAAATTTATTGTTTTTTTTGTAAAAATGCTAGCGCTCATTGTCGTGTGTTGACGATGCTGTGCCCTTATAACGCGCTAGTGTAGGCGATCGCCGGGCTACCAGTCGGCTCGTGAGCGCAGTCTCAAAATTGTTGTTTCACATGCCTGAAGCAGAGCACCATGCCGCGAAAGAAAATGCAAGTAATACAGATTTAAAATGTTCGCGATGCTGACAATATTTTTCTGGATTAATTGTCAATTATTGGGTCTGCAGTAAAATTTGTATAACCTTGATGTGCGGTGAAGTGTATTGTTTGCGGTCTCTCAAACATTGGTGTCCTACCTATACGACGCTAGGCACATGGGGGGTCACGCTGTGTCAACTTGGAACACGTGCCGCATCGTGCCCGTGATGCTTGTCGTAACGCAATTACATGCATATGGATGTATAGTACGTTCATGTCATTACTTTATTTGCACTCAGGAGATTCCCTGCAGTTCATTTCACTAAAAATATATTTGCAGATGCCAACAACATCTGGAGCACATGGACGTTGGCAATATTGTGCCTTCACTTGTCGGCATTCTGCCGCCCGGCAATCATGCTGGTGCAGTTACAGGTCAATAAAGCGGTGATCAAGAAGGCGCGCAGAAACAAATGAAAAAGAAGTCTCGAGGCTTTTACAATTACTGATTCGACACTGAAGAAAAAATCTTGTATGCTGTTGAAAGGACAATAGCACGGTTAACATGATCTCAAATGGTCATGGACTTGAACCGCAGCAAATGGTGAAAAGATACTCAAGACAAAAGTGATCTAAGGATATAGTGGGGCAGCCCTTTTGTTTTTCAAATACAAAGCGAACATGGGCGAGGTTGGCCAACAGAGTCAAAATATTGCAAAGTACCCCACTGCCACGAGAAGTATGAAGTGGTAGTCATCACTGCCAAGGTATCTCCTTGATGCATGTGTGAACAGTGCATTCCTGTTGTACGGAAAGGGAACAGACAAAGCGGACCTGAGAATGTTTCGAAGGGCAGTTACAATGAAGTAAATAAAGAGATATGGCTACAAGCCATTGCGTGGAAAAAGCCTGCCAGTCTCGGCAGGAGGCGCAAAGCTGATTTGAATGCACTGACCACTTAGTCATCCTCCAAGAAAGGCAAACAACGTGCGTTTATAGCCATGGGAAGACCACCATCTGTTGTAAAAAATGTGACATTACAATGCATGCAAAATCTTTCAATTTATACCATTCATTTAAGGAAGTAGTATGGCACGCGGAACGCGTTCCAAATTGACACAATGTGACACTTGTGTGCCTAGCGTCCTATATGTAGTACGGTGCCAAAAACGATCACAAAAAGTTTTCTTGCAAATGAAAGTTTTATTTTATTATCTGAGAGCTTAGATGCTATTATTCTGAGAAAAGAAAATCGTTTTGTTAACATCTCTATGTTCAGGCATATATGGGCCAAGCTGGGCACCTGTTGATCCAGTCTCAAGACAGCAGCTAAAAACTGCCTAAGAGACTTCCGCCACTTGGACACTGACAAAGGCTCTATCACATTTGACACCTGCCAACATACCACCATTGAGGACTTCAGTGTTTTAAAAATTGCAAAAAAACTATCACAGGAACAATATAACGCATTTTCGTCTGACATAACAAAGACTATTCAGGGAGTATTTTTGCTGAAAGGCACTGCGCAAACCCGTCTTCTGAAGTTCGTGGCATCATCATCCCGTTTAGATTTATCGGGACTTTTGGTACAATGCCGCGGAGACCTACAGTAGCTTAATCACCTGCTCACCTTCGCTCCTTGGTCCTGCAGGTGGCCCACGACCACTCAACAAGTGCCCTTCCAAGATTCCTTAAGACATTGCGGCGAATCAGGAAGAATTTTGTGTGATTGGGCATGAGCAATGATATATCACAATATATCCGCGGTTGCTCCGTCTGTCAAAGGACGAAAGCACAGCGTTGCAAACCTCGGGATTGGATGGCAAGCCAATGGCCTGTGGCACCAATGGAAAAGCTTAGTATTTACTTGATGGGGTCATTACCTACCAGCCATTGGGGGCACCTGTACTTGCTAGTAATTGTTGGCAAATTCACCAAATTCATTGAGCTGTTCCCACTTCCTGCAGCTACAACACAGAAGATAAGAAGCCGTGTGGAAGAATTCATCTGCAGACATGTACCTATTGCTATTTCTAGCCATAACGGGACACCCTTCGTGAGCAGGTTTTGAAAGAACATTATGAGCTGAAAGAGCCTCTTGGAGCACCACACGACACTCTACACGCCAGCAGTACAAATGACCGAATGGCATAACTGCACCATGAAGTAGTGCCTTCGTGCATACTGCAATGAGCACAAAAACTGGGACCAACACATTCCCAAGATTGCTTTTGCAATGCGAAGTGCAGTAAGTGTTGCTGCTGGGTACACCCCAGCATGTCTCTGGTATGGCTATGAACTACAAACCCTGTGGCAACCTACCGAAGAGAAGCAGGATGTCGAGCCGGCTGCATCGTCTTTTCACGCATTCGCAAGGCAGCATGATGCACGGCAGCATCAGCAACATGCTTGGCATACACAGACTCAGCTCTAGGACCAGCCACGGCGAGCCACGATAATGAAGGATGGCGACCTTGTCCTGTGTGGAACCCACATACTCATAGTTGCTCCAAAAATCATCTCCTGAAAACTCGAACCAAAGCGAAATGCACCATTCCGCACCTACAGGTGTGTTGGTCCCAATACCTTCAAACTCGCCCACCCACAGACTGGAAAAGCTTGTGTAGTGGCCCATGTAGACCAACTAGCCAAATACTACCTAACCTCCATGGTCGGTGGGGCGGGAGCTTCGCACTTCAGAGTGAGAGGGGGCGCTGTGAGGACGTTCATCAGTATTGATTGGAGTGTAGGAGGCGACCCTTGGGCGAGGTGGCCACAGCGGACATGGGACATGCGTGCGCAGTGTGCGAGTCGAGTTGCTGTACTAGGACATATGAAGTCGCGGGGACTAAGAAGCGAGGACTAACCAACATGACAAGAGCAAGCAGATTTGTGGCGACCTCGCTTCAGCACAGAGCCAGGGCGAGATAAATTGAGTGAAACACATTCGGTCTCCGCTTTTTCTTCTCTGCTACCTTATAATCTTTGCACTTCTACCCAAAACTCTACACATTCTTCAATGGCTCTAGCGGCTCATTTCCCGTCAACTTCCTGTTTCTGCTTGGCGCACCTTTAAGGGCTCTTACTGTGCGTATGCGGATCCCAAGCAAGTGACTTTCAAAAGATCAATACTCTCATGTTTTACCCACTACCTCGGGGAAAAAGGCAGTCACGTACATGGATTTCAGTGTAGGCTACACTAAGACAGTAAGATACGATGGCATTTAATTTTCTGCTAATATGGCTCTCTATTTTTATTGTTTCGTGTGTCATAGAAAAAAGTCATGGGGGCTACATGAGATGGTACCAGCGTTATCTGGTCGATATAGGCTCCGAATGGGGCACAAAACACACACTACAAACTACGTTTCAAAGGGCCAGCACTGCCATTCGAGATACATTCCTCCCCTCTTATATATGGGTAATTTCTCAAGGTGATTCAGAACCGGGATTCTAACAACATAAGCGAACCTTCAAAATGTTTATCTGGATCACTATTCTAAAATATTAGGTTTGTTTTGTGGTTATGTATAAAAAACGTGAATCACATGGGTCCTCTCGAGAAAAAAAAATTCTCCATAGCAGTCATATTTTTTTAGCTCATTAACGCACCTATTTTTAAAAAAATGAAGAAAGAAGTGCGACGAAGGCCGCGGTTCATTAGCAAAAGGTCTCAAGGCAGAGTGTTTGAGACGGCTAGTCTAAGTCAGCCGAGGGCGGAAAGCTGTGGTCGCAGAGCGACAGCTGTTTCTGCAATGTGCGTTCGTCAAGTTTTCTGTGAAATATAAATAATGTGTTTGTTTACAGCCGTTGTTCATCATCAAAATAGCACAGCCGTAACCAAGGGCATTATAATTATTAAAGTTGGACTTGCCAGCAAAATTTTTTTAACATATCGTTACCATAGATACAGGAAGCGAATATCATGCGGAATTCAACTGCTTAAGTGCATAATTCGTCGCTTTCCTTTGTGGGAATGTACATGACTTACGAACTTCGCATATTTCGCTTAAAGCGAGAAAACAAGTGACCAACTAGGTCCTATTCCTTCTCATATCTCTTTCATGAGCTAGTGAACTTTTGGTCTGTCGTAGGATGCGTGCACGTGAAAGACGGCTTTAGTCCACTCAAGTCAACAATCAGTCAATCAAGAGATCGCTTAGTCGCTTGCCCAAAACAGCCAAATGGCTGTAGCGTTGTGCACTAAACAATGATACTATTAAAAATAAAAGACACTGTTAGTACTTTCCTGTGGAGCGCGGACATATAGTTGTCGTTGGCGTCATCATATATGGTTACGCCACAGGGTATATGGAAGTGAAACACACCCGCTTCATTTAAGTAATATGTAGGACGATACGGTGGAGGACCAGGAAAAGTGCGTGTATGCCTATATCAAATACTTGCCCAACTCATTGCGCTATTTTCAAAGTCACCTTCACTATAAAGCAAAAATAGCGGTGCATAAACTACAACGCAAGTCTGCAATATACGGAAAATATAGTAAGCCTTTCTGTCTAGCTGGGTTGCAGGCATCGTTAAACTACTGCAACGAAATAGCTTATAAAATACTGGTGCACCTGCTTCGCAACACAAAAAACTGTCATTTCATTCTGCATTGTAATATGGTTTCTGGAGAACTTCATACCTCCTGGAAAGAAGCTATTGTAGTTCATATCTTGAAAGAAGACCAGGATTCGTCTCTTCTTTTGAGTTACAGAATAATAGCTCTGACAAGCTGCCTCTTTAGGCGTTTTGAGAAAATGGTAAACCGTTGACCAACAATACTTGGAATCAAACTACGTGCTTTATTCACTCCAGGGTCGCTTTCGAGAGGGACGGTCCTCTACTGACCATCTCGTACGAATTGAAACAAACATTACGGACGCTTTATTTCACAAGCCTACTCAACAATCGCCCACAATCATACCATCAATCAGGTAATGAAGAAATGGTCAGAATATAACCAACCACTATACATCGCCTTCATAGATTACGAGAAGGCGTTTGATTTATTAAAAATATCAGCAGTCAAGCAGACACTGCGGAATCAGAGCGTCGATGAAGCATACATAAACATCCTGGAAGAAATCTACAGGGGATCAAGTGCTACCTTAATGCTTCATAAAGAAAGCAACAGAATACCAATCAAGAAAATTGTAGGGCAGAGGGGTACAATCTCTCCAATGCTATTTACCGCGTGCTTACAGGAGGTTTTCGGAGGACTCTAATGGAAAGAGTTAGGAATAAGGATTAATAGAGAGTACCTTAGTAACCTGTGCTTTGCCGATTACATTGCATTGCTCAGTAGCTCAGGGAACAAATTGAAACTCATGATTACGGAGTTAGAGAAAGAGAGCAGAAAGGTGCGTCTTGAAATAATCTGCAGAAAATGAAAGTAATGTACAACAACCTCGGGAGAGAGCAGCGGTTTGAGATAGGCAATAGTCCACTTCAAGTTGTGAAAGATTGTGTCTACTTAGAGCAGGTAATAACCGCTGAGTGGAAACACGACAATATATGTACATAGAAAAATAGTAATGGGGTGGAGCACATTTGGCAAGCACCATCAACATATGACAGGTAGATTGCCACTATCCCTCAAGAGGAAGCTATATAACTGCTGTATCTTGCCGGTACTTAGCTACGGAGCAGAAACCTGCAGACTTACAAAGAGGGTTCAGCTTAAATTGGGGACGACGCTGTGAGCGATGTAAAGAAAAATGGTAGGTGTAGCCTTCAAAGACAAGAAAAAGACCAGAGTAGATTAGGGAACAAACGGAGGTTAAGGATATAATCGTTGAAATCAGGAAGAGGTAATGGACATGGGCCGGGCATGTAGCGCGTAGACAGACAACCGCTATTCATTAAGGGTAACTAACTCGATTCCCAGAGAAGGCAAGAAAGTTAGGGGGAGACAGAAGGTTAGGTAGGCAGATGAGATTAGGACGTTTGCAGGTATAAATTGGCAGCAGCAAGCACAGGACCGAGTTTACTGCCGGAACATGGGAGAGGCCTTTTTCCTGCAGGGGACGTAGTCAGGCTGACGATTATGACAATGATGATGATGATTTCACAAGCAATTCTTTCTCTCTATGTTTTACACATAGGAAAAAGTGTACGATACTATCTTGGTAAAAAGCGCAGCCAGTATTACATAGAACACACAACACAAGCGCTGGTGTTGTGTGTTCTGTGTAATAGTGGCTGCGCTTTTTACCAAGATGGATTCATACCAACTGGCTCGATACAATTTTTTATTGAGTTACGATACTACATGGCAATTTAAAATACTGAGAACCTCTTTAGGACTCGGTATTCGTGGGATAATGCTGAATTTATAGAGAGCGACTTTTTGGACTGAACTTTCTATATCCTAGTGGCTAACGTTTCGTCTCGACCGTTTGTCCAGGAACTCAAAGTACCACAGGGTGGTGTGCTTATCTGAACGCTTTTGATAGCAAAAACAAATTTCTGCGTCTATGCATCCCACGGGCTATGTGCTCGACATACGTAGGCGATATCCAGGTTGGCTTTAAATCGCACAACATCGCAATATGTGAGTGGCAGACTCGGCTAGGTTTTAGTAGTGGTTGAAATGAACAAACAAAAGTAGCTTAAGCCAGAAGTGACAAAAGAGCACCTGCATCCTATTTTTCGTGAGGAGAAAACCTTCATCCCGATCCCAACATTGACCTGTAGCGCAATCGTCTACCAGTAAAAACGGAACATAAACTTTTAGTAGTGATACTGAGCATAAAACTAATATTTGTATCGCTCATCAAATATATTAGAAACAATTTCATGAAAACATTAAATATAATAATTGTTCTTCCCCGATGGAATCGCGGTAGTAACAGAAAAAGCTTTTTGAATCTATACAAAAGTTTTACGCGCACATTATTAACGGCAGGAGTACTTGTATCAGTGCTCCCTTCCCACCAAGTGCTTTGAAGATGTTTGATTTAGTTCACCATCTCGGCATCTGCCTTTCTAGAGACGCCTTCAGGACAAGTCGAATACAAAGCCTATATTTAGAAGAAAACAAGTGGTCGTTGCAGTTGCAAAGATCCTATTTGGAGCGAGGCTCCTCTCAGTCTAACCTTGTCTCGCGTCAGGCGTAACCAGCAGTATCCCTCTAAAATTATATTAGATGGCGCTGTATCGCAGAGGTAGAATTCATCACAAAGTTCAGTTCGGACTGGCATGGAGGATGGACGTGTTTTAGTGCTCCCAATTGACTGCGCAGATAAGTGATTTTGCTTGTTTTTAGCTTGCCTTTATATTAATAAGAGAGATCCCCTAATCTTTGTTGCACGTATTATATTGAACGGCTTTCCCGAGAGCCAGTCACCAGATATTTACTAGTTTGGGCATGTGTGGGTGAGTTTCTTTCTTGGTGTTTTTTTTTCTTGCCACCCCATGAGGGAGTTGCACGCACATTGAACACGCAAATTTTCGGTTTAAAGCTTAGACTTCCCTTTTTTATAGGACAGTTATCATGTTTTGTAAATATTGAGTGAGGCAAGTCAAAAGGACAATCGGCTTCATGAAGACACGGTTAAAAAGGCGGTAAAATGTTCAAGATGCGGCTTTGGTTTGAAAATGAACTCAAGTGCAGAAGCAAATGGAGTGGAGGCTGACGCGAAGTGTACGCAATGTGAGGTCCAGAAAAAGATGGAGAAAACTATGGTTGCCCAGAGTGAACTGCTGATGAGAATCACCGAGCTGGGGACTGCGTTGGTGACAGAGCAAAAAAAAAACGAGGGCAGTGGGAGAAAGGCCGATGTCCGCCGAGGAAGCACAAGCCGAGGTGAACAACAGAGCGGCCGATGGAGAGATCAGTAGGGCACCGGCAACCAGAACGGCGGAGAAGAAAGAGCAAGAGAGTTTGGAAAAAACAGGATCTGTCGGTTCAGTTGTCACAAGGCCCAGTTTCAGCGAAGTAGTGGTGGGGCTGGGAGGGGACAAAGCAGCCGGGGTCACAGGTGCAAGTAACCCCCAGGTGCAGGTTGCTCCAGCTGAAAAATTCGCCGGGGACTCGAATTTAAATTGATGCGCAGAAGCAATCAAAGAGAGGGTAAGAGGTGACGAAAAGGTTGCAGAAGAGACGTTCCCAGGACGCAAGCTGGAGACAGTCATGAGGCAAGCGAGAGCAAAACCTAAAGCTACAGCTGATGGACGAAACCTCGTGATAATTTAAGGCAGTTTAAACGATGTCCTAATTGAAGATACGGCAGCACTAGCGACCACACTGACGAAAGGGGTCGATGACATGCACGCCACTTCTCCTCAGGTACAGGTTGGTGTATGCCCGATACCGGAGGTACCGGTGCGTGGCATCAACCTGCAATGAGTCGTTGTCAACGCAAACCAAGAGATATGGCGGATGAGTCGAGAGAACGGCTTTTAGGTGGTGGAAATAAACAGAGAGGTCAGGGGGGGGAAAGGTTTCAACGAGACAGACCACTTCAATGGGCGGCTAGATCATGAGGTGGGTTGGGGACTAGCAGGACGTGCAGTAGATTTTGGGGGGGCACGCGGGCCCTTCGGGGTGCAGGATAGCTAGTAAGGAAGAAAACAACCAGGGAGATTCTTTGACAGGTGGTATGGGCAGGTACAATTCCAAAGGGGCACTGTTATCTAAGGTAGGTACAGTCCGGGGAATAAATACACGTAGCCACGAGTGCCGAGCCATTTAGGACATAGGGTATATTAACATGCAGGGTGGCAGGAACAGGATGAAGTGGGAAGAGATAGAAAGAAGAGCAGCTAAGGGAAGAGGGGCCGATGGTATACGGTTTGGTAGAAACACATCTTAGGGACATGGAACAACTTCCTAAAAATTTGGACTACGCGTGGGAATATTGTAATAGAACTGAAGGCAGCAGAAAGGGGGGTGGTATTGGGGCATTCGTTCATAAAACAAAAGGCTGGCAAAAGTTCAAGCAGGAGTGCATGGAACATTTATGGCTAAAAGGAAAAGCGGCAAGGCAAATGACACTCCTTGATTTGGTGTACCTGTGGACGGGAGCAAAGGCCAGAGAGGGAAACCACGCAATAGTATAGTGTGCATAAAAGACCGTTGGGGAGTTAGGAAGAGAGGGCGAGACAGTTATACTAAAAGATATAAATGCGCACATAGAATATATAGATGGGTATACCGACCCAACAGGCAAAATAATCGTGGGTATGTGTGAAAGGCATAATTTGATCATTTGCAACCGTACCGAGAACTGTGAGGGGTAAATAACATGGGAGGCAGGAAGGCTGCAGTCGACGGTAGATTACGCACTGATGTGACATAGGAAGTATGATAAGCGCAGGGGAATGCACATAGATGAAGGTGGCTCCATAATTCGGGATAGTGATCACAACCATATCAAGCTAAGTTTTGGAAGAGCAGTGAAAGTGAAAATGATTCATTGATTGATTTGTGGGGTTTAAGGTTCCAAAACCACCATATGATTATGAGAGACGCCGTAGTGGAGGGCTCCAGAAATTTCGACCACCTGGGGTTCCTTAACGTGCACCCAAATCTGAGCACACGGGCCTACAACATTTCCGCCTCCATCGGAAATGCAGCCGCCGAAGCCGGGATTCGAACCCGCGACCTGCGGGTCAGCAGCCGAGTACCTTAGCCACTAGACCACCGCGGCGAGGAGAAAGTGAAAAGGAGACAAGATGAGCAAGTGAGTGAGTAAAACCTTTATTGAGCATGTCCGGCGTCATTGAGCGGTGTGGGGCTACAAGCAGCCCGGCCTAGGTGACGGCCTCGAGTCCTTGGACCCGGGCGGCATCCTGGGCTTGCCGGACGGCCCACAGTTGATCGGCAAGGCCGTGGCTGAGCAGAGCCGCCTCCCATCGCGCCTCGCGGTTCGAGACCGCCATGTCTACCGGGTTCATAGGGGACTGCTGTGCGTTACCGTTACATTTTCACAGCATATGCTGCAGCGTCGCTCTGGCTCCGCACGCCTTACACGCGTTGGACGTATAATTGCCTGGGTAGCAGAGGCGAAGGATCACCGGATTCGGGTACGTGTGTGTCTGTAGTTTTCTCCAGGCAACCTGCTGTTTCTTGTTTAGTTTGGCGTGGGGTGGTGGATATTTCCATTTGTTCAGTATGTAGTGTTGCGTGATGTCTGCAAAAAAATTTTTATTCAGAAAGGCAAATAGAAATATCTACTAAGCAAGTTGAGAAATTTATCACTGAAAATGATAAAATAGAGTGGACATACACGAATCTAATTAGGCTGTTTGAGCTAGAGCTTGCTAAGGAGCGTGACCAGTCACCCCGAAAAAAAAAGACCCAAACCCAAGAGTTCGTAGGATAAGGAAGTTAAGAGAGCCATAGCAAAGCGTCAGGAAGCCTCTAGGGAAGACAAACATGCTAAGCAGCGGGGTGAACCGAGAGATGATGCTGAAAGAAAATGGGGTATATCTTTCTAAACTGTATAGGGAATGCATTCCTTCTGATCAATGGAAAGACTAGAAAAAAGGGAGCTCAGTGGCTGGCAAAAGTAAATAAAAAGATAGAAAGGCAGCTGCAAAGTTTTGGAACCATCTTAACCCCTAAAAAATGAGACGAGCCTAGAGCAGAGGTTTATAACTACAGCTCAAGGGCTAGGCTAAAAGGGGACGAAGCTATTGAATATATAAGAACAAGAGTGACTGAAAATTTCAACAAAGAAGTGCTTTAAGCACCACAATAGACAAAGATGAATGAAGTGGCACAATAGCTACATTTTAACAACAAGAGTGTGAAAGAGCTGAGAAGAGGGTTCCTAGTAGTACATCAACAGGCCCAGACGGCATTCCAATTATGCGGATAAAAACATTAGGCCCGAAGTCTAGGCAGGCTTTGAGAGAGACAGTGAGCAATATAATAATCGATGTTGAAGTCCCCGATAGATGGAAACTTAGCAGGATGCTTATGATCTATAAAGGAAAAAGGAACAAAGCTGACATAAACAACTACTGTCTTATACCAGTGACATTAATGGTCTAAAACTGGCGATGCAGATGCTAAAGGAAAGACTGCAGGCATAGATAGAGGATGAGGGGGTGCTGGAGGAACTGCAGAATGGGTTTCGGACACACAGGAGGTTGGAAGACGATGTGTTCTCTGTGACTCAGTGCATCTAATTAGCAGAAAAGGATCACAGGCCCCTGCGACTAGCATTTTGGGATTTCAAGGGTGCGTACGATAGCGGGGTTCAAGTAGACTTGTTGGGAATACTGGACACACTAAGTGTGGAAGATGGAGGACATCTATACAGGTAACAGTCAGCTATAAACTGGAAAGAAAAGCACGTATCCAAGCCTGCAGAGGTAAAACAGTGGCTTAGGCAGGGGTGTCTTCTGTCATCTTTGTTATTCATGATGTACCTACAAGGATTAGAGGCCGAATTAGAGGGAAGTGGACTGGGCTTCAACCTCTCTTTCGTCAAACAAGAAAAACTCATTGAATAGGTACTACCAGTATTGATGTACGCAGATGATATAGTGCTAATGACCGAGAAGAAAGATTTGCAGAGTTTGACGGATATCTGCGGTAATGAGGGAGATATGTTAGATTTCAGATTTATCAGGAAAAAATAAGCAGGCATGATTTTTAATGATAACAAAAGTAGTGAGCTTAAAATACAAGAGGTCACACTAGAAACATTATATAAATACAAACATCTGGGCGTATGGATAAGCAATAGGACCGAGAACCTAAGAAAACATGAAATATACGTGAGGACTAAAGATAACAGGAATGTAGCGGTGATGAAAAACATTCGAAAAACCTTAGGTGAGGCCTGAGCAATGGTGATGAAAAACAGGGCACTGTGGAATTTCAATAGCTACGATGTTGTGAGAGGAATATGGAAAGGGGTCATGGTTCCTGCTCTGACGTTCGGCAATGCGGTCTTGTGCATGAGATCAGAAGTTCAAGCAAGATTAGAAATTAGCAACGTGGAGTAGGTGGGCTTGCGTTAGGAGCTCACGGAAATACACCAAATAAAGTGAATACAAGGTGATATGGGATAGACATCATTTCAGGGCAGGGAAGCTAGCAGCAAGATAAAATTTGAGAAACGATTGAGAGAAATAGGGGAAGAGCGTGGGCATATGAAGATATTCGGCTACTTATACATGAAAAGTGTCGCTACAAAATGGCTGAAGCTAACCAGAAAATTGGCTCGTAAATACTTAGAAGACAGCAGGGGGGCCAAACCAAAAAGAACTATTGGTTTTAAAGAAGGTGAAGGAAGCTGAGGCCGATATGTGTAGAATCGGCATGATTAGGAAGTCCGCACTGGCGATCTATCAAACTTTCAAGCAGAAAATTACCAAGGAAAAAATCTATGATAATACTCGGGGTATTTCTCTACTGTTTGAGGCCAAGACTTGAGTGTTGCGAACCAAGTCATATCGGGTCAAATACGAAGAGGTAGACACGGTATGCAGTGCGTGTGGTGGGGAAGAGGAAATTGCCGAGCACTTGATAATGTTCTGTAAAGGGCTTCTCCCAATAGTTCAGGATGATGGCGCAGAGTTTTTCAAAGCATCCATTCATCCGTCCGTCCATCCGTCCGTCTGTCCATCCTTCCGTCCTTCCGTCCGTCCATCCATCCATTCATCCTACCTACCTACCTACCTACCTACCTACCTACCTACCTACCTACCTACCTACCTACCTACCTACCTATCTACCTACCTACCTACCACCTACCTACCTACTTACCTACCTATCTACCTACCTACCTACCTACCTACCTACCTACCTACCTACCTACCTACCTACCTACCTGCTTACCTACCTACCTACCTACCTACCTACCCACCTACCTACCTACCTACCTACCTACCTACCTATCTTCCTACCTACATACCTACCTACCTAAATATCGCAGTTGAGTGAGGATATTCTATATGTTGCTGTAACGCTGCTCTCCAATGGCTGGTGCGTGGCCTGTGCCTGGGCGTGCAGGAAACGAGTGCGGCGTGCCTTTCTCAGTATCCTGGATCGTCGCCGTCTATGCCGGATTGTTGGTGCGGCATGAACAAAGTGGAGCGGCGGGCGCAGTGGGCTGTGGCAGCTCGTGCTCATTGGCGCCTCGGTCCGCGGGAAACATGTGGCTGCTTCAGTCTCCTAAATCATTGCTGTATGAGTCGGATTGTTGGTGGGGCACACGTGAAATAGAGCGGCAGGCGTGGAGGGCAGCGGCAATTTACACTCATCGCCAGCCAGCCAGCCAGCCAGACGGACGGGCGGACGGACGGACGGATGGACGGACGGACAGACGGACAGACAGACAGACAGACAGACAGACAGACAGACAGACAGACAGACAGACAGACAGACAGACAGACAGACAGACAGACAGACAGATGGATGGAAGCATGGATGGACGGTTGAAGGGACGGAAACGTGGTCTGAAACTGGACAGACGCACGGACGAATGCACAGATGAACGAACGAATGCATGGACGTACGGACTGATGGATGCAGGGACGAACGCATGGATGGACTAACGCATAGATGCACGCGCGCTTCACTCCACTTATCACCATTCACTCCATGGATATGCTGTGAAATTTTGATCACTCACATATTTCCTAAAAGTAAACGCAAAAAATAAAGTATGCTGTAAACAAACTGTCGAGCTTTTCTTTGTTTTATAACCATTCTGCAGTGAGAGGACCATATTCTTTGCGTGTAAGAATTCTCGCTGTGAAATCAGCATGCCAATTTGTGAATAACAGCTAAAGGCTCGTATAGAACGGCTCCCACCGGGGAAATGGCAGCCTATAAACTGTGATAAGCCTTTTATAAAAGTTACGAAGTCTGCTATGGCTGCGCATATCTGCACGCGCTTTCTTTAACAGCAACACAAATAGTCTTGTCCTGGGTTTGTCAGAGACGCGTAAAAGTCTAATGTTGGTGTGTCGTACTCAGCGGTCGACACATCCCGGTCAGAAGATGGCATACTTAATATTCAAATGCGAGCATATTCACAGCAATAACCTACGCAATATTAGTCGCTTTTAGGCACACTAAACCATCAAACATGCTTAAGCCATTGATACACGCAAGCTTTAAGGGCCGTGAAAGCATAGACAACTTCTAAAGAACACGGAAATTGTGCAATATTGCGGCTCTGTCACTGCCCGTAAAGTGATGGAGACCAGAGGGGTGCACACAAACACATTTCGCTTTAACTATTTGCTTTCGATCAAACAACAGAAATATACTTCAAAAGGCGCTGACAACAATGTTACAACTCTAGTGGCCGCTTCGTATTTGACATCACTAATAACGGCAAAATTGAAACCTCATTTCGCTGCTCGTTATAAAGAGTGAAGTGTGATTATACTTTTGTTGGTGGCAGTTGGGGTGCGGAGTAGCACTTGACAGCTGCTGGAGCCCTCGGTGCGTAGCCGGGGGAGCGGCTTGATACCAGAGACTAGAGCATAGCTTCTGCCCAGATGGAGTCAGTGTGCGTCTTCCTTTCACCCGAGCCAAGGTTCGACTGCCTGGAGCTTCAGGTCAGCTTCGTCGAAATATCGCGGCCCTCTACCGAGATTCCTTCGGGGGTCGATTGCAGGAGAAGAGCCTTTCTTTCTGCCGCGCCGGTGCGCACAGTGTTTACACTGAACTTTGCCCAGCACCGCGACCATGGGGCCCGTGCTGGAGGCAGCTTCGTGTATCCTGCTGTACGATAAAGAGGATGGGGAGGGGATGCTTACGAGGACGGTTCCGATTCTTACTGTCTGGCGGCGTATTCACTGATGACAAATTCACTTGTAGTTCGATTATTGAACGAAACTCTTTCAAATATGCACACCCATGACAGGCTCTATTCACTGCTATGCGCCATTCACTCATCTCAGCATAACGTTGTGGCGCGCTGGGTTTCTGGCCACTGAGATATTGTGGGCGATGAACTGACTGACCAGCTAGCCATGTCTGTGCATGCTGACGGCCCTGACATGACTAGAAATATATCTGTACTGGACCTCAAGCCCTCTCTGAGAAAAACACTCAAGTGACGCGAGCAGTATTTATGGGACAGTCAAACACAAAATAAGCTGCACATGGCTAAGACAGAGCTAGGTAATTTCCCACTAACACCAGAAACACGTCATGCAGAAGTCGCACTCTGCAGATTCAGAATAGGGCACACGTACAGCACTCACGTACACTTTTTGTACGGGGCTGCCCCACCCAGATGCGATAAATGTGGTAAGCCACTGACGGTGCTGTATATCCTCCTACAATGCGCAAAACTAGAACCGAAGAAAGCATTTTTATCACTATAAGAGCAGCGACTTTCCATCTTTTTTGTGTTTTTAGGTAAAGAGCCTCTCATCAAACATGAGTTCCTTTCAGAGTTTTTGAAAGATGTCTATACGTTTAATGCATGATGTCCTGGTAATCCGTAGCAAGGCCTTTCAACAGAGGCTGTTGCGGTATTTTGGCTCTGGAAAGCGCCTACTTTCCAGCCCCCTGCCTCAGAATAATCGATGAGACATTCGTGCTAATCGATTTTTCTAGCAGTGCTGCTTGTACGAGCTCCCGCCACTCATTCTCATTATCCTCGCTCATCCCATGATTTTAAACGCTATGTGTTTTACGTTCTTTGTTACGCGGGATTTTTGGCTCCCCTGCAGCCCCTTAGCATCATCATCGTTCACATGCCATAACTTGTCTTGGCGCTCAATGTTCATTAGGCCCTTGCACCGTACACTCCAGTCATTATCATCTAATTTTTTTAGTTTCTTTTTTCGCGGTGTCTATTAACGCTGTTTCAGTCAAATTTCCTCGTACATATACGTATCGCTCTTCTGCAAAGGCGTCGTGGGTGGTCAAATACTTGTCTGGTTTCATTAGTGTTACATTCTCAAAAGTTTAGAACACGGGAAAAATAAGGATGTTGGTTGGCAATTTGAGATGTTTAACCTATCTCTTTCCCTTAAATCTGGCACGACCTTCGAAGTCTTTAATAGCGTCGTAAATGACACTCAAGTCGACATTGAGATTGCAGTTCAATTATTTTAATCGAATAACGTTATATTACTGGCACTAAGTACATGCTAATTAAATAAGGGATGTTAAGGCCAGAAGTACTTTCTTGACTTCCAGTCAATTGAAGCGGCAGAAAAAACTGGAAGTGTGGCTTCTGGGGTCAAGTCTTGTGATTTATGCAAATCATTTAAAACTAAATAAGTGGTCATTATTGCAGGCTAAGTATTGATGTTTCGAGCAATAATAGAAGGATCTCTAAAAATAATTTATTCACCAAAATTCTACACAGATACCCATTTGTGTGCGACGTGTTTAGAGCGACACTTATTGCCTTCCACGTACCTTTTGAATCACCGTTAGTTTGTGTAATAATATGAGAAAATAATTTCGCTTACAAATCATTATTACAACTTTAAGTTTTTCATGTTCGTCTTGCATTTGTTTTAAAAATTGGGGTTCTGTGAGTACCGCTGTTTTTTCTCGTACAAGTTATCCTTATAATTTAGTTACTAATATTAACTCACAATTGCAAACCAATGCCATATTTATAGATTCTGTCAAAGCTTTTGATAGGGTGCCTCACAGTAAATTGATTGACAAACTTGTGTCTATTGGTATTAAAAGTAACATAATACCATGGATAAAAACATATCTATCAAATTGAAGCCAGTATGTAACCTTAAACAACACAGCCTCTGATTAATTGGAAGTTTTTTTCCGGAGTACCACAAGGTTCCATTTTAGGACCCATCTTGTTTCTAACATATGTTAATGATATCTATATGTGCCTTGAGCCTAACGTGAAAATGAAGTTATTCGCTGACGACTGCGTGATCTACACCACTATCCGCGCAACTTATGACCAGTTTCGACTTAACTCCACACTAGCTAATATTGCATGTTGGTGCCTTGAGTGGGGAATGGAAGTTAACGTGTCGAAAACAGCTTGCCCTAGCGTAACTCGCAAAAACAATCCAGCATTGTAGTTGCAATTTGGTCGCCATAAACATTGCAAAAAACAATGCTGGTAAATACCTGGACGTCACGTTTACAAGTAAACTGAAGTGGGATGCACATATAAGCAGCACATACACAAAAGCCTATCGCCAGATAGGGTTCCTGCGTCGAAAACGTGCATTGGCGCCTTCTAATGTAAAACTGAGAGC
The DNA here is from genome assembly GCF_043290135.1 of Rhipicephalus microplus. Lineage (NCBI taxonomy): Eukaryota > Metazoa > Arthropoda > Arachnida > Ixodida > Ixodidae > Rhipicephalus > Rhipicephalus microplus. Next base: position 207,429,595 of record NC_134704.1, read on the forward strand.
ATATAAATCACTCAAAAGGCCAATCCTCGAGTACGCCAGCATTGTTTGGAAGCCCCACTAAAATATCTTTCCAACAAATTAGAAATTGTCCAACGCAAGGCCCTTCACTTTGTCCATTCTAAGTATTCGAGGCATGACAGTGTCACTGAGCTGCACAGACAGGCGTGCTTACCGACCCTTGCAGCCCGTCACCATGTCTCTTCCTTAAAGTTCTTTTGTATCACAACCCTATCGGAAAAAAACGAATGGTGGGCATGGTGTAAACCAACACCCACCATTATAGTGGATTATTGTAGTGGGTGAATGGTGGGAAACGCCCAGCATGGCGCATTGTGGGTATGGTGGGTGCTGCAGTGCTGGCAACGCTTGAGCGCGAAATGACGTCAGAATCACCGTGACGAGCTGCCAAAAAAATAAAAAAGAATTCTATAAAAACGGTATAAAAAACACCCGTCCCGGAAAAAAAAACAAGGTGCCCCGGAGGATTGAACGTGCAACCTGCGGATTCCCATTCGAAGACACTAACCACTGCGCCATACCAACATGACGTTGATTGCGTGTTAAATACTTAGTAGGCATACAAGCTTACAGTTCAACTTAAGTTATGTTTTTCGTGTACACAACATAGACAAGATCTACACCTGCTACTAAAAACTGCACATTTATTAAACACAAGCAACTGCGGCCAGTAACAATTGCCACTGTGTTAATGGCACTAGTGCTATTTTTTTTTTTTACAATTCCCAACTTCAAGAACAAAACCAAGTGGACTGGGGAGCAGCAACAGTTTACCGGCAGGGTCTGCCAAGCTTAATATCCGTTTCGCGCTCGTTCTAAAGGGCGACATCTGCTCACGATTTATGACGCTTGTAGGCTCATTCCATAGATACGCCCGCCTTATTTATTTGATTGAGTATGGGGATGCTTTTCGCGCAATGTAGAAGGTGATCGTGCCAGCGCAATGCTGTAGCTCTTTCGCTAAAGCAACAACTACATAACGGCTTGGCCAAAACGAATGCAGTGTGCCGGAAACATTACGCTATCATATTGGTTCACCAAGCATACGAATTGCTACGTCTGAGTTCTCGTACTAAAGCTAGAGAAGTGCCGGCGAGTGCGACCAGCGGCTGTCGGTGAGAAGACACTTACGTTCTTTGGGAGTGCTTTAATCGCGTCGCATCAATGTTTGTTGCTTCTTGAGCGGACATCAAACACAATGAAAAATGCTTCATTTAGGTTAATTGATGCCATGGCTGCGCTGTATTGTCATACTTAATCGTCGAAATCCTGTATTCTGAAACCCGGAAGCACGGATAACACAAATTGTATGGGCTCGGTCGGTAGGCCTAACCTTTGGTGGAAATAATGGTGGTAGAACATGTAGTGTACGGATCTCAGCTTGGTACACTATATAAAATGCCCACCATTATAAGCCCATCCATCAACTGCTTACTACTTCCCAGCATTATCGCGATGGTGGGCAGAGCTTCTCAGCTTGGTACACCATGTGGCCCACCATAACAAGCACCACCACCATATGCTTAGGGCTTCCCAGCATTATCGCGATGGTGGGCAGAGTGTCCCATTATTGCCCACTATCTAGCCTCTGCTTTCCACCATCATTTCCAGTTTACCCATCATCTGTACACCATACCACCCAGTATGTCCCGGCATATCCACCATATTTTCCACTACGTCCCACCATATCCATCATAATTTCCACCATGCCCACTATTATTTACACTACGCCCACCATGTTTTCCAGTATCCACCATGGCAATTTTTCCAATAGGGAACGGTTTAAGCATAGATAAAGACAACTATATAAGGTTGCCTAATCATCACTCCCTTCGTACCAACCATAATAAGTGCATCAGACCATTCAGGTCACGCTGGGACACTTTTAAATATTCTTTCTTCCCATAAGCAGTGGAAAAGTGGAACAAACTGCCACGTGAATGCGTAAATCTTTCCTCTACAGATGCATTTGTTCAGAATGTAGAAAGCCTGTTTTATGAAGAGTAAAAGCAACTTGTTTTTTCATGTTTGTGAGCGCTTCCGAACACACTGATCACTGTACCACCTGCTGATACCTCGATGATGTTTTGTGACCTGCCCATGATTTTGTGCAGTTGCTTTCATCGTTCAAGTTTTCTTTTCAGCAGCATCTTGTGATTCTGCTTTCTTCCGCTATGTGCGATATTGCCTGGTTTGTACGCGACTGTGTATATTTGCCCGCCCACCTTGTATGAGCCTGAAAAGGCTTACAGTATTAAATAAATAAAATTATTGGTACTAAAATGCCAGTCAGCCATGTTTTTTTTTCCTTTGCCTTTCTTCTCACAACACAAAAAGACGTTCTCTTCTATTTTTACAGCTATTGCATATCTTCAAACGAGAATACTTTGAGTGCCCAAATAAAAAAAAAGAACAAGATATTCGCAAGAACAGGAAGACAGTACAGGCGCATAATGTGTTCGTTTTTTTTTGTAAGCTGTATGTTCTGAACACATCATGCCACATTTTCTTTGTTAAGGAATTGAGTGTAGCTTATTCGTTTTTGTGGAGTATGTTAGTTACTAGACGTGCGAAAACAGGCAGGTGATCAGTAATGCCAGATGCTACTGTTCCACTAGACAACTTCACGTTTGACACATCTTTGATTATGCGATCTCATGTTCTCTTTTTTGAGTTAGGATATTCGTCTTGGAGATTTGATTACCTTTTATAGCCCTTACATTGTTAGCAAGCATGTGTATTCATAAACCCGCCCCAAGGATCCAGTGGTTAGGGTACCCGGCTTGTGAGCCACAGATAGTGAGCGATTGCCAGCATGGCGGCTGCATTTTCGATGGAAGCGAAAATGCTTGAAGCCCGTGTACCTAAACTTAAGTACACGTTAAATAGGCGCCAGGTAATTGAAGTTGCCGGAGCTATTCACTAAGGCATCTTTCATAATCATATCAGAGTTTTGGGACGTGGAACCCCAGCAATGAAATCGTAATATACGTAGTTCTAAGTATCAATTCCTCCTAAGTCAATGCTGATAGCTTGCAATGAATTTTTTCAGTGTTCTTGGGATTGGACAATCAAGTAGTTTAGCTCAAAACTTATTTTAATAGTATTCGAAAGCCTGCAAACCACACGTATGTATGTGTGTTGATTTTTATGCACAAGTCTTTTTTATTTTTGATTTATAATACTTCATTAACAAGCATTTCGCATCATGTGGATTCAAAATATATGTCTGTTTTCAGCTTTTTAATCAAGACACTTGTCTTGATTAACGAGCTACACACGCGTATGCACAGTTTCACTACCCTTGGTATCTGATCATCATCAAGCTAGCTCAAGATGATAGCCGGAGAGTGGATATGCTTAACACGTGTGTAAACAGGTTTCTTATAAATCAGGCAAGTGAAATGTGTGCTACAGACCAAGAACCAAGTTAAACGAAATGATCATAAAGTCTCTCGAGGCCACTTAAGTTCAGGTGTTGTATTGTAGCAAAGTAAGTTTTCCTCAGCGTAAGACCGGTCAGTGCGACAGCAATAGTGCTGAGTACGAAACAAACCACAGATTCGGACACTTGGCTCACGTGCTTGGTCGAGAGTGATGCGACGCTATCATTACTACTGGACGGCTCCAAGTGAGAATCCCGTCTAAGCACCGCAACGATACCGTGTGCACTTGTGGTGAATGCGTGTAACATTAGCGCCGGGTTGAGCACGATGGGCTGACACGCTCTCTGGCTGGATGACGTTCTCTGGCTGGATATCACCCCGGAAGGAATACAGTCCAGCATCTATCGTCTTCCAAGTCAGCTCCTGGTCCTGATATCATCTGCCCGAAGCTTCTCAGAATATCAAAACCTGCAATGCGTAACACTCTAGCGAGACTTTTTCAGCAGTCTATTTGCGAGGGATTAATATCCCATATGTTCGGAAGGAAGCTAGCACAAATCCCATTTTCAAATCTGGTGACCCGTCTAACCCATCAAACTACTGACTGATTTCCTTAGCTCGCACGTGTTGCGAACTCCTAAAAAATATACTCCGCTGTCATTTTATCCGCTGTCATGAAGTTCTTTACGGAACAGAGTTTCTACTTTATCAACCAACATGGTTATCTCCATGGCCGTTCTTGCAAAACGCAACTGTTTGAATTACTTAATGATTTGCGTCACTCTGTTCACTGCTTGCATCAACCTGACGCTATGTTTGCTGATTTAACGAAGGCCTTTGACAAGGTCCCTCACTTGCGGCTTGCTCTTAAACTTATAGTTACCAACATAAATAACAAAATTCGTAAGTGTATTACCAACCTCTTATCTAACCGGTACCACTTCATCATCGTAAATGACAATTCGTCTCCGTTAATGCACGTAAATCTGGAATACCATAGGGTTGCGTGCTCGGGCCTATCTTGTGTTTCGTTTATACTAACAATATCAGTAATGGTGTGCATTCCACAGTAAGATTGTTTGCAGATGACGGCGTGATTTACAGGCAAATTACTAATCCTCAGGATACCTGCTTCATTCAGTCTAACCTAGCAAATCTCAGTAAGTTGTGTAATTACTGGTAAATGCGAATTACCGCAAATAAAACAAAGGCGCTACAGTGCCACCTACCGTAGACCCGTGCTAGAGACAGCCGTTCTCGTCAACCGCCAAAGAGACCCACTCATCTCTCATGCACCGCAACCTAGGCTTACTGCCAGGTATCACTACCGGCGCTACCATTCTAACCTTGATGATAATGATAGTTGTTTTAAATGCTCGCGAGCACAACGCCATTTACCGTTTGGTAGTTCTGAACCTGAAATTCGGCCTATGCGCGAGACACGTGCGCCACATAGGAAACGTATACGTAGGAACCACATAGGAAACACAATCATAGGAAACATATACCACAGTGAAACAATGCAAATTTTCAGCACCAGACAAACATGTAAGATGACTTTCACATACGCAACCATAATGAAAGATGTACCATGTCCAAGAAACAAGCAAAATAAAGTAAACACGTATATGGCATAAAACTACTCGCATTTAGCCACACGGCTAAGAAAGTACTGCTTTAGCATCTGACGCGAAGTTGCATTTACATTAACGTTTTCCGCTTCAAGGTGGTTAGGCAATAATGATATAGGGCACTGTATCCAGTCTTTTCCATGATTTGTTCACGAACAAGGGACAGCCTGCCCCGCCCCGATGGTCTAGTGGCTAAAGTAATCGGCTTCTGGCCAGCAGGTCATGGGATCAAATACCGGCTGCGACGGCAGCATTTTTGATAGAGGCGTAAATGCTGTAGGCCCGTGTGCTCAGATTTCGGCGCACGTTAAAGAGCCCCAGGTGGTCGAAATTTCCAGCACCCTCCACTATGGCGTCTCTCACAATCATATGGTGGTTTTGGGACGTTAAACACCACATATCTATCCATCCAAAAAGTAGGGCCCAGTTTCACGCTCTCGAAGGTCCAAATTGAAGTGATTTGGTTTGCTTAAGTTACAAACACAAATATATGCAGTGTAGCCTTGTTTCACGCTATTTTATACTTCAATTCAAGGTTAAAGTCATAATGGCAGCGAAATGAGAGAACAATAACCTGAGCAAATAATGGACATGTATGGCTGTCATAAGGAACACAAGCAACATGCCGCAATACGTTTTTTCTTGCAGCATAACTAAAACCTTGTACTTTTCCAGTCACGTTTTCTCCATTCTAAATACAACAATTAGTGTGAGATAAATACTGTATTATACAAAAATAGCCATATTTCAGATGGAAGAACATCTAGAAGCCTACAAAGTTCCCCGCATGTTTTCGCCATACTTGTCGCGATGTGTTCGATGTATTTGTCCCATAATAATGCTGATCAAAGATTACACCCAGCGTTTTCACGTATTCCGTGACGTCAATGTCTTTGTAATCGATAGAATATGTTTACATTACGATTTGCGTGTTTATGAGTTGGAGAAAAGAAAGAGCTTTTGTTTTTCTGGAGGTAACCTGCTTTCCTTCACAAATACAGCGTTTTGAGAGCAGTGCTAGCCTGTAATGATGAATAACCAGCACTACACAACTGGAAGAAAACGCTCGTGTCATCTGCGTCATTTGTATAATGTGATAAGCTGGTAATGTTCAACAAATCATTTATGTAGTTTTTAAACAGCATGGATCCTAATATGCTTCTTTGAGTAACACCAGCTTCCAGCTTTAGGATGTGGAATCTTTACCTGAGATGGAAGGACCTTGCTTTCTGTTCATTAGGTAAGACATGAGAAGATCCAGTGGTGGTCCACAGAATCCATATAGTTCAAGCTTTTTTTAGTACAGTAACATGACTTATCCTGCCAAAGGCTTTGGAAAAATCAACAAATACATCTCATGTTAAGTTTTATCTTTAAAGACATTCAAAATAAATCCTTGTGTGTTATTAGAGCAAATTCTATCCATAGACCCTTAGTAAACCGAATGGGTACGAAACTAATAGCTGGCATTCTGCACAAAATAACACAACTCTTTTATAAATAATCTTTTCTAAGCCTTTTGAAATAACAGGAAGCACTGACACCAGCCGATAATTTGACATGTCATTTTGGTCACCTAATTTGAACAAAGCAGTTACCTTTGCCTGTTTATTTTCGTCGGGCACATTCAAATAAACAAACAAATATTGAATACGTGCGCAAGAGCATCTACTAAAAAGTCTAGTGAATATTTAATTGGTTGAATTTGCAGGCCATCAATGTCCTTTGCCTTACTGTTCATTAAAGATATGAAAGCAGAGTTGAGAAAGAGAGAAGAAATGTAGGAAGTGTAGGGTAGCTAAGTACACTATGCGTCCAGTTTGCTACCCTACACATGGGGAGGGGGAGAGGGGAGCAAAACAAGAGAGAAGGCTAGACACATGTCACATCACACACACAATGCCGAGTTTCATAGGCGGTCCCTCAATGAAGTTGCTGTCAAGTATCTCAGGAGGGCTCGTGTGGCTTTCTGTGCTGATGTACTGCACGAACAGCTTCCTAAGATCTTTGCTTCATTAAGTGGCCGGTCATCGAGTCTATTCAAAGCACACTGGAGAGTCCGGCGATCTTCATCGAATTGGGCACAGTGGCACAAGATGTGTTCAATAGTCTCTATACAGTTGCACCTTTCACACACGGATGAATCTGTCATGCCAATGCGATGGCTGAATGACTTAGTAAACGCTACCCCAGTCCACAGCCGGCACAGCATTGTAGCGTCACGTCTAGAAATCTTAGATGGCAGTTGTTTCTGGAGTAATGACTTAAGGTTCTTAAGGCGATGATTGGAGTCAAGTGGAGAATTCCAGTGCGCAAGCGTGGCATTAGGCGCAATGTGACGAAGTTCTGTAGCTGCGTCCACTCTTGACAAGGGTATTAACAGTGTGGGGTATTAACAGTGTGTATTAACAAGGGTATTAACAGTGAGGCCTTGAGCATGGAGGTACGTCGACGTTATTCTCGCTGCTTTTTTAAGCCGTGCGCGTACCAGGAGTTGTGTCACAGCTGAAGCCCAGATACTTATATCATCAGCGTATGTAGAGAGATTGACTGAATGAGGTAGATCTTGTACAACGCCAATGATCGTGAGGTTAAACAGCGTAGAGCTGAGAACCCCACCTTGTGGAACGCCACAAGCGGTGTAATGATTAACAGTGTGGCCTTCCGCAGTAAGCGCCAAGAAGCATCTCCTCTGTAGGTAGCTCCGAATCCATCAAAGCATTTCTCCACCAAGTCCGATGTTAGTCACGGTATCTAGGATGACACCGTGCGTTACGTTGTCGTATGTACCTTTCACGTCTAGGAAAATTCCAATCGAGATGCGCTTGAGGTATTTCTGTTGTTGCACAGAGGTTACGAGGTCGATGACATTATCAATAGAAGAGCAGCCTCTTCGAAAACCAGTGAGGGCCTCTGGGTATATATCATAACGTTCAAGGCACCACTCGAGGCGTGTCAGAACCATTCTTTCCACTATTTTCCCCACGCAGCTGGATAGCGCAATGGGTCGATATGATGCCAGATCAAGCGGCGACTTCCCAGGTTTGAGGATTGGTACCATGCGGCTGGATTTCCACCTTTCTGGAACGACGCCATCGTTCCATGACTGGTTGTAGCATTTTAGTAGCTGGTCTCGGCCGCGTCTTCTAAGATGGCACAAAGCAGCGTATGTAATACCATCCGGCCCATGTGACGATGAACGTCTGCAGGTGGCTAGAGCAGCATGGAGTTTCTGGATTGAGAAAAGCATATTTAGTTCAGAAACTCCTGCTACAAGATCATTCCTGAGAACTTCGTCACTCATGGTAACCACATTGCCCCCAATCCTCACGCAGAAATCTTCAGCAACATCAACCTGCAGGTGGCCTTTGATGGAGAGCCACTGCGCTGAATGGACGTTGTGGAGTCGAGCCAAGGCCAAACACCTTCCTTCATTTATGGGACGTAGGCTTGCGAGGATCGAGTGATTCACAAAATTGGTTCAACCGCTGGTCCTCCAGCTTGTCCATTCGATGTTGGATTTTCTTTTGTAGAAGTCGAGTGCCTCTGAGGTCATGAATCGAATGAGTGCGCCTGTACCTTCTCTCAGCCCGCCTACGAATCGTTCTTAGTTGTTAAAGTTCTATATCAAATTCTGTACGCTTTGTTGCGTAATTAAAGGCCCACGTAACCTCTTCCATCACATTTTTTATTACCTCCTCAAGGCCGCACGCGCTATCATCGCATGCCTCTTCCACATTTACCTTGTACATTGTGCAATTATCTTTTCTGTTAGTTGATGAGGACGAAGTTGCAAAACCTGTGACCTTCAGATACGTTGGAATATGATCACTACCGTGAGTCTCAATATCAAAGGACCATCGCACTTATTGGGTGATTCGCCATGACACCAGTGCAAGATCCAAGCAACTGGTATATCTCTAACCACGCGGATACGTTGGACTGCCGTCATTCATAACGTTAAGTTCGTGGCGTGAGGTGAATTCAGCAAGTTTCCGGCCTCTGGAATCAATCTTGGTGCTTCCCCAAAGCAAGTGATGAGCATTGAAATCACCAATAACAATCCAGGATCCAAATGTAGTGGTCATGATGTTATGTAGTCTTTCACCAACAAACTGACCAGATGTGAGATGTATGCGCTGATGAGCGTGAAGGCTACCTTCTTCTATGCAACGCGGAGGCATACGTATTGATTTCCGTTATGGGGTTGCACCAAATGTGGAATGTAGGTTAAATCTGTGCGGATATATATAATTTCTTCGCTGGGCTCCCCATAAGTCGATAAAGTGAAGGCTTCATAGCCACAAAGCTTTATCGCTTTTGACAAATTTGGTTAACATATTACTAATATAGGAAATCTGTTGCGGAAAACGTACTGTCAAAAACTTGAGATCCGGGATTTACGTCCTCTGGCATTCCACTGTAAAACTGTCGCACTACGTACTTCGTCTCGGAATGAAGGCAGTGAACCAGCCATTTTGTCTATGCAAAGTTGGCAAGCACTGGATTCAGGGCATCCAATACCTGCACTGCGCATTGTGCTGTAGGCATGTTTGTGTTGCCTATAGGCGTGCGAATGGCATTGATGAGAGACAGGATCATCGTCAAAATTTCACGGTCACGTTCTGTCGCCTCATCGTGGCGAGATGCAGAAAGTGGTGCTACCAGTGCACATTGCAGTTTTTCTGCAGGGGTTATCTTTGGAAGTGATGGCCATCATTCTTCCAGAGCCTCCTTTTTTAGGGGCAGCATTCTGAGTGCACGTGTTCCTTCTTTCCGGTGGTGGTGGTGAGGCTGATTCAACGAAAGGGGGCTTTACAGAAGGCTTGATACTGTGGGCAGGCTTTCTAGATGAGCGTCTGCGACGAGAACGATATCGCCTGAGGACAGCAACCGTTTCTCAGTGAGTCGAACAGTCCCTCACCATTTTCTTCAAAACCGAAATCTCCTGCCTTATTTTCGGACACTCTTTTAATGTGGCGTCTTGGGGTCCTTGGCAATTCGGGCAAATATAATAATTAGCCTTACAGTTGTCGGCAGAGTGTGGTGCACCACATCGAGAACATGTTGTAGGATTTCAACGGGTGGCGCTCACATGACCTAAGTTCTGACATTTTCGGCACTGGAGCGGCTTAAGAACAAATAGCCGCACAGCATGTCGGAAATGACCCACGTTAACGTGTGTCGGCAGGCAATCACTCTTAAAGTCTACCTTCACACATCTCGACTCTTCTAGATGGCACACCTGTAGTATTTGGGGCCCATCATTAGCAGGCTTAATAAGAATCGGCAGAACTTCGTTAGAGATGGTCACATCAATGTCATATATGACTCCTGTAGTTGCCTGATTTCTTAGCGGAATGATAGTGTGAACATTCATTCCACCGAGGATGGTGAGTTTGCTCAGTGAATCTGACGCTGACGCTTGAGCGACGTCCACTGCTACATTTTTCCGGGGATTTACTCTGATATTCTTAATACTGTTCGGCAACAGTGCCTCGAGCTCTGAAGATACAGCTTGCCTGTTCAGTAGTCTCATGTTGATAGATGGTTGCGTAGACAAGAATAGGATGGCGTACCTCGGCGGGCTTTGCGAGGTCCTCACAGCAGATGCGTCCGTGGATGCCCTGAGCATCCTCCGCTTTGCTTTCTGACTCATGACGGTCACGTATTCGTCGTCGGAGCTGTCGGCGCTCTCGGCAGTGTCAATGAGGGTAGCCTCGCTGTCACTAGAAAGGCAGTTTCGCTTCCTTGAGGCTACCGGTGCTGTCGCCGGCAAATCGGGAGGGCATGCAGATAAGTCCACTTCCGTCGCCGCTAAAAATGGAACTATGTTCCCCGTATAAGTGCGAAAATAGGTGAAAACTCTGAAGATGAACGGCAAACACTCAGCTACAGCAACACTTAAACTTCGTCTTGTAATCGAAAGCAGAGTAAACTTAAATAGGTGTCGTGGGCTCAAAATAAGCCATGTGTGCATTGGGCGCTCCGACGTCATTCAGAGGTCTGTACTGTTAGCGCTCGTTTCTAAACTTGTAAATGGTTAATTGAATCGATTTCTTTGTTCAAAGCCCTTAAGCTGCTTTCCATTCTCATTAGTTTCGAGCTTTTCATTGTTTTTATTTCGATTTAGAAGTTTAATATTTGTCCGCCAAACTCTATGCTCCTTGGCATCCTTATCACTAAACAGTTTTTTTTCATTCATGCAAACAGGTTTCCCTCTGAATAAAATAATATCTATTGTTAGGTGTTAGAATTGCGGTTGCTTTTCTTGTTATGATTGCTTTTCTTTAGGCGTTGTTTAACCTTAACATGTTTTTGTTTTGTCTTACCATGTTCATGTATTTATATTGTATTGTTTAGTGTTTTGTGTACTGTTCATGTATTTGTAGTATATTGTTTAATGATGTGTGTATTGTTTGCCCCAATCAATGTTACCCCCCCCCCCCACACATACCAAAACATCCTGCTCGGCTTTTATGGTATGTGAATAAATAAATGAAATTTGAGTGTGTGGTTGAGGCGATTGATCACTCTCCAGAGTTGTCGCTGTCCCTAATCGCTGCAGTGTCGAGTCTTAATACGATGTGGCAACTGTCATGATGTCGTGATATTATTAAGCAGCCACCACACTGCGATTTATTGAGGACTGTAAGGTATAACAGTAAAACAGATAGCTGGGCGAGTTGGTATGTATCTATGATACAACTTTTTTAGCATGCACAAAAAACCAGACAAGAAAGAGACAGACGGGCGCTAGCTCACAACTAGCTTATGTTTGAAAGGAAGAAAACATATAGGGTCCTGAAAACAGCACAGCGCATGTGCAAGTCATGTGATAGGTAAACATACAAAAAGTTGGCTAAATGAAATTTTAAAAAACTATACTCTCTATCTGTTAGAGCCACCGATAGTTGACTAATATAATTGTTTTTACACCTATTTATATAGAAGGCTTCCGTCAGTTAACGTGCGAGTTTCTCTCTATGTGAGAACAAAATATGTGTAGTGCAAAACACAGGAACACAATGGCATTATTTACAATGATCTGACAAGTGTAAAAATGTTTCTTTTCCCAGTGAGTCAGCATGTTCTTTTAGTCGTGTATTGATGCAGCAGCCATTCTGTTCTACGTTTATATTTCCACAGGTTAGCGGTGTCAGATAAAGCACTCTTTGTTGGCGTTTTATGACCTTAAATTTTTCTTTTAGATGGCAGCTTTATTTTCTGTTCCTTGTTTTGAACGTTTTGCCAACGGCCTGACGCAAATGTTGCGCCTTAATAGGGGCGCTGAAAACAACGTCGATGCCATATCCGCCAGCAACGTTTTTTTTTCGTTCATGAGAGAACTTGTGAATGTATAGCACAACCCCGCGCTGCTTTTTACCTTTACTCAAGCGGTTCCTTGAAGAAGAAGACCACACGTTTTTTTTTACTATCCCTATAACTTTATCAACAACTCTGGTGATAGCCTGTTCCGGGAACCCAGGTGAAGATAACCGCAACACTTGTAAAGAAAAGGTTAGTTTCATTGCGTGATAGCAAGACGTTACCATAGTCCCTCGAAAACAAGACACTGCTGTTCAATGTTTGACAATTCTGGAATGACCTGACCTAAGGCAGCAGGGGTTTTTCCGATCTAGGACTGTATATCCAGCACAAGTGGTTAGGCAAAAAATTTTATTGATAGGTCTAAAAACTGTGGCTTGTTGTCTTTTGCTAACTTATGGGTATACGCAAGTCCAAGACCACATTCACAAAACACTTTCAGTACATTCACAGCTATAAACCCATAATCAGCTCCATCAAAAATAATAATACAAAATTATCAACAACGCAGAAAATTTGTTTAGTGATGCCTTGAACAGCATGCTGAATTTTGCGGCCCACTCTTGCAAGAAAAATATTACTGAGTAAAGGGACTACCTTAGAACCTATACAAATGCCAGAATATTGGACATACACTTTTTCATTCCACCCGGTATATGTAAAATTCAAATATAAGAGCAGTATTTCGGTGAAGCTTTTCACCAGAATTCCGCATTCATTTCTAAACTTGATTTCATCATTCTTTTCACAAATGCACTAATTTACATTTATTAACAACTCTGGTTGCGGAATGGAGTAAAATAAATCTTGTACATCAATATTGAAAGCTCCACATCCCTTTGGGTTTTCTTCTCTCAAATATTGGACAACCGCCTCAGATTGACCAATTACTAGAGGGTCAGAAATTTTCAATGTGGAAAGCTGTTTCTGGATAAAACAAGCTACTTGTAGCTGCCAAGTGTTGCTTTTACTGACAGTGGCTCAAAACGGCTCACCAGGCTTGTGTATTTTACAAAAAAAAATACACTTCAAGATGAAGGCTCTGCATTTTTTGACAGAATCGCAAAGCTTTTCTAAATTAAGGGAAGAAAATAGCTCAATGCCGCCCATTTTCTCTTTCGCAGGCTTTGCGTTAACCTTTTTGAAATTCTTTTAAATGGCTTCACATGATTTCTGACCAAACATCCCATCAGGCAAACTATGGAAGCAGCCTTCTTTATAAGTGGTTAAAACACGCAACCCCCTAGACACCAAGTCTTTTGCAATAAGGTTGAGCTTATCGGAACTATTCCGACTTGCTCGGGCTGTTTTTCCTTTCACGATATCGTATACACACTCGGAAACGAGCCTTGCTCTTTCTCCTTCAGGAACAAGACGGGAAAGGACTCTCGATGCTGCAAGCTTCGCAGGTGGTCCCAACTCCGGTTCCAAAGCGAACTTGGGTCCAAGTGGCAGAAGCTGGTAGTCTGTCTTAGGAATGAAGTATCCCCCAAGCCTTACCACTCTTCCTTCGTGAATAGGCTGTTTCTTTGAAGTGGGCAGAACAGGCCTCACTGTGTTTCGAAAGAACTCAGTAGTCCTGTCTGCTGTTTTGCACCAATCGAGAAATGGGCGTCGGCTAGATTCACCACACCGTGTGTTGAACGCTGCACGCAGACAGTCCTTGCGGTAACGCACTTGCTGCCAAGATTCCGCGCTGACAATGCGGTATATTCTTCTGCAGTGTCCCGTCGACAGTTTTGTGAAACCTAGCGGCAGCATCGATACATGACTAAAAGAGCATGCTAACTCACTAAGAAAAGAAACATTTTCACACCTGTCAGATCTTTCTAAATTATGCCATTTTGATTCCGTGTTTCGCTCTATACATATTTTGTTTTCCCATAGAGATAAACTAAACACGTTAACTGATGGAAGCCTTCGATATAAATAGGTGTAAAAACAAATGTACTAGTCAACTGTCAGTCGCTCTAGCAGATAGAGAGTATAGTTTTTTTATTCTATTTTGCCACGCATTTGTATGTATGCTTGTTACATGACTAGCACATGCGCTGAGCTGGTTTGCAGGACCCTATATGTTTTCTTCCTTTCAAATATAAATTAAGTGTGGGCAATCGCTGATCTGTCTCTTTCTTGTCCGTTTTTTTGTGCGCGCTAAAATGTTTTATCACTGTAAGGTATGAATTATTCGATCGTTTCATGATTGAGGCTGGGAGTGCCTGTGAGTTTTCATTGAAACGTCCTTAATCAGTCGTAGCACAAAGGCTAATCAGCTCGTAATTTTGCTGCTCAGTAACAGAAAATGAAACGTGCCGGATAAAAGATTGTGCTTAATGTATATAGTGAAAGCCTTAACTGTGCTTGTGGGTGCAGTTCTGGTAATACGTATTTCCATTTAACAGCCAGTGCACTGCCCTTAAATCGTTCTTCCGTGCTCTTTTTCCGTGTAAAACGTTCTTTCGTGTTCGCAGGTACAGCCATATAGAGAACCTGCTATTTCATGGTGCCGACGTGGACCAAGCCATTCTGGAAGAGATGCGCTTCTTGCGGTCTAATGGTGGAGGCGCATTGGTCGAAAATACCTGCCGCGGAATGGGGCGCAACATTCCCCTCATGCGCCGCGTGGCGCACGAAACAGGCCTTCACGTAATCGCTGGTACAGGTAAGAATTTTGCCAGGAAGGAGCCTGACAATGGAGAGATTGACGTAGTTATTTTACACGCACCACTGTAGCCTAATGAATATGGGGCTTGGATGGTTACCCGCTGGTCCTGGCTTCGGTCTTTAGTGGCACGGCTCGCTGCGGGGAGAAAGCGAGGGACGGGACGTGTTTGAAAACTTTTTAGTTGGGGAAGGGGGGGGGGGTGCTTCGGCTGGTTTTGAACCTGTGGGAGCGGCGGTGGCAGCCTCCTCGGTTCCGGAGCCGCCGTTTGCATCCCTGCAACACTTTGTCTCACTTGTTCTTTGTTCTCTGAACTGCCTTGCCTAATGTCACCGTTCCTGTGAATTTCACAAGGAATGCTTCGTTTGCAGGCTACTACGTGTGGGCCAACTATGGAAGCTCCGTGCTCAGCAAAAACATGGAACAAGTTGAGCGGGAATTCATCGTTGACATCACCGAGGGAGTAGACGGTACTGACTCTCAGTGCGGCGTTCTCGGGGAGCTTGGATGCAGCTGGCCTCTGCATGGTGAAAACACTCTGCCTATATCCTGGCTGTCCTCGAATAGCCTTCGGGAGTTTTACATGCGTGCTGTAGGATTGGGTTGACTGCAAAAACATTGCCAGCGTAGGTTCTGGGTTACAATTTTATATGATAGTTTCAGACAATAGAATTTCAGGTATTGTGAAAAATACAAAAGAATTTCTCAACTTTATGATCTTCCCGATTTAACCAACTGCAGTTCTTTTGTGTCCCATTATGTAATGAAATAAATAACGGCAATAGGTAAAGCTATCAATGAATCGTACTAGCATGCTCATTACATCGTTAAATTAGCTTTCCATTGTATATCCTGGCCTCAAGATAAAGTGCCCGCTTCGGCTTTGGGAGGTCGCAGGGTTCAAGCCCCGCTGCCACCGGTCACACGCCGGTTTCTGTAAATTGGTTACAAGTGCTTCTCGACCTGGTTATTCCGAGGTGATGCCATATGGGAAAGGAGACTACGCCTTGAAAGCCCATCAAAAGACTCGTGAGCACAGCTTGCATTGTGCCAGCCACTCGTTCGCCGGATCGAGTGGCTCTGCGTGGGTCTGGCTTTGGACGGGAGCTATGAAGACGACAAACATGCGAGCGCAGCTGTTTGCAGGAGCAGCTTCCTCACAGCTCCTGGTAGACGGCATGTACTTGCACGTACTTCCTTCGACGAGAGCATTGTGACGCGGCACCTGCAAGTGATGCCGCCTGGCCTGTCTCTTGAGCCAAAAAAGTGTCATTTAGGATACTAGGAACTGAAGTTTCTTCTTATTTTTAGGAGCAGCGAATTTCGCCCCAACCCTGTGAAGGCAAGGGCAGCTGCTTTGTTCCCGACACCAACGATAACGTAAGATGTACGCTGCTTTTTGGGCTTTTGTGAGTATTACCGCCGTTTTTGCCCAGTTTTTTTTTAAATTGCTGACCCTTTACAACAAATCGTCAATGACAACGACAGCTCCGTTTTGGGTGCAGAACAATCCGATATTTTCGTGACCTTCAACAACGCCTACAATTACCGCCAATCCTTAGCCACTTTGACGTCGAAGTAGACACAGAAGTCCGCTCTAGTGCGAGTAACCTTCGCTTCGAAGCAATTCTCGTGCAATATCAAGATGGCGGGGTTCGCGTCATTGCCTATACGCTAGCCGTGCTCGCTGTCATGTGCAGAGAAAACTAGTCAACGACTGAAAATGAATGGCATGGGGTTGTATGGGCTATGCCGAATTGGGGCCATATATTTACCGACGCCCCTTCTGAATGGTCACTGACCACCATTCTCTCTACTGGCTGGCGAATCTGAAAGATCCTTCAAGCCATCTCCCAAGATGGAGTCTTCGGTTACAAACATTTGATATATAGCAATAGTTTACACTCAAAGGCAAAATTTCCCAAAAAGCGAGGAAAGGAGCTCAATAAGCGTGTGCGCTGAAAATATAGACCATTGAGGAGCATCCACAGAGGGAAGCGTGCTGCGTGCCAACCACTTAGTCTCCAAACACACTCCAAATGGGTGAACCGCCCGGGAATTGCGGGCAGTGCGAAGAGAGTTGCCATGGCCACTATCTGTCCTCCTCCTCACCAGGCTCAGTCTTTCCCTGTATTTTGCTGGCGACGGTTCGGGTTGCGCCGCACTCGGAGTGCTCGACCAGGGCCGCCTGAATTCGACGATCTAGGAATTACGACGTGGTGTTTGTTTGTACGCTTGGACGAGCGTGCGCGGCTGCTTTTACGCTTCGCCGCACACATGAATACTTGAGCGGGTCTCGACACGTCACCGCGCCACGCTGTATATCTCTGGCTTCAGGATAGTCATGACCAACACACGATAGCAACAGTTGGGAAGGCCAACATGGCGGTCGATAAGACAGCAGGCCTATCAAATACATAATTTCAGTCCGACTCAGGGCAAAAATCAGCGCTGGATGCTTTCGCAAGTAGGTGATCATTTTTTATAAAATAAGATAGTCTTTCTTGGGGACCTCCGACACAAAAAATTTGGCCTGTCTGTTTGTGTGTCTGTCTGTCTGTCTGTACCTTTGTCTGTTTGTCCACTGTTACCGTAAACCGGGTACTCTAAATAGCACCAGGCAACACCCCGAACGGCCGACCCTATCCGCGGCGCCCACCAATGTTTCTCAAGGATCAGCGTTCATGCGTGTGCGATTGGCAATTAAAAAACAATTATTGTGCATGTCTGAGGCACCATAACAACACGTATAGGTGATGCATGTTCGTCTTTTACTAGAAAAGGCATAAAAAGTTACGCTAAGGACCATAGCGCTTGTCACGCTGCGCTGATTATGCAATGCTTGCACGTAAAAAAGGGTGCTTCCAACGCTTCGCTAAGAAGACATGGTGGTGGCCCCTGCCCGTCGCCTTGCGTTCTACACCTTATCACCTCTGAGACGGGCGCCCACTTCCGTCTCAGACCACGCGCTTTGTTTTCCAACAAAACTACCAGATGGCACTCATGTCTTACGAGTGACGTGACTTGATGCGCTCGTTCACCTCCGCTGCACGCTCGAGGCACTCTATAGGCTGGTTCACACCGGTGACTAGCAGCGGTTGCGCGAACATTTTTGACTGTGACCAAAAAGCGACTGATGTTCACACCAGCAGAGGCTCCATGTGAGCAATCGGGAGTCGCAAATGCAGAGAGTCACGTCCGGAGCTCGTTATCAGTGAAAACTCTGCGCCGATCAGCTGATCACTGCCAGCTGAGTGAGCGGAGCTAACCGAGCGCGCCACACTTCTTGTTTTTATTCGTTATCCCAAGCGCATTGAAAAAACAAACAAAAATTGATCACCGGTGATTGGTTCCAGCTGCTTTGCGCCCACAGTCGCGCGACTGAAAAATTGGTCAGGCAGTGACTAGCCAAAGCAGTCCCTTTGCGACCGCCTGCGACCATTCGCGACTCTATGCGACCAGTCGCGAAGGGTGGTGCGACCACTTCTAGTCGCCGGTGAGCACCAGCCTTAACGCAGCGCCTCCGGAATACCATTCACCGATTTTCTTGCGCAGAACATCCAATAAACGTTTTATTATCTCTCAACACGCAATAATATCGTCTTTCGACGACATTTGCAGATTACATGCAAATACGGGGCCCATTTTTCTACTCTACTTGTCGCGTGTGCGATACGGATTGCGCTTGCCGGCAAGTGGCTCGGTGGTCTTGTATATCGCACGCACAAAATGCACCGTGAAGGTCAGCTTGGGCGTCTGCAGTTCACCTGTGCTTCGCGACCACCTGGCAATTGGCCGCCACCGTCCGCCTCCCGTACGCTCGCTCATCGAGTGCTCGCTTGTCTTCGCCGCCGCGATGAGCTCCGGGCTCACGATATTGGGCTGAGACCTCGTCGCTGTGTTGCTAGTCGTCGAAAACACGTTATGGGTTCTCGTAACACGCTTGGTTGTTGTATGTCGCGCGCTGTAGGTGCACTAGCACGGGCTGGCAGGGATTTCGCTAGTGTCGGAACTCAGTGAAAATTGGTCACCATTACAATTGGCTTGCCCGTCTGTCAGTCGAAAGCAGCTCGGCGCCGTCCTTTGGCCACGGCGGTAGACTCGCGTTCGCACGCTGCACTCGCACTTGCTCGAGTTTGTGAAAAAGAGCCGCATTACCGTCGATTTCTTTGGCACTAGCTGCAAACCAGCTCGGCGCTGTTCGTGGTGGCAGCCAAGCGTATGCTCGCTCTCCTGTTGGAAGTTCGCTGGCGGCAGACACTCCGCGTGCAACACCATGTTTGGTCTCGCGTTCGCTTTCTCGAGCTGAACGACGTCGCTCGCTTAGAACTCGCCGACTTTGTGGCGGCACTGTAGCTCGCAGAGTTGTGGCTGCGGCCTCTGTTCTGAGCTGTTGCGCTACGGGGATCGAAATGAGTGTTTGACCTTGTGTGACATCACGGTGAAATTATTAGCATGTGATATCTCACGTACGTTTTTATTTTACATTTCACGTATTTCTCATATGCATTCGTATTCATCCTCTGTCACGTGTGACTCACTATTTTACATACTTATTATGCAGCAGTGGACACACACCATTCTGAAGGCTGTGTGCGCTGGCATCTGCCATGCCTGTTATCCATCTCTTTCGTCAGAGCAACTTCAGAAGGACTGTACGAGATGTGAAAGGAAAATATTTTGTGTCATAATTACCCGCATGTTTTTATATTAAGTTGCACGTACTTGTCATATGTGTGCATCTTCATCTTCTGTCACGTGCGCCTTACTATATTTACAATCTTACTGCACGGACAGCCGTAGGAATACAACAGGCAGAAGGCTGCGTGTGCTGGAGACTGCAATGCCTGTCATCTGTCGCTTCCGTCGGAGGAGCTCCACAATGAGTGAACAAGTTGTGACAACGAGACTGGACTTGTACACTTCATCGTGGTTCCACTTCAAAGAATTGAGAATCTTCATGTGTATGTAGAAAAATAAAAAAAAATTGATGTCTTACTTATGTGTTTCGTTGTTGCCGTGACTGCGAAAGCAGTTACACATATGTTTCTAACTGCTTTTTCGCCTGTTCTTTTCGACAGTATTTGTTGCTCACTGCGAAGAATAAGAGGCGAAAACAGTATATGGCGAGGCGGAAAATAAATTAAAAACAATGTTTCAAATGGGGATAAAAAGTTCATCCGATTAGAGTATTTGAGTGGATCAACCGTTTTTTCACAGAGGTGCAACTGTAAGGACTAACGGTTGTACAGTAAGGTGTAAATGTGAGGATTAACAGTTATCTTATAAGGTTCAAATGTGAGGATAATTGTTAATAGTTTGAGGTGAATTGTGAGACCAATGGTTACTCACCTAGGTGTAAGTGTGAGGACTAAATGGTAGTTCCTTGAGCTGGCCTGTGGGAACTAACTGTTAGACTCGGTTCCGTTATTCCTAAAAGAGATTAGTGGTTGTGGCAGCCTCATTAGTCCCCAAAAAGACGAACCAAACACCCCTTTAACATACTTTTGCCTTAGAGTGTACAAGTCTGGTCAGAAACAGGCTAACGCCGACTGTCTGTCTCGCTCACCCGTCGAGACCATTGCACAAGACAAGATTGAAGACTTCAGCTGCATTGCTATTCTAGCGACATTAAACGTGGCTAAGCAGCAAAACTAAGACTTGAAACTGCAACCACTGACTGAATACCTTGAGGGACTTCGCTCACAACCACCACGTCGGTTTGTGCGTGGCTTGCCATCTTTTTGTCTATGCCGAGATGTCCTTTACAGGTGCAACTTTCATCCCACGAAAACTGTTTTCTTAGTCATCCCTGCTGCTCTCCGCGATGACATTTCGCGTGCTTGCCACGACGAGCCATTGTCAGGGCATTTTGGCTTCAATCGTACTCTGGCAACAATCAAGCAGGAATAATTTGGCGTAACTTACGAAAATTGTCATGCAGTACGTCAAGACTTGCGCAGCTTGCCAACGCCGCGAAATCCCACTGATGGAACTAGTCAGTCTGCTTGAGCCTGCACGCCCCCCTCACGTACTTTATGAAAATATTGGGATGAAATCATTGGATCCGTTTCTGAAGTCTACTGCTGATAACCATTGAATTGTTTTCGCCACCGACTACTTGACTGTATACTGCGAAACCGAAGCCGTTCAGCGAGTAATTCCTGCCGATGTGGCAAACGTTTTTGTCAAGAACATCGTTCACCGCCACAGTACACCAATTGTCGTTATCACAGGTCCTGGTCTGCATTTAGGGCGCAATTGCCCCAAGATATCCGGCGGCTGAGTGACGTGCCACACCGAACAGCAACTGAATGTCCCAGCAGACCGACGGGTTAACAGAACAGCTTCACAAAACGTTTGCTGATTTGCTTTTCATGTATGTCGCCAAGTATAACAAGAATTTGGATAATTTCTCACGTTTATCACATTTGCCTATAATGCGGTTCTTCAGGAAACCACAGGCTTTGCTTGTTTTAGTCTTGTTTACAGCCGCGACATCCCCACAAAGCTTGACATCATGCTGCGACCAACTCCGTCGCGCTTGACTACTCCTGATGCAGATGTATTTGTTAAGCGTACCAAAGAACCCCGGAAAGTTGTGCGCTTACGCATTTTATCGCGCCAAAGTCAAGATGGCTGCCAGTACAACACCTATCACAGAGCTGTAGCATACGAACTGGGTGACCAAGTTTGGGTTTGGACGCCTATACGTTCACGAGGGCGCACTGAGAAACTGCCAAGTTGGTACTTTTGACTCCACAGAGTTTTTCATTGCCACGGGGAAGGCAACCACTAAAGTGTCCCAGCAGCCACGTCGCACCGCTCTCGTAGGCTACGCTCTTCCGATGTTCTTCGTCTCTCCCGGATTAAGCCATAGCACTCGCTTTGACTGCTAGTCACGAACTTTGTGATGTGGAACTTGCCTTCAGAAGTATTGTAGAATTGTCTCGTTTCTTTTAACTCGCCCTAGTGCTTTTAAACAGACACAAACATTTTGGATAAAGCTTTCACTGTTTTGTTTTGCCGTGGCATTCATACGAGGCTTTTGTGTGTGTGGGGGGGGGGGGGGGGGCTTATGGCTGTGGTGGTGGCAGAAGAAGACAGTGTTGAAGTTAGTGGCCGCTGTGGCCGAGTGAACAGCCTTTCGCTTCAAGTTCCTACTGGCGTTTTCCACTCGCAACATTATGAAGAAAAAGTGTAGCAAGATTTCAGTCATGCTTAAATAATGTCAGCCTACGTGACAATAAATGCTGAGTCCTAGTGCGAAACATACGCAACGATGAATTTTTCACGGTTTGCGTACAACTCTTTGCAGAGTTCGAAGTGCGTGTGCGACGTGCGGCTGCATTAGTGCAACAGTCCACCGGCTGTCCAGTCATCATCCATCCTGGCCGGAGTCCAGAAGCGCCCGGCGAGATAGCCAGGATTTTTGCCGAGGCTGGCGGAAAGCTACGCCACACTGTTATGTCACACTTAGAAAGTGAGGCCACGCTGTTTCTTAAGTGAAATTTTGTTCCTACTTCAAAATTTGTGGCCAGTCGCTCATTCTTGGTACATATTCATTCAAACAGACAGGAATTGCAAGCACGAACAAAAAAAGGAAGCCAGGACACCCCAAACTAACATCTGAAGATGTGAACAATGGTGAATTAGAAAGCAGAAATGAATACCAGAAGTGTACTTTGTATCTCAGAGTTGGTCACTCATTACAAAAAGAAAGACAGCGCTAAATAGACGGTGTGTTTTTTCGTTTGTCTCGTCTATTTAGCGCAGTTTTCACCTTTTCCCAAGAAAGAACGCATGAAATCTTGTGAAACGATAACCTTCTGAGAACAGCAGAGGAGACCTCGAGAGAAGCGTGCGCTCTGGGCATTGGATGAATTCCATACCACAAAGAAATTTCACACTTCACTATGCATTGGGACCTTTAGCCTGCCTTATGCTACAGAGGCGTGCTATCAAACTTTTGTTCATGCACTTAAACAGTATTGATCACATACACAAACACTAGCTGTACCTTAACACAACGGAAAGTCTATTAACGCACTTCCCATCTAATGGTCAAGAAATGTGGCCTTTTTTTTCTTCCTTTTTTATTCTATCTTCTCTGTTAACATGCTGTTTTTTTTTCTATTCTTACTTGCAATCCCCATTCCCTTCTCCACGCAGAGCAGCAAGCCAACGGTTTGCCTATGTCGACAAAATTCTGCTTTTCCCAATAAAGACTTCTCCCCTTCTTGAGAGAATAGCTTGTAGCGTGAAGAAGGCTGAATCTTACACCTTAGACTTGTTGTCCTCAGCTAAAACAGATAAGAACGAGATTCCTTTGTGAACTGTTGTATGCGAAAACTCGTTGTACCGAGTCAATCCCAAAACTGCTGAACCTCCTTGAGTTTTCCTTTTTTTTTTTCAGACCCTTTTCTTATGCGCGATTTTTAGGCGCTAGTTAAGTCTCTCTCAGCAGAGAACCCCGGCAGCTGTAAAAAGTTTAGTATGAATATTGAATACCTCTATTACTCTTTCCGGCATGAGGACTTGTTAAAATGTGCTAATGACTGCATTCACAAAGGCACGAGATGTCTATGAATGATTAATGCGGCATTTTTATCAGTGTTTCCTAGGAATTCTTTTCATGTGCCTAATGTCGACCCCGTAGCTTGGATAGAAGGTGTTCACGTGCACAAAATCAGGATTATGTATAGATCCTCAGCTAGGTTCAGTTCTTGGTGATCAATACCTTCAAAATATTGGCAAGCGTTAGTAAACCTCGCAGCTGGTCGAGTTAGTTCAAATTTCAAGGTAAACTGGTGGGCGAAAAAAGTCACGGACACAGAAAAGAAGACACAGGGACAAGCGCAAACTTGCTAAAAAATTCCTGTCTCATTCTTCGTTTTCTGTGTCGTCAATTTATTGGCCATAATTTTTTTCTCGAGCGATGCACCAACTAGCCTATTAACATTGTTATTTATATTACTCGCCAACCTTCAAATTTACACCAATCCCGCGAACTGATGGAAGCTTTTATGTCCCTGCAAGAGACACTGCATATGTTAGCGACCCGTCAGGTTTTCTATTTGATAGTAAGTGCAATTTTCTGCGCGGCTTCTTGCAAACTGTTTGGTATTGACCATGTGACCACGTGAATATGTTCTTTTGTGAGTATATATTTCAAGGGAGATGAATAATAAAATTCAGTTGAATGTTCGCGCTTTTCTCTGACCCATCTTTTCTGTGTCCTTGTATTTATTTGCGCACACCAGTTCACGTTGAGACAAACGTTAGAAAAGCACCCCAAAAACTTACGCGCAGGTCATCGGTTCGAATCCACGCTGTGATAGCTGCGTTTTCAATGAAGGCGAAAATGCTGTAGGCACGTGTGCTTAGATTTGGGTGCACGTTGAAAGACCCCGGGTGGTCGAAATTTTTGGAGCCCTTCACAACGGCGTCCCTCATAAACGTGTGGTGGTTTTAGGTCATTATAGCCCACATACATATCTTAGGTAATTCTAATATTAACGTAGTTCGTTTTGCAGATGATTATTATGTTGCGTAGTGGTGAGGACCTTGAAGCTGTGGTAGCCTCTGTTAGTGAGAAATTTTGAGTTAAATGGAGGAAGAATGAACTTTAGTAGGGAATTCCTTCAGAAGAGGGGCGCAGGCAGATTTTTCTTGAGAAAAGAACACCACCTTCAATTCTGAAGAACGGGGGGGGGTGGGGGGGGGGGCCGGAGGGTCACCTTTTTGAAATAGTAATTTTTCGCTTTCTGTATGCCATGGTGAAAAAAAATAGAGGGGGGGGGGAGGTGGCAGCACGAGCCCAGTGTGTCGCCCCCTGGCTACGCCAGTGCCTCACAACAGTGAAAGGCCTTTTTTACGCATTGCTTTATCGTTTCAAAAAAAAAAATTGCGTTTGCTGGCAGTAGTCTCCAAGATCGTTCAAATCGCTGTTAAATTTCTATTCGAAGCAGTCGAAAGTTGTAAACAACGGTACAGCCATGTCTTGCCTCAAAGTCGGCTCTCATGAAGTCGTGTGCGCAAAAATTGAGTGATAGCTTTAGGACACACGTTACGCGTCTTTTAGATGTTGGTTATTCTGTTGTGGCAGTCGCCACTGTCGGAGAACGTTTATGGAAATTTGCCATGTGAGGCCTGAGCAAGGTTGCGGAAAAGAATAGGACAACTTGTCGTAGGTACACCGTACATTTTTTGCGTATCTTGCAAGCTGATTAAAGTAAGAAGTAGGTACGGTGTTATTATTGTTTTTTCCGGCTGTCATATGATTTGTGCCGTGGTGCAGAGAAAAAACGTGAGACACAAGAATCAAACCAATATTTATTCCGTAAACTCCAACAACTTTACTGATTGCACTGGAAGTGTATTATCATATAAAGACCGTTCCAGCTATGGCTGCTTCTACGTAATACAGATAGATAGATATGTGGGGTTTAATGTCCCAAAACCACCACATGATTATGAAAAACGCCGTAGTGGAGGGCTCCAAAAATTTCAACCACCTGGGGTTTTTAACGTGCACCCAAATGTGAGCGCACGGGCATACAGCTTTTCCGCCTCCATCGAAAATGCTGCCTCCGCGGCCGGGACTCGATCCCGCGACCTGGGGGTTAGCCACTAGACCACGTCGGTGGGGCTCTATGTAATGCAGACGGGCCGCTGAATTAACCAGAGCATATCTAATCGTTCTTTGCGTTGCCAAGAGTGTACACGTACACGTTGAAATTTGATAAATGCGCACTTTGCTACCGACATTGTTTTATAAGAGACACCTCTACTGACCGGGACATAGATAATAGTGCTATAGCGCACGCGGGAGTAAACCATTAATTACTTTGCGTAAATATTAAATCAAATGCCTCATTTTCACGTAGACCACTACGCGCGCAACATTGGTAGGCATGTATGGTGCATGCTTGTTTAAGCAGTTAGTTGGCGAGAAGATGCGATTTTAGTAGACCATAAAATTGTCTCACATTCCAGCTTTTTTTGTGTGTGTTGCGAGTATGGTTCACATTTTCACATCGTACTTAAAAGCAACACAAACCATCATGTGTCACAGGCTTGCGGAAGAAACTTGAAGCTGGAATATGAGATATAGAGTGTATCGCTTTCCTGTACGTAGTCGCGTAGCCTGATGCCGTCATGTGCGCCAGTCCTCAAATATGCAGTATGTATATCCAGCTCCACTCAATTATGTGTGCCAGGAACGTAAAGAGCTTGAATGGTGATAAGTGGCGCTCCCATCACGCTGCTGGCAGCCCGAGTAGAGCAATGGCGGCGGGGGGCACACATGCGCAGTAAACCACGTTCGAACACTCGCGCTCACTGTTTGCAGCATGACGGTATACGACTTCGTATTCGCTGTAGATCAAAACGTTTTCAATACAAATGTTTCCTGGCGTTGGTCATTCGGCGTGATTAGACTCACTGACAGGTAAGCTTATTGTCCCACTAAAAAAATTGCATAAAAAGTGGATTCTCGGTCCCATTAGCGTCACAAAAGAACAATTCGGAAAGGACATCAGAAGCTGAGAGTGCTGCACTGCGCTCTTTGTGAGGCCACTTGCAGAACGTTTGATGAGTATACTCTCCTGTTTAATCACCTAAGTGAGCTTTCTAAAAGCCCACCGGCAGCACCCAGTGTACAGAAAACCCATGACGAACGTTAAATCTTTGACGGCTGCAGATATTCAGGTACGTACAAGAAAGTCTGTTGCATATAGACATCTACGTGTGCCGCTTTTTTTTAATTTATCACCCGTTGGCCATGTGTTTTTAATTGTTGAGTAATTAGCGCTGTAGTTTTGTATGAAATGTGCAGTCTTCTCAACAAAACGTGTTAAGAAAGCGCAAAGCGTGCGTATGAAAATGGTAAACGTACCGAAAGAAGTAATAAAGAAAAACCACTCAATATAATAAAAGTTTGAGAAGGCAGGTCCAAACTTTATCATTGAGAAGAATACATGACTAGTGTGAAGTGCAATATTTCGTTCGCCACGATATCTAGACACGGTGTGTTCATTTACAGGGACATTCTTGGATGCGGATTCACTCGTTGAATTTGCGCAGTCGTATGGAAGCTACTGTGAGCATGATTTGTTCGGCTTGGAAACGTCGCACTACCAACCTGCACCGTCCTTCAGCATGCCCAGCGATGCCCAGAGGCTGGACCAGCTAAAACAACTCGTGGATGAAGGCCTCACTGACCGCATTGTGATCAGCCATGACATCCACACACGGCACCGGCTAGTGAGTACATACGTAACGTGAATCATGCCAAGTCTTATGCCCAGTTGAGCAACCAGAGTTTCTAGTTCAAATTTCACAAGCTCGCCAACATTTCAGCTTTTAAATGCGAAGCAATTCTTAGCGAACTTCGGCGACTTTGAGCGTATCTCTCTGTCTAGTCGCCTACGACTTTTAGCTCTCCTGGCCGTTTCGATAGTGACATCGCTACCAAAATTGGTGTGGCATTACATGACTTTAATAAAAACATATTTAACTAGTCATAACATGAGAATCATAACATGTGTGTCATGAATATCATGATTTGCATTTGAAAGTTCTGCAGCTTTTTTTGTGGTTTCGTTCACATGGCATGCTGCAAAACGGGTATGGTATGGCATGATTGCATGGCGAACACAAACGACAGACCCTAACATGAAAATTATGACATGCGTGTCATTTAACAACATGACTACATGCCACGCTCATGAAGCGCTGGCAGTCGTTTCGCTAGCTTTATCTATTACAAACTTGGTATTACGGGACGTGAATGGATGACGAAGGCGTGATACTGGTGCAAACACGACAAACATGAGATGCGCATCATGTAACAACATGACCACATACCACTCTCATGATGCGCTCGCCGCCGTTTTTCTAGCTTTACATGTACCAAACTCAGTAATACGGGACGCGAACGGACGACATAGGTAAATGACACATGCAAACATAATTATCACGACATGCGTGTCATGTAACAACATGACTACAAGCCACACTGATGATGCGCTGGCGGCCATTTCACTAGCTTCACATAGGTCAAATTTGGTATTACGTGATGCCATTGATTGACGAAGGTATGTGACTGGTGCAAACCTTACAATTATGAGATGCGTGTCATGTGAGACCCAGACTACATGCCACAGTCAAGGCGCCAATCGATTTCAACGTGATGTGGTGCGGGTGCTCACCAGCGTTCATATCATCACGTCACGCCGGTCCTGTCATATACTCGCAGGCGTGCGCCACGCTGCGTTGCTTTGACGCATGCGCGTTTCAGCGCATCCGGCGTCCCTCCGTCACGAATAGAGAGAGACGCAGTGTCGTCTGGGTAACGCATCGGCGCGAAATGCAGCGTGTCACATTTCACGCCGGTTGCCATCGGGTCGCGCCGACGGACGCTGGTCGCGCCTGGCGTCGGACTATAGAGTGCTCGCGTTTTGCTAACGTAGCGTCTCTGTGCCCAGCGTGCACGCACGCCAACGGTATACATTGGAGTATTTTGGCCCTTCATGATGTGCTCGCGGCCATTTTGCTAGCTCCACATATACTAAGTTTGGTGTTACGTGACGTCAATGGATGGCAAAATATATGACTGGTGCAAACATAATTCTGACACGCGTGTCATGTAAGAACATGACAAACTACTACGCTCACAGCGTGCTCGTCGCCGTTTCGCTAGCTCTAAATATACTAAGTTTGGTATCACGTGACGTGAATAAATGACGAAGGTAAACGACACATCCATATGATTTATTTGTGGGGTTTAACGTCCCAAAACCACCATTTGATTATGAGAGACGCCGTAGTGGAGGGCTCCGGAAATTTCGACCACCTGGGGTTCTTTAACGTGCACCCAAATCTGAGTACACGGGCCTACAACATTTCCGCCTCCATCGGAAATGCAGCCGCCGCAGCCGGGAATCGAACCCGCGACCTGCGGGTCAGCAGCCGAGTACCTTAGCCACTAGACCACCGCGGCGGGTCAACGACACATCCATACGCAATGATTATGACACGGTAGTCATGTACGGCATCATTTACCTCCACCTCATAACGTTTCGCTGATTTTAAAGTGACATATCAACATTTCTCATTCGTGCTTCGCATATCATCGATTCCCTCGGTACGTGGGATCTGCTAATTTTTCTAACGGGGAGAACTGAAATATACAAACTTACGCAGAACCAATTCATTTTCGAGGTACACGATGCTGTACGGTTTCTAATTTTTCAGCTGTTGAGGTTATGCTAATGTCTCCAATTTAAAATTGCGGCACTTGCTGAGCTTGGGACGGCAAATAAAGGCATTTTAACTATGTGAATGTATATAGTCATACAGTTTTCTTACGTGGAGAGGCACTGTTTTTCCAGTTTCTTCAAGATGTGAGGAGCTAATGACTATTTACGTAGCCAAGAGGTGACATGCCACATTCATGCCACCCCCTCCTCCTTTTCTTTACTGAGGCATACAGCAACCGCCTAGTCTGCCTGCCTGGGCCCCCCTGATTATCGAGGATGTGTGACTAGGCGAGGCCAGTAGTAATTTTCTTGTATCTTTAATAAATCCAAGGCTTCCAGTCGTCAGATCATCATGTAGAGCGTCTGAAACTTCTGAATGCAATGCTGAAGGCACTACAAAGAGGTTGTTGCCTTGAAGTGTCGAGAAGTTTTTTAAAAGACTGCCATTCAGCAAGAAGATTGATGTCACTGGTTGGTTACTCCCGGACCAGTGAAAACCATTTGAAGAACCGTTTAATAAGCGCACAAACTTAGATCTATGTCAATGGCCTGCTTCACGGTGGGTGTCGGAATAACAGCAATGGCCGCTGTTTCCACAGAGCCACTGTTTGCATAGGGCGAGCTTCATACTTGCTAATCACGTGACTCAAAACGAAAGCTCCTGACATGGAGAGCAGCACTTTTCTGTTTGTGGCTAAGTCCGAAAACCAGGGTGAGTACGAAAGTCTTGATTGCTGGAAGAATGACTTCAAGGCGCCGGAGGCACTTGTCTAAGCTCGAGGCAAACAGCCACGTCTTTTAAGTACTCGAGAAAAGCGTACCACTTAGCACGGTATCTATAGCACGCTAGTACGTCGCATACGCCGAGCAAAGACCAATTGCATGGTATAACGTTGAACTCGAAGAGGCTGTCTTTTGTGATAAAGGCAGTCTTCTCTGGAGCTTTCTTGTCAAGGTCGATTCGCCAATATCTGGTCTTGAGGTACATTGAAGAAAACTAGTTCACGTTGTGGAGCCTATCCAATTGCGTCGCCTTTTCGCGAAAGAGGTTACACGTCGTTTTTCGTGACATTTTCTTCCGTGGCGATATTAATCAAAGCAAGAACTCAAGGTTCCATCTTTCTTCTTTACCGACACTACGGAAGACGCCCAGGAACTCTTGGATTGCTGAGTGATGAGGTCGCGTACAATCTCGTAGACTTGTTTTTCATCGCCTCGCGTTTGCGCGTCGGAACTCGGTACGGGCTCTGTGTAATACGTCGGGCAATTTTTCTGTATTCAAGCGAGGTTTTGCGATTGCGTTCTGTCAAATTCTTTAAAATGACAAGAAGCAGTTCTGCAATTGCAGAAGCAGTGATTCAAGGTGGTCTTGCTTGTACTTCGGGGGAGGGGGGGAGGGGGGGAGGGTTGACGTCGAAAGCTGCTTGGGATGCTCTATTTATCGAAGAAGCATATTCCGTAGCATCAAAGAGGGCGGCGGCATTGCTTGCGTTCAGAAATTCTTCAAAGTAGATGACCATCGTATCAACGCTGAGGTGCCTATTTACTATTGTTGTTCGAAGTTTATCAGCACTTCTTCGCTTTGCGATTACGCAGCTCGGCGATGCCTCTCCGAGAGTTGGGCCAGCGTTAGCGACTCACCCCTCAGACCGACGACGGTGCCATGGTGACTTAGAAGTCTATCGCAAGTATCAAATTCCTGGAGCAATGTTGTAGGACTACAAAGCTCACGAAGTTACTCCGGTTATTTATGTTTATTCTTCCTGTGCGAACTACAGCTGGCATTATTATATAGCCTCTAGTAGGCCGGATTTCGGGGCCTTGCCAAGCAGTCTTTTCTTCCACATCCCGTTGAATGGCTCACTGATGATAGAATAGTCAGCGCCATTGTCTATTGGCGTTACGGTTGGGTCGCAGCATCGGATGACAGCGACTTCGTCTTTGTTCCGCTGCTTCAAAGTTGCGTCTTCAGGTTTTCTTCACCTCGGAAGTTTCGACATCAGTGCTCCGCCAGGGCTGCAACGTGTTCTGTGTTGGTTCGTGGTGTCGGCGGCAGCACAGAATCTTCGGTGCTTTGTCGTACGGCAACCGCTTCTCCACCCGTTGCTGGCCTTAGTTTTCCGAGTATGGGCTATAGGTGACCGGCCCCGAATTATCCACTGTACTGTTGGTAGTGAAGAGAGATGTAGCGGCCGGCGACGGTTAACGGATGGTCGTCCTCGTTATCACTCTGCTCCGGTGATAATGAGTCGGTGATGTCGCAATGTCACTCACCTGGCTGCGGACCATTTCAAGGTACCCACTTCGGCTGTACGTGTGAATAACTTCTCAGCATTGGTTATAGAGTAGGCAGTTGTCGTGATGGGCACGCCAAACGTCATTTTTTCTCGGTTTCTTGCTAGGGTTGACAGCCGGGTGCGACATTGTAGCGGAGGGAGGGGTGGCGCTGTTGCTTGGCGGCAGAATTACTGCGGTGAGATGAATTCACGCGAGAACGGAAGGAGAGTGCAGCGTCAAGCTGCAACAGCGTAGCTCTACAACCTGCTTATTTTTACGGCTGAGGCTCTAACGATTCATAGTTGCAAAGCGTCTGCTGGTGTTCTTCTCGGACAATATTACCTATCAAGGCCGCTTGAGGGTGGGTGGGCCACAACATTCTTCGCAATTCTTCGCGCACTTTGGCCTTTAGTCATGCCTAGATCACCTAATTAGTGTCTCGTAGACAGAGGCGCACACTGTCGCAGTGTCCACTCCATGGACATTGCCTTCTATCCGAATTCTGCGACAGTGCGTGGCAGATTACTCACAAGGTCTGCAACAATCAATTTCATTATTCAGCGCATTAGGTGCCACGACTTCGTTTCCTCGGCCATGTTCGAGGGGGCTCGGTGAAAAAGCCGCGACATGTCTTCTATGTACCTGATCGCGTTCTAGTTGTTCCGTTGGTTCCTCGCCTGTAGAGTGGTCTCTGCCTTCTCATTGCGGTCCTTGTTCAAATACGCAGCAATTTTCTCTCGTCGGAAGTCGTCCTCCAACGGCAAGGACGCTTCGTTGTTCTCAAACGACAAAGTATACGTGCATAATCTGGCAGGGTCACTTACACGCAACAATGTCTTCGGGCCTCGTCCCAATGATTCAAACTGGCAATGCACTCTAATTTATCGAGTCAGCCTTCGGCATCTTCAAAACTCTGATCGTGGAAGACCTCTAGTGACAGGGCTGAAGCGATGATGAGGGAAGATGAACATAGCGCGGACTTCGCGGGTATTGCAGTGGAACCTTAGCTTGAAGTCGGCACAGCATTTAACCATATGGTGTAGTAGCGCAATTTTCACGGGGACAAAGAGAACAAGAACACACGACACTCGCTACTATTGTTCTCTTTGTCCCCGTGAAAACTGCGCTACTACATCATATGGTTAAATGATGTCTCACCAACTAGCCCAGCTCTCAACCCTACTGAAGTCGGCACAGGTCTTGACGAATCGGCGAGGAGGCTGATCGGGCTGCTCATCACATAGGTGGCGATTCGTGGGATGGTGGACAGACATTGATTTTGCTAGCTCTATTCTTGTTGGATCCCGGCTGCGCTCTCTAGCCTCTGATGAGCTTAGAACTATACACGGCACCTCCACCGCAATGTTCCCAATAAATATAGCGTCTACTACTAGTAAAGAATACTTATTAGGGCAATCCCGTGCGCCTGAACTCATAAGCTAAAATTTCGGCATGAATCTTCCTTTCTAACCTTTTCAAACTCCGTCGGTTTCTTCTTCTTCACACATGAAGTTTCGTGCTTCTTTCTTGGCATAGCAAAGTGGTGTGCGAAAGATGGCGTAGCGTGGCACCCTTTGTTTCTTACTTTCGCGGAGGTTTTTAAAAGCACAGTATGATGAAGTAAGGTGTGGGATTCGGCTGGTTGATATACCCTATGATTACAACTGAAGCGCTTGCTCTCACTATCGCCTTTAGCCACTGTCTATACATTTCACACTTCATTTGTAACAGTATGCTGCACGTGTCTTCCACTAATTTCGAATGACGTGTGGCAATATCTTCTGTTTCTTCAATCATTCAGTGAGAAAAAAACAACTTTATTTGTGTCCTAAGGAAATAACTAGTTGCATTCGCGGGCCGCGGTTCATCTAACAGTGATGCGCTTCAGTGATATGCCAAAAGTCGTTGCGAAACTTTCTCCAGGCCATGCAGGTCTTATTAAATTTAGAATGGTTCAAACCTGGTGGTTCTGAACGCTTTCATTCTAAAGATCGCAATACGAGCGCTACACTTTTTATGCTTTCTGTGCAGACACAGTCACTTGTAATTAAAGTTTGTAGTAGACCGCATCGATCAAAGCATTGTCGTTATCATTACAGGTAACACTGTTCTTGCTCCCACGCGCAATAAAGACAGTGCTAATGTGGCAATATTACGCGGACACGAAATTAGGACGATTAGGGGAACTGTTTTTGGAATGACGGAAAGAAACGCCCGTCATAGAACTCAAACAGAAAATTCCGCTCCCACGACGGGGGCTGTTTCAGGCTTTCAATAAGTCCACGAAGTGCACGCAAAGAAACACGGGCGTGGACGCACCACAGTAATATGACAAACCTACTACTGACACATCAAGTCCAAAGGAAAGCGACATCATATAGAGCGAGAGCGGAGCAAACAAGTGAGATAGAGAGCAGTAGGAAACCCTGGGGTAAGAGAAAGTATACAGCATGGCAAAACAATGAGTGTCGAGGCAAAGAACCGGGAAAGATGAGGGAGGTGAGCATCAAGCAAAAATTCTGCTTGGAGAAGTGGAGAGACTGAATTAAAAGAAATGCAATGATATCTCGAGGAGTTATTGAAACGAGATACTTCTTACTGTCTTGAAGGCCAGTGTCGTAACAACCCGGCTATCTAGGCGGGGTAACTAAAGGAATAAATTTAAAGTTACGTTTGCGTGGCTATTGGCCAAAGTGCAAAAGAGACAGTGACAAACGGTGACAGAAAACGGATGACCAAAACAAAAAGAGATACACAGAAGCCAGAATATAGATGATTCAAATCGGACATTTCTCACTGTATTGAAGGCGAGCGTCGTAACCACCCGCCTACCAGGCGCGGTTACTGAACGAGCATTTACCGGAAATATGCGATTGCATTGCCATTGTCGAAAAAACGCTAACGAGACTATGAGAAAGAATGATAAAAGAACGGAAGAACCAAAAGAATAGAATAAGAAATAGAGATACAGAGAAGGTAGAACACAGGTGATTCAAACCGGGTACTTTTTGCTGTCTTGAAGGCGAGTGTCGTAAGCACCTGGCTATCCAGGTGCGGTAACTGGACAATTATTGGAAATTTATGGTTGCACTGCGATTGGCGAGAGAACACGAAAGAGGCGGTGAGAAAGAGTGTTATGAGAATGAAAGACCAAAGAAATCGCAGCATATCCAAGCAGTGAATGATGATGAGTGGGGCGAAGGTTCGAGTGGTTTTATGGGTAAACCAGCAACCGTCCGCTGGCTACGTCCATCCGTCTGTCTGTCTGTCTGTCTGTCTGTCTGTCTGTCTGTCTGTCTGTCTGTCTGTCTGTCTGTCTGTCTGTCTCTGTGTGTATGTTGGTCTCCCTGTTCGTTCGTTCATCCGTCCATCCTTCCGCCTGTCGGCCTGTCTGTCTGTCTGTTCGTCCGGCTTTTTCACATAACGGACTGTCTGCATGTCCATCCCTCCGTCCATCTAGCGAACACTTCAAGTACCACGATCTCGCATCTTTTCATCGTTCATCACATACAACTACCGCCATACAGCGCCCATTCCAAGGACTAAAACAAAAGGCCGCTATTACATACAGGAGACTCACGACCCACAACATAAGAAGCTTCACCCCCCAAAAAAGAGAAAGAAATACAGATAAAATAAAGGCAACACACAGAGGATTAAACCGGGCATTTCCAGTCTCTTGAAGGTAGATGTCGTAACCGTAAGGCAATCTCGGCGTGGTAAGCGAACAAGCATTTATAGAGCAGGTATAATTGCATATCCATTGGCGAGAGAACGCGAAAAAGACACTAAGAAAGAGTGATAAAAGAACCGAAGAACAAAACACAAAAGAAAAATATAAATACAAAGAAGGGCGGAGCATAGGGTATTCAAACTGAATAGTCCTCGCTGTCCAAAAGACAAGCGTCACAACCACTCGGTGATCCCGGCGCGCTAAGTGAACGAGCGTTCATGAGGAATATATGATTACATTGTCATTGGCAGGAGAACGAGAAACAGCCAGTGAGGAAGAGTGACGGAAGAACGTAAAACCAAAAAATACAAAAAAGTAAAAGTACAAAGAAGGCAGAACATAGAGGATTAAAACCGAATTCTCCGCATAGCCTTGAAGGCGAGCGTCGTCACCGCCCGGTTATCTTGGCGGCGTGACTGAAGGGATTTATGGGATTGTATGTTTGCGTAGCTATTGGCCAGACCGCGAAAGCAACAGTGAAAAATGATGATAGAAAAACGGAAGACCGATACAAAAGAGAAAGAAATAGAGATACAAAAGAGGCAGAACATAGATTATTCAAACCGGGTATTCTCCACTGTCTTTTATGCGAGTGTTTAAAAACCCGGCTATCCAGGCGCGGCAACCAAAGGAGCATTCATGGGTAATTTACGATTGCATTGCCTTAGGCGACTAACATAAAACCAAACAGAAAGCAGAAGTGAAGAAGTACAAAAAGGGAAGAACATAGGTTATGGAAACCAGGTACTCCCTACTGTCTTGAATGCGATCGTCGTAATCACCCCGGTATCCCGCCGTGGTAAGTAAACGAGCAGATAGGAGGAATGTACGATTGCATTTTCTTTGGCGAGAGAACGTGAAAGAGGCAGTGAAAAGTAAGAACTGAACACCAAAAAGAAAAGACAAAAGAATAAAGATACAAAAATCACAACATATCCACGAAGTATTTAGACAGATTTATCAGCGCGAAAATGACGGAACATTTAGAGAAGAAACACACACATGGCGCAGTACTCACAACTAATTTACTATTTCCAACGCAGGGCCTTTTTTTAGGCGCGCATTGAAACAACTGGCGATAAAATGAAGAACATTGGTGATGAAAACCACGTGAAAACCACTTGCAAAAAGAACAACCGAAGGCAATCACGCCGTCTAAACTTCCCACGCAACAAGG
This sequence comes from Rhipicephalus microplus, assembly GCF_043290135.1. Taxonomy (NCBI): domain Eukaryota; kingdom Metazoa; phylum Arthropoda; class Arachnida; order Ixodida; family Ixodidae; genus Rhipicephalus; species Rhipicephalus microplus. The sequence continues at coordinate 207,466,072 of NC_134704.1, forward strand.
TACGCCCCCAGTATGAAAGGAGAAAAAAAAGGAAAAAGAAAATTATGTACTTGATGCCAAAACCGACTGGGCCAAACACGTCGCAGTCAGAGAAGCCTAGGCAGTCACACACTCAAGACAAACAAGATCTAAAACGTTAAAGACTAAGAAGAATTATAAGAACAGTGTAAAGCACAGTTGGACCCATTAAAAATGCATCCACAATAGGTAGCTTAGTTCCTTACTTGAGAGGGAAATGGAAGGCCTGCTTACACAATTTTTCCCCAGCCTCTCCATTTCGGCTGCGACTAAAATTTCTCTAACCATTCGTTCGCCTTGCCAGGCTAGGACTATTAGACCCTCAAAGTGCGGGGAGCAGCCACAGTCTGGGCAATGCATCGCTAAATCACTCTAGGCGACCACCGAGAGGCTCAGCAGGTGCTCTCTGAGATGGGCCTAAAGGCACCTGCCCGTTTGTCCAACAGAGTACAGGCCGCATCATAGTGGCGTGGAGTATACTATTCCTGGCTCGCACGGCACAAAGAGATGGCGGTGCTTAGTTTCGCACATGTCCTTGTTCACAGGGGGAGCGTTCACTGCTTGGCGCAACCTGCAGAACTTTTCAGGGGCCAAAAATGCCATCCTGATGTCGCAACGCTGGGCAATATTTTCCAGGTTGTGTGACAACCTGTGCATGTGCGGCACCACCACAGTCCTCTTCCTTTGAGTTGTCACCTGCTCCTGCATCCGGTCAGCACCTTTCAAGCCTCTGAGCATGTTTTTCGCAACGGCTGACAACACATGGAAAGGGTACCCTGCCAAAGCCAGGCGCTCTGTTTGCTTAAGAAAGCTTTTGCCAATAGAGTGCTGGCACGACTTACGCAAGGAGTTTGTGAAGCATGCCCTCTTTACAAATTTGAATTGCGCTGAGTCAAATGACAACAATGATTTTCCTTTGCGTGGTTCATACGACCAACATACATGCTCGAGCTCCTGTATTAGATTGAGGTCCAAAAAGCGTATGCTCGCATCTTGTGGAAGTTCACACGTCACAACAAGTGGTTATACACATTCAAGGAAAATGTTCAGCACATCATTGGGGTCTTGTTCAAATCGTGCATGATCTGTATTGAACAGTACCAGATAATCTTTTATGTGTCTAAATACTTGTGCGACATTAGTCTGCTAGAACCACTCGTGCAACACTCTGTCTACTCCGGCTAAGTACAAGTCGCCGAGTACAGGCGCTACTGATGACCCTGTACATACACCAGCCGCTGTAAATGCCAAACATCCCCACATGTTGAGAAAGTTGACTTGATATTAACTCCAGCCGTTCCAGAAAAGCAGCTCTGGAAACACCCGCTTCGTTCATCAGTAGCGCCTGTGAGGGTACAATCGTCCTAGGCAGAACTGGTGAACAATTGATTAGAGAAATTTTAGAAGCAGCTCAAATTCCGAGGCTGGGAAACATATGTGTAAGCAGGCCTTTTATTTTCCTCTCAAGTAAGGAAATAAGCTACCTGCAGTGCATGCATTTTTGATCGGTATAATGTGTGCTTTACACTTTTCTTATAATTCTTTGCAGTTTTTAACGTTTTAGATCTTGTTTGTCTTTAGTGTGTGGCTGCCTAGGCTTTTCTGGCTTCAAAGTGTTCTGCCCGGTTTGTTTCGGCATCAAGTACAAAGTTTTTCTTTTTTTCTTCTCTTTTCATATTTGGGGCGTACCTTGTGGCGCGGGAAGTTTAGATGGCATGATTGCCTTCGGTTGCTTGTCTTTCGGGACAAGCGGCTGTCACGTGGTTTTCATCGGGTCTATTCTTTATGTTATCTTCTGTTGTTTCGATGCGTGCCTACAAAAAGGCCCTGCGTTTGAAATAGTAGGCCAGTTATGAGCACGCGCTGTGTGTATGGTTCTTCTTTAAATGTGCCGTCGTTTTCTGCGCTGATAAATATGTCTAAATAATCCTGAATCAACTCACCCAAGAAGCAGTTTTGTCCATGGAGTCAATGATGATGAGTGGAGTGAAGCTTGAAATGTATTTAACGGCAAACGGATAAAAATCGGTAGGCCGCATCCGTCCGTCTATCTGTCTGTGTCTGTTCATCCGTGCATCTGTCCGTATGTATGTATGTATGTATGTATGTATGTATGTATGTATGTATGTATGTATGTATGTATGTATGTATGTATGTATGTATGTATGTATGTATGTATGTATGTATGTATGTATGTATGTATGTATGTATGTATGTATGTATGTATGTATGTATGTATGTATGTATGTATGTATGTCTATCCGTCCGTCGGTCTGTCGTCCTGTGTGTCCGGCTGGCCGTTCGTCCGTACCTCCATCTAGTGAGCACACCAAGTACCTTCACCTTGCATCTTTTTATAATATATTCATCATATAAAAGTACCGCCAACCACTGGACATTCCAAGGACTAAAACGAGAGGTGGCTACTACATACAGGAGATGCACAACCCACGCCTTGAGGAGCTTCGCCCCTAGAAGGCAGAACATAAGGTAATTAAAGTAGATGCTCCTCACTGTCTTGAAGGTGAGTGCCGTAACCATTCGACTATCCTGGTGCGGTAAGTGAACCATTATTTATGGGGGATGCACGAGTGCATTACCATTGGCGAGCGAAATACACAGTGAGAAAGAGTGACAAAAGAACGGAAACCAAAAAAGGAAACAGAATAGAAGTACCAAGAAGGCAGAACATATGGGATTTAAATCGGCTCCTCCTTGCTGTCCTAAAGGCGAGTGTCGTAACCACACGGTGATTCCGGCGCGGTAAGTGAACGAGCATATTTGGGGAATGCATGACTGCATTGCCATTGGTGACAGAACGCGAAAGAGGCAGTGAGAAAGAGTCGTAGAAGACCAGAAGACCAAAAATAAAAGTGAAAGAAATAGAGATACAAAGTAGGCAGAACATTGCAATGTATATAGCAAACAGGCGCGGTAGCCTAGTGTATATGTAGCATATACAGTGTAACTGTATATGCTACCTCTAGGATATGGTGACCTCGCTACTCACCGTAGCGGATGATCACCGTGGGTTCACGCTTAGCGAGTCAAAGGGCCGCGACTCCGTCACCTACTCGGGTGTAGCTCTCCGCGCACACTCAACTAACAAGTCGTTCAGCGCAGCACCTCAAAACAGACAGCGTTCAAATAACAAAAATACACACAACACTTTATTGCCTTTGGCGTCACCCCGAACAAACAGTACAACGTCCGCTCCCGGGATAAGTTCATGCGCTAAGTGACGCCACACACGCTCATAAAAGGGTGTTCCGCTCCCGGGACGCAGAAAACAAAGGCTCCCGCACGCGGACGTTCACGATAGGAGAAAGCTCGAGAACGTCGCAGCTGGCACAGGCGAGCTTTGACACGCCAGTTGGGAAAAGGTCCTTCGCGGCCATGCTGCGCACTCTTACGATGGCCATTGGGCCAGGTCGCGAGAGTTAGGACAAACCTTTTACACGTAACCCTACGGCAAGTGCGGCTTGAAGTGGTGCGACCACTTTATTTATTATTTATTCTATTATTTATATATTTACTTCGTTTATTTACAGATACCGCTGTCTCTTGTTTGAGACATTGCAGAAGTGGTAACAATAAACAAATAAGAAACATAAACTTGCATATTTAAATACCTGTTCAACAAACAATAAAACATCAAACAAAAAGAACAAACAGCAAAATTAAGAACATCAATTTACATAATTGGACACTTGTTCAACAAACAGCGCATGCGGTAGTCATTTCAAAGTAGTGTCTGTATTATTCCAAGTGTCAACTGTGCACGGAAAAAAAGAGTATTTATACCAATCAATAAAACATTTCAATGGCAAAATGTTCAACGGATCGTATCGGCGAGTCACCTGGGTAGGATAATTGGTGAACGAAATGGGTGTGGCTATGTGGACGGAATTGTGCATGATGTTATGTAGCATGATAAGCCAATCACACATACGTCTGTATTCTAAACAGTTTAGCGATAAAGCATGGTAGTGCTCAGAAGGCGAGAAATCACGATCATAACGGTTAAAAATAAATCTAATCGCTTTCCGCTGGATGGCCTCAAGTTTACTTATGTTAATTGCAAGATGTGGTGACCGCACAACAGACGCATATTCAAGAAGAGGCCTGCCCAGTGATTTGAAGGCTATAAGCTTGCATTCTTTTGTGGCGCCCTTTAGCATTCTTCTTAAGTAATCTAATTTCTTAAGCGATTTAGCCCTAAATAAGGTTGATGTGTGTGTGCCACTTCAAGTTCGGAGAGAATAGAACACCAAGATACTTAAATTCCTAAACTTTTTGCAGTGTGGGATTGTAGTCGCCATATCTAAATTGCAATGGCCCCTTTTTATTTGTAAAAGTTATTGTCACAGCCTTCTGAAAATTAAGCTCCATTTGTCAAGTTCTACTCCATTCGCAAAAAGAAGAAAACATATCATTCAACAAAACTTGGTCAGTGAAGCTACGTACATTTGAATACAATACAGAGTCATCGGCGTATAGGCGAAGCTTAATTGGAGTGTTAATGACAACCTGAGTGATATCGTTAATGTAAATTATGAATGAAAGGGGTCCCAAGACAGAGCCTTGTGGGACACTTGAAGAAATGTGAGCTTGTGACGACTGTTCATGGTTGTAGCGAACAAACTGACTCCTCAGGTACAAATAATTTGTAATTCAATCAAGTAATTTGTCAGAATTTGGGCCTGTAAGAAGGTTACCAAGTTTGAGCAGAAGTTTTTCATGACATACCTTGTCAAAGGCTTTGCAGTAATCAATAAAAATGGCATCGACTTGTTCGTGGCTATTAAGTGATGAGGCGATGTCATGTGTAAATTCGATCAATTGTGTGACAGTCGAAAAACCACTGCGGAAACCATGCTGATGCTCTGAAAGGATATTGTTGTCAGTTAGGTATTGAATATGTGCTTGTGAATGATGTGCTCAAGTAGCTTGCAGCACGTGGATAAATGAAATTGGTCTGTAGTTAGAAAGTATATCCTTCTTAGCCGATTTGAAATAGGAACAACATTAGCGATCTTCGAAATTCGTGGGACCCGTCCAGAGTCAAGCGATTTCTGGAATATAACTATGAGGTATCGTGCACACAATTCAGAATACCTTTTCAGAAAAGCGTTATAAAAACCGTCCGGGCCAGCACTTTTAGTAATATCTATGTTGAGTAAGAGACTATGAACTCCAGAGCAACTTAACTCAATATCCGAAATAGCTACCGATACAGAGGGTGCGACAAAAGAAGGAACATTGCCGTTATCAGCGGTAAAAACAGACTTAAAATAACTATTGAAGGCCTCCGAGATTGTCTGAGCATCTGAACATTTTCGTTTTCAATAATGAAAGAGCAGGTTCTCCTGGAGGGCGGAATAATTGTCTTCCAAAATTTTGTCAGATTTTCCCTGATGAACGTTGACAGCGTGTTATTGTAACAGAAATCTCAAGCTTCATGCATTTTATTTTTAAGTGTTTCCTTTAACGTACACAAAGTGAATTGGTAGTTTGGATTGGAGCGGCATCGGCGACGTAGTCGCTTTATGCGGCGAATAGATTGTATTATTTCTCGGTTAAACCATGGGTGTTTAGGATTGCGCTTCACGCATTTGTTTGGCACGAATTTAGATATGCAGTCGGACACAATCGTGCCAAAGCGTTCCACCAACTCATTTACACCACAAATGTTGCTGGAAAGAAGAAAATTTGCATAAGAATCTGCTAGAAGGGAAAGTACGCCTTCATCGTTGGCACGTGAAAAATCATTAAGAACTTTGTATTCTGGTTGCTTAAGTTCGTCGTGAATGAAAAATTGGACAAAGACTGCATTGTGATCCGAGATACCTTCTACAACCTCGCACTCTGAATCATCATTCAATAGGTCAGGTGTAACGAAAACAAGGTCCAGGATTGAACCACCTCTGGTGGGACTTTGATCAACTTGAATAAAATCATGAGATACAGCGAAGTCAATCGTTGAATTACAGAGAACTTTGTCACGGCCGGTCGTGGTGAAGGACTCCCAGTTAATGTGGGGTACATTGAAGTCCCCGCATAGGATCAGTTTGCTGTCAAGAAGTCTCTGCTTAACGATATAGTCCGTGATTGCTAATACGCAATGGTCATCTTCACTTGGTGGCCGGTAAACAGTTCCAATCACTGCAAACACGCCGCATACCCTGATCTTACATCAGACAGACTCTGTTTCGAGGAGATCAGGCAGTGTTTTATGCTCAATGTTGTTTTTGATAAAGAGCGCAACGCCACCACCTCGACCACTCGACCTGTCGTTTCGAATAACAGAGTAACCAGAGGGCAGAAATTCGTTTTCAGAGATGGATTCATTAGGCCAGGTTTCAGTGACGCATATAATTGGCGGATTTTGACACTGTACTAGGCAACCGAAGTCAATCAACTTATTTACAAGGCTGCGGGCGTTAAAACACAAAAGCGTTAGGTTTTCCGATTCATTGTGTCTGGTGTCAGTTCATTGCTTTCTTTGCCTTCTTTTTCTCTTATCTTTGCTATCGTGCAGCGGGACTCTCTCGTCATGCGCATCATCGCAAGTGAATAGTTCTTCCCCAATCTTTATTTTGTTCGAGATTAACTTGACCTTTTGACCCGCCCTCCAAAGTTACGCAGTGCTTTGCCATAGTTTCTTGCGTGCCTGCCTTATAGTAGGGGAGTTGTCTTCTGATACAGAGTAGCTACTGCCCTGTAGTCTAAAGCAATGTTTCAGTATGTTTAATTTCTCACGGTGATCGAACAGTTTGATAATAACCGGTCGATGCTCGTTAGGTTGATTCCGGCGCAGTCTGTGAATTTTTTCTGCCGAAGTAACTTTTATACCCAATTTATCAGTGAACACTTCCTTCAGCACAAGCTGCGACAGTTCTTCATACGTTTTTTCTGGTTTTTCAGCTATACCGAAAATAATTAGGTTGTTACGCCTGCTGTTCTCTTCTAGGTCAACAAGTTTTCTTTCTAAAACTGTAACTCGTAAGTCTATGTCATGCGTCAAATTTTTTATTTCATTTATCGCAGATGTAGCTTCATCAAATTTCTGCAGTTTGACCTCAATATCCCCCAGCCTTTGTTGAATATTTTTTTGACCCTCATGCACTTCAGCTAGAACCTGCTGAGTGGTAGGCCCTAGATTAGGCTCGACGTCACCACATAGCATGAGTAGCGACAAGACGAAGTCACAGGCACAAAAGTACATTTCAGTAAGTCTACGTGGGCACGTCGGTCGGACAAGGCAAAGGTCATTGGATTTAATTGTGGAAGCATCGTTACTAACCTGCATGAAAAACAGGAGTGGATTTAACATGGTGCTCGCTGGATGCCAGCCGACGTGCCCACTGAAGAAATCTGATAAAAATGGGGCGTTTATATCTTGGCTCGTTGTTATCGACGACGTTGCGCATGGGTGTCCCCAGTCTGCGCCCAGACTTAGGAATTCCTCTGCGCAGTCTCCATGAATTGCTCGTGGAACAGGCGTGGGTACCGTGTTCGCTGTGCTGGCTTCGGTAGTCGAGGCGATCAGAGCAAGCTGCATGAAAAACAGGAGTGGATTTAACATGGTGCTCGCTGGATGCCAGCCGACGTGCCCACGGAACCTGCACAAGACACCCCTGTTGGCTTAGCGTACGCTATCGAAGCAAACACGGCTGCCGGGGATGCCAAAGAAACACGTGCTTACCAGGCGCCGACCAACGGAGGAGAGAGTCTTTCCTGCATGCGTGACTTGGCCTCGCTGATTCTTGCAGCCCCCGAGAACACGCGCCGCGTCCGCACGCAGCGCTATCTATTGCCACGCACTGTTACTTGAGCACGGGAAAGGCAAAAGGAGTGGCCGTACAGCAGAATGCCCGCAAAACGGTCGTGGGTGTGCCTCAGATTCCCACAAGGTAGCAGAGTTACCTATTTATTTTCCGTCGCCACCAGCAATTATGCACTGCGGAAAAGCTAGTGCTCAGGCTGCACTGCCGAAAGCGGGTCGCCGTTCACCTGGAATCTATATCAACTGACCGTCCCGCGTTCTGCAGCTTTTTAGTTACGAACAGGTGGTTTCATTTGCTTTTGATTCGTGTCGTAAAGCTTCGACAGCAAAGTATTGGCGTGTATTAGGCACCATTTTTGAAAAACATACTGGAATAATCAGGAATGAGGGCTCAGTGGGGACACTGCCTAATTATGTTTTTTGGCACGTCCTTTGTGGTGCCTCGAACAGCCGCAAGTACGTATAGAAATTCCGGGTATCAAAAAGAAAAGCAATCACTCCAGAGTAGCACTGAAGCAAGCAACCCTGCTATTATTACATGAGCTGTACTTGGACCGAACGCAGATATACACTGATGGGTCCGTCTCGTCCAGCAGCTCATCAGGTGCCGCTGTAATTCCGGCTGCAGCAATGACAATCAAATTTAAGTTGTCACATATGCCTACATCTACGGCATCAGAGCTTGCTGCTATAAGGGCTGCTTTATAATATCTCGTTCAACAGCGTCCACGAAAATGGGTCATATTCTGTGATTTGAAGGCAGCGCTTCAGATTTTGCAGTCTGCCATGCGTAGGAGGCATCATGAACAATTGGTACATGAAATGCGACATTGCCATCATAAAGCTCTAGGACGAGGGCATGATATTATATATCAATGGTTGCCTGGACATATCGTTATTACTGGAAATCAATTAGCTGATGATGCAGCCCGCTCAGCCCAAGAAAGAACCCATGTGGTCCCGATTCCTCTATCAAGGAATGATGCAGCAAGACAACTTTATCTGCCGGCTCGAGAACTTACACGCACGTTCTGGTCGTCTGCCAGCTTCCAAAAGTGTCAATTATATGAACTGGATTCTTCGCTCAAGATACAGCTACCATCACAACTTTCCCGCTCCGATGCGACACTGTTATGCCGCCTTTGGTTGAGTGTTGCATTCACAAAGGTGTACTCCTTTCGCATTCGTATGGCAGACACCTCTACATGCAACTACTGCGGAGCTGAAGAGACCACTGAACACGTCCTGTGCAGCTGCGCTTGCTACGATACACAGAAATACCAGCTCCGGATGGTTTTGAACGTTAAGACTAAATCTTCTAATGGTCCCGACGGCATACCTAATGATTTTTGCAACATTACGCCGAACCTATCGCGCATGTATTCACCCATATTTTTGTCTTTTGTTTCATAATTCAATTCTTCCCGATGATTGGCGAACGGCACGTATAATTCCCGTATTTAAAAAGGTGATCGCCTAAATGTTGAGCCCCGCTGCGGTGGTCTAGTGGCTAAGGTACTCGGCTGCTGACCCGCAGGTCGCGGGTTCAAATTCCGGCTGCGGCGGCTGCAATTCCGATGGAGGCAGAAATGTCGTAGGCCCGTGTGCTCAGATTTTGGTGCACGTTAAAGAACCCCAGGTGGTCAAAATTTCCGGAGCCCTCCACTACGGCGTCTCTCATAATCATATGGTGGTTTTGGGACGTTAAACCCCACAAATCAATCAATCAGCCTAAATGTTGAAAACTACCGGACAATATTATTAACTTCCGGTCCCTGTAAACTTCTTGTGCATATCATCACGCAATACATAATGTCATTTCTTGAGGAAAACAGCATTTTGACTCCTTTTTAGCATGGTTTTAGGAAGGGCCTCTCGACTACCACTCAACTTGTCAACACAATTCACGACTTCGCAATGGCAGTTGATAAAGATGCCATCTTCTTAGATTTTAAAGAAGCTTTCAACTGCGTATGCCGTTGTAAATTACTCACCAAACTTTCAAACATTGGCCTACCCATTACTGTAATAAATGGATCCGCTCCTACCTTACCAGCCGCAAACAGTTTGTCCAGGTCGAGGGCTGCTGCTCTGGGGTTCTACCTGTATCCTCGGGAGTTCCACAAGGCAGTGTCCTTGGTTCTCTTTTATCGCTTTTACTTGTTCGCTTTATCGCTATGCTCCCTTTTTTTGCCCCCCCCCCCCTGCTTGCTCTACGGACTGCAATATGTAATAAATGAAATGAAACTTGACTCCAGAACATTTTGTGTGCAGAAAATTCTAGGACCTTGGGAATCTGCCTCACTTGCGCAGAAAGCGACTAAAGCCCTCCTAATATGCTTAAAATTAACAAACCTGAGTGACCACTTGTAGACTGTATGTGCTTTTCTGAGTGTGCTCGTCATTGTGTGCACCTTCTTATCTTTTTGCAACATCTTTTCTCCCCTTCAACCCTTCCCCAGTGCAAGGTAGCAAACAGGATGTGCGTCTAGTTGACCTCCCTGCCTTTCCTTGCATCTTTATCTCTCTCTCTCTCTCTCTCCTTAAATATCAGAGAATCTACATGTGTTTGTGACTTGATGCTTACCTTCCATAGCTGGCACCACTTGACCATGCTGCAGCGCCACTGCATGCTATTCGCACAGCGGTACGCTTCACGCTTTGCGCTACCAGACACACGAAATCATGCTTTTGAACTCCCTTGGCACAGTCCCGAAATAAGGTGTTCTTTCTTCGTCGGTCATGACACACCAGGCACGTCGTTTGGTGATCAGCGACACGCTTCGTCGATCGTCTTAAGAAAGTCACCTGCAAAAACAGAGAGCAACTTCGCCACGTAACTATGGTTGCTAGCCAGGCAATATGGCGGACCTATGCGCTACTCTGCTGCTGAAGGGAGCATATATAATTGCACTATAGGGTGGCCAGGCTGCCACACTAAGATTTGTTTTGAATGCACATGGCTGAACCAGGCTAAGTAACCATGACTACGAGCCCAATTTCGGCAAAAACTGGGACAAAACGCCGTCACGCAAGCCGGCGGCAGGAAAGCAGGAAGCAAGCCGCTAAACCTGGTCATGTCCTGCCGAAATATAAACGTCTGGTCCTTTCCGGACATAGCTCGCTTGCTTAAGTGTTCGCACGAAGGCTCCCGGTCAATAGCTCAAGTGTGTCAAGTTCAAATGATACTGCACATTCTTAAATTTTTGTGACTTGTCAACACGCAACTTTTGTGCCGTCACAGTAAAATTTACAAAGACGCAACTAAACTCTAAATATCTTCACAAAACCCCGTTTTTGTGTGCGTTTCACGCACACGGGGGGACCGCAAAATGTCATGCGTGCTAAGAAAAAGCAGCATCATGTGCTTTCAAGCAGCCTGAATAAGTCTTCACACCTGCTAAGCTCAGGGAAGATCCAAGTTTTGATTTTTGAAAAATGACTTGAGGTTTCCTGCTCAGGTTGAGAACCGGCAAAAAATGGTGGGTTCATCTTCTCCTTGTGTAGTCTCGAAAACGTGGTCTTTTTAGCTCGATCAAAGTGCACAAAAACTTCTGGGACACTCATATTGTTAAGGCTTTATCATCATAAACCAGCAAAAATCATTAAAAAACTACCCCACCAAGTCCTCCTAATTCATATAGGGGCGGGGCGCTAATGCACAAAAATATTGCTTGATATTTGATATAGAACGTCTCTATGGCCTTTTTCTTTTGTGTGATTTCATGGTTTTTCTAAGAAGACTGTTTTGCCCATCTTTTAGTACACAGGCCCAGAGTTTGTAATATCTGTCAGGTGCCCATCCTTGTGCCTGTTAACCGGTGCTCTGTTACACCCTCTCCTAAGAAAGCCCGCTGTTTCTTCGACGCACATGTAGGGGCAAGTTACGGAAGTATTCAAAAGTTTATGCTTTGCACAATCGGGGAAATTGGTGGCGTTCGTAATGGAGCTTTTTTGTTGACTGTTTCGCTAGCAGCTGAGCTACATTTCATCAAACAGAAACAATAGTGGAGTTTAGAGCTACTCGCCTCGTTTCTCGCGCTAAAGTGAGAGAATCGCACACCAGCCGCATTTCAGCCGAAAATGCTTGCGGTCCATGTGATTAAATTAGGTGTATATATATGATATGGTAGAAATTTTTTCAGCTCTCTACTATGGCGTTCCTCGTAAATCATATCGAGCTTCAGGGAGCCCCAACTATTATGATTATAGTGCCAATCTTTCTTCCAGATGAAATATGGTGGCCATGGCTACTCACACATCTTGCTCAACGTCATTCCGGCGATGCTTCGACGAGGGTTCTCACACGACACCGTCCGTGTCATCACTGAAACCAACCCCCAAACCTGGCTCACCTATTGGTGACCTTATTATCTGTGCAAGTGGCAATGCGGGTGTTTCTTTTCTTAAATAGGGAAAAAAATAAACATTGTTGTTATAACTCACTGTATCCCTTCAGATATGTCTTTCGTTTAAAACTATACGATGACAGCAGGAAAATTGACCATAACCGTGAGGCTGCGGTGAAGGTGCAGGGCAAACAGTACATGCCTGGTTGGCCTGAGAGAAGCTGGCAGCAGCATGTGATGCAACGGCCGCACAGTTGCAATGTGTCTTGCAGTTGCCGTGGACAATTGCTGCTGATACGGACGTGTAGGCAGGCATCAGCGGGACTTAGCGATGCAGGGACAATAAGGTCAACGGACCCATACGCTCGGACAAACCAGGGCCGTGATCATTTCTTGCGTCTTATGCCCGCTGTTCATGAGTGGCGTCTCGTGTTCGTAGCAACGCGTAGACGTTCTCGCCATCACAGTATCCTTCGGGAACGTATCGCGTACCTCATTCGGCCTTAGACGGGTAGGAAGTCGAAAGATTCGTTTGCATTCTTTATGATTAGGCGTAAGCGCGAAGACATGGAAACAGTACACTCTAAAAAAAAAAGGAGCGAGAATGGAGAAACGGCCCCCGTTCCTCCTTCGGCGCCGCGACTTCTTCCCTTTCAGGCGCTTTACCCGTCGCGCCCTCTCGCAGCAAGGACCAAAAGAGGAACGCTCCTCCTTCAGCATTCAAGTTTCTCGTCAATCACGGGGGTCTTGAGCGCGTGCGCACGCCAAGCCTAGCCAGCCACGGCCAGTCGCGAGCGATTGCTTTTACCTAAGATTGATGTAAGCATTGCAGGAGTGATGTTTTTTTTGTTTTATTGGTGTAGAGTAAAAGCCTTTCTTTTTTTATCGCCAGGAACTCGCACGATGCTCCGAACACTTCCGGGTATGTCTCGTGTTGTTTCATACTACCAATTTTTCACGAATAGAAGGAGCACTGCTTTCCAAGCAGTCTTGCTTTATCGATTATCTTATAGTGTACAAAAATAATGGCTTTTTTTGGTGTTGACATACTTGGTAAGCCCACGCATTTTTAGTTTCGCACAGCACCAACAGCACTCATGAATTCAATGAGGCGCATAAAAAAGCATCACACTTAATGTTTCAACATTGTAGGAAACCTGATACCACTCTACAGTCCATGCGTGAAAGCACAATCATATACAATTGATAGAGTGATACGTGCAACCAGCGCCATATGGATGCTCTTTAGTCGAGAGTTCGACGGAATGCCGTCTGGTCAGGTAAAGGCATTGTTTAAAAAACAGGTCACTGACCAATGTCAAATAAAAACAAAGACGTTTCGGGATCCGTACGGATCCCGAAACGTCTTTGTTTTTATTTGACATTGGTCAGTGACCTGTTTTTTCAACAATGGATGCTCTTTGCAGTTTACCCCTATTCGAATACGGCCACCGAGGACGGAAGTCGAACGTGCGTCCTCCAGCATAGTCACACGACCCCCCATAAGGCTATACTACCACGGCAGGTGAAAACACAATCGGAAAAAAGATTGAACAGAATCTAAAACGTTTATTTTCCGAATAACTGTGACATATGTTTTTTTTTTTTTGGCGTGTGTGTGTACTTTTTGTTGGTTGCATGATTCTGCAGTAGTTGTCTTTCAAATCTTCAGCGCGGTGCAAAAGTGCCGCCTCAAATGCGTCATGTGCTGTTCTGTGCGTATGTATTGCATCGCATGTGTGTTCCATTTATGTATGTTATGTATAACTTCGAGTTGCTGGTCACAATAATACCGAGAAATTATCTCGAGACCTGTACGGTACTTCTTTTTTGCAAATAATTGTTTGTACTTCCACCCTGTAATGGCCCACTTCTGGGCTAACAGTATAAATAAATGAAATGAAATGAAATGAAAGAGGCAGCGAAGTTTCACCGAGCGTTTATTCGCCAGGCTAAGTTACAACTATCAGAAACGTTTTAAACATCATCATAACTACACTTTTGTGAAAAGTAAACCAATGACTTCTGTCAGTTAAACAAAATTTTCAATCGCATGTGTTTCAAATTGTCCATGCCAGCACTGAGAGGTAAGACGGAATTAGGCACGCGTGCAGTATGCGTTTCTCGTCCATGATTCTCCTTTGTCGTGAGAAACTCAACACAAAATGCACTTCTAGTAACAGCTGTGCACAGCAGTTAAGTACTAACACTCACTCACCTTTGTGAAAAGAGTATTCCAAATCCATAGTGATAAACACCACAGCCAAAGCGCTAACAACAAAATTGTGGCACGCACTATGACTGCAACTTGACACGCGAGGCGAATCGCTAGAGGCATCTGAAGCAGAAAAGTATGTAGGCACAACATTCTATAACGGTATAGTAAATTTGCGCACTGCAGTGATAGTTCTCCACTCAAGTAATAGAGCTGCCGTGACGCCAACAGCCACTGCCATAGCTCACAAAAGAATACCGTTGGATGCGAGGTCATCGCTTATTTCTCTCGCAAGACCCGCGTTGTAACGTACGTATACACTGCTAGGATGGTCGCTACCGCATCAAAACATTGTCATTGAAGGGCTAGCGGTGTACTGTATCCATGGCTAACGGTCACATTTGTGGTAAGCATGTAAAAAGAATTTAAGCAAACGTTAACACGAAACAACTAAACGAGGTCGACGTGACCACAGAACACCTACCATGACGGAGACTGAGTCTGTTCTGCATGCTGCGCCCTCTTCAAGTAACAAGTACAAGAATAAAAAAAAGACGTGACCTCCAAAATGGCTAACGCGCGGCAAGCGTTTGCGTTCTCGGATGCTTCAAGAAAAAAAATAACTGTGGCAGTGGTCGAGAGATGTCCCAGCGTTTGGAATGCCCTAGGCAATTTATGCATGGTTTGGGTGTATTCGCTTTTGCGAAAACTAGATAAGCACTAATAAATATTCCGTTCATTATTGTGCAACCGTTTACAAACTTCCGTTTGATTAAGCATCATATACAATATATTTACGTGTGCACATGTTATGGTATTGCCACAAAACGTAAAGAAAGTGTAAGAAAACCTAGTTGTAACTTGTGCCATCCTGGTCACTCGAAATTTATCGCTATATAAGCTTGTGCGTTTTCGTAGTAGGGTGTCAGTAAACACTTCATAGTGTGTGGTGCTGTTGTGAATGGTATATTGTGCTCTTGTTCATTGAGTTCACCTTATTTGCGTGCTATGTGTCGTATGTGTCCTTGAGTGCATGGGTAGCTATATGCATTACACCAGCACATACTAGGCGTCCGGTGTCAATGAGTAATCCTGAATGGGCTGAGGCGTAAACTATCCGCGAGGGAATGGTGATGGGGGGGGGGGGGGGGTGACAACATACGTCGCGCCCTTTTTTTTAGTATCTTTCAGTTTCTCCAGATAGCGCCAGCTACCACCTACTTCACGGCTATGACGCTGTCACACCTCCAGCTGCTTATATAACGTTGAACATCTGAACATCGGAATGGTTTCGCTGCGATCGAGTCTACGGTTTGGAGGCACATCTCGTGACCCCCGGCCCCGTAAACGCAAGGCTAACGTCGCTGCACTATGTGAATCATCGAGAAATAAATACAGCAAGCCTAGGACTCTGCAGTATCCATGTCTTTCGGAGTGAACGTGGCCTCGCTGACCGATTGAAACCTGCTTGCTCCGTCGTTCTCTTTCGCGATGTTTTCATCGCCACAAGTTCGTCTGCTTGTTTTTATAATCATTTCGTTCAGTATCAAGCTCAGCGGGACCGTTTTTTGTAACTTTTAGTGCCGTGTACTCTTTATCAGTCGAGAATTGCTGCAGTTGCTAAGCCTACTAGCTTCACCAGGGGGCAGCCATGTTGATTTTCATAGGGAGGGTCATGTTTCTCTGTATCAAAGGGAGCAACGTTTCTCTATTTAAAGACGAACATTGGGGACATCGCCGTTCCTCCCTAAATGGAGAGAACGTCACTCCATTTTTTTAAGAGTGTAAGAAAGACGCAATTCAAAAGGTCAATGAATGGCTGTAGAGTGGTGAAACCCAACCAAGGCACAAATGTTATCTGCTGAGGATCCTTAATAACACCTTGATTCAGAAAGCAGCGCGGTGAAAACAAAGGCGCACCAGAGGTGTGAACAAAGGACAATGCGTAAGGCGCGTCCACATTTGGCTGCGAAGGGGGTGAAAGTGTTTGAAATCACCGAAATCGGCTTGATTCGCCCGCTAAGCAGCCAAAAAACCACGCGGCGAGCCCAATATCAATAAATTCTTTCGATGCGACAAAATAAAAATAAGGTCCGGTTATGCCGCTTCACGTGACGACGTAGTTTGGCTGTTGTAAATCATGGGATGCGAACATTAGACAAACAATTTAAGATTGCTGTGAAGTATTCGGTGGTGATTGCTTGGCCGGGGTGCTCTAATGACTAAAGTACTCGACTGCAGACCCGCAGGTCACGGGATCGCATCCCGGCTGCGGCGGCTGCATTTTCGATAGAGGCGGAAATGCTGTAGGCCCGTGTGCTCACATTTGAGTACACGTGAAAGAACCCCAGATGGCGGGATCTCCCGAGCCTTCCCCTACGGCGTTTCTCAATCTTATGGTGGTTTTGAGACGTTAAACCCCACATATTTGAGTTGAGTTTCTTTATCTAACCATGTGACAAATACACAAGAAACGAAATATATACGCGGTTTGATGCGAAGCGAATAAAGCTGCATGTCACAGCTTGACTGGCCCCTTCATCCAATCAAAAAAAATTCCAAGTTAGAAAATCACAAGGCACTACAGGCAGTGAAAAGCGACAATACAAAAAAAGCATGCGTGCGTCCCATGACAGCAAATATTAAAATGGGAATTCTGAAATACATAAAAGACTATTCACAACAAAGCATTGTATGAACGAATGAAACAAAGCAACCATAACAAAAATAACCCAGCATTCATGGAAAACACAATGAGCACATCCAATTTACCATATCAGTTTGAGACAGTATACGCAGGCTATCAATAGTTAATCACCATTTTTTCATCACACTCGGAAGACTTTCTTAATCATAATTAGTTCGAGAACATGGTAGATGCCAAGTTTCTATATACCGAGTGACTCTACTCACAGGATTAGGCTGCAAGGCGACCAATCTACGTAAATAGGTGCTACCTCGGCATGTTTCTGATTTAAAAGTTGGCAGAAGCTGGTATTCGTGGAAGCTATCAATTGTTAATATTCTGTACTAGTCAATTGATTTGTTAGTAATATACATCAATTTATTTGCTGGTCATTCTCTTCAGCAAAACTGCACGCTAACCGTGCTGCATGGCAAATTCTGCGTTTCTCGATGATCTGACTATAAGAGTATGATCAGCAAGAATGCTGAAATCAGCACACGGTGCAGCAGTAGCGAGTCGCCATGTCCCTACATGTTCTCACACAGCACTTCACTTATAGTGCGGAATAGACCAGAAGACAGTCTGTGAGGCAGCACATAATGTCCAATTTGTGCCCCGATTACTCAAAGGTAACGTTGATGGGTGCGTCTCCAGGTGGTCGAAATTCCGGGAGCCCTTTACTGCGGAACATCTCATAGTCGTATGGTTGTTTCGGGACGTTCAACCTCACATATCAGTGAATCATTTGATGAGTGCGCCTGTTGGCCGGCGTAAAGGATACTACAGCTTGGTGCTACGCGTTTGTTTTAACTAGGCGTGGAACACGTGCGAAGGTCTTATCAGCGCTTCAAGTGAATTTACACACAAAATGAAAGTGGCAGCACCATTAAATTTCCACGCTTGCCTGGGTGCAGCTAAACAAACGGATGCAACAAATGATAAAGTACTTTTCTTGACAGCATTGTTCAAGCTACAAAACCGAAGCGCCTTTGTGCGGTGACGCCAAAAAAATTATGACTTGAGTTTACTGATAACTTTGTCATTTTCCTTGCTGCAATAAATGCTGCTTTACATAATACCAGGCTGAAACAGTTGCGAAGTCCCGCAGGGGCGCCTGCGCAAGTAGGCGTTTGATTTGTAGCGACACCACGGACCCGAGCTAACGGGGGAGTTTCTACTCCCTCCCACGCCTAGCCGTGCGTGGCTTTGCCGTGTCCGGAGAAAAGGGGATCCTGGGGGTTGAGCCGACGCTGGGTGATTGGACCTTTAAGGCCCCTTGGCAGAGGCAACACACCCCTTTGGCCCCGGCTTCACGTAGACGGCACCCCTGGGCTGACCCACCCAGGGGAAATCGGCAGTCGCCTTTTCCTATCTCTCTCTCCCTACATCTTCGTCTATATCTCTCACTTTTTATCTGTGCTGTCTTCTCCTCTCTTCTGTTTACTTCCAAGCTTCTTGGCGGCTAGGGTTAACCCTGTGCAAATAGCCTACCTTGGTCTAGGCGCATTGGGTTATAGTAGCTTTGTACGGCTGGCGTCTGCAGGTTTTAGCACCCGCAAACTTGTAGCGTCCCCTCGTTGGGCTCCGTGGTGGGTGGCCGCCAACCCTTCTGAA
This sequence comes from Rhipicephalus microplus, assembly GCF_043290135.1. Taxonomy (NCBI): domain Eukaryota; kingdom Metazoa; phylum Arthropoda; class Arachnida; order Ixodida; family Ixodidae; genus Rhipicephalus; species Rhipicephalus microplus. The sequence continues at coordinate 207,484,743 of NC_134704.1, forward strand.
GAAAATTAAACTGGCATGCATAGAGCATTTCCATAATTAAGCGATCGTACCGCCTTAAAACGCGTACGCACCGAAGACTTAGGATTTTTCAACCGATCAACTGAAAACTTCCCCCATTTTCATGTTATACATAGTGAGATAAGAAGCAAGGAAGCCAGAACTGTATCCCCCATTGTAGTAGCCAGATGTCTCACAGAAAATCTTGGAGACGGGTACAAAGTTACCAAAATGGCCAGCGGAGACCTCCTCTTTGAAGTTCAATAAAAAGAACAGTTTGAAAAGCTACAGAATCTTTCAACTTTTGGTGACACTCCCATCACTGTAACGCAACACAGATCCATGAACACAACCCGTGGAGTAGTATCTGATGCTGATTTGCTCGGCTTGACTGAAGAGGAACATCTGGAGGGGTGGAAGAGTCAGAATGTGACCAATGTACAAAGGATCACCATTAGAAGAGACAACAAGGCAACACCAACAAAACACCTAATACTCACGTTCGCTTCCAGTAATCTGCCAGAAAGTATTCAAACAGGCTACACTAAGACGTCGATCAGACCATACATACCTAACCCACGTCGTTTTTTTAAATGCCAGAAGTATGGCGACGGCTCACAAAGCTCTCGTGGTCACCAAACTTAAGCACAATGTGGAATGTCAGGCCACAATGCTGACAATTGCGAAGAACCATCACACTGTGTGAACTGTGGCGGAAATCATGCCGCATACTCACGGTCTTGCTCATTTTGGAAAAAAGAAAAGGAAATCGTCACAATGAAAATTAAAGAAAATATCACATTTAAGAAAGCAAGACGAAGAGTGTCGCCATTTTATGGCGCTACATATGCTGATGCGGCGCGTCAGGGGGCAAAGCCGCACCAGCCCTCGTCACTCCTTCGGCCAGCGCAGAGCAAGCCGACGGCTGTGGCACCTGCCCCCAAGGCGGCAGTAGTTCAGTCTACTCCGCCTCCTAGCGACTTGAGGCCGGAGACTCCAGGGTCCTCTGGTCTCAAGGCCTCCCCTCAGCAGGCGAGGCCTAAAATCCGAACCACCAGCTCGCATGTGCGGGCACCCAGTGCCTCTGAGGAGGCAATGGATACAACGGTACCCTTGGTACCAAAAGAGCGGTGCACCTCCTTGGAGCGTGCCAAGAAAATTAAAAAACCAATAACGGGGCCGGACGACCGTCCTGCCACCTGTTAACGAGCTCACTCCAGCACAGGATGCTCTTTGTACACACAGCAGCATCTCGCTTGTTTAAATATGCAGACAGAAATATTACAGTGGAACATCCGAGGCCTTCTTCGAAACCTCGATGACTTACAAGAACTTCTCCATGAACACAATCCAAGAGTGCTGTGTGTACAAGAGACACACTTAAAACGAACTAACACAAACTTTTTACGTAACTACATAATCTTCCGAAAGGATAGAGATGATGCCATGCTACCATCCGGTGGTGTAGCGGTTATAGTAAGTCAAGGTATAGCATGCACACAATTACCCCTTCAAACTTCCCTCGAGTCGGTGGCTGTCCGAGCAGTTATTCTAAACAAACTTGTCACTGTCTGCTCTTTGTACATACCTTCGCACCACCGTCTCGAAAAACTTCAATTCCAGTCTTTAATAGACGAACTACCTGAACCTTATCTGGTCCTTGGGGACCTGAACGCACATAATGGTCTGTGGGGTGACTCTCGCTGTGATGCCCGAGGTCGTCTCATTGAACAATTCCTCATTTCATCGGGTGCTTGTCTGTTGAATAGGAAAGAGGCAACATACTATAACTTTGCCAACAAAACTTACTCTTCCATGGACCTCAGTATCGCATCTCCTTCAGTTGTACCATTACTTCAGTGGAAAGTCATAAATAATCCTTACGGAAGTGACCATTTCCCTTTAGTTTTGAGTACACCAATAATAAATGAATGCCCTCCACATGTTCCCAAATGGCTGGTAAACAAAGCCAACTGGGAACAATTTCAAAAGCTTTCTTACCTAAATTGGACTGACAAATGCGGGTTAGGCATAGATGAAGCTGTGCAGTACTTCACGGCTCTTCTTACTGACGCAGCAACCAAGTGCATTCCACAAACATCTGGACTGCCCGGCAAACGACACGTTCCGTGCTGGAACACTGAGTGTCAGAATGCGCGAAAGGAACAGAACAGGGCATGGAGGTTGCTGCGGAACTCGCCGACAGCGGAAAACCTTGAGAGCTTTAAGAAAATAAAATCTCGAGGCAGGAGAACGCGTCGGCAGGCCGGGAATGAAAGCTGGCACAAGTTTTTATCAGGGATAAATTCATATACACAAGATGCTAAAGTCTGGAACATGGTTCGTAGGGTAGCAGGAAGACAAGTACACTCACTCCCACTCGTAAACACACAGGGTGATAGCCTAGAAGATCAAGCGAACTTCCTCGGTGCACACTACGAGCAGGTGTCTAGCTCGTCACATTACACTGAAGTTTTCCAAAGACACAAAGCAAAGATAGAAAAGCAGAAAATAGAATCCAAGTGCACAAATTACGAGGAATACAACCAACCTTTTAACTTAGCCGAGCTACAAACATCACTAAACTCTTGCAATAATTCCGCTCCAGGCTACGGTCGTGTCATATATGAAATGTATAAAAACCTGCCGCTCGAAACGCGAAAAACTTTACTCTCTCTATACAATGCTATCTGGCTTTCAGGCACCATTCCTGCTTCCTGGAAAGAGGCTATTGTTATCCCAATTTTGAAACAGGGCAAGGACCCTAGGTGTTGAGTCGACGCCGGGTAATTAGACCCATAAGGCCCCCCGCCAGAGGCAACACACCCCTTTGGTCCCGGCTTCATGTAGATGGCACCCCTGGGTTGACCCACCCAGGGGAATTCGGCAGTCGCCTTTTTCTATCTCTCTCGCCCTCAACTTCGTATTTATCTCTCACTTTTAGCCTGTCCTGTCTACTTCTCTTTTGTGTTTACTTCACATTTCCCTGGCGGCAATGGTTAAACCCTGTGCAAATAGCCTATCTTGGCCTAGGTGCATTGGGTTATGGCAGTGTTGTACGGCTGACGTCTGCAAGCTTTCAGCACCCGCATACTTGCGGCGTCCTCTTGTTGAGCTTCATGGTGGGTGGCCGCCAAAGCTGCTGAACAAAATAAGACTGGCATGCATAGAGCATTTCTCCTAGTCACAGATCGTACCGGCTTAAAGTGGGTACGCACCAACGACATCAATTTTTTCAGCCAGCCAACAGAAGCACTTCTTCACTTCCCCGTCATTCAATGTGAGAAAACTGGAAAACAAGCCAGGACCGTATCTCCTTTCGTAGTTGCTAGGTATCTTACTGAAACTCCCGGCTGGATACAAGGTAACCGAAATGACTAGCGGAGACCTCCTCCTTCTCGAAACTCGCGACAAAAAACAATTTGAAAAGCAAGACGGCCTCTCATCTTTCGGTGATGTATCGATCACCATAACACCACACAGATCACTGAACATAACTCGTGGAGTGGTATCTGACGTAGATCTACTTGACCTGACTGAAACTGAACTTTTGGAGGGGTGGAAGAGCCAAAATGTGACTAATGTACCGACAATTCTCATCGAAAGAGATAACAAGGATACTCCTACAAAACACTTAATACCCACGTTTGCTTCCAGTAAACTGCCGGAGTCCATTCGAACAGGGTACACGAAGACTTCCCTCAGGCCGTACATAACAAACCCTCGTTGTTGCTTCCAATGCCAGAGGTATGGCCATGACTCTAAAAGCTGTCGTGTCACCAGACTTTTGCACAATGTGGAGTCCTAGGCCACTTGTCTGAGAACGGCCAACAACCGCCACACTGTGTAAACTGTGAAGGAAACCATGCCACATATTCACGCTCCTGCGCATACTAAAAGAAAGAAAAAGAGATAATTAGTTTAAAGGTGAAGGAGAACATTTCATTTAAGGAAGCAAGAAAAAGAGTCTCGTCATTTTATGGTCCAACATAGGCTGATGCGGCGCGTCTGGGGGCACCGCCGCACAAGCTCTCGCCACTCCTTCGGCCCGTACATACCCAAGCCGGTGGTTGTGGCACCTGCCCCCAAGGCGGCTGTAGTACAGACTACACCACCTACTCCCGAACAGAGGCCGGAGACTCCATGTTCCTCAGGTCTCAAGGCCTGACTTCACCAGGTGCGGCTGAAAATTCGAACTACCAGCTCGCACGTGCGGGCATCCAGTGCATCTGAAGAGGCAATGGATACATCAGTACCCTTGGTGCCGAATGAGCGGCGTGCCTCCTTGGAGCGCGCCAAGAAAACAAAAAAGCAGATAAGAGGACCTGGTGATGGCGCTGTTACATGAACCTAAACTCCCCGCCTAAATAGCCACTCGCTTTTTGTACACACAGCACTACTTTACATTTACCATGAACACACAAATTATACAATGGGCCTTATCAGAAAGCTTGACGACATCCAAGAACTTTTACACGAACACTCAACAAAAGTACTGTGTGTACAAGAAACACACCTTCATTCAAAACACACCAACTTTCTTCGTAAATGCGTTATTTTCCGAGAGGAGCGTGATGATGCCATGACATCATCCGGAGGTGTTGCCATTATAGTGAGTCAAGGGATTTCATGCACACAATTACAACTCTAAACATTTCTTAGAGCAGTGGCTGTTCGAGCTCTTCTTTTTTTATAAACAAATCACAATTTGCACTATTTACATTCCTCCTAGCTATAAGCTACAAGAACGTGATATACACTCTTTAATATGTGAACTTCCGGAGCCTTATGTTTTCCTTGGAGACTTTATTGCGCATGGTAGGCTACGGGGGGACTCTCGTTGCGACGCGTGAGGTCGACTAATTGAAGAGTTCTTTCCTTCGTCGAGCGCGTGTATTATAAATCAAAAAGAACCAGCCTATTTTAACCTCGCTAATAATACCTACTCCTCCATAGACCTAAGCATAGTATCGCCGTCTCTTGTGCCTCTACTCCAGTGGAAAGTCATAAGTAATCCATATTGTAAAGAAGAGGAAGTACTCCGGCGCAGAGGCAGCAGCATCGAGTGTGCAGCAGCGGCTCGAGCTCGGAAATTGCGGCTGGTGCATCGCCTTCCAAGCCTTCCAAACACCAACCTTTCTGCTTAATAAATCTCCTTTATAATTGGTGGAGACGTGCCGGGTACCGTCCCTTACACCTTCCCGCTACCATCCTGGAACTCCGTTCTCGACGGCTACCTTCTGCTATGCCGGACGCCGATCAGCAGACGCTTCCATCTCTTCCGGCCACCTGTCCAGGCAGTGTTCCTCAGCGGGAGCCTCCAATCTTCAGTGGAACAGATGACAACGACGTTGAAGAGTGGCTCTCGACTTTCGAACGGGTGAGCGCTCTAAACAGATGGACGGACGCGGACAAGTTGACACGCGTTTCGTTCTATCTCGCGGGTGTAGCCAGCCTTTGGCTTAGAAACCACCAGGCAGACATCCGAACGTGGCCGCAATTTAAAACGTCGATTGTAGCAGTCTTCGATCGACCTGCCGTCCGAAAACTTCGTGCCGAGCAACGTTTACGCACACGCGCACAAGAAACGGGTGAAACCTTCACAAGTTACATAGAGGACGTCGTCGATTTGTGTAGACGCGTGAACGCCGAAATGACGGAAGCTGAAAAATGTAAACACATCCTCAAAGGGATTGACGACGACGCTTTTCAAATGCTCTTGGCGAAAAGCCCGACGACTGTTAACGACGTAATTAGCCTCTGCCAAAGCTACGATGAATTGCGGAAGCAGCGAGCTCTGACAAGACGTCCTCCAGCGCACGATTTGGCATCGCTGTCTAGTGTGATCAGTGGTCATGACCACGCGTCACTAATAGCCGAAATAAAAGCATTTGTCCGCGAAGAAGTTGCACGACAGCTTTCCTTGGTGCCTTTCACACCAGAAGCTACCACGACTTTACCATCGTCTCTACGTGACGTCATTCAAGGAGAGGTCGCCGAGGCCTTACCAGCTGCTCGCGAGCCTAATCTTGTGGCTGCTCCTCTCACCTACGCCGCGGCTGCAGCCATGCCCACTCGCAAGGCGCCTGCGCCTCCGTTCCAGCCTCGCGCGAGCTATCCCCCAGCTCCAGTTCAATGGACCAGCACTAACACCGCCAACCCGTGGCGCACCCTCGATAATCGCCCGATATGTTACGCTTGTCGATACCCCGGACACGTCGCAAGGTATTGTCGCCGCCGGACGCATATCACCAATGAAAACCGCCGTGAGCCTTTCTTCCCGCTTGACTCCAACGCGCGATACGGTTCCTCCACTCCAATGCCAGCCCGCTACCAGGACGACCACCGCCCTCGGCCGGGACGTCTTCGCTCGCCCTCTCCACGCCGCCGCTCGCCTTCTCCTATGCGTCGACGGCCCGCACCTAACGAGGAGGAAAACTAGATGACGCAGTTCCTGAGGCAAGAACTGCGCAAGTTTCGGTTTGCCCAAGTCCTCATTTGTCACCTACCAATGTTATTGATGTGTTCGTCGAAAATATCCCTACTGTCGCTCTTGTAGATACCGCTGCAGCTGTTTCGGTTATAGATGCTGGATTTTGCCGCTCAATTCGTAAGGTTACGACGCCTTTCTCCGGATTATCGCTTCGCACAGCCAGTGCTCAACCTGTTCAACCGACCGCAGTATGTACAGCCCGCGTGACAATTCAGGACGTTCTGTATACGATAGAGTTCGTGGTTCTTTCATCATGCTCCCATAATATTATTTTGGGATGGGACTTTTTGTCGCGTCATAACGCCGTAATCGACTGTGCTAGGGCTGAGGTCGAATTTTGCTCACTGGATGACCAAGCGTCCGTCGACACCCAGTTTGCCGCTAAACTTGTCGTTAGCGATGACACCTACATCCCTCCATGCTCTTTTGCGTTCGTGCCAGTTTCATGCAGCGCCATATCCGACGGCACGGTCTTCTTCACACCATCTCCAATATTCTTCGCCCGAAGAGCTCTCCCCCTGCCTTTTGCTGCTCTCGATCTTGTAGAAGGGTCAACCACAATGCCCATTTATAATCATGAATCGTCGTCTTTATCCCTACTTTGTCGCGAGTGCCTTGGCCACGTCGAGACAATCAGTTCTTCCAGAATTATATCCGTCCCCGATGAGGTGCCTTCTACCTCCGTCTGTGAACTGGCTGTCGTCTCAGCGCCTGACTCAACGTCGGCAAACATATTTCAACCATTCATCGCTGCAGATTTGACATCTTCGCAGCGTTCACAACTCCTCACCATTCTTGAGAGCTACCGCCACTCTTTCGACGTTGAACCAACATCTCTCGGCCGTGCCTTAGCAGTAGAACACCACATCGACACTGGGTCCCACTCAACGACCGTATCGCGTGTCCGCTACAGAACGCCGCGTCATTGCTGACCAAGTAGACGACATGCTTCGCAGAGGCGTCATTCGACCTTCACAGAGCCCATGGGCGTCTCCGGTGGTTCTCGTCAAAAAGAAAGACGGTTCTATTCGTTTCTGTGTCGATTTCCGGCGATTAAACAAGATCACGCTGAAGGATGTCTATCCACTACCGCGCATTGACGATGCTTTGGACAGTTTGCAGGGTGCCGAGTTCTTTTCCTCGTTAGACTTGCGGTCAGGCTACTGGCAGGTGCCTATGGCGGAGGCCGATCGCCCCAAAACCGCTTTTGTCACGCCAGACGGCTTATATGAATTCACCGTCATGCCCTTCGGACTTTGCAATGCACCTGCAACGTTCGAAAGAATGATGGACAACATCCTGCGTGGACTAAAATGGAAGATATGCTTGTGTTACCTCGATGATATCGTGGTCTTCGCCCCTAACTTTGACACACACTTACGTCGCCTTCAGCACGTCCTTACTTGCTTAACTAACGCCGGTTTGCAATTAAACCTCAAAAAATGTCGATTTGCCATGCGTCAATTGAACATTTTGGGCCACGTTGTTTCCAAGGAAGGCATCCTCCCGGATCCCGAGAAATTGCGAGCTGTTACGGCGTTTCCTAAACCTGCCACCATCAAAGAACTTCGAAGTTTCATCGGCTTGTGTTCGTATTTCCGGCGATTCGTCCGAAACTTCGCGTCTATTATATCACCTCTCACGCAACTTCTCAGCAGCTGTAAAGACCTCTTATCGTGGTCCCCTGCCTGCGACGAGGCTTTCACCACCCTGCGACGGCTTCTTACGACGCCACCCATTCTACGCCATTTCGATCCTGAAGCTCCAACTGAAATCCACACCGACGCCAGTGGTGTAGGCCTGGGTGCTGTGCTCGCACAGCGTAAACCGGAACATCAGGAATACGTCGTGGCATACGCTAGTCGCACACTTACTAAGGCTGAGAGCAACTACAGCGTCACAGAAAAGGAGTGCTTGGCCATTGTGTGGGCCCTTGGAAAGTTTCGCCCATATCTATATGGTCGTTCTTTTGATGTCGTGACCGACCACCACGCGCTGTGCTGGCTTTCGACGTTAAAAGACCCATCTGGCCGCCTCGCTCGCTGGGCGTTGAAAATTCAAGATTACGACATACGCGTGGTTTATCGGTCAGGACGGAAGCCTGCTGACGCCGACGCCTTTTCCCGTTCCCCCCTGTCCCAGAATGCCACAGCTGACTCCGCTTGCGATTCCACATTGTCATTGCTTGACTTTGACACCATTGCTATCGAACAACGCAATGACCCGTGGACTGCGTCCCTCCTCAATCATCTCTCCGACACTTCTGAACTCCCAAAGACGCGAACGCTTCGGCGCCAAGTTCCACACTTCTCGATACGTGACACGCTTCTCTATCGACGTAACTACGCACCAGAGGGACGCAAGTGGCTGCTCGTCGTTCCACGAACCCTGAGGTCGCAGATTTGTTCCTCTTTTCACGCTGACCCACAATGTGGCCACGCAGGAGTCTTCAAGACCTACGAAAGGCTTCGACATCGCTACTACTGGCGTGGCATGTATACCTTCGTCCGCAACTTCGTCCGCTCTTGTGCCGAATGTCAGCGCCGAAAATCTCCACCACACGCCTCCGCCGGTGAACTACAGCCTTTACCATGCCCTTCCCGACCCTTCGAACGGGTTGGAATAGATATTTATGGGCCACTTCCATTGACTCCGACTGGCAACAGGTGGATAATAGTTGCTATCGACCACCTAACGCGCTATGCTGAAACCGCTGCTCTTAAAACGGCTACAGCACAGGAGGTTGCCACTTTCCTACTGTGTCATTTTGTGTTGCGTCATGGAGGCCCTCAAGAACTCCTCAGTGACCGTGGCCGCGCCTTCTTGTCCGAGGTCATTGAAAAATTGCTCGCTGAGTGTGCTATTGTACATCGCACATGTACCGCTTACCACCCACAAACCAACGGGGCTACCGAGCGCTTTAATCGTACTCTCGGTGACATGCTATCTATGTATGTGACGCCTGACCACTCTAACTGGGACTTAGTTCTCCCATTCATTACATACGCCTATAATACGGCAACGCAAGCGACAACAGGCTTCTCCCCTTTTTACCTCCTCTACGGCCGTCACCCCTCCCACACCATTGACACCATTTTGCCCTATCGACCAGACGCGTCCGAGTGCCTACCGATCTTGGACGCCGCCAGACACGCAGAAGAATGCCGCCAGTTAGCTCGTCGCTTTACCTGCGATGACCAAAACAGGCAAAAAGCAATTCGTGATGCCCAGACCTCAACTCCCGTTTTTCTTCCGGGTTCTCTTGTATGGCTGTCAGTGCCGCATCGCACACCTGGGCTCTCTTCCAAACTTCTGCCAAAGTACGATGGGCCATTTCGTATTGTCGAACAAACTTCGCCAGTAAACTACCTCATTGAGCCTCTTACGCCACCATCAGACTTGCGACGTCGCAACCGCGAGGTTGTACACGTCCAGAGGCTCAAGCAATACCACGGTTCAACGCCGCCTGCCCAGGACTAAGTCGCCAGGATGGCTCCTTTTTTCTCCGTGGGGCCATTGTAAAGAAGAGGAAGTACTCCGGCGCAGAGGCAGCAGCATCGAGTGTGCAGCAGCGGCTCGAGCTCGGAAATTGCGGCTGGTGCATCGCCTTCCAAGCCTTCCAAACACCAACCTTTCTGCTTAATAAATCTCCTTTATAATATGAAAGTGACCACATCCCCATAGCTTTGAGAACAACCACAGTAACTAAGTGTCCGCCATGTGTTCCCAAATGGCTCATTTACAAAGCCGACTGGGAACACCTTTATACCATCGCTTGTTTAGGTTGGAGTGACATATGTACTTTGAGTATATGTTGCTGTTAACTACTTCACAGCGTTTCTGATAGATGCTGCAACAAAATGCATCCCGCAACAAATAGACACCCTGGAAAACGGTGTGTGCCATGGGGGAACTCTGAATGCCGAAATGCGCGCCAGCAGCAATACAGAGCATGGAGGTTAATTCGGAGTTCACCGACAGCCGAAAATCTTGACACCTTTAAGATAATAAAGTCTCAAGGCCGGAGAACGCCTTGGCAGGCCAGAAGAGAAAGTTGGCAAAAAATTTTGTCAGGGATCAATTCATACACACAGGAGGCTAAAGCCTGGAACATGGTTGGTAGGGTAGCAGGAAAACAAGTGCACACACTTCCACTCGTAAACACACAGGGTGATACTTCGGAAGATCAGGTGAACTTCCTCGGTGCACACTTCGAACGGGTGCCCCGCTCGACACACTATACTGACGCTTTCCAAAAACACACAACGAGAATAGAAAAGCATAAACTCGAACACTAATGCACTAGATACGAGGCATATAACCAAGCTTTCAGTTTAGAGGAGCTCCAAACATCTCTAAACTCCTGCAGTACTTCTGCCCCAGATTCTGACCGTGTGGTGTATGAATGTTAAAAAACGTACCAATCGAAACACAAAAAACCATACTTCGTTTGTACAATGCTATCTGGTTTTCTGGCACTATCCCTACCTCCTGGAAAGAGGCTATTATTATTTCCATTTTGAAAGAGGGCAAGGACCCTTCTTTAGCTTCAAGCTACAGACCTATTGCACTTACAAGCTGCTTGTGCTAAGCCTTCGAAAAAAAATGATAAACTGCGACTTGTACATTTTCTTGAAACAAACAATTTACTCGACCAATTTCAGTTTGGGTTTCGGGAAGGTAGATCCCCCACAGACCACCTTGTTCTCATCGAGGCACAGATCAGAGACGCTTCCGTCCATATACAATATTTTTCCCTCTGTGTTCCACGATTTCGAAAAGGCTTACAATACAACATGGCACTTTGGAATTTTAAGAGACCGGTCCCATCTTCTTGGCGTGCACAGAAGAATGTTTCACATAATCGAAAGTTACTTGTCAAATCGGACATTCATAGTTCGAGTAGGCAACATTCCTTCCCAAACATTTGTCCAAGAAACAGGTATGCCGCAAGGTGGTGTACTTAGCTGTACACTTCTTATTATCAAATTTAATTTTTTACGCTTGTTTATCCCTCAAAGTATCTTTTACTCCACATATGTAGACGACGTCCAGTTTGGTTTTAATCCTCGTAATCTGGTCATGTGTGAGCGGCAGGTTCAGCTTGGTTTGAACAAAGCCTCCCATTGGGCTGAAGAAAGTTGGTTTCAGCTGAATGCACCGAAAATCACGTGTGTCTTGATCTCCGGGAAGCGAGTTTTCATCCCGAACCCGATATTCCACTGCATTGACAACGTCTTTTCCTTAATACCGAACACAAATTCTTAGGCGTAATCTTGGACACAAAGCTAACCTTCATACCACACCTCAAATATTTCAAGAACAAGTGCATAATAGCTATGAACGTTCTAAAAGTGTTGTCTCGCAGTACGTTGGGCAGCGACAAGAAGTGTTTAATGAATTTTTATAGAAGCTGCGTTCATACCCACCTAGACGATGGGGAAATAGCATATCAGTCGGCGACACCTGCTGCCTTTAAAATGCTTGATCCTGTTCTTCATCTAGGCATCTGCCTCTCTACGGGTGCTTTTCGCACTGGCCCCGTGGAAAGCCTGTACGTTGAATAGAACGAATTGTCGCTCCACCTACAGAGATGTTACACTACTTTTGAATATTATCTTAATGTAAACGCAGACAAGAATCACCCATCACATTTCACAAATAATGACATGTCAAGCCTTGCTGTGTTTGAAAAACGGCCTTCTATGAGACAGCCCTACTCAATCCGTGTGAGGGGCCTATCGAAGGAAGCCGGTGTGCCATTTGAACACCGCTTGATGGCTTCCGCAGTATGCCTGCCACCATGGCAGTAGCTGGCGATAGATTGCGACGTCTCTTCCTTAGAGGTTACGAAGCACGAGCCAATTGCAAATACTCAGACATAGCTCTTGGAGCAGCAACATAAATACACATGTCCTGAATTTTTTACGGATGCTTCAAAATCTGACGCTTCTGTCACGTCCGCAGCCGTTGGCCCATCTTTTTCGGAAGCTGGCGTCCTGCACTTGCATACAAGCATTTTCACTGGCGAAGCTTTTGCGACACTTGTGGCTGTTAAACACATTATACAAATAAAACTACAGAAGGCAACATTATTTACAGATTTCCTAAGCGTAGTAAAAGCTCTGAAAACACCTAAAAAGCACAAAAACCCTGTCCTTGTCTTGATTTATTCACTTCTATACACAGTGTACTCATCCAAGCAGCATGTTGTAGTCTGCTGAGTGCCTGGACACCACGAAATACAGGTCAACGTTCTGGTGGACCAGCTAGCTGGATCTGCCAACAAAACGGCTAGCAATACATCGTAACCAGTTCCTGCACTCGACGTCAAAGCCTTTCCAAAACGAAAGCTCAGGAATTATTTGGCAGAGCACATGGCACACACAAGCAGGTAATAATTTGCAAGTCATCAAGCCACAACTTGGTCATTGGCCGCCAGTTTCGAAATCACGCCACACAGAAGTAATATTCACAAGGCTAAAACTAGACATACATACACTACACATTCGTTTCTTCTGTCTGGTGGCGATCAACCTTGGTGTGAAAGATGTGGAGAAGCGCTCGCCGTACTTCACATTCTTATTCAGTGCAAAAATATAAACAGGCTAAGAAAACAACACTTTCCGTTACCGTACCGGCAACAGATACCCCTTCACCCTGCAATGTTCGTAGGTAGGGAACCACTTTTTACACATAAATCATTGTTAGCGTTTTTAAGAGAAGTTCATACTTTTGATAATATATACCCGGGCATTCCGCAGCATGACCTCTCCCGAGTGGTCTCCGCTGCGGTACGCTACACGAAACAAAGCCCTTGCCTCATGGCCCTTGGACGTAGGATGTGAATGATGGAGACACTTGTTCTAATGCCATACATGTCCATCATTGGTTTTATTATCAAAAACTTTTGTCAATCATTAACACCCTACACTTTTCACGGCAAGGTCATGTTTTTATAACTTCTACGTTTTTATCCGCCTTAGAGTGTGAAATTTTATGGCCCATATACAGCTGGTTATCACATTCATTGTCCCTGTAACATGTACTGGCGCTCCTTGGTCATGGAGTAACCCTTGCACTACAAAACATCAAAAATCATCATTCGTTTGTTGTTTACCATTTCATGTGGGAAAGTATACCTTGGCCATACTGATCGGTGTCTGAGCGCCAGGCTGTTGAACTATGAGACATCTTCAGAAACAAGTAAATATTAACCTAAAGGAATATCGTTCTCCGTGTGGATGCATGCAACTATTTGATGACACCACACTGGTTTTTCATCGCCCAAACGAACTTCAAATATTGAGCGCATGAAAGTCCTACTTTAACGTCTTGCCATTACCCTCAACGGCACTTTTTTTTTGTTTACGTTATTCCTTCTTTGAACAGTTTAGGCTACACATGCTCCGTTTTTATTGTTGAGTGTGCGCAAAAATATGTGTCATGGTTCAGAATGCATAACCGTCATTTCTACACCTACCGCAGTTATTTTATCGTTGGGTGTACAAATTTTGGTATTGCATAATTTTTCATTGAGTGTTATTGCATTTTTGTGTTGCTCAGGGTGGGGGGCGGGGCCACGTGGGTGCATACATAATAATTATTCCTTTCTGCAAGAAATTCAGTATGAGTGTCGTGTTTTTCTTGTCTCGTTTGTCCATACAAAATCGTGCTGTTCAACCATTCGTTATAATCTACAACCATTTGTTATAATCGCTCATGTTCAGATTAAATTTTTTATTCGACCGAACTTGAGGCCAGAAAACTGAACGTCAGATTACAGCAACACACTGGCACTGACAGCAACGAACAGAGCGTCGGTCAGCGTTAACTGGCTAGCAACGAAGCGCGTCGGCATTCATACACGAGTCGTCGATTATTCTAGCGTTATCGCTAGTAGCCACATAAGTACTATAGTAATCTCTAATGTACGTAAAGTCGGCAAGATCTTAAAAAACAATTTGCTACCGACTAAAAGCTTCTCGAACACTGTAGAAGCGGTTCGCACTGAACAAAGTGTAACAGGAAACAGGGCCATAACAAATTTGAGCAAGGAATGTGGCAATATCTTTCATTTGCAGGGATTTAGAATTTTTTACAAGGTAATTCAATTCCAGTGAAATTAAAATTCACCCCTTCATTTCAACAAAAGCAGGTTTCACGTGTGAATTTTGAGGCATTGTAGGAAGGTTTGCCCATTCGCGAAAAAATTGTTGGAACAGGTGCAGTGTCCCGGCTGTGGCGGCTGCATTTCCGATGGAGGCGAAAATGTTGCAGGCCCGTTTACTCAGATTTGGGTGCACGTAATGAACCCCAGGTGGTCTAAATTTCCGGAGCCCTCCACTACGGTGTCTCTCATAATCAAATGGTAGTTTTGTGACGTTAAACCCCACAAATCAATCAATCAACAGGTCCAGTGACATGCCAGTAGAAAAAAAAAACTACGTTTCTTCAGTTTCTATAAAGAAATCAAGAGAGCACATGTGTATTAGATGTGTATTATGAAGCAATGCCTCATATGTTTGCGGTAATATGTCAGAGCCAGTTATGCTATACAAACTTCCCCAACAATTATTTTTGGAGAAAGATGGTTATCCATGCAAGCACTACACTTTGATGCACGCGGTGTTCTTCGCTGTCCTAATGAAGCTGTTAGGGAAGCACGAGATCCTCGTCGTGACCTCCCTCGTATGACAACTAATCATTGCATTAATGCTATTGGGAATAATTAAAACGCACTTGCTCCAAATAACGTCTCAAATAACCGAAGTGTATGAGTATTATATATATATATGCGTACTGCGTATTCATTTGCGCGTCGTACTGTATTTCTTCCCCCCCCCCATATATCTGGTTATCATGAAAATTGAACATTTATCCGTTATATTTGTTTTTAAATGTATACGGAGCGCATTTAATTGCTCGTAGTGAGTGACGTATTTTTTTCCGCGTCATATTTTGGGTATAGAGTCATTCAGACAATTAGGCAGTTAAGGAATCACAAGATCCTCGTCTTATCTCCCTCGTATGACTACTCATGATTTAAATATAATGTTATCGAAAATAATTGTAATGTAGTGGCTCCAAATTCAGCCTCATATAACCAAAGTGTATGAGTATTGTATATATACGGCGCACTGTGTGTATTAATTTGCGCGTCGTTGCGTATTTGTTTTCACCCCATATCTGGGTGTATTGGGAATCGTGCAATAATTCACAATGATCTTTTTCTAAAGGTATACTGAGCGCATTTATTTGCTTCGTTATGCCTGGGAGTCCCGACCCAGTGTTATTGCTTCTGCAAAAGCAACCAGTGCCAAGGCCAGCGAGTGAGCACGCCTGACGCCATCACCTCAATGATGTCATCTAGCCCAGCGGCACCGGTGTATCTTACGACACGCACGGCGAGCTCCCTCAACCCACGGGCCTTAGAGCAGCCCGATGATGCAATCAACGCCGTCTAGTCTGGTGAGTCTTACGCTACGCGAGGCAATACTACTCGCTCATGACGAAACCCAGTGACAGGTCCCTATTTGTGGATGTTCTGATTGGACGTTGCTGACGTAAGGGTACGCCGGGATCCATAAAGAATCAAGAAGCGCGATGCCAAGCAGCGCACCTATGCATCAAAGAGGAGACGACAGCAATAGAGCGTCCGAAGACACCTCGGCTCTCTGAGTCCCTAATCTGTCGACCCCAGTGCCAAATAAGCAACACCTTTATTCCATGCTGTACATAAATCTTGCCTTAACTCACCGTCGTCTTGTACGTTCGTCTATCAGCTCTGCGCAGAAGCAGCTGCGAGCTCGAAAACGCGCTATCGATTAACATTGGCGGCCCGTGACCTCGGCGCATTACGCAACAGTGTCGATGGAGCGGCGAGTCGTAACAGTGGATGGCAGCTGAGGGATCGGCCGATGTCAGTGACCTTGGCGCGGTGAGTGCCTGATGTTTTCCCCTCAGTTCACCATACTAGTCTAGTACAGGTTATAGTAGTTTGGAAAAGGGCTGAGTGAAGCATTAGAGCGAGCTTTGATTGTTTCCAGCCATGTTGGAGCACGTTGAAACCAAAGTTAATGTGAAGGGTGTAAACACGGTAAAGTTAAAAATTGCATGCGCATCTTGTTTGTCGACTTCTAGTGGGTAAGGCAAGTAGGTGTTTAACAAGGGCAAACCGCAAGAGGGTAGGGTGAACGATGGAGAGCCTCAAAGTAAATGAACTCATTTAAACTTGCGGGGAACATGGCCTTACTTTGGGCCGTGCGAAACGAAAACATGCCATCTTCGAGCTCATGAAGGAGGAAGAAGTGACGGCTCAGAAAGCTGATTAGGCCTGGGCGAATATCAAAGCACGCCGTGAGGAGGCTGAAAGGCGAGAATTTCGCAAACGCGAAGAAGCAGAAAGGCGTGAACGCCGTGAGCGTGAGGAGGCCGAGAGACAGGATCGCCTGAAGTTGAAAAAGATAAAATTGGCAATCCTAAATCGTTCGCAGGATCTTAGCGTAGCTTCTTCGACGGCTCAGGTCAGCGGCTCCAGAATTCGGAACCCACTGCCACCGTTCATAGTAGGCGAGTACATGGCGAAGTATCTGGTCTAGTTCATACACGTCTGTGAGCGAAACACCTTGGAGCGATCTTTTTGGGTGCAGAACCTGTTAGCTATACTTCCCGGCGAAGTGTCTGACGAGGTAACGTGCTTGCTTATAGAAACGTTTGAGAGCTATGACGAGGTTAAGAAAGTTCTCTTGAGATGTTACAAGATGTCATCCGAGGCTTTCCGGCAAAGGTTCCTTCCTTTACGCAAAACAAAAATTGAGTCACACGTTCGTTTCGTGTTTTGTCTTAAAGCAGATTGATTTGAATGGCTCAAGGGCGAATATATTTATGACGATCGCAATAAGGTGGTAGAATGCATTTTCGTGAAGCAATTTTACTGCTGCATCGAGGAGGCCATCAAGCTTTGGCTTCAGGACAAGCTTGGCAAAGTACGGCTAAACAAAGCCGCAGAGTTAGCTTAGGAGTAATATACTCGCCAAAAGCTGCAGAGTGAGCATTGAAAATGGTGAAAGACAAGAGAACATTTCAAAGAAACCTGATGAACGGAAACACACTCAGCACAGTATTTACAGAAAGGACCCGTCTCCTACGACGAACACTGTAGGGGAATGGCAAACAGACGCGCAGAAATCAAGTGAGGTTCCAAAAGAGCGCACAGATACCATACGAATGTTTGAGTCATAGAAGCCGCTCATCTGCTGTAACTGCGTAAAGGAAGGGCACCTCGACGTAAACTG
This sequence comes from Rhipicephalus microplus, assembly GCF_043290135.1. NCBI lineage: Eukaryota > Metazoa > Arthropoda > Arachnida > Ixodida > Ixodidae > Rhipicephalus > Rhipicephalus microplus. Next base: position 207,502,530 of record NC_134704.1, read on the forward strand.
TAAACAAAAGTTTGCTATTGCCACAATCCAAGAATCAGAAAAGAACATGAGGTTGTAAGAGCTGTATTTCCAGGAAATTGGTGTCAATGGGAAAACGTGTCGAGCACTTGGAGGCTCAGGAAAAGCAATGGACGATGCGTATACTTCTTTTGCGTCCCTGGACGACTTTACAGGAGAATGCGTGGGGGTCAGGCAAGTCACAGAGGAGCAGAGTGCTTGCTTAACAGTCGCTACGATTGTCATTGAACACCCGTTCGGTAAGCTTCAAACCGAAGCGACTGTGTCTGTCACGCTTTCCGTTTGTTTTCTATATATTTTTGAATAAACCTGAGAAGCTTCTCAAAGAGCAGGGTATATTGTTCCTCTACAACTTAGCGTACATAGCCCTCACGCGATCGCAAGCGTGGAAGTTTTGCAGGAACTTGATCCCGTTCAATGTAGTCAACCACCATCTGCAAAAGCGACCGAGATGACTGACCTTGGCGCCGAGTCAGCGAACCCTCGTACAGGAAATTGTCCAGGTGAGTCACTCAAGCAGTGACTCGAGCCACTCGTCCCGAAAGCGACTGGCACCCTCTGTGTCGATGGAGGAGACGACATGGTGCCATTGGGTGGGAGGGAAAGAGGGGTTCTACACTTTCGCGGGTAGCGGAAAGTTGGAGTGAGCTGGCGAGGGTTGATCGAGAAATGCTTAATTGAGAACAGCGTGAGGACCTCTTAATTAAAGCGCTAATGTAAAGCGTAAAATTGGGAATCAATAAAAAGATTGTGTCCTGTTTTGAGAAGACACGGCTCCTGTATTGTAGCTACAGATAAGTGCGAGGTTGCAAGTATGAGCAGCTCTTGGAGCCACAAAATAATCGTCGCCAACTTGTGGAAAGGGTGCATGAAATGCGTTGGCAAGGCTTCTCGGAATAAAGAACACCAAGGCTAGGACTTCCCTTGAGGTTTATTGGCCAAAATGCTGGAACATTATCGAAGACTTTGTGCGCTCATGCGACACTTGTCAGAGAGCTTGGAATTCCAAGTACAATTGAAACGCACCCATAAAGCTTGTGCCAATTATGACAGAACCTTTTCGGCACCTAGTGATTTATATCGTCGGGCCATCTCCACAGTCCAAGCAAGGTTGTTGGCACATCCTGACGACCCTTTGTGTAGCTACAAAGTTTCTAGAAGCGCTACCACTTGAAAAGTTAAGTTCTCTACAAGTCGTGGATGCTCTGCTTTCTATTTTCGCGCGTGTTGGATTTCGTTCTTAAATCCAATACGACAATGGTAGTCTCTACCCCAGGTGCCTTACATCTACCTTTTTCGATAAATGTGGAACAAAAGTAGTGCACAACTCGATCCGTTACCTGATATATAACTCGGTAGAGCATATGCATTCTATTATGAAAGGGATACTAAGAGCTATTAGCTACGAGCAAAAATGAGTCTGGAAATCGTGTATTCCTCCCGCAATGCTCGCTCTGAGATTCGTTCCCCATGAGGGCACTGGCTTTAGCCCTGCAGAGCTTGTGTGTGGCAAACGTTTCAGAACAGCATTGCGAATGCTACGCGAGTTCTGCGAGGCATTTGAGGAGGACCCTAATGTACTTGCGCAACTTCTTAACCGCTTTCACAGGCTTGGGAAAACACAAGATTTTGTGAAAAGCCACATGAAGGCTGCACAAGTGTTGTCAATGGAATACTACAACAAATTGGCGAAAAAACGCACCTTTAAAATGGGAAGTCAGGCAATGCAGCTGCGGCCGTCCAAAAAGAACAAGCCCCAGGTTCTCTACATAAAGAGCCCACCAAAGTAATAACGAAGCTTTTCGATATTAATGTTGAAGTGAAGTCAGGAAGGCGGCCAAACCAAATTTAGCACTGTACCTTGATGAAAGTTTATTTTCAACGTCAAGCGGTCTAGAATCTGCTTTTGAATGCCTCAGAGGAAGATGGAGGAGAAATTTTGACCTTTAGTGATGTAATAGAAAGCGGATCAGACCCAACCTAGCAGTTAAATCTGAAGCCTAAAATGATTGAAACGAAGGCTATAAAGAGGACTTGACGAGCATTGTTTACGAGTTTACAGAAGTGTTTTTGGAACGTCCCCGACAACACGACGGCGAATAAACTCGATGTCGAGCTAACCTGTGAAGAACTAATCTATGGCAAGCCGTATCGATGTTTCCTAGTCCAAAAGATGATCGCGAGAAAGAAGATCGGTAAAATTCTGAAGTCGGCAGTCACAATACTGGGCGAGAGTCGCTATACAATTTCTCTATTTTGATTCAAATGCCGGGAAAACATCTTAGGTCACGCATCAATAATCGGCATTTTAACGCCATAACTCGAGATCAAACTTACCCAATACCAAATATAAAGGAGAGGGTAGAAACTGTCTCACGGTCTAATCACATTTTCACGTTAGACCTCGTGTGAGGGTACTGGAAAGTACCCTTTACAGAGCGTGCTAGCCTATACCACATTCGTTTCTCCATTCAGAACATATCGTACACTCAAGCTGAGCTTTGGACTGAAAAATGCGCCGTTTTATTTTTCAAGCTTAATGGACCGCGTTTCAATTGGCCTCTCCGAGTTCACTTTGCCGCATTTCGACTATGCCGCCATCTTCTAGAATAGCTGGGAAAAACATGTAGAGCATTTACGAGTCTTGCTTAGCAAGTTGAAAGAAGCTGGTCTTACCGCGATACCTGCTGAATGTCACCTAGTGTGTGGCGGGTGACATTTAGCAGTTTCTTACCTGGGACACGTTTTGGGGCATGGCCGACGTAGTCATTCAGAAATGGAGATAGGCGCTATCGTCAACTGTCCCCAACCAACCACAAAATCAGAGATAAGGGCGTTCTTGCGCCTAGCTGTATACTATCGTCATTACGTGCAGAAGTACTCTAATCTTGCTAGCTCTTTATTAACACCCTCGGAAAGTCCGAGCCGGTTAAAGGGGTGTGGGACTCAAAAAAAAATGCGTTTCACAAGCTAAAACAAGCCCTAACTGAAAACCCGTTCTCATGGCACTCGACTTTTCTAGGGGCTTTTTCATTCAATGCGACGTGAGTGATCGTGGTATGAGAGGTACATGTGCCTGGAACACAGCGCTGGTAACGAAAGGCTTGTTTTGTATTTAGGTCCAAAACAGTGCTGCAGGGAAGAGACATACAGTACCTCTGAAAAGCAAGCCTTGTGTGGTTCGTCCAATAGCTTGCCTGTAATGTCTCCGGTTCGAGGTTTGTGGTCCAAACGAACCACTGTCCAATAACCTGGTTAAATAACCGGTTAGTAACCGTTGGCCGGTTACTGATGTGTAGCATGGTACTTCAACAGCATAATTTAGACATTCGCCACAAAAAAGAAAAGCTAAACGCCAATGCAGACGCATTGAGCAGTACGGTTTACTTAGTACCGTCTCCTTCTTTCGGGCTTTCGCTGTCAATCGGGGCAAAATTTTGTCCTCACCACGGTCTTAGCTGAGCGCTCTCAAGGGGCAAAGTTTTTGTTGCAATCATTTTCATTGCGTTGCTGAACGTAACTGTGTTCTCAGTTTAGCAGTTTTGTGTCCCAGATGTGCATCTTGATGTAGACAGAATGATATTTGGGTAGACACGCAGCTAAGTGTATACTGCCACCTGCATATAATGCGTTAAGATTAGGAGCGGCTCTCGCCCTCAAAAAAAAAGAAGAACGCGTGCGTCTTCTTCGCTCGAGATTCAGCCACGACGGACTCGCTTTTCAAGAACTGGCTACATCTTGGCTAATTACAAGCCTCTTGCACTTCTGAAGTCTCGTGACAAACTGGTCGAGCTGCTGGGTAGTCCTCACGAATGTTGCAGACCCCTCCAGGGTGTCACCCTACGGGTCCAGTCCTAGTTAACACCTCAGTGCATCGAAGCAGCCACCAAATCAGGGGATTGCCTCCGAAAGTGACTGACACTGATCACACCACTTCAACAGGTATGACAAGTGCTTCGGTTCAAACAGCTTCAACCAACACGGGAACCGCGATTCCGAATCGGTATGCGTCGGAGCACCCATGGGTGCTGACGACGTTCCGGGGCACGGAGCACGCAGACGTCGGGTACTCATTGGCCACTTTTGAGTGCGTAGCCGCCCTAAATCAATGAGATTATGCGGCCAAACTGGCACGTGTCTACTTCTACCTGGAGGACGAGGTGCGTACGTGGTACTAGAATCACGAGGAGCACCTGATGTCGTGGCACGAGTTCCGTCGTAGGCTTCTGAAGACCCACACTAGTGCCAATCGTCAAGAACGAGCGTAACAAGTGATTCAGGCCCAGGTCCAGTTGCGATATGGAACGTTTACCACTTACGTGAAAGACATGACACGACACTTGACATGACCCACGCATGCCAGAGGACACGAAGTTGCGTCTTTTCATGCGTGGTGTTAAAGATGAGCTTTGCCCGCCTCGTGCGGAGCCCTTCTGAGACCATCGCGTTCTTCACAGAGGCTGTGATCGGAGAAAAGATGCTGAAGCAACGTTTCAGCATGTATGACAGAAATAAATGGCATGTGCGCTGCGGGCATTCTCGCCACATCTGGAACCAACGACAACCTACGATAACTTATTCGTTCCGTGGTGCGCGAAGAGCTGCGGAATGCCTGCGTGACACCTCATCCCACGTCTGGCTCATTTGTAGCAGTTATCACAGAGGAGCTCCACCAGGCACTACGGGGCTCTCGCCTTCTGAAAGCTCCGCACCAGCCCCCACTAAATAACGCCTTGAGACGACCACCTATGCGGAAGCCTTTAAGCGACATTGAGCCTCTTCACCATTCTTCGTTCGTGCCCCTCCCACCATGTCGCTCCAGTCGGCGCAGCCAACAAAGTACTGTGACGATAGGTATGCGTCGCCAGCGCCCAGCCAGCCATTATTTGGAGCAGCCAGTTCATTACATCGATGATATGCTCACGTACCCTCGGAAGTAATATATTTGACGTACACCCAACCACCGGCCTCTGTGTTTAGCTGCGGTGAAATAGATCACTTGTACCGCCAGATCCCACACCACCGCCTAGAACTCCGCAGCTTCTCTGCGTACTCGCCGCAAACCCGCTACGGCCAGTGACCCCGCGACATCAAAATATACGTCGCTCAGCGCCCCGCCCAGACGTTCGCTGGGCATCAGTCAAGTTCACCTATGTTAGGTGAACTTGACTGTGAAAGCAGTTACACCTATGTGTAACTGCTTTCACAATCACGGCAACAACGAAAGACAAAAGTGACACATCGAAATCTTTTATTTTTCTACGTACACATGAAGTTTTCTCATTCCTTTAAGTGAATTCATGGTGAAGTGTACAAGCCCAGTCTCGTTGTCAAATCTTGTTCACTTCTTGGGGAGCTCCTACGACGGAAGCGATAGATGACAGGCATTGCAGAAGCCAGCACACGCAGCCTTCCACCTGTTGTGTTCCCACGGCTGCACGTACAATATTGTTGCGTACATGCACGAAGAAAAAGAAGCGTATACGGTGAACACACTGATCGCCAGGAGCGAGAGAGGAAGAAGAGGATCAGGAGGATCTTTAACCAGTCGGCCGCTTCTGAGCTTCTCCTCACGACCTAATAAACGGCCCCTTTCAACGTCTACCAGTCTCTTTCAAACGTAACAGAGTGGTGGAGGAGCGGGGTAAGCGCTTCAACTACGGAACGATCATTGCCACAGCTTCGACAAAGCCGTCGACTTGCAGGTCTCCCACCATCTGCCGTGAATGACTTCGACATGCACGAAGAAGCAGGCGTTTCCAGGACGGCGCCATCTGGCCCGCTTCCGTACTACCGAGTTCCACCGCCCTTCGGAGGAAAAGCCGCAGAAGATGTCGACGCCTGGCTCACCAAGTACAAACGTGTGGGCAAGTCCAACGGTTGGGATGCAGCCGCTATGCTAGCCAACGTAGTGTTCTCCCTTACTGACACCGCACTGGTATAGTACAAGAACCACGAGGACGCACTCACGACGTGGGATCTTTTTGTTGAAGAGCTCAGGGCGTGTTTCGGCGACTCGGTTGCTAGAAAGAAGCGGGCTGAGCAAACACTGTCGCAACGGGCACAGCTACCAGGTAAGACATGCACCACTTACATAGAAGAAGTGTTAAGGCTGTGCAAGGTGGTTGGTGCTACCATGTCGGAAGAGGACAAAGCTGGGCATCTGCTCAAAGGGATGGCTGAGGACGTGTATAATTTTCTATTTGGAAAGGAAAGCCTCAGTTCTGTGTCCGACGTCATTCAGCATTGCCGAACGTTCAAACGCTCAAGATGCATCGAATCGCGCCCAAGTTTGGTCGGCTCGCTAACGTTACAACTGTTGCCAGTGTGGACACGAATCCTGGCCTCGACCTTTTTTCTAAAATTCAAGAGATTGTTCGTGAGGAACTGTCCCACCGAGAAATGTTGTGTTCGACAGCTGACTATCGCAAGCTGTGTCTGCCACGTGAGGTTATGGATGTGCCTCCTTTAACCCCATGGCAACCGACGATGAGCGCGGCAACTGTGGAGTGCAGCCCAGCCCCGCAGCCAAGGATGACAACCAGATTTCCCGCGTCACTGTATGACCGACGCTCTCAGCGCATGCCTCCTCGACACCCGACGTCTCGGTACGACTCACCCAACCAGTACATCCGTCACACAAGAGCAAATGATGACGCTCTATTCATCGACGAGCGACCGACGTTTCGACGTCGGCCAGTCTGCTATTCCTGCGGTGTGCCAGGCCACATATCGCGATTTTGCAACCGTCGGGTGACTTCTCGGTATCACCAACCATCTGACTTTTCAGGACCCTTCGAACAGCCTCATGATGTCCGGCGGCCGGCCCACATACCACCTGATGACAACTATTGGCCGAGCAGCTTCCGCAACCACTCCCCGGCATCTGATAGGAGTTTAACGCCCCCACCGCGACCTCGTGCTCATCGTTCTTCTTCACCGCTGCGTCGCAAAGCGCCCTCTTCGCCACCGGAAAACTAGCCAGCGCGGCCAATGGGGGTGAGGTCGCTGGAAACGTGCTACTGAGAGAAATACCTCCTGTGTGTATGTTTAAAAACAAAGTGCGTGTTTTGGTGGATCATGTGCCTGTGATGGCCTTGGTGGACACAGGTGCAACGATTTCCGTGATGAGTGCTTCCTTTAAAGACGTGTTAGGGCGGAAAGTTGTTTTTACCTGGGATGAAACTTCGACGTTTTGTGGAGTGAGTGGAGAGCCATTGCGCCCTATAGGTGTGTGTAGTGCTGAGGTATTTTTGGGAGGCCTTATGATAATGACAGAGTTTGCGATTATTCTTCGGTCGACACATGATGTCAGTCTCTGCATGGACTTCTTGCGAGAATGTGGTGCCACTGCAGACTGTCGTACGGGGAAAGTCTTTGTGAGTGGCCAGATGCCTTCAGAACTTCTAGACACTCCGGCAAATGACCAAACTACGCTGTGTGTCTGTGGCGATACGTTCATACCTACGTTTTCTACGGTACGTGTTCCTGTTGTTTGTCGTGGCGCGGATTCTGACAGCTTCGATGCGAGCGTAGAACCAATGCACATAAACTGCGTGAAGAAGAATGTGTTGGTTCCCCGTTGCGTGGTGTCAATTGATGGCGGACGAACTGGCCTATGGACTGTAAACTGTTCCTCTGTGCCCGTGACACTACCCAATGGTTTGAAATTAGCTTCGGTCAGCAAAGAACACGTGACCTTATCAGTGGTCGAGCTCACAGACGTGCTGGAAGAACGTGACGAAACTGGTTGTCACACTTTGGACGGGGCGCTTATGGCAACGATAAATAAGTCGCTTAGCTCAAGCGAGCGCCGAACTTTATTGAACGTGCTGTTGAAGCACGTTTCGGTATTTGACTTTGCGCAGAAGGGCAAAGTAATCCCTATTCCCCTGTCTCGAACGCGCCATACCATCAACACTGGCGCAGCAAGTCCGATTCGCCAAAAACCATATCGTGTTTCCCCGTCAAAAAGACAAATTATCAACGACCAAGTGCAGGAAATGATGCAAAAGGGAGTGGTACAACAATCATCCAGTCCGTGGGCAGCACCGGTAATCCTCGTTAAGAAGAAAGATGGATCTTGGAGATTTTCCGTCGACTATCGCCGACTGAATGCCGTGACTAAAAAGGACGTATACCCACTGCCACGTATAGAGGACGCAATAGACTGCTTACATTCGGCCTCTTATTTTTCCTCCGTAGACTTACGATCTGGTCATTGGCAAATTCCGATGCACCCAGAGGACAAGAAAAAGACTGCCTTTGTAACCCCTGATGGGCTCTTTGAATTCAACGTGATGCCATTTGGACTGTGCAATGCACCGGCCACGTTCGAGAGGTTTATGGACACCATCCTGCGTGGCTTGAAGTGGGACATCTGCATGTGCTACCTCGACGATGTCGTCATCTTTGGCCGCACGTTCAGTGAACACAACTCTCGTCTGGATACTGTTTTGAACTGCATTCGAAACGCTGGCCTAATTTTAAACTCGAAGAAATGCCACTTCGGAGACCGCCAGACGCTTGTTCTCGGGCATCTCTTTGACAAGGATGGCATCCGCCCTGACCCCCAGAAGACAGCAGCAGTTGAGGCGTTCAATGCGCCGCGTTCCGTCAAGGAGCTTCGTAGTTTCCTGGGGCTTTGTTCATACTTCCGCCGCTTTATTCCGAAGTTTGCCGACATTGCGTACCCTTTCACATGCCTCTTACGAAAGGACAATTCCTTTGAGTGGACTCCGGAGTGCGATTCTTCAATCCGTTAAGTGAAGTTTTTGTTGACGTCACGACCCGTCCTTCAGCACTTCAGTCCTTCTGCTCCGACAGAGCTTCATACGGATGCTAGCGGCATAGGTATTGGAGCCGTCCTAGTACAACGTTACGGCGACCGCGAACACGTCATCGCATACGCAAGTGGCTGCCTAAGGAGGCCGGAACAAAACTACACTGTTACCGAACAAGAATGCCTGGTGGTATTATTTGCGATTCAGCGGTTTAGGTCTTACCTATACGGACGCCCATTCACAGTCATAACCGACCACCACTCGTTGTGTTGGCTTGTCAACCTTCGTGACCCTTGTGGCCGCCTTGCACGCTGGGCACTCCGGCTACAAGAATACAGTTTTACCGTCACTTACAAGAGTGGTCGTCGACATGCTGACGCGGACTGTCTTCCACGTATGCCACTTAGCACAACAGATTGTGAATCTGATGACCTTGACCAGCTTGTAGCATCTGTGTCGCTTACGTTCCCGGACTATCCCAGTTTCAGAGCAGAACAGCGGAAAGATGCTAAACTAGCACTACTATTCGCCGCTGCATCCGCTTCCACTAGTGCACGCCGTTTCTGTATGCGTGATGGACTGTTGTTCAAAAGGAACCTCTCCAGCAGTGGCGCGCGTTTCCTTGTGGTGGTCCCGGAGAGCCTGCGAGCAGTTATTATGAGTGTCATGCACGAGGACCCTACATCTGGACATTAAGGTTTGGCGCGGACGCTTCACCGGACTAAAGAGCGCTTTTATTGGCCTGGTATGCAGAAGTCTGTTGAGAGTTATGTGGCAAGCTGCATGCAATGTCAGCGTCACAAACGTCTATCAACTGGTCCAGCTGATCTTCTACAGCTGATGCCTACTCCAAGCGCACCTTTCAAAAAAGTGGGCATTGACTTTCTGGGCCCCTTCCCAAAGTTGGCTAAGGGCAACCGATGGATAATTGTTTGCGTCGACTACCACACACGCTACTGCGAGACGGCAGCCGTCCCCTCCGCAACTGCCAGTGAAGTCTCGTCGTTTTTGTTACAGTACGTCATTCTCCGACATGGCCCACCTCGCCCGATTATCAGTGATTGTGGACGACAATTCACAGCGGATGTCGTGGAGGAGCTACTCCGTTTATGTGAATCCCGCCTGCGTCACTCGACACCATACCACCCCCAAGCTAATGGGCTGACGGAGCATACCAACCGCACCATTATCAACATGTTGTCTATGTATGTCTCATGCGACCACAAGAACTGGGATGACGTACTCCCGTTCATTACTTACGCGTTCAACACCGCGAAGCATGAGATTACAGGCTATAGCCCTTTCTTTTTGATTTATGCACGTTCGCCCCGGCACACAATCGACACAATATTGCCTTTCTATGACCACAACAACGTCACTGTCACCGAGACTCTCTGCCTCGCCGAAGAGGCGCATCGCATAGCTCAACTACGCACATTGTCATTGCAAGACAAAGCGAAGGCATGCTATGACATTCACCATCGACCAGTGATTTATCGCCGTGGTGATCTGGTGTGGTTGTGGACTCCAATGCGCAAGCGCGGGTTATGCCAAAAGTTTTTGGCCACTTACGATGGACCTTTTGTCATCGTCGACAGACTTACAGAGGTCAACTATGTAATAGCTCGTCTCACGGCGAGTGGTCGACGAGCTGCCAAAACTCAAGTGGTTCATGTTGCGCGCCTGAAACTGTACACGCCACGACAACTCGACTGACTCGTCCGGCGGCCTTCGTCTGCGCGGAGAGGAATGTTGCGTACATGCACGAAGAAAAAGAAGCGTATACGGGAACGCACTGGTCGCCCAGAGTGAGAGAGGAAGAAGAGGATTAGGAGGATCTTTAACCAGCCGGCCGCTTCTGAGCTGCCCCTCATGACCTAATAAACGGCCTCTTTCAACGTCTACCAGTCTCTTTCAAACGTAACAATATTATAGTAAAAATAGTTAGGCACATGCCACAGAAGATAAATATGCACGCATATAACAAGTACGTGCACGTTAATATAAAAACAAGTGCCAAAATATCACACACAAATAACTTTACCTTCACCTCTCGCACAGTCCTTCTGAAGCTGCTCTGACGAAAGAGATGGATGACGGCCATCGCAGACGTCAGTGCACAGTCTTCAGCACGGTGTGTGCCCACAGCTGCACAATAAATATGTGAAATAGTGAGTCACACGTGACAGAGGATGAATGCAAATGCATATGAGAAATACGTGCAAGGTGAAATGAAATCATATTTGAGATATGGCATGCTAATAATTTCACCATGATGTGACACATCGTCAAAGACTCATTTTGATCCCCGTAGCACAACAGCTCAGGGGCAGCGGCCGCAGCCACAACTGTGCGAGCTACTATGCCGCGACCAAGTCAGCGAGTTCTAAGCGAGCGGAGTCGTTCAGCTCGAGCAAGCGAACGCGAGACCAGACACGGTGTTACACGCGGAGTGTCTACTGCCAGAGAACTTCCGAACAGGACAGCGAGCGTACGCTCGGCCGCCGCCGCGAATAGCGCCGACCTAGTTTGGAGCTAGCGCTGAAGAAATTGACGGTAATGCGGCTCTTTTCCAGAAACTCGAGCGAGTGCAGCGCGCAAACGCGATACCGCCGCCGCGGCCAGCGCACGGTGCCGAGCTTCTTGCGACCGACTGGCGGGAAAGCCAACTGTAATGGCGACCACTCTTCAGTGAGTTCCGACGCTAACGAAAGCGCCGCGAGCCCGTGCTGGTGCACTTTCAGCGCGCGACATACTACAACCAAGCTCTTTACGAGAACCCGTAACGTGTTTTCGACGACTCCAAACACAGCGACGAGGTCTCAGACCAATATCGTCAGCCCGAAGCTCATCGCCCCGCCACGGTGGTCTAGTGGCTAAAGTACTCGGCTGCTGACCCGCACGTCGCGGGTTCGAATCCCGGCTGCGGCGGCTCCATTTCCGATGGAGGCGGAATTGTTGTAGGCCCGTTTGCTCAGATTTGGGTGCACGTTAAAAAACCCCAGGTGGTCGAAATTTCCGGAGCCCTCGACTACGGCGTCTCTCATAACCATATGGTGGTTATGGGACGTTAAACCCCACATATCAATCAATCAAATCAACCGAAGCTCATCGCGGCGGCGAAGACAGAGGAACACTCCATGAGTGAGCGTACGGGAGGCCGACGGCAATGGCGGCCAATTTCCAGGTGGTCGAAAAACACAGGCGAACTGCAGACGCCGAAGCGGACCTTCACGATGCATTTCGTGCGTCCGATATACAACACGACCAAGCCCGTCGCCGGCAAGCGCGATCTGTATCACACACGTGACAAGTAGAGTAGAATAAAGAATGGTAATTACTTGCCTTAGAATCCAGCACTGTTTTCTGCCCTGAGTCGGATTGAAATATATATTCAATAGGCCTGTTCTTCTCGGCTGCCATATTGGCCTTCCCAACTATTGTTGTAATGTGTTGGTCGTGACTATCTTGAGGCCAGAGATATACAGAGTGGCGTGGTGACGTGTCGAGACTGGCTCCAGAGTTCATGGATGCAGCGAAACGCAAAATCAGCAGCCCACGCTCATCCAAGCATACACACAAGCACGACGTCGTAATTCTTAGATCGTCGAATCCAGGCGGCCGTGGGCGAGCACTCCGAGCGCGACGTGACGAGGACCGTTGCCGGCAAAATGCGGGGAAAGACTAAGCCAGCAGAGGAGGAGAGGGAAGCCTGGTCACCTTGGCAACGCTTTTCGCGCTTCCCGCGATGCCCGGGCGGTTCATCCACTGGTTTCGCGCTCCTCGTTTCCCTCTGTGGTTGCTCCCCAACAGTGTATCCGTTATTCGCGCGCGCCTATTGGGCTCCGTTACTCCTTTTTCGGGTAATTTTGCCTTAGAGTGCACGACGACGCAGGCCCGATCAGCCAGCATCCTTACCATGAGTCGATAAAAGAACGCGAAGTGATACGTGCGCAAGTCCGATAGATGCTTGAAGATGGTATCATCGAACCATCCAACAGCCAATGGTCGTCTCCGGTTGTCCTGGTCTAAAAGAAAGACGGGACACTACGCTTTTGCGTAGACTACCGGGACCGTAACAGTATGCCCACACAGGACGTGTACCGCTGCCGCGTATCGACCACTCGTTGGACAGATTTCACCATGCCTATTATTTTTTTTCTCTTGATCTGAAAAGTAGGTATTAGCAAATTGAAGTAGATTCGCAAAACCGCGACAAAACAGCCTTTGTGACACGGGATGGCCTCTACCAATTTCGAGTGCTTCCTTTTGGCTTGTGTTCAGTGCCGGCAACCTTCCATCGAATGAAGACTTTGTCTTCACAGGGCTGAATTGGCACACTCATCTTGTCTACCTTGACAATGTGGTGGTCTTTTCTGCTATGTTCGAGCAGCATCTTCTTCACTTGCGCAGTGAAGAAGCTATTCGATCATCAAACCTCACACTAAAGCCACAGAAGTGTCACTTCTGTTATGAGGATCTCAAGTTTCTTGGACATGTAGTGAGCGCCGAAGGAGTCCGTCCCGATCCAGACAAACTTGCTGTTGTTGCTGGATTTCCAGCTCCTGTCAATAAGAACGTCCTCTGGCGCTTTCTTGGTTTGTGTAGCGCAGGTTCGTTGAAGACCTTTTTACTGATAGCGGAACCACTGACTCGCCTCACAAGGGACGACACACCGTTTTTGTGGGAAAATGAGCAACAAGCAGTATTTGCTGAACTGCGTCAACGCATGCAATCAGCGCCCGTTCTAGCTCATTTCGACGATGATGCTGACACGGAACTGCATACTGACGCAAACCACGTTGGTCTCAGTGCAGCGCTCGTTAAGCGTCAAGATGGCGTCGAAAGATCATAGCTTACGCCAGCCGCTTCTTACCCAGTGCCTAAGCAAATTATTACACTATGGAGAAAGACTGCCTCGCAGTAGTGTGGGCAATCCCGAAGTTTCGCCTGTACCTTCCTGGTCGTCCTTTCAAGACTGTGACAGGCCACCATGCCCTCTGTTGGTTGACAAACATACGAGACCCTTCAGGACGACTAGCACGGTGGAGCTTGCGGCTGCAGGAATTTGACGTCACCATTGTTTATAAGTCAAGCCGTAAGTATGAAGACGCTGACACACTGTCGCGCCGTGATCAAATAGGTGATCGTGGCGACCGATTATTCAAGACACAACGCTGAGAGACAGGCGATCCCACGAGCCACAGCCTCCGAGGTAGCGGAATTTTTCATGCGCCACATTGTGTTGCGTCACGATGCACCTTCGAGCGTCATAACAGACAGAGGCACATCATTGACGGCACAGCTTATGGAATGAATGGTGGTGGTGGTAGTGGTCAGAAGATGAGAAAAGGCACCAAATTTCTGCAACCCGGTCGGGAGCATGGCGCAGTGCCTGCGGGAAAAGGAAAAGGGATAAAAGTGGAAAAAAGGGAATGAATGAATAAATGGACTTTATTTAAAGTCCGGCAGTTTTACCAGGTGAGGGGGGAAGAGGTGATTAACCCCTGTCCCTTTCCACTCTCCGTTTATTATGCTAGCATTGCCTCCGGTGACCGCTCGAAGTCCTTGCACCCCAGTGGCACCTTCCGCTTGCCGGACGGCGCAAAGCTAGTCGGCCAGCTCATCGCTGGTGAGTGCCGCCAGTCGGCAAAAGTAACCTCAGCCGTGGCGGAGGCCGGCCCCTGCCCTCGCGGGGTCGTGGCAGCAGCAATTGGCCTCGGATTTCGTCCCTGCCTAACATGCGCCGCGAAGGGAGCCGCGGCAGTGACGTTAAACTTTTTCAGCACACTCCCAAAGCTTTTGCTGCAGTGTGGCCCTTTCCCCGCACGCTTTCCAGCGTCCGTCGCGTATAGGTAATGATAACACAGGCGTAGCATCACTGGGCTGGGGTACGTATTTGTTTGTAATAACCTCAGAGTTAAGGCCCCTTTTTTGTCCAATTTGTTGTGTGGTGGTAGGTATTTGCGTCTGGTCAGTCCGTGATGTTGTATAATGTCGTAGAATGTGGTCAGGCGATCACCCTACGACCATTGCAGTTGTTGTTGTTGTATGGATAGTGCGATCAGCTCGCTCTCGGAGGAGAAGGCGGCCACCGAGTCGGCCGCGACTCGGTGAGTGAGATCTCGAGCCGCGGTGTGGCCACCTGATTACCTGCAAGTGACAAGCTGGCGTGAGCCGGGATCCACAGAAAGAAGACATTCGCATTTTCAGTTTTGAGACACGAGGACGATGACGCCGAGGTGATTGCTCCTCGAAGCTCGCCGCCGTTCTTGTTGCCATTACTTGATTGTAGTATGGGGCCACCAGACACGAGATGCGACCGTGCGCGAAGCTACGGACGGCAGCTTGTGAGTCGCTCATCACGACCGCATCCTCCGGTGCTGCGACCAGTGCAAGAGCGATCGCCGCCTCTTCGGCCGCCTCTGTGTGTTCCGTACGCACCGTGGTTCTGGCGAGGCATTTGCTTGTGCGATTCACAACGGCGATGACGTGAGCACGCCTTCCCACTGGGTATCGTGCGGCGTCCACGGACATCGCTTCGTCGCTCTTGCTGTACATTTTTTAGAGGTCACTCGCTCTTTTGTTGCGGCGCCCGACGTGGTGTGTCGGGTGCATGTTTTTGGGGAGCGGTGGGACGCGGACCGCGATAGGAACCATTCTCTTCTCCCCGCAATGCGTGTGGAATGTTATTCTTAGAGATTCAAGGATGTGCCTGCGCGTCTAGGAATTGGACAATCGCTCGTGTTGCGCAATGTTTCGCACTTCCATCAGTGTGCCCAGTGTGTTGTGCAGGCCCAGCACAAAGAATATTTCGGTGCTCGTGTTGACACGTATGCCAACCGTCCTCTTGAACGCCTCGCGAATCATGCAGTTGACCTTGTTCCATTCGGACGCCAGCCATTTTAGATAAGGGGCAACGAATGTTATGCGACTTATCGAGTATGCCTGTAGGAGACGAATCGCACAGCTTTCCCGCATACCACTGCGCATGTTCATTATGTGGCGTAAGAGTTGAATCGTGTCGTCTACCGAAAGTTTGTCTTCGAAATGTCTCACTGTTATGCTTGTTGGCCTGCAGATGTAGTCCCAATATTTTTATGTTCTCTATGCTCGGTATGGGAACGCCGTTCACGGTTATTACTCTGATTTCTGATCTCCCTCCACCGATAAGGACAGCATTGCGGCCCGTTTTCGTGGGTCTGTATATCAGTAGCTTGGACTTAGCCGCCGAACATTCGAGGCCCGTACCTCTCAAGAATCCCTGCACTGCATCCACGCCTATCTACAGCGTTCGCTCCACGTGGCCATCAGATCCTCCTCCAGGGACCAAGAGGGTGATGTCGTCCGCGTAAATACTGTGATGCGGACCCTCTATTGTCGCTAGTTTCTCGGGTAGGCCAAGGAGTACGGGGTTAAACAACATGGGCGACACGACGGAGCCCTGCGGCCTACCCGTAGGACCTGTTTCGAATACCGGTGATTCCGCGTTGACAACAACGACGCCAACACGCCTGCCAATGAGAAAGTCACGTATATAGTTATAAAACTTTTGGCCTTATCTCAGCGAAGGACGTGGTCGAGAATCGCCACATACTCGACGCTGTCAAAGCTTTTTTTTTCAGATCAAGGCTGAGAATTGCCTTGGTGGAAAAGTGCTCTCTACAATCTGATGTTTCAGCTGCAGCATCACGTCCTGTGCAGAGAAGTTGCGACAAAATCCTACCATCGTTGGGGCGAAGACGTCAGCGTCTTCATGGTAATCAGTAAAGCGAGTCAGGACAGCGTGTTCCATGACTTTACCCACGCAGAACGTGAACGAGATCGGCCTTAGATTATTGATTGTCACCAGCTTGCCCAGTTTGAGAATCATGACTACGCGGACCCTTTTCCACGCATCGGGGACGAAGCCCTCTCGCCAGCAGTCATTAACGTATTCCATCAGTCACGTAATTGACTCATCGCACAGATTGCGTAGAGTCTTGTTGGTTACCCGATCCTGGCCCAGAGTAGACCTTGTGCGGAGGTTTCTTAAGACTGCCCTAATTGCGGCTTCACTAAACTCGGCGTCTAGCTTCTCACTGTTGTCTCTCTCATACATTGCGTGCTGTCTTCTTTGTCCTGCTCTGAAATAACGCTCGCGAACAGCCTCAACAAGTTCATCTGCCGTTTCCCCAAAGTCACGTACGAGCCTGCTAATCTTGTGCCCCTGAGCTCTCTTGGTCTCATACGGATTCAGAAAATTCTGAAAGAGGTGCCAAGCGTTCACGCCACACATCTGTCTCTCGAGGCCATTGCACATCTCTTCACATTCTGTGTGGCATACGTGCAAAGCGTGTTCTTCTGTCTCCCTGTCCAGTCTGGCTATTCGCCTACGTAACGTCCTATTAGCCTTTGACGTTTCCATCTCTTTAGCAAACACTGCTTGGCCTCCCACATGTGCAGGAGCCGGCTATCTATCACGTGAAGGTTTGCCTCAGGAGGGATCTCGTGCGTTGCTGCCTCCACGTCTGTCCTTAGCGTCTCGGTCTATTTTTCTATGTTCGTTATTGGTTGGACACCTCGCTCACGTTCTTTGCGTGTCTTACGAAATGCATCCCATTCTACGAGACGGAGACTGCGTTCTCTGGCCTTCCCTTCGCTCTCGAAGTGACACCCTCTAGTACGCAATCTCGTGTCTATTTTAGTCTCTATCAAATAATGATCACTTCCGTGATCCTCCTACATGTTGTGGCACTGCGCGTTGCTTATGTTCGCCACGAACGCAAGGTCTGGTAGCGTGTCAGCGCAGGTGCTGTTGCCCCTGCTTGTGGGATCGGCAGGGTTCACAATTCACAATGAGCTCTAGTCGCTGGTCTGCCGAGTCCTCCCACAGGAGCCTGCCCTTGGGCGTTTCTCGTGAATATCCCCTGGCCGCGTGAGGCACGTTGTAGTCTTCCGCAACGAGTAGCGGCTGATCGCCGGTGACTGCACGTACCTTGCGGAACAGCTCTCCAAGTCTGTGCTGCGGTGAGAGATTGCTGTATACGTCCAATGAAAATAGTATTTGACCCCTCCTCAGAATGATCTCTACGAACACGTGCGGTATCTTCACCCTTTGAAGCTCACACTCCGCCATTGTGAGGTCGCGACGAACGAGCTCCAAACCGGCTGGTGGCGTCACCTTAACACCAGTCGACGGAACTCGGCGTCCTCTTTTCTTTTGCTCTTCGCTAGACGCGGCCGCATCCATGGCTTGTAGCCTGCTATTTTGACCTGGTAACTTGTCTTATGTAACAGTTGCAGACAAACTTCTGGAAATTGCCTATTTTACTTCAGTAACCCCGGTAGTTCCACTGCCATATCGTGTACTGTTGTGGATGTTGTCTAGTGTGTGTGTGTAGTTTGTGGTGCTTAGCCATCGTGATGCGTGTATGTTAATGCAGCCCATCGCCTGATAGACTCAATTGTTGGTGCTGCATTTCTTTGTCTTTCAGCAGTGATTGTTGGTGCTGCTGTTGCAGTCTCGCGTATAGTATACTGGTTGCCCGAATCAGCCTACCCACAAGAGAAGGGGGCCTAGCTTCGATTTCATCTATTCGTTTAAAGTAAGGGTCCGCGCTTCAGCGCGCTGAGACCGCTACCATTTGTCATTCGTGAGCAAGTTTAGGCAGAAATACAGAAGTTCGAAACCCAGGGCGTTAATGAGCGCGTTGACTCGTCAGGGTGGGTGTAACCTATTGTGGTGGCTAGGAAAAAAGATGACTCGATTCGCATGTGCGTTGATTTACAGGAGCCAAACAAAGCTGTGGTTGTGGACAGTTTTCATCTGCCACAAACTGAAGAACTATTGAACAGCTTGGCTGAGGCACACTGTTTCTCGAAGCATGACCAAGCATCTGTGTACCACCAGTTACCACACAGTTCAGAGAGCCGGCACCTTACCTCCTTCATCACTCACGATGGACTCTTTAGTTTCAAGAGGGTTTGCTTCAAACTGGCGTCGGCGCCCTCGGCATTTCAAAAAATGTTGCATGTGATTCTAAAAGGATGCGAAAGCGTCTTATTTTATATTGACAATATGATCGTGTTGGGACCCTCCCGAGAAGATCATCTGCGCACTTTGCACGCTGTTTTCAAGCGTCTCTTTGATGCGGGCCTCAGGCTCAATCGCAAGTGTGTTTTTGAAGTCGCAGGGCTGACTTTTCCTGATCGTGATGTCAGCGCTAGAAGATTATTTCTACTAAGGTCATCCATTGAGGCAATAACCAAGACACCATCACCTAAAAAACATCAACTAACTGCGTTGTATGCTGGGACTTGCAGGATTTTACTCCAAGTTTATTCCACACTTTTCTGACGTTCTGGAACCAATGCGTGCCTTGCTTCGAGGAAATACGCTGTTTATCGTGACTGCAGCAGCACAATGCAGTTCGGAGCCACTGAAAGCCCGGCTCACATCTTGCGAAGTGCGTCATGTCTTCGATGCTCCTCTACCTGTGTATGTTAAGACGGATGCCTCAGGATATGGACTAGGTGCGGTGCTTCAGCAGGATAACGGGAGCTCACTGCATACTGTCGCATTCGCCTCTCACACTCTGCAACCGCATGAACGACAGTACTTAGTCGGTGAACGTGAGACTCTTGCTTGCATCTGGGCTTGTGAACTTCGGCACGTTTACCTGTAGGGGAGGCCATTTATCCTACGGACTGACCATGCGGCGTTGGTTACGCTCCTCTCAACTAAATGTACAGTTCACAGTCCATTGAGGATAGCGCGCTGGTCCTCACGGTTTCTTTGCTACAACTACACTGTAGAATAAAGAAAGGGCACTGAAAACGTCGCTGACGCTCTCTCCTGGCTGCCCGTACAGAGTTCACTACACGGTGCACCTGACGAAGAATTCATATGCCTTTCGTATCCATTTGTGATCATGCAAGAACTTCAAGAAGCAAGCGCCAATGATCAGGTTATCTGTCAAGTTGAGCACTTCACGACTACTGCTTGGCCTGGCAAAAAATTCCTGTCAAAAGAGTTGTTACTTTACTTTTACGTGAAGACTGAGCTTTCTGTCGTAAGTGGCATACTAAGCCGGGGTGAAATGATTGTTGTGCCGGCGACTTTGACACGCTGTCTTATGGATCTGGTACACGAGTAACATCCAGGAATTAGTCGTACCAAAGCTCGCTTGAGAGACTCCTATTAGTGGCCGTGCATTGATAGCCACTTTGAAAAACTGGTGCGCACATGCTTGATTTTCCAGTCCTATGAGAAGTCCGCACGTACCCTTGCAGCGCCACTGCAACCTGTTCCTCTGCCTGACGCGGCGGGAGAAAAAATCGCCAACGGTATTTTGGAAATTTTTACGCAAGCTTCGGCCGACTACCGTATTAGAATTACCGTTATTGACTATTATAGCAAGTGGTCTAAGTGGCTTTTGTGCGAGATGCGACCACGTTTACAGTGAAGAAGTTTTTGCTTGAAATTTTTTGCGCGAGAAGTATAACAACGTTGCATTGTATTGGATCACGAACCACAGTTTTCTTCAGCAAGTGTTGACAAAATTTTCACAAAGCGAGAAGTAACGCACTATAACTTGTCTGTGTATTACCTACAAGCTAACGGCTTGGTCGAAAGATTCAATAGGGTGCTGAAGTCATATGTTCAACTAGCCTTGCTTGAACATCATGACATACGAACAGCCATGCTTGATTACCAGCAAGTAAATCGCTGCACACCTCACGCTACTACGGGCGCGGCACCTCCATTTTTCCTTTATCGAGGCCTACCTTGCACCAGACTTGACATAATGAGTCGCCTGACAGATGCTTTAGCTCAGACCCGTCAAGGGCGATTGAGCAGATGCGAGAGCACGTAAAAGACAAGCAAAAGATCTAGAAGAGCCACACCGATGAAAAACGTGGAGTCAAGGAACCCAGCCTCGTCCTTGGTGATTACTTGCGTCTTAAGACACCTGCAGTTCCTAAAACGGGGCGAAAGTGTCTTCTTTCACATTGACAATATAACCGTGTGTGAACCCTTCCGATAGGATCATCTGCGCAATTTTCGTGCTGTTTTCAAGCGCCTCTCTGAGGCAGGCCTCAGGCTCAATCGCAAGTGTGTTTTCGACGTCACAGAGCTGACTTTCCTTGGCCATGTTGTTAGCGCTTGGAGATTATTTCCACTAATGTCATCCGTTGAGGCAATAACCATGACACCATCAACTAAAAAAATATCAACGAACTGCGTTCTATGCTGGGACTTGCAGGATTTTACTCCATGTTTATTCCACACAGTTTTGACGTTGTAAAGCCAATGCGTGCCTTGTTTCGAGGAAATGCGCCGTTTGTTTGGACTGCGGCAGTACAATGCAATTTGGGGCAACTGAAAGCTCGGCTCACATCTTGCGAAGTGCTTCATCTTTTTGAGGCTCGATTGATTCATTTGTGGGGTTTAACGTCCCAAAACCACCATTCGATTATGAGAGACGCCGTAGTGGAGGGCTCCGGAAATTTTGACCACCTGGGGTTCTTTAATCTTTTCTAAGCTCCTCTACCTGTGTATGTTGCGATGGAGCTGTCTCCACAATTCTGCGGGCCCAAGAAGATCTTCAGAAAGTGTGGACCAGTCTCGTATCTCTTAGACGATGGGCGTTTGTGGAACGCATCCAAGTTAGCCGCAGTTCACTTTGGAGCCGTCAATAAATTGAAATCAGGCACATCTGCTGTTATGAACTGGACACCTATTTTAAGTCGGTCTTCTGATGCACCACATCCTGAAACCTCTGCTCTATATACCTGGTCACCTGCATCTGATCCGTCACCTAGTGTGCTACAACCTGACACATCAAGAGCGCATGGTAATGAAAGTGCCGACGCTGGATCATCTGCACCAGAAGGCGCGCAAGCTTCAACCAGTCTAGGATTTAATTGTGCCTGTAAGAAAAAGCAAGCGTCAAAAAAAAGGACCCCGAAGAAACTGAAGAACTCCGTTAGGGAATAAACAGAAGCAGTTCCTGTGCGTTTTCACTTTTTATTTTTATTCAATTTCTGCTAGAGCGGATTTGTGATATAAGGCGTTGCTATCGACTAGAGCGCTTCGCGATGGCACGCGCTCAGCGGCGGCCACAGCGAAAACGAAAATGGGATAAACAGGACGTCCCCTTTTATGCTGCGAGTTTTCACAATTAATTCTGAAAGTCAGCAAGAAATTGCTACCTCGTTTTTCTACAAGTGATGCCTTATATCTAGATTACTGTGTCATGCCCCAGTACACAACCAATGACTGATTCCAGCATCATGGGCTGTGCAGTTACTGTGGCTGCTGAAACTACTGCTACGTGCCGAAGCTAGTGCTCACCCTGAAAGTAGTCGTGCTTTCGAAGAAAAAAAGGGAAAAGACAGTGCTCTAGTTCATGCTTGCGCTGACAAAGAGATGCATCTTCTTGCACCTTTGTGCCCCTACCCAAGTACCTTTCAGTGCACTCACTGGTACGAAAGGAGAAAGCAGTTGAAGCATGCTACAAAGTTCTTGAACTCCACTTGTAATCACCTTATTTAAAAACTTTTTGACATGTTATTTGTGAAGCGTCATGAGGCAATAGTGCCGTCCATTTCAAAAGTGTTGCAGGGCCCCTTCAATGTATAAGAAAGGGTGTAACTAACTTTGAACCCTGCTTAGGGCAATACTTCACATGATGTAGAAAACATTAGATGAGATGTAGCTGACCACCAAGTCAGGAAGTTTTTGTAGCCAAGGTGTTGATAATGAACTAATACAAAAGAAAGACAGCGTGTAAATCAATCGGTACGGAGTTATATTATTGTACCCACAACGAAATCAAAGAATGTGCGATTGGTTCAATTGTTTGTGTGTAGACTCAAGCAAATATTATAGTCACGAACTTATTTAACTGAGTGTCACATGAACGACATTTCTGAAGCCATGCTAAGATAAAAGTTATTTGTTTTAACCACTGAAAAACTGGCTAACCTAGGGAAAACTAGGGCAAAAACTATTTGCCGATATTGACTGGGGTAAACTGAGGACGGCCCTTCAAATAACGTGATGTACTAGAGAACAGAAATTATAACGACAGACCGAGAGTGAACGAAGTCGAATAATTTCTGTAATAGCAATGGTGCACAGAGTTAAGAAGCGAAGCAAACTCTTCCCAACCAGAGAAGCTTCAACAGTGGTAACGCATGAAATTGACAAACTTAATGTATGATATAAAATTTGTTTGGCTAAACACGTAGGCCTATAAGAAGAAAGACAGTGACATAACCACAATGCAAAAGTGGCAGAGGCAGCAGCAAAAAAAAATTACAGCGTATCCACGGAGTGAATGTGATAAGTGGGGCTAAGCGTCCATTCGTCCATCTGTACAGACTGCATAACACTTGTCTAGAGCGACGCGGGAAGGCGCTCCAGCAGCCGTTTTCTGTAGAAATATTGCCACGTTCAATTTCTCAAGTTTTGTTACAGCCCCAATAAACTACACAACTCTCAGCGCAAACCACGCCTCCAGTTTTTGAGAAGCTCCAGGACTGTAGTAGATCATTTCAATAAGATCACGCCCACTCTGTGAACTGTACAGATTATTTCGGAACCTACGTCACCACCAATAATAACGCCAGAACATTCGATGGCAAGAGTTTAAATGCCGACGCACTTCGTCGCTTGTCAGTAGTTGATCGACGGCCGACGCTCCGTTCACTGCTATCTGTGCAATACTGCTACTGTAATCAGACTTTCCGTTTACCGGGCACAGGTTTACCCAAATAAAAATTTAAATTCCAACACAAAGTCTCCTGTCTTCGGCCATGTCACAACCTCGTGACATCTGCGGTTGTCATTGTCGCTCCAGTCGAGGTCATGGCCTTGGTCTTCCGCGCCTTCTCTTGTAGGAGCCCGTACTCCGGTGGTAGACCTTACTGTCGGCGGCTTGTTCGCTGCTGCTGGTTGGCGTCAGTGTCTTCACCGCGGAGTGGGCTGGGTTCATGGCTTGACGGGGGCGTCTGGTACATGAATAAAGCAGCACCTCCACCAGATGTCACGAGGTTGTGACGTGGCCGAAGACAGGAGACTTTGTGTTGAGATTTAACTGTTTATTTGGGTGAACCTGTGTCCGGTAAACGGAAAGTCCAATTACAGTTGCAGTCTTACACAGATACCAGTGAAAGAGCGTCTGCCGTCGATCAACTACTGACAAGCGGCGAAGTGCGTCGGCATTTATACTCTTGCCATCGAATGTTCTAGCGTTATCACTGACGGTGGCGTAGGTTCCAGAATAATCTGTACATTTCGCAGTGTGGGCGTCATCTTATCAAAATGATCTACTACAGTCCTGAAGCTTCTCGAAAACTGGAGGCGCGGTTTGCGCTGAGAAATGTGTAGTGTATTGGGGCTATAACAAAACTTGAGAACTGGAACGTGGCAATATATAAACACGGGCGCCGAAAGTCATACCAAGCATGGTCATTCTGCGTGCTAGGTTCTTGTGGTAAAGTTTACGCCCTGACGGATTATTGTGGGTAGCGTGGGGCAGAAGCGGCGGTCAACAACAGCGTCTACAGCCACACGCTACACTGTCCTAGATAAGTGTGATTGTATCTGTACGTCTACCTGTGTGAAAGATTACGCCTGATGCAGGACAACGTATAGCAAAGAGAAGCTTCACCCATAAAAAAACGGTAGCATTGAAAAGCTAAGAAATATCAAGGCAGAACCAAAACGCACGCACAAAATATACGCAGGGCGTTGACATAGTAAAAGTGGCTGAAGATATACTTCATTGAGCCACTATTTTGCAGGACGTTTTTATCAATGCTAGAGCCTTGTCGCTTTTCGCCATTGGTCGTAGCAGGGCGAGAAAACACGGTTTTAAAGACGGTAGTCTTTCTTGGGGACCTTGGACGAAAAAATTTTGGTCTGTCTGTCTGTCTGTCTGTCTGTCTGTCTGTACATTTGTCTGTTTGTCAACTGTTACGGTGTCGGGTACTTGAAATGGCCGACCCCATCCGCTGTGCCCACCAATGTTGCTCAATATTTGGCGCTCATAGCTGTGCCATTGTCAATAAGCAGTAATTGCGCTAATATGGGGCACCATAACAACACGTATATCGTATATATTCTGCATGGGCATCTTTTACTAGAAAATGCATACATAAGTAATTTCAAGGAGCGTAGCGCTTATCACGCTGCGCTGACCATGCAACGCTTGCACGAAAAAGTGCAAGCGTTGCATGGTGTTTCCAACGCTTTGCTAAGTGCAAAAGTGTTTCCAAGCTTTGCTAAGACGCGATGGTGGTGGCACTTACCCTTAGCTTTGCGTTCGTCGCTTTCAACACCTCTTAGACGGGCACGCACACCCGTCTCAGAGCCACGCGCTTCGTTTTGCAGGAAGACTGCCAGGTGGTGCTCATGTCTCACGTGTGACGTGACTTGATGCGCTCGTTCGACTGCGCTGCACGCTCGAGGCAATCTATTTCAGTGCCTCTAAAATACTATTCACCAATTTTCTTGCGCATAACATCCAATTAATGAATCACTCTCTTCACACGCAAGATTATCGTCTTTCGACAACGTTTGCACACTACATAAAGATACGAGGCCAAATTTTTCATTAACAAAAGATGCCTTGGACATTAAAATGCACGGAAGTCTGTAAAACGATATAAAACAAGCAACCACACACTGCGAAACACCGTACACAAGACGCCTATGATCTTGTGTTGACTAACTTGACTTCTCTAGAGTTGGCATTCGTCTATTTTGTCTCCGAAGCGTGTGTCTTTTATAGTCACGCTGTTGAGTTTCCTGTAGTCCATGTAAAAGCACAGTGATCCATCTTTTTTCTTCACGAGCACGACCGGAGATGACCAGCCACTCATCGAAGGTGGGATAACGTCGTCTTGCAACATCTCTTCGACA
Organism: Rhipicephalus microplus; assembly: GCF_043290135.1. Classification (NCBI taxonomy): domain Eukaryota; kingdom Metazoa; phylum Arthropoda; class Arachnida; order Ixodida; family Ixodidae; genus Rhipicephalus; species Rhipicephalus microplus. The sequence goes on from NC_134704.1 coordinate 207,528,246, forward strand.
TGAGCGTTTATCACGTCATGTTCCTTTGTCGAAACGTGGTAAGGGTGTTGTTTTATGGGCGAGGCGTCGGCATACGCAATTATTCTGCGTTTGGCGATCGGTGTCTGACGAACCTTCGAGGTGGACGCAAAGCACTCCTTAAATTGCAGTTCACCTAGCTCGGTCTGTTGTTCCGAGAGGGTCGAGTTGACATCAACTTTTGCAAGTCATGAAGTCACGTCGCTTGGTGTCGGTCGAAGCCCGTCATTGGCTGATGTAGATGCGAAGCATTCAAAAACGTCTGCGATGGGGTAGGCGAAAGCGATGGCGGTGTCACGAAACAGGGGCCAGGACTCATTACTGAAATTAATCACAAGTAGGGCCGAGTGTCCGTCATAAAGCGTGACGAGGCTGCGTGCAGCGCAGACACCTAGCGCGAACAAAAGCGTCAAGTTGCCTTCAGCGACAACCTCACCGTCCCGTAAATTGTCAGACACCACATCAACTAGGACGCTTGAACGCGGAGGCAACGTGATGCTGTCAGCAGAAACGCGAAGCGTGCTGTCACGGATGTCGTCAGATTTGTCGGAGGATCGAGGTGTAGAAAACGTCACGGTACGCTCTCGAAGATCGATAATAGCGCCGTGCTTTCCAAAAAGTCAACTCCCAGGATTAGGTCTCGGGAACAGTCACGAATTACGAGGCAGCTGGCGAGAAACCTACGTCCCCTAATTCTCACTGTGATAGTGCACATGCTGATTGGGGTGACTACGTGCCCACCGGCAGTACGAATTTGGGCTTCGTACCAAGGCGTAACAACTTTCTTTATGAGTGTTGCTCGTTTCGCGCTTATGATCAAGTAGTCCGCACCTGTGTCCAATAATGCACTAACGTCATGGTGACCATCGACTACCACATGTATATCCAAAGAAAATGTGCTTTTGGCTTTCGTCGTTGTCGTCGGTGAGTGTAACCTTGTCCGTGCTTCCGTCGGTGGGAGGCCTTGCTTGCGTCGAGTATCAGCGGCCTCGGTCCTGAAGGTTACTGTCGTTAGTTTTCCCGCCTACGGCTTGGCGAGCGCGCCGGTGCAGCCCCTGCGAGGCTCCGAAAATTTGGAAATCACCTTGGGGATGGGGACCGCGACTGCCGCCGCAGTGGCATGCGCTGCTGTGAGAGGTAATTTTCAATAGCTCTCGGTCTTTCGCCAATTCTCTGCCGTGGTGTGTCGACGGCATGTAGTCTGAGGCAACGATAGGGACATTTCCGGTACACGTGTATAGCTTCACCACAGTGATAACACAGTGGTTGCCTGTCCGGTGTGCGCCATACGTCGGATTTTCCGGGAAGCGGCTGTCGATTTTCCAAGTGCTGAACTGGCTGCAGCGAAGAAAGTGAATCCTGAGGCATAGGATTAACGAAGCGTGGTGAAACAGGAATATATTGGCTTACAGCTTCTGCGTGTGATGCCGATATGGCTCCATCGGGACAGGCGGATCATAGCTGGAAGGCGGCACTTGGAGGGTCTGTCGTACTTCATTTTTGACAAGGCTGCAAATCGACCCTGCAGTAGGTTGGGACTGGCACTGAATCTTTTGTAGTTTGTCGCGTACCACCGATCGAATGAGGTCGCAGAGAGACTCGATGCTGATGTTTCTTTCCACACCTCCGATCTGACACATTGACGAAGCGGCACTCACTTGCTGGTTCGTACACAGTAGAGCGCTGCTGCAACACTTACTCCATGGTTCTGGTTTCGGTCAAAAATTCCGCCATGGGCTTTGAGCGACAGCGAATAAGGCCGGCCAAAAGCTGCTCCTTCACTGCTCGCATTAAATGACGGACCTTCGTTTCTTCTGCCATGTCGGGGTCGGCTCGAAGAAAAAGGCTCGTCATGTCCTTGACGTACATCATGACACTTTCATTCCGCATTTGGAGGCGCGACTCAATCGCTCGATCGGCTCGTTCACGGCGATCGAGATTGGCCCAACTTGCCAGCAATTATCGACAAAAGGTGCTTTACGAAAGAAAAAGCTCACAGTTTTCATACCAAGTACGAGCGCCATCCTCCAAGCTGAAATTCACGTTTCTCATTTTGTCGAAGTCGGTCTAACCATTGTAATCCGAAACCCGTTCGAACTGAGCCAGCCAGTCTTCGACATCCTCCAAGACGAAACCATGGAACACCTTCGGCACACATGGCTTCCGCAGCGTATGATGCGTGGCTGCAGCGCTTTCCTGTGCGTTTGACCTTGCTGCAGCACCTTCCCTAGCGTTCGGGGGTGTGACAGGCGTCATCTCGGAAAGAGGTCCATGCTCAGGAGGTAGTCCTTAGAGTCTTCGGCTTGAGCGGTAAACAGGTGTTGTCACTGCAGGTACAGGGCTTTCTGGAGGCGTTTGGAACATCGACTAGGGGTTACCCAGCATCTCCACCAGTTGTGACGTGCTACAAAAGGTCTTCAACTAAGAAGAACTGAGCCAGCAGGAAAACGCACCAAAAACTGGCAAGGTGGCTGCCTCAGTAATCAACAACTAGCCATAGCGCGCGCTGCCCCAGAACATCATCTTCCGTTCTCGCGGGCAGCCATGGCTTGCGCTCACCGTAACTAGCGGCCAAGTGGCAATATGTAAAAAGCTGAGTTTTTTTATTTACTTATACATTTCTGAAATGCTGCACAATATATGAATACTAATAAATGATAAAATAAGTCGTTTTATAGTCACAAAGACTTTATTGTTTCAATCAGCAGCAAAAAGTTTAAAAGTGTGAAAAAACGCATTGGCATCATCATTGGCACAAACTTCCAAGCACAGAATTTGAAAAGAGTACGTAAATATGGTATCTGCGTACGCGCGCAGAAGACTCATGTGGCATTTTCATGTACAAATTTGGAGTTTTTTTGTGATGTATGGTGGCAAATTAAGGTTTCGCTAACCAGGTAATGTTTAGTACGAGTATGAAAGTAAACAAGCGTAGGTGCAAGCTGATTTCGGATTACCGAGAGAGCGCAGATCAGTCGCGAAACCAGCAGCAACAGGTTTGTGCTCGTTTTATTGCTAATAATTAACTGTCGCTCTGTGTTCTGGATAACGAAAAAGGCAGCAGGGAGCGAAATTCTCGAGCGTGTGGCAGACGAATTTATTGGGCAGACTTTTCTCGGATTCTAATCAAACATGTTACAAGATAAACGTCAGTCCTGTGCCACACGAAAGCCGTATTGGGTGCCCAAAAACGGGTAGTCTTTACGAGAAAAATTTAAAAAAAGCAATAAAAAAACGTGTTAGCTGCGTTACAGCAAAGTCACGCTGCCATGTGCTTTTCTAGGTAAACCATGATTCATTTTTTGCCAATAATGCATTTGAAGTAATCGTGAGTGCCACTGTCTGTGCAGCACTCCGTGGATAGAAAATCGGATTTTAGTACAGCGTAACATGTTATAAATTATTAAAATTTTTGTGAAGTAAAGAACCAACCACTGCGCTTTCATTCATCATTTTATGGAGAAGCGAAATATCTATTTCAGATTTCTAATGGTTTATGTGCTTGTTATTCATGCTGTGCCCGAAGATAGAGAAGAATTATGGTGGAGCACTTTGTGATAGCTGGGAAGACTTGTGCAGTTTGCATAACATGATGCAAGATTGGTATTTTACTCTTCTACCATGCTATTTTACACATACAAACCTGATTCACTGGTAAACATTACACCTGCATAAGGTAATTTTAGAAAGAAAATACTAGTCTTCCACTGCATCTCACAGGTCCAAAGCATCAAGTATTCTATTGCAGCACTCAGACCAGTAAGAGGCAAGCCTCTTGGTGTGTGTGTGTATGTCTTTGGATGAGGCAATCGTACTGTTTATGGAATGCTGCAGCGTCACAGTGTCATCAAAACGCTTACCACAGCGGATGATAGTAGACTTAGGCTGCCATCTTCATCAGCAGCACACTGAGAAATGCTAGCAGGTGACTTCAAATTGAAACATTTGTTTTCAAAGCTTTTCAATTGAGGTGGAAACATGGACCAACCACGAGTTCTAGAAAAGCAAAGAAAGTGAGCATGCAGTAGTGAAATATCCGAATGCCACAGCCTTTTGGGTGACCACGTGCAAAACTACTGGATTTCACCTTTTGCTGAGATAAAATTGTGGTTACAAAATAATAATTTATTCATCTAGGTAGCGTGCTTACTAATAATCCTTATCTGCTAAAATACTGCCTTATTCTAGCAAATAGGAGGTATCCATCATCCTCACCCTGACTATGCCCACTGCAGGGCAAGGGCCCGTCTATATAGGAGGTATTCACACGACGTAATACGCAAGGGGCCCTAGCACGGCAGTCACTCTACTTGTGTTCTCGAGCATTCACAACGTTGTACCACAACTAAGGTTCTCGGCAGCACGTGTTATCTTGATATTTCTCTGATAAAACCGGTTAATTTGGTGCAACAGTGCCAAAAGTTATGCAGTCATATGCCATAATGCTGATGGACCAGTGCTATGTTGGTGTAAAGTTTAGAAATAACTAAAGTAAGGTCATTCGTGCCGCCGTGCAAGCTCCTCCTCACCTCCACGCTTGGTAGCCTAGATAGTCCACTCCAAGCGCCATTTGTATGTCCTCACTTTTTCTTTTGCTACACCGACGGCACCGATAAGGAGGAGACGCTGCACTGACTTATCCTCCCCTGTGTGCCGGGAAAGGGTACGCATTATCACTAGCGGCATTATCACTAACTCGGAATGCAACATAAAGCGATAAAGTGATAACGCCTGTGACGACATTATCACTAACTCCGAATGCAACATTAAGCGATTCACAGACGACGGCATTATTTGTGAAGACATACTGTGTTACAAAGACAACCTTTCCTTCAACAAACAACTTAGGGCCGTATTTTGAAACGCTCCTTACTTCAGTGAGGGATCTTTAACTGCATTAAGGCTAACTTTGGTGATTTTTGAGGTCAGTGGATCTCAATAAAAATCACTGGGTACGTTCATTTGCACGTTTGCGTTATTCATGCCGAATGGCAGGCCAGAGAGTTTCGCAGATTTTGACAATAAATTTATAGCTTGCTTCAAAACGCTCACCTCGCTTGCAAGAATGAATGGCAACATTGTGTGTGTATGACGTACAGTGTGGCTTGACGGAAGTGACGAACGTTTTACAGTGTGCCACTGCACACTGTAAAACGGGCCGTCATTTTGAGAACCATCTCTTCATCGATTTTGATGAGTCATCGGCGTCAAACGAAAAGGATGGGGGCTCCATTGTTTTTAGCGAGCGGAGAGAAAGAGGGATGAAAGACAGAAAGAGAGAAAAGCTTCCAGTGCACTTCAGTTCGCTACCACACGTCATGTGACACCTCACTCTCTCTCGCGCCCCTTTGAGGTCACCCCTCCACTAGACAGCGGAAAGGAGCCTCCTCTGCAGGGCCAGAGAGCGAGAGGAACAGCTGAGAAAACCGGTGCATATGCATTGCAAACCTGTTCCTTCGTGTTTCTTCGACCTTTGTGCGGGTTTTTTTTTTTTTTCGAGGCGGGAAGAAGCCTGCAGCTTGGTGTGCCATTTTGTTTTATTTTTTGCGTGGTGTACTGGAAAGACCGAGGGCTAGTGTAATGCGCGTTCTGCTCGACCGTCCAGCCTAAACCCAGGTGCACGGTGAGTGTGCTTACATACTTCTTTCATCTGTTTACATCCTTCGGCTCTCCATGGTCACCTAGTTCAGGAGCAGCGAAGAAGCAAGCGCTAGTTTTTGCGGGTTGTGGAGTTGACTTCTTTCGCGCGTCTGCGAATTCTCTACTTGCAGTATGCATTCGAGCGACGTGCATATGCATCGTTGGAGTTTGCCCGAAACCACCGCCTTGGGAGGTGCTTTCGTGACAAGGCTGAACCACCTGCAGCAATTTTCAGGTGTTAGCTCGTCTAATGAGAAAAAAAGAAAAGTCATCTTTCTGTGAAAAACAAGAAAAAGGAAGCGTGAGCCTACGAGGAGCATTAGCGCGTGTTTATGCACTTATCGCGCACTTTCGACACATGAGCAAACCTGCGAGACTGCCAAGTGATTCCCAAACTCAAGTGCATATTGTGAACCATACGACGGACGTCACCTTAGCAGCTAATCATCGTTACGGCTGGACGTAACTTCTACCTTTCGCAAAAGCTACTTCTAGACGTAACGACAGAAGCCGTTAAAGTTACGTCAAGACGTAAAAATAAGACATAGAGTTACGTCCAGCGTGACAACAATACAAAACTGGCTTGTTAAATCCACCAAACTGATCGGCAGCAGTGGCGTAGTGAGCTAATGATGCACGTGCAGGACGGTTAGGCCGTTGGTTCAAGCTTTAGTAGAAACTTTTTATTTTGTTGACCACTTGAAGGAAGCTAACGAAAAGGCAGCAACCAATACGGTGGAGTGGTACCGGCAACGTCTTCCAAAAGTTGGTCAGCTGGTCTGTCTCAACAGAGCTGCTGATACGCGAAAACGTTCGGCACAACAAAAAACGCAGCTTTCAGAACAGAAGTGATTCCGCTAAATCAGTAAATATCAGCTTATGACTGCTTAATTCAGCGAGCGGCAGTGCCAAACGTTACCGTAGCAGATGCAAACGTCGCCGTGGGACCGTGAACGTAACACAAGCAGTGGCTATAGATATGTCTGGACGTAGCGCTACCGTTGGCCATAGTTACGTCTGGACGTAACAATTGTGGTGGCTATAGCTACGTCTGGACGTTACAATTGCGGTGCTTACAGTTACGTCTGGACGTAACCCTAGCCACACCGTATCATATTATCTACCACTGAATACATTGAGAGTACCTGATGAAGATGCTTTGTAAGCACTTTTTGTTTTTCCTTTTCATCTCTTCGTTATAATACCTGCGCTATAAGCCCATGACAAGCTCTCCTTATGCACCCAAGCCACAGTTGCTTGTCCTTATTGCGCAGGAGGCCTTTATGAAAGTCGAAATGTCGTCTTCTTTTCATCTTTTATTTTGTCGTGTATTTGCTCCCCTTGGACAGTTTGTAGGGTTGCAATATGAACTGCATTATCAGCTGCTTATGTTAAACAATGCAAGGCTGCCCTTAGAGTTTGGTTAAAATGTGTGATTCAGATAGGTATGTGAAGTTACTACAATTTTTCTCCCGAGTCTAACTGATTTTTCACTTGCGAATTCCCAGCGTGCGGGTGAAGAGAGCCTGAAGAAGATGTCAGCAACACCTCCTATCGCTGTCATTGGTGAGTATGTCATATAGAAATGTTTTGCTCATAACATGCCTTGTGCACCTTAGCTTGCTAATAAAGGCAAAAGTTCTTGGAGAGATACAGATGGAAAATTCGAGAATGTGGAGTGTCACTTGAGCAAACGTTTTGACAAGTAAACTTGTCTTCTTCAAGGCTGCAACCTTCAAGACGAGAAGTACGCTTGTGGAAAGGCCATTTCAAGCAACAATGAACGATCTTGAAGTTTCTAATTGAAATATTGTTTTTTTGTGGCCTCACCTAATCTGTAAACTGTGTTATATGCAGATGGTGAGAGAGACCTTAGGCAGTCCCAACCTGCTCTAATAAATTATCACAGGTAGAATGCACTGAAATGTGAGAATGAGACTACCTCGAATTTCAAACATTCTGCGTTTTTCCATATATATGAAAAATAAAGTTCACCAGCCACTTTAGCCCTAAAGACCCAGCCAGACAAATTTCTGTCGAATATGTTCACCTTTAAATTGTGCCATTTAACGCATGAGTGGCTTGTGTCATTGCATTGTGCATATGCCAGCAAAATTGAACTACATTCTACATTCCTATTTTCTTTCCTTATAAGGATGTCTTTTTCAAGAAGCACATGATAGTTTGTTGCTGCTCAACGTTGTTTTTTTTTCATTTCTCGTGCAATATTTGTTTGTAAAGCGATTTTCACAGACAGGTGTTATGTGTTTATTTAAAGCTAACACTTGGGTTATTCTAAGCCAAGTGTCCCAACTGTTTCGGTGGCCATGTCAAATGTATTGGGTCATTTCATATCAAGCGTACCCGGACAATTTTCGACCATCTCCGATCATGCTAAAAGGCTTTGTGCAGGTATAAGTGAATGCGAGTAGTAGTTATTGAGCCATTATATTTTGCAAAATAATTTTGTGTTGCCTACCGTATACCGGACTATAGGTCGAATGGGAAAATAGGTCAACCTCCTAAGTTCAGGTTACCGAAAAAGACAAAAAAGACAACAACCTGAAATGGCTGAACGACATTTATTTGCGAATCGGGCACACCGCACTTCGATCGTCGGAGCTCCCCTCCACCACCATCGAAACTGTTCGTATTCGTCAGACGAAGCACCACTGTCTTCAGAAGATGAGAGTTTGTCACTGGCCGCTTCTCACAGTGCGTTGTCTTCCGTGCCATACAGCGATTTGCTGATGTAACATTTCTTAAATATATTTCCACCATGTAATCTGGCAAGGAACGCCAGGCGGAAAGCACCCAGCCACAAACAGTCACAAGCGGAGCCCTATGTAGGCGGCCCGTCAGTGTCTTTGTGTTGTCACCGCACACCCACTTTTGGTACTCCAGCTGCACTCGGTCCTTGAACGGCTTCTTTAGCACAACGTCGATCGGTTGGAGGGTGGACGTAATACCACCTGGTATCACGGCGAGGTTCATTTTTCCATCGCCCAGTGTGCGCTTCACAGCGTCAGTTAAGTTACCACAAAACGCATCTAACACCAGCATGCTGCAAAGATGCAGCAGTGCGCCTGGCTGACAGTTCCAGACTACTCGTATCCATTCGAGCATCATGGCCTCGTCCATGTATCCCTTTTTGTTGACGTGAACGACCACACCGGGTCGGAAACACTTCCTTCGGCACTGTCTTACAATTGAACATGATGAAGGGTGGAAGCTTTCTACCATCTGCCATGCATGCCAGAAAGACGGTGAAGCACGAGTGCTCGTTGCCAGAGGACAACAGATTCTTATTCTTGGCGGCACGCTGCATGATCATGGTCGATAAAGGCATGTCAAACCAGACGGGGGTCTCATCAGCATTGTCAATCTGCCCCATTGTGTAGTTGTTCTGCTCCTGAAGCCGGTTCACGAAGCCCTGAAAGTTTAAAGCTTGTCCTCAAACTCATCTGGAAGCTTCTGAAAGATGGCTGTGCGCCACCGGAAAGAACATCCTTTGTATCTCATGAATCGACGCACCCAAGAGTTGCACAAAACTCTTCTCTCGTGAGCCCAGCTTCCCGAGCGAGTTTCACAGCTTTCTTGCGAATGGTATACACAGTCACTGGCAGTGAGCACGCATGAACTTCCCACACAATGTTCCCTAGCGCATTTTCCAGCTGCAGATGAACCGCACTTGTCTCACGAAATTACGTTTTCCGAAGATTGCACATCTCCAGCTTCCCTTTCTGCACCCTCCAATAGCGCAAGCTTTTTTTTTGTTGTTGTTGATACACATAAGCGGTGCTGAGCAGCCATATTCCCATTCGCTTCTGCAAACTCAACAACCTCTGGTTTAAACGCAGCTGAGTACTGCCGTCTCGTACCACTACTCATATTCAGTGAATAAAAAAATACCATTAAAAATAAAACACATTGTGTAGCAGAGCGAGAACTTAGAACGGATCGGGGGCAAATAACAAACACAAAAAACAGACAAGAGAAAATAACAACCTGCTATTGGATTTGAATGCGAAAATAGACGTGCCCAGCTTCTCATGCACATGCAAGGCACATGTCACCAGACAGCGGTTCACAGTCGACTATACACTGCTACATAAGACGAGCGGTGACTTTAGCTCGTTGTTTTGTTGGAAATATCTAGACTTAAATTCCGGTTAATACGGTGGATGGCACTTCAAACACTAGGCACCCAAGTGAAACATGTCACACTAAAGAATTTATATAGTATTGCTGGTTTGACAAATTATAATGATACAGTGTTTTCGTTAGTGTCAAAATACTACACTTTCAAGACTCTGATAGGTTACGCATTTTATTTTTGTTTTTGGACTCGACAAAAAGTTGCAATATTTATTTATTTATTTATTTATTTATTATTATACCCCAAAGGCCATGGTCATTGAAGAGGGGAGTGGGAGTAACAAGATGTACAAAACATAGAAAAAACAGAGCATGTGCTTAAATAGAAAAAACATAGATTATCCTGATTATACAATATTAGCTAATGCTTGATGAAACAGGTGATTAACGCGTATGGAAACAACATCGGCGGGAAGGTGGTTCCACTCTCGGGATGTTTTTGGAATGAAAGACTGAGCAAAATATTTAGTGTTAGATGAAATAACTCCAACTTTATGATTATGGTCAATTCAACATGATATGTACTGAGGTTGTGAAAGCAGTTCAGCATGGTAATAAACCTTATGAAATAAAGTTCGGCGAAAAATGCGACGTCGTGATGCTGAAGATAAGAGGTCAATACTACTTTTCATTGCCGTTACACTTGCCGTTCTATTGTAATTTAATAGAATGAAACGGGCTGAATTATTCTGAACAAGTTCAAGTGCGGTGAGTAAGTTGTCGTGGCAAGGATCCCATACTGGTGTTGCGTACTCTAGTTTTGATCTGATTAGTGTTTTGTATAGAAGAAGTTTGAAAGAAGACGGGGCTGAAAAAAAGTTTCGACGTAAATAACCTAGCATGCGGTTTGCCTTGTTAATAATGTATTCTATGTGTTTCGTTCAAGTTAAACTGTTGGTAATATGAACACCTAAGTACTTGTGAGAGGAAACGATTTCAAGTGGTGTATTTTTCAGGTAATATATAGGCATACGACTAGTAGTTCTCGATACACGCATTACTTTACATTTAGTGACATTAAGTTCCATTAACCATTCTTTGCACCAGTTGCTTACACTAGTTAGATCTGATTGGAGAGAGTAGGAGTTGTTGTCAGCAGTTATTTCCCGAAAAATTACGCAGTCGTCGGCAAACAAATGAACATTAGAGGATATAAGAGAAGGCAGATCGTTAATGTAAATAAGAAATAAAAGAGGTCCAAGAACAGATCCCTGGGGGACACCAGAGGAAACCTGGCTGAGTGAAGAGTTATGATTATTATCTGAAACAAATTGCGAGCGATTTTTAAGGAAACATACAATCCACTTCATTATGGTGTCATCAAGTTGGAGTTTGCTTAGTTTGTGTAGTAGCAGCTTGTGGCATACCTTGTCAATGGCTTTGGAAAAGTCTAAATAAACACAGTCAGCTTTTGATGATTGGTCTAAAATGCGATGTAGCTTGTGAGTAAAAGATATTAACTGTGTTTCGCATGAGAGCGATTTGCGAAAACCGTGCTGTGCAGATGTAAAAAACAAATTTGATTCAAGGAAATTGACTAAATGTGAGAATATGATATGTTCCAGTAGTTTATAGCAGGTACTAGTTAAAGATATAGGGTGGTAACTTGCGGGGGACGTTTTTTGGCCAGATTTGAAGAGTGGAACCACCTTACCTATTTTCCATTGTATGGGTAGCGTAGATGTGTTAAGTGATTGCTGGAATATTTTTGTTAAAATAATAGAACTAAATGAACTTGTATTCTTCAAAAACTTTGAGTCTATTAAATGGTAACCTGGAGAAGAATGGTATTTAAGTCCATCAATCAACTTAGCAGCAATCAACAGATGGAGGACATTACAGGAAAATTATATGTCTGCACGCTAGGAGTATTAATTGTGGAAGGAACAGAAAAGTTTTTCGTGAATGTATCATTGAGCACAGCCGCACGATCACTCAAGGAAATGGAATTGCCCGATGCGTCTTCTAAGTAAATACTGCTATCATGTGGCGTATTTATGACTTTCCAAAACTTTCTAACGTTAGTATTAAGCATGGATGGCAAGGTTTGGGATAAAAATGAAGATTTAGCAGCTTTTAGTGCAGATATGTAAGCGTTCGATGCTAATCTGTAAGCTTCCCATCGGGAATCAGTTGGCGATTTCCTGGCAGAACGATAAAGGCGCTTCTTATAGTTAGACAGCCTTTTCAAGTGGGCGTTGTACCACGGGGTGCGATGATTACACGTGATAGTGCGTTTCGGTATGAATTTTTCTGTTAGATCGTAAACTTTACACGCAAATATGTCCCAGTTAGTTTGAACAGAATGATCATCGAAGTTGGCCAAAAATGTATCAAGAAAGATGGATAAGTCGTGATTAATAGCCTGAACGTTCGCCTTTTTGTAGTCACGAATTACTTTTTTGTTGCTTAAAACTTTTGGGAATGATGCATTAAAAGAAAAACTGAGAAGAGAATGATCACTGATTCCGGGCACGTACGTTATGTCGGAAGTAAAATCGGGCCGCGTAATTAGGATTAAGTCAAGAGTGTTAGCTGCGTGAGATGATATTCTAGTTGAATGATCTACTAATTGCGTTAGAGAAAAGATAGAGCAAAAGTTAAAAACTCAGAAGCTTGTGTCGAAAAAGGAGAAATGGAAGCTGGTTGTGTAGTCCAATTTATGTTCGGAAAGTTAAAGTCGCCGAGTAAAAATAAGGAATAACTGGGGAAACGTGTTACGATGTGGTTCATAACGTTGTGGAGTTCGTTAACGGACGACGAAGGGGAACGATAGCATGCGCCTAGGATGATTTTTTGATGGCCAATAGTGAGCAAAGCCTAGATAGTTTCAAGAGTGGTGGTAATGTGTATGCAAGAAGAAGATATGTTTTTGGATATCGCTAACAGAACACCGCCACCCAGATGTGCAGTTCGATCACAACGATAAATTGCAAAATGACTCGCTTGATTAAAAATTTGTGAGTCCTGCACATGCGCATGAAGCCACGTTTCGGTTAGCACAATTATTTGTGCATCGCAGGTATCTATTGCGGAAGATAAAGAATCATATTTGTTAAAAAGGCTTCTTATGTTCGTGAACAGAACAGAGATCCTTGGGTTAGATTTAGGGCCACTACCCCTCGCGCGTTCCTAGGGTGGGACACGTGCCTGGATGTTACTTTCGAAACCTCGACCAGGCCGTTCTACTTCAATAACCTGTCCAGCGTTAGTATCAAACATGTAGCATTTTTTTGTTAACATAAAGCGTGTTGTAACGTAAGTTAAATTGGGGGGATTCTGGCAGATTTTTTTGCGAAATCAGTGAGCTTTTTTCGGATGGTGCGCGTAGCGGGCGAGAAGTCTTCGCTAATGCCTATGTCTTTTATTTTAAATTGGGAGTGTGCAGACAATATTTTATCTTTAGTTTTGATGTCGCTAAACTTTACAATGATGGGATGGCATCGGTTTTGCGAAAATGAGCCTAGTCGGTGTGCGCGATGAATCGAGTTTGGCGAAAATGACCCTATGACGGACGTAATTTCAGAGACCACCTTTGCTTCAGTTTCTTCCCAAGATTCTTTGACATCTGGAAACCCATAAAAAATTAAATTGTCACGTCGAGACCTATCTTCAAGCTCGTCCAGGCGAGCCTGTAACAAGCTGTTTTGAGCAGTAGTTTCTGATACCTTACTACGCATGCTTGATAGCCCACTTTTGAAGTTTTCGACAACCTTGGATTTGTTTTCTAGTTCATATAGTCTTTTTAGTATTCCGGATACTTTCGTCTCGACGTCCTTTTGACCGTTTTTTATAGTTTTTACGTCAGCAGCCAGATCAGCGTGATTCTTCGAACTTTGAACAGAACGCGCTTGAACGTCTTTAAGGAGCTGAAATAGCACACTCATTTGTTCAGCGGGGTTCTCGGGTAGCGTTTCAAGTTGCAATAGCGCTTCAGAACGCGTTGTTGGCCCAGGATTAGCTTCAATATCCCCGCAACACAATAATAGGAAGGGAGTGGAAAAGCAGTCACAAATAGTATCAAACGAAACCCGTGGGCAAGGGAACAGCAAAAGGCATGTAATATTCGATTTTTTAGCATGAAGAGAATGTTTTCTACACACCTGCATTGGAAAAACACGCAGATCAGGCATCATGCTTGATGCGCTGCTCCCGTGCCCACTGAGGAACAGGTTGGTCCGCAAGCTGCTTTTGTGATTTCCGGGGAGCGATGTCATTGTCGATGCTGTTGGTAGATGATGGTCGAGCTTCGCCGATGAGGTTGCATTGAAGAATATGCCACTGCTTGTGGTTTTGACGCCAGAAGAATGCACCTGCCAGAGCAGATGCGAACACGCCGAGTCAGAAGAGACAGCCGGTAGCCAGACCACCAACAGCGCAAGCGCAGTCTGCATTGGAAAAACACGCAGATCAGGCATCATGCTTGATGTTCTGCTCCCGTGCCCACTGAGGAACAGGTTGGTCCGCAAGCTGCTTTTGTGGTTTCCGGGGAGCGATGTCATTGTCGATGCTGTTGGTAGATGATGGTCGAGCTTCGCCGATGAGGTTGCATTGAAGAATATGCCACTGCTTGTGGTTTTGAAGCCAGAAGAATGCACCTGCCAGAGCAGATGCGAACACGCCGAGTCAGAAGAGACAGCCGGTAGCCAGACCACCAACAGCGCAAGCACAGCCTGCATTGGAAAAACACGCAGATCAGGCATCATGCTTGATGCGCTGCTTCCGTGCCCACTGAGCACGGGAGCAGCGTGCTTCATATGCTGCATGATTAGCGTTTTTTTATAAAAAGCATAACTTTTTCGTGATACTGTAATGTAATGTTTTCTGTTTTATATATTTCCCTATTTTCAGCATATAACAAAAACAAATATATTTGCTGCACAAAATTTCTGTCTGGTGTTCTTTAATTTCATTATGCAGTATAACACAAGTTGGTGCAGTTGACACATTTACGGCGTTCCGGTTCTGAAGCCCAAGTATGTGATTGGCACACTTTATGGAGCATGGATTTATTTTGCCATTCTATTTTCGTTCCCATGTACAGGGGGCGGATCATTCAGACCGAACGTTGTGGTAAAGGCAGAGTCAGCGAAGTAGCTCAAAGGGTGCTCAGCCTTCTCAAAACATTTTGAAGCAAACATGTGCAAGTATTGACAAAAGCTTTCGTTGCATATTTTGTGCAGCGCTACCCTTGTCGAATGACAGTGGCATGGCGACGTATACTAAGCTAAAATTCATAATGACACAGAATACGCTTGTTCTCATGGCCGTTATCGACAATGCATTAAAAGCCTGCTGTCACCTTACAAGGAAACTTCTACTTTGAAGGGTCTATCAATAGTTCTAATGACAAAAATAGGGTAATTGAAACTAATTAGTAATTACTTTCATCTAAAATTGACAACTTTTGACGGTAAAAGGTTGTCGTTCGGACAGTTCAGTTGTGTATGAAGTTCACCAAATACAACAGCCAATTTTATTAAATCATATCGTCATTTGCAAATGACGACCTTTATTTATTCTGACGTAAAAGTTATTAACTTGATGGTGTGCTTGTATAATGAAATGAAACACATCAAAATGATAAAATTGTACCGTCATTTGAAAATGATGGCCGGTCGGTATTTCGATGTAAATGTTGTCAATTTGATGGTTTGCTTGTGTTTCGAAATGACGGGAAACACATTAAAATGATGAAATCGTGTCGTCATTTTGACGGCCTTAAGCTTTTAAATAGAGCTGCCGGTATATTCACTGTCACTTTGACAAATTTTTTTTCACAGTGCAGCGTCAGCTTTTTTTTATGGATTGTGTGGCCTTGGCCGGCGCTTCCTTAATTGAGCGTGCGATTTTCTTTTCCGTGCTGGTGGGTGATAGGTGCGAAGTGGTGTTGCGTTGTGAGCCACACACAATTTTTCAAATATTTACCATAACAGCGTCAACCTTTTAGACGTGGACAGGTAGTGCTCTCTGGAGGGCATTATGTACAATCAGGCAGGTTCCGGCAGCGTCAGGCAAATCTTTACGTCACACGTAGAAGCTCACTCGGTTGAGTTTCAGCTTCAGTATTGTGGTTTTTCGGTAATTAAAAATAATTTCCAAATTTTTGAGAATTTCAATCATCGGGAGCATGAGAAGAGAGTCTAAGGAACACCAAAGGCACCAGTATCTTGACCTGGTCAAAAAGCTCCGGAGTTGGCCTTTAAGGGTGCCTTATATTGTATTCTAGAACGCTGCTTACTAAGTTTCCGTTTCTGGGGCCTTCCTTAGTGCTCCCTTAAGTTAAGGGTAGTGGCAGGGCAACCTTCATGCATCCTTACCTCGCTCCTTGATCTGAAAGGGCGCTTCTCTGCTGCACTCCCGGGTCTTCCGACAAGGGGGAAAGGAGGCACCACAGCGCTCCGCCGCCGCTTTCCGTCGAAAAAACAGAATGGCGCACCGTGCATTGTTGGCCGCCAAGGCTTCCCATAACTTTTGCTTTCTTCCCAGTGACACTACGTCCAATTTCTCATTTTCTATCGAAGACCTGCATTTCTGCACAAGCTCGGTAACCACGTCCTTCTCGTCGTCAGTGAAAAATTGCTTCCGAGGCGTGTTTTCGCAAGTGCGATCGGACGGCTGTCTAAGTTCATTCATGTACGAGAAGATAATGGAGACATAATGATCAGAGCCACTCTAAGCATTTTTTACAAAAAAAGAGAAAATTGCGAGAAGTTCGTCGTAGCGTATCGCTGCAATGACAGCTTTCATTCGCGTGAAGCTAATGATTGCTTCTTATGTATGGGAACTCAACTCATGCTATTTGAGCTTTTCTACAACAATAAAGGTGCCGCTGAGTAGAAGAAGGTTGCCGAACTCCTTCTTTTTTTCTCTAACATAGCTGGCGAATTCTCAGGACAAATCGTTTTAAGCGTGACAAGCCACGGCAGTCTCAAAGCGCGCGCTCGGTCTTTCCTAGCGCGTGCCTCTAGACCGGCCGTGGACACGCAAAGCAGCTTGTACACGACGTCATATCACAATTACACGTTTCATTCGTTTTCAATTTTCTGCGGATTTTCATGCTGAGGTTGTCGGGTGAGTGACCTTTGCTTGAAAACTGGCGCCTACTCTGACGCACCGGAATTTGTTTGATGCGTTGACAAAGCAAGTCCTAATAATATCCCCTTTGACAAGCTTGCTGTGCGCAAGAAAAAGTAGTTTATTCGCACGTGTTTCACAAGTTTGTCCAACGAACTAGCCGGCTAAAGTGAGCGTCCATGTGTCATGGCAAGGGGGACTCAGAATGGAAGCCCGAGACTAAAGCGAGAAAAAAACCAAAACACAGGCACGCACGTCGTTCGGTCTTCTTCGTGTGTGTGTGTGTGTTTGTGTGTGTGTGTGTGTGTGTGTGTGTGTGTGTGTGTGTGTGTGTGTGTGTGTGTGTGTGTGTGTGTGTGTGTGTTGTAGTTTTTTTGCGCTTTTTCAAACGTGAATTGGTATCTGTATATGCTGCAGAAAATGCAGTTTATTCATTATTTTAACGAAATGCGTAAAAAAATATTCCAAAATAATTAAAAAATGAACGTTCTGCCCGTATTTCACAGGTACTCTTGAACCCAGACTCGTGGCAGACTCGCCTTAGCTTACTGAAGTGGCCCTTTTCAGAGGAAGGCTAAAGGAAGCTTCGAATATACACTGGCTTCAACATCATCATCATCATCATCAGCCTGACTACGTCCAAAGCAAGACAAAGGCCTCTCCTATGTTCCGCCCGTCAACTCGGTCCTGTGCTTGCCGCTGCAAATTTATACCCGCAAACTTCTTAATCTCTTCTACCTGCCTAACCTTCTGTTTCCCCTTACCCGCTTGCCTTCTCTAGGAATCCAGTTAGTTACCCTTAATGACCCGCAGTTACCCTGTCTACGTGCTACATTCCGGGCATCTGTCTATTTCCTCTTCTTGATTTCAACTATGATATCCTTAACCCCGGTTTTTTCCCTAATTCACTTTGCTCTCTTCTTGTCTCTCAAGGCTACACCTACCATTTTCCTTTCCATTGCTCGCAGCGTCGTCCTCAGTTTAAGCTGAATCCTCTTTGTGAGTCTCCAGGTTTCAGCTCTTTATATCTATGTACCGGCAAAATGTAGCTGTTATATACCTTCTTCTTGAGGGATAGTGGAAATCTACCAGTTATAATTTGAGAATGCTTGCCAAATGTGCTCCACCCCATTTTAATTCTTCTACTTACTTAACTCTCGTGGTTCTGCTTTGTGGTTATTACCTGTCCTAAGTAGACAAAGTTTTTTTAGAACTTCAAGTGCACTATTACATATCTGGAAGCGCTGTTCTCTTCCGAGGTTGCTGTACATTACTTCCGTTTTCTGCAGAATGATTCTAAGACCTACTTTTCTGCTCTCCTTGTCTAACTCAATAATCATGAGTCGCAGTTTGTTCCCTGAGTTAATCAGCAATTAATTGTCATAGGCGGAGTGTAGGCTACTAAGGTACTCTCCATTAATTCTTATGCCTAACTGTCCCCCTTCTAGGCCTCTGAAAACCTCCTGTAAAGACGCGGCAAATAGCATTGAGGAGATGGTATTCCCCCGTCATACACTCTTCTTGATTGGTGTTCTGTTCCTTTCTTTTTGAAGCACTATGGTAGCAGTTGATCCCCTGTAGATTTATTCCAGGATATTTATGTATGCTTCGTCAACGCCCTGATTCCGCAGAGTCTCCATGACTGCTGATGTTTTACTGAGTCAAATGCCCTCTCGTATTCTATGAAAGCTTTCTATAGTGGTTAGCTTTATTTTGAGCATTTCTATTACCTGATTGATAGAATGAATGTGGTCAATTGTCGGGTAGCCTGTTTGAAATCCTGCTTGTTACTTTGGTTGATTCAAGTCTAGTGTTGTCTTAATTCTGTTAGCAATTACCTTTGTAAATAGCTTGTATACTACAGAAAGTAAGCATAACGGCCTGTAATTCTCCAAGTCCTTGTCATCTCTTTTCTTATGTATTGGGATAATGTTAGCAATCTTCCAAGATTCTGGTGCTCTTCACATAAGGAGACACCACGTAAACAGAATCACGAGTTTTTATGACACAATCTGTATGACACAATTTATGCAGATTTGATGTTACCTGCTCAACAACGGCAGCTTTCTCTCTTTGCATGCTCTCCAATGCTTTTCTGACTTCTATTTTTACTGGCGGGATGTCATCAGGGTTACTGCTAGTTCTTATATTAGCGGAGGAGTTCTGCAGAACTCCTCCGCTAATTTTTATATCATATCCATAATGGTAGTTACTTTGCCTTCCTTGTCCCTTAGTGTATACATCTGGTTTGGCTCCCTGAAGGAGCTTCTTAAGATAAGTAGACATGAAGGGCTCCTCACCTAATGTAAGGAAGCGGTCCAAGGTAAGGAGCGTTTCTGATCACGGGCCCTAACGTGATAAACACCTGGTGTGAACAGTGGCAAATGTCCTTAATACCAGCAAATCTGTGCTAATGACGGTGATAAAAAAGAACTCGTCAGAATTCACTTACTCACTTAGTGACAGTGAAATAACTAAAATTTATGAACACAAATACCTGGGACTTACTCTAGCGTCTGACCTCAAAAGAAATAAACACTTGCCAAGATATCCTCAAAAGCCAACGGTAACATATTCTTTCTTAAAGGCACTTGAAGTCTGCTCCCACTCCTTTCTAAACCCTCAGTTGCACAACCTTTGTACAGCCAATGCTAGAATATGCTAGCACTGTTTGGTTCTCTCACAATATCCGAAGAAAAGCTATATGGTTCATCTATAACAAAATAAATGTACTGACTAGTCCACTGAACATTTAGCATCATCCGGTTTAGACACACTGGAAGCCAGAGCAAAACCCCATTTAAAATTCATACATAATCTGCTGCACAACCGCTTTATCATAAATTCTTCCAAACATGCCAAATACTTTAGATCTCTGAGATCGCATAATGCACATGATGAAATGTTAGGTGTATACTTCTGCAACATCAGCATATTCCGATACTTAATTTTTACAGCAGTAAGGGAGTCGAACAGCCTAGACCCAACAGTAGCAAGCTTACAATTATCATCAACCTTTTGTGACGCGATATATTATAAGCCCCAACCATGAAAAAAGCGTCAAATTATGAAAGTGTCAAGTATAACAGACAAAATAGAACTGGTAGAGCTTTCGAAGTTGAATAATAGACGTAAGGTATGCGATGTAAGAAGGTTTAACACGGAGAGAATTGAACACGCTATGAAAAACGAAGGAAGCATCAAAGCAGTGAAGAGGAAACTTGGGATAGGCAAAAGTCGGATGTATACACTAAGGGACAAAGAAGGCAAAATAACTACCAATATGGATAGGATAGTTAAAATAGCGGAGGAGTTTTACAGAGATCTGTACAGAAGCCGAGACAACCACGACCTTTATACTATAAGAACTAGCAGCAACCCAGATGACACCCCACCAGTAAGGATAGAAGAAGTCAGAAAAGCTTTGGAGAGCATGCAAAGAGGCGAAGCTGCTGGTGAGAATCAGGTAACATTAGATCTGCTGAAAGATGGAGGACAGATTGTGTTAGGAAAACTAGTCACCCTGTTTACGAGGTGTCTCCTCACAGGAAGAGTACCAGAGTCTTGGAAGAACGCTAACATCATCTTAATACATAAGAAAGGAGATGACAAATACTTGAAGAATTACAGGCCGATTAGCTTGCTCTCTGTAGTATACAAGCTATTTACAAACGTAATTTCTAACAGAGTAAAGAAAACATTAGAATTCAATCAACCAAGGTAACAAGCAGGATTTCAAACAGGCTACCCAACAATTGACCACATTCATTCTATCAATGAGGTAATAGAAATGCTCAGAATAAAGCCAAACACTATACAAAGCTTTCATAGATTACGAGAAGGCGTTTGATTGAGTAGAAATATCAGCCGTCATGCAAACACTGCGGAATCAGGGCGTAGATGAAGTGTATATAAACACTCTGGAAGAAATCTACAGGGGATCAACTGCTACCATAGTGCTTCATAATGAAAGCAACAGAATACCAATCAAGAAGGGTGTACGTAAGGGGGATACAATCTTTCTAATGCTATTTACCGCGTGCTTAGAGGTGGTTTTAAGAAGCCTAGAATAGGAACAGTTAGGGAGAAGAGTTAATGGAGAATACCTTAGTAACCTGCGCTTCGCCGATGACATAGCATTGCTGAGTAACTCAGGGGACGAATTGCAATTTATTATTACGGAGTTAGACAAGGAGAGCAGAAAGGTGGGTCTTAAGATTAATCTGCAGAAAACGAAAGTAATGTACAACAACCTTGGAAAAGAGCAGCGCTTCAAGATAGGTAATAGTGCACTTGAAGTTGTGAAAGACCATGTCTACTTAGGGCAGGATATAACCGCAGAGCCGAACCACGAGATTTAAGTAACTAGAAGAATAAGAATGGGGTGGAGCACAATCGGCAAGCACTCTCAAATTATGACAGGTAGATTGCCACTATTCCTCTAGAGGAAGGTATATAACAGCTGTATCTTGCTGGTACTTAGCTACGGACCAAAAACCTGGAGACTTACAAAGAGGCTTACAAAGAGACTTGAAATGAGGACGACGCAGCTAGAAATGGAAAGAAAAGTGGTAGGTGTAACCTTAAGAGACAAGAAGAGAGCAGAGTGGATTAGGGGACAAACGGGGGTTAAGGATATGATAGTTGAAATAAAGAAGATGAGATGAACATGGGATGGGCACGTAGCGCGTAGACAGGATAACCGCTGGTAATTAAGGGTAACTAACTGGATTCCCAGAGAAGGGAAGCGGGTCAGGAGGAGACAGAAGGCTACGTGGGCAAATGAGATTTAGAAGTTTGTGGGCATAAATTGGCAGCAGCAAGCACAGGACCGGGTAAACTGGCGGAACATGGGAGAGGCCTTTGTCCTGCAGTGGACGTAGTCAGGCTGATGATAATGATGATGATGATGATGACGATGATGATGAAAAAAAATTTATACTTATGCAAACTTTTTCATGGCTCATTCATGTCCCATTAGATTGGAATAATATTGATTCTTCTTTGTGTATACCCATGTTGTATTGCAGAGAGCAACACTTCTTTGTTTGAAATGCCATTGTACTTATGTCACTCTAAAATCAGCATGACGTTACGAGTTGGAGGTAAATGAGGCCGCACATGACTTTCGTGCCATCAATATCATGTTTGGATGTGTCGTTTACCTTCTTCATCTATTTACGTCTCGTGGTACCAAATTTAGTACATGTAGAGCAAGCGAAACGGCCACGAGCACGCTATGATTGTGGTATGTTGTCATGTTTATAAATTACATGCGTGTCAGGATTATCAAGGTCCGTGTGCTCAGATTTGAGTACACGTTAAAGAACCCCAGGGGGTCGAAATTTCCGGGGCGCTCAACTACGGCGTCTCTCATAGTCATATGGTGGTTTTGGAACGTTAAACCCCACATATTAATATGTCAGCATTATCATGTTTGCAGCAGTCATATACTTCGTCATCCATTGACGTCCCGTAACACCGAATTTGTTATATGTGGAACGAGCAAAACTGCCGCGAGCACATCAAGAAGGGCCCACTATACTTCAATGTAGCGTTGACGTGCTCCCACGTTAGGCATAGCGACGCTTTGTTAGCAAAACGCAAGCACTTTACAGTCTGACGCCAGGCGTGACTGACGCGACCAGCGTACGTCGGCGCGGCCCGACGGCAACCGTTGCGAAATTCTTCCCGATGCGCTACCCAGACAACGCTTCGTTTACCTCTTTTCGTGACGGAAGGACGCCTGACGTGCTAAAACGTACAGGCGTCAAAGCAGTGAAGCACGGCCCGCACTTGCAAGTATATGGCAGGAACAGTGCCTTGCGTGGTAACACCGGCGTGACGTGATGAAATGAACGCCGGCGAGCACGCGCACCGCGTCACGCCGAAATGTATTGGCGCCTTGACTGTGACATGTAGTCAAGTTTTCACATGACAGGCATCTCATGATTATCATCTTTGCACCAGTCACATACTTTCGTGATCCATTGACCTCACGTAATACCAATTTTGGCGTATGCGAAGCTATTCGCAACTTTCCCAGATGGTGGCGCCGCCATGCGGCATCCGTCGTAACTGTCGTTGGAGGATGTCCACGCAGCCAGCTCATGCCATCGCTCAGTCTGCCTCACTTTGGCGGCTTGCTGGTGTTTTATATTTTGTTGCTGGCAATTTCTACTACAAATATTGTGAAGATGGACAGTTACTGCGAGTCATAGTAGCAATTATTTAATCTTTATTGTTTGCTTGCTGAGCTAGAAGAATAAAAAATATGTTGGATGCCGCTGTGCAGACAGCGTCAAAGGCGAGGTTTCCTGCTGTGCACGAGCATGGCTGCTCTGTCTTTCCAGGCAGTGGCACAAGCAGCGTTCACAAAGCTGTACACCACATCAGACGATGTGCCCAGCGTTCGAAACTTCTTTCCTTCAATATACGCCGCATGCGCGTTTCTCAACACGCAGTGTGGGGAATAATACATGCTAGAGTCAATGATCTTCTCACTAAAGCCTCGACGCCATGGTGGCTGCAGCCGAAAATACTACACAGGACGAAGTGACGGACACACCGGTGGCGGCTGCTGGCACACCGGCTGCACGATGGCTCAAACGACAGCCATGTTGGGCTTGCACTAGCGCCCTTTATAGGTGGTGAAATTTGCGAATCGAAACGGCCGTGAGTGCATCAAGAGTGTGGCGTGTAGTCATGTAGTTATATCCCACGCATGTCGTGATAATAAGTTTGGATGTGTCAATTACCTATGTCGTCAGTTCGCGTCGCTTAAGGCGCGAGACAAACGTGCGATTTTCTCTGCGATGCGACGTGTGGCATCGCATGGTGTGACTGCCGCATGCGACGTTTTGAGACACATGGAGAAAAACTGTTGGTTTGCCGGATAGTTGAGGCTCCGCCTTTCGCAGCGTTGCCTGACCAGCACTGTATTCACAAAAGTAAAAGTACGTAAAAATCCTCTCTTGACTTCAACAGGACGAAATATAAAAAGAGTCTAAAAACTTTAGTTACTGCAATTTATTCTGAGAAACGTAGTTAGTTTGTATACGCACGTCTGTGTAACTACCATTCAGTTTGGAAGGAGTCGCTCCAAGATGTTGGCGGTGGTCAAAATTTCTGGAGTCCTCCACTACGGCGTCTCTCATAATCATATGGTAGTTTTGGGACGTTAAACCCCACAAATCAATCAATCAATCCAAGATGTTGGCAGCAATGGCAGTAGTCAGCGTTGTGTTGTGTTTGATTAGAGAGACCTGTCACTCTAGTTCGGCTGCCTGTTATTGTTGTTCGCGGGGTCGCCGACATGGTTTTGACCAAGCGGCGAAAGCGACTCCTTCTGCTAAAGAAGCAGGTCCTTTTGGCCCAAATGATGCTGGAGAATCAACGCCAGCAGAGGTGGTGGGTGTGTCCGTCAAAGCGAACACGGCACGCCGAGAGTGAATTCTTCACCTTGGTACGTATACCAGTTATCCCATTGCCGCCAATAAATTACATTGCTAGTTACGCACGCATTAAAACATTTCGCTGAGCGTTAAAACGAAACATAATACTAACTCGACATGGTTCCTCGTCAGAGCAATAAATGTGCATTGCGATTCTGTATTTCTTCAGAAAGCGTTGTTTGAAAACGTTCTAGTCTCGTTTGTTTATGGGATTTGACCGTTCTTTAAAAGTAAGTTGACCTTCAATAGTGCGAGTAAGCTGCCAATTAAAAAGTGTTCGCAACGACAAAGGACACACGACAACACCTCACTCCACGTGGACCAATCAATCATTGTCACTGCCTGATTATTAGACTGATTCACGCCTCTCCCCCACCTTTTTTCACATTAGTGCACAGCCGTCCTGGGCTCAATACAATGCTTGCCTTGATAAAAATAAATATTTCATGCGTACCTTAATTCCATAAATTCTAATCCAAAAGTAAACCACTTCTTTCACTATTGAGAATAGCACAAATTGATTTCACCTTGCATGAAAGTCGTATTCTGCCAGTCACATTTTGTTTAGGGTAATTTCGGGCAATTATTGCAAAAGTACTTCTTTTTATTTATTTAAAGTTATTCGGTTGTGCTTGTGACTGCCAGAGATATGCTTTCTAATTTGGTCCTCTGTGACAGACGCTGGAACATGCATGAAGTAATCTCCTTGGCCTGTATTGAGCAATACACATGCAATACACGTGACACATATTTCTAGAAGTGTGGAGCTATGAATATGCTGCTCGCCTAGGTGCCAGTCAACATAATTATTCATAGTAATGTTTCTGTGACCTCTGCTGGGAAAGAAAAAAAAACGAAATTCTGGTTTTGATTTCAGGTGAAAAAAAATTTGTTCCGGAGACCAAGAATACTTCAAAAAGTACTATCGCATGTCCCCATCCCAATTTGACTATATCCTCAGTTTGGTCAAGGAATACTTGGAGAGAGACCTTCATCCGAACGCCCATATTTTCAGCAGAGCGACTTGCTATGGCCCAAAGGTAATACAACTTGTCTGGAACCTTGTGGCAGTACACTTGTATTTAAAATGTTTGTTTAATGCACGATGAATGTTTATAATGCCACATGTACTATGGCATTGCATGCATAACACACATTTATAGTGCACAACTTCACCTACTTAGTAAATACTGTGATTGCTTCTCATGTAAACTTGCTCATGACGTTATACCAATTAGTGCGATTAAGTTTGCTTTGTCAGCACCTGTCTATGTTACCCATGGCCAATTGAACTGGCGTATATTGCGACACCTATGCACAACAATGAACAATGTGCCATGCATAGAGTGGTGACCAGTTTTGTGAGTAATTAAAGTCACCTCGTATTGAGGACTGTTGTTTTGCAAGAAATGCAGCAATCCTATTATGTGTTCTGTAGTTCATTTTTGATTTGATTGTGCAGCACCACCTTGATTTCAGCTGCATGTGGCCATTGTGTTTAATGATATGTAAGCTGTAGACACTCAAACTTTCTGAAAAAAACTAGCAAGCTTATGTAGCTGGGGGTCCCCTAAACCAGTTGGCAGTAATAAAGTCATGGTAGGACAATGGATAATGTTTTTAAACAAAGGCACAGCAGTTTTGTAAGCGTATTCTATGAGGTGCAGAATTTTTACACCTCTATTGAAAGCATCGTGTCGTGTTGCTATATACTATGATTACGTACAAAATTGCTTTGCCTACACAGCTATCTACTTCAACTTCAATTTGCGTAATGTATGCTGCTTGAATTGATGACAATACGACAAGAGAAATTGCTTACCAACAGTTCCAAAAATATCTATTGTAGTTAAGCTTTTTTACCACATTGTGTCAGTACCTCACATGGTCATCGGGCTGACTGAATGTACGTACATAAAAACAGTGCTGTAAAATAGAATGTGGAGCGCAGAATAGATATTCAGGGAGTAATTCATCAATGGCAAGTTTTTAGTAGTATACGACTACTTGTCATTACAGAGTTTTAGTGGTGGTGGTGGTGGTAAACATTTATTAAAAAAAGCACAGAGAGTTGCACTACAAATGCACTGCACTTGGGTGGTCTCCTTATTCCAGAAGTTCACTGGAGGTCATCACTGCTCGGGCGCGGGCCAGCAGGGAGCGCTGAGCGACCCGGGTGGAGCAGCTGAGCAGAACTCCTCCCAAGCCTCTCTTGTGTGTAGGGGGAAGGGGGGTGAAAAAGGAAGAGGTATAGCTGGGCATACTGCAATTATGTGGTACGTGTCGACCAGCACTGCACAGTGCGCACGGTAGCCGTGTATACCCGGCATGAAATGCTGGGCGGCTGCAAGACACAAGAAGGTGTAAGTGTCTCTGAAGTCGCTCGTCCACTTTAAAGAGACCCCGTGCAGGTTCTGGGTAAAGACGGTTCGAGTTTCGATAGTAATCAAAGATTTCGTGGTACTGCGTAAAAGGTGAGGTGCCTGAGGCAGACGTGGGGTCGAAAGAGGTAACGGCCCGGGAGAGAGAAACGCAGACAGCGGCATGAGCCGCTTCGCGTTACCGGGGAGACCCGCGTGGCCAGGAGACCATACTATGCGGATGGAGTTAGGTTCAAAGCGCAATGAGGCAGCTTGGAGAATGTCGGCGGCCAGAGGAGCTATGGTACCTTGCAGGTATCGGGAACAGGCGATGAGCGAGTCCGTGAAGATCACTCTTGCTGAGCGGTGAGAGGCTGCCAAAGCGATGGCTACCTCTTCAACCCGAGTTGCAACAGGTGAGCGGAAAGAGATGCCATCAACGTGGTAACACTCAGATATCACTGTGGCCGTAAAGTGCCCAAAGACGTTGGGCCTGAGACATCTACGTAAAAGACACCAGGAGTGTTGGAGTATCGAGAATGGAGAAGATGTGTTCGGTCTAAGCATCTGCCTGTATTTTGACTGGGATCTATGTTGCGAGGGAGAGGCTCGACCCAAAGTTTTTGCCGTCACAGCTCCGGAACGGAGGAATCGGTTCGTGGAGTAGAGATACGGTTCAGTGACAGCCTGTCCAGAAGGCGGCGTCCATGCACCGTCTGGGACAGGCGGTCAATTTGATTGGTGCGATGAGCCCCCTGCAACTCGGCATACGAGTTGTGCACACCCAAGGCCGCAAAACGGCGATTTGAGGTAGCAATGGGGAGGTCTAGTGCTCGCTTATAAACCGATTGGAGCAGTGTGTCCAACTGGTTCTTGTGGTGGCGACGCAAGCGAAGGTATGGGGTGGCGTAGACGACTCGGCTGGTTACAAACGCGTGAGCCAAGCGAAGGGAGTGCCGGCCGCGAAGGCTGCCACGTTTGGTGGAGACCCGCCGAATCATACGGCTAAGCTGCTCACTACTGCGCCGAAGATGTGCAATGGTGGAGCCAGGGTTCATAGTAGAAGAGATGTAGAGGCCCAACATGCGGAGTTCTGCGACAACCAGTATGGGGCCAGATTTCAGAGATATCTGAGGTGGTGGTAGAGATGATACCGAGTGAAGAGATTATTTGGTAGGGGAACACTCCAGTCCGCATAATGAGGTGTAAGTGTCCACAATAAGTGTCGCTCGCTGTATGCGGTATTCAATTTCTGCAGGGGAGCCCGAATCGGTCCAGATAGTGATGTCATCCGCGTATAGAGCGTACTCTATGACTTCGACCTGAGTGAGGAGCGCAGGAAATTTGAGCATAGCCTAATTGAAAAGGATGGGCGATAGAACCGCTTTCTGTGGTGTACCGCGTTTTCCTAATGTATACAGACCATGTTCGGCAGAGCCGATGCAGATGAAAGCAGTGCGATGTGAAAGAAGTGACCTAATGTACCGGAAAGCTTTCGAGCCACAGTTCGTGCTGTTAAGATTGGTAAGGATGATGCTATGCTTTACATTGTTGAAGGCAACCCGGAGATAGAGGACGAGGATGGCTTTGTCATTGTGGCGCATTGTAGTAGGTACAATGATGTCGTGCTAGAGATGAAGAAGGACGTCCTGCGCAGAAGGATGGGGGCGAAACCCGAACATCGAGTCAACAAAGACGCCCTTCCTTTCTATATATGCGCACAAGCGGTCGCTGACCATGGTCTCCATAAGTTAGGCCGTGCAATAGGTAAGCGAGATGGGTCGCAGCGCCTGAATGCTGACGGGCTTGCCTGGTTTAGGAATGAATGTGACGACCGAAGTGGTTCATTTCGGGGTTAAGGGTTCACCGTCCCATACTGCGTTCATCAAATGTAAGAGCGAGAGTTGTGCGGAATCAGGAAGGTTGGCTTATAGAGTGACTGTAATACCATCCCTACCTGGTGCAGTACCTCGCTTCATTTAAACTAACGCCGCCCGAAGATCGGGGAGCGTGAAAGGGGCATCAAGTTCTGAGTTGGGGAGCCTGGAGTAGACGTACTCGGAGCCCATGGGGTCAATCGTACGAAAGAGATAGCGGTCGCAGAGGTCGTTCGCGAGTTGACTGTCGGGCCCTGGTAGGCATAGTAAGTGCGGCGAAGCTGGCGTCGTGTTTCCCTACGGGTGGTATAGGGATCCAAGAGGCTCCGAAATAGTCGCCATGTATTTTTTGAGCTCATCTGACCTGCAGCCTTCACGCAAGCATTGACCCAATTTGCATCCGCAAGCTGTCCAGAGTAGGCATAAGCCTCCGAGGTAAGCATTTCAATGCGGAAGCGAAGCTTACGATTCAGCTTGGATCGTCGCCATCGGCGGGTAAGGCTGTGGCGTGCATCCCAAAGGTGGAGGAAGTTGGGATCCACTGCAGGGGCAATTTGGAAGTTGGAATGTGTTTGATGTATGATTGCTGCGTATGCAGGGCGTAAGATGCCCACGCCTGGTAGTCCTCTGGGGAGGAGAGCAAGGGAAAAGGCTAAGTGCGAACAGCTGGCCAGTCCGTGATATGGGCTTGGTTGCAGATTTGGTGCATTTTCCGCGTCGGGAAGGTGATCTTCAGCAGAAAATGATCACTGCCAAGAGTGTCATCGAGGTTTTCCCACGTAGCCTGCCGAATGTTACGCGTGAGTGAGAGGTCTGGACATGCATCGCGTGTCACCGAATTTCCCATACGCGTAGGATGCGCTGGGTCAGTGAGCAGTAGGAAACCAAGAGCGAATATAAGTTCTTTAAGCTTCCGGCCGCGAGGCTTTTCAAAGTGGTATCGCCAGTGTGAGCTAGGAGCATTTTAGTCTCCGACCACCACCATGGGTTCCCGAGCCGCCGCTTAGAGAGCCCTGTAGAAGAGTTCCGCGAAAGTGACCCGCTGTATATGTGGGGGACAGTACACATTAAGAATATAAATTGATGGAGTACCTCGTTTTAGGGGAAGAACGGAGATCATGCAGTGATCGTAAGGGAGGTCTAGGTCTAGGTTGACATGAACAGCCGTATATGTTTTGCGAACAAATAGACTAGTGGTAGTGCCATCTGTATAGGAGCAGTAGCTGGAGAGGGTAGGGTTTGAACCGCATTCTTGAAGGGCGATGATTGCAGTAAGACAGTCTCGAGATCGAAGGAAGAGCAGATGTGCACGCTTTCACCTGTTTTCGAATCCCATGCAGTTCCGATAAATGATTTCAAATTGAGACGATAGTGAAGATGTAAATGACGGAGTCGCCATAAGGAAAACCTAAAGTTTTATGCCTCATCCTCCATGTCCTGCCCCTGACTTTGCAGACTTGGAAGGAGAATGGGAGCTGGATTGAAAGCCGCATTAAAGGAACTGGCATTTTTGAGTCGACGTGGGACAGAATTGCTGTCTGTAGAGGCCGAGCGTGAGCGAGCTTTGGTGTGAAACTGGGTGACAGGCCAGCCTGAAACACCTAAACCACCTCAGCTACAATTCGTTGAACATTAATGGTAGACATGTGTCAGAGAACAGCATTTTCGAGGCGACTAATGGGGTCCTCCAATGGTATGGTTTGGTCTATAGGAAAAGTGCTCTGTGCTGCCCCCTGAACTAGAGGGGCAGCCGACGTTGTCGTCGGGGGAATGGTATCACTACGCGGGGTGGGCGTAGCAGGATCGTCAAGTGTATGGGTGTTTAGTTCAATCAATGGGGTAGCAGTGGGAGGTCCTGCCAATTTCTACTGTTGCAGTTCGAGAGCTGCGACCTGCTTAGTGAGAGCTGCGATTTGCCGCTGAAGAAGCGCGTTCTCTTTTCGTAGAGTGGAGAGCTTTACGGAAGAAAGGAGAGTGGCGGGTGGGGAGGCTGAGGAGTATTCACCCGGCTGTTTACCTGAGGTGATCCCGTGACAAGTGGCGTGTAGTGAATTGAGGTGGCCGGCGGTGGGGTCAGTGGGTCAGTGAGAGGTGAGTCACGCTTGGCTTGCGTATCCGCTGGTGGGCCTGTTATTGGGAGTGCAGTGCGCTTTGGGGTCAATGGTAGCTTAGGTTTCCGATATTTTACTGGGCATCCCCGAGCACCAGTTTCATGTGGCCCGGAGCAGAGCAGGAATGTCGGGTTGCATTCATGTTAAGCTAGGCCTTCAGGTGTCACTTGAACTTGAGTGCCACAGCGGGTACAGCGACCGGGAGTAGGTCGCGGTCAAGCCGAGGGCCGATGACCAATGGTGCCGCAGAGAGGGCAGGCTGGGATGGTTTTCTTATATGGGTGGTCGTAGGCCACGACACTGTGGTAGAAGATGAAGCGGCGGAGCTTCGTGCCCTCGAAGGTCATCACCGCTGCACTAAAGTCACCAAGTTTGTGCACCGCCAGGATAGTGTCTTGTGGCCATTTGAGTTCAGGTTCACGGCCATTCGAGTTCAGAGGGAGCTGCTGGCCTCCCACCAGCAACTGAATATCCCTAAGCAGGCACAGCGCCATCAATATTGAGGTGACACTGCACACCAGAATGTTTTGGTCCCACACTGGCCACACGTGGAGCGTACTGGACAAGTGTTCTTCCAAGTATGCACGAATCGCGTCACTGACACGATCGGACGAGTGGATAGATTTGAGGTCGAAAGGAGCGCCCGGCTTCAGCACGACGATGTAATCGTCACGAGAGAGACGAAGGGTACGGCGTGGTCGCCACTTGACGCATCGGCGAGGCAGGAGCTGTGGTGCGCGCACCATCCGTAGAGGGGCGCGAGGACGAGCTGGAGGTAGCCACCTTTTGCTGGGCCACAGCGTGCGACCCATTTCCCTTGGGCGCAGACGTGGCCTGGGATAGCTTCCGTTCCCAGAGTTTCACCATGTCAGCTAAATACTCGTTCTGCGACGGCATGGCTTGCTCTGAGGAGGTGGCCTCCATCGTCACAACTTGAAGTGTGGTCGAGTCATAGCCCGTAACCGTGGTAGTTGCTGCGATCGTGCCAGGAAAACTCGGACATTAAGGAGCTAAGCCTAACGGGACGGGGCCTAGCTCAGCGTCGCGTCGGCGTAGAGATAAAACATGAAGAAGTTGTCAAAAATGTGGCCCACCTGGACACAGGCGGTATCCACTCGGAGCAGAGAACTTGGCGGTGACAATCAGGCCAAGATTTTGTGCCACTGGCGTGAAGAACCGCACTTATCCTAGATCAGTGACGGAGCCGAAGCGGGAGCGCCCGTCACCTTCGAGCGCTCCGCGCGTTTCCTCAGAGCTTTAGTGCTGTGGCCCCTAAAGTACTTGCATACACAAGCTCATTTCGTTACTTGTTGTTTTGTTTCTTTTTTTCTTTTATGTGGCTGCTAAACAGATAGAAGAAAGGACCTGTGCAGTACAATGCCCAAACAAATATCCAGTAGCTAGAGACCATTGGCACTAATGTTGTTTTGTTTCTTTTTTTTCTTTTATGTGGCTGTTAAACAGATAAAATAAAGGACCTGTGCAGTACAATGCCCAAGCAAATATCCAATGGCTAGAGACCATTGGAACTAAAGCTTTCTGTTCTCATGCAACACTTGTGCCTGTAATACACCTAACGACTACATGTAATAACTATACAGAATATCCAGGATTGGTTCGAGTTACAATTCAATTTTGTTATGGCAATACAAAATCTTTATATGGCTATGCAATGGCTAACTAAAAACCAACTAAATTTAAATGCAGGTATCTGTCCTCAGGAGCCCTCATGCAACACAATGCCCTATCATTTCGTGTGGGCATATCCACAGCTCGTGAGGCCGTGCAAGAGACATGTGTGGCACTCTGGTCCAGACTGAAACCAATGTACATGTCTGTAAGTAGATATACAAGCAAAGGTGTGGCTGAATATTCAAAACTTGTAACCATAGTTTCCTACCAAAGGCAATCACACACATGCCATCAGTATAATCATTTCCATATCGCAGTGTGGTGTGTGGAAGGTACAGAAAGTCATAGACCCGGAATCATTAACAAATTTCGATAACTAATAGCCGCACAGCCACACATTGATAACGAACTGCGAAATGCACTTTGTGATGACGTTTATTGAACCGGATAAGTCGCAACGATGTCGCAACGAAAGATGGCCGTACGACAAGTCTGGCAAAAGGCGGCCCAGGTTCTCGTGCAATCAGAGCACGGGGTTTTTCCTTCTCTTTGAAAGGCGCATACACGTTAGTGCGTATGCTCCACTACAATACCGCCCGGGTTGAAGAGTAGCCATCCTGGCGACTCAGGGAGTAGACACAATGAGGGGGTCGTAGTAGGGCTTGAGACGGTCGCCGTGTATGGTCTCGCGTCCTCGACGGCGCAAATCTGGTGATTGTGTTAGGGGCTCGATCATGTAATTCACCGGTGAGGTTGCGTCAATGATACGGTATGGACCATGGTACCGGGCCAGAAGTTTAGAAGACAGGCCAGGAACGTGCGGGGGCACCCAAAGCCACACGAGGGAGCCAGTACGAAACGTAGGCGCTATGCAATGAGCATCATGTCGGATTTTTTGTTGTCCTTGAGACTCACTTGTCATAGACCGAGCCAACTGACGGCAACCTTCAGCGTATCTGGCGACTTCTGAAAGCGAGGAGCACTCCGATGCATCAGGGCGTTACGGGAGTATGGTGTCGAGTGGGTGGGATGGTTCGCGGCCGTACAACAGAAAGAACGGGGAAAAACCGGTAGCCGCTTGCGTCGCGGTGTTGTAAGCGAAGGTAACAAAAGGCAAGACAGCATCCCAGTTAGTGTGGTCGGAGGAGGTGTACATCCTCAGCATGTCGCCAAGTGTGCGGTTGAACTGTTCAGTGAGACCATTCGTCTGTGGATGGTATGCAGTAGATTTCCGGTGGATGATGTTGCATTCAGCGAGAATAGCTTGGATGACCTCCGACAGGAACACTCGACCCCTATCACTGAGGAATTCCCGTGGAGCCCCATGGCGGAGAATGAAGCTGCGCAGAATGAATAGTGCAACTTCGTGGGCGGTCGCTGCCGGTAGAGCTGCAGTCTCAGCTTAGCGTGTCAGATGATCGACGCCGACAATAATCCACCGGTTTCCAGAGCGACTATTTGGGAGGGAGCCATAGATATCGATACCCACGCGGTCGAATGGGCGAGCCGGGCATGGGAGCGGCTGTAACATGCCAGTAAGGTGCCGCGGAAGTGTCTTGTTTGGTTGGCAAGTGGTGCAAGACTGAACGTATTTCTGCACAAAGCGATACATTCCTCGCAAGTAATATTGTTGGCGCAGCCTTTCGTAGGTTTTAAGGACACCTGCGTGAGCACTTTGAGGGTCTCCATGGAAATTCATGCAGATGTCAAAGCGCATATGAGTTGGGACAGCAAGGAGCCACTTCCGACCACCAGGCATGTAGTTGCGGCGGTACAGAATGCTGTCTCGCACGGAAAAGTGGACTGCTTGTCGGCGTAGCGCTCTCGTGGAAGGGACAGCAGACGGATCGGTAAGGTAGTCGAGTAACAATGCAAGGTATGGATCTTTACGCTGCTCCGAAAGCATGTCAGTGGTGTCTATTGGTGACAAGGTGGTAAAAAGTGGTGACAGAGAAGCCACATCTGGGGTTAATGGCGATCGCGAAAGTGCATCGGCATCCGCATGCTTGCGACCGGAACGATATACTACACGGATGTCGTATTCTTGCAATCGAAGTGCCCAACGTCTCAGGCGTCCGGACGGGTCTTTCAATGTGGACAGCCAACATAGAGCGTGGTGGTCTGTGACCACGTCGAAAGGGCGGCCGTAAAGGTACGGGCGAAACTTCGTCAAGGCCCAGATTATGGCCAAATACTTCTTCTCTGTCACGGAGTAATTCAATTGAGCCTTCTTGAGAGCGCGACTTGCATAGGCGACTACGTATTCGGCTTCGGTACCTTTCCGTTGTGCCAAAACTGCACCAAGACCGATGCCACTTGCATCGGTGTGAATTTCTGTGGCAGGAGCGGGGTCGTAGTGACGAAGAATGGGTGGTGAGGTCAGCAGGCGGCGCAGCTGGCGAAATGCGTCGTCACATGCTGGTGACCATGCGGATATACCTTTGCTGTTGGAAAGCAGACTCGTGAGAGGTGCGATGATAGACGCGAAGTTGCGCACGAAGCGACGAAAGTAGGAGCAGAGACCGACGAAACTTCTTAGGGCTTTCTGTGATGTGGGCAACGGGAAGTCAGCGACAGCCCGAAGCTTTTCGGGATCAGGAAGAACACCGTCTCTTGTGATGACATGTCCGAAGATGGTTAGTTTTTCTGCTGCGAAGTGGCACTTCTTGCAGTTAAGTTGTAGGCCCGCAGAAGTTAGACACGTCAGAATCTCGTGGAGGCGAACAGGATGTGTCGGGAAATCAGACGAAAAGACTACGATTTCGTCCAGGTAACAAAAGCAAGTTTTCCACTTATGGGCACGCAAGATGGTATCGATCATGCGCTCAAATGTGGCAGGTGCGTTGCAGAGCCCAAATGGCATCACTTTGAACTCATATAGGCCATCTGGCGTTACAAAGGCTGTTTAGGGCGCTAACAATCAGCCATTGGCACCTGCCAATACCCAGAACGCAGACCCAAGGATGTAATGTACTCGGCGCCTTGTAAACAGTCAAGAGCATCGTCTATTCGTGGTAGCGGGTAGACATCTTTCTTTGTAATCTTGTTTAGGCGGCGATAGTCCACGCGAAATCGAACGGTGCCCTCTTTTTTCTTTACCAGAACGACAGGTGATGACCAAGCGCTTTGAGAAGGCTGTATCACTCCACGTTTAAGCATGTCGTCTACTTGCTCCGTAACGACGCGGCGCTCTTCGGCGGAAACGCGGTAAGGACGCTGTCGCAGAGGCGAATGTGAGCCGGTGTCAATAGTATGAGTGACAGTCGTGGTGCGGCCCAAAGCAGGTTCTTGAAAGTCGAAAGAAGAGCAAAACTTGTTAAGGAGAGCAACAAGTTGGCGGCGACGCGAGAGGGGAAAGTCTGCGTCAATAGCATTGTCGAAGGCTCACAAACTTGATGGCTCAGACGCAGAGTTATTGCGGCAATTAGACATGGCGTTTCGTCGGGAAGAATAATATCATCGATATGGTCGACAGGTTGCACATATCTCAACGTTTCACCACGAAGTAAGCCAATGGGGTAGTTGCAGTGGTTGGTAACCAGCATTACGGTTAAACCAGACGCAATTGTAAGAACGGCAAATGGGAGAACGATGCCCTTGCGTTCAGTAAAAACAGGAGATGGCGTAAACACCACCGTGGCGTCAGGTTGCGCCACACATGAAAGGCTTATAGGGACCGAAGCTTCTGGGGGCAAAGTGATGTCGTCATCAGCGATGAGTTTGCAGAGCTGAGGAGACCGGTCGGGTGGTGGAAATTCATATGTTGGCACAAGGGACATTTTGGCACGGGAACAATCGATGATAGCTTCATGACGTGATAAGAAATCCCAACCGAGGATAAGGTCATGAGAGCAAGATGGCAGAACAAAACACTGTACGACGTACAAAACGTCTTGGATGACGACGCGCGCCGTATACAGAGCCGAGGGATGAATGCGTTGCGCGCTAGCCGTGGACAGCACCATGCCACAGAGAGATGTGGTCACTTTCTTCAGTTTCCGACAAAATTTGGCGTCCATCACAGAAACGGCGGCCCCGGTATCAATTAACGCTAATGTGGCGACTCCCTCAACATCGACATCAACAACATTTTTCGGCGAAAACGGAGGCCTTGGGAATTGCGCACAAGTTGCAGTTCTTGCCTCCGGAACTGCACTGATTAGTTTCCCTCCTCAGGAGGTGATCGACGACGCATAGGCGATGGTGACCGGCGACTAGGGGATGGGAAACGAGCAGTCGATGGGCGGCGATTCGAGTCTGAGTGCCTCTGCTCATATGCAGATGCGGTGGCCTGCTGCGGCGCGTAGGTAGGAGTTCCGAAGTATGCGTTGGCAGGTGTGGGGCGACGGCGGCAGAAGCGTGCAATGTGGCCAGCGATGCCACAGGCGAAGCAGATAGGACGATTGTGTTGGGTGCGCCACTCATTAGATCGACAGAAAAAGCGAGGTGAGGGCCTGTGAACTGGAGGCGAGGCCGGAGGATGTGGAGCTGATGAGGCGACTGGATGCGGTGGGGGCCGCGCGACCACAGCTGCGTAGCTAAGAGGTAAAGGTGGTGCAGGTGGTGCGTAGCCGACAGCTGAGAGATTAGGTGCTACTGAAGTGCATGGGTAAGGGGCCTGCACTGTAGGGAGGACATCACAAACTTCCGTGCGTATTGCCTGCTGCAGTGTCGTAGGCAGGCTTGTGGTGGGCGCGTCGCTATGCGGCAGCAAGGAGAGCTGTCGGGCGACTTCCTCCCTGATGAAGTCTTTGATCTGATTGGACAGACTTTCTTGGTAAACGTTGGCATTTGTGAGTGCGACGGCCGAGATCAAATCCGGTGGTGGGACACTCTGTTGGGCGACGCAACGCTGACGGCGCAATTCATAAAAGCTCTGGCAGAGGCTTCCAAGGATTGCCACCGTGTTCGGGCTTTTCGCTAGCAACATCTGAAATGCGCCATCCTCGATGCCCTTGAGAATCTGCCGAATTTTCTCTTCTTCGGGCATAGATAGATTCACACGCCTGCAAAGGTCGAGCACGTCCTCTATGTAACTAGTAAATGTCTCGCCAGACTGCTGGGCTCGGTGGCGCAGGCGCTGGTCAGCGCGGAGCTTGCGGACCTCTGGTCGGCCGAACGCTTCAGTGACGAGTGTCTTAAAGGAGGACCAGTTGGCGATGGCGGTTTCGGGGTTTGTAAACCAA
Organism: Rhipicephalus microplus; assembly: GCF_043290135.1. Lineage (NCBI taxonomy): Eukaryota > Metazoa > Arthropoda > Arachnida > Ixodida > Ixodidae > Rhipicephalus > Rhipicephalus microplus. The sequence continues at coordinate 207,565,759 of NC_134704.1, forward strand.
AGTTTAGCTATGTCTGCCAAGTAAAAGAAAGCGTAGGCGAGCTTAGAGTCGTTGTCCCACTTGTTGCTGGCGCTTACGCATTCGTACAAGGAGAGCCAGTCTTCGACGTCTTGCTCACCACTGCCGCTGAAGATTGGTGAGTCCCGTTGGCGAGTAGCGCCGGGGCAGGTAGACGAGACAGCTGGTGGTGCTGGCTGGGCTGGGATGGGCTGGTTGGCGACTGCGTCAGTCATGTTTTGCAGTGGTCTCTCGGGCAACTTGCGAGAGCGGAGCTTCAGGTCTGCTTGGGGATCTCAGCAGCCTCCACCAAATGTGATGACGTTTATTGAACAGGAGAAGTCACAATGATGTCGCAACGAAAAATGGCCGTACGACAAGTCTGGCAAAAGGCAGCCCAGGTTCTCGTGCAATCAGAGCACGGGGTTTTTCCTTCTCTTTGAAAGGCGCATACACGTTAGTGCGTATGCTCCACTACAACTTGTACATTTTAACAAAATTAAATCACCAATTGCTGACGGTCAACTAACTGAAACAGTGTCTCAATGTGGCACTAACACAGGCATCAAAAGCACTACCTTTACAGATTATACTTGTGACACAATGTGGTCACTTCAGCATTGGCATGTACAAGTTATGCTTGAAGTTGTGATGTCGCATTTCATGCCATGCCTGCGGTACATGTTTATCCACCGTAACCTAGTTGGCTGTGTTTCGTTTCCTCAGTTTTAGTTCCTGTTTCTGAAGCATTATTCGTGCTCTAACTATCTTAGGCATAATAAATAGCAATAGGTAATTCTTTCTTTATCCTACTTGTCAGGCTATTTCATTCTTCCTATAGAACTTGCTGACTCGTTCAAATGATACTAATATGACAATTTTCATTTCTTCTTTTATTGCAACAAATTAAAAGCCAATCTCTTGAAGAATCTAGAACATCTAGTGCTAAGTGTGAGTGCGCTTAGCACTTGATTTGGTAATGACACTTGGTAATTGAAAGAGGTCAAAACCTTCAAATGCCTTCCTTGAAATCAATTAAATAAATACAAAGATGCTGTTGCAGACATGGAAAAAGTATGCTGTGCAGTGAGCAGAGCATAGTAAAAAAGAATTGTGTCTTGTGGCTATCTATGGCACCCTGTGGCTCGCCAAATACAGCCAGACGTGAAAGTAAGTACACTTAAACATGTCCAGCTCTGTACCTTACTTTAAAAGGCACACTTCTGCATGCTTCAAGCCATCCAGAGGATTCGCGAGCTATCTCTAAGAGGAGAGGAATGACCTTTGATCGAAATAGATGCATATGGAAGGTTATTAGTTTGCCAGTGGCCTGAAGGGGTCAACTGTGCATAGCGGCTTAGGCAAAACTACAGTTGGCCATGGTACATGAAGCTAAGATTTTAAACTGTGAACACTTTATGATGCTTGAGACTTCCTCTCATCGATAAAATGAAGCTTTCACTGGCCAAGATATCTCCACTCCCATAGGACTGATCCCACAAACAATGTTACCATTAATGATAAAATGACCGCTTGTTTCATTTTAGAAACCAAAAATGGAGACATGGCTGCATATCGCTGAAGGATTCAGCCAGACATGACAGTTTTCAAACTGTATTGGGGCTGTTGATGTAAAGCACATACAGATTGAGTGTCCTCCGAACTCCTGAAGTATGTACTTCAATGATAAGGTTAGTGTGTATATGTTTTGATGCACTCTGCAAACAATTTCATTCTGTTAAAATTATTGTCTATTGCGAATAAATTTAATGTGCCGTTATAAGCACTAAACACATAGTACGTTTCAGTGTGCTGTCTGAATGGTGGCATCAGATGTTCCGATGTGTGGAATATGGTGCTAGGATCTCTACAAAGCACTCATGCACGTTGGTACGTCATACAATATATCAGAGTTGCAGCAAGTATGATAGCATTCTCTAACGCTCTCACGTACTTTTTTTCGATAACATGCATTATAACAGGGCACTCCAGATAACAATAATAAAAATATGCTTAGGAATTTATTCCCACTTTTTTTATCAAGCTCGCTTTGAACTGTTACAAAATAATCGAGAAATAATAGAATTGGTTTCACACCGAAAGTGTTGCTATCGACACAGCTCTCCCTATGTCCCTTTCTCTTCTTGAAGATTGGATAAAATGTTGGTGTATGGGCAGTTATATATTACATTACAGTTTCCATGAATGCATTGTTAAAAGTTACCCTGCTGAATAATTAGAAACACTAGGTGTGAACTCTCATGTTGCAACCCCATTCATTTGGCCTCTCAGCAGATCACCATTTTAAAGTATCTAGAATAATGTTACACAATCCTATTGTATGAACCACTCATTGCAGGGCACATACTTTATTGTTCTTCTTGCCGTGGTCGAGAGTGACTACAAGTTCGTGAACGTCAACGTTGGTGCTTACGACAAACAGAGTGATAGTGGAGTCCTGGAGCAATCAAAGTTCGGGTGTCGCTTGGAGAATGGAAAGCTTCATATCCCGCGAGACCTAGAACTTCCGAACACGTTCCACCCAGTGCTTTGCGTTTTTGTGGGAGACGGAGCCTTCCAACTCCGCAGCGACTTTCTACGGCCATACCTTGGACGAGGGCTAGACGGCGAAAAGCGCATCTTCGATTACCGATTGAGCAGAGCAAGGTAAATTAGACAAACCTGTATTTCAGAGGAAGTGTTAATTTTTCTTCTTCAGTCCTAGTTTGATAACTTGGTACTCATTTCGGCAAATCCGTCGCGGCACTTCGACGTATCAATATCCGCCTAGGCAGCGAGTGCTTGTGCTACACGATGCAGACGAACTGTTGTGAATTTTTTAACATGTATAAACAGCATGGAAAATTTCGGTAGATGTCATTCTTCAAGTCGTCATGTAAGTCGCGTGGCAACTGTTTCTGAGCCATCGTGCGTATTACGTATTCTGCACCTTCACTATAATCCCGATGAAATGAATTTTATGGCCTGTGCAAATTTTCAGCGTGTTGGATTTTTACGACAATATTGCAGTCATCACCAAGCACGAAAAATTGGTCGGCGACTGCAGCAACACTGACAGAAGTGAAGTTACCAATTTTGTCCTGTAGTTTTGACAATGCTCTGGACTGATCTAGTTACTCCTGTGGTGCTGTGGACAAGCTTTGTTTGATGTGATGTCACTATAAAGGACGAACATGGTAGCCGACCTGAGATTATGGTATCTAGTTTACGTTGTCACATGTTCCATTCTCCACTCAGATCCCCAGTATTTGCATTACCATGTTCCTTAAATGTGCATTGTTAAATTTGCTGTTGCTGTCTTGCATATTTTTCGCATGCCACCAAATATTCGCTTTGACTGTTTCGTGGCAGTGCTCCCTCAATTTCGCATTCATATGGTGGACAGAATTCTCGGGCGGGCAGCATGGCTCGTGGGCTCACATCAGTGATTCTCCTTACCTACACCTCATCAGAGAAGGCCGATGTCATGTGCAACCCTAACCCGTTGTTCATTGGGAGCCCAGAGATGGAAAATCGCGGCTTTTCCCTGTGTCGATTTTGGTAACACGAAGTGGCACCAAAATTTCTGCTACTGTTGTTGGTGATTGTTCCGAAATAGAGCTGAAAGTATATGTTTACCTGAGAGTGATGGGATGGGGATTGAAATGGTAACTCATCAATTATGCTTTTTTCTTTCTTTCTTTCTTTTCCGTAAAATAGGAGGTGTTCTGAGAGCGCTTCGGGATTCTGGTGACCAGGTGGAGAATCTTCGCGCGGACCATGGGCCAAAAACCGAAACAAGCTGAAAAGATCGTGAAGGCCCTCGTTGCTCTCCACAACTTTCTAATGCACTGAGGCACTGTAGATGTTGATGCATCAATCAATCAATCAATCAATCAATCAATAAAGCTTTATTTTCATAAATAGATATATGCAATTACAGGGATTATTTTACATTTTACAGGGATTATGCATATTGTGGCCCTGGCTTTGCTGATTTTGTGGATGGCTTAGGGCAGCGACGGTCTGGCCATTGGCGTGAGCTTCTTGCACAGCCGCCAATGCAAGTGGTTCGTACACAGGCACGCCACTTTGCCAAAACAGCTCGGCAGGTCAGGAACCTGTATGTTAGTTATTTCTTCAGTGAAGAAAGCAAAGTGCCTTGGCAGGATAAGATCTGGTGTTCTTTCAACACAGCGCCCAATGCAGGCCTACCTGCTGCCAAGTAAAGGGGAAATTATTTAGTTATTTGATATGTGGGGTGTAACGGCCGAAAAACACCATATTATTATGAGAGACGCTGTAGTGAAGGGCTCTGGAAATTTCGACCACCTGGGGTACTTCAACGTGCACCCATATCTGAGCAAAAGGGCCTTCATCATTTCTGCCTCCATTGAAAATGCATTTTTTAGTAAAGGTGTTAAAGAATACGTGAAACTGTGTGAACCAGGTAAAAACAATCACCACCATAAATGGGTATGTGCCACACGAATTGTGGCAATCCCACTTTTCGTTATTAGTCAACTAAAGATGATAATGGCTACAGTTGGTCCAACAAATGGCTGTGAAGTCATGGTGGAGTGACAAAGACATTGCGTACCAACAACGAGAGAATAATAGGGAAAACAAAAGGCAATGGCAGCTGAGAGAATACCTTGATGGAAGGCTGATGACCACAATGACTTGCCCGTAATCTCTGGCAGGTGGAAACATTCGGCTTCACCGAGACTTTTTCTTCAAAGTTTGGGCAACCATGTGTCTGTGACTGTTTAAATTGTCAACCTCTCTTGCTATCTGGATGATATCATCATTTTCTCACCCACTTTTGATAGCCACCTTCCTCGTCTCTGAACCATACTTGACGCCTTTCGGCGAGATGGCCACATTTTTATTTTTTGTTTGGCCTTTATTCTTTGTTATCTCTTGATACCATGCTTCTGTTTAGCCAACGCCAATCATCACGAAACTCTACAGCATGTCTAGCTGTGGCAATAATAGAGGCACACTTAGTAGGATCTGGCATGTATGGAAATATTTTGTCGATTTTGTGCGGTGGGTAGGAGCGTGGTAGCAGGCATCAACAACCACTGGGTCATCGCAATTTGTCATTGCATTTGACTACTGTAAATAGAGGGGCTGATCTCTTCCAAGAAGCTTCACGAGAAGTGATAATAAGTTTGAAATGAAGCATCAAACTTAGAAACACAGTTCGCAAAAGATAAACAAAGTTTTTATAAAGGCACAGAAGCTGAGAACAGTGGCCAGCGAAAGGTTGTCAGCAATAGAGGAACCAAATACCTGAGTGAGTGCGAAACTATACTAAGAAACTGCACAGAGCGCCCTGGAACGGGGAAAGTGCATGTCAGCAGGTGCTTTTATAACTTCTGCGTCTTCAAGGGGTAACCATGTACTATGTGGATCAGTTGCTGACAAATGGTGCACCTGCCCTGAAAAACGCACACTCACAAAACGCACAAGCAAGCCCTTCAATGTGTGATTGTAATCTGGTTGTAGAAGGCAATTAGATGTTGTGTTAAGGCCACAACACTCTGCCCCAATTTGTGCAGGCGTTGATTAGACAGCACTACGAGCAGGCAGCGCAATAGCAAGTCAAGGCGCACTCTCTTTATAAGTGGCATTTGCTCAGATTAGCAAAATAGGACGAGCAATAGGAAGGCACTGGAAAGTATGACCTACTACAGCATTCCAAGGATCTGCTACATGTGTAATATTGTTTTTTACTGTCATAACTTACTTAGTTGAAATAACTGCTAGTAAATTTGCCTTGTGTTTACATTCAGATAAGAAAAAAGTTATGTGGTATTACCATTGAATAAACTGGGAGGTCTTTCTGTATTTTGAGTTTCACCTTACGTGTTCAGCATTATTTCCGTTTAGAGTGTTTAGATTTTTGATAGTGACTGGTTATATTAAGCAAGGTACTGTGGATGATGCTTTTATTGTATAATTAAATTCAGTCAAACACTTCTTGTGTCATATTGATTGCAGTGTCCTGCCAGCACAGTACATTGCTCCCAAAAGCTGTCTCAAATACAATAGTCACAAAGCGAAGTTAAAAGAACTTGCAAATCAAAAATAATTCTGAAGGTTTGTAAAGCCAGAAGACATTGAACCAGGTGCTACATGCTGCACTACCACTTGACTATCACATCTGTACTTTATTTGTAGGTTATTGTTTGTCGTCCCTTGTTACTTTGTATCGTATCTTCTAGTGCAGTTTTTTTAGTGATTATTCCAGAGTATATGCCCAGTCCCTGCATTAACAACGATATTCGTGTGCTGGCTAATAATGCGACTTGTGTTGTGTCGTAGCAGACGACGTGGGTCAACTCCATTGCATAAGCTGCTGCTCGTGCACGATTGCAGCTCTAGTCAAATCGCGATGCCAGGCGCTCCAAGTTTTCCCCCAAGTACGAAACGTCCTAATATTCTATAGAACCCCAAGCATTCAGAAAATTGCACAATAGGCACCTTAGTGTCGTACATACGAGAGGGGGCACTTTCGGTGTAACAACAATGCACTGCAATTGGCAGAATGTCCAGCAGAATAAGTCTCGCTTGTCATCAGAGGCAGAATATTTATTTATTATTTATTTTTATTTATTGGTACCTCAAGGGTCCCGAGGGACATTACAATAGGGGTGGACATCATAGGTAAAGAGAAAAAAATAAACAATATGACAATAAACATTATTACGACTAAAATACAAAGTGTAGATACAATTGGCGGCAAAAATAAGACAATACATTTCACAAATGCAAGCCCAAAGACATCAGTTCATGTATGTTCGATAGTATATCGAAAGCGTGCTGCCTCACGGACAAGTGCAACATCTTTTGGAAGGCCATTTCAGTCTCGGGCAGTTCTGACGAAGAACGACTGGTGGAATGTAGTGGTGCGGGTACGGGGTGGAATTACTGCGTTCAGGTGGCTTGTTTGGGATGTATGATGAGTCAGTTGAATCAACCGACTGTCACGAGGCATGGTGTGAAAGAATCTGTGATAGAGTCAAAGGCTTGAGGTGTGGCGATGAGAGGCAAGGGGCACCAGCTCCAGCTTAGACGTTAGAGACGAAACGCTTGCGTGATATGAATACTCAGAAAGGATAAATCTGGCGGAACTGTTCTGGACTGATTGGAGAGCTTTAGTGAGATTAGATTGGTGGGGGTCAAAAATATAGCAGAGGCATATTCAAGTTTAGGTCGCACGAGCGTTATGTATGCAAGTAATCTTACATGTGACGGCGCCATGAAAAGGTTTCCGCAAAGGTAACCAAGCATTTTGTTTGCTGAATTGATAATGTGGGTTATATGATCCGTCCAAGATAAGTCTTGAGACAGGTGAAGCCCTGGGTACTTGAAGGAATGTACATTAGCTATAATGTTGTTAATAATCATATACACGGAGGGTGCAAGGTTGGGTCGACGATGGAATGAAATGTTCACGGTCTTACTGGTGTTCAGTGACATGAGCCATGGGGTACACCAGTCTTGAATACGAAGGAGGTCTTCCTGAAGAGTACAAACGTTGGAGGAGTTATTGATAGGACGGTACACGACGCGATCATCTGCAAAAACACTTATTTCAGAGGTTACAGTAGATGGCAGGTCGTTTATGTAGATTAGGAGGAGGAGCGGCCCTAAAACAGTGCTTTGGGGCACTTCAGACAGAACGGGTGAAGTGTATGATGTGTAGTTGTTAGCGTACACGAAGTGTTTCCGGTTGGTTAATAAATACTCAATCTAATTGCGAACATGCGGATGAATGTTTAGGCACGACAATGTCAACAAAAGACGAGAATGAGGAACCTTATCGAAGGCCTTTTCAAAATCTAAAAATAGAGCATCGATTGGAAGGTTACTGTTTAAGTTTAAATGAATATCATGAATGAATAGAGCAAGCTGAGATTCGCATGAGTGACCCTTCCTGAAACCATAATGATTTAGATGAAAGAAGTTCAGCGAGCTTAGGAAATAAGTAATTTGAGAGTAGATGACGTGTTCCGTGATCTTGGAGCATATGCTGGTGAAGGAAATGGAACGGTAGTTTCCAGGGGAAGACCGGTCACCTTTTATGAAAACTGGAATGACCTTCCCTGTCCTCCAGTCATCTGGCACTGTACCTGTGTCAAGTGAGTGCTGAAAAATAATTCAAAAAATCGCACTGTATGCATATTTTGTACTTTTTAGTACTTTCGCGCTGATTCTGTCTATACCGTAGGATGAAGAGCACTTCGGAGAGTCAATGACCTTGACAATGCCCTCTGCCCGAAATTCAATACCCTCCATTGAAGGAAAATTGAAATATAAAAAGTGTAGTAATGCATCTATACTTTCTTTTGTGAATGCTGAACAAAACGCTAGATTCAGTGCATCGGGAACTTCAGAATCAGCAATGATTGCCCCCGTGTTATCACATAGTGAAAAAACACTTTTATTATCAGGCTTAATCGCTTTCCCAAAACGCCGCAGGTTAGACTGCAGCATATTTGGTATGGTAGTTGAATAGCAGTCACGCTTGGCGCGTGCTTCAATGAGTTGTACTCTTTAACGACCTCATTATTCTTGTGACAGGCAGAGGATGAACCAATTCGTTTAGCAACTCGAAATAATCGCTTTTTCATTATTAAGGCCTTTTAAAGATTTGTTAAACCAGGAGAGCGCACTTTTTCATTTATAGTGATAGTTGAGATGTAAAGATTCATAAAACGCAGCACTTTGGCTTTGAATAGTATCCAAATGCTCTTAGTTGAATGCTGCCGACATGTAAGGGCAAGTTTTTCGTGAAAAACAAAGTTCACGGTTAATGCTGGCAATATCCGCTTCGTCGTACAGCGCGAGTACTTTTTTAGATTTCTTGCTTTTTTAGATGTTGCAAGGAAATGATGCATGATTGACGTTGTGGTCGCTAAAACCGCGGATATACGTAAGAGGGGAGGGGGCACATTATCGGGGTGTGACGTGCAAAGGAGGTCCAAGACTGTTGACGAGTGTTGGGTTACTGGGGTAGGTTTATTGACCAGCTGTGAGAGAACAAAAAGCAAACATATGTTTACAAATTCTGTAGCCATGTTATTTTGTGCAAGACATGACGCAACATTATCCCAATCTACTGAAGGAAAATTGAAATCTCCGAATAATAAGACGGGCGTGTTGGGATACATCGTTGTTAGTTCTAACAATGCTTCGTGGAAAGACGAAAAAAAGGAGCTATCGGTGCTTGGTGGACGGTAGCAACAGCTGAAAAACATGTGCGGTGAAGTGGCGTGGCAGCAAGTCCAAACCATTTCCAGAGAAGTTTTTACATTTACAGCAGAGCACTTAAGCAAACGATGTGTGGCAATCGCCACACCGCCCCCACGGTTTTCATTAAAGCGGTCCTTGCGAAAGATGTCAAAATCTGGTAGATCAGGAAGCATCTCGGAATCAAGTATGTTAGAGGTTAGCCACGTTTCCGTCAACAGAATGACGTTGCTAGAAGAAGAAGAGTTCAAGATGCATAACGGATCAAGTTTTGGCATCAGGCTGCAAATGTCAGTGTAAAGCAGCGAGAGATCATGCTTAACACTCTGATTCGGCCTTCCTAGCTTTTGCGCTCGTTGCTAGGCCTGACGTTCGACAACCAACTGCTTAGCCTGATCAAAAACGTATGTTTTACTGCCACGAATGAGTTTGTCATAACGGAGCTTATACGGAGAATATACGATTGTTTTGGAAGCTTGCAATAGTATTTTTGAACACCAAGCCTCTGTGAGCCCACGTGGCCTTTAGCTCTTGCTCCACTTTCTGAAAAATACAATATAAACTTTTTCTGTAAAACTAAAATATTAAGTGTGAAAAACAATAGTTGTTTTGCCTATGCAATAACTACATGTTCTGGGTGCTACATGCCCTATAGCAATTCACTTGCATAATGGTTCTGCCTTGATTTAAAAATTTGTATATTGTGTTTCATATGAGAGAAAACTGAACTTCAGCGTCAATCATTTACTCGGAAGAGTGGCAGCTTGGGCTAGTTGGTACGGCATGACGATAGTTATAGTGCGACAACAGAACGACGACGCAGTGTCTTTCTTGTCTCTGCGTCTGCGTTTTGTTCTCGCGCTTTAACTATCGTCATCGTTTACTCGGGCTCCGATGGCCTATTTTCTATCACTTCCTTTTTACGAAGTACTAGGGCCCAAGTGCTGCTTAGGCCCCAAACTTTTCATAAAGAGAAAACGAACTTTACGCAATTGGGAAAAATTGAAAAATTTTATTTACATTGTTTCTGGGAACACTCATATTAGTGTTGGCTTGATCGAATAGCCGGCCCTTGGATTGACGACAAAACGGTCAGCACTTCTCCAACTTCATAGTGCATTTGCACTTCTAGAAGGTGCATTTTGCATTGCCCCCTCAGATGTTCAGGTACATTGTCCATGTGCTCGGCCAGGGAAAGCAAATATTATTCTGTTCTGTTTTCTTTTTGTCTTACAGTTCTTTATCAACTTTATCCAGCAAGCTGGCTGCTTGTTTTCTTTTGTTTGCTTTCTTTGTTTGTGTTTTGCGTCGCGTCTTACATAGTGGGATGAGCGTCGAAGAGGTAGATAGAACAGGTGTTCAGGTGGGCGGTTGTATTGAAAGAGTGGGAATAGTTGGAGCAGATATAGGCCGAAAGAAAAAGTTAGTGTGATCTTCTGAATTGGGAGGAGAAGTGGGTATGGTGTAGTCGGTTGTGTCAGAGCAATAATTACTTTCACTCTGAGCACTGGCACACCGAGGGGGCAACATTGATGTGAACACCAATGCTGGATCTTCAGTGGCATCTGTGCTCTCTTCGTCCAGGTTACCGTTTGTTCTATGATAATAACAAGCAGCGACATATTTGTTGCCATGAAGAATACAGCAGTAACAAATACAATTTTTTGAATGCATGCATTAGGTACTATGCATTATTGCACTGAAAGTAAGCATCTAGCTGTTCTAGCATTTTCTATGTTGCCAGTCTGAGACGGTTGAGTTCACATAACGATTTTAATAACATCTGGGGTTTTGCATTTTCTGAGGAACGCCGTGGTGGAGGGCTCGGAAAACTTCCGACAGTCTGGTGTTCCTTAACGTGCACTGACCTTGCACAGCACACGGGCCGTTTTGCCTCCATTGAAATGCAACTGCCCAAGCCAGGATCAAACTTGCAACCTTCGGGTCAACAGCCGAACACCCTAGCCACTGACAACACCAAGTTGGACTTGCACTACTAAGAATTATTGCAACTCAAAAATAAGTGAAGGAATTACATGACATAGATACATGTGAAGATGTGCCATCTATCTACGGTATCTTTGTAGTGATAATTCTTCACAGTGTTTCAGAGAACTTGTCACAAGCAGGTATATTGCATTACAATAAAATAATCGTCAAGTGAATCACAATATACATGAATGAATTCTGTATTCTTTCTCGCTATCAATATGGTTTTTGCTCCAGCTCTTCAATAAATGTAGCTCTTATAACACTTACCGGTTACTCAAAAAAGCTACTGATCAAGGCGAATTTGCAGCATCCATATTCATTGACCTTTGAAAAGCATTAGACACTACTATTCACCCCATTCATTTTGCAAAATTTGAAGCTATTGGAATAACCGGTCCACCTCAGCTCCATATAGAGAGTTATTCACAGGATAGAAAACAAACCATTGCTATATCTGGCTCCCATTCTAAAGGAGTAACTACTAAGATGGGTGTGCCACAAAAGGTCATGTTAGGTTCCCTACTGTTCCTAATTTATAATAATAATGACTTGCCTCTCATCTAATTGTATCTTATATGCTAACGACAAGAGGATCCATATTTCTGATCGCTGCATATCTACACTATCAATATGCTAATTGAAGACTTTTTGAGAATGTGTACGTGATGTGAAAATAACAACATGCTAATCAACAATAATAAGACCAAATTTGTCGTCTTTTCCTCATATCAGCATTGTCTGTAAAGCATTTGTAGGTCTGGAACTTCATCGCCACCCTAAGTTTCATCTACACGTCTCTAACAGGAAAAAAATGACCTACAGTATATACACTCTCAACAAAGCTCGATTGCACTTCTCCTTGTCTACTCACATATCACTTTATTATGCTTTTGTTCATTCCCATCTTATCTACAACATTGAACTGTGGGGCAACATGTACAGTAGCCACCTTACAAGCGCAGAAGGTCCCATTTAAGTCTATGACTATAGCACCTCCTTTACATTCTTACTATGCACTTATTCCTTTGTTTGATTTGAAATAAATGATAATGATGACTACTAGCAGCAGTAGCAGTCATCACTAGTGGCGTTGCCGAAACACAGACCTCTTCTGCTTTCACGGGGGGGGGGGGGGGGGGGCACGGCTCAAGTTTCGCCACTGATCTTTATGCTGGCATGCTCCATCACAGTGGATGGATGGATTGATGTGGCTCTACCCTTTACATCGGGTGGCCGCTAACGCCACCTAGCTGTAATGCTTAGTGAACCAATAACTAGATTTATCTTTTTTCTTTTAAATAGAGAAGTATAGGACTGGTGATTTGCATTGAATATCTTAATTTTCACTTGGGCCTTCACTTTAGCCACCAATCAGATAACCTCCTTCTAGTTCATTCTAGCCGCTTAAAGTCTATTTTGCCCTCTCTGTCTCTAAACCCCACTGCTTTGAAAAACTCTGCGCCATCATCCTGAACTATAGGGTGAAGCCTTTACAGAACATTATCAAGTGTTCGGAAGTTTCCTCCTCCTCTCCGCATGCATTACATACCGTGTCTACCCCTTCATATTTGGCCTTATATGTCTTGGTTCACAATACGCCTCTCATGGCTTCAAACAGTAGAGAACTAGCCCGAGTATTATCATAGATCCTTTCCTCTGCAATTTCTTGCCTAAAATTTCGATATATCTCTTGTGCGGACTTTTTAATCATGCGAATTCTACACATGTCAGTCTTCGTTTCTTTCACGTTCTTCTTAACCAATAATTTTTTCTGGTTTGGCCCCCTGCTGTTTTCTAGGTATTCACTCGTCAATTTTCTGGTTCGCTTCCTTCATTTTGTATCGACATTCTTAATGTACAAGTAGTTGAAAACCTTCGTAGCCGAACGATCCTCCCACATTTCTCTCAGTCGCTTCTAGTTTGCAGGCCCGACAGCACCCCTTTCCTAATTGTTATTATGCTACTAACTGGTAATAATCTATACTTGAAGGGGACGATTCCACAAGTAAAGCTCTACCGATTTCCAAGAGAATGACAAACAAACAGTAGATGAATGGTACGTGATGTGAATTTGTTGCTAGTTAGTTGAAATTTTAGTTAGTAGAAAATTAGTTGAAGTAGTTAGATGAAAATGCTTCAAGAAGTGCACCTAATTCTAAGTACATGAGCCTCACTGATAAACTTCAAGTGATAATCAGTGCAATGATGTGTCCATTTTTTTCTTTAGTATGTGTCAGTGACACTGTCGCCACAACGATGGGAGCAGTTTGGGTGTCAGGTGTTTCCGCTCTAAGTAAGATATTTTAAAGTGTCAGCTACTTTCAACGCTTCAACATTTGCTACAAATCACAAACAAAGCTTGGAATAACTAACGTGGCTCGGTGAAGTCCTTCAAGAAGAGTTGGAGGTCGAAAATTTTCTATTTTAGTGTTGCCTTCCTTGCCCCGGCTCAGCTCTTTTTCTTCAGTTCTCTTAGTTTTCTAGAGAACGTGTCTGTTAAATTACTTCATCTATTATACACAAGCTTAACATTTTCTAGAAAGGTAAAGGTAACAAAAACACATTATGCACGATTTCTCCAAACAATTTTGATAAAATATTGGTGACACCAACTAAGAAGCAAGAAAAAAGAACTCTGAAGGCAAGATGACATGTCGCATTCCATGCTCTTTACTGATTCTTTTATCAATGCTTCTGAATTTGCCACTCAGACATATCATAATACTATACACGAAATCGGCCAACAGAATTGCAATTTTAATGCTTGCATTGACAAAGTGGGCAATGTGGTCAAAGAATTGTTCACAGTCGAAAAATGTTTCAATGTTTAACCTTTTAATGCCACAAAAATTGCACGAGCTGTGTAACACTGATGTACGTATAATATTAAATTGTTACTGCGTAACAATTTAATATTATACGTACATCACTTATGATTGATGTTAAGACAATTTGGTTGACGTTAAGACTGCAACAGCTATGTTAGACGACGCATTAAACGTGGTTGCAAGACTTTCCGTTCGAAGTGTAAAAACTGGCTTTCATGCGAGGCCCCTTTACTCGAGGCTACATAGCGGCTCGAGAGGCGCGGGCTCGTTTGCTCGCCACAACACTTTTATGGGGTCATAATGTAAGCGCCGGCGTACATTACTTTATGAAAAGAAGCCATAGACGCACAAAATTGGTCATTACGTTCCGTTTCTAACCACTACAGAGTGTAATCCGATGGATGTCACTTGCTAATTTGAAACCGGTAAACGTAGCTTTCCATATTTGCCGTACGTCCCGCTTCAAGGTTCCCGCCGTGTGGGTCTAAAACGTAGCGTTTTAAACTTTATCTCACGTGAAAAACTCAGCTTCGTGCGCAGTTCACACTACCAAAAAGCGTGCAAAAAATGATTTGACATTGAAGCACATTTACATACCATCTGTCTAAGAAAGGCCTAGCGTGCTGACGACTTGTCTCCAGGCATCCGCGTGTGCATCCGCATTCTGGTACATTACCGAGTCCTGATTCGTCAGAACCGGCTCATGCCATACAAGTGAGTTTAATAATTTACTCGAAAATCGAGCCGCTTCTAAATTCATGGTTTTGTAGAAACTGTCGGCACCGATGGAGCTACCTCCTCACCATGAAAATTTAGCAATATGGCAGCTCCACTAGCTGGTTCACCGGCTTCGTCGCACGTCAACTAGACGTTTCCCTCTTCGCGCTGTGATCGGCTGCTGCCATGCGGCGGTGCGATGCTGCGACAAAAATATGTGGTCGGTTTAATGCTCACCGCACCGGCTATGCGGCGGTGCGACGCGATGATACGTCATGAAACGTCACGAAACATCACCACTCCGGCAGTCGCATCGTCGCACCGCACGCCGAATCGCAGAGAAAATCGCACGTCTGTCTCGCGCTTAATACCCAGTTTGGTATATGTGAAGCTAGCGAAACGGCTGTGAGCGCATCAGGAGCCTAGCACGTAGTCATGTTATTACATGACACGAATTTGATGTTTATCATGTTTGCACTAGTATCATACATTCGTCATTTATTTATGTCTTGCAGTACCAAATTTGGTGTATGTGACGCTAGCAAAACGACCGCAAGTGCATCATGAGCGTTGCATGTAGTCATGTTATTACATGGCACGCGTGTCTTGATTTTTATGTTAGGGTCTGTCGCTTGTGTTCGCCACGCAATCATGTCATACCTCACCAGTTTCGCAACATTCCATGTGAACGGAACCACCACAAGAGATGCAGGACCATGAAATGTAAATCATAATATTCATGACATGCAAGTCTTGATTTTCATGTTACGACTAGTGAAATGTGTTCTTTATACAGTCATGTTATCCTATACCAAGTTGGTATCGATACCATTATCGAAGCGGCCAGGAGCGCTAAAAGTCGTAAGCAACTAGATAGATAGATAGATAGATAGATAGATAGATAGATAGATAGATAGATAGATAGATAGATAGATAGATAGATAGATAGATAGATAGATAGATAGATAGATAGATAGATAGATGGATGGATGGATGGATGGATGGATGGATGGATGGATGGATGGATGGATGGATGGATGGATGGATGGATGGATGGATGGATGGATGGATGGATGGATGGATGGATGGATGGATGGATGGATGGATGGATGGATGGATGGATGGATGGATGGATGGATGGATGGATGGATGGATGGATGGATGGATGGATGGATGGATGGATAGATAGATAGATAGATAGATAGATAGATAGATAGATAGATAGATAGATAGATAGATAGATAGATAGATAGATAGATAGATAGATAGATAGATAGATAGATAGATAGATAGATATATAGATAGATAGATAGATAGATAGATAGATCAACTGACCCTGCGGGGTCGAAGTATCTAGTGCCTTATCTCAGGCTGCTTGCAAAACCAAACCTAGTCGCGGAACCGGTATTTCTGTTGTTCGCTCACCTGAAGTATCTTTAGCACGGTGCTTCAGATGCTGACATGCCGTTGTTGAAGCACGCCAAAAAAGGCATGTTTTGTCTACAATTTCGGCTGCTGTGCTGTGGTTAGTGTGATGTCACAGCTGTCAGTGCCCTTTTTTTAATGCAGGAAGGCACCATTACGCTTTCTATTCCTGTTGACGTTCTTGCACTTAAGGTCAATCTTAGCCGGACAGTGAGGTGCAGGTTTTAGGCGTTATTAAAAGCCACGTTTTATGAAACACCAACCTGCAAAGGGGTGTGAATTTAGCATTTCAGTGACATAAGCAGCGGTAAATGCGGACTGATTTGTTTGCCTGCATACACCCTTTGATGAAAGCAGAAATACACCAGTGATTTGAGTGCTTATTAGTAGTTTGCACAAATCCTCTTACTGCTTGTTCTAATTATCACAACTGTCAATCATGCACTCATTAAGTTCACTCCAGATCAACGCACGCGCTTTCAATGCACATTTGTGACATTATTGTGAGAATGTAGACGAGGGCTCGATGCAAGTTTATGTGGTGACGAAACATGATGATGAATTTGAAGTCAGTCACCAAGGTGGAGAACAGAATGATGTTTCGGGATCAGTACTGGTTCTCCGGGACCTGTAGGATCCCAAGGTGGGTTCTCATTTCCACTTGGTCAGTGACTCCCACTTCATTATTAGGATAAATTATTCACTGGAACGCCGCACCACTAGCTACCGTGAACAGATCTTAGAGGCTCGTAACACCTTAAGTTTTAACAGGGGATCGGCGTTCTACATCCTGAACAAACTCTCCATTTGAGTTTGCAGTCACTCGGCCCTTTTTTGCACAGGCTGTAGTTTATGCTAAGAGTTCAATGCCTCTGGAAACTTCAACAAAGGGGATCAAACCAATAAGTTTACTGGCAAGGTAATTAAACAGTTAAACATCTCTAATAAATATTCTGCAAGTCACTTGCTTTTGTATAGGCGAAACCGAAGGACTGTCTCTCAGGAGCTTCCAGAAATTGATACATTGTTGAAAGTTGGTTGTGGCCCCGCTGCGGTGGCTAAGGCTAAGTTACTCGCTGCTGGTCGGCACGGAGCGAGATGGAATCTCGGCTGTGACGACTGCATTTTCGATGGAGGCGGAAATGCTGCATGCCCGTGTGCTCAGATTTGCGCACACGTCAAAGTACCCCGGCTGGTCGAAATCGTTGGATCCCTCCACTACAGCATCTCTATTAATCATATGGTGGTGTCACGAGGCCTTTTAATGGGCAAGGTCTCGTGTAGGTTCGTGTAAACAAAAAACCGGTGGCATAACTATTATCGCAAAATGAGCTGACGAGACCATTTGCTTCCATTCAAATCCTCAACACTCAATATATTTAAAACCCCTAAAATACAAATAGCAGACAAAGAACACAGAATACATATCTAAAAGAGGTTAGCAAGAAGAACAAACGGCTAAATACTTGAACACTGCGTGAGCATAAATGTTCAGTGGAAAATATGGCTAGTCACAACATAGCGGGACGCGGTGCTTGCAGCGGAGGCTCTGCTACCAAGTCATGAACGCACTCACGCTAATGGTGACAGCGGTGATGCGGGGCTTGCAACTGATGCGACCGAGTAACGGTGAAGACGCGCTCGTGCAGTAGGGGAAAGACTGGTGATTAGCTTGAAACGCTCACGAGGTTGACTTGCACGGAAGGAAGCGTTGGGCTGGTCAAAGTCAGTGACCTTTCGGCGTTCGGCAGCCGCAGCTCGCACACGAAGCCGGAGACGTTTCTTGGCCTACGCCAGAAGACCAGAACCAGCTTGGCCTACGTCAGGTGACGAGAAGAAGATCAGTGTCAAGGTGGGAGACCACTGGGACCTTGATGCAGGAGCTCTGCTGGCCGCCTCTCGCGCGCCCTGGCCACCTTCTCTCGATCCCGACTCAGCCACGTCTGCCTGTAGCTTCGCTGTTCTTCTCTAGTGGCTCTCCTAAATCTTCGTGGAGGGACCTCATTGGACCAAAATGTTCACGCCCACACGTGCCGCAACCGAGCGTAATCTTCATCTTCTTCTCGCTGATGAAATGGCGCACTTTTTAAATGCGCACAAACTCATCACAGGTGGTTTTTGGGCGTTAAACCCTATAAATGAAGTAGTCAAAGTTTGCTGTCGGGATCTGAGCTAGTCAGTGCAACTCTTCATTCTGCCTGTAGCTCATCTAAGGGGTTTTGTAATTCTCAACTATTTCACAATCCAAGAGTACATGCTGTAACGTCACTGTGACTGCTCCAGAATAATACAAGATACATTTGACCCTGAGTGGTATAATTGCGAAAGCATGTGGCCAAGTTGTGCCAGTTTCGCATAATTTTTAGTTGTAGTGTTTCAGACGAGAAGAAAAATGCGCTTTTTACTGTTTCTTGTGTGAGGACACTGCTGTGCACCGTAAGTGTTGGTTTCAAGGCGTCGCCACTGTGAATCACCTGAGGCCTATATTAGTTAGGAGGTGCCGCCATATTGGGCTGTCAACTTTTGCCTTTTCATTCTTTAACAACAAAGCTAGTACTGCTGCGGTAGACGCATACGCAAAAAAAGGGTTGTGTCCGATCATGCGATGTTTCAACACTTCGTTAATTCACGTCGCAGTATAAAATACAAGAAAACAACGACTTAACAGCCCAAGAAGACACTGCCCAGATGTCGTATGTAAAATAGTCACTGAATGAGAAGATTTTAGCCTTTTTTACCGATGCATCTCTTCCATGGCTACAGTCATTGAGACGGCTCATGAACTGACATAATTCCCAAAGCATGAATTTCAGTCACCAGAAACCATGTGGCCAGTTATTTTTTTACGTTATGAGGCATTATGTTTTATTACCTTGCACATCTTGCTGTTGGCTTGACTAAGTGTCATGACGTATTCATCTTTAAGGCGTAGTTCTCTGCCCCGCTGTAGTCGTGACGTTCGTCAGTGATGTTTGTACAAATAACGTGACCGTACGGCGATAAACTGTCCTTCTCTTTAACGCATTCATTCGCGCAATGTGCCACTGACTCAGATGCACCACTTGTACTGGCATGAGGTTGTGAAATGTGTTGCAAAGAGTGGCCGGGAAAGAAATAAACACATTGCGCACTGGAACTCAAACTTACGGCGATCACGTGTTGCAACAACGTGCGATCAAAGAAAACACAGGTGGGAACACACCTATACAGGTACAAGATTTCCCACAGTAAAAGAAAGAAGGCGAGGAGTTCAACACAACGGCGATCATTTTGGCGAAAACGCGAGGGATCAAAAGACCCTGGCGACAGCAGATATATTGAAGAGACAGAGTGTTCATTCTTTAAAAAGAAGAAAAAAATCTCCGCACAGTAGGACTAATACTCAAACTTGCGGCGATCGCACCTTGCAACAACGAGAGATCACAGGAAACACTGGCGACCGCACACATATTCATGGGTGAGCCCCTCGGTAAACGAGTTTTTCGGCAACGCCAGAGCAGTTGGCGAGCACAGGCGGCGACAAAAATTCCACGGGCGGCGGGTGCGTTCACTGTTTACTGAATAAAACAGCTGAAATTTTCCCATCTCTCCTAAAGGAGCAGCTACAGAGGCTAGAATAGCGAAGTGTAATGAACTCGCCGGCTAGCGCTAACGCCTTGCGAGGAAACCACCAGGTAGCGCTGGTAGATGTTTGCACGTGAAGGAAACGAAGACTGACAAGTGAAGAATGGGCATGATAAAGAAGTCCGCGCTAGAGATCTATCGAACGTTTAAGCAGGAAATTGCCAAGGAAAGGATCTATGATAATACTCGGGGTAGTTTTCTACTGTTTGAGGCCAGAACGGGAGTACTGCGAACCAAGACATATCTGGCCAAATACGAAGGGGTAGACACGGTATGCAGTGCGTGTGGAGAGGAAAAAGAAACTGCCGAACACTTGATAATGTTCTGTAAAGGGCTTCACCCTATAGTTAAGGATGATGGCGCAGAGTTTTTCAAAGCACTGGGAATTAGGGACCAGGAGGGCAAAATAAACTTTAAGCGGGTAGACTTAACTAGAAGGAGGTTATCTGATTGGTGGCTAAAGCCAAGGCACGAGTGAAAATTAAACTCTTCACTGCAAAGTACAAATCCTCAAACTCTTTTTTTTTAAGGAAAAAAAAATATAGTTTTTGGTTCATTAGGTATTACGGCTTGGTGGCGCTAGCCACCGCCCGATCTAAAGGGTACAGCCATATCCATCCATCCATCCATCCATACGTCACCCAGTGCAGTGATATGCCCTGCGCAGAGGCGGGAATAAACCACGCGCGCGCGGGCAATGTGAAACATTCAAAATACCTTTTGTTGCTCGTGCATGACCTCAAATGGCGACTGTAGTATCGTGCGGTAGACGCGCCGCACGGTGAATACATTTTTGCGGCGAGAATTTTCAATCCACATGCATCAGGCATCAAGGTGGGCATCCAGCCTTCTTCATCGTGCTGTCGACTCAGCACCCGTGCAAGCTGTCCCACCGCTACTGCATTTCGCATATTTATTCTACGTTTGTACACTTTCCGTGCCAATCTGGCCACGAGGCCTACCTACGTGCGCATTTCCCCTGATCTGCCATCTCGACGCTCTATTCGGCTAGCATGAACATGGCTAACCCTCCACCTCCATTTCTTCAGTGCTCCGGTGTACCGCTTATTCCATGAAGGCAGTGGCGTCCTGTGTCCGAAGCACAAGAAGGTTCTGCTCCCCAAATCCTTGGGCGTCGAGGGACTCAGCACTTACCTGCGTGCCACCGAAGATAAGCAGCAGTCGGGATCCGACTTGCGAACTCAGTAGATGACGTGTACGAACTTGTATGACGCAGCCTTTGCGCTGCTGAATGAAATCTTTGACCCTCAACCGGACGCGGCATGTCTGCGCGATTACTTCAAAGCCCTGCATCAGGGCCCAGACCAGTCGGCGGTAGAAGTTATACAGGAAGTACGCCGACTGGCCATGCTTTGTGAATTCGGGGCGGCGGGCATTGCCCTCGCTTTCGACCAGAACGTCTCTGGCATCACGTCACCGCACCTACAAAGAACTTTTTTTCAAAATGGGCAAGGTCGTCACACTACAGAAGGCGCTCGACGTAGCGAAAGAGGAGCGCGTCGACTGCGCGTTGCTACAGTTATATGGAGCGCAAGTCGATGCAGTGTCGGCGCGTCCGCCGCACGATACTACAGCGACCAAGAAAATATGTTAATTAGCTTTTGGAATAACAGGATGCCTACATGGGTGCGCGACTGAACTGACATATTGACAGGGTGCCGAAAGGGAGCGCGCGAAGGCACTGAAACATTTCATCGATGTAAGTGGCAGAAGAATGGAACGATGAACACGGTTGTGAGCCATTTCTTGCAACGCCTTCTACGGCAAAGCACAAATAATAAATAAAGCACCATCATTCGTAACGTCAAACTCAGAGACAAGAATTACGAGCGGTATTTCAATGAAAATCTTGTATTTTTTGTACACACGTCATATTACACATTTCCGAGTAGTGACTATCTGTTTACAACAATGCATTCTTAGTAATTCGTCATGGGTCTTTTTTTCTCTCACAAGAAAAAAAAGTTTTATAGTTCACAAGCGCCCCACAGAACATTGCGCTGCAAGCATGGTGCCGCGCCTGAGCTTCATGTACTCCTCTTTTCTCGCACTTTTGTAGAGTGCCTTTGTGTAAAAACGCAAATGGTGAACAGCAACAACTTGGTCACTTGATTGGTGAGGTTCAGACCATGTTTTGCACAGTCCAGTATGGCATATTTTCTTTTTAGGCCGGACACAAGCTCTTTCAAGCTGCCACTGTGAAGCTCGTTGTAGCTAAACCCCTTCGAAGAAGTTATTTCAAGGGCGTCTACAAATGCGAAGAGCATCTCCGAAAGGCCTGCCCATAGGCGTAGGCACGAGGGGGGCAAAAGGGGCGGGCGCTCCCCCTGTAGTCACCTGGGAAGGGTGCGCTTATTTTACTCTATACCATGGCCAGACTCGACTCCTTTTCCGGCACTCCCCTTACGGCCTTCGCATTGGGGCGTTTCGCTGCCTGCCGCCGCAAGTTCGGGGTGGCGCTGCTAGACCACTGAACTCCGCAGGTAAGTGCACGCAGGTTCTGTTCGGGCTGTCACGGTGGATGGACGTGTTGTTCGAGCGCTCCAGATCGACTGCGCAGATAAGTGTTTTTGCATGTTTTGAGCTTGTCTTTATAATTATAAGGCAGCGGTTGAAATCTTCGTAGCACTTAATTTATGGTACGGCTTTTTCGGGGGCCAGTCACCAGGTATTTATTAGTTAGTGCGGGTGTGTGTGTTTGAAATTTTTTTGTTTTTTTTCCACCCCGTGGGGGAGGTGCGCGTACATTGAACACGCAAATTTTTGAGGTAGAGTTTAGACTTTCTTTTTTTTCGTAGTGCAGGGCTCGAGTTTAGTAATTATCGAGTATAGGAAAAATTGGTGTCAAAAAGACATGGCTAAAAAGACTGTAAAGTGCTCAGGATGTGGAGTGGGTTTGAAAGTGGACCCAAGCGTAGAAGCGGATGGAGAAGAGGCTGACGCGAAGTGTAGGCAATGTGAGGTCGAGGAAAAAATGGAGAAAATGATGGCTGCCCAAAGTGAACTGCTGGTGAGAATCGATGAGCTCGAGACTGCGTTGGCGACAGAGCAAGAGAAAACGAGGGCAATGGGAGAAAGACTGAAATCCAACGAGGAAGCACTAGCGAAGCTGAACAAAGAAGCGGCCTACGGAGAGAACAGTAGAGAACCGGCAACCACAACGGTGGAGAAGGAAAAGCAAGCAAGTTTGGAAAGAAACAGGTTTACCCGGTTCAACTGTCGCAAGGCCCAGCTTCAGCGAGGTAGTGGTGGGGCTGGGAGGGGAGAAAGCAACCGGCGTCACAGGTGCAAGTAGCCCCCAGGTGCAGGACGCTCCAGCTGAAAAGTCACAGCATGTGATAATCGCCGGGGACTCGAATTTAAATCGATGCACAGAAGCCATCAACGAGAGGGTAAGAGGTGACAAGAGGATTGCAGTAGGGGCATTCCCAGGACGCAAGCTGGAAGCAGTCATGAGGCAAGCGAGTGCAAAACTCAAAACTACAGCTGATAGACGAAACCTCGTGATAATTTCAGGTGGTTGAAATGATGTCCTAAATGAAGATACAGCAGAACTAGCAGCCACACTGGCGAAAGGCGTCAATGACATGCGCGCCACTTCTCCTAAGGTACAGGTAGTGATATGCACGATACCGGAGGTACCGGTGCGTGATAGCAACCTGCAAAGAGCGGTTGTCAACGCAAACCAAGAAATATGGCGGATGAGTCGAAAGAAAGGCTTTGAGGTGGTGGAAATAAACAGAGAGGTGCATATGTGGGGTGGTTTTCAACGAGACAGAATTCACTTCGATGGGCGGCTAGGTCATGAGGTGGGTTGGCTACTTGCAGGACGCACAGTAGCTTTTTTGGGGGGCAAGCGAGCCCTTCGGGGTGCAGGATAGCTAGTAACGAGGAAAACAACCAGGGAGACTCTTCGACAGGTGTTATGGACAGATACGATTCCAAAGTGGCACCAATGTCTAAGATAGGTAGGGTCCGGGGCATAAATAGACGTAGCCACGAGCGCCGAGCCCGTTCAGGCATAGGGTATATTAACATGCAGGGTAGTAGGAACAGGCTGAAGTGGGAAGAGATAGAAGAACAGCTAAGGGAAGAGAGGCCGATGTTATACGGTTTTGTAGAAACACATCTCAGGGACATGGAACAACCTCCGAACAATCCGGACTACGCATGGGAATATTGTAATAGAACAGAAGGCAGCAGAAAGGAGGGTGGTATTGGGGCATTCATTCATAAAAGTACAGACTGGCAAAGGGTCAAGAAGGAGTGCAAGGAACATTTATGGCTAAAAGGGAAAGTGGCAGGTCAAATGACACTCCTTGGTTTCGTGTACTTGTGGACGGGAGCAAAGGCCAGAGAGGAAAACCAGGCAATGGTAGAGTGTATATCAAAGGACATTCAGGAGTTAGGAAGAGAGTGCGAGATAATTATACTAGGAGACATGAATGCGCACATAGAAGATATAGATGGGTATACCGACCCGACAGGCAAAATGATCATGGATATGTGTGAAAGGCTTGATTTGATCATTTACAACAGTACCGAGAAGTGTGAAGGGCAAATAACATGGGAGGTAGGAAGGCTGCAGTCGACGATAGATTATGCACTGACGTCACATAGGATGTAAGATAAGCTCAGGGGAATGCACATAGAAGAAGGTTGCTCCAGAAGTCTGGGTAGTGATCACAAACGTATGAAGCTAAGTTTTGGAAGAGCAGTGAAAGTGGGAAGGAGACAAGATGAGCAACTACAGGAAAATTTTTATTCAGAAAGGCAAATTGAAAAAGCCACTAAACGAATTGAGAAAGTAATCACGGAGGATAATAAGAAAGTGTGGACATACACGAATCTAATTAGACTCTTTGAGCTAGAGCTTGCTAAGACGCGTAACAAGTCACCCTGGAAAAGAAGACACAAACCCAAAAGTTCGTGGGATGAAGAAGTTAAGAGAGCCTTAGGAAAACGTCAGGAAGCCTCTAGGGAACACAGACATGCTAAGCAGCGGGGTGAACCAACAGATGATGTTGAAATAAAATGGGAAACCTTTCTAAGCTGTAGAAGGGCTGCATCCCTTCTGATCAATGAAAAGATTAGAAGAAAGGGAGCTCAGCGGCTGGCAGAAGTACATAAAAAAGATAGAAAGGCAGCTGCGAAATTTTGAAACCATCTAAACTCCCTAAGAAATGAGACGAGCCTAGAGCAGAGTTTTATAACTACAGCCCAAGGTGCCAGGCTAGGAGGGGACGAAGCTAATAAATATATAAGAACAAGGATGACAGAAAAATTTCAACAAAGAAGTACTTTATGCACCACAATAGACAAGGACGAATCAAGTAGTGCAATGGCTCCATTTTCACAACGAGAATGGGAAAGGGCTGAGAAAAGGGTTCCTAGTAGTACATAAACAGGCCCAGATGGCATTTTAATTAGGCTGATAAAGACATTACGTCCGAAGTCTAAGCAGGCTTTGAGAGAGGCAGTAAGCAAAATAATACTCGATGGTGAAGTTTTCGATGGATGGAAACTTAGCAGGATGAGCATGATCTATAAAGGAAAGGGCGACAAAGCTGACATAAACAACTACCGTCCTATAACAGTGACATCAGTGGTCTACAGGCTGGCGATGCAGATTATAAAGAAAAGACTGCAGGCATGGATAGAAGATGAGGGGGTGCTGGGGGAACTGCAGAATGGGTTTGGGAAACACAGGAGGTTGGACGACAATCTGTTCTCACTCACGCAGTGCATCAAAATAGCAGAAAAGGAACACAGGCCCCTGTGGCTAGCATTCTTGGATATCGAGGGAGCGTACGATAGCGTGGTTCAAGAGGAATTGTGGGGAATACTGGACAGATTAGGCGTGGAACATGTAGTCACTAATCTTTCAAAGGGTATCTATAAAGGTAACAAGGTAGTTATAAAGTGGGAAAAACAGGTATCCAAGCCTGCAGAGGTAAAACGGGGGCTTAGGCAGGGGTGCCCCCTGTCACCCTTATTATTCATGATGTACCTACAAGGATTAGAGGCAAAATTAGAAGGAAGTTGGCTGGGCTTCAACCTCTCTTTAGTCAAACAAGGAAAACTTATTGATCAGGTACTACCAGCTATAACGTACGCCGATGATATAGTGCTAATGGCCAACAACAAGGAAGATTTGCAGAGATTGATGGACATCTGCGGTAATGAGGGAGATAGGTTAGATTTTAGATTCAGTTAGGAAAAATCAGCAGTCATGATTTTCAATGACAACGGAGGTAGTGAGCTTAGGATACAGGAGGTCACGCTAGAAATAACAGATGAATACAAATATCTGGGCGTATGGATAAGCAATGGGACCGAGTACCTGAGGGAACACGAAATATACATGACGACTAAAGGTAACAGGAATGCAGCAGTGATGAAAAATAGGGCACTGTGGAATTACAATAGGTATGATGTTGTGAGAGGAATATGGAAAGGGGTCATGTTTCCTGGGCTGACGTTCGGCAATGCGGTCTTGTGCATGAGATCAGAAGTTCAAGCAAGATTAGAAGTTAAGCAACGTGGAATAGGTAGGCTTGCTTTAGGAGCTCAAGGGAATACACCAAATCAGGGAATACAAGGTGATATGGAATGGACATCATTTGAGGGCAGGGAAGCTAGCAGCAAGACAAAATTTGAGAAGCGGTTGAGAGAAATGAAGGAGGATCGTTGGGCTAGGAAGGTTTTCAGCTACTTGTACATGAAGAATGTCGATACAAAATGGAGGAAGCCAACCAGGAAGTTGACTGGTAAATACTTAGAAAACAGCAGGTGGCCAAACCAAAAGGAACTATCGGTTAAGATGAAAATGAAGGAAACGGAGACTGACATGTGAAAAATGGGCATGATTCAGATGTCCGCACTAGAGATCTATCGAACTTGTAAGCAGGAAATTGCCAAGGAAAGGATCTATGACAATACTCGGGGTAGTTCTCCACTGTTTGAGGCAAGGACGGGAGTACTGTGAACCAAGACATATCGGGCCAAATACGAAGGGGTAGACACAGTATGCAGTGCGTGTGGAGAGGAAGAAGAAACTGCCGAACACTTGATAAGTTTCTGTAAAGGGCTTTACCCTTTAGTTCAGGATGATGGCGCAGAGTTTTTCAAAGCACTGGGGCTTAGGGACCGGGAGGGCAAAATAGACTTTAAGCAAGTAGACATAACTACAAGGAGGTTATCTGATTGGTGGCTAAAGTTAAGGCACGAGTGAAAATTAAACTATTCACTGCATAGTACGAATCCAAAAACTCAATTTTTAAGGAAAAAAAAATAAATACAGTTTTGGTTTCATTAAGTATTACGGCTTGGTGGCGCTAGCCACCGCCCGATCTAAAAGGTACAGCCATATCCATCCAACCATCCATCCATGCTCCGCCGCCTCCGAGCGCGTTCACGGGCGCAGTGTGCGCGCCACAGCGCTATGGCCATCATAACAGCGCTGAGTACGAGGAACAGAACCATCTGCGGCGCCTGAATTCTTGAAGATCAACGTTTTATTCACACAATACAGCTCGTTCGTTGCATGGGATGAGGTTAAAATGGTATTGTCGACCTCTGAGAGCACCGCTTACTCAGTCGCAACTATTCCGGCAGCTTTCCCGGATTTTCGCACACGCGTGTGTCACAAGCAACAGTAATTCATTACAGCGCACAAAATTCAGAGAGAAAAAGCAATATTTATTTTGTCGTAAGGTGGACTAGAACTTAAATAAAAAAACAATTTCTGTGCGAGGTGAGCACAAATACCTTTTTCTTTCAAACCCACGCTAGCAACACAAATTAACACCAACACAAATGCATGGTAAAAATAAAGCGAACCTCCATGACATACTCATCACAGTGTGAAATATTTTCTAGACGGCTTGTGCACATACGCGAGTGGTTTATCATTTCTATCGCTCACCATCTTGGTGTAGTTAACGAGAAGAAGTCTGATGAATTTTTCCGCAATTAAACGAGCTGTGCGCCTTGCGTGGCTGCTGTCTACACCCTCTGGGCAGAGGAGGACGGGTGATTGTTCGAGGTGTGGGGTAACCAGAAGTTGCAGCACTCCATGCACTTTTTTACGCGGAAGTTTGCTAGCAGCTATTTCAAAGAAAGAAACAATGTTGTCCAACAGTGTCAAAAACATACGGTTTGGGTAGTGGGGTGCACTTTTGTCCTGGCTGTGGAACAGAACATACAAAGGATCAGCTTTGTTCGTAGTCGTCAGCATCGTAACACAAGCATCACACTCAAACTCACTGACGAGCTTCACGATGTATCCACTCCCCGTAGGTAGACGGCGATGACTCCGCTTTCCGTTTCGCCGGCTGTCGAGGAGCCGAGGTGGCCGAGGGACCACGCGCTGCAGGTTCTTTACGCGGCCTCTTCGTAGCCGGGACCATACACGAAGGATACTGATCGAAGACCGTGGGCACGGCTCCTGGACGCAGTTTCCGGATACGATATCCAGGAACACAGTCATTTTCCGTGAAGTGTTTGCTGCACACTACAGTCGATGCGGGCTTGTCATTGATGACGAGGTTTTCACGTGAAACATTTTTCCTCCACTTCGAACACAGTTCCTCATCGCTAGGAAATTGGTGGTACGACACACCCGGTGTCTTCCCTTGCTGTGACTTACACAGCGGCACGGAACAATAAACCATGGCTACGCTAGTGCAGTTAGCGTGCCTGAGCGTGTCTGATGCATTGTTTACCCGAGGCCATCGAACGCAGTCATGAAAAGTCGCAGTCGGCGACGCGGGGAGCCGGCGGAGCTTACAGTGAGGTGGTGCTGCCCTCTACGCGTCAGAAAAAAATATTTGCGCGGCGCCGGTATTGAGAAGGCCGTAAGGAGCGTGCGTAAGGAGCGTCGAGTCCGGCCGTGTCTATACATTGACTAGGCAGCGGGGCACTTTTTAGTCATCTAAAATGGGGGCGTAAACTCTACCTCACACACTGATTTAATAGGGAGGAGGCGCCCTGCAACGAACCTTCGTCCCCTCCCCCACACGACTGGCGAGTACGCCTATGAGCCTACCCCTTTTAATGCGGACAATTTCGCCATTCACAGTGCGCTCGAAGTGCCGGAAGATGTACCTCTCGTTGAAGTACACCTCGCGCATACCCGAGTTTTTTTGAAGCAGCTTGTCAGCGCGCGAGATCGCTTTCCGCCACTGTGCAAACAGCTTTGTCCTCTGGAACGCCGAACAAAGCATGCTTCATTTTAGCTGACTTGTTGCGTGTAGTGTACCCTGGGACAAATAACTGACTTTGTTTTCGCGCCATGAGAGTGCATACAGAAGCATTGGTGTCAAAGTGGCACCGCAATAAAATAAAAAAACAAAGACGAACGCGCCCGACGAAACTGTCGGAAACGTGCAAACAACGTATAAACGACTGCGCGCACCCCCACGTGGCTCCTCCTCACAGGCTTCAGTGTGATCCGTAGGCGCCGCCTGCCACTCGTTACGCTTTCCTATTCTAGCCACAGTAGCGCAGCCATAAAGGATTTCCTCCAAAGGCACCTTACAGAATTGAAACAAACAGTGAATAGCATCGAACAATCCATTCAGCACATGCAAAATACGCATGACAAGCTTCTTTAAGTCAGCGCGAGGCATGATAAAGAGACAGAAAGCCCCCGCAACAGATTGAATGCTGTTGAGCAAAACGTTGACAAAAAAGAAATTTTTAAAGTAAACAATGAGCTGAATGACCTACAGCAGTACAGTCGTCGCCAGTATCTGGAAATTTATGGCATACCTTTGATTTAAGAAGAGGATATCCTATCACGAGTTAACAACCTTGCGAAGAAGCTTGACCTGCCACCATTTTCTGACTGTGACGTAGAGAGCAAGCATCGGTTGCCACAACGTAATGGGAAACCCCCCGTTATAGTGATAAGATTTGCTTGACTGAGCTTGAAGGCGACATGGCTTGCAAAACGCGCCAAACTGAGAGATACAGACAGGAATATCCAGCTGCTAGACAACTTAACACCTGCAAACAAGAAGTTTCTTTGGATAACAAAGACGAAAGCCACCGAAATGAACTATCGGTTCGCTAGGTTGTCGCAGGGAAAGATTTATGTCAGCAAGAATCCTGAAGCACGTTCAATTAGGATTACATCTGAGGATGATATAAACAAGATTTCTTAAATACCGTATTTACTACTTTTCTTTCATCTTGTAATGATGAACAAGTCAATATATCACAATGCTGTCTCCTTCAAAAATTTGATTATAAACTCAGACTGCATTTCTGAACGAGGTTTTTACCCTCATCATAATAATGCACAGAGCATGAGGAACAAGAGTGAAGAAATCGAAAGGGAATTGACACACCTCGGTTGTGACTTTGATATCGTGAGTTTCTCGGAAACCTCGTTTTCTCACAGTAAAACGTGATTTTCTTAGAAAATTACAATACGAAATCACTATTTAGAATAGAAAACGTGGTGGTTGTGTATCCTTATATATTAAACAGAACTTGTCTTACGAGGGGTGGCCCGACTATTGTATTGTTTGCAAAGATTTCGAAGATGTTACAGTGATACACTACAAGGTTGTAAGAGTGCTGATCTACCGGCCCTCAGATGGTAACACGGACCTATTTCTTGAGTTTCTAGAGAAGCTCCTTTTTCATGCTCATTATCACCGATGGTTTGTTGTATCATTTGGTGATTTTAATAATGATGTCTCAAAAATGGTCTTACTAAACTAAAGCTAATATTATTGATGTTGTCATATGGCTGCGAAAACGTCATTAACACACCTACCAGAATAACTAGCAGATCGAAAACTATTATTGATTTCTTTTTCGGTAGTTTATCACGTGACAATGCACCACCCGCAGTGTTCATCTAAGTCATAAGTGACCACCTGCCTTTTTTTTTGCACTATTACGAATGCCTGAACTGCAGTATTCTCCCAAATATACGCGCAGAGATATAAACGATAGAATTGTCCTTCAATTTCGCTCCCTAATGCTTGACTGCAACTGGGATGACTTGTATCGCGAACCTGATCTGTCTAAGGCATATAACCTGTTCATAGCGAGAATCGCTGGCAATTACAATACTGCTTTTTCGCATGCTGTTGTAAAGAAACACCAGAGAGCAAGAAAGAAGTGGATCACGTCGGTACTTCCTAAATGGATAAACGAGAAAAACAAACTTTTTCAGCGTTTTTTAAAAACGAAAAATCAAACTGTTCTCGCTGAGTTCAAAAAGTTCCGAAACCATTTAAACAAGGACCTAAAGAAAGTGAAAATCGATTTCTATGCCTACAAGTTTTCTAAAATGATTGAGAATTCAAAAATGGTTTGAAATTCAGTTACTAAATTGATAGGAGAAAAAAAAACAGCCCACTGTTCCTCACGATATAAGGATAAACAACTTTCACCATAGTGGCAAAGCACTAGCGGACAAATTTATTCTTTACTTCATTGATGCGGGATCATCAAGTACTATTCCGCATGTGTCTGACCTTAAACCGGGCGAATCAAAATTCAAAGTCCACGCGATAATTCCTTGTTTCTATCACCCGTTACCGAGGATGAATGAGCCACTGCTTTATGCTCACTAAATAACAGTTCACCAGGTGAAGACGGCATTGCCGTAACACCCATTAAGGCAATTGCTGATCTAATTGTCACTCCAATCGCTTATATATGTAACGGTTTTTTTTGACGAGAATTTTCTCATCTTCTGTGAAAATATTTCGCGTAACAATTATTTTTAAAGTAGGTAATAAATATGAACTTCAAAATTATCGCCCAATATCTATATTACCCTTTTTCTTAAAGGTCGCTGAACGCTTGATTTATGAGAGGGTGTATTCTTTTAAAGCAATTGGAAATATAATTTGTGCAGATCAGTATAGATTTCAGCCAAGTAGACCAACACAGACTGCCCTACTCCAGATTAAGGACAGCCTGCTTCAAAACTTTGAAAAGAAGCTTTACACTGGAGGAATATTTCTTGACATCGTAAGGCCTTTAATTCAATAAAGCATGACATAATAATTAAAAATTTGCATATGTATGGAATACGTGGGATCGCGCTTGACCTAATGAAAAGCTACCTCTGGGCAAGAAAACAATATGTGCAGCTCAATAAATTTAATAATGACATGGGTATAATTAAGTATAGGGTTCCACAAGGATCGATACTGGGTCCATTACCTTTTATATTGTACATACACATCTTTGGCATTCCTTTTACACCAAACATACTCATGTACGCCGATGATATCAATGTATTATTTTCTGGTTTACATCTCTCCGATATTGAGACAACTGCAAATTCCCGGTTGGATGAACTAAAATTATGGCTTGTAGTGAACCAGTTAGAAATAAATACGAAAAAACTAAAATTTATACACTTCGAGCAGAAAAATAAACCTGAAGATCAAACTATTTTTTTAATCTTTATTTGAAAGTATTTCTCAGGTAAACAAAATTGAATTCCTGGGCGTATGTTTTCATAGCGACCTTAGTTGTTCTGAGCATGTGGATAACCTTTGATAGAAGATATCAAGGTCTATCGGCTTTAATCGACGATTGGCGCATCTACTTCCAGGGAGCGTGAAATGGCAGTTGTACTTTTCTTTTATCCACTCGCAAATCATGTATTGTATTATAGTCTGGGTACATGTAAGAAAAAAACAGTGAAAGTATTATTCTTGTTCAAAAACGTGCACTGCATCTGCTAACTACCTCGGTCGCCCCAAATACGTCCATTTTTTGTGTTCACAACGTGTTACCATTCCCAGAGTGCTACAAGGTACAACTAGCTATGTTAGTTTATAAAAAAATTGAGAAAAACTTTCAGAGTTTTTCTTATTCATACTTAAGCAAAGATCTTGCATACAATCTACGTACTCTTGCGTTGGTGGGGCCGATGTGTCTGAGAAACTATAGCGTACAGTCCATTGATAACCAAATTGTTTTACTGTGCAACAAGATTGCTGAAGTAGTAGAATACGCCAAGGAGAAGAAAAACAGTACAAAGTTTAAGAAGCAAATTACGAATGTATTAATACAAAGCCACTTATATGGTGCGTGTGCTGAAGGTTGGTTATGTATCAAATATCTCAGTTGTAATCTTTTTTTATCATTGTTTATCATATACACACAAATTTTATGTACTTCGATATACGTTGATAGTGCTGATAACATGTTTGTATTTATCGCAAAAGAACAGCTTTGTTTGAATCTTTAATCAATATTTTCTGCGCTTGTTGTAAATATCACTGTTTTTTTTTCATAATTTGTATGTCTAATCTTGAATTTTCTATGTATTGTTTGCTCTACTTGCCCGAGAAGCCTCACGAAGAGACACTTTCTTGCTAGGAGACACTTTCTCCTTTTGCCCCCTTCGTGGGCATTTTTGTTAGGAATGCCAAAATAAAAAATAAATCAAAAATAAAATATACAAAACGAGAATATTTTGCCTTCGATGTCGTCACGGGCGTGGCGGCCGTTGCTAGGCGCAAGTCGGCACGCGTCCCTGCGAGAGTGTAGCCAATAGGGAGCCACTGCGGTTGCTATGCGTTGAGCATTCTGCAGATTACTAATACGCTGCCCGGCATTTGGTGTAGTGGATTGGGAGGTCGTGGGTTTAATAACCGTTGACAGAGCTTTTTTTTCTTAACATGTACCTGTGCACATTTTATCTACGTCATTTATGTGACGGAAGTACGACAGTCAATTTTCGTAGGACCCCAGCATAAACGACTCGTGTTTGAACTTGTGTAGTAATTGTTGGGGTTAATCGTGGGCCACATGCAGCTTCACCACGCTGCTCTAAAACTTGAGGAAGTGCGTAGCACACGCACCTACGATTCCGGTTCGTAATGTGAACGAGGCTCCGTCTACTAAACCATCGATGACGTCAATCTGAAGTAGTAAGGATTCTCCCATGGAGCAAGATTATTTCAGGAGGACAAACTCCGAGGACGCGCCAGCTGGCGAGGGCGACGACATAGCGTCACGAAGGAATGAAGTTTTCTTCGATGCTCACCACATGACGCTTTCGGCGTGTTGCCATCTTCTTCGCATGCGCTTTTATGGAGGCTACGCATAGAAATTGTAGTAGCTCCTCGGTCATTGTAAAGTATTTCAGGTTTGTGTCTGTAAAATCAATCAATTAGCGTGACAGATATTTTGGCTGTAGTTACTAATTGATACTGCCAAAGTATGATGCCGTACAGTGCTTGAAAGGAGCGGCTAAATGGTGCCGGAGCAGAAGACTGCTGAGCCTCAACATGAACGCGCCCCTCTCTCCTTGCTCTCATGCAGTTCGCGCGCATGCGTAGGATGCGTAGGCGGCCTTGGGAGTGAAAGTTCCCAGCAAGTGGCTGCGTTCCCCTTCGCAATCTTTCCTTTGGGGAGGGACAAGTGGTCCTCAGGATTGCAAAAGAAAACTGAACCCCGCAACTCTCTGTAGCTAAATGTGACACCTCAGCCGTGGTTCACAGGGGAAGAGCAATGGGGGGTAATAGACTAGAGTGAAGAGAGGAAAAGAGAAAGACAGAGCGAGAGAAGAGACCGATAAGGAGCAGAAGAGAGGACGCACAGATCGTCTACCAAAATTACGCGGCGCAACTTCTTTAATTCGCTTATGCAGTCCGCTTCCGTAAAAAAAAATGGCAGAACCCACGTACAGTGGGAATCGATGATACGCGAAGCACGAATAAGGAAGGGTGATAGGTCACATTAAAATCAGCACAACGTTACGAGGCGGAAACAAATTGTGCCGTACATGACTTCCATGTCATGATTATCATATTTGGATGTGTCATTTACCTTCGTCATCTACACACGTTAACTCCTAAGTTTTGTATATGTTGAGCTACCGAAAGCGCCGCGAGCGGCTAATGAGCATAGATTGTAGTCATGTTTTACTTGACATGCATATCATGATCCTCATATTTGGACCTGCCATTCACTTTCGTCGTCTATTCACGTTACGTGATACCAAAATTTCTATATGGGGAGCTAGCAAAACGGCCACGAGCGCATCATGAGCGTAGTATACTGTCATGTTCTTACATGACACACGTGTCTTTATTATCTTGCTTGCACCAGTCATATACCTTCGTCATCTATTGACGCCAAGTAACACCAAATTTGGTGTATGTTGAGCAAGCTAAATGGCCGTGAAAGAATCGTGAAGGGCCTAATATACCCCGACGTAACATTGACGAACGCTCAGGCTTGGCGCAGTGACGCTGCGCTAGCAAAACGCGAGCGCACTATAGTCTGACGCCAGGCGCCACCGGTGCGGCCAGCGTCCGTCGGCGCAGCCCATCGGCAACCGGCACGAAATACAACATGCTGCATTTCGCACCGATGACGCAGCTCAACCCCAACAGCACTGCGTCTGCCTCTCTTGGTGATGGAGGGACACCTGGGGCACTCAGACGCGCAGGCGTCAAAGCAACGCAGTGCGACGAGCGCCTGCGAGTATAAATGGCAGGCAGATCGGTGCCTTGCGTGGCATCGCCGGCTTGACGCCTTGAAACGAACATCGGCGCGCACGCGCACTGGGTCCCAACGAAGTGTATTGGCGGCGGGAGTGTGACATGTACTAATGTTCTTACGTTACACGCATCTCATGATTATCATGTTTGCACCAGTCACATACATTCGTCATACATTTACGCCCCGTAATACCAAACTTGGCATGTGTGAAGCTAGCGAAACGGCCACGAGTGCATCATAAGCATGGCTTGTTGTAATGTTGTTACATGACATGGACCTGATGATTATCTTGTTTGCACCAGTCAGATACCTTCGTCATTTGTTGGCGTCCGGTAATTTGGTATACGCGAAGCTAGCAAAATGGCCGCGAGTGAATTATGAGCGTGGCATGTAGTCATGTTGTTACATGACACGCATCTCATGATTATCATGTTTGCACCAGTCAGATACCTTCATCATTTATTCACGTCCCGTAATGCCAAATTTGGTATATGTGATGCTAGCGAAACGGCCATGAGCACATCATAAGCACGGCATGTTGTCGTCTCAAGTTGTTACATGACACGCATTTCATGATTTTTATGTAAGAGTCTGTCTCTCGTGTTCGCCATGAAGTCAAGCCATACCATACCAGATTTGCAACTTGTCATGTGAACGAAACCTCCGCAAGAGCAGCAATACCACGAAATATAAATCATGATATTCATGACATATGTGATGTCAAGTCTCCACATAGTGATGTCAAGACATAGTGATGTCAAGTATTAGAGCATCATATATGTGATGCTCTAAGTCACCGAATTTCGCTTAGAATAGCTTCGCATTTAAGTGTCACAGTTTTGTCGCAAAGGTGAAGCAATGACCGCAATTGCAACAAAATTAAAGCTCACGCGCGAAATTCCAGCTGATGAAAACGCCTCGCGTTCATTACGCCATAATGACGCACGAAACGTGCTCTAAGGTACAGAATAAGACGAATAAGTGTCAGTTGTTACTTCGCTGTGTCTGAAAAGCACGCTCATTTCACAAACGTACACTTTGCAGCGATTTCAGTGACCTTTGTGCACCCGGTAGCGGAAACAGAATCATTCCGGTGAAAGCCGACCACCGACCAAGAGGTACGAACCACCCTACCACGAGATAAGGGTGCGCGAGTAAGCGCCCACCCGCTGCTTTTCGGGGGGCGAAATGCGCGAGGGAGATGACAGCACGCCCGCCGTGTCGTGACGGTGTCGCTACGTGCGCTCTTTGCGCCATCTTGCTGGTAATGCTGAAACTGGACAGATGCCCGTCAGCTGCGATAAGTGGTAGATATGAATAGGTAGCCGTTTGAACGCTGAAGGATGTGATTTTAGGTGGCTCAGTGGTTCCAAAAACAACTGAACACGTGTTTATACATTGATGGAGCACGGTCTTTTTCTGGGACGTGTTGTAGAGAACCTTGAAAAACAAATTACCCTTAAGTCCACACTGCAACCATTTTCTTTCGGTTAAAAACGAGGCAGGCGTACCACATAATCTAATCATGCTTCTGAGCCTGTACAGTACATGGGAAACCCGATGTGCCTTTGAAAATGCGAAAGTAGAAGTGCTATCTTTGCGCCAACGTTTTTGCGAATCTGTGTGCCATTTTATTGAAGTGCTCAAAGGACCACTCACATCAAATTTCAAGATCAAGATAAGCCCATCATTCGATCGCTTGGTATGCATAGGTCTTCTATGCCAAATTAGAACGGCATTTGTCGCGTGGAAGTTATTTTCATTCGATGTCAAACAGCGTAGCAAAGCTAAAGAGAAAAAAACGAAAAATAGGCTGCCCTGCGACATCGACAATCGTGCTACGTGTTCGATGTCATACAATACACAAATACCATCCTGAGTGATGATGTCCTAGTAGTGATGACGTATCCGATTCGAGTGTTCTTATCGTGGCGCTGACTGGCGCCGAAGCGCAGAAACGCACTCATTCGTCACGTACGATCTTCGTCGCGCCAGTTCGAATGATTTCGCGAAGTTATGAAGATAAAAACTACCTTTAAAAGAATGGCGAAAGAACAGAGCATGCTTAAACGTGTGCTTCTCGGTCAGCATGTCGGGGAATCATTGTGAGTTGCAGGTGAGTTGCAGTCGTCTAGTTCAAAGCAAGGAAAAAGCGCAATGAGGGTGTCTTTTCATATCACGTATGTGTTACACATCAACACTATCACAAGCTATGAAATGTGGAAGAGCGTGTAGTCAGATATCATCGCTAACAAGTAACACGCAGGTACCGTTGTATTTTAGTTCATCGGTAGACTTCGCGTCCACTTAAAAGTGGTAATACCATGTTAACCGCGAGAGGCTGTATAGGTGGGGCCATCTGGAGGCGCAAAAAAGAGCCTGACATGCAGGAAACGTATTCTATGTCTCCCCCGTGGCTCATTCGCGATAGCTATATTGCATTAACCCTTCTGCGTATACCTGAATGCTTTGCACGCGAAAGCACGCCAAAATTGCTAACTGAAACTCATGAGCGAACAAGGCTGAAGCGTGCATCCTCGGGCATCCGTGCAGTGCTGCTTGGAACGGCGTCCATTTCGAAATCACTGTTCTGCAAAAGGTCAGTCGAAGCAAAAATAATTCGTGACACCGCGTATCGCGAGAGTTCCAAGCTCCAGACTATCGTATTGAACCCGAGTCGACACTTTGTACGGCGACAACAGCAATGCAGGTGACAAGGCATGACTGAATGTGTCCGCCTAGCAGACGAAATGTTTGTGCAGCAGCTGAGCCTGACGTCACTCTTTTCTGTGGAGAAGTGGTCAGTTGTGGCGTGATCTGGAGGTGACTGCGAGGTAGCACCACTGCTGGTGCTCCCAGCGCTAAAAATGACGGGATTGCCGGCCGTTTTTGAATTGTGCTAGATCCCAGTAATATAAATCAATAAAAGAAATAGTTATTCATCCCTGAGTTGCGTTTTAGGTCGCGAATCATTGCTACGGGATCTACAGCTACTCGCTGACGGAAAAATCTTGGCGTGAGTAAATTTGACGTCAGTGCTCCTTTAAGGGCCAAGAGGATGTACCAGACTGCACTGAGCGCATTGAGCCGTTGTCACGATTGCCGAAGTATTGATCCATAGTCAGCTAAAAGCTGACTGTACGTTAGTGAATTCGGTGGGTGTATTTTGTGACGCATTTCTGTTTTGGCAATTATGTAAATATGTGAAATGTGAACAGTCTTGATATATGATGGAATCGAGGAAAAAATAGGTGGCTCAACGGTTAACGCCTCACGCTTACGACTCAGAGAACCCAAGTTCGATTCCGCGGGCCAGAGTCTTGTCCCGATTTTTGTTTTTCTTTCTTGTATTTTCATATATATTTTCACGTGCTACGTGACACTACACAGGCTCATAAAAGGGTGTTCAACACTCCCCGCTTGACTACAGATGGCCCTGAATGACACTCCTACGTTTAAATTCACTTATAACACCCCAAAAGTGGATGGGAGGATGGCCACCGTGATAGATAAGTGGTTATAGCATCGAACGGTTTATTCAAAGGTCGTAAGTTCGAATCCTGCTCACGGCAGGTTGTTTTTTCCACTCAATTTTCTGTGTTCTTATACACAATACATTAGTTCTAATAACTTTCCATGTACAATATTTGGCATTATTGTGTGCTAAACCTCTATATCATTGTGTCAAAACACGAGAAAACGAGCCCTTCTTTCCAATATATATATATATATATATATATATATATATATATATATATATTGATACAAAGTATCACTACCAGAAAAAACAAGGGAAGCGTGGGCAGAGAAGGAAGACGACGTTGCCTCCACTGCGATCCCCCTGAGTGGGTACGAGCCATGGCGGTGATCATCATTAGACTGTGATCGCGGACTCAGGGCCCATTAAAAACCCCCATTAATTTACCTCGCCTTGTGTAACAATTTGGTGGAAGGTGCTGGGTAGGACGAACCCAAAGACGGGAGCTTCACTACAAGGACTTCGTCGCAGCCGCCGCCTCGCCGGACTTCCACCTTCACCGATCGTAATGGCCCAAGAGCAGCCATCCAACGCTTCGAGGCCAACTCCGATGGGTTCCGTGCCGTACTACAGAGTGCCACCAAACTTCAGCGGGACCTCAGGAGAAGACGTCGACGTGTGGCTCAAGAACTACAAGCGGGTGAGCAGAAGCAATAACTGGGACTCGAACGAACAGCTGATTCATGTCGTATTCTCGTTAACTGACACCGCCCTTATGTGGTACGAGAGCCACGAGGACATGTTAACGACTTGGGAACGTTTTGTTGAAGAAGTGCAGAAGTGCTTCGGCGATTCGGACGCAAAGAAGAAACGCGCGGAGCAGACATTGTCTCAGAGGGCACAGCTTCCAGCAGAAACATGTACGACATACATTGAATAAATATTGAAGCTGTGCAAGATCGTGAATGGGAGGATGTCTGAAAAAGACAAGGTTGGACACGTTCTCAAGGGTATAGCCGAAGACGTGTACAATTTCTTAATTGGGAAAGACTGCTTGAACTCCGTGTCCGACGTGATGAAGCACTGTCGTACCTTTGAATCCCTCAAGATGCGACGAATTTCTCCGAAATTCGGCCGCCTGTCCAACGTCCCCACTGTGGCTAGTGTTGAAACAGTGCCGCCTAACGACCTTGCTTTGACCATACGGCAGATCGTTAGAGAAGAGCTGCTTCGATGTCAGCAGAGCTATCATCGCCCCAGCAATTTTCAGGATGGGTACGTAAGCGAACCAGAACCTGTGCGAGCTCTTGCTTCTCTTCCACCATGGCAACCATCGATAAACGCAACAGACACTTATGAATATCAAGGCACACGGCAGGCTGGATTCCCCTGTCAACCACCTCCCAACTACGAACGAAGTTTTCGCCCACCTGTTTACCCAACATCGCCTCCCTACAGGGCCCCCGAAGGACGGTACCACTATTCTTCCGAGAGGAGTCGTTACTCTGAGCAACAACGTGCCCCTCGACCAAGTCCGGTATGCTACAACTGTGGTGTCCCGGGTCATATCGTACGTTTTTGTGACCACCACCCATATCAGCGACAGTCTTGGCCTTTGTATCACCAACATTTCGACTATCCGCACTCCACGTCACGGAAACCACGCGCACCTACCGGGTCACGCTACCCCTCGCCGGCCTCTGATCGAAGTTTGACGCCACCTCCAGCTCCCCGTGCTCCACGATCGCCGTCGCCACGACGACGCGCACGTACACCGCCTCCGGAAAACTAGTCGGTGCGGCCAGTGGGGGTGAAGCCGCAAGATCACAGGTGCTATCTACAGATATACCCCCGTCAGCGTTCATGTTGAAGAACAAAGTTCGTGTAGTTGTCGATGGAGTGGCTACTATGGCACTTGTGGATACAGGCGCGACAGTTTCGGTGATGAATGTAAATTTTAAGAACCTGCTAGGACCAAAAGTGATGTTTTGCCTGAACCGTGGGGTGACATTTCGTGGTGTAAGTGGTGACGTGTTGTGTCCGGTGGAATATTGTACTGTGGACGTGTCGCTGTGTGGCAAGGTGTTTTGCACCGAGTTCGCGGTTATTCCGCGGTCTACACATGACGTTATCTTGGGTATTGACTTCTTGTGTGAGTGTGGGGCAACTGTAGACTGCAGAAGTGGGCATCTTTCTATACACGGTACTTTCCCAACGGCGCTCTTAGAAAATTCTTGTCCGGAGGAATGCATCTTTTCCGTCTCCGTGGATACAGTCGTTCCTGCATTTTCTGCTGTGTGTGTTCCTGTGACATGTTCCAGTAACAACTGTGGCACGTTTGACGCCACGCTCGAACCGATTCCCTCGGCATGCCTGAAAAAGAACATTCTCATTCCCCATTGTATAGTGTCAGTCGTTGATGGACGGGCAGGTGTGTGGACAATGAACAGTTCCATGGAGCCTGCAATTCTGCCAGGCGGCATGAAACTTGCAGTATTTAGACCCGAGTCATGTACGACGC
This sequence comes from Rhipicephalus microplus, assembly GCF_043290135.1. Taxonomy (NCBI): domain Eukaryota; kingdom Metazoa; phylum Arthropoda; class Arachnida; order Ixodida; family Ixodidae; genus Rhipicephalus; species Rhipicephalus microplus. The sequence continues at coordinate 207,607,124 of NC_134704.1, forward strand.
TGGTTGCGCTTGTTGATGCTACGAGCCAAAATGAACATCTAGGCTTAGAAGGTTCAGAAGATGCCCAATTGCTACAAATGGTCAGCAAGTCACTTGACCAAAGCAAACGTCATACCCTGCTCGACGTTCTGTCTAAGCACTCGAAAGTGTTCGATTTTTCTAAGTACAGCCAAAGGCCCTTAATCCCAGCGTCCCGGATACGTCATCAGATCCACACCGAATCGGCGCATCCCATTAGGCAGAAACCTTACCGAGTGGCACCTACGGAGCGCAAGATCATCAACGAGCAAGTTCAAGAGATGCTGGAAAAGGGAATAATACAGGAATCGGCGAGTCCGTGGGCTGCTCCCGTCATTCTAGTGAGGAAGAAGGATGGTACGTGGAGATTTTGCGTTGACTACCGCCGACTGAATTCTGTTACCAAGAAAGACGTCTATCCACTGCCGCGCATCGATGACGCTCTAGACTGCCTGCATTCCGCGTCCTACTTTTCATCTGTTGACCTGAGATCAGGTTACTGGCAAATTCCGATGCACGCAGCTGAGAAAGAAAAGACGGCATTTGTTACGACCGACGGACTTTACGAGTTCAACGTTATGCCATTCGGATTATGTAATGCTCCTGCGACATTCGAAAGATTTATGGACTCTATATTGCGTGGTTTAAAATGGCATATATGTATGTGTTACCTTGATGATGTCGTAATTTTTGGCCGTACGTTTGAGGAGCACAACACTCGCCTAGACCTCGTGCTCAGCTGCATAGAAAAAGCTGGCCTTGTATTGAATTCAAAAAAGTGCCACTTTGGCGAGCGACAGACATTGGTGTTAGGACATTTCTTCGATAAAGATGGCATTAGACCTGACCCACAAAAGACCGCGGTCGTTGAATCGTTCGAGCGTCCTAAATCTTTGAAACAACTGCGTAGCTTCATCGGGCTCTGCTCGTATTTCCGCCGGTTCGTACCCAAGTTTGCGGATGTGGTTCACCCCCTGACGAGCCTTCTACGCAAGAACAGCCTGTTTCAGTGGACCTCCGAGTGTGATGCCGCTTTTCACAAGCTGAAGTGTTTGTTAACTTCGCAGCCAATACTTCGGCACTTCAATCCTTCGTCGCCCACGGAAATTCACACAGATGCAAGTGGCATCGGTATCGGTGCCGTTCTCGTTCAGCGTTCTGGCAAGAAGGAACACGTTGTGGCGTACGCAAGTCGTTCTCTAAGCAAGCCTGAACGCAACTACACAGTGACCGAACAGGAATGTCTAGCGGTAGTCTTTGCCGTGCAATGGTTTCGCTCATACATCTATGGTCGCCCGTTCACTATCGTCACAGATCACCATTCCCTGTGTTGGCTGATCAACCTTCGTGACCCATCCGGCCGCCTCGCACGATGGGCCATTCGTTTGCAAGAACATGTCTTCCCCATCTCATACAAGACTGGCCGTCTACACGCTGATGCGGATTGCCTCTCCAGAATGCCGCTACCATCGACAGATTGTGAAGGCGATAACTTTGACCACCTTATCGCTTCGCTGTCGTCTGGCTTTCCCGATGCCGTGACTTTCGCCGCTGAGCAGCGTAATGACCCAAGCTTGAAAGCTCTCTTCCCTGGAGCGAAAAATTCATTAGGCGAAGGCCGAATCTGCGTCCGAAATGGTCTTCTTTACCAGAGAAACTTGTCCACGACGGGCGCCCGCTTTCTGCTGGTTGTTCCTGCGTCCCTCCAAACGTCTGTTCTGCGTCTCACGCATGATGACCCCACCTCTGGCCATCTAGGCACCGCACGAACACTTAGTCGCACGAAAGAGCGGTTCTATTGGCCGAAAATGAGCAAAACGATTCAGAACTACGTGGCCAGCTGTATGCAGTGCCAGAGCCACAAGCGGCCCTCCTCGTATCCAGTTGGTCACCTGCAACCTGTAAAGCCTCCCGGTTCCCCTTTTGAAAAGGTCGGCATTGATCTGATGGGACCATTTCCACGCTCCTCAAAAGGTAACCGGTGGATAATTGTATGCGCCGACTACCTGACGCGGTACTGCGAGACGGCTGCCTTATGCTCCGCCACGGCAGTCCAGGTTTCGGAGTTCTTGTTGAACTCAGTCATCCTCCGACACGGACCTCCTCGCGTGATAATAAGTGACCGTGGTCGACAATTTACCGCTCATATTGTCGAATCATTACTTCGTTTGTGTGCCTCCAAGTTCCGACACTCAACTGCGTATCATCCGCAAACTAACGGTCTCACCGAGCGCACAAACCGAACGTTGATCAACATGTTGTCAATGTACGTCGCCTCTGACCACAAAAACTGGGATGAAGTATTACCGTTCGTCACGTACGCCTTCAACACGTCGAAACACGAAACGACAGGCTATAGCCCTTTCTATCTGCTCTACGCTCGCTCAGCTCGACATACGCTGGACACTATCTTTCCTTTTGTAATCCATGACGTTTAACAATTGCTGAAACCTTGTGCCGTGCGGAAGAGACCCGTCGACTTGCCTGCTTACGTACACTGGCAGCGCAAGAGTCATCCAAAACTCGCTACGACAGTCAACACAGGCATGTAACCTATGCCCCCGGTGATCTAGTGTGGGTGTGGACCCCAATACGCAGAAGTGGCTTGAGCCAAAAGCTACTGGCACACTATGCCGGTTCTTTTGTGATACTCCGTCGTGTCAGCGAGGTCAACTATGAAATTGCACGTGTCACCACTAGTGGCCGACGTTCATGCAAGACGGAGGTGACGCATGTTGCCCGCCTGAAGCCGTTTACACGAAGGATGCAAGAATGACTCGCCCAGAGGGCTTCGTCTGAGAGAGGAGGAATGATACAAAGTATCACTACCAGCAAAAACAAGGGAAGCGTGGGCAGAGAAGGAAGACGACGTTGCCTCCACTGCGATCACCCTGAGTGGGTACGAGCCATGGCGGTGATCATCATTAGACTGTGATCGCGGACTCAGGGCCCATTAAAAACCCCCAATAATTAACCTCGCCTTGTGTATTATATATATATATATATATATATATATATACATGAGATATAACAGACAGTAATGCCAAGGAATGTACAGGGGAAGTTATTAAGATCAATGGAATGTAAATAAGAAGAAAGAAAAGTGGATGAAAAAATTACCAACTGTGAGCAGGAATCGAACCTACGACCTAAGGTCGTAGGTTCGATTCATACACGATTCATACACGATTCGATACACTTCACGATGCCGTTACTGTCGCCATTGTGTAGACTCGCTGTGTGCCGGCTAATAAACGCCATAACAAATTGGTGGAGGTGCTACGATCCCCTTCGATGCCCTTGGAACTACGCTCACGTACGCTGCAATCTACCATGTCCCACGACGCCTCTCAGCAAGCGCCTCCTCCCATGCCACCCCCATGTCCCGGTGTCCCCAGGATCCGCGATCCACCCATCTTCACGGGCGCCGATGGCACTGACGTGGAGGACTGGCTCGCCATTTACGAGCGCGTGAGCGTCCCCAACAAATGGGACGAGGACGGCAAGTTGACAAACTTGGTGTTCTACCTTGCGGGCGTTGCAAGTTTGTGGTACACCAACCACGCGTCCGAGTTTGCAACCTGGTCCGGTTTCAAGACTGCTATCACCAACGTTTTTGGCCGCCCTGCCGTTCGCAAGCTGCAAGCCGAGCAGCGCTTACGCGAACGCGCTCAGCAGGCCGGTGAGTCATTCACCAGTTACATTGAAGATGTCCTGGACTTGTGCAAGAAGTCGAACGACAGCATGTCCGAATCAGACAAGATCCGGAACGTCATGAAGGGCATTGACGATGATGCCTTCACGATGCTGCTTGCCAAAAACCCAGGCACAGTAGCTGAGGTCATCACGCTGTGCCAGAGCTACGAGGAGCTCCGCCGGCAGCGTTCGATGACCCGTCGCTCCACATCACGAGATGCAGGGCTTGCAGGCTTGGAAGCGAGCTGTGATCAGGTGGCACTGCTGGCAGATCTCAAGTCCTTCATACGTGAGGAAATCGCGCGGCAGTTCTCTCTCCTGCCCTTTGCCCACCCACCGGCTGCTCAACAATCGGCCCCTACCATTCTTCCACCCATCCGCCGAGCGATTGAGCAGGAAATAGCGGAGGTCATGCCTGCGTACCACCCACAACAACTTCCGGCCCCTGCACCCTCAAGTTACGCCCAAGTGGTCGCAAGGCCGCCTCCAGTCGTTCAAGCGCCTGCACCAGTGGCTTACGGCGAAGCTGCCGCACGACCTCCGTCCTTTGCAGCGGGTATGCCGGCTGCATATGTTGGCGCAACCCCTCAGCCTCATTTTCAGCCCACCATGCAGCCTTTCCAGACACCGTTCCGGGCGAGACCCACCCCGGCAAACCGATGGCGCACACCCGACAACCGGCCCATCTGCTTTGCTTGCGGTTACACCGGTCACGTAGCCCGTTATTGCTCTCGACTACAGCCGGCTCCCACTTCTGTTGCTGGCCACCTTAGCCGTTCGTATAACGAGGAACTGCCGTCTGTGCCACTGTCTCGCCCAGGTCCGTCTGCTCGAAGGTCGCCGTCTCCACGACGTCGGTCTCTGTCCCCCATGCGGCCAAGTTCTTCTGCTCATGAGCGGGAAAACTAGTCGTCGCAGTCCCAGAGGCAAGGACTGCGACGCTATCGCATTGTGAAAGCCCTCAGAGCCGCCCATTTAATGTCATTGACGTGCTTGTGGACGGTGTTCATGCATCTGCTCTTATTGACACTGGAGCTGCGGTATCAGTTATGAGCGAAAACCTTTGCCGCTTGCTTCGAAAAGTGACGACGCCGATTTCTGGACTGTCCCTTCGTACCGCTAGCTCACATCGTATTAATCCTACAGCAGGCTGCACAGCTCGCGTTGTCGTTCAGGACGTTCTGTATGTCGCCCAATTCATCATCATTCCTGCATGCTCTCATGACGTCATCTTGGGATGGGATTTTCTCTCCCGCAACGACGCCGTCATTCATTGTGCCGCCGCCGAAATTGAACTCTCGCCCTTCTCGCATTTGACGCCAGAAGATGGTCCCTCGACACTGAACAAGATTCTTGTGAAAGACGATACTATAGTGCCTCCAAGCTCGACGATGGGCGTATCGGTCTACTGCACCGGTCTCTCCGACACAATTGCACTTGTTTCGCCATCCTACCGTGCTTCCAGGAGGAAAGGGTTGCTAGTACCTTTCGCGACCGTGCAAATCACCCAAGGCAACGCCGCTATTTTTGTGACCAACCCATCCCGGTACACTGTTACCTTGGTTCAAGGGGAATGTCTCGGCAGAGTGGAAGCAGTCGACGACGCACAAGTCCTGGACGTACCCGAAGACTCGCGTTGTCCCGATTCATGTACCATCAGTGCTGTTTCTACTTCTGACCCATCATCTCCTGATGTATTTGGCCCATTCATTGATGACAACCTTACGTCAGTGCAGCGTTCCCAGCTTCTAGACCTGTTGCAAGAATACCGTTCTTCTTTCGATGTCGGGCGAAGTTCTCTCGGTCGCGCGTCCACTGTTACGCATCGTATTGACACTGGTGCCCATCCACCATTACGGCAACGTCCATACCGCGTGTCGCCTGCTGAACGCCGGCAAATTAACGAGCAGGTTGACGATATGCTCCGACGCGACGTCATTCGGCCCTCGGACAGTCCATGGGCGTCTCCTGTTGTTCTTGTTGCGAAGAAAGATGGTTCTGTGCGGTTCTGTGTGGACTACAGACGGCTTAATAAGATCACTCGCAAGGATGTCTACCCACTGCCGCGCATCGACGACGCAATTGACAGCCTTCACGGAGCCCAATTTTTTTCTTCTCTCGATCTGCGCTCGGGGTACTGGCAAGTACCCCTGGCTGATGACGCTCGACCGAAGACTGCCTTCATCACACCCGACGGCTTGTACGAATTCAACGTCATGCCGTTTGGTCTGTGTAATGCACCTGCGACATTTGAGCGCATGATGGACACCGTACTGCGCAACTTGAAATGGCACACGTGCTTGTGTTACCTCGATGACGTTGTTGTCTTCGCTCCAGATTTCTCCACCCATCTCCAACGTCTAAAAGAAGTTTTCGCACGTGTGAGCAATGCCGGCTTGCAACTAAATCTGAAGAAGTGCCGCTTTGAAGCACGCCAACTCACCATCCTAGGGTACGTCGTGTCCAAGGATGGCATTCTTCCTGACCCAGCCAAGCTTCGGGCCGTGGCCGAATTCCCAAAACCTGCGTCCGTCAAAGAACTGCGTAGTTTCGTGGGCCTGTGCTCATACTTCCGACGCTTTATACGAAACTTCGCCACGATTATATCACCGCTGACGAAGCTCCTCGGAAGTAACGGGCCCCTCAATTCGTGGTCGTCAGAGTGCGAAAACGCGTTCTTGAAGCTCCGCCCCTTGTTGACGTCTCCTCCCATTCTCCGCCACTATGACCCTACGGCCCCAACAGAAGTGCACACGGACGCCAGTGGTGTAGGCCTCGGCGCTGTCCTGGCGCAGCGCAAACCCGGGTTCCCTGATTATGTTGTGGCATATGCAAGCCGTACGCTCACAAGAGCCGAGACAAACTACACCGTCACGGAAAAAGAGTGCCTGGCAATCGTCTGGGCTCTTACAAAGTTTCGACCTTATTTGTATGGTCGCCCATTCGATGTCGTCACTGACCATCATGCACTATGCTGGCTGTCATCATTGAAGGATCCCTCAGGCCGCCTCGCCCGTTGGGCTCTTCGCTTACAAGACTACGACATCCGCGTCCTCTACCGCAACGGACGCCAGCATGCTGACGCCGACGCCCTCTCGCGCTCCCCTCTGCCTGAAGCTAACGTGCTCTGCTCAGTATCCTCGGTTGTTGTTTCTGCCATTGATGTTGACATCATCGCTACCGAACAGCGAAAGGATAATTGGATCGCCCAACTGATCGACTTGCTCTCTGATCCGTCCGCAACGCCATCCACGCGTGCCTTGCGTCGTCGAGCTCACCATTTCGCCATTCGTGACGGCCTCCTACACCGACGCAATTACGACGCCGATGGCCGGCAGTGGCTACTCGTGATACCCCGCAGTCTGCGGTCGGAGATATGTGAATCCTTCCATTCTGATCCACAGTGCGCGCACTCTGGGGTATTCAAAACCTACCATCGCATTAGACAACGCTACTTCTGGCGCGGGATGTACCGCTACGTCCAGCAGTTCGTTCGCTCCTGTCTCGCTTGCCAACGCCGCAAACCGTCCGCACACATGTCACCAGCCGGTCTGCAACCGCTACCTTGCCCTGACCGTCCGTTTCGGCGCATAGGTATCGATTTGTACGGACCACTTCCTCTGACGTCCACTGACAACCGCTGGGCCATCGTCGCCGTAGATCATTTAACGCGATACGCCGAAACCGCCGCTCTCCCTGCGGCTACTGCGCGTGATGTTGCGTCCTTCCTACTACATCGATTTATATTGCGCCACGGTCCACCCCAGGAGCTTCTCAGCGATCGAGGCCGTGTCTTCTTGTCAGAAGTCGTCGATGCCATTCTCACTGAGTGCCATTCTGTCCATCGCAAAACTACTGCTTACCACCCGCAGACGAATGGTCTGACCGAACGCTTTAACCGTACCCTCGGCGACATGCTGTCGATGTACGTCGCCGCCAACCACACGAATTGGGATACCATACTGCCCTTCGTCACTTACGCCTACAACACCGCCCCTCAGAGCACGACTGGTTTTTCACCTTTCTTTTTGCTGTACGGAAGGCACCCGTCACACACCATCGACACGATACTCCCGTACACGCCGGATCCATCTGAGTGTACACCTATTTCCGAGACCGCCAGGCTTGCTGAAGAGTGTCGCGAGCTTGCCAAGACTTTTACGACGCATGAGCAAGAGCGGCAGAAGAGTATTCGTGATGGCTCCGCCACTTCTGAGCCCACCTTCCTTCCTGGTTCCCTTGTATGGCTCTCAATCCCGACCTCTGTAGCTGGCCTTTCTTCCAAACTACTCCCGAAATATGAAGGTCCCTACCGTGTGATCGAGCGCACATCTCCGGTCAACTATCTTATCGAGCCAATTGAACAATCTTCGGACATGCGCCGCCGCGGGCGCGACATAGTCAACGTGGAGCGTCTGAAGGCTTACTATGACCCGCTCGTAGTGACAAGCTGTTAGGTCGCCAGGCGGCTCCCTCTTCGACCCCGGGGTAATTGTACAGAAGCCGCCGAACACTGAAGTGGGTCAAACTCTTATGTGCCTTCTAGTGGGTCTGCCCAAAGAGAACGCCGCTCGCGCGGAGACCCCGTGTTTTGGCCGTTACTGTCGCCATTGTGTAGACTCGCTGTGTGCCGGCTAATAAACGCCATAACAATATATATATATATATACATATATAAAGTCACCAGAAGAAGCGAACGAGCAAACGAAAAACGATGCTTTATTGCCAACGTTACGGCCGAAACCGGCCTTCGTCAGGGCATACGTGCATATTACACTAACACGCACTTCTAAAAGACATAGCATGGGGGCCCCCCAACTGTTAATAATCACTCTTGGCAATATTGACATACATGTTAACAAAAAGATATTCAGCCATGCGCAGCATTTTGATGATAGCGGAGCAGCAGCCCGCTATACAGAATATGGTAGGGCAAGGTGACTTGAAAGCATAGATACAAATAATATGATGGACACTTGTGATATCGCAACATTTGTGAATGAACAAAAAAAGGCAATGTCATGGTAAGTTACCTTCGTTGTCGATGAAATATACATGAGCATATTATCACCATTGATGTCACAAATGTGGTAACAGAGTGTGCATGCATTCTGGTCAACTAACTAATGTGTCACCAATGACACCGCAACGTAATCACGGCAGTGGAAAAACGTGTATGTGGGCTACGGCGGTCTATTTATCTGATTTGCCGGTAAAAACGTAAGCCTCCCTGGGTTTTCGTTTATTCCAGACGCTATGGCGTTAAATTTATGAATAAGAAAAGATTCACGAACTTCCCTTTCGTAGTGCGATTTAAAACCAGATTCGAGTATTGTGGCAGTTATGTTGTCGAAAGAGTGGCCTGGGGTAGCGAGGTGTTTAGACAGGGAAAGGCTAGGCAGGCACCTGACGTGTGACCTGTGATTATTAAAGTGCAACCGGAAAGCTGTCTCTGTTTGACCAATATATTGGAGGTCACACATTGAGCATTGGAGCAAGTATATTGCATTGCTCGTGTCGCAGTCGAAATTGCCTTTTATCCAGAGAGTGAAGTTCGACGCAGAGCTCTTAACAATACGCGACGTGGTTATGTGGGGGCACACTATGCAGCGTGCCTTGTTGCATGGGTGACACCCCACTGGGGCTGGCGTTGATAGTTTGGATGACCTAAGTATGTCTCGTAGGTTTCTCGATCGGCGGTAAACTGCTCGTGGAGGCTCCGGGAAGATGTCTTTGAGACGATTGCTCTGCATTAGTATGTTGTAGTGCTTTTTGAGGATCGCGTTAGCATTTGGAATTGACGGAGAATGTGTCAGAATTAAATTGATGTGTTTCCGGTGCGCAGGTTCTTTATTTGATTTTAGAAGCGCTCTTCGGTCAATTGCATCGGCGCGCATAATCGCATTGTCGATAATCTGAGGCGGGTACTGTTGTACAGTTAGGGCATCACGAAGCTTATCTCAGTTTTCAACAAAGTATGAATTTTCAGAGCACAGCCTTTTGAAACGAAGTGCTTGGCTGTAGGGTATACTCGTCTTACAATGTTTTACATGGCTGCTTTTGAAATGAAGGTATCGGTGAGCGTCGGTGGGTTTTCTGTATATTTTAGTAGATAATTTTTCGCCGCAAAGGGATACTGTTACATCCAGGAAACAGATGGATGCCTTCGAGTACGAATGTGACAATGAAATGGATAGATGAACCTTGTTAACGTCTGCAATGAAAGTCATTAGTTCCGCTTCGCCGTGATTCCAGATAAAAAATATGTCGTCTATAAAACGTTTGTATTAGTATTGCTGTAGTCTGCGCGTTGAAAGAAAATGATTTTCCAATTGGCCCATAAATATATTCGTGTAATTTGGACCAATTTTCGTGCCCATTGAAGAGCCACTAACTTGTACGCAGTGAACACCGTCAAACTGAAAATTGTTAAACTCCAGGATGAGTTTTAATAATGTGGCTAATGTACAGCTATCAACAGATTTGTCACATGATGAGTCGTTATAAGCATCCACTACTGCACGAATGCCGTCTTTGTGAGGAATATTAGTATAAAGTGACGCAACATCTAATGTTACCAGGAAACCTCCCATTCAAAGAACGGAATGCAGTTAAATGTTTACAAGAACGCACAGATATTGTAATAAAACCCGCTGATAAAAGAGGCGCAATCGTGATAATGAACACAATGGACCACATTTGTGAAGCTCAGAGAGAGCTAGATAATGACACGTTTTACAAGCGACTCAGTGAAAACCCGACCGAAGAATTGAAGGACATCGTTACTGATACAATCAAGCATTTATTACTGGATGACAAACTTCCCGATAAAGCAAAGTACTTATTAGTCCCACTAAGCCCTGTTCCTGGAAGGTTTTACCTATTGCCTAAAATACATAAGCCCAATAACCCCGGTCGTCCTATAGTGTCAGGCATTGGCACTGTCACCGAACTACTTTCAAGCTATGTAGATGGCCTGATTAGTATACCCCTTTGTTGGACAGCGGGACATATACGTCCCACTTATTATTCCACGCTCTCGGCGCCCTAGCTCTTTGAGAGAGCTCATGCAATCACATACAAGCCACTAGCGCCATCTATTGAGTATGCTAGAACATTCTGTATGCAATTTCGTGGCGTTTCCACTAGGTGGAAGCACGCAACAAGGCAAGAAGCAGTTTATGTTTTTTCACTTGCGCGTTGCAGTTTTTCGGTGTTTTTGTGAGGTTCTTTCAAGCAAGAAAAAAATGTCTGGTGAGTAAATCTTGTCTTTCTTGCACTTCAGTAACCACTTACAAACAACTAGCAGGTATATTTTGTGATGTTTAGCAGTGCATAGATAAACGGAACCTGTTTTACGAATAGTAGTGGGAATCACCTGTTCCACGTTAGGCTTAGCGTTGCGCAGCAATAGCGTGGGGGCAGCTCGGTCCATACTGATTGCTTCTGTTCTTTTTTTATTAAGATAACAAGAAACGTCTCACTGCTGAAGAAGCACTTGAATTATTCTGGAGCTTGCCAGAGAACTCTAACAACAGTGATGATGAAGAGTTCGAAAGCAGTGAAGATGAAGTTTGGGATCTACCACCCGATGAGTCCAGCGAGAACGAGAGTGATGTTGAAAACGCTCCCCCCGCTTCGTCGAGCATGCTGAAGAAAAGACGGCGTCCACCATATGCAGGCAAAAGAAAGAAAAAAAGGAAAAGTGCTGTTTCGAAAGCCGACACTGAAAATGATTCAGAAGGACCTCAGTGGGATACGTCGACTGTTTGTATGCCTACGCCTACGAATCACAGCTTCACGATCTCCCAAAGACTCAGTCCGACAATCACTGCCCTTGACGCGTTCTCCTTGTATTTCGATAATGAGGTGTTGGACCATATTCTAGAACAGACAAATCTCTATGCTGAACAGACACAGCGAAAGGGATGGGTGCCGCTGACACGCGATGAGCTTGAAGCTTACATTGGGATGCTGATCCTTATGAGCGTCAACCGCATGCATCAACTTCAAATGTACTGGTCTTCCGATAGCTTTTTCTACGTGAATGAAATTGCCAAAGTGATGACATACAAGCGGTTTCAGATGATATGCAATTGTCTTCATCTGAACGACAACGACAAAATGCCAGGCTATGGTGACAAAGATTTTGATCGCGCATATAAAGTGCGTCCTTTGATCAACATGATGAACAAAAAGTTTCAGACGGAGTACAACCCATCGACACATGTTGCAGTTGATGAAAGCATGATTTTGTTCAAAGGACGCTCAAGCTTGAAGCAATACATGCCTATGAAGCCCAAGATAAAGAGGGGCTACAAGGTATGGTCCCTCGCAGACTCCGAAACGGGCTACCTGCTCCAGTTTCAACTCTACGAGGGGAAAAACGCTCAAAAACCACTTGACCGCACATTAGGTGAGCATATTGTTCTCTCACTAGCAGATGGTGTCGTGCCCACTGGTTCTCAGTTGTTTTTCGATAATTTTTTTTCATCAACAAAACTTTTGCAAGAATTGCAGGACATAGGCATTTTTGCCTGCGGAACTTTCCGTACAAACAAGAAAGACCTTCCGCCTGAGGTGAAAACTGACAACAAGATGGACAGGGGTTCATACTTGTGGCGAAGAAAGCGGGACGTCATTGCCTACCAGTGGAGGGACACAAAGAATGTCCACCTGATGTCCAATTACCACGAACCAGAATGTCGCGTCGATGTTCAAAGGACGCTGCCGAATGGCAAAAAAATATCAGTGGAGTGCCCTCAGGTGGTCAAAGATTATAATGCATGGATGGGTGGCGTCGACAAGCTCGATCAAAAGAGGAATGCCTACCCTGCAGACCGGCGGTCTAAGCGATGGTGGAGTAGAATTTTCTACTTCATTCTTGATGCGGCGATTGTCAACGCATTTATACAAGCCAACTCCATCGAGAATGTTGGATACCTTCACTTCCGCCTCAAGCTTGGCAGACAACTCATCGCACAAAGGAGCTTCCGCAAGCCTCGGAGGACCATCACTGCCTTCAAGAATAAGCGAGGCAAGAGCAACGGTCGCGCGATGACTGGTGTTCCGGATGAGAGTCGGTTCTCCGGAAACACTCACCACCCAAGCTTCACAGGCACGCGACGGCGGTGCCGCTGGTGCTCAACCAGCAAAAGAGAAGTCCGCACGAGGTATATGTGCAAAGTGTGCAATGTTCCGCTGTGTGCAACTTGCTTCGCACCATTTCACAAGAAAGTGTGAACTGCCTCAAGTGGACAGCGGGACATATGAGTCCCACTTTATCGAAGTGACCTAAGTGGACAGTGGGACATATAGGTCCCACTTTTTTCTTTGCAATAAAACACTTCTCGACTTTCAGATTTGTTTTCTTGGGATCAAGAAGTGATAAATAGCTCACTAAAATTTCTTTAAACATGATAACTTTTGTTCCCTCGTTGTGTCCAACAAAAGGATACTACCTCCAACTTTTCCATCCTATCTGAAGGACACTTCTCATTTACTCGCTGACATCATCGACCTGAATATACCTGCTGACTCATTTCTGGTAACATTAGATGTTGCGTCACTTGATACTAATATTTCCCACAAAGACGGCATTCGTGCAGTAGTGGATGCTTATAACGACTCATCACGTGACCAATCTGTTGATAGCTGTACATTAGCCACATTATTAAAACTCATCCTGGAGCTTAACAATTTTCAGTTCAACGGTGTTCACTACGTACAAGTTAGTGGCACTTCAATGGGCACCACAATTGGTCCAAATTACGCGAATATATTTATGGGCCAATTGGAAAATCATTTTCTTTCAGCGCGCAGACTACAGCCATACTACTACAAAGGTTTTATAGACGACATATTTTTTATCTGGCATCACGGCGAAGCGGAACTAATGACTTTCATTGCAGACGTTAACAACGTTCATCTATCCATTTCATTGTCACATTCGTACTCGAAGGCATCCATCTGTTTCCTGGATGTAACAGTATCCCTTTGCGGCGAAAAATTATCTACTAAAATATACAGAAAACCCACCGACGCTCACCGATACCTTCATTTCAAAAGCAGCCATGTAAAACATTGTAAGACGAGTATACCCTACAGCCAAGCACTTCGTTTCAAAAGGCTGTGCTCTGAAAATTCATACTTTGTTGAAAACTGTGATAAGCTTCGTGATGCCCTAACTGTACAACAGTACCCGCCTCAGATTATCGACAATGCGATTATGCGCGCCGATGCAATTGACCGAAGAGCGCTTCTAAAATCAAATAAAGAACCTGCGCACCGGAAACACATCAATTTAATTCTGACACATTCTCCGTCAATTCCAAATGCTAACGCGATCCTCAAAAAGCACTACAACATAGTAATGCAGAGCAATCCTCTCAAAGACATCTTCCCGGAGCCTCCACGAGCAGTTTACCGCCGATCGAGAAACCTACGAGACATACTTAGGTCATCCAAACTATCAACGCCAGCCCCAGTGGGGTGTCACCCATGCAACAAGGCACGCTGCATACTGTGCCCCCACATAACCACGTCGCGTATTGTTAAGAGCTCTGCGTCGAACTTCACTCTCTGGATAAAAGGCAATTTCGACTGCGACACGAGCAATGCAATCTACTTGCTCCAATGCTCATTGTGTGACCTCCAATATATTGGTCAAACAGAGACAGCTTTCCGGTTGCACTTTAATAATCACAGGTCACACGTCAGGTGCCTGCCTAGCCTTTCCCTGTCCAAACACCTCGCTACCCCAGGCCACTCTTTCGACAACATAACTGCCACAATACTCGAATCTGGTTTTAAATCGCACTACGAAAGGGAAGTTCGTGAATCTTTTCTTATTCATGAATTTAACGCCATAGCGTCTGGAATAAACGAAAACCCAGGGAGGCTTACGTTTTTACCGGCAAATCAGATAAATCGACCGCCGTAGCCCACATACACGTTTGTCCACTGTCGTGATTACGTTGCGGTGTCATTGGTGACACATTAGTTAGTTGACCAGAATGCATGCACACTCTGTTACCACATTTGTGACATCAATGGTGATAATATGCTCATGTATATTTCATCGACAACGAACGTAACTTACCATGACATTGCCTTTTTTTGTTCATTCACAAATGTTGCGCTATCACAAGTGTCCATCATATTATTTGTATCTATGCTTTCAAGTCACCTTGCCCTACCATATTCTGTATAGCGGGCTGCTGCTCCGCTATCATCAAAATGCTGCGCATGTCTGAATATCTTTTTGTTAACATGTATGTCAATATTGTTAAGAGTGATGATTCACAATTGGGGGCCCCCATGCTATGTCTTTAAGAAGTGCGTGTTAGTGTAATATGCACGTATGCCCTGACGAAGGCCGGTCGCCGGCCGTAACGTTGGCAATAAAGCATCGTTTTTTCGTTTGCTCGTTCGCTTCTTCTGGTGACTTTTAACTCGACCGGAATCCAGGAAGACTTTCAAGAAATATATATATATATATATATATATATATATATATATATATATATATATATATGTTACAAGCTGCCACTCTAGCGTCACCAGCGCGAAGTCGGCGACGAGAATGAAAGCAGGTTGGTTCGTTCCGTACGCAAGCAGAGACGTGAGAAAACAAAACAAACTTTACTCTAGTGATATTGCAGCATACGGGATCTAGTACAACACTTTAATACCACTATCAAAATACATCAACACTTGATACAACAAAAATACATATAAAAAGAATAAATCAGCTTACGAGAGAGAACTATTACAAACTACACAAACTAACAACAATAGAACTACGGAGGAGAAAGTTCGAAAATATAAACAGGTGAAGTCATACGTGTGATGACCAGCAGTGTTGCGTCCCCGACGATCGGATGCGAGAAGTGGAAGAGAGTTCTGGCACGACTGCGATGTCGGCGGTGTTGCAACGCTGGTGGCTCTGGGAGCCTAGTGCTTGCAGGTGACTTCGGGCAGGTTGAGCTAACTCGACGCGAAGTCCCGATGACTACGTTGCAGACGTTAATATCGCGTCACAACTAGACGAACGGCTAAGTTTAGGCGGCCAGCCGATACAGAGCCACACTAAAAATTTCTAGAAGAGATGCTTGTTGATCTGTTTCTACACAATGTTGGTCAGCAACTAGTCTTCCTAGCAGGGCAAAATCCTGCGCTTAAATCCCCCTCGTGTCTCCTCGCTCTCTTCCTTGGGGACAAGAGACCTCTACATGGGTCTAATCATGCGCGTTTCATTGATGGAAACTACGCCCCGCAAAATATGTTGGCCCCACCCCTTTTTTGATTAAGAGAGGGCCCTCAACTAGCGAGAGTGACAACCTGTTGGGGTGTTGGCATACGACTTGGCCACCAGAGGTTTTCCCTTGGTTTCCCCCATGGGAAACGGTCAGACTGTTTGGCTCTCAGCCGGTGCGTCCCGTAGCTTAATCCTTGTTCGGAGTACATCGCGGCCTTCCACGACCTTGCAGACGCCGCCGCAGTTACAAAAGGATCAAACGTCGCCAGCGACGTTCTAAGAAGAGCACCTCATTCTGCACTTCTCGGCTCCCTTTCATGCGCCCGCCGTTCCCATGGTCAGTGGGAGAGTACGGCGCCCGTTTATTGCCGTGACGCTAGGTCGCCAAAAATGGCCGTTCGTGACATTTCACCCACTTTCAGAACGTTATTCATAACATTTGTTCACACGGAGGGGGAATTTTTCGACAAGGAACAAAACACCACCAACAAGGGAGACCTGAGGACTGTCCCTCTCATACACAACATAAATAGGCAGAGTGCGTCAAAGTAAAAACAAAGGGGAAAAACAATTGTTAGAGTACCAGCTTCAGTTACGCGCAACAATATCAATGCGCCATACAAACAAGAAAACGAAATAGCCGGGTACGGCAGCCATCAATACAGAGTACACTGCACGAAGGTATACTACGAACAAAACGGAACAGGTGCGCTCCTCCACTGTAGTGAAATCCTTCAATGTGCGTTACAACATGTAAAAACAACCAATGCACCAAGCAAAAAAAATAACTCAAAATACACTTCTTATACAAGGAAATACGCACATAAAAACAGAAAACAAACGACGAAACGCATAAAAAAACTTGCTCCCGAGACCTCAAGAACTATATCCGGCTCAAATGATCGGCTATCACGTTTTCGCTACCCTTAATATGCCTAATGGTGAACTGGGACTCTTGGAGTAGTAAACTCCATCGAAGTACTCGAGCGTTCAGCTGTTTTGCCTGTTGGATATAACTCAGAGGCTGGTGGTCTGTCTGGACACAAAAGTTTACTCCATGTAAGTACATGGAGAATATCTGAATTCCCTATACCAACGCGAGACATTCGCGTTCGATGGTACTATAGGAAGCCTCCCGTGGAAGCAGCTTTCTGCTGGCATAAGCTGTGGGGCGGAGCTTGCCTTCGTGGGCCTGCATGAGCACGGCTCCGAGACTTGTGTCCGATGCGTCCGTTCGAAGTACGAATGGTTGTAAAATCTGGTAGCCGTAGTATCGGCTTCGTAGAGACATGTTGTTTGAGACTTCGAAAAGACTCCCCGTGGGCTGCTATCCCTCTCCTCGTATCTTTTCAGTAAGTTGGCGTGGAAGATTTTTCTGCCGCCTGCCGTGTCTATGACGTAGTCAGCTTCACCTTTCTTTTCCCGGACTCCAAAAGGGCCCTTCCATTGCAGCAGCAGCTTATTCGTGTCGGTGGCAAGTAAAATCAGTTCTTTGTCTCCGGGGTTGGAACTCCGCTCCTTCGTCTTTCGATTGTACAGCTCCGTGTACCGTGCTCCGGCTTTTTCCAACTGCTCGTGTGCCAGGCGGCACGTTTCCTTCAAACGGTTCCGACGATCGAAGACATGCTGGTACGTCATCTTAGCTTCTTCAGTCAAGTCGGCGTTCGTCCACAGCTCCTTCAGTATCGCCAAGGGTGCCCTCACATGGCGGCCGTAGAGAAGCTCGAAGGGTGAAAACCCCATACTGGCCTGCGGAACCTCCCTATAGGCAAACAGGA
The DNA here is from genome assembly GCF_043290135.1 of Rhipicephalus microplus. Taxonomy (NCBI): domain Eukaryota; kingdom Metazoa; phylum Arthropoda; class Arachnida; order Ixodida; family Ixodidae; genus Rhipicephalus; species Rhipicephalus microplus. The sequence goes on from NC_134704.1 coordinate 207,624,875, forward strand.
GAGGTGCCAGGTAGTGGTCCCAATCTCTCAGTTTTTCGGCGCACATGCCCTTCAACATTAATTTTGAGGTGCCGTTGAATTTTTCCACCAAGCCAATCGCCATTGGGTGATATGGGGTGGTGTGGAGCTGGCGCACGGAAAGGGGCCGCGCTACTTCCTTCAAAAGGTCTGATGTGAAGTTCGTGCCACGGTCGCTCAGTACCTCGCGGGGGACGCCAAATCGGGAGAACATCTCGACAAGGGCTTCGGCCACTCGCTCACTTTCGATATTCGAGATTGCCAGTGCGTCTGGATACCAGGTGTCATAGTAGAGTAAAGTCAAAATGTATCGGTTCCCATGCTTTGAGGGCGGGTGAATCGGTCCCACTATATCGATCGCCACTCGCTTGAACGGGGTGTTGATTATGGGTGCCCTCCCCAGTGGAACATGTGGTACACGGCTCTTTGGTACAGTGCGCTGACAAATGTCACATGAGGCGACGAACCTTTTTACGTCAGCTATGATGCCTGGCCAAAAGAACTCCTCCGAGATCCGGTCCTTGGTTTTCTGCATGCCCAAGTGTCCTGTCATGATACCATCGTGTGCTGTTTTAAGCACAGCTTCTCGGTGGCAGTGCGGAACGACTAATTGGCGTACAAGCAGTCCGTTGGCCTCAGTGTACTGTCGGTACAGCACTCCCTGTTCTTGTTTATACTCGACGCTTCCCTTCTCATTTCGGCATGTTTGCTTCGTGACGATCTTCTCAAAACACTGTTTGAGTGTCGCATCTCCCCTCTGCTCGCAGCCATAATTATCTCCCGGCAATCCCGCCGTGGTCCCAGGCGTACGAAGCTTGGCAATTTTTTCCGGCTGTGCATGTGCTTGGGAACGGGTGATAGCTGCTGCTACAGGCTCTTCCCTTAACTCCTTTGTCGAGACAGGTTTTTCAGTCTCCTTTCTGGGATCATTAGGAGGTCTTACGCCATCGATATTGCCCAGAATGAGGTCATACAGTGGATCTTGCAGGCATAGTGCTGTCATATCGCCAGTAAAGTAGGGGGTGTCCACCTCAATCCGTGCTTCGGCCAGCATCCTCGCTGTTCCGTCAACCAAGTAGACGAGTCTGCTTGTACCTGTCAGCTCGTCTTCCTTCACCAACTTCCTCCGCACGATTACTGTGTTGCACCCCGTATCCCGCAACACTGGTATGTCTGTGCCTCGGAGGGTCTCTGTGGCCACTGGTGGGTTCTCGGCCAGATTTTTCAGCGGTGTCACCCTTACGGCGTTGACGGCGGGGACTTTTTCGCCATTCCTAAGCTCGATATACCCATCGCATATGGGATCCTCACGAGTTTCCCTTGGTGCGTAGAGGCAGGACGCCTGGAGTGAGTTATTTGCTCCTGAACGGCTGTCGTTTGCCTTATGTTCTTTTTTCCCACACTTGAAGCAGACAATTGCTACTTTAGCAGAAGGTCTGTTGCGACACAAGTGTGGCGGGTGATTCCCACGATTGCAAATATAGCACCGTGGTAGTGGTGCGTGGCTGTTGCCTCCTTTTTCGTACTTCTCCTTCTCGTCCGTGATGGGACCATCTTTCTTTGTTTTCGCTAGGCTTGCTCAAACCTGAGCTTCCAAAAACTGGTCTGCCAGCTCAAGCATGTCTCCCAGAGATTCCGCCCTCCTTTCTTTCAAATATAATGCCAGGTTCGAACCACATCCATGCAAAAACCTCTTTCTAATCAACAGTGCGCGGAGGGACTCGAACTCTGTCTCAGTTTTGGACAGCTCAACCCATCTATCGAAGTAATGTCTTAAGCAAGCCACGTACTGTGTTGCTGTTTCAGCCCCTACTGGCCTTTCCTTAATAAACTTGTCTCGGAACCCATCCGCCGTGAAGCGAAAGCGCTTCAGGAGGGCGGTTTTAACCTTGGTGTAGTCCGCTGCATCTGTAGGTGGTAGCCTGCCATAAGCACGTTGTGCCTCTCCTGTAAGACATGTCGAAAGCGCCGTCACCCATTGGCTTTCATGCCACTTTTGCCCTCTGGCGATGCTCTCAAACCGGCGTTTAAACGCGTCTAAGTCGTCCCCTCCTTCGTCAATGGTGACGAGCAGTCTACCTGCGTGTATTCTCAAACTCAGCTCCTTCCCGGCATCACCGTGCTCACTGCTGGATCGGCTCACACTGCTACTCTCACTGAGGTGAATCTTTAATCGCAGTAACTGCACTTCCCGTTCTCCGGCTTCTCTAGCCGCTCCCCTTGCCGCTTCTCGTTCTTTCTCCCTTTCTTCGCACTCTCTCTCCTTTTCTTCCCGGGCCAGTGCCCGCTCTTTCCTGGCTAACGCCTGCGCCTGTTCCTGCTGCTCCTTAACCCATTGTCTCAGTTCGGCGCCCTCGACGCCTAACTGTTTACCGTGCGCGATCCAGTTATCAAAATCCATACACTCCATAGGGCAACTGTCACTATAATGCCACTATAAAACAGCGCAATCATATGCAGGATGCAACCGCTTCAACTGTGCGGCTCTATCACCACGTTGTCCGCAGGGTTCTCGTTCACCCCTTACTGTCTTACTATTGTACGGAACGTTCCTGTTGCGGACGCCAGTTTTGCTACAAGCTGCCACTCTAGCGTCGCCAGCACGAAGTCGGCGACGGGAATGACAGCAGGTTAATTCAATCCGTACGCAAGCAGAGACAGTGAAGAGATCAAAGACGTGAGAAAACAAACCAAACTTTACTCTAGTGATATTGCAGCACACGCGATCTAGTACAACACTTCAATACAACTATCAAAATACGTCAACACTTGATACAACAAAAATACATATCAAAAATAAATCAGCTTACGAGAGAGAAATATTACAAACTACACAAACTAACAACAATAGAACTACGGAGGAGAAAGTTCGAAGATATAAACAGGCGAAGGCATACGTGTGATGACCGGCAGCGCTGCGTCCCCGACGATCGGATGCGAGAAGTCGAAGAGAGTTCTGGCACGACTGCGATGTCAGCGGTGTTGCAATGCTGGTGGCTCCGGGAGGCTAGTGCTTGCAGGTGACTTCGGGCAGGTTGAGCTAACTCGAGGCGAAGTCCCGATGTCTACGTTGCAGACGTTAATATCGCGTCACAAATAGACAAACGACTAAGTTTAGGCGGCCAGCCGATACAGTCACACTAAAAACTTCTAGAAGAGATGCTTGTTGATCTGTTTCTACACCATGTTGGTCAGCGACTAGTCTGCCTAGCAGGGCAAAATCCTGCCCTTAAATCCCCCTAGTGTCTCCTCGCTGTCTTCCTTGGGGACAAGAGACCTCTACATGGGTCCAATCATGCTCGATTCATTGATGGAAACTCCGCACCAAAAAATATATTAACCCCACCCCTTTTTATTTAGGAGAGGGCCCTCAACTAGATAGAGTGACAACCTGTTGGGGTGTTGTCATACGATTTGACCACCAGAGGTTTTCCTACGGTTTTCCCCGTGGGAAACGGTCAGACTGTTTGGCTCTCAGCTGGTGCGTCCCGTAGCCTAATCCTTGTTTGGGGTACATCGCGGCCTTCCAAGACCTTGCAGACGCCGCCGCAGTTACAAAAGGATCAAACGTCGGCGGCGACGTTGTAAAAAGAGCACCGCATTCTGCACTTCTCGGCTCCCTTTCATGCGCCCGCCGTTCCCACGATCACTGGGGGAGTACGGCGTCCGTTGATTGCCGTGACGCTTGGTCGCCAAAAATGGCCATCCGTGACAATATATATATATATATATATATATATATATATATATATATATATATATATATATATATATATATATATATATATATATATATATATCCCGGCTGCGGCGGCTGCATTTCCGATGGAGGCGGAAATGTTGTAGGCCCGTGTGCTCAGATTTGGGTGCACGTTAAAGAACCCCAGGTGGTCGAAATTTCTAGAGCCCTGCACTACGGCGTCTCTCATAATCATATAGTGGTTTTGGGACGCGAAACTCCACAAATCAATCGATATATATATATATATATATATATATATATATATATATATATATATATATATATATATATATATATATATATATATATATATATATATATATATATATATATATATATATATATATATAAATATATATATATATATATATATATATATATATATATATATATATATATATATATATATATATATATATACCTCCACCACTTATGAGACCACGTCCCGTACGGCAGCAACCAGGTTATTTTTTTTAATCCAGACGCACGAACCAGAGAGCCAGCCCGCGTGACATACGATGATGATCACTATAATGGTTTTAGTCATGCAGATGAAGATGAAGTACATATTCAGCGCTCACAATATATATATATATATATATATATATATATATATATATATATATATATATATATATATATATATATATATATATATATATATATATATATATATATATATATATATATATAGACCACGCGTGCCAATGTGACGGCGTTGTAGAATCATAAGGCAAGGGCAAGCGTGCAGCTGTGTCCTCACGCGAGGAAACTGCGTGCGGCGCCGAGTACGAGCGGGGTGCATAGTACCTTGGGGTTGCTCGTCCGCAGATCATTGACGGCCGGTCGGCAGCAAAGCCAGTGGTCTATGGTCACCCCCAAATAGGGTACCTTCGTGCTCCACTCGGCTCTGGAGTGAGAGCCGAGGTGCGGAATGGCGTGTCCACGTTCGCGGGTGAACGAGCAGTGCCTCCATCTTGGAGGCGCCAAGCGCCAGTCCAATCCCGCTAAGGAATGCGTCAACCGCATCGATGGCCACCTGGAGAGACTCGAGGAGGGCTGCCTGGTGGTGACAGGGGCCACAAGCAAACAGCGCAATGTCATCGACGTAAATCGCCACACCCACTTCATACACCGTGTTACACGGCATATAGTAGGGCAGCTTGGCGAGAGCCAGATTGAACAGAAAAGGGTTCGACGTGCTGCGCTGAGGACACCCACGGTGACGGGGAGGGGACCTCTACACGAACGCAAAGAGTGTGGTCGCCCAAGAAGCTTTCGAGGTAGTCTAACATCCGCCATTACACACCAAGGTGACGAAGTGCGTCTAGAGTCAACGCGTGGGGCAAACGGTCAAACGCACTCTTCCCGTAGGGCAGCACGAGAAAACCGTAATCGCCGTGGTAGTTGGCCTCCTCAAAGGTGGTGATCACGTCAGCCAGTGAGTCAAATGTACAGCGCCTTGGGAGAAATTCGCTCTGTTTGGGAGAAAATTCGCTGGTTGCGCTGGAAATCCAGTGAAGGTGTCGCAATCCTGTGACTTTCATGGCTTTTTCCGCGGCCGGGATGAGTCTTACGGGCCGGTAGGATGAAAGCACTGCGGCCGGTTTCTGTGGCTTCAGGATGGGCACCACAAGGGCTTTCTTTCGGGAAGCACCTGATTTGTGCGCCACACTTCGTTGTAGGCTTCCAGCAATTGCGGCCGCCTGGAGGTGTCAACATTGCGCAGCATATGGCAGGTGAGGCCGTCGGCTCCCGGGGCAGACCATTTCGTGCAGTTGTTGTGCAGTACGGTCAGTTGCTGAGAGGAAGCTCCTCCGTGTGCAAAGCGCGAGTCTCCAGCATAATGCCCTTGGTGGGGAACTACCGCTCGGGCCTGTTCAGTGCGGGCACAGGTGTAGTGTTTGTAGTGTCTGAGGGCAAGCAGGAAGAGGAAACTTGTCTGCCAGCAGCTCGGCCATTTGCTGCGTGCTGATTATCATCACAACAGCAACACAGAGAACCGGGCAGTGAGGCTCTCTGGTGCGAAGAACGGCAGCGAAGATGCGCCAAGCATGGGCATGGTTCTGAGGGTCTTTTATTGGCGGGCAGAAGCTTCGTCCCCAGGATTCCGGCTCACGAGCAGGAGGCGCGCTTTCCCGCATGGTGGGGGCGGGGCCCCGTGTCACTCTATGGGACCGGAAAACAAAACAATAATAACTCCTCTCCCTTTCTGATTTTCTCATTGCTTCCACGGTTTCAAGTAGCAACTGTATGAACCTTTCTTCTGCTGGAGTTACAGTATCGTAGTTGCAATTGTGCGAGTTCCCTAGCTTAATAAATGATAATGCACAGCGCCTAAGGGCGCTCTCGGAAATATCGGCTGTTTTACCGCATTTGAATCGCTGCCCTCGAGACGTGTTTGAAGATATCCAGTTGCTTTCTGGAATTTAGGTACTGGCATATGTCTAGTTTATTATGGTATAGAGCGTGCTTTAATCACGTGGTAAAAAAAAGTTCCCTTGCCAGTTTTGTTCATGGTGCGACAGCTGTCAAGCTCTTGTAGCTCCATCTAGCTTTAAGGTGCTGTACTCTATGGTGCCACGCAATGAATAAAATACAGTGCACGTAGAAAGAGAGGATTCTTATGGAAGGCCCATTCATCACCCCGTGAAACAATATTTAGGGTTCGTTGAGGTAAAGATCGATAGTATACCGACGATAAGGTATTTTTAAAAAAAGACAAAGTGCGCTTTTCCGAGCATTCAGGGTATGTACCACATAGACCCCCTGAATTTATGGCACATTCTCGAGTTTTGCAGCTTACATGGTAACTACAGATATCTACTAATTGGTTAATTAGTGCTAATTAACCAACTTATCTCTGGTTAGGCTTTGAAATCGCGAGTTATATTCACCGTACACGATATTATGAACGGTGGTATCAACTAGCCGTGCACGCCGCTTAAATCCGGCATACCTCAGGGATCCATCTTCGGGTGTCTTTTCTTTCCTGTTTATAACTCAATAATTCCACCCGTGACATTCCAGCGAATCTAAAGCTTTTTGCAGATGCCTGCGTGCTACAGTAGTTAACGCTTCGAGCGATCAGGCTCTTTTAAACAACTCTTTTATCTAAGATTCACGATTGGTGCACAACATGACAGATGACCTTTAACGTGAAAAAACTTTAGCGATAACCATAACCCACAAAAAGCTCCATTAAAATTCCAATATACAACCTAGGCAATCAATTCTTGTCCTTTGTCTTGCAGTATACGTACCTTGGTCTTGTCAACACATCTGATTTAAGATGGAACGAACATGTGTTATACTAAGAAAGAGGCTTTGAAAATACTAGGCTACTTAAGACGGGCACTCGCTAAAGCATGCAGCGAACATAAATGACCTCATGTGAAACGTACGTAATACCAATACAAGATTATTCATCGGCTGTCTGGGATCCGCATACGTAAGCTAACACAGATAAAATTGAATCAATACAGCGACAAGCTGTATTATTCATTTTGAATGCCCCAAAGTAAGACATATTCGTCAGTTCTTCTGGAAAGCGCTAAACTGGAAACCCTGGAATGGAGACGTTATCACGAAGTGACGAAGCTGTTCAATCTCATATATAATATTAAGCTGACAATACAAAAAAACAATTATGTCGAACCAATCTTGCGCCACGAAACGCGTGCCTGCAATCTTGAAAGTGTGACTGAGCCCCTATATACAGGTACATTTTCCCCCCCACAAGCATAGAGTGGGACAATTTACCACCAGAGAATCTTGAAAGTGTCGATCTCAAGTAGTTTCTTCGTGTCTTAGCTCTTTCACATGGCTCATAACTACACCTTCACATAAATTAGAGTGCGCTTCATGTTAATATTCGTCTTGATCAGACTGATTGCTTGAGGTTGAAAGCCTCGCTTCTACACGATTCTTCAATGCTTCGCTTCTGTAAAGTATCGCTTTTTAATATTGCCGACTTTATTTTTGATATAGTTGGTATTTGAGTTCTTTTTACTTTTTACCCAAACAACATAACCTAGTGGGCACTGTTTTTATGGTTTTTGTTTCTCGCTGGTGATTGTGGACCGTATTTCAAGTCGTTTATTTTTTTTTCTTTTTGGTTTGAATTATCGCGCTTTCGTTCAAAACTATCTATACTGCTGTATCTCCTACACATTGTTGCGTCCAGTGCACCACACACCCCTGCCCAAAGACCGGCACTTGACTGGCAGTTTTTCTCCAAGAAAATAACAAATCAATAAATAAATAAATCCACTTCCTCTTTATTGTTTCGCGACTCTCCCATTTTAACGATATAAATTTAAAAAAGATGTTAATGGAAGTAAGGTAAAAGAGACAGGTATTATGCTGAAAGGCGAGAGATTAAATTTTTTTTAAGAACAAATAACCCTATTTTCACTGTGTTATGTCCACTTTAGCAGGAATAAGAAGTGTACGTAACAGGGAACTGAGTTTAATACTTTCAAGAAAGGCATTTGTGCGCGCCATGGTCGAAATGGTCCGAGTGCTGGCTTTTGAGTCCGCTCTGGGCCATGAAAGGGACGAGGAGCACAAAGGAGAGGCAACCAGTGCGCGGGCCCCCTGATTGCCCCGACAGTTAGTCCCCGGGCGCGCGGCGTCAAGTATCGGGGGGGGGGGGGGGGGGGGCGGAGGTCAGGTGGAGAGGGCAGGGCGCTTCACTGCAGCTGGCTGGAAGCGAGAATGCACTGTCTAAAGCCCCTCTATGCGTTTTTCGGTAGAAGACGTGATGGAGGGGCTTTAGCTTCAACAAGTTAAAATCTTCTGCCGAATTTTTTTTTTCGATGGGCGCCATTCATTCGGGCATTCTATAAAACTGGTGGGCGACCTCTGGTTGTCTTTTGTGGAGTTACAGGCAACGCGAGGCGTCTTCCTTGTGTGGTGTGACCTTTCAAGGCGGTACTGGCAGAATGGCTGAGATGTGCGTTCGCAGCTCGCAAAAAACATGATATTCTCTGGTACCTGGCCCGTCTGGCTCGTTGCAAGTTGCTTGAAAAAAAAGCGTGCAATGCACCACTGTCATGACCCCGTACTTGCAATTGCACGTTTTAGCTCTACGACGTAGCGTTTGGCCTGTCCGTTTGTGGCTGGGTGGTTCGAAGCAGATTTCACCACTGTGATTCAGTTGTCACTCGTAGGATTTCTGTATTTTGGCGGACACGAATGCGATTCCGTGGTTTGAAACCACCTTTTGGGGTGATTCGAAAGTTTCGACGAACAAGCGCAGGTAATCGATGACATCTGTCGATGTTGTTTTGTTCACTTGGTGAATTTCAACCCATTTACTGTAGGCATCTGGTATTACCAAGAATGTGTGCCAAGGTGTGCGTGGTCTGCCCCAGTCCGGTGCTGGAGCTCACGTCGGAGCGCGTTGAATTAAGTGGCAGGCTGTGCACTCTGCAGCTATCTCAGTGCCCTTGCCGATTCCCAATCACCACATGTAGCTGCGGGCGCACTTTATTGTGATGACGCCTCGGTGTCCGGCATGAATGAGAGCCTTTGCTCGTTGTCGAAGTGGGCCATGAATGACAACTCGTGATCCCAATTTGATACAACTACGATGACAGTTAACTCCATTGCTCTCTTGTTAAATGCGTTGAAGTTCTCATTCTTGAAGTTTTGAACTCTGCCCTCCATCACGGCGTTGTACAGCTAGAACAATGTCGGGTCACCTTGCGTGGTCATTGTGAATTCGTCGACCATAAGTGGGGGGCCTCAATGGTTTCGCTGAGGGGTAAGCGGCTCAGTGCGTCGGTTTTAGACAGTACAAGACGTCGTAGTCTTATCCTGACATCTTATTGCACCATTGGATCATACGAGGCGGAAATGGCTGCGGAATCTGCTTCTGGGGCTCTAGAATACTCGGGAGTGGCCTGTGATCAGTCAGAACAGTCAAATGTCTGTCCGCGATGTACTGATGAAAATGTGTGGCTCTATAGACGACGGCCAGTCCTTCCCAATAAGCCTGAGAATAATTTAGTTCCATAGGGGTTAGCGCGCGGGAAGCGAATGCTGCAGGGTTTTCCAGTTTGGTTTTAGTTTTGTTCCACCGCAAAGAGTTTCAGAGCGAACAAAAAGTTCCTTAACGGTTCGTAATGGTCTTATTCTTTTTCAAAACATTAAAATAAATTACCTATAAGACATTAGATTTTTCCTTTAAGAACCCGCGACTGGACTGAAATAAATTACAACATTCCTAAGGGAAGCGTATGTAGCTTTACTGTGAGTTTGTAACCAAATAACGCAAACCAATGCTTTTCGTAAGTATCGTATTTGACTCCCTGAAGAGTGAATTAGAAATATTCTGAACAGGCTCAATGTGTTTTGTGTGTGTGTGTGCGTGTGTGAATAGTGGGAGTATGATCTCAAAAGCCACTCGTCATCGAAGGTATTCTCATATATGCGCGACTACTGTTCTGATTAAGCAAACTTTTGCGTGACCTGTGTGAAAGGCATACGAAAGCCCGCTTGAATAAATGCAAACGTCTATGGATGACACTTTGTTTTCGTTTTCCACAATATTTGGACACACCTTAGCCTAGGAATGCCTGTCCTAAATATACGCACCGATTCTTTGCCCTCAGATATGCAGGATGTTGCTCACGTTGCATGACCTCAGTTGTTCCGGATCGCCAAGTTTTCCCGTTAAACGTTAAACGATAAAAATATATTGTTTTTGCTCAGGAACGAAATAGTTGATGACTTTTCACTGTATTCTCGTTCCAGTCGAAAACATCTTTTTTTTTTTTCGTTTTAGTTCCATTGCGACACTGGGCTATCGCTTCTTCTCTGCCTTGAACGTCAATCTGGGAAAGCACTGCACCAACGTCGTATCGTGAAGCGTCACACGCCTGAAGCAAAGGCCAGTGTCTCGTCATAGTGACTGGGCCTCACACTGTCATGCCAAGGTGCCTCTTCGCAGGGATGCACACTTGGACTTCTGTAACACGAGGGAGCAAGTGCTGACCCGTCTCAGATCGCAAAAATATTGCACGATGCTCCTCAGGAGCTCATTTCAGCACGAACACGACTTGCGCTGCACGAAAAGACTTGAAGTTGCTGTGCATAAGAAAGCCAGCCGTGTTTACAGAAAACTCAATCTGCAGTATTGGAACGAATGTCTCATACAAGAAAGTCGCATGAAGAGGCCTCGCTGCGCCCAGGAAATAGAGCGAAACACAACGAATACATGGGTGCCGCAGAACGCCAGACAGCACTACTGGCAGATGGTACTTCTACCAAAGTCAAATCACTATCAAAACTGAGCGAGATGCTTCACAAGAATAGGACAGCAGCACAAAACTTGTGAATGAACTAGTGACTAGGAATGCCGCTGTTTCCTTGGATAATCACTTGACCAGTGATTACATGTTAGCGATCATAGCTGAGTGTCTTCTTTAGACAAAAAATATTTCATTTTCCTGACAATTGTACATTCTCAGTTCACATTGTGTCCAATCGTTCTCTTAAGTTTTTGAAAGTTTTTCTAAATAATATCTCTACCATAGCCTAGGCTTTTGCAAACACAAGTAATGTTCATGAAGCTTTCATCATATTGTTGCTGCCATAAGCATTTAGTTCAAAACCGTTCATAGTTATTTATTGGTTTATTTTTCATTTGTTGGCTGTGGCAGCACCGTAGCCAGAAACTTCTTTTAAGTTGAGGCTTTACTGTTCCTTATGCATGCTGGTGCGTCTCTTTGTATGTGTACGTATACAAAAGCACCCCCCTACCCCCCCCCCCCCTCACCGCAGTACTGCTTACGCAAGGGGGCTGTGTGATTTTGGCAGCTGAAGTGAGTTCTGACACAAATAAGACGCCCAAATTGAGCACTTCTATAGTTTTATGCTTGAAAGAAGTTTCTGCAGTGGTAATGTTTGGTTGGTGGTGGGCTCTATCTCATGAATAGAATAATGTTGCTGAGGCTTGACAAGGACAAGAAATGAAAGTACTTGTGAATACTTTATTTTTTATCTTTTGTTTGAATGTATGCAATGTGCATTTATTACTGAATATTTTGCTTGAACATATGTACCTGCCTTGTGTTATGCTCTTGGCATTGGCATCTGTTTATAGGCACAATTTGTAAATTTGTGCGTGCCATGATTTTTCATATTTGTATTGGTACATGTATATAGGAAGCTCACATTTTGTGGTGGTTGTCGTGTTTGATTTTTAGCGCATTCATTTCAAACCTGTGCACAACGAATGTCTAACAATCTTTGTATTTGTTAGGCAAATTGTGGAAATAGATCACAATGCAGTTTTACAACATAACATTTTTATATTTAACGAGTGGCGTTGTATTTTGCATGTGCATTTTTACTAAAGGCTGCAGCTCTGTCGAGCCTATCGCTTCACATAGGTACTTTACCTTATCAGTGGAAGGTAGGGGAGGTAGATCTACTTCTTTAATCAGCACAGAAAACTTAACAACCAACAATCGCCCCACTTCTCTTACAAGCACGTGCTTCAAACTACTATATAATCTTTCGTAATCAGAAGCATCCTCAATTTTCCTTAAAATAACACCTTCTTTTCACCTTCACAACATGGTTTTAGAAAATCATAATCATGTGAGACTCAGCTCGTACCTTTCACTGATGTAATTCTTGATCGTTCATCATCCACTGACAGCAGTTCTTTTAGATTTTGCTAAAGCGTTGGATAAAGTGCATCATAAACTTCTCATCCACAAGTTACGAACCTAAATCTTGACATTAATCTATTAAAATAGGTGGGATGCTTTCTTGCTAATCACTCACAGTACGTTACCGCTAACGGCTACAATTCATAAATGTGCCATGTTACCTCAGGAGTGCCCTAAGAGTTTGTCCTCGGTCCTTTGTTGTTTTTAATATATATTAGTGACCTGCCCTCTCAAGTAACTTCTAATATCCACCTTTTTGCTAATCATTGCGATACTTTTACAGAAACTACTTCAGACGACTATTGTTATCACCTACACTCCGATTTAAATGTAATATCTTGCTGGTGCAGCTTGTGGCTAATGGAACTAAATATTAACAAATGAAAAGTTAAGCATATATTTAGGTCACCTAACTTATCTCGGGTATACTACTTGAAAATTCTCAATTGAGATCAAGTAACCTCGTACAATACTTAGGAATTCATATCACATCCAATCTTACTATACGCATGGGCTTGTAATAGTGCAATGGTGACTGCCCGGTGCCCTACTCAAGCCAGGGTGTAGGAGGGGTATACCCATCTTGACAGACAGAAGTTTTTTGTTATTTCGTTGAACGCGAGCAAGAGTTCGCCTCGAGGTAGGCGGATTGTGGAGGCAGCAAGCCACCTGAGCATGGTCCTCTGGCGTCGTCGTCCGCACAATGAAAATTCGGCTTTTCTCAAACCACATTCCCACAAACACCGACGGCACGCTGAGGGAAGGGGGGTAGGATGGACGCCAATCATGGTCGGAGGCTCAGCCGAGCTCCCAAAGAAGGAGAATGAACGTTTGTCTGTCTGTAAAGTCTACCCCCCTTTTTTTTCTCTCAGTAGTCGACTTGACAGAGGGATAATCATTACTGCGAGAGCAAGTTTTCCTGCCGAAGTGCCGGTGTGTGGACAAGTGCGGAGGAGTCAAAATCGTGTTCGAGTCGAATACGCAGCAGGATTCTGGCACTGCATTCGGCAGACATAACCGCTTCATGCAGCCAGTGATCCAGTGCTTTAATTTTGGACTCACTCGCTTCATATAAGGCCCTATGCTGGCTGCTCTACGTCTCACCATATTTCGGTTCTGGTTTTACTGCGCATTTGCTATTGAACATTATTTTTTGTGTATTGTCTTTCCATAGTGTGCCTAGATGTTCTATTCACTTGTGCTCTTACCGATGAAACGGGCAGACGGGAGAGGTTTTCTACATGATTAATTTCATTACAATAATATCATGAGATAAGCAATGCGTGCGTGGGGGCGTGTCTACCCTCTCTGTATGTAAAATTTATTGCATCTTGTGGTACCACTCAAGCCTCGTGATGTTTTTCAGGCCGCGTGAAGTAGTTTATTTGTGTTTAATTTCTATTCTAACGTTTAATTTCTATTCAACTTGGCCTTATTTTCTTGGTGAATGCGAGAAACATAGGGGCAAGGGTGGCTTTACTGTTAGTACCCTTAATTCCACGTTTTCGCCGGGCCGTCTAACATTATCTTTCTTTTCTTCGGGCCTCTCTTTATTCGAACTTTAACGTGCCTTTCTTTTACATCTCCAGATTTTCTTTCCTGAATCATCGCCGGCATTGCTAAAAAGCGCGATATTGTCCGCAAAATTGAAATAACAAAGATGTTATACGTTAGGCATTATTATTTTGTTTTCGTTCTAGTTCTTCAATATTATCAAAGTGCCGCGAATCAATTTGAAGAGATTCTATATCTTACTGAGCGCATTACTGATAATGATTTTCTTGCTTTTCTTGAGGCATGCGGCGGTTGTGCGATCGTTTAGAAGCACGTAATAAACTTTTACGTAGCCTAGGCTGCTACGAATATAAGTATTGCTGATGACACTTTCTTTTATCATATTAATACTTATATCGTTGCCGTAATCTTCTACTTATATGTAATTGTTCGTGTTTTTTTACAGTTTCATTTTTGTTTTAATTTGTCTGGGGCAGCCCAATGAACGGAACTTTTTTTCTAGTGGGGGAGGGGGGAGCAGGTGTTTAACCATATTTCATTATGTTCGTGCGTGCAGTTTGTATGTGTGCGCGTACATAAACACATGCATCCACGCACTCCTGCGTTGGCCAGGGGTCCGCACAATTTTCGCAGCTGTCGTGAGTTCTGATAGTAATGAGGCGTTCATAGCACTACCATGGTTTTAAGCTTGAGAGAACTGAAAGATGTAGCTTTATTATTCTATGGTAACGAAACGCTGATAGTACAATTCTCACACCAAGAAAATTGTTGTTGAGGCTTAATAAGGACAAAAAAAAGTACTTGCAATGTAATTATTTCAATTTTTTGTTTTTTGTTTTGAATATCTCCACAGTGATTATAACTTTATATTGTGCATGCATATAGAGAGAGAGAGAATAAAATGAGGGAAAGGCAGGGAGGTTAACCAGAAAATGGAGCACCCGGTTTGCTACCCTGCACTAGGGGAAAGGGGAATGGGGAAGAAAGATTGGAAAGAAAGCGAAGAGGGAAATAGACGCGCGCGAGAAAAAAAAGGAAGGGGGGAGCTGGGGTGCTACAGTCTATACAATAGGCCGCTGCCACGCAAAAAGTTCAGTAAGGCCTTCACTGATTTTCTGTGAGCACACAAATCATGTCGTCTTTCCAGCACTGATTGTTCAGACAAAGGTCTGTCGTCAAGGCGAGCTAACGCAGCAGCTAGTTGCCGTCTTTGCACGCTGTAACGAGGGCAGTGACAGAGAACGTGCTCTATAGTTTCATCGCTGCCACAATGACCGCAAGCAGCACTGCCTTCCATGCCGATTCGGAAGGCGAAATCTTTGGTGAAGGCGACACCAAGACATAGTCGGCAAAGCACCGTTGTCTCGAGTCGGGAGAGTTCAGACGGAGGTCGGAGTCGACGAGACGTGTCCAGTCTACGCAGTCGCGTGTGTCGTAAGCACTTGGTGTTCCACAGGGATTTTAATTCTGCATTAGCAATTTTTCGGATGGTCATTGCAGCATCAGTCCTTGAAAATGGTATAGATTTTTCTTCACCATCTTCGTGTGCTGATCGGGCAGCTGCATCGGCATGTTCGTTGCCCTATGTGCCGCAGTGACTGGGAAGCCACTCAAACGTGATTCAGTTTCCTTCGTCGAAGAGGTGGTGAAGCAGCTCTCTAATTTCCAGCACTAGTTGTTCATGAGGTCCCCGGCGTAAGGCGAATATCAAACACTGTAGTGCTGCCTTAGAGTCCGTGAACAGGCTCCATTTCTTGGTTTCTTGGTGTTTAATGACTTGAATTGCGCTACGTAGAGCAGCAAGTTCCGCAGCTGTCGGTGATGTCTGGTGGGATAAACGAAACTTCACCATTGTCGCTGTTGCAGGAAAGATCACCGACCCTGCAGACCCATCCACTTTAGTTGAAGCATCAGTATATAGATGAGTATGGTCACTGTATTTCTCATATAACAAGAGAAGAGAAAGCTGATTTTGCGCTGGAGACTAGAGCCGGGCTTTTGACCCTATGCCTGGAACCGTGAGTTCAACATGTGCACAGGTCATACTTCATGGGGGAGTTGAAATCCTCGATGGAGTTGTATATCTCGTAGGAATGCGTGTGCGATATGACAAGACTGTCTGGCAAAATGAGGCACGAGGTTGGGCTTCTGGCAGTGAAGCTAGACGATGGGCAGGGGCACGAGTAAGATGCCTCACGTGTGCTCTGAGCACTTCCATCATGATATGCGTCTTTAGCGGGTAGTCATTAGCGATCTCGATTGTCTCAGCTGTTGATGAACATCGCGGTAGCCCCAGACAAACTCGCAGAGCCATGGCCTGGATGCTTTTGAGAGTCCGAATGTTGGTTCTACAGGTGTTGGTCAACACAGGCAAACTGTGGCGCAAATAGCCAAGAAAAAGCGTCTTGTACAATTGCATCATTGCATGTACTGAAGTCCCCCAGGTTTTTCCTCCGAGATACTTGAATAAGTTAGTAATTTCTGTCAGCCTCTTCTTTAAGTGGGCCACATGTGGGCCCCAGCAGAGGTCTCTATCAATGAATACGCCTAGAAATTTGTGCGTCCTGACATATGGTATGACTTGGCCATCGATTTATATAGCGTATGGTCTCATTGGCTTTCGACTAAAAGCAATCAATACACATTTCGCTGGCGAGATTTTCAGACCCTGGTCCTTGAGGTACACTGATACTAACGTCACAGCTTTCTGAAGTCTTGCGCTTACCTGAGGCCTTGTCACGCCAGATGTCCAGACGCAGATGTCGTCAGCGTACATGGATAACTGGACCACACTTGGTAATTGTTCTACAAGACCAATGAGAACGAGGTTGAAGAGGGTTGGACTCAAGACGCCACCTTGCGGGACTCCACGATGCGTTGGTTGTTGGGAAGTTGGACCATCTGCAGTGTTCACAAACAAGGTCCGCCCTTGTAAATAACTGCGTGTCCAACAATACAGTTGGCCGCCTAGGCCCACTGACTCGATGGCTTCGAGGATGGCGTCATGTAGAACGTTGTCGTATGCTCCTTTTACGTCAAGGAACATGGCTGCAGATAGTCGTTAACCTGCCTTTTGTTGCTGGGCATATGTGACGAGATCTATAACATTGTCGATCGCACATCGGTGACGGCGAAAACCAGCCATGGCGTTCGGATATATCTCATAGTATTCCAGGTACCATTCAAGCCTGGCCAAGATCATTCTCTCTATTACCTTTCCTACGCAACTTGAGAGTGCGATCGGTCAGTAAGAGGCAATGTCCAGGGGAGATTTGCCAGGCTTAAGGATCGGTACCAAGCGCCTAATCTTCCAATCTTGTG
The DNA here is from genome assembly GCF_043290135.1 of Rhipicephalus microplus. NCBI lineage: Eukaryota > Metazoa > Arthropoda > Arachnida > Ixodida > Ixodidae > Rhipicephalus > Rhipicephalus microplus. The sequence continues at coordinate 207,642,158 of NC_134704.1, forward strand.
GAACGACGCCAGTTTGCCAGGAATCGTTGAAGATGTTAAGGAGTGCTTCTCGTGCCCGTTTACGAAGGTTGCACAGCATCTTGTATGAGATGTCATCCGGGCCAGTTGACGACGACTTATTACATAAGACGAGTGCCGCATCGAGCTCCTGTGATGTAAACGGTAAATCCATGCGTGGGTCCCGTGAGTGAGGGATATGATTCACTGTATGTATGCTTGTGTACACTGTCTGGCCCACGGTCATAGCGCAGAAATCTTCTGCTACCTCAATTTTATGCCGGCGATGAAAACGTGCAAGGGTTTTGAAGGGAAAACGCTGCTCTGGAACAGAACGTAGGCCTCGCACAATTCTCCATATCTGAGACAGTGGTTTATGAGGATCTAACGACGCACAAAATTTCCTCCATCGTTGGGTGTCTAATTTGTCAAGGCGCCGTTGTATCTTCTTTTGGATGCGCCGGGCTGTCCGTAGGTCGTCTGTGGAATTGGTGCGTCGGTATCGTCTTTCGGCACGACGGCGTATCGCACGAAGTCGCTCCAGCTCGAGGTCATATTCAGAGTACTTCGAAGAGCATATTATTGTGCGCATAGCCGCACGTGCAGTTTCCTTAATAGCTTGCTGAAGACCATTGGACAGGCCTTCTTCACAAGCATCCTCAAGTTGAGTTTTGAACACACTCCAATCTATTCTTTGTGTTGTGGTAGAGGAGTACGTGTCCGAAATACCTTTCTTCTTCAGGTAAGTGGGGATGTGGTCGCTTCCGTGTGCTTCAATGTCCAAAAACCACTTTAACCGTGTAGCAAATCGCTGTGAAACAAAGGACAAATCAAGGCAGCTGCTATATGTAGTGCCTCGTAAAAACGTAGGACTGGCGTCATTCAGAAGGACGAGACCATGGCTGGAAACCAATGATGCTAGACGTCGTCCCGTTGAATTAAGCCTTGAGCTTCCCCATATGGGATGATGCGCATTGAAATCCCCGGTGATAACTAACGGGCCCGGATGTGCCCTTAATATGCCGTCTAGTTTGTTGGCGTCGAAATGACTTGATGGGGATATATACACGCCTAGAAGAGCGAATGTCACCTTTCCTTTTTTAACAGACAAGCACACATACTGATTGCCGTCGTGAGGTTGCACTGGCTGGACGACGTAAGTAAGCTCCCGGCGAATAAATACAACAACCTTGCTACTTTCGATGTCACTTGAAGAGAAAAATGACTCGTAGCCGGATAATCTGATTGGGTGCGATAATTTTGGTTCACATATAATCATGATAGGAAATCGGTACAGATGAACAAACTGGCGAAAATCGGATATGCGAGATCTCAGACCTCTTGCGTTCCACTGAAAAATCGACGCTTCTCGGACCTCCTGACGGAACAACTTGTGATTGTCGGCCATGGCTTTACTGGAGGCTTGCAAGGACCGGACTCAACGCGTCCAGCACCTGTAGGCCGCTCCTAGCAGTTGGCGTATCGATGCTTGTCAGAAGACTTCTGATGACACTCACAATGGATCGCAGCGTAGGAATAATTTGACGATCTGCTTTTGGAGCCTCGTCATCAGCAGCATTGGCTTTCACTGGGAGTAGAGAGCGGGAAGGCTGTTCGGAAGGCCGTGCGTTCGCAAGCACCGGCCAGTCTTCAGGGGAGAGAGGCTTCGCCGGTGGAGGTATTCTTGTACTCTCTGGCTTTCTACTGGATGTTGACGGTGGTGTAGACCGAAGTTGTGCATGAATATCACCATGACTGGAGCGCTTCCGTCGGTGGCGACGTCGACGCCGGATTTTCTGTGAAGCTTCTCTATGGGTGGAGTTATCCCTTACCATTTCTTTCAGGATACTCATTTCTTTCTTGAGTCTTGGGCATTCCTTAGACGTGGCCTCATGCATACCTCGAAAATTGCTGCACCTATAAGTTGATGCACAACAGGTGTCTACCGTGTGCGCCTCCACGCACCGGGGGCATACGGTGGAGTTCGCACAGACGCCCTTGACATGACCGATCTTGAAACACTTGTGGCACTGAAGCGGCTTTGGGACAAAATGTCGTACCACATGCCGGAAATGTCCCACCTTGACGTGCGTAGGGATTGAGTCGCCCTCAAAGACTATCTTAACGCAGCGGCTGTTCCCGAGGCGGCTTATATGCTTAATGACCACTCCTTTGTACGCCGGTTTTATCAGAATGGGTAGATCCGTGTTTGGGATTGCCAAGTCAATGTCGTAAATGACACCTGCAGTGCAGGTCCCAGTCATTGGTACGACCGCTCGTACTTTGACATCTCCACACTCTGTCATCATTCGAAGCTTCTCTAGCGTGTCTGCAAGTGTTGTGTCAACGGCTAAAACGTTCTTACGTGTGTTTAGCCGGACCTCTTTGATTTCATTCTTTGCTATTCCCCCAAGAATATTGGAAATGGCTTGCCTGTTCAATTTTCGAAGGCTGGCGGAAGGTTCCACGAGCATGAAGAGAATAGTATGCGGCCAGCGTTCACTCCTTGCCTTCACGGTTGACGTGCTTGCTGGTGATGACGTCTTGATCAGCCTCCTTTTGGCCTTGCGGCTCATCACAGACACGAAGCTGCCATCTGATGAGTCGTCGCCGTCGACTGAGTAGATGTCCGTGTCTTCACTGGAGCTGCACCAAGAGCCTCGTTTCCTTGCGGAGCTTACAAATGTTGAGCTGTAGCCAGACGGACCAGCAGTTCGTTCTTCGTTCATGGGCACGAGAGCAGGAGCATCTTTTGAGCCATCGCTGGTGATGGACCATGAGCCTTGAGCCACAGAAGAGCTTGAGGGCGCTGACTTTTGACCACGTGGGCCTGTAGAAGTCGCCGCTGCCATCGCCACAAGGCGGGACGCAGAGAGCGTCCCAGGAATCGTGGAAAATATAACGAAAAACAGTTAGTAGTGACAGACGCGTTCTATCACTAAGTAACTTCGTCGTCGTCCTGCATGCATATACGTTCCTTGAATTGTTATGAGCTTGACATCTGCCTTCGTTTGCAAGCAAAGTTTGCAGATTTGCACAGCATATTTGGCAACGGTTGGCATCAGCGGCTTTGGCAACAGGCTTTCTGTCGCTAAACCAACGAATTTCACTACGCAGGCGCCGAGACAGTGCATGTCGGTGGTGACCACTTCAAGCCGGCGGAATCATTCCTTGAAGACAACGGAGTGACACGTGCAGCTACGATGGAGTGACACGTGCTCTGACGTGGAAGTGGTCCCTGGTGCGGCGCTGCCATTGACGCTACTTAAGCGGAACCGTGCCCAGCGTTCTTCACAACGGTTGGCAGCAGCGGCTTTGGCAGCAGGCTTTTTGTCGCTAAACCAACGAATTTCACTACGCAGGTTAGTTTTATTGAATTGAAACTTTCCATTGTTTATATTTGCCACACCTGCTGCTGCCAACCCAGTGTTTCTTTTTCTTTTGAATCATGGTCACGAATGCTGAATCGTCACGTGAGGTTGACGCACTTAGAAAAGAGGTGGCAGAAATGCGCAAAACCCTTGAGATGTTTAACTCACTGTACGAAAAAATGAAATAAGATCAGGAAGCGTTAGCTTTGGACAACAAAACTTTGAGAAAAGAAAACGAGGACCTAGCGAGAAGACTTGCTAATTCGGAGCAATACTCTCGTATCAACAACATTGAAGTCAAGGGTATACCCTGCGCGCCAAGGGAGGACTGCAAAGTCATCTTGCAAAAGCTTGGAGACAAGATAGGGTGTCCAGTTAACTCTACCGACATTGACGTCATTCACCGTGTACCCGCGAAGAACAAAAACATAATAGCCCGATTTCACGTGAGAACAAAGAAAGCTGACTTTATCAGCAAAGCTAGGAAAGCTAGGTTAACTACGACAGACCTTGACCTCCCACAGACCCCGGCCGTTTCAATTTATATCAATGAACACTTGACGCCTGAAAACAAGTGCCTTCTTGCGCGGGCATTAGCTTTGAAAAGAAAAGAAAGTAGAAGTTTCTTTGGACTGATGGTTGTCGTATCAAGGCGAGGGAAACGGAGGACAGCCGGGTGTGTGTCATTGGAAGCACAGGAGACCTGTCCAAAATTTGCTAATGGGACCTAACGAAGTTTGACATGGCTTGATAATGGGTTACGTGCTTTCCGGAATAAAACATTTAGTCTCAGCTGAAAAACCAAAATGGACGTTTTTTCTTAAGAATATTCGTTCACTGCCAAACAAAATAGACGATTTCAGCTTGCTACCTGACACTTTCGGAACATCTTTTTTAGTAATAATGTTAACTGAAACTTGGTTAACGCCCACATCGGACATGTTTCAGCTTCCTGGCTATCAATCGTTCCTCCGAAATCGTCGTGATATGCGAGGGGGGTGGTATCGCACTCTTTCTCAAGAAAAATATTTTGGCTGAGCTCATGGTAGAATTTACTGATGTAACCCCTGATTATGAGGTGTTAACAGTGCAGAGCCGTAACAACATGTTCGCCGTTATGAACAGACCTCTATCTGGTAATACAACAAGATTTGTTGCATTCCTTGAAAAGCTTTTCAGCTATTTAATATAAGAGAAAATCAACCTGGTCTTAGGTGGTGACGTCAATATAGACATGCTTTCATCGTCCCCGTTACAAAAAGATTTCCATTCACTTAACACAACTTACGGTTTTTTAAACATGATATCTTCTGCAACACGTGTGACAATCGATGGCGCATTCCTGTTAGATGTATTCATCTCAAACATTAACATCGACTTGTTAGAGGCCGATGTTGTGTACACTGACATTAGTGATCACCTAGGTATTATATTACTGCTAAATCGAATGCACTCCATTGCTAGTAAAACTACAAAGCCAGTTCTTTTTCAATCTATTACCTCATCAAATCTTGAAGAATTTCGAAAAGTTATTGCCCAAGAGGCATGGCATAGCGTTTACAAATTGAAAGACAGTAACGCTGCATACAATGCTTTTATTAGCACTTTCCAAACACTTTACCACGATCATTTCCCCAAGAAAAAAGTGGCACGGGCATCCAGGGCACGCAAACCTTGGCTAACGCCTGAGATTCTTCGTATGATTAAAGACAAACATGCCCTGTATGCTCAAATTGTGAAGCCTAGAGATTCAGCCCCCCTAAGCGAATTCAAAAAATGTCAAAATAGTCTAACAAGTCAGCTAAGGTCTGCGAAGAATGCTTATTTCGTAGCAATGTTTAGTGAACCAGCCAATCAAAAAAGTGATGTGGTCTGGCGCAAACTGAATGCTTTGGTAAAGCTTACTTCAGTTTCAGTACTTCCGGACGTCTTGAGTCAAAACGGCCAAAAACTTTGGGAAAATGCGATACCGAATGCGTTTAATGAGTTGTTTTCATTGAAACCTCAGTTAAATAATGTTGATGGCCTCGATAACTATGCTCAGTTCCTTCCTGTAAACGCGTTTAGTGACACTCTATTTCTTGCCCCAACTACACCGCTGGAAATTTTTTCTTGCTTCAGTACTATTAGTAACAGCCGCGCCTTAAACGCTTATGGTATCCAGATTCGCCTCATAAAGCATGTGCTTGACAACATATGCCCTGATCTTACCCATAATTATAATTTAATATTATCTACGTATAAGACATCATGAAAAGAAAACACAAAAAAAACTGAGCTTCAGATTTATGCAGGGTGACAGACATGTCACACTTCTAATTTAACATTGATGAAATGAGCTTTTAAAAGTCGAGGTGCCACAGCGTTCTTGCTCCTTCGAAGTGTGCAAATATTTGTAAGGCCTAGTGCACACACGCAGTATTCACAGTGCATGGGTAAGTGGGCACTCATCTCATTTTTTATTAAAAGCTTGTGCTCTGTTGGCCTCTCATTAATGCAGTGTATGGCCAGATGGACACTGCGTTTTAATTGACAGAGTTAAGCAGAATTTAAGTCCTCTATAAGAAGAGCCAAATGCAGCTTTGAGATTTCAAAAAAGCGGCCTCCAGTAATTATTGTGGCAAAATAAAATACAGGCAGATTCAACAGTGAAATCATAACACCAATTAGTGTAACAAGCACGTGACTAGAATAACGCCAAAGTTCAAGACAACATTTGCAGAGTAGTGGTGTCCGGTTAGGTAACTGCATATGAGTCGTGTGTTTTATTGGAAGCACAGCCCACACAGCCACAAAATGAAGTCGTCTTGACTGTTAATTTAACAATCTTCAGTCATTCTGGAAGTCCTAGGTGAATATTTAGATAAATATTTCATTTAAAAGTTTAAATATTCATCTTATTCATCAACTAGTATTTCAGCTGAAGTTATTTATTGATGTATCTGCTTTTCAGCTGTTATCTATTATGATGTATCTGTAACGCGCATGCGCCGCTGCAGTGCTTCATTTCGGAACGAACAGCTCGAAAAGCCATTGCCCAGTAATACTGCGCTCTGGTTTAGAAAAATAACTGTCTGAAGGCTACTCTGGCATAAAAAGCACTAAAAAATGGAGAGAAGTCCTGCAAAGCGGACTGCGTCTATGCATGCAGAATAGAAGAGACAGTGCTGTGTCGTGATGGCAGCTCCCTCATAAGTGTCCGCAAAGCGAGTCTGCGTTAGCGCTGCGGTGCTACTTCAAATGGGTTCATCTCTGATTGCGACAAAGAAGCGGAAGCAGTTTTCGCTAAGCGAGGAAGTGGATGTTCTTCGGCAAAAGGAAGGCAAAAGCAGGCTGTTGTGACCAAAGAACCGAATCTCTCCACAAGAATGGATGAGCTGGAGGTTTTCGCGCTGCAAAGTTTGTGCTGCACATGTCGAAAAAAACAGACTTCTTTAAATTAAACGTGCATATTTGGGTGTTCACTTGTGTGTTTGTTTTTTATCATAAAAAACTAGTCCAGGGACCCATCGTTTGGAGGTATGTCATTTTGGTTGGTGGAAAATAAGCATTCATGGTTAATTTTTGAACTTTCACTATACCTTTCAAAATAACGAAGAAATTGCCACGGCCCCCTGAAGTTCATTATACCGAGATTTCACTTTATTGCTCTTTTGTTTTGTATTGTAATTTTCGATTGTTTTTCCAATGTTACTTTTCCTTTCTCTGTGTTAAACATATACGTAAATTTGCTCTTGTGTTTATTTTGGCACTATTCATTTTCTTTCTCACCGAAGATACTGTAACAATTGAATGATGTACATCTTTCCCATTTACATCTGGTATGGGAGCCTCTTGAACTCGCTTTTCTGTAAACTAATATTGTCAATGTTGAAAAAACTTGAACTTCAATACGGCAGTAGCACTCTTCACGGTTTGTTTCATCGCTGAAATGGGGAGAATTTAACTATTTTGCAGTTATTACCAGAGCCTTTTTCAAGATCTCAAAGCTGCATTGGCTTCATTTGCATGAAGGACTTCAGTTCTCCCATCTGACTTAACTGCCAATTTTGCTAATTAGAAAGTTTAATAACTAAACTTTTTTTAATTACTGTCCCAAGTAATGTCTTCAACCAGCTGGAGATGCCTGCCACTACAAAAAAAATCAATTGTGAAGACAGCGAGCAAATAATACATTCTCCCATTTATTTTTTAAGGCTACTGGACACATTTTGTGAAACACCCGGTATATGTCTCCCTCATGCAGAGTTTCGCCATTCTCTGGCAACATAGTGCGTGCACTGAAAACTCGCCCTTTGCCATTTACTTGTCTTTAGGGGGTGTTAGCCAGTGTTGCTGGCCATGGCTGCTTGAGTTTTGAAATTCCTACCGACATAATTATTCTGATGATGTACTCGTCACTGGCACAGTTGTGTGGTGCCAGGATGTGGTCCAGAAATAATGAGCTACCACGAGTCTAAATTTTTCACATACCAAGAAGTGCGTGTAGACTTATTCTGTCCACTTAATCTATGAGAGGCTAAGCTCAACACGTACTCTAATGGCACAAATGCGATGGCCAGTCGAAGGCACCAATTATCTACAAAGAACATGACGGATGCAATCGTCTTCTACCCATGACAGATGTGCTCATGCCTGAAGTAGATAGATTAACGTGAAAGCTCACTAACACCCAAAATACACCATAAAGGTGTTATTTGAAGTTGGGAGCCTTATCAGTGGTGTGAACTGCTCAAAAGAACAGTCCAAACTCCAAAGCAGCTGCACTCGACCTAATTTTCATACAATATACGTCATGGTGCCCACATTTTGCTGCCATCGCATTAACCTTTTACGAGAGCGATGCCTGTAAGAGGGTTTGCATCTGTGCAAGCGAATGAGTGATCGCCCAACTTCTGTGCCAGTAGACATCGTCTCACTCCGGCCAATTTATCTTTCAGAGAGTATGTAGACCACAAATGTAGGAAAGTTTGTAGTTTCATTAATCAATACTGCCCTCGTGAGTGAACCATAGTAGTACGTAGTACGTGCTACTGCATTAGGTGATGTCACAAAACAAGTATACTGTGTCAGTCCCACCGAACAGTTTGGATAGCAATCAATTCAGTAGGCGCCAATCTCAAAAGTGTCCTGTGTGAAATATAAGTGCAGTGTAAGTGTTCATCGTAATGTCGCGAACGAAGATACATAGCAAGTTTGTGACTGTGACAGGAGGCACGTTTTTAGCTCTAGTAGAAAAGCTGACAATTTTCCTATCCACAGACAAGCTAGCTTTTCTCACCACTGCAGTTTCTACTCTAACCTCTCCCATTTGATGTTGTTGGACATCTTTATGTATTTAGTAGACATCATTCTAAACACAGCTAAAGGAATGTGTCAGAAATAATAGAGCAACGAAGCCAATATGCCATGCCAACACCATCTGGACCATTCAAAAAGAATTATCAGGAGTGTGCCGGAAGCCATCACGGGCAGACTGTTCAATGCGTGCCAGTTTGTTTACAAACAGCCAAACCATTTAGAAGCCAAGCATTACCAAATGAACTGCCACGATTGCGTGCAGGTTGACAAGCTGCTGCTCAATGTGTGTGTAAAGTAGCCATGCAAGAATGAAATGCAGTGGTGTAGAGTGGATAAGATGTCCGATTCTAAAAGGAGCACTCTTTAAGCTAAAGTAAGTTTGTATTTTTGACACATGGCATTCGTTATGGCATTCGTTATGATACGCCAGTATAATATGCATACCCAATAATCGTTGAAAATACTAGTATCCTACGTGTTACAATTGAAGAATTCATACAGACAAATAAACATGCTTGGCAAGGAAGTAACTGTCACTGGTTCATTTTCAGTTTCACCACGCAAAGCAATTTACTCTGAAATACTTTCAGAAGCGGCAAAAATATTACCAGGTTCAGGCAATGCAATGCTAACCCTACACGCAACCTTTCAGTGACAATTTCATGCAATTGAGAAACTTCCGATATTCTGCTGATGGTTTCTGGAGTTCCACAAAAGGTGTTATGCTGTGTTAACATAAATGCTAACACTAAGGTACCGTAATTTCAAATGACGAAACGTTTTTACGAGAATTGTGCTGCCTAGAGTACTTGGTATCATTTTGACCATCTGGTAATATAAAGAGAGCACAGCCACTTCTCAGTTGTGCTCCCTTTAGTGCTCCCTCGTTGAACGTGGTGCTGCCAGCACTGCTCTGCATTGCCAGTCTGAATCCACCATTAGGGCGATGAAAACGTGATTCGCACACTAAAGGGCATAATGGCAGTCGATGGATTGGTGGACAGAATATGAAAAAAAACAGTCCGGAATTCTCACAGGGCACGAGACAAGACAGAAGCAATTACAACCGCCCTAACTTACAATTGATTTCATTTTTAAACATCTGGACACATACCCAACCGAAAGTCAAAAAACAGAATGAAGAAACAAACACTATCGACACCCATATGTTTCCTCAACATACGTTACAGCTATGCACGACAAGTATGTGCTGCTAATATCCCCAAAGGTTCTAAACAATCTTTGTGAAAGAATTAAAGATGGCATGCTGACAGAAATCTATGGCAACTATAATTTCTATGGTCCTGTGATTGCTCTTTCTTTTTACAACTAATGTTTTGACAAAGACTGGTTTGCAGGACCAGAAGGAAAGGCCTAGATAGCCACTCTGTTTTGTAGTTATGCTAATTTATGCATGTTCACGCTTGTCCTATATTTCGCTACAAGATAAAAGAATTTATTCAACAATATTTTCAAAATTTGATGCCCTCAATGGAACACGACTGTGGCTAGATTCTCGTTTATTTTACATTGCATTGCAGTGCAAATAACGTTTTGGGCGCACTGAATAACAGCTTTGCAGGAGTGGTCACCTTTCTTAAGTTAAACGCATTTTTCTTACTTGCATGGTTTACACCTGTCCACATGGCGAAATGTAAAAAATCAGTGAGTCCTCTTGCCACCCCCATATCGTGTTCTGGGAATACCTTACGCTGTTTATTCTATGTTGCATCCAACCAGTCACTGCTTCAGCACTGGCCGAGTACAGTTTAATTACAACTTTCTAAAAACTGTGGGGATCTGATGCGCTAAAAATGCCATTGCGCGGCAATTTTCGCTGTACTGCCACTTCCTTGCCTCCTCCCATACTGTCGTGACAGCGCTTGGCAATTGATGTCAACCCGTGGTTGATGTGCTTAGTCTTTGGCCGCAATAATGAGTCATGTCAGGGTAAGCTCTCCTCCCTCAGGCAGCGCACAGTAAGCATACGTTTTTCTTTCGTTTGCGTCCTCGTTGGGAATCGCCAGAATGTAGCCTGCCTGGTTGCCTCGGCAGATGTGTTTACCTGTGTGTTAGCTCCAGTTGGATACAATAAGCCAAAGCGGTGCCTAGCACTCGAGTGTGGTCCTACTACGCTGACCTACGTGTATGAGGTTTGCCCTAGCTCCCTGGCCCAGCGATAATCACGGGAGTGTGCAGCATAGCCGCGAGAAACCATTACCCGAGTGGTGTGTAAAAGCTGGCCATTGCCAGCTGCGACGTGCTCGCGGTTTTCCCTTGTTGGTGTACATACGTTTACGTACAGAAGCCCTTCGCTCAACATGTCCTGGGAGGGGACATTTTACTGTGTTTGGATGCGTCAAAGGCAATAAAGTGCGTATTATTAGTTCGAACACTGTCTTGCCACACACCGCTACATGCTTTGCTAGTCGAGTGCAAGCAGAGTGGTGAGCAAGCAACTGTATACGAGGCTTCCTGGCTCCCTACAGTGATCATTGCTATGTTGAGTATGGAGCTTATCACTAAAGTACACCATGTTTTGTAATGCAACCGAATTTCGCATAAAAGCAGCCCTCCACGAAACAGTGTGCATGCTGCTAGGGCACTACATTCAGAGCGTTCAAACACTGCGTTCTTTCAAAATTTCACAGTCTGAAGCATTCTCAAGCATTCACACCAGAGCACAACTGTTATTATGTGCCGAAAGCACATCACAGTTGAACTATTCAGACTACGTGGAATTCTTTGTGCATCCTACATGATAAGCACACCGATACGTTCACCTCTGTCAAACTGGGCTGTTCAACATCAGCAAGCACTCCATGTGTACAGTGCTCCAATGTTTCAATCATCCAGCCTCCCTGTTAAGCGTCTGCACAGTGCAGCGTGTGGTGGCAGCAGAGAGCTCACCCTGTTTTCTTTGATGCAGGTAGTGCTGAAGCTCCTCCGCATGCCATTGACGCTCCCCCCTGCTGACCGCTTGGAAGGAAAGCGCAGCTTTCGCATTGAACCTGCCTGCAATACCAGTGAGTTTTTCAAAGTTTTTCAAATGCGATGAATTTAAAGCTGAGGTAATCGATAATACTAACGTCATCAGCGTTTGAAAAATCGTAAAATGTGCTACTACTTTCAGCACCAGGGACATGGGTTTTTGAGCGGATGGTGCAATATGTTATTTCGTGATGTGATATACCTTCCAAAATTTGTAAATTTATGTTTTCAAGTGGAAAGTGATGACTGAGAATTGTCAGATCAAGAATATTTGATGCATTTCCCTTAGTTCGCATGGGCTGGGTAACTATCTGATTTAGGTTAAAGTGCAACATCATATACTTATTATTTCCAAGGATGCCGATGTGAAGTGCATGGCTTTTCTAATCAATCGGGTAGGTTGAAATCGCCCACTTTGATTATCCGGCCACACGGCACATGACGTTGTAGATAGTCATATAGTGAACGGGTGACGCTACAATCAGATGAGGGGCAGCGGTAAACACACCCCACCGTGACCGGGTGTGGGGCCAACATTAGTTTGTAGAAGATAGTTTCAACATTTTATACATCAGGAAGTCTTAAAAAGAGATACCCTTTTTTATAAATATCGCAACACCCCCCCACGTGTCTGTCTATCTTTTCGCACTACTCTGACCCACAGATCGTGGGTTCAAATCCCGGCTGCGGCGGCTGCATTTCCGATGGAGGCGGAAATGTTGTAGGCCCGTGTGCTCAGATTTGGGGGCACGTTAAAGAACCCCAGGTGGTCAGAATTTCCGGAGCCCTCCACTACGGCATCTCTCATAATCATATTGTGGTTTTGGGACGTTAAACCCCAAAAATCAATCTTTTCACACTACTGAATAATTTGGCGGGGTCAATTCAACATCCGTGATATCATGTGTCAGCCATGTTTCTGTCACAGCAACGAAAACTGGTTCAAGACTAATTAAGACTGATTCTAGGGAATCTACTTTGTTAACAATACTGCGTGCATTTAAATTTATAAAGCTTATTTTACAGCTCGTCGCGAGCGTAGAGACTTCGCTTCGCCTTGCTGGTTTTTTTTTTTTTTTTGAACTGCGGATGCCCGACTATCCCTTTAAAGGTACCACACTTTCTTGACAGTCATCCCAGAAATACAACTCTCCATTTATTCTTATTTTGTCATAAGTTAAAGAAACGCTGTCTCCAGCCTGCTTTTTTGTTTTACCATAGTTCCAGAGTTTCCTTCTTATGTCCCGAATACGTGCTGAAAAATCTTCACTTATAGAATATGTGGTCCCTTTCAACCTGTGGCAGTTTTTAAATACCCTAGTTTTGTCTCGAAAGTCAGCAAGTTTAGAGATTATCAGTCGCGTTTTTTTGGCCGCATGTTTCCCAAGTCTGTGAATTCTTTCGCAAGTGATTGACTCCATTTTCAGAATGTTTTTGACGATTATTTCATTTACAACTTATTCAAGGGAATCGTCACTTTCTTTTTCATTTTCAGTTACACCATGAATGATGATGTTTGACCTTCTGGAACGATTTTCCAGATCGTCGCTCTCAAGTTTGAGGGTAGGTATAGTTTTCTGCAATCTAGCCAAGTCACTAACACAAGCCTCTATTTTGCCATCTAATGCCATAAGCATTTCCAACTTTGATTCAATTGCGGGCAAACGTTCTTGCTTGATTTCCTTCAGGTCATCAGCAATCAGTTGTTGTTGCTTCGAAACAGTAGTGATATCGGGACCGGGGTTTGTTTCAATATCACCACATATTAACGGTAATGTTTTGTTAAAAGCAACATCAACACATTCACACAACAGCTCAACAAGCAGCCTTTGGCACGGCAGCACAACCAAAAACACGTTATTTGACCGAAAACACTTGTCATACCGTTTCCTCACCGCGTAAAGAAGGTGAACGGATTAGGTGGATGCATTCTGGCAGTCCTGCCGTGCCCTTCGCGTGAGCGGCCTTCGTATGCGCCTTTTATATGCCACGATGTCAACCTTGCCACCAGGGAGCCGTTGATTCCAGCTTCAGTATTGGCTGCTGCTGTCACGAAGCGCGTAGCGCTGCTGACGCCATTCTGTATCACTGGCTCGAATGACACGTGGAATTTGCCTTTGGCGAGTATCTGCGCAATGCTGCCATGTGTATCAGATGCTGGCTCGTCGTAACCCGTCGACTGTAGTAGCGGAACGACCAAAAACTACGTAAAGAAGGTGAACGGATTCGGCGGATGCATTCTGGTGGTCCTGCCGTGTGAAGGGCACGGCAGGACCACCAGAATCATTTGACAAGTTGTACATTGGTGGGGTGGAATATATCTGGCATGAAGAAAAAAATGATAAAGTGCTGGTTAAAAAAACGAGGCCGGAAAACCAATTCGCCCAATGACGAAGTCACACGCAAGTGTTGTCTTAGTTGGAGAAGTTAGCAAGGTTCCAAGCAGCGCGAGAAGCTCCCCTTTCACAGATAACGACAATAGTATTGCTCACACGTGTTGACCACAAAGCAGTTGCGTATGACCAACTTAAACGCCCGCAGCGTTATCAATAAGGCAGATTTATTAGAAATTCAGTTGCCCATACACGACCCTCATGTCACTATCATTACGGAGACATGATTGCATGGTCAGGTAAAAGATGATCTTGTATTTCCACCAAGATATAAAGTTTCTCGTAGGGACAGAGTACATAGGAACGGAGGTGTGGCTGTCCTTACTAAATAACCAATTGATGCAACACTTATTGATGAAAATCCTGACATCGAGTGTTTGTGTGCAGGAACAGCGCAACCTAGAAGTAGTTACTTCGTAACTACGGAAGCGAAAAAACAAGGACAGAAAAGGCTTCCGTAGTTTCGCTGCCGTAGTTACGAAGTAACTACTTCTAGGTTGCGCTGTTCCTGCATTCAGTTATGTCCTACCAACTCGCCCAAGCTTCCACGCTTTATAAGAGTGCCTGTGCATTCAATTGCGATGCAGGGAGCATTCCTTTGTATTGTCACGGGGTCGTGACGTGGCCGAAGACAGGAGACTTTGTGTTGGAATTTAACTGTTTATTTGGGCGAACCTGTGCTTGGTAAACGAAAAGTCCGATTACAGTTGAAGTCTTGGACTGATAGCAGCGAACGGAGCGTCGGCCGTCGATCAACTACTGACAAGAGGCGAAGCGCGTCGGCATTTATACTCTTGCCGTCGAATGTTCTAGCGTTATCGCTGGCGGTGGCGTAGGTTCCAGAACAATCTGTACCGTTCGCACAGTGGGCGTGATCTTATCGAAATAATCTACTACAGTCCGGGACCTTCTCGAAAACTGCAGGCGCGGTTTGCGCCGAGAATCATGTGGTGTTTTGGAACGATAACAAAAACTTGGGAAATGGAACGTGGCAGTATTGTTCACATGTTATAGACCACCAGACGCTACACCCAATTACTTGATGTCTAAAAAATACATGCGTCATTTTCGGCATATAAAAATTTTTCTCGTAGGCGATTTTAACCTGCCTGGTATTAACTGGGAACGTCTTCAGACAGACTTAAAAAGGACAGAAATGCTAACGTTATCTTCGAACTTATGCTAGAACATGATTTAATTCAAACAGTTAATGAACCTACCCCTGTACAAGGTTTCTCTGGAAATATTCTTGACCTGCTATTTGTGAATCGTGACTTTTCGGAATGCATCGTTTCATTTAATGAAGGTCTGTCTGATCACAAGCTTGTAAATGTTTCCTTGCCCATACTTACGCCTGTTGTCTCTAAGCGTACGAAGAAACATTGCTTCAAAAACTTTGCTAAAGCTAATGATGCAAGCATAATAGACTACATGGAAACGTGCCTTGGTGACTTCACTGATACTCAGAACGACGTATTGAGGCTCAGGGCAATGTTCTTCAAAATGTGTGGTCACTGCATAAATACATTTGTGCCTAACGAAACAAAGACGGTCAATAAACAAATGGCGTGGATGACTCGTAGCATATTGCCACTGAAGCGCAAACTAAAAAGAAGCAAAAAGAAGGGTGGCCCATTCCAACTTATTAGTGTTATAAAAAGCAAATTGTCATCAGCGGTTCGAAGTTCAAAGGATTACTATTTCAACATGCGGCTACCTGGTTTCATGAAAAGTGCACCCGAAAAATTGGGGGATATTTAGGTGAAGCTAAGAGACCTGTCTGTGAGGTAATGGTCGATGTAACCACTACAGAAAACGTGAATAAAATTGCCAAACATTTTAACAATTACTTCCACAGCATTTTTTCCCAGACAGGTATAGGTAACTTGTTTCATTCTACTGTTTTTGAGGCGCATGAAGTAGACTTTATTTCGCACAATGGTATTGTGTCAATGATTTTAAAGTTGAAGATAACAAAATTATGTGGCCCAGATGGTATCCCAAATATGTTTCTTAAGCGCTATGTGGAATTTATCGATAGATTTCTTTTCATACTGTTCAGAGCTTCTTTGTTGTGTTCTCAGGTGCCCAAAGACTAGGACAGCTCAGGTAGTGCCAATTTTTATAAAGGCCAATCGTTTATCTGTAGAAAATTATCGATCGCCCCGCCGTGGTGGTCTAGTGGCTAAGGCACTCGGCTGCTGACCCGCATGGCGCGGGTTCGAATCCCGGCTGCGGCGGCTGCATTTCCGATGGAGGCGGAAATGTTGTAGGCCCGTGTGCTCAGATTTGGGTGCACGTTAAAGAACCCCAGGTGGTCGCAATTTCCGGAGCCCTCCACTACGGCGTCTCTCATAATCATGAAGTGGTTTTGGGACGTTAAACCCCACATATCAATCAATCAAAATTATCGATCGATATCTTTAACTTCATCGTGCTGTAAACTAATCGAACATATCATCACCAACCACAGTACAAAATTTTTAGACAGGAATTCAGTGTTAACGAACTACCAGCGTGGCTTCAGGAAAGGCTACTCCACTACGACACAACTGTTAACTGTAATTCATAGTTTTATTCAAGAGTCTGACGGAATCCCGTCTGGTCGGGGACAAACATAGTGCAAAATAACAAAAACGCCGACCAAGGTGAAATACACAAAACTTAAAAAGACGTTTCTGCTCCCCACACGGGAGCCTTGTTCGCAGTCGTCGGTGAACAAGGCTCCCGTGTGGGGAGCCGAAACGTCTTTTTAAGTTTCGTGTATTTCAACTTTGTCGGCGTTTTTGTTATTTTGCAATTCATAGTTTTGCAAGAACAATGGATAATAATGGTCAAATCGACGCTCTTTTTTTAGACTTTAGCAAGGCATTCCACAGAGTAGTTCACTGTAAACTTATACAAAAACTCAAGAGATTACATTCTTCCTAGCATTATAGTATCCTGGATAGCAGCTTATCTTTCGGATCGCGGGCTGTTTGTCACTATTGAGGGCAACGACTCGAGCTGTCTTCCAGTTACATCTGGAGCCCCCCAGGCTAGCGTCCTGGGGCCATTGCTGTTTTTGGTCTACATAAATTACATTGTCAACGTTGTTACAAGGCACAAAAATCAGAATGTTTGCAGACGATTGCGTTTTATATCAGGAAATACCTACAGTGCATAACCAAACCAACCTCGAGATTAGTTTTCACAACATAAAGGGGTAGTGTGACAGATCAGGCCTGTCTTTAAACAAAGAAAAACTGTGTCTTCGTATCACAAGAAAAAAAAGCCCGTTAAAACACACATGCAAACTGGCCGCCTCACCGCTAAAAGACGTTGAAAACTATAAATATCCGGGTGGTAACACTTTCAAACAACCTTTCGTGGAATTTACATATCAGTAATATATGTTCCTCAGCTTTCCGTAAACTTTCTTTCCTGAAACAAGCTTGAAAACTTACGCGCCCACATTAAACTACTGAGTTACATTACTTTCATTAGGCCGAAGTTAGAGTACGCTAGCATTACATGGGATCCTTACACTAAGCACAACATTAAAATAATAGAGAAAGTTCAGACAAAGGCTGTTCGCTTTATTTACTCTAAGTTCAAGCACACCGATTCCTCCACACAGCTGATGACAGAAAATGACACCCCCTCCTCGAAACACGTAGGCAGATTCTCCACCTTAATTTCCTACAATCACTCATTAAACGTGAATTATCCATCGACCCCGCATTATATTGTCGCAGTGCAACGCGAACAGATGACAGCAGCTTACGGCAGCGAAAAGAGCGTATTCAGGATCAGCTGTACAGCAAGATGCCTGCTTCGTTGTCGTCCCGATCAACCACCTGACCCACTAGCTGGAATCTACAAAACGTTCCTATCATCGTTCTTTTTCATATAAACACGTGTCACTTGCCCCTCCTTATAAGAGCATCGCCCCGATGCTAATTCAGACGCACAGTATATTTTTTTTAACGTGCAGTCAGTCACTCACATACGGCTTCATACGCACTACATGAACAAGTTCAGGCTGGTGCTGGTGACGCCTCGGGCATTGGGGACTGTCGGAGACAACCTCGTGGGTGACGTGTCTTAGCTGGCGCAATACTCGGTATGGCCCGAAATATCGCCTTAGCAGCTTTTCGGACAGTCCACGTTTTCGTACGGGTGTCCAAACCCACACTCTGTCACCGATTTTGTACGTTACAGTTCTATGGCGAGCATTGTAGCGGCCTGCGTCGTAGTCTTGTCGCTGGTGGATCCGTAAGCGGGCGAGCTGTCTAGCTTCTTCCGCGCGTTCAGTGAACACGTCAGTGCCTGTGTCGGTAGCGTCCCATTCATGTGGCAACATCGCATCCAGCATAGTCCGTACCTCCCGTCCGTGAACCAAGCTGAATGGAGTCATGCGAGTCGTCTCTTGTTTAGCCGTATTGTATGCGAACGTGATATAGGGTAAAATCTTGTCCCAATTCTTATGTTGGACATCCACGTACATCGACAGCATGTCTTCAATCGTCTTGTTGAGGCGCTCCGTTAGTCCATTTGTTTGCGGGTGGTACGCAGTGTTCTTACGGTGAGTCGTTCCACTAAGCATCAGGACGTGGTCTAAAATAGCTGCCGTAAATGCTGTTCCGCGGTCCGTGATCACGATAGTCGGAGCACCGTGGCGTAGCACAATCTTTTCTATGAAAAATCTCGCCACTTCCACTGTGGTGCTTTTTTGGATAGCTTTTGTTTCGGCATACCTGGTTAGGTAGTCTGTTGCGACTATAACCCAGCGATTCCCTGCAGTAGAAGTAGGAAGGGGTCCCAAAATATCCATTCCTATCTGTTCAAACGGTGTACGTGGAACCTGAACTGGTTGCAGCTGACCGGCGGGTCTCTTTGGGGGTGACTTGCGTCGCTGGCAATCGATGCAAGTGTGAACGTGGTGCTTGACGGCTGTTGTGAGTCGTGGCCAGTAGTATCCCTGCTGTACTCTTGCCAACGTGCGAGTGTAGCCTAAATGGCCAGACGTCGGCTCATTGTGACAGGCTTGGAGCACTTCAGGTCGAAGGGGTGCAGGAATAACGAGCAAATAGGGAGCGCCGCTGGACGAAAAGTTTCTCTTGTAGAGGACGCCATTGCGTAAGCAAAACGACGATAATGTCCTTGCAAAGACTCTAGGTGCCCTTGAAGAACGTTCGTCCACGTAATTAATCAAATCAAGCAATTCAGGGTCACTTCGTTGTTGTTGAGCAATCGTGGACGCGTTGAGAACACCAAGGAAGGCCATATCGTCGTCGTCAGAAAGAGAAGCTGACTGTACTGGTGATCGAGACAGGCAGTCGGCGTCCGTTTGGCGCTTCCCAGACTTGTGTATGACCGTCATATCAAACTCTTGTAACTTCAGACTCCACCGTGCTAATCGGCCGGTTGGATCTCTTAAATTAGTCAACCAACAGAGGGAATGATGGTCACTTATAACTTTGAAAGGGCGGCCATACAAGTACGGGCGAAATTTCATAACTGCCCAGACCACGGCGAGGCATTCTTTCTCAGTTGTTGAATAATTGGCCTCAGCGCGTGTTAGCGTCCTGCTTGCGTAGGCGATCACTCGTTCCGTGTCTTCTTGCCACTGCACGAGCACAGCTCCGAGGCCTACATTGCTTGCGTCAGTGTGAAGCATTGTTGGCGCTTGTTCGTCGAAGTGAGCAAGCACTGGAGGTGTTTGAAGACGTTGGCGGAGGTCATTAAACGCTGCTTGCTGTTCGTGATTCCACTCAAAGGTGGCGTCGTCTCTAGTGATGCGAGTTAACGGCGACGCAATCCGTGCGAAGTCGGCGATGAACCGGCGATAGTAGGCGCATAGGCCCAGAAAGCGCCTGACAGCTTTCTTATCGGACGGTACTGGGAACTGTGCCACGGCCGCAAGTTTTTCGGGATCAGGCCGAACGCCGGTACAGCTGACGACATGACCGAGAAACAGCAGTTCCTCAAAACAAAAGTGGCATTTCTCTGGTTTCAATGTGAGGCCTGCGGAGCGTATGGCTCGTAAAACAACTTCTAGCCTCTTGAGATGCTCGTGAAATGTTGGGGAAAACACTATGACGTCGTCTAGATAAACTAAACAGGTCTTCCATTTTAACCCTGAAAGCACATTGTCCATGAGCCTTTAAAAAGTAGCGGGCGCTGAGCACAGACCAAACGGTAGAACTTTAAATTCATATAAACCATCCGGCGTCACAAAAGCGGTTTTTTCCCGATCTCTTGGGTCTACCTCAATCTGCCAATATCCACTTCTGAGGTCCATTGAAGAAAAGTAGCGAGCGTTTCGTAGCCTATCGAGGGAGTCATCAATACGTGGAAGCGGATACACATCTTTCTTAGTCACTTGATTCAGCTTCCTGTAATCCACGCAAAAACGCAGGGTACCGTCCTTTTTCTTGACTAATACTACAGGCGATGCCCACGGGCTCTGTGATGGCTGAATCACATCATCTTCAAGCATTTTAGCGACTTGTTGTTGTATCACTTCCCGTTCCTTTGGAGCCACACGATAAGGATTCTGGTGTATAGGCCTTGCTGCGTCATGGGTAATTATTCGATGCTTTGTTAGCGGCGTTCGACCGACCCGTGATGTCGATGAAAAGCAGTCCTTGAATTCGGCTAGCAGCTCAAGAAGTCTCGTTCGTTCGTCCCTTGACCACGTAGTACCAACGTCAAGATTAGGTAGTGATTCTTCTTGAGGTGCTTCGTTTAGAGCCGATAAACTGCCTTGGATTTCCGCAGTAGTGTCAAAGTAAGCGACGGCTGTACCCTTCGGGAGATGTCGGCGCTCAGTGCTGAAGTTAGTGAGCAGCACGTTTGTGCGTCCAGCAGTGACAGTGACAAGACCTCGAGCAACTGAAATACCATGGCTAAATATCAGTGAGCTTATTTGGTCAGCAATGCCGTCGCCGTCAAACGGCTCATCCCCTGCCACCGAAACAAGCGTACACGATCGTGGCGGGACGACCACATCGTCATCCGTCAGACGCAAAGGCCCTGAACAAGACGTATGTCTCGGCTCTGAACACTCGACTAAAGTAGGGCTGTTGTTGTGAAATGTAATGACACTGTCAGGGATGTTGATCACGGCGCCATGTTCTCTCAAGAAATCCATTCCGATAATCATGTCTTTACAGCATGAAGCGAGAACGACGAACGTCGCCACGAAAGTAGAGCCACCGATGTCGAGCCTTGCTGTGCACATTCCGACAGGCATCAGTAATTGGCCGCCTGCCGTCCTTAAGTGAGGTCCTGTCCACGCTGTCTTTACTTTCTTGAGGCGTACGGCAAGGTCATCACTGATAATAGAGAAGTCAGCCCCGGTGTCGACTAAAGCTTTGACTTGCTGTCCATCCACAAGAACGGTAAGGCCTGGGGTCACAGTTTCGTCGGTATTACGTCTTGTCGGCTTTACAGCGTCCTGAGGTGGGAGTAATGGGGGCTTTTTTTCTTCGTCTTGACAGCCTGCAACCTTACCCCCTGAGGTCGCCGCCTTCAGTTTTCCCGGTGTGGGCTGGGTGACCTCGCTCCTCTGGTGTCGGCAAAAGTGCGGCGCTGCAACGAAGGTGACTGGGCCGGAGAAGGAGAGCGTGGTCGATGTCAGAAGACCGGCTCGTAATCAGTTATAGCCTCGTCATCATTGTTACGGCGGCCGTCGAATGGGTGTCGGGGTACCGGAGGTCCTTGAGAACCGACATCTCCACGGCGGGATACGTACTGGTTGGCATGTCGAGTGTCATACCGTGGCCTGAAAGGGCGAGACGGATCGGCGCGGTGCCAGCAATAGCGGGCTATGTGGCCTACACCTCCGCAGTTGAAACAAAGTGGACGCCTGTCGGCAGTGCGCCAGATGTCTGTTCGGCGAAGCTGTGGTTGCCGTGATGACTCCTCACGCGACGAAGGCCATGGCAAGCCAGAAGACGACTGGTCGTATGGGGGCTGGATGGATGGGCGCCACGATGTCTCCCCTTGTGGTGGTGACCAAGGAACAGTTGCAGGTGGCGGGTAGTATGAAGGCGGAGCGGTTGGGGAGCTTCGAAGGGCGGCGGCGTACGTCATGGGACGTTGTTCGAGGGCAGGATCAGCTGTCGAGAATGCTTGGCGGATTTCGTCACGGACGACTTCAGCGACAGATGCCATGGGTGTATCTACTACCGAAGTCCGCAGCCTTTGCAATTCTTCACGAACAATCTGTCTAATCATGTCCCGTAAGGAGCTATGGCTGTCAAACGTCACAGCGGCGGCCTGAGTTTGGGGGCTGCTGCACAAGCGGTCATATTGTCGGCAGCGTTGGTGAAGGGCCCGCTCGATAGCCGACGCTTCTTTGATGAAGTTCTCTACAGTGCCTGGCGGATTGCGCAAAAGTCCGGCGAACAGCTGCTCTTTTACGCCACGCATGAGGTAGCGCAACTTCCTATCTTCAGTCATCTGCGGGTCAGCCCTCCGAAATAAACGTGTCATGTCTTCGGCGAACATGGCGACCGTTTCATTGGGTTTTTGGACCCTCAGCTCTAGTAGTTGGTGGGCGTGGTCCCGTCTGTCGACATTGGCAAAAGTTTCAACCATCTTCTGGTGAAAGTCAGTCCATGTGGACAGGTTGCCTTCTCTGTTCTCGTACCAAGTACGAGCACTGTCATCGAGATAGAAGTAGGCCCAGCCGAGCTTTTCCTGAGCAGACCAGTGGTTGATCTTCGCAACACGGTCATAGTGGTCTAACCAGTCTTCTGCATCTTCGTGTGCGCCACCACCAAAGCGCTTAGGCTCCAGCGATTGAAAAAACGTTACCTGGGATGAAGCGGGAGGACTGGTGCCGAGAAGTACAGGCTGGGGGCTGGTGCTGGCCATTTCGAGATGTCTGGTAGAGGTTTTCTGCGAGGGGTTGCAGTCTGGAGGAATACCTCGTATCCGACGACTGAATCGATGGACAGGGGTTGCAGTGGGCACGTCCGGGCTGGTTGAACGGCTCCCACTAGGAGTGTGAAGCATTGGGCAGCGTCACGGCCCAGCTCCTCCACCAGTGTCGCAGTGCAACGCGAACAGATGACAGCAGCTTACGGCAGCGAAAAGAGCGTATTCAGGATCAGCTGTACAGCTGTTGTTGTTGTTGTTGCCCCTTCGCACTGGCACATACCCACTATGGGGGATTGGCCATGAAATCTAGAAGTATCCTAAATGATATATATTAAAAGGTTTATCCTTAATCAAAAAACTAATGATGTAATAGAAAATAATCATTAACTAAAAAGGAATATTAAACTAAACAAATAATTAAAGATTGAATCAAGAAGAGAAAAGGTGAGGTAATACTACAGTGGAAGACAGAAATTTTGAGTAGACCAGACAATCGAGCTTATCTCACCCGGTCACAATCAAATGAATATGCAAATTTCATTCAAAATTAGACAAGTGTCGTCAGAAATATATTTAAGCAGGCATTATTATGACATGCGCTTTGATTCTCGAATGAAATTGCATACAGCATCGAATACGTACAGCAAGATGCCTGCTTCGTTGTCGTCCCGATCAACCACCTGACCCACTAGCTGGAATCTACAAAACGTTCCTATCATCGTTCTTTTTCATATAAACACGTGTCAATATGTAACACCTCTGTCCGCAAGGCGTACACGTCACGATCACACACATGCTTTAACCCCTCAGTTTGCTAGGACAGATATTTACAAATACTCAATTTTCCCAGGACAGTGTCGGAGTGAAACTCTAGGCATGAAATGAATGCCCTTTTTTAAGTTACCACAATACCCACGTTAGGCGTTATGTTTTAATTTTTATGTTTTTTATGTTGTGTTTTCATTTTGTATGGTTTTGTATTGATTGATATGTGGGGTTTAACGTCCCAAAATCACCATATGATTATAAGAGACGCCGTAGTGGAGGGCTCCGGAAATTTAGACCACCTGGGGTTCTTTAACGTGCCCCCAAATATGATTTTGTTTGTTGGAGTGGAGTTCTGGGCATATAATGAATGACCCTTTTTAAGTTACCACAATACACGCATTAGGTATTGTGTTTCCATTTTGTATGCTTTACTTCATTTTACTTACTTCTGTTGTATTTACAGTACTACATTTTTTTTCTTTTTGTCGTGTGCAGTCCGAGTGCTTTTACTAAGTTGATGGTGAAAATTTGCGCATTCCTTGTACTCAATGTAGTGATATTTTGGTATTGTATTTCTTTTTTGAGTGTACGATGAGTGCTCTTCCTTCAAGGACCAAATTCTGGTCTGCAGTATGTCATAAAATAAATAGATAAATAAAAAAGAACAGTGAACAGCAGCAGTGCCACAGAATCAGAGTTATAGGTAATACTCGTTGTAAAACAATTAACGCATTACTAGTAATGTGAATGAGTGAAATAACAACCACAAGAGTACCCGGGACAAAGCGTCACTACCCGATTAATTTGCAAAAATTCACGCACATCTTTGTCAGTGCATGCGTAGACAATGTTCACATCAATAGTGGACAGAAAATGCATGTTCAGTAATATCGTCACATTTACACAGTACTACAGAAGTGCCACTAATGCACACGTCACCTTTTTACAGATATAAAACTAAAAAAGGTGACATGCATTTGCATTTTTCAAGTTTTTTTGCAGATTCTGGCTCCTCCATCTGCTTACCCAAACAGAAAAAGAAACTCCGCACGTGTCTGCATGCTTATAAAAAGGAGCTGTTCAACCATATGAAGTGAGTTGCAAGTTGATGCTCTATCCTGTCCACTCTCTTTCTCATCTACGCGGGCTCAATCCATGTTTCTACAGAATGAACCAGCTAGCCCTCCAACACTTCCTAGTGAATTACCCCAAACACTTGCTTGAGCCTTAGAGGTCAACTCCTGCGATTTTTTTAGGTGAATGAATCAACACAGTTGAGCGGGTGCGTTCGTTTGCAGCATTTATGCCAAATTACAGGCTTAAGAGTTCCACTCATTGTCTTCAAACGAACTTTGTAGATTGGCTCAAAACGCTCTCCTGGCTTACCAGAATTATTGGCAACATTGTGCGTCAAGCTCTGCAAGGCAGCGGAACATAGGTATCACAGCAACATCTGTCTACTGTGCATTGTGGCCAAGAGAAGAAGAGTGCTGCTGTAGTTTGCACAAGGAGTGCACATGCGGGAGCACCGACACACTTTCCATAACGAATGCAGGATCTACTATCAGTGCATCTATATGTACACGGTAAGCTGCGCTTCGCTAGAGAGGTACTTACTTTGTAATAATACTGATTGTTGGCCTAGTTGGTATTTACTTAATGGCATGATTTGGCCGCAAAAGAGACACACACAAGAAAAGGAACACTCAAACGACCTGTGCTTGTCGTTTGAGTGTTCCTTTTCTTGTGTGTGTCTCTTTTGCGGCCAAATCATGCCATTAGGTACTTACTTGGCCCATATTAAACACGATCTTATCCAAGTGATACTGCGCTCCACGAACTTATGCCCTCCTTTCGTGACAACATTAAAAAGTCCTAGTTTGATGACAAACTTCTTAGCGTAGACATTTTAACCCGTTGCCGCAGCCACAAGCTTGGATGGCATAGACGAGTGGAACCGCTCTCCAGCATTATGCCCAATCAGGCAAGCAAACATGAAAATCAGTTCTGCTTCATCGAAGAGGTATGGAGAAGCTTGTTGACCTTTAAATACATCTGAATCGGAGCTGCCACTGCCTGGCAGCTTTGCTTGTGGAACAATCAGTCACAAACATGGTGTCGAACGGTAACTTCCTAGCTTCCACAGTTTTCATACTCCAACTCTGCACCGGAAGGACCGGCATGCCTTGCAGGATTTCTGGTTCTTACAAAGTAGTACGTCATACGTAGACTATATACTTCGTTGGACTTTGGCATTATGCCATTTTGCATATTAAAAATTACTTTCGAATTGGCGGAGCACTCCGACCATTGGGCTCGTGACAAGAGTGTCTCGGGAACATAAAAGCACAATTACCCTGACATGGTCAAATATCGCTGGAGTTGGCCTTCAATGGTTGTCTAAGCAGACGAATCAAATGGTATAAAACGCCAGGCAACATCAATTTTATGCAAGCACGCCAAACCAGACTCGTTCGCATATAAGTGCATGAGCAGATGCTGCACTCCCGTAGCTTTCCTTTTGTAGACAAGTTGTCCACAAATATAGTTCAACCTAAAAACAAGCACGTGCGCACACACACACACGTTAAGAAAATAACTTCCAGCCTTGAAGACAAGCCCACTTGTCAAAAGATCAGCTCCAGCATGTACGCTTCCCAAGGAGCACCCACATTGGTGCTTTTGGGGAAGCGTTTATGAGTTTCAAGAAGCACATGCAAAAAGAAAAGTTTGGAAAAACTTCGAAATGGCCTTAAAAAGCTAAAGGCTGAAATCTCAGAACAAAAAGTTTTCCTGAATCAGGACATGGTATCAGGCTCAAATGTAGTAAACATTGAGATAGCTTCAAAATAAATATTGTGTTGCTATAGCGCAGCATAAGGAAAAGATGGAATAGTAAAAAAGGAGAGTACCGACGACAGGATAACTGCTAGACTTTTGCTAACTGCATGACCCTACAGCACAATATATAGCTCACCTTACAGTACATGTGACACTGCACACATGACAAAAACAAAACTTAGCATGTGGCGCAGCACACATGCCCGGAAAATGTAGTTTTTATTCAGTATCACATTAACAATTTTACGTCAGAACTTCACTGCACATGCCCAAAAAAATCAAGCTCTTTGACGGATTAGGCTATGGATGATGTACTTGCTCATACAGCTTCACACATTTCCCGATAGCATTTGCCTCAATAATTGACTGATGTGTGGTTTAACGTCCCAAAACCACCATATGATAATGAGAGACGCTGTAGTGGAGGGCTCCGGAAATTTCAACCACCTTGGGTTCTTTAACGGGCACCTAGATTGAGAACACAAGCCTACAGTATTTTCGTCTCCATCAAAAATGCAGCCGCCGCATTCAGGATTCCATCACATGACCAGCGGGCCAGCAGCCGAGTACCTTAGCCCCTAAACCACCGCGGCAGGACAATACGCCTTAATAATCTGTGTCAACTGGTTACGACTGCAGCGCAAAATACACAATGGTCAAAGGATCAACATCATCATCAGTTATTGTCCCTTAAGGGCCCTTAATGCGGCATTGCACAAAGGGGCAAGGAAGTAGCAAAATATACATACAAGGTCACAACTACAAAGAGAAAGAGGAATGTTAGCTTTGTACACTGTCACGAAACCGGATGTTAACACAAAAAAAGACATGCTAAGTGTTCCTGCATGCGTTGACAAAGTATTTGCGTTGTGGTTTCACAAGCACAAAACAAAGGAAAAAATAATAAACATCATCGTAGATGTTTACACATGATTGGTGAACTGGTTTTGGAAGAAGAGTGGTTTCGTTATACATTCTTACGGAGACTGTGAAATTATTACTTTGCAGGCACATTAATCGCCGACGATTGTGTGATCTACCATACAATAACTAATGCTTCCGATCAACTAACCCTGCAACACGATCTGAACAACATTCAAGAATGGTGTGACAATTCGCTTCTCAAACTTAACCCCAACAAGTGTAAGGTTGTCTCATTCACTCGCCGCAAAAACCCTTTTCTATTCCCATACCAAATCACTAACGCCCCTCTAGAAATAGTACAGTGTTTCAAATATCTAGGTGTCACTCTGTCCGCCGATCTAACTTGGAATGCGCATGTCACAAACATTATCTCATCTGCAAACAAAATATTGGGATTCGTGAAACGTCATCTGCGTTGCGCACCTCAACACGTAAGACTTCTCGCATACACATCCCTCATCAGGCCAAAACTGGAATACGCCTCTGCTATATGGAATCCACCTCAAATTTACCTAATCAATGACCTTGAATCAATTCAAAATCGCTCAGTCCGATTCATACATTCGTCATATTCTTATGACATCAGTGTTTCATCCTTAAAAGCCCAATCTGGATTGCAGCCACTTGCCCTTCGACGCCGCATAGCCACTCTTTCCCTGTTTCATAAGCTGTTTCATTCGCCTCTCAACCATCCTCCATACGTCATCCCTCCGACGTACATTTCGCACCGCACCAGCCACCCCCTCCAAGTCTCCCGTTACCGCACTAGGACTGCTACCTTCTCCGCATCCTTCTTTCCGCGTGCTGTGAAGGACTGGAACGACCTCCCAAACCACGTCGTCACAATCACCTGCCCATCAACTTTCGCTAAAAATGTAATAACTCATCTCTGTCAGTGAAACTTTATGGCAATGTATATACCCACACCTATGTAGCATATTTTATATTTTGAATGTAGCAAAAGTTTTATATCCTGTATACCAGCCCCTTATGTGGCAAATGTTTTTTATATCCTGTACATCCACCCCTTATGTAATACCCCCTTGTGGGGTCTTTAAGGAAATAAAATATGATGATATATGATATGATGATGATAAAGAAAAACAAATAAAATGAAGAGGTACAGGGCAAAACAGTTAAGAAAAAAGGAGCAGTTCGTCGTGAGCTTCCACTTTCATGCTTGAGTTGGTGAAGCGAAGACGTGTCCCGTTTCATTTTAACAAGTGAGCTGATACCAACTGCCTAAATTTAATTGATGGGCGATTGGTTCGGGAAGCGAGTCCCACTCTTCTATGGCCAAGGATAATGAAGTGCATGCAGATGTCTTACAATGAATAGCCAGGAAACTACCAGAAGAAACCTCATTTTTTACATTGCACCAACAGTGCTTGCGCAGTTGGTCATTGACACACTTGCCAGTCTGTCATATGTAAATCCTATCACACAACAGAGGGAGCATGTAAGCGTATCTAGGGAACATTCAACAAACATAGTCGTATGCCTCTTTCCACAGTCGGGTGCCGACTTCTTAGGATTCGTTAGCTTGCAGAGTCGACTTGGTTTTTCTGGAGTAGTGAAGACAACGAGGACATTTTCTGTTAGGGCTATCCGTTTCAAATGTTGTAAATATTATGCACCTACGGTATGACATTGGTTTTTCCAGCAATGTGGCTCATCGTTGTCCTGCGGCCATCCCCGCCTATGTGGATCATCCAACAAACACTCGGCCACTGACACCTGCACCAGCACCGGATAGCCTAGGAAGGATCATCGCTTGCTTTGTCCTGCAAAACTAGCAGCCATAGTGTAATGGCATGACTTCATCATGGTATTCCTACAACACAGCCTGGCAATTCATTGTTTCATTAGCTTTGAATGCAATAAATTGTACTGTAGGAGAGGCTTTTTTACTGTGGTTCATAGCACCAGCAAGTATGTTCTACTGAACGAGACAGACGAGGGTCAAAAAACCGGATTGTGCCTTTTTGCAGTGCTTCATACGGGACGTAAAGTGTTACCAGACACTCACGACATTCGACATCAATTTAAGCATGTTCAATAAAAAGAAAAAAATTGTCAACATATTGAAAAGCTTTTAACACTTGTCTGTGTGAGCTGATCGGACAGAATAACATCGAATCCAGCTAGAAGATGAAAGAGTACGGGTGCAATGCATGGTCCTATACATACCCCCATTTTCTGTAGATGAACGGCATCATCCTATTTCATAAAAGTTGACACGAGCTAAAAATTTAAGGACTGCAGTACTAACCAGTTGACACTAGACTATTGAGGCAAATTCAAGCATAAAGGGTGTGAGCCTGTGTGTGTTTGTAATTTGTAGTCTTACTTGATAAAGACAGATTTTCTTGGGCATGTACAGTGAAGTTCTGGCTTAGAAGTGCGAATGTGATACTTGCTAAAAACTTCATTTCCTGGTCATTTTTCGTTGTTTTGTTTTTTGTGATGTGCGCGGTGTCATGTGTACTGTAAGGTGAGCTATAAGCTGTAGTGTCATGCAATAAACAACGTTGGAAGTTTAGCGCTCATCCTGTTCGTGTTTCCTTTCTTTTCTGTTGCATCTTTTCTTCATGCTGAAACTGTGCACTACAGCAGTATGATATTATAATGCACCAACTCACCCAATCGGCAGTACTTGAAATAAATGTTCTCAGAACTAACATAATTCATACAGAGAGAATCAGGAATCAGGTTCCTAAAAGTAGTTCTTGTGTGCGACCAAACTATCTAACACAACATTTTGCACATCTACTCGTCTAACGAAGAAATTTCCATTCTCCTGCGGGTACCCATAGCATTCAATGTTGTCATCAGGTTAAGTGAATTAAAGAATAGCGCCGCTAAACCAGAGATTTGCTGGAAACAAATTCGCCAAAAATTTCCAATATTGACTCAGATGATCTTCGAGTGTGCCAAACCCACGCACAGAACAGACTTAACAGTCGACAGCACGTTTAGGTGCCATATTGCAGTAGGAGTTTGTTGTCCCTGTAAATATTCTCACAGGAACGTAGTTGCTTTCATTGATCAAGCGTTCATGCAACCAATAGCAACGTTTTTTTTCTTGCAACTTTCTTATTTCCACAAGCACTGCATCAGTTCTGCATACACACTATTGTTATGTGGTAAGACATTGAGGCAGCACTATGCGTGTTCAGAAACGAAACTTCTACATTTGGGTAAACCCGAGCCTGGAAACAAAGGCACAAGCAATTCCAACTACACAACGATAGCCTTGAACAAAGCATCGATAATCTGGTATACGGTTACATGTTTCATTCATACATGCGGCCTGGAACACTGGAGCCTTGTCACTGCAGTGTTCACATAAGCCCTTGAATAAACTATTCATGTCCTGCACGTAGTATTAACATAATAATCTTTAACAATTTCGAAGCTTCTCAAGCATTGCAGCACAGTCAGTGCACAGCGTTGTCAAGTCTTGAAAATGTGCGTGGCAACATTGGCAGCTTGTCATATTAACCACACACAACTGCCTAACTTGCCTGAATCATCTCCATAGGGGAGTCCCACTGTCCAGGCCACCCTCGCGGACTTTTCAGGTGCGCAGACGTGCACTAGTGGCAAATACCACAGTAGGTTTAAGGTGCCGGTACTTTGAAATTTAAGGGTTTGAACAGTAGAAAGATATATTTCTTGTTATAACAAATTTCTCAACTAAACAAAATAAATCAAGTGGGGTCATCACTTTGTTAAATTGAGTTTCATCTGTAATGGCAATACAGGCAAGCAAAAGCTGCCACCCCTAGTGAACAACCTCTTGTATGTCGGATGAAATTTAAACCGCATAAGCAGACGAGGACAGAAAAGAACACGCTAGACACTCGGCAAAACTACCACTCTCGCATGTATGCCCACTGAAACCAATACACTTAGCAATATTCAATGGAGTAGCAACACACAACAAAGGTACAGAAACACAACCGGATTTAACGTGCTTTCTATATTTTTAAATGGGCAGTGAACAACCTACGTGGAGGTAACAAAATGTTATAAAGAGAAATATGTGCACTTTCGCTTTGTCAACATGCTGCTGCAAAACTTTTGTGAATACGTGCTATATTAAACAAGATACAGGGGTTAGAACATCAGTTTCGGCCTGTTTCAAATTTTCGTGCGGCCTCACCACTCTTCTATCACAGGGAGGGGAAGGCATGGCCTGTTGTCACGACTAATTTAGACCAATCGACGAGCTGCGTGCTATGTCAAGTCACCCATCGGAAACTTGGAATCACTGCGCGTGAAAAGAGGATTCGTCTGGAGTAGGAAAGGAGCGCGGGAATAGTTTCTCGAAATATAGGTTCTGCCAGTGCTGTAATATTTGGGAAACATGATCACCGTGGTATGCTCTACAAATTGCAGAGCTTCCTTGGGGGGTATCAAAGAGGTCAGGCTGTTTACTGGCCCTCTTAATGCTTGTCCCAGCATTGCAAAGATACAGTTGTACGCGCTCAATGCTGCTGAATTCGGCATTCTTACGAGTGCATAAGTACACAACTACAAATGCTTTAAAGTGAAAAGTCTCGGGTCTAGATATGAAATCGCTGTTCTAGAAACGAACGGACGCAGCAGACGCAATCAGAACAAAGCACACATTTATTGAACTACTTTTATATTTAATCACTTTTTAAGGAGAATATCACCCGTCTGAAAGCCAGACTAAGCAGGGGTGGGCAGTAAGAACAACAATATGCAGGAAGTACAAAAAATATTGAGAAGATTATACAGCAATATAAATAGTGTTTCGAAAAAAAATGAAGTCCTTGATTCACATGAAAAAAAAAGCAGGAAATGCAGTCTGGAATTTTCGTGTCATACAAAGCCATACCAAAAACTGCACAAAAGTGCAGGGCACATTTTGCTGTGCACAAAAAAAAAGTACAAGTAAAGTTGCCAACAATGCAAAACGTACATGCGGGCATGTTAGTTACAAGCGTGGTGAGTTGGTAAGGCAAACATTTTGAATACAATGGGCACAAGAGCAGAGCGTACTAAAACGGAAATTAGAGTGTAGCTATCAGACAGAGGAAGAAATGATTTCAGATAGACACTTTCAAGAACCTTTGGTGGCAATTTGTTCCACTCAATTATTGCGCAGGAAAAAAAGAGTATCTGTATATATTAGTATGACATAGGAGCTCAGCAATTTTTTCAGGGTCGACAATAACATCAGCCGAATCACATACGTCACTAGTGACACACTAAACACAACCTTGTACAATATTCTAATACACTTAACCAGCATAAATACAAGGTTACGCAAAGGCGGTGTCACCGATGTTAGATTTTTTGGCAGCAGTGGCGAACTGCGTTCACACCATCTGAGGCATTTTTTCTGCATTTCTTGCCGCATATCACTTCTGCGCAGCCTGCACGGCGCTTCCGTTCCTCCTGGGCAGTTGGACACGTGTCGGCTGATTTTCACCGACTTCGTGGAGCACAAGGTGGCGTTGACAGCGGCTACATCAGTTTCTGCACGAGTGTGACTGCTATAAAAGCACCGTTTCAAGCATCGACGGCTTCATTTGGCAGCAGTGGCGAACTGCATTCACATCATAAGGAATTTTTCTGCATTTCTTGCCGCAGATCACTTCTGCGCAGCCTGCACGGCGCATCCGTTCCTCCTGGGCAGTCGGCGACATGTCAGCTGATTTTCACCGACTCCGTGGAGCACAAGGGGGCGTTGACAGTGGCTGCGTCAGAGTTTCTGCACGAGTGCGACTGCTATAAAAGCACTGATGACTTCATTTGGTCGCAGTGGTGAACTGCGTTCACATCATCTAAGGCATTTTTGTGCATTTCTTGCCACACGTTGGTGCAAAGTCTTTTTCAGTTTCCGTTTATAGTTTCAGAGATATTTTCACTGCTGGAAAGCTGCGTTATTTCTGTTATATTTCTCTTGTGTGTTTTGGGGATATTCTGCTACCCGTATTTTCCTTTTGTCATGTCGAAAGATATCACAAAGATCAAGGAAGATGTCAAGAACGATCTCTCAAAACTAAGTGATCAGTTTCAACAGGAAATGAAGATATCGCGGGAGTTATTTGAGAGGGAACTCAGAAATGAAATGCATAAATTTCGAACTGAGCAACGCAACTATGCTCAGAGCCTTGAGTTTGCTCATTCAACTATCGAGGATTTGAAAAGCCAGCTGGCTGCTGCAGTAGCAAAAAATGCTGAATTGACCGCGAGAAACGAGGAATTGCAGGCGAAATGCCAGACTCTTGAGACCCATACAGGGGAACTAGAGCGATGGCTGGTTCACTTAGAGCAGTATTCCAGGAACTCAAGCACCGAAATTCAGGGTGTGCGAAAAAAGAAATTGAGGACGTTCTGAGTGTCCTTTCGAAAATTGGTGAGGCTATCAATGAGTCTGTTCAGGAACCTGACAAAAACCTGTCATCTGGTGCCTACCCGAAATCTGGACCGCAATAACATTATAGTTCAGTTTAAGTCTAGGGCAAAGCGAGATCTTGTACTAAGGAAAAGAAACAAAATGCGCATCCGCAACAATGGCATCAGAATTTTAGACTCTGCGCAGATCTACATTAACGAGCATCTCGGTCCTGCTCTGAAGCGCCTTCTAGGCATGGCAGTAAAGCGCAGGCATGAAAAGCACTGGAATTTTGTCTGCTTTTTCAGTGGTAGAATTTTCGCGCGAAGTCTGATGATTCTGATGCCATACATATATCTTGCGAAGCTGATCTTGAAAAAATAAACTAGAAGTATCACGTCTTGCTAAGTTACAAAAAAGAAAAAAAAAGGCTCTGAATGAACTACCATAACCTTGCTCTACCACAAAATATCTCGCTACATTGTCGATTGCAGAATGCTGCTTTACATTTGAATGCACGTTCCTCAGTTGGAAAAAAAGGCAACATCGCAGTCTTTATTAATCAGTTCTCGTGTAAGTTTGACATAATCATGATGATTGAGACATGGTATTGCGATGGCTGTGGTATGCTTAGCCTGGACGGTTACTCTCGCTTTTTTATTAATCGCCCGAATCGTCGAAGACGGGACATTTGCATTTTTGTTAAAACATATCGGAGCTATGAACTGGTTTCCAATTTTTCTGTGACTACAGATGATTTTGAGTTTGTTACACTTAAAACTGACTCTGAATATGTCGCTGCTATTTACCGTCCCCCAGAATGGCAACATCGTCAATTTTCTCAATTTATTTGAGTATTTGTTAGACTTGGTCAACTCAAATAAATATCAGGTTGTGTGTAATGGTGATTTCAATATAAGCCTTTTGGAATACACTCAAAACACGTGCGGGTTCATATCGTGCCTTCATTCATCTGGATTTATAAATTTAATATCAACGCCAACACGTATTACAGTAACCACTTCATCGTTGTTAGACATGATGATTACGAATGCTGACGCACTTGTTTCTATCGCCGGTACCATTTCATCAGACATAAGTGATCACTGTACAGTGTTCATGCAATTCAGTTCGTCAAAAACAGCAAAGAAACGTCAACATCAGACTGTCCAAATACAAAATATCACTGATGAATCAATGCAGTCTTTCAAGCGTGCTGTTAGCATGCGTGACTGGTCTTTCGTTTATATGATATAGGTGGGCTCGGTAGCTGTGTGAACGCGCAGCCTAATCCGTTTGCCTTCATCATGCAGGTACTCACCATGCCTTCAAAGTTGTTTCTGCTGTTTCTCATGCCTGGCTTCATCGGACCGTCAACAATTCCCGCCCCCTTCCAGAGCGGCACTTCAAACTTGAATCCCGCTACTATTACACCGGCTGCAACAATAGCGCTGCCACTGCAAACCTTGAGCCTCGACCACACGTGGACTACCCCATGAAAACAGACATCATCTGCAGCCATGACTACAAAACAACCACCCCTGTACGCGCCGCATTGTGGGCTCGGTAGCTGTGCGAACGCGCAGCCTAATCCGTTTGCCTTCATCATGCAGTCAGTAACAGAAGTGCTTTTCTTGCTAAGACATCGAGTAATTATTTTTTAGTTCAGCTGCCGAGCTCGCGGTGCTGTGTTGTGATTATCGTTGAGTGTGCGCAGGTCATACGCTCTTTTTTGCTTTTGGCGGGGGATGTCGAAAGTAACCCTGGGCCTCCCACTGGTGAAAACTTGCTTACTGAATTGCAGAAGCTATCCGCTGGACAAAATAAGCTTATTTCCGACATGCAGAAAATTAAAAACCAACAAAAAAGGACGGACGTAACGATAACAGATTTGTGCAAACGCATCACTGACCTTGGAAAACATTGCACTGCCCTTTCATCCATGCGCACAGAGCTAGTTGACCTAAAGACACTCACAAACGAAATGACTCACAAGATCTGTAATTTCAAATCCCGTGTAGATGACAGTGAGAACCGTTCGAGACGTAACAATCTTATATTTTATGGCATTCCGGATACTACTAAAACTGAAACGTATTCGAACTCGGAAGAAATAATCGTCCGACACTGCTGTGACACACTCCAACTAACAATTCCTCCCTCAGAAATTGAGCGTGCGCACCGCCTCGGGCGCTTCTCAGAAAACAGCATTCGACCCATAATTTTCAAGTTTCAATCATCCAAGACAAAAGAATTTATCCTTTCCAACGGCTGCAAATTCAAGAACACAGGCTTCAGTGAAGGCGAGGACTTCTCCCCTGCCGTATGTCATTCGCGCAAACATCTAATTGCTTTTGCAAGAACTAAGTCAACAGCTTTCACTGTGCGCTTCGAAACCCTCTTTCTCGGAACTAAACGCTACGTCTTTGACGAGACATCGCAGTCTGTGAAAGAGTTAAAATAGCAATCATCCCGTCCTCGACCAAGGCCAACCTCCTCCCAAAGTTTCCTCAAATCAGCTTTTTCGTTTTCCGTGATCTTCACTAATATTAGAAGTATCATTTCAAAGCGTGAACATATTTCGAATCTGGCTTTGTCATCCAACAGCGACTTTCTTATATTAACCGAAACATGGTTAAATGACAGCGTCTCTGATCAAGAGGTCTTGGCCGATTTGCCTAATTTTCAGCTATTTCGAAAGGATCGGAAAGATAAGAAGGGAGGAGGAGTTCTTATTGCCATAAACCAAAAAATGACCTGCTTGTTAGTTAATCTGACCTTGAAATGATTTTGATTCTTTGTTCTGCTAAGCCCCAGTCAGTATTACTTGGCGTCTGCTACAGGCCCCCGAATAGCAGTCCTGACTTTTCCAATAACCTTGACGTCTTAAACGAAGTTACAAAAAAGTATCCCAACGCCCCCGTAGCTTTGTTCGGCGATTTTGATTTTCCGGGTATTAACTGGCCTAACCAAACCATGCCGTCACAGGCACAAGGCGAAGCCGGGGCTTTCCTGCACGTTTGTTTAAATTTTAACCTTTCACAAATGGTAACTGTACCAACACGCGTAACACAAGAGTGTGAAAATATTTTGGACCTAACACTAACCAGTCCCCCAGATGACATGGTCTCGATTACTTATCTCCCCGAAATAAGTGACCATAAGGTCATCCACACCAAATTTGCATTTAAACCGTTAATTCGTCAAAACACACAGAAAACCATTCGGTTGTACGACAAGGGCAATCATGAAGCAATAAATTTGGCGCTTAATGCATTCTTATCCAGTCTAGAAGCTACTTTCTTTTCCCGGGACGTCGAAGAAAACTGGACACTGTTTAAGGACAAGGTCAATGAATTGACTGACAGGTTTATTCCGAAATCTCGCTTCCGCGCAAACTGCCAAAAGCCATGGTTCTCTAAAACACTGAAAAGATTAGAAAACAAGAAAAAACGTCTGTTTAGATTAGCAAAAAGGCTAGAAGACTCGCAAAAGTGGCAGAAATACTACGCAGCTGAAAAAGCTTCTATATGCGCAGTTCAAGACGCAAAGAATTATTTTTTCAACGTTGACTTACTAAGCATGCTGACTATAGCCAAAAAAAATTTTGGCAGGTTTTGAACCCCCCGCATACTGCCCCAATTATTCTTACCAGTGAATCGGGTCACGTATTCACCGATGATCAATGCGCTAACATCTTCAACACCGCTTTCTTATTCGTGTTTACCAAAGAAAGTAACGTGTCATTTACAGTACCACCCACTATTATAGAATGTGCTATGCCACCAGTATTGTTCACTGCTAATAGAATTATGTGCTTAATCGACAAATTGGAACTTTCCTCGTCTTCTGGTATTCACCAAATCAACTCCAAATTCCTTAGGAACACAAAATATATTTGTGCATCTTTTCGATGCTTGCTCTTCTCACAGTCACTTTTAACAGAACGCTTACCAGATGACTGGAAAAACGGGAAGGTTGTTCCAATTTTCAAATCAGGTAACAAAAACTCGCCATTAAATTATCGTCCCATATCCTTAACCAGCGTACCCTGTAAAATGATGGAACACGTCGTCTACACGCATATCATAGACTTTCTTGATTCAAACAGCTTTTTTCATCCAGCACAACATGGGTTCCGCAGAGGTTTTTCTTGTGAAACGCAACTGGCCTTATTTGTTCATGATTTGCATACTAACCTGGACTGTAACTTACAAAATGATGCTGTATTCTTAGATTTTTCTAAATCATTCGGCAAAGTACCCCATTCTCGACTGTTACTAAAACTTTCCCAGTTAAATCTTCACCCGAACATACTAAATTGGATCAGATAATTCCTTACGAACCGCTCCCAGTCTGTTAATATAAACAACCGTATCTCTAATCCTCATCCAGTAACGTCCGGAGTACCCCCGGGTTCGGTTCTTGGTCCCCTTTTATTCCTTATATACATAAATGACTTGCCTTCAAACCTAACCTGTAAAACCCGCCTGTTTGCTGATGACTGCGTTATATATGACACTGTTACTGACACTTCAAACAGTCATCCTTACAAGCCAACCTAAACTGCCTCCAGGAATGGTGTGAGCGCTGGCTCATGGAACTTAACCCGAGTAAATGTAAAGTCGTTTCATTCTATCGCCGCCACATTCCGCTTGTGTATCCGTACGCAGTTATTGCCATCCCGCTAGAAAATGTTCCGTCATTCAAGTATTTGGGCGTCACTCTTTGTAGCGATCTTTCATGGAACATACACATCACTAATATCATTTCATCTGCAAATAAAACATTGGGTTTTCTTAAACGCCATTTACGCCTCGCTCCACAACACGTAAAATTACAAGCATACAAGTCCATCATTCGTCCTAAACTAGAATACGCATCGCCAATTTGGGACCCTCGACAATCTTATCTTACACATGCCATCGAATTGCTTCAAAACCAGGCCGCTATAGATTTATTCACTGTTCATACTTTTCAACTGTCAGCGTATCTGGATTGAAAGCAGAATCTGGTTTACCAGATCTAGAACTTCGCCGTCGTATAGCCAGCCTGTCATTGTTCCACAAACATTTTCATAGTCCCTTGCATGCCCCACCTTATATCGTTCCTGCAACACGCATATCTCACCGCACAAGCCATTTGCTTCAAGTTGCTCGGCCACGCTCCCGGACTTCTACTTTTTCTGCCTCGTTTTTCTCACGTACCGCACCAGAATGGAACGGCCTTCCCAGTGAAATTGCAACCATTCTCTGCCCATCATCGTTCATAGAAAATATCAATAATCATATTTTATGTTAAATCTTTGGCTTCTATGTTTTGTGTTTATAATTACCCACCCCTTATGTAATACCCCCTCGTGGGTCTTTAAGGAAATAAAACGAAATGAAATATGATTAAATATGTTCATGAAGCGTACTTAAAATTTATGGATTCTTTTGCAAGCATCTACTTCACTCATTTTCCTTTCTAAACATTTAAAACGTCAAAGAAAATAAAAAAAACCTTGGGTCACACTTCCTATTAGCCGTTTGATAAACCGAAAAAATAAGCTTTTCCATGCATTCCTGAAATCGCAAAACGAAGAATTACTACAGCAATATAAAGCTTTCAGAAATAAACTAAACAGCGCTCTTCGAAAGGCAAAGATAGCGTATTATGAAAAGCTTTCTGGTATCTGTACAAGGCATCCCGATGCAGCTTTAAAGCAATAAACAGTGTTTTAGGGCGGCACAAGGTAGACTTCATGCCGCACTAAATCACGTTAGACAATCGTGTATTATGGGGTGCAATGGTCGCTGATTCTTTCAATAGGTATACCACCAATTATTAATACCCTGCAAATCAATAGCTCAATTATTAGAAATGCTGAAAGCCTATTTCTCAGCCCGGCAGAACCAGAAAATTCCATAACATTTATGAATCTTAAAAATGGTAGTGCATTATATATTGACAATCTTCAAATCGGTCCCATAAAATATGTTTTAGAGCAGTTAGTCCCAGTACTTGCGTATCTATTTAATTTAGCGGTAGATTCCGGTGAATTTCCCTGTGATATGAAGCGCTCTCGTGTTTGTGTTCTGTTTAAAGGGGGCGACAAAAACTTGCTGAGAAACTTTCGCCCAATATCGATTATTTCGTTGTTTGCTAAGAGTTTCGAAAAAACGCTACACTCCCGATTATACATTTCTTTACTAAAGGTGACATTATAAGCAACGCTCACTTTGGTTTCCGTAAAAGAAGGTCTACGTAGTTAGCTTTGTTAAGGTTAAAAGGAGTTATTTTAGAGAGCATAGAAAACAAGCTATATACATTAGGTTTGTTCATTGCACTAAGGCTTTTGATTCCATTGACCATAGCACGCTACTCACGCACGCTAAGTCAGAATTCTATGGCATTCGAGGCACCCCCGTGGCTTTATTAATATCATATTTTGCAGAGCAATCACAATATGTGTGTTTAGGTAAACATCACTCATCTTCATTGCCTGTCATTAGAGGTGTCCCACAAGGAAGTTTATTAGGGACCCTTCTTTTCAATGTTTTTATCAAAATGATATTGTGACTATCAACAAGTCGGTAAAATTTATAATATATGCTGATGATGCCACGATCTTCTTTTCCCATGCAGATACAGATACGTTGGTAGAAAGTTGTATTCGTTTCTTTTGTGATATTACATCATGGTTACTATCAGATAAGCTTAAAATTAACCTGAAGAAAACGATGGTGATAATATTTAGAGCTAGGAATAAGATTCTGGCCATTAAACAAGATGTTATTTGTGTAGACCAAAAAATAGATATTGTAGAAGAACATGAAATTCTCGGTGTAACATTTTCATCTCATTTAAGCTGGGACTCTCATGTAAGTCATTTATGCAAGAAACTTTCTTTTACAGTGGGAGCTCTGTCACGATGTCATGAAATTCTCCCTCCACAAATAAAAGTCAGCAAATATTCAGCGCTCTTTCATTCGCACATACATTATTGCAGTCTGGTTTGGCTTACTACAACTCAACGCAACATCAACAGAATATTGCTTTTGCAGAAGAAAGCTGTCAGTCACATTGCCAACACTGCTTATTTATCACCGACATCGACATATTTTCGCAAGTACAGTGTAAATAAAATCCAATAGATGTACGAGTTCCGCATCCTGCGACCATTTTACATATGTTCTTCTTCATGTAAACGATTTATCGAGTTGAAGGCTGCACTTCAACGTAACAGTCACGCTATCAATATTCGGAATGTTGGAGGCTGGCTTATACCACGCTTTCGCACTAACTATAAACTTCAGTCGTTGAAATACAACCTCCCATGTATTCTTAACAAGCAAAGACATTTACACAAACTGGCGCTAAAGACATTACGTGAATTATTTTTGAATTAATGATGTATTCATACATTTCAACTATTTATTCATGCAGTACTACATTTCACTGTATACGTTTATGTATGCTTAGCTACCATGCTTTTTTTTCTTATATTGTGTGGATATTATTGTTTCGTGTAGCTTACTGCAAAAATTACAGGTGTACTATTGCTGTATTTCTTTCTTGTACTTTCAGCATTACATTTTTTTCTCTGTAAATAAACTTAAGTGTTCTGTTATTGTTTGTTTGTTATTAGAAATGCGTTCATTCAAAATAATTACCTGTTACGTTTGTACTGGTATAGTTATATGCTTTGTTTTTGTGAGATTTTTCAACATTGTGTGACCATGACTTGTACATTTTTGGTGCAAAAATTTTCAGCTGTCACTTGTTGCCATGTAACTTGCCTTCTGGGCCTTAGTCAAGCTGTTTCATTAAAGCTTTTAGCCCAGGAGACCATCCATAATGTAATGTTTTCGTTTTATTCTGGGAAATAAAGAGACAGAAAGAAAGAGAGACTCACTGCAAGGAACCCACATGATGCGACCTACATTTGCGGCACCCCGCGGGATCCAATCAGGAGGCGACCATCTACAGCAGCCGCCACACACCAAACAGAGCCACTCATGTTCTGCCAGTCAGCCTCTCCCAACAGGCATCATTGCTGGCACTATCTCGCCAACCATGACGACGGTAATAAACCCCACGAGCACTGCGCACCCACCGCTCAGTGGCTGTTAACCCCAAATGCAGCCTAACCACGACCTATGTGTGCACCATGAGGCACAAATGACTTTACAGGGGTGATAGCAGCTCAACAAAAGCAAACTTGCGCACATTGAACATTTTGTATGCACGGATGAAATGTGTGGCTTACCAGTCGACTTGCGCCATCTCCTTAGGAAGTGGCTGAAAGGAAAAGAAAAAAGAGGCCATGTCAACAGCTGTTGGCAGAATAAGAAGAAGTCACAAAATTTCCATGCAAACATGGCTTTAAGGAAATGTTCTTTACACAGCCAACGAGACTAATCAAATGCAGAATAGAATTTACAGGCAAAACCACAACAATGAAGCACATTGTAATGGAGAGCGACAAAAATTTTGACCATCCGATGTTCTTTAACAAGCACCGCCATTGCACACTACATGGTCCCCCAGCAATGAAAATGTGACAAGCGCTGCAATAATCGAACCTATTGGGTCAGCAGCCGAGCACAGTGATTCACGGTGGCAGACATCAAGCTCGACATTGGGCAAGTGAATAAGAGACAAGCAAACGGACATTGCAGCATACTTTTTCTTTTCTTAAAGTGGTGCCCTTTATTTAAATTCTACTGGGGAATGGCAAAGTTTTCTGACAAGTTTTCTGACGAGTACACCAATGTGCCTACAGTTACAGTTATGTTGGGTTTTATGGCACAGAAACAACAATAGCTATGATGCGCCAGACACTAGGTGATTTTGATAATAGGGTTGAGATGTGAGAAGAAAAACAGATTTTTGTTCACAGTTTGTTTAAAAAACCTGCGGCAAACCTGCAAACTGGAAAACATCCTCTATGGGGATGATTGCATTTTCTGATAGTATTAACATCGCGTGTAAGGTGTTTGCGTTCTGTAGAATTCTTTAAAATAAGCGTGTCTTTTCGAAGACTGGGAATGTTATTAAAATATGATTGATAGTCAGAGGTTCCTTGCAATGTACGAGTTCTGGCTGACCTTCTCCACGCAGGCTGACCTTCTCCACTCTCCTTGCCATTTCGCCTTAAAGGCTGTCCAACAAATGTTGAAACAGTCTCTGAATGGTACCTGTATTTCTGCTATGCTTTGATGACTTGCCCTTGTTGCTACCCTGTCTGCCTTTTTGTTTCCAGGGATACCAATATGGCTCGGCACCCATACAAGACGGATTTTCTTGCCATTTTTCTCAGCTCTTTCTAGCATCTGTAAATTGTCCCCGATAAACTCTTCGCTTTTCGACCTTGAATGTAGGCCGTTTAATGGGCTAAGAGAGTGTGGACATAATAGCTTTTTTTAGGGTTTTAAGAAAAAATTTCTTCAAGAGCAATCAACAGAGCATATAATTCTGCTGTAAAGACAGATACAAATGGCGGCAGTCTTAGGCATGTTTCCGAGTGTTTCGATATGACGGCCCTTCCTGAGTGTTCTAGTGTTTTTGAACCATCAGTGTGATATTCAGAATGTGTGTTATATGTTTCTTGTATAACTAGGAAATGCTAAATAAGTTGTTTTTTAGAGTTTCCTTTTTTTCCTAAATGAGCCAAGGGAACGTTAGAAAAGTGCGAGAAGTCCAACCATGGAGCCAGTCTTCCCGGCGTTCGGACAACACTTAACGCCTGATTCAGTACCTTATATTCTGGACATGTGTCTCCTAAGCGCAGGAGAAGTGGTCTTATCTTGTGCGGTCTGTAGTATTGTATTCTGGTACCAATTTAAGAAACAATAGTGTGACATATGTGGCTTGATTTCAATCGGGTTCTTAATATACAGGATACATTAAGTAGCACTCTGTTCCACGCAAGGCTCGTTGCTTTCAGCATACAAGCTCTAAAGGGGTGAAGTTCAATACGCCCCAGTCACCAAGCGCAATCCATGATTATGTATTGGGTCAAGACGATTCAGCTAAAATTTTCTGGCTGACCCGTAAATGACGCTGCCGTAGCCAAGTATGCTGCGCACTATCGAGCGGTATATGCGTAAAAGGCAGACTCGATTGGCACCCCAGTGTTTCCACGATAGTATATTCAGGATGTTGAGCGCTTTGTTTGCTTTCTTTTTTGTGTAATTCATGTGGGAAATGAAGTTTATTTCCTGTGCAGTTACAGTTGCTACCTCAGAAATGAAAACTTATGCTGCTGAGATCACGGGTTGGCCAACTCATGTCCAAACATGTTGGAGTTTACAGCCTTACATGCACACCGAGTGTTGTGCACAAGCAACAACTCAAGATGGGCTGTAGTCACCCAATGTCACAATAAATGTATTAAAAAAAAGAAAGACCCGTGAAAACGTCCTTCACTGTACGTTCTGCTGCTTCACTCATTCATGAATAGGATGAAGTATTTTTCATGTTCTGAAACCAAGTGCCTACCCTCATGCCTGGATAGAGAGAGTCTGGTGTTGCAACAATGCAAATGAAGCTTGTTGAGACTCCTCGAGCTGATTGGCTCTTTCAATGCTGCGGGCTAACGTGTCGTGCAGGTTATGAAGTTGTCCTTGTGAACCTCACAGATTACATGCTTTTAATTTTTTTTTGCCTTTTTGAAGTATCATTTTAACATTACAAGATAGACTACTGCACCGAGGGCAGCACAATTATTTTGTGCCACATTGGTGGCAGTGGCATATGCTTCAGGCCTTTGCAGTAGTCACGCACTTCGCTCAATCAAAAAAAGGCAGTGAAGGTGCACCTCAAGGCTGCAGCACTCCAGTGACACTAGCCAGCCACCGAGACTGACAAAATACTTGTAGGATGCCGGGTCGATGAAGGATGGATCCCAAAAATAAACGATTGAACGCATCTCTGCTTTTGCAAGTCAGAGATGCGATCAGGCAAAGGTCGAATTCCCTCTGACGAAACTTC
Organism: Rhipicephalus microplus; assembly: GCF_043290135.1. Lineage (NCBI taxonomy): Eukaryota > Metazoa > Arthropoda > Arachnida > Ixodida > Ixodidae > Rhipicephalus > Rhipicephalus microplus. The sequence continues at coordinate 207,686,974 of NC_134704.1, forward strand.
GTGGCTGAGAAAATGGACAGTGGAAGCACAGAGCGTACTCCCCTGAACGTTCACGGGCAGGCCGTGGTCGTCAAGTCATTGGAACAACAGATGAAGGTGCCCATGGTGTTTTTCGGCACCACGTGAAAAGACCAAGATGTCATCAAGATAGACAAAGCAGAAGTCGAGACCACAGACGACTTCTTCGATGAAGGGCTTAAAGGTTTTCCCTACATTCCCTAGGCCAAAACTCATGAACGAAAACTCGAACAAGCCAAACCGGGTGATTATTGCAGTTTTTAGAACGTCATCCGGATTGATGGATATGTGCGTTTAAGCCTTCACTATGTCAAGCACGGAGAAGATGTAGCAGCCATCATTGCGATGGGCAGAGTCCTGTATGTGGTGAACGAAGTACCTGTCCAGAATGGAGCGCGCATTGAGGGAGTGGTAGTCCCCACATGGTCGCCAGCCAGCGGTTTTCTTCGGGACAAGGTGAAGTGGGGAAACCCATGGGCTGTCGGAGCGACAGGCGATGCCTTTTTGAAGCATAGCTTCAAACTCTGCTTTGGCTACGTGCATGCAGTCTGGGGCAAGGCGACGGGCGCGACAGGAAACTGGGAGGCCTGGAGAGGTCCGAATGTAGTGCAAGGTGGTGTGCTACACTTTGTGTGGCAATGCGCCGAGGAGGTCAAGCCGGGAAACTATGAGAGGATGGCATGGTAGGGCACTGAGGACCTTGATGCTTGGCTGTTGGGCGGTCGTTCGCTGGCCTGGTGTGGAGTGTCCTATTGTCGTGTCGATAAGCCGGTCATTGCGGCAGTCCAAAAGGAGGTTGCAGAGAGCAAGAAAGTCTGAGCCGGTGATTGGCAACGACAAAGTTGCAGTGAAGGTCACGGCGTGGGTTCTTGAGCTGGACGTCCATTCGCAACAAGCCATACGTCTTGATTTGAATGTGGATCGGTCCACTGCGCTGAGCTTCACCCAGGTGTTCACCCAGAGACGTTCACCCAGGTGTTGTTTAATGGAGGTAAGCCGTCAATCGATGTCATCAATACGGTGCGCAAGCTCTGTGGTGTTCAGCGGTGCAGGTACAGCCTAGGTGGTGGGTGACAACTGCGGCAAGGAGACCTCGACGATGCGATCAGAAGTCTCCCCGAGTTCATTGAGAAGTAGCCTGACCCGAGCCTGCCGCATTGTCTGGGCGTGCGGGGGTAGTCGGAGCCATAGTGATTGCAGTAAAGGATCCTGGACCATGTTGCCCGCGAGCGCACGCATGTGTCACAGCGGAGGTTCGTGCTCAGCAAGCTCCGCGGACTGTAGTTGTCGCATATTCAGTTCATTCGAGAGCGTCAAGCAGCAGAGAAGTGCAGCCTTCAGGTGTTCGTGCAAGTTGGGCATTGGTGGGTTAGCAAGGATATCTCTGACTTCGTTGGCATAACGTGCGTCCAGGTGGGTGATGACGCAATCGTAGCAGGTCCGGTCTTGCGTGATGTGCGCCAAAGAAAACTGGGCCTCGACCTGGGCAAACCTCGGGCGAGTCAACCCAAAATGGCGGCAGCTTGACAGCAACACGTTAGGAAGCAGCGTGCCGGATAGCTTCCGTAGAAGCTCTCACGTCTTCAGGGGAGCCGGTAGGCAGGGCCTTGTTTGCGGAGGCGTTTCGATATTGTTGCTGTTGCTGGGTCTTCAGTTCCTGTTGAAGTTGTTGCACTTCAAGGTGGAGAGGGGGGAGGGCTTCTGAATCGGCCATGGCGTTGCGGTTAGTTCATTTTCTGGGTCACCAGATGTGGAATGTCGGGTCGATGAAGGGCGGATCCCAACATAAAACGTAACGATCATTCATTAACATGGTAGTAGCAGTGGGGCAAGCATGATGTCGCTACGCTTGAAAGGTTAGAAAAACAATAAAAAACCAAGCTTGGTAGCTAGGGTTATATATCCACCAGTGGTCACGTAAGCCTCCGGTGAAACTGCGGTGGCACTGTCATTTATGAGAAGCGTGTTGCAGCAAGTGGCCGTGTCACGCCAGGCTAATCAGTGAGGAGACAGAGGCTGCGCAGGTCTGTGAGCAGTGGTCCCCACATACTAATAAAACTGCAATTCATACTGTCAAGTACACGGCGGACACAACTTTAGCAGCAGATTATTGTTGTGGCTGGACGTAATAATAATATGTGGGGTTTTACGTCCCTAAATGCCATAATTACGAGGGACGCCGTAGTGGAGGGCCCCTAAAATTTTGACCATCTGGTGTTCTTTAATGTGCACTGACTCTTGAAAAAAAGTCAACGAAGGGGACAAACTCTTCTACCTTCGAATTCATGCACTGCCACAGCAACCCATTTAGTCGGGCTGTGGTTTATTGTAAATAAACTCTCTTTCTACGCATCGACAGGCTCGATTTCCTTGAAGTGGCACAGAAACTCATAGCAACAGCGAGCTACATCGATGGCCCCATGACAATCAGCTTCCCGTTTACGGATTCATCATGCTGACCTAGAGCTGCTCAGTGCAGAGATGAAACATGGAAGCCCTCGAGCTCGGATTGTGCGAGCATAACTGACAGAAGCTCCCATTGACGTGACTCCTTTTAAGTGCTGGAATTAACCGGACACGGGGTAGTTTCCCCGAGATATACATGTGCTTTCTGCATCACTCAGCACACACGCAGTCAAGCCTTTTTGCAATTTCTTCATTGTGAACAAGGGACCGTAGCAGCCCTGAAATGTCAATATACGTTTTTCTTTAAACAAGGCAAGTTCAAATTCTTCAATATCTTTCGTTCACATCACAGTGTAACACACACACGCATGTTCATGCTGAGGGTGTTATGATTGATATTCCTCACGGGTGGCACGCTCGCAACTCAACAGTTGCACCAGCAAAGCATGCACGGCAGCAACAGCTACTGGCAGTAAAGAAAGTGTGTTGTTTCACGATGAGTTTTGAAAGAGTAATTGTTTTGGCCATCCTTTAGAATGGTTTGCAGGGGATAAAAACTACGCGAGAAAATGTGACTGGTCAAAAAAAAAAGAAAATGGAATCCACTCAATCTTAGCCAAATATCAGAATCAGAACCAGCTACTCAAGCAGCGTTAACGGTATACAACTCCCAACTCTTGCTGTAGTTATTTTTTTTATTTTTTATTGAGAACATACTGCAGACCACGACGTGGTCCTTGCAGGACGAGCATACATAATTGTACACAAAACTAAAGCATACATATGTATATACATACACAAATAAACGTACAAATCTATATCCATATACATACACATATACATACTCTATATATACACACATATATATACACAATATACACACGTATACACACGTATACATACATACATACATACATACATACATACATACATACATACATACATACATACATACATACATACATACATACATACATACATACATACATACATACATACATACATACATACATACATACATACATACATACATACATACATACATACATACATACATACATACATACATACATACATACATACATACATACATACATACATACATACATACATACATATACATATACACACACACATACACACACACATATATATATACACTAATATATAATTGCCCATACAAACATATTCAAAAGAACTTAACAAAATTGTGATAGTATGCACATAAAAAAGGTACATAAAAGTACATGTCACCCATCGTCACAAGTTGTATGGTGCGGGCAGAGAATTCCATTCTGAAATAGTCCGTGGAAAAAAGGAAAACTTATATGTGTCTGTCCTAGCGTAGATAGGTGTTAATGCATCAGAGTGACGGTGCCGTGTTTGCCTTGTGGAAAGAGGGCTTACATAAAGCGAAGAGTTGAGGGTGAATTTGTGGTCAATTAGATTATGTAAAAAATCAAAGCGGTACTTCTGTCTTCTTGATTCAAGAGAAGGAATCTCATTAGCCAACATTAGCTGTGACGGGGAGTCCGAACGTTTGTATTTAAAATAAATAAAACGAACCGACTTTCTTTGTATTCTCTCAAGTTTGTTGATATTGAGCTTAGTATACGGGTCCCATGCTACGCAGGCATATTCTAGTTTTGGGTGGATATATGTTAGGTAGGCGAGTAACTTAACATTTGAAGGAGAATTTCTAAGTTTGTGTCGCAGGTAAGCTAGTTTGCGGAATGCAGCAGAGCATGTGTTCTCTACATGAAGGTTCCAAGATAAATTGGCAGTGAAGGTTACGCCAAGGTATTTGTAGCTATCAACTTGTTTTAATGGGACAGACCCCATTTTGTACACGTGATCGAGGGGATTCTTTTTATGCGTTATGCGAAGAGAGACTGTTTTGTCGGTATTTGCAGCCATGCCCCATTTTTCGCACCACAAGGATATGTTATTCAAGCTGAAAGCTAGTTCCTTCTGATCATCCCGCAGATTTAATTGTACGAAACACAACGCAGTCGTCTGCAAACAGTCTTATTTGTGTTCCAGGTGTGACGACGGTGACGATGTCATTAATATATAAAAGAAAGAGTAATGGACCCAAGACACTGCCCTAGGGCACACCTGAAGTAACTGGTAGACAGCCCGAGTTGTGTCCATCAACTGAAACATACTGTTTACGGTTATTCAGATAGTCTGCGATCCAGGAAATCAAGATATCAGGAAGCTTAACGTTTCTTAGCTTTAGAAATAATTTTTCGTGAATGACCCTATCGAAAGCTTTACTAAAATCCAAAAATACAGCATCAATTTCACCGTTAGCATCCAAAGCTTTAGCAAATGAATCGATTACTATAACTAATTGTGTGATAGTCGAGCAGCCTTTTCTGAAGCCATGTTGACAAGTGGTTAGTATCGACTTTTCTTCTAAGAATTCATTAATGCGACTTGCGATTATGTGCTCGAAAATTTTGCAGCATGATGACGTCAGTGATATGGCGCGGTAATTCTGTATTAACGATCGATCGCCTTTCTTAAAGACTGGGACAACTCGAGCAATCCTCCAATCACTAGGTACTTTTGCACATAGCAAACATTCACTGAATAACACAATCAGGAATTTAGCAATAGTTTCGGCGTATCGCCTAAGGAACGCATTTGGGATTTCGTCAGGGCCAGGAGTTGTTTTGGTTTTTAAGTTTAACAACATAGACACAATGCCATTGTATGAGATGAAGTTCGCCTCATGGCGTTGAAGCACTACAGAGTCTAAAGATAACCCTGAACTACCACTGTTAAAATGTTGTGCGATAGCATTCAAGTTGTTAACAATGGTTCCATGAAATGCGATTTCCGTGAGAGACTTCTTGCTTTCGCTTAGGTATTCCCAAAACTTATCCGGCGCGTTCTTTATAAAGTTCGGCAATGTTGCAGTGAAATATAGGTCTTTCGAATAACGTACAGCGCATGCTAGCTTGTCTTGCAGTTCACTGATAATATCCGTACGCGCACTAATAATCCCCGTACGCGCATGTTTCTTCTTTATTCGTTTGATTTTGCGCTTCAATTGAATTATGCCACGCGTCATCCATGGTGTACTTTTATTGACTTTTTTAGATTTAGTAGGTATGAATGTATCTATGTAATGCTTGCACATTGTAGTAAAGGTCACCCACAGAGCACTCGCTTCACCGCCACTGTCAGAAAAGCCCGTAAGACAAGTTTCCATGTAGTCAACGACGCTGGCGTCATCAGCTGTCGAATAATCTTTAATATGTCTGAATGTCTGAATGTTTGTTTATGTCTGAATGTTTCGATAAACTGCATTTGAGGTTAAGTCGAGCATGTTGCTTCACAGTACGTCTTTTGCCACCATTTTTGCAGTTTAGAAACTACTTTTGCTGCTGCATGCTTTAACTGTGGGTGGAGGAACCAATGCACTGAAATAATGCTGCTGTGCCAGCATAACTGGACGGAATAGGGGATGACTAAGAAGCATTTATTTGTAGACACGCAGGGCAACAGTCTCATGAACGTTACCCTAGAGATCAATACGTTAACACGACCACGCAAGCCTTACTCAACTCCTGCAAACTGTCCTCACATCCTGTAACACGGAAAGCTGCAGTGGAAGAATTATATTGCGTACGTAGTGCTAGCGTTGGCTACAATTACGTATGGAAGTAACCAGAGCCGTAATGGTACTGAAGTATGCAGTTCTGCGCCAACCGTATTGCAGGGCATAAATTCGCACTGTGACGCCTGCACATGAGCGAGCAAGATGCGGTTAGTCTTCGTAAACAGGCCTTTCTTTTGAAACCAGATGCACAAGGGCTAAACAACAGTCCGCGCAAATCAAATCACCATGAGGCCTCCTTCAAAATAATTTTGTCCCCTTCTCTAACGATTCATGCACTGCCGTCCAGCTCTAAACTGGTTGAGTTGCGAGAGCAACCAAGTGACAACATTTTGAGTCGAGTAAGGCCCGCATCTGAGCAGCTACCACGGCAAAAGCTTAGTGCATGGTAGACTGGATGGGCATGACATATGGTTACGAAAATTTGCAAGTCTAATGCTGACACACGAGTTATAGCACCGAAATAATAGTATCCGGAGGCGTCGCCCATAGACAAAACACTGGAAGAAAAAAGGTGTCCCCGTGTGCACGTCCCCTGTGGCAGGACAGTAACTAGAGGGGGGGGGGGGTAGAGCGGGTTCTAATATTCCCCGAAGTTTTTGCATGCTGTAACATTTTGAGCGATACTTAAGCACTTGCTCCCCTTCACATCGACCACCAGTCACCGAAGTTGACACATAAGCACCTCCCGAAATAAATTCCTTGATACCGCCCCGCGTCATAGCAAATGCCTGCAAACATTCTTGCGTCGTCCCAACTCACGCTGGCACATCTTGTTGCCACCCAAGGACTTGCGTCGGTAAAAACGGTGCCACGCTTGGACCCCAAGTGAAGCGAAAGAACACTGCACTGCACCGACGAATTAGTGGTAATTCAAATGCGGCATCGTTGTCAGCCGCTCAGGTCACGTGATAAGTATTTGTTGTTCCGACTGGTGTCACAGCCTCATCATTCTCTGTCTACTTTTTGTGAGCTAGAATGGCTAGAACTACAATAATCTCCAAATGCGCAATAAAAAACCATGATTCGTCATGAGCCGAAGGAAAATCATTTCGTTTAATTTTGATAATGCCAGTCTTGTTGTCAACGAGGTTTGTCCTAAACATAGAGTTTCCTAATATACACTAGAGGAAACTCTGGCGCTAGTGCCGAACACTTCATAATGTTCTGTAAAGGGCTTCACCCTATAGTTCGAGATGATGGCGCAGGGTTTTTCAAAGCACTGGTGTTTAGGAACAGGGAGGGCAAAATAGACTTCAAGCGGGTAGACTTAACTAGAAGGAGGTTATCTGATTGGTGGCGAAAGTCAAGGCACGAGTGAAAATTAAACCCTTCACAGCAAAGTACGAATCCTCAACCTCACTATTTAAAGGGGGAAAAAAGATAAGTCTAATGGTTAGTTCACTATGTATTACGGCTAGGTGACGTTAGCCGCCACCCGATCTAAAGGGTACAGCCACATCTATCCATCCATCCATCCTAGGGAAGCTGCAACACACGACGCTTCAGCAAGCATGGGAATGATGGGCCGTACACCGTAGAGTTTCCTGAAATAGTATATTAGAAAACTCTATGCCGTACACAGCAGCGTAAAGTTTCCTAAAGGTATATTAGGAAAGTTTATGCACGGGAATGAGTACTGCGACCTGGTGAAAATCACGACCGTCGAAGCGCCAGCACGCCCTTTCTGGGGTATGGCGCCTGCCGATATGCGCCCTATGGCGCTGCAACTTATCCCATCCGCACCAGTTGCTGACGGCTAAAACAAAAGTCGCAGCATTTTTTTTTTTGTCGTCTGCTCGTGCGACGCTGGGAGAAAAACAGCAATGTTTACGCGTGCATACACTCTGGACGATTAAAATGAATAAAAGCCTCTTTTTGAATAAACTTAAAAGTATAATGACGATCTTTTGCTACCGCCTGCTCGTGCCGAGCTCCGACAGAAGCGTGCAGGTCGGTGCAGTTTGTACACCAGCGAAGCGAGGTTTCTTGGTGCAAATTAACCATCACCGTGGTGGTGTGCTGCGTGCCTTTCTGCGAATCAAGACAAGGGAAGACTCCTGATTCGACTTTTCATGAGTTTCCAGTGACCGAGGTCCGTGAAAAAATGATCAAGGTGATTTCTGTGTTGTAAAAGACTACGTGTCTCTAAAAGAGTGAAAAGAGGGCTAGTTGGTGATGCATGACAGACTGAAACGCATATTAGCGCAAAAAGAAAAAAATTAACCGACAACCTTAAGAAAGTAAACGACGACGCGCTATACCCACAACTGTTTATTAGCAAAAAAAAAGAAAAGATGACAAGAGTGCTCATGGAAACTATGTCACTACATGTGGTTATGCAATTAGGTTCGAAGTGCACCTATTGTGTGAAGAATTAGTGTTGAATAAGTGGTTTTAAGTGCTGTTTCGTTTCAAAACAGTTGCAAAGTGTCTTTCATTGATTATTCATGTACCTGCGATCTACACTTGCCATTTGAGACGAAGGTATTTATGCGCAAAATTATCTGTATTGGGTTGTTTTCTATGCGCACCGGATGCCTCGGACACTGTCAAAAGTCATAGTCCTTGTCCTTTCTTGCGCAGACAGTAAATGGAAGCCAGCTGAGTGTACTCCAACGGCAACAAGTCTACCAGTGTATTCACATATCGCTGCTATCATGAGTTGAAAAAACATTTTGTGGCCAGTGCTTTTTACAACCTGTCTCCGTCTACTCCAACGGCAACAAGTCTACCATTGTATTCACATATAGCTGGTATCATGAGTTTAAAAAGCATTTGGTGGCCAGTGCTTTTTACAACCTGTCTCCGTCGTCAGTATTTCTTGTTTTGCACGCTGATACATGTGTTTGTACCTGATTTGCGATTCCATTTGAAAAATTATGCACTGAAATGTCAACTAAAATGCAAAAGAAGATTCTCAAAGTCCCATGAAATAAAATGATTCAAGATAGCCGCCACATTTACTCAACGCGTGATGAAACTCCTCTCTAACCAGTGGCAACCCATGCATTTCCATGCATCCACCGGCACTCAGGAAGGATGAATGAACCCAGACAACGCTCCGACAACCTGAGGTTGTCCTGAGGATGACCTACACCGTACGAAAGTATGACCTGAGGAAGCCCTCAAATGAACCTCAAGTGGTCCTAAACCAGTCCGTTTGTCCGGCCTCAGATCGTCCTCAGGGCATCCAGAAAAGAGCACATTATGATGAGTCTAGTACTTTTTGAGGACGAAGCATACAAGACCTAGGCACTCATCAGACCTTACGAAAAGTTGCTCTAATTCTTCTTTTGGAGCGCTGAAATGACAACTGATCAATCAAAAGTGCCTGAACATGCACACTCTTTAAAGCACTGCCTGTGAGGTTTCAGTAACAATTTCTTCAAGTATAGCAATAAAAACAGCAATGCACAGAAAACATGTTTATTTTCAGGAATGAAACTTGGCAGTTTTCACTAGATGAGACTTCTTGCCCTGTGCCTTCAGAGGTCTTCATCCGATGGGCTTGACAACGCGACACTTTGAAGACATTCTGTAGTAATAGAAAGCAGCATATCTTGAAGCACAAGTGAATTTAGAGTATCAATAAGAATATTAAGACAATAACAGCATGCCAGATTTGAAAGCATAAAATGAAAATTATATTACCATAATGTGCAGGTACGAACTAGCCATTATATAATGGTGAAAATGATTTATATAGTTCATGCTTGCATACACATCAAAATTCGAGTAAGGCAAGAAAATTATTTAAACTATAACAGCAAAAGTATCATATGTTATGATAGCTTCAACAGCACAGATAATAAAACTCACCCTCATGGTGAGTGCGAGAAGTTCTTAAGCGCTGCTTCTGGAGCTTTTCCCCAGCATGCCGAAGCCACACTTTAATCACACACTCGATGTCATTTTTTTTTGTTTCCGGAAAATTTCGCCTCACGGCCTCTGAAAAAGTACAAAGTTCATAAAACAGGAATTACACAAACATAATACATTAATATAATGCTACATAGGTTGTTTGAAGAAGTACCTCTAGTCAGCATGATCGACATTTTGATAGGTGGGCACATCATCATTAAAGGTCCTTGCCATCCTTCCCCATGTTAATTTCAAGAGTACTGACATTGACACTATGTGTTGCATTACAAGAAGAACACCACGAAGAAGACATCATTGTAACTTTTTTGAAACCTAGCATGCAAAGAATGATGAGGCGCCTTTGACGAAAATACGTCCATGTATGAAAATGTTGACCAGCTTGTCTTAGGTACTTATTCCTGTTTAGAGATCCTCAGTGATCACTATGAGCTTCCATCTGTTAGTTTTCATCTGTACATAAGATTTCCACTACAGTTAAGAATGCCTAGTAGTGCTACCTGATAATAACTTCTGCAAGTAGTGAATGCTTGCGTATGTGTGCCATGCAAGTATACTAGTGTGCTTGAAGAAGCTGCAGGGTTTCTTACTGACAACAGATATTTCATGCTAAAAATTTTCCACGTTTAAGCACATAATTTTAATTAGCAAGCATCCTAAAAAATTTAATGCTTTCATGAAAAGATTGTTCTTTTGCTATTGACTTCAAATGAAAGATAATGTGGATAACAGACTTAGAAATGTCTGTACTCAAACACGGCTCTTGCAGCACATGGTGTTGTGAAACAAATTACTCACTGCAAATGACATCTGTGACACCTAGATCCACAAACTTCCTTTTGCCTTTTTGGCCTGCCCAGCTGAACTGCACAGCAACCTCAAGGCTTAGCAGAAGCTCCAGCATCCTCCTGGCTGCTGCCCCAAAAGTTGAGCCACCAAGGCCAGCAAGCTGCTGTATCTGTACAGTTTTGAGGTCATTATTTTTTTTAGAAGAGTAGCTTAATGCAGTGACTAGAAAAAAAAATTATAGAAAAATATAATGAATGACGTACAAGCTTTAGCTTAATGTTGCCATCAGCAGCAAGTCTCCCCTCAAGACTTAGAAATTGGTCAATATCCTTGACCGGTGTCAAAACCACATCATCATTTGTCTCATCTTGAAGCCTCACTGTTGTGTTGAAAAGGTGCTGCTGCATGGCATCAACCTGTCGTCCCAGCTGCTCTAGCCTCATCAGGATAGTTTGCGAAATTCGCATGAGTTGACGCACGTATTCTGTAAAGACGTGTTCATGAAGTAATAGCGCTGAATTGCAACATATAAAATGGCAAAAGCTGAGATAACATTGAAAATGAGAAGTGCTACTAAACACAGCAAAACAAGCACACAGTTGTTTATGGCTTCTCTGCACATTATTGTCGGTTTTAGAAATTTGTGCCTACATGGCTTCAGTTATTTTGTTAGCATGCTCAGTGATGCCTTTTTAGGACCTGAATACGCATGCAGAGTTGACACTGAGATGAAGCACCTTCATTGCGTGCTGTGATTCAGTGTACCCATATATTTACAACCTAGTTTTCAACAAAAACTTGGAATAAGTTCAGAAAAATTGTTGAAAGTTAGGTTATTAAGTGAATTTGTGAAAAATAGAATAAGCAGAAACAGATACTTTAATGTTTTAAGCACTGAAACAATGTGTGACCAGACCATACATATAACAGTTGCCATAGTTTTTGCAGCAAAGTGATGCCACTATCACTTTCCCAACGAAAGCAAAAAAAAAATGTTTAAAATATAACTCTTCATTTATGGGGTAAAAGCGTGCTCATCGCCATCAAAGTGACACACAGTCCTCATTTCCACTGTGATCAAGAGGCATGTTCTCTACACTAAATAGGCGACAACAGTTGTTTATGAATTAAAAGTATTAATTGTGGCACCTTCGCTTCAATTTTTCTGAGACATCAGGTATTTACACTTGATAAAGCAACTACAGTTAGTACATTGTTCCGAAATTGCAAATAAGCAATTATGCTGCTTACGACTGGCACAGCTATAAGACAAAACGTTTTGCTTAGCACTTGCAAAGATTTTAATCTAAAGAGAAAAAAAACTGTATTCCCTAGACAATAAATACAAAGATTGTCTTCACCTCTGAAGTGGCACCCGGGTAAGAAAGCTTTAATGTTACTTACCAGGAGGTGAGCTTCTATTGCTAGAGGGGAAGCCTAATGAAGACCCATGGGTATTATTGTGTGCAGTCCCTACAGAAGCATAGATGAAGGTTTTAAGATGCACTTCTAAAAACTAGCTCTGAACATTTCATCGAAAGTATTCTTACATGAAGGGCCTTGCTGACTACTGTTATGTTGCTGCAACACTTGCCTTTCAAGGTTGTCTGCATGCTCTGTAGGTGACAGTTCCTACAAGTGACAGTTGCCATTGTTTTTGCTACAAAGTGATGCCACTGTCATTTCTGTCTACTGAAAAAAAAATATTTTTTTTTTGATTATGGGGTAAAAGCGTGCTCATTGCCATCGAAGTGACACGCAGTTTTCTCATTTCCACTGCGATCAAGAGGCATGTTCTGTACACCAAAAAGGTGATAACAGTTGTTTATGTATTAAAGCTTTAATTACTGGCACCTTAGCTTCAATTTTTCTGAGACAACAGGCATTTACACTTGATAAAGCAACTACATTTGGTACATTGTTCCGAAATTGCAAATAAGCACCCTATGTTGTTTACCACTGGTGCAGCTATCAGACGAAACGTGTTGCTTAGCACTTGCAAACCTTTATAACGTACAGGCAAAAACACTTTGTATTCCCCAAACAATGAATATAAAGGTAGTCTGCATCACAATAGGTGCCGATCTAAGGAAGCTCTAATGTTACTTACCAAAAGGTATGCTTCTAGTGCTAGGGGAATTGGAAGGTGTGTGTCTACTGGTAGGAGAATTCCTGATGACATTTTGCCCCTCATTATATCCTGCTCTCTGAGCAGGCATAGATGATGTTGAGGGAAAGCCTAAGCCAGGCTCGTGGCAATTATTGGGTGCAGTCCCTGCAGAAGCATAGATGAGCCTTTTAAGCTGCACAATTCTAAAAACAGCCCCTGAGCATTTTATCAAAAATACCGTCTTACATGAAGCCCCTTGCTGACTGCTGTAATGCTGCTGAAATGGTGGCCCTTCAAGATTGTCTGCATAAAAAAGAAAAGGGACAAGAATCAGAGTGATGGGACAGTTATTTTGGCCAGTTACGCGAAGCTCCCACCATCTTTCCATCAACACTTGCTGCAAAGCTTTAGTTGCAAAGTGATGCAAAGCTTTAGTTGTTCCAGAGTTTAGAAGGCTGGAACTACATTTACACTTGACACACCAACTACAGTTAGTAAGTTGCTCCAAAACTGAAAAGAAGCATCCATGCCATTTAGCTCTACCATAGCTTTAGACTAAACATATTGCTTAGCATATGGAAAACTTGGTGCCTAAAGTAAAATAACAACTTGCATACATAACAGACAATAAATATGAAGGTAGACTTCACACGTAAAGTGACACCCATGGAAGGCAGCTTTTGTATCACTTACCCAGAGGTCTGCAGTTGTTGCTGTATGAACCTCTGTAAACATTTTGACCCTCAGGTGATGCCATTCTCGGTGAAGGGGCTCTTTGTGATGGCCTAATGCCTGCTGGTGAACTGGAGTCGAACGCAGGCACTTCACTGATATTGGATCTAGTCACTGCAGAAACATAAGTGAAGCTTTGAAATGTAATTCTACACACGCACTTTGAGCTGTTCATCAAACATAGTCTTACATAAAGCCCCTTCCTGGCCTGTGGTGCGATGCTGCTGCAGTGGTTGCCGCCCTGCCTTGTCTGCATACCCTGTTAGAAAACAGAGGCAAGAAAAAATCAGCGGGTAATGGGACAGTAGAATAGTCATGTGAAGATTAGACAAATTTTCCATTGTTTCTTCATGGCTCCTGAAAACCTGCAAACCTTGCATGAAATCAGCTCCGTCTACAACATAATCAAAGTTACAAATCTGTGCAGTGAGAATGATATAAAAAATGAATTTCAAGCGCTAGCATCACTCTGTCGTGGAATACTCAACACCAAGCAAAGGGCAAGTGTCCAAATTCGATACGACCCTGGGTATTTCTCTTCTCAGTTTTAATTTTTTGTGTCTATCAGTTACTTTTTCATGTCCATCAGGCCACTGATGGCCATGGCGACCCCACTCAATGCAAGAACGGGTGTTCAAGAGCTGCTCTAAAACTGATGTGCATGGTTTACGTACAATATCCCCTTTGGCAAAAACTCTTGGTTGGAAGCGAGTACTTAAATGCGTGCTGACATTCTCAGTTATCGCAGGTCAGAAGCATGTCATATGCTATTTGACATGACATTTTGGAAAGGAAAATGAAAAGTAAATAGAGGTTAACATGGAGTTATTAACCAGTTTGCCACCCTGCATAGGGGTGTAGAAAAAGGGGTTGTAAAGAGGAGAGATAAATAAAATAGCAAGAAAAAAAAACAGGATTTTATCCCAGAAGCATATCACCTTCATGTTCCAATGACCGTGGCTGGGTGGGCAGTGGCCGATTCTCTAAATTTCTTGGTCGCTTGTGTTTTCTCCCTAAGAAAGCAAGCCAGAATCAGCATTTCACAGCCCTAAAGCCAGATAACCCAGTGTTACTTTTGGCGGTAGATAACAGAAAACAGTGTGAGCAATTCCGTGGGGCTATCATTGTAAAATAGGCATTGCAGGATGTAAAAAGATTCAATACTATTAAAAAACATAAGTACAAGCAGTTCACTTTACGTAAAGTTCAAAAATGGTGTTATACGTCTTATCATTGAAGCTGGAGGTGATGGTGCCCCTTCATCATCTTCAGACTCATAGGATCTCTTATTTTTTTTTCTTCTGCCTTTCCCAAGTTCTGCCTCGCCGTCCAAGTTGGATCCATTTTCTACCCTTGGCAGATTTGCCCGTGCTTCGGCATATGTATCTGCAGAAAGAAGGGCAACAACTACTAATTAAATGATAAGCATGATCATTTCTCAGATCTGTCACACATAACAAGTAGAACTCCAATTCCTTTGCATAAGTCATTACCAAGCAGGTACTAAGAGTCACCCATGATATTAAAATGGATCATTTAAATTTTGCTGCAATGACAGCTGACATGCAAGTATTCACAAAATATGAGATACTTGATTTCGCATAATTGTTCTTTTTTTCCTGATATTCTCGAAGCTATCTTCTGATATTCTTCGAAGCCATCTTCTGATATCTTTTCCTGATATTCTCGAACCCATCTAAACTTTTAAGAAGTTACTTTGATCTAAAGTGGCAATTAGAGTTACAATGCTGAAATTGCAGTTTATTACATACCTTTTACTTCATTGCTGACCAAATCGCTGAAAAACGTGCAGTAAAACAGCATAAATAAGGAATAATTTACCAAATTCTCGGACAACAGTGCAAGGCACTTCTATCCAGTCAGCCCCTGGAGTCGCTTTCGCCTTCAACAAACTATGTACATATTTAGTTTGTCGAGGCCACAGGCAGCCGTCGCCTTTCAGCCAACTTTTGAGGATGATCCCAGATGTATCATCCTCTTCTGGGAAGAGAACGACAACGTATTGACCTTGCAAAAGAAAGAGAAGCCAAATTCAAATTCTGTATACATTCTGACACAGTTGTGAAAGTTTATTACATGTGCACTGTAGCATGCAAAAGAGGGAAAACAATGCTTTTCCTTTTCAAATACACTTTCAGGCATTTCTGTGAGATGTTCTTCAGAGGCCAATACCGCAGACTAGAAGGCTGAGACACTGAGTAAATTCCCAGTATGGAGGAAGGGCATGGCAGAGAATAAAAATCTTCACACTTGAGGAACTTCCTTCCAATTATGCATGGCTCACCGCACGGGAGATGAGCAAAATTGTCAATAACGACGATTGACCCATCACTTAGCCTACAGCACCCATTTCTCTTTTCAGCTCTAAGAATGACATTGCCAGGCAATGTTACTTTTTTAAACTCGGGGCCTCGGCATGGAGCAACAAGTGGCCCGTCAGCATGCTCTGCAGCAAATACGACATGGCTTTCAGTTTTCTTATGCCTCAGAGGACGGTGTGCCTGCTCAGCAAGCCTGTTGCAAAGTTGCTCCAAGGGAAGGTCTGGCTTTCTCAGCATTCTCTTTAACGAGGACATATGGTTTTCAAATGGGAAGGCACTCCATGAGTCCAAGGGGCCAAGGTGTGTAACATCATCTGCCAAATGACACAGGCCATGCACATTGTGTGAAACATGCTCTTTGCCATAAATGCTTATGAATGTCCGGATAAAAAACTTGAGCATGTTTCCGGCATACTCTATCTCACTTGCAGGTGCAGCTGGTGTGGAAAGAACAGAGATCCCCACATGTAAAGCTAAGAAGTTCTTGTACATGTGTGCAGGAATCAGTGATGACAAAACAACGGGTCCTCCATATAAAAGAAAAAAGCGAAACTCAGTCGCTTTCCACCGATCAAGTTCAGCAATGCTCCTCGGCTTTCGGCTAAAATCACATGGAACACACCGTGCAATTTGAGAATTTTTTTCCGACATCTCAAGACGCACTTTGCTTCCAAGTCTGGTCACTTTTGGGCCACGTACCCACAGTGTCAAGAGCTTGTTCATGACACCCAAGCACACAAGGTGCATGTAATCTAATGGTATATCTTTCACTAGGTCAAAAGGAAGTTCCTCAAGAATACTTTCGCCTGTGTGATGCTCCTCCTGGACTTTTAAGCGAAAGCTGTCATCTGTTCGCTTGCGAGCATTGACGTTTGGGAAGCACACCCTGCCCTCACAGTAGACACCTTTTACGTCACATTTGGTGCAGCTGTAATAGCCTGTGTGGCTTCTGACATATAATACAAATGCCTTTGCTGGTGCATCACATATGAGGGCATACAAGCTAACAGGAATTGCAGTTTCTCCAATGGTAATCCCTGTTGTGATAGCAGCATTTATGTCACAAACAAATGGTCGCAAAAAATCATTCGCGTTGTTGGGCTTGCTGCTTCCGAAAAAAAACACCCACTATAAATGGTGCTTTGTCCTCCAAATTACTTATGCGTCCCAGTATGCACCAAAATTGGCCCCGTGAACTTTTTGAAACCGGCAGACCGTCAATGTTGAAGCTAAGCTTCAAAATTCTTGGTAGTTCTGCACAATCTTGCAGCACTCGCTGTAGGCCTGCACTGAGGCCGAAATGATGGTATTTCCCGCCGGCCAGCTGCAACACTTCCAGGCACTTCTTGGGCGTCTGTAACAATGCCCTTGCAGTTGAAGGGAGCGCGCTGAAGCATTCGTGGGACTGTAGTACTCTCAAGAGCGATGTAACTGAAGTGTGCGATGCGCGAGATTGTAAGGCCCACGCTTGCAGTCTCTCACGAAAGGCCAGCAAGCTGTCCACACTGCCGCGTTCACAAACTTGCTCTTCGTTACTCCCAGTCGGTGCCAATTCGAAAGAATCCCTCTGCCTCACCTGCGAGGTCGCCGAAGTCGAAGCCGCAGCGCTGCTGTCATGGAAGGCACGCCGTTCGAAGTCTGTGTGATCGTGAGGCACAGAAACACTGCAGCCGCTGGGGTAGCACGCGTCGCCAGAAATCAAAACGTGTCCTTGGGGCACATCCGTTTCTGGAACGATCGAGGAGTGTGCCGAAGGCCGTTCTCTGTCATGAACACAAAGGCGACGATGGCCGTCTTCGAGGTCGACCGCACAAGCCTCGGAGGGCAAGTCGCTCTCTCTTTCGGCGTTGCGGGAATCTCGGTCAACGTACCGCGTGTCATTTATGACATCGGCCTCACTGTCAATAAGCTGAAAACTAGCATTGACGCGCCGATTAATTTCACGCCGAAATTTGCGATCCGCGCTCTCAGCCATCTTGAACAGCACAGAGCACAGTAGAATGGTGGCTAGACCAAAGAACACCCACCACCAGAACACGTTGTTAGGCTAGTCAGTTGGTTTGTACATACATACATGAATAAGCAGTAAAGATATACAGCGCGAGGCTGAAAATCAACTGTCCTCTCTTTTTTTATTTATTTACCTTTGCGGCTTACAACTTCAATATGAAAATTTAACAGAAGACACTCACCTGGCATGCTTACGATTCTTTGAGGGCTTCTGCGAGAAGCTTCCTCTATGGCGAGAAGTGTTGTATTGGAATGTTGACTCGACCAATGACTCGACTTGACTTACTGCAGGCCCATAATGATGATGATGATAGTTGCGTCACTTTAAAATGGGTAAACAGTGTCGTAGACATCCAGATTTAAAAGCACCTTGACTGCGCATGGTGACCGCATTAAGGTACTGCTTTTTTTTTGTTAGCACCACCACAACTTCAGTCGCCCATTCGTTTTCCCACAGCGTTCTAGTTCCAATGCTGCTCTATTCACGATAACCTAGGCCAGCCCAGTCGTCAGCATGGTCAGTTGTCGTCTGCTCGATGGGACCGTGCGGCATTGCAACACTGGACACTCGAGAATAACGTGCTCGCTATTCACAGTTTTCACGCCTGCATTCATTTTGGAGCCGACACCGTTTATACTCGCACCAAACTTGGTCTGCCGCACGTGCGTTCATTGGGGAAACGGGTCAGACCACAGTCAGTGCGATATAATTCCGTATGCACGTCGGCGGTAGATCACGACCAACGAAAACGTGCAGGCAGAAAGTTTGGCCTACGATCACTTACAAAGTAAATAAATAAATAATAAATAAAAGAACACGTCTTTCTCGTGTTGGCTTGAAGTGCTTCCTCGTGTAACTATCTCATTTTAATGATCGAGAAGTACTTTACTATTATGACTCGAAAGTAGGCATACGAAATCCCGTGGACTTATTCGTTAACAGCCAGAAAATTAACCAAACACGAATTGCGAAAGCTGCATGCACCTACGAAACATGCATATCCTCAAAACGTCCTCGAGCAGACGATATCAGGACAATTCTTCGTCCTTAAAAAGGTCTCAAAGGGGCATTTTGGGGATAATCCTGCAAGTGTCGACTAGAGGACCAAATGAGGACGTCCTGAAACTGCCGAGGACGTTTGTACCATATGAGGACGACCTCAGGTCGTCGAGTGTTGTCTGGGAATGGATGGATGTGGCTGTACCCTTTAAATCGGGTGGCGGCTAAGGCCACCTAGCCATAATATTTAGTGAACTAACCACCAGATTTATCTTTTTTTCCTTTAAATAGTAAAGTTGAGGACTGGTACTTTGCAGTGAAGGGTTTAATTTTCACTCGTGCCTTGACTTTAGCCACCAATCAGACAACCTTCTTCTATTTAATTCTACCCGCTTAAAGTCTATTTTGCCCTCCCTGTCCCTAAACCCCAGTGCTTTGAAAAACTCTGTGCCATCATCCTGAACTATAACCTTAATTATCATTAAAAGTCATGATTGCTGATTTTTCTTCACTGAATCTGAACTGTAACCTATCTCCCTCATTACCGCAAATGTCCATGAATCTCTGCAAATCTTCCTTGTTGTCGGCCATTAGCACTATATTATATCTGCATACATTAATGCTGGTATTGCCTGATCAATGAGTTTTCCTTGTTTGACGAAAGAGAGGCTGCCCAGTCCACTTCCCTCTAATTTGGCCTCTAATCCTTGTAGGTACATCATGAATAACAAGGGTGACGGAGGACACCCCTGCCTAAGCCCCCGTTTCACCTCTGTGGGCTTGTATACCTGCTTTTCCCGCTTTATAACTACCTTGTTACTTTTATAGATCTGCTTTAAAAGATTAGTGACTCCATCTTCCTCACCTAGTGTGTCCAGTATTCCCCACAAATCTTCTTGAACCACGCTATCGTACGCTCCCTTGATATCCAAAAATGCTAACCACAGGGGCCTGTGTTCCTTTTTGCTATTTCGATGCACTGCGTCAGTGAGAACAGATTGTCTTCCAACCTCCTGTGTTTCCGAAACCCATTCTGCAGTTCCCCCAGCTACCCCTCATCCTCTATCTATGCCTGCAGTCTTTCCTTTATAATCTGCATCGCCTGCCTGTAGACCACTGATGTCACTGTTATAGGATGGTAGTTGTTCATGTCAGCTTTGTCCCCCTTTCCTTTATAGATCATGCTCATCCTGTCAAGTTTCCATCCATCAGGGACTTCACCATCGATTATTATTTCGCTCACTGCCTCTCTCAAAGTCTGCTTAGACTTCGGACCTAATGTCTTTATCAGCATGATTGGAATGCCATCTGGGCCTGTTGATGTACTAGTAGGAGCCATCTTCTCAGCCCTTTCCCACTCTCGTTGTAAAAATGGAGCCATTGCGCCAGTTGCTCCATCCTTGTCTTTTGTGGTGCATAAGACCCCAGGTAGCACAAGACATTAAAGTAACGTTGTATTGTTGTTGCGAATGTTGAAGAAACGTTTTATGTTTTCCGACAACATTGCCTGAACGTTTTACATGAAACGTATAACGTTCTTTGTTGTATGTAAAACGTTATATATATATTAAAAATACACTGTTAAAATAACATTGAATGTGGAACATTAGTGCAACATTCAAACAAAACATTGAACATTGAATATTATATTTCAAACATGTAAAGAATGTTAAAATTACACAAATAATTAACATAACAGGTAAACATTCTAGTAATGTTTATGTAATATTTTACCATCATTATTTGCCGAAAATGCTCATTAACCAAGAAATTTGATAACTTATAGCTGCGGAGACATACTTCATTATGTACAGAGAAAACATTAAATTTCATTTAAGAAATGAAATTGGATTTTGCTAAGTGACACCAGATAATGATAGTTACAAAAGCATTTAGTGCAGTCAATCTGTGGCTTTTCTTCAATTGATATTGCAACTATTCTATGCATGCTTATAAACTGGTTTTACTGCTTGAAATTTCATGCACAGCTGTCTTTTGGTCGTGTATTTGTAGTAGCTTTCAAGTTTCTCACACATCACTGTGGTATATACCACAGCGATGTGCGAGAAACATATGTACATGTGTACTTTAAAGTACATATGTACACATGTACTTTAATAGCCAAACTACCATGGACGTCGGCATGAATGAGTTAAGTCCTGGTGGGAGGGAGGGGGGTTGCATTGCGGTGGGGGAGTGCTGGTGTGGCTTGGGCGAATGATGCTTTAAGTTTGCATGCCCCTGCTGATTCCCAAGAACACTGGTGACTCACAAAAGGTTGGCAAAACAGTAATGCAATTTCTTTATTGAGATCCCGATGCTTTACATGCGGGAGTGAGCCAAACAATTATTGTAAATAAAACAAATATTTTAAGGCTTCGCTAAAGCTATCCAAGTTTGAATGATGGTGATGCTCTTGGACAGACCGTTCCAGCCCTGGGTGGTCTTGCAAAGGAATGACAGTGGGTCACGGTGCAAACAAGAGGTAGGTCGACAGCCTTGTGGTAATGTGTGTGGGCTGAAGTATGATGAGCAGTTTGGAGGTTATATTGAAATGTATGCATTCGCTACTACAAGTACATTCTAGTGATTCATTGATTGATATGTGAGGTTTAACGTCCCAAAACCACCATATGATTATGAGAGACGCCGTAGTGGAGGGCTCCGGAAATTTAGACCACCTGGGGTTCTTTAACGTGCACCCAAATCTGAGCACACGGGCCTACAACATTTCCGCCTCCATCGGAAATGCAGCCGCCGCTGCCGGGATTCGAACCCGCGACCTGCGGGTCAGCAGCCGAATACCTTAGCCACTAGACCACCACGGCGGGGCTTCTAGTGATTGTGCATTGCAGGTATACATTATGTATGCCTGGGTTAGTCCTTATCTAAGCAATGCTAACAGGTACAGTACGAGTAACAGTAGAGTAATTGGAAAATATTGATATAACTTCACGGTTTAGGCCAAGCTACATAGACTTCATTTGGGCTGCGTTTAAACTGCAGATGATTAATTTTGGGCCAATTCATGTTTTGTAAGCTCAAAAATTTCACTCATGGAGAGGCAAAATGCAAGTTATAATGAAAATAGCCAGAAGCTTTGTAAATATTGTTAACTATCTTACTTCAGAAGACATTTAGATTATAGTAATTTTTAAAAAACAAGACACTTAGCATAATTGAGAGACTGCATCGTAGCATGACCTCACCAGGCTTTTGCGATCCTTTAGACTTCCATCAGCGAAGCTGTTTAGGAAATCGCGAGTCGGTGGCAAAAAACTATCATTGTAACTGGTATGTGACTCTGTGCAGCCTATCAAAAACTATCATCATCATGAATGGGTATGTGTGACAGAAATTGGGAAAATCTCAGTACTTACCTCTGGTCTACTAATAATGATGAAGGCAACCGTTAGCCCAACAAATTGCTTCAAAGCAACAGCAAACCGAAGACCTCTGAGGCCGTATTAGAAAATACTAGGAAATGAGAAAGGCAACAGCAGTGGCGAGAAGACCCCGAAGCAATGGAAGACCTGTGTTAAAGACGTGCCTATCAATCTATAAGAGGTGTGGACGCTCAGTTTCAGGGAGAGTTTTTGTCTCTGGAATTCGAATAACCGTGTCGTGCCTGTGACTGCCTATGGGCTTCTTTGATCTAAGAATCAACTTAAGAACAACTGCGCCACGCTCGACTTCTGCTAGGCTCGGTTCATTCCGTTAATTAAAACGAATTCTGTAATGCGCGGGTCATTCCGTTCATTTCGTTAACATAATTAAAACGGCCAGCGTCGCTCATGCACTCGCGAAATGCACCGCGGTTGGCACCAAACTCTTACAAAAAAGCGTGAACTACAGAAAAAAAATTTTCAGCCAAACTTAGCGGCAGTCTGGCAACAACCACTCCAAAGTTTATATATTATATATATATATATATATATATATATATATATATATATATATATATATATATATATATATATATATATATATATATATATATATATATATATATATATATATATATATATATATAATAGATTCAGAAATAGCTCGTAATATATATATATATATATATATATATATATATATATATATATATATATATATATATATATATATATATTACGAGCTATTTCTGAATCAAAATGGAACATAATCATATTATGTTCTATTTTTGAATCAAAAGAAGAAACATAACGACAGCTTGTGGTAATCAGTTTTATGCGAAGCAGTCTACGAGTGGTTGTGCTGCAATTGTTTTTTTTTTTAAGTTAAACGTACGAGGTGGGTAGATGTGTTTTGGTCAGTGCAGTAGTTTTGTGCACATGGGGTTCTTACTAAGCACGTTGGCTACACCAGCTTTGTTTATTGCGTACACCTGGATCCCTGGGTTGTTAGATGACAGTATTTTTCCCACAACAAAGATACCTGATGCCTTGCCTTCAGGTTTAGATGAGACTAAGTGATGACAGGTTATACCGCTTATTTTTTTCTGTCTGGGTAGAGCGCCAGTAAAAAGCAAAAATTTGGAAGAAAGCAGACCCAGACAACACAAACACAACCTCAGGACGTCCTCAGTATGCCTCCGTGAGGACAATATGACGCCCTCAGAATGTCCTCCTATGGTACTAGAATTGCACTAATCCCGTTCCCTTGTCCATACACATAACAACCTGAGCACATCCTCAATACAACACTTCAGGACTTTTTCAGTATCTTTTCAGAACAACGATTGTGTGGCCGGTTCGGTACTGTGGGCAGTGATACTATTTAGGATTTACTTCTTTTCATGATATTTCCGTACATCAAAAGAAAAACACCTGCGAGGTCTCGAGTATATATACTGTATCAACCAACAGAGAGGCGACAGTGCTGTACTATTAGAGTAAAACAAAGCTTGTTGACTGAAATTTATTTATTTAACATGTAATTAATCACAATAGACAGCTTTGTCAGGCATTCAAGTCCGCGTATAGTCTGAAAAAAGAAAAGCAGAATCAAGGCAGTCAACACAGCTCAATCAACTATGGTTGTAACCTTCCTCGAAAGTTTGACGCAGTGTCCTCATCACCACGTGCATCGCGCCCAATGCACCCACTAGTGTTAAAGGCTCCGCTTTGACAGCCTATCAGTACACTCGACACGGGCGTTGACTTGACTTGCCCGAGGTTGGGCCATGTGTCAGATGCAGAAGTCGATCGTTTCACGTTGGGACCAGGCTGATTCGAAGCCCAATCGATCGCGATTGGCTGTTGTTCCAGGCTGCTTCGAACCACACCTCGCCGCGGTCAGCTGGTGACAATGCATCCATCATCAGTCTGAACGTTGTGCATCCCAGTGCACCCATCAACACGGCAATTCACCTACCGTCATCACCTACGACTTACACTCTCACACATATCTCACTTTTAATCATGCACACAAGCAACAAAGGACACGAACCTTCACTAGTTCACTGCACTTTCCTTGACAAGATTGCCGCTGCCATTGTGACAATCAGTTGGCTTGGAATGGCTTGGCTACTTGACTATCTAGAATGGTGCCGCATAGTTAATGGTTGCCAGCTGCTAGTTTGCTATTGTGCGCTACAATGGCGTATAATGACTAATTTAAGGCTGTGACATTTAAGAACACACTGTTTCAAACGGACATTTCGCAATACCAGGTTCGATACCTAAGCCAATTGATTACGTATGTCTCATTAGGCGCGACGCATATTTTGAAAATTTTCTGCAAAAAAACAAACAAGGCGAAAATGTACAATAACTTTATGTGTAAGAAACAAAACGTGTGGAGAAAGTTTTCACGTATGAAATGCATCTACTTGGTGTGCAAAGGTCTTCAAGAATTATATCTAAGTGCTCAGTGCAATGCTTTTGTAATTCCCAAAAGATCCTTAATAGGACCTTTTCCGGACCAATTGTTGTCCCCAGAAAGCACTCGAAAAGACGTTTCTGGGGCAAACCAGCTTGTGTCGTCCTCAGTAAGTACTAAGGTCCATGAGAACTGTGCGAAAACGATTGCACCATATGAGGACGACCTCAGGACATCGAGTGTTGTCTGGGGATGGTCTGGGTTGTATGGGGGCTGCCATGCTGCTGTAGGTCATCTTAGTTAGGGAGGCTATTGCTATTACCAGCTGGCAATTGTTTGTGAAGTACATGCCAAACGTACTTCTTATAGCTGTAGCATGTCATGCAAGAAGCACAGCTAAAACCCTTGTATATGCCTAATGAAACAGCTCTGCCCGGAACTATATTATATATACTGCACAAGTCTACTGCCAGTGTACTCCGCATAGCTCCGGAAGCACTGCAAGGTATCTGCTTCTATGCAGTGATATAGGAGTCAAAAGCTTTAAATTTTGAAGTGCGGTCATGTGCAAGCAGGCAGCAAGTGACAGCATATGCCATAGAAGGGCTACAATGGCACTAGCAAATGTGATGTAGACCAGGAAGGTAGCACTATTGCAAGGCAGTGCTGACAGTGAACATTTTTGGTAGTTGGACGAAATTCGAGTTTTTAAACGCCTGCTGCGAACAAGTACTTTACAGAGCACTTACAAGGCTACGTGCATTAATTTTGCCCCGCCACGGTGGTCTAGTGACTAAGGTACTCGGCTGCTGACCCACAGGTCGCGGGTTCACCTCCCGGCTGCGGCGGCTGCGTTTCTGATGGAGACGGAAATGTTGTAGGCCCGTGTGCTCAGATTTGGGTGCACGTTGAAGAACCCCAGGTGGTCGAAATTTCCGGAGCCCTCCACTACGGCGTCTTTCATAGTCATATGGTGGTTTTGGGACGTTAAACCCTACATATCTATCTATCTACGTGTATTATTTGTGCAGTGGTGGTGAATGGTTTTCATTGTCTTATCAAAAGCATCTGCAATGTTTATGATGCTACTAAAACTACTTTGTTTGTTTATTATCTCCAGTAATTCCTAAATAATCCTTGTTTTTGCAAAACAAAGTGCCGCGGCCTGCTTATTGATGACAGCCAAGCCTCGGATGAGCATCGAGGAATAAAGTATATACGGGCATCCTGCAATAAAGTATGTTTGCAATCAAGACATGCAGTTGAGCTGTTAATGCTGCCAAACAGCTGCAAAATGTAGAAAGTCTTTACAACTGCTGATTAGAGTGCTTTGAACAGTCTGGTTCAGTCCATGCATATATATACAAGCCGCTAAATACATGCGTTTCATCAATAATTTAATGTACTTTAGAATACCCTACTGCATGTTGAACACGTGCTCCAGCTATGATT
The DNA here is from genome assembly GCF_043290135.1 of Rhipicephalus microplus. Classification (NCBI taxonomy): domain Eukaryota; kingdom Metazoa; phylum Arthropoda; class Arachnida; order Ixodida; family Ixodidae; genus Rhipicephalus; species Rhipicephalus microplus. Next base: position 207,713,160 of record NC_134704.1, read on the forward strand.
CCCAAGTTTGTCTTTTCAGTTAAAAAGACTTCTGACATTGGGCCTGTTTTCAGCGTTGTATGGGCATGATTTACAATAATTCTTAATATTTTATAAATGTTACGGGAGTGTAACTTGTAACGTCACTCTTACGTTTTGCTTAACGTCATGCAAACATTAATACAACGTTTTCTTAATGTTTACATTATGTTCAAGATAACGTTATTTCCACGTTTATTCAGAACGTTAGCAGAACATTTAGCTTCGATGACATTAACAACATTGTTTCTACATTGAAGCTGAACATAAAAGTAACAATATTAAAACGCATTTGTGCTACTTGGGACACTTCTTTGTTGAAATTTTTCTGTCACCCTTGTTCTTATATATTCAATAGCTTCATCTCCTTCTAGCCTAGCACATTGAGCTATAGTTATAAACCTCTGCTGTAGGCTTGTTTCATTTCTTAGGGAGTTTAGATGGTTCCAAAATTTTGCAGCTGCCTTTCTGTCCTTTTTATGTACTTCTGCCAGCCACTGATCATCCTTTCTTGTAATCTTTTCATTGATCAGGAGGGATTCTTCTTTTCTAGAGCTTAGAAAGATGTCCCATTTTCTTTCAACATCATCTGTCACTTCAACCCACTGCTTAGCATGTCTGTGTTCCCTAGAGGCTTCCTGACGTTTTGCTATGGCTCTCTTAACTTCCTCATCCCGCCAACTCTTGGGCTTGCGTCTTCTTTTCCGAGGTGACTTGTCACGTGCCTTACCAAGCTCTAGCTCAAACAGTCTAATTAGATTCGTCTATGTTCACACTCTTTTATTATCCTCAGTGATTACTTTCTCAATTTTTAGTAGCAATTTCTATTTGCCTTTCTGAATGAAAATTTTCCTGTAGTTGCTCATCTTGTCTCCTTCCCACTTTCGCTGCTCTTCCAAAACTTAGCTTGATACGTCTGTGATCACTACCCCGACTTCTGGAGCCACCTTCATCGAGGTGCATTTCACTGAGCTTATCATACATTCTATGTGACATCAGTGCGCAATCTATCGTTGACTGCAGCTTTCCTACTCCAGTGTTATTTGCCCTTCGCACTTCTCGGTACTGTTGCAAATCATCAAATCATGCCTTTCACACATATCCATGATCATTTTGCTTGTTTAGTCAGTATACCCATCTATATCTTCTATGTGCGCGTTCATATCTCCTAGTATAATTATCTCGCACTCTCCTTCTAATTCCTCAATGTCTTTTGATATACACTCCACCATTGCTTGGTTTTCCTCTCTGGCCTTTGCTTCCGTCCACAAGTACATCAAACCAAGGAGTGTCATCTACCCAGCTGCTTTCCCTCGTAACCACGGAGGAGGGAAAGGTTCCTCCGTGCTCTTAACCATAAATGTTCCATGTATCCCTGCTTGACTCTTTGCCAACCCATGCTCTTATGTAAAAATGCACCAATTCCACCCCCTTTTTGCTGCCTTCTGTTCTATTGAAATATTCCCATACGTAGTCCGGGTTACCGCGTGGTTGCTTCATGTCCCGAAAATGTGTCTCCACAACCCCTTATACCATCAGCTCCTCCTGCCTCAACTGCTCTTCCATCTCTTCCCACTTTAACCTATTCCTCCCACCCTGCATATTAATATAGCCTACGTCTGACTTAGCTCGGCCCTCGTGCTTGCGTCGATGTCTTCTTCCACGTCTTCAGTGGATGAATAGATGGATTCCTCAAATTGTGTCCGAATGACTGCACTGTAAACAAAAAACCAAGCATTTCCCCGAGGGTGAACATGGTTAAGTGCGAATGCACGGGGTGATGCTATGAGGGGGAGTAAAGTTAAACTTCGTTGGCGACGCTGATATCGGTGTCAGTAACGCGCCTTATATCCAGATGGTAGCGTTGCCTCCGGGACATCCATCGCACGACCCGCTCTCGACGGCAGACTGAGAGAGAAGGCGGGCGCGCGCGAGAGAGAGGTGCGCTGGCAGCTGCAGCGAGCGAGGAGAGTGGAGGAGCAAGCGAAGGGGGAGGGGGCTATCAGCGTCGCGTCCGTGGCTTATTCGGTAGAGCGTCGCGCTGCAGCCCGCCAAGTCCTCTTTCTTTTAAAGATAGAGAGAAGACTGCGGACGCCGCCGACGGCGGTGGATGGTTTGGGGTCGCATATAAAGTGTATTCACACTTAAAATATACCCAGCTAGGAGGAATACGGGAATAATGCACCTCCTCAGCCTTGATGGCGTCACTCAAACCGGATCATACCGGAGCGAATACATTCGTTTTTCCTTTGCCTCCGGTGGGCGCCGAGCGAAGGAAACGGGAGGAACACGGGACCAATCCCCTGACATGCTCTCGTGGTGGCTCGTAAATGCTGCGGCACATCCTATTTGCACCTGTGGATGCTCTGCCAAAACTCCGGCTCACCTCACGGCGGCATTAATTGGCTGTTTGAAAAGTGACGTAGGCAGCCTTGCCACCGGGAGGCTGTTCCCAACAAATCAAATTGGCGCAGACAAAGCCGGTGCATTCAAAATTGTGTGAAGCGTTAAGTCGCGTTAGGAAAGGGAAATCATTTTGTGCACCTTCTGGATATCACAAGCAAATAGAAGCTGCAACGAAGGTTATCATCGACAGAAGGGAGTTGTGCGAGCGGTAATCATGCGACGGTTCCTGGCAGCGAACGACACATATTGTGATCTCGCTATGTTGAGTGAACCGGCATACGCTCGTGCGGCGAAAACATTATGAGTGCAATCTTCTTGAAAGTTATGTGATATTCGTGTAGGGCATTCTAAGATTAGGTATTGATGTTATCAAATGAAAGAAGTTATTAATAATAGGCTAATTTCACAAGATATAAGAAAAAAAGTCAGCAGAAATTGTGATAACGCGTTGTGTGAACCATGTTTTTCAACATAACTTCAGTAATATTACAACACCACTATATTATTTTGAGAGCTACTTTGATATTCAAAATGAAAACATATCATGGTTGTGGTTTACATCCGTAAGAAGTTTATATCTGGTATATGTAAACCTTACTAAAAAAATCTGTTTCGTCTTGACAGTAAACTTAAATAGTAACATTTTTTGCTTTCCATAATAATAGGGCCAGGTCAAGGTAACAAAGCGTATAAATAATTTGATCTATCGTGCAAGTTGAATTAAAAAAGATGAATAACTGAAACAGCGTTAATTTTTCAAAATTGTAGTAAACTGAGCTAGGCGATGTGTTTGTTACAGAGTTTTAGAAGCATTCACGCACTTATTTTGGTAAGAAATGTTTTGGTAATATAAGTGCAATTGGGATAATTTTGGTATCGTGATGCTTTCAGGACAAGAAAGAGAGGGGAAAACGAGCGAACGAGACCAGTGACAAATAATGCGAAAACAGCACAAACAGTCATATTTGCAAGATGTTTCAGTGCGCGAACAAAGGAAAAAGGACAGGGTAGACTGAAAGAGCTGGTCACTGTCTTGAAGCGATGCAAAAACCGGATAGGCGAAACAGTGTCAGAAAGAGCCGGCCTGTCGTACTGCCTTACGTGCACGACGTCTCACACAGGTTAAAAAAGATTGCTCGAGACGCCAACGTCTTTGTGTTTTTTTCTGCACCAGAAAAATTGCAGAGGCTTTGCAAACGGGTCATTGCACCCCGTGCGAATTCTGCCTCGTGCTCTGTCGCGCACAAGACACGCTACGTCTCATGCGCAGTGGGAGTCGTATACTTGATTCCACTGACGTGTGGATGCATCTATGTCGGGCAAACCAGCAGGTGCATAAATGACCGCCTCCGAGAACACCGAAACAATGTGCACAATGTGGTACAAGGGCATCTTGGAATTCATTACCGAGATTCTGGGTGCACCCCTCCCTTTGATCAGTGCTCAATATTGGCAAGGCACAGGGATCAGCTTACCCGAGAAATTATTGAAGCCGAAAAAATACACTTGCTAGGAGATAAATGTGTAAGCACATCATCGATTGCTTTATCACAGGCTGAACGTGATTACCTAGCTGGGCTTTGAGGCAATAGAGGACCTTTCACACGTGTTTGTTACTGATGTGTAGATTAGGCGTGCCTTTACCTTCATGCTCTGTTATCATCCTTTTTAGCAGTATATATTCTTGGCACTCTGTCAAATAAAGTTAGTTGGAAGTCAGCGCTCTTTCTGTCTACCCTGTCCTTTTTCCTTTGTTCGCGCGCTGAAACATCTTGCAATTTACCAGTCAATTTCCTGGTTCGCGTCCTCCATTTCGTATCGACAGTCTTCATGTACAAGTAGCTGAAAACCTTCCTAGCCCAACGCTCCTCCTCCATTTCTCTCAATCGCTTCTCAAATTTCATCTTGCTGCTAGCTTCCCTGCCCTCAAATGATGCCCATCCCATATCACCTTCAGTCAGTATACCCTTCTATATCATCTATGTGCGCGTTCATATCTCCTAGTATAATTATCTCGCACTCTCCTCCTAATTCCTCAATATCCTTTGATATACACTCCACCATTGCCTGGTTTTCCTCTCAATGCCCTTTGATACTATTATTCGACTGCAGCGCCGCTGCTACGGGCAACGCGGAAGGGATTAGGCGGCGAGGCGTGGTTAGAGGTGTGCGCCGAGGCGATTTTGACCGGCGGCGGCGTGGGGGTCGTTCAGAGTCGGCGGCAGCGGCGTTGTCGGCGCGCGCCGGTTAATTCATCAGCGGCGGCGCGCGGCGGCACCGGCGGTGCTGAAGCCGAAACTAAAAATTCAAAAGGTTCTTCTGCCAGAGGTGGCTGAATTAGTTGAAATTCAGGGATTTTCATCCAATAGCACTAACGACACTACAAAAATGTGTCGACATCACGATGAATGCAAAGCGTTTTGTAAAATAGTTTTTATTTCGCTTTCATAATAAAAAACGCGTATTTCGATCCTTGTTCTACCACGAATGTGCAGCACTTTGCTTGTTTTTTTTTATTTAAGATGCAGCAGTTTGTTTCTGTTCTTGGCTACGTCATACTTCATGAAACCTTCTTTCATTGAACATTGAGCAAGCACCGACGCACGTCACTCAATTCACTTTTTCCGGATTGGATCTCACTTTTACGTTGTACGCTGCACGAAAAAAAGCAGCACCTCTGCTACGAGTTTTCTTATTGCGATTGCAGGAAACCCCTCTTTTGAGTATCTGTCATGCCTTGAATGTTACTTTCCTTCAAACGAATCGAAATACCTACTTGAAACAATATGAGAATGTTTTATGTAGCGGTATAGGATGCGGAAGAAAACAAATCTGCGCATTTAGTCAACTAGTCCTCACCGTTGTGTTCACTGAATGAAATGTAGACATAAGCGTGGTGCAAAAGGGGCACTTGACCCCTTCAAGCTGCACCAGCACTTGCTACCCACTCTAGCGACAGCAACACGACCCCCTCCCTCAGCCATGATACAAGTTGAAAGAAGGGTTTCCTTACCCCCAAGACAAAAACCTGTCGATGGCCATATGTGAAGATGACAGCAAATGCAATATTTTCTCAGATGCACAGTCCATACTGGTCATGACCTGGACGCCCGTTGACCACGCCTGCAGAGAACGTTGACTCCCCGACCCCTTTGTGCTCGGTCAGGGGAGGGGAACACCCCTTGCACGTGGGCCCCATAAAAATTTCTGTTAAAAACGTCACAAATAAGAATGCTTGATAAGTATGTATAAATCATTCAACTTTTTAATGCTTTTTTGTAGCGTGTACACGTGCTCAATACCCATCAGGTGTGTGAGACAATATAAATCGCAACAGCCACTCTGGACTGGTTCCGGAAAAGACCTAATAGAAGAATGCAATTACGAGTGCTGGGAACCTACGTTCGTTTGTCAATTTGATTTCTAGGCATGATTTTAATTCTTATATAAACAAAAATAAAGCCTGCAAAATATTAAAACAAAATGGCTGCTATTGCAAGATGTGTGTCCCCCTCTGAACTTACGCGTCTGCAAGCCACATCTGGTGTCACAAACTTGCAAGTGTCCCCCCTCCTCCCCAAGACATCTCCCAATACTCCCCCGTCCCCAATAAAAAGGCACCAATGTAGGCCTCCGTAGGCCTCCGTCATTGCCTACTGGCGCGTGGCGGGCCATTTCGGTTGCTAGGACCAACAGTACCAATTTCGACATGCTTTATTGAAGGTGCTGAAGGATCGAGAAAAGGTAAATTTCTTTAGAGTTCAATGATAGCTTCTTTGTGAATACCATAGATTATCGAACCTCACTTTGTGTATAATGCTCCAATGAAAAAAAAATGGTTTCACCCTGGGTCACTGCAGAGTCAGAAGCCATCACATGGGCAGGCGTCATTAAGCCTCTATATAACATTGCTAAGGGTCAGCGCATTTGTACAAATAATTCTCGTTAATTGAATATTGAGTATAATCCTTGCTTGGGTTAGTATGTGTGAAACATAAATTTGAAATTTAAAAATTCTCATTGTGGGTTTCTGCAGCAAAAACACGTTGATTAAAACTGATGATTCCGGAGCTAGGGCAGACGTAACATTGGTTATGTTTTTTTTTTGGTTACGGTAATGGTAATGCGTTATCTTTTTTATGTATATGTAGAACGTGGAGCCGTGAAACGTTCCCCTTTTTTATTAGAGTAACGAGTAACGTATTTAGTTACTTTTTACTGTAACGGATACAACCCTAAATATATAGACTTACAGGAGTGATGTCGGCCCACACCGTCAGTTGCGGTCTATACGCTGGCTGTAAACATTACCTAGATATATTCCTTTCATCCAGCACGTGATAGTGAAGGTTCGCTCGACCATTGATGTTCTCAACCTTTGAGGAACACACAACAGCTTTTTGATAATATGCATATCAACCAACCGAAGCGTGCACTTCGTTTCGCTAAAATTTACAGTCAACGTGAGTGCTGTCGTCACGCCGTATGTTTTATGTAGAAACTTAGCCTACTCTAAATACTCAAATACGTCGATCCACCTAGCAACGCGTGGCTTCCCGCTGACGGTTCTGTATGAAAATAGCATCCACAGTGGAGCCTGTCGCATCTGCTGAAATTTTATCGCAACATTATTATACTGCCACTTCGCTTGTATTTTTATGTCACTGTCTTGCGCAAAGACACCGTCATTGTGGTTCAGTAGCTAAGGTACTCGGCTGCGGACCCGCAGGTCACGCTATCGAATCCCGCCGGTGGCGGCTGCATTTTCGTTAGAGGCTAAAATGCTGTAGGCCCATGTGTTCAGATTTGGGTGCATGTTAAAGAACCCCAGGTTGTCATAATTTCTGGGGTCCTTCACTTCGGCATCTCTCATAATCATATGGTGGTTTTGAAACGTGAAACACGTTATATTAATCAATTGCCTTGCGCAAAGCACGCTTGGCAGTCTGCGAAAATTCTAGATTATTTTAGAATCTTCTGATAAGCTTGAGACACCTACAATATGGATGTTGTTCGATGCCACGGGTATATATGGCGACGTACCTTCGCGCAGATCATATTACCGACCATCAATGCTCTGATCACCGCTATCTGCGTAAAGCGTGAATTTCTAGTACTTTGTACTTTTCTAGGCACATGTTCACGAAATAAAAAGTGTCGTCTTGAGCAACCCAAGTACCATATTCTTTGCCGTCGCAAACACGTGGCAATAAGGTAAGTAAGATGAGAACGGTGAAATGATTGATACAAAACAGTGAGATTGGGCGTAAGTGCACGGCAAAGTTTTATTTAAGATGTGTATACCACAAGCTATTTTCTTCTATAGAACCAATACAATGTGGATTTGTTAAATTACTGTGAAGTTGAATGTCAAGAAAGGAAGAACACGAACTTGGAAAGAGACAGTGGAGACGAAAAGTGATAGGTATCGACGTAAAGTTTGATCGGTCATTCCACGCCAAACGTCCAAGGCGTTTTGGCGGCTATCTTTGGTGTATTCGAAAAATGTCGGGATGATTTAGGCTCCATTGAAAGCAGTCTATTGCGGAAATGTTTTGCAGAGAAAAATATTTTTGTTCACCTATATGTCACCAAAATACCGGCTATAGGCTGGACCCTATATCGAGTCCTGAGATAAAAGCACATTTACTGAGCGAGTCTATATAGGCTCCATTTATTTTGCCGACCTATGGTTTCAAATATTTAAAAACCTCCTACTATGGCATGCCTTGTTGTCGTATTGACGTTCCGGCTTGTAGAGCATAAAACATTATTTTTGAAATGATAAAACTGTTCATATCTCCCCCTCCCCGGAACTCATTCCAGGTTCCTTGATAAACACCAGGCATATATATTTAAAAAAATGCTTGGATATCAACTATTCATAACTCTAATTTAAAGATGTCGAAATGAAATGACCGTCACTAAATGACCAATGAGGTGAAATATTAACATTAAAAAGCATAGGAAACGTGACTAAAAAGCTAATTATACACTAAAACAATGTAACCTGAACTAATGATGTCACCACACATCCAAAACCTCATGCAATGTATATTGCATACCTGGAAGGTGCAGTTATTCAAGCGCTTTTTGCAGTGAAATTCGGCCATGGAGTCAATGCCGTTCATGGCGGTACTATTTTTATATTTGACGTTTGAATATATAACGAAGCATTAGGAAATTCTTTCCGTGAAACCCCTATTTTTTTGCGATGTAATTGAGGATTGTATGCATTGTGCAGGCACGAAGTTTAATGTAGGTGATGTGTTTGTAGAGTACACCGTTTGCTGACTGTGGTGAAATAGAGACAGCACTTTATGTTAATTCTTCACGTGATCTGCTCCCAAAGAACAGAATACATAACGAAGTGCGTTACTAACAAACGGAGTAATTAAATATTTCTCGGTCTTTTAATGTTGTTTCTGTAATCCAATCTACAAACGTTTGTATTAAATGAGCATGACGGTACGAAGGGATGGAATTGGGTTCTGCAGCTTGTTGTGACACATGTGCCACTCCAGGTCACCTTTATTACGTGACATCGGAATCTACACTGAGCTTGATCTATGATTACGTACCTAATCAACGGAGAAGAAGTGCTAAGCTCCAGATTCATTATTAATGTGGCTTCAAAGACGAAAAAGCAGTCCGATTCGTGAGCAATCGAGCACCCGTTCTCTCTCTCTCTATTGCGTTAAACTGCTTGTGCCCTCAGATGCCAGTTCAGTTTTTTCTTGAATAAATGTGGCAATCGGGAAAGTTGTGAGCGCTAAACAAGACGTTAAGAAGAACAAGAGAGACAGGACGGGTGCTTGTGAACGTCGTGAGGAAGCATTAGTTTGCGCTGAAATATTCCCGATAGCAATGCGCCATCTGGCTGGATTTCAAGTTTTGTTAAAATGTACGATGACACAGACAATGGACTTTGGTCATGTCATTTGCTACCAATTAAACAGCGGCTGCGTAATTTAGGGTACCATGAAAATTCTCGCAGCCATATTTCAAGAAGGAAGGAGGCAGAAACGCACCGTTCATGCCATACCTGATCCTTCATCACTCGCGGAAATAAATTCATTCAAGCTGAAACGTGGTCGAAGAATTCTTTTACTTCTCGGCAATCAGAGAGGCTTTTAACTCTCGAGTCTCTTTATGAGATATTGCTGCCATATTTTTCCAACAGGCCTGCAGTTCTGTTGTACCGACACAACATAGCAACTCCCGTGTTTTTGTAGATTTTTTTTTCATTCCCATTTAAAGATTTTTCTATTCATAGTCTTCTTTGAAGCTCGTAAGAACTTCCTGTCGTCCCTCACCCATCATTGCGTTTTTCCAGTCCACACTGCAAAAGGCTTGAGGGCAAGATTGTTTTCCACGCTCAAGTTTCTCGTACCCAATCTTTCGCGCTCTTTGTGCTCTTCAAGGAATGCAGAAAGACTACAAATCGCAACGAGCTCTACACCCTGCCTTCGGGACTGGTATGGGGCAAACATGTTGCGAGTGGTGTCGCAGTGTTCTGCCACTGTGCTCCGTTCGCTGTTCCCTGCGCTCAAGTTGGGTCGACATGGGGCGTCGTTGCAGTGCCATTGGTGTCGTGTTTCCCGTGTCTTTTATTATACACAGTGTTCTGCGAATAAATGCCTCTGTGTAGCCGCTGGTGCCAAGGTCACGGATTACGTTTTTCCTTCCTTCCGCAGCTGTGGTGACAATCGGTGGTTGGATTATCGGTTGTTTATTTATTTTAGTTTTCTCGTTTAGCTAGTTTTCTGTATTTTCGCCCAAGAAAGGTGATCTAAAACATTTTTTTCTTGTGAGAATGGCCATAGGTATGTGCGTACTGTGATAACCGGATAGTCCTGAGCTATGCCGGTCGCTGGACCGAATCACACACACGTACGTTGGCGGGTTCTACCTGACTGGCTGGTCATGTGCGCTGTATTTATTTCCTTGCAACATCGACGCCCCCGGGCGCCGGAACGCCAAACTAATCTTATCACATCCCTCCCCCCTTTATTAATGGTTGCAAACAATTGTTTAAGGTGCGTAGCGCGATACTGGTCGTCGAATTCTGGTACTTCGACGCAGGACAGGAGTACTGGGTGCTGTGACAGCAAGTTCCGGTTCCCTCGCCACGTCTTCCCTGGGATCTTGCCTAGACTCTGTGTCGTGAAGACGATCCGGAGATAGCTGCCTCTGACCTACGTCCAAGCCTGGAGCAAGACCAGTTAGCTGCGTCTCACCCACGTCCAAGCTTGGAGCAAGACCGGTAGATACTGGGCTGCCTGATTTTTGGTTGTCTGCACTCAGTTCCTCAGGGGCCTGGCGGATGTGATCCAGATGTCGAGTTAACCGTCGTCCATCTTCCAGTAGAACATCCATGGACGAAGTGCGTTGTTCGGTGACGACTGCAGGGAGCCACGCAGGTCCTGGACGGAAGTTCCTTGCGACCCCTGGTCACCCGAGTGGCCCAAAATCCTGGGTCTTGTTCCTTGGTGGCATCTGATTTTCTGCTTAAGTTGCTTCTGTAGCACCTTGGTCCTGAGGTCTGGGTGTAGCAGGTCCAACGCAGTCCTCAGCTTCCCCCCCAACAACAGCTCCGACGGACAGCAACCCGTGACCTCGTGAGGCGTTGACCTGTATGTCAGGAGCATGCGGGCAATTTGAGTGCGAATATCTCCAGGGCCAGTCTTCCGCAACTTGTTTTTGACAGTCTGCACGGCCCGCTCTGCAGCACCGTTTGACGCTGGATGATACGGCGGCACCAGCATTCGCCTCACCCCGTTTTTTTGAGGAATGTGGAATAAAGCTCACTGGTAAATGCTGGCCCATTATCCGACACGACCACATCTGGAAGGCCTTGGTTTGCGAACATACTGCACATGCAGGAAATAGTTGCTTCAGCCGAGAATGTAGAGACCGGGAACACTTCAATCCACTTCGAAAACGCATCGACTGCGATAAAAAAATAGGTGTTCCTGTAAGGACCAGCATAGTCCACATGCAGCCGTGACCACGGTTTCTCCGGGAACGGCCAGGGCATGACAGGCACTGGTCGTGACACTCTTTGATGCTCCTGGCAAATACGGCACCTTTGAATGGTTATCGCTATATCGTTATCCAGGCTAGGCCACCACACATGGCTACGCGCAACTGCCTTCATTTTGGACAGTCCTGGATTACTCTCATGCAGCAGCTGGAGGACTTCCTTTTGCAAGGATTTTGGAACAATGACTCTGTTGCCCCACAATAGACAGTTCCCTTGCACGCTCATCTCATGAAAGCGCGTCTCGTAGGGTCTTCCCTCTGACCCTAGGTTTATCTGGCAGCCTGACCACAACGCTGCTCTTACTTGTGACAGCACCGGGCCTCTGGAGGTGGCTGCCGCAACAGCATTTGACGACAGCACCCCTGGGTATACTCCTTCCAGCATTAACACTTCGGCAGGGCAGTCAACAACAAATTCGGCAGTTGGCAGAGGTAGCCGGCTTAACCCATCGGCATGTGCAATTTGTGAACCCGGCCTATACTTCAGGTCGTAACTGTACCCCGACAACAGCAAGGCCCACCTTAGCACTCTCGGAGAACAGGATTCGGGAACCGGCTTGTCTGCTGCGAGCAAGCCAAGCAGCGGTTTGTGATCTGTGACGGCTTCGAATTGCCGGCCCCATAAGTACTGCCTGAACATTGTAACGCCAAATACAAGGCTCAATGCCTCCTTATCTAATTGGCTGTAGTTTTTCTCCGCGGTTGCCAGGCTGCGGGAGGCAAAACCAATGGGGCGCTCTTCTCCAGATGACTCTCGTTGCGCCAGTACTGCTCCAATCCCGAAGGGAGATGCATCAGTGGCAAGCACAGTTGGCTTTCCTGGGTCAAAGTGTGCCAATATAGCAGCAGAGGCCAATAGCTCCTTGCTTCTCCGAAACGCCTGCTTTTCATCAGTTTCCCAGCGCCATGGTGTTCCCGCCGCCAACAAACTATTGAGCGGCTGTAATACGGCAGAAAGGTTCGGCAAAAACCTTCTGTAAAAATTAACCAACCCGAGGTAACTCTGAAGTTCCTTGACCGCTCGGGGTGCGGGGGCTTCCAGCACTGCTTAAGTCTTAGCCGGGTTTGGACGCAGCCCAGCCGCACTAATGATATGGCCCAAGTACTGGAATTCTGGTTTCATGAATTCGCATTTGGATAACTTCAGTCGTAGTCCCGCGGTCTTCAGGCGATCCAACACTCGGCCCAAATTTTCCCAATGCTCTTTGTCACTGGTTCCTGTGACCAGAATATCATCAAAGTACACTACGACATGGTCAAGGTCGTGCAACAGATTTTCCATCTCTCGCTGAAATATAGCCGGAGCAGATGAAACCCCGAACGGCAGCCTTGTGAATTGGTATAACCCCTTCGATGTATTAATGGTGACTAGCTCTTGGCACTCCTCATCGAGTGGAACCTGCTGGTAGGCATCTTGCAAGTCAAGCTTTGTGAACTTCTTGCCCCCTGTAAGTCGCGCAAAAAGTTCCTCAATCCTAGGAATAGGGTAGGACTCGACGACTGTCACCGCGTTTATGGTAGTCTTAAAATCGCCGCAGACCCGAACCCGGCCGTCGCGCTTCAATACAGGAACGATGGGCGCGGCCCACTGGGAAGTTTTCACCGGTTTAATAACGCTTTCCCGTTCCATCCTCTGTTGTTCTTCAAAAACCCTATCGCGCAAAGCAAATGGTATCGGACGTGCCTTGACAAAACGTGGCTTCGCCCCCTTTTGTACGGATATAGACGCTGTAACGCCGTGGAACGTGCCAAGCTGCTCCAAAAAAACTTCGTGATATTGGCTTACCAGGTCTTCCGTAGACTTCACGACGTTGACTTCCTCCGTCTGAGCGATGCCTAGCTTGAAGGCCTTCATCCAGCTTCGTCCAAACAGCGTAAGACATGCCCCTTTCACGACAAATAGTGGTAGCTGGCGCTCCTTGTAGCCAAGTTTGACCATTGCTTCCAGCTTTCCCTGGACGCGTTTCATGTCGCCGAAAAAACTTCTCAGCTGCACACTCGATGGCTCCAACGGCACCGATGGAAAAAGCTCGGCAAACTTGCCATCATCAATGGTCGACACACTAGCGCCGGTGTCCAACTCCATATCGAGCATTATGCCATTAACTTCAACCGCTATGCGCATTGGCTCCGAACTAGCCATGTGAAGCGTCCACAAGTCGAAAACTTCGGGCTCTTTAGCAGAGACGGGCAGGTCGCCCAGGTTGTTCACGTGACTAGACTGGCTCCGGTAGAAATTTCTACTTCCCGGCTGAACTCTGCAAACTCTTGCAAGGTGCCCTTTTTGGCGGCAGTTGTGACAGATCGTGCTGCCGTGCTTACACCGACGCGCAGAGTGACCTCCCCCGCAAGGGAAGCAACATTTATCATCTTCCCCCGAGGTGACAACGTTCACTTGCTCCGGAGCTTCGTGAGATAGTAGCTGTGCTTGCTGACAGCTCAATGTGCGTGAATCTTTACGCGCAGCCTCCATAGCTACGACGGTGTCCTTTGCAGTTTTGAAGGTTAAACATGTCGTTTCCAGCAGCCGTGTTTGCATGGTTACGTCATTGATTCCGCTGACTATCTGGTCGCGCCACATTCGCTCTCGAAATGTTGCGAAATTACAGTCTTGGGCTAATTTCTTCAACGAGGCAATGTAGTCACTTACGGTCTCCCCCTCTTTTCGATGTCTTGAGAAAAACTTGAATCTTGCCACTACTTCTGATACGCGAGGGGCGTAGTGCTTGCCAAGTGTGGTGAAAATTTCGGCCAGTCCTGCTTGGGCGGGCCTGCTCGGTGCTAGGAGGCCTCGTAGCAGAGAATAAGTCTCTGGACCGCAGCATGTCAAAAATACGGCTGTCTGCTTGTCGCTCGGGATGTCGTTCGCGATGAAGTACAGCTCGGCCCGCTCACGGTATTCCGCCCACTCCGATGTACTCGGGTCGAACGGATCCAGCTTCCCGACGACAGGCATGACGACGTGTGATTGTGCTGCGCCCGTCCGGTTCGTCAGTCGACCTTGTCACCACTTGTGATAACCGGATAGTCCTGAGCCATGCCGGTCGCTGGACCGAATCACACACACGTACGTTGGCGGGTTCCACCTGACTGGCTGGTCATGTGCGCCGTATTTATTTCCTTGCAACATCGACGCCCCCGGGCGCCGGAACGGTAAACTAATCTTATCACACGTACGTGGTTGCAGCTCCACATTTCCAAGTCGTACGACTCGGACTGCCCTGCCAACGGCCCCTATTCTCTTTCTGCTCTGGCAGTCATGGCCGTCACGTTCTTCCAAACCTTCTCCTCCTTCCTACTTCTAAACTATTTTCTCCACTCCCCCGCCCCCTCCCTTCAAACCACTGAGCCCTGCTCTCGCAAGGAAAGATAGCGTCTTTTTCCTGTTCTTCAACCACAGATTCATCCATTCAGGGGAAGCTTGCAGGCAGTAACCGGTTTGGAAGGCAGGTAAGGTTCGCGGAAATCACCTCACCCTGAGCTACCGAGCACAAAACAAAGCTTAGCCGAGAGTAATGAGAAGGCTATAGGAGATTACACAGCAAAATGAAAAGAGAAGATATTTTGCCTAATGAAGTATTGCGAAAGCCACTGAGGCCATCGTTTCCTTTACCACCATCCCCCCTTCTATTCTTACATTGAAGTAATGAGAAAAGTCCAACCAAAACATATTAAAAAAACGACGTTTTGAAGCCAATCTCTCACCCCTGAGGAAGAAGCCGGACCAGCTTCGAAACATCTGGTTTTTCTTTTTCCTTAAATATATTTTGGTTGGAGTTCTCATTCCTTCAGTTCCTATCCAAAACAGACAGGCTTATGTCGAATGTTCACCTTTGATTCCTGTCGTACATTATATCTTTGCTGCTCCGATAAACCCCCTCACAGCGAAACATTCAGAGAAGCAATGACAGGTGCGCAACCGTTAACAGCCCCTCTTCCTTCTTGGACGCTTATAGCTCTCGTGTGCGTGTGTGTGCGGGGGAGGAGGGGGGCAGAAAGAGGAGTACTGAAAGAAAAAAATGTTGCATCTTGTTTTTTATTTGTTGCAGCAAGTAGCTAACGACCTAGTCATTATTTTCCTTTTGAGGAAGCAGCATACAATACAACACAATCATGCCCACCTATAAAGACGCAAACACCGGTGCTGTATTGCAACTGATCAGTTATTGTCGAAAGACTCAGCTTATGTAGGATAACACGTACATGTGCACTAACCACAGGTCCTTCCAATGAAGACAAGTTTTTTTTGCAGTGTTTTGCAGGAAGACTTGATGAATAATGAACCATGAATACACCTTACCTGATACGAAACTCGGGACAGGTAACAGACTTTTTAAAGAACGCGACTCTGTCAAATCATGGTTCTCTGATTTTCTGCTGACAAACATTTTATATTACAGCATTCCGCACAATGACCAAGTTACAAGCGTGGGCGAATGTATATACCAGCATAGTATCACCAAATTTCAAAATAGCACAGGTATTTACAGCAGCCAATTTATATGGTACTTAATGTATTTAGTGCTATCAGCGCGCATGTGTCCATCGCCAGAAACAGTTGCTGCCCGTTCTCCAGGCCAGCATACCCCGTCGGGACCCCCCTCACCGAGTGCACAACTGCCATCACGCTTGCCACGGCTGTCGTCGACGCCTACAACACACACCCCGGAAACGGCGACGAAGGGTAATCCGGGCCAACAACAACGGCCAGCTGTACCAAAATCAACAGCAACGAGTGGCCAGAATAAACCACCCGCAAGGAAAAATCAGCAGCCAACATCATCAACGAACAAGCAGCAACCACCAGCAGCCAACAGCAGGCGTCTACAGGCTAGCTCGTCACGGGAGGCACAACGGGATGGAGCTCCAACCCAAACCAGGTACGACCTCCGGGCACCTTGCGGCCCTATTCGCCGCGTCTGTGCAAAGTGACATACTGGCTGTGCGAGTGGGCAAACTCCGTCCGTTTCAGATGAACTAGGCCATAGAACGGGTCCAAATTTTCTTAAACTTAGAAAAGTGGTTGACAAAAGAATACGGCACGAACTTCACGTGCAAAGCCTCGAGCAATGTGTCCTGGCGGGTACGGCTCCGAAGGGGCTGCGCTTGTCGCTAACACCATCGATGCATAACTTTGCCGAAGGGGAAATGAAACGGTGGAACGAAATTCTCGATCACGCCACACAGGACCTAACGAAGGTCACCATCGAACACTGTAGAAAGACTCTAAACGCACTGACAGACGAGGAGCGGTATTTAAGAAATAACTTTTCTCTTTCGGAGTGGGAAACTAAAGAACTAGACGTATTTGAGCACAAAAAAACGGAGGAAATTGAAAAACATAAGAGGAAGAAATTTGCGCGGACAATGTGTCACAAGCTATACCCACTGCTGCTTACAGAAAAAATACCAAATCATCTCACGTTCAAAAAAATTTGCCACCACACCCCAAAGAGCCAAACGTTATTAACCTTTCCGACAAAGAACTTAGCAAAGAAGAATTGAGTATACTATCACGCGGACTTACATTCTGCCCTGGCAACGGAAGGTATGATGAATTCACGCTCCTAAAAGACCTAGACAACTTCGCACGAAATTTACGATTGGAGGAATATTTCTTTGATAAACCCGAAAAAGATAATGCACTTTTTCGTGGGGTAATCGGACGGCAATGGACCCCAGACGCCAACAGAGATCGACATCTCGATCTCTATATAGACGCGGTTCAAAAAGATGTTATACATGTGTACAAAGTGCACAAACCAAGCATGAATAACATATCGAAAAGAGAAAAAGAGGCACTACTCACGTTGAGCAACTGCGAAGATCTCGTCATCAAACCAGCAGACAAAGGAGGCGCGATTGTTGTTCTGAATAGATCGGACTACATCGAGGAAGGCAAGCGACAACTAAATAACAAACAATTCTACAAACACCTCGACTTTGACCCTACCACGGAGCACAAAAAAATCATTGTAACAACCCTAGAGAATCTCACACGTGAAGGCGCCATTAATTCAAAGCTTAAAAAGGCACTTATTACGGTACATTCGGCGCCTGGTCGTTTTTACATGCTGCCGAAGATTCATAAAGAGAATAACCCTGGCAGACACATTATATCAGGCACGGGAACGTTAACGGAACCCATTTCCAGTTATATTGATTCTTTAATCAAAGACATACCACCCACACATGAGTCCTTCTTGCGTGACACAAACCACTTCCTTCGGGAAATAGCAGACGTGAAAATTCCAGACGGTGCATTTCTCGTAACATTGGATGTTAGCTCACTCTACACAAATATCCCACATGACGATGGTGTAAGGGCACTTGTTGAATCGTATGGCACACACAACCCTGTCGCTTATCCAAGCAAAAAAGTAATTGAAATCTTTACAAGACTTGTACTCGATTTGAACAGCTTTGAATTTAACAACCAGTACTATCTTCAAATCAGCGGTACGGCAATGGGTACGAGAATGGCCCCAAACTACGCCAACATATTCATGCACCACATAGAGTCCAATTTTCTTTCATCTTGTAATATCAAACCATTACTCTATAAACGGTACCTAGATGATATATTCATAATTTGGACACATTCGGAAAGCGAGCTCCTCAAATTCATACAGGCATTCAACCAGGTACACCCCAGCATTTATTTTACACACACCTACTCTAACACTGAAATAAACTTTCTTGATGTACTCATTCGAGTTGACGATGGTGCGTTGGTAACTAACGTATACAGAAAACCTACAGACAGGCAACAATACCTGCACTTCAAAAGCTGCCACCCGCGACATTGCAAGACTAGCATTCCCTATTCCCAAGCACACAGATTTCGACGAATCTGCTCCCGCACCGAGGACATCCACAAAAACAGCACACATATGCGCGAAGTACTCCTTAATCAAGAATACCCGCCAGCTATCATCGATGACGCCATCAAAAAAGCTGAAAATCTGGACCGCCAGATTCTTCTCAACCACCAGAGAAACGCCGACCAACACCGCAACAAAAACTTGCTAGTAACTTTCACGAGCAATCCACCGAACATAAACAAGGTCCTAAGAAAACACTTTAACATATTGGAACAAAGCGTGCGACTATCCAAAATTTTCACTTCTCCTCCTTGTGTTGTATACAGAAGGCCGAAAAATATAAAGGATCATTTAATAAATTCAAAGATAGGTGTGAAACCTCAAATTGGGTGTCACCCTTGCGGAAAAAGCAGATGCAGGGTATGCAAACACATGCAGACAACGACAGTGGCGAAAAGCACCCACTCGGATTTTAAGCACAGGATAAGAGGTGCACTAGACTGTGACTCAGACAATGTCATATACCTCCTGGAATGTGGGGTATGTAACAAGCAATACGTGGGCCAGACAGACACTCTGTTTAGAATTAGATTCAACAACCATCGGGCACATGTACGATCTCTTCCAGGCCTTCCACTTTCAAAACACTGCACATTAAAAGACCACAGCTTTGATGACATCAGGGTTACACTACTAGAAACAACTTTCGAACAATCAGAGAACGGGAACAACGGGAATCTTATTTTATCTACAAATTTAACACGATAAAATACGGAATAAATGAACACCCAGGCACTCTGTCTGCGTTACGACCGCTAAAAGACGCAAACGCTTCTCTCTAATCAGCCCGGTTTCATTACGACAATAATATTACCCGCAAACAAAGCTTTTGGCCTATGCATCTGACAACATAGAAATGATTTGCCTCATCAAGCACAGCCGGAACGCACAGATAAGTGGTCCCGGAAGTCGTACGGTCCCCCCCCCCCCTTTTTTTTTGCTTTTTTTCCTTCTTTTTTTTTCTTCGTCAAGCTTCAACGCACATTCTGTTCCTTCACTGACAAGGAGCTGACAGCTAGGTGGTTTCGTTAACTTTTTCCTACATGCGAGCATATCTTCCCAGTGCGCCGCAACTGTAGGCCCGTTTACATTGACCCGACGAGGGCACGTTGAGTCGAAATAAACAGGTTTTCTGGACTCGCCCTCCCCATGTATAAGCGGACGCGTCGGGGCGGAGAGTCGTCACGGCGAGAGTCGACCCGGAGACAGGGGGTAGGTTCACCGAACTCGCCGCGCTCAGAAAGGGCATGTATAACCAGTCGCGCTGAGTTGACCGCTCGTGACCTCTCCCGCCCGTCGCGGTCTCCGCTTCCCCTGTCCCCATCACTCCGACGTTGCTCTTTCTTTGTCGGCCGGTACGCGCGGTACGCACGGAGGACACCGTTCTGTTATGCGGTAAATGCAGATCACTTTTACGTTTAAATCTTGCTTGGCACGTCCTACGAGAGCTTGTTGGTTATCGTTCTCACGACCGGCTATTTTGCTCTGCCCGTAGCAGGAAATCGGCTTGTGCGCCAGAAATCTCAAATACGTGCACATGAACGCTTTTATAATGTTTCTTGTCACCTCGCCATCAGAATACATTTGCGTAAATTCACAGAATTGTCTACTAATGCGCAGCATTCCAACTCTGCTTGCATTTATTTTGTGTTCTTCACAGCCAGGTTCGACTATGAAAAGGCAAATACTTTCGGGTATTTTATTCTTTGTAAGTTTTGTTTTGGGTTTTTTTGCAAGTGGTGTAAATTGACTTTATCACAAAAAATTAAGTGCCTTTACCAATACATGTAATTTCTCCCAGAAGAAAAGCGTAGTCCAGGGTTCGTTTCGCTCTTTTTAATTCGTGTTTCATGAATCCCTGAATGGACTTAGGCATTTCGAACGTTTTTTCGGGTTTAGTGTTCGGGTTTTGGAGGAGATGAGGGTCGTTCCACGCCAAATATCCCAGACAGTACGCTATACCATCTACGATTACACTATAAAAAGTAATGGTTGGTCACTTTACTACACTATTCATTTTTGGAACCAATTTTCTAAAGAAAATTTTAATTTCTTAAATATGGTGGCAGTTAGGTTGCGACGAAACTTCGAAAAAGTGAAATATTATACGCAGCACGGTAAAACGATTCCAGTCGGTAGGAAAAGAACCGCATTTCCTTGTTAAAACGCATTCACCACTAGTGTATGTTAATGTGCTTTGCGGGGAAGCAATGCAGTGTTCTTGACTAAAGTCAGAATTTTTTACAGCTTTTAAACTTTTCCAGAGACAACGCAGCTGCATAGCTTGCTTACATTGTTGACGGTAAGTGGGGGAAAAACACGAGTCGCGAAGACAGTAGTTTGGAAGCGCTGGCACATGAACTTAGAAAAATTTGCAATATTGCTCATGTTCAGGCACTTATTGGTCTGTGTGGCGCTCGATATAAAAATATACACTTTGGATCATTTCAAAGGGTGCAGAAACGATATTTATTTCTGTAAGTTTAATACGAATCTTTGTTTTACGCGAGAAAATATTATTTATATTGAGCTGCCCCCAAGGCTGTCAACGGCGGACCATAAGCGCACTTCACTGCACCGAGGGTTCCTCGGCAGCCTCCTAAATGCACCAAAGCCGGCTTGTTGATTCGTGCTCTATTTTCCTGCGCTTACCGCCAGTCATTTTCCTGCGCTTACAGAACCACTGCTGCCATCGCGTTGTGCAGTGTTAGTCAAGACACCAACACAACCATAATGCACAGCTGGTGCAAACTGAGAAAAAATACCAAGACAGCCATCGTGGTGGCGGAGCGACAACTGAGTAAACAACCGCAGCCCACAGCGGCGAGAGGCGAGGGCGCCGGCTTGGAGGAGCGGAAACCGGTACCGGAAGACGGGCTTTCGGCTCGCCTCTACGCAAAGCGTCGCTGCGATCACAGCTCACCTGAACTCGTTCGTGCGAGTTCATATAAACTCGGGCGCGTCGAGGTAAGCTGAACCCGCCACTCAACTCAGCCCGCCCCCGTCGCGTCCATGTACACGGGGCTTGTGTGGTGACTGTTGGTGACTGTCCCAGAGTGGTACAGTCTCCCCCCCCCCCCCTGTTCTTCTTCTTTTTTTTCCTTCGTTAATCCTTTAACGCACATTCTGTTCCTTCACTGACAAGGAGCCAATGCATATAATGAATATCGATGGCTGTGCCTCATTCACCGGCTTTTTCGCTCCTCCCGATGCCACCAGCATGCACTTAAAGCCCTTAAGCCCTCCCCATTAACTTGTCATACACTTCAAAGAGGAACGAGCCGCCAGCGGACTACACAGAAAGGTGAAATACAAAAACGGCGGCTCCCTGCCCACTTGGGGAAGTGTGGGTGCGGGGGAGGTATTGTTGACAATGATGACATTCCTCATCTACCTCTACCCTACTCTGTTGAAATGCTGCCCCTTTCTAATTACGCCGTGTCGGTCTTGCTTCTTCTCCTAGATTTTCTATATTTTATTTAATGTTTGTCCTCCCGTTTCGCTGTTTCTTCTTCTTTCTCTCTCTCTCTCTCAATTGAACCCTCCCCTCCTGTCTCGACAGGATATAAAAAGGCATGGAACATGTGTAAATAGTATTATGCCTTGAAAAAGACAGGGTTCCTGTCGAAACGTCGGCACAATAAACAGTTGTTATGTGAAAGCGCATTTACTTTCATATTTAAAACCTTGCGGCAAGCGAAGTTATTCTTCTGTATATATATATATATATGTATATATATATATATATATATATATATATATATATATATATATATATATATAAATATATATAATATATATATATATATATATATATATATATATATATATATATATGTATATATATATATATATGTTGCTTCGCAATTGCAATTCTTTCACGTGTGTTTTTTAATGGTGCTCCTTCGACGTTTATTGTATGAGTCGGACCAAGTAGATTATCGCTCGTTTTCAGTCCAAGTGCGTCTGTTTTAAAAACATTTGGCGAGTCTATTAGTCCGAGTGAGTCCGCTGAAGGAACGTTTTGATCAGTTTGAGTATGAGTGGGTATATTTGAGGAAAGAATTAGTGGATCCGCCTGACAAAAACATCGGTGAGTCTGAGTGAGTTTAAATAGAGAGAAATTTCGTTAGTCTCAGTCCGAGTGAGTCCAAAGCAAAATATTTTTATATATGGTTTCGTTACACCAGCCGTACAGACAACAACATAGAGGCTTTCACTTGCCGTCTTCGCGCTCGCGATGATCAAGAGTTGCAGTTTGGAACATCTGTGCACCGGGCCCCAGTGCATAAACCGGGTTTTCTGCAGCATACAAAAGTCTATATGGTGATGGTCTACAAGTCCTTCGATTAGCAGAAGTGGTCTGTTACAATGTGCTTTACTTTTACAAGTGTGTCAGGCGTATAGTCTTCTATGCAGCCCCCTAGCATAGGTTTACTTGAAGGACTCATTGAAGTAGCGATCCAAACTAGTTTTCTTTTTGTACCAGTAACAAACAGCACATCGGCACTACTGCCGCGTGCTCCACATAGCACCACTCAGTTGAAAGACAAACGCCATGATGAAAAATAGCAATGGGCAAAGTGCATGGTTTAACCCAACACCCTCAAGACTCGAGGGTTTCGTTACACGTACCGGCCGTACAGACAACAGCATAGTGGCTTTCACTTGCCGTCTTCGCGTTCGCGATGATCAAGAGTTGCCATTTGGAACATCTGTGCACCGGGCCCCAGTGCATAAACCGGATTTTCAGCAAAAATATGTCGCTTCTTTTAATCAAAATATGCCGGAGGGAAAATTCCTGGTTATCGAATGCTTGGTAGTCTGTAGGAAATCCTGTCACTGCGTTGATATTGCTTATCGTACACCATTCTATAGAAGCAGCAGCAGGGCTTAACACTCATGAACCATGGAGAAGCGCAGACAGAGAACAAGTACTCCCACGTGCAAACTTAGTTTAAAAAATATTGGAGTGATTTCCTTTCTTTTTTTTTTTTTGGAGTATCATTTGCAGAAGTCATGCGCGGCGAATAAATATTTGTAATACTTTAACCCAAATATATGCGACTAACAACCGCCTCATACTTCAGCTATATAATGAAAATAAACTAGAATTTCAAGACTAAAAAAAAAAGAAGCTATGGCATACACTGCACGCCTTTTTATAGAAGATGCACGTTACGTACGTCATTGCGACTAATTCCCTCTCGGAGTGAAACTGTGCGTGCTTATGTGCGTGTGTCTGTAGATGTTAAGATCGGCCTCCCTGGCTGGGCACCACTTGGACGCGGGGGACGATTGAAGCTAAGCCTACCCTGATTTGTTCCGGGTCAACGCTCTCGAGGTGCGCCAAAACCAGCGACAACACGAAAGTCATACTTTGAATTCTTTAGGGCTGTTGGCTCCCCTCGTCAAAAACTCTTTAGACACGCCTGACTGACTGATGGCCTAGGAAGAGCTGTTTGAAATCGAGGCTGCTTGATTTGTTCGATGTGCCAAGAGACGCGCTGAACAATTAGCCGAGAGCTTGGGATCCCTCGTCAGGTATGTTTCCCACACTCTGTGGTGCTTGAAAGTCTTCCATTCTCACAAGCCCTAGCCTGCCTAGCGCTGCAGACTCTATTCTGCACATGCGATGCAATGTTATTGCACTGTGATGTGTTGTGCGTATTATTGCACTGTGACCTACGTTATGTTTCTCTCTCGCCGTGTGACAAACTGAACGTGCACCTTCTCTCTTTCCTGGGTTGAAAAGAAGGCAGTGTTTGACTTTCTCTCTCTTTCTCCCTCTCTCGCTTTTTTTAAATCCTTATTCGCTGCTCCCTGTGCTTCCTGCTGGGCTGCAGAAATCAGGCACCTTCTTATAACCACTACCCCCCCCCCCCCATTTGGCGGACGGAGATGAAGACGATAATTGGTTCGGACTGCCCTGAACTGAATTGACATGCAGTCTGTCAGTTTACAGTGATCTGCAAGGCGGCTTTCCTGTAAGGTTTGTTTTTCAACCAAAAACTTTCGTTCACAGACTGCTTTTATTTGTCATTTTGAGCACGCGAGTGCAACAAAATGTCACCTCTCCAAATTCCAGCGAAGGCACGCGAGCACAACAAGATCTAAAAAAAAAAGAAGGAATGGCACAAACGAAATGAGCCAGAAAAGCATCCTGTGAACGTGAGTTCTTGGTTGAAAAACTAACCTTACAGAAAAGCTGCCTAGCAGATCATTGCAAACTGTCCACTGTTTTCTCCTGCAGATAATTCTAGGAAGACCAGGGCGTAAAGCGTGAGCACCAAAACGCTCTGAACCATCCCTGAGAAGCTCCCATCACGCTTCCATGATGCTACCATCAACATATAGCTACCTTTAATGTGTAAATAGTGCATATAAACGTTCCTCTTATCAGCCCCGACTACTCTGCTTGACTTCTACCCGAGACTTGGCTAGCTCCTTTGAATACATCACGAGCAAGCAAAAGGGCACGGAGTTGTACAGGCGAATATGTGCGACATGACATCGCTTTTATTACGTGACATATTCGTTCTCCGCTGCATTCGCCCGCTCGTGTCCGCAGATAACGTTCCAGTTTTATAGCGACGACACGCCGTTGATCACAGTCACGTCATTGAATATCAATTAAACAGAGGTTGCATTATTTATTTGCAAATTACTTCACCATAAAGTATGGTGAAGTAATTTATTACTTAGCCACTTGAGGAGCTTTCTAACTTGACTAACTTTTTTATCATGACCTGAATATAAAGTTAAGATTTATTTGGTTAATTTTGAGCATTACCTTCGCAACAGAAGTACATCACCACTGTCCGCAACAATTATTATTCATCTTTCACAGTGCCAGTAGGTCCGTTCAAGGTACGCGATGAAAACATGTTTGCTGGAGTACGTCATATACGACATGTCGCTCAAGTGTCTGTCTCCGCATTATTGACGAATCCAGCCGTCTTTTGTAAACTTTTTGCTGGCAAGTTTTTAAAATTTTATTTAGTTTTTTTTTTTAACTGGTGGCCTCAGACAAGCTTATTACGCCTCTGCTCACCACTTATATAGCGTTGTTACACGCGGCGCCTGGGTCGACGGGGGAGAGTGGCGTTCTTTGTTCGTCAAACAAGTCACCGAAGGGCTGCCAGCCGTGTTTTGTTCATCTTAGCCGGGAAGTGAGGTGGCATTCCGACACCATGACGTTCGACGTGACGACCACAGTGGTTTCTTGATGTCACAGGTGCAGCGTGGTGGCCACGCCCCAATAAAAGACGTTGACGTGAGCGAGTGTGAGCGGCACCGTCAGAAATGGTGTTTGTCCCCCGTGATTCAACAGCGCATTCTGGACCCATTCCCTGATGCAGTCAAAACGCACACTTTAATAATGAGCCTACCAGCTCATTCGCAAGAGATCTTTTGCCCTGTCTGTACAGAATGTAATAAATCCTCTGTTAAGTTTGCCATCCTACTCCTGATTGCACATGCGTTTTCTTTTCTGTCTCTCAGCACCCCCTTTCTTGCCCCTATTTCTCCACCCCCAGTGCTGGGCAGCAAACCGGATGCCAAGATCTCGTTAATCCCCCAGCCTTCCTTTCTCTCTCTTGCCATCTTACTGCCTTGGCATCTTCATCCCGGATATCTGATGCCTGAATGAAAAGGCATCAAATATTTTCTGCAGCACGTTGAGACGCTGCATCTAAGTGGTCATCCTCGAAAATTATCAACTTTAACACAACGAACAGGTGATGATATTCCCTGAGTAGGTTCGAGCATGTATTATGCCTCCACGCTTCTAATCTCCATTAAACTTCTCCCTTTCGATTTCATCCTTCGGGGCTTTGTGTAGTTCTTCACTTAACGCGCTGCATTCGTGCTGCACTGCTACCATTTCATTTCTTCTGTGTATACGCCCTGTTTCGGGCACGATCATAGGCTGCCATCTTGGATTGATTATGATGCCGTTTTGCATCCATATGAATATTCGAATAGTGCTACGGTGAACTCGCATGCATCAACACGCTGGGCCAGTACATTCAACATTGTATGACGAAAATAATTGCTAATTACGACATAGAAAACCAGCAAAAATTGATTTTAAACCTAAGATGGCAGCGTCTATGCATTACTGTAACTGTTACATTTATTTTTTGTCAATAGGTCCGTTCGATTCACCTGCACTGGTCGGAACCGGTTCACGGCTGTGCACGCGAAGTTCAGAAATTGTGCAGCGTGAGTTCAGCGGTGCAGGCACAGCACGACACCCGAAACAAATGACGATGTACCGACAAGGTGTTCGCCTTATTTCTTTTCGGTTAATTTACACCATTCAGCAAACACCGACCTATGGCGAAACGCACATGCGGACAGTCTATGAGGCGCAAACATCTTGGCTAAACACACCGCATTTGTAGAGGCGGGTACGGCGCCTAAGCCACCTACGCATCTTCTTTCTCTATGACCTACGTCTAAGTGCTGCGTCGTCTGCTCAGCTGCACGCGCGCCTGCACTAAGCCGGCACCGTCAGCGAAGGAGGTGCAGGAAAATTGTGAACCGGTGCTGCACCTCTTCTGCACCTTTCAAAACAAATGGCAGGGTTCAGCTGTCGTCAATGCTGCACCGCTGAAACGAATGGTAAGGTGCAGCACCTCGTGAACTGGTTCACGTGGTGCAAGCGAATCGAACAGACCTAATTTGTCTAATATGTCATTTTATGCAGCGGCCGCCGAACTTGTGCCGCTGTTCATAGTGGTACTCTCGGTCTGTGAAGCTAGATGAAGATAACTAAGAAGCCTGTTTTTTACTGGCTACATAAATGTGAAACGAAGCTATAAATCAAGATGAAAAAGAAAAAGACAAATCTGTGAAAATTCGGTACTGGTGCATAAATGGCGCGCTGATTGCGCCGATGAAAAACGTCGGCGGCGGCGGCGGCGGCGCGCCGATCAGTTCGCGTTGGCAGCAGCGGCGTGGCGAAAACTCTTGGCGGCGGCGCGCCGACCAGTCGGCGCACACCTCAAGGCGTGGTATCACGCCACTCAACACATTTAATACACTCTAGCCAGGCCGAATGGTCTGCTGTGGTCGGATGTTCCGTGTATTGGTACAGAGTGTCTAAAATGTTAGCCGTGGTTTGCCTTCTACGGCGTGCTGGAGGTTCCACGTTTTTAGTGGTGGTGTAGTTTCTGCTACCATGGATGACAGTCTGCCGAGCGGGGGCTCGCTCGAGTGGTCGGGGCCGTTCGTCGAGGAGATCGACCATCGCGAGATCGAACTGTTCGAGGCAAGTGCTTGTTCGGGGCAGAATTCGTGGTTATAAGACCTATCTTGCTCTGACAGCTGTCACCATGGAATGGGACGATTCCGTGTGACATTCTGGCTGCAACAGCTATTACTGCGATGACAAATTTTTGCGATGATTGGCTGGCACGCAATTGCATAACTCGTTTCACGATTTGGCACTGCTTTCGAAATGATGGCTGTGCCCATGCCGCGTCGGTGTAGCTAACAAATGAAGTGCTCTTCATAGATTCAAAGTGTCGTTTCATAGATTGTTGGCATGATCAGTCTAATGGAGGTGGAACTTAGCTAAAACACATGCCTGGGCAATGCTTACGCAAGAGAATATGTGCAGAAAGATGGCACATGTACAATTCAAGAGGCAGAACTGACCCACGACTGCATTTATTTTTGCAAATGCAGTACTTGTCAGGACTCGAAAAGGAGGCAACAGTAAGTTGGTTAAAGTAAGCTTGCGTTGACTCGTGTCAAGAACATTCCTGTTCAAAATAAACAAGGAATGCTAGGAATAGAGGCTAAAAGATATCAAAGATAAAACTTTCATCAAAAACTGAGACAAAACCAACTAAATGCTAAATGCCAAAATAGTTTATAGTTTTAAAAAGATAATGGTCACAGAAATCAAGTGGGATTACACACACTCAAGGAAGCGTATTAGTGAGGGCCTCATACCGATTCAAGGGCCTCATACCGATTCACGTGGGAGAACACTCGAAAAAGCAATTGATCGATGTGGTCTTGTTGTACTGAATGATGGATCAGTAACGTTTTTAAGAGGTAATAATTATGCCAGCTGTCTAGATTTGGCTATAGCCTCTCCTGAGATTGCATGAGATATGAACTGGTGTACAGACCTCGAAACACGGCGGAATGATCAATACCCAGTTCTTATGCAACACCCAAGAATGAAAGTGCAAATGACCACATTGATTTCAAAGCTAACTGACTTGAAACTATTTCATGAACATACTGTACGTGACTTGATGGGAGTCAATGAATTGGATACATTTATGTCCTGCATTAAAAGCAGTTACTCCCGTGCGACAAGGTTTACAGCTGTCCCAGCAGGCCACTCCAGTGTAGATGCAGACTATGAGCGCCTACGAGCTATTAGAAGGGGAGCAGAACGTCGCTATTGCCGCACTGGCAGGCTTGAAGATTATAAAAAGAGTCAGGCCACACACATCCGATCTAACCGACACATGCAAAAGTTAGGTCGGAAAAAATGGCATGATTTCTGCGAATCATTGACCCCGTTTACTCCACTTCCGAAAATCTGGCAAACAATCACTGCTCTAAGTCATCCAGTATCCCAGCGAAACCCATTCAGAGCATTGGCCATATTTTTTAGATTATCCGAACGTGATGTTTTTAATAAGTTTTGTACAATGCTGGCTGGAACTGGGGAATCGGTTCACAACACTACTGCACTGCCTAGTTCTATAGAGCAGCAAATCCAAGATGCATACACTTTATCACATGCTCAACTGGATAACATGTATTCTCTACTAGAGTTGCGTACTGCTCTATCACTAACCCGCGTAAGAACGGCAACCGGTCCCAACAACGTGTCGTACAGTGTTCTGAAAAATCTAGGACCCAACGGCATGCCAGTTCTTCTACGGATATATAACGACATGTGGACGAAGACGTACGTTCCAATGTGTTGGAAGGTCTCGAGAATCGTCCCACTACTGAAGCCCGGTAAATCACCGCTTTTGCTTGACTCATTTCGACCAGTCAGCCTCACTAGCTGTGTATCTAAAGTAATGGAAAGAATGGTTGACAGAAGATTACAGTGGTGGATTGAAGCTAACAACTCACTTCCAGAACAGATGGCTGGCTTCAGACAACGGCGATGCACCATGGACTGCGTCTTTGACCTCGTTACATTTGTAGAACATGAGATGAGTTGTGGAAACATGGCTGTTGTGGCGTTCATAGATATTAAGAAAGTGTCCGACTCTGTGAGCCACCTTTCTGTGCTGCACGGGCTTACCTCACCAGGGGTTAATGGTCGTATCCTTCAATAGATCGCCAACTTCCTATGTAACAGACAAATATATATATTTCAACTAATAACGGAGACAGCGATCGCTTCAACATGAGCAGAGGTGTATCCCAAGGAAGCGTTCTAAGTCCACTTCTTTTCAATGCTGCAATGGCAGGTCTTCCAGAAGTACTGCCCGAAGCCTTGAACATATCCATGTATGCAGACGACATATGCATATGGACGTCTCACAAATCACTGGAAGTGATCGATCATCGACTTCAACAAGGACTAGACGCAATAAGTGATTACCTCAAAGAGCAAGGCATGTAGATGTCTCATGCCAAATCTGTAGTTCTACCATTCACGAGAAGAAGAGTGAAAAACTTGAAGCTTTTTGTGGATGGCCAGAAAATCGAAATCGCATGAAAGCATCGCTTCATTGGCGTTACCTTAGATAGCCAATTCAGATGGAGTCAGCATTTCGCTGATCTAGAAAATCAAGTGAACAGCACCATAAATGTTCTACGTCACATCGCGGGAACAAAATGGGGCGGTACATCTGCGTCTCTCCTCCACATTCATTCTGCTCTAATCTAACAGAAAATTGCCTACTCTGCGCCAGTTCTCCACAACATCTCTCAGACGTGGCTACACCGACTTCAGCTGTTACAAGCACGAAGCTTACGCATATGTCTGGGGGTTCCACAGGCAATATCAAGTTCTTTGACACTGGCAGAGGCGAGAGAACCCAACTTTATAGTAATTAGAAATGTGGAGACATGTCGGCACCTCTTTCGTCTAGTCACGCAACAACCTTCCCATCCGCTCATATCCAACATCGTGAACCGTGCTAGAGCGCAAACACCATGTGTACGAACAGTACATTTCCCGACTTCCTGTGTCAACACATTGGCCACTGGACAAAAACTACCCTCCATGGCTGCTCTAACTACCAACTATTGAAACGTCAATAGAAGGGCTTCGCAGCAAACATGAAGTGTCAACCGTTGCTGCTCAGCAGTTGGCATCACATCATCTGTTTGACAGGTACCAAGGATACACTCGCGTGTATACTGACGGCTCCGTCACCAAAGAGACAGCGACATCAGCATTCATAATTCTGGAATTGCACGAAGAATATGCATGTCGGTTGGGCACTTCTCTTCTTGAACAACGTCGGAACTCGTAGCGATTTTGCTAGCCATAAGCTTTATTAAACTGTCAGCGACACGAAGAAAATGGGTGGTAATTACAGACTCTCTGGCAGCACTGGCATGTGTGGAAAGTGCCACTTCAAGACACATTGATGTGCACATAGTATACGCTATACTAAAGAGCTCTCAGAAGCTACGAAGTTGAATCATCGAGTGGCATTTCAGTGGATCCCCAGTCGCTGCGGAATTGAGGGAAACGAAATGGAGGATGAGTTGGCGAAAACCACTCATAATTCTACGCAAACGTGCCTCATTCCGGTATCTCAATATGATCTAAATAGAATTTTAAGAACAACAAAATGTCAATTATGCCTGTCTACCTGGTTCACAGACAAAACAAAAAAATCGATCCTATATTCTGTTGATTCTAATCTTGAACACCAATTAGACCGTGACCTCCCAAGACGTATCGACACAATCATTCATCGCCTACGACTCGGAACTGCTTACACAAAGCACTTCTTACTTCGTATTAATCGTGCAACATCGTCAGCACGTTCATGCGGCCACGACGACGTGGATATCTGTCACCTCTTGCTCGACTGTCCGAAACACGACACACACCAAAGGCAACTAGAACAAGAACTGCATAGGTTAGAGCCTGAGCGACCATTCGGTTTGAATAAAATACTAGGTCCATGGCCATCCAAAACAAACGGCAGAGCAGTAAAGGTGCTGCAACAGTTCTTCGAAGAAACGAAGATTTGTGACGAATACTGAGCAGACAAAAGTTAAAAGTGAGGTTGTCGTCTACGTGTTTGTTCTGCCCATATAGGAAAACTTTTGCTCTCACCCATGTAGGACTGTATATATGTATACATGCTATTGTTTTTTTTTCATATCTTTATTTGTACCAATTAAGTGGAAAGGGGAAGCCGTCGCCAAGTAACGGTGACAAAAACTCCTTCGTTTATTTTCTATTTCGATAAAAAAATAGTGAGGGCCTGCTGGTACAGCTGTTGCCGACTGAGTAAACCCCACTGTCTTTTCAAAAAAGCTGGCTGCAGACTTCACTGTGTGCACATGCTTCATCAATATGTCTGGGCACCTATTATGCTGTTGCTGATGTGTTATTACGTCAACTCCACTTCCTCTCACAATGCAAGTGAGAAAGCAAACTGTGACAAAGCAAACTCTCACAATGCAATGAGAAAGCAAACTGTGCTAAAGCATGTTCTTGTGGGCTCATTGCAATTTTTCATTTTTGCCTGAAATGCATTAACAGAAATGACTTGAAGAAAATTGGTGTTTTTAGACGTAACTTCATTTTGGGCAGGTGCTAACCAAGCACTTGCCCGTAAACCAGGTCGTACTATCGTGCTTACCCTACCTACACACGCGCCAGAGTTCTTGAATCACACGATTTGCGAAACTGTGTCCCGAAGCGCGGTCCTGCCCGTGGCCGATTCTGCGGAGGCCTGCAGATTGTTGCGCCATCTGAGACCAGCGATACATTACACTAAAGCGCTGTTGAGCCAGCTCTTGCGTGCACTTCTCTGAAGCAGCTTAACACCGCACACAGCGCTGGCGTCGTTGCGAGCATTTATTGGTTTGTTTTTTGGCCAACCGTTAATGCAACAATCAGCAGACTGCAGTGATTTTAGAGAGTCATGTGTCCAGACTTTTATATATCGAGTCTATGGGGAGTTTAGCTGTTTGCATGATTGAAGAACTCTGATTTAGGGAGTGCGCTACAGTCCAACTTCACGCCAAGTAACGAGCTGTTCTCCCCTGGCTTCACTGCCGTGCGTTCCTTGCTAGTGTCCGATAGCTCTCTTTTTTTTTTCTGTGTGTATGCCTCATCATTTTTTCGACACCTGGCATGCTTCGACGGTCTCCTGAAGACAATTCGACGCCTACACTTACGATGACACTCGGACATCTAAGACGTACGAAACTGATGCTTAACATCACGGGCACGATCTGAGCATTGACCATGTGTGTAAGCACCAAGCACGTGTATGTGTCTCCTGAGGTTGATTCTACTGTTGCTGCTATCCTGTGCGCCGTAGGTCAGACCTTCCAGACATCATAACAATGTGTTTTGAGCCCAGGTGCACCAGCTGGTATAGGAAAAGCCACAAGAAATGCCACTTCTCTCCGCCGTCTCACTCGCTGTTATTTCAGAAGTGGGAAAGTTGCATTCCACACGTAGACACAAGTTTGGTAAAGACATGCAACGTAGACGATGTTCAGTTTCAAGAAAGCGACATCCTGAAGACTTAAGCATATCATAAATGGAGAAGTCGAAATCGATCATGATGCATGGGCATTAAAGAATGATGCAGTTCCTTGTTTATTTCTGAACCTCCCGGTCTACTTGTCAAGAAGCCACATGAGATGAAGTTCGCCGAGGAGAGGGTAGCTGTACCTCAACCAACTGCGGCTGCCTTGCAGTCTTCCAGAAGAACCCCTGCAGAGGAATCTCTGCTCCTTCGGAGAACCCCAGTTTTTCTGAGCGATTGGAAAAAGTTTGCTTCACTTGAGCTTTTGGTTGATTCCTGAGGAGTCGGGAAAACCTCTGGTAATAGTCTTATATTATGCAGAATTTAAAGCATACATCTACCGCATCCTCAAGAGCACTGTCATTCACAAGACTTTGACCTACGTGGTTTCGGCAAACGAAAAATTGCTGAAGATTTGCTTTTTGAATACCAGTGCGGCCACTCAATGATGTAAAGGCAGTCATGTAGGCAGCCTTACCTCGGCCGGTGGCGAATATAGAATTTAGAGGGGGGGTCGGTAGGGCAAACGCCCCCCCCTCTCTCAAAGTTGTGAGCACTTCCTCATCTCAGTGCTTGTAGTTCACTTCCTATCGACACTTAGAACAAAAGGGTGAAACTACTGTGAGCACACATAAATTTATGCTATGAAGTGGTTTTTTTTTTGCTAGTAAAAACAAAATTTCTGGGCACACGTCCCTCTCCAATGTTACTTCAGGTGACCCCTCCCCCCCCCCCCCCCAAATTGAGTTGCTGCTGGATTCACCTGTTGACACAGCGAAAGGGGAAAGTGTGTTGCTAAGATATATTCATCACAAGGACTGTGTGGGCAGGACTTGCTGACAAAGGTATGCGTGTCTCGTGTAATTTTAGCCAGAACATCAAAAAAAAGACAAGCAACCAAGATTAAGGTGCGGATCGCAACCAGCAAGTTAAGGAAATGGTTGATCTGTACCACCACCACTTGAGAATGAAGAAAACTCGAGATACACCGGCTGAGTGAAAAATTGAAGATTGCGTTCCTAGAGACTATGAATGATCTAGTTGAAAATTTACCTGAAGTGCAGGAAGTGTCTAATCTTTTTCTTGTTGCATGTACATCTATCATGCAACAAGAAGCAAAATCTCCGAATCAGTATAGGTACACAACAGATTGGCTCATGCCTTGTTTGCTGCTCATAAGCCCAAAATAATACACTATTGGAACTTGTGTGAAATTCGAATGCTAGTGACACATGTACATTAGATACATTTTTATTTTGATAATTTAAGCGCAATATTCTTGTAAAAAGTTAGTGTGTGATCATGGCAAGTGTTCTTGTGTCAATACACTGATGTTTTGTTAGTTTCACAATATTTGCATTTTTGTTTTATTAATGCCAAGGGTTATCCACTGATAGACACCCTGAAATCTGAATACTCCAGAAGAAGCAAGTGCACTGGTTTATGCCTGCTGAGCAGAGAAATGGTGTCACTTCAGTAGTTTTTTAAACCTCACAGCAAAGGCTTCCTTTCAACTTCTTTAGGGTACAGCCTGTGTAGGTGCTTATCACTGTGCAAAGTTAATGTGCACAAGGTCAAAGATCCATATGCTAAGGCTCACGAAAATAGCTTCTAAACAGCTGAGCTGGAACCTTTTGAATCGCAGCTTTTACCGAGGCCTCGTTGAGACGTGGCTAATACATTTGAGCTCCAAATTTTCTTTCGACTATACCTGGAAGAACAAGAAGTTACAAGGCGACAAAACGGATCTTTAATTGAGAAATACTCACCTAGCACCATGCTTACGCGAGCTATTATTTTTACCAAGAACTTAGAAAGACGCCACACACGCATATTTGCCCAACGTTATACTCTTCATGCCTAAAACAAGAAGTTGCGGTGCAGGGCTTATAACACGAAATCATTGCGCACCGGCTACACTGCACCTAGCTGTAGCAGACAACCCTCATTTGCTTGGCGCTAAGTTTGACTGCAGCGCCGCGATAGTTGGAACTGCAGCCGGCCGCCTGCTCCCCATAGGCAAAGCGGTGAGTTGAGAAACTGAAAAAGTATCTATAAACGATGGGTAAGGGTGGCTATTGATATCATGGTGACATCAGGGGGAAGGAGCGTCGTGCAACAACAGAAGCAAAATGAGAGGTAAAGAAAAGCAGTAAAAACTCGAGAGACAGAAATTGAAGTGACAGGTCGCCTGATGTGGGGGTGCCCTCTGCGCAAAATTGCTATTTTGCACTAGCAGAATTTTTTTACACCTGTTTCCTGAATGTAGAATAAATAGCTTCTGCATAGTCACTGTTAAAAACACTTAGGAAATCACAGCTTTGTGCTGCATAAACTGGATTGGTGGCTGCATCTTGTGCAGGCTTGCCTTGCACTGGACGACGAGCTGTTTTTATGAGGGGTGCTTCACTGAAAGACTCTCATCTCACAAAATATTGTGTGCCTCACTTTTGCTTTCACATGGTCTTTGGTTGTGTTATTTGTCAGTAAAACAAAGTCTCTAAAAATATGCTCGCGTATGTCGCAGTGAGGGTCAAGCCAGAGGCATCTCTGCTAATGGGTGGAAATCTGGTAGAGTAGACATCATCACAGACTTTTATCTCAGTCTCGTATGAAATGAGTCGAAGTCTTTCTAGTCCACCAAGCTCATCAAGGTAGCAAAGCAAAAAACCTTACTGCTTGATTTTTTACATTGCCTGCAACAACACACAAGTAACCACGGATATCCACTAAGCATACGGCAGGACGTACATTTTGGATGTTCCGGACATCCATCAGATGTCTGTAAACGTACACTGTATGTCTGATAGACATACATTGAATGTGCGAAGTTAACAACTTTGTACGTTTGCTCGACATCCCTCTAGGACAGTTGATGCAAACATTGACAGGCCTTTTCTTGGGTGTGTTTGATTGATATGTGGGGTTTAACGTCCCAAAACCACTATATGATTATGAGTGGAGGGCTCCGGAAATTTCGACCACCTGGGGTTTTTTAACGTGCACCCAAATCTGAGCACGCGGGCTTACAACATTTCCGCCTCCATCGGAAATGCAGCCGCCGCAGCCGGGATTTGATCCCGCGACCTGCGGGTCAGCAGCCGAGTACCTTAGCCACTAGACCACCATGGCGGGGCTTTCTTGGGTGTGTTTGCGTCTGTGTGTGTGTGTCAATATATATATATATATATATATATATATATATATATATATATATATATATATATATATATATATATATATATATATATATATATATATATATATAATGTGGTCAGATGTAGCAGACGAGCGAAAAAACCATGCTTTATTGCCAACGTTACAGCCGGGGACCGGCCTTCCTCAGGGCATACATGCATTTGACAGTAACACGCACTTCCCAAGGACATTGCATATTGGGCCCCGTATTGTTAATAATCACTTTTTGCAATATTGACATACATGTTAACAAACAGATATTCAGACATACACAGCATTTTGTAGATAGCAGAGCAGGAGTGCGCAATACATGTAGATAGCAGAGCAGCAGTGCGCGATACAGAATATGGGAAGGCAAGGTCACGTGAAAACAAGATACAAAGAGTATGACGCACACTTATGATATCGCAACATTTGTCAATGAATGAAAACAATACCATGGCAAGTCATGTTAGTTTTCAATGAAATATATAATATCACCATTGCTGTCACAATGTTGTAAAAAAGTGTGCATGCATTCTGGTCAACTAACTGCCGTGGCCGATGTCACCGAAATAAAATCACAGCAGTGAACAAACGTGTATGTGGGCTACGGTGGTTTATTTATCTGTTTTTCTGGCAAAAACTTAAGCCTCCCTGGTTTCTCGTTTATTCCAGACGTTATGGCGTTAAATTTATGAATAAGAAAAGATTCACGAACTTCCCTTTCTTAGTGCGATATCAAAACCATATTCTACTATTGTGGCAGTTATGTTGTCAAAAGAGTGGCCTGGGGTAGTGAGGTGTTTGGACAGGAAAAGGCTAGGCAGGCCCAAGACGTGTGACCTGTGATTATTGAAGCGCAACCGGAAAGCCGCCTCCGTTTGACCAATATATTGTAGGTCAGATAATGAGCATTGAAGCAAGTAGATTGCACTGTTCATGTTGCAGTCGAAATTTCTTTTTATCCGAAGAGTGAAGTTTGACGCAGAGCTCTTAAAGATTCCCGACATGATCATGTGGGGGCAGATCTTGCAGCGTGCCATGTTACATGGGTGACACCCCACATGGACTGGCGTTGATATTTTGGATGACGTATGTATGTCTCGTAGGTTTCTCGACCGGCGGTAAACTGCTCGTGGAGGATCCTGAAAAACGTTTTTGAGACGATTGCTCTGCATTAGTACGTTGTAGTGCTTTTTGAGGATCGCGTTGACATTTGGAATAGACGTAGAATGTGTCAGAATTAAATTGATGTGCTTCCGGTGCGCAGGTTCTTTATCTGATTTCAGAAGCGCTTTTCGGTCCATTGCACAATTTCACGAGCTACATGACGCCAAACAGGCTCATAAAGAGTGTACCACACTCGACGCCATGTCCACTGGTGATGGTGACTGACACTTCCGCGTTTAAAAATTTCACATAGATACCCAATAAAGTGGCTGGGGGGATAGCTGCCGTGGTAGCTCAGTTGAGCATCGAACGTGTTGTTCGAAGGTCGCAAGTTCGGTTCCTGCTAATGGCAAGTTATCTTTTTACCCACTTTTCTTTCTTCACATTTATATTACAATTTGGTCTAATAACTTCCCTTATACTTTCTTTAGCATTATTCCCTGTCAGATCTCATTAATATTGTATTAAACACGGAAAAAATGAGCCCTTAAGTATACACTTCTTTCCATTAATATATATATATATCTATATATATATATATATATATATATATATATATATATATATATATATATATATATATATATATATATATATATATATATATATATATATATATATATCCTGATGAAGGCCAGACTCTAGGCCGAAACATCGAAATAAACCACGTTGTGACCGCTCACCGAGGATCTACCAGACTATATATATATATATATATATATATATATATATATATATATATATATATATATATATATATATATATATATATAGACGTAAGAATGCAGAGATAGTTAGGAGAAGTAGAAAAGGAAAAAGTGCTTTGGTATAAACACAGCGTAAAAAAAACTAATAGTTTTTCTATTGGACGCACCAGTTAGTATTTCTCTTCAGTACCATCAAGAAATAATTCCCCAAGTTAACTATACTAAATATCTGGGTGTATTGTACCATCAAAAACTGAGCTGGCCTGATCACATTGAACATATTAAAATTAAGGCTACACGCGCTGTTGGGATGATAGGTAGGCTTGGCCGCCTCCGTTCCGGTCTTGGCAGAGATACGCTGATTATGATTTATCGCATGTATTTCGTCCGATTCTTGAATTTGGATGCGTACTATTCTCTGGTGGACCAGCATACAAAATAAACCCCTTGATTCTCTTAGAGCGGGAAGCTCTTCGAAGTTGTTTAGGTGTGCCAAAATTCACAGCAAACAATGTTTTGTATCAAGAAGCTCGGATATCCACTCTTGCTTGCAGATTCCGCATTTTAACAGTTAAAACCAATTTAAAATTTTCTGAATCCGCTTTAAGAAGGCGACTGTTTGTATTTTTTGCCGAGCCCGCTGTCCTTTTCAATGAGCATTGGTCCCGTGTATATAAACCCCAAGTGCTGTTTGTTCAAACACTTCTAGATGCTTTAAATGCTAATGTATTTGAGATCACGCCATCTGACTAACCAATCCGCCAAGTGCAAATAGAATTTGACGATATCTTCTCTATGAATGCTAAACACTTGCCCTCTAAATATGTGATTGGCTTATTAGAACAACACCTGTCTCAATTAGGTACTAATATAGTAAATGCAACAGATGCATCTATGAGTGGCGAGAAGGCAGGTGTGGGTATTTTTTCTCTCTCATTATTTTGGTCATTTTCATTACGCCTCCCAGATTATACAGCAATATTTGAAGCGGAATTAACGGCCGTTATACTAGCTATTCGTATAACTTCCTGAGACTCATTCGACAGCTGTGATGATGACTGACTCGTATTCCGTGTGTTCATTTTTATCATCGTCATCGGCATCAGCAGTACTAGAAACTCTTAAATCATTAATCCGAGCAAACAATCGTCTAGTGCGAATGACATGGGTGCCAGGCCATCGTAGTATACTTATGAATGAGATGGCTGGCACACTCACGCGAACATCCCTTGATCTTCCGATTGTGCCAATCATGCCTCTTACAGCTTATGTAGCAGCAGCGAGGTTCAGAAAACTTTCCCTTCTTGAAGACTCATAAAAAATTACGATACCGAATCCAGATTTCTCGCACCTGCACTTTGCATGGAATAATAAATTATGTCCCACGCATAAATTGGAAGTCTCTATAACAAAATGACGTTACCCTGTACCACTTCTTAATTTCTACTTAAACAGGTCTGGTCTGGTGCTATCCCCTCTGTGCTCAATCTGTAATGAACCTGAACATATCGATCATTTTCTTCTCACAAGTCACCGTTTCAAAAATCAAAGAAAAAATTGCTTCGAAATTTTTTTAAAAAAACTGGGAATATCACTTACTACTCCTAATATTTTGTCTTTTGGGGCTGCTTCGTTAGGACGCAGCGACAGGAACATCTGCGGGGCTCTCTGCGAATTCCTATGTAACACAAGAAGATTACCTTGCTGAGCCATTGATCAGCTCTCGTTTTTTACTAGCCAATCTACCATTTACTATTTAACTGTTATACTGCAACAATTTAACTTTCAGAAAAGTTTTGTATAACGATTACACCTCAGATATTCCTCAAATTCGAGTATTTTTCTTCTCCCCCCCCCCCCCCTTCGTTTTTTTACATTGTGCCAAATTAATTTCACAGTCAAAACAAAGTAATCCTATTCCCCGAGTCTGGAAAACCTAAAGGTATTGACTTGCATTAACCACCAGCTTCTTGGCCAATCCCCCTTAGTGGGTGAGAGCCACAAAAGTAAGTATTAAGCAAGTAAGCAAGTATGAGCCAGGCCACGTCTCCCAGTCATCGTAGCGTCACACGAGTCGACAGGATGAAGACTTTCAAACCCCTTCATCAGTTGCTCATCATCGACGCAGTTCTCCACAAGACGCCCTGACCATACATCGACTAACAAATCATTTCCTAGCAGGACACAGCGACCAGCATTATGACAGAACCATCGGCCAACCTTGACATCCCCAAGTACACCGGAGCAGCGGACGATGGACCCGTGCAGGACTGGTTCTACCTGTTCGAGCTCCACGCTACCGCTGCATCATAGTTGGAACAAGAAATGATCATCAACTTTACCGACTACATCTCTGGTAAAGCTTTCAAATTCTACCTCACCCACATATTTCAAAACGACGAGTCATGGAAAAAGATCAAAGAAAAAATGATCATTCGATTTAAAGAATACAGTGACGACTACGACGAAGACTCGCTTATAACCTACCATCCACAGACAATTGCACTCAGTCATCAATTTCATAGGCAGTCTTCAACCATTTGAACGCACAACAAGATTCGACCACTGGCACAAGACGAAGTGGCACACGAGTTAAGTGGCAGACGACAATGCGTATTTTGGGAAAAACACAACCGTCGTGTGAGCCTCCCTTCTGCACGAAAGTTGGCATTTCCAAAGTCGTCGCACCAACATACGAGACAAGACGTCGCTCACCCTACTAGTGCCCTTCATGCTTCGCCTTGCATACGTGGTCCACCAGTCAAGGTTTTCTACCACGCAGCTCTTCAAAGTCTCCTAACAACCGCTATTCGTGTCATAAAGACACCTTGTTCACGGTAGACCAGCTGACGCATGGGGAAAATACCGAACAACGCCATGACTACTCGAAGATTGAAAATCAGTCTTCACGCATTGGACAGCTTACTTCCCATCTCGCACACTTGGCCCACCTTCTGGTTTTTCATCGCATGGCTCTTTCCTGACCCACAACGTCCATCTCACATCTAGCACACTCACAACGGTCGGGATAGAGCTGCGGAGCTCGGACGATGGTACGCCAAGCCCTGGACTTGCCGTTGAGATTCATGCGCCAGAACAGCTTGCATTGTTAGTTGCACAGAAAAAGGGCCATTCACAACTGAAATTGGACCGAACCATGCCTGTTGCAGTGTTGCCATCCAGTGCGCAGCCACCTGAAACTTCAAACAGAGAAGGCTCAGACGCATCGAATGTCGCACGCTACCAGGCGCAAGAACCACTCATAGTGAACAGCGAAGAAGAAGCCCCTGATGAACTACTTGTCAACTCTGAATGTTTTTTGTCGCAAGACTTCATTTCTACGACACTGCAGACTTGCCAAAATCGGCAGTTTGAACCTGGTGATGCCACATCACCTGTGGTGCCCTCATGCAGATCTCACCAATTGAAGAATCGAACAAATTTAAAAGTACATCATACATCAAACCTCGTACACAGTTGTCTTTCAGAAGCGTCCCTAATGAACCACGTCACCGAAGCCTCTGAAGAGCATGCTAGCAATGATGACACATTACCAACTATGCCCGACAACCGAAGCACCAGCTCACCATGCATCAGCTGTCTACAGGACATGTCAAACCTCGAAGGAAATGAATGCCCGATTCTGGAAGGGGCGCTGCTACAGTCATTTCCTGAGCAGCATCAGCAAAGAAAGCAAAGCCAAGTTCACAAGCTCATGCGACAAGGAGGGAGACTGCAACGAGGGCATCGACGAGCGCAAAATTAAACGGAAGCGCACTCACCAATTGAAGAACATCGGAAAATAAGATCTCTAAACCAAAGACCAATTCAAGACCTCAGACACTTTCACACAAAGAAAAGTCAGCAGAGACACTCCCTACACCTGCTATTACACAAACTTCAATACCACAGAAAACGCCGAGAAAGACTCAAAATACAACTCGGACAACATTCGAGCTGCCGATGCAACAATGCATTTCGACCTTGCTCAGTCCCCAGAAGAGTTTAAGCAGTGTTGTCAGTATCCATGTGTAGCCCACTCTGTCCGGAATGCAACAGTCAAGCTCGTCCACCAGAGTCATCATAGAAATCATTGGACTGCTCCCTTGGCCTTGAAGATTTAGTGAGATTGTGGAACTTCGTTGGGACGTAAAACTGTGAATTTCGCCATTATTTTGTTCGATCTCCTCTTCAATTTATTGTAGTTTGTAACCGGTGCCATCTTTTGGGGGGAGGGGGAATCTTGTGACGTAAGAAGGCAGGGATGGTTAGGAGAATTGGATGAGGAAGAAGTGCTTGGAATAGACACGGCGTACGAGCTATCACACACGCACACACACGCACACACACACATACACACATGTGCACGCGCGCACGTACACACACAGTGATGCCAGACAGACTGATAAAAAGTGTTCCACACTCGCCGCCATGGCTGCTGGTGGCGCTAACTGTGATTCTCACATTCAAATCTCATATGTACCCAATAATAAAGTGGATGAGTGGGTAGGCTCCATGGTAGCTCAGTTGCTAAAGCTTTGAATGCGTCACTCGAAGGTCGCAGGTTCGCTTCTTGCCCACGGCAAGTTATCTTTATATACACGTTTCTTTCTTCACATTTACATTACAACTAGGTCTGATACATTCCCCAATATTTTCCTTGCATTGTTTTTTGTTAGATCTCTATAATGTTGTCATGTACTAGGGATGGCATGGAAGACGGGAGACTGGGAGTCTCTTTAGAATGTAAAAGAACACGTTTATTAGGCGGACTTCCGCCACTAAGAAAAAGCTGCTCACCTCCGTTTCAGCAGTGGCGAACGACGTGTTTGGAGGCCGTCGCTGGATAGCTAGCGCGCTGAATTGCCGGGTAGTGTCGACCATACGAGACACGCCCCCCGAAACACTGACGTGTGCAATAATGCCAGATAAATCGCGACGTGTTGTATCATGGAAAGAAATAAGGCTGTTGGCTGGCATGCACAAAACAAGCAACAAAACGCTTCGTGGCATTACTATCTCCTAAAAAAAAGTATCGTTTCGATGCTAAAAAAGATTGCATCCACGAAGGTGAACACGAAAAAATGCATGAATCGCGCACACAAAAAGGGTAACTAGAAGTACAAATACAAAGCATCTTTTAGCGCACATAGTACAGCTTTAGACAAACGACTTGTATCACTTCTGGTCCTGTGTGGCATCCGTGAGATGTGCTAATACAATCAGGAACCGCTTCGTAGTCTAGTTGCAATCAGGAACCACTTCGAGTCTAGTTGACAGACTCAACAGATTGCACTGTATGGGTCAAAATAACGGCGGAAGAATTTTTCACTTAATCCACGGCGGCAAATGGGTGTCCAAATTTATATTCTGTCCCCTGGAATGTATGTCACTTCACATCCTAGGTTCTGGCGGCGGGTGTCGCTGCACTGCTGGTCTTCTATGCGAAGCCGGGCAAGCTGCCAGGCTTCTCTGCATGCAGGATGTAGGCGGCGATGTCTATGTTGTTCTTATCAGTGGCATTTGGGAGCATGCCGTCCAGAGTGGTTGTGACGTCCCTCCCATGGACAAGTTTGAAAGGCGTCATTTTGGTGGTTTCCTACACTGCGGTGTTGTAGGCGAAGACTACGTATGTTAGAATCAAATCCTAGGTTTTGTGCGGTGGGTCTATGTAGATGGCGAACATATCGGCAATGGTCTTGTTTAAGCATTCTATGAGACTATTTGTTTGCCGATGGTACGTAGCTGTTCTACAGTGATTTGTGCGACTGTAATGTAGGATCCCCAGAGTCGGCTCTGCTGTAAACGCTGTTCCCCTGTCTGCGATGAGCACCTCAGGAGCTCTGTGTTGCAGGAGAATAGATTCCATGAAAAATTTGGCGACTTTCGCTGCTGTAACGTTCAGTAAGAGCTTCGCTTCCGCATATCGTGTGAGGTAATCTGTCGCCACTGTAACCCACTTGTTACCTGATGTTAACTTGGAAAAGGGGCGCAGCAGGCCCATACTGATCTGTCGGAGTGGCCTCGAGGGCCGTTGAATCGGCTGTAGAAATCCAGCTGGTCTTGTTAGGAGTGTTTTGCGGTGCCCCAGCAACTCTTTATGTAAGGTGCGACATCTGTGGAAAGACGGCCCTAGTAATACCTTTATTGGATTCTGTAACGTACTAGTGTCGGCACGGAAGACGGGAGACGTAAAGTGCGACATCTGTGGAGAGATGGGCCCAGTGATACCTC
Organism: Rhipicephalus microplus; assembly: GCF_043290135.1. Taxonomy (NCBI): domain Eukaryota; kingdom Metazoa; phylum Arthropoda; class Arachnida; order Ixodida; family Ixodidae; genus Rhipicephalus; species Rhipicephalus microplus. The sequence continues at coordinate 207,757,530 of NC_134704.1, forward strand.
TGTTAGATTCTGTCACGTATTAGTGATGGCACGGAAAGTGGGAGACTGGGAGGCTCATAAAAATGTGAGAGAACACGTTTATTAGGCGGACTTGCGCCACTGAGAAAAAGCTGCACGCCTCGGTTTTGGTAGTGGCGAACGATCTGTTCAAAGGCCATTGCGGGATAGCTAGCAAGCTGAATTGCCAGGCAGCGTTGACCACTCGAGACACCCGCGATCATTCCAGATAAATCACGATGTGTTGTGTCACCAAAAGAGATAAGGCTGCTTGCTGGCCAGCATGCACAAAACAAGCATTAAAACGCTTCGTGGTAGTATTGTGTCTAACAAGAAAAAATGAGCATACACTTCCTTCCTTCATATATATATATATATATATATATATATATATATATATATATATATAGAGAGAGAGAGAGAGATTGTCACGGGGTGAGAGTAGGCAGAGGGTAGAAATATATTTACAGATTGTACACGGAGTAGACAGTGTCTTTGAGCCAAGATGGCGGAGTGGCAACAACACAAGCTTTTGTTCAATCGTCATCTTCGTCGTCTTTATGGTGCATTTGTTGATGTTAATCAAGACTAGTATCATACAGCCGCCAGTGAAAACGCCGTCTCGGCGCTTAAGAAAGCGTGCGATCTTGCACAGAGAAGTAGGGTTTAAGGCGAGAGATGTGTACAATATCAGTGGACGGCAGAGACGATGAGGATGGAGTGCCCAAGAGGGCGATCTCATAAGCGACCTTGGTCAGTTGGCGCAAGACTTTGTAAGGCCCGTTAAAGCGAGCGAGGAACTTTGACGACAAGCCAACGTGACGGGAGGGAGTCCAGAGCAAGACCAACGATCCTGGGGAGTAAGAGACAGCTTTGTGACGGCTGTCGTAGCGATCCTTTTGAGAGAGCTGCGAGGCAGAAAGGTGATCCCGGGCAATCTATCGGGCCGCTCGAGCTTGAGTAGTTGCATCGCAAGCCTACTTGGTAGGAGTGTCAGTATGCGATGGCAGAAGAGTGTCAAAAGGCAAAGTGGGGTGACGGCCGTACAAGAAATAGAAAAAAGAAAAGCCAGCGGTGTCGCGTCGTGACGAATTGTAGGCAAACGTCACATAAGGCAAAGTGGCATCCCAATCACGATGATCTGCGGAGACATACATGGATAGCATAGACGTCAGTGTGCGGTTAAGGCGCTCAGTGAGTCCAGCAGGTGGTAGGCAGCGGTGAGTTCATGAGGTGTGAAACACAAGCGAAGAATGTCGTCCACAACCTTGGAGAGAAATGGATGACCACCGTCGGTTAGCAGTTGACGTGGCGCTCCATGGTAGAGAATAACGCTATAAAAGAGAAAGTCCGCGACATGAGTTACACAGCTTGTTGGTTGCGCTCGCGTAATGGCAAAGCGAGTCGTGTAGTCTGTAGCCACCACTACCCACTTATTCCCACTCAGAGACGTTGGAAATGGTTCAATGAGATCAAGGCCGACGCGGTAGAACTGGTCTGTTGGAATGTCGGTAAGCTGAAGTGGGCCAGGTGGTGCCAATGAAGGATGCTTGCGGCGCTGGCGAGACTCATAAGATGACACGTATCGGCGCACAGACCGGTAAAGGCCGGGCCAGAAGAGTCGACGCCGTATGCGGTGATACGTGCGGGCTGCTCCGAGATGTCCAGCAGTTGGTGCATCATGAAGTTGTTCGAGCACAGTGGAACGGAGCATTGCAGGAACTACCAGAAGAAGTTTTGGGCCTTCGGTGCTTCTGTTGCAGCGATAGAGAATTCCGTCATGAAACATGAACAGGTGAAGGGAAGGATCTGAGGTGTCAGAAGCTAGACGGGGTATGATAGACCGCAAATTGGCATCACTGAGTTGTTCCCTACGTATGTCCGTGAAATCAGAAATAGCGAAGACACAGGCATCAAAATTGTGCGCTGACAGGTCAGGGGGATTGACGGGATGGCGAGATAGACAGTCTGCATCCTGGTGCATTTGGCCAGACCTGTAGCTCGCATCAAAGCTATATTCTTATAGCTTTAAAGCCCAACGACCCAGGCGTCCAGAAGGGTCATTGAGGGAGGACAACCAGCACAGGGCGTGGTGATCCGTGATGACCGAAAAGTGGCAGCAGAACAAGTATGGTCGGAATTTTCCAACTGCCCATACAAGAGCGAGGCACTCACGCTCAGTGATGGAAAACTTGCACTCGGATGGGGAGAGGAGGTGACTTGCATAGGCGATCACACGATTTTGACCCTGTTGCCGCTGGGCGAGGACAGCGCCAATACCCTGTCCGCTGGCGTCGGTGCGAACTTTAGTGGGCGCTGAAGGATCGAAATGACCTAAGATGCGCGGGGAAGTGGGCAACGCAGTAAGTCGGCGAAACCAATTGGCTTGCTGGGGACCCCAAGAAAACGGCGTGACCTTCTTCAGTAGCTGTGTCAAAGGATGGGCAACGTCGGCGAAGTTGTAGACGAAACGCCGGAAATAGGAACAGAGGCCGACAAAGCTCCATACATCTTTCATGAAACGTGGTGTGGGGAAATCTTTGACGATGCGAATTTTGTCGGGATCAGGTTGCATGCCTTTAGCACTGACAAAATGGCCTAGCACAGTGATTGTTTGGCGGCCGAAACGGCATTTGTAGGAGTTGAGTTATAGGCCTGCCCTTTTGAAAACTTTCAGAACAGCTGACAGACGGCTAAGGTGACTTTCAAATGACGTCGAGAATGCAATGACGTCATCGAGATAACAGAGGCACGTTGACTATTTGTAACCCCGTAGCAGGGAGTCCATTATTCTCTCAAGTTAGCTGGAGCATTGCATAAGCCAAAGGGCATTACCTTAAACTGGAAGAGTCCATTCGGTGTAACAAATGCAGTCTTTTGGCGGTCTAATTCTTCGACGGAAATCTGCCAGTATCCTGAACGCAGGTTGATAGAGGAGTAGGCGGACCCGTGCAGGCAGTCGAGGGTATCGTCAATCCGTGGCAGTGGGTAGACGCCCTTGTGCGTGACCTTGTTTAAGTGAGGGTAGTCGACGCAGACGTGCCAGCTGCCATCTTTCTTTTTTCTAGAACGACTGGTGAGGCCCATGGACTGCAGGATGGTTCAATAACGTTTTTTGTGAGCATTTTATCAACTTCACGTTGGATGACTAGTCGCGCTGCATGTGACACGAGATAAGGACGTCGTCGGATTGGGCTGGCGTCTCTAGTGTTGATCCTGTGAGTAACAACTGACATCTGACCTAAAGGGCTGTCGCCAAATTTGAAGATGTTCCTGAAGGATGCCAAGATATGCAGGATGTCGGCTGCCTGTGCTGGAACGAGGTCTGGCGCGATCATCTTGTCAAAGTCGGCATCAGTGGAGCTCTGTGAAGAGGATGGTGTAGCGGGCAAAGGAGTGTCTGCAATGAATGCAAAAATAGAATGTTCACTGATGAAAGAGACGTTGGCTAGAATCATGCTATCTGGAACAACTTGAGCGCACCAGCTGAAGTTCAGTATCGGTAGCAACGTCACATTATTCGTAACTGTCAACAGAGTATGAGGAAGGGCAACATTTCTGTCTTATAACACGTCCAAAATCGGTGCCAGCACATAATCGCCGTCTGTTACCGGAGGAAAAGACCTCATGGTTACATAGGTAACGGCTTGGGGCGCTAGGCGAACGTACTCGACAGAACACAAATGTGGCTGAGATGTAGTTGGAGTGTCATAGCAATAAAGTAGTTCAAGCTGAAGCAAGCCCATTCCACAGTCAATAACGCAGAGTGCATTGGCAAGAAAGTCCATGCCCAGGATGAGTTCATGAGAGCACTTCTTGAGCATGGCAAAAAGCACAGTTGTGGAGCCGTCAGCAACATTAAGAGGTGAGGAGCACATCCCAAGCACAGGAAAAGTTCCATCATCGGCGATTTGGATGAGCAGCACTGTGGGGGGTGTTAAACCTTTTTAAGGCGGTGGTGAAGCTCCGAGTTCATCACCGAAATGTGGGACCTTGTGGCTACAAGGGCAACAATAAGTGCATCATCTCCTTTAATGTCTATGAGGAGTTGAGTTATGTCGGCATAGTCAGAAGATTTGGCTGGCGAATCGTCGATGCAGCATCATCTCTGGGAGCTGCATCGTCTAGTTTTCCCGAGCCGAATGTGCAGTTGGCGAAGGAGGATGGCGAAATTGGGGTGAGCCTGACGATGGACGACGAAACAGCGCTGAGCGGGACTGGTGGCCGGGAGGGGATGATGACCGGCAATGCACTGTCGACGAACCATCACCACCAGCTGGCCAAGGCGACTCGTGGCGAGTTCTGAAGTGGCCATCATCTGCCTCTGCGCGACGGTTGTTGCCATTGGAAGGCTGACGCCAATACCACCTGCTATTGCAATAGCGGGCCATGTAACCAGCACGATGGCAGTTAGAGCAAATGGGCCCGTCATCAGCAGTCCTACACTCAGCGGGATTTCGAGAGCACTCTGGGAGCCTCTGGCCTTGGGCGCCTTGGGCGTTGGAAACTGGCGGACGACGGTCAGTCGGTCGGGAGGAAGTGGCGGTGCACACAGATTCCAGGCCAACGTTCGAAAGCTCTTGGCGAATGATAGCATGCACTAAAGGCACCATTTGGGAGCTGGACTCACAGGCACGAGAGAAAGCTGAAGCGGGAGCCATAGGTTCAAGTTCTCGATAGATAATCGTGACATGCTCTGCAGTCAGTGGTGCCTGTGGTACAGGCATGTCTTCGCACGACCATGTTGCTGCGGTGTTGGGAATTCGAGCGAACCGATGGGAAATACGTCGGCTTCTGGTGGCCTCAAAACGCTGGCACTCTTGGATAATGGCACTTACTGTGTCACAGTCTTTGCAGATTAGGAAATTGAACGCGTCATCGGCAATGCCTTCTAATATGTGCGCTACCTTTTCGGACTCCTCCATGCCATCGTCTGCTTTGCAGCAAAGGGCGAGCACGTCCTGTATGTAAGACAGGTACGACTCTGATGACATTTGAGCACGAAATGCCAGCTCCCTCTTGGCTGTTGTTTTCCTGCCAGTCGATTTGCCGAACAGTGCACGGATATTTTCTTTGCACACATTCCAGCTGCCAAGTTCCGCTTCGTGGTTCTCACACCACACGTTGGCTGTCCCCTTCAGGTAAAATTAGATGTTCGCCAACATGAGCGTTTCTTCCCAGCGATAACTTCTGCTTTGTTCGCTCGTACAGCGGCAACTATTTTTTAATGTCGACATTGTCGGTGCCGCAGATTGTGCCAGGGTCTTTCATCTGGGACAGAACAACTGTCGTTGTTGCGGTGGCCGCTGCGGGAGCTGGAGCCGGACTCTCTTGTGCTATTGTGGAAGAAACCGAGCGTCGGCCGCTGCGTGGCTCCGTCTTGTTACCCCACACCACCACCAAAATGTCACTGGGTGAAAGTAGGCAGAGGGTAGAAATATATTTACAGGTTATACACGGAGTAGACAGTGTCCTTCAACCATGATGGCGGAGTGGCAACCACAACACAAGCTTTTGTTCAATCGTCATCTTCGTCGCCTTTATGGTGGATTCATTGATGTTAATGATGACTTGTATCAATATATATATATACATATATAATGGGTGTGTGTATATAGTTAGTGCATATTCAAGAAACCCTGCATGTGTTCAACGTACCCACAGAGTCTACTCAGAGGCCTGTCTCTTTTCTGTGGGAGCTTTCCTGCTGCAATTGAATTCTCGAAAAATGGGGTACAAGCGAGCTTTCAAGAACAAGTGAACCCTTATTGTTAAGTTATATATCAAGGCTAATGAGTACATAAACCACAGTCCAGAGCCTCACTCGTGAGAGTCCATATGTAGTCTTTCAAGATTTCAGTGTTCAATGCTCATTCGCCTCCAAGCTCGATTGGTTTTTAGGCAGCAACAATCGGTTTTTCGGGGGTTAACAAATGAAGTTATTAGTAACAAACTCAGCTCACGCGTGTTTACAGCAATGTTAATTTAATAACCACAATACATATACACAGAGACAAGCATAGGAGGAAAATCAATCTGTGTAGCGTATGGATTTAAAGCAGGTGCACAAGCACTGCCAAGTGCACGTCACTAATCGGTTTTTAGCAAGGAATATGCAAGTGAATGAAGAACTGGAAATACGTCACATATTAGCAGAACTTATAGAAAGGATGCACAATACCTGACAAACGATAAGAACAGAAAACAGTGTCCAATGAGACGTAAAGAACAATTGTAACACACGACTTTGTGTTGTGCGAGCAAAGAATCTAATAAGTGGTGAGTTGCTTTTGCTTGCTGTAGTATTCTCTGCCAAAAACAGTGGTGAGCTCATGCCGCATTTCGGTGTTGCTTGTCGAAAAGTCACCCTTTGGAACTTCATATTGCCACAGGAAATTATCATTGCTCCGCGCAACGCAACGTTGGGAACCAGAGAAACGCTAACAGCACGACTACGAGCGACGAAGCCAGCCGCAATGCACGAGCCGGCCCTGCATGCGTCTGGTACTCCACCGAACAGCCAACGCGCGTGAAGAAGAAGAGAATGAGGGTGCTCGAGGCAGAGGCTCACGAGGACTACCGCCCTTGGATCTTCTTGATTGCTGTGCATCGTTCACTTTGGGCACAAGTTCGCTCTTAATGAACCGTGTAAATAGAACACCCTAGTTGTGAGGCTGCTACATTCGTTACAATATGTTGTGACTGGTGTCTTCACAAGCACACTTTAAAAAAATGCCAGGCCTGCGTGGAAACAGTCACAGCGAAAGCTAGAAGAGTGGCCTTTCAGAGCCTTTTCTAAAGGCTCATTGGGTAACTGCTGCAAGCACACTTGCTGGGTACCCAGTACGGCAATAATAATAATAATTTCTGGGTAGTAGACTAGCATTCTCTATCCAATTTTTCGTCATTCTACTGAGAAGCGTTGTATCCGCTAAACACTTGCAAGGAAGTGTGGAAATATATGAGCGCACAAGGTAGAAGGAAAAGCACTTGACAGGAAAGACGCTCACTTACAACTCAACTTTATTAGAAAACATTCATTGCACGAGAACACAAACGCGCAGGTGCAACCTACTATCACTTCAAGGTTCCACCTCCTCTCCTCTCCCCCCCAAAAAAAAGAAGGCATAGATTTATCTACTTCAACAGCTCAAAAATGACACCTTTTTTTCACTTATTGCTACCGAAGGAACACTGATACATGTGCTTGCGTTCACCCTAATCTGTTCTGCTTTCATGATTTCTCTGGTCAGTTTGTGTTTTGATTTGCTCAGAATTCTCGTGCTGCCAAACTGCGCATTGAACCCACAATCCCTGCAGTGCATTGACAAGTGTGTGCCACCTGCGAGAACCTTCAAGGACGTTGCATGTTCTCGGAGTCCATCATTTAAACAGCGACCCATCTGGCCGTTGTACACTTTTCCGCAACTCAAGGGGATTATGTACACAACCCATGAAATACCTAGTACAAACAGCGTGGCATGTTTTTTAGTGCAACTGCTCTTGTTCACCCTTCTACGATTTCCTATTATGGGGCACAGTTTTGCTAGTTTGCAGGGAGCCGTGAGAACAACGCAGACTCCGTGCTTGCACTCAATTTTCATCAAGGAGTGCGAAATCTTGTGCACATAGGGCATAGCTACAACCGTTTTTGTTGGCCTCATTTCCGCCGTGTTGGTGGTACTTAACCTCTTCAACTTCTTTAGCATGGTACTGCCTACTGCCACAAGCAAGCTGTCCGGGTAACCCGAACTGAGTAGGCGTCTTACTTTATTCCGGAAACTGCGTTCCATTTTATGCGGACATAATTAGGTGAGTGATGAACTAAGGCAGGAATTAGCTATTGCCCTTTTCACTAGCTTGCTGTGAGAAGAGTCAAAGGGTAACAGGTCCTTCATTGACCGCAGGAAAAACTCCCAGCAAACGTGACCAACTGCACTAAAATCAATGTTAAGATCTAAAAACTGCAAAGCCTCTCTGGCTGGTTATTCATGTGTGAATGACAATGAACTTGTGCATTGTTTAAAACAATCCAAAATGTTGGTTACAACTGAAGTGGGTGAACAGTGTACTCTATGTTTAACATCACTAGGAAGTCGTCAACATATCTGTAGACATTAATCAACCTGTAATGTAGACATTACAGGTTGTCCCACGAGCTCTTGTTGAAGCTTCCAGTCAAACTTTGCTAAGAATATTTCATAAAGCACAGGGGCCACACGGGACCCAATGCATATGCCCTTCTTTTGGACAACTGTCAAATCATCAACCTTCATAACGGTCGCACACAGGTAGCACTGAAGTAGCTCCATGAAATTGTCTACATGAATTAGTGCATAGTTTTGAAAGTTTACTACTCCGAAAAAGTCCATGGCCTCCCGTGTAGCTATAAACAGTTCATCGTGCAGGACAGAATAAAACAATTCTTCGACATCAACCGAAAAGTCATAACTAGCGCCGCACATGCCTGACAACAGGTCTTTCACCAGTACGTCCAAACTCTTCAGTTTAAAGGGGGCATCAGGAGCCAATAGGTTCAGGTGTCGTTGCAGGTAGGAGCTCACGAGATGCTGCCAACATTCCTTTTCAGTGACAATGTCTCATGACACATGTCTGTATGGGGACACATGACTTTATGTGTCTTAGCCGAAAAGAATACTTCTAGAACGTCACCTTTGCAAGATTTCTCGGTTTTTGAAAGACTTCCCACTTCCATTTTTGATAGGAGACCAACCGCTCTTGATTTGACCTTGGAAGGCGTCCCGCTGAATGGTTTGAAGTTCTTTTCTATAGCTGTTTTTTTTTTTAACTAGAGTTGGGGAAGGACAGCAAACCTGCCATCCTTATCACACTGTAAAAGAACCAAACCCAAGTTGTTGATGCACTCCGCTGTCTTGCGTAGAACCGTTCGGCTGCTAACATCGCTACGTGGCGCCCGATTTAATGCCTCGACTGCTGCTGATAAGCAACTGTCTCTGTCTTCACCGGGTGCCAAGTCAGTCAACTTGTGAGCTATGGCCAGGAGCAATACTTTGGTACGGAGGCTGGTTTTGGACATAATGCCCTTGAGCTGCGGAAAAGTGTACATTGGCCAGACGGGTCGTTGTTTAAATGATCGACTCTGAGAACATGCGATGTCCTTGAAGGTTCTCGAAGGTGGCACGCACTTGTCAACGCACTGCAGAGATTGTAGGTGCGATGCGCAGTTTGGCAGCACGAGAATTCGGGGCAAATCAAAACACAAACTGACCAGAGAAATCATGGAAGCAGAACAGATTAGGGCGAACGCCAGCACGTGTATCAGTATTCCTTCGGTAGCAATAAGTGAAAAAGATGTGGCATTTTTAAGCTGTTGAAGTAGATAAATGTATGCCTTATTTTTTTAAGGGGGGGTGAGAGGAGAGGGGGATGAAACCTTGAAGTGATAGTTGGTTGCGCCTGCGCGTTTGTGTTCTCGTGCAATGAATGTTTTCTAATAAATTTCAGTTGTAAGTGAGCGTCTTTCCTGTCAAGTGCTTTTCTTTCTCCCTTGTGCGCTCGCATATTTCCGCATTATGTTTTACGAACTGGCCCAGCATTCTACTTTATTGAACTTGCAAGCAATTTTGTGCAAATTGTTCATGCTGTGACTGACGACGATGAGGATATAGGCCTGAAGTGGGTATGTGCCACAGTTAATAGGTGATCAAAAACAAGCTTTTGTAATGGGTTGGAGCATTGGACAACCTACTCGTTATGGTATTCGCATTGTGTGATGCCTCAGTGTCCTTTGCTGTTCTAAAATGCTTCATTACTCAAAATAACGCAATTTTTTCCCGACATGAAGCCTGCGTAAGGCAAGTTTACGAGCAAGTCCCAAGCACCGGTGTGGCTTAATGGTATAATACTGGTCTGGCACGCTTTCGTCTGGACCTGGTCTGGTCTTGACCCGGGTTCGAGCCCCACTTTTCCTTGGTGCTAGCTTTTTTTTCTTATTCCGCGATAGTGGCCACCAGCCGGGGCGGCGGACAACTATGGTGCCGCGCGTGACCCAAGTTTTGATCTCATAGCAGCTTTCGCTGTAAAAAACAAACCAGCCCATTCTGCCGCTTGGAGACTGGCTCAACGTATGTGCAATATGACACAAACACCCTCCTTTTTCCTTACTCCTTCTCTCTCTGTGCGCCGCTGGTCAAGCAAGTTTTGGGACAATAGGCACAATGGCCCGTGTTTCCTCCCAACACATTCAGAGGGGCACAACATGTACGTTCGAAGAATGGGAGCAACTGCGGTGCACTGCTTCTTGAGAAGTGCCTAGACTGGCTTATGAAAGTTTGCCTACATGATGACTGCTATGACGCACTCGGTTCTCATCGTTTTAGTTTACATGGAATAATGATAATACTAAACTCATTGTTGATTATGACATAGATTACATATATTGAATCAACCAGGTTGTTTTGCTACTCCCAGGAGGCAAAATTATTTGGCATTGTTGGATCAAACTTGCCTGCCAAAATTTGAATAAATATTTTAGTTCCAATTCTTTATCAAATTTTGCATGATTGTCATGCCAGCTTCTGCGAACCGATATATATTTTTATTACTGTGATATCGGTTATCCAACGAGCCATGACGTAAGACTCGTCACGATAAAGCGCTTTAAAAGCAGAGCATTCCTTTAATAAAGTGGCATTCATTCCTGTCTGTTCTGGCGTCCGTGTCTTTCCTCGGCCACGATAGAACAACTGGCGACGATAGACGGGATGATAGTACAATCCTGAGGCAAGCACCGGCACAGCGGTTGAAGTGGAACGGACGACTGACCCAAGCACAGAAGGCAAGCATTTCAAAATGGCGATTCCACTAGCTTCGCAACGTTTCGGACAGGCGTCCGAAACGTTGCGAAAGCTGTTCGGAAGCATGCCAGAGTTTAACCCGAGCAGCGACAACATCAAGTCATATTTCCAGAGGTTTGAGAACTTTGTGGCACTTAATGAGGTTTCTGAGACAAAGAAGCTGAGCCTGTTCGTGAACGTAGTAGAAAGCACAGTGTACGGGGAGCTCCAGAAAATTTTAGTCCCTGACAGACCTACTGACAAAACCTTCGCAGAAATACAGAAGGTTCTAGAACAACACTACAGTTCGGAGCATTCTGTAATCGCCGAGCGTGCAAGTTCAACAAACGCACGTAGAAGGAAGGAGAATGCGTCAGTATGACAGAATTGAAACTTCTGGCGCGTAATTGTGAGTTCAAGGCGTTGCTAAACGATGCGTTAAGGGATCAACTCATGGCAGGACTGCGCGACCAAGGGACTCAAATGATATTGTTCGCAACTGAAAACTTAACCTTTGAAGAAGCGTGCAAAATTGCACTTGAAAAAGAACTTGCTGCCAAGAAGCAAACCATGGAGCTACATTCTAAAGCAGAATGCTCGACCGATATTAATGCGGTCAGTAGGAAAACACAAGCAAAACCAGGCCGTCGGCACATAAGAACGAAAGGGGTCAAACGAAGACCACTTGTTATCGCTGTGGGAAAGGGCACGATGCAGACAAGTGCTGGTATCGCAACGCGAAGTGCCGCACGTGTGCTAAAACAGGGCATCTGCAAACGATGTGTCGAGAAAAGAAAAACCATCCGGTGAACTATGAAGCGACAGACGAGGAATCGGATGATTCCCAGACGTATCACGTCGTGATGTGTGCTAAAGAAGGAACAAAGGGCTACAAAGTGTCTTTGCTGATTGAAGGGAAGCCTATTTCTATGCTTTTGGATACGGGCGCAGCTGTCACATTGATGCCTGAAAGTACGTTCAAGCAATGGTTTTCGCAAACTGCATGCAAACCAACAAAGGCAGTGTTGAAAACCTATACAGGACAACCTGTAAAGCTGAGAGGACAGGCGACCGTAACCGTCGAGCATAACGGCTGCAGAATAGAGCTTCCGCTACATATAGTGGAGGACCAGGGCAAGGTTATGCGTTTGCTTCTAGGGCGAAATTAGCTTGAAAAGTTGCAACTTAACTGGAATACCGTCAGTGCTGTCACACAAAGCGCGGATGTCAGTTCTCTACGGGAAAAATTTCCAGAGGTCTTCCGTACGACACCGGGAATAGTTTGCAACTTCGAAGCCAGAATAGCCATAGACCCAAATGCTACGCCTGTGTTCTGCAAAGCCAGGTCTATGCTTTTAGCTACTTAAGAGGCAGTCAGCGAAGAACTTCGGAAACTAGAGTGTCAAGGCATCTTAAAGAAAGTAACTACGAGCAAATGGGCGACTTCCATCGTACCAGTTCCGAAGCGTGGAGGCGGAATCAGAATTTGCGGAGACTACAAAGTAACAATCAATCGAGCACTCAACACCGATTCCTATCCACTACTGCTTCCTGAGGATTTATATTCGATGCTAGCTGGGGGCAAATTATTTTGCGTGCTGGACTTATCCTCAGCGTACCAGCAAGTGCCTCTCAGTGAAGAGTCCAAGTCACTGCTCACGATAAACACGCATCAAGGCTTATACGAATTCCAAGGACTTCCACTTGGAATTGCGAGCGCACCTGCCTTATTTCAGGCCATGATGGACCAAGTCCTAGAAGGAATTCCTAGCGTAGGATGCTATATAGATGACGTCATCATCAGTGGCCACAGTGCAGAGGACTGCTACACAACTGCCACAAAAGTCCTGAAAGCACTCAGCGACCACAAAATAACGCTGAAGGAAGAAAAATGCAAATTTTTTCGTGATTTTGTGGTTTACCTCGGGCACAAGGTCTCGGAGGAGGGCATCTACCCCACCGCTGAAAAGATAAAAGCAGCGCGAGATGCCCCAGAGCCCTGTAACATCACGGAACTGAGGGCCTACTTGGGTCTTCTAAACTTCTATGGCAAATTCTCGCAGAATTTGGCAACTATGGTAGCACCACTTTATGAGCTTCTTCAAAAAGACCGCAAGTGGGAATGGACGCAACAGGGCAAGAAGCCATTCGAAGAAACTAAGGAACTGATTCTGAACAGCGGAGCATTAGCCTTCTACGACGTCACAAAACCAATTGGACTTAGTTGCGATTCTTCCGCTTACGGCTTGGGAGCTGTGATTTTCCACGAAATGCCTGACGGAACCGAACGACCGATCGCATTCGCTTCACGCACATTAACCAGCAGTGAACGCAACTATGCTCAAGGAGAAAAAGAAGCCCTCGAACCCGTATTTAGGTTGCGACGATTCTATCGCTACTTGTATGGCCACGAGTTCAGCCTATACACCGACCATCAGCCGCTTCATGGGCGCGATAAGCCACTGCCATCATTAGCAGCTGCACGAATGCAGAGATGGGCAGTGACGTTGACAGCGTATCAGTACGATCTCAAGTTCCGGAACGGCAAGAAAATGAAAGTCGCTGACACGCTATCATGGCTGCCACTGTCTACAAGTTTCGGGAACGACGAACCGAAGTGTTTAGCTGTTTTTGACGCAACCCTGCTGACGGCGAAAGACGTTGCTCGAGAAACAAAACGAGACACTGTTTTAACACGTGCTTTAAGCTACGTTCTTTCAGGATGGCCACAGCATTACCCTGATGAACTGTGACCACTTTTCATACACAGAGATCACCTATCTGCAGAGCAGGTGTGCTTGACTCGAAGCAATCGGGTGATCGTGCCAGAAACTTTGCAAGCTCATGTTCTGTCAATGCTGCATGAGGGACACCCAGGAATGTGTCGTATGAACATGCTTGCACGGTCGTACGTGTGGTGGCCTTCACTCGACAAAGACGTAGAAGAAACCGTCCGGAATCGTCATGTCTGCCAAAGCACTTGTCCAGCAAAGTCGACAGGTCCTCTACAACCCTGGCGGTATCCAACAAAAGTCTGGGAGAGGATTCACGCCGACTACGCTGTCAAAGACGGTGTAAATATACTCGTTCTTGTAGACGTGTACTCTAAGTGGGTTGAAGTGTTTGTCATACCATCGACTACAACCTCGAGAACCTTGGAAAAACTGGACAGGTTATTCGCCGCATACGGCTACCCTGAAGAAATTGTAACCGACAACGGTTCACAGTTTACTTCGGATGACTTTGGAGAGTTCTTGAGGCACAGGGGTATCAAGCATACTAGGACCCCTCCTTATCATGCTGCTTCTAATGGAGCAGCAGAAAGACTGGTAAGAACGACCAAGGAAGCTCTCTTGAAGCATTTTCTGAGCGATCAACATACTGGAGTGAAGAATACAGTACAAGAACGTCTCAACAAATTTCTTTTTTCTTATAGAAACACCTCACACTTTATGACTTCTAGGACGCCTTCTGAAGTTTTCCTTAAGCGCCTGCCCCGAATTACATTGTTTCTTCTTAAACCAAGCTTTGCAGGAGACATGGCGGAACACCTGAAACAAGACACGGAGCGACGTAATCGCCACAGAGGACCCGCTGAATTTTTCTCCGTGAGAGACAGAGTGTACGTAAAGACCACACATGGTGAGCCGGTATCATGGCAAGAAGGGACTGTTGAGCAAGTTGTCAGCCCAGTCACGTACATGATTAGGGTTCAAGGGCGACTACAGGTCACTCACGTGGATCACTTGCGACAGAAGAGAACTAGCGTATGGACCGAAGTCCCTAGTAATGCGGCATCCACAACTGGTTCGCAGAATTATGGAGGAACCCGTCCAGGAGGATTAAAAGTGCCAAGAAGCCTTTTGCAGGATTCGTGTTCTCGAGAAGTCTTTTCAAAAGGCAACGTGTCAAGCGAACCTTGGCCAAGAAGATAAAATCCTACTTGGGCAACCTCATCAGAGTTAAAAGATTCCAGTGACGACCAGACTCCCCAGGTCCTACCACTAGAACCACCTCTAGACGTGCCATCAGGTACAGAAAGAGGGAATGCAGGGTTTAACAAGACCGGATCTAGCTCCCAGCATTTGAGCAGCCTATTCCTACAGGCAACGAGTCATCGTCAGCATTACCGCGACGAGGCACCCGCGTGCAAAAGCCCTCTGAGCGGTACGCTGTAAAAGACTTCACCAAAAGATCAAGTTTAAATAAATGACTGTTGTTTCACTAAGAAGGGAAGAGTGTGATATCGGTTATCCAACGAGTCATGACGTAAGACCGTCGTCACGATAAAGCGCTTTAATAGCAGAGCATTCCTTCAATAAAGCGGCATTCGTTCCTGTCTGTCCCGGTGTCTGTGTCTTTCCTCGACCACGATAGAACAATTACATTGTAATTTTGCAACAATGAAAGATCAACTGATGCACATATTCTTGGCATGTCACTGTCAATGTTCAAAACCCCATGTCTGATCGAAAATCCAGTGTGGACGCTCAGAAAACAGTTTTACGGGTCATGGATTTTTACAGTACGTTAGCTAGTTATTTGTGTTGGATATCCCAATTGCCGGACATTCGGACATTTCTTTCGTAATAGACAGCCAGTGCATATCCATGGTTACTCGGGCAAGTGATAACCGGTGAACAACCCAGAGATGTCATGAGTAGGTGACAGCGCTAGACGTGTTCTGAACACTTTTTTGTAATGCCAGTTCTATCTGACAGGTGTCAGGAGTGTCTAAGCAGTGCATAGGTTGATTTTTCTCACTCAGAAATGTTATGCTCCCGAGTATAGCCTGGTGATCTTTAACCTGGTCCCTTACCAGGCTCAGGTCCCCAAAGATATGATCTAACATGGGCCAACTCAGCCAGTTAGCCCTTGAGCATAAACGGGGAGGCATGGTTCGATGCTCAGTTAGTGTGAATATGCTGGTCGCACGCAGGTAATTTTCTGATTTGTGACAGCATACGACTGCCTTGGTTTATACTGGTGTATTTTTTTATCAATATTCGGCCTACTACAGCTGTGGTGCATTTGCACAGTAGCTGCGTGACAACATAATCCAAGTCAGAGCTGAAAGTGTTATGCAAGCAGCCATTAAATCTTAAAGGAGGAGGGGTGGTGCCACCAAATTTTGGAGCTATAGAAAGCTGTATCCCACAGCGCACGGCATGAATACAGTAAACATTTAGAATATTTGCTTCCAAAGTGTACTCGGTGCTCATTCTTGAGATAAAGACTCATTGATATTGCGATGTATCTTGTAGGACATGCAATGAAAGTTTTAGAAATGTCGGGCCTTGTTAAAGCAACATGCAGTGAGCGGTGAGCCACAGCTTTGCTGCACCAGACACTGAATAATCACTTCAGAAACGGCACATGGCCTCGAATGCCCTCGCTTAATACATGGAATCTATAGGCTACCTTATTGACCGGTCGAGTGTATGTGTTCTGGTAAAAAAAAAAAAAAAAGCCTGCACCTTGAATTCCTGCATATACAGATGATTGCGCATGCACTGAACAGGACTGAATACACTTATGACAGTGTATTCTCGCTGCTTACCCCATGTACTTAGGCGTACCTAAGTATGCTGTGCCATTCCTATGACTCTCATTGGGAACGAGACTCCTGTTTGGGGCACCAAAATGTCAAAAGTAAACTGTGTTGTCCTTTGGCTGGTGTATCTTTTTGTGTCTGCACTATTCAATGATTTTAACGAAGAGGTGTTGAATAACATACATTTTCGCACAAGCACCCAGTACAAAGATTTTTGGCAATTCAGAGTTCTGAAAATTCTGCATTAAGTGCCCACCCTTACCAATTGTTAGAATCAGCCTAAATATTCACTCTATTGCAGCCATCATGAAATCGGGTGGTAAGGCAATGTAAATACATATGCAGGTAAACCTGGATGTTACAAAATTGATAAATTCTCAGAAAAAAAATCGTTATGAAGAGGATTTAGTTATAGAGAGGTTTGGTATGAAAATACCGAAAATAAACGCACAAATTATACAAAAGGGAGACTGAATGCAGAACTTCTATGGAACTATGCAAGCTAACTCTTATTTAGCAGCAAAAAATTCTGTTACTATTGCTAAAGCAATTATATGCACACTCGCAAAGGGTTTTTGCCGTAATGTTCCGTAGCAAGTCCAAATTGATAACATGCTCTCGCACATAACTTTCACAAGCGGCTAAAAGCCCGAGCGCTGATGAAGCAGAGATCAAATGATTCGGCCCATCTCTATCGCCTGGAAGGCGCATACGATAACATCCCTCGCGTGTTTGAACTACCGTCGAATGCTCAAACAGAAAGGGAACCACCCGCCTTGAACCAGCATGAAAAAACGCGGGGGGGGGGATAGCTGAAGTAGCACAATGAAGTTTGATTTTAAGGGTGGCTATGATCGCTGGGGCGCTTGCTATGTATTAGTGCACTTTCAATGCGAAGGGATTGTGTGAAAAGAGCACTTTTCTCTGGAGTGGCCTTATTTGCTCACACCAGCATTTTGCAGGAGTTCCGCGATATCGGATCCAAAAAAGTTGGCTGCCAGCCTTATTTTACTTTGTATAAATTTACAATTTTTCGCTATCCCATCCATTTCATTGCATTCAGCACGCCATCATGTTGTTGCCAGAACTAATCTGCTGGTTGCCAAAGCTACAAGCCTGCGAGCTCTCAGCACGGCACAAGACGGAAGCGCGTGATGGGTCGACGTCTGAAGATCTGTCGTCATCGTGGTCTCAGAGAGTTTCCATTAGCTCTATAGTGAACTAATTTGACATCCCCTCGGTGGTGATGACGCGGTTGTCTGCATTAAAAAAAATTAAAAGCAAAAAATTGTTGAGGGCCTCATCATGCGCGTAGTGAAACCATGCACGCGCTCAAAGACGAAGAGCAACGAATACTGACACAGATATCGCAGAAAACTAGGTAAAGCGCTCTTCATATGCAGTGCGGTTCTACATGTGACGCTAACAAGCAGCGTGGCACTGCCAACGCAAAAATACTTTTTTTGTTTTTTTGTTTGAAGGGAAAATCGGCACATCCATGCATGGCGTTGGTGGTGGCAAGAACGGTGGCAACACCGCCCTCGTAGGGCGCAGGCCCGCCTGCCCGGCTTGCACTCACTCATGCGCAATCACGAGCATTCGCTCTCACTTACTGCGCTATCGCTTAGCGCTTCGTCGGTGGTGGGGGAACCGCGGAATTGGCATGCGCGTACTGAATTCCGGGGCAAAATTTTTAGATCGTCTGTGGGGAAAATTTCATATATTAAGGTTGTCTCCCGCTATTACTTTGTTACATAGAAGTTGCAAATACATGTGCTTCTATGAAGCAACGGCGCGGAATAGAAAAACTTCGTTATATTGCTACGGGGTGCCACAAATGAACGTTGTATTAAAGAGGACGATGTTTAGGGCGAGCTCGGGCAGACTGGGCTCCATATTGTACGCCTGCCTGTTTACCAAAAGTAAAGGCATTTTTCAGACGCCTTCTCCCCGTAACATTTTGGTGGAGAGTGCGAGTCTTCCCACAGTCAACACCACGACGATTCTACGCAGCGGACGTTCCTTGGCTGCCTGTGCGATGCCTGATCAAGACGAGAACGAGTATTCTTTGGAGACTACCCCAACCGTGCTTCGTCCAACTACGCAGCAACCAAGAGCACCGCATCCAGCTGCTACTAACCGCACCGTCCTCCTGACTCAACTGCGTGACCCAGGCACCTTTTCGGGCAGTGACACTACTGACGTGGAGGAATGGCTTCAGCTGTACCGAAGGGTGAGCGCTCTGTACAACTGGGATCGGACGCTCATGTTGGCCAATATTATTTTCTACCTTGATGGTACAGCTAAAGTTTGGTTTTCCAACCATGAGGAAGATATCACGAGTTGGGACATCTGTAAGGAGGAACTCATCGATCTCTTCGGCAAGCCCATCGGACGTCGTCGTGCCGCGCAGAAAGAACTAGAGTGCCGACTCCAGTCCTGCACCGAGTCGTACGTTACATACATACGACATGTGCTCGCCCTCTGCTGGAAGGTTGATGACAAGATGCCGCAATCTGAAAAGGTCGCGCACATCCTCAAAGAAATCGCTGATGATGCCTTCATCATCATCAGCCTGACTACGTCCACTGCAGGACAAAATCCCCTCCCACGTTCCGCCAGTTAACCCGGTCCTGTGCTTGCTGCTGCCAATTTATACCCGCAAACTTCTTAATCTCATCTGCCCACCTAACCTTCTGTCTCCCCCTAACCCGCTTCCCTTCTCTGGGAATCCAGTTAGTTACCCTTAATGACCAGCGGTTATCCTGTCTACGCGCTACATGCCCGGCCCATGTCCATTTCCTCTTCTTTATTTCAACTATGATATCCTTAACCCCCGTTTGTCCCCTAACCCACTTTGCTCTCTTCTTGTCTCTTAAGGTTACACCGACCATTTTTCTTTCCATTGCTCGCTGCGTCGTCCTCAATTTAAGCTGAACCCTCTTTGTAAGTCTCCAGGTTTCTGCTCCGTAGCTAAGTACCGGTAAAATAACAGATGTTATATACCTTTCTCTTGAGGGATAGTGGCAATCTACCTGTCATAATTTGAGAGTGCTTGCCGAATGTGTTCCACCCCATTCTTATTCTTCTTGTTACTTCAATCTCGTGGTTCGGCTCTGCGGTTATTACCTGCCCTAAGTAGACATAGTCTTTTACAACTTGAAGTGTACTATTACCTATCTCGAAGCGCTGCTCTTTTCAGAGGTTGTTGTACATTACTTTCATATTCTGCAGACTAATTTTAAGACCCATCTTTCTGCTCTCCTTGTCTAACTCCGTAATCATGAGTTGCAATTTGTCCCCTGAGTTACTCAGCAGTGCAATGTCATCGGCGAAGCGCAGGTTACTAAGATACTCTCTATTAATTCTTATCCCTAACTGTTCCCATTCTAGGCTTCTGAAAACTTCCTGTAAGCATGCAGTAAATAGCATTCGAGAGATTGTGTCCCCCTGCCTTACACCCTTCTTGATTGGTATTCTGTTGCTTGCTTTATGAAGCACTATGGTAGCAGTTGATCACCTGTAGATTTCTTCCAGAATGTTTATATATACTTCATCTATGCCCTGATTCCACAGTGTCTGCATGACGGCTAATATTTCTACTGAATCAAACGCCATCTTATAATCTATGAAGGCTATGTATGGTGGTTGGTTATATTCTGATGGTGGTTGGTTATATTCTGAGCATTTCTCTATTACCTGACTGATGGTATGAATGGTGTCAATTGTTGAGTAGCCTGTTCGAAATCCTGCTTGTTCCCTTGGTTGATTGAATTCTGATGTTGTAGCAATTACCTTTTTAAATAGCTTGTATACTACAGAGAGCAAGCTGATCGGCATGTAATTCTTCAAGTCCTTGTCATCTCCTTTCTTATGTATTAGGATGATGTTAGCATTCTTCCAAGACTCTGGTACTCTTCCCGTCAGGAGACACCTCTTAAACAGGGTGGCTAGTTTTTCTAACACAATCTGTCCTCCATCTTTCAGCAGACCTGATGTTACCTGATCCTCACCAGCAGCTTTGCCTCTTTGCATGCTGTCCAAAGCTTTTCTGACTTCTATCATTAATGGTGGGGTGTCATCTGGGTTACTGCTAATTCTTATAGTATTAAGGTCATGGTTGTCCCGGCTACTGCACGGATCTCTGTAAAACTCCTCCGCTATTTTAACTATCCTATCCATATTGGTAGTTATTTTGCTTTCTTTGTCCCTTAGTGCATACATCAGATTTTTCCCAATCACAAGTTTTCTCTTTACTGCTTTGACGCTTCCTCCGTTTTTCAGAGCGTGTTCGATTCTCTACATGTTATACCTTCTTACATCGCATACCTTACACCTATTAATCAACTTCGAAAGCTCTGCCAGTTCTATTTTGTCTGTTGTACTTGTGATTTTCATGATTTGATGCTTCATAATTAGGTTCTTCGTTTCCTGGGAAAGCTTGCCAGTGTCCTGTCTAACTTCCCTGCCTCCAACTTCCACTGCACACTCCGTAATGATACTCGTCAGATTATCTTTCATTGTATCTTTGCTAAGGTTGGTTTCCTCACTAAGAGCCGAGTACCTGTTCTGAAGCGACTCTCTGAATTCCTGTACTTTCCCTCTCAGTGGTAGCTCATTGATTGGCTTCTTGCGTACCAGTTTCTGTCATTCCTTCTTCAAGTCTAGGTGAATTCAAGACCGTACCATTCTATGGTCACTGCGTCATGCCTTGCCAACCACTTCCACATTCTGCTCGATTCCTAGGTGTGCACTCATTATAAAGTCTATTTCCTTCTTATTTTTGCCATTGGGGCTCCTCCATGTTCACTTGCGGTTTTCTCGTTTTCGGTAGAAGGTATTCAAAATCCGTAAATTATTGCTTTCTGCAAATTCTACTAGTAGCTCTCCTCTGGTGTTTCCAGTACCGATTCCATAATCTCCTACTGCCTGGTCTCCAGCCTGCTTCTTCCCTACCTTTGCATTAAAGTCGCCCATCACTATAGTATACTGTGTTTTTATCTTACTCATTGCCGATTCCACGTCTTCATAAAAACTTTCAACTGAAGCGTCATCATGGCTGGATGTAGGCGCATAAGCCTGTATCACCTTCATCTTGTATCTTTTATTCGGTTTAATTACAATACCTACCACCCTTTCATTAATGCTATAGCATTCTTCTATGTTGCCAGCTATGTTTCTGTGAATTAGGAACCCCACTCCCAGTTCTCCTGTCAGCCAAGCCCTGATAACAAAGGACGTGCTCATTCTGTAGCACCGTATAGGCCTCATCTGTCCTTTTAACCTCACTGAGCCCTATTATATCCCATTTAACACCCTCTAGCTCCTCGAATAGTACAGCCAGACTTCCCTCACTAGACAAGCTTCTAGCGTTAAATGTTGCCGAGTTCAGGTTCCAAAGGCGGCCTGTCCGGATCCAGAAATTCTTGGCACCCTCTGCTGCGTAGCAGATCTGACCGCCGCCGCGGTCAGTTGCTTCGCAGCTGCTGGGGACTGAGGGCCATGAGTTATTGGACGTATGCATGTGAAAGGTAGTGGCCACATACTGCACCAGGGTGGCCAATCCTTCTCTGGTGAGGGAGTGCGTTCCCGGCGGTAGTTACCGGTGAGGCCGCACCCCAGGCCTCTTGATGCAGTTCCATCACCACGCGGATTTTTTTATCCAGTTGGGAACTGCGTGGCACCGGGATTTGAACCACGGACCTTTTGCATGCGAGGTAGATGCTCTAACCACTACGACATCGCCGCACTTCGACGCCTTGAATCTCCCCGTATTTTAAAACTCATCGACCGTAGACGACGTTATTAATGAATGCCGACGCTTCAAAGTCACGAAAAGCTGCCGTATCATTCCACACTTTTCACGTCTTCCCAACACGGCTGCAACATCTACCTGCGAAGCCACCTGTTTGCCACCAGCACCTGCTGCTTCCGACAATATCGTGCGCATCGTTTTGCCACGAAATCGAGGCAGCATCTCCTCTGTCTGACCAAGTCCAGGCCCCCGACGACTCTCGCGCCATGATTTCTTTGATAAAGAGCGTCATACGCCAGGAATTGGCCAACGCCGGACTTTAGACGCTATGCCCCGTTAACCGACCTGACTACCGACTGCCCAGTACACCTATGTCCCGCGGACCGAACAACCGTCCACGTTACCGGAACCCGGCAGAATGGAGAACTTCCGATGACAGGCCGATCTGCTTCTACTGTGGACGAGTCGGCCATATTTCACGTCATTGCCGCACTTCCCGAGGTTGGCAGCCGTGGGCGCATTATGCCAACACATGACGCCCACCTGCTGGCTCTCGGATGCCGATCTACGCGGCACAAGATGATGCTTTGCCATCTAGGCCCGCCCAACCAAGCCGCTCCCCGTCGCCCTCTGGACGCATGTCCCGCTCAGCTAACCGACGTCGCTTCCCCTCACCCTCCTATCATCAGTCCTCGGAAAACTGACGGGCGCAGCTCCTAGAGGTGAGCCTGCTTCGACGACTCGACCCGAAATTCCTCTAGACACTATACCCGGACACAACTTGATTAAAGTAAATGTTGACGGTACTTCTGTGGCAGCACTCATTGACACCGGCGCTCACATATCAGTCATGAACTCCAGCCTTTGTGCTCGACTCAAGAAGTGTGCTCACTCCTGCTCCGATCACTGTTGTCCGAGTAGCTGATGGTGCAACATCAGCGGTCCCTGGGATGTGTGTGCCGCCCGTGTCACTGTTCTGGACGTATACCACTGTTCTGTTTTACGTACTGGACCACTGCCCACATGACATCATTTTGGGACTCGATTTTCTGTCGGAGCATTCTGCCCTACTTGACTGTTCTGCTAGTGTTGTTCAGCTCGTCCTACCACACGCTGTAGACCCTCCTGATCCTGCGCCGCCAAAGCTATGCTCCGCCGACTTTGTTCGCCTATCTTGTCGAGCTGTGACGTATATCGACGTCTCTTCTGATCCACCTGTGGCTGACGGCAATTATGTCAATTCACCTAATCCTACAGTCCTCCGTTCGCTCAATGTTGCGTTCCCCCACACCATCATCACAATGAAGGACAACGTGGCATGTCTCCCTATTGTGAACTTTGGACTTTGCTCTGAAGTGCTGCCACGAGGGATATCCCTTGCAACCCTTGCCCCGGCCGGCAACTATCACATATCGGCCTTAACAGAGGATACACCGTCATCTGCAAGTATTCAGTCGGGCAGTACACTAGATTGCATAACTGGAATGATTGCCTCTGATCTCCCAGCCGAGCATGTGACTGTGCTTCGTGGCCTTCTTGCGTTTTATCAAGACGTCTTTGATCTCTGCGACCGACCCCTAGGTCAAAGGACCGTCGTAAAGCATCGGATCAACACCGGTGATGCAAATCCAGAGGTTTCCTCCACCGAGCGCCACGTGATCCAGCAAGAAGTCGACAAGATGCTTGCCCGAGACATCATTGAACCTTCTTTAAGTCCTTGGTCTTCGCCCATTCTGCTCGTGAGAAAAAAGGATAACAACTGGCGCTTCTGTGTCGAGTATAGAAATCTTAACAAAGTTACGAAAAAAGACGTGTATCCTCTGCCGCGGATGGATGACGCTCTTGACTGCCTTAGTCGAGCAAATTATTTTTCTTCCATCGACCTTACTGGCAGATATCAGTTGATGATCTGGAGCGTGAGAAGACGGCATTTATAACTCCTGACGGGCTCTATAAGTTCAAAGTAATGCCATTCGGGTTATGCAATGCTCCGGCTACATTCGAACGAATGATAAACGCTCTTCTTTACGGTTTCAAGTGGTCAATCTGCTTAGGCTACCTTGATGACGTCATTGTTTTTTCGCCAATTTTCGAAACTCATCTCGAGCGTCTCTCAACAATTCTTTCGGTTTTCCGCAAAGCAGGGCTCCTTCTAACCTCGTCGAAATGTCACTTCGGCCGCCGGCAGCTCATTGTCCTTGGACACCTTGTCGATTCTTCTGGTGTGCGTCCCGATCCTGAGAAAATCCGCGCCGTCAAGGATTTCCCTGTGCCGACCTTTGCGAATGAGGTTCGAAGCTTTGTGGGCCTTTGTTCTTACTTTCGTAGATTTGTGCAGAATTTCGCTGACGTTGCACGCCTGCTCACAGAACTACTAAAAAAAATGTGACTTTTGTGTGGGGACCTGAACAAGCCAGAGCATTCGTTAAACTGACGAGTAGACTTATGACGCCACCGATTCTCGGCCACTTTGATATATGCGCTCCAACGGAAATGCGTACCAACGCCATCGGCCACGGAATCGGAGCCGTTTTGGCACAACGACAGCATGGCTGCGAGCGCGTTATTGCATACGCTAGAAGTCTTTTATCGCCAGCAGAGCGAAATTACTCCATCACAGAACGTGAATGCCTCGTGCTCGTCTGGGCAGAGGCTATATTTCGGCCGTATTTGTATGGACGCCCATTCACGGTTGTCACTGATCACCACGCCTTATGCTGGTCGTCGTCCTTAAAAGATCCTAGTGGACGTCTCGGCCGGTGGGCTCTACGGCTACAGGAATATTCCTACACGGTTGTCTACAAATCAGATCGCCACCATGAGGATGCTGATTGCTTGTCGCGTCATCCAGTAGATCCAGCAGACCTTTCTGAGAGCGATGAGTCTACTTGCGTTTTGGCACTTTTGGCGTTTAGCAAAATCGGAGATCAGCAACACTGTGATCCTCACCTCAGAGATATAATCCTTTGGCTTAGTGGTCCCATAACTCCTCCGTCTCTCCGTATGTTCCTGCTCCAAGATGGCGTCTTATATCGCTGCAGCATGCATCCTGACGGACCTGACCTGCTGTTGGTCATACCACAACATATTCGTCAGACTGTCCTTGCACAGTTGCATGATATTCTGACAGCTGGTCACCTGGGAGTTTCAAAAACTTATGACCTCGTTCGACGTCGCTTTTTTTGGCCCGGTAATTACCGATCCGTCTGCCGTTACGTCGCCTCATGCAAATCCTGTCAACACAGCAAAAAACCAGCAACCCTCCCAGCGGCACGCCTTCAGCCCATTAAGATCCTATCCGAAGCATTTTAAAGGGTAGGTGTTGACTTACTAGGATCGTTCTCTTTATCGACCAGCGGAAACAAGTGGATAGCTGTCGCCACGGATTACACCACTCGGTATGCCATCACGCGGGCCCTTCCTACCAGTTGTGCGACCGACGTTGCTGACTTTCTTCTAGAAGACGTCATATTACACCACGACGCTCCTCGGCAACTGCTTACCGATCGGGGTCGCTGCTTTTTATCACAGGTTATCCAAGACATATTGTAACGAATGTAGCAGCCTCGCAACAACCATGTTCTATTTACATGGCTTATTAAGGGCGAACTTGTGCCTAAAGTTAACGACGCACAGCGATCAAGAAGATCCAAGGGCAGTAGTCCTCGTGAGCCTCTGCCTCGAGCACCCTCGTTCTCTTCTTCTTCACGCGCGTTGGCGGTTCGGCGGACTACCTGGTGCATGCAGAGCCGGCTCGTGCATTGTGGCTGGCTTCGTCGCTCGTAGTCGTGCCGTTAGCGTTTTTCTGGTTCCCAACGTCCGCGTTGCGCGGAGCAATAGTAAATTCCTGTGGCATTATCCCCCCTCTCAAGAGGCATCGCCCCGATGCTTTCGATGATAATGTATGCAGAGTTTCCGTCTCGGAAGGTTTGTAAGAGGGAAATGGTTGTACAGCAAGCAAGTGGGGTGGCTAGTCTTCGTACCGGTCGTAGTACGGTTTCATGGACACAATGTGTACACGCTCAATGGGATTGCGTCGTTTAGGATACCCATGTCCTGTAGGTTTGACTTCATAAACGAGGTCACTGAGTTCCTGTACTACCTCGTAAGGACCGAAATATTGACAAATGAGTTTTTCAGACAGGCCTCGTCCTCGTACTGTGGTCCATATCCACACTTTGTCACCAACTTCATACTGTGTTTCAGGTCTTCCTCGGTTGTAGCGGTCGGCATCGATTTGTTGTTGGTGACATATTCGGTACCTTGGTAATTGGCGGGCCTCCTCTGCTCTCTTTATATAGTCATTGAGATCAGAAGGGTAGTCATCTTGATCTATAGGTAACATAGCGTCCAGTGTTGTGGTAACTACACGACCGTAAACTGGTTGAAACGGGGTAATCTTGGTAGTTTCTTGTACGGCGGTGTTATAGGCGAAGGTGACGTATGGTAAAATTTCGTCCCACTTTTTGTGTTCGACGTCCACATACATAGATATCATGTCAGCTAGAGTTCTGTTAAGGCGTTCGGTCAGGCCGTTGCTTTGAGAGTGATATGCGGTAGTTTTCCTGTGAACAGTGTGGGTCATGTTCTGCAGGCATTCCATAAGTTCCGCCGTGAAAGCCGGTCCGCGATCGGTGATTACAACACTTGGAGCGCCATGCCGCAGCGCTATGCTCTGTACAAAGAATTTGGCGACCTCAGCTGCCGTTCCTCAATGCAAGGAGTCAATGCAACAAATTGCTTCTAACACTGTTTGCAGGCGCTTGATACGCTCCTCGAATGTAGCGGCGAAGATGACCACGTCGTCAAGGTACACTAAGCAACACTGCCACTTCAATCCGGAAAGTACAATGTCCATCATGCCTTAGGACGTTGCCAGTGCACAACAGAGACCAAAAGGGAGAGCCTTGAATTCATAGAGTCCGTCCGGGGTAACAAAAGCAGTCTTCTCGCGATCACGTTCATCAACTTCGATCTGCCAGTAGCCACTTTTCAGGTCTTGTGATGAAAAGAACTTGGCACACCGAAGTCTGTCTAATGTGTCGTCGATACGCGGGAGGGGATATACATCCCGTTTAGTCACAGCATTTAATTTCCGGTAGTCGACGCAAAACCTTAGCGTGTTATCCTTCTTCTTGACAAGTACTACAGGAGATGCCCACGGACTGCTAGAAATTTGAATAACATCATCTTCAAGCATCTCCTGTTCTTGATGACTTCTCTTTCTGTTGGTGAAACGCGGTACGGGTGCTGGCGTACCGGCCTGGTTGTCTCGTCTGTTACGATCATGTGTTTTGCAATGATTGTGCGTCGTACCTTTGAACTATTGTAGAAACAGCTGCCAAATTCCCGTACAAGGTCGTATAGCTGTCGACGTTGGATCACCGAAAGATTGGGATTTACGGATATTACGTCGCAAACATCAGATGTTGGTTTCATATCCGTTGACGTTGTTTCAAGGCTGCATATTTCTGCGGCTTCACAAACCTCATGAAGAAAGGCTATGGCTGTCCTCTTTGCTATGTGCTGGAATTCGTTCCCAAAATTTGTCAGGAGGACATCTGTTAACCCGTTTCACAGCTGGATAATCCCTCGTGCCATACAAACACTTCTTTTCAGGAAAAGATCCATGTTGCTGTCTGCCACACCTTTGTAGTCACCAAACGTATCATTTCTGACTAGAACCATTACACTGCTCTGCGGCGGTACAGTCACATCATCATCGACAATGCGCAGTGGAGTGGTGTATTGCTCGTCTGCTCGAGCTACCTTTATAGCTTGTTCCATCGAAAATGATACGCTGGACCTCTGCAAATTAATAATGGCACTATTTGCTTGCAGAAAATTCATTCCGAGTATAACTTCTCTTGAACATACGGGCAGGACAACAAAGTCACCAACGTAAGTGAAACCTCGTATCTCAACTCTTGTGGCGCATCTGCCGAGAGGCGTAATAAGGTGACCGCCTGCCGTACGTACTTGACGTCCACTCCATTTGGTCAGAACTTTCCTAAGACACTTCGCTAAATCGTAGCTTATCACAGAGTAATCCGCACCGGTATTGATTAAAGCCGTGAGCTCTAGCCCGTCAATTACCAACGGCAAGTCTGAAGTTATCTTCTCATTACTGCACTTCTTTACCTGGAGACAGTCGTCGTCACGCTGGTGTCACAGTGGAGGATCTTCGTATTTGGAATCACCAGCGGCCTCGCCTCCACAGGTCACCCACTTCAGTTTCCCGGGTTTGGACTAGGCGAACGATGCCTATGTGCGTTTGGAAAGGAACATGGGCTTGGCGAGCGCTGACGTAGAGGGGATGGTGACCGCGGTTGGTGACGATGATGCAGATCGAAGCTCTGACGTGCGCACAGGTATTCCTCGATGTCGAACGACCTTTCGCCGTTTCGCGATCATGGTGCGTTGACCGCAAATCCTCGAAGACCAGCTTGACGATATCGGCAAAACTGGTAAAGATGGCCAGCCTCTCCGCAGTGGAAGCACAGGGGCCTACGTTATGCATC
This sequence comes from Rhipicephalus microplus, assembly GCF_043290135.1. Taxonomy (NCBI): domain Eukaryota; kingdom Metazoa; phylum Arthropoda; class Arachnida; order Ixodida; family Ixodidae; genus Rhipicephalus; species Rhipicephalus microplus. The sequence continues at coordinate 207,786,174 of NC_134704.1, forward strand.
TCGCCATACATCGCTTTTCCGAGGTCTTGTCTCTGTTGGAAGAGGTGCGCTGCGACTTGCCTCTACGATATGGCGCGGGCTACGTGTTGTCGGTGCATAAGTACCAGGTGTTTCAATAGGCGCACAGTGGACAGCAGGGCGCCTGAGCACCTCAGAATAAGTTACCATGCGTCGTGTCGGTGATGCATCCCTTTGCGGCTCCTGTATGGCCTGCGGAATTTCTTCTCGGACAACATCTGTAATAGACAGTTCCGGTGAAGCGGGTGGCTGCAGCTTGCGTAGTTCCTCCCTGACAACTAACCGGACGAGCTCCTGCAGAGTGTCAAGATTATCGACAACGTTTGCCGAGAAGACCCCTGCTGATGTACAGCCTACGTCACGATTGTATTGCCGGGCTCTCTGCTGCAGCGTCGTTTCTATTGTTGTTGCTTCCGACCGAAACTCAGCAACAGTGCACGGCGGATTGCGAACGAGTCCCGCAAACAGCTCTTGTTTTACCCCATGCATGAGATGATGCACTTTCTTGTCTTCAGTCATGTTGGGATCGTCTTGCTTGAACAGGCGGGACATGTCTTCTATGAACATAGCGACAGTCTCATTTGTGCGTTGATTCCGTGCACGAAGAGCTGCTTCTGCCTTTTCCCGGCGATCATTGTTGCGAAACGTACACAGTAGCTGCCGCCGGAACTCTTCCCAGGACGTCAAAGATGCGTCGTGGTTTTCGTACCACACTCGCGTTGCGTCTTTCAAAAATACGTATACGTTGCGCAACTTGCCTGCTTCGTTCCATTGGTTTATGTTCGCCACTCTCTCGAAATGATCCAGCCAGTCTTCAGCGTCCTCGAACGGGTCACTATGGAACACCTTTGGTATTACGGGCTGGCTGACAGTGAGTTGTAATGATGCAACTTGGCTAGTCATGGTGGTGGCGTTTCTTGTTTCCGTCGCTGATGCCCTTGGCACAGGGGAAAGTGGTCCAAATTCTGGTGAATCCCCTCGAATACGGCGACTGATCTGTTGGTGCACCGGCGTAAGCTCCACGGCTTGCGGATGGTCAGGGCTTGGACTTCGTTCGCTCGTGGGGGTTGGAATCATCTACCCAGCACCTCCACCAGAAAGAGTAACGAATGTAGCAGCCTCACAACAACGATGTTCTATTTACACGGTTTATTAAGGGCAAACTTGTGCCCAAAGTTAACGACGCACAGCAATCAAGAAGATCCAAGGGCGGTAGCCCTCGTGAGCCTCTGGCTCGAGCACCCTCGTTCTCTTCTTCTTCACGCGCGTTGGCTGCTCGGCGGATTACCGGGCGCATGCAGAGCCGGCTCGTGCATTGCGGCTGGCTTTGTCGCTCGTAGTCATGCCGTTAGCATTTCTCTGGTGCCCTACGTCCGCGTTGCGCGGAGCAATGGTAATTTCCTGTGGCAATATTACACTCTTGCGCTACAAAGCACAAGTTCACAACGGCGTATCATTCTCAAACCAACGGGCTGACGGAGCGGTTAAATAGAACCATCACGGACATGCTCGCCATGTACGTTTGTTCCAACCATCGTGACTGGAACTCCGCCCTTCCATTTGTAACATTTGCCTATAATACGTCTCGGCATGACAGTACAGGTTTCTCGCCATTTTTCCTCATGTACGGATGAGAACCTACGTTGCCTTTTGACATGCTCCTTCCTGCCGTTAGCCACACGTCAGAATATGCCTGCGATGTGATCTCTAGAGCTCTAGAGGCACGTGAGATTGCTCCCCGGCAGGAACGACAACGACAGGTCTACAACGCGTGCCATCGTGATGTCCACTTTAGTCAAGGTAACACAGTCCTTCTCTGGACGCCGTCGTAGCGAGTTGACCTGTGCGAAAAGCTGACTTCACCATACTCGGGTCCGTACCGTGTGGTGCGCCAAGTCACCGACGTAACATATGAACCTCTTAACGCGTGATCGTGTTCTGACGTTGTTCACGTCACTCGGCTGAGGCGATATTAGTCGGACCAACCAAGCACCGAGATGGTGTCTTCGCCGCCGGGGGTGATGCTACGGGGTGCCACAAATGAACATTGTAGAATAGAGGACGATGTTGAGGGCGAGCTCGGGCAGACTGGGCTCCATATTGTATGCCTGCCTGTTTACCAAAAGTAAAGGTATTTTTCAGACACCTTCTCCCCGTAACAATATGAACGTTCGTTATAAGCAGGTTTAACTGAAAGATAATTTGTGGCGTGGAGGAAAAGCCTAATGTGGGTGAAGATAATGGAGAGTGAAAGTTCTTGAAAGAAAACCCGTCGGTTGTTGTTCCCACACTTCTCGTGCAATATGCCAGCTGCACAATACGCTGCTGCGAAGGCTTTGGGTGCTCTGTTCAAAGAGATGGTTGCATAGGACGGCAGCAACAGCAGGATTTCGCATAAGTGACTTGCAGGCACAGGATAATCACGCGAGTATAGGGACAAATGTGCTGACTGACTCGAAATCGAGTTGTTCGCTACTTCAGTGACAATATAGGTGTAACAAAAATTCTTCCAATTTCAAAATATTATGCTGTAGCACTGCCTCAAAGCTTTGCATTGCCTGCTGTCTTAGTTTTGACTGCTTGAACCAAACAATTGCTAATATGTAGAGTAATAAAAAAATTTAAGAGCGTGGGGCGTGCTTTCATGCTACTTTACAGGATCTCTGTTGAGTGTTTTCTTCAGAATACGCTGTCAGAAGTGTAGTGCCAATTTACTAAACAGAACAAGTCAGGGTTAACTATTGTACATTGATAAATCAAGCAAAAACTCGCATTGCACGTTTTTCAAGTAATTTTGACACTGGATTCACAAACACTAAAAAATGCCAGGCCTGAGTGGAAGGTGCAGCACAGCCACAGCGAAAGCTAGAAGAGTGGCCTTTCAGAGCATTTTCTAAACACTCATTGGGTAACTGCTGCAAGCACACTTGCTGGGTACCACTATGGCATTATTAATAATATTTTCTGGGTAGTAGGCCGGCATTCACAATGCTATCCTTTGTTATTCTTATGAGAAGCATGGTATCCGCCAAACACTTGCAACGAATTTTGTACCATTTGTTCATGCAGTGGCTGAGGAGGATGAAGAATTATGCCTGAAGTGGCTATGTGCCACAGTTAATAGGTGATCAAGAAGAAGGTTTTGTAATGGGTGGGAGCATTGGGCAACCTACTCGTTATTATAAAGATTGTGTGATGCCTCGTTCTTTCGCTGTTCTAAAACACGTTATTACTCATATTAGCATGATTCCTTTTGCGACATCAAGCCTACCTAAGGAAAGTTTGCGAACAAGTCCCAATTAACGGCGTGGCTCAGTTGTAGAATACAGGGCTGGCATGCAGCGGACTTGGGTTCAAGCCCCCACTGTGTCCTTATTTTTTTTTTCTTATTTCATGTGACGGTGGTTAGGGACACCGGTGGTGGCGCATAGCTACGGCACCGCGCGTGACTAGAGTTTTGATCGCATAACAGCTTTCGCTGTAAAATTGTTTCCTATAGTTCAGAGTGTTGAGGCATTATCCACTTGACTAGCTTAGGGAGCACAGAAAAACGAGTGCCTTACCTATGTTTGTGCAGGACATAAAATGAATTTCTTATGAGCAAACGTGACTGGGAAATGTGCATTTGCATAATCTTTTTCTCTAGCGATTCTTACATATGCACATTGCTTGTGAGGCTATGCCTTTTCACTTGCAGATAAAAACAATTAAGTTAAATTTTGCTTCCAAAGAAGCTTGGAGAACGCTTGAACATCACCTTCAAGAGTAGATTGCTAATTGTGATTGGCACATGCATTGATATCCGCAGTCCTGGGCAGTAACTTGTTAATAGTAAAACATTATCGTTAACTAGTTACTGTTTTCAGTTGCTTGTAACTTGTGTGGTGTGGGGGAGCACGTGCGCCCAGCCACTCTCCCCCTTTTACGGCAGCGCGACAGCCTAGTTGCGAGGACATGACTTTCCCTTCGAGACACGAGTCAATAAAGCCTCTTGTGGAGGGATGGAACATCTCCGTGGTCGGCGTCCTTTCCCGGTGCATGGAACGGGTTTCTTCTCCTTAAGTGAGGGCACGTATTCTCGTCAGGGAAGGGGAAACCGGGACGGTGAAGAAAACTAGTGTACCGACGACCGGACGCTCTCTCTGGCTCCGGCGACGAAAGAAGGTCGAACCCAGAACCCCCTGCAAACCAAGGACGACAACGACCGATGTGTAAGCGTCTACACTTTTCTTATCTCTAGTTTCTCTATGCGACATTTACGCTCTATTGCTAACGTATACCAATGAAGTGTGTTTGTTAACCTAGCCTGCTGCCTTATTCGCCCGAACCCGTGTAGCTGCGATGACTCAAGCTATGGATATGGGACATTAATCGTGCACGGTACGACTGTGTACAGCTGGAGCATTAGCTAGGCTTCTGCGTCGGCCGTACATAGGACAAACCCTTTACAGGAGTCTCGTAATCAGGCATTCTCTCTGAACGAACAGACATAGTAGACACGGTCGAAGCAAACCAAGCGTTTAACTACTTTTCATAGATGATAATGTTACGAGTAACTTATTTATAAATTATATGGGATGCACAGAGCTCGGGGAACAATATGGCGCCAGTTCATCAACAACCAGCAACCGACATCGTCTTTCTCTTTCATGCAGCAAGGCTGCAGCGGCTGTTCTGTATCATATCCCCCCGGCGGTAGAAGCACCATCTCGGAGCTTCAGCTACTCGCATGCGGTAGAAGGAGAGTGATAAGGCTTGGGTCGAGCTATGTGCCCGGTGTCCTTCGAAGCTGACGATTACTGTGGATCCGCTGGAACGATCTCTTATGTAACGTCAGTCACCTGGGGAACGACGCGGTATGGTCCAGTGTAGCGTGACAGCATTTTTTCGGAAAAACCTACGCGCCAAGTGGGGGACCATAGAAGGACAAGGGAACCCGGTGAAAAGTGCATGTTTCGATGATGGGAATTGTAGAGCGGTCTTTGGTGCACCTGTGGGGCCTGCACACGGCTGCGGGCGAGTTGGCATGTGTGGTCGGCTTGCGCGGTGGCTTTGCCGGCACGTTCTTTGACCGACGGCAGCAACGTGTCAAAAGCTAGGTAGGTTCTCGGCTGCATAGAAGATAGAATGGCGAATAGCCGGCAGTGTCATGACGCGACCAATTATATGCGAACGTCACAAATGGCAAATGAACGTCCCAGTCCTGGTGGTCGGCTGCTACATATTTAGAAAGCATGTCGGTCATGGTGCGGTTGAGGCGCTCCGTAAGATCGTTCATTTGCGGATGGTACGAAGGGGCAAATTGGGCTAAGGGCGCCATTCCTCGGCCTCAGTTTTGTAAAGTGTGATTGAACTTCGAACTTCGAGGTATCTAAGAAAGCGTGTCGCATCACCTCTGTGTATGCAGATTTATATCAAAGTGTGAGCGTGTCAATGTAGTTCTCTCTCTCTCGATATATATATATATATATAATCAATCCGGTTGACGAGTGAGGTAGGTCTGCCCCTACACTCCAGAAAGAGTTGGTACACCACTGGACACTGGTGCGACGGTGTCACTCATGAGTATTTCTTTCAAGAATCGCCTTGGCCACAATGTCTTGTTCTTTTGGGACAAATCAACAAGGTTCCGTGGTGTTGGTAGCGAAATACTTCATCATCTGGGAGTTTGCGCAGTTAATGTCATGTTGGCAGGGAAGGTGTTCCCAACAGAGTTTTCGGTACTGCAGCATTGCACTCAAGATGCAATGCTGCAGACTTTCTTCAAAACTGTGGCGCATTTGTCGACTATAGAACAGGTGAATTTTTTGTCGGTGGTGAAATTGTTCCTGTCCTTGTTGATTAGCCACAGGTCACTGATAACCCTTTTATTATTTTTGATAAACCCGCAGTGTCACTGTGGTCAGTCAGGTCAGTTGTGGTATTACCTTCTCTCCCTGCCACATCGGCCTTTGATTCCGTTGTTGAATCTGCCACAGTTTAGTGTGCTAAGAAAGGTATATTAGTGGGTCGTTGTGTTGTATTGATTGATAACGAAGCAACCTTGCTGTGGCTACTCAGTTATTTGCCAATACTGCTTGTGCTTCCTCGAGGAATGAAGATCGGTGTGTATAACGATGCCACCGGAAACTCTATAGCTGCCGTTAACAAAGATACAAGGGAAAAATTGGCAGTCACTTGCAAGTGCAATTACTCCAGCGAGTTAAGGATATTGAGCATAATTATCAAGCTTTTATGGTTATATATATGCATGATTATATAGCATGATACATATAGCATGATACATATAGCATGATTATCAAGCTTTTATCTGTTATATATATATAGGACGACACTGTCTCTACCGTGTTGTCATGCTCAGCCCAGGATTGATACAAACAATGATCATTAGATCCGGCAAAAACCTTATCGAGTGTCATTGTCGGAGCGCAAAGTTATTGCCGAATAGTTTCAGGATATGCAGCAAAACGGTGTTATCGAAGAGTCGTGCAGCCCATAGACAGCACCAGTCATCTTGGTGAAAAAGAAAAACGGTTCCTGGAGGTCTTGTGTTGACCACAGACAACTCCATGCCATCACCAAAAAAGATGTATATTCACTGGCTCCGATTGACGATGTTATTGACTGTTTGCACTCCGCTTCGTATTTTTTTTCTGTAGATCTATGATCAGGATATTGGCAGATACCTATGCTTCCTGCTGACAAGGAGAAGACTGCATTGGTGACACCCGATGGACTGTACCAAGTTAATGTAATGACGTTGGGGCTTAGCAGTACTCCGGCTACTTTTGAAAGATTTATGGACTCTATCCTTCGTGGTCTTAATTGGGAAGTGTGTTATCTGAACGACGTCATCATTCTCTGACATACCTTCGAGGAGCAAAATGCCTGTTTTACCCTCTTTTTAGGCTGTGTCAAAAAAGCAGGATTAGTTTCAAACTCTTAAGAAGTGCCAGTTTGGTGAATGACAGGAACTAGTTCTTGGTCACCTTGTTGACAAAGACGTAGTCCACAGGCCCTGCCAGACAACTTCGCCTTCCGCTTGCCTGGCCCATACTGTAGCAATATATTGTTGCATTGTGACAGACGTCTTCAAGATATTCTAGGCAAAGCCTTCTTCTTTTCGCAAATCTCTGTCATCCAGCGTTCACTGTTAGCTTTAGTTTTTGCCTTGACCAAATTCTGCACAATGGATTTTTTCTCTAACTATGCTTCTCATATTCGGTTGACTCCATCCTGTGGCTGCTTCTCCCCTTTTTCCTGTGAAGCGAAATGAGTCGTCGCCCAGACGTGAAAGAAAGACCTCCTTTTATTGCCAATTCTAAAGGTGAACGGCCCCGACCACACTTGGTCGGGGCTGATTGCCGTTATTATTTTGCAACATCCTGTCTGTGCTTTTATAATGCCCCATGTTGCATCTCGATCGCTTCCCGGATTTCTATTTTCCACCAACATTTAGGCTTTCTGTTCCACCAACATTTAGGCTCTTTTGTTTCCAGCAAATCGTTCTCTTTATCTTTTCCCCTCTCGGTCGTCAAAACATGTAACGACTCACTATACTCCTAGTCTTTGATCGGCAGTTTTCCTACTTAGATCCTCGACTCTTGCGGCTATATTTAATATTTGTGAGTTATTTAAATACGAGCTGCCAAACTTTGATTCCATGTTTTTATTTTCATTTTTATAACTCATTTCTAATGTCTGCGTTTATGATAACTACTCAAGTTCTGATGCTTCTCTCATCTATTCTCATTTTTCTAATCATTGTAACTTATAAGCTTGGCAGTTTAGGGCTAGTTGGTATGACGTGACGAACGTTATAGCACGAGCTTGGAACGATGGCAAAGGGACAAGAAGCAGACAAGTGCTAACTTCCAAATTAGTGTATTGTGCAGAGCAGGAAAAGATATGAAGGAGACAGTAAACCATGTGACAAAAACTATGTGACAAAAAAGAACAATACAAGAAGAGTAAGAGAAAAAGGCAGTCACCAAAAAAGAACTCTAAGGAAACAATAGAGATAAATAAAAGAACTATAACTAGCTAGGCGTGCCGATGCTTTCTAGGAACCTTAAGACGGCGGTTACACTCCCCTTTTTTTGCAATAGTTCAAAAGAAGACACCAGGTGCCGTCACTTATCCACACTTGCAAAAAGCGAGAAAATTGCTCGCGCTAGTACGAACAGCTTCGCCTCGCACGTGTCTTGAATGTCGCACGAGGCGGTGGAAATCGGCCGATGAAAAGCAAAAAGCACAAAGGCGGACGGCCTCACCTACAGTCTGCCAATTGTGGCCATCGTTTTAATGACACGACGAAAGGCGCCCCGGTGACAGCTGGATGACTGAAACCGGCATCGTTTTACTAAAGTGTGAACACACGCGTGTACACACACACATACAAAAACACACACTCTCTCTGTCTCTCTGACTGGCTCACGTCCATCGAATGATTGAACATGACATCAACCACATGCACTGAAGCGTTCGAGTGCACTGGCATCGCCGCTAACCTCCTTTTTGATGCAGTGACCTTCGCACTGGCTTGATGTAGCGTCGCGCGAGTGCATCCTTTATTTTTTCTTGCCATGCGAAACTGCTCAACCTCAGCCAATGCAGCTTACACTACAAAAACAGGCAGGCACATTTCAGCACAAGATAACATGAGGATCCTGAGGTTATTTGCTAAATTTTACCCTCTCTAACTACAATAAAAAGGTTATCTAAATAAAGTGTCTCTTGTTGATGATTAGTTGAAAAGATGATTTACACTACTTTAGAGGAGTTAGAAGCTCCTAGAGCCCATGATTTTTCTAAAACTTTTTATGAGAATCATGTGGACCACCTAATATATGGGATGATGTGGGATAATTCATAAGTTGGTTCATGCTGTTTGTGGTCTTGCTTTCATCATCTTTTTGCTACTGCCTAAATCATGGCAAAATAAGCTCCCACGAAGTGTTTGCATTAAGAAATTTTTATTTTTGCCAAGAGCAGATTTTCAAATGCGACGTAATCGCACACACAGATTATTGAGTAGCAGCACAATCAAGCTCAGCGTCACACTTAGTGGGAGGATGAGATAAAGGGAGGTTATGCATATTCGAAAACCGTAAAGGATTATGACGGCACCCACATAAGAGCCACATCTCTGAGCCCATGTTCATGTATTCTACGAGTGTCTTTTTCTATACACCGTTGCCTAAATCAAGTGCAACGCTGGGGAGGCTAGCGAGAATTCCTGCAATGAATGCATTCGCACTAAGAAATAGTGCGATTACTTTTGCATCTGGGAAATGATTTATTTTCTTCTTAGTGCTTTGTGCGTCAGATAAAAACGCCCGGTTATACGGCTTGTCTTGGTTCTTATTTTTTGATGTTTTACTTGTAGCCTTTTAGGATGCTCTGCAGGCACGTTTGTGCTCTTCTCACACGAGCGTTTACAACGATGAAAGCTAAAAGCGAGACGTGCGAAGTCACGCATGTTTCTGGCCGAACTTCTTGCATAGCTTTCACAGCATTGCACCTAATGTATGAAACGTGAAGCGTACAGACACGAATGTACAACAGTGAACAACGTTTATTGGGAGCGAGGCTTTTTATAGCCTCTGAAGGGTATGTGCACACAACGTGCGCAGTGGCAGTGACATGGGCAAAATGACGATGCATCAGCCTTCTTTCCCCTTAAGGCTGGTAGCGATCCGGCGGGCGTTGGTTTCTGGTGGACCTGCGTAACATGGTTTCGCCAGGATCAAACTCTTTATTGCCATCAGATTGCGCGCCGCTGGCGTCATTTCCAACCTGGTTATCATGCGTATTTGGTCGGCTGTCTGTGTCTGGCGCACCTGGGCTCTGGGGTTCTCTTGAGGTCAGTGGTGCACCGGTTTCGCCAGCTTCCGTCTGCGGTGCTTCAACCCCGGGCTCTTGCTTGACTTCTGCTTCACCGGCAGCGAGTCCCGTGCTGTCGGTTTCTCTTCCTCTCAACTGGTCATAATGCCGGCGATGATGTTTGCCGTCTGCAGCCTTGATGGTTACCATGCGGTGGCCTTCGGGGGTCTGTACGACGCCAGCCTTCCACCTGGCTCCTGTCCCGTAGTTCCTGTACCAAACAGAGTCTCCAACTTGGCGATTGGTTCCGGGGCGCTCCGTGTCTGCGTGAGAAAATGGCCGACATAACATGCAACATGAGAGAAGCCGTTAGCCAAGAGATAGATCGTCTCGTTCAGACAGGAATCTTGACACCAGTTGCTTGCGCTGACTGGGCAACGCCTCTTGTTCCGGTAGTAAAGAAAAATGGGTCCATATCCCATCCTTGTCGCCACTGAAGCGTACAGACACGAATGTACAACAGTGAACAACGTTTATTGGGAGCGAGGCTTTTTATAGCCTCTGAAGGGCATGCGCACACAACGTGCGCAGTGGCAGTGACATGTGCAAATGACGATGCATCAAAACGGAGTATAGGTACATCTGTCAGCATAGGCGTGCACACGAGGGGGACGCGGCGGGCACACCCCCCCTTTGTCCTTTAAGAGTCAGTGCGCGAAGTGTGTCCTGTACTATAGTGCCTAGAATGTGCACTCATACAATGCATTGATAGAAAGCCGGGGGCTGCTATTAACCATTGACTCTCCTTCGAAGGAGAACCCTCCGCACGTGTATGTCCACCAGACGACACCAGCGATGCTAAGTTTATCAATGAGAGTTACGTAGCGCCCTGGGGTCACTCAAGGGTGCTTTTAAAGTAAGATATGTGGGCACGGCCACAATGCCAAGATGCAGTCTTCTAACCCATTTCTCTTTTTCATTCAGGCCCTGCTTGAATTGCTTTCTGTATCAAGCAAATTACCAGCGCTATATACGCAATGCCAGCTGTCTACAACGCACTTCCGCGCAGCAATGGATCCTGAAGAAATATCAGCGACGATGACGTTCACGAACCATTTCTGCACGCCTGGCGGCGCTACTATGTCGTCGGGTGGGCGCATGGGCAGTACCACCGTGGGACAACAGTATAAAAGAAGAACTTCAGCGACTTCCTGGCAGTGGGCACGGCGGCAACTCCAAGATGCAGTCTTCTAACCCATTTCTCTTTTTCATTCAGGTGGGGAAGAGTTACGGTAAATGTTTTAGAAGTAGCAACCTTTGTCTTGTTATGCTGCCGTGCCCACGGTCACTGTATGAAATGTTTCAATGTGTGATTGTTTCCTTGAGGTTTCTTTTGCTTTTGGAAGGGGATGTTGAAGAAAACCCTGGTTCTGACTTGGAGATGCTCGCCAAGCAACTTAGCGATATCGCTGCTGATATTTTAGAAATAAAAAACTCAAGAACACAAACTAACCAAAGGCTAAGCGCGATAGACAAGAAACTGGAAAAGATTAGTGGTTTTGAAAAACAGGTTTCAGAGTGTGTAAAAAAAAAATAGCTAGTCTAGAGGAAAATCTTCAAGCCGTTACAAAATAACTTGATGAACTTGAAAACAGGAGCCGTAGGTCGAACCTCATCATTTATGGCGTAAAGGAACAGCCCAACGAGTCCCCAGTAACATTGCAACCTGTAGTATCGAAGGAAATATATGAGGGCATACCGGGGATATAGAAAAGATTCACTGCCTAGGAAAACAGTCTACTGAAGATGGTAATAAGATAAGACCTATTATTTTGAAATTCTCAAATTACCAGGACAAAATGAAAATATTCAAAAACTGCTCTAAACTGAAACGTTCAGGTTACTCAATTAGTGACGACTTCTCCCGTACAATGCCAGACCTTGGGAAGAAACTCTGGGATAGAACTAAAGAAAATCGAGACAAAGATGAAAAGGTGATGCTGGTTCATGATAGAGTGAGCATTAATGGGAAACTCTACGGCTGGGACAACAATCGCGGTGATCTTGTTGCTTTGTCAAAAAACGAAAAACGTATGCTTCCAAAGGGTCGGGTCACCAGAAACCGACGCAACTGACGTTAATTAATGTTCATGCGCGAAGTCTTGTGAACAAAGCCGACCAGTTTGAGGCCATTTTGGTCGCCGATCAGCCAGACATCGTCACTGTCTCAGAAACTTGGCTGCACAAAGAAATATTGGACCCCGAAAATGTTCCGCCTAACTACGTGATTGTTCGCAAAGATAGCACAGAGGTGGGGGCGTTGCCATTGTTTTACGACAAGGCATAAGCTTTTCAGTCATGCCAGGTGTTCTGGACGTCGAAGCGGTCTGGTGTAGGGTTTCCCTAAATGGTGTCACTATATTTGTCGGTGCGGTATACAGACCCCCACAAGCGCAATTGACTTATCTGGAAACTTTATATCACTACATGCACAACCATGTGACCGGTGGCGCTGTTGTCATGGTGAGTTCAATCTGCCCGATGTATATTGGGAAGGTCTGAGTACAGGAACAGCTAGGAAGGACCTTTTAAGCGATTACCTATTGTCATTTTATCTCACACAACTTGTTGCCACGCCAACCTGTGAACAACGGGAATCTAGTTCTTTACTAGATCTCAAATTTGTCAGTGATCATTTCTCATCAACGGAAATTTTAACGGAAACCCTGGAGGGGTTATCTGATCACAAAATGGTTTCATGCAGCCTGCCTGTACAATGCCCCGCTTGCATGCGAGGGCCGGTTAAGTATGTCCCGGCGTTTCACAAAGCCGATGACGCTGCAGTTATGACATATTTAGAGCATGAATTCGACGAATTTCTCGATATGTGTGCTGATGAGTCTTTGGTGATTGACGTAATTTGGGCTAAATTTAAAGCTATCATTACTCATTGTATGACCAACTTTGTTCAGCAGGTTGCTAAATTCACAAAAAAACACAACCCTTGGATCACACGTGACATCATTCATACTAAACGTAAAATGAAAAGACTAAGAAAATCTAACAAATCAAGCCCAGCCTATGGGTTCCAAGAAAAAATAGCTTGCTTGTCCCGGTCATTGAGGGTAAAAATCCGTTGTGCCAAAGAGAACTTCTGCAGCACAACACTAAGTAAGTTTATGAGAAAGTCGCCCCAGAAGTTCTGGCAATATCTTGGTTCAAAAAACAACCTCCCTACTGTCGTTTCAGTGGAGCAGGAATATAATGAAAGCTAATTCATTAAACACTTACTTTCAGTCTGTCTTCACAGCTGACATTGGTAAACATACGTCACTTCTGTTTCGGGGTAAAAACTTAAGTGCTCTAAGCTTGCCTCAACTGTCTGAGCCGGGTTTGCTATCACTCTTATTGAACATTGATGAGAAGAAAGGTAGTGGACCCAACGGGATTCCCAATGAGTTTTTAAAGCGTTACGCTGAATCTGTGTGTAAATACCTTTCTCTTATATTTTCAAAATCGCTTAAGGATTGCCAGGTTCCATCGGAATGGAAAATTGCAAAAATTCTTCCCATTCACAAAAGTGGGGACTCGTCTGGTCCATATAATTACAGACCAATTTCTATTACGTGTACTTCCTGGAAAATGCTTGAGCATATTATTCTAACGTCCCTTACCTAATACGTGGAAGAAAATGCTATTCTTTATTCCAATCAACATGGTTTTCGTCGCGGACTATCTACTGTCACACAGTTGAGACCTTGCATGATTTTGCCAATGGCATTAATGATCAATCGCAGATTGACGTAGTCTTTTTATTTTTAGATTTGGCAAAAGCTTTTGACCACATTTTCCATCCCAAACTGATCCAAAAACTAACCGGTATACAGGGAAACGGACCTATGACCAAGTGGATTGAACACTATTTGACCGACCGCTACCAATTTGTTCAATATGGTGCACATGTGTCTGACACGGTTCCAGTATTATTCGGAGTGCCCCAGGGTTCTGTTTTAGGCCCCATGTTGTTTCTTTTTATTAATGACGTTGCAGACGTTGCCGATGTAAAAATCAGATTGTTCACAGATGATTGTATCCTGTACGAGCGAATAGACAGCTACCAGGATCATTTAAAACTAGATGATTCGCTAAAAAAGGTCGAAACCTGGTGTCGAGAGTGGCAAAAATACATACTGAGAAAACTGTTGCCATGTCAATTACAAAGAAAAAAAGCGAGGGCAAATTTTTCGTATTCGCTGGGAAATGTCCCACTTCGCAACATTGCTGACTACAAATATCTAGGCATCTTGATATCGTCCGACTTAAAATGATTCGCTAAAAAAGGTCTAAACCTGGTGTCGAGAGTGGCAAATGGAAATACATACTGAGAAAACTGTCACCATGTCAATTACAAAGAAAAAAGCAGCGCAAATTTTTTGTATTCGCTGGGAAATGTCCCACTTCGCAACGTCGCTGCCTACAAATATCTAGGCATCTTAATATCGTCCGACTTAAATTGGACTGCGCATGTCGAACATATTACAAAGAAGGCACTCGGCAGGTTATTTTTTCTTAAGCGAACCCTTCGTCATTCGACACCCCAAACAAAACTTTTAGCGTATACCATGCTTATCCGCCCAATCCTCGAATATGCGAGTGTGGCCTGGTTCCCCTTCACAAACAAACATGTAGCCGCGCTTGAAAGAATACAACGTAAAGCAGTCCATTTTATCTATAACCGTTATAGGCGTACCGACTCACCTACTGCTCTTTTGATAAGAGCGGATCTCCCCACCCTGGCGAGTCCCGCCAAGCTTCAAAGCCTGAGATATTTGTATCTGGTGCTACACGACTCTTTGAAAATAAATCCGGCTAATTATGTTAAGGTTAACAGTAAGTGCCAAACACGAAATAAACATTGTCACAGACTTGGCAAGTATCCCTTCAAGAACAATGTTTTTGGCCACTCTTTTTTTCTGCGAGCCATACGCACTTGGAATGCCCGGCACTCCACCATGTTGACACAGCCGACAGTTGACGAATTTGTTAACCGAGCAAGTGAATGTGTGCTGTCTTTTATTTAGCCGTGATTTCCTGAATTGATGATGTCGCAAGTTTTAACTCTGTCTGTACAATTTTATTTTGTATTTGTTTTTTGCTTGCCCCAGCATTTCATCTAATGTTTTTATTCATAATGACTCTCTGCCTATCACTACGGCAAATTTTGCACTATGTTTGAGATATTCGCTTCAAATTTCAAGTGCTTGCAACATGTATTTTTAGTCTGTTATTGCTTGTTTTAACTATGTACAATGTGACACCACTCCTGTAATAATCCCATCACGGGATTGACAGTATTCTGAATAAATGAATGAATAAAATATATGGTTTGAACAGAAATTGGCTGCATAAGGTATAGTTATTTACTAATTTTCCTCATTGTATAGACTATAGAGTTCGCGTAGCATAAATTGTGCACGTATTTAGACTTTTACATGTAATCCAAGATTAATTTTTTTTCTGCTAGATCAGTTGCCATGCACTGGAAAAAGCAAAATACACTTCAATCAATGATTTTTGACTGTACGACGAACACTGGAAAAAAAAAAAGAAATCTGATGTATTACTATTGTGTAAGTGTAATTATTATGCGCCTAGATACATGTGTCAACGAGAATACAGTGTACTGAAAATCACGTGTTGCAATATTTCTGTCTTTCTTCTTCCTTCAGGGCCATATGGTTTTATTTTAAAGGAGTTATTGCACAGTAGTGTGCCTGCGAAAATGACATAACGTCTCCGGATGGGGCTGATCGGTAAATATATGGAGCGCTTTAAAAAAGGAGGCGCCATACGGAATGGTTGTTTTACTTTTCATTTTCATTTTTTTTTTCAAGCAAACACGAGCATGCTGGCATTTCTAAAGAAATCAAAATGCATAACTTCTTTGGGTGCCAAACAGTTACAGAACCCAGTTTTATTTCATGCTTCTGCTAATCAGTAGGAATACACCTATTTGGTCTGGAACGTTGAGTTTTTTTATATTGACTTTCAAGCACCGTCGACAAGTTTGCCATTTAGGTTGCCGCAACAGTTTTCCGCAAAATAAACCGGCATATCTTATGTATTTAATAATCGATGTTACGCAAAGCATGCGTAGGGAAGGTGACCAAGTTGCAATTTTTATAGCGCGACACTTCATGAAATGACGCCAAATATATATTGTCGCTAAATATATATACGCTAAATATATGTATATATACATATATGACGTTAAATATGTATATATATGTCGTCTCCAAAGAAGAAATTTTGCCAGA
Source organism: Rhipicephalus microplus (assembly GCF_043290135.1). NCBI lineage: Eukaryota > Metazoa > Arthropoda > Arachnida > Ixodida > Ixodidae > Rhipicephalus > Rhipicephalus microplus. Next base: position 207,802,334 of record NC_134704.1, read on the forward strand.
TCCTGCCAAACTTCGAGCCGTTGCCGATTATTATTTTCGCTCAGGGAAAAGCAGACTTTGGCGAGTATGTTGTAGCATATGCCAGTCGTACCCTCACAAAGGCGGAGTCAAATTAGTCAGTCACAGAAAAGGAGTGTTTGGCAATTGTTTGGGCAATCAGTAAATTTCGCACCTACCTCTATGGACGTCAGTTTAATGTTGTTACCCACCACCACACGCTATGCTGGCTGTCGTCCTTGAAAGACCCGACTGGAAGCCTGGCTCGTTGGGCTTTACGATTACAGGAGTATGATATACGTGTGATTTATCGCTCTGGATGAAAACACTCGGACGCTGACGCCCTATCTCGATCGCCACTGCCTTTGGTCTCTGCCGGTTCATCAGCTTTCACCCGTTATTCATCTCTGACCATCGCCGACATGCCGGAAGAACAGCGCAAAGATCCCTGGATCGCTTCCCCACCAGACATTTTATTTGAACGGGCCCCAAACTATGCCTCACGCACCCTACGTCGTCAAGTCCAACACCTCGCACTTCGTGAAGACTTGCTGTATTGTTGCAATTACCTGACTGATGGCCACAGGTGGTTTCTTGTGATCCCCCGTCATTTGTGCGCGAATATTTGCAGTGCCTTTCACGATGACCCTCAGTGGGGTCACGCTGGCTCGTTCAAGCTGTACTCGCGTCTTCGCCTGAGGTACTACTGGCGAGGCATGTATCGCTTCATCTCATTCTGTGCCATGGGGCCCCACGTGAATTATTTAGTGACCCTGGCCACACCTTCTTCTCAAATGCCATCGAGGTTCTGCTCAAAGAATGCCGCATGGTACACCACACTGCTTCCGCATACCATCCTCAGACTAACGGCATGATGAAACGCTTCAATCGTACCCTTGCCATCATGTTCGATGTACATGTCGGAAGACCACACAAACTGGGACCTCATCACTGCCGAGGCCGTGAAACAGTTCAGGTCACGTGACTTAAACCCTGCTACGACCCATCTATAGCGTCTTTTCCTTAAGTTGCCGTCGCCAGGAGGGCTCCTCTTTGTACGGGGAGGAAATTGTACCGATGCACATCGGCGCTAGCTCTGTGCCAGTAAGAGAAAAGATGACGTTCGTGTAGGTGGGTAGGTGGGCTGGCTGGCTGGCTGGCTTGGCTTTGCTCGGCGTGGCTTGGATTGGCTGGGTGGCTTGGCTTGGCTTGGCTTGGCTTGGCTTGGCTGGCTGGCTGGCTGGCTGGCTGGCTGGGCCGGACGGACGGACGAAGCACTGCCAAACATTTTCACTGTGAAGCATTTTTGGCGTACTGCAAGCACTTTTATCTGGACAGCCGGCCGGACGGATGGATAAAAGTGCTTGCAGTACGCCAAGGAATGCTTCACAGTGAAAATGTTTGTCAGTGCTGATACAGTATATGTTATGTATAAGCACTATTCTTTTTTCGTGTGGCCATTCCCATGGTTGTCGAAGTCAGGTTAACATTGACACAATAATAATTCATCAAGTTTTCCCCAGAGCACTGAGCGACTTCGCATCGTAAATGAGTTTAATGTAGTCTACATAGCCACTAAATATTATCGTATTGCAATGCAAAGAAAAAAATATATTCCTACACAAAGCTTCATTATTTTGCCCATCTTCATTGGAACGTAAATAAATTACTAATTAGATTATACCCAATATCTATTCATAGAAACCCTGAACGGCACTTTGTCTAAAGGCACAATAAGTTCCGCTATGTTGCGTTGAATAGTTTTGCCATACTCGCAGTACAACGGAGGTTTGTACAGCGATAATGCTTTTGTTGCTCACACTATTTTTATTGCTACTAGGTAATGCTTCTGACCAGGCGCTAAAGTTGGATGTCATTAAAAAGAGGGGATAATAACTTTTCTGAAGTAGTATAATTCAGTTTTCTTTGTGAAGCGCAGCGAACTCAGTGCATCTGCTAACAATGCGTAAAAGGCAGAGTGGTTGCGGCCGGAGTGGGACCGCCACCTTAATTTCTTCTCGGACAGAGACACAGAAAGTTTGCTAATACATTAAACCTGTTCGTGAGCCATCTGCGCAGCCCTGACTGTGAATCGGGGGCGATCATCCCTGTGCTTATACATTGTCACTGTGTCCTTGAATAGGGGCACACAGTTGCATGCAGTGCAGCACTGTGCAAGAAAACCATCTTTCCCATTTCTGACACTGTTAGCATGTTCTCTCAGTCGATCGTTTAGAGACCTTGCAATCTGTCTCACATACAAGAAAGGGGGGTTCGATAGACAACTCTCCGGAAACATTGAACATACCTGCTTTTATGTTTACATTCAGTTGATGACCGCTTCTTCAAAGGGTTTGTCGATTTAGTATGGCTGAATAAATTGAATGGTGTTGAGAACAGCACACAAACACTCGCACGTTTTTCAATTTTCTTGAGCCTGTGAGGTATCTGGTGTTTGTACGGTACAACAGCTATCCTTTCACGCTCTGTGTCCGTGTTGCTCGTATCCTGTCTTTGTTTCTGCTTTGCCTTACTTGTCGGCAGGATAGACTTAGCGACAGATGTGATAAACGCCTCAGGAAAACAGGAAGCCATAGACCAGGACAGTTGAGCTTTGAAGCTCGCAGAAAGCCTCTGATAGGACGACTTGTTCAAAGCATTCTCAAGGCAAGTCCGTTTCCTTCTTTGCCTTGCTTTACTGGCTTGCTGTGAACGGAAGAAAAAAGAAGCAATGGTTTCCGCACACATGCTTCATAATGCTGTATAAGCACAGGGATGATCGCACTCCAGTAATCGTTGAGGCTGCACAGATGGCACACGAAAAAGTTTCTTGCATTAGCAAGCCTTCTGTGTCTCTGTCCGAGAAGGAATTAAAGTTTCTTGAAAGTACTGGCGCACGCAACTATTCATAAATTTTTTAGTTTTTTACGCCTGCTGCATTGCTTTTTTGTCACATGATTTACTTTCTCCTTTACGTGTTTCGCACTCTGCACAATAAACTCAGTTGAAAGTTAATGCCCGTTCTTCTTGTCCCTTTGTCGCCTTCCCGAGCTCGCGCTATAACAATCGTCAAGTTTATTGCCTCATGACAGAGGGAAGCTATCATAAACTATCTCAAGATTATGTGTCTCGTCATTATGAACACCTGTGGCATTTTGTGCAATTGGTGCCTGAATATCCATCAAGGTCATGTAGTAATGTGAACATTCATGCCTCCTAGAAGGATTATTTCTGCCCCATGACCAAATTCATTGATATCAATGTGTATGCAGTTCACTATCTCCAAATTATTTTCCTTGCAGTTATTTTGCCCGAGTAAGCTAAACCGAGCCAGGTTTTCTTTCCCCCCACTGTGCTCGTAACGCAAAGGTACCCGGAACACGCTTGCTTCTCTCTATCCCATCTGGCTTTGCTACGGATTAGCATTCCAACGCCTCCACCTTTTTTTTTCTGATATGCTCCTGTTGCATCCTTCCCAAGTATAATTACCAATACGTGGTGGCTCTTCCAACTTTGTTAGGTGTGTTTCTGTAATTGCATAAACACCGCTCTGTTCCTTGTTTAACTGCTCCTCAATGTCTAACAATTTTGCCTTTTTTCTGCCACCTTGCATGTAAAAACGAATACAACTGGTAGATCCAGAGCGGCCGTCGAAATTTTCGAGTGAGCAGTCGAAATGCACCAAGCCAGATCTGCGAGGGGAACACGTAAATATCCCGACGTACGTAAGAGGTGCAGCCACGGGCTGCATAGCCGGCGCATGGGGAACAGGCATGGCCACAGGCATGGCCACAGGCCACGCCTGTTCCAATTGAAATAGGGGTGGGCAGCGATGGGAACAGCATTAGCTACCTTTTCGGTAATAATGTCGCGGAGTGGTGAGGGCAGACGACAAGACGGCGGCTGCTGCGTGAAGGGAATCAATGACAGTTGCCGAGCTACTTCTTCACGCACAAAGTCTTTAATCTCTTGCAGGGTTGGTGAGGGATCGGGAACAGAAGTAAGGCTGGAGAGCGAGTCGGTATGGGAGGAAAATGACAGAGTCAGGGCACACTCCTTCCTCAACTCGTCAAAACTTTCACGTAAAGTGACAAGTTCCACCACGGTGGCCGGGTTACGGGCCAAAAGCATCTGAAATGCGCCGTCATTTATTCCTTTGAAGATGTGCTGAATCTTCTCCGACTCGGGCATGGCGGTGTTCACACTGTTGCAAAGACCAATAATGTCTTCGATGTAACTGGTGAACGATTCCGATGGCTTCTGTGCGCGAGTCCGCAAGCGTTCGGCTCTGGACTTGCGGACAGCGGGTCGGCCAAAAACATCAGCAAACGACGTTTTGAAGATTGATCATGTCGTAATGTTGTTTTTTGTGGTTGTTATACCACATTTCGGCCATTTCAGTGAGGTAAAAAATGACGTTAGTCAGCTTGTCCGCGTCATCCCACTTGTTGTTTGCGCTCACCAGTTCGTAGTTAGTGAACCAGTCTTCCACGTCGGTCTAATCAGCTCTGCTGAAGACCTTGGGCTCTCGCAAGCGAAGAACACCGAGGTTGCTGGAGGATGGAGTGGAAGACCCAGTTTGCGCATTGTTGGTGGCCATGATGGGAGGTAGCGTTCGGTCGCGCAGCTCCAGGTTTAGGCGAGGGCGAATGGCCGCACCCAGGTTCAGGTGACGAAGAATGTCAGCACTTTCTACCAATTGAAAAGGGGTTCATTGGGGTGTGTTGCGACAGTGGCCCTTCGATGAAAACACGATTGGGACAGAGCAACGGTCAGGCAGATGCCGGCGATGATTAGCACGAGGCGAGCGAGAGAAGCCCAGAACCCAGTACCCAAGCGCGGTAGCGATGTTGCTTGCCAACGATGCGTTTTCTTCTTCACACTACGTCTACTTAGGACAGGTAGTAACTGCACAGCTGGACCATGAGATTGAAGCAACTGGAAGAATAAGACTGGGGTGGAGCACATTCGGCAAGCACTCTCAAATCATGACTGGTAGACTGCCAATATCGCTCAAGAGGAAGGTATATAACAGCTACATCTTACCTGTACTTATATACCTTGTACAGTATATCGCTGAGTCTTCACTCGTTCCCATAGAGGTGGTTGGCAATGTGGTGGCACTCTCTACTTACCTTTTTTTGTTTCTCTCTTTTCTTCTCCAAAATAATATTTGACACTTTTACTATTGATTTTTTTTAATTCGGTAGGCAGGCATGGCATTGTTTATTTGATTTTCATTATCTTAAGAGTTAAATTTTGCTCACACAAATCTGTCTGTCTGTACTTGTATATCTACGGAGCAGAAACCTGGACGATTACATAGGGGGTTCTACTTAAGTTGAGGACAACGCGGCGAGCAATGCAAAGGAAAAGTATAGGTGTAACCCCAAGGACTAGAAGAGAGCAGGATGTATCAGCGAACAAACGGGTGTTCAGGACATCATAGTCGAAATCAAGCAGACATGTCGTTTGGAAGGGCATGTATCGCAAAGGCAAGATAACCGCTTGTCATGAAGAATAACAGATATTTACTCATGTTTATGAGTATTACCTGACATTCATACTCGCAGTTATTGTACTTAATGAGTGCTCACTCACGTTCACACTTACGATCACTCAAACTCATAACCACTCGCCCACGTTCATACTCATGCCTGCTTAAACTCGTAGACATTTACTCACTTTCATACTCATGTATACTCAAACTTCTAGGCTCTCACTCATGTTATACTCATGCCTACTACACTCATAGGGACTCGCACCGGCTGCGATGGCCATATTTTCGATGGAGGTGAAAATGCTTTAGGCCCGTGTGTTTGGATTTAGATGCTCATTAAAATAACCCAGGTGGTCTAAATTTCGCGAGCCTTCCACTACGGCTTCTCTCATAATCATATGGTGACAAGTTAAGCCCCAGAATTATTAGAGGCCCTCACTCGCATACCCAAATTCAATAAAGCTCCTAAGTACTCACTCAGGTTTACACTCACCTACTCATGCCCATGAGTACTCGTTCCAGTTTATGCTAACACGCACTCACACTCAAAATTGTTCTCTCACGCGTCAGACTTACTTGGACTCATCAATACTCACCCGCGTTCATAATCACGTGCATTCGCATACCTATTAGCTCAAGTTCGCACTAACACTTCCACACATTCGCAACACTTATGCTCTTACTCATCTATTCAGACTCATATGTGCTCTATCAAGTCCACACTTATGCCAATTCACACTTATAGTCACTCATTCTTGTTCATACTCACACCTGCTCATACCCATTTGTACTCACTCGCTTTCATTTGGTGACTTCAAGTGGTGAGTTCTACTGGTGGGGTAGAGAAATTTGTCCCTTGCATTTCGAAAAAAAAAAAGAAAATATGTTCCACTAAAATTGCAAAATATTATTAATGCAATAGCCACATGCCGAGATTTTACACAGGGGTAGCAGCCCATTGCCTTTGATCCGATCTCGCACAATTACAAAATACTGGTGTATGGAAATACGGTTGCTTTCGGGAGAGATTGCTTTCATGCCATTTCACGCATCAATGGTGACACAGCACCAGCAAAGGTCAAAACGCACAGAATGGTCTATGAGCCGTTCGCTGATGTATATCGATAGCGCTCACTCTCATATGCATGCATGCACGGAGAGGAGGTGGCTATACCCCTGCCACCTAAAAGAAGGGGGGCTCCCTGCCGGCCCCTTGCATTGACCTAGTAAGGAGAAAGCACTGTGATGAATCTTTCACTCACCCCTGAAGGAATCTTTGCGCTCGCTTATGCTCATGAACGCCAATGCTCTCCACACCACCCTGAATTCCGGCATTTCTTATCCTCTTTCACCCAGGAAAATACAGGTGGAACATTTCCTTTTTTATTAAGGAGCAAGCGAAAGCAGGTCTGGCCTGCAGGATGATGTTAGCGCATGTGCCCTCGACGCTACGGAGCTGGCCCGCTTCTTTCATCTCTGCTTCAGCAGTGTTTCTCGCCAATACTTTTGCCCGTAGATAGAGCTTACGAAGCGTGGAGCGATAGTATGAGTTTGGATGTAGCTACGTGACGGTGAGTGACACAGGCGTGCCATCGTCGCAAGTTTAATGAGAGGAGGAAAGCGTACAGCTGTTGACCAATGCAAGACGCCAAAGCCGCCAATGGTGGCCGTGGCGTCCAGGCGGCCAAAAGCACCCGAATGTTCCAAGCACCTCTCGCCACGAGCCATTGGCGCTCATTGTTTATTCATCCTGCCGGCTGATCGCCATTAGTGCTGCACTACATAAACTTCATATGGAAAATGATTGCAACGGGATAAACCTGTTCAAAGTGTTCATATAGTTGCTAGTGAAAGAAAAATGCAAAAACCGTCGAATCATGCACGCATTTTAGCAGGGCAGCTGCATCGTCTCCACTATAGAGTTCCTCTGCTGAAAGAATCAAATGATCTACCGCGCTTCCATTTGTTACGTTCTCGCTTTCACTACCCTTCTTACAGGTCATGGCTCCTCACCACTTATTTCTTCGTAAAGCATGCATGCAATGTCACCACTAAGTGTTGAGTTTATCGGGAATTTGCATTTGTTGGCTACAACCTGTCATCTGCGCTTGCGTTAATTGATTTATATGTGGGGTTTAATGTCCCAAAACCACCATATTATTATGAGAGACGCCGTAGTGGAGGGCTCCGGAAATTTCGACCACATGGGGTTCTTTAACGTGCACCCAAATCTGAGAACACGGGCCTCCAACATTTCCGCCTCCATTGGAAATGCAGCCGCCGCAGTCGGGATTTGATGCCACGACCTGCGGGTCAGCAGCTGAGTACTTCAGCCACTAGACCACCACGGCGGGGCTGCGCTTGCGTTGTCAAGTATAAAAAAAGTGTAGCAAAATAATAGGCATGATAGTCATGCGAAACCAAAAAAAAAAAAAATTATGAGCCACATAATGGCTCGGCTCGGAAATGGACAATTTACAACTGACATTTTTCTAGTATTTGCAGCAATCGAGAGCATGTACGCTAATGATGTCACGTGAATCACTGTTACGGTGCCATTAAGTGTGCCAAAATGACAAAATAAGATGGACTATGTTTTCGTTCGTGCATTTTAACATGCTTGAAAAGAAACCTGAGGCATAAAGCTCATTGCTGGGAGATGAACCATAAAGCTTGTTGCTGAGAGAATACCAGGCAGCCGTGCCTTCGGCTCGGCTGCCTGGTATTTAAGTCTTCAGAGGTGGTATAAACACAGGCATAGTGTCTGTGAAGCATGCTGTTAAAGCAAGATAGCCTTTCAGCATCTAAGAAACAGTGCGAAACTGGCACGATAGCATTCAGCTCCTAATTGAAGTATTGAGGTAGCGTTATATGTACTCAGGCTAATCATGAAACAATCGAGCGCATTGGAGCTCATATAAGCATCAATGCTGCAGTTATCAAAGGGACTATCTACATAAGCATTGTATATTTTTGTCGCTGCTTTGTTATTTCGTAGTGCATCTATGCACAATGATGCATAGATGCATAGATGCAATGGTTACAGGTGTATCTGTGCGAGATCCGATGCTAGCATTTTTTGAGGATCAGCATGCATTTGAAACAGTGATTGTCCCGGCACAATTTTGATGCACCTGCACATTGATTGTTGCATCATGACATGTAGCAGGCGTCGAGACACAATTGAAATCTCAGTAATGTGTTAAAAGCAGTCGAAACACGCTGTTACACGCTTTAGAAGGTAATGACTCACGGGTGCCAAGTGCAGACGCTCCGGATAGCTTCAGTAATACGGCAAACTACACTGCCACCGCTATCATCGCCCGTTAGAACATCAACCAAAACATGGCTAGGCAACGCAGCGTGGCCACTTTGTTCATGCTATTGCACCAAGTGACTGCTCACCGCATTAGCGGGGTAGGCGGGTGCCGGGGCTCGCCATTGCGTCGGCACCTCAGACACCTCAGCGCGACACTGGCGACAGCGCCTCCTCTGTGCCTCGCCTTCTCATGGAGTGCGTTGCGTGTACGATATTTTTGCGTTCGAGAAAATGTGTGCATCTTCGGAGCTGTTTTCTTCCTTTGTGGGTTGCGCTCACCCAGAGGCTTCGTTGGCTCCATGGCAGAAGTGGCCATTGTAGGGGGCCTTATTTATGGATCTGCGCACGTGAGCAATGTTCATCGGCAGCCTGCGTACGCAGGGTTGTTGCAGACAGACAAATGAAACTGTAAAACTGTAATAACGAGTGGACACCTTTATGCGCGTTTTTGTACTAGTGCACCTTATGTGTATGATACAATAAATTATCAAGGGGGATCATATGTTGATTGCAGATTGTGTCTGCACTGCTGAAGCCACAATAGGTCACCTTTAGATGCGGTTTCGTGTAACCCATAATAACATTTGCATCGATAATGAAGGTGCTGCGTGCGTCCACTTGCGCAAAGGTGGAAAAAAATAGACAGCAGGGAGAGAGAGCACTTTGGCGTACTAAATAAGTATAATGGCGTCTGTTTAATATAGACGATGTAGCTCGAGGTGCAGATTAAGTAGGGCATTTCCAGCATGTATGCAGGAAACTGGTTAAATTGAACATGCTTAGTAAGAAAGGTGAAGAACTCCGATTATACAATATTCGGTGTTTGGTGATGGATGTTCTTTGCACTTTTGATGACGTGGAAAAACAGGAGGCGTACTCCCGTCTAAGGCTCTCGATTTTCTGTTTCTGGTTCGGTGATAGGGCTGCTTCGATGTGGATAGATGCGAGTATGGAATCTATGCCATCAGGGAGTAGTGGTTCAGTCTCGGAAGAATGCAAATCCATAATCGGAATGTAATCGTGCAAGTGGCCAACAACAGTTCCCTTCGCTAGATGTTGCACTTCATTTTGGAACTTTGTCAGGAAGACATTCATACACCCATCACGCAGCCATACACTACCTCTTGCTGCACAGATCCCTTTCTCGAGTAATAGTCCAGTATTGCTTTCTGCCATTCCTTAATAGTCGTTGTATACATTGCTTTTTACGGTGACAACGATGATGGATTTTGGAGGTACTGTTGCATGATCACCTGCAATCTAGAGGGCATCGAATCGTCTCGAATGTCTTGATGGCGTGTTTCGTCGAGAGCGAGACGCTCGTTTCCTGCAAGTTTATCACTGCGCCATTGGCCTGCAAAAAGTTAATTCCGATAATTACATCTCTTGAACACTCCAACAGGACAATGAAACTGGCGACATAGGTGAAGCCACGTATTCCTACTTAGAGGTACACATGCTATATACCTCAGTGGTGATGTCGACCGAGGCCCCGCCGCGGTGGTCTAGTGGCTACGGTACTCGGCTGCTGACCCGCAGGTCGCGTGTTCGATTCCGGGCTGCGGCAGCTGCATTTCTGATGTAGGTGGAAATGTTCTAGGCCCGTATACTCAGATTTGGGTGCACGTTAAAGAGCCCCAGGTGGTCGAAATTTCCAGAGCCCTCCACTACGGCGTCTCTCATAATCAAATGGTGGTTTTGGGTCGTTAAACCCCACAAATCAATCAATCATGTCGACTGAGACTGATGCTGCTGCGAAGAGGGAGTACCTTGACACATTGATAAGTACTCCTCGACTTCAAATGGTCGTTCTCTATTCCTTGGACAAGCAGCGTTTATGAGAAAACCCCGAAGTCCAGCTCGGCGATATTCACACATCCAGTAAAGATGGCCAGCTTCGCCGCAGTGATAACAAAGCGGAATTCGATCACGAGTATGCCATATATCAGCTTTTTGGATCTTTGTCTTGGCTGGGGACGGCGCAAATCGAGGTTTCGGCAGATGCGTGGTTGTTGCGGCGAAATAAGGTCCAGGGGCAACGAAAAGAGGTACAGCGGCGCATCTCAGCACCTCGGCGTACGACACTGCGGGCTACATCGGAACCGACACTTGAACCGGCTGTGCTTGTGGCTGCTGCTCACGGACTGCCTGTCTCACTTTCCCCCGAACAACTTCTGCTAATGACGAGGCCGTTGAGGGGTTGCCGTTGAGTTTCTGGAGCTCTTCTCGAATTACCAATCGAATGAGCTCTCGTAACACGTCGATGCCATTCCCGAAGACTGCTGACACTGTGGCTACAGATGCAACGTTCACATCTTGATTGTATTGCCTCGCTCACTGTTGCAGAGTCTTTTCAACTGCTGTCACCTCGGTGCGAAATTCGGCGACGTTCGACGGGGGGCATCGGAGCAAACCAGCAAAAATCTCCTGCTTCACCCCACACATCAGGTGTCGAAGTTTCTTGTCCTCGCTCATATTTTGATCATACTAGTGAAATAACCAGCAGATATCTTCCAGATACATTGCGACGCTTTAATTGGGTCGCTGGTTTCTTGCTTGCAAAGCAGCTTGAGCTCTTTCCTTGCGGTCTGTGCTCGGGTATGTGGCCAGTAGCTCCCGTCGGAAGTCATCCCACGACCCAATGGCACCTTCACGGTTTTCGAACCACATTCGTGCACTGTCCTGCAACACGAAATAAACGTGGCGGAGCTTCCATTCTTCGGTCCATCCGTTGCAGTGTGCGACGTGCTCAAAACCCTCCAGCCAATTCTCGGCGTCTTCATGAGGTTCGCCGTGAAAACGGTCGGGCGTTCGTGGCTCATTGACAAAGGCGTGCGTGGCAGCGACTGGAGGCGAAACGACGTGTGCGGCAGCGGTTGGAGACGACATTTCGGTACTCTCACCGGACACAGCTGGAGACAATCTAGGCTCTAGTGGTAGGAGAAATTCCGGCGGCTCACCACGTAGAGGACGGCGGGAGCGCCGATGAACTGGCGTGAGCTCGGTTGGTTCGACTGGTCGTGGTTCCAGGCTGCTTCTTCGAAGTACAACTGGGTATGGGATCATTACTCGGCTCCTCCACCAGAATTGCTACGCACAATCCAAATGGTGTAAGAATAACTGTTTATTGGGGCTAACTTGTGCCCAAAAAGTAAAGGAAAATGTAGCAGCGTTTCTAACAGGCGATCCACAAAAGGAATCAATCTCCGAGAAGCCCTTGAGTGGTGGACCACTTCTTTTTCGTCAAAATCACGTGCTGAGGAGGCGTGCGCTGTCACGGTCTTTTCTTGTCTCATCATCGGGCCGCTGGTCTCGTGGGGGGTGCATGAACTAGAGCGCGTAGTTTGGATACTGCGCCTGTCTTGTGTCAATATTGACGGTTCGGGCTGCCAGGACCGCCGCCGCGCACAGGCTTACCCTCGTTTGTGGTTGCTGTTTTGGGGATTCGTCGGGATCAGTGGTGAGGTTCTGTGTTATAATCGAACAGAGTCAGTGTACGTAGATCTGTGTGTAGTATATAGCATAAGTGATTATATCGAAGACTCCAAACCGGGATATGGGAGGGGAGTTGAAGAATGGCGGAAAGAAAAGCATATATTGCTGAAACAGAAAAAATCTCTTTTCAACATGGAAAACATTTTAGGCTTAGTGTAGATTTGCGCAGTGTATGCCAGGATCTGCCGTCTGGCAACTCGCACGGGGAAAGTCATACAACCGAAGAATGGCGGAAAGAAAAGCATATATTGCTGAAACAGAAAAAATCTCTTTTCAACATGGAAAACATTTTAGGCTTAGTGTAGATTTGCGCAGTGTATGCCAGGATCTGCCGTCTGGCAACTCGCACGGGGTAAGTCATACAACCTGTTCGCCCTGTCAACGAAACGCTACACTACACTCCCCTTGGTTGTAAAAGCCGATGGAGCACAAAAAGCTGATAAGTAAGAAGCCTCTACAAAGCTCAATTGTTGTTTAAAAAAAGCCCACATGAACGTATCGTGCAAATTTGTCACCAGATGGCTTGTTTCAAAACTGCCACTTTCAAGTTCTGTTTCACACGGTAATGAGTCATGACAATACATATGCTTGCCATGTCTGTTTGTATAAGTTGCTTTGTTATGGCTGTTTATTGTGTATATGTAAACTCCTTGTCAAATATAATGAAAACTGTTACTACAGTTCCATATCGTCGCGAAATTATTACGTCTCTTTTTACAAACCTGATTCTTCATGGCTGCTAATGGTGAGTAGGAAAGGCAACAGACCAAGTCACAAGTCTAACACCTCCAACGTTCACCAAGTTATCATTTATTCTATAATGATCATGAATAAATAGGAAAATTCATGCCGATTACTGCCGTGGCTTTCACAGCATTTGAGTATGCAAATCGCAGTCGCACTTTTTAGTTGGTTATGCTCACAACATGTATGTAAGCGAGGCCTACCTTAGCTGCTTAATTGAAGATTGCAGACAAACCTTTTGCACTTCGTATTTTACTTTGCAGAATAGCTTGGCGAGTTATTTGGATGAGTTTTGTTAAAATAATGTTAAAAGATGAGGTCTAATTGTTGCTCTTTTTGAAGTGACTAGGCACAGCGGAAAGTGTTATCGGCCTTGCTCAGAATGAAAAATTCACTATATATAACGGTAGTCTCCCAAAGCTAGCGCGAGTCAGTTGAATAGATTGAAACTATTGGATCAATCGCCACTTTTGTGTTTGTCTTCGACCCACTCAGCAGAGTTACAAATAAGAGTATTCTCACTCTCTAAGCTGTGGTAACATTACTTTCAGATAAGAGTCCCTGCTTTCTTCAGAATTGGTGTAAAAGCAGGTGCCCTTATAAGTTGTCAATAATGCAACGGTGCATAGAGATTTTTTACAAGATAGTTTCTGCCAATTGAGTGTCAGTTCAAATTTTCCAGTGATTCCGCAGCCGCCGTGGCTAGAAATATGCCTTCATAAATATTTTTGTTTGTCCTCAATAGTTCAGTGCCCGTGGAAATTGTTTGGTAGATAAAAAGCGGCAAAATGTACTCAGGCATTCACTTCGACTTTGGCCTCTTTGCCCACGTAGGGGCCACTTCTTCAAAATAGTTTTCAAATATGCTTTCACCAACAAATGCACGCCACCGTCTCGTGAAAGAATGGTTATGCTCCACACATAACAACCAAACTTGGTGAGCATCTTATTTATTGAACGAGCAATCGAAACAAACTAGAATTGGAGCATGCACATTTTTTTTTGAAAATCGCTATATTATTCTCGCATTCTATCTCAGTACTTGATCTCGGAATGTACATTTTAATAAATGAGAAGGCTGGAACCCCGTCTTGTAATAGGCACGCGCTGTGCGCCAATAAAAGGACAACTGAGAAATCACTTCCCTGATTTTAGGCGTTATACAGTCCGTGCTGTAAGCACTGTGCTATATCTGCGCCTCAAGTTAGCTTTTAATAAACGAAAGCCATTAGATTTATTTAGCGTGTCGGGGTGTTCTGCACGCGTACTGATTTTTTTCAACATCTGCGCGAGCAAACAGACGCTTGGCCTTTAATACATCGCTGCAAATGTTATTAGGGCTTACAAAAAAACGCATTTGAAAGCGAAATATTGCGCCTTTACAGACGCAGATAAAGTCTGCAATCAGCAAACAATCACCCTTGATAAATTATTGCATCTCTCATATCAAGGGAGCGTGTAAAAAGACCCGCAAAGCAGTCTCCACTAGTTGATAGACCGTTTTAGATGGGCATCCACAAACCTTTGCATACGCAAACTGTCATTGGATTAACAGACACTTATATATGTCATCTACGGGTGCACGTCCGTGTTTGCAGCTCCTTGTATGTGCCAACTTCCAAGCGTCACTTTGAACACGGAGCCTCCGCCTGGAACACAGCACGACCGGTACCGAAGATGCAGAAATTAGAGAGTTAAAGTACATTACCGAATTTTTTTCTGGGGGAGGAGGTGCACCCCTTCAAATTTTCATTTTTCTATATGTATAATTCCAAAAAAAAGTTCGAGGAGGGGTGATGGGCACGGTTTGCTACATCTTGGCTTCGCCACTGCAGGTTGTGAAAATACAGTATGCAAATAGGGCACGGGACTCTAGTAGCAGTCCTCTTTTCCAGCTCGTGCTTGAGGTGCATTCGGGAATAGCTTTGAGTGCGAAAAAACGAGATACGAGAAAGCGACGTGACTGTACAAGCGCTCGTGCAGTACTTTATTAAAGTACCTGTCCTGATCGACAGGTGCATTGACAAGTTTAAAAGCGTGACCCTTCCCACAATAAATTTTTGAAAGCCCTGTGTGTTGTTTGGGTGCTTTCAGTAGAGTTAGATGCGCTCAAGGCAATAAGCAAGAGAAGAGGAGGGGTACCATAGTCCCATACCATATTTGCGTTCCGTATATCCACAAGCTGGTAAAATTTTTTCCAACACAATCCTTCCAAACAAGCAGCGCACTCCGATAGAGAGAGAGAGAAGATGCCGTCGCCGCAGACACCGCTGCGCCAAGACAGGCGCTGGTGCAGTGGTGCGTCGTGGCGCCAGGACACACAGCGTACACGAACGAAGCCGTATCAGAATGCCAGCTGCGTGATGTTTTGGCGTATGCGGCAATCTTTTCTACACACTAGGCGATCGCAATGTGCTGCATGAGTGACTGTTACCTTTTGAAGAAAAGTCAAATGCCATTTTTCAATTCCTAGCTCCGTTTCCTGTTTTCTTCCAACTTAAAACCTCTGTTGTTGATCTAACACTATATCGCAATAAAATTTTTGTGTGTACGTGTGTGTGCATGTGTGGCATCATACCACTTGTCTAGTCAACCGCCGCTAGATAACAACATCAGCAACATTAAGGCACTTCCTTAGCATGGCCACTCACTGCGTTTGTCGTCGCATTTTTCTGTGTGGCATACAGACTCAAGCTCATGAGTACACACTCACGTTCATATTCACAACTACTCACACACATAAGTATTCACTCAGATTTCCACTCACGACTACTCACACTCATGTGTACTCATTCACGTTCACACGCACGCCTACTCGATCACTCTCATATGGACTCACTCATGTTTACACTCACGACTACTCATACTGTGAGTGCTCAATCACATCCTCTCACACTCAAGAGTGCTCACTTAAGTTAATACTCACTACTACTCACACTTGAAGTACTCAGTCTCTTTCATACTCTCTCCTACTCACACTCATGAGTACTCACTCGCGTTCATGCTCATGTCTACTCACCCTTGAAGTACTCACTCACGTTCATGCAAACTTCTACTCACTCTCTGAGTACTCGCGTTCATACTCACTCTACGCACACTTATGAGAACTCACATTCATTCTCACTTTTACTCACACTCGGAGTGCTCACTCATGTTCATACTCATGTCTACTTATCCTCAGAGTACTCACTCATGTTCATACTGACTCCTACTGACACTAAGAGTACTCTCTCACGTTCATGCTCACTCCTACTCACACTCATCAGTATTCAGTCACATTCATGCTCACTCCTACTCACCCTCTCAGTACTCATTCATGTTCATACACACTTTTGCTCACTCTTGTAGTACTCACATCCATACTCACTCCTACTCACACTTGGAGTACTCACTCACTTTCTACTCGCTCCTACTCACACTCATCAGTACTCACTCACGTTCATGCTCAGTTCTACTCACCCTCCGAGTACTCACTCATTTTCATACTCATTTCTACTTGCATTTATGCATACTCACTCACGTTCATGCTCATTTCTTCTCACTCTCGCAGTATCCACTCACGTTCATACTCACTCCTACACATACTTCTGAGAACTCACTCATGTTCATACTCACTTCTACTCACACTCAAGGTATTCACTCATGTTCATACTCACATCTACTCACTCTCAGAGTAGTCACTCAAGTTCATACTCCTACTCACACTCGCAGTATTCACTCACGTTCATACTCCTACTCACTCATGAGTACTCACTCACGTACATACTCATTTCTACTCATACTCGGAATACTCACTCATGTTCATACTCATGTCTACTCAACCTCGGAGTACTCACTCATGTTCATACACACTTCTACTCACACTCGGAGTACTCACTCACGTTCATACTAACGTCTACTCACCCTCGGACTACTCACTCGAGTTCATACTCCTACTCACACTCAAAGTATTCACTCACGTACATACTAACTTCTACTCACACTGGGAGTACTCACTCATGTTGATACTCATGTCTACCCACTTTCAGAGTACTCACTCCTGTTCATACTCACTTCTACTCAAACTCGGAGTACTCAGTCATGTTCATACTCATGAGTACTCGCTCACGTACATACTCACTTATACTCACACTTGGAATACTCACTCATGTTCATACTCACTTTTACTTGTACTCATGCGTACTCACTCATATTCATACTCACTCATGAGTATTCACTCGTGTATGTACTAATTCTACTCACACTCGGAATACTCACTCATGTTCATACTCATGTCTGTTCATACTCAATTCTGCTCACACTCGGAGTACTTAATCTTGTGCATACTCACGTCTACTCATCCTCGAAGTACTCACTCTAGCTCATACTCCTACTCACACTCTGAGTATTCACTCACATTCATACTCACTCCTACTCACTCATAAGTAGTCACTCACGTACATACTCATTCCCACTCATACTCGGAGTACTCAATCCTACTTACACTCATGAAAACTCAGTCACATTTATGCTCACTACTACATACCCTCTGAGTACTCACTCACGTTCATACACACTTCTGCTCACTCTTAGAGTACTCACGTTCAACTAACTCCTACTCACACTTGAAGTACTCACTTCTACTTGCTCTCATGCGTACTCACTCACGTTAATGCTCACTTCTACTTACTCTTGGAGTACCCACTCACCTTCATACTCACTCCTACACACACTCACGAGAACTCACCCACGTTCATACTTCTACTCGCACTCTATGTTTTCACTCATGTTCATAGGTCTACTCACCCTCGGAGTACTCACTCAAGTTCATACTCCTACTGACACTCAGAGTATTTACTCACGTTCATACTCACTCCTACTTACTCATGAGTAATCACTCACGTACATACTCACTTCTGCCCCGCCGCGGTGGTCTAGTGGCTAAGGTACTCGGCTGCTGACCCGCAGGACGCGGGTTCGTATCCCGGCTGCGGCGGCTGCATTTCCGATGGAGGCGGAAATGTTGTAGGCCCGTGTGCTCAGATTTGGGTGCACGTTAAAGAACCCCAGGTGGTCTAAATTTCCGGAGCCCTCCACTACGGCGTCTCTCATAATCATGTAGTGGTTTTGGGACGTTAAACCTCACATATCAATCAATCAAATACTCACTTCTACTCACACTCGGAATACTTACATGTTCATATTCATGTCTACTCACCCTCGGAGTACTCAGTTATGTTCATACTTACTTCTACTCACACTCGGAGTTCTCAATTACATTCATACTCACGTCTACTCATCCTTGGAGTACTCACTCAATTTCATACTCCTACTCACACTCGTAGTATTCACTCACGTTTATGCTCACTCCTACTGACTCATGAGTACTCACTCACGTACATATTCACTTTTACCCTTACTTGGAGTACTCACTCAGGTTCATACTCACTTCTACTCACACTCGGAGTACTCACTCACGTTCATACTCCCTCCTACTCACACTCGGAGTACTCACTCACGTTCATACTCCCTCCTACTCACACTCGTCAGTACTCACTCATGTACATAATCAATTCTACTCACACTCGGAATACTCACTCAAGTTCATACTCCTACTTACACTCATGTGTACTCACTCATGTTCATACTCACTTCTGCTCACACTCCGAGTTCTCACACATTATCATACTCACACTCACTCCTACTCACTCATATTCATACTCACACTTGGAGTACTCACTCACAATCATACTCACTCCTACTCACACCCATGAGTGCTCACTCATGTTTATACTCACTCCTACTCATACTTTGGAATACTCACTCATACTCACACTCACCACGTTCAAATGAGTATGAGTGAGTGTTAGTGAGATTGAGCTATGGTGCTAAGTACTTCCTCCGCTCGAAGGCAGTGGTGAGAATAGTAGAGCTGTGTGTGGGGACAGTCTGGCTTCTGTGGCATCATGTCCGTGGCATCATGTCATTTTCTTCGAGCATCATCCCACTACGTTAGATCTGCTTTGTTGGCCCTTTAGAGAAAGTGAGGACGGTATGAATGATTGGATTCCCAGCGCACGTTATATACACTAAGTGCACGGCAAAATGCGTTTATGAAAATGTGTCCTCAGCTCCCGTCATAGTGGGATGATGTCACTGAGGAGTAGAGAGCCCTTAGCTAGTGTATTGGCCAATTTGGCTTTGCTTATTCATGACGCCTGAAATTGCTGATGGGTCATGTCATTCGTGCAAGTAGCTTCCTGCCGTATGCACTACGCTTGAATATATGTGTAACAGTGAGTTTCCCAGGCACATTTTTCCGAGTTCTTGCTTGCCTGCTTTTACGAAGTGACTTGCATGTGTGCTTGGTGTTCCAATGCAGCGTTCGCACTGTGCGAACATGCATGGTGTATTGTAGTGTACCGTTTTGCAAGTCCCTGGCCGGAAAGACTGCTGACATGTCATTTTACCAATCCTCTGCTAATCACGATTGTGTGAAGTGGCAGAAAAGTATTTACCATGAAAATCTCACGAATAATGACAAGTTTTCTTCCATTGTCATTTGCAACAAGCATTTTCTTGTCAGCGTATGCAAAGTTTCAAAAGATTACTTCCGGTGCGGTGGCAACGGTAAATTTAGGATACCCTTCGTACCTTGTGCCCCCTGCAAATAAACCACATTAAGAATCAACAGCTCGAAACTCTGCTCTTTCAAGCAAGCCTAAATGAAATGAAGCCAGAGCCAGAAGATCGGGAGCATGCCGGTTTGGAGTCGTCAGAAGGAGGAGCCGGACAGAAGTTCAGTAAACATGTGTGCACGCAAACAAACATTGCACATTGCAGAGTTTTTTGACACATTTTTGTTATTTCTTCTGCCGGTCAATTTGGCTGAGCCTTCTGAGCACGACGCTCAAATGTACATGTGCGCAAAAAGGAATATTCATCATTTTACTCATTTATTGAAGTTACAAAAAAATTGCTTTGCTATGACCGCGTCGATGCTCTCTCGAGACCAAAGTTGTCATATATGCTCGCTACCATGCTCATATCCAATTGGTATCATCAGTAATGTTTATATCGCATTTCTATCAGAAAATGTGACAGCAGGTGGGAACACTAGCATACCTTGCGCACGACGGCTGCTGGCTAGTTGGCTGAGAGTGCCCCCGCGAGATTGCCATGCGGAGGCCGTAAAGAAAGCGAGTGCGCACCTCCAGACTGGACGTGCTGATTCTCATCGTCCAGCTTCGCTGTTTCAAGTCTAGCATGACCATGGAGTAAGAATTCTTGAGGAGGCAAAACTGCGCTCGCCCGGGCGTCCTGAAAAAGTCAAGAAATCAGACACAGCACTGACTTTTCCTCTGTCGTAAAACTCTACTTGCAGAGAAGAAAAAACGCACACACTGCTTTTACTACTATCTCTTTCAAGTCCACTTCATGCCTATTCGGTTCGTGTTTTGCACTTCATGTCTAGGAGGCTGTGTTTCTGTGCGTCCTAGCTGACTTGAAATTTTATTGCAACAGTGATGAACTCGTTTCGCAGAAATGCTAGCCTTGGCGTCATTGGTTATGAGTGAAAAATAGATGCTTCGTGACCGCAAATCAAGATACAAATAAAATGAGTAGGCATTTTACCTTTAGCCATCAAAGTATCGTGTCTTTGCATGCTTTCTGCACTTCATGTGAAGTCCAGTTCACTTTTTTTGTGTGTGTGTGTGTGTGTGTGTGTGAGAGAGAGAGAGAGAGAGAGAGAGAGAGCAGGTGACAAGTAGTCAAAAAGTGTGGAAAGACTGAAGGCATGGCTTCTGGTAACAACACGGGCCATTTTGTTTTGCCTATGTTTTGCCTCCAAGCTCTCCCCAATAGCACCGCCTGTCTATAGTACTATCGGCATCTAATGAAACCCTAACAGTGGCAAACCTTTGCAATGGTACAGTGTGTGCCGTCCACTTCTCACCATGGACAGGCACGCGTATAGGCGCAGAGCTGCTGCCCAGGATGGGCACGCCTTTGAATGGTGATAACTGAACAGCACATGCTCACTATACCATCGTGTAGGCGTACCACTGTTTGGGTTTTGCTTGATGCCAATAGTAATTGTCCAAGGTGTGCTTCTCGCAAACTTAGCCACGAGGCATCAGCTCTCGGTCTTTCCTTAGTATGGTGAAAGCCAATGCTTCCAATCTCACTGGGCCGCTAAAAACTTCGAGGGCAATAAACTTGTCCCATGCAGGATGCCTACGCGCTGTTGCAGTTCGGTGCAACACACTTCCACCGCATCCTGGGAAACCAAATCGTTGGTCAAAATGTTCAAAGCACTCTACATTATCGTGGTGTGAAAAGTACGTGCAGACATGGAGGAGTTGGTTAAGACGGTGCCTCCGGCGCAACACGAGAAAGCCAAGACCGTGAAAGAATTCGTGGCCACTTTTTGGGAACTTTCCTTTCTAAGGCCACCTTCGTATGCATGCGCACAGCATGCGATTGAGGGGCGGGTGCATGTGCATGTGATAGACATTATCTGCTCAGCAACCACTTAGCAGCTCGTTTGAATTGCTGTACGGCCTATTATTCCAGCAGTATCAATTAGTAATTGCAGCCAAAATATCTGTCAAGTTTACAGGCTTCTTTCGAGTCCTTGAAGCTCTTGAAGATCCTTAAATATGAAAAGTTTATCTTGAAGGCCTTGAAGGTACTGGAAGTTTTACAAATTTTTGAAAATCATTGAATTTCTTTCATTTTTTTAATTTTATATTAAGCATCGTCGCACATTTCACAGATTTGTGATGCCGTAATGTAGCAGGTGGCGTATGCAATGTGCCGACCGTAATAGAACTGAGAACATCAATAAAATAACTTCTGCGAGAAAACATCATGGATTTTTAGTTGTAATAGTATTGGGGGTTTCACATTCCAAAACCAAGAGATTATTTGAGAAACACCATAGGGAAAGGCTTCGTAATCTTCGGCCTTGTGGTGTTCTGTGGCCTTGTGGCCTTGTGGTGTTCTAACACGCATTGAAATCACACAATAGACAAGCCTCTACCATTCAACTCTATCAAAATGCGGCCGCAAAAGCCTGGATTGAACCCGCGACCATCGTGTCTGCAGCCAAGCACGTAACGAGAACTCCACCGCAGAGGACAACACTGTGCATATTTAGAAACTTGCCAAAGGCAGGAGCTGGACGATGAGCAAAAGAAATGTTGCATTAAGGAGGAGGTCGAAATGCTCACACAAAAAAAATCTAACTGAAAGTCACTGTTAACGAACTAGCAGCTATATCAGGCTTGTATGCAGGAGAGGCAGAGACAGCTAGTCACCAAATGTGCATCATTAAGTCAAGCAGCTTTAGGAAGACAGCTAAGACCAAGCAGCAAAAGATAGTGGGCATTGATATGTGAAAATCCAGGAAAAGCAGCAAGAAGTAGCATATGAAACTGTTCCTTATTTGTGCCTATCTTGTGTTTGCATTTTGTGTTGTACTGAAAGCGACTATGCATGCAACTTTTTGAAACTATGATTCGAAGTTGTCGGGAAAGAAAATGTTATTGGAACATGTTTTTGATGTGTGCTCCAGCGATATTATCCTTTTTCGACAAATTCTAGTTAATTCAAGTCTTCATCCTCCCCTGAGGATGTGTCAATTGGATTTGTAACAGACAATGGGGTCCTTGAAAATTCACACACATAGATTTAAAAGTCCTTGAAAACCCTTGAACTTTGTCATATAAATGAGCGTGAACGGTGAGTCCACCGATTGGTGTTACAGACAGAAATCTGAAAAATTTTATTATGTACAAGGTGCTATCGCTATTTTTATGCATCGCCTTCATAGAAATGCATCTAAAAGACGGCAACACACCGACAGCACCATCAGCCGAGCTTCAACGTAAACCAAATTTTTCCGTGACGCTTGCCTGTCACCCTCGCACGCTGCCGTGGCCTAGAGGTTTCTTCTCAAATATTCTTGCTCCGTGAGCCTGACTTAGTGCGAGCTTTTGCCATTTCATTAAAAAAACTGCCTGGGTCTGCATAAGATGCAATGCAACAATTATTAACACGATGACAGTTGTTTGCCATCTCTTCAAGTGGCATCGTCAGTTTGTAGTAGAACAAAAAAAAAAAAAGAAGCACACCAATGAGCAGACGATGAGCAGTCCATTGGTTGCACATGTCCTTGCAATCATTTCCAGAAGTGACCCTTTTCTCTCACTTTCTTTGATGAAGAAGTCTCTTGCATCGTTTAGGTCAGAGCTGTGCCCTGTTCAGCGTGCGTTCAACAAACCCTGTTGATTGATTATGGCAACTTGGCAACGTGGCTGCCAAGTTGTCACAATGAATCAGTATTAGTTAGCTTACCTATCAACCGTTCTGCTATCTTCATTGAAGCACGTGTTGCATGGTTGAATTTAACTTTTCCTGGTCCTTTTCTGCCAATTTCGATGACGTAATTATGTCGCTTCGAAATTCTTGACAATGTACTTGTGGATGCTTTTGCACTGAACATCTGTAGGTGTGGGGTCTTTTGGTTTCACAAACACGTGTTTTAAGTCAGTCTGTACACTCAGGAGACAGGAGTTTCTAAATACCTTGAACATAACGTGTGGACATCAAAGAAGATTGTCTTCACCCGTTAGCATTTCCCATATATCCTTGTACATTTTTATTAAATTAATTATTCTTTGGTATATTATCAATTACTTATTTTATATATAGGGAAAGTAATAGTATTGCTTTTTTATGGTAACTGTTACAAGTTACCTTTGGGAATTCGGTAACTGTAACAGAGTTACCCGCCACGGTGACTTAGGCATTTGGCTGCTGACCCGCAGGTCGCAGGATCGAATATGGATCGCAATAACCGCGTTTTTATGGAGGCAAAAATACTTGAAGCTCGTGTACTTAGATTTAGGTTCACTCTGAAGAACCCGAGGTGTTTGAAAATTTTTGGAACCCTCTACCACAGCATCTTTTATATTTATATGGTGGTTTTGGAACATTAAACATCAACAATTATACATTATATTATTAACTGTATCAGAGTTACTTTTTTGGCCACGTAACTGTAACACTTACTTTTGTACTGGTGACCTACGCTTGATTGGCCTTCTGATACTCTAGCCAGGCATTGCTTCTCAATGGGCACCCTAACCATGCTTCGAGGAAAGGAACTGTCCCAGAATTCCTCCTGCAAGTAAAGTTGCAAGGCGCCCACTAGACCTGCGTTCTTCTTTGTACAAATTATCAGCAGGTTTACAATGTGTCTGTAAGGCAGCACTTGCAGCTGGCTGCGCATTTTGTTGATGCTGCTATTGATGATAATCACTGCTGTGCCTGAGCAGTTTGCAATGGTTTGGGCTCTCACTTGTTGTGAAGTTTGCAGGTGCAATGCCTGGTACAGTATTGTGCCTCTGGCGCACACTATTACACGTGTTAACGCGACTCCGTGCTCTATATCGCACCCATAGTAGAAGATTTTCTTTCCATGCAGAAGACTTGGGTACGATTTTCTGAAGCAGTTTTCTTGCTCCAATGACTTCCATGGTGTGTCTGCCCTGCACACTGTTACTAGTTATGTTCTTATGCTTCTTACCTTTCTTGCTGCTTGTCTTTTTGTTTATGCTTTTGCTGTCACTGTTAAATATATACATCTTACATTTTCAGATCAAAATATTATTTAATTTTGTGTATGGTGCTGACTTTAAACTTAGTTATAAGGATAGTCAGTGGTTATGTAGTGAACATATAAGCTAGCTAGAAACCTCGACAAGAATTACAATATTTGTTGGTCTGTGTTTGTACAATTTTTTCACTGTGTCATGTATTTCTGTAGATTTTACAATTTACGAATAACTTTAGAATATTTAGTCATTAATTTTACGTTAGCATCACTAGTGTAAGTTATTTTATATTATTCCTACCTCATTTGTTCACTGCATTATTTTTTCTATTACTGCTCACAGCATGATGCTGATATGGCATTTGCCTAACCTTGATGCTGCAGGTGGTGGGCAAAGGGACCTTTGGCCTTGTGCGCAAGGGTCGGTGGCGAGGTCAGGATGTGGCCGTCAAGTCCATTGCCTCAGACCACGAGAAGCGCGCATTCCTTGTAGAGGTATGAGAGAACATTACTTTTGGGGTAATCACCTGGGAGTTGGACATGCATGTATGTCATTACGTGTATGTTTAAAACACTTGCATTTCAGGATCATTTCTCATGCTTGGTGTGTGCTGCCTGCCACTATGTGGGAATAAGTGGATTTTTTTTCCTGTGCAGATGTCTTTCTTTCTTTCTTTTTTTTTTTTCATGCTTTACAACACTTGTGTGCTGACTAGTTTTGAACATGTTTTTTGGTTCGGTCGCCTTTGTTGCACCCACAAAGCTAATGGCTTTCCAGCTTAGAATCTTTTAGAAGATGACCGATTTGTTACTGTCTTGTTGCTTGCTCCCCGTTAAGGGATTACGCCTGTTTTCATGCAGATGCTGACTGAAGCAAATGTTGCTGCTGTGGTTGCGTTTCTTGTTTCAGGGATCTACAAAAGCTGCTTTCGGCTCATAGGTGATATGACAGGATTACTATAGATTTCGGACTTGCTTTTCCTTTGTAAACACGGTCCCATCTGCAGAATTTTCTTTAGTGTATTCACCTGTGCAGTTTGTTTTTATGCACCAAGTGTGCAACTGAGCTGTAGTTCCTTCGTTGCTAGTAAGAATCACATTCATCAGCCTTTCATATGAAGTGTTACTTGCGATTCAATTCTCAGATGTTGATAAGAAACCGTCATTAAAGAGCATTCGTGGCAAAACGATGGATCAAAAGCAGTTTTTCTCCCTTTGTGTTTTCCCTTAACGTCATTTGATGGACCTATTTTTGTACTTTTGGCAGTGCAGTGAACTGGGCAAGTTGGTATTCAGTCACTATGGTGTAGCACGAAAAGATCAAGAAAACTTACTAAGGTAGACATACAACAAGACGTAGTGTCACGAGGGTGAAAGTATGAATGAAAGAATAATATTTACAAAATATACAGGGATAATCTGAGGCCGCTTTAGCTAAGATAACAGAACAACAACACGAGTTCAAATGCATTCGTCATTTTCATCGTCTGTGTGATAGTTTCCCGTTCCCGATGTCGTGTCACATTTACCCCCCCCCCCCCCCCCCGCCGCCAGTAGCGCCGTCATGGGGCCTAAAGGAGAGAAGGATCATATGTGGAGATGTACGGTTTCAGACGGGAGATGTGCACGATGTCAGTCGTGAGTTCAGATCACGACGAATGACTGTCTAATGTAGCGCTCTCATATGTGACCTCAGTAAGCTGGCGTAAAACCTTGTAAAGTCCGGAGTCGCGAGATAGCAGCTTCAAAGACAGGCCAACTTGATAGCATGGTGTCCAGAGGAGGGCCAATGAACCTGGAGAATAAAAAACTGCTCTTTGATAGCTATCGTAGCAGGCCTTCTGAGACAGCTGCGAGCCAAAAAGACGTTCCCGGGCGATTTGGCAGGCCACTTGAGCCTGAGCAGTCGCAGTCTGGGCGTACTCTGTAACTGTTTGCGTAGTTGATGGGAGAAGAGTCTCGTCCAAACAATAAATAGAAAGGGGAAAACCCAGTGGTGTCGTGGCGGGAAGAATTGTATGTGAATGTCACATAAGGCAAAGTACTATCCCCATCAAGGGGATCTTTGCAAACGTAGATAGAGAGCCATGTTGTCAAGGTTTAATTTAAGTGCTAGGTAAGACACTTTGTTTGTGGTTGGTAGGCCATAGTGAGCTTGTGACGCATCAAACATAAGCAAAGGATGTCGTTTGTGACTTTTGAAAGAAATGAGCGATCGTGATTGGTCAGCAGCAGTCAAGGAGCACCATGGTGAAGAATGACGTGATGAAGCGAGAAGTTCACGACATCAGTGGAACAGCTTGTCAGTAGTGCTTGCGTGATGGCGTATCGTGTGGTGTAGTCAGTGGCTATGGCAATCCACTTGTTCCCAGTAACGGACGTTAGAAACGGTCCAACGAGATCGAGGCCAGTGGGGTTGCAGGGAACCAGCTGGTGACAAGGAAAAATGCTTGGAGCACTGGCAGGACTTACAAGCAGCAATGTACAGCACACAGAACAGTAAAAGCCTGGCGACAAGAGTCGACACTGTATACAATCATTCGTTTGCATGGCTTCGAGATGTCCAGCAGTTGTGCTATCGTGAAGGTGTTCAAGAACAGCGAATCAGAGTGTTGCAAGTACTACGAGTAGTAGCTCTGGTCCCTCAGCACTGGTGT
Source organism: Rhipicephalus microplus (assembly GCF_043290135.1). NCBI lineage: Eukaryota > Metazoa > Arthropoda > Arachnida > Ixodida > Ixodidae > Rhipicephalus > Rhipicephalus microplus. Next base: position 207,829,648 of record NC_134704.1, read on the forward strand.
GGCAACTGGTCTACATGTGGAAAACGTAGATGGTGCATGATAGACCGCAAGTGGACAATGCCGAGCGGTTTCTGGCATATGTCAGTGAAGGCATACAGACGTGGCGAAAACACAGGGGTCAGAGTCCTGCGCTGAAATGTTGGGTGGGTTCATGGGATGACGGGATAAACACTCGGCATCCTGGTGCATTCTGCCAGATTTGCATGCCACGTCAAAGCTGTATTCTTGAAGCTTCAAGGCCCAGTGTCTAAGTTGTGCAGTGGGATCTTTAAGGGACGACAGCCAGCACAGGACATGGCGATCCCTAATTACTGAAGAGGTGTGGCCAAACAAGTATGATACACATTTTTCGACTGCCCAGAATAGTGTGAGGCACTCACGCTCAGTGATGAAAAAAAAAATCACAGCATATCCACAGAGTGAATGATGATAAGTGGGGCGAAGCGTCCATCTGTCAGTCTGTCTGTCCAACCGTCTGTCTGTCTTTCTGGCCATCCATCTGTCTGGCTGTCTGTCTGTTGTGAAAGGCACTCCTTTCTCCAGCACCAAGGTACAACCCGCGCAGCAGCCAATCGGAGAGTAGTGGTACAGTGCCATCTAGAATATCCTTACTCAACTGCAGTTTGTATGTAATTCTGTGAGACAGCGCTGTTCATTATACTGTTTGGGAGATACTGCCTTCCTTTTTGTCTCATCTCTTCTCTCGGTTATGCCTGACACAGGACAAGGTTAGACTAAGAGGAGCTTCGCTACTAAAACTTGCTCTCCGAAGAAGCAAGGGGATAGTGGCATAAGCGATGATGCAATTCTGTTCTTGTGCCACCGGGCGGGAACAGCACCGATGCCATGTCCGCTGGCATTGGTACTAACTTCAATGTGGGCTGATGGTTTGAAGTGGGCCAAAATGGGTGGGGAGGTAAGTAATGTTTTAACAATGCTGCACGCAGTTGTCTGGTCAGAAACCCAATAAAAAGGCATGTCCTTCTTCAGTAGTTCTGAAAGTGGTCAGGCAATGTCTGCGAAATTCTTCACAAAACATCGAAAGTAAGAACTCGGGCCAATAAATCTCTGTACATCTTCAGCGGAACGTGGTACGGGAAAATCTTGCAGCTCGAATTTCGTCGGGATAAGGGTGTATGCATTGAGCACTGATAAGGTGGCCCAGCACAGTGATATTCCGGTGGCTAAAGCGACATTTGAAAGAGTTGAGCTGAAGGCCTGCTGTTTGGAAAACCTTAAAAACAGCCAAAAAATGACCTAAAATGGCCTGCATGAAAAGTATGGCTCCCTGTGGGGTGCCTTTATATTTGGGCAGTTGAGAAGAAAGCTATTGTAGCTTTTGTGTTTGTTAGACATCTTTTAACATACCTACATATTCTTTTGAACTTTTGAAGTTTTGAAATTGAAATTGCTGAAGCACTTGAAGGAATAAAAGCGAAAGACAGATGCGTTAGCCAGCCTTCAGTCGCTCTCACAAATGCTGAAGTTTCAAGTTTATAGCACACGTGATTAGATGCTTGGTCGGGATTGATAAGATATTTTTAGTGCCCTTCTTTATCCTTATAGATTCCTCGTTTCTTCCTTTAAACTTTCGGTTGTTAGACAGCACTTGTGTCATTCACTTCCTTGTCTTTTTATGTCCTTTTTCTTGCGCTGACCGTCATGAGTATGTTCCAACTAGCTCAGTTTGCTACATTGTGAGACACTACCTTTATATTTGGGCTATAGCTTGCTGTGACAGGTTTGACAGATGTCTAGATAATAACACGAATAAAATTCTCACACATGAGATAAGAGTACATGGTGTTCAAAGAGAATAAAGTGTGGGTGTGGTAATTTCGGTAATTTATATTGAGCCAGCAAAACCATGTTGTGAAAGAAGTAACTCTGAAATACATGAATACATCTCAGAATACACTCAAGTCCTCTACATCACATATTCCAGCATCGAGTGTGAAATTTTAAAATTTAGGATTTTCGTCTACACTGCAATGCAAAAATGATGTTCTCTTGGCAATGCAGAAGTGGTCTGTCCTGGTAATGAAAAAGTGGTGTGAACAGTACAAAGGGCATGCAAAATATGCACTTTAAGCCGACATTGTTGCACACATGCTCAGGTGAAGACGTTGGATGTTAAAAAACATTCTTTGAGCCACTCGAGGGGGCTCAGTGACTGCCCTCTCAAAACCCGTCATTGTGTGTACTTCCAGAAGGGTTTCACAAAGTGTTTCTTTTTTTGGCTACTAATATTCGACCTGCCGGAAAGGTTTTAGTGTTTAATCTGCAAAGTATCTAATTCTTAAGAAATAATTTTCAAAAAATGGTTGACTTGCTTTTAGCGTTTAGTTACAGTGATGTTATACAGTTAAACCTGGATATAACGAAATTGATAGATTCCCGGAAAAATTTGTTCTAAAGACCATTTTATTATATGCAGGTTTGGTACGAAAAGTCGTAAAATAAACGAGCAAAATAAATAAAAGGAGGCTGAAGGTAAAGCAAACCCAAAACACTTTTGTTACAGTAAAAAAACGCGTTATTATTGCGATAGAAATTATATGGACACTCTTGGCAGGTTTTTGCGGTTGCTGCCATGTTCCTTAACAAGTCCAAACTGATAACATGCCCCCATGCATCGTAACTTTCACAAGCAAAAGCTTGCGAGCGCTGATGAAGCAGAGATCAAATTAGTCAGCCCATTCCTGTCACTTGGAAAGTGCATAAAATAATATCTCCCGTGTGTTTGAACTGCTGTCGAATGCTCAAACAGAAAGTGAACCATCTCTCATGAACGAGAATAGAAAACACGAGGAAAGGAGAGGGGGAATCACTCCAGTAGCAATAATGAACTTGGATATTAAAGGCAGTCGCGATCGCTGGCGTGCTTGCCATCTCAGTGAGTATCAGTGCGCTTTTAATGCAAAGGGACTGTGTGAAAAGAGCACTTCTCGTAATTGCTCACAACATCGTTTTGTAGGAGTTTCGCAATATCGGATCCAATAATCGGCTGCGAGCCTAACTTCTTATAACATGACAATTTTTTGCTCTCGCGTTCATTGCATTGCATTCAACGCGCCGTCGTGTTATCAGAACTAATCGGCTAATCGCAAAAGCTACCAGCCTGTGAACTCGCGGCGCGACCCAAGACGGAAAAAGCACGTGACGAGTGGACCTCTGAAGATTCGTTGTCACCGTGGTTTTGGAGAGTTTCTATCAGCACCTAATCTGACATTCTTTTGGTGGTGTGGACACAGTTGTCCAAAATTAAGAAAAGTCACAGTTCTGCCGCAACTAAGGGCATGGCAATGAATGCGATAGCAACAACTTGGAATGTAACACTGAGAACAGCAAGCAGATTGAAATGTGCACTGCACTGCTAACGTACAAATGACGCACGATAACATACACAGGGCGAAAGTAAACTAACAGCGCTTACCGCTCGACAGTTAATGCGCTGTTTAAATAAAAACGAGGCATGAAACGTAATCACAGGTACAGACATGGGTGCAAAATAACCGGTGCCCCAGTTGTTACTTCGCTGTGTTTGAAAAGCGCACTCTTTTCGCAAACGGTGCTTCTAGCAAGCGAAGTTTTCTTTGTGGGCCCGTCAACTATAAATGCAGTCGTTCCAGTCAAAGTCGAAGGCGTGCAATTCTTCTCACCAAAAGATAAGCGCGCGCGCACGAGCATCTAATTCTACCCCCTCCCCATTCGCGAGGCAAAGCACGCGTGGGAGATAAGCGCGTGTTGGTTGAACGCGATTAGCTGGGTGCCGAGCGCGGGCGGGCTTTTTTCTTTCGTGAGTTTTCATGTATATATATATATATATATATAGATACGCATACACACATGGTGAATGACAGCGGCGGCGATGGCAAAAAACCAGCCGAGACTCTCCATATAACTGCTATCGCAATGGAAAAAAAAAAGCAAAGTAGAACGGCATCGGGGCGATGTCATGCACGTGCAGTGAAACTATGCACGCGCACACGGTGTTGAAAACAAAGAGCGAATGGCACAGACACGGATGCGGCTGAAATATTTATCAAAACGTTTATTTGAAAAAGAAACAAGGAAAAAAAGATACGGGGAGCATGTGGGTGGGGCCCCTATGCTAGGGCTCCACTGGCTTTAGCGGCCCGCTGCGCCTGGTCGAGGAGCGCAAGTTGCACCCCCAGATCCTTGCTGGTGAGCAAAGTCTCCCACTGCTCCCTTGCGGAAATTTTGCCGGCTATTTGAGGCGAGTTAATTTCGGTTGGCCTGTTCTGACAATCCCACCTTATGTGGGCGAGAGTGGGCCTGCCTCCGCACCACGGACAACTATCACTGTACATCGCAGGGTGAATGGCATGCTTCAACGAAAGATTTGCATATGTGTTTGTTTGTATACGGTGCCATCCATAAGGATTCTGCCCGGGTAAAACTGTATGTGGTACACTGTACCTATGTCGCTCAAGCCATTGGTTTTCAAGGATATCTCGTGGTAAAAAAGGGCTGTTGTCGGAGTGATAGGCTGCTCGGTTGGTTAAAGCACGAGCTGCGTCGTCCGCTCTCATTGCCATCGAGTCCTGCATGACCCGGGCACCAGATGATAGCATGGTCCTGCGTTAGGTCTGGTCCTAATAGGCAAATGGGGTTGTGTGGTAGTCTTCCCGTGAGAAAGAGCCTACATCTGACTATGGAATTGTTGAGAACAAGGAACGATCATCCAAGAATATCTTTAGCTTTAATAGCAAGCGCGATAGCTATAGCCTCAGTGTTATTCGTGGACGTGGCTCGTGCCGTGGCGCAAGTGAGAAGGCCTTGACCTGGGGCCGCTCCTACGACTGCGAGTGCGTACTTGTTCATGCCGCATAGGGCAACATCAATAAATAAATCTGTGCACACCATGTCCGGATTGTTCCCAAATTGCAGCTGTAACTTGCGAGCTCGCTCACTCTTACGACCTTCGGGATATCGGGGGTTCACGTTTTTCGGGATAGGGGATACTAGAATCTTTTCACGCAGCAATTTAGCCATGGACTCCAGTTCCTCTCTCGCATACTGTGGACAAGCTGGGTAACCTACATGGCGTAGCAATTTTCTCCCAGTAGTGGTTAAGGTAAGCCTCTCCCATTGAGAAATGAGCACCGCTGCGCGTAACTTCTCATAATGATTGTGTATACCGAGGGCTTCGAAACATTCTGTGGACGTTCCAAATGGTAAGCCAAGAGCCGCCTTGTACGATGTTCGTATCAACGCATCTAGGGTCTTTAAAACGGTTTTATTGATCTTCTGGAAAGGAAGACTATATGTTAGTCGACTGAAGACAAAAGCCTGAAACAGCCGTAGCGTCTCAGCTTCCTTGAAACCTTTTCAGTGATAGGCGACTTTACAAATCATACGGGAGATCTGCTTCACCGTCGTTTTGAGGGTTTTGATTGTGTGGTCCACTCGCTTGTTGCTTTTTAGCCACAGTCCGAGGACTCGCATTTTCTGTACCTCTTTTATATTGTGGTCTCCTAGAAAGAGGTTGCCCGGCTCGTGAGTGCGACGGTCTCTGCCTCGGATTCTAATAAATTCACATTAATCGGGAGCACAACTCATTCCGCTCTGATAAGTGAAGTCGTCAACAGCAGTCACTGCGTCTTGTAGGATTCGTTCTTTTTGTCCCAAAGAGCCACTGTTGGCCCATAGGGTAATATCATCTACATAGAAAGCGTACCCTAGCCCTGAAACGCCGTTTAGCCTTCTTGCTAAGCGTCTCATGCCGATGTTGAAGAGAAGAGGAGATAGTATCGCTCCTTGTTGTGTGCCTCTATTGGGCATAGGAAACGGATCTTATCGTGTATTGCCTAGGCCTATTGTAGCAGTGCAAGAGGTTAGAAAAGAGGGAACGTAGTCATATATCTTTTGCCCACAGCTGATGTCATTTAGCTCAAATAAGATGAGCTCATGGGACATAGTGTCAAATGTGCTTTTCTAATCAAGAGCTATGAAGAGATGTTTTGCACCAACCATGGTATTGCAGAGTACCTCTTCCCGAAGTAGAAGGAAGACGTCCTGCGTTGGCAAACGTTGTGAAATCCAAACAAGATAGTTGGAAAAGGTTCCAATCTTCAATTTAAGTCGTGAGACGTGTGTGAATCACCTGTTCGAATAATTTGCTAAGACAGGATGGTAATGATATTGGTCTTAGATTTTGTAGGTCGGGTGTTTTTTCTGGCTAATAAGAATAATTTTGGCTTTCTTCTAATGTTGAGGAACCACGCCCTTCTCCTATACCTGTTCATTAAAATACCGAGTAAGCTGTTTCAGGCGTTTGTCGCTCAGATTCGGAATCATCGCGTTTGTTAGCTGGTTAGGTCCAGAGGCAGTATTGCCCTTTGGTGCTTGCGCGGCAGCGAATAGTTCTGCCTTGGTGATCGGTGCATCGAGCACTGCGTTTTCCTGGCCTTGGTATGCTAAAGCGCACGGGGGAGTAGTGTACATGCCAATGTACTTGTCTCGGAGCTTATCGAGCAGAGCGTCATCTGTTCCTGGAAATTTCCTAGGGAGCTTCTGAAGAGTTGGGTTTCCTGCCGTTTAAGTTTTACCAGGTTCAATTATGCTACGCAGTATTGCCCATGTCTTGGAGGTGTGTAAGGTTCCTCGGAGTGAGTCGCAAAAATTCGCCTAGCTCGCCGTCTCCAACTGCTGCATGTAAGCGTTTTCCCGCTCAGATATCTCAGCAATTCTATGACGCAATTTCCTATTGAGTCGCTGTTGTTTCTATCGCTTGGTCAACCCTCTCCTGGATTTCCAAATATGTATCAGATGGCTATCGACTACCGGGGTTTCCGCTGTGAGCGCAACCCGCTTAGAAGTTGCTTTGTGAGCCTCTCGTATGTGCGTTGCCCAATCTTCAGTGTTATCTGGTGAAATTTCGGGCAGTGAGACTTTAGGATATGTTACCCAATCTGTTAATACAACATGGCCATGAGACTGCTGAATTTTGGGGGAGGCAATCGACACGCTCAAGATATATTGGGCACTGCCGAGATTCTCTACTAGGTTGCTCCAGAACACCTCGTCAACATCATTTATGAATGCAAGATCAGGAACTGTGTCTGCGCTGACGCTGTTACCCAATCTTGTCTGGTGTTGCGGGACTACGAGAAGTTGGAGCCCATGCGCATCAACAACTCGCTCGAGTTCCCGGCCTTTCGAGATATCTGTTCAGTACTCGCAGGTAGTGTGAGGGGCGTTAAAGTCTCTGAAAAGCAGTAGTCGATCCTGGATGCTGGAATTATTCTTAATATACCAAATGAGTGCGTCAAAATTGGCCCTATTTTCTTTAGGGGAGCTATACACGATCATGATTATGGTTTTGGCTTTGCTAAGCTTGTGCGGGGGTATACTTATGATTTGGTGGTTAATGCTGCTAGTTACCAGATAATCTATACTAGTCGCTGTTTCCTTAAGAACGAACGTGGTGACTTTAGGGTAGTCTGGATTTGATATCGTGTAGCAGCTACCCAATTGGACTGGCGCATTGCCAACCTCTTGTAGACAAATGACATCAGGTTTGACTGGCGCTGTATTAAGAAATTGTTGTAGAGCGGCCGCCCGTTTGTAGAAGGTGCGGCCATTCCATTGCCAAATTTCGAGATAATCGGTGTGCGCTCATGTTTTACTCGCCATGGATAGTGGTAGCGCTATCCAAAGTTGGTAGTTGCTTCGGACGACGGATAGACTGAGCACCCAGGCTGCTTTTAGGTTTTTAAGAACAGTGGCCCTTATGCTGGCGATAGATTCATCGACATAACTTTTTGAGTTCAGAAATTCGGCAAACATTTGCTGCTGAAAGCTTTGCATGCTTTGCAATTGCTGCATTACTTGTTGTAATGTACCTTCCATAGAACTTGGCTTGATCGTAACCTGGCCAGATGTGCCGGTTGCTTTAGAAAGTGTTTTTTGGCTCGATTCCATACCGTGGTTGGCTTTGAGGGAGGGCAACTCTTGTTTTATTTCTGCCAAGCTCTCACGGAGGAGTTTGTTCTCACTAATGATTTTTTGATATCCTAAATTAGCCGCTATAGGAGCAGCTGGAGAAGCAACTCTTGCATAGCTCACCTCACCATGTTCGGGCGCTTGCTTCATCGCCGAGCCTGGAGCCCCGGATTTCAGTGGCTTGTGTGAGTGGAAATAAGTTGAGGTCTTGTGAGTGGAATCCTTCCGGGTCCGGAAACTCGATCGAGATCTGTATCTAGAGCTGAACCTTGGCCGAGTCTCTGGCAATTCTGGCCTGTGGTGCAGGGCAGATTGTTCATCATCAGAACTGAACCAGCGGGAATGTTAAGTTGGCTTCGGTGAGGTGTCGTTCAGAGCAGGCTGGTGCATACTAGCCTTAGAGGTTCTTTTCTGCGGAGGTTTGAGTCGTTTTCTGCAACTTCGGCTGCCTGTCAAATGACCCTCACCACACGCTGCACACTTCGAAAGCACTCGTGTCCAGCTGCAAGGTCCCGTTGTCCACAAACGTGACACACTTGAGTGTCCGGCTGGGGGCAGACGTCCGAACGGTGATTAACCTGATGGCACACTTTGCACACCTGGGTGCTAATTTTGTAGGGGTGGCAAGCAAGTTCTCTGCCGTTGTAATAGACGTTATCAAGGTATAATCCCTCCAAGAAATGTTGCAATGGCTGTCTTGGTGTTTTTAAACATACGTGCTTGCATAATTTCGACACCTTGTGTGCGTATGTGGAAATTGGCTTTTAGTGCTTCAGGCCTCGTGTGGGGGTATAAACTCTGAATGATGCCCTTAGTTGTGCCTTCGCTTGTCGCTACGTAGGCATTGACTGAGTGTGGCCGGCCGTTGATCTTTAGGGTGGTAATACACCTCACGTAGTCTGCCACTGTCTGGCACAGCGTCGAAACAATGAAGATGTTGGAACCTCACTTGATTCTGAGCGAAAATTGCTCACCAGATATTTGTCCGCTGCAAGCTGCCATCACGGTGTCGGCCAGTAGGGGACTAGTCAGGTTCTTGACTGGTAGCCCTTGGTGTGGTCGCACCACTATCGTCAAGTCGTTTTTGGGCAAGGGGGGTAGCTGCCTGTAGGCAGGGCTGTATTTAGATTTTCCGGTTGCTTCAGCAGTGGATATTTGTTGCTGGTACGAGGTCGTCAAAAAATTTATAGACTTGGTCTTCTTTTTTTTCGCAAGAGCCTTCTTCTGCCGCAGAGTGAGCACCGTTTGCCAGGCTCCATTCACTTGGTTTTGGCTGTCGGTCTCGGCGTTCTGATCGTTGGTTTCATTTGGCATTGAGAGGCTGTTAGATGTAGAGTCTTGAAAATCCATATTATCAAGGTCTTGGCGCCGCGTGTCTGTTATCTACGAGGGTCCGGGACACGCTATAGAGTCTGAGGGTTAATTTGCAAGAGCCATCGAGCACGCGCACAACGCGCACGGTAGCGTTCCAGCAGCCGCCTACATGGCGGCGATGGCTTTGTCGAGCTCCCACGATAGGCAGGTGCATTTGGGCTTCTAAAATAAAAAGTTCCAGTCACTTACAGCTGTGGTTGGTGTCACTCGATGCGGAAGAACTTCAGGAAGCCATGGCAATAGTCGAAGTTGGCCGCACACACAAATTTCCACAATGGAGCTGGAAAATTCGCGGAGCACTTGCGGACACGACTCTTCTTGTTGGCACCACCTAGCGTTCTTTTTGCCGCTAAAAACTATTTGGTAAAGCACTCCCTATATGGCAGTGGGGCCCCATAAATGTGTCACAACAATAAGCGTGGCACTGCCACGGCCGAAACGCAACAGTAGGTTTCTTTCTCTTTTAATTGTGTTTGGAGCGGGCGGGGGGGGAGGGGGGGGGCACATTCGCGCATGCGCCCGCGGCGGCGAGAGCGGCAGCAACGCCGGCTTGTTGGGTCTCACCTGCTCATCTCTCGCTCATTCATGCGCAATAACGAGCGCTCGCTCTCACCTAGTGCGCCGTGCGTGCCACCGACGCTTTGCGCTTTGTTTGGGGCGGGGCAGCCGTGAAAGTTGCACGCTCGTACCGAATTCCGTGGCAAAACTTTTAGATTGTTTATGGGGAAAATTTCTTATATTAAGGTTGTCTCCCGCTGTTACGTTGTTACATAGAGGTCACAAATACATGTGCTTTTATGGAGCAACAGCGGGGAATAGAAAAACTTTGTTATATCGAGCAATTCATTATATAGAGGCTTGTTATAAGCAGGTTTACTGTATGTGTATTTTTCTGCTTGTGAAACATCATGGTGCAGGTGCGGCAATTGTCACGAGTGGACCATCCCAACATAGTGAAGCTGTATGGAGCCAGGGTGCGAACCCCGGTGAGTGAAATCTTGGCTTGTTGAGCATCATCCTGGGGCGTAGCTGAACATGGCTGTGGCCACTTTCGCAGCATGCTCTTGGTACTGAGACAAATCATTGTTATTCTCAGTTTGCAAAAAGGAAAGACTAGTGAAGAAGCTTTGCTCATGTTTTTATTTCACTGTTTTTGGAAAGACGATCACACGAGTAGAGCTGCAAAATACATAAGTTGAACTGATGCATGCAGAGATTTTCCAGCCACTTGGTCATTGCTGTTCAGTATTGTATGAATGAAACAAACCCTCCAGTCATTTTTAGTCTATCCTTCTTATTAGTATTGTCACAGGTAATGGGTATGAGCCATCAACGGTAGGTGGAATCCTTTAGAAGTGAAGAAAGAAGAGGGCTTTTGCGTCCTGGTCTGAGGGCAAGCAAGACCCAGACCGTTTCGTCGCTGTGTGTGATTACGTTCGTGGCACTGGTGGAGGTGCTGGGTAAATGCGCCTCGGCTGCAGATTTTCAGCCGACACACCGAGCTATTTGGAGACAGCTACAGCTCCCAAGGCAAGAAGCAGTCGCCGCCTGCGAGGACTATCTCCCAAGTACGGTCCCCTCTCTCAAGACGAGATGGCAACTTCAACTAACAACCGGGCGAGTCAAACCAACGACGCCTATTCTTTTCTCCTGCATGTTTTTCATGTGCCACAAACACCACGCTCGTTCCATGGAGACATTTATGAAGATGTTGACGACTGGCTTGACCACTTCAATTGAGTTGCCAACATCAACGAATGAGATGAAGCTCGCAAGCTGCGGAGAGTTTACTTTGCGTTAGAAGACTCTGCCAAAACGTGGTACGAGAATCACGAGGGTTCCTTTGCGACGTGGCATGAGTTCAGTCGACAGTTTCGTGATGCGTACCGCAGCACTGAAAGGAAAGAGAGAGCGGAGCAGGCAATCTCATCTCGGAACCAACGACCCAGCGAGAGAGTTTCGATGTTTGTCGAGGACATGCTTCGACTCTTCAAGCGTGCTGACCCTGCAATGTCGGAGGAAAAGAAGGTGCGGCATTTAATGCGTGAGGTAAAAGAGCAGCTCTTCGCCGGACTCGTGCGCAATCCACTGACGACTGTGGCAGAGTTCATAAATGAGGCAACCACAATAGAACGTACTCTCCAGTATAGGTCGTCACAGTATGAACGCCACGACGTGACCCCTGCTGCATGCTTTATCGGGGCTGGCAGCGAGAGACCTGCCCTCGCTGAGTTCATAAGAAGCGTCGTGCGGGACGAGCTGCGTCAACTCCATGCATTGGGACCCCAACCACCTGTAAGTGATCTCACAGACTTAATCCGAAATGAAATCCGACAGGTGGTCACCCCACTCACGCCAACAAGGCCTGAGGCCCCTGTGCTGACTTATGCGGCGACTCTGCGATCTCCTGCACCACATGGCCCTGATCCCACCATGGGGAGAATAGATCAGGCTAGCCATCGATTCCAGGGCACCTCTTCGACTTCGCCACCCGCCTCAAGGTTTCCGAGTGCACCAACTTATCGTCCGTCTGGATCGCGGCAGAACGCCACAAAGGCCAGCGTGTGGCGTACGTCCGATAACCGTCCACTCTGCTACCACTGTGGCGAAGTGGGTCACGTATACCGTAACTGCCAGTACCGCCAACTTGGTCTCCATGGCTTTCACCCTGATGCTCGGTGCCCGCGTTACGGTGAGCGTCCTCGCGACATCGAAGCGTACCTTACAGGCCAGCAAGCTGCTCGCCTTGGTCAACGCCCCCAATCACGATCACCATCACCTCGCCGCCCCACATCACCTAGCATTCCCTCGTCATCTTATGCTCCTTTCAGAGGCCGGTCACTGAGTCCCCACAGGGGAAACTAGAAACCGTGGCTCCTGGGGGTGAAGCCGCGTGCCAACGAACTGTCAAAGAGCCTCCTTCGACACAAAGACCCGACGAAGACCGTTTTGACTTTCCAGTCGTTTCCGAAAGTCATAAGACTGTTTCCGCCGACATCACCGTACACGTCGATAATCACGTCGTCACTGCCCTCGTCGACACCGGCGCCGATTATTCGGTTATGAGCAGCGCCCTAGCATCCCAACTGAGGAAGGTAACTACCCCTTGGCAAGGACCGCCGTTGCGCACGGCAGGGGGCCACCTCGTCACGCCGACTGGAATGTGCACAGCCCGTGTTCGAGTCTGCGCTTCGACGTTCATAGGGTCTTTCCTCGTGTTACCTGTGTGCTCCCGTCCACTCATTCTGGGGCTGGACTTTCTTCGCGAACATGGCGCAATTATTGACCTACGTGACTTGCAGGTGTCGTTCGCGGACTCGTTTCATCCTGAACCGGAAAATGCCCGCTCATCGAAGGCTGCCCTACGTGTATCCTCCGAATCTGTTACTCTGCCTCCCCGCAGCAGCCTTTTTATCAACGTTGAATGTGACCAAGACTTCCCCGATGCTGTAATTGCAGAAGGAAATTTGTCCCTACTTTTTGCACAACAAATCTGCATTGCCCGAGGTATTGTTCAGCCCAGTAGAAAGCAGGCTTGCCTATTAGTCACGAATTTCAGCGAGGAGTATCGCCATCTTACCAAACACACTGCGATCGCATACCTTGAGGATATTGCCGACGTCCCTGGTCCCTCAACATTATCTGCTCTTTCGTCGTGCGACAATTCCGCCATGACATTTGCAAGCACTCTCGACATAAACCAGGGTCTACCGTCTGCACAACGGGAACGTCTTTTGAAGCTACTCGGCTCATTTCGGGACTGCTTCGCTACGACTTCGAAAGTTAACCAAACACCGCTTGCCAAGCATCGTATCATCACCGAGCCTACCGAGAGACCCATTCGAGAGCATGCCTACAGAGTCTCGCAAAAAGAACAAGACGTTATACGCCAACAGGTCCAGCAGATGCTCAAGGACGATGTCATCCAGCCATCGACCAGTCCCTGGGCGTCCCCTGTTGTGTTAGTAAAGAAAAAAGACGGTACTCTGCGATTCTGCGTCGACTACCGAAAGTTGAATAAGATCACGAAGAAAGACGTGTATCCTTTACCCCGAATAGACGACTCGCTGGGCCGCATTCGCAGTGCTCGTTACTTTTCTTCCATGGATCTACGCAGCGGCTATTGGCAAATATCTGTTGATGAGCGCGACCGCGAAAAGACCGCCTTCATTACTCCTGACGGACTCTACGATTTCAAGGTCCTTCCGTTCGGCTTATGCTCGGCACCAGCTACTTTTCAAAGAATGATGGACAGGGTTCTTTCTGGGCTAAAATGGCAATCGTGTCTTGTCTACCTTGACGATGTGGTCGTCTTCTCGGACACGTTTGAGCAGCACGTCCAGCGCTTACAGGCAGTTCTTCAGGCGATTCGAACAGCTGGACTTTCTCTCAAACCTGAGAAACGCCACTTTGCATTCGAGGAACTGAAATTTCTTGGTCACGTCGTCAGCCACGCCGGTATACATCCAGACCCTGAGAAAACGAAAGCTGTTGCCGCATTTCCTGTCCCAACAAACAAGCGCAACCTCCGCCGATTTCTGGGACTCTGCGCATATTACAGACGCTTCGTCAAAGGCTTTTCTAAAATCGCTGAACCGCTAAATGAACTTACGAAAGACGGCGTACCGTTTGTTTGGGGTCATGATCAGCATCACGCCTTTGACACGCTACGAAACCATCTCCAAGCCCCACCTGTACTCGGTCACTTTGACGATAACGCTGCCACAGAGCTACACACGGATGCCACCAACGTCGGACTTGGAGCTGTACTGGTTCAATGGCAAAATGGCGTAGAGCGCGTGATTGCCTATGCAAGTCGAACACCATTATCTGCAGAGAAAAACTACTCTGCAACAGAAAAGGAATGCTTAGCCGTTGTTTGGGCTATAACAAAGTTTCGCCCTTATTTATATGGTCGACCATTCAGGGTAGTTAGCGACCACCATTCTTTATGCTGGCTCGCCAACCTCAAAGACCCTTCCGGTCGTCTAGCACGCTGGAGCCTTCGGCTGCAAGAATTTGACGTTACAGTCATTCACAAGTCAGGACGCAAACACACTGATGCTGACTGTCTCTCACGTGCACCAATTGGAAGTACGAACGCGGACGTTGAAGAGGACGATACATTCCTTTCCTCTGTGTCAGCAACCGACTTGGCTCAACAACAACGCGACAACATGGAGCTAAGCCCGCTGATTGACTACCTCAAAGGCCGAAAACGCAGCCTTCCTCGAAACTTCGCACGTTCGCTGGCCTCGTTCTGCATCAGAGATGGAGTCCTCTATAAGAAAAATTTCGACCATACTCAGGCTACTTACCTACTGGTTGCGCCGACCTCGCTTCGGGACGATATTTTACATGCTTGTCACGACGAACCATCATCCGGACACCTTGGCTACACGCGCACATTGGAAAGAATTCGCCGCTCATACTACTGGACTCGCCTCGCGAAGACAGTCAAGCAGTACGTCCGCACATGCCGTGACTGTCAACGCCGTAAGACGCCACCTGTTCGACCGGCAGGACTACTACAGCCTATCGCCACGCTGAAGACACCATTTTATCAAATTGGCATTGACTTGCTCGGCTCATTTCCCACCTCTTCGTCTGGAAACCGGTGGATTGTGATTGCCACCGATTATTTAACGCGTTACAGTGAAACAAAGGCCCTGCCCAAAGCTACCGCAGCCGAAATCGCACAGTTTTTTGTCGCCAGCATTGTACTTCGTCACGGAGCGCCAGCTGTAATAATTACTGATCGTGGTACAGCTTTCACCGCAGAGATGCTTCAAGAAGTGCTGAGACTAAGTGGTACAGAACATTGGAAAACCACGGGTTATCACCCCCAAACAAATGGACTCACTGAACGGTTGAACAAGACCATTGCAGATATGCTATGTATGTGGCCGTTGATCACAAGAACTGGGATGATATACTCCCTTACGTAACTTTTGCTTACAATACAGCAGTCCAAGAGAGTACAGGTTTCACCCCATTTTGCTTAGTTCATGGTCGTGAGGTCACTACAATGCTCGACGCAATGCTCCTTCCCAACAACTTGAGCATGTTCAACACGGATGCTGCATTGTTCGCTCAACGCGCCGAGGAGGCCCGTCAACTCGCCCGATGCCGTATTCAGGCTCACCAAACTGCCGACGCACACCGCTACAACCTTACACACCAAGAGGTTACCTTCAAACCAGGCGATGAAGTTTGGGTGTGGACTCCCATCCGACAGCGTGGTCACTCTGAGAAGTTGCTTCGGCGCTACTTCGGCCCTTACAAAGTTCTGCGCCCACTCAGTGACGTTACGTACGAAGTTCTCCCTGAGGGCGCCTCAAGACGTTCCCGTCGGTTTCCACAAAGTGATGTGGTGCACGTGTCAAGACTCAAGCCATATTTCTCGCGTCATACATCGAACGTGGACTAACTTACCATGCAATGACTATTTTTTTGTCACTTTGGTTTTTTTTATTGTCTTGTGTACTTACTCCTTTCTTTTTTGAGTACTTCTATGACGCCAGCCCATTTTTTTCCCCCTTACGATGAAGTTGTTGGGTTCCATGGTAGCACCTTTTCTTTCTAATTTTTTTTCTCAACGTTCATTACCAGCATCAAGCCGATGCTTTTCAAGGGGAGGGAGTAATGTCACAGGTAATGGGTATGAGCCATCAATGGTAGGTGGAATCCTTTAGAAGTGAAGAAAGAAGAGGGCTTTTGCGTCCTGGTCTGAGAGCAAGCAAGACGTCGTTTCGTCGCTGTCTGTGATTACGTTCGTGGCAGTATTAAAATTCAACACTGACCTTGTGTTTCCCGGCCCATTCGGTCTCTTTTTGAGGGGGTGACTGTCCAGCTAGAAACTGCCGTTCTTCTAGAGACTGCCATTGTTCCCGCTGTTCATGTTACTGCATTGTTTTCACCGTGGGTTCCGAAGACTGTACATATACACTTTTCCCAGTTGAAGGGCTAATATTTCCAGGTGTTGTTTGTATATGCCAGAACATTAAGTGCGGCTACCTTTTGTTCTGATGACCTGGGTGTCGTCGAAGTTGATGCGATTGGTTATCTTTTCGCTGTGTTTTGAGAGCACTTCACTTCATCAGTTGGGCTACCTTCATTGGTGCGGTGTTGCTGTATTCTTTTTGGTAGTTATTTGTCTCGTCGGTGTTAAGTGACATGGTAATCAGTGCAGGGAACCTTGTGGACTAACCCAGGTAATCTTCATTTTGGCAGCCAGTGTTTTGGCCACTGCAAAAGTGGCCCAGTTGCTGATGCTAAAGTTCAAATATCTTTCAAAAGTAGCACAGGGTCTTGATCCAGCTGCTGCACTCAGCGATGCGCTAGTTGGCGAGACGTGACCTTCTCCCCTTCGCACCTCACATAAAGGGACTAGCAAGCGCAGCCTTGTGCCAGAGAGTGGTGCAGATGACTGCGTTTTCAAACGTCATGAGGGACAATCTTGTGTTTCGACATCTGGGATGTTCGCGTCAAGTCGGGGAGACTTTCGGTGCAGACAGCTTCTCCGACTTATTCACATTTGACAACGACGTCATCGATAATGAGGAGCTGACTGACGAGAAGGTGAGAGCTATGATCAAAGGCCGTTTTAAGAGCTGTCATTAGACGACGATAGCAAGCACAAAGACGACTTCCCTGCAGTCAGGCTGACTTTGTAGCCGGTGATTCACTGCATTGATGAATTGAAGGAATACTTGCAGCTGCAGGAGGATGACTATTTTATTTACTTATTTATTTGAAGCGTACTGCTAGCCTCACATTTGAAAAAGGAAAAATACACATATTCAAAAGAAAACAGTTCCATAAGGCACATACACAATTGGAGTTCACCAAAACATAACAAGCACTATCCACAGTAGACTGTACAAATGCTAGTAGGAATGGTAAAAGCAGTAATAAACAGCATGTTAGAAAATGTAATGCTGAAAGAAAAGCAATAGCAGAAACTGTGCAATCGTTTCAAGAGAGACAAACATAATAAACAAAAAATAGAGGCTTTCATCATCATCTAAAACCCATATCATCAAAACATTAAAACGCAGTCATCGAAAACCCTTATCAACAGCGTAAAAAATCAAAGCAAGAATGACAAGGTACGATATTCAAGATGCAGAGAATCAAACATATTGCCCGCATGCGGATGACTACAAAGCATAGTTTGATATCCGGGTGATAAAAGCGTCCAGTAAAGTGCACGTGATGGCATCGTTGGGCAAACGATTTTAGTCTCGAATTGCTTGCGGAAAGAAGGATCATCTAAAAATGTCGTTATGAAATCTGTATTCAACTAGGTGCTTCATGTGTTTAGTTTGTGAACTGGATGTGTCTGAGTGCAGTAAATAGTGATACCTGTGTCACATGGGTGCTTTAATCATGATCACAGTGACCTAGATCGCTTTTCTTTATCGCTATTAACTTTAAAGTCACTGTTACACAGCCCAAGCTAATCCAGTTCGAGCTTGGGTCAGATGAAATGCACCAGGTAGCACTTGCATGCCGCAAAACATGTCATTGACAAAACTCAGCTTACGATATTTCAATAGAGCCTTTTATCAGCAATGTGTTATTCGTGCAAGAACCACTCAACGTCAAAAACTTTGCGTGACTCTACAAAATTAATTTCATAAATCCATCATTCAGTACACTTTAATTTGCGCTTGCCTGTATTGCTGTACGAGAATCCTAATCTTCACTTTCATTTCTGATGGCACCTGCTCGTAGCAGTCCAGTCGCAGTGAAACGGCAATCTCGTTGTACACGCCAGAGTTTCACTTCTGGCGCCTCAAGTCTCCCAGTTGCTCCTACCAGCGGTAAAGTCTCTTCATTTGACCACGAAGTGCATGTATGCTTCGAGGTAGTCGAAAACCTGGTGACACACATAACCAATTTGCTTTGTGATGCTCGATCCAACTGCTCTAACGGATCGAGAGTTGAACTTGTCGTCTGCTTCTCGCATGACTACATGCGCTCAATACGAATCTTAAAATGTGCCATATTTTTCCAGTTGAAACAGTTTAAAATTTCTTTTACGAATAAATATCTAGCTTTTTAAACGTGTTTTTACAGATCTATGCTTGATTTTCTTGTTTTTTTGCTTTCAACAAGCTTGGCCAGGGAGTGCAGACAACATGAAATCATGATCTCTCAGCCAGATTGTGATGCGTGAATAGCGATAGTTTTGATCCCGATTGGCCCTGATCACGAATAAGAGTGACTGTGTAGCAGCACCTAATCCTGATCGTGGTTAATTCGGATTGGCACTGATCACGATTAAAAATGCCTTTGTGACATCGGTATTACTCACGTGAATCTTCATGCTGCCATCAAGAAGAAGAAAGAGAAACTTAAGACAAAGTAACCTGGCTCGATTTTCTATAATGGGGAGTTTACTTTGTTCTAATAGTTCTGTCGGAGAGTCATGACGGCGATACTCATTGAAGAAAAATCTAAGTGTTTTTCTTTGTACATTCTCTAGTTTTGCGATGTACTGTTCTTGGAAAGGAAACCAACATACTATTCCATACTGCAATGTTGGGTAAACGAGTGACATGTGCGCTAGGCATTTAGACACTCCAGACGCGCATCTAAGCGAGTGTTTTAACGAGTGCAATGTTGCCAGTGCTTTGTTAACCACATATATTACCTTTTCGTCCCATCTGAGGTCAGATGAAATTTTCATTCCTGAATATTATACTCCTCGACAATCTTCAATATCTTTCCTTGTAAACAATATGTGAAGTTGGGTGTTTTTCTATTCATCGCTGTCATAGAAACCATTTTATTTGCGTTAGTCACCATCTGCCATGTATGGCACCATTGTGTTCCAGGTTCAAGGGCTCTGTTCATGATGATCTAGTCTTCGCAGCAGGTTGTTTCCTTATAGATGATGCAGTTATCTGCGAATATTCTTACTGTTACATTGCGTTTAATTGACAGATCATTTATAAAAAGAATTAAAAGTATAGGAGCTAGAACGACGTCTTGTGGGACGCCAGACAGCACTTCACCGTAATCCGAGGAGTGGCCTCTGTAGTAGACATACTGGCGCGGTTCTGCAAGATAGCTTTCCATCCATTTGGTGATATTGTTATCGCCGAGGTAATGGGCAAGTTTCTGAAGTAACTTTGTATGGGAAACTCGATCGAATACCTTGGATAGATCTGAAAGTATTATATTGGTTTGGCCACATTTGCCTATTGTATGGGCTAACTTCCAAGTCATGGATTGTCTCAATCTGCTGATTAGTCGTAGACAGTCCCTTCTGAAAGCCATGCTGATAAGGCACAATTAAGTTGTTGTTTTCTACAAATGATACAATGTGTTTCAGGATTATATGTTCAAGAATTTTGCAGGCGGTACAAGTAAGCGATATTGGACGATTTATGACACACTGGTAAGGTCACTGGATTGATGTATAAAAATAACCTCGACTATTTTTCATTTCTATGGAGTTTCGTCTGTTTTCATTGATTTTACATAACTAATTAATAAGAATTTTGCCATACATTCTGCGTAGCATTTCAGAAATACATTTGGTATGTTGTCGAAGCCACAGGATTTTTTAGCGTCGATTTTAAGTAACAGGCAAAAACTGCCTGATTCGGTTATGATTAGATCGTGTAGTTTTTCTGCGTTACTCGGAAGAGAACTCGGGTCAGGTTTATTACCGTTGTCGCGTGTAAATACGGAAACAAAGTAATCATTGAACTCTGTGGCCTTTGCAATAGCTTCAGTTGGTGATGGATTACTGGTTTGACAAGGCTTTCAGTTGAGATATCTCCAGAACTTAGAAAGGGATTCTTTTATAAATATAATTAGATGGATGTTAATATATTCATATTTTGCCTTCTTTACAGCTTACTTTTATGTACGAGACTGTTTGCTTATTTGAGAACTGTAGCTTGGTATTGATAGCCTATTTCACATTTCCCATAATCTGGCAAGCTTTCGCTGTAGCTGCATTTTTTTTCTTGTTATTCAAGGGTTTGTCTTATGTATTCTTTTGATCTTTGTAGGAACATAGTTTGACAAGCAGTACTAAATGATTTTTTCAAACACTATCCAAATCTGTCGACTGAACTTGTGTCATCTTTTGAAAATGAGGTAAAGGTGGAATCGGAGTGATCTAAATAGTCAAGAAGGCTGACCCCATCGGCAATGGTCCAGTCAAGATTGTTTACACTCCCTCTTTGGGTAGGCGGAAGCATGTCTAGGAAGAGAGAACATTTAGTCGCTCTGTGGTCCGATATGCCTTCAATGACTTCCCATAAAACACTATCTTTTGATATACTATCACTCACAAAGGTCGGATCGAGTGCATCGCTGCTTTTTGTTGTAACACGTATTGGCTCCCGTATGAGGCTTAAGTTCAAACGAAGATCATGCAGACCATCTTCATGACTGGAAACGGCAATATTATCGCGGGAGTCCCATGCTGTACCAGGGAAGTTGAAATCT
Organism: Rhipicephalus microplus; assembly: GCF_043290135.1. Lineage (NCBI taxonomy): Eukaryota > Metazoa > Arthropoda > Arachnida > Ixodida > Ixodidae > Rhipicephalus > Rhipicephalus microplus. The sequence goes on from NC_134704.1 coordinate 207,850,468, forward strand.
CCCGTATGGATTATCTTTGCCCTCTATGTGAAGTGATCTTTCATATAATTTCTTAACACATGGAAGATATCATTGCAAGCGTTACGGGGGCAGTACATGATACCTATAAAAGGGTAAAATTTACCTGTCGCAATTTTATGCCAAAGTATTTCAGCACCGTTAACTTCCGGCATGGAAGTAACATAAGGTTTTTCTTTTTATCAAAATTGCTACTCCAGCACTAGGAGAGCATCTATCTTTACGCATCACAGTATAACCCAGTGAGAATATATCACTACTTGAAATATCAGGTGAAAGCCATGTATTGGCTATTGTTAGAATATCAGGATGATGCTCGAGAATGAATGCTTTAAGCTCTGTGGTTTTGTTCACAACACTTTTGGCGTTTATGTTCACAATCACGAAGCTGAAGGGCGTTTCATTTTCACTCAGTTTTTTTCTTGCAGACGCCAGTTTCCTTTCCCATGACTGCTCTAGCTTTTTTATGCTCATCCCGGATGTAGACTTGGCCATTGATTTTAATCTTTTCGAACACAAGTGTAGCTTTCTTCCCCTTATTTCGGTTGTTCTTACTGCTGTCCCAAAGTTTATTCCAAATATTACGTACATGGAGTGAAAAATCCTCGCCCGCAGACACTCTGGAATTTTTTAGCCGATAGCAATTCTTCATTATTTTTGCCGTGTCCTCGAAACACTGCGATTTCAGAATAACAGGCCGACTTTTGCTTCCTGTTTTAGTACCAAGATGGTGCATTCTGCCTACTCCTGCGATTGTTACTCCGAGGGAATTTTTGATGAATTCTTCAGAGATTTTTATGTCCAGATCATTTACTTTTTCGTTTTTGTCTTCAGGAATGCCATAAATAATTAAGTTTGATCTTCTGCTTCTATTTTCAAGGTCGTCAACCATAAGTTTAAGACTAGCGATAGTATTTTCAAATGATGCAATCTTATCCTCAACACCAGTGATTCTACCCTCAAAGTTTGCCAAAGTATCTAATTTTCCATGGATAGCTTCCAGAGATTCATTCATGGTTTTGTTATCATATCAGCTGTCAACTTGAGGATTTCGGTCAAGACTTCCTGATTGATAGGTCTGGGGTCACTTTCTACGTCCCCAGCAAGCATCAATAAGTACTTCAATGACACTATACAATTGAACACAGTTGCATACACTTAGCTTGGGCATGGCAGCACCAAAAGACAGACTTTACTACTTTTGTAACATTTACCAAATGTTTTCTCACCTGGATCAGAAAGACGAAAGGGTTACTCGACATGATCGCTGCAGGGCCACCATGCCCAATGTCGATAGCGTTGGTCCGGCTGATTTGCCTCCGATGGGGGCGTTGCCCAGATCGTCCAACTGCCCAAGAAATGCGCCGCATCCCAGCTCCTCGATTGTTGCTTCGGAGCACTTGGCAGATGACGGAACAATCAGTGTCGATACGGTGCTTTTGGGTGTCCAGGTGGCATCCGTGAAGTGGTTGCAAGAAAGCATAAAGCTGAGCGCCTGTATTAGAAAGACGAAAGGGTTTTTCGACATGATCACTGCGGTGCCGCAATGCCTAATCCTGCCCAATCGATTACAGTGTCGAAGTTTGCAGCTGAGTGAAATGTGGCACAAAGTGACACTAACAGCATCGCTCAAAGGTGCTCACCAATTGCTGATCACTAGTTTCTTTTCAAAGTAACTGTAAATAAATGTTTGCATTAGATGTTGGTCACTCATTGCAGTAACGTTGTTAGGCATCACGACCTGTGTTTTAAAAGCAAGACATTCCGGTGCTCCGAGCAGGTGAGTTCTGCTGTCAAATTAGAATGTTAGTGCAAAAGGTGCCTTGGTGCTGCTCAGTTAAGAACTCTCAGATGAAGGATCAACAGGAGCATATGAAAAAGCCTTCTAAAAATGTTTTATTATCGAGCTAAGCTTTGTTGCTGTGCTGAAGCCACATGGCATCCCTGCATCTACTGTTGCCGCACTGCTCTGCAATTTTATTAATAACCGCTACTAGTGATTAAGTCTTTTGTAAACATGCTGCCACTCAGTGTTCACCAGGAGAACTTGCCTGCCCCTACTGCTGAGCGAAATCTGAACGATTGTCACACAACAATGTGATCCCTCCCCCACCCCACGAAATTTGGACATTATGGACTTCGGGTAAGACAGACTCATTTTGCTGGATCATTATGGCCTGTTGTAATAAGAGTAAACTGTAGTGGCAGCTACAGAGCTGGGCATTCTTATCACAGCTGCGAGTAACATTTTTAAATTGCTGTTCATCATTTTGAAGTGTTAGGAAATAAAAGGGGGATAAAATTTTATACATAATTCTAAAATTTGTACTTGCAGAATATTTTGACATTAAATGAATGGACATTTGGAAGGGAATTTTCGAAAAAGTCTTTAATCCGAAAAATATATTTAATCTAAGGTTCGCTGTAACGAGATTTGACTGTGTTGGCTCGTGCTGTCACTCAATCAGTTAGAGGGCAAAGCGCGGGAACCATTCCTTTTATGTTGGTGCAAACACCTTGTTCGCTGGGCATTGCAAGGGAACCACTGGGAAGTTTGTTCTTCAAGAACATTAAATGAAAAGTGCTCACTTTCATTCTGATCGGGTAATATTTCTGGAAGCTCACATGCACACATGCCTTTCATTGCAGGTTTGCCTGGTGATGGAGTATGCAGAAGGGGGATCGCTCTACAATGGTGAGTACTGCATTCGATTCTGGAGGGAAGCTTTCTATACGTCTAGCAGTGAATAACGTTTTCACAATAGTAGAATATCAGGGAAATTACCCCTACCCCTGATTATCTCAGTAGCATGTCTGTTTTGCAATTTCATCTGTGGTTTGAAAGAAATGAGTAAAATTTAATACCTTTTGAGATCGAAGCAATCCACGCTGCATAGTCATTCAAGTCATACTCTTCAGGTGTGCATGTAGAGAATCTGGTGTCCTCAACCCCCAATCATATGTTGCACTCACCTAGGACACAGCGGCAATAAGGAACCAGCTCTGGAAGTTTGATGGTGCTCAAAGTGCCGCTCTGGTGGTCAAACTATTTTACATAAACCATACATGAAGTATCTGACCAATGACTGCAAACTAGCTGCACATAAAACTCTAATCAGGTCAGTCTTAAAGTACGGGCTCATTGTGTAATCCCCCTACTTCTCTCGTGACGTTGCTAAGTTGGAATCATTGCAAAAAAAAGCCACAAGGCTTACATATAGCACATACGATTGCGACTTTTCATCCTCGCCGCACGCACATAGCTTATTGCTTGATAACTAGCTGATAGATGCACGCATGAATGCCTTGTCACCCTACATAAGATTGTACTTAAATCATCGGTAATTGCGGCACCAGTTTTATTTGTGAAGCATCTTATTCTTGCTGCTCGAAGCTATCACCCTCTTAATCTTGTCTCTTTCCACCCATGTTTAAACAGTTTTAAATACAGTAGAGCCTCAGTAAATGGAAATCTGTTCAACTATTGCTTCTGTAATGCTTGGCTTCGGGCTTGTATTCTGCACCCATATCTACTTCTCAGTAAATGGAACTCCTGTTAAAATTAACATATCTTCCCGGTCCCTTCAAGTTCTGTTTACTGAGAGTTTACTGTACTCATTTTTTTCCGTGAACAGTTGTGTGGAACTCGGGAATGATCTTGGTGCGCACTTTGCTTGTTAGCTTCTGCACAACTGGGAGACGAAATTCATCGACATGTGCCTCATGAGCTTTAAATGTACTATATGTTTTTTGTATATTTATGTCTTTTCTACTATAGAACATGTGTTTTTCGATATAATATTAATTTTTATAGGCACATTTATAACTTGCTTTTTTTCAATGTGCATGTTAAATCACACAGCTTTGTGTTGAACTTTATGCTGATTTGTTTCATGTAATGCATGATTTACAAGCAACTTCTGTACCCACGCCTGCAATGTTTCGAGATGAGACAGCAGTATGTGTAAAAATAAATAAGTAAATGCATAAATAAATAAAAGCGCTCACTTCTTAGCCGCTCCCGCAGACGAAAGCAGCTACTGGTAGGGGCAGTGCAGGTGCGCATTGCCAAAACAAAACCAAAAGGCACTGGCAGTGCTGCTGTCTATATAAGTGCCACAATATGTTGAAATGAGGGTGGATGCATGTGTCTAGGTTTTTCTTTCTAAATTATATATAGAATAAGATCGGAGCCGGTGTTGCATCCAGGTGGTTGGGTGAGCAGAGCATGTTCTGCTTTTGCTCTTCTCTCTAGTGACGTCAGGATGGTTTCCAAACCAAATTTCATGTGTATACTAGATTTGTTTGATAGCCACTACAGCCATCAGGGGCAACCAGGACCAATTAACCAGTTTATTAGAAATGAAACCAGCATGTTATTCAGCTTGTGGCATCGTGATGGCAACTGTGGTGAAGTGACATTGCTATTCATGCCCAGCTAGTGAAGTGTCAAATGTCTTGGAAATCCACACGTCGTCGAATTTGCCTAAAGTACTGTTCTAGTTTTTCACTTGCTTGTGTCTCCTTAGAATGAAGGTGTTTAATCAATATTGTTACGTGGTCGAGATGTGAAGCAAAGCAGCGAATGGTGTGTCCAAGCTAAACCCTGTATTGGGGCTGGCTAACCTCCCTGTCCTTCCTCTTTCAATCCTTCCTCCTCCTCGGTATTGGGGCAAATTTATAGCCATGAAAATTAAAGTTGGGCTACAGCAATACATACTGTACAATTATAGTGGCGAAAAAAGCATCGCCCGTCAGTCAACTGACCATCATTAGAGCATGCTGTCTTTTATACATCACGCGTCGAACTTTCTATCCTTATCACTAGTGATCATGTAAGCTCTGGAATAATCTTCATTGTTCGCATCCTGTGCACATTCTCCACTAAATGATCTACGACAAACATGAAGCTTCTCAGATACTGAGTTGGATATGCGTCGAGTATTGCTCAGTTTTTGTTGCTATAAACCAAAACGGAGCTTATAAAAATCACATGTATGGCAATATTATCAAGTCTTGGTTTGGATTACCTTTTATTAGGCCCAAGGAACCGGCAGCCGACAGGTGCGATGAATGAGCCAAGATGATGATGCTACGTGACAACTATGAGGATGCATGAGCCACACATGATAATGATGATAATGTACCGGTGAAGAGGATGCGTATACTAAATGCCCAAAATATCAATAATTGCTAGGCTTTTGCATGCCAAACAAGGTATGTTCATGAGGTATGCAATCGTGCGGGTACCAAGATTAATTTCTCCACTTAGGGTTCTACAATGTTCACATTAATCTAAGTACACGAGTGATTTTTGTAATTGGCCCCACATCGAAGTGCGGCCTTCATGGCTTGGAGTCTATCCAGCAGCCCTCTCGCGTAACAGAACGACACCAGACGTGCTATGCTACCTCGGTGGTTCGCTTTATCAATGTATCAACGTCCACATGTAACCATACTGTGCATTGGGAATACATACCATGGCAGAAAAAGAATCGACGCAGCTACCTCTTGCCTCTATCTTTTTTACTGCGCAAGTGGGAAGTGTGGTATCAACGAAGCACGTACCTGTCAATGGAAGCCCGTCAGCCTGCTGTTGCTTGACACAAATACCAGCAAACATTCAGAAAGTCTTGACAAGGGAATCGTCATCACGGCTTTTCGACGCCATAAACACATATAGGCATAGTCGACCTTGCAGAGCTTCTCTCCATATTGCAGTGATTTCATGTGAAAGTAACAACCTTCTGACAAAGTTTTTTTTTTTTTTATAAACCTTAGTGCAGAATTACTGGTGCAATGGCTGCTCGAACTGTTCAGACTGAAATAAAGCACAGGAACAGTGCACGCACATGCTTTCAATGCGGTACACTGCGGCCGATCATCTGAGCGCGAGCGGCTGAGTTGTGGCACGATTCACCGTAAGGAGCCCTTTCTCGGCGTGCCACCTATGCAGTGCTGCTCTCCCATAGGATAGACTCCTGCTGGACTCTAGCTGCACCAGTTCAAAGCGTACAGCACTTATGTCATAGCTTTGGGTGGTTTAAGTCGATGGACCAAAAGACTTGTGGCATAGCACAATTTATTTGTGAAACAAGTGCTTAGCACTTATTAAACAAATGAATATACCAGGGGTATGAACTGCAAACAAATCAGCAGTGAATTGTACATCTTATCTCTAAACTGACTTAATCTGTGGATATTTCAACTCTAGGCATCTAACAGCTCATGTGTTTGTCAAGGAACGCCAGCCTTCTATAGGTGAAGCACCGCCAGAAAGATGAAACCGCGAGACTAACAACATACAGTTGAGCTCACATATAACGGCCCCACTTAAAATGAACTTTCGCCTAAAACGAACAATATCCGCGTGACTGTGGAGATATACATTGTGGTTCAATGGCACAAAATCGTTCTTACAACGAAAGTCTCCCAGCGCCGCTGATCGGTTACAGCAAACGAAGTCAGCGGTCAGCCGACTTCCCAAGAAACCATATTCGACCACCGATCAGGCATCGGCAAAGTGCCCACACGTTCTTATTGTTAAACGCCGACCCTGCCTCCGCGACCCCTCTAGTTGCCACTCTCCCTGATCGCTTTTGTTACGCACCCCTCCGTCCTTTGTCCCCCCCGCTACTCTGAGCATTCCGCATCGCCAGACGAGGCCCGTGTTTTCACACTTCCACCGATCTTTCGAAGACCGGTCGGCCATCTACCCCGTTTTTGATTCCTGGTACTGTCGTTGACGTTGCCGGCCTAAAGTGACCAGACCATTTGCCAGCATTGTCGGCCACCGACTGCATCCGATCGTCTGCGTCTAGTGCACGCGCATATGCTACCTCACCAACTCTGATAATCTGCGATTCGTTTCGTGTTTAGGACTTGTTCTTGCTCACTTCGCACTCGGCTCAGCATGCCCTCTGCACGCGTGCAAAAGCGCGAGAACGGCTGTTAATTTGCGCGGAACAAATCCGGAAATATCGAAGTTCGTGAGGCCACGCAAACCCACCGGCGCAACAAAACGATTTTTTTACCCTGGCCGCCGATTCTTCGAACACCGCCGCGCGCACCAATCCAGGCGGCCATGCACTCTTTCCAAGTTTTTCTACGTGCGAGTTTCGTGGACCTTTCAAGCAAGCTACCCAACCTGCCTACTTTCCGTGTGTTTCGGTTTCAAGGTCGCTCTCCCGCCGCATCCTCCCCTCCCTTTATCGCAACTACTTGCCCTTTTCTCGTAAGTCTGCTTTCCTCTCTCAATCACAACCCCTTCGCCCGTCTCCACTGCTCCGCGACGCCCGCCACGCTGGCTCGAATTAGTTTCGTTTTCTGGCTGGAAACGGGCCTAGAGCTGTTCCACGCGTTCTGGCATGTGTGTTGCGTGTGCGCGTCTTGCTCGCTCTTGGTGTGCATGTGGGGTCATGATGGCCGACGAAAGGACTAGCATGCCTTTTTTTTTCCTGCCGCTCAACAAAATGTACCCTGCCATTTTAAATGAACTTGAGACTATCCTTATCGCTTCTGCTATTCGAAACACGTGCATCACGGACTTTTTGGTGTATAAAAAGTTTGTTTTCACTCGCAACTTTTTTTAAAAACTGTGTTTCATTTACTAGAAACTTCGGGATACAGCGAACGGATGCCGCGTCACGCTCAGGTTCGTTATAAGTGCGCTCGACTGTAATGCGTTTAATAGCAACAATTAAACACTGAACTGACAATGATGATGATAGGGCCACACGCACTTGTTGGCACTCACTGGGGGGACAGCAGCCCACAATCACTTCTTCTTCATCATCGTCTGCTGATCTCCGACATCATCCAGGGTGTCAAGTACGCTCAGATCTAGTTTCAGATAGTTTGGCTTTTGCACTGGCCTTTTGAAGGCTGCCACGCTGTAATCAGCTGAAACAGGCACGAACAACTTGGTTGTTTGCTAGGTACACCTCTTGAACATAGAGTAGTGGCCTGATTAACTCGGACATGTTTGTAATGTCCACAATCATGGCCTCATTAACGTTTATCTTCTTGTTGTTGTAGTAGGCTGCTTCTCTCATCGGAAAATAATTCAGGTTGAACTTCTCGGATCTGTTCATTGTCAATACTTCGTCAGCAGGGATGATTCATCTTTTTTAATCTTCAAATAGACGTCGGAGACTAAACGTGGCACCCATGCTGTGATAGGTGAAGTTTAGAAGGAACTGTTCTGATAATTTTCTTCGTGAGAGGATGCATCAAAGAGCACATGTAGCTTGGTAGTAAGCAAGTCCTTTCGCATAACTTCCCTGTGGCTCGTAGTGATGAGCCCCGCCTTTTCAAGCACAGCTTCAGCATGGCTGGAAACCATGTACTGATGAAACGCTGTATCACATGTTTCGGTCGCTTCTTTGAGCTTCAATGTCCATTTAAACAAATCTTGTGGGTCAGTAACTGCTAGGCTACTATTGTTTTGAAGCAGCTCGGTGTCGTCCTTACATGGCACGGATACTTGAGATCGTTTCCCAATATTTTTATTCCTACTCTGGAAAACAGGCAAGGTGTGTGCGGGTCCGTGAGTTCTTTTCTTTAGTGCTATTCTCTCTAATGTCCCAAATGACCGCCGTATGTCTTGCGCCAATCCTTCAGCTTCAGCTTGCACTCGAAGGATGCAGATTAACACTTCAGAGGTTCCGTTTATAAGGTTCATTCTTGTGACAGGACCTTGAAGCATCTAATTAAGAGTGGTCCTGACTGTGACCAATCCTCGCACTTCCAAGCTGCATGTCACTGCATGTCACGGCTCACTGGCTTCTTCAGTTGGTCAGATTCAATAAGCAGGCTAATGCCTTTCTTGCCGCACTGTCGAGGCAGAGTTTGCTTGTCGGCCAGCAGTTAATTTTGCTCACATGATTTGGCTGCAAAAGAGCAATCCACAGCCGTGGCTGATTTGTCATGGCAAATTACAGACATGGCTATGTCTTTAATGGCGTTCTTGGTGTTGTCACCTTGGTTCTGCAGGTGAACCTTGTCGACATTGCATGTTCTCACTCAAGAAGGGGCATCTGACGTATACCGTAATTACTAGAATCTAACGCGCACCTTTTTTCCGGTTAAGCGAGTTCATAAATCGCATGCGCGTAAAAATCGAGTGTGAAAAAAAAAAATGAATACGGTCATTCTATTGCCATCGGCATTTCTAAAATGGCCGCCCCCTACGTGCTTCGGCATGGCGCGTCGGCCATTTCTGCCTATGTGTTCCCCATGTGCGGCACTTCGTACGTGTGCCGAGGAGTTCGTCATCTTGTAGTTCATTAGCATCGACGGCATGGAAGTGCCGACTCCAGAAACTCGACAAGTGCACCACGATGCCGCTTTTAAAAGAAAAGTCATCGCATGTACCGAAACAGACGGAAATCGGGCCGCATCGCGGTCGTTCGGAGTTCCCGAAATGTGCGTGTGGGACTGGCAGAAACAAAAGCAGAAGATTGTCAAAGGTTCACGCAAAGGCTTCAGTGGACCACAGCAGGGTCGGTTTTCGCAAATTGAAGAGCTGCTCGCCGAGCATGTGCTTGAGCAGCGAGTGGCACAGGGGCCCGTGACGACAGAACTGCTCTAAGTGCGGGCGATGCAGTTAGCTTTAGAAAAAGGGCGAATGCAGAGCCAGTCCAAAATGAGCAGGTGCTGGCTAACTAACTTTATGAAGAGGAAAGGCTTTTCCCTCCGAAAGCGAACGGGCATGCGGCAAAACTTGCCGGAGGAGTATGAAGAAGAGCTTCACAGTTTTCAGAGGTTTGTCCTAAACTTGCGGCACAACAACGACTACCTGCTTGGGAAAATCGGGAATGCCGATCAGACGCCTCTTTACTTCGACATGCCTAACACCACAACCGTTAAGAAGAAGGGGGGGAGGCAAGTTCCTATGCTGACATCAGGCCACGGTAAAACAAGAGTGACGGCAATGCTCCGTTGCACGTCAGATAGGCACAAGCTTCCCCCGTACCTCTTTCTTAAACGGAAGACACTCCAGAAAGGAGTCGTTTTCCCGAGTAGTGTGATCGTCAGGGCCAACGAGAAAAATTGGTGCACGTTGCAATCGATGTCTTTTTTTTTTTCGTCGTGAAAACCGAGTGCGCGTTACAATCGAGGGCGCGGTAGAATTGAGTAAATACGGTACGTGTTCACTGATAGGCACATCTAATTATTTTCAGTCCCAAGTGTATCACCAGGTCTTTTTTTAATAAACGTGCATTGAATGCCTCTGTCGATGATGCGTCTGATGTAAGAAGTCTTGTTGAAACTGTCAATCTAAGAGCAGAATGTCTGTAAACTGACGGCTTCGTCCAATTGACAACTTGTTACTGCAGTCATCTTTAGACTATCTGCTTCCTGTGACTTGGGGTCATAAGAAACAACGTTGGGTGACTTGTCACCTCTTTTTGCGCAATAATCTGGGTCGCACATCATTGAAGTATGCCTGCCTTTGCATGTTGCACACACTAACCTCCGCCGGCACTTTTTCGTGCGGTGGCCCTTCTTATTACATCAATAGTGCTGCATGAATTCAGCCAGAAGGTTCTCTTTTTTCAAGTATGGTCAAAGTAGCGCTGCATACCTCACTTTTGTGTCTGCAGACTTGGAAAAGAAGCATTCGTGGTGTACTTGCTTCAATTCTCCCGATGCGTGTAGGACCGATGTTGATGGCACATGTTTTCCATAGTTCTCATTGTCTTTGATTGAGGACGTGGATGAAGTATACTGCTCTCTTGTTTCTCGTGCATATCGTAAGAGTTTCTCAAGTTTTTCACAATACGCTATGGGTACTTTCATTGAAGCAGAAGTTTGCACTTCATTCTGGAGATGTCTGTGGTTGTGGAACGCAAAAACAATATCTTGGGGCAAGGATTGAAGCATGATGCCATAGAGCATCGCCGAAAAAGTACTCGTTGGTATGTCTAAAATGTTGATTTAGCAAACGATCAGCTGGACTGCATCCTAAAGCTTGCGCAGTCCATTCACATTCGATGAAGACATCACCGGCGGCTGTTCACGAAGCGCTCTGAAGTGCTGCTGTATAATCCTGCTCTTGTCGCCAAACCTCTGCCTCAACAGCTGGATGGCTATCTCATAGCACGTGTCCTTCGTTGTTAGCCTGGCTTCACCTGAAGGGTAGTTGCGGAGGCATTGAAACTTATTCGTTTTATTTGTGTGAATGGCTACATTGAAACACTCTCAAAAGGATGTCCATTGACGCACGTTGCCATGAAATAGCTTGATTGTCAGTGCTGGGAGATGTGACTCAAATTTCTGAGACACAGCTGTGGTTGGGGCAGGTGGCAGGTTGATAGTTGTCGAATTAGACATCTGCTGTGTGTTGCTTAGTTTGAGCTCTTCAAGACTGCGCCATAGGTACTTCAGGATCTCTAGTGCCTGATTGTCATAATGCGCCACAGACTTGTATTTATTCTTTAGTTCCTCGATTGGAATCGCTTCTTCGATTTCGGCATTGATCTTCCAAAGGTTGTCATGGCTTGTGACGAGCTTGTATATGACCTTGCTGAACGTGATTCGATCATTGTTGTCACTTCCTAACTGCATTGTCGTCTTATTTGTGACCCTTGTTGATTGCGTTTGTCCAGCAGCATGTTTGGCTTTCAGGCAGCCCATGTCATTAATATTGTCACGCGCAAGGAGCTCGAAGAAATGTACAAGGAGACTCGACTGTCAAAATCTGAGACACAAAGAAGGACGTTTTCATCTTTTTCGTTCACTGGCACAGAACACCAGGTGGCACTACTCCTCCTCCCAAGAGAGCACCGACCCGATGCTCAAACAAAAGTGTGCACAGCAGTGGGTCGAAGTAGGCAACATAAACAAACATTAAACAAAGTAGCACACGAGAGAAAATGTGTCCTGGGCCCGGCAATTGAAAATAAATATCATTCACTGTTCACATGAAGAGTTTACTGGCACACGAAGAAAATTCGCATCACCGCGTAAAATATGGTTTTAGGCCGACGATGTGTACAGTCTCTGGGCGTGGTAACCTGCGCTGGGATGATGGTGAGCCTCCACCGGGAACCACTTTGTAGTTCACGTCGCTCACACGTCTGAGTATTTAGTAAGGCCCAAAGTACTTCTTCAAAAGTTTCTCACTGAGACCTCGCCGCCTAATGGGTATCCAAACCCAAACTTGCTCACCAGGTTCGTAATTAACTTCTCTATGGCGGATATAGTACCGCTGTGCATCTGCCCACTGTTGAGTTCTCATGTGCACACGAGCCAGTTGACGTGCTTTCTCAGCTTGCTGAATGTATTCATTGATGTTAGGGGCTAATTGGTCGAGCTTGTCGATGTGCTCGTACGGAATCATGGCGTCTAGCATAGTTCTGACATCTCCAACATAAACGAGCCGAAATGGCATGAAGCGTGTAGTTTCGTGTGTTGCAGTGTAGTACGCCAATGTTATGTACGGCAGGATGTCGTCCCACGTTTTGTGCTGCACATCCACGTACATAGAAATCATATCGGCTAGCATTTTGTTTAGCCTTTCTGTTAAACCATTACTCTGAGGGTGATACGGAGTGGTTTTTCGATGGGTTGTGTAACTCAACCCGAAGATGTCATCCAAGAGCTTCGCTGTGAATGATGTCCCTCGATCAGTGATGACATATGACGGGGCACTATGCCGTAGCACAATTTGATGCATAAAAAAACTGGCAACTTCAGCTGCGATCCCTCGTGGCAATGCCTTCGTCTCAGCGTAACGCGTCAAGTAATCGTTTGCGACAATAATCCATTTGTTGCCTGAAGATGTCACAGAACGAGTGCTAAAAATGGGCGCACCGCCAAATTCTTGCGATAACGCGCGGGAGAGACGCCGGGAGGTCAAAAGAAAAAAAAAGAAAACAAACATCCAAGGCTCCCCGGGCGCGCGCTCTCCCCTCGCAAAGCGTGGCTTCGCCGACGAACCTCCTCACCCCACATCGGCGGCCGAGCAAGCCCGCGAAATTTCTAGAACGAAAGAGGCGTGGTCACGCCGGGTTGAGTCATCCATCGTGGAGGGCATTCCAACTGTCTCGCCCTCTCCCCAGCCTTCGCTGCGTATCGCGCCGACGAAATGACGAGAACCTTCTGGAATCTCGTGCGGAAGGTATTTAATCGAGCAGCCGAGACGAGAGAGCAGGAGAAGACGTGAGGTTTCCTGGAAGAGAAACTTTGGAGGAGAAGACGGAAGTTAGCGCCGGAGCGCGTAGAGTATCCCTCCGTGTAGTCGGCGAAGGTTTTGTCCGTAGGGACAAAGCAGGAGAAGACGCGAGGTTTCCTGGAAGAGAAACTTCGGAGGAGAAGACGGAAGTTAGCGCCAGAGCACGTAGGGATTCCGCCCTGTAGTCGGCGAAGGTTTTGTCCGCAGAGACAAAGCAGGAGAAGAAGAAGAGGAGTTCCACCTGAGGGGTGAAGGCTCGAGCTACAGGCAAGAGCGTGGGTTTACCGCTATCGAGCAAAGACGCGTGGCAACAGCTGCGTGTGTGAAGCCGACGTGTTTCCGGCGAAGAAGTTTGAAGCTTGGAGAGTGGCCTATTGAAGACGTGAGGTTTCCTGGAAGAGAAACTTCGAGGGCAGCGGAACGACAACAACGCTGGACTTTGAGTGAGTGATTCTCAGAAGAGTATCATCCAGACGTTTGTTCCAAGAACTTTGGACTGAATAGGTTTTCTATCTCTTTAGTCTTTAAGTTTCTTGGTTGTTCAATGCATGCGACTACATTGTAGTGCGTATTGTTGTCAGTGTTCGTTGTTTCGAGGGTGGCTGATTGTACTGTGTAGAACGTTTTTTGGTGGGAGACATATTGTATGCAACTATTGTGGAGTGTGCATTCTTGTGTATTGTTTTCGGTCTGCCATTATTGAGAATATAATTTTGTTTGTTTATCAACTCTCGGCTCTGACTTGTTCTTTGGGCCACAGCCGGCGTCCGCTGGCGCGCCAAAAAGAACCACTTCTAAATTGTCCTCGCTTTCGTGGTGCGGTTCGGGGGGCCGATACTTCGGCCCTTGGAATCAGCCCGGCGATCGCCTCCCTAATTAACGGGACCTGTGTGACAGAAGAAAACAAAGGAAACGGGCCTGGGAGGTCCATTCCCGCTTGATCAAACGGTGTAGGGGGTGGATCGATCGGTTGTAGATGGCCTGCAAGCTTTAAGTGTGATGTCTTGCGATGCTGGTATTCACGGCATCCCTTCACAAAGCATTTGACACAGGCAAACATTTTAAACCAGTAGTAGCGTTGTCGCACCCGATCCATAGTTCTCGGGTAGCCCAGATGGCCGGATGTGGGCTTGTCGTGGCAAGCTAATAAGACGTCATTGCGGAGGGCTTCAGGCACGAAGAGAAGATGAAAGTTGTCACCAGCACCGGTGCTCTTTTTGTTAAGATGCCGTTTCGTAGGCAAAATGATAGCAACGTTTGCGACAATGGACGAGGAATGGGCGCGGTGTTACCTTCTTAGCGGTCTATAATCATTCTTAGATCGGCGTCATTTCGTTGATGAGACATCAGATTCGGCCCGCTCAGAGTTGCGACGAAGGCACCGTCCTCTTCTGCGCTTGTACTGGCGGATTGAAGAGGTGCTCGTGATAGTGTGTCGGCATCTTCGTGCTTTTTGCCTGACTTGTACACGATGGTGAAATTAAATTCCTGTAGGCGCAGACTCCATCCTGCTAATCGTCCTGAAGGGTCTCGTAGATTGGTCAACCAGCACAAAGCATGGTGATCAGTGACCACTTTAAATAGTCGTTCATAGAGATATGGCCTAAACTTTGTAATTGCCCAAATGACCACGAAACATTCTTTCTATGATGTAGAATAGTTAGATTCTGCGCGAGACATTGTGCGACTTGCGTGGGCTATTACCCGTTCAAAGGCGTCTTGTGGTTGTACCAAAATAGCTCCAAGACCAATATTGCTGGTATCAGTGCATACTTCTGTGTCAGCATCTTCATCGAAATGGCTGAGCACGGGAGGGGAAGAGAGCCAGTGCTGCAGTTTTTTTTTTTTTTTTATTATTATTTACAAATACTGCTGTCTCAGTTTTTGAGACATTGCAGGAGTGGAATACAAATGTTCAAACAGTAAAACAAATTATCAGAATACATGACTACGCAACTCTTTTTCGAATTGCAGAGCATCGAGTCTGCGCAGAGACCCATCAAGCTCATTCCATAGATCCACGGTCCACGGAAAAAAGGAAAACTTAAAGCAGTCGAGACTAGCTCTAAAGGGCGTAATGTTTAAGGGATCAAATCGTCGGGTACGGCGCGCAGAAGCTGCAACAAAAGAAATGGGCGCTAGAACACCCAAGCCTGTGTGAACAGTCTTATGCAGGAGGATGATACGATCGCAAGTGCGCCGATGTTCTAGAGACTGCAGTGATAAAACATGCGCATGCGAAGTAGGCGAGAACCGCTGGTCATAGCGACGAAAAATAAACCTTATTGCTTTCTTCTGAACAGATTCTAACATAGCTATGTCATGTTTATGGTGAGGCGACCAAACAACCGACGCATATTCAAGTATGGGCCTGACCAAGGTCTTGTACGCTGTCAATTTGCATTCTTTTGTCGAGTTGTTTAAAGTGCGTCGGAGATACCAAAGTTTTCGAAGAGCCTTGTTGCAGATTGTTTCGACGTGCGTGCGCCATTTTAAGTTTGTTGTCAGAGTTACACCTAGGTATTTAAACTCCGTGACACGAGCTAGACTGACACCATTATTAGTGTATGCAAAACTAAGAGGCTGTTTCTTATTTGAAAAGGTCATGGCTACAGTTTTTTTGAAATTAATTGACATTTGCCAGTTTTCACTCCAATTACAAAACAATGAAAAAACACTGTTCAGGGCTTCCTGATCTTCAACACTAGAGATGGTGTTATAGATAACGCAGTCATCTGCATACATTCTTAGTTTAATTTGTGTGTCACCGATAATTTCTGCTACGTCATTTATGTAGATAATAAACAAGAGCGGCCCAAGCACCGAACCTTGGGGCACCCCTGAAGTGATTTGTACTTCAGACGATTTCACATGGTTAAACGTAACAAATTGTGTGCGTGACCGCAAGTAATCTGCTATCCAGTCAACTAGCTTATTGTCACCAAAAAATGTGCGAAGTTTAACTAAAAGTTTAGCATGGCAAACCAAGTCAAAGGCCTTTGAATAATCAATAAATATGGCGTCAATCTGTCCTCGGTCGTTAAGAGAAGAAGCGACGTCGTGCGTAAATTCAAGCAACTGTGTAACAGTAGAATAGCAAGCACGAAAACCGTGCTGTGATCGGGAAAGTATATTGTGTGCATTTAGGTATTCTACAATATATTTATGAATGATATGCTCCAAAAGTTTAGAGCTGGTAGAAAGTAAAGATATTGGCCTGTAATTTGGTATTAATTGCTTGTTTCCAGACTTAAATACAGGCACGACGTTTGCTAATTTCCACAGCTGGGGAACTGTTGCAGAGATTAATGATTTTTTAAATATTACAGTAAGATAATTAGCACACCACTCTGAATATCTTTTTAGAAAGACATTGTGAATACCGTCTGGGCCAGAGCTTTTCGTTACATCAAGATTTAATATAAGGTTATGTACTCCAGAGGAGCTTACTTCAAGATCAGGAAGAGCAGACAGATTGCTGCATGCAGAAAACGAAGGCTTGATGCCGTTATCAGTGGAAAAAACAGATTTGAAATAATTATTAAAGGCATTTGCTATAGCTTCGGGATTTGAGCAGGATTGGTCATTAACAATAAATGATGAAGGTATAGACGATACAGGACTAATCGATCTCCAGAACCTGGATGGATTTTTTTTCATAAATCTAGCCAAAGTATTGCTGAAGTAGTAGTTTTTAGCCTCTTTCATTTTAGTGCCTAATTTACTTTTCAATGTATTAAATGAAGAAACATTGTCGTTACACCTGGAATGACGATTCTTACGTAAACGCTTTACGCGACGAGTGAGTTGAATGATTTCTCTATTATACCATGGGTGTCTTGGGTTCCGTTTAATATACTTTTGAGGCACGTACTTTGATTGGCATTCACGCACAATGTCACAAAACTTAAGGAGCAGCGTATCTACATTGCAAAATTCACTGCAATATACAAATTCATCATAAGATGAAGCTAAAGTGTCCAATACGGAAGTATCATCAGCGTTAGAAAAGTTCAAAACAGTTTTTATCTCAGGTCTTTGAGGTGGACACACTAAGTTCAAGGCAACTTCGACAGCTTTATGGTCAGATAACCCATCGATGACTTCGCATTTTACACCGTGCGATAAGAGTTGCTGGTTTACAAATACAAGGTCCAATATTGCGTCCTTGCGTGTTTCGGTACCTACAACTTGAGTTAACCCAAAAGAAACCGCCAGATCGATCAGGGAAGCGCAAAGTGTCCTGTCACGCCCTGTTGGGATAAGTAAGTTCCAGTTAACGTGCGGGAGATTGAAATCTCCAGCCAAAAGTAACCTACAATCGTACAACTTGTTACTGACAAGGTAATCATTAATAGCAGGGACAATATCATCGGAGTTAGGAGGACGGTAGAGGACACCAATAACTATTACGATACCTTTAATGTATATTTTGCACCAAATGGTTTCTGTACCCGGAAGGTCAGGTAATAAAGAAAATTCAAGATTAGATTTAATTAAAACTGCCACACCGCCTCCACGTCCGGCACGCCTGTCTTTCCGAAGAAGCGCATAACCAGCAGGCGAAATTTCGCTGTCAATAACAGTATCATTTAGCCAGGTCTCAGTAAGGCAGACAATTGATGGGCTGTGGCATTCCACTAAACAGTTCAGAGCTTCAATTTTGTTTAGTATACTCCTCGCATTTAAGTTGAGGACAATTATATTCCGATCACAACGTCAATCAGCCTTCGCGAAAACAGAAGCGGATGAAGCTGAGTTTATACCAAGCGCTTGCGCAGAAGCCGATTTCGCAGAGTCGGACCCCGCTGAAAGCGAGTGCGTAGAAACCTTGATAATGGCTTTTTTATCAGTGCCCCACGTGTAACGAACACCGTCAATTGTGAGGGTGTCGTGTTTAAGCTTCACTTTCCTAGCATTCTTGCGCATATTTTGCGAATTCTGCCACAGCATTTTACGTGCCAGTCGAACCCGAGCAGAGTAGTCCGCATTTATATAAACTTTAGTTCCTTTAAGTTTTCGGGCGTTGCTCATGATGGCAATCTTTGACCTGAAGTCCATCAGTTTAATGATTACCGGCCGAGGTTTATCTCTTCTTACTGCTCCAAGCCTGTGGCAACGCTCTATGTCGTCACAGTTTACACCGAGTTTAACTGATAGCAGATCCAATACAGACTCAAGCAAATGGTTAGTCGTCTCGGATGGTGTCTCATGCAAACCATGAATTATCAGGTTGTTTTTACGGAGTCTGTTTTCTAGCTCATCGTTCTGACGGTCAAGCTTACCAACTAGTTTTTGAAGCGTACCAACGGTCTGCTCCAGTTCACTTACACGTGGTATGATGTTTGACACAGACGCCGCCATTGCCTCAACATTCATTAGACGATTTTCAAACGATGCAACTGTTTCAGATAGGCTAGCTAATTCCTGGCTGATACGGGCTTGTCCAGACAGTAGTTGCGACAACATTTCATCAACTTTGGGACCGGGATTGGTCTCTATGTCGCCACAAAGTAACAGTAATGATACTCTTAAGCAATGCACCAGATGTGTCACAACGGCAGTAAAGTTCAGAGGGTCCGGTAGCAGCAGCAAACAGCGGTTATCACTTCTGCAGCATTTGTAATTGTATGTTACCTGCAAGATGAAACAGACGTGCTTGAAACGGCAGTTCGCCATGCCGCCACCGGACCCACTGAAGTGATGGTTCCACATTGCCGCTCTTATATCCTTGGGCATCCTCGCTGCCAGCGCCGCCACTGTACCATGCCGTGAACAGTACAGATGGTTGATCGAAATCACGTCAACAGGCGGAAAATCCTGCACACGATCAGCAGCAGCAGATTCCCGCCCCGTCGAAGATTGCACATGGCCGCCAGTACGATCGCCGCTGAATCGTGGTAGGAGCCTGCGCAGTGTGTCGCTTGAAGGGCCATGCATCAGAACATCCGGACAGCCGGCGATAACGGCAATCTGCAAGATGAAACAGACGTGCTTGAAACGGCAGTTCGCCATGCCGCCACCGGACCCACTGAAGTGATGGTTCCACATTGCCGCTCTTATATCCTTGGGCATCCTCGCTGCCAGCGCCGCCACTGTACCATGCCGTGAACAGTACAGATGGTTGATCGAAATCACGTCAACAGGCGGAAAATCCTGCACACGATCAGCAGCAGCAGATTCCCGCCCCGTCGAAGATTGCACATGGCCGCCAGTACGATCGCCGCTGAATCGTGGTAGGAGCCTGCGCAGTGTGTCGCTTGAAGGGCCATGCATCAGAACATCCGGACAGCCGGCGATAACGGCAATCTGCAAGATGAAACAGACGTGCTTGAAACGGCAGTTCGCCATGCCGCCACCGGACCCACTGAAGTGATGGTTCCACATTGCCGCTCTTATATCCTTGGGCATCCTCGCTGCCAGCGCCGCCACTGTACCATGCCGTGAACAGTACAGATGGTTGATCGAAATCACGTCAACAGGCGGAAAATCCTGCACACGATCAGCAGCAGCAGATTCCCGCCCCGTCGAAGATTGCACATGGCCGCCAGTACGATCGCCGCTGAATCGTGGTAGGAGCCTGCGCAGTGTGTCGCTTGAAGGGCCATGCATCAGAACATCCGGACAGCCGGCGATAACGGCAATCTGCAAGATGAAACAGACGTGCTTGAAACGGCAGTTCGCCATGCCGCCACCGGACCCACTCAAAAGTTCCGCAAAAGCGGTCTGCTGTTCGTCAGCCCAGACAAATGGTGTGTCATCACACGTGAGGCGTAATAGTGGCTCCGCGATGTTGGAGAAATTTTCAATAAAGCGCCGGTAATACGCGCGCAGACCCAGAAATCAACGAAGACTTTTCTTGTCAGTCGGAGCTGGAAAAGCGGCGACGGCAGGAGTTTTGTTAGGGTCAGGCCGAACACCAACGGCGCTCACAACGTGACCAAGAAACTTCAATTCTTCAAAGCTTAAATGACATTTCTCAGGCTTGAGTGTGACATCGGCTGATTTAATGGCTTTAAGCACATTCTGAAAGTGACGAAGATGCTCGTCAAACGTTTCTGAAAACACAACGACATCATCGAGGTAGATGAGACAGTCTTTCCACTTGAGGTCTGCCAGGACCGTGTCCATCATTCGCTGGAATGTGGCTGGAGCGGAACAGAGACCGAAAGGGAGCACTTTGAATTCATAAAGGCCATCTGGTGTTACAAAAGCAGTCTTTCCTGGTCACGTTCATCGACCCCTATTTGCCGATAACCACTCTTCAAGTCGAGAGACGAAAAATACTTTGCATGCCACAGCCTGTCCAGAGAATCATCCATTCTGGGCAACGGGTACACGTCTTTCTTTGTGACATTGTTCAACTTCCTTTAGTCCACTCAAAAGGGAAGCGCGCCATCTTTATTTTTCACAAGAATGACTGGTGATGACCAAGGGCTGCTTGAAGGCTGTATCATGCCATCCTGAAGCATTTCCTCAACCTGTGTTTGAATCGCGTGCCGTTCGGTTTGCGAAACACGATAAGGTTGCTGCCATAAGGGATGCGCATCTTTGTAAGTGACAATATGGTGTTTCCTTATCGGTGATTGACGTATCTTCGAAGAACGCGCAAAGCATGTGCGGAATCGCAGCAACAGCTCGCTCAAACCCAGCTTGTTCGCATTAGAAAGCATTGGATTGATGTCGACGCTGCGGAAAGGCGCTTCAGCAGGGCCGATGGCCTCGGAAGCAAAACACTCGGTGACATTGGCGACTGGGTCGGCGTAGGCGATGACAGTTCCAGGAAAAAGGTGCCGGTGCTCATAGCTGAAGTTTGTGATAAAAACGTCGCAGTGATCATCACGAAGGTCATGAGGCTTCTCGCTGCGCAGACACCCTGAGACAGCAGAAGCGAGTGATTGCTTTCCACGACTGCTTCACCGTGCATCAGTCCATCCCATTTCACCTGAACCACAACAGTTGCATGGGATGGTAACCTGACAGCGTCGTCGATAACGAGAAGAGACACCGAGAGGGGCTGTGGTCCGCGTAAGCTGTTGTGGCATTTGTGATCGCGAAAACGACTAGACATCGTCAAATGTCAATTATAGCAACATGGTCCCCGAGAAAATCCATGCCAATAATCAGGTCTCGAGAACACTGCTGGATAATGCTAAAACTGGTAACAAATGTGCAACGGCGGACTTGCAATCTTGCTGTGCACATACCGAGTGGCGTTACGATATGCCCGCCAGCTGTACGAATCGGTGTTAACTTTCAAGGCGTCGGTACTTTCTTCAGAAGGACGGCCAGTTTTTCGCTAATTATGGAATAGGCTGCACCAGTGTCCACTAAAGCGCTGACTTTGCGACATCTTGCAAAACAGGAATATGTAAGGAAACTCTTCCGCAATCAGCCGGTGATGTCGTTGTCGATGTATTGCCGGTATCTTCAGTCTGCGGCGATAGGGGGCCTTGAGCATGACCAGTTTGAGCGGCCTTGCCCCCGAAGGTCGCTGTGGCTAGTTTTCCCGACGCGGGCTAGGTGACCGGCCCTGCAACGTGCCCGAATAAGTGCGATGATTCGGCGAGAACTGCTGTGGTGTAGAGAACGTGAGTGGTGCTGAGCTGTCGATACGCGCTGCTGGGCAACGGAGTCCGCAATTTCCGAAAGCCGCTGGCCAAACCTAGGAGGTGGGGAGTTGGCCGAAAAACCACACAGTTGCAGCTCTCGATAAGTGCACTGTCGGTACATGTGCCCAGGTCCGCCACAGTGATAGCAAAGAGGACATCGATCAGAGGCCCGCCACACGTCTGATTTTCGCGGAATCAGTCGGCAGTTGCTGAGGTACGGGCCTGCTTGGACTGCCTAAAGTATGGCTGGGGCCGTGGTATGAGGCGGAGTGAAATGCGATGCAGGTTGGCGCAGAGTTCGGTCTGCCGGAAGCATGGCAGGGGCCGCGATGGGAAGCAGAGCCGAAGGTGGTACTGGTGAAAGCAGAGTTCGCACATATGACATGCGAGGGAAGTCATTTAGGGGCTGCGGCTCTGTCTGACAGTACAATTTTCGTAGTACCTGCTGAACTTCATCTCGGACGATGTCGGACAAAGAACTGACAGTGGGCGCCGAGGGTACTATAACTTTTGCAGCTCTTCGCAGATTACAGAGCGTATGAGCTCTCGGTAAGAAGTCGACGTGACCCGCAAGACCGCCCATGTAGTCCGTAGCAGAGGCAAAGTTTACTTGTCGCTTGTACGTCTGTGTCAGTTGCCAAAGCTTGCTTTCAATTAGGACGACTTCAGCAAGAAACTCTGACGTAGTCTTGGGGGGACTGTGTACAAGGCCACCGAACAACTGCTTCTTCGCTCCACGCATCAGGTATCGCACCTTCTTCTCTTCCGGCATGTGAGGGTGGGCTCGTCGAAAAAGACGCGTCATGTCCTCAACATACATTGCTACACCTTTATTTGGCATTTGCATACTGCACTGGAGTTAACGTTCAGCTCGATCTTGGCGATAGAGACTTGCATACGTTTCGAGAAGCCGGCGTTTGAAGTCCACCCATGATGTGAACACACCTGCCCGGTTTTCGTACCAAGCACGCGCTCCGTCATTCAAACTGAAATAGACATGTCGGAGCTTGTCTGTGTCATCCCACATGTTATGAGCGGCAACAAAGTCGTAGTGGTCAAGCCAATCATGAACATCCTCATGGATAGCACCATGAAAGGGATTCGGTGTTCGTGGTTTGAACAGCGCATAGTGCATTAGCATTGCTCCTTCCATACAGGCTGGGTTGGAGCCACTTGGGACGGTGCTGCCTGGGATAGTTGGGGCCGTCATCCTCTCTGAGAGAAGTCTGAACTCAGGGTTCAGTCCACGGATCCTTCGGCTAGCACGGTGAACAGGCGTAACCACCGGTATGTGGCTGGAGCTTGCTGTACTGGGAGGGGTTCAGTGCATAGGGTACCCAGCACCTTCACCAGTTATCGCGTGCCCGGAGCTCGAATAAACGTACAAGGAGACGCGACTGTCGAAATCTGAGATACAAAGAAGGACGTCTCCGCTGGCACGAGTTGCTAGTCTTCGTCTTCTTCGTTCACTGGCACAGAACTGACTCACTGTTCACTGGCACGGAACACCAGGTGGCAATATGATGGCTTACTTGCTCATAAGGTAGCTGGTTCCCCTTGTTGCTTCGCTGGATGTGGTTCCTATGAAGACCAAGTTGTTCCGGCTGCAGTTTGTAGTAGAAACCCTCAGTCACCATCGCTCGTTGTGTACGTCGTTAGGAGTCTCTCATTGTCCCATGTGTTGTCAACACCATTTGTTGCAGATGACGGCCTTCGGTAGGTGAAGCACGGTCAGAAAAACGGAGCCGTGAGACCACCAACAGAATTCTTTTAATGGCCACAATCGAACACTGAACTGTCAATGATGATGATAGTGCCACATGCACTTCTTGGCGCTTTCTGAGGGGAAAGCAGCCCACAATCACTTTTTTTCTGTCATTGTCTGCTTATCTCCGGCAGCGTTAGGCCAGCCCTCTTACTTGACTCCATTGACTGGGAATGACGGCCAAGTCCAATGTGATAGTCATGTAATCTTGTCATTTCTTATTGCAAATGATGCCCTCACCGATGTTGGGGGTCCACTTTGCTGTTCAATGGGCCTGTCATCTGTATGAACTTGTTATATTGCTGGCACAAACACTTATTAGGCCTAATGTTGTGTTTGGCTTTTTCACCCTGTGTTGTGTTCCGCCAATGGCATGACACTGTGGGGATTGTTTCTGGCAGCTATCTTAAGAAGGGGCTTGCGTCAGGAATGCTCTTACTTGCTGGGCACGGCTCTCCATGGGTGTGTAGCATTGGTTCACACACCATTGAGTTTGCCGGTCACGCCTCGGGAAGCCAGTGTCACAGACTGCAGGCAACTGTTGCTCCCACTGCCAGTGCGTCTGATGGTGAGAGAGCCTCCTCGTGCCAAGCCCATGTAAACAATGCAAGCTCACTCCTCCTGGTCTTCCTTCATGGCTCGGTTCACATGCTTTGTGCTTCTAGAATCTGCATGCGTGAGCTTATGCAAATTTGAATCTCTTGAAGGCTTTTTCGTCATCTTTCTCCCATCGAAGTTTTAAGCCTTTTTTTGTGCCACGCATGCCGTCTACACTGGTTTTCTCAACTTGTTGAGTCTAGCTCTGGACGAGTTCTCTGCTGATGTGCCCCCAAGCTAAGTGCAGCTCTATGTTTTTCTCAAGCTGCTGCACAACGGATCGATTAAGGCACATTTTTCTGGCAGTCTCTAGGCAGCCATTTGTAGTCACTGTATGTCGCTCCTTACTTTAGGAGAACCAAGAAGAATCAAACTTTGGCTGCACCCTTTGCAAATGGTGTCCTGCGCTTCAAACTGATAGAGTAATTATGTGCTGTGTGATCCATAATTTACCAACTGACTCCAGTATTTACTTTAGATTAATGTGGGGACACTTTGACAGCAATGTATTCGAGACTATATTGCGCTAACTTCATGAACCATTATCAAACTCTCGGCATATTAGCAGGCATGGCTAAACAAACAGCTGGTCTCCCAAATAACGACAAAATTTAGCTGGTGTTTTGTCCTCAGTGTGAGATAGCACAAAGCAATAGTTAATTTCAACATTTATTTGTTGCTGTTAGTACAGTGGGTGAACACCTAGTACAAATTCAGATTGAAGCGGGTGGTTGACATGTTGATTTGTAACCGCACTTTTTGGCGCAAATCGACGCACCAATCAAAGGCACACAACACAAATGCAAGAAATACTAAACATATAACGCATAAATGGAAAGTAGCGCATGCCAAAGAAGCTTAAATGTCTGCCAATGGTTGGGTAATTATATCTGTAACTATGTTTTTCTCTGCTGCACAAGTGTGCTTGCTTGCCTTGGTTGTGCTGATTGAATGGATCATTGATGGAAAAATTGTTTACTTTTCTAAAGACCAGTTCTTTTCCTACTGCTGGCATTACATCTCATTTCTTGTCACATCCGTTTATAAGGAGGCAACGACCCAGACACCAGGATGGTGCTGTGCAATGATCTTTTTTTACTGAGCAATGATGGACGTGCTACTGAGGCGGAGCTGTCATAATGTGCATTTCTTGCCTCCACAAAGTCAAGCTACTGACAGAAGCGTTACTTCTGTGACCATTAGGCTCTGATGCAGTGTAAAAATAATGAAAATTGGGTCGAAATTGATGGAAGACTGGCCCGGGTCTTTACATTCATGTAGAATTGATTGAAAAACATAAATACTTAAAATCATAATAATAGAAGTCTACTGTACTACTAGTATACTAGTATACTCTTGTTACTGCCATTACGGTAATGATTCTTTCGTGTTTGATACACTCAGTGGCATTGTAAGTGCAGTCCACAAGAGAGCCCAGTCCAACCAAATTATTGACTCCAGAGTGGCGGTTAGAAGCTAGTGAACTAGTTGGCAGGGTTTCACACGATGAGCCTGTTTCACATTTCGGTTTGGTGGGAAAGTGTGCCTCTGTACTCGTTGAAGGTCTATTTCAGATCAATGACAGTGTTCTAAAGAGCTGTAGCTCTGGATTGCAGCCTGTGGTCTATTGTGGCCATAGACGAAGGCAGAGAGACGAACGCATATGTGTCATGCTGTGACCTCAGTGAAGCCACCCTAGCAATCATTTTTGGTGCAGTTCTGCACACAATGAAGCAGCTGCACTACACACTGGCGCACGCCCTCAGCTGGATGCTCCAGTGTGCCCGTGGAGTGGCGTACCTGCATGGCATGAAGCCCAAAGCTCTGGTGCATCGAGACCTCAAGCCACCCAAGTACGTTCCCCCACCCCTCATTGGGGTGCCTTCAGAAGCTGTGTTTGTCAGTTAATTTTTTTGGCTCTTCTTTATTGACTTTACAATGGCTCGTTTTATTTTCTCTTCATATGGCCCATGGTACTTTATTTTCCTTGGTACCGCAGGAGACAAACTTTGTCTTCCTGCAAAGGCTTATCTTGGTGACTATGTTTCAGATAATGAACATGAAAAAAGTGTCTCAGTGGTGGTCCAGCCAGTTTATAATTTGGAGCAAATTTTGTGGACAGAAAAATTCACTTTTGAAGCATATTTGGAGCAGGAGAAAATGTGTTTTTGTACAGGCTTGGAGCAATGAAAAAGGGATCACTTGGAGCAGCACGCACCAAAATTTTAGTGAATAATTCTATTAGTGTGAATACGGGAAATGGTGCTGCATTGTGAACAATGTGAACAACTTCTCAGCATGAAAGCGTGTTGCATTGTGTTCACTGCACAGCACACGGTGTGCATGAAAGTGCACCAGTGACGAGACAAGCATGGCACATACCGTTCTTCCGAATAATATATTTCAGGTCATTCAAAAAAGAAAAAAAGCAAATGCCAACCTTAAAAACCGATGTCTAAGTATAAAAGAAGGGAGACGAGTTAAACTAGAACGAACTGTTTTAAATTGCTTAAATACATAGTGCACCTAATATTTGCCACATCTCGCTGTGGATGACGCTTCTTCGTACTCAATAATTATTAGATGTGAGCACCGAGTGACATCCTCCTTCACTTTCAACAACTTTCGGTAAAACACTTGTTTTTGGTTTTCGAAATATTTACAAAAAGTCATCTTAAAAGACCCCTAAACCACTCATCAGTCGAAATTTAGTTGAGGAAGTTTTGCTCGAGTTCAGAACGAACATGTAGCCGTGAGAATATTTTGAAACCATGCCGCAATAGCGGAGTTACACGTGTTGGATGATCAAAACCCGACAGTCGCTTCTTTTCCTTTTTTTTATGCTACCCTCTTCCAAAACCGCTTGGCCCCTCCTCGCTGAGTGAGCTTGCGTGGCATACATCACCGCTGACGCACTGTTCGAGACAGCGTGTACTTCCGGTTGCCCCGAGCCGCCACTCCGACGACTCAGCTCGCCGTCAACTGTGTTGTGTGTTTCATCTGGGTGCACTGATCCTTGACTAACCGCTGTTGCTGTCGTGCTGGCCCATGCCCCTACGAATCGGGTTGGTAAGAACCCTGTGTTGCGTTACGGGCTGCAGATGTCAATTCGCAAGTGGCAACACGACCAAGAACAGCAAGGTGTGTGCAAACAGCTGTTTGCAGAGTGACCGAAAGTCGTCGGTTGTCGTTCAGCCAATCGCAAGCATCGAAAGTGGTAATGTCATCGAGTTTCACTGGTGATGTCACACTTGTCAGTGGCAGGAATGATGAAAACCGGAAAGGAGAAGCTATTGTTGTTTCGAAATTGTGGGGCGCCCGATACCTGTACCGCTGGGGCGTGGGGCATCATTGATCCTGACGGTATTTACACGCAATGCGCTTGCTTACTTAAAATGTTTGGAAAAAATATTGGAGCAGGATTAGAGGCCCTTTAAAAAATAAAATACTAGTACGCAGAAAATATAACCGACGAGGGCAATACAGTGGCGTGGCAAGTACTAGTACCATGTAAGCTTATGAAGGGGTAGTGTCAGTGATCAAACCAAGAATAAAGAGGGGAAGGCTCTTTTTCAATACAGCCTTGAGGACAAGTCTACTTGTCAAAACAATGGCATGAGCGATGCCCTGTGTACTGTGCATGATTTAGGCTTGGTTCGTGGCAAGGTGGGGGGGGGGGGGGGGGGCTCGTTTGGGATGGCTTCAGGCTCAACAACAGCAGCGGGAGACATGCCTAGGCTCTAAGGTTTCGTTGAGGAGCTGTTGCTGGGCACAGACGGCTCCGTGATGGAGTGCGAACGAATCACAGCGGTCGTGCGCGACAGAGTGATGGCGACCCCGTTGCCCACAGCTCGGCAAGTGGGAGGACGGACTGTTATCGCAAACTGGCGCGGTCCCTCGGGCTACTGACAACTCTGCACCTCGGCTTGCCGCTGCACACCTCCTTCACTACTCAGGTGTTAGAGACTTACAGTCACCGGAGGAGTTTCTTGCAAGCCTGGAAAACTTCTGCCTCGTGACGGGGGTCCCTCCGGATAAGCGACTGACTCGGGTAGTACCAGCCGCCCTTGAAGGTGGCACGAAGTTGTGGTGGCGGTATGTGTGCGGATTCGGCTCGTAAAAGCAATTCACTGTCACCTTCCGCTCCGAGTTTTCGTCGGTTGACGCGAAACATCGCCTGAAAACGGAGCTCGAGCAGGACACGCAACATTTAGAAAAGAATTTGAAGGATTTTATTTATGCGACCGCTATGTTTTACGACGGCATCGGAGAAGAGGTCACCGAAGCCGAGAAGGTGCAGCGCGTACTGAGGCAGATGCACCCTCAGTTGCAGGATTTGGCGGAGGGGCATGCTTACAACGACCTTGCCAAGTTTATGAAGGCAGCCGACGACTTAATGTAGCGGGCTTGGCGTCGCCTCCCGTACAGATCACCGCCGCTTCTGAGCAACCAAGTAGCCAGAGATCTGGTGTTCCGCCTTAGCCGGGCCCTCAACCATTGCTCACTGCCGCAGCCGACCACTATGGCAACTGCGTTGTTCGCCTCGATCACTGCTGCCCCACCAGTGTTGCCGACTTATCATTGGCCACTGCATGCAGCTGCACTGGACTTGTGTACGGCTGGTCCCCGGCAGTACTCGTGCGACACAGCAGCTCCATTCTCATTCTACGGGCCGGCACCGACACCGCGGCAATAGCCCATGAGTGTAGTAATGTGTTTGCAGTGCCATCGCTGTCGTGGATTGGGTCGCATTTCTTGTAACTGTGCCACAGGTTGACAAATTGGGCCACCTGTTTGCTTCCGGTGCCAGTGATCGGGTCACGTGCAAGCACAATGCCTGGGAAACCAGTGGCAGTAGGTGCTGGCCCCGGTGGGCACCTACTGCAGTACGCACCAAGTAGCGATCGCAGCCCGCGGCAAAGAACCCCTTATGGACGTTCGTATCGGGTCGTCGACGTTCAAGACACTGCTAGACACAGGCTCAAGTGCTAGCTTCTTCAGACCGCCCGTGGCGGCGGCGGTTCAAGCTTCTCGAGCCAAACCCAAGGCGGACGTACGCATGCTGTGTTTCGCATCAGGCTGGTCGCAGTCAACCACGTCTCTAAAGTGTCAGATAAAGTGGGCTGTTGGTTGCTGCAGACAGCATTTTTTGTGAGTTCCTGACCTGCGCCATGACATTGTCCTTGGTAGGGATTTCCTGCCGGTGAGGGGCATCTCTGCACGTGTCACTTGGTAGCTGGACTGTCGGCACAGAACCAAAAAGAATTGTGCCCTTTGTCAAGGCCATTAGGGAACAGCTAGAGACAGTGGATGATTTCGGAGACAGTTTGTGCTGCATTTTTGCTGAGGACGATGCCAGTGTGTGTGCCAGTGTGCTGGGCGCGACTGCAGCCTGCAATGTGGTCATTCCCGGCCACTCACCGGACCTAGACCCACGCATGAAACATGTTTTAGGAGAGTTTAGTGAAATCTTCACCACCACTCTAGGCTGCACAACCATGGCAGAGCATCGCATAGACACGGGAAACAACCCACCTGTTCGATGCGAGTTGCAACCAGTGAATTGCACGAAGCAGGCCATTATGGACAACTGCATTCACGACCTGCTGGCACAGAACCTCATCCGCCCTAGCCAGAGTCAGCAGCATGCCAGTGCTCCAGTCTTGGTCGAGAAGTCTGGTGGCTACCGCATAGCTGTGGATTACCTCCAGCTGAATGCACGCACTAAAGTGCCAGTCTATCCCATGCCCAGGACTAATTAGTTGCTGGCACAGCTGGGACGAGCCAGGTGGTTCTTAAGTTCTGACCTTTCACAGGGTTTTTTTCAAACCCCTGTTCAAGAGCAGGATAGTTCAAAGACAGTGTTCATTTGCCATCGGAGAACTTCTGAGTTTCGGAGAACTTTTGAGTTCATGAGAATGTCCTTTAGAGTTGCCAGAGGTCCTGCCACGTTCCAGACCCTGATAGACCGACTACTGGAGGGAATCAATCACCAGTTCGTCATGGAATTTCTCAATGACGTCCTGGTGTATTCGGAGACCCTGGAGGATCATCTCGAGCATGTTCGGAAGGTGTTGAAGCGGGTAAGTTCGGCAGAGCTGACCATCAGCCCAGAGAAGGTGCTCATGTGTTGTCAATACCTGAAGCTCCTTGGCCATAAAATATCCCCGGGGCAGTGTAGGCTGGACAAGGAAAAGTGCGTGTGGTACTGGACTATTCTCAACCAATAACACTCAAACAGCCTCAGGCATTCCTGGGACTAGTTGGCTATAACAAAGGGTTCATACCTGAGATTTCTATCACTGCGCGTCCGCTCACAGAACTCCTTAAGAAAAAGCAATGTTGGCGTTGGGAGCTGCAGCAAAAGGAAGCTTTCAGAGCATTTAAGCAATCCCTGACCTACAATGCTGTTGTAAACCTGCTGGACCTCAACAAGCCATTCATGGTGGAAATGGATGCCAGTTGAGTCGGTATCATAGCAGTGCTTCTGCAGGAAGCTGAAAATGATGCTCCGCTGCGATCAATCAGCTTCATTAGCAGGATCCTCACTGAGGCAGAGCAGCACTATACAGTGCAAGAATGAAAGTGTCTGGCTGTAGTGTGGGCAGGGGACAAGTTCCGGCCATACCTTTAGTTCATCAAGTTTGAGATTCACTGTGATCACTCCTCAATGTTCTGGATGTTCACCACAGACCAGACCTCACCACGTGTAAAGCGTTGGGTTTCGCCGCTGCAAGGTTTCAACTGCAGAATCAAGCACAGGCGGAGTCTTATAAATGTGCCAGCCGACGCTTTGAGTAAAGCTCTCCTTCAGCACCTGCAAGTTCTAGGCCCGAGTCAACACGAGACATTGTTCTTTATGGCTGTTCCAGAGCCTAGTCCACAAATAAGCTTTGATACAGCTGTTGTAGCATCTGAAGTGGACGGCACTACTGTTTTGAATGATGCAGGGCTCCTCGCCCAGGACCAAAAGAAGGACCCCATACTGTCAAAACTACGAACTGTGATGACAGGAGGGAAGCTTCCGCCCACTGACAGTGATCGACCTTTTATCAAAGACCTGGCGGAGACGACTGAGATGAAAGAGGGTGGGTTCCTAATACAGCATCGAGGAAACAGGAAAGTACTTTGGCTACCAAAACAGCTCTGCAACTTGGTCCTGCGACTGTCACATCACCACCCTACCAGTGGCCACTCCGTATTTTGAAGACCCTCAAACGAATTTCTCAGAATTTTGTGTGGCTGGGTATGCACTCGGACATATCCAAGTATGTGCGATGCTGCCAGATTTTTCAGTGCACCAAAGCCCACCGACAGAAGCCAGAAAGGCTGATGAACAGCCAAGGGGCCTCTGCCTTCATGGAACAGCTCAGCGTAGACATAATTGGGCCCTTGCCTGTGACACCTTGATGCCACAAGTACTTTCTCAAGGTCATTGACAAGTTCACCAAGTTCATTGAACTCTTCCCATTACAGGCAACAACCAGCATGAGTGTGGTGGCCTGCATTATTTAAATTTTTTGCAGGCATGGCACACCTGTCTTCTTTTCAAGTGACAATGGAAAGCCTTTTGTAAGCAGGTTGTAGAAGGGCCTCCTTGCACACTGTGACATACAAGACCGACACACAGTTCTGTACTGCCCTGCCGGGCAAATGGTGAAGCGCCACAATGGCACTATCAAACAGTGCCTTAGGGCTTATTGTTCCAACCATAAAGACTGTGACCAGCACATCCCAGAAATTGCCCTGGTCATGCGCACAACTGAAAGCGTGGTCACGAGCTACACGCCTGCCTTCCTTTGTTATGGCCGGGAGATGAGAACCCCATGGATGCAGGCTGAAGCCAAAGACGACGCGGAGCCTCCTGCGACAGCGTATCGTGCATTTGTTAATGAAGTCTCCAAGTGTCTATAGGAGGTGCTTGATTTCTCCAGGACACATCCTGCAGGACCACATGTGGCGCGCCCAAAAGACTCTCTACGACCGGCACAGGCGGCCACTGACAATGCAGAAGGATGATCTTGTTCCGTTACAAAGGCACTCCTTTAGCGATTCCACCAAAGGTTTCTCCTCGAAGGTTGCACCCCGGCGTTCTGGTCGCTTTCGCGCAGTCAAACGTGTAGGATAGAATAACTTCGTTCTAGTGGATCCCAAAACCGGGCGTCATCACGGTGTGAGACACGCAAATCAGCTGGCACTTTACCATGAAGCTGCAAGCGATGTTTAGTGGTAGCTTCACATTTCGTGGGGGGGGGGGGGGACCTGTGAGGGTGGCCGAGAGAGGGCACTACGTGATCAACACGGGGCGGCACCATCGTCATCATTGGGATTTGGCTGAGAGAGGGCACTGTGTGATGGCACCATCATCATCATCGGGACGGAGAGAAGAGGGGTTAGGGTTGCGTGTTGGGAAAAAAGGAGCTCGGCGTGGTGGTTTGGAGTTGCTAGTTTGAAGCGGTGTGGTGCGTGATTTAGGCTTAGTTCGTGGCAGTACTCAAATTTTTTACCTCATGCTATCCAGGTATAATTGGTAGCTGTGAGTTCGTGTGCTTCTCACCCGGTTGGGGACTACGCACAGGTACCCGCTATCAGGCCAGATGAAAATCATTTTGTCGGGAGCTAGAAGTGTCATTGACAAATTTTTTTTTTGGGGGGGGGGGGGGGGGGGAAGGAAGGAAGGTTTAACACCTTGTTTCCTACAGTTCCTGGATTCACTGTTGACAGGGACCTAAGACTCGGTCCCTTCAGGATGTTTCAGGGTTCAGCAAGTGGTGAGAACTAATGCCACTACATCCTGTCTGTTTTCTGGTTTTACAGTTTTGCACAGAAGTTGGCACTTATCTAATCCACCACATGCTGCAGTTAAAAGTCAGAAATTTCTGCACCAGTGCTGCTCAATGCTTGTCAATTTGTGATTTGCGAACAAGCAGTGGCCGCGCTGAGCACACTTACAAGCATAGTTTTCAACAAGCACAAGAAAGAATAAGTTGGGAAGATTTACAAGCCAAGAAGACTGATCTTTTTGTCAATTGACGATAACACCAGCTTATTGCTCTGACATTTAGGATGCACAGGAGCACATCTTTATTTGCGACTGACTGCGCGACTGAGTGTCTGTCGATGCTTGTAGCCACAGTGTTACGTCATTTTCGCTATTAAGACACGCAACGACCATTTGGAAGTGCGCAAGTAGCAGTGGCACCACATTGCAACAGACACGCTCTATAAGGGCATTCGGGCTTAGCTTTATGTTAGGCATACTGATGAAAGTTTCGCAGTCCAATGAAGAGGCGTGAACTTTTCCTCTCATGTTTTTTTTTTTTTAAGTATAAACCTTGCAGTGCCAAATCTTCAATTGCGTGATGACGCTGTTTATAGCACACTGTGCCATTAGCTGTTGTCCCTTGGCATCAATGGCTACATAATGGTGTGTGGAGTGACTCGCACATGAAAATAATAACTTTTTTACTTGTTATTGCAACCAGCTTATCAAATAATAGGGAACCACACGAACTTTCAACAGATGCGTGCGGCGGCGCAGAGACTTTGGTTAGTCTGAATATAATGGTGAGAAGCACATCTCTAGAACGGAATGAGGGCATCAGCTGTGTTCAGCTGTGTTTGTTGTGACCAAGAATAAATTGGGCCATTAACGGACAGCTGCTGTGTAAATAGGTAGACCAGTGAACCTGGCTGCGGTTGGCCCATGCTGAACTTGAATGTAGGCAGCAAGGTGCAGGGATATGGAATAGTAGCAAAATGGTGCCATTAGTACAGTTGACTCCTATGCAGCCTGTTAGAGTTTCTGCCAGCTGCTGGAACGTCTGCAGTCTTCAGCATGTCTGGAAACCGTTCTGGTGGCCACTGTAGAGTCGCTCCTCCAGAACATGAAGGAAAGGGGGAGGTGCACGGAAAAGCAGAAGAGTGCCACGAAGCCCGAGGTACTGCCACATATATACAATGTGGCGAAAAACCTAAAAAGTGTGGTGGCTAGGCACAATGTGCCTATCGTCATATCAGTGTCAAACAAGCTGCCGAAGCTGTGTGCGCGCATAACTGGCGATATCAGACAGACTGTGTCTCGTGGGAAAAAGCACACCCAGCCCTATCAAGATTGTGCGGAGGCGGTCGTGCTTGAGCGGCCGCTAAGCTACGATAAGTCCTATGTCGGACAAACAAGCCCATGTGTCAATGACCAGACACATGAGCATAACATCTCGCTTACAAATGATCGGCATGCGCACCTTTCTCGTGCACTGCGCGGAGTGCAACTGTACGCCTCTGTTCACTGAAATGAAGGTACTGGACCACAGCAGAAACACCGTGACCTGCAAGCTTTTGAAGACTTTTTACATAAAAAAGTAAAGCACAGATGGTGCTAGCCTAACGTTGTTGCGTTTGCAGGTGAGTGAGTTTCAGTTGATTGAGCGCAATTTGAGATGGGACCTGTTTTTATTTCTTCTCTTTTTTTCATTTCCCTTGCTGGATGTGGTTAGGAGAGGCACGAGGCGCGTGTCGAACGTGGAAGAGTGGCGACGGTTCACGAGGAGAAAAAAGTCACTTGAGTCTATCCGGACTCCAGTGCAGTGCAGTTGTCCTCTCTTCTTGCTTTGGCCCATTTGCACTCAAATCTATTCTAGAATGAACCAACATGAACATTTTATGAAGATTTAGACTTTATATGGAGCATGGCAGCAAAAACCTGTAGAGAGTGTCCATATCATTGCTGTGCAAGAAAAGTGAACATTTGAGTGCTCTCGTCCTCTCATGTGTCAGCAGTTGTGCTTTTGTCAATGCAAGCATTTTGAAAAATCTTCTCAAGTGGGTTTAGCTGTACACTGCACTGCTTCTCTATTTTTCTCTTGGTTTTTGTGCCATCTGTGGCTGTTTAGTGACATGAGCATAAGATTTTTAAATTTATTATTTTTATTTTTTATAGTGTTATTGTGAATGAAGGTAACTTTTATTAGATAATCTCTTGTCTTTAGTTGTTGTTCATGCCAGTTGGGCTCCGTCATTAACGCAAGCATTTCTCTTTTGTCTGAGGCCTAGTTAAGTGTATGAAAGTATTGCTTATCTCTTCTTTTGTCTGAGGTATCGCTCTCTCAGACGTGATATTTTAATGACAGGAACACAAGCACTCATACACATACACTATTTTGTATGTTTACTAAAAGCCACTGAAATTCCTCATGTCTTTCAGAAACAAAAAATTTGATTTCATAGATATGGTTGAACTCAGAAAGCTGGTCTAAAGCAAACCTGCATTGCTCCGAGACACAGTTTTTGGTGCACTGCTCCGAGACTACTTCCACTCTCATTCACACTACAATTTCCACTAATAACATTCCCTGCACTTCCTTTCCTTGTCTCTTAGTTCTCAATAATCTTGTGTTAAATGAAGGAAAATGATTCTTTAAATTTATGCTTCTTTGTTTGATTTGACCTAGAGTTACAGATCAAGGCCTGCAGCTAATGCACGATGTCACGCATGTTCGTAAACACTAAGAGACAGGAACAGCTCTGGCTTTACTGTTGTTGCCGTGTGATTCACGCCGATTACAGCACTGATGTGGACTGCAACGCGTTGTTTCGGTTGTCCGCAAATGCCATTTTCACTCGTTTGCATCGCACATTTGCAGCACTGTGCAGTCAGCGTGCTTCAACAATTGTCCCTATTAACTGGCTTGTGGCCAAATGTGGTTGAATTAAATAGTTTGATACCGTCAAACAATGCATATGTTTGCTGGGGCCAGAGGTTACGTCTGAGTTATCAAATTGATGGTAGATGAGTTTATGAGCTCTTACTTTACTTGCCTTCATTTATAATACCATGTCACTTCCTTGGCTTCTTGAAGAAGGGAATGGTAGCAGCTGGTTAACCAAAAGTGAGAAATTTCTTTGAATCATCCGAAAGCATAAGGTGCGGTGTGGAGTTCTTGTTGGCGACTGGTATTTTGGGCAGTGTTGAAAATTCTATGGCTGCATCGAAGGGGCAGCACGTATGTGAAAACAGAACAGAAGATAAAAACGGTGGGAGTATTTAATATATGGGCGGGCACGTTGCCCGCCCATATATGTGTGCCTTGATGACAAGAAAGCAGCACAATTCTGTGAGAATGTGGTATCGGCAGTGCATAATAATAAAGCTCATCCGGCCAGGATGAAACATTAGAAGGGATTCTGACACCCACCAAAGTTATTTTTAAAAACAAATCTATTAATGTGCTGGGTCCCCCTCCCCCAGGAGCCATGTTCACAATCTGATGGTGATTGAGAA
The DNA here is from genome assembly GCF_043290135.1 of Rhipicephalus microplus. Taxonomy (NCBI): domain Eukaryota; kingdom Metazoa; phylum Arthropoda; class Arachnida; order Ixodida; family Ixodidae; genus Rhipicephalus; species Rhipicephalus microplus. The sequence goes on from NC_134704.1 coordinate 207,886,920, forward strand.
TGTTAAAGGGACACTGAAATACTTTCTATAAAAAATGAGATTATGGTGTCATGATGCATAATTTCGCGTGAAAATCTCGAAATTCAAGTCGAGAATTTGCGTAAACTAATGCAGATAACTTTATTTTGTCAAAAATAAGCAACAGGCGCTGCGGCCGCCATTGCGTGTCTCACCGCCGCTGTGATTGGTCGAAGCTTCATGACATCACTGTCAGGAAGGTGAGGACAGCTGACTGTGCTTGTTGGCAGTGGATGCCGTGTTTATCTGTTGAAATCAGGTAGTTGCTGAAAGTATGGCGAACTGTGAAAGTGGGACCCAGTTCGCTGTGCATTCGTACTTGTTCGAGCCGGTCGTCACTTTAATGGCGATGACTGAAAAGGCACAGAAAAGCGAGTCCTAACCAGCCATCTTCACTCACGTTGGAAACATAAACTGGCACGTATAAGATGCAAGTCAGTGCTGATTTCACTGTAGTAAACTGTTACAAATGATACGCTCATCAGTGGATATCGAATTTGATAAAAAACAGCAGCATCGGAGCTCGTTTTTAGCTGCGTATTGGCACGATCCGCGCTAGGTGCTGGCAACGTGCAGTAACATCAGCTGTTCGTGGATTTTACAGCTCAGAGTGCAGCGTGGTGAATGCAGTCGGTATTGTACTTCGCAGTGGGCAAGGCGCACGCGATGAGTCAGTGTGCTACCACGAGAAAAAAAAAAAAAAAAAGAGCCAGACGAGTGCCGCTCTTGACGCAGTGGTTATGTGTGCTCTAAACTGCGCTGAAAAGTGCGTTAGAATAGTTTTGCTCATATATTGCAGTTGTTTTTTTTGTAATACTGTTGCTTTTTCTAAATTCTGCCCAGTACTACAGTGATGATAGGCTGAAATGCAAACGGTATATCATCTCCACTAGAAGCATGCGACTGTCATTGTCATGTAGAATAGCTGATTTCGATTATGCGTACTGATATTTTTGTACATGTGTTTTCGATATAGGTGCTCATGCATGCACTGCATGCAAATGGGGAAAGAACAGGAGTGCTGCTGCTGCCTCGAAATTCAAGAAATTCGTGACCGCCACAGCGAGCCTCATCTCGTAGGCTCTAAGTATTTTTTTTTTTTTACTCCAGCGGCCCGTTTCGCAGCCGTCTTCTGATCCCGAGGAGACTTGTGAAAAGCAACCTCATCGCGATCGTTAGTGCTGTGGCAGGCATATGCCGCGCAGTAACTCGGCATTGCGAGTCCACTTCAACCTTGCGCAGACACAACTAGTGAATGTCGGGTGAGAAAAATCTGTAATCAGAAGAGAACGGTGCAATGGCAAGAAATCGCTTCGAAATTTCCAGGCAGCAGATCGCAGCAGAAATAAGGCGCAACTGCGAGATAAATAAGCTGAGCCAGTGCCAGGTGCTGGCTGAGCTGATTGAGCGACGCAGGCGGTTCGACGGGCGGTGGCTTGACTCTGACGGTGGTGTCACCTCCCCACGTGTTTATCTCTCCCGTCTCTCCCCTGCCCATGCACATGTTGGGGGGGGAGGGGCATTTTCTGAGTGAAAGTTAGTTTGCTTATAGTAGCGCCATTGTTTAGTTGAACCTTGTGAAAACGCCTCTGTAGACATGTTGTAAGAAATCGCGGATACTGCATTTGCAATAAATTCATGAACTCAAAACCCCTTCAGTGTCCCTTCATTGCATTTGGTTTTTTAAACATAATTTTGGTTGGTGGCCTGATTACTTCTTTTATTCAGAGACGGAAATGCTGCTCCGATCGCTCCCAACTGCTTCAAAAGAGAAATGCTGCTCCATGCTGCTTCTAAGTGCAATGTTTGCTAGTAACTGCTCCAAACCTGCTCCGAAAGGATGTTGGCAAATTAAAAAAAAAATGAAGTTAAACCATGAGACCGTACCGTGAGCCTAAGCGAAATTAAAAAAAAAAAAAAAAACTGTGTATACTACCATTCTAGTATGCTGCTCGGTGGTATAAATCCAGAAAAATCTCAAGTGGTGACACATATTAGGCCATGGTGTCCAATTCATATTTTTAATATGCATTGTATATTTATTCATATAGGAATAAGTCATGCTTTCAAATAAAATTTAAAAGAAATGAGCATGGGGTTCGAGCTCAAGCAATGGCATTGTTCTATTCAGTCTCTTTTGCACCTTCTTTGATTTCCATAGTTCACGCAGCTGAACAGCATTTAACACAGTTACGCAGTAAAAGATAAAAAGCCTTTCAAAAAGTTGATTGTGCTATACTGAACTGTTAACTCAATTATATCACGTGGTAAATATAAATCTCAAGGGGGGCACTTGCAAGGGTCCTCCTCCCCAACTTGAACAGAAGGGAAGTCCGAACTTTCTCGACCCCCCCCCCCCCCACGCCCATGATTTACGCCAACAATATTGTTTATATACTAGCATGCGGCATGTTTAATAATAAATATAGATATGTATTAGATGCCTAAGTGATGTTTTAGACTTCGGTAGTTATTAGGAACATGCATCTGCTCCGAAAACACCAACAGCAACTCTTAAGCTATAGCATTTTTTTTCTGCTCCGAAGAAACTTAAGGCTGCTCCAAAGCACCATTTTTTCTGCTCCAGAGTCTGCTCCCAAAAGTGAAGTGTCACTTCCATCACTGTTTATTAAGCACACTGCAGTTATCGGTGACTTCAATGAGTGGTTCTTCATCAGCTGGTTGGTACATATTTAAAAAAAACCAGAAATAATTAGGGGCATATTCCTATTTGAACGTTTAATATTTTTATTAATGTTTGCTGTTGTATTCGATTCACACTGGAATTTGATTATTCGAAATATTCAAGCTTTCCCAAAACAAACATAGTCAATGTTTGATTGGTGGTGGGCCCTTCAGGTATTTTTTATGGGTTTCACCCCATCAGAGCGTCTCATTGTAGCAAAGCTGCTTTCAGAGTCTGCTGTGGCCGCAAATGTATTGACTCAATAAATAAAATGCTGGATCCAACATGGAGATGATGAAAGCGGTGGAGGTAGGGGTACAATTAATGTCATTTTGGACCTGAAATTGGGGCATCTAGTATCTGAACTTCTCTCTGCAATGAATATTTAAAAGTTGTTCAATTAGATTCGCACTCACACTTCAATGTTGAAATTCACTTTCCATACAAAATTTTGCTATTTGCACAGCTCTAGAAGTAGCATTTCTAACGTGATAGCAGGAGACGGACTAGGCGCTGGTTACGTTGCCCTCTTAGTCACACCTTGACTCGTTTGCCATGGGCTTCAATAAGGGGCAGAAAAGAGGAATGATTGAGAAAAATTTTGTGAAATTCGCAAAGAGTGTCTTCACATAAAAAATGTCTTCTATAAAAATTATGTAGATGGGAAGTGTACTTGGAAAAGCCCAGATTTCGCCACCGGCTGAGATTGAAGGATATTTTCTCTTGCTGGGTGAGTTGGTGCACATCTGGGATGGGAATCTGGGCGTAACAGATCAGGGGAACACAGGAAAAGGAAAAGGACAGAGTAAATGGAAAGAGCACAAACTGTCCAGTGGTGTTATTCGTTTGGTTGGTGCACATATGTGCACTTTTATTGCACATCCGCAAAAAATCGTGGGGAAGAGAGGATGAGGAAAAGCACATGTCAAGATTACCTCATGAGTTTTGCAGAAGATAAAGCTGTTGTGGGCTGTAATCATTGTGGTTAAAAGAAGCAGACAACAGTACTGTTGCAATTTTCGTGCACACTGTAATGACTCGCAAAAAAAATTGTGGTTTTGTTGGGCAATGCAGGGGTGCAAGAATTATGCAAGCGCAAGAATAATGTGTTTAAACTCAGTATTCCGTAGCTGTTGTGTTTGTCTGTAGATAAATCTATTTCACCCATCATCTAACCTTCGAAACTTTGTGTCAGTGCTCTCTTAATTGTAAAAACAAGCCAACTTGCATGCAGTCATGTTAAAAACAAGACAAGTACAGTGCTTTTGAACAAGATGGAAATTTAGACCTGGAGTATGCCACCTTAATCATATCTAAAACAGTTTCTGAAACAGCATTTGAAATCAAGCCCAAAACACGAAAACAGAAATTAAAAGCTCTGTCAAATTAGTAAGGACCTAAGAAAGAGATGACAGCAGATAAAGGTAACTACCACAAGAGACAAAATAGAACTTGCTGAGATATGGAAACTAATAAACACATCAAACAGATACAAGCAACAGCATTAAGGCAGCTGAAAGAAGACTGTAATCCATGTGATTGATGTTAAGCAGGATAAAGCAGTGCTTGCTTTATCCTGCTATAGTGTCGTAAAGGCAGTTGAAGATGTGCACTGTTACACTCAAATGTAAATATTGCCCTTATTCTAGTGAAAGCAATATCGAGTGAGGCACCGAAGTCTGAAACGTAACTATTGATCATGTTAAAGTGGCTCCACAAGGCTTATCCTGCATGGAAGACATGCTCGCAACTTTTTTGATCATCGAGGCAGGCGATCATCTTATTTATGTTTGACTATCTCGTGACTCTCTATACATTACATTCTAAGCGTTCATTAAGCCAGTTTTCTTGATGTGAAAAAAGCATAAAACATCTAAGTCATAAATAGAGACTGAATTGTAGGTGAATGCCTAATTTGTTTCAGGCGTTCCTATCGTGCCACTTTGAAATATGAGCATAAATTAGAGATTAAGAAGAGTTTTTATAGTGTTCTTATAGTGCCTATAAAGGCCTATTTCTGATGTTAGTGCCTAAATTCCTATAAGTGCCTATCAGGGCCTATATGATTGCCATTTCTCCTCAAATTTTGCTTTCGAGTACGGTTGGAGACCAGCATTCATGTTATCATGCAAAACTCAGTATCGAGACTCTATGGGGTGCAATCTACATATAACTCCATCGCATATGTTGCTTTCAGCACTGTCTGGGCTACAAGGCCTCTTAGCCAATAAAAAGGCCGATTAGCCTTTACATATGTATCCATGTGCATCGCGTCGTCTGCTCGGCATCTCCGCAGCGTCTGCTCTCATGCGTAGGGAACAGGAGGTGCTTTTGTGAAGCTGCAGGACAATGAAGGACGAATGCAAAACTGTGGAGTGTCATCAGAGGAAAGTAGAGTGTAGATTAAAAAAAACCACATGTGGTTTTTATTCTGTTTGTAATTTACTGCTTCACTAGGTCGCATGAGAAATTTTACTTGGACACTGGAACTTGTTGTGTGCCAAACGAAAAGCTTTGAACCGGTCCGCTAGAATTCTTTAATTGGTTCATTACAAGCTGCAAGAGCGTGATACAAGGAGGTGAGCTTGAAACCTTTGCCACTCACCAGGTGTAAACTTCACAAGCCTAATTCCTTCTCTTCCTCTTTGGTATCGGAGCAACTAGGAGCCGGAATATCACACAACACGGATGCATCAACAGATCATGCACATGGAGGTTATATTTGCACGATATGTTCATCACAGGTCGTGCACGCAAACGATATAGTGTCAATTCAACGTTATCTGTATTGTACACTTTCTGTGGGATGGATCCCTCTATGTGTACATGTTTGCAGAGGCTGTCATAGATCATGTTTCTTTACTAAGGTACACAACGTCGCACTATTGGAACTCTCTAAGGGACAATAAAAAAAAAAAAAAACACGCCAAGCATTGTGAATGCTGCCACCAGCACGATGCGAGAACGGTGAGAACATTAACGCAAACGAAATAGAGGTAGCTTAGTCTTGCATTTCGCTCGATACAATGTTAAAAAAAGAGCGCGGATAGATTTTGTTTGTATGTTTTCTTATATTTGTAAATCATCATACTTCAATTCAGGCAACAGATTGCACAAATTACTCATTTGAAGTGAAATGAACTTTATTTGGTCCTGGAGAACTGGTCAGACACCCTCCTAATAGGTGTCCGCCGCAGTTGCTGGCCGTGCCCACGCCGGGACTGGAAGACCGTGGCCCTCCGCCCGTTCGCAGGCCTCCTGGACTGTCAATGTCGAGTATTGGATTGAGAGTTCTGGGCTTTTAAGAGCCCTCTCCCAGTCTTCTTCTGTGCTGAACTTTGCGCTATGTAACGCCGAGCACTGCCAGAGCATGTGAGCGAGTGTGCAGTTATGTGCCTAACAACTAAGGCATCCTGAAGTTATGCCATCCGCAAAGTGGCTGAATGTGCTACAAGATGGGAATGAACCGGCCTGTAGCATCCGAAGTACCGACGACTGCGGCAGAGTGAGCTTAGAATGCGGAAGCGGGTACCTCCGCCTAGACAACTGATAATGGGACGTCACTTCATTAAAGGTGCCAAGTGGATATTTAAAGGGAACCCACCTCCGTACCGGCCCGGACTGCCGCGGCACGTGATTTCTCGCACACGGTTATGGGCAAGTTCGTTGGCGTTAGGAAGAGTCAGATGTACCTTTGAGCCCATGTGGGCCGGAAACCAGGTGATTGTGTGGTATCCTGCTACACCCCTGGAATTTAAAATAGCGGCAGCCTTCCCAGAGATTACCGCCAAGGCAAAGGCCTGCGTGGCAGCCCTGGAGTCAGTAAATATCTCTGGATGCAAAGGGTTTGTCATCGCCAAGGCTATCGCTACCTGCTCTGCTACAGAGACAGATGCTTTCCCCGTGGAAGCTGAGTTGACTATGTGACCGCGATGATCAAAGACCACAGCTGAAAAACGATTGGAGCGGCCATACTGCACCGCACCGGTGAAAGCTACATTGCCCGTGAACCTAGCCACGAAATCAAGGAGAGACTTGGCCCGTGCCTTTTGCCGGCCAACATTGTACTGTGGATGAACGTTACGCGGGAAGGGTGCCACCTCGTTCGTGCCCTACATTGTTTGTGATAAGAACATCTTCTGTTCCTCTCCTGAATAGGATGATATCCAAGCAACTGTAGGAGACGCTGCCCAGCTTTCGTGGAGGAGAGTCGTGCGACCTGAACTAGCGTTTGTGCCTCGGTCACCTCTATGAGGGTGTTGTGCATGCCCTGACTCATGAGCCTGTCCGTGCTGGTGCTCATAGGGAGGCCTAGTACCCTTTTGATGCTTTTACGTAACAAAGTGTCGCGTTTAGACCAATTTAGCGAGGATGCCACGTAGTCTCGAATAATTCTTGCAGTGTCACGTACTATTATGACGTACGCAGTACCATTCGTTGTTGTACACGTCACCTCCACCATGTAGGGGCGCGCGCCCGCGAGATGAAGGTCAAGCGGCGTTAAGTCTGACGTTTCACTTCTTTCCGGAGCTCGTAGTATTGCAAATCTGGCAGATGAAATTGTGAGCTCCCAGTGTGTACATTTTTTTTTGCTTCTTGAAATTCTCAAACCTGGTGAAGGGCCCTTCAAGGTATTCACAGACAGAATAGAACTTGACCCTGGGCGGTTAGACCAAGTTAATACGAGTCAAAATGACCCTTCCTACCTATAAGCACTCTGGATATTTGCTCCTGTGTTGCCCTTATTAGACATGCAGAGGAGAAAGAGACCCAGGATTCTGTTTATTCGATGGTGGACACATTAGCTCATCCTGCTTGGCTAGAAAAGGAGAGACTGCGTTCTGCAAACTCAGTGGGGAAAAAAATTGCATGGCTATGCTAGAGCATTGGTGCCCTTGTACCATCATAAACTAAAACATTTCTGTCTGCTTTACTGTCCTAGACACAGATCCCACACGTATTTCTTTGAGAATTTGAATTTTGTCAAAGTTTATTGTGCCTATATTTACGATTTTTGGGGCCTAAAGGAGTGTTTTGCCTACCTATTTTTGGTGCCTAAAACCTGTTTTTTATTGCCTGTAAATCCAGCCTCTAATAAAAAAAATCGCTGTGAACACGTTTCTGCAGTCTTCGAGATAATTTTAAACATAAATTGGAAGCACTCTTGAGCGTAATCCCACTTGAGAGCAAGCCCCATGGCATTGCAATGGTGGGTCAGTAAACCAGGTTGAGTCTTGATGCCTACCATTAGCGCAGCAAGGCCTAATGCACGTTTGACAACACTGAGTATGGAGGTACATTGGGCAGCCTCCCTTGGCAAGCACTCGCTCTGCAAGGCCTCAGTGCTGGCCCTGTTAGATATGCTGTCGCATGTGGCTTTGTAGCTTTGTCCGCATTGAAGGTGTATCACATGCTAGGTCAACACTTGCGTATTTTTTTTTCTTTTTGCCTTCAATCCTGTTGCACTCTCTGCTCGTTTTTTTTTCCTCTATGCTTCACATGCAAGCAATGGAACTGTAGCAAATGCACCAACTGAATAGCACTGCAGACTTGACTTTGTTCCACATTGAGGATACTTTTGCAATCTGCCACTGGCCTTGTCCATCCCTTCTACTACAGGGTTCACCAGCTATAGCCATTTCTGGCGGTCTGCAAGACCAAATAATTAATTCTCAACCGTGTGGTGTGCCATATTTGGCCCCGATGTTCACGTAAGCTTTGAATACTGATCAAGATGTTTTCTTAACATGTCTGAAAAGTGCAGCAGCCCCTCTTTTTCTGCATTCATTTGAAATCGAGATGAATCTTGTATAGTCGACCAATCAGGCGCCACCTGGCAGCAAGCTTTCTTGAGCCCTCCTGCTACCCCCTTGCGATTCAGGTGTAGTGAGGCTCCCAGTTTTCGAATACCCTAGGTCTCTCAAGAAGGCATGCCACCATTTTGAGAGGGCACACAGTATGACAAAATCACTATTTGCCTTGGTTGCATTCCTTTTCATGGATAATAAGAAAAATAATAATAAACAAACTGATCTCACAAAAAATATTAGTATGTCTATTACAATGAATAGATTTCACAATCTTCAAAAAAACATGTGGGCAAGAATAGAAGAAGTGTGCAAGCCTTGTTCGCAGTGCTAGCATCATTTGTGAGCTGGCATCAAGTGGTTCCCTTTGAAGACATTCGAAACCCAATATTATACTACTATATCAGTTTTTTTGCAAACGCACCCAGCGAAAGCTGCCTGCTAGGAAACTTCAAACTTTCCCTGTTCTTTCCATGCTTGTGCAAATGTGCGAGCGACAGCTAATGCACCCACCTAAACAAGCCTTGGAATGGAAACTGAAGTGAACAGTACATGGAGATGATTCTCTGCATCCCCACAGAGTGACAGCACTTGGAAGCATGCTGATGGTGCCATGCACATATGGTGTGTGCCCTCAAAGCATTAAAGCAAAGCACGCGGGGTGGTATAAAAGTTTCACTGTGCATTTGCATTGTCACTTCTTTAGGAAAATGATTTCTTGTTATGACTATTGTTTAAATAATACAGCTTTCAAATTGAATTTGGATGTGCGAGAATGGAGCTTTTTCTTCATTTGCAAACAATGTGTAGTACCTATAACACGAAAACGAGAAAGAAAGAATTAGTTTTTTGCATGTTTCACACACCTAGTATCATTCACAATTGAACTGCCACTCAACTGGGGAGGCTAGTAGCAGTCATGTTTTTTTCTTTTTTTATCAGAGCAAGGATAAGCAGCTGAAAGCTGATCATGTCTGTCAAATCATGGCAGTTGTGGTGAAATAAGAAAATATAAGTCGCCGGAAGCAAATTATAAATTTTTTTAATATAATGCAGTCACTGCAACCAGTAAACTTGTCTAAATTGAGAACATCAGTTTCAGTAGCTGCCTGTAGTGTGGCACTTTTTTTTGAATGGCTGGAAAGGGAGAAGCGCCAAAGTAGGGCTAGTTAGTTGTACATGGTTGACACTCATGACGCGCTAGAATTGAACACTAAAAGACACACTGTTGCCCAAGTAGAACACACACGAGCGCGCAAGAGAGCTATGTATTCACTCGGCCTATGGTGTACGTGCAGGAAACTGGAGCTTCCTTGGGGAATTAAGTGGCTTTCTCCTTCTGGGGATTATATTTGAGTAGAAATTAACATTGGGGGCCTTCTAGTGATGAAAGGAAATGTCATTTGTGTATTAAGAACGCCAACGTATCTAAGCTTTAGGCCTCAGTGTTCGACACTTGCAAGATGTTTATCAGAGCTGATGACCTTTCAGCCTCCTGCTGGTCAATGGGGGCACGGTGCTGAAGATCTGCGACTTTGGCACGGCTTGTGACGTGCAGACCCAGATGACTAACAACAAGGGCAGTGCTGCGTGGATGGCACCCGAGGTGTTTGAGAGTAAGTGGCTTCACTCACTTCAGAGCGGCTGCAGTATGCCCTGCTGGGAATGGGCCATGCACAGCATACACATACACGGAAGATCATTCTGCAGCAGGCTTCTTCTAGTGGGGCGCCATTGGGAAGTATGGTTTCTCAGGAGACATTCTGTAGATGCCGCGAACAAGAACATTTCAGGACCGAGTGTCGCCTGCACTATAGAAGTGCACTCCATAAGGAGGGAATACTTGCTCTTCACTGCATCATAGCCACACGCAGAGTACGGTGTGTGCAGTGAAGCGTACTTCCTGCGGCCGTTAGTTATTAGAAAAAGGAATGCTTCAAGACGTCATCCATATCGATACACATCTTTCTGCGGAAACTGCCGTCAATTAACACTGCAGTAGGGGCTTATTTAAATATACTGTATGCATGCATGTGGATGAATGCATTTTTAGTGTGTTTTTTTTTATGCTGCAAAAATCCAGAAGTGTATGCGAAGGCACTGAAGAATACCAGATGGCTCTGTTAAGCATAGTTATGTGATTCAGGCTTTCTTGGCTTGTAGTGTTGCATGTCAGTATTGCAATGAATAAACTGTGGAACACGTTGCCAAGTTTTGTGGCGAGTGTGGGGATTTGAAAGGCTTTTTGCACCTTGACTTGTTAAGCCTCTGTATTGGAGGCCTTTCAGCATACCATGGTCTTCTCTTGTTATGCAGGCTCCACATACACAGAGAAGTGTGACATCTTCAGCTGGGGCATCATTCTGTGGGAAGTGCTGACAAGACGCAAGCCCTTTGAAGACTGCGGCCCACCAGCCTTCTGCATTATGTGGGCTGTCCACCAAGGTACGTAGCCTTTATTAGCCAGCATTATACTTCTCAGGACACACTGAATTGGCGACACTGTACAGGTATGTAGTTCAACCTTGTAGTATTCTCTTCGCAGTTTTTGTTAATTATTTTGCTAACTGATGTACTCAGGGGTCAGCCCATAGCCAGGCCTCAGGGAGAACACAAGCAGAGGAATTGGAGCTGATAACAGAAACATTTAGTTACAGTATTTACATTGCTGCCGTTAGCATGTTACATGATGGAGGGACCTGTTTGCTACAAGATGATGATAGCTTCTCTGGAGCATCTCAATGCTCGCGTTTCAAGCCCTGGTCTTGCCAAAATTTCCTGCAGGGGAAAACAGTAAAGTCCAGGACAGTCCAATCAAGATGTCCTCTTCATCTCTGCTATGAAAATGTACAGGTCACATGCCGCCTTTGTCCCAATTCAGGAAAGAGAGAAAAGGCACACCCAGTTTGCCCAATTGGGAGGGAGTGGAACACACTAGACACAGTACGTCACGGTATAACATAGTTTATATAACGAAATTGACAAAATCTGATAAAAATTTGTTTTAAAGAGGATTTTGTTATATGCAGCTTCGGTACCAAAATTTGAAATATAAGCACACAAATTAAACAAAAGGGGAACTGAAGGCAGAGCTCACTCAAAACACTTACTTAGCGGTAAGAAATCGTGTTATTATTGGGATAGCAATCATGTGGACACTCTCAACAGGTTCTTTCCATCGCCGCCATGTTTCATAAGAAGTCCGAATTGAGAACATGTCCTCGCGCATCGTAACTTTTAAGAGCTGGGTAAAAGCACGCCAGCACTGCTGAAGCAGAGATCAAATGAGCCAGCCCAACTCTAGCGCCTGAAGGGCGCATACAGTACACTCCCCACGTGTTAGAAGTGCTGTCGAGTGCTCATATAGAAAGCAAGCCACCCGTCTTTAACAAACATGATAAACTTGGGGTGGTGTTGCTCGAGTAACAACCTGGAACTTTGAGTTTAAGAGCGTGGTCGCGATCGCTGGCATGCGTGCTATTCTGGCAAGCGTGCTATTCTGGCAAGCGTGCTATTCTGGCAAGCATTAGTCCACCCTCAACGCAAAAAGACTGTGTGAAAAGAGCACTTCTCTCTGGAGTGGTCGTACTTGCTTACACCAGCATTTTGTAGGAGTGTGCAATATCGGATCCAAAAGAGTTGGCTGCCCGCTTTACCTCATATAACATTACAATTTGTTGCTGTTGCATTGCATTCAACAGACCGTCCTATTCTTGCGAAAGATAATCGGCTAGTCACGAAGGCTACAGTCCCGTGAATTTGTGACGCGGTGCAAGACAGCGAAGCGGGTGATGAGTACGCCTCCGAGGATCCCTCGTTGTCAACATGGTCTCGGAGAGTTTTCATCAGAGGCTAATCTGACATCTCCTCAATAGTGACGATATTGTTTCCCTCATTAAAGAAGAATAATAATAATAAAGAAAAAAAAGCTGAATGTCGTCGGTGCCACTTCATGCATGCCAAGTGAAGCATGCATGAACGCACAGCGTCAAAAACGAAGAGTGAAGGACACGGATATGACGGAAAACTATTCAGTGAAGAGCTTCCATATGAAGCACAACTTCACATTTGTGACGCTTATAATGAAAAGCACGGAACTGCCAACTTCTTGTTTTGAAGGAAGGGCACCGTGCCGTGTGCGGTGCTGCCGCTTCGTCAGCGGTGGGGCAACCACGGAAGATGCATGCTCGTGCCAAAATGACAAAATCTGTAACGAAATTCCTGGGTCGCTAATGTCGAAAATTCATTATATCAAGGATTTCTCCTGTTACTTTGTTACATGGAGGTCGCAAATACATGTGCTTCTATGGAGTAACAGCGGGGAATGGAAAAACTTGGTTGTAACGAGGAATTCGTTATGTGAAGGTTTTTTATAAGCAGGTTTAACTGTACATTGACCTGTTGGAGGTGTCGCACATACAAACCAGCCATGTAGTCAGGTGCAGTGATGACTCCTAAATAGTGATGCTGGCACAGTTGAAGGTTAGTCACCAAGTGAAAAACAACGCCTGGAGGGCACCAGAAAGTACGGGAAACATGCCTGAAGATTACTCTCAAGGACTTGGCTAATTATTCGGTGTGTCTCGTATCACTTTGAACAAAGCTAGCAGCTTCGGCTGCAAACATCTTTCTCTAGGCCATAGAACTGCCTAAATCAGTTGGGTCTATGCAAAAGGGTTTGGCGAGGTGGTGCCGGCAGCCCTGAAGGGTGCAAGGGTTCAGAGCACGACTGTCGTGTTGTCATATAAGACAATTTATGTGTTTAAACTATTCATGCAATTTGTATGCTTACAAAAAAGGGCCCTTGTGATGTTCTTGGACCAATCGTATTTTCCGCTCATTTGCAAATCAGCAAAAGTCATCTTGTTCTTAGCATGAAAGTTAGCGCAGGTGAGCTTACGTTGATTTCTTGAAATATTATGCACCCATGTTACAGCACAAAGAGAGCAAAAACAGACAGCTGAGTCGGCGAACAGGAATCAAAGTGCTGTCATCTATTTTTTTTATACTCTGTTGCACTGTACCAGTTCCAGAATAGCAAAGCAACCTACCCAATCCTTAAAAGAACACTATAGGCGACTACTATTAAGTCAGTGTTGATTGTTGAATTAGAGGTCCAGAAACTTCATAGTGTTTCTTTTGTGCCAAAGAAGCGCTGACTTTGAAATAAAGTCACGTTTTAGTGGTCCGCATCGGGTTAGCGTACTTCGAATTGCCCGCCACAAGGAGAACGTCTCGCGGGACTGTTGCCGTGCACGTTGGGCGACATTACTGCTTGGTCGTCGACACCAATAGCAGCACAGCAAAAGTAGCGGGAGCCACAGCAGCAACAACAGTCATTGAACAATTTCTCGTCATAGCCTCCATGATGGCAAATGTGCTTGGTTCAACTGTGCCCCACTTGATCACTCGACCTGTTCAGTTCAACCAAGCGAAAACCGGCAGTTATTTTTTTCCATGAATGAAACAGAAACGAACAAGCAGCATTTTATTACCTCTCTTGATGCGCTGAAGGCTCTTTATTTAGTGCAGTTAGATCGATTATTAGTGATCAATTGTAGGCGGTATGTCTGACATCACTGGAATCATTTTGAGAATGTCCTAGTCGTGGTGTATGTGTTCTCGTGCATTTACTTTAATTTCTAACTAAGAAGGGCACTGCTGCTGATAATATTGTCGTTTTAGACATCATACATTGAGCTTTCACTCTGATGTAAATTGTTATTTGCCTTTAGTGCCGCTTTAATGTTCGGAAAAATGTTCGAAAAGCTGGGTGAGTTCATGATTAACAATATGTTGTCCGACCTGACACAATAAAGTATAACAAAAACTACACAGACATTTCACCACTTATGCGGGAAGTCCCGTCTATGCGAGAATCCAGTCTCCATCACCATAGCCAACTTGGGGATGGAGTATGTCGAAGCATGTGCCCTGGAGACCCAACCTTTTCACATAAAACTGTACCATAGATACGTTGTGGACATTTTCATCATCCTGAAGAGGGCAAATTTGGTTGCTTTCTATGAGGCACTGAACAGTGTACACACTGCCATTAGTTTACTTTGGAAGTACAGAAGCACAATGCCTTGCCTTTTTTAGATATACAGTAAATTTCCGTTAAGACAAATTCTTGCCTAAACGAACAACATGAGAGTGTTTGTTTGGTTTCCCATACACTCAATGCAAAAAAAATCTGCTTAAGATGAGCCGTGTAACAGGCCTCTTCTGTTCACAGCTCAGGAAAAGTTACTGGATGCAAAAAGAAAAAAGAAAAATATTTGAACCTCGAAGAAAAGCTTGCAGACTTTTATGAGCAACTTGACATATATTGACTTTGTCAAGGTAGCGGTATGCTGTGGGAGCATATCTAATAGTGATAGCAAAGCCTTTAGGAAGGTCAACGGTCAGAAGAGTAAATTTTTTATTATTTGAAGGAAAATTGGGGTTGTCTTTCCCTTTTTATCTTCCTCTAATCGGCAAAGTAGGGTCGTGCTACAGTTTCATTGTTCAAATGTGATAGTAGAAATTTATTCATGAGCATACTTATTAACTTGCAGAATCAAGTACTTGTTAGATTAGTCTAGGTACTCAACTTGAAAGCATAGTTTTTATCAAGCTGAGCCAAATAAATGCTTTTTGTTGTTCCTTTCCTCCCCATTGTAAGTATACTTCATTCAGTCTTTTCAAGCAACATATTTAGGTGTACTTCGCATGTTAGCATTTGGTTTTTGTGGGCACTCCTGATAAGACAGAACTCCTGATAAGAGGAACAAATGACCGTGGTCCCTTCAAGTTCGTCTTAAAGGGAGTCTACTGTACTTGTTTGTTGGGCTTGTAATGGTGCGGCGCAAACAGCAGTGTACCGGAAGCAATACGATGCCAAAGGTTTTTTGTCATTCCACTCGCATCACCCGACCGAGCACAAGCGGTCTGTTGTGAGGACTTTCTTGTCCTGTTACGATGCTCTTCGTTCTGATCAGCACTTGCAGGGGGGAAAATGAGTTAGCTATACTTCGGATAACATTTTAATTTAGTGCTGTCGCATTCATTGCTTCACCCTCGGGGTGAAAGTGATTTTTTTCCAACTTGACTACATCGTCCAGGAAAAGAAGACAGGATGGAGATAACGGTGTTCAAAAAAAGTGGGGGTAGTGTCCGTTTTCTGGAACAACCTAGCAAAAGACAGGTGCACAGGTTTGCTCATTCAGCGCATACACGAAAATATTGTTCATTTCACTGTTCTGCTCTGTTATACGGCGGTTATTGACTCAGTGGTTGACGCTCTCATGTCAGGTAAAAAAAAATGGGCGGCTGTACATAGCTAAAAAAGTAACGGTTTTAATACAAGGGCGAAGTAATGATTGCAATTGCAACAAATTGTAATGACATATGAAGTGAGGCTGGCAGTTGGCTATCGAATACAATGTCGCATAACTCCACAAAACGCTGGCATAAAAAACTACTGCCACACCAGGGAGAGCAACTTTTTGCAGTCTTTTCGCGATGAGAGTGCAGCTTGTAGAAGTGTATGCAAGCCACCCACTGATGGCTGCCAAGCTAGCGCGCATGCCACCAATCATGACTACACCCTTGGAAGCAAGTTTTATAGTTGCTGGTTCAGCAACATCACTCTACCCTCGTGTATTTTCACGCTTGTTCAAGATTGGGGAGCGGAGATTTCTTCTGTGCTTAAGCCTCTATGGCAAGACTCCCGAGTGGGGTCACGCCGGGTTTTCACATGTGCCCTTCAAGCGACGGAAATGGGCTTGCTCATTTGATTTCTGCTTGAGTCGGGTTCGATCGCCTCCTCCGCTCGCACACTTTTTTACCCGTGGCTAGAACATACAATGCGCAAGCGTACATGTGGACATTATGCAGGACATGGCGGCTATGGTGAAATCTCGTCCAGAGCATTCATATAACAGCTATCACAACAATATCACAACAATTCAGCTTCTTTCCGAAAAATGCATCGTCGGACAAACACTGTTTGACAGGTGCTGTGGAATGGGGCTACACCTGCTTTCTTCTGACTGCTCTAAACTTGCTCAAAAGGTCCTTTCTAGCTGCTCTAAGCCTGCTACAAAAGGAACTTTTGACTGCTCTCGGGGAAATATCTGGGCTCATGAAATTTCCATCAAAGATGAACTGCTGCTAACATGATTCTGAATTTGCAACGACGAGTGATGGTTTACTTTTTAATGATAGTTTATTATGGTTGCCTGTGCTCAGAGCCTCAAACAGTGGTGATAGTAAAGTGTCTCTTTGTCCCGCAGGAAAGAGGCCTCCCCTAATACGTGGCTGTCCTACTGTTCTGGAGGAACTGATGGTTAGGTAAGCAGTGGTCCCATTTACCATCTTGCTAAGTATGTAAATTGTAAAGCTAAGTGCAACATGGTTTGGTGGTGCTTTATGTATGAGAAATGCCGCTAATAACACAGCTTACCTGACTCCTGTGACAGTGCAGCTTGCTGTTGTGGAGCTAAAAACTGTGTTTCTGAACTAGGTTCAGAAACACAGTTTCCTGCATTCTGTTCAGCGCTGTTCCTGCATTCAGTTCTGAACTAGGTTGTCACAAAGGGTCTTATTATTTAACAGTGAAGCTCTTTAAGCCGGCCATATAAACATTGGTGTGTGTACAGAAAACCCTTTGGAGCACCTTGTGTTGCCTAGCAATAACAAAGCCCCACAGCTAGTTGTCCCATCAGACGGTCGCACGACTCCACCTGCAGACCTCGACACTGCACGCAGCCGCTCTTCATCGAACGTCTCGGTGTGATCAGTCGTGCCAGACATGAGTATGCTACCAGTAAAAAGTAACAATTTCACAGTTACAGTTACCCAAGTAAAAAAAGTAACTGTGTTAGAGCTACAGTTACGAGTTTCGTAAAGTAACCTGTCGTAGTTACCGTAACAAAGTAACATAATTACTTTTTCATTAGCGTGTGAAGTAATGTATTACATACCAAATGATCGAATTAATTTAATATATACTTACGAAAAGGTTCGGGAAGTTTGTAACGAGTGAAGTCATTGTTCATTTTTAATTTTTTGTTAATTTTTTTTTACCCTCAGGGTTTTCACATTACAGAGGGAAGGGGCATGTTACATGCCAAAAAATGGTAAACAACAGTCGATAAATATATACAAGAACGGAATTTCAATAATTGGCAGAATAATACAGAAATACGTTATATGTAAACTACGTCAACAAAAACAACGCAGCAGTAGCGATAATACAGGTAGCACATGTTCAAGAACCAAGCAAAGAACAACAAACAATTCAAAAAAAAAAGACATGACAAATATATATATTTTAATATATCACGAAGCAGATATCAAGCAGTGCCAAACAAGTTTTGTAAAAAAAACATTAAAACATGATGTGTCGGTGATTGAGGTAGCTGATCGCGGGAGTAGACTCCATTGAGATGTAGTGCTTGGAATGAAAGCGTGCAAATGGGTTATGGTTCTGCAATGAGGAACATGAACTTTTGTGAATGATCGATTCTGGGTGATATGAATGAGAGGGGTTTAACAAAATGTTCGCGAAGGCTATCGTTATGATAATAAAGCTTATGAAAGAGAGTCCCTGTAGGGGCGTCTGTGTAAGAAGGCGTTTGGTGTGTAGCGACAACACGGACCTGAGCTAACGGGGGGGGGGGGGGGGGGGGGGGGGGTCTTGACTCCCTCCCACGCTTAGCTGTGCGTGGCTTTGCCGTGTCTGGGGAAAAAGGGATCCTGGGGGTTGAGCCGACGCCAGGTGATTGGACCTTTAAGGCCCCCCGACAAAGGCAACACACCCCTTTGGCCCCGGCTTCACGTAGACGGCACCCCTGAGCTGACCCACCCAGGGGAAATCGGCAGTCGCCTTTTCCTGTCTCTCTCTCCCTCCTGATCTTCGTCTTTTTCCTCTTCCAATCTTTCCTGTCATCTCCTCACTTCTGGTTACTTCCATCTTCCAGGCAGCAAGGGTTAACCTTGTGTATGTGGCCTCTCTTGGTCACATATTATTGGGTTATAGTGGCTTTGTACAGCTGGCGCTGGCATGCCTTGTGCTGCCGCGTCCCCATGTTAGGCTCGATGGTGGGCGGCTGGCGTGGCTGCCGAATTTATATATACTTTATGGCCTCTTTTTCATTTCCGAAACTGTCTGATCGCCCTCCTCCTAAGAGGGGGCGCACCGAAGCAACACGGAATGTATTTATAAAGCCGAAAAAATTTTTCCCGCACTTCCATGTGATCCACTGTGAAACACAAGAAAAGAACGCAAGAACCATTTCTCCATTTGCTGTTTCTAAACCCCTCACCAATACATAGGTCCAGGATATCAGGCTACACGTATGGCTAGCGGGGACCTTCTTCTTGAAGTCCAAACCAAGACCCAGTATGAAAACCTGACAAAACTCACCTCTTTTGGAACAACGCCCGTATCTATCACACCACACCGCTCCCTGAACAGTTCCCGAGGCGTAGTGTCTGATCAAGACCTAATTAACCTGACAGAGAGTGAGCTACTTGAGGGCTGGAACGAACAGCATGTAACGCATGTACAGAGAATTAAGGTTAGGTGCGATAACAAAGAAACCTCTACAAAGCACCTCATTCTTACATTTTGCACAAGCACACTTCCAGAATATATTGAAACAGGCTACATGAAGTTAAAGGTCCGACCCTACATCCCCAACCCCTGACGTTGTTTTAAGTGCCAACGATTCGGTCAGGGTTCTCAGAGCGGCCACGGCCGTCAAACCTGTGCAAAGTGTAGTTCGCACGAACATGCCACAGACAATTGTGAAGAAACCACTACACACTGCACGAACTGCGATAGTGGACACCTCGCTTACTCTCGCACATGCCCTACATGGAAACATCAAAAAGAAGTACTCACACTGAAAGTAAATGAAAACATCTCGTTTAGGGAGGCGCGCAAGCGTCTGCTAATGCAGGGACCTTCGTTCGCGGAGGTGGCACGAAAGGGGGCAGTGCCACCAAAATCCACGGCGCCCGCACGTACCACACAAAGTGGACGAGCGGCAGCGCCATTCACCCCCTCAGCGGAAGTAGCACAGGCTCTTCCTCCACCAAAAGGCTTGCAGGCCTCCGGACATAAGGCCCCAGGGCCTTCTGTCTCCACAGATAGCCCTAAGACCTCCGTGCCTTCACGCGTGAACCGCGAGCGGGCATCCAGCACCTCGTCCGAGGTGATGGACACAACAGCAAGTCCAACGGTGTCTTCGGCACCGAAAGACAGGCGCGGCTCTTTGGAGCACGCCAGAAAATAAAAAACCATCATTATGGGGCCTGACAAGGCTTCTTTACTTGACGCAATACTTCTTTAGTACACACAGCACTCATTTACAATCAAAATGAATACACAAATAATACAATGGAACGCCAGAGGGCTGCTTAGAAACCTCGACGATATTCAGGAACTCTTACACAAACATTCCCCAAAAGTGCTGTGTGTACAAGAGACACACTTAAATTCCAAAAACACCATTTTTCTACGTCATTATGTAATATTCAGAAAGGACCGCAATGACGCTGTAGCGTCATCTGGTGATGTGGCCATTATAGTTGACCAGGCCGTAGCATGTACACATCTACCGCTACAAACATCCCTTGAGGCAGTGGCTGTGTGTGAACACTGAGTGTCGGTCGGAATGCGCGAAAGGAGCAGAACAGGGCATGGAAGTTGCTTTGGAATTCACCGACAGCCAAAAATCTTGACAGCTTTAAGAAAATAATGTCTCAAGGCAGGAGAACGCGTCGGCAGGCCAGAAGAGAAAGCTGGCACAAGTTTTTATCAGGGATAAATTCATATACACAAGAGGCTAAAGTCTGGAACATGGTTGGTAGGGTAGCAGGAAGACAAGCACACTCACTCCCACTCGTAAACACGCAGGGTGACAGCCCGGAAGATCAGGCGAACTTCCTCGGTGCACACTACGAGCAAGTGTCTAGCTCGTCACACTATACTGAAGCTTTCCAAAGATACAAAGAAAAGATAGAAAAGCAGAAACTGGAATAGAAGTGCACAAATTACGAGACATATAACCAACCTTTCAACTTAGCTGAGCTACAAACATCACTAAACTCCTGCAGTAATTCTGCCCCAGGCTACGACCGTGTCACGTATGAAATGTTGAAAAACCTGCCGCTCAGAACGCGAAAAACATTACTTTCCCTATACAATGATATCTGGTTTTCTGGTACCATCCCTGCTTCCTGGAAAGAGGCCATTGTTATCCCTATTTTGAAACAAGGCAAGGACCCTTCCTCAGTTTCGAGTTATAGGCCCATTCCACTTACAAGCTGCCTTTGTAAACTTGTTGAGAAGATGATAAATGCCGACTTTTACATTTTCACGAAACACACAATCTGCTCGACCGATTCCAGTGCGGATTTCGAAAGGGTAGATCCACCACTGACCATCTGGTGGGCATCGAGGGAGAGATTCGAGACGCTTTCGTCCACAAACAATACTTCCTCTCTGTGTTTCTCGATATCGAGAAGGCATACGACACATCATGGCGTCTTGGCATATTAAGAGACCTGTCTCACTTGGGTGTGCGCGGTAGAATGCTTTCCATAATCGAGAGTTACTTGTCCAATCGGACATTCCGTGTTCGTGCGGGC
Organism: Rhipicephalus microplus; assembly: GCF_043290135.1. NCBI lineage: Eukaryota > Metazoa > Arthropoda > Arachnida > Ixodida > Ixodidae > Rhipicephalus > Rhipicephalus microplus. Next base: position 207,908,076 of record NC_134704.1, read on the forward strand.
AGTATTCTCTCCCAAACATTTGTCCAAGAAACGGGAGTACCGCAAGGTGGTGTACTTAGTTGTACACTTTTTATTATCAAAATGAATTCCTTTCACCTGTCCATCTCCCGCAACATGTTTTATTGCACATATGTCGATGACGTCCAGCTTGGCTTTAAGTCATGCAACCTGGCAATGTGTGAGCGGCAGGTTCAGTTAGGTTTAAACAAGGTCTCCAATGGGCAGAGGGAAACGGATTCCGACTGAACCCACAAAAAAGCACGTGTGTCTTGTTCTCCCGAAAGAGAGGCATGCACTCAAAACCCGACATTGAACTGAACGGCCAACGCCTGTCTGTTGATGCAGAACATAAATTTCTAGGCTTAATCTTGGACAACAAGTTGACCTTCGTACTGCACATCAAGTATTTAAAAATAAAATGTTTAAAAGCCATGAATGTTTTAAATGTGTTGTCACGTACTACGTGGGGTAGTGACAGGCAATGTCTCATGAATCTGTATAGAAGCCTCATTCGCACCCGCTTAGATTATGGGGCCGTTGTTTATCAGTCTGCGACTCAAAGCGCTTTGAAGATGGTGGACCCCGTGCACCATTTGGGCATCCGGCTTTCTACGGGTGCTTTTCGCACCAGCCCCGTATAAAGCCTTTACGTTGAGTCAAATGAGTGGTCGCTTCATATGCAGAGAACATGTCCTTTGTATATTTCGTTAAGGTGAAAGCAGACAAGAAGCACCCCGCATACTCTACTATTAACGATTTGTCGAGCTCCATTCTGTTTCAAAACAGGCCTTTGATGAGGCGGCCCTTCTCAATTCGCCTGAAGGGTCTAGCAGAGGAAACTGGAGTGTCACTTGAACACAGTTTAATGGCTCCTGTAGCATACCCGCCACCGTTGCAGTGGCAGACTATAGACTGCGATGTGTCTTTCCTAGAAGTTACAAAACATGCCCCTATTGCCCATATCCGAACATACTTCCTGGAACTTCAACACCAATACACACGTCCTGAGTTCTTTACAGATGCCTCCAAGTCTAACTCCTCTGTGTCCTACGCTGCTGTCGGCCCATCCTTTTCGGATGCTGGCCCTCTACATCCAGGCACAAGTATCTTCACAGCGGAAGCTTACATGATACTTGTGGCGGCTAAACACATCAAACAATTACAAATACAAAAATCAGTAATTTATACGAACTCCCTCAGTGTTGTAACGGCTCTGCAAAACCTTAAAAAACAAAAAAAACCTGTCCTCGTCTCACTTTACTCCATTTTATGCACACTCTACACACTCAAACAACATGTGGTAGTGTGCTGGGTGCCAGGGCACCGTGAGATCCAAGGCAACGTGATGGCGGATCAGCTTGCTGCATCCTTCCACGAAAGCACTGCCACTACACCCATATCAATCCCGGCCTTTGATCTGAAGCCGTCTCTCAAACGAATGCTAAGGGACTACTGGCAGGGCAAGTGGGATAGACACACACAAAACAAACTACACATTATTAAGCCACACCTTAGTTATTAGTCGCTAGTATCGAGATCACGTCATACAGAGGTAATACTAATGAGGCTCAGGATAGGACACACATACACGACACACACATATTTTTTATTTATTTATTTATTTACAAATACTGCTGGCCAGAGGCCAAAGCAGGAGGGGCAAGATAATACAGTTGTCATACACATTTCAAAACAACATCAACAATAAAGAGAGTAAAAAGTGGAAAGCGTGACATATTTATACAAAAGCAACAAAAGGAAAGAGTGGGGAGGGAAAATAGTTGGAATAGTTAGAAAAACAACTTCAAAATTCAGCTTAAATAAGATCGGGAGAGTGTAAACTGCTTGCAGGCAAATCGTTCCACTCTTCAATGGTACGAGGAAAGAAGGAAAATTTGATATCTTTTGTCCGGTGGCGATCCACCATTGTGTGACAGATCTGGTGAAGCACAAACAGTTCTTCACATTTTAATTCAGTGCAAACAGTTAGGAACTCCAAGAAAACAACACTTTCCATTACCCTACCGACAACATATACCTTTACACCCTGCAATGTTCGTCGGTAGGAAACCACTTTTTAGTCATAAATCATTGTTAGCGTTTTTAAAAGAAATTCGTAGTTTTCATATCATATACCCGGGCATTCCGTAGCACGACCTGTCCAGAGAGGTTTTCGCTGCGGTGGCTAGACAACAAAGCACTTGCCTCACGGTCCTTGGACGCAAGGGTGTGAACGAGTGAGGCACTTGTGCTAATGCCATACATGTCCATCATAGTTTTTTATTATCACCAACTTTTGTCATCTGTTCACACCACACACACCTTTCACGGCATGGTCATGATTTCATTACTTGTATGTTTTTACCTGCCTTACCTCGAGGAATTTTATGGCCCTTATACAGTCGCTTATCACAATCATTGTCCATATCTTAATAAGATGAACTGGCGCTCTTTGGCCGTGAAATGGCCCTTGTGCCACAAAACATCAAACATCATCATCATCATTATGAAAGAGAGAGTGAGTCGGGCTATTTTACGCCGAATGGCGAGTTCAGGAAGGTTGAGCTGAGATTTCATTAGTAACACTGGCCGTGTGGGTATAATTGGACAAGATAAAGCGAACTGAACGATTCTGGACTGCTTCCAGTTAGTTCATGCATTAGTGTAGGGCCACCAGAATCCCAGATGGATGATGCGTATTCAAGGGATGGACGAATGTAGATACTGTAAAGAAGCTTCTTAAGGGTTGAAGATGCCATGTAGAAGTTTATGTGAAAATACCCAAGGTGACGGTTAGCTTTGGCAATGATGTACTTCAGATGATGGTTCCATGTCAGGTTATTTCAAATATAAACACCTAGATATTTGTAAGATGAAAGAGCCTCAAGGTAGGTATCGTTAAGATGATACTGTGGACAAACAACTGAAGTGCGGCACACATTGCTTTGCGTTTTGAAATGTTCAGGTTCATGTTCAATAGTTGACACCAGGTAAATATGTTATTTAGATCCGTCTGAAGTGAGCTAACGCCGTTTTCGTTACTCATTTTTCAATAAATTATGCAGTCATCGGCAAATAGGCATACCTTTGATGAGACGTTAGTTGGCAGGTTATTCATGAAAATTAAGAACAGCAAGGGTCCCAACACAGAGCCTTGGGTGACACTAGAAAGCACCAGTTGGACAGGGGAGCAAACATTGTTAGCAAAAACAAATTGTGTTCGGTTAGAAAGAAATTCTCGAATCCAGTTAAGCACGTTGGGATCTATATTTAATTGTTTCAGCTTAAGAAGTAGTAGCTCATGACTAACCTTGTCAAACAATTTCGAATAATCTAAAAACATGCAGTCAATGGTAAATCCAGAGTCAAGTAGGACATGCAGGTCGTTAGTAAATACTAAGAGCTCCGTTTCACGGGAGAAGTTTTTACAGAAGCCATGCTGGGAGGGTGCGAAAAACTGGTTAGACTCGAGAAAGTTAACAAAATGTGTGAAAATGATATGCTCAAGTATTTTGCACGAGACAGATGCGAGTGATATCGGACGGAAATTTAATGGATTGTGTGTTACCCCTGATTTGTGAACTGGTACTATCTTGCCAAACAGCCAGTCCTTCGGAAGGCTAGAGTGCTGCAAGGACTGGGAAAAAAAATACATGACAGGATAATAGAGCAGTATTCAATAATGTTTTTCAGTAATTTAGTATTGATTCCGTCAACTCCACATGATGACGAGTTTTTAAGTTTTTTAATGACCGCACGAATACCTTCGGAGGTAACTAAAATAGCGTCCATGGGAAGGTAATGGGGTGACGGCAAAGTGATTTGGTTGTTGATGGTCACCTGGTGTGAGAAAGCTTTTACGAATGTGTCGTTTAGTATAGATGCGCATTCTACGTCGGGCACGGGATGCCCATCAGTCGTCAGCAAGGTTATAGCGCGATTCTCGCTGCCACGCACGAAATTTCAAAACTGTCTAGGATTATTTTTCAGCATAGTTAGTAGGCTTCAGCATAGTTGGTAGAGTTCACCATAGAGGGCCATTTCTTATGTTCTTTAAAGAGTAATAAACCCTCTTCAGAGCGATTTGTGTCCACTGAGCATAGTATGAACTCATTGAACACGTGTTCGCGAAACCCAAAGACCACACACCAGTGTGGGATCATCTGCAAGTACAATGCGGGGTTTGCAAAGCGATTTAGTTACATCAGTAACATGGCCAGGAAAGGAGCAGGAGAGCACAAGGTGCTGAAGTCAACTATGCAACATATTCTTTGATGGAGCTTGTCGAACATAGTTGGATAGCGCATAGCTTCGACCTAAACAATGCAACAGCGCTGCCTCTGGGCAACGCTTGCAAAGGATAGAGTTGACGGAAATGGGAGATGGGCGTGGCAAAAACAAACACACTTTATCACAACAAAACAGCAGTCTATAGTCTGACACTCAGAATTGACTAAAAAAAACGAGTACGTACACAATAATCGGCTGTACGAGGAAGTCATAATTTTGATCCATGACAAGTTGGTTTCTTAGCCCTAATCAGTCTCCAGACTAGATGGCGTCTCGGTGGCCACTCTCATGCGCCCTCGCAATAGTGGAACATTCTTGCTGTTCCGATGCCACCCTTGGAGCTACGACGAAGTGTTATTGTTGTTGAAGTCGTCCTGGAAAACATCGCTATACGAGCCACTCGATCTCATTCCCGGTTGGTTGCAGTCTTCGGTGTATCCTCCGGCTCAGTTAGGCTTCGCCTAACTCATCAACGTCGTCTTGACTGTGGTGCGGGCCATATATGTTCTGTCTCGAAGCGGAGGAGCTCTAGTTCATCCAGGATCTGCTGTAACAGTTGGCAGCAAGTCCGGGCAGCCTCACTCGATTTTTACGATATCGACGGTTGCTCCCTGAACCTCTTCACTGACATCCTCAGAACAGGGCGGTCTTACTGCTTCCGTCGCGGTAGCAACGCTAACCTTCCGTCTTCGCAGCTTGGCGTCCCAACACAAAGTACCAGCTCATCCTCTGGGATTTTTCCTCTCGACCCAGGTCGCATGCCACGAGCCTTTCTCCGACCAATCTCTTGTGTCTATGTGGCTGGTGTGCATGCTCTCGGGTGACTCTTTTTCTTCTTGCGCACCGTCGCTGCGCTTCCGCATTTGGCACGTGCCTCGTGCCTCTCCTTTACTCATGACAAGAGGGTGTCTGGAAATGTTTGCAAGGACATGTGTGACTCACAGACTGATTGACATCCGCACTTTTCTTGTAGCCAGTGTATAGTGAGGATGCCATTTGGGCATAGGGGGCGAAACGTTTGTGATTTAATCAATAATTGTGTAAGGTCAAAAAGGAGACCTATGAGAATCTGTTACAAAGAAGTTTTAAAAGTTGCTTTGCTAGTGCACGACCTTTTGACTTTCGGCCATTTCACAATGCTGTTCTTGATCCACCTGTTGAACAAGATTAGCTCGTAGCCTCAGTCGAAAGATTGCTCCACTGGCACACCAAAAAGAAAGCTATAAGCTAAAGTAACAAAAGGGTATATGTGCCCCCATCCTCTACAAAAAGGCACTAAAAAAGTTGCTCATTTGTTACGGGATTAATTCATGATATGCTGTTTACTAAAAAATTCCTAATGGTCTTCTGCATGGAAGATATTCCTCTTCAACTGTATTCACATGACGAATGAAATGAGGATTCGAACTCGTGGATTGCGTACTATATCATCATACGTCAGCCGTTCCCACGTTCCTGTTTTAGTCTGCATGATTCGATTTGTGAAATGACAGAGGCCTAAATTACATTTTAGTTTAGTTTTAGTTTTTTTTATTCCATTCCATTCCTCGGATAGTAATATCGAAATCCTTGCTTGTAGCATGAATTCTATACTGTGGTGTGAATGCTGGCTGTGGAGAGACCTGAAGCATACGTGTCGCGCGTCACATGACTCATTTTGTCGCCTTGACGTCCGTCGTGTGAATACAGCTTTAGCGACATCGTCCCCTACGACATCTTTCCCTGCGAGGGCAGCCCTATTGCAGAAAGTTCACAGATGGTAAGAAAGAAAGTTCCAATTTGCCTTTAGCATTGACCTTTAGCGAGTGTTGCTATTGTTGATTTTCATTTGTAAAAACAGAAGTAACTCTAATGGTATTTTTCATTACAGTTATAAGTTCCTCTAATTCGAATGCAACTACCATACTTACTCACATATTAGGCGCACTTTTTTTCCAAGAAGGCCGGCTCTAAATTCGAGGTGCACCTGTTACGCGGAAAAAATTTCTGAAATTTTCATTTCAGACTACAGCATAGACTGTCAATAACGTATGTTGCCGAAGTCAAGAATATTCGCGCTACAGTAGAAACAACCTTCTTCATAGGCTACACTAGTGCAAAAAATATTCGCACTATTTGTAGACCATCGCGTTGCACAGTGGACAGAGAGAAGAAGGCCTCGAGGAGGATCAACCGACTACGCAGCGCTTTCACATGGCTAGTGTAGGGGCTGCCAACACCTGCTATGCAAGCAGAGAGTTTTCGTTTTATAACCTTCATCACGAATGAGTGGAAATATTCAACATACAGGTGCCGTGCCGCAGAGCAAACTGGATTTGCAGGAAAAATATTGTCCCATTCTTTTAAATGAAATATATTGTCCCATTCTTTTAAATGAAATATACCAATAAAATGCTTGGTTACCAAATGTATGGTAATCTGTAGACAAGTCCGCTTCGCTTCAACAGCTTTGGTGGTGGATTCCTGTCGCATTCCCAATCAATGTGATCTTCGGTAGCCTTCAGGCAGCTCCCAAAACAACCCTGCCAGCTTCCTCCCTCGAGGCGGGGGAGTTGCTCCTGTCGTCAACTGACTACGGTATTCAGGCAGAAGCGATTATCTGGGTCGAAACGATCGTGGCAAGCTTCTGGCCTCTACCCTTTCAACCACCGTTAAGAGTAAGTCAATAAAGTTGCTTCTCTCTCTCTCAATATGCTCGATTGTATGCCGTTCTAAGGAAAGATGGGAAAAAAAAAAGAAAGCACGAACTAGGCATGTGCCAACAGGAAATTCGTGCGTGCTCTACATTTATATATGTCTTAGTGCAACATTTCTGTTTTGAGAACCATTTAGAAATCAGCTGGAGGATGTTACAAAGTCATCTTGGTCGAAGCTTATGTGTTGTAGTAATAATGTTATGATAAGCTTCCATATGTGAGTATCTCCTGAGTGCTTCCTAATTTCAGCTGACCGCCCAACCCTTCACCCAATAAACACGTGTCTTTGCTAACAAGACTGCAAATACTTCCTTACAAAGTTACCGACACCAGTGCTTCACGAACTTAATGCTCATGATAAATCAAATAAATCCTAGCTTTGTATTCTTGTGGCTGAATTGATCCAAGTTTAAAAACTCTTCAGTTATCAAGAGGTAACAGTATTCCTTCACAACGTTGCAGCTTAAAGCAATTTGTTTTCGGGAGTGACAAAACGTCACGAATAGCAGATGGTGCAGTTCTACCCTATCGTTTTTGTAAACTGCACATGAGGCCTTTTCTAGCATCATGATTTCAGTTGGCGCCAAAAAAACACAAACCTTGAAGGTGTCATTGAGGTTCGCGTCTTACATTTGAGGGCGATCAGTTTCTGCTCTTAACCCGTCAGATTTGTGCCGCAAGAGGCTTAGCTGAGCTTTGCGATGGCAAAACAAAGGTAGTGCTGACAATCTTCAGTCACAAATATAGGCACATAAACATTGGTACGACGGTCTTCTACACCCATGAATTCATAGACGCCCGCAATGCTTTCGCCCTCTTCGATGCTGCTGAAACTGCTTTGACGAATTGAGGTCCCCAACCAGATTTAGATTTAGAAAAGCTTGTGTGGGGGCTAGTTGGAACATACTGCAGTAAAAGGCTGCGCTTCAAAGTTGAGGACGAAAAAGATTTAGATGTCAACCTGAGCCTTTTTTAAATGAAATTAGTCTTGATGCAAGGCGTTAAAAACGCATTTTCACTGTCTTTATTGCAGTGGCCTGGTTCGTCGGGGGAGAAGCGTTATCAATCAATTAATGCAGCTGAGTTGCCTCAACAGCTCGCTCCAGCGTGAGCCATGGCGATCAAGAAAAAGGCTCAGTTGAAAATCCAATTTCAGTCCATTGCTTCCTCGGGATAAGCAAAGAACCCAAAAAACTAGAAGCAATGGGTTTATGCTTACTTGTACATGCATCTTGCTTGAAACGAGTGTTCATCCAATGCGAGTTGCAGCCATGGCTTCGAATGGGCTCTTCAAATGGGAATTTCCCATGCTTCATGAAACATTTACAGTGAAACAAAACAGCGCGAGCTTGCGTGCCTGAACACATTGCGAGCTGTTACATGCTACATTGCCTGTAGCGCCGCATATTTTGATTTAAAAAAAGCAATGCAGGACATAACGTGAGATGATAATGCCAATAACGGACTGAAAACACAGAATAAACCAGAACTGTTACAGTGAAACCCCGTTAATACGTACCTGCCGAGGAGGACGGCGCAACTACGCACTAAACGTACTACGTATCAACCACCAGCTACAAATTCGCATGAGAAAAAATGGCTTGTATGCACATTATGAATGCAAGCCATTTGAATTTCAGTAACCTGCACGGGGTACGTTCTCAGTAAACAAGGTTTTTTAAAATGCATTTCTGTCTAAATGTAACAGCTGTTTGTAATATGACTGGTTTCATACTTGAGTTTCACACACCTCTTCATTTTATTGTAAATGAAACGTGAAACTGCTGCTGAATAGAACATTTTTCTGGTCCTTTCAGTTTCTGTTTAATGAAACTCAGGCTGAATAGAAATATTATTATGCTGCTTAAAGGGACACTAAAGTCAAATAACAATTGAGGTCAAAGTGAAAGCTCAATGTAAGGCAACATCTAAAATGATATTGTCAACAACGGTGCCTTACTTACCGAGAAATTAAAGTAAATGCACAAGAACACGTGATGGCATAGTCGTTAGAGCATCCGCCTCGCATGGAAAAGGTCCGTGGTTCGAATCCCGGTGCCGCGCAGTTCCCAACCGAATAAAAAAAGATCCGCGTGGTGATGGAACTGCATTAAGAGGCCTGGGGTGTGGCCACACTGGTAACCACCGCCAGGAACGCACTCCCTCACCAGAGAAGGATTGGCTACCTTGGTGCAGTATCTGTCCACTATCTCCCACATGCATACGTCAAATAACTCACGGCCCTCAGTCCCCAGCAGCTTCGAACTGACTGACCACGGCGGCGGTCAGATTTGCAATGCAGCAGAGGGTGCTAAGAATCTCTGGATCCGGACAGGCCGCCATTGGAACCTGAACTTGGCAGCGTTTAACGCTAGAACCTTATCTAGTGAGAGAAGTCTAGCTGTACTATTCGAGGAGCTAGAGGGTATTAAATGGGATATGATAGGGCTCAGTAAGGTTAGGAGGACAGATGAAGCCTATATGGTACTACAGAATGGGCACATTCTTTGCTATGAGGGCTTGGCAGACAGAAGACAACTGGGAGGGGGGTTCCTAATTCACAGAAACATAGCTGGCAACATAGAAGAATACTATAGCATTAATGAAAGGGTGGTAGGTATCGTAATTAAACTGAATAAAAGATACAAGATGAAGCTGGTACAGGCTTACGCGCCTGTCCATGATGACGCTTCAGTTGATGGCATCCAGCCATGATGACGGTTCAGTTGAAAGCTTCTATGAAGACGTGGAATTGGCAATGAGTAAGCTAAAAACACAGTACACTGTAGTGATGGGAGACTTTAATGCAAAAGTAGGGAAGAAGCAGGCTGGAGACCAGGCAGTAGGAGATTATGGCATTGGTACTAGAAATGCCAGAGGAGAGCTACTAGTAGAATTCGCAGAACGCAATAATTTACGGATTTTGAGTACTTTCCACCGAAAACAAGGAAACCGTAAGTGGACATGGAGGGGCCCTAATGGCGAAAATAAGAACGAAATAGACTTTATAATGAGTGCACCCCCAGGCATCGTGCAGGATGTGGATGTGGTTGGCAAGGTACGATGCAGTGACCATAGAACGATACTGTCTCGAATTCGCCTATACTTGAAGAAGGAACGACAGAAAATGATACGCAAGAAGCCAATCAATGAGCTAGCACTGAGAGGGAAAGTACAGAAATTCAGAGTGTCGCTTCAGAACAGGTACTCAGCTCTTAGTGAGGAAATCAACCTTAGCGTAGATACAATAAATGATAATCTGACAAGCATATTTACAGAGTGTGCAGTGGAAGTTGGAAACAGGGTAGTTAGACAAGACACTGGAAAGCTTTCCCAGCAGACGAAGAATGTCATTAAGAAGCATCAAAGCATGAAAGTCTCAAGTGCAACAGACAAAATAGAACTGGCAGAGCTGTCGGATTTGATTAATAGGCGTAAGGTATGCAATGTAAGAAGGTATAACATGAAGAGAATTGAACATGCTCTGAAAAACAGACGAAGCGTCAAAGCAGTGAAGAGGAAACTTGGGATAGGGAAAAATCCTATGTATGCACTAAGGGACAAAGAAGGCAAAATAACTACCAATATGGTTAGGATAGTTAAAATAGCGGAGGAGATTTACTGAGATCTCTACAGTAGCCGGGCAACCATGACCTTAATACTATAAGAATTAGCAGTAACCCAGATGACACCCCACCAGTAATGATAGAAGTCAGAAAAGCTTTGGAGAGCATGCAAAAAGGCAAAGCTGCTGGTGAGGATCAGGTAACATCAGATCTGCTGAAAGATGGAGGACAGATTGTGTTAGAAAAACTAGCCACCCTGTTTACGAGGTGTCTCCTGACGGGAAGAGTACCAGAGTCTTGGAAGAACGCTAACATCATCTTAATACATAAGAAAGGAGATGACAAGGACTTGAAGAATCACAGGCCGATCAGCTTGCTCTCTGTAGTACACAAGCTATTTACAAAGGTAATTGCTAACAGAGTAGAGAAAACAGTAGAATTCAATCAACCAAAGGAACAAGCAAGATTTCGAACAGGCTACTCAACAATCGACCACATTCATACTATCAATCAGGTAATAGTGAAATGCTCAGAATATAACCAACCACTATACATAGCCTTCATAGATTACGAGAAGGCGTTTGATTCAGTAGAAATATCAGCCGTTATGCAGACACTGCAGAATCAGGGCGTCATGAAGTATATATAAACATTCTGGAAGAAATCTACAGGGGATCAACTGCCACCATAGTGGTTTATAAAGAAAGCAACAGAATACCAACCAACAAAGGTGTAAGGCAGGGGGACACAAAATCCCCAATGCTATTTACCGCGTGCTTACAGGAGGTTTTCAGAAGCCTAGATTGAGAACAGTTAGGGATAAGAGTTGATGGAGAGTACCTTAGTAACCTGCGCTTCGCCGATGACATTGCATTGCTGAGTAACTCAGAGGACGAATTGCAACTCATGATTATGGAGTTAGACAAGGAGAGCAGAAATGTGGGTCTTAAAATTATTCTTCAGAAAACGAAAGTAATGTACAACATTCTCGGAAAAGAGAAGCACTTCGAGATAGGTAATAGTGCACTTCTAGTTGTAAAAGACTATGTCTACTTAGGGCAGGTAATAACTGCGGAGCCGAACCATCAGAATGAAGTAACTAGAAGAATAAGAATGGGGTGGAGCACATTTGGCAAGCACTCTCAAATTATGACAGGTAGATTGCCACAATCTATCAAGAGGAAGGTATATAACAGCTGTATTTTGCCGGTACTTGGCTACGGAGCAGTAACCTGGAGACTTACTAAGAGAATTCAGCTTATATTGAGGACGAGGTAGCGAGCAATGGAAAGAAAAATAATAGGTGTAACCTGAAGGGACAAGAAAGGAGCCAAGTGTATTAGGGAACAGACGGGTGTTAAGCATGATATCATAGTTGAAATCAAAAAGAGGAAATGGACATGGGCCAGGCATGTAGCGCGTAGACAGGATAACCGCTAGTCATTAAGGGTAACTAACTCGATTCCCAGAGAAGGCAAGCGGGTAAGGGGGAGACAGAAGGTTAGGTGGGCATATGAGATTAAGAAGTTTGCGGGTATAAATTGACAGCAGCAAGCACAGGACCGGGTTCACTGGCGGAACATGGGAGAGGCCTTTGTCCTGCAGTGGACGTAGTCAGGCTGATGATGATGATGATGATGACTAATTTGCATCTCTTGGCATGTGCCATCACCGCTAACACACGAACAAACTCGGTGCCACGCCCGAAAAGCTGCCGCAAAGCCATTTTTTTCCTTTAGCCAAACTACAGAAAAGTTTCCGACTCTCACACAACCGCCTGATAGCACCGGTGGCGACGTCGATCAGCATTTCGAAACTGCTGTGGGATCTAGGATGCACAGCGTGGTACAGCGACAAAACGGACACAATCGGCTGCCCGTGATGCAGTTGTTCCGGGGTCTGCTTCCAAGCGAAAACTGATACAGTTTTCTTTTTTAAAACACGGTAGAGTCGCAGAGAGCCAAACATTTTACTGCATGTCTAGTTGCGTGCAGTGCTTCGCTTACTCTGCGCACACCGTGACTATCGATCCGCTTGCTGTAGAGTACACCCTCTCTGCTTCAGGCCACACACAGATTCCGCAAGTAGCCTGCTGGGTTAATATGGCGACGAAAAGCTTTCCGCAAGCAATGTGCTTTCTGCTATGCCCTAGCAGTCCTGGCAGCGGGCAGAGACGCATTCGGGCTGTCGCTAAATGAAAGCATACAGCATGGTAACAACAGCGCTACGCTCGCTCTGCAGTGCGCGCGTTGGTATAATACAGCAAGGTTTCTCGATGCCAGCGATCCGCAACACTAAGCTCCGAGACATCAAGCTGCTTGCGTTTTTGTAAAGCGGTGCGCAATTGTACACAGTCCCGCAAAAAGAAGCAGCAGCGATCGGCGGCTCAGCGCGTTCGGGTAGTCGCCTACTAAAAGCGTGCAATAGGCTTTATGTGATGGTACGCCTCACGCGTGCCTGAGCAGATAACCAGGGATGTTTACTGTGATAAGGCTTTTCGCCAGTGATAAGTAGTACCTGTGCCATAGGCGTGTTAGCACTCGCCACTGAGAAAAGTTGAGGGAAGCCCCCCACTTTTGACTGTAGTCACTTTTGGCTACACGCTAGGGAAACCAACAAGTAGGGCAAAGTTTTCCATCACAATAGTAATAACGCAGTTATGTTCTTATGGAAGAATGAAAATGTTACGAGGCAATGTTACAAGTAATGAAATTTTGACATTTTCGCTGTGATGATCTTGCTTGTAGGTTTTTTGCAGTGCGAGTCACCTATGCAACGTTCTCACGTCTTGTGCTGTAGTATTGCAGAGCAGGCAAGCGCTGAACAGGGGCCCCATAATATTACATCACTTGTTCGTGTTTTTATTCTGCTGTGACTTGTTGATGCAATTACATATCGGAACGAGCAAAGTTTTTATGGACCGCTCAAATGGCAGCTTCTCTCCCATGCAGCTGCGTTGTGAGCACACAATGTTTCTGTGGCCTACATCTGAATCGGAAATTATTGGAACCTACACTAGCCTTAAAAACAGCACAGCTACAGATAATACGGAGCTTCAGATTGAACCGGAAAAATTTGTTATTGACCTAATCGTGCCATGCATAACCCATATAATTAATCGTATTTCATGTGCAATATTTCCGCGTAAGATGCAGTGTGCTAAAAGTACAGCTATCTACAAGAAAGGTGACAAAAGTGATCTTGGAAAATACTGCCAAATCTTCATTCTCCCTGTGTTTTCAAAAGGTTTTGAAAAAATAACTTTAGCCCGATTAATTCCATTCACTAACCGTTACAGCATTTTAACAGATTTGCAGTACGGTTCCCGAAAAGATAAGTCCGCTGAGCTCGCATTGCTCACACAAAAAGAAATAATTCTTGAAATGTTTGAAAGTCAAACTTGGTTCTTGGTATCTTTTTGGATTTCACAAAAGCATTTGATCTCATTAACCACAGCATACTAATTAAAAAAAATTGAGCACTATAGCATTTGAGGAAAAGCTTTGTCACTTATTTCATCTTATCTGCAACATCGTTCGCAGTTGCTCATGGTTAATGGTCACTCATCTTCGAAAAAAACCATTCAATGTAGGTGTACCAAGGGGTACACCTACATTGAATGTACCTCAGTCCTTTTCTCTTTGTTCTTTATATTGTCGCGAGAGGAAACGATAGGCAGGAACTCGAAGTGGAGGACTGTTTACTCAGCCACAGCTGCCATTCACTTCTTCGCTCTCGTCTTCTGCCACCAACACACTGTGGCATACCCTCTCCCCCCCCAAAAAAAAGAAGAAAAAGCATCGCATGAATGCCACGGCTCCGAAAAACAATGAAAGGTAGTCAGAAATGTCTGTGTCCTTTGAAAAGAAAAAAGGACGAGATGGAAAATAAAGAAGCGAGAAAGTAATGCACAATTGTTTTGAAGGCTATTGCCACATCACAAAGTTCTTGACTTGCAGTCAACGCGAATAGTACGGCTTCATCCTGGAGACGTGAACCACATCTGAGAAGCGTGGTCTGCGAGAACGGTGTGACGTGTCTGCTGGGACAACTTCGTAGTTCACTTCGCCGAGGCGATGAAGAACTCGGTATGGTTCGAAGTACCGACATAACAATTTTTCTGAGCGTTGACGTATAGGAGTTCAAACCCAGACTAGGTCAACGGGTTCGTATATTACTGCTCTGTGGTGGGTGTTGTATCGGCGAGCATCTTCATTTTGCCGCGATAAAATGTGAAAGCGCGCCAGCTGCCGGGCGTTTTCGACACGCTGCAGAAATACATCTGCGTCCGGAGTAATCGTATTCGGCAGAGTTGGTTGCAGCATGGTGTCAAGCATTGTGGTGACGTCGCGGCCGTAAACCAGACGAAAAGGAGCAAAGCCGGTGGTTTCCTGCAAAACCGCGCCAGCTACCGGGCGTTTTCGGCACGCTGAACAAATACATCTGCGTCCGGGGTAATCGTGTCTGGCAGAGTTGGTTGCAGCATGGTGTCAAGCATTGTGGTGACGTCGCGGCCGTAAACCAGTCAAAAAGGAGCAAAGCCGGTGGTTTCCTGCAAAAGCGCGCCAGCTGCTGGGCGTTTTCGGCACGCTGAACAAATACATCTGCGTCCGGGGTAATCGGGTCCGGCAGAGTTGGTTGCAGCATGGTGTCAAGCATTGTGGTGACGTCGCGGCTGTAAACCAGACGAAAAAGAGCAAAGCCGGTGGTTTCTTGCAAAGCCGTATTGTAGGCAAATGTTATATGCGAGAGGATTTCATCCCAATTCTTCTGATCCTTGGCGACATACATCGAAAGCATATCTGCAATCGTTTGTTAAGGCGTTCGGTTAATCCGTTAGTCTGTGGGTGGTACGCAGTCAGTGCGTCGTGCCGCTCAGCAACAGGATCTGTCGGAACAACTGTGCCGTAAAAGCAGTAGCACGATCTGTGATGACGACAGCGGGAGCACCGTGGCGGAGAACGATGTTCTTGATGAAAAAGTCAGCCACCTCGGAAGCAGTTGCTCGCTGGGCGGCTTGTGTTTCGCAGTATCTGGTCAAGTAGTCGATGGCAACCACAATCCAGCGGTTACCAGCCGTAGACTTTGGAAATGGGCCGAGTAAATCCATCCCGACGTTTCCAAAAGGTGCGCGGGGGGGTCACAAAGGCTGAAGCAGACCGGCTGGTTTCGTCGTTGGAGTTATGCGGCGCTAACAGGCTGTGCATGTCTTGACGTACTGCCGGACGGTTTTCGTAAGTTTTCACCAGTAGTATTTGTCTTTGATCATCGCGGAGAGCAGCAGGAACGACGAGGAGGTGAACAGTTTTCGTTGAATGAAAGTTGCGCTTGTAGAGGATGCCTTGGCGTAGACAGAAAGATGACAAATCACGCACGAACTGACGTGGGGGTTGTGGGCAACGTCCCTCAAGGTATTCGATCAGTGGGTGTAATTCTAAGTCTTCGCGTTGCTGCTCAGCCACGTTTAACGATGCGAGAATAGCAAGGCAGCTTAAGTCTTCATCATTGTCTTCTTCAGTGACCTCGACGGGTGCGCGGGAAAGACAGTCAGCGTCGGTGTGTTTCTGACCAGACTTGTAAACCATCGTTATATCGAATTCTTGTAACCGAAGGCTCCATCTTGCGAGACGGCCCGAAGGAACTTTCAGATTCACTAGCCAGCAGAGAGAGTGGTGGTCACTGACGATTCGGAAGGGGCGTCCGTACAAGCAGGGCCTGAATTTGGTTATGGCCCATACAACCGCCAGACATTCTTTTTCAGTCGTCGAGTAGTTCTTCTCCGCAGATGACAACGTGCGGCTAGCGTAGACGATGACGCGTTCCACGCCATCTTGATATTGCACGAGAATAGCTCCGAGGCCAAGGTTGCTCGCGTCAGTGCGGACTTCTGTGTCTGCTTCGGTGTCGAAGTGACCTAAGATCGGTGGTGTTTGTAGGCGTTCTTGAAGGTCGTGGAAAGCACCGGATTGTTTGGGGCCCCATACGAAGGCAACGTCATCCTTGACAAGTTGTTGTAGAGGGTAGGCGATTTTCGAAAAGTTCAGCACGAAGCGGCGGTGATAAGCATAAAGTCCCAGAAAGCGGCGTAGATCGTGCTTTGTTTTTGATATCGGGAACAAAGCAACTGCCATAGCCTTGTCAGGATCGGGGCGAACACCACTGCCGCTGACAATGTGGCCAAGGAATTTCAGTTCCTCATATCCAAAATAACACTTTTCCGGTTTCAGAGAGAGGCCGGCAGTGCGAATAGCCAAAAGAACCGCCTCAAGCCGCTCAATGAGCTGTTCAAAAGTCGTAGAAAAAACGACTACGTCGTCTAAATACACTAAACAAGCGTACCACTTCAAGCCACATAAAACTGTGTCCATCATTCGTTGGAACGTGGCTGGAGCGGAGCACAGGCCAAAAGGGAGAACTTTAAATTCATAGGGACCGTCCGGTGTAATAAACACTGTTTTTTCTCGGTCCCGTTCATCTACTTCAATCTGCCAATATCCGCTACGGAGATCGATGGAAGAGAAGTAACGGGCGTGTCGCAGGCGATCCAAGGAGTCATCAATATGAGGAAGAGGATATACATGTTTTTTCGTTATCTTGTTCAGTTTGCGGTAGTCGACGCAGAATCGTAATGAACCATCATTCTTTTTAACCAGAACAACTGGTGACGCCCAAGGACTAGTCGATGGTTCAATTACGTCGTCGTCGAGCATTTGTTTCACTTGATGACGGATAGCATCTTGCTCCTTCTGCGACACGCGGTAAACATGTTGGCGCACGGGTTGCACGTTGGGCTCAGTGATAATTCTGTGCTTCGTTAGAGGAGTCTGCCGGACTTTCGAAGTAGTTGGAAAACAGTCACTAAAGGCTGAGAGGAGACGGAGAAGCCTTGCCCTCTTAGGTTCTTCCAACTGGCGATTGACGTTGAGGTGACTAGTCACGTCAGTATCGCAGCTGTTCCCAGTCGAGGTCGTCGTAATCAAACAGAAGGCGTCCAAATCATCCAATGCCTCCAAGTAAGCTATAGTTGTGCGTTTTCGCAAAATGCCTGTGTTCGCCACCGAAGTTTGTAACTAAAACCGTAGTCTGGCCATTTCGCAGTTGAACGAGACTTCGAGCAATGGCCACTTCCCGATCAAGCAATAACGTCAGGTTACTTTCGGCGATGCCCGTAATCGACTTTTCCCGTGGACACTCAACAAGCACGAAGATACTACTGCAAGGTGGCAACGTGACGCAATCATCGACTATGCGTAAGGCCACGCCACGATATTCGTTCTCGATGTCGGAATCTGGAGAAACACAGTTAGCAAAACTGACGAACAAATCACGCAGATTAATTATCGCTCTATACTCTTGCAGAAAATCCATGCCCAAAATGACCAGCCGAGAACAATTGGGCAGTACAAGGAATGATGCTACAAAAGCCGACGCACAAATCTCAAGCCTGGCGGTGCACCTTCCTATAGGGGATACGACGTGTCCTCCAGCGGTGATTAGTTGAGGGCTGTCCCTCGTTGTCAGCACCTTGTGTAGACGGGTGGCCAATGAAGCACTTATCACCGAGTAATCAGCTCCCGTGTCGACAAGCGCAGTCACCGGATAACAGTCGACGGAAACTGTAATGGCAGCGGACGTTTTGTTGGCAGTTTCACAAACAGGCTTTAATGACACGTCGTAAGGCAGCGGTGGAGGGTATTTGTCGGTTCGCAAGACAGCGGCCTCACTTCCGGAGGTCGCCGCTTTCAGTTTCCTCGGCGTGGGCCTGCGCCACTGACACCAGGGGTCCCAAAGGCGAGTCGGGCGCGGTGCGTTGATGTGGACGGACGGGGTGATGGTGACCGTGACTGTCATCGCGGCGGGACAGTAGCGTCTTCCAAGTAATCCGCACCTTCCAAGTAATCCGCAATTTCTTGTGGGTTCTCACCATAGCGTGGACAACGTGCATCTGGGTGGAATCCGCGTAGGCCTATTCGTCGGTAGTAACAGTCGCGGTACATATGTCCAACTTCGCCACAATGGTAGCACAAAGGACGATTGTTGGGTGCACGCCAGACGGTGGACTTCCGCGGGCCAGGACGAAAATCGGCCTGAGAAATCGGCCTGAGCGTGGGAGGTTCGACTTGCGATGGTGGTGAGGAGTGAACGAACTGCCTGATTTCGTTACGAACGATGTCCGTAAGAGCAGCGCTACTGGGACAGGACGCTGCATGATATTTCCGAAGTTCTTCGCGTACAACTTGCCGTATGAGTTCTGTGAGGACCTCGCTGTTATCACCTCCTGGTACAAGCGAGCACGCAGTGGACATGGCTGTCTGACGCTCATACTGCGACACCCGCTGCCGAAGCATGCGCTCCATAATTGTGGCCTCAAGTATGAACTCGGACACAGTCGTAGGAGGGTTGTGCACGAGGCCCGCGAAAAGTAGCTCCTTTACGCCCCGCATTAGCAGGCGCACTTTCTTGTCTTCTGGCATGTGGGGGTCAGCCCGTCGAAACAATCGCGTTATTTCTTCAACAAACATAGGGATCCTCTCGTTCGGCATTTGAAATCATGAAGAAAGTGCCTTCTCCGCTCTCTCTTTCCATTCGGGGTTACTGAACGCCTCGCGAAGCTGCCGGTGGAATTCCTGCCAACTTGTGAATGAAGTTTCGTGGTTCTCATACCACACTCTTGCCGCGTCTAAGAGGGAGATATACACGTTCTTCAACTTACAGCGATTGTCCCAGTCGTTGATGGCAACGACCCTGTCGAAATGGTCAAGCCAGTCTTCGACATCCTCACCGGCATCACCATGGAATGGGTTGGGTGTGCGAGGCGTGTTGATGACACAGGGTATGCTAGCGAGTGGGTCATGCTCGGTTTGGGTTGCGGATGTGGCAAACATTGTCCTCACGGAACTTTGCCAAGGGGCTGTACTGTGGTGGTAGTCCTTGAAGGCGGCGGCTGCTTCGATAGATATCAGCAGACCCTGGTGCACTGGCGGTGGTTGCTTTTGGTTCAGGACCAGCAGGCATAAGACGTTGCAGTACAGTACCCAGCACGTCCACCAGTCTGTCGCGAGAGGAAACGATAGGCAGGAACTCGAAGTGGAGGACTGTTTACTCAGCCACAGCTGCTATTCACTTCTTCGCTCTCGTCTTCTGCCACCAACACAGCGTGGCAAATATTAATGACATTCTTAACATCGATTGTACGGCAAAACACATACTATACACTCATGATACTAGCCTCTTTTTCGCTGGCTCAGATGTTGCATGTCTTTCGGTCGGATCGGGCAAATGAAGGACTTTATTCCATTCACTCGTTGTCTACTAACAATGATCTAAAGCTAAACATCAGTGAAAGTAAGGCTGTTTTGTTTCACTCGAGAAACAAATCTTGTGCAGTCCCCTGATTAGTGCTCACTAATTCTGAAATAGAAGTTGTGAATACTTTCAAAACATTAGGTGTATTTTTCTCGAGTAACTTGTCCTAGGATGACCACATCAATTATTTGTTAAAAAAGCTCTCAATGGTAATTGGCCTCATGTGTCGACATTGGCTTACCCTCTCTTTCAATTAACAATATTTTATACTATGCTTTATTTTTCTCTACTCTGACCTATGGTGCAAAGGTTTGGGGGACGACAACACAAGAAAATATAAAAAAACTTCTCTTACTTCAAAAGCATGCAATATGCATAGATTTAACGCTCCTTACCAAAGTCACACAAAGGACATATTTGAAAAGCTTAAAATTGCAAGCATATAAAACATTTACAAATTCAGATTACTACGGCAACACAAGATTGAAACAAAAAAAAAATTTCCCTTCTAAAAACATTGGTGGAATTGACAAAAAATGACCCTGCATACCACACACGCCATCCTGAGATATCGAAAAGTTCAAAAGTGCTGCACGGCTTATCGAAAGCAAATGCTCAGGTTCACATGACCTGCGCTACTAAATGAACTTACCAGAGATGATAATGACGTAGCTTCAATGACTCTGAATCAGTTATGAAATATGTATGTGCAACTGTGATTGTTTTTTTTTTCAGTTTAATGTATTACATATGCTTGTTACTTTTATTTGAAATTTAGTGAATTTCTTATAGTATTTATATATACAGAATAAATATGTCAAATACGAAAAATTGCAATCTAGAAAAGTTTTTGTAGTCCTGATGTGTATATGTCAACTACGTACTAAAATTGTAATCCAGAAAAGTTCGTATGGTTATGTTTATGTATGGTTTTTTCTTTATTGTTGTGTAAGCGTACTTCTTTTGTGCTTTTGTTTTCTCTTCATGTGTTGCGTTCTCTCTTTATTGTTGTTGTAATTCACACCACTGTATGCCATAGTCTGGTGCACGGATCCACGGATCTAGTCAAGCTTTCTCAGGCTTTTTGTCCGTGCACCAAACATCTCTCAGATGTGGAATAAACTGAATTGAAAAAAAAAAAAATCATTTGCGGCTTTCGAAAAATAATTTTCTTTGAAAATGGTATATCACCACCGCTGCTCTGTCGAAGCTGTTGCGAGCTGATGAGTGTGACGAATCGTTTTTGATGTTGAAGTTTTTCCACAACAAAACGCAAAAACTGTTTTTTAGTCTCTGATAAACCTGATCAGCCTTGCTTATGGTAACTTGGAAGTTGGAGCTATTGCAGCAGTGAAACCCGAAAGTAAAACTCACCTTTACAGAGACAATTGAATAATAACTACACATTGATAAATGAGGGTTTTCTGAATGAATGTTTTGGTGTTTGGCAGCTATAGCCCCGCCTAAGGTGTATATATGTATCCTCGTTGACGCTTAGTACGTCTCCATCCCGACGCCCCGCCGCGGTGGTCTAGTGGCTAAGGTACTCGGCTGCTGACCCGCAGGTCGCGGGTTCGAATCCCGGCTGCGGCGGCTGCATTTCCGATGGAGGCGGAAATGTTGTAGGCCCGTGTGCTCAGATTTGGGTGCACGTTAAAGAACCCCAGGTGGTCGAAATTTCCGGAGCCCTCTACTATGGCGTCTCTCATAATCATATGGTGGTTTTGGGACGTTAAACCCCACATATCAATCAATCAATCAATCAATCTCCATCCCGACGACTTACATCCATGATAAATTTCTTAAACAAACTATTGTGGTATCTGTAGATGTTAACTGCCAAAGCATAATCAGAGAGAGAGAGGCATGATAGCAAGATGAGCGTTGCATATTAGATGTGGAAATCGGGCTGAGGGTGCCATTCCTCAGCCTCGACCTTTTAAAGTGTGATTGAACTTCGTGGTATCTAAGAAAGCACGTCATCTCACCTCTGTATATGCCAATTCATATCTAAGTGCAAGCGCGTCAATGGAGTTCTTTTCCTTGATAGATATATATCTTTCCCCCAGCTGACGAGCGAGGTAGGTCTGCCCCCGCTCGGGAAACAGTTGGTACTCCACTGACCGGCGCGTTTGTCGGGGGTCGCCACCTCGCCTTTCGTTTTTCCCCTGATGGTTACTTACAATGTCATCGCCACGATCACGCGGAAATCAAAATAACTTATCGGCTGATCTCTCCACTTATCAACATGACGGAAAACTATTCGCGGCACATTGTTGCGTCTGCAGAGTTCAGTGGAGCAGTAAAATTTTGTTGTGCGAAACGTTATCATTGTACGCAATTAGTACGCACTAACCGGTAGTCATAGGCCGAATACTATGGCTTAAGCAGTCCGCGAATGCATTAGTTTCTATGAGACTCGGCCGGGAATTTGTCGCAACTACAATTTAAATATTAATAGGCTTAAAGTGGGTACGCACTAACGAGGTTTGACTGTAATAAAATGTTGATCCATTACCCCACAATGATGCTGAATATAAATGGTGCTTTATTTTGTTTCAGTATTACACAACACAATGAAGTTGTGTGAGCTTACTTCAAGAATTTCTTACATTGAAGTATGGCCCGGACATGGGCGCCCCTGGCTTTGTAGATGCAAAGACACCGAAGAACTGAGCCAGAAGCCATCGTGTCGTAATCAGTTTTCTACTTCATCTTCTTCTCTGCCTTCACTGGTTGGCAGCGTTCATTAATATACATCCTGTAGGCATTTCCAGGTGATGCATAGCTTGAGTGAGTGTTTTGAACACCTTTTTTGCATTGAGTCTTGATGGTGTAAGTGCACATTAGTCTATCTCGACCAGGTTGTACTTCCAATGTTCAACCTAGCAGCCAAAAACACCGATTCTTTTCGTTGTCCTTCAGTAGTACAAGATTGTCTGCTGTTAAACTTTGGTTCGGTCCTTTCAAGTACCCATGCAGAAATTGCAGTTCCCACTCCTGTAACTGCCATTGTTTGAAGAAACAACATTTTTGGCTTGGTGTGAAAGCAGCCTAGTCTGTATTCCATTCTGGCATGTGCGCTGCTGAAATTCTCGCCACAACTGAAACCGACAGCCTGCGAAAACGTATTCGTTCCGTGGTATGCGAAGAGAGGGAGAAACCGGTGTGACACCTCATCTCACGTCTAGCTCAATTGCAGCAGTTATCAGAGAGAGCTGTACCAGGCACTACGGGGCCCCTCGCCTCCTGAAAGAATTGGGCCAGCCCCCAATGAATACCGCCATGAGACGACCACCCATGCAAAAGCCTTAAAGCGACCTGCGGCCTCTTCCCCATTGTTCGTTCGCACTCCTCCCACCATGTCGCTCCGGTCAGTGCAGCCAACAGAGTACTACGACGATAGGTATGCGTCGCCAACATTTGTTCGTGCCACCCCAGTCAGCCATTATTCGGAGCAGCGAGTTCATTACATTGATGGTAGGCGCTTGTCCCCTCGGAGGTCAGATATTTGGCGTACACCCGACCACCAGCCTCTGTGCTTTCACTGTGGTGAAGCAGATCACTTGTACCGCCAGTGCCCATACCGCTACCTTGGGCTTCGCGGCTTCTTTGCGTACTCGCCGCCACCCCAGTACGGCCAGCGACCCTGCGACATCGAAAACTACCTTGCCCAGCGTCCTGCACCATTTTCCTCTGGGCGCCAGTCGCGTTCACCATCGTCGAGGCGATTTTCATCGCTGCCCCAGCGAGTGGTATTCTACCGCACGGTCTCCAAGTCCCTGCCAAAGAAACTAACTGGAGCGACTTGTGGGGGCGGGGGCGCTGAACATCGAAGTGCCGAAGACCTCTGATCGACTCAGAGATATACCGATACTGCAGTATGCTACCGGCTTTCACTTGATATTTCACCAGTGACGATTGATAGTGGCGCAGTTGACGCGTTAGTGGACACCGGCATCGACTACTCAATATCGAGTGAGAAACTGGCCTCGCAGCTAAGAAAAGTAATCACGCTGTGGCACAACTCGCAGATTCAGACGACTGGCGGCCATTTTGTTACTCCGCTGGGCGCCTGCGCTACTATAGTTGAGATTTAAGTATATACGTTTCTCGCTTGCTTCCTTGTTCTACGCGAGTGCTCCAGTGACATTATTTTTGGAGTTGACTTTATTCAGGAGTATGCTGTTATTATTGACCTGCAAGAGCGTCGTGTCATGTTTTCAGCCGACCAAGCAATTGATGTACAGGATGACGAACGGCCTCTCGACGTACTTCGAGTTTTTGCAGACAGCGTCACGCTTACTCCTGCAAGCGTCATGGTCAACATCACATGCTGCAATTTGGGCAATGGCATAGCAGTGGCCAAAACGAACTTAGAGCACCTTCTGAAACAAGACATTTGTGTAGCCAGAAGTGTCATACAGCTTCGTGGTGGCCAGTTGCAGTTGCTTGTTACCAACTTTAGCAACGAGCACTGACACCTCTTCCGGGGCACTTCGATCGCTTTTGCAAACAAAATAGGAGAAGTTGGCAACTGTTCCACGTTGGAGGCCACCGACGCCACAGACACGGCATTCGGTAATATCGACATCAATCCTGCGCTGTCGATTATTAAGAGACTGCACTGCGCACGCTCTTGTTTGAATTCCAGTCCTGCTTCACAAATTTCTCTAAGGTGCACCAGACAATCAATCATCACACAGCACAGAATAATCACGTACGACAACGCACACCTGATCAACCAGCATCTTTACCGTGTGTCGAAGAAAGAACCCGAAGCGATACGTACGCAAGTCCGAGAGATGCTTGAAGATGGTGTCATAGAACAATCCAACAGCCCATGGTCGTCTCCGATTGCCCTGGTCAAAAAGAAAGACGGGGCACTGCGCTTTTGCATCGACTACTGGAAGCTTAACAACACGATCAAAAAGGACGTGTACCCACTGCCGCATATCGACGTCTCATTGGATAGACTTCGTCATGCCCAATATTTCTCTTCTCTGGATCTGAAAAGTTGGTATTGGTGAATTGAGGTAGATGAGCCAGACCACGAGAAAACAGCCTTTGTGACACCAGACGGCCTCTACCAATTTCGGGTGCTTCCTTTTGGCTTCTGTTCAGTGCCGGCAACCTTCCAGCGAGTGATGGACATTGTCCTCACAGGGCTGAAGTGGCCAACTTGTCTTGTCTACCTTGACGATGTGGTGGTCTTTTCTGCTATGTTCGAGCAGCATCTTCACCGCTTGCGCAGTGTGCTGGAGGCTATTCGATCAGCAAACCTCACACTAAAGCCACAGAAGGGTCACTTCTGTTATGAGGAACTCAAATGCCTTGGACATGTAGTTAGCGTCGAAGGAGTCCATCCTGATCCAGAAAAACTTGCTGTTGTTGCCGAATTTCCAGCTCCTGTCGATAAGAAGGCCCTTATTCGCTTTCTTCGTTTGTGTGCCGCAGGTTCATTGATGGCATTTCACGGATAGCGGAACCCCCGATTCACCTCACAAGGGACGACACACCGTTTGTGTGGGAAAGCAATCAATAAGCAGCATTTGCTGAACTGCAACAGCGCATGCAATCAGCGCCCGTGCTAGCTCATTTCGACAATGATGCTGACACGTACGTGCATACTGACGGCAGCAACGTTGGTCTCGGTGCAGTGCTAGTTCAGCGTCAAGATGGCATCGAAAGAGTCATAGCTTACGCCAGTTGCTCCCTGTCCCGTGGTGAAGCAAATTATTCCACTACGGAGAAAGAGTGCCACGCACTAGTGTGGGCAATCACCAAGGTTCGCCAGTACCTTTATGGTCGTTCCTTCAAGATAGTGACAGACCACCATGCCCTTTGTTAGTTGACAAACATGCGAGACCCTTCGGGACGACTAACACGGTGGAGCTTGCGTCTGCAGGAATTCGATGTCGTCATTGTTTATAGGTCCGGCTGTAAGCATGAAGGCGCTGACACACTGTCACGCTGCTATCAAATCGGTCATCGCGGTGACCGATTATGAGATGCTACGCTGAGACACAAGCGATCCCATGAGCCTCAGCCTCTGAGGTAGCAGAATTTTTCATGCGCCATATCGTGTTGCGTTATGATGCACCTTCTAGCCTCATAACAGACAGAGGCACATCATTCACAACACTGCTCATGGCACTTAATTGTTTAGTTAATTATAGTTAATTGTTTAGTTAAAACGTTTTTTAACTAAGCAACACCAGGCACCCAAACTTAACCGCGTATCATTCGCGAACGAACTTACCAAGCGGCTGAATAAGACGCTCGCAGACATGACAACTGCCGCATCAAAGCAAGAAAGTCCACGGACAGTCGAGTGTACCGCATCTCTGGTGTTAGTGATCTGGCCGTTTTTTTCCAAATAGCATTTAAGCATCAATGATGATTGTGAACCATTATGGCGACACACACTGTCCTCGAACTGAAGCAACTTCTTACTTTGTTTGTTTCTCATATTTCAATCATGCGCTTTAACACCCGAAGCTTACCGAAAAACTTTGATGATATGGTTAATTTCCTTTCTTTAATCAATCATCACTTTTCGCTCATATGTCTCTCAGAAACATGGCTATCTGCAGCTGATGATGACATGTTTTTTATTTGATAACATGATAACATGTTTCGAAATGTGAATCAGTCTGGCTCGTATTTGACCGTAATTTCCTTCCGTCTAACAAAAGAACTATCATTGGTTCAATTTATCGGTCCCCATCATCATCTTATGATGACTTTCGTGTTGAGCTTGATAATATACTAAGCTCGTTTATTTCCAAAAATTATAACGTGATCATTTTAGGCGACATTAACATTGACATTACAAATATTAATGACGGTTCTTGTGCTCAATATTCTAACTGCTTGATGGGTCATGGGTTAACATCTCCGCTGGATTCTTCGGCACGATGTGCTCCTTCTGGTCGAAACACGCTTATTGACCTTATACTCAGTAACGTTATGTGAGTTCAGGAGGCTGGTGTGGTCAGTTTTGATCTAACAGATCATTATCCAATTTTTCTGTTATTAAAAACACAAAACTAATTGTAAAAATAAAATGGTGAATGGGTGTCATTTCGATTCTGCGAAATTCGTTGATTTGGTCTCCCGCTTTGACTGAGGGAAACTATCGCAAGAACCTTGTGTTAATAAAGCGTTTAGTACCTTGACTGAGAAACTAACAGGTATCGTAAACTCGTGTACATCTGTATTCACCATATCGCGTTGGTACTCAGCCCCTAGAAACCCGTGGATTACTAGAGGACTGCTGCGTAGCATAAATAAAAAAGATAACCTTTACAAAGAAGTAAAACTTCAGCCATTCAACCTGTCCCTCGGACCTGCTTTAAACTCTATTCACAAACTCTTACTGCCCTACTCAAAAAAAGCCAAAGGAACCTACTATCAAAATAAAGTGCTCGAAAATGAGAATGACAGTAGGAAAAATTGGAACGTAATTAAGGAATTCTGACGTCTTGATCAGCCAGATGCACTTGAGACTGAATTTTCGGATGGCACCAGTGTTCTAACTTGCCCTGTCACTATCGCCAATTCTTTTAATGAATCATTTTTCAGCAACCCAGTATTGACTGTCACTAACTTGCCTTCGTTGTCTCGCTTGCCTCACTCTTTTTTCTTAAAACCCACATCACCTGCTGAGGTTCTTTGCATTATAACAAGTTTGAAGATGACAGGATGTAGCCTCGATTCAATTTATCTAGCTAAAATTAAACTTGTTGCTCGTGAGTTTTTCTCTGTGCTCTCAGAGCTTATTAACACCGCATTTCGTTCAGGCATTTTTCCTACAATCTTCAAACAAGGAAAAGTAATACCTGCATTCAAAAAAGGAGACCGAAAAGTTTTTTCTAATTATCGCCCTCTAACAATCCTCCCATTCTTTAGTAAGGTAATTGAGAAGCTTATTGTGAATCGCCTAATGGACTACCTAACAACATTTAACCTTTTGTCACATAAGCAGTTTGGTTTTCGTGCTAAGTTTTCTACCGAATTAGCACTGATTAAACTAACAGATAGCATAAAACAGTCCATCGATAAGGGGCTTTGGGCAGGGGCGTTATTTATAGATTTAACTAAAGCCTTCGACACTATAAACCACTCTATTTTGTATGCTAAACTTAATTCCTTGGGAATCTGTGGGCCTACTTTAGCCCTTTTACAAAGCTACCTCACTAACAGAACCCAGGTTGTCAATTATGGCAGTGTTTTATCCTCACCAATAATAACTAATCTGGGAGTTTCACAAGGCTCAATTCTCGGACCTCTCATGTTTCTTATCTACATTAACGACTTACCATCATCACTTAACTCATCTGACTGCATCTTTTATGCTGACGATACCACGATATTTTCTAGTGACAAAGATCTTAACAATCTACTAGCAAAATGAAACACTGATGTCGCAAAACTTGTTTCGTGGTGCAAAAATAACTTATTGAAAATCAACCCTGTTAAAACAACTTTTATGTTATTTCACTCGTCCCAAAAAAGCGTTACGATTTCACCTGAAATATACATTGATAACTGCGTCATCACCCCATCAAAGTTCACTACTTTTCTAGGTCACATTAGACCCTCAACTCAAATATAACATTCACGTGAGTTCTGTCATCAAGAAGACTGCTTTTGGCATCCGCGTACTCATTCGCACAAGGCATTGTTTTCAGCAACACATTTTAAAATCACTTTATTATGCTTTCATTAACAGTCACCTAACCTACTGCATTTCATCCTGGGCCAATACCTACACCACACACCTAACATCTCTCATTCACCTTCAGAAAAGAGCAGTCCGAATTATCACACATAGTTCCTACACAGCATCAGCAGCACCCCTCTTTAGCACTCTCGAAATTCTACTGTTCATTTCCACCTTTCAACTCAAACTTGGAATTTTATTATTCAGAATGTAAAGGGGGTTTATTGAAGGACTGAGCAAGCGGGTGGTAGCTCTAAAGGAACGCAGGCGAACCCAGATGACGGTGCTTGATCGCCGATCTCGTGCCTTTTTCTTGTGCTGATGATAGCTGACCTGATGGTATCAACGTCTTTTTTATTCACTACAATTACCCCCGGCGAAAAAGTTGAAGCCATCCTGGCGATCTAACACGGAGGGACAAGCGGGTCAAAGTACGGCTTCAGACGGTTTACGTGAACGATATCACGTCCACGCCGACGACGGTCGCTCGGTGGCGTGAGAGGTTCAATGGCGTAGTTCACGGGTGAAGTACGCTCGACCACGCGGTAGGGACCATGATAATTGGAGAGTAGCTTGGGTGATACACCAGGGGCGCAGGGCGGTACATGAAGCCATACAAGTGCTCCAGGAAGGAACGTTGGTGCAGAACGATGTTCGTCGTCACGGGTCTCCTTCTGGCGCTGTTGGTCGGATGTAGTAAGCCGCTTGGCTAGCTTGCGGCATTCTTCTGCGTAACGAGCGGCTTCCGAGACAGGCTTGTATTTGGAGGGATCTGGCGAGTATGGCAGTAAAGTGTCGATGGTGTGTGATGGTTCGCGACCGTACAGGAGAAAAACTGGAGAAAACCCGGTAGTGACTTGCGTAGCGGTGTTATACGCGTATGTCACAAATGGGAGAACGAGGTCCCAGTTTGTTTGATCAGAAGTGACATGCGTAGCGAGCATGTCCCCCAGAGTACGATTAAACCGCTCAGTCAAGCCGTTCGTCTGTGGGTGGTAGGCTGTACTCTTCCGGTGAACCATATGGCACTGTTGAAGAAGTGCTTGTATTACATTGGAGAGGAAAACACGCCCTCGGTCACTGAGGAGTTCTCGAAGAGGACCATGGCGAAGCACAAAACGATTGAGTATGAAAGCTGCGACGTCTTGTGCTGCAGCTGTGGGGAGAGCAGCAGTTTCAGCGTACCGTTTTAGATGATCCACTGCCACGATAGCCCATCGGTTGCCTGCCGTTGTTAATGGTAGTGGTCCGTAGAGGTCAATTCCTACACGGTCGAATGGGCGGTCTGGGCATGGAAGTGGCTGCAATGAACCTGTTGCAGGATGTGGCGGGCTTTTCCGCCGCTGACATTCGTGGCAGCCGCGAATGAACTGGCGGACGAAGGTAAACATTCTGCGCCAGTAATACCTTTTTCGTAGGCGCTCGTAGGTCTTGAAAACACCGGCGTGAGCACATTGCGGGTCGGAATGAAACGACGCGCAGATGGTAGAGCGCAGCGTTCGGGGAATGACTAGTAGCCATTTCCTACCATCTGCTGAATAGTTGCGCCGGTACAAAAGGCCATCCCGACTACTGAAGTGCGGAGCCTGGGGGCGCAGGGTTCGAGTGGTTGGAAGTGTCGGTGCCTCGGATAAGGCGTCTAGAAGCGAAGCGATCCATGGGTCATTGCGTTGTGCAGACGAGATGGTGTCCTCGTCAAGTGCTGACAACGTGTTGTCCGAGGAAACAGATGCGATGTCCGGGGATAGGGGTGATCGTGACAGTGCATCAGGATCGGTATGCTTGTGGCCGGAATGATATACAACGCGACTGTCATATTCTTGAAGCCGAAGAGCCCAACGGGCAAGACGACCCGATGGGTCCTTAAGCGAAGATAAGCAGCATAATGCGTGGTGGTCTATTACTACATCAAAAGCACGGCCATAAAAGTATGGGCGGAACTTGACAAGTGCCCATAGTCGTTGGTTTAGGGAAGTCGGCGACAGCACGTAACTTAGCCGGGTCTGGAAGTATACCGTCCTTTGATACGACGTGCCCGAGAATTGTAAGTTGCCGAGCAGCGAAGTGACACTTCTTGAGGTTGAGTTGGAGTGGAGCATTTTTTAGGCACGTGAGGACATGTTTGAGGCGCTCGAGATGTGTTCCAAAGTCTGGCGCATAGACGACTATATCGTCGAGATAGCAGAGACAGATTTGCCATTTCAAACCCCGAAGAACCGAGTCCATCATGCGCTTGAAGGTGGCAGGCGCATTGCAGAGGCCGAAGGGCATGACATTGAACTCATACAGACCGTCTGGTGTCACAAAGGCTGTTTTTGGTCGATCGGCATCTGCAAGGGGGACTTGCCAGTACCCTGAGCGCAAATCTAATGATGAAAAAAACTCGGCACCTTGTAAAGTATCAAGGGCATCGTCAATCCTGGGTAAAGGATACACGTCTCTTCGAGTGATCGCCCCGCCGCGGTGGTCTAGTGGCTAAGGTACTCGGCTGCTGACCCGCAGGGCGCGGGTTCGAATCCCGGCTGCGGCGGCTGCATTTCCGATGGAGGCGGAAATGTTGTAGGCCCGTGTGCTCAGATTTGGGTGCACGTTAAAGAACCCCAGGTGGTCTAAATTTCCGGAGACCTCCACTACGGCGTCTCTCATAATCATATAGTGGTTTTGGGACGTTAAGGGGGCAAACTGGTCTTAGACATTTTTTGTTTATTTCTTCAGTGATCTTGATGAAAATGCACAGCCTTGTGCAGTTTTTTCTGCTGATTTCAAATATGCAATTACTTTTCCTGTAACTCATCTCATTCCCAAGATAATGCAAGTTCAACCCCCATTGTTTAAGGCCTCAATAGAAAAAAAAGTGCCTAATTAAAAGCAAAATTCAAGATATGGCAAGATAGACTAATGATCCAAGATTGAAATTATGCAAGTAGTTTCTTTTATTTGGCCTTTTTAGTTATGTTATGGCAAATTGCACTTTCCACTCTGAAAAAGCAGTTGGCATAATATTACAATTTTGATGAGTAATTAATTAAAAAGGCTTGTACTCTAAATTCCATTCCCATACTTGGATTCTATACACATACAGGTTTCCATTGCAAGAAGAATTATTGCTCTACCAGCCCTAGCTGCCGAGATATCGAGGCCTTAAGATTGAACG
Source organism: Rhipicephalus microplus (assembly GCF_043290135.1). Lineage (NCBI taxonomy): Eukaryota > Metazoa > Arthropoda > Arachnida > Ixodida > Ixodidae > Rhipicephalus > Rhipicephalus microplus. Next base: position 207,939,816 of record NC_134704.1, read on the forward strand.
GAGTCATAAATTCACATTTTGAGAAAAATGGCAAAAACAAATAACACACACTTTATTCAAAAACAACAATAAGAAGGTGCATATTTCACAATGCAGATCTTAATAGCCACCAGGAACATAGTCAGACTGGTGCTTAGCACTGCGGTGGCGCTTCTTTAGTGCTTGCTGGACCTTCTCACTAGAGGCACGCTTGCGGTTTGAGTCGGCCACTCGACGCCTGTCCTTCTCAGTCATCCGTCTGATGCTTGGGAGGGTGGCGTTGAGATTGAGCTCATCGAGGATTCCTGTTGATGTTCTCAAGTTGCCACAGTTGAATTTCATCACTGCCTCGGCAACTGCAGCTTCAACCGCAAACAGTGAAGCATGGCGCTGCTTAGGTGCCAAAGCCCAGATCACGGAATGAAGGCTTTCATTACTATTCTGGGTTTTACCCCTTTGACACCTTTCTAGAAGCCCTTTTTCTGACAGGCGCTCATAAACTGGAAGAAGAGCCTTGCACACATGTTGCGGCAAATTGTAATGGTGCCTCGGAGTGGGCTCCCCTTTGGCAGCAGCTGCATTTTGCCGGCACCAAGAGTCTGGGCCTGTGGGACACAGGCTGTGGTTTGACTCACTATCATTAGAAGTGATGTGATAGTAAGTCGCCATCACAGCTCTGTGCATGTCCTCAACATCTCCTTTGTGATATTTGAGCGCCCAGCCGTAATAGGAGCTCAACTTCGTGATGAGGTCCCCGGTGAGCCTTCCCCTTCCTCCAAGGGTTTCAGAGGCACCTCCTTTGTGCCTTGCTACTAAATTGCGTAGGGCAGTGCCCATACGCTTTTGGACGTGATTGACACAGTCCTCTTTTTGGACTTTGATGAAGCCATAGACATCTGCTTCTTGCAAAGCGAGGAAGGTGCGGCTGTCACCATCTGACAGGATTGTAGTGTACTTGAGGCCATTTTTTTTTATGGACCTTTCAAAGAGGTGCACAGCTGCCTCAACTTCCATTTCGCCAGCTTTTTTTGTAGTATTTTTTTGGCACACGTGGCTGTCCTGCCAAGCCTGATATGCCGGGTCGTCTGCCTTCGGTCCGCGCTTGCATCCGGCACAGAAGTTGCTCAGAACGACATAGTCGAGCACTAGACCAGTGAAGAGCTCGATCACTGCCCCCACGCCTATGTGGGACGAGTGCCCGCGCGTCATCCAGGAGCCGTCGTACGAGACTGCAATACTGTCGGCATTGTCAATATGCAGCTCCTTGTAAAGCTTACGAACTGCACTCGCGCACTCGCCCATGACTTTTTCGGCCGCGCGATTAGCTGCAGGAGTCAATTTCCGCTTCACATATCCTTGCCACGTTTTATTGTGAAGTCCGCGATGGGATATGTTCATTGTCGAAAATATATCATTCATAGCTGCTTGACGGTTCCCAGTGGCCTGCATGGCTCGAGCGGCGAGAATGTTGAGACGGCGAACGAGTTTACTTTCTGTGCTTCATCCACTCGCGGAGAGCTCCATGCTTGCGCGATGTCGCCGCAGTTCACGCAACGCGCACACATTTTCACGGCAAGGCCGTATTGTCTGTCCTGTCTGTAGATGCTGACGCTTCCGTTGCAGATTTTACATTTCATGGCATCTAACAGTTTACCGAAGCAGCCAAGATCGGCGATCAAAAAACTTGCCTCTTCGTTTGGCTCCGCGGGAGCGGCGCCGGCCGGTGCGTCGTTCCTCAAAAACTCAAGTTTTCTCTTCGACGCGGCGGTCGATGCCAGTTTCTGCAGCCTTGCATCGGCCTTTGTGCGCCTTACCTGCAGCTCCGATTGCGTTAGTAAGGTTGTATCACGGCGGACGCGGCCGCTGCTTAGCGAAGCGTCGGTGACCGGCGGGCCCGCTAGGCCTAACTCCCCGTCGACTCTCTCGGGCGCCTCGGCGATTCCTTCGCTGTCGGCGGAGATGGAGGTCGCGCAGTCTCGATGTTCGCAAAGTTCGTCTGCGCGTTCGGGTGATGGATGTGCCGGCGATGCGTCACGTTTGGGAGCATCGCAGGCTGGCGAGGCCGTCAGGCTTGCGTCGGCGGCATCGGCGGGCGACCCATCTCGTTGTTCGTTGACGCTCCTCGCCAAGAGACGCGCCTTGAAGTTGTTCGCCTGAGACTTTTTTCTTTTTTTGCCGAACTTATGCCGTGTATGAAACTTTCGGGCCGATCCAGGCATTGCAACAACTTCGATCGCGAGCACGCTAGTCGAAGCACAGGCACAGGAAATATGTCGGCGCGACAACAGGTGTTCGCGCGTTGTTGACGCGCCAAGCAGACGATGCGAGCGCAATCAGCCAATGAAGTGGCCACCTCGTGGTCACGTGCGCGTAACAACCAATAGCGTCGCGTACTTTGCTTCTTCTTTGGTTGCTTTTTTTTCGGTAACCAATGAGCGGAGCGAGGCTCTATGGGCGGGAATCGGAAGGTGAAGAAACGCTCTTTCAAACAAGACCGAGATCGCGGCAATGGCGTTCGGCAAACGGCAGCTCTGCATCGCGAAAGAGGTGGTGTTTTTTCGTCAGATTCTGCGCAAATCGAGCTCGCGTGTCCTCTTTGTAATGATATAACAAGTAAATTATCGCTTTCTGGAGTCTGAAAATTGGCAGGCAGGTGTAAAAATGCTTGCAGAATTCAAAAATGACATTGAAAAAAAAACGTTTTTTTCGCGATTTTTCGGTCCCAAAGACCCGTCCGCCCCCTTAAACCCCACATATCAATCAATCAATCAATCTCTTCGAGTGATCTTATTTAGGCACCGGTAATCCACGCAGAAGCGAACGGAACCATCCTTTTTTTTAACAAGCACTACAGGTGAGGCCCATGGACTTTGTGAAGGTTGAATGACGCCACGTTGCAGCATATCGTTCACCTGTTCGGTAATAACTTGGCGTTCCGCCGCAGAAACACGATATGGTCGCTGTCGTAGTGGCGCATGGGAGCCGGTATCGATGTAATGTAAAGTGGTAGAAGTGCGGCCAAGTGAAGGTTGAACAACATCGAAAGATTCGCGGTACTGGTACAGCAGTTGGAGGAGTTCAGATCGTTCAGATGGTGACAGTCCGTCTGCGACCGCCGAATCGAACACTTTTGAAGCCTGTAGATGAGAGTGGTTAAGAGCACTGACGGCGGCGAGGTCACTTTGGGATGATTCTTGCGGCACGGTAAAAATTTGTCCGTTATCAATGGGCTGTACGCATCCAAGAGACTCGCCTTTAAACAGTTTGATGGTATGCGGAAAGGGATTGGTAAGGCAGAGAGCACTGGCTCCATTAGAAATTGAGAGGGCTGAATAAGGGAGCAGAAGTGGTTTCCGACTTAGAAAGAGGCTTGATGGCTCGAAAAATGCTACTTCATCACGCATGCCGTCGGAGACCACAGGGAACAAAACAGCTGTTGTCGGTGGAATGTCAGTGTCTTCTTTGACAACTAGCTTGTGCGCGGCTTGATTAGTGTGGTCATAGGGCTGGTCGAAGAACGGAAGCAGTTCAAGTTCGGAACGGGCACAATCTATAACGGCGCGATTACGGGATAGGAAATCCCAGCCAAGTATGATGTCATGAGAGCACGAGGAAAGGACGATAAACTCAACAATATAGTGGTCCTCTGCAATATCGAGTCGGGCAGTGCAGGCGGCTATAGGTCGAACAGGTTCTCCATTTGCTGCATGTAAGAACATATCGAGCGGCGTGGTCACCTTTCGGAGCTTGCGGCAAAGTTTGGCGTCTATAACAGACACAGCGGCACCGGTATCCACAAGAGCGTATGCATGGGCGCCGTCTACAAAAACTTCGACGATATTTGACGGCAAGGTGCGAGGACTTGAACATTTCGATAGCGCAGTTCTTGTCCCTTGAACTGCGACGGCTAGTTTCCCTCATTTTGAGGGGCTGGTCGTAGATGCATGGGTGACAAGGAGCGTCGATTGGGTGAAGGTGAGCGACGAGACAAAGTTGCCGGATAGTCACGGGAAGACGTGTTTGACTGACGATCCGAACTTTCATAACCAAAAGGTGGTCGGTCCATGTAGTTGCTTCGTGGTCAGACGTCTGTGTAGGCGGGCATGCGACGACGGCAGTATCGGGAGATATGGCCAGGTCCGCCGCACGCAAAACAGATCGGCCGGTTATCGCGCGTTCGCCAGGCATTTGCAGCAAGGGGCGCCGCCCACGCAGCATACGGCCGAGTCGAGGCTGTGGTAGCGAGGGGAGGAGCCCACGCGACGGAAGACTGAGTAGGAGCGGTGACATGCGGCAGTCCATTGAACGAGGAGGGCTGGTGTGGCTGCTGCTTCTTTACTGCGTCAGCATAAGTAAGAGGCGCGGCGACAAGTTGCTGCTGAAAGGGTACTGGCATAGCCTCGGCAATCTGGTCCTGAAGTGCATGTCGGAGCATGGGAGCTAACGGTGTCGGTGGTTGCTCTTGCTGCTGCTGCGGGAGCTCTTGGCGCTGACAAAACGGCAGGAGGGAAAGCTGACGTGTGACTTCCTCACGCACAAAGTCTTTCATTTGTGCTAGAAGGCAAGAGTGGTCAGGTACGACATCCAGTGCAGCGAGTGGTTGGTTAGGCTGAAATGGACGACGGGTGAGAGCTCGTTGCCGTCGCAATTCGTCGTAGTTCTGGCACAGAGTCACCACTTCAGACACCGTGCCAGGAGACTTCGCCAGGAGCATTTGAAAGACGTCGTCATCAACACCTTTCATAATGTGCTGGATCTTGGCACTTTCGCTCATTGCGGCATCGACGCGCTTGCAGAGATCGAGTATATCTTCGATATAGGCGGTAAACGTTTCGCCAGGTTCTTGTGCCCGTGAGCGCAAGCGTTGTTCGGCGCGCAATTTCCGCACGGCAGGGCGACCGAGAACCGAGGATATTGCCTGCTTGAAAGTGACCCAGTTCTTGAACTCGGATTCGTGGTTTGTGTACTACAGTTTCGCCACATTAGCCAAGTAAAATTTGACGGTGCTCAACTGAGCAGCGTCATCCCACCTGTTTGGTCCACTGACTTTTTCGTAGGACGACAGCCAGTCCTCGACGTCCTGGTCTTCGGCGCCCGAAAAGATCGGGGGGTCTCGCTGGTGAACCGGGCCGGGGCAAGTAGGAGCCGCGAGAGGTGCTGTCTGTTGGGCAGCGTCAACTTGCAGGGTCGACGGCAGGGTGCGGGATCAGAGTTCCAGGGTGTAGGTGATGCAGTTACCCAGCACGATCCACCAAATGTAAAGGGGGTTTATTGAAGGACTGAGCAAGCGGGTGGTAGCTCTAAAGGAACGCAGGCGAACCCAGATGACGGTGCTTGATCGCCGATCTCGTGCCTTTTTCTTGTGCTGATGATAGCTGACCTGATGGTATCAACGTCTTTCTTATTCACTACAAGAAGTAGAGTCGGTGACATTCCCACTGACATACTTCCCCTCACACATCTCCACAATACTAGTATCACACGGTTTTCTGAAAATAGTAACCTTCTGCTTCCAAAAGTAAGCACTAACTACGGCAAAATGACAGCCTCGTTTTCTGCAATTTCTTTCTGGAACTCACTACCATCAATTATTAAATCAAGCCCGTCATTACATTGTTTCCGGCGGCATCTGAAACAGTTTTTACAAACAACATGTGACACCTGAATATATATGTATGTGTATATATATGTGTGTTTAAATATGGTTATATGAATTTATGTGTATGTGTATAGGTTCTGGAGTGACACTGTATTAGTTAGTGTTATGTATGTGTTATGTTATAGCCATTAAATTCAATTATTTATCTCCTGTTTTATCACTCACATGTAAATTTTTTGAACTACCATAAGTTTCAATAATAATTTTCATTACGTTCATTTTGTTTCATTCGCTTGCTGTTTTTTTCTTAATTGCCAATCTTTGTTCTATATTTTTATACATGAATTCACAGGAGGTCCCCCTGACAGTTTTTACTTTGGGACCTCCTTCTGTATTATATCAACTTTTTACTTGCACTGCACTGTATTGTACTGAATAAAGAGAATACGAGCGCTTCGAGAGCAATGTACATCGACGTACAGCACAAGACATGGAACCTATCTTGCCTTACGTGACCTTTGCGTTTAACACCGCCGTGCAGGAGACCACGCCATTCATGCCCTTTCGGCTTCTCTACGGTCGCGAAGTGCAGACCATGCTTGACTCTATGCTACCATGTCAAGACAATGATGAGTTGGCAACTGACACCGAGAAATTTGCACAGAGCGTGCTGAGGAAGCTCGACAGCTTGCACGACTTCACATCGGTCAGCAGCAGCAAGCAGACGCACAACGCTATAATACCCGCCACAGAGACGTAGTCTGCAACCCTGGAGACCAAGTTTGAGTGTGGATGCCCGTTCGCCGCCGAGGCCTCAGTGAAAAGCTACTTAGCCGGTATTTCGGCTCATACAAAGCGCTGCGCCGCATCAGTGATGTTGACTATGAAGTGGTCCCGGACTCAACAATACCACAGGCATGAACCAATACACCACTGAACCCGGACATCGTTCATGTTGTGCGCATGAAACGGTTCATTGCGCGTTTGTAACTTTCTTTTTTTTATCATTCACTGGTTTTTGTATTCTCCATTCATTTTTGTGAACTTTCTTGATCGTTTATTGACATTTTTCTTATTGTCATGATCTTTATTTTCTTCTTTCTGTTTATCTTGGGTTTCTATTTCCTTTTTTTTCTTCACACACCTATGTTATAGCATCAGGGCAATGCTATGTCTTTTTTTTCCCTCTGTTTTATCCTTTTTTGTTTTTTCGGAAAGGGGGTTAATGTCACCTGCATGTAATGGGTTGGGAGCAAGAGCGGCTCTAACCCTGATAAGGAAAAGAAGATCGCGTGCGTCTTCTTCGCTCGAGATCCAGCCACGATGGATGCGCTTTTCAAGAGCTGGCTACATCTTGGCTAATTAAAAGCCCTTTGCACTTCTGAAGTCTCGTAACAATACTTTTACAACTGAATCACACAAAATGGACTGTGGACAAAGGGAATGCTAAGGACAAGTGCTAACTTCCAACTGGCATTTAATAAAGCAATGCACAAAAATATGTACCTCTGGCACAACATCATGACTGGGCCAGTGAAAACACAAGGGTGAAAAAAACCATAATCAAGCAGCAGAGAAATTACGTTGACAAAACTCGTCCTGGAGAATCAATGTTGATGATTTGATTGTTATGTGGGGTTTGACGGCCTAAACCCACTATATTATTATCAGAGAAGCTGTGGTGGAGCGCTTCGCAAATTTCAACCACCAGGGTTTCTTTAATGTGCACCCGAATCTGAGAACACGGGCAGGCCTACAGCATTTTTGCCTTGGCGAATTTAAGTAATCCAGTTCTTTTTTGCACTAACAAGTGCAATAGATTGCTTGCTGATGCAGCTTTCATTTGATATTGCTGCTGCCTCAATGGTGACCCTCATGAAGTTTCTCACAAATACCTAGAGGGAAGTGTGGCGCGACTGTCTATGCGAATTTCTTAAGGAGCGATGTTCGAGCGCTGGGAATGACGGTATATGTGTCTGCGAGGCTTTTGTTGGCTGGTGTTGAGGGAGGCTTAGACTCAAAAACGAATACGACTGCGTAAGCACAGCTTGTCTAAAAAAATGTTTATAAGTATATCTCATTCACGCGTATTATATTCTGAAATAAAAGTCCACTCACCTTGACGGCGCGACCAAACGGGGAAGGCAAGAAACAAACAACATAAACGTGGCGAAAACAATGCTCGCTTTGTCGTGTGCCTGCTAAGTTCACCGACCGGTGGTTACTTCTTATGCTTCGTAAAATTGCACATCCACGCAGAAGGCTCTAGTGTGAAATACAACGCGTTTCTGTGCAATAACAAGAATAAATAGCTTATTACGCTCTCTTTTAGTAAGAAAGCAATCATTTTAACGTGAAGCCAGACGCGTTTTCCAGGTATACAAATTAGAGTCAAGTTCGAAGCTCATGTATCCCGTCATTTCCTTGGATCCAGCAGCTCACTAGCACCAGATTTCCCTCTTGGTATGATTGTGAGAAACTCTATGATTACCCTAGTGCTATTGAAGGGGCTAAAAGATAACACTGTTGCTTTGTCCAATAACGGCATGCATTTGAGTTCAGCAGTGAGTTTAGCACTATGAATTGCCAGGAAATCATCGCAGCCTTTTTTTTTAAGTTTTTTCATTGCATTCAAATAATCGTAAATTCAGGCATGTGCCTGCCTGCTCAATGCAATTCAGGCATGTGCCTACCGGCTCAATGCCTGCTCAATGCAATGTGGTTAAAAAATGCATGATATACTACGCATTCAACAAATTCATTTTGAGCCTTAGTTTTATGCCCATTTAAAAGACTTTCATCAAGGCTGGTTTTAGCGCATAACTGCGACAACTTATTGTGTGCAGAAAATGCCACCGTAAGTATGACCAATCCTTTTCAGATTATGTGAAATGCCACGCAAGTGTGAAACTGCAGCCACTTTCTTACGTATGAGAACCAGTGCATGTGGCCCTGATTTCCTTGCGCAGTTTTTTCGATATCAGCAGATGACTAGGATACGCAGCTACGTTCAAACGAGCTATCTGCCCTCTGAAACTTTCTTGCATTGAATGGCAGCAAGACTTCGTTCACATGTTGTGGAAACAGGCACACACAATACCGTGCTTGACCAGCTTGCTACTTGCTGAGGCGAAAAGCAACAAAGGTATTTTTTTGCATGAGGCTCATAACTACAGCATCAATGGCTACTTAAAAAAGAAAGCCTCAGGTCCAAGCACCTCAAGTATCCATTTTCCTACTTCAGAAAGAGAGCCTTTAAGCAAGCAATCTTTAAACAGCATCAATGACTACTGAAGGAAAGATTCAGAAGCTCCATCATTACAAGTAAGCAAAATTAAATAGTCATCAACAAAGTGGAAGCATTTGCTGATATTTGTCTCTTGCATATGTTCCTGAATGTTCCAATCCATGTGTGCCAAGAACAGGTCACTAAGCATTGGGGCTGTACAGGAGGCAATAGACAGGCCACTTTATTGCGGTTTCAGGTGACATATGTAGACGTAAGGTGATGATAGAGCACATCAAGGAAATTGAAAGCAGCAATGCCACCCTCACTCTGAAATGCTGGCGCCCCAATTCAAGAATCGCTTCTTCTATGATGCCAAAAAGAACTTCATGAGGGATCACGCAATATAAATTTTTTGTGTCGATATGTTTTGTAAAGAAGGCTGAAGTGCTCATTTGAATGCTTAATGAATGGCCAGAAATTTTTAACCAAGAAGAGGTCATTGACCCATTGCAACCTAAAGTAACTTGGCAGCCATGAGGCAATTGACTTTCGCCACGTGTCTTTTTCAGAAATAACCACTCGAAATGGTGTTCCAACCTTGTGAGTTTAGCAGAGAAAAACATGTCCAGGGCCATCTCTTCTTTCTGGGCAAGAGACTGGGCAAGGGTACTGAGACTTGACTTCCACTTTTGGTCTTGCGCTTAGCATACTTCAATTTCATATCGAGGCACAGGTGTAACCAATAGCAAATTGAGCTTTGTCCATGAACGTCCTGTGATGTCCAGCACAGAACTCACCTTTCTTGTCGGGGTGCAAAACCCAGAGGCCATTACTGTTGTTGTCTGACTGATACGTATACATATCATGTGGTGTGACAGATGTAGTGACAGATGTAGTATATTTTGTTGCATTGCTTTAGTGAATGATAGTTGGTGCCTGTTCTTGATGTACAGTTTGTGCTTCAGTTGTAACAAAATGGAATACCGACTAGCCTGCTCCCACGCTTTGCCTCTCCAGAACCTTGAGGCAAGGGTGAAAGTGCTGCACCAATTGTGCCATGCTGCGCCAATCTGGGACCTGTTGCACCAAGTCGCGCCTGCACGGCTATTTGCACGTGCATTAGCTGAGAATTTAGCCGAGAGCTTTATAATTCACCAAGCAACATGGGTGGGCTACACAAAGGATGCAACCGCGTCCATATAAAACTCTGCGTCCATATCGAACTCGTATTTCGGATCATGCATGAATCTTGCACCTCGTGAACACTATGCATGATTCTTGTTAAGGTGGCATTTCTGTGCATACTTTATTATGTGACTCTACGTATGTTTTAACAGCAAAGCTGTTAGGCAGACTGCATACCTCATCATTTGACTACGTATGTTTTAAAAGCAAAGCTGTTTGGCAAACTATAAAGGCAGCAGTGCTGTTGCAAAAAACTCGCCTCACTGTTTCCGAGCTACCCCCGAGCGCGTGGTGTGCTTGGCGGTTGCTCGGCAATGGTGCGGCGAATTTCTTGCCATATGAACTGATAATGATAATAATAATAATAAATACTAGTGTCTGTTCTGTTCTGTTTTAACTGTTTTGCTGTGGAGAGGTTGAGGAGCCTATTGCCTCGGCTACTCCATATCGTTTTATTGTTTCACTAGTGCCACTAGTGAAACGATAACTGCAATAGCAACTATTTGCAATGTTCTAATGGTGATGCCACACGCGCTTTTATTTTTGTTAACGCACTATTACACATGTAACGCTGCCTTGCGCAAACCGCCCCTGAATGACTGGAGACCGTCTAGATAATCTTAGAACCTACCGATAAGATTATGCACACAACAGGTACATCACAGTTTGTTCTGGAACTTACACGGCCGCTATTGATTACGCTAGATTCTTCGATGGCACATGTATAAAGGCCAACGCACTTTGCTGCCTGGCAGATTATTGACGGCCCGTGCTCCATGTTTGCTGCTATCAGTGTACAGTGTGTATTGCTTGTAGAGTGATATTTTGTTTTCTGGGCACAGGTTCGCCCAAACAAAAAGTTCACTCATGAAAACAGCAGCTGCTGTCTTTGTCGACATCACGACCTCATGACAATACAAAGGCTGACAGCGAACTCTTTTGGATCTAATATCGCGACACTCGCAACTATAAAACGTTGGTGTAAGAGCTGATGCTTGCCGTTATCGCGCGGACCAGCTATCACACCCATGCCCTTGATTATAACCAAAGTTTAAGGCTGCTTCTCTAGCGATCCCCTTTTTCCCCTCGTATTTTCATGCTCGTTCAAGACAAGCGGCGGGTTTCCTTTCTGCTTGATCATTCAACGGCAGTTCTAACACGCGGTGGAATGCTAATGTGTGCGTCCTCTGAGCGACGGAGATTGGCTGTCTCGGTTTAATCTCTGCGTGAGCAGTGCTCATTACCGCAGCTTGTGCAATTTCACACGTGGTTCGAACGTACGATGCGTGGGGAATGGTACCAACTTGTAGTTTACACAGAACATGGCGGCGATGGCGAGCACCTGTCGAGTATCCATATAGTTCTTATTGTAATAAAAACAGTTTCACTTCATTGCCTGGATACAGTGCGGTGAGCGCATCTATATTTCCTCATGGTTCTCATTTCGGCTGTGGCACTTCAATGACCAAAACATAAGTTTTTTACATTTATTTTTATAGAGCTTTATGGGTTTAGCATGAATATAACTTTTATTATATAGTAGCTTATCTCTAGTCTTGAGTTGCTGTTCATGTTGAATGCAGTGTTTTAATCACTTTAAGCACTGCAACATTTCAACATTAAATTTTTCTATTCATCTGAGGTCTAGTAGCTGTCCAGAACAGCACTTAAGTTTTTTCTTTGAGTTGCTGTGCTTTCACTTTTAATGTTGTAAGGTTTAACATATGTGAATTTCGGGTAGTCTGGTCACTTCAATGCATTGTGTGCTTAGTAAAAACGACTGAATTTTTTGTGCTTAACAGGAAAAAAAAATCTAATTGACAGTGTTGCGTGGCCCGAGGAATCTGCTCCAAAACTAAATTTCGACGCTCTAAAACACACCTTTTGCTGGTCGAGAGCTGTTCCAAAACTCTTTTTTTTTACTTGTCCCAGAGCTGCTCTAAAAGAATGAAGCCTGCTTCCACTCCTGTTAAGGGGCCACGTTTCAAGATTTCCGTAAACAACCGAACGCCAGATCGGTGTACTGCTCTATACATTGGGAAAAACCAGTGGTTTCTGAGAATCGAACCTGGTACCTACCGCACTGGAGGCTGTCGCTCAGACTTGTAACCACCGCTGTCTTGTAGCACATTGCCTTGCCCCCTTCTTGTGCTCATTTTTGTTAGCTCAGATAAAAAACTTCACAATGAATGTCAACCAACTAGCCTGGACATCAGGTTTAACCATATTTCATTTTTTGTTTTGTTTATACTATTTCCTGTGGCGCTAGCAGTATGCATGGTGTTCAGCGCATGTTTTGCTGGTGGTGTACATTGGTGCAATACTTGTAATTTGACCACTTGTCTTTCTGGCCTGTCCAATACATTGTTTTTCTAAGCGTTGTGCTTGGTGCAGTTGCTGGTCCAAGCATGCCGAGCAGCGGCCACCCATGGCCGAGGTGGAGAAGACCATGGACCACTTGGCGGCCCTAGTTTCTGGAGCCGACATTCCTCTGGCGTATCCAGCCCCACCGAGGGATGACAGTAAGCCTTCACTCAAACAAGTTGCTCGAAACAAGTGTGTCCGGATGAGTATGAACACAAGGTCACCATCTCCACTTTTGGCTAAAGTTACTCTAGGTGAAGGTTTTCAACCCAGAACATTGATTTCTGAGTTAGTTTTTAAAAACATATTCTTGTTGGTGTAAAACAAAAGTACTAATTCTAGACGCAAAAACCACTTTTTCGCCAATGTCATGATTTCTGAGCCTTGAGCACTTTTGGCCACAATGTGACGGTTTCCGTCAACGAACAAATGAAATTTGATTTTGTCAGTATCTCATTTCTCTTCGCCGACGAAGGACTTTTGATAGAAAAAACACACACATGGAAAACTGCTAAGAACATGTGCATTTCAGGTACAATTCTATGTGCAGATTCTATGCCGGCAGCAAATAACTTTATGTCCACATTAGTTTCTTTTCATTTACACCACAGTTACTTCAAACAACATTCTTTCTGTGTTCCTTGGCTAGATTGTTCGTTAGTTATCATTAATGCTGTACTTCTGGAATTCATCGCTGCAGATAAGTTGAACTGAGGACACTCAGTACATATTCACTTTGATGTCTGAGGTTTCTTTTGAAGAAAAAGAAAAACTGGTTTTTGTTCTAACCGCTATATACTACTTCGAGATTATGCTCACCCGTAGGTCGTGTACGTTATTGCCGCATGGTTATCATGATACCCTTCATTGCACTTGTTCCCGAACGTTGTACCACTCTTCGATGGCATCCATAAAATTCTTCTTTGAGCACTTTTCTCTGTAGTTTTGCAGCGTATGTTATGCATAGTTCGCAGTGTGCTGGTTTTTTTCTATATTGTAATGGTATATGACTTTTCAACGATGTTGTACTAGTAAAAGATGGCCATTGGACTACGTGGGTAATGCATGACAGAACGTGGATAAGATAGTTGCAGTCTATTTTTAAGGTTCATTCTAGTTCGATAATAAAGGTGCAAATAAGCTTCTCAATGCTTGTCATTGGATGGATACATATGGTTCGAGGTACACAGGCATCACCCAGTGCAGACTTTTTATTTACTTCTTCAGGCAAATGTCATGTGGACCTGTGCTATTCCTGCACATTCTAAGGCTGTTGGGGCAGTATCATGTAGCTCTTGCTCTACAGGGATCTGAAACACTTGCTAATAGCCCGCATGTTACTGTCTTCGGACCACTTCTATTTTCTTTTTATAAGTACATTCTTGAGCTGCACGTTCATAACACGCACAAATAACTCTTTCATGATACACCCTGCAGTCATCACGTGTACTTACATAAACCTGAAAAAAACTCTACATTTCAGGATTGGCATTCATATTATAGTCATTTTTGAAAATAGAACCCTTATGTTACGTTTGTTCTGTAACTGCATTGTTGATAGTTTATTGTGCCAAGTTTTATTTTGTAAATGAGTTGTCATGATTCAAAGTGTATTTTTTCTTGCCTCTTTTATTGTATATCACGTAACGCTATGATATCACATAATGCATTACGACTTATGTTGCAATAAGATTTTTCGTGTTGTTCTCATATACAGTGTAGACCACTTATAATGTAACTGCTTATAGTACAGAACCGCTTATAATGCACTCTTTTTCTACTCCCATTTACCCTCCCATAGAACCCTATGTATATGCATACCGCTTATTGTGCAGTCCCCCAAGATGAAAGACCAGTTATAATGCGGTTGCCAAAAATTGTTTTGTGACAAACATGGTAGCGAGTGCGCTTCTGAAAGGAGGCGCGCTGGGTGCGCCACTGGGACGAGGTTGTTACGGAGGAGGAGGGGACACGGAGTGAGTGCACGAAGGGCGGAGGGAAGAAAATGAAAAAAGACCGCGAGACACTGGGCGGGCTCGCTGAGTAAGGGAGGAGGAGGACGGTTGCTTTGGGGACCGACAAGCGTTTGCACCGTCGCCGACGCGGCTACAGCGTACTACGTCGCTAGCGTAGCTTCGGCCGCATGTTGCTCAACGTGGCACGTGCGATCCCGTCCTTATCAATTGCATACACTTAACAGTTTCCGGTCGGGAAAGACGTTATCGAGCTTGCAACAAATATCGTGTTTGCTTCCTCGTCCGTAAATTAAAAACCTTTCGCGGTTTTATGACGCGACCGTTTACTTTTGCTGCCAGTGCGCTGTCGTACCTAAGCTTGGAGAGTTGTTGCTGATCTCCCAGCCGCGAACGCGAGCTTCGTATCACACATGTTCTTGGTTCACTGCTAGTGCGATCTTTTTAATGCCAAATCTTTGTGTTTTGGACAAACTTTCCGCGACAAAATACCAAGCTGCAAGCTAGGCCTAATCGACGTTAGTTGCGCTTCGATCAGTAGCGGTCGCGTGAATCGAAGTTGTGGTTTGGTACCAAATCAACGAAACTTTTGGCTGTGGCTGCACTTGACGGAAAGGGATACATATCATTAATGAAAATGAGGGCGGTATGTGTGTAGCATTCAAATAGTGGTTTGCAATTCGATTGGGATGTCTTAAATCGGGTGCGCGCCCGTGAAATTGAATGGATGGCGTCTTTCAACGCGTCAAATTCTGGAGGTGATTCGACATTGTTTCTGTGTAATGCACATAATCAAGCCGGTCTGGTAGTTGGTGAATTTTCGCGATGGTGCTTTCATTTGTCAGACTCCCCTTCCCCTTTTTGCGTTCATTTCATCCACAACACGTGTTTTTGGACGTTAAATTCTTCTAACATTCGAAAATTTAAATGTTAACGAACACGCATTGCATGTATCGATTCTCGGACACACGAAGCTGCATGCTCAACACGTTTTCCGCAAGTGCGGTCCTTCAAAAAAGTTGTTTCGGTTTTAGTGTGGTACCGCTTACAGTGCGGATATTCGCGACTCCCGTGACTTACGTTATAAGCTGTCTATACTGTAGTATATTTATCTTTTTTGTACACTATACAGTTGTAAAATTTTTCTCGTATTGCCCCCCTAACGCAATGCCTCTATGAAACTGTAAGGTACTTTGAAACTGTAAGGTACTTTTAAATAAATTAAATAAATAAATGAATAAGCTGTTAGAATGCTGCTGACAAATCCCCTTCAGAAAAGACTCATATATAAGATAAGGAAAAGGTCTTCTTTCAAATAAAGTTAGCTGACATTTTGTACAACCTATTCACCACAAAAAGCAAAAGGAGTTCGGTACAATGGAATCCCGGTGTCACGTTCCTCGGTTCCACAACGACCCCCATTTCACGACGAATTTGTCCCGTTCTGGCGAAAGCCTTATAGACGCAATGCATTAAAAAGCTCAATTATGTGATGCCATTTTACGCCGAACCTGCGTTTCACGGTGATCCTGGGGAAGCGAGAGGACCAAATGGCGAAGAAAAGGGAAGTGCCGTGGGTGTCTTTTGTCGCACCATCAGAAGCAACCCATCACATGCTGAGTGCTTGTATAAATAGTTCATTTCGGCTTTCAGCTGCCGTTCGTTCGTCTTTCTTTCCCCTTCTAGCGGCTATGAAAGCGGTGGAAAGAGATGTGGTTGTGGTTTTCTACATTCTTCTCACCCTTTTTGGACTACCATCTCTCATCGCGCAAAGGCATCCATAGGATTTTGTTTATTTAAGGCTAACCTGTGTAGCATCTTAGTTGAAGGAGGGGGGCATTATTAGAATTTAGTGTAATGCGATGTAATGCTGCATTATTAGGACTTACACGAAAGTGCATCTCAAAATGATGTCGCATACCTTCAGCAGTGCAGCTGCCATCTGCTATCAACAATCACCCTTGATAAATGAATGCATCACTCCCATTACGAGGGCTTGTAGAACAATGTGCATAACAGTCTGAGCATGCAGTCGTGCATCCACAACCCGTGGACGCAGCCTCATGAGCGTCTTCTCGATCACGTCACCTCGGCGTACAATATCACGTACCTGCTATCAAAGATGCGCTTTCTCGAACACAGAACATTAGGCACGCAATGCACACTGAGAAGCAATAGAGACTGGGGGAAAAAGGGGGCGCGGGCGGGCTGTGCCCACGGCAATCTGCAGCGCCTTCCTTCCTCCGTGGGCGGCGCCAAGGTACACAGCGAAAATGAACGGCGGCACTGGGCGCTGACCGCCAGCCACGTGGTCTGCGCGACTTAATTTGACAGCTTCATCACGAAATACAATCGAAAAGTGCTTCACAAAAGTCCAATAACAACTGTCACTGGACGAAGCAGTTACGGAATAACTTCTCAATGGCAATGCTACTGCGAATTCGGACGAGGACGACCCTGCTGCCGCAGATTATGCTGTCCTTACATCATTTGCCGATATGCTACGGCACATAGATGGCTTCAGGAGCTACGTTTGAACACGCAACGCCACAGAGGATGTGCTTTTGGACATTTCCAAGCTTGTGGGGAAGCTTTTGCAGATGGGCTCTCAAAGAAAGTACGGAAGAAGCTTACAGATTTTTTTTAAGTGTATGGCATGTTTCACTACAGCTGCTGGGAATCGCGCCAGCGGATAGTGGTGCATTCATGGTTTGTTTCAGTGAATCATGACTAGTACCTGCGCGGCAGTATTCTTTTCGCTTTGTTTCAGAGCTCTGTAGAGTTTGTTGGTAGTTGACGTTAAAGTTTCTCACTAATCTGCGTGCTAAACGTTCTTTTGTGGGCTTAAATTTTTATCCAAGATACAGTGGGATTGGGCGTGTTGGTATAACATCATAAAGGGTGCTTACCAGCTCAAACGCTCTTGCGCTATCGTTTGCGCTGGTAAGCACCCTTTATGATGAAATTTTTATGGTTGGATTTTACGACACCCACATTTTACGACGATTTCATGCAGTCCCGAAGAAGTTTTAAAATCGGGATTCCATTGTACTACACACAAAAAAAAAGTGTTTTTTAATATATAAAATGTGGAAGATATGTGTAGACACCATTTATGGAAATATACATAGTTTATTTCCTTTACAGTTGAAGAAAACACCATGCTCATCGTGACATGAATCTTAGCGAGAGAGAGAAAACACACAGAAAGAAAATGTGGGTGGGGACGTCGCCTTGAAGTTTGCATAGCAAGTGCCATGGTGCCATAAACTCTGGCCATGTCTACTGGGGTGTGCATAGTTTTTAGTCAGCAAAAGTCAAGTACTATAACGGACCATAGACTAATATACAGAGTTTGAGAAAATTTCGTTCAGTTAATGTCTCCAAAATGTACAACTAATACAGTTTGAAATCTGTGACGTCCTGTGTCGAGGTTACTGCACAAAATTTAAAAATGAAGCTTTGACCTTGATTTGCCTATTAATGAACCGATGATGGTGAAATAATCACATTAGAGTTCTCAGAGTACATTTCATTCATCTCAACTGATTCATTGTTTCGCTTTGGTGTCTTTTTAAGAATTATTAAAGTCAGAGCCTGCCACCTCATACCTAGGGCTGAGCCTAGGCCTAGAATACAAGACATGAGGCTGGCCCAGGTGTTGCATGTCGTGCCGAAATGCCGCAGAGGTATGTTATCAATTCGGACTTGATATGGGACATTACGACAACGGCAATGAAAAAAACCTGTTCAGAGTGTCCATATATTTGCTATCACAGTACAGTTAAACCTTTTTGTTAGAGGCATGCTCCGGGCAGCAGTTCTTGTCTTTTATATGTCTCTTATAAGAAGGATACTTAGTATGCAGTTTCTTATCTACTCATATTTTACTATAGGCACACTGTCTCTTATACCCATTTGCTTCTTACATCAGTGTCTCTTACAAAGGGGTTCTACTGTAGTAAGGCTATTGCACAATTTAACTTGGTGTTTGAAAAAATCAGGCTTCGGCAAATGTTGCTTGCAAAGTGCTGTGTAGCTAGCCTACATCTGCTTTGAATGCTTTCTCAGGCTGTTTTATCTCAAAAATTCCCTTCTGGCAGCTCCAAGCTTGCTACAAGGGGCACCTGTGTCTGCTCCTAGGACTGCTCCCAGTTTCATGTAGTCTGTTCCACCCCTGCATGGAGGACATCTTTGAGTAATACCCTTGTCACACAGGCACAGGAAACGAGATTCAGTAGCTAAAGCTTAAGAGGGCCTAGAAATCACCCAGAAGTCGGAATTTAGGTGTGATGGGGAAGTTGTGCACGAGTATGCAGTGACCATGGAGCTGTGAGAATTTTTTGAAACAGTGCCATATTGGCGCAGTCAGACGCCTTTCATTATCGAAACGTGGTGATCACTCTTCTTGATCTTTTTTTTGCTACCCTCCATTGGTGTACTGGGCCAAAACCTTTTTGCCCTCTCGCCGAGCACCCCTCCCGATCTTGCACAGCATACGTCATCGCCAACGCGCTGCTTGAAACGCTGTCTACTTCTGGCTGTCACGACTCCGTCCCTCCGTCGATTTCATCAACTGCGTGCTTGTTGGCGAACGACTGCTGACGTGCTTGCCCGTACACGAATCCTGCCATTATGGACCCTGTTATGCCAGTGCACTGTAACCCTGTGTTACAGGCAGCAGTAGCTTATTTGTAAACATGCGCACGGGTAGCAAGACGAACAACAACAAGCAGTGAAGACAGCTGCTGGCAGACTGACTGGAAGTCATAGGCTCGACCAATGGCAGCATCAATGTGCCGTGCGTAAGAGATTCAAGTTTTCACCTTCACGCAGAGGCCTGAAAGGCTCTGTGAGGAGGAGGGATTATTTCTTAAAATTTGTGATGTTCCGGTGGCTGCCACGTGTAAAATTGTTGATTGCAAGGCCATTCTGCACATGATGGGCGTGCTTATTTGAAATATTTTAAAAAATACCATGGGTGGTTTAGGGGCCCTTTGAGTTTCTGAAGGGCATTTTTTTTGGCCGAGCTGCCGCATGTTTAATGCATTTGACCTAATGATATCAATGACAGTGACCATTGAAGGGAGTAATTTTAGGGTAATAAGAAAATTTAAATACACATTTTGACTACTTTACTCTGCACTCACGAATCGCGGAATGTAGAAGTAAAGATACTACGGGGCCGTTTGAATGAGTTCGTTCTTGTCTTTTACTACATTGCTTCTGACCACAGTGACTTCAGCCATTGCTTGTTGAATCTGAAGCCTGGAATCTGATGTTGTGCCATTTTCTGCACCTGTGTGGCACGGGTATGAGCTGTCAAGGAGATGTACCATGCTGACAATCTACACTTTTGTTTAGTGCTATCAATTTTGGACTGTCATATACTGGTGGCACTGTTGATGCCACTGAAATCTGTTTAGTGCTTCAAGCTTGCCTAGGCTTGGAAAATGTCATATTATGTTCTCATGAACAGGTGTTCTCTTACATTGGCTATGATTGAATCATTTGTGTGTAGTATATGTGTGTTGGGCCTTTGTTGTATAGTTGTGAAAGGAACCGAACCTTGTCGAGAGAAGCAAGTGGGAGAGGGAGTGAGATTGATAGAAAAGGTAGAGAGGTTAACCAAGCATGGCAAATGCCTTGCAGCTGAATCGCTGAGCAGTGCCGAGTGGAGTGAGCCAGCTGGCCTGGGCACCAACCCATCGTGGGGCTCTCAACGACAAGCCACCTCGCTCGTGCTGCAGGTGGCTACAAACACAACCACCCAGGTGTGTGTCTGGTCAACGACATTTGTACCTATAGTCCCAGCACATGCTGCTTTTTGGACTTCCTGTGATAGAAAGTTATATGTGCTCTTGACCAAAGTTTCAGGATTATTCGTTGAGTGTAAATAGACTGTTTGCCGACAGTGCAAGTACAGGTACTGCTTGGCAAATATTCTCTTTGAGTCGGCGTGCATTGCTTTGAGAGAAATTTCTGCCAAACGCTATTTCCTGAAGTTACAGCATTTTGAAATTGCCTTAAAATTTGATGCCTGTAAACATTCCAACTTTCAAATATTTTTCCAGGAGTGTTTGCTATTTCATTCGGTTTGCTCCACAGTTCCATGACCCGAAATGTTTCTACTTCTAGAAATTAAGTAGTATCTTTGTTTTATTGCCGTATTAGTTGTTATTTTTCTGTAGAAATAATTTTTTTGTGAAAGGTAGTCCAAGAGTGTGTAGTTCTTTTTATTACTCGAATAAATTCTATAAACGATTCTATTTTAGAACAAAGCTGTCTAAAATTTTTGCAAGCCGGTAAAGTGACAAAAAGAAATGCAGTAACATCAATCAAAATTTTTGTTAAAAATGCCTATACAATTTTTGTAAATTAAATTATGCACTGTATTTAGCATGGCCCACAGACAACAAAAATGAGTGCACCAGTGTACTTTTCCTGAAAAGATGCTTGTGCAGGAAAACTAAACACTGAGGAATACCGTGGTTACTCACCAAATAAACACACTTTTTTTTTCTCTAAAAATCAGAGCAAAGTTAGGGGTGCTTTTATTGTGCAGGGAAGATTTTATGAAAACTTTTTCGGTATGAGCAAAAAGATGTGGTAATGCAAAAAAAAGTTAGGTTGCTCAGCTTCTTTGTTGCACTTCACTCATTTTCGTTGGTTGAAGGCGGTATTTTTTTCAAGTTGTTCCCACGCTGCCCGTGCACTCCATAAAAGCGTTTCGCAGCTACCCTTTCTTGCAATCATTTAACCGCAACAGTGGTATTTGCTGTGATCTCGAGGGGCACCCAGAAGCGTGCGCTGCGACACTACGACGCACTTTGCCAGCTTTCTGGCAAGCTCGCACGGTGACCGTGTCACCATTGTTGACATTGTGGCAAGCTACCACCGAAGTATCAAAATAGATCATCAATAATAAGATTAGCGACAAAATACGGCGGCCACCTTGCTTGCAACCGAAGCGAGAATCGGGGACCATGTTGCGAAAATGGTCACGATCTTTTCTGGGTGACAAGCGATTTCTTTCTAGTTTTCCAGAAACCTGCAACGCGATGGCGACGAATGGCCCTTCGTGGCAGCCATAGCAACAGTAAATCCTATCGTCGTCGCTCGAAAATTGCGTGCATGTGATTGGGTCTTAAAGTTTTGCATTTGCAGGAAGCAATCATCGATTGGCCCGGAAAGTTTCATGACTTTCATTCGTTATGTGCTTCTCAGCTGCGATGTCCCTACACCCCCATCATTCATGAATACTGATGTGGCGCATAGGTATTTAAAAAAGACTGAATACGTGCCGCGCACAGATGGAAAGAAAAACTACGGCACGCGGCAACGGGCGAAGGGGGGAGGAAGCGAGCGGAGGTGGTCGGCATACTAATAATAAAAAAAACCGGAAGAGATCTAACGGGCAAGGAAGTGCCAGGTGTCGGTTAGTGGGTCTGCAGCGGACTAATGAAGGAACTGCGTTTATAACGCGGGGAACAGAAAAATCCAAATCTTGATGACTGAAGTTGAGTGTGCGTTTATTATGCGAGTGCGTTCATTACGCTAGCAGAGTGCCATCAGCTCTGTGGGTGTGAGAAGCGATAAAGCGACATTAAAGGCAAATAATGATTTATTTCAGAATGAAAGCTCAATGTGTGACAAAGTGGCAATATTATCAGCAGCAATTACTGAAAAATTAAGCTAATTGTATAACGCTGCATGTGCCGAGATTTTGAAATGACCCCAATGACGTGAGAGCATCCAACTACAATTAATCTCTAGTAATCAAGCTAGCTTCAATAAACAAAGAACATTCCGTAAATCAAAAGAGGTAATGAAATGCTGCTTGTTCATTTCTGTTTAATTTGTAGAAGAAAGAACAGGCTTGTGTTACTGTGGTGGAAATTTCCGTTTTTGTCTAGTTAAGCTGAATATGTGGTGCTATTTAGCGGGGCCCAGTTGAACCAAGCAAGCAGATTCTTGTTCATTGTTGCTGCTGGCATGGCTCATGCTACTCTGGCTGTGCTGCTGCTAGTGTAGGCAGCCGCGCAGTAAAGGCGTGCGCGCCACAGTGACATCAGAAAGACCGCTTTCAAGTGGGTGATTTGAAGTGCACTAACGTAATACAAACCACCAAAACGAGACTTTATTTCAAAATAAGCACTTCCTTGGCGCAAAAGCAGCACTACGAGGTTTCTGGACTGTTATTTCAACAATCAATGTCGACTTCATACTTGACTTTAGTGTTCCTATAATCACCCGAAGGACGAAACCAGCCACACCTCCTGTGTATGTTTGGTTTTTAAAGCGAAAGCCGCCACACCGTTTTGGAAAGAAAAAGAAGAAAAAATTTCAATAACCCAACAACAGAGAGACGTCAGCGCATGAAAAAAAAACTACCGAAGTGTAGTAGCACATGCCAAGCCAGAAGAATACGCCGCGGTGGTCCAGTGGCTAAGGCACTAGGCTGCTGACCCGCAGGTTGGGGATCGAATCCTGGCTGTGGTGGCTGCATTTTCGATAGAGGCGAGAATGCTGTAGGCCCGCGTGTGCACATTTGGGAGCACGGTCAAGAACCCTAGGTGATCGAAATTTCCGTAGTCTTCTACTACCGCATCTGTCATAATGATATGGTTGTTTTGCCACGTTAAACCCCACAAATAAATCATCATCTACTTTTAAAGAAATATATGTTTGAAACATTCAACCCGCCTCCTGATGCAGCTTTCACATATCACCGACTGACAGTGTTCTGCGGGCCTTTGCTAACTCGATCGCTGTTTTCTTGAAGGCTACAATGAACTGTTGGCTGCCAGTAATTTTCACCGAAAACAAGAAAAAGGTTGCTCGAAGTCCAAACAGGTTCACAAGACAACAATAAAAACAACATGAGGCCGCCCATGATGCAAGGTTCATTCGTCAAACAAAGGAACATTTGCCATGCCATTGGAGACAGTTTAGAAGCAGTAACACCAAATTTCAAACTCAAGGTGTGGTGTTCATTCGACTGCATGGCTTACATGTGTTTTTTCAGCGAAGTATGATTTGCATTTTTTACGTCGAAGTTATTCTATGTTGAGTGCAAACAGCATTCTAAGGCTCAACGGCACGTTCCTAGCTATGAGACATCTACAGTATTTTTTGACGTGTTTAGCAAGCTTCTAGGCCACGCTGATGAGCGAGTGACAGTGGGGGAGCAGCGATGATGCCAACAGTTTAATTGTTGTCATTGTGGTGTTTACGTACCGGCTGACGGCGATGCCTGGCTACCTAGCAATGGCTTAACTTGCCTTGTTTTGCTTGGTTCGTGCAGTGCGTTCGTGGGAATCCTGCGTTTTCATTGTGCCGCTTTGGGTGATTTGTCGTAGAGTTGTTAGCGCAAATAAGCTTATTTGAAGCTACGATTATCGCGAAGAAGCAACAAGGATGCAGCGTTCATATGTTTTACCAGCCAGCGTGGGCCAAGCGTGCGTCCCCAGCTGCCACACCGCTGCTTGTTCCAGCGTCGATTTCTGAATCCCTACTCAGAGGAGGATCGAACTGAAAATTATTTTCATTGTCCCTTGTGGATGCTCATCATGGCTGCAACGACAATGAAGGTGGCAATGACATACCTACACACGTGCACGTCGAACAGACAAAATGTGAACTGAAACACAAGTCACCAATTTGAGTAGCCCTGTGATCAATCAGATAGGGCGGGACCGTGGAAGGGGACTGCTTGGCAGCGCTGGCATAGCTGAATAATGGTGGGCTTTGCACCCGTTTTGAATTTGGTTCAATACTGGTCATACCAATTGACATTGCATATATTAATTTACCACTCTGTTGCATCATTAGTACTAAATTGTTACTAGGAAATTAATAACTACGCTTTGATGCAAAAAAACACGACATGGGTCAAGTTGATCTCACTGCTGTTTTAACTCAGTGGCTCATAGTAATTATACTCTTCAAATTTTACATGATGGAGCTCAACTGATGGAGCATGCATGATGGAGCTCAACTTTTCATTGCAGTTCTTTGGAAAAAGTTTCAACCCGTATTCCAGCTTTTACACTATTTGCATGGAACAGATGTGAACGTACTAAATTTTGGTTGCCATATTTTCACTGCAGTTTTAAATTATCGACAACATTGGCAATGTTATGGTTACAACGTGCACTTGGCAGAAATTTCGATTGGTGTGGCATAAAAAAAACACTCATTATCGCACATCTGGGTGAAGTAAAGAAACTTTATGTGATAAAAAAGTGAAAATATAAGCAAAACTTCCCCCCTACAACTTTTCTTATATCTCATTGAGCAGTTTCAGTATACAGTCGATACGGTATATATCGAACTCAAAGGGTATCGCGAAATAGTTCGATATATCGATAATTCAAAATACAAAAGATGCCTATTAAAGCCATAAATTGAAGCATTTCAGACCTCGGAAATCTTTACGAGTGCCAACATAATGATTCTATCGCAGTATAATGAAGAGCAAGGTGTGAACTTCAAGTTACTGCACTTTATTTCACTAGAAAATAGTCCGTAAACTTGTTTTGCTTCTTGCATGCTGTCAAGTTCCAGTATTCCTGAATGTCTTTGAAGCTTTTCAAAAAAGCGAGTTCAGCTCCTTCGGCCACAACAGCGTTGATTAACGCAGAATGCCGATTAAAGCATTGAAACGCACCAAAAGGTTGGTTAGCGGCAGCAGCGAAGGCGTTGGCATATTCGTAACCGCACAGGTACACTTCTGCAGCACCGGTAAAGGCAGCCATGATCTCAGCACCTATGCTGTCAGAAACAGCTCTGCGTCGTCGACTGCATCGATTAAGTCACTCACTATCCGAGATGGTGGCTGGAAAGGCTGATAAGTCGCAGAATTCACTGAGGCACCACCGTACAGCGTTGTCAGCAGTCATGATGCACCCGAAGTCGTCACCTGGCCTGCAAGGAACGTTTACGACAGTGCTTTACTTGACATCGCTCCAAGTGCCAGTAACTATTCTTACGGTTTTGTGCCGGTCACCGTTCAATTCAACCCCTGAATAAGAATTTATCAAGAACGAGATGAGAAGTACAAGCCCACAAGCGCAAGAAACAACGCTGAGTTCCCATTATTCCCACCATGGACATCGGTCAACATGTTGGCTTTATCAATGTCATTTGTGGCTTTGTAGCTGGCAGCCATCGCTTTCAGCTGCTTTGATGCGAGAAGATAGAAAAAGTGTAGCCTCCGAGAAATGTGTTTTGAAACCAAAAACACTAAAAACATCACGAGGTTGCACATCTCGAAGGCCATGCTTTTCAGGCTGGCATGCCACTGTGCGCTAACAAGCAAAGGAATGCGAACATTGTAACTAGATCGCCGAGTCATTTGCATTCTCATTGTGTTGTCCTCAGCAATTGGTCTTTTTGAAAAGCACTATGCCCACGCGTTAACTCTTTCATCGCCACGCCTATTCAAATCGATCACCGGTGATCGACGCTTTTCAGTCATCAATTTTGGCATGTTAAATTTGTTTATCGTGCAGCCAGCACTTTCCAGTGGTTAGTTCAGCCACTCAACTTTTAGAATTTTTTTGAATTTGCCGACTTAAGCAACATAGCGGTTTTTTCACAGACTTTCACATGAACCAATGTGCGTGTGTAGTTGGAAAAATGCACTAGGTTGGCTAACTTGACAGAAGTGCATGCCCCTCGTGATTATGCTACACTAACATCGAAGTTGTGTAACGAAAAGAAACTGCAAGCCAAAGATCGAATTAATGTGATAGCTTTGCAATTTGACCGAGCTGAGCTGCATTAATATTCGTACATTTATGCCAGCTAATCAATGAGAGCTCTCGCTAGAAGTCAGAGAAAATAATTCTGCAAAAAAATGTTTCCCAAGGTCTGCCGCATGTATAAAGTGTGCAGGCGGATTTCATAGCCAGTTTCTAGCCGCTTTTGTTTTGCTTGTATCGATATATCAGACAGAGGGTCACATCTAGTGTCACTAGTCATTCCTATTACGTGGTCGTCACACGCGCGTGGGTGCGCGTCAGCGTTGCAAAACACATGCGCCGCTTGAAACTGTCTTGCGAGCCCATCTGAATTGAGTGAGGAGGAGCTGAGATTTCGTGGATGAAAGCCCCTCAGCTTCAAGTTTTATGGCGACGATGTTTTGCGTCAGCTCGAGACATCCGTAGCAGTTCGGTGGTTTTTTTTTTTTTTTTGTTTACATTCTCAAGATATTTCCGCCACAAGTGCATATAGCTTCTGACCTTTGTGCATAATCTTATAATTACTCAGGTTACGTGCGTGGTCCACACTTCGCTGGGGCGCGGTGTGGTGGCACTGGCTGCAGAGCTTCTCCCTAACGGCAAAGAGGGCCCCGGAGCACATATGGGCCTTCACTACGGAGCAGTGCGAAACATTTTAGAGTTGCACGTGATATTGTTCCTTTTTTATTATGATATGGGCAAAGATGCAGAGGAATATGCTTGTATGCATATACTGAAACGCCCCCGCAGGGGCGTCTGTGCAAGCAGGCGTTTGGTGTGTAGCGACACCACAGACCGGAGCTAACGGGGGGGTTTCGACTCCCTCCCACGCCTAGCCGTGCGTGGCTTTGCCGTGTCCGGGGAAAAGGGGATCCTGGGGGTTGAGCTGACGCTGAGTGATTGGACCTTTAAGGCCCCCCGGTAAAGGCAACACGCCCCTTTGGCCCCGGCTTCACGTAGACGGCACCCCTGGGCTGACCCACCCAGGTGAAATCGGCAGTCACGTTTTTCCATCTCTCTTCTCTCTCATTTTCGTCTTTATCTCTTACTTTTTTATCTATCCTGTCATCTTCTATCTTCTGTTTACTTCCTAATTTCTTGGCGGCAAGGGTTAACCTTGTGTAGTTACCCAACCTTGGGTAGTTATATCTGCTTATAGCGGCGATGTATGACTGACGCCTTCAAGTGTTCTTCCTTGTAGCGTCCTCCTGTTGGGCTCGGTGGTGGGTGGTCACCATCGCCGCTGAACATCAAATGCTCCACATGGCAAAATCTTTCCCCCTTCTCAATGATCGGTCCTTGAAAAAGAACCACACTGATGAAAGCTCCAAACGATCCGGAACCGATTGTGACCACTTCCCACGCTTTCTAGTCATACACTCTCTGGCAGATAATGTCTTTGTAGCAGGACTGTCGGTTTTCCTGATAGCTAGAACCCTTGCTAACCTAATAGGCAAAAAGTACAACGCAAAGAAACCATCATCCGATGATCTTCTTGTTGAAGTAAGCCAAAAACAGCATGCAGACACTCTCCTGAAACAGAAGCAGTTTGCCCACCTAGACGTGTCCATCACCCCTCATGGCAGTCTTAACACTGTTCAAGGCGTCATTTAACAATGTGATCTGATGCGAGAAACCGAAGCTTTCGAGAGCAAGGCGTAGTCGCCATCCGTAAGATAACCATCAGGAGGAACAATGAAGAAGTGGTGACACCTCATATAATACTAACATTTAACCTCTCCATTCTGCCCGAATCCATGAAAGCTGCATTCCTTCTCTGCAAAGTCCGCCCCTACATACCCAACTCTAGAAGGTGCTACAAATGCTTGAAATACGATCATGAGTGGAACACATGTCGCCGAAATCAAAAATTGTGCAAAATGTGGTGATCATGAGCACCCAACCAAGAGCTGTACTTCCACGCAAACAGTGCCCTAACTGTCACGGGCCGCACGCAGCGTACTCGCGGACATGTGAAATTTTCAAAAAGGAAAAGGGAATCATCCAGATAAAAGTAATGCGAAACATCGCATTCACTGAAGCCCGGCAGAAGGTGTCACTTTTCTCCAGAAAACGTACGCTGACGCAGCGCACCGGGGGGCCGGGCGGCGTCTAGCAACGGTGCGCACGCAGTACAGCTTTGCTGGTGCGTGCACATCTCGGCTCCCCACCAAGCAGCCGCAAGCTGCACCAACGTTCGAAGTTTTGCAGGTCCACCTCCATCAGACCTCAGAGACAACACAGACAATCCAAACCCCGCAGGTCAACTTCCATGAGGCCTCGGAGACGACACAGACAACTGAGAGGGCACCTGTCCCTCTTGAGAAACCCCCATCAGCCTCCAAGTGTTCACAGGGGGAAATGGATGTGACACCGGCGTCCTCAGCGTCTCCGATGCTCACGGAATACCTCCTAGTGAAGCGTAGCCCAATAGAACGCCTCAGAGGGAAGAAACACCCTCCAGTCCAGGCACCTGACAGATGCTGCGAAGTCTCAATAACCCCCCTTCCTTTCTTCCTTTTTAAAAATGGCTGCCGAGAGTATCATCTACTAGAACTGCCGAGGTCTACTGAAGAATCTGGATGACATTTATGAAATGCTTGCGCAACACCAACCTAACATACTTTGCCTGCAGGAGACACACCTAAACTCAACACACACTAACTTTCTAAGAAGATATGTGGTATACCGAAAGGACAGGCATGACACTGCCCATTCATCCTGCGGTGTCGCTCTCGTGGTGAAGAAAGCACTCCCGTCTCAAAGCCTCACTCTGGTTGCCGACTTAGAGGCAGTGGCAATACGAACCCTTATCTTTGGACGAATGACAACTGTGTGCTCATTATATATCCCTCCAGACTACCAGCTGTCTATTAAAGAGTTTGAAACTCTCATCGACCAGCTCCCGCATCCATTCCTCTTGGTTGGAGCTCTTAATAAGCACAACCCCCTATGGGGATGCAGAAGAACAGATTCTCGAGGCTCCCTAATCGAAAACTTTCTCTTGTACTCCGGCTCCTGTATATTTAACAAAAAACAGCAGTGTGCATTAACGCAGCGCGCAACTCATACACAGCCATAGATCTTGCTATCGGCTCCCCTTCACTCATGGCAACCACAGATTGGGCTGTTATTCATAACCTCTACGGAAGTAATCATTTTCCTGTCTGTGTAAAACACACAGGAAGTACAAATAAGATGACTACAAATGTATTTAGGTTTAGAAAACGGGATGCTGACTGGAAGAAATTCCGAGAACTTACAGAACTGTCGCGTTCTTCTATTGAAAACCTAGACATTGATAACTGTGAAGCATTGGTCGTACTTCATATCATACAGGCAGAGTGATTGATCTTACAGACATCTGACAAGACGCGAAACAAACGATGACCCTGGTGGAATGCGGAGTGCAAAAAAGCTCGCGAGAACCAAAACAAAGCTTGGTTGAAATTTCCAGGTACCCTACAGCTGACAACGTGATGAATTTCTAGCGTGCGAAAGCAAATGGTAGGCGCATCCGACGAGAATCAAAGCGGCAGAGTTGGCTGTCCTTTCTCTCGTCTCAAATCGTGCAACCTAGCCATCTGCGAACGTCAGATTCAGTTGGCAGTAAATGAGCTCTCAAGCTGGGCAGACAAAAATGGTTTTAAGTTTAACTGTGACAAGACTGTTTGCCTACTCTTTTTAAAACTACGTGGCTTAAGGCCATCCCTCAACATTTCAATGAACGGACACACCATTGCTACGATCATAAATTTCTAGGAGTTGTGATGGATGAAAAGCTCAGCTTTGTCCCACACATCAAGCAGCTGCGACTGAAATGCTTGAAAGCCTTGAACTTGCTCAAGATTCTCTCGCATCAGTCAGAGGGTACATATCGTGACTGTCTATTAAACCTTCTCAGTAGTCTAGTGCTCTCACGTATTGATTATGGCTCATTTGTGTACGAATCAGCATCGAGATCCGCACCTAAGATGCTCAACCTAGTGCATCACCATGGGCTTCGTCTGGCTAGTGGTGCTTTCTGAACCAGCCCAAAAGCCAGCCTGTATGCTGAGACAGATCGGTGCTCATTAGAACGACGACGGCAGTTCACAAACATCAAGTATGCAACCATGGTGCTTTCCCATGTCGACCACCCATCTCGCGAGCTATTGCAAGATACATCAAACACCCATCTGTTTTTGAGGCGACCATCAGCTATGCCAACGTATCCCATCAGAGTGGCCTCACACTTTGAAAATCTGCATATACCCATCTCCAATCTTCAACTAAGCTCCCACAAAGACACGGTGGCACCATAGGAAATGCGGGCTATCAATTGTGACTTGTCATTCCTAGAGGTAGGAAAGCATGGCCTCCCAGTCGCAATCGATCAGCATTTTATGTACTTGCAGGCAAAATACAGGTGTGCTGAGTACTGCACTGATGCTTCCAAGTCCTCGGCCCTCGCATGTGCTGCATACGGCCCAGCATACTCTGAATCTGCAACAATGAATGAACATACCAGCATATTTACTGCTGAGTGCTATGGCATACTGCTAGCTATAAGGCACATCTTAAAGAAGAAAGAACCAGTCTCCATCATGCACACAGATTCCCTCAGTGCAGTGACTGCGTTGTCTTCTGCAAAGACACATAAAAATTCAGTGACTAATACCCTTCTAAACTGCCTCATGTCAGCCTACAGATCGAAGCTTAAAATCACGCTATGCTGGATTCCGGGACACTGCAACATAGCTGCAATGAGGCATCGGAACGACTTGCGAAAACCGCTGCACTCCGCCCAACAGTAGGCGTAGTCGTCGTCCAATAGGAGGACTTGAAGCCGCTAACCAGAAACCAAATGCGTAGGCAATGGCAAAAGGAATGGAACGCAGTAGTTGAAAACAAATTGCACACAGTAAAGCCAAGAATAGGTAGATATGCTCTTGAAAAACGTAACAGGCATCAAGAGGTTCCACTGTGCAGACTCAGGATCGGTCATACACATGCAACACACTCGCACCTTTTAAGCGACTCTCCAGCACCGTGTTGTGAAAAATGTAGTGATGTGCCATCTGTCGTTCACGTTTTAATTATGTGCCCGTACCTTGAACCAGAAAGACTGCGTCACTTCCCAAAGCTATACAAATGCCACATACCGCCTCACCCTTTATTTTTTTCTTGGTGACGATACCATGTTTCCCACAATAGTAGTTTTAAAGTTCTTAGCTGATGTTGGATTCCTGCATTCCATTACATATTCTCACTAATCTCAGCCCTCTCTGAATCCTGAGAGAACCGCTGAGACTTCTTTACCAAATGTCATGCAGCACGCACTCCTCGTCCTGACAAGGACCACTGCCGTCACTGCGTGACTTTTTAGAACACATAGATTTAGACCATTTTAAACTCATCACACATAGTCATTACACTTAAGTTTATAATCCCTATGCCCCACTCTTTTATTCTTGCCACCCTGAGTAGATTTTTTTCTATAATTGAACCGACGAAAAAATCCTATCTTTGGAGCACTTTTGCCTGAGTTTTGCTCGCTCTTGGTGTGCGAGTGTGATCAGGATGGCAGACGGGAGGACTTGCACGCTTTTTTCTGCTGCTCAACAAAACCTTGAAAGTGTGCCCGCTTGGCTTGAGCGTAATCCGCGCGTTAGGTGCCGCATTGCGAAGCGCTTGCTTATAGCTGTTGACCACCTGGCAGCCAACTTGCCGCTTCTGGCGTCCCGGTATTCGGTTGTGGAGATGGTGAATATTTTGTGGGCGACGGTGACGGCTACGTGTGCGCGAAACTGCTCTCACAAGGCCGACTCCATCGACACTGGGCCCGATGCCGAGCCTGAAGCTTCCAAACAGGATCACTTCGGCAGCGATTTGTGGCAGCAGGCCGTCGAATTCAACATGGGAGAGCGGGTGAAACATCTGTTGCGATAGTTTCATTACGGCAATGATGATGCCAACGCGACAGAACTGTGCACGGATTAGGGCATTGTGAATGAAGTACGTGGCAAGAGCGATTTGGAGAAATTGAATTGCGAGAACGACGAAACATTGAAGCCAGTCCCTCATGCAGCTTATGCCACGGGCCTCGGCGAACAAGCCCGCTGCTGTTTAAAATAATATTGAGACCACCCTTATCGCTTCTGCTCTTCGAAACACGTGCATTACGGACTTTTTTAGGCAGAAAAAGTGTGTTTTCACTCACAACTTTTTTTAAAATCTGTCTTTCATTTACTACGAACTTTGGGATACAGGGAACTGATGCCGCGTCAGGCTCAGGTTTGTTATAAGCGGGTGTCGTGTAGCCGACACGGCGACACGTGAAAGTAACCACGCTACACCACTGTACGATCCATGACAATAACCCAGTTTAATCAGCGAGTATCGTTTATAAACACACGAGCGCAGTGGCGCCATCTATTGTGATTTCAATGACTCAGAAGGCCATCTGGTGTAAACGCACAACACTACAGCAGGCTCAACTGTACCTAGAGACTCTTATCGCAAGGCAACGAAAATTCACTAAGAAGCTTGTACGAGTACATTTGTTTCTCGGGAAAAATTATGCTATGCTTCACCGCATGTCATGAGGAATGAAACAGCACCTGAGTTCTGATTTTCTTTGTCTATGTGAAGAGAAACATTTTGTACATCAATTATTTTTATACTTTTCCTGGGTCATTTATCTACATAATGTTTATTCTGAATTCTCTTTGTTCTGAATATTTTTGCATATATAGTGTTTTTTATTCCACTGTTTACGAGCTGGTGACAAAAAATTTTGCACTTTTCACATTTTTATTCATTCTGAAATATTGTGATGATGGAACGCATTTATTTACAAAATGGAATGATTGCGATAGGTACAGCTCAGAGCCATAAACAGGAGACCGAACCGCTCATGAGCCAGACCCGCTTCGACCTCGTCCCCTTTGTGCACCCATCGATGTGTGTAATTTCCCGCGTTCGCAGACGATGCCCACTGGGCTAGTCAGTAGGAAGGTTAGCGGTGATACAGCTTGAGGCACGTAACGTGTGTCTAAAGCGCAAACCATTACTTGTGACGCTGGAGATGACGTATGTAATGTCACTGAGATGGTAAAGAACTACTAATGGTTAGGAGTAGCGGGCCAAAAACTTTTGGGACAAACCACGTTTGTGAACAGGTGTCCACAACCATACCAGGTAACCTTTTGTGTAAGAAATGGAGTGATGGTGGGCGTCGTACCGAGTCTTGGAGCGCTGTTGAGATGCAGTAGTTCAGAGACGTGCAACGCGAGGGGCTTCTTTAGCACGGCATTGTGACTCAGCAATCGATGTTTCCAGATCTAACATAAAAGGCAGAATGGTGTCGAGACAACTGCGAGGGGAGCGGGCGTAGAGCAGAAAAAAGGGCAAGTACACTGTCGTCTCGTGCTTCGCGGTGTTGTATGCGTATGTAATATAGGGCAGTACTTCGTCTCAGTTTTTGTGCTTGGTATCAACATAAATTTACATCATGTTCTTTAGCATCCTGTTGGTCCGCTCTACGAGGCCATTCTTCTGTGGGTGATACGGGGTCGCGTGGCGGAATCGGCTGGCAGACAGACCTAGGATCTCGTCAACGACGTCATGACGAACTCACGTCCCCGGCCGCTAATGACGACTTGTGGAGGGCCATAATGTAGAATTATAAGCCGAAGCATAAACTGCGACACGTGAAAGGCTGTCGCAGTGGGTATTGCCGCGGCTGTACAGAGCCTTATATTCTTTAGTGTAGAAGCAATGCTACATATTTTTTACAGAATTAACACAAAAATAGCAAAGTGTGTGGACAAATACATGAAATAATTCAATGCAGTTGTTTTTCTCTTTCCGCACATGCGTTTCGCAAATACAAGAAGATAGTTCAGTTCTTTATTTTAAAAAAAATGAGTCTTCTGACATGAGCAACATGCAGGGGAGCACCTTACCGCTTGGCCAGCTTCTCAATATCTGCAAGCTTTTCGACAACACCTGCTTTACTGCTTGTGGTAAAACTCCAGCGGGTACTCCTTGGAGCTCGAGGCGTGCTTTGTAGCAGTCTGTAACAAAAACTTCTGTATAAAGAGCCTTGGGAAAACTAGCTGCTCAAGGAAGTTAAACTTAAACTGCGCTTGGGACAAGACACCAGAGCGCAGTTTAAGTTTACCAACTAGCCCCATAACACATGCTTCTTGATGGGAGTAATAGCACCATTTCAAAGTACAAACAAGTTAAGAAAACATTCATTGTAACCAAAAATATTATTAATATATAGAAATTTTAGCCATATCTATAATGAAGTGATGATGTGGTATGCATAGTTTATAAATCTTTTATGAGTTCAGGCTTCCACAAAACAAAAGGCATTCTCTATTCGAAAAAGTGGTTCATTTCAGCACTTGTTATCGAAAGAAAAAAGCAAGCTTTGCATACACACAAATAATCTAAAAGCTACATTGTTACATTTCATTGATTTTCCACTGTGCACTATGCAACAGTGTGGAGTTATATAGCTACGAACAAACAACAAAAGTAGAGCACGATGGCTTTTGTTTTGCCATTTTCATAATAAATGAGATACACCTTTTGATCAAACAAATTTTGGCAGTCTACGCTCTTGCTGAATGGGATGGTTCCAACTTTTTCAATTACCTGTGCGTCTAAGAGACAAGCCTTACACCTGCCTGAACTGTGACAAATTGAATGTGCCAATGAACTTTCAAGGATTAAGGAAGATGCAAGGTGTTGGGTCACCTTTGTACAACTACTTTATGCAAAGGAAAGTTCAAAAACTGAAGTCAAAGAACATGGTTAAGTTCATTTGGCTTCTAAAATATTCAACTAAAAACAAGGTTTGCAATGACTTGATGCATGAAGAACGAAATCAGCTTATTATGCACCACAAGAGATTGTCTGCAAAATTACCACGCATTAGGCCCTGCTTCCATGGTATAAGGGGAGCCTTTCGTGGGCAGTCAGGGTAGCATGGGCAGTGTTTTCGTGCATAATAGACGTCCACATTAATGAATTCTCTAGTTAGTGGCTCTCGCACACCACATGTTTTAGTATAATAACCAATCCTGCAGGGTGCGCTCTTTGAGGGTTTCTTTTGGCCAGATGGTCACGAGAGGGTCCTTAACAAACAGAGAATCCTTATTGTGGCACTGCACATATTCTCATGCAGCTTTCTTCACCATAAGTCCTCGCCCAATGTCCACCTGCAGTGAACAGGTGCATTTTAAACACATCACTGTGCTGTACAGCACATGTCGCTTCATAAAACAATATGTTTCTGCCAGTTTCAGAAGGTAGTATGCATACAACCATACCCTCATGCCCTATATCCTGTTTTGCCTTTGTAAACTACTCAACAATAGATATGTGGCTCATGTTGATATGTTGAACAGATGTGTGGCTCACGTTGACATTTCGCCAGCCTCTTCATATTTTCCTTCTTGCTGCTTAACAAGGGAAGGAGGCACGACTCTAGACAGCTTCCCATGTTCTTTTTTTTTTTTCTTTGACAGAACTCTGGGCAAAATAGACAACAATTCGTAACATGTAATTTACTCGTGTTACTCAAAGGCCCCTGTAGGAGCTTAACAAAATAAGTTACCTCTGTTTTTTTCTCGCAGTTGGAAAATGCTGGCAAAAAAATCCTCTTTGGAATATGTGTCCTTTCTTTCTCCGTGTCGGTGAAATTCTTCGAATCTGAAGAACGCAACGGTAGATTGTAAAGTTAACATTTTACACACATCAGCTTTAATGGCACATTTCGCGATTTTTCACATGCACTTTTGCTGGCGTTATTGAATTGCATATTAAAAATTGAGCGCAAGTAAACACTTAAGTACCGTTGTAACATAATATGATGCACAAAGCAAAAGAGCGTACAGTGGTGGTGCCGCAGGCAAAAGTGCAATACTCTACCGCAAAGTGCCCAAGAGACCGGTAATGTGAGCAGATATACTTGATGCTGTGGTTATTTCTCCGCGGCCAGGTAAATAACGCCGTCATCATTGTGGGGCTTTCAGGCATAATGACGCACCACACAATTCTGTAATCATGCCTGGTGAATTACAAAACGAACTCTTGGGTATGCCAGCTTTGATTATGGCAAAAAATACTTTGAAGTTGATGAATAGGCGGACAGTTCTGAACTGCCGCCTAGGCCAAAAAGCGAATGCATTTCACCGGCAACATATCAAACAAGAGCACGCTTACCTCCCCGTGCCAGAATCTGTCTCTTCATCGTCGTTGATTCATTTCACCAGATAGTGAGATTTGGGTTCAAAATCTTTTACATCGGCTACTGCGCAGTTTGAAGTTGTTTATCCTCCTCGTAGCGGACTCTGACGGGGATAATCATCGCGCAATCTTGAACAACAACAGTGCACACGCGAGCAGCGAACTTACACACATGCGCCTCAGCTCATGCACAGCTGGTTATTCACGAATAATTCTAGTATCAGTTGATACGCCACTTAGCGGCGAGCGGGCGAAACAGTCTATTGAGGTCCATGCACCAAATGAAACACACTGTCACACGCACTGACGCATTGGTGCCTGATGCTCTGTCTTCATTCAAGAAAAAAAGAACTTCCAAGAAGTTTTGCAGCGTGCTGCAATGCACATTGGGGAGGTTGAAAGATGAAACAGCGTCTTTTCACAAGTTTCCCTCTATTTTGAGTGAACGGCAAAGAAGAAGGGTGTGGATATCCAATCTTTGCATCGACAAAGAAGTGACTCCGACCATGGCTGTTTGTTCACGGCACTTCACGAAAAGCCATTTCTTTCTTCCAGGTGAGCAGGCGTATGTCGCTGCACTACACATCTGTCGCTCTATTCAAATGACATTTACTAGTCTTATAAATGACAGAGCTTGAATAAATGGGAACTGTGGTAGGGTTAATATGAGCGTGCTTACGGCGCAGCACGTGTTTTGTAATGCACAGTCCGTGTTTCGGCGTAGGCAGAGTAAAGGCATTCTGATCAAGAAATGAAATTTATTTTAGTTGCTGGACGTTTGAGGGACTAGCTCGGGTACAGTGAGCGGAACGAAGGGTGACAATCGTCCGTCGTCGCCCTTCGATACACTGCGGACATAAGGGCTCCGTTCTCGACAATGGGGGAGGTTATGTTTGCGGTGTCTAAAAAGTACTGCATCCTGCGATCGCATCTGTGCGACACTGGTATACAAAGCTAGCGAGTAGCACATATGCTTGCAAGTGATCATGGCATATAAATTGAATAGTGCAGATGAAGTGAGCGATAGTTGTTAACACTTGAGAAATAACAAGCTGCTGTCAATGTATTTATGAAGAAATAATACTGCTCAATGCAGGCCCATAGCCAGAAGGGTGGGGAGGCTCCCAAGCTGAAATTCTGAAATTACCGCAAAAACCCGCGTATAGTTCGGACCCGCGTATAGTTCGAGGTGTAACTCGGGGATAGCAAACGCGAGAAAAAACATTTTCACGCGAATATTGTTCGAAGAAAACAGAAAAAGTGCATTTATTTGCCTGCAGCAGCTCGATGTGCACAGCTCGTTGTACAGCTCGTTGCTCCCGAACAAAGTCCGTCAGTTCTCGTTCCACGTCTGGAAATGCTCCATTTTTCGGTCCTCGGAAACTTTTTCTCTTGCCGCAGCATGCAAAAAGGGCTTCCTTCTGCTTCCGCCAACCGCGAATGCTCCACTCATTCACGCCGAACTGCCGCTCGGCGGCACAGTTGCCGATGGTTTCGGCAGCAGAAATAACTTTCCTCTTAAAGGCAGCCGAGTACTGCCTGCGCGGTCCCGACATGGCTTAAAATCACGGACGTAAAATTGTGGCCGTCGTGATGTGCGCCAAGTGATTGCGATGGCCACTGTTGCTCGCCTGATGCACGCCTGTACCTGTAGGTCTCTAGGACTAACGATGATGATGATGATGATGATGATCTCTGTGGTCTTCCCCTTTATACCGGGGGGGCACCTTTTAGTGTCCTGACCGGAACGAAAAAAAAAAGGAAAGAAAAATCACACCAGGTCCATGAACATCACAATTGTTCTCTGTCTCCTTGACCACCACTGTAGAAGCCTTGCTTTGGTTATTGCTGTCGCTGCCAGGGGTGCACGTTGGTATCGCGGCTGTCGCCTCCCGGTGCGCCGCAGTCTTTCACAAAGCCGAGTGCCTCCGATAGTGTGGCGCCATCTGTCTGACAGGGACACAGGCCTTCGCAGTGAAGCACCAGGTGTTCAATGTTCTCGTCTTTCCCGCATGTCCTGCACTGCACAGTGCCGTCGGCCAACGACGGGTCGAAGTGACGGCAATACACCTGAGTACGGAGCGCTCCAGCACGGGCCTCAAACAGAAGCGCACTGCCGACATTATTGTCGTATAATCGTTCGGCGGAGATGGTGGTCTTGTGAGCTTTGTATAGGGCCAGGCTGGGTTTCTTCTCCATAGCCGCCTGCCACATCGACATCTCAGCTTTCTGTACTCTATTCCGTACTCCTACTGCCCATTTCCTCTCACTGTCCTCCTGGACAGGGTCAGTAAAAAGGGAGTACTTGGGGCACAGATTGTGGAGACGCCTGCGCCATGGTGTGTTCATGCCCTTGATAGCTGTGTATCTAAATACACGACGGGCCCACCGCTGGTCGTTCATGAGGCGAAGACGTCCTTCGTAAGCCGCCTTGCTCCTTGCCTCGCGTGCCTCGTAACTTGACCATCCGAGGTCGCCCTGTATAGCTTCGACAGCCACACGTCCATGACGCGCCAGCGCCAGTCGCCCGACCTCACGTTGACCTCTTTCCAACCACTGGCGTGTTGCTGCAGACAGGCAGATGACGGCGTTGGCGAATGTGAGCACTGGCACATGTACTGCCTTCCACAGTTCGCGCACCAATACAAACCGGTTGCACCCCCACAGACTCCGCCGTCGCAGCACGTTGGCAATCTCACAGAAGCCTGTCGAACGTGCTCCTGTTGCTTGTCATAGATATCTGCGGAGGTGCAAAGGTTGACACCGAGATACCGGTACTGGTTTGATACCAGAATGCTTCCTCCGTCGGGAAGCTGCACATCAATGGTCTCCACGCCTGAAAACTGCAATATGGCCGATTTTTCGGCATTGAAGTGAAGGCCCAGACTCTTCAGGTGGTCGGCCGCCAGTGTTACCAACCTCTGAAGGTCACTGCTGCGCTCAGCCAGTAATACTAAATCATCCGCGAACACCAAGTCGGGCAGCGTTCATGTCTGCGCCACCCCACCAATCATGACGCGGAACGCGAAGCCAACTCCCGATTCCACGAGTGCCTGCTCGAGTCCCGCCACATATAGCATGTATAGCAGCGGAGACAAAGGGCAGCCCTGCCTGAGTCCTCTTGTCACTCTCACAGGCTGTGTTCTGGTGTCTCTGAAGCATGCTACCACCGAACTATCTGCATAGAGCCGCTAGAGAAAGTCTGTCCACAAGCTCGGCATTTGTCGGTGGTCTAACTGGTGGAAAAACTCCTCGTGTGGCACACTATCATAAGCCTTGGCGACATCCAGAAAGCATCCAAGCAGACCTCTGGTTTCTCTCCGTGCCACCTCGATGGTCTGGGTAAGCACGAAAAGATTGCCTTCCAAGCGTCGGTTTCGTCGGAAGCCATTCTGGAGTTCCGACAGTATGCCCCTCTTCTCCGCCCAGCTGCTCATCCACACCTTCAAGACTTGAGCGAAGAGTCTATATAGGACGCTTGTCACCGTGATTGGTCTATAGTCGCCCAGCAGTCCAGCGTCGCCTCCTCTCTTGCACACGAGGCTTACTCTGCCGCATTGCCAGTCCGGTGGGATTGGGCCGTTCTTGAGGATGGTATTGAAAATTCCCGCGAGGTGTTCTCGAGCAGACTTCCCCAAGCATTTCACAAGGCCCGCCGGTATGCCGTCCAGTCCGGTAGCAGTGCTTGCACTGATACGCAGGAGTGCACGCTCAAGAGCGATCCTCGTTATCTGCCAATGGTCCTCTTCACTTGGCTGGTGAGGCTCATCCGGGTCGCCGTTTACTGCTGAGGTCGATTCGTCATGTGTGGGATTGAAGAGCTCTTGCATGTGGGTCGTGAGGTGCGCTGCGAGGTCGGTGACCGGTAGGTTGCTAGAGTGGTGTCGAATTTCAGGTGCCGGAGTTTGGCGATCTAACGAAGACACATATTTCCAAAATTTGTTTGCACCGTTACGCCCTGCCTCTGTGATAGCTCGCAATTGTTTGCTATTGTACTGAGCTATTTTGCTTTGTATGAGGATCCGCATCTTTCTTTTGAGGCGGAGGTATTCCTCCCAGGTACTCATGCACTCCTCTCCGGGTGATGTCCTAACAGCCGCTCTATGTAGGCGATTCGCCATTCGTCTTGCAATAAGGGCCCGTTGTACTTCTTCGTCCCACCAGCCTTTGCGCCTTAGGCCACCGCGAGAATTTACGCGAATTTCGTGCTTCTTCATGATGCGTCTCAGTTCGAGCACAAATTGATCATATGTTAGTGGTTCCGTCGGTTGAAAGTTCTGCTCGAATGCTTCCGCGACTGCCGCATACTCCGACTGCGGGAGGTGCCTCTCAGCTGGGTTGCGATGTTCCTTCGCAATGGTTCGCCAGGAGGATCGAGAAAAGCTCAACTTGATTCGGTTGTGGTCACTTCCTATGCTGAATTCACCCTTTTCATCGATGTTCATGTGGGTGAGACGTCGTGCTAAAGCAGGTGTCGCAAGCACGTAATCAATACAGCTGCGACTGTTCCTGGCGCTCCAGGTGTACTGTCCTTCACATTCTGGACGAAGATTTAGCACATCTAAGGCGAGTGTACGTGCCAGTGCCAGTAGTAGTTCTTCATTGGTATCTTGGAAGCCATCCAGAGCTTGGAGGTGCCCATTGAAATCGCCCATAATGAGAACCTCTCGCTGGTTTGCCCATCTTGCCACGTCTTCCCTGATGCACTGCACCATTCTTGAGTTTCCGGCATCAGCTCCAGCAGATACGGCAAAGTAGGCCACCCCTACCAAGACTGCCAGCCCTTGCAGGTAGCCTTCGACCCACATATGCTCAACACACGGGCTGTCCAATTTCTTTCAAGCTGACCTAGTTTTCCACAGGAAACCTATTCCTCCCCCTTTCCTCGATTCACCTGAACGGTTCAAGCCAGCCCACTGCCAACTTTTATGTACTGGTGGCTCTTCCATGACTCAAAGGTGTGTTTCAGCCACGGCATATATCTCTATATCTTCGTCACCCATCATCTGATATAGTTCTTTCCATTTGCCCGCCGTTCGAGCACCATGTAGGTTAAGGCTCAGTTCGGCAGCGGTGCTTCGAAGGACGCACACGTTAGGGAAATTCACTTTGTCTTACAGATATCGCAAGACGACTGGTGTGGTTTCCGCAGCATCTTGCAGCGGGAGGTGGGCTTCGTGTGGCCATTGCCGGACATCAAGGACGGTACCAGCCCAAGCGACTAGCGAACCTGCGTGACGGATCTGCGCAGACCCAACGGACACAAACGCCACCAGGGAACCGTCTGTGATATATACCTGCAGCAACTCGTCTATCGCTCAGTTCGGCAGCGGTGCTTCGAAGGACGCACACGTTAGGGAAATTCACTTTGTCTTACAGATATCGCAAGACGACTGGTGTGGTTTCCGCAGCATCTTGCAGCGGGAGGTGGGCTTCGTGTGGCCATTGCCGGACATCAAGGACGGTACCAGCCCAAGCGACTAGCGAACCTGCGTGACGGATCTGCGCAGACCCAACGGACACAAACGCCACCAGGGAACCGTCTGTGATATATACCTGCAGCAACTCGTCTATCGCTCAGTTCGGCAGCGGTGCTTCGAAGGACGCACACGTTAGGGAAATTCACTTTGTCTTACAGGTGAGACCTTTTGTATCACGGAGTTTTTTTTTTAGTGTTAGTTTTTTAGCACTGCTGCCGAACTCAGCGCAAAGTGTTTGTGATGCCAAAGGGGGCTGCAAAAGACACTGGTGGTGATGCTGATAAGGATATGTTGGATGGTAAAGACCTTCGGGAATTAATTAGAGCGTTCGACACTTTCAAGCGAGACTACCGATCGGACATGAGGGAACTAAAAGACAGCGTGTCGTTCTGTACGGACATTTGTAATGACGTAAAGGGAATAGCAGAAAACATAAAACAGCTCAGACAGGAAATGCATGGCATTGTAAACGAGAACAAAGCACTCAAAGCAGAAAATGAAAGGCTTGCGCAGAAGTGTGAAGAATTAGAGCAATACCAGCGCCTCAATAATGTAGAAATAAAGGGAGTGCCAGCTGAAGATGATCCAGTACTTACAATACAAAAAATTGGGAAAAGCGTGGGTGAGGCTGTAGAAGCAGCTGATCTCGACACGTGTCACTGGGTACGTAGCTCAAAGCAGAATGCGCAAAGCATTATCGCTCGTTTTGTGCGACGAAGCAAACGAAATGCGTTTCTGTCAAAATGCAGAAAACAAAAGATAGACAGTTCAGTGCTTGGAAGTGAGGCGAAGACGCCTATCTACGTAAACGAGAATCTCACACAGGCTAATAAAGCACTGCTTTCAGCCGCAATTCAAAAAAAGAAAGCTGCCAACTGGAAATTCGTCTGGACGAACAGCGGAAAAATTTTGGCTAGAAAGGATGAAGGCTCATCTGTAGTTCGTATCGCCACACAGGCCGATCTTATTCAGATATGCGCTGATACTGCTTTGAATGCCTAGTGACATACTTCCTAGCGCAACATCTTTTTTAACATCTTTGCCCTCATTTCACCATGCCTGAGCTAGAACATGGTACAAACTATTACACGACTGATGCCTTCAATTCTGAATTCTCACTTCCTGCAAAACGTTTTTCGCTTCTACATATCAATAGCAGAAGCCTTAAGAACAAAGTTGACGCGATTACCAATTTTCTTCACTCTTGTACCGTATCATTTGACGTGATAATGTTCTCAGAAACTTGGATTCACGGAAATGAAGTGCCCTATATATCTGGGTACCATTCTGAGCACCTGTGCCGCAGCGCTAAGAAGGGAGGGGGCGTTGCTATATACTTCAAAGACACGCTTACTTGTGAAAAGTTGCCTCACCTTTCCGTCATAAATGATGACGTCGAGTGCTTAGCTCTACGCATTGGCAAGGTGCTCGCAGTGGTTGTGTATAGGCCACCTCTTGGAAAGGAAGTAAACTTTCTTCATTTCTTCGAGACGCTACTGTGTGATAATTCTTTCACTTTGGGTTCATTTGTTATTATGGGTGACATAAACATTGATCTGAAATCATCACACACGTACTCTAGGGAATTCACTACCATGTTGGACACGTATGCCTGTAAAAATTACGTAGATATACCCACTAGAATCACAACACACAGTGCCACGTTACTGGACGTCTGCATTACAAACCTTTGCACAGACTACATAAAAACGGGCGTTTTCTCTTCCGATATTAGTGACCACCTGCCGGTATTTTTACTGGCCACCTTATATGAAAATAAGCCTCAAGAGCAAATGTGTTCTCGACGTAACCTAAATGACATCTCGCGCGAAGTATTTAGAAACTTAGTCCAAGGACTTGACTGGAGCATTATATTAGACCAGGCAGACGCCAACACTGCCTATGACATGTTTTTCGAGATGATCTATAAATGTTTTGACAATGCATTTCCGCTCAAGAAAATCATGGTGCAGCGAAACAAAAAATATAGGAAACCATGGATAAACAAAGGTCTATATCAACGCATAAAGGCTAAGAATAAATTATACCACGAATTCATTAGTTGTCGGGACCCTGAAGTGTTTTGTAGATACAAAAAAATTCGAAATACTCTGAATGCTGATTTAAGAAAAGCCAAGAAAAATTACTACACAGCAAAGTTTGAGAGCATTTACGATAACCCAAAGAAGGTATGGCAAATGGTAAATGCTCTAACTAATAGAATGGAACAGTGCAGTGATATAAAAGAAATGACTATAAACGGTACAACTATATATGCTGAAGATTTGGCTAACTCAATAAATGCACATTTCATAAATGCCGGTTGTTATGAAGAGCCAAATGACATTGACCGTGATACTAATATCCCGGATACACCTATGATAGAACACACAATATTCTTACAACCAACATCTCCTGCTGAAGTGGAGGCATCAATAAGGCTACTGAAAAGTAATGTCGCACCAGGCATTGATGAGATTGGTGCGAAAGAATTAAAACAAGTATCCCACCTTATTTCGGAGGCAGTTGCTCATATTGTTAATCTCATGTTGTCAACTGGTGTTTTTCCACAAAAACTCAAAGTAGCACGG
The DNA here is from genome assembly GCF_043290135.1 of Rhipicephalus microplus. NCBI lineage: Eukaryota > Metazoa > Arthropoda > Arachnida > Ixodida > Ixodidae > Rhipicephalus > Rhipicephalus microplus. The sequence continues at coordinate 207,984,211 of NC_134704.1, forward strand.
GTGACAGCTATATTTAAAGGTGGCCTTAGAAATAATTTATCAAATTACCGACCGATATCGGTCCTCCCCATTATGTCGAAAATATTTGAAAGTGTGATTAACCAAAGACTGGTTTCTTTCTTTGACAAACACAAAATTCTTTCTAATAGCCAATATGGTTTTCGGAAAAACAGATCAACTGAAAAAGCATTGTGCTACATCAAAGATAGTATACTTACGAACATAGATAGCAAAAATTTCACACTTGGTTTATTTCTAGATTTGAAGAAAGCTTTCGATTCCATAAAATATAATATTTTATACGACAAACTATCTAGGTATGGGGTGCGGGGAGTAGCATTAGAGCTCATTAAAAACTATCTGAGTCACCGTTCTCAAATTGTGCAAATACAAAACGCAAAATCATCGAAACTAAAGCTAACACAAGGAGTTCCTCAGGGGTCCATACTGGGGCCATTTTTATTTCTTGTTTATATTAACGATATTGTAACTATAGCAAACTCTCCTGAAATTATTATGTATGCCGATGACACTAATGTTTTTTTTAAATCCACAGACTTAACTGATTTGGAAACTAAGGCCAACGAGTACCTTGCGTTGCTCTCGACTTGGCTAGGCCAAAATAGACTGCAGCTTAATATAGCAAAGACAAACTATGTCATATTTCGTGCTCTGAACAAACAACTTAGCCGGGAAATAGTTCTAACTTTCCAAGGGCATGAGTTAACCAGGGTTAAAGAGCAAAAGTTTCTTGGTGTCTGGTTCCAAGAGCATCTTTCGTGGAACGTTCATGTTAATAATTTAGTCGTTGAACTCTCCCGAGCTGTTGGCTGCTTGTATAAAATTGCACCCTTGATACCTATCTGGTTGAAGCAAAACCTATATAATTCATTGTTCTACTCTAGACTATGCTACGGAATACTGGTCTGGGGTACCACTACAAAAACCAACTACAATAGGATTATTCGTCTACAAAAAATGATACTGCGCATTTATGAAAGTTATCAGGGGCCATGGTACCAATTAAGCACGTCACCGTTATTTTTAAAATATCAAATGCTTCAAGCAAACAAAGTTTATGACTTCAAACTACTGCAGTATATACATTCCAATGCACTATATCTAGACGACAGCAGCAGTAATGAAGTCCCATACGACATGAGACTGAAGAGAAGACGAACATTAAAAACCAGGACTAACTATGGTACACAAACAACCAGCCACCAAGTACTAATGATCCTGAATAAGCTAGAAGGTCATATTGAATTCTTCACGACTAGAAATGCATTTAAAAATAAGGTGAAGGAACTGTTACTTGCACAGGCTTTGAGAGAATGACTATTGCAACACATGTGTGTGTGGGTATATGTGTGTGTATGTGTGTATATATGTGTATGTGTATATATGTGTATGTATATGTGTGTATATATATGTGTGTATATATGTGTATGTAGGTGTATATATGTGTGTATATATGTGTGTGTATGTGTGTGTGTATGTATATATATGTGTGTATGTATATATGTGTGTATGTGTATATATATGTGTATGTATATATGTATGTATATATATATATGTATATATATATGGATGTATGTGTATGTATCTATGTATACTATTGCATTCCATGCGTTTGATTGAGCTTGATTGTGTGCTGATATCAATACTCCTTTTGTTATCTTATGCCTCTGTCTATTAAAAAAAAAAATAGCACAGTAACTATGTGGACGTACGAATGCGAAAGACTTTGTATTCCTAACGCATTGTATATCAAATGTGTAACGATTTTTTTATATTTTTGTTTACTGCCAATGAACTACTATTATGCCATGTAATATGATGTTGTAACATGTTACGGGTACCGGGGCCCCTGTCAGGCGTTGTTCGCCTTTAGCTCCTGTACCTTTCTTGAAGTTGTCAAGATCAAATAAATCTTATTCTTATTCTTATTCTTATTCTTAAGGAAGCCTACATGTATGTCCTCGTTCTTCTTGCGGCTGCGGCGACGGCGGGTCGACTTTTTCTTTACGTCCTGTGCCAGGAGCGCTTCTGCCTCCTCTGTGGATTGGCCATTTGTAGGATTGCTTGTCCTAGGGCAGTCATCATGGAGATTGTTGGTGTCACCCTCCATGCCCTGTGCTTGTAGTTGCCCGACAGGCGAAGCCCTAAAAAAGCACATAGTCTGCGTCCCAATCGTTGTCCTAGTTGCTCGGCGACGTATTCACTGTAGGAAGTTCCATTCATCTTATCCTGGAGAGCCTTTGTGACACTGACGAACTCCACGCGCGTTCCAATGTCTGAGCAAATTTGACGTAGGTTTTGATTCCACAACTCGCACTTTATCCGCATGGTATCGTCTGGTATCATCTGGTATCGTCTGGTATCTGTTATCCGCATGGTATCCATTTTGTTGTCAAATTTGACCTTAGCACCAACCAAAATAAGGTGCTCAGTGCCAAGAACTCGCTCGCCTTCAACGCCGCTCACGCTACCACGCCACCTAACGTAGAAGTGCGCAGACACCTGATAATGATGATAGCACCAACCAATGCCGAAACCAAAACTGAATTCGGGCCGAAGCTTTTTGAGATCCGCATATAGTATGGGGCTGAAATTTTGCACCCTAAATTTTAGAAAAAAACCCCGGGCTATACGCGGGTTTTTACGGTACAATGTTTGTGTCTACTTTGCCGAAAATTACTAATAAAAATTAGTGTTTAAAGTGGAAGCCTGTGCCTCCCCCCCCCCCACCCCTGTAAAATATTCCTGGCTGCGGGGCTTGGCTCAATGTGACATCAAAATCAAAGCAAAAGTAACTCACCCTAGGCTGTTGCTCACGTGTTTAAAGTTTTACCTTGATTGAAACGGTCACATAGAAAAGAATGCTAAGGAAACAATCTTATTCTTTAGATTTTGAGTGCAAGAGGACAGATTGCTGTGCCATCAGGAAACCTTCCCAAGTCGTCCACGTTCGACGAAAAGAAAGCTGAGGATGTCGTAGAGTTTAGAGATGCTTGTTCGATTACGTTAGCGGAGCAATGCACTGCTTGTGCCTCGCTCTTCAGGTACTGCGTGCTCAGCTTTCTTGACTTGTGAGCTTACGTCGGATAATAGTGGCTTACGTGAGATACACAGTGATGAATGCGAGTAATCAACAAAATTTGAGGGCACCATGATTCCATCAAGAGCACCGGTAAGCTGAGATACATGAAAAGCCCCTGCACTCCTCTATGCAATAAGCATGCCCATTGTCGAAGGATGACTGTGCATCTGAAAGTGCAGCACTACTTACCTGTAGCAGCGGATGAGCACGGCTGATACATGCTTGCACTTTGCAGAAAGGCCTACAGTGCAGCAGCACTGGGCATTGGCAATTTCAGGCTTCGTAAAAACACCTCGCAGCCGCACTACAACCTCATGTGGGTCCAAGTTTTTGCCGGACTTCTGGACGCACAGAGCAGCAACATCTATTTTGTTGTCAAATTTGTCCTTAGCACCAACCAAAATAAGGTGCTCAGTGCCAAGAACTCGCTCGCCTTCAACAAAACATCGCAAATTAAGGCCAAATCCAAGAAACATAGTATTTCTCTCAAAGATAATCTGCGTGCCGACCTCACTGCACCCGCGATTACGGCCAGTGTTGCCTAAATGTACAGCGCCCCCTGAATTTCATTTTAGGTCCGAATACAGGAAAAAAAAAACGAAAAAAAACTTATTTGTGGTGAGAACCTAACAGTAGAGGTGTGCGCCGAGGCGATTTCGACCGGCGACGGCGGGGGGGGTCGTTCAGAGTCGGCGGCGGCGGCGTTGTCGGCGCACGCCGGTTAATTCATCGGCGGCGGCGTGCGGCCAATTTTCATCGGCGGCGGCGGCACGGAAACTGAAACTAAAAATTCAAAAGGTTATTCTGCCAGAGGTTACTGAATTAGTTGAAATTCAGGAATTTTCATCCATATAGCACTAATGACACTACACAGATGTGTCGACATCACGATGAATGCAAAGCGTTTTGTAAAATAGTTTTTATTTCACTTTCATTAATAAAAACCTGTATTTCAATCTATGTCCAAGTTCTACCACGAATGTGCAGCACTTTGCTTGTTTTTTTTAAATTTAAGATGCAGCAGTTTGTTTCTGTTGTTGGCTACGTCATACTTCATGAAACCTTCTTTCATTGAACATTGAGCAAGCACCGACGCACGTCACTCAGTTCGCTTTTTCCGGATTGGATCTCACTTTTACGTTGTACGCTGCACGAAAAAAAGCAGCACCTCTGCTACGAGTTTTCTTATTGCGATTGCAGGAAACCCCTTTTTTGAGTATCTGTCAGGCCTTGAATGTTACTTTCCTTCAAACGAATCGAAATACCTACTTTTCACAATATGAGAATGTTTTATGTAGCGGTATAAGATGCAGAAGAAAACAAATCTGCGCATTTAGTCAACTAGTCCTCACCGTTGTGTTCACTGAATGAAATGTAGACATAAGCGTGGTGCAAAAGGGGCACTTGACCCCTTCAAGCCGCACCAGCACTTGCTACCCACTCTAGCGACAGCAACACAACCACCTCCCTCAGCCATGATGCAAGTTGAAAGAAGGGTTTGCTTATCCCCAAGACGAAAACCTGTCGATGGCCATATGTGAAGATGAGAGCAAATGCAATATTTTCTCTGATGCACAGTCCATACTGGTCATGACCTGGACGCCCTTTGACTACGCCTGCAGAGAACGTTGACTCCCCGACCCCTTTGTGCTCGGTCAGGGAAGGGGGACACTCTTGAAAGTGGGCCCCATCGAAATTTCTCCTAAAAACGTCACAAATATAAATGCTTGATAAGTATGTATAAAACATTCAACTTTTTAATGCTTTTTTTGTAGCGTGTACACGTTCTCAATACCCATCAGGTGTGTGAGACAGTTGAAATCACAACTGCCACTCTCGACTGGTTCCGGAAAAAGACTCAATAGAAGAATGCAATTACGAGTGCTGGGAACCTACGTTAGTTTGTCAATTTGATTTCTAGGCATGATTTTAATTCTTATATAAACAAAAATAAAACTTGCAAAATATTAAAACAAAATGGCTGCAATTGCAAGATGTGTGTCCCACATCAGGATTTTTCTAGACTTACGCGTCTGCAAGCCACATCTGGTGTCACAAACTTGGAAGTGTCCCTCCTCCTCCCCACGACATCTCCCAATACCCCCCCCCCCCCCCCTACCCAATAAAAAGGCACCAATGTAGGCCTCCGTGATTGCCTACTGGCGCGCGGCAAGCCATTTCGGTTGCTAGGACCAACAGTACCGATTTTGGCATGCTTTATTGAAGCTGCTGAAGGATCAAGAAAAGGCCGATTGTTGTAAATTTTTTGAGAGCTCAATGATAGCTTCTTTGTGAATACCGTAGATTATCGAACCTCACTTTGTGTATAATGCTCCAATAAAAAAAAAATGGTTTCATCCTGGGTCACTGCAGTCAGAAGCCATCACATGGGCAGGCGTCATTAAGCCTCTATATAACATTGCTAAGGTTCAGCACATTTGTACAAATAATTCTCGTTAATTGAACATTGAGTATAATCCTTGCTTGGGTTAGTATGTGTGAAACATAAATTTGAAATTTAAAAATTCTCATGGTGGGTTTCTGCAGCAAAGACACATTGATTAAAACTGATGATTCCGGAGCTACGGCAGAGGTAACATTCGTTATGTTTTTTTCGGTTACGGTAACGGTAATGCGTTACCTTTTTTATGTATATATAATACGTGGAGCCGTGAAACGTTCCCTTTTTATTAGAGTAACGAGTAACGTATTTAGTTACTTTTTACTGCAACGGATATAACCCTAAATATATAGACTTACAGAAGTGATGTCGGCCCACACCGTCAGTTGCGGACACACACACAGACACACACACACACGCACGCACACACACACACACACACACGCACACACACATATATATAGGTATGGGATATGGCATAATGGGAGCGTTGTCAACAAGGATAAATTTATTTCCCAACAGTTTCGGGAGGGGTCCTCCCTTCATCAGGAGATGAGTTATACTGACATGAATTTCCAAACTTCGTTGCTGCCGCGTCCCTCTCGCCTTGAAAAATGTTCGCGAGAGTGAGAGGTAACTGAAAAAAAAGGGGGGGGGAGAAAAAAGGAAAAAGAAAGAAAAGAAAGAAAGTAAAAAAGAGGAAGAACCACTATCAACACTGAGAACGAAACCAACTGTCCGTGCACGTCCACATACGTTTCTTATCAGGGGCTGTTCAGTTCTCGACGTGTGTCAGGCCACCCAAGATTGTCGCCGCGGTGCCGGGAGGGTCTGTGACGGCGTGCGTAAAGAAAGGGTTTCCCCGTAATGGGTCGGTCGGCATGCGGCGTGCGTAAAGAAAGGGTCTCCCGTTAATGGGTCGGTCGGCTCTTTTTACCTTTAATCTTCGTTCGTTTCCCTTCAATGGTCATCAAGTGGTAGGCGAAGGAAAACACTTTGTATGTGCACATGGAAAAAGGAAGAAAAGAAAAAATGAATGAAGAAAAAACGAAGACAAGAATGGACAGTGTACACGTACGAGTCAGTCAGAAAAAAGCATGGTCTCCAGCTATCAATCTTTGTCACCAATTTCCTCCTGGCTTACTTCTCGGAGGCAGTTGAGTTTACCGGGGTCCTCGTTGATGCCGGCTACTAATGTTCGAAATTTGAAAATAAAATATGCCTCACGCTGTTCCCGCTCGCGTCTGTTTGAGAAACCGGACTGCAAAAGAGTTGCGCTGATATTTTCAAAACTGTGGTTTGGCAGGCGCAGATGTCTAGATAAAGGTAGCTTCGGCAGTGAAGTGGCGTGGTACCGGTGATTATTGAACCGCAGCCGAAATGGCGTGTCTGTTTGGTCGATATATTCTTGTCCGCAGATGTTGCAATGTAGCATGTATATTACGTTACTGGAGTCACAATTAAGGCTTTCAGTTATGCAGACTTTGAAATCCGAGAAGTTCGCTTTGGATTCACGTGTTGTGACCATCTGTGGGCATACCTTGCATCGAGCTTTTCCACAGGGATGGCACCCTGATTGAAATTTGGGGGTGGTTGTTTTTGCTCTGACAAGAATGTCCTTCAGATTTTTATCCCGGCGGTACACCACGTGAGATGGCTTCGCGAAGATAGAAGTTAGTCGTTTGCTTTGCCTGATTATGTTGAAATGGCGGGACAGTATGTTGTTGATTCGTGGCGCTGATGAGGAGTAAGTTAGTACAAGGTTCGTTTGGGAAGTCGTTTTAGATACTCTGTTTGGTCCCTTAATAATATCATTCCTGTTCAGGTTGCGAGCACGTAGTATGGCATCGTCAATAATGTCTTCCGGATAATTTTGTTTCAATAAAGAATGCTTTAGGTATTCCGCGTGTCTGTCAAATTCCTGCATATCGGTGCATATTCTTCGGTACCGGTAGGCCTGAGAATATGGAATACCCGTTTTGCAATGCTTTGGGTGGCTGCTGTTGAAATGTAGGTACATTTGACGGTCTGTAGGCTTTTTGTAAAGGTTTGTTGACAAGCGGTCATTTTCGACCGTGACAGTGACGTCCAAAAAGTTAATGCTAGTTTTGGAAATTTTGTGCGTGAATTTTATTGACGGGTGGCACTTGTTAAAATCCTCTATGAAGCGGAAAAGACTTCCCTCATCATGGTTCCTTATCATATACATGCTGCATTGCAACATCTGCGGACAAGAATATATCGGCCAAACAGACACGCCATTTCGGCTGCGGTTCAATAATCACCGGTACCACGCCACTTCACTGCCGAAGCTACCTTTATCTAGACATCTGCGCCTGCCAAACCACAGTTTTGAAAATATCAGCGTAACTCTTTTGCAGTCCGGTTTCTCGAACAGACGCGAGCGCGAACAGCGTGAGGCATATTTTATTTTCAAATTTCGAACATTAGTAGCCGGCATCAACGAGGACCTTGGTAAACTCAACTGCCTCCGAGAAGTAAGCCAGGAGGAAATTGGTGACAAAGATTGATAGCTGGAGACCATGCTTTTTTCTGACTGACTGGTACGTGTACACTGTCCATTCTTGTTTTCGTTTTTTCTTCATTCATTTTTTTCTTTTCTTCCTTTTTCCACATGCACATACAAAGTGTTTTCGTTCGCCTATTACTTGATGACCATTGAAGGGAAACGGACGAAGATTAAAGGTAAAAAGAGCCGACCGACCCATTAACGGGAGACCCTTCCTTTACGCACGCCGCATGCCGACCGACCCATCACGGGGAAACCCTTTCTTTACGCACGCCGTCACGGACCCTCCCGGCACCGCGGCGACAATCTTGGGTGGCCCGACACACGTCGAGAACTGAACAGCACTTGATAAGAAACGTATGTGGACGTACACGGACAGTTGGTTTCGTTCTCAGTGTTGACAGTGGTTCTTCCTCTTCTTTACTTTCTTTCTTTTCTTTCTTTTTCTTTTTTCTCCCCCCCCCCTTTTTTTTCAGTTCCCTCTCACTCTCGCAAACATGTTTCAAGGCGAGAGGGATGCGGCAGCAACGAAGTTTGGAAATTCATGTCAGTATAACTCATCCCCTGATGAAGGGAGGACCCCTCCCGAAACTGTTGGGAAATAAATATATTTATCCTTGTTGACAACGCTTTCGTTGTGCCATATCCCATACCTTCACAGACTAACTGGCCCATTGAGTTATTACTCCTACTATATATATATATATATATATATATATATATATATATATATATATATATATATATATATATATATATATATATATATATATATACCGTATTTACTCGATTCTACCGCACCCTAGATTGTAACGCGCACCCAATTTCCACCGCGAAAAAAAAAAAACGTAAGACATCGATTGCAACCCGCACCCATTTTTCTCGTTGGCCCGCACGATCACACCACTCGAAAAAACGACTCCTTTCGGGAGCGTCTTCCATTTAAATATGAGGTACGGGTGAAGCTTGTGCCCATCTGACGTGTAACAGAGCATTGTCGTCACTGTAGTTTTACCGTGTCAGCACGCGAATTTGCTTCGCCTCCTTCTTCTCGACGGTTGTGGTGCCAGGCATGTCGAAGTAAAGAGGCGTCTGATCGGCATTCCCGATTTGCCCAAGCAGGTAGCCGTTGTTGCGCCGCAAGTTTAGGACGAACCTCTGAAAACTGTGAAGCTTTTCATCGTACTCCTCCGCAAAACTTTTCGCATATTCATGTTACCCTTTGGAGGGAAAAGCCTTTCCTCTTCATAAAGTTAGTTAGCCAGCACCTGCTCGCTTTAAACTGGCTCCGCATTAGACCGTTTTCTAAGACTAAATGCATAGCCCGCACTTGGAGCAATTCTGTCGTCACGGGCCGCTGTGCCGCTCGCTGCTCAAGCACATACTCGCCGAGCAGCTCTTTAATTTGCGGAAACCGACCCTGCTGTGGTCCACTGAAGCCTTTGTGTGAAGCTTTGCTGTCGACATTCTTCTGCTTTTGTTTCCGCCGGTCCCGCACGCACGTTTCGGGAATTCCGAACGACCGCGATGCGGCCCAATTTCCGTTCGTTTTTGCACACGCGATGACTTTTCTTTTAAAAGCGGCATCGTGGTGCACTCGAGTCTTTGGAGTCGGCCTTTTCACGCCGTCGATGCTAATGCACTACTAGATGACGAACTCCTCAGCACACGTACGAAGTGCCGCACATGAGAAACACATAGGCAGAAATGGCCGACGCGCCATGCTGACGCACGTAGGGGGCGGCCATTTTGGATTTGCCGATGGCAATAGATTGACCATAATTTTTTTGTTCGTACTCGATTCGATTCCCCTCTTTACAAAGAAAAAATGAAGAATTTTCTGAGAACTCCTTTCATTTAATGCTCACGAGTCCGGTTCACACACAACAACTCAAGGCTGTCCAGAAGGCCCACGATGCGGCGGTGAGGCTGGGCCTCCCCGTCCCAACGTGGGAGCGGCCCGCGATCCTACCCCTATAAAACGGGGGTGCAATCCTTCAGGACCCCAATAAAAGTTTTTCATTCATTCATTCATTCTTTAAAAAGTCTGTTACTTGTCCCGAGTTTCGTATCAGGTAAGGTGCATTCATGGTTTAATATTCATCAAGTCTTTCTGCAAAACACTGCAAGAAAAACTTGTCTTCGTTGGAAGGACCTGTGGTTAGTGTACATGTACGTGTTATCCTACATAAGCTGAGTCTTTCGACAAAAACTCATCAGTTGCAATACAGCGCCTGTGTTTGCGTCTTTATAGGTGGGCATGATTGTGTTGTATTGTATGCTGCTTCCTCAAAAGGAAAATAATGACTAGGTCGTTAGCTACTTGCTGCAACAAATAAAAAACAAGATGCAACATTTTTTTTCTTTCAGTACTCCTCTTTTTGTTTCCCCCCCCCCCCCCCCCACACACACACGCACACGAGAGCTATAAGCGTCCAAGAAGGAAGAGGGGCTGTTTACGGTTGCGCACCTGTCATTGCTTCTCTAAATGTTTCGCTGTGAGGGGGTTTATCGGAGCAGCGAAGATATAATGTACGACAGGAATCAAAGGTGAACATTCGACATAAGCCTGTCCGTTTTGGATAGGAACTGAAGGAATGAGAACTCCAACCAAAATATATTTAAGGAAAAAGAAAAACCAGATGTTTCAGAGCTGGTCCGGCTACTTCCTCAGGGGTGAGAGATTGGCTTCAAAACGTCGTTTTTTTTAATATGTTTTGGTTGGACTTTTCTCATTACTTCAATGTACGAATAGAAGTGGGGATGGTGGTAAAGGAAAGGATTGCCCCAGTGGCTTTCGCAGTACTTTATTAGGCAGAATATGTTCTCTTTTCATCTTGCTGTGTAATCTCCTATAGCCTTCTCATGACTCTCGGCTAAGCTTTGTTTTGTTCTCGGTAGCTCAGGGTGAGGTGAGTTTCCGCGAACCTTACCTGCCTTCGAAACCAGTTACTGCATGCAAGCTTCCCCTGAATGGATGAATCTGTGGTTGAAGAAAAGGAAAAAGACGCTATCTTTCCTTGCGAGAGCAGGGCTCAGTGGTTTGAAGGGAGGGGGAGGGGGAGTGGAGAAAAGAGTTTAGAAGTAGGAAGGAAGAGAAGGTTTGGAAGAACGTGACGGCCATGGCTGCCTGTGCAGGAAGAGAATAGGGGCCGTTGGCAGGGCAGTCCGAGTCGTACGACTTGGAAATGTGGAGCTGCAACCACGTACGCACATACCTATGGCCATTCCCACAAGAACAAAAATGTCCTAGATGATCTTTCTTGGGCAAGAATACAGAAAACTAGCTAAACGAGAAAACTGAAATAAATAAACAACCGATAATCCAATCACCGATTGTCACCACAGCTGCGGAAGGAAGTAAAAAGCTAATCCGTGACGTCGGCACCAGCGGCTACACAGAGACATTTATTCGCAGAACACCGTGTATAAGAAAAGTCACGGGAAACACGACACCAATGGCACTGCAACGACGCCGCATGTCGACCCAACTTGAGCGCAGGGAACAGCGAACGGAGCACAATGGCAGAACACTGCGACACCACTCGCAACATGTTTGCCCCATACCAGTCCCGAAGGCACGGTGTAGAGCTCGTTGCGATTTGTAGTCTTTCTGCATTCCTTGAAGAGCACAAAGAGCGCGAAAGATTGGGTACGAGAAACTTGAGCGTCGAAAACGACCTTGCCATCAAGCCTTTTGCAGTGTGGACTGGAAAAACGCAATGATGGGTGAGGGACGACAAGAAGTTCCTATGCGCTTCAAAGAAGACTATGAATGGAAAAGTGTTTAAATAGGAATGAAAAAAAATCTACAAAAACACGGGCGTTGCTATGTTGTGTCCGTACAACAGAACTGCAGGCCTGTTGGAAAAAGATGGCAGCAAGATCTCATGAAGAGACTCGAGAATTAAAAGCCTCTCTGATTGCCAAGAGGTAAAAAAATTCTTCGACCACGTTTCAGCTTGAATAAATTTATTTCCGCGAGTGATGAAGGATCACGTACGGCATGAACGGTGCGTTTCTGCCTCCTTCCTTCTTGAAATATGGCCGCAAGAATTTTCATGGTACTCTAAATTACGCAGCCGCTGTTTAATTGGTATCAAATGACATGACAAAAGCCCATGGTCTGTGTCATCGTACATTTTAACAAAACTTGAAATCCAGCCAGATGGCGCATTGCTATTGGGAATGTTTCAGCGCAAACTAATGCTTCCTCACGACGTTCACAAACACCCATCCTGTCTCTCTCGTTCTTCTTAACGTCTTGTTTAGTGCTCGCAACTTTCCCAATTGCCACATTTATTCAAGAAAAAACTGAAGTGGCATCTGAGGGCACAAGCAGTTCAACGCAACATAGAATGAGAACGGGTGCTCGATTGCTCACGAATCGTGCTGCTTTCTCGTCTTTGAAGCCACATTAATAATGAATCTGGAGCTTAGCACTTCTTCTCCGTTGGTTAGGTACATAATCATAGATCAAGCTTAGAATAGATTCCGATGTCACGTAATAAAGGTGACCTGGAGTGACACATGTGTCACAACAATCTGCAGAATTCAATTCCATTCCTTCGTACCGTCATGTTTGTTTAATACAAACGTTTGTAGATTGCATTACAGAAACAACATTAAAAGACCGAGAAATATTTAATTCCTCCGTTCATTAGTAACGCACTTCGTTATGTATTCTGTTCTCTGGGAGCAGATCACGTGATGAATTAACATAAAGTGCTGTTTCTATTTCACCAGTCAGCGAACGGTGTACTCTACAAACACATCACCTACATTAAACTTCGTGCCAGCATGATGCATACCATCCTAAATTACATCGCCAAAAAAAAAAAAAAAATACGGGTTTCACGGAAAGAATTTTCTAATGCTTCGTTATATATTCAAACGTCAAATTTGAAAATAGCACCACCTTGAACGGGTTTAACTCCATGGCCAAATTTCACTGCAAAAAGCGCTTGAATAAGTGCACCTTCCAGGTATGCAATATATATTGCATGAGGTTTTAGATGTGTGGTGACATCATTAGTTCAGATTACATTGTTTTGTCATAGAATTTGCTTTTTAGTCGCGTTTGCTATGCTTTTTAATGTTAATATTTCACCTCGTCGGTCATGTAGTGACGGTCATTTCATTTCCACATCCTTAAATGAGAGTTATGAATAGTTGATATCCAAGCATTTTTTAAATATATATGACTGGTGTTTATCAAAGGACCTAGAATGAGTTCCTGGGAGGGAGAGATATGAACAGTTTTATCATTTGAAAAATAAAGTTTTCGGCTTTACAAGCCGGAACGGCAATATGACAACAAGGCACGCCATAGCTCTAGTCAACAATATATGCGAACCCTACCCAGGTGCATTTAAACCACGTGCAGCTCTTCGCTTACCGGGAAGTGATACCAACCTGTGCGACAAAAGCAAAGAAATGTTGCATGGCAGAGAAGTCACAGATATGAACTAACTGAATAGTATTTGAGGGACTATGTTTAATTAACAAGTAATCATGTGTTGGTTTATAATTGCAACCTATCCGCTGCTAAGCATACCTTTTTTATTTTCGTGGATTCTTTGCTTGACCGTTGTGCTCGATCAATTTATAAATCTTTGGGTGTAATTAACGAGGTGCTCTACACGTCGGTATTTTTCCACAGTGTCACAAGATATCCACGTGGTGCACTCTAAAGGTATTGGAATTCCTCGTTGACTAAAGCTAATACTTGCACGGAAATAATTTGAATTAGTACTTAGAGAGCTGGATATGCTGTCTAGATGTTTCTCGTGCCCGCTCAGCTTGCACTTAATGCTAGGATGCATTGCTTATGGTATAAGCCAACCACCTTCATATAAACACATGCGAGGACTGGGATCAGTAGAACGCCATTTCAAAATGAGTTAACTCACTAAAAACAAAAAAAACTTTCTTTGAAAAAACTTACAATTGGTACACAGGGCAAGCTGCTAGCAAATGCGCTATTAGTATATTTCTGTCTGGACACATCAATGTTGAATTTAGAACCTAATGCGGTGCGCCATTGGCTCAACATCTTTCTGCAGAACGCCAAAGTCTAGATGGTGATGGTCTACAAGTCCTTCAATAAGCAGAAGTGGTCTCTTACAATATGCATTACTTCTCCAAGTGTGTCAGGCGTATAGTCTGCTATGCAGCCCCCTAGCATAGGTTTAATTGAAGGTCTCATTGAAGAAGCGATCCAAACTAGTTTTCTTTTTGTATCAGCACCAAATAGCAAATCGGCACTACTGCCGCGTGCTCCACATAGCACCACTCAGTTAATAAACAAACGCCATGATGAAAAATAGCAATGAGCAAAGTGCATGGTTTAACCCACCAACCTCAAGACTAGAGGGTTTCGTTACAGCGGCCGTACAGACAATAGCATAAAGGCTTTTACTTGTGATCTTCGTGTTCGCGATGGTCAAGAGTTGTAGTGTGCAACATCTGTGCACCGGGCCCCAGTGCATAAACCGGGTTTTCAGCAAAAATATGTCGCTTCTTTTAATCAAAATATGCCGGAGGGAAAATGTCTGGTGATGGAATGCTTGTTAGTCTGTAGGAAGTCCTGTCACAGCGTTGATACGGCTTATTGTACACCATTCTATAGAAGCGGCTGTGGGGCTTAACATTCATGAACCATGGAAAAGCACCGACAGAGAACAAGTACTCCCACGTGCGAGCTTAGTTTAAAAAAAAAATGTTGGAGTGATTTCCTTTTTCTTGGCGCATCATTCAAGAGTATCATTTCTGGAAATCATGTGCGGCGAATAAATATTTGTAGTACTTTAACCTAAACATATGCGACTAACAACCGCCTCATACTTCACTATATAATGAAAATATACTAGAATTTCAAGACTAAGAAAAGAAGCTATGGCATACACTGCACGCCTTTTTATAGCAGATGAACGTTACGTAAGTCATTGTGACCACTACCAATTCCCTCTCGGAGTGAAACTGTGCGTGCTTGTGTGCGTGTGTCTGTAGAAGATGTTAAGATCGGCCTCCCTGGCTGGGCGCCGCTTAAACGCGGGGGACGATTGCAGCTAAGCTTACCCTGATTTGTTCCGGATCAACGCTCTCGAGGTGCGCCAAAAGCGGTGACAACCCGAAAGTCATACTTCGAATTCTTTAGGGCTGTTGGCTTGCCTCAACAAAAACTCTTTGGACATGCCTGACTGACTGACGGCTTGAGGAAGTGCTGTTTGAAATCGAGGCTGCTTGATTTGTTCGACATGCCAAGAGGCACGCGAGCACAACAAGATCTAAAAAAAAAAAAAAGGAATGGCAAAAACGAAATGAGCGAGAAAAGCAGCCTGTGAATGTGAGTTCTTGGTTGAAAAACTAACCTTACAGAAAAGCTGCCTAGCAGATTATTGCAAACTGCCCACTGTTTTCTCTTGCAGATAATTTTAGGAAAACCAGGGCGTAAAACGTGACCACCGAGACGCTCTGAACCATTCCTGAGAAGCTCCCATCACGCTTTCATGATGCTACCATCAACATATAGCTATCTTTAGTGTGTATATAGTGTATATAAACGTTCCTTTTATCAGCCCTGGCTACTCTGCTCGACTTCTACCCGAGACTTGGCTAGCTCCTTCGAATACATCAGGAGCAAGCAAAAGGGCACGGAGCTGTACAGGCAAATACGTGCGACATCACATCGCTTTTATTATGTGATGTATTCATTCTCCGCTGCATTCGCCCGCTCGTGTCCGCAAATAACGTTCCAGTTTTTATAGCGAAGACACACCGTCGATTGCGGTCACGTCATTGAATATCAATTAAACAGTGGTTGCATTATTTATTTGCAAATTACTTCACCATAAAGTATGGTGAAGTAATTTATAATTTATTATTTGGCCACCTGAGGAGCTTTGTAACTTGACTAACTTTTTTATCAAGACCTGAATATAAAGTTAAGATTTATTTGGTTAATTCTGAGCATTACCTTCGCAACAGAAGTACATCACCACTGTCCACAACAATTCTTATTCATCTTTCACAGTGCCAGTAGGTTCGTTTAAGTTGCGTGATGAAAACATGTTTGCTGGACTACGTCATATATGACATGTCGCTCAGGTGTCTGTCTCCACATTATTGACGAATCCAGCCGTCTTTTGTAAACTTTTTGCTGGCAAGGTTTTTTTAAATTTTATTTTGTTCTTTTTAAAACTGGTGGCCTCAGACAAGCTTACTACGCCTCTGCTCACCACTTATATTGCGTTGTTACACGTGGCGCCTGGGCCGACGGGGGAGAGCGGCGTTCTTTGTTCGTCAAACAAGTCACCGAAGGGCTGCCAGCCTTTTGTCCGCCGTGTTTTGTACATCTTAGCCGGGAAGTGAGGTGGCATTCCGACACCATAAGACGTTCGACGAGACGACCACAGTGGTTTCTTGGTGTCACAGGTGCAGTGTGGTGGCCACGCCCCAATCAGAGACGTTGACTTGAGCGAGTGTGAGCGGCACCATCAGAAATAGTGTGTGTCCACCGTGATTCAACAGCTCATTCTGGACCCATTCCCTGATTTAGTCAAAACGCACACTTTATAATGAG
Organism: Rhipicephalus microplus; assembly: GCF_043290135.1. Classification (NCBI taxonomy): domain Eukaryota; kingdom Metazoa; phylum Arthropoda; class Arachnida; order Ixodida; family Ixodidae; genus Rhipicephalus; species Rhipicephalus microplus. The sequence continues at coordinate 208,000,829 of NC_134704.1, forward strand.
CCACCCAGCTCATTCGCAAGAGATCTCTCGCCCTGTCTGTACAGAATGTAATAAATCCTCTGTTAAGTTTGCCATCCTACTCCTGAGTGCACATACGTTTTCTTTTCTGTCTCTCTACACCCTCTTTCTTGCCCGTATTTCTCCACCTACAGTTCTGGGCAGCAAAGTGGATGCCAAGATCTGGTTAATCCCCCAGCCTTCCTTTCTCTCTCTTGCCATCTTACTGCCTTGGCATCTTCATCCCGGATATCTGATGCCTGAATTAAAAGGCATCAAATATTTTCTGCAGCATGTTGAGACGCTGCATATGAGTGATAATCCTCGAAAATTATCAATTTCAACACCACGGACAGGTGATGATATACCCTGAGTAGGTTCGAGCATGTATTATGCCTGGACGCTTCTAATCTCCATTAAACTTCTCCCTTTCGATTTCATCCTTCGGGGCTTTGTGTAGTTTTTCACCTAACGCGCTGCATTCGTGCTGCACTGCCACCATTTCATTTCTTCTGTGTATACGCCCTGTTTCGGGCACGATCATAGGCTGCCATCTTGGACTGATTATTATGCCGTTTTGCATTCATATGAATATTCGAATAGTGCTACGGTGAACTCGCACGCATCAATACCCTGGGCCAGTACATTCAACGTTGTATGACCAAAATCATTGCTAATTACGACATAGAAAACCAGCAAAACTGATTTTAAGCCTAAGATGGCAGCGTCTATGCATTACTGCAACTGTTACATTTATTTTTTTGTCAATTTGTCCAATATGTCGTTTCATTCAGCGGCCGCCGAACTTGTGCCGCTGCTCATAGTGGTACTCTCGGTCTCTGAAGCTGGATGAAGATAACTAAGAGGCCTGTTTTTTACTGGCTACATAAATGTGAAACGAAGCTATAAATCAAGATGAAAAAGAAAAAGACAAATCTGTAAAAATTTGGTACTGGTGCATAAATGGCGCGCCGATTGCGCCGATGAAAAACATCGGCGGCGGCAGCGCGCCGATCAGTTCGCGGCGGCGCGGCGAAAACTTTCGGCGGCGGCGCGCCGACCAGTCGGCGCACACTTCTACCTAACAGCACTTTGGCTGACCACAGCTGAGCGTCTTACAGTTTATTGACAAACATCTGATACTTCACTATTTGTTACAAATGCAGAAAACTTAAAAATATATTGTATTATTTTTAGTTTCATATTGAATGTTTATTATACGCCGTTCTAATCATTGCTTTGTTGGCTGGCTGCAGGGCTGCAGTGTGCACGCAGTCACAATATGGCCGTCGGATGGCGGTTAGGAAGCAGGTTGTTTTCTATAATTTGCATCGTGTAGTGAAATAAGTTTCTTCGAGGTGTTGTGATGGAGCACCATTCAAAGAAGAGGAAGAGAGGACACTACAAGACTTACTTAAATCCAGATTGCCCTGTAAAGTTCCACAACTGAATTATTACCTTAACCAAGCTGGACGCAAAGCATCACCGTGGTGCGTTTTTTGCAACGAAATTGAATCAATTGTTCCTTTTATTCGGTTGTCGTTATTCTTATCAGAGAAAAAAATTTTTAGAAGCCCAATTACAGAAGTTGGGAATACAAGTAAATGTACCAGTACTTTTATCACCTGGCAGCACTTCATTTGGTTGGAGCATATATCCACAGGGATATATGCTCCACTGTGTTCGATTACATCAAAGCAACAAAAAGATTACCATTCTAGTGAACCCTAACTTTTTCAGATCTTTAGTTTATAATTCATAGCTATGTCTGTCAGGAACAAGAGATGGTTTGTCCGCTTGCTCAGCAACGATTTTTGTTTGTTCACAATTTGATCTCGAAAGTAATTTTTCAAATTGCTTTTAGTTTCATATAAGTATCTTGCCGCCCTGTTCTTGGCGCATCCCTCTTTGTGGGTGAGCGCCATCCATCTGAGGTCATCATCATGATCATTATCCTAAATCGCAGTTCCTGCTACCAAGGACCACTTCATGCGTGTGCTTTTGGTTCTAGTTTCGTTTAAGTATCTTGCAGCCCTGTTCTTGGCGCATTCCCCTTTGTGGGTGAGCGCCATCCATCTGAGGTTATCATCATCATCCTAAATCGCAGTTCCTGCTACCAAGGATCTCTGCCTGTCATTTTGTCTTTTGGAGCTTCCATTTCTGGTTTCTCTAATGGGACAGTATGCGTGGCCGTCCGGGACTATATTGATGAAACTAATAGGTTGACTAATTAACCAGTTTCATTATCCTAACAGGTTCATATAATTATATACGTATAAAATCAGATTATTGCTCTATTCTAAGAATAAATTCGTTTATGTAAATATTTGTATGCATTACATTTAGCACCACACTTTCCTAGGCTATCGGTAATCCTTCTGTTAAACCTTCATCATTCCAAATCTGAACAGTAAATGTTGAAACCACTGGATTCTTGGCCAATCCCTCACAGTGGGTATGCGCCACTAACAATAGGAGAACGACAACAACAACAATGACCACTTCATGCGCGTGCTTGCAAAGCGTAAGTCTGGTTATTTTTCAACATGGATGAGTACTTTCGATGAGGGCTTTTGCTTGATTAGGGCCCTGTTGATCATATCAGTGGTTGTTCAAATCAAGCTGCATGGCGCTCAAGGACTGAGATAGTTGTGCAATGTTTTACAATCACTTTTTTTATTACTCTTGAAGCCCTGGCTGCAATCGAATGTACTTGGTCGTGGGGAGTTGCTGTTTTTTGTCATTGCATTTTTTTTGCCAAGTTAGCGCAGCAGTTCAAACATAAACCTCATTTTCTACTGGGACACCAACACAAGCGTGCCTATTTCAAGTGACGATACAGATAGTGACACAGAAAGGGCAGATCAACCAAGTCGAACTCTGTCAGTAAAGAGCTGGGAAGGTGATATTGACAGCCCCTGATCCAAACGTTCGAAAGGAGATGAAGATTTTGCCTTCATCCACTGTGTATTGGAATAAAGTTCTTTCTTTCTTCAATATAATTGTTACATTTTGTATAATTTTTGTTTTGCGAATATTGTCCCGACGTCAAGAGAGAGGTCGTACTAGAAGACGCTGAGAAAACAGCAGCGGGTCGGTCTTTTTGTTAACCGCGTGAGAGAGAGTTCCTCATCTTTGTCGTTGTTGCATTCTGCATAAAAGCGTGCAGATGCGCGTATGCGCTGTCGCCTTCGTCTTTTTCGCGGGACGCACGTGACATTTGCCTCCCTCCAAAAATGGCATCGTCCCGATGCGTAGCCAAGGCACTCTACTTATAAAAACGCACATATGCACCGGCACGCACAGGACAAACGAGAGTTAGCTGGACAAGTAGGGTTTCATCCGGATGACATGCACGATTTCGGGTGCGCAGTTTCGGCGACTGGAACTGCAATTGCCGTCAGGAATAACTTCGTAGTTGATGTCGTTCAATCGTCGGGTGACTCGATATGGGCCAAAGTATCGTCGTAATAGCTTTTCTGAAAGTCCGCGTCGACGTATTGGGATCCAGACCCATACCTTGTCGCCTGGTTTGTAGGTTACCAATTTATGTCGTAGGTCGTACCGTTTCGCATCTTTGTGTTGCTGGTGACAAATACGCACGCGGGCTAGCTGTCGGGCTTCTTCGGCACGCTGACCAAATTCTTCGGCGTCAGCGTGAGTGTCGTCACACTCGTGCGGCAGCATAGCGTCCAACGTTGTAGTGACTTCGCGCCCATGTATTAAACTAAACGGCGTCATTCCGGTAGTTTCCTGCCGGGCAGTATTATAGGCGAAGGTCACATAAGGCAAGATTTCGTCCCAGTTCTTGTGTTCTGTGTCGACATACATGCAGATCATGTCTGCGAGGGTCTTATTAAGCCGCTCTGTTAGTCCGTTTGTTTGTGGGTGGTACGCCGTTGTTCTCCGGTGAGCTGTACCACTGAGCCTGAGAACCGACTCCAAAAGTTCTGCCACGAACGCAGTTCCTCTATCCGTGATGAGAACTGTTGGAGCACCATGCCGAAGGACGACGTTTTCTATGAAGAAATGAGCCGCTTCTGCTGCTGTGGCCCTCGGCATGGCTTTAGTTTCTGCGTAGCGAGACAAGTAATCAGTGGCGACAATGATCCATCTGTTTCCTGTGGTAGAAGTTGGGAATGGGCCCAGGAAATCCATTCCGATTTGGGCGAATGGCTTTGCTGGTACTTGAACGGAATGTAATAAGCCTGCTGGCCTGCCGGGTGGTGCTTTGCGTCTTTGACAGTCGGCACATGTTTGGACGTGATGTTTTACAGCAGCAGGTAGGTTAGGCCAGTAGTAACTGTTTTGCAGACGGGACAATGTTCGAGTGTAACCGAGATGACCAGAGGTGACTTCATCATGGCAGGCTTCCAGAATTTCTTTTCGCAGTGATGCAGGGACGACGAGCAAGTATGGGCTGCCGGTGGGAGAAAAGTTTTTCTTGTATAGGACGTCGTTCCTTAAACAAAAAGATGGCACTCCTCTCGCAAAAATTCGCGGCACGTCTTCCCGTCGTCCTTCTAAGAAATCAATAAGCGAAAGCAGGTCAGGGTCACGGCGCTGCTCTTGTGAGATAGTGGCCGCGTTGATGACTCCCAAGAATGCGGCGTCCATAGACTCGTCATTAATAGCGGCAGGCTCAACGGGTGACCGCGAGAGACAGTCTGCGTCGGTGTGCTTCTTCCCTGATTTATAAATAATGGTCATATCAAACTCCTGAAGCCGAAGGCTCCAGCGTGCTAAACGGCCGGATGGGTCTTTCAAGTTAGTGAGCCAGCAAAGCGAGTGGTGATCACTGACGACCTTGAATGAGCGGCCGTACAGATACGGTCGAAATTTGAGAACCGCCCAAACCACGGCGAGGCACTCTTTCTCGGTAGTCGAGTAGTTCTCTTCCGTGCGAGAGAGAGCTCTGCTGGCATAGGCTATCACTTTCTCGGAGTTATCTTGCCATTGTATCAGTACGGCGCCCAGGCCTACATTGCTTGCGTCGGTGTGAAGTGCTGTTGGCGCTTCCTGGTCAAAGTGTGCCAGAACCGGAGGTGTTTGGAGGCGTTGGCGTAATTCGTTGAACGCTGTTTGTTCCTTTTCGCTCCAAAGAAAGGGGACATCCTCTCGTGTGAGCCACGTCAGAGGCGCCGCAATAGACGAAAAGTTGGCGATGAATCGTCGGTAATAAGCGCAGAGGCCTAAGAAGCGTCTCACTGCTCTTTTGTCATGCGGTGTGGGAAACTTTGCGACAGCGTCGATTTTGTCCGGGTCAGGTCGAACACCTTCGTGGCTGACCACGTGGCCTAAGAAGCAAAGTTCGTTGAAACCGAAATGGCACTTCTCTGGCTTTAAAGTCAGGCCAGCCGAACGTATAGCTTGTAGAACTGCGAATAATCGACTTAGGTGTTCCTCGAATGTAGCTGAGAAGACGACAACGTCGTCTAGATAAACCAAGCATGTCTGCCACTTAAGTCCTGATAGCACAGTGTCCATTAAACGCTGAAAAGTGGCTGGCGCTGAGCATAACCCGAATGGAAGCACTTTAAATTCATAAAGACCGTCGGGCGTCACGAAAGCAGTTTTCTCACGGTCTCTCTTGTCGACCTCTATTTGCCAATAGCCACTTCGCAGGTCCATCGATGAGAAATAGCGTGCATGCCGCAGCCGATCAAGAGAGTCATCTATACGTGGCAGTGGGTAGACGTCTTTCTTCGTTACTTGGTTTAACTTGCGGTAATCTATACAGAAACGCAAGCTGCCGTCTTTCTTTTTAACCAATACCACGGGGGATGCCCAAGGACTCTTGGAAGGCTGTATTACGTCATGTTGGAGCATCTTCTGAACTTGCTTTTGGATCTCCTCACGTTCTTTCGGAGCCACACGGTATGGGTTTTGACGGATCGGTCTCGTATTTTCTTCAATGATGATTCGGTGCCGTGTCAGTGGTGTTTGCTTGACTTTCGACGTGCACGAAAAACAATTTTTGAACTGGTGTATCAGCTCTAGTAGGCGCTGTTTTTCCGAGGCTGACAGGGTTGAGCAAATGTTGACAGACAAAGGTGTCGAGGCTGGGATGGTCGCCTCGTCCGGTTGCAAAGCGAAGCAATCTCTGGCTTGGTCCACGTCGTCGTAGTAGGCAATCGCGGTGCCCTTCTGGATGTGACGACGCTCGTTGCTGAAGTTGGTGATGAGGACTTCTGCCCGCCCATCAATTAGTGCCAGAATGCCTCTCGCTATGGAAACACCTTGCGTAAGCAATAGCGTGTCTATTCGCTCCGCTATCACCTCCTTACGGCACGGCCATTCACACAACACCGACACAAGGCAGCAAGATCTCGGCAGGAGCATCACATCATCGGCTACACGTAAACGTTGCAGTTGTTCTTCAGTGGTGGCGTCGACGTAAGGATGGGAGGAAAAGGTGACGATACGTTCTGGGATGTTGATGATAGCACCGTACTCTCGCAGAAAATCCATACCCAAAATTAACTCTTTACAACAGTCCGGTAAAATGACAAATGTGGCGACGAAGTTCGAATCATCGATTACGAGCCGAGCGGTGCATTTACCGGTTGGCGTCATTAGCTGCCCACCAGCACTCCTTATGCTCGGCCCACTCCACGGCGTCTTAACCTTCTTAAGGCGGTCGGCGAGCTCTTGTCGCATGATAGAGAAGTCAGCACCAGTGTCAACCAGTGCTGTTACGTGGTGTCCGTCTATAATAACGCTGAGGTCGGCACGTACAAATTCATTGGCAGTAGTACTCGTGGTTGTTGTCGTCTTCGTCATCACCGTCGTCACGTCGTCTTTGTGTAGAGGCAAGGGGGTCTTTTTGGCGTCTCGGCAATTGGCAACCTTGCCCCCGGAGGTCGCGGCAGTTAGTTTCCCTGGCACGGGCTTGGGGAGCGGTTTCTGATGGCGTCCGCGTATCTTTGGCGATTCGGGGAATTCTGACCTCGTGCAGGTGAGGGAGACCGCCAGCGACGACTTGGTGAAGACGCTTGGTTGGTCGGTAGGTGATCAGCACCATGGTCACGAGGGTCTTCAGAGTAAAAAGAAGCGGGCCGAGAAAAGTTTCCAAACCGGGTTTCTCGATGACGGCAGTAGCGCGAGATGTGGCCTGGTTCGCCGCAGTTGAAACAAAGGGGTCGACGGTCGGCAGTGCGCCACAAGTCGGTCCGACGTACTGGTGGTCGCCGCACAGGTTCACGCTGCCACCACGGCAAGGTAACGGGCCGCGGCTGAAAGGGTGGTTCTTCTGGGGCAGGCGGATGACGGCGCACGGCATCAGCATAGGACAGTGGACGTGGTTCGGGTGGTGACGCCGGTGATGGAAAGGCTTGCCGTAGTTCCTGGCGCACGATTTCTGCAACAGAAGCAACTGGGGGATCGGTAGACGGAAGGCCGAGGGCCCGCAGCTCTTCCCGCAGGATTTGTCGAATCATTTGCCGTAAAGAGTTTTCGGAAACGGCAGCGTTTTGAGCGGCGGCACCAACAGGCGTTTGGTCGGGCAGGCGGTCAAAGTGGCGGCATCGTTGCCGGAGCGCCCGCTCAATGACAGTCGCCTCTTTGATGAATTCATCCACTGTTGTTGGCGGATTTCGTACAAGGCCGGCGAAAAGCGGTTCCTTAACTCCCCGCATCAGATGACGAACTTTCCTTGCCTCGGGCATGTCAGGGTCAGCGCGGCGAAATAGGCGGACCATATCCTCAGCGAACATGGCCACGCTTTCGTTCGGCTTTTGCATGCGGGCTTCGATCATCTGTTGTGCGAGATCCCGTCGGTCCGCACTCAGGAACGTCTCGAGAAGCTTTTGGCGGAAATCGTCCCAGGTTTGGAAAGTAGGCTCCCTGTTCTCGTACCATGTGCGAGCGCTATTTTCCATTGCGAAGTAGGCACGGCCAAGTTTTTCTTGCACGCTCCAACGATTCACCACAGCGGTCCGCTCGAACTGGTCGAGCCAGTCCTCGACATCTTCATACGGTTCTCCACGGAAGACTTCGGGAACACGAGGAGTCTCAAAAGTTACCTGGTAAGGGTGAGTCGTTTGGGCCGGGGCCGGGGGAAGATTCGCAGACGCTGAAGGGGCCGCCATGTTGGTAACAGGAGATGCCGTCAAGAGTTCTGGGCTTAGGCCTAATAGGCGCCGGCTGAATCGGTGTACTGGAGTCGCAGCAAGACGTTGAGGCTCCGGACTGGGTGTACGGTCCCGAACAACGCTTTCTTGCATCAGGTTGCAGGCCCCAGCACCTCCACCAGTGTCCCGACGTCAAGAGAGAGGTCGTACTAGAAGACGCTGAGAAAACAGCAGCGGGTCGGTCTTTTTGTTAACCGCGTGAGAGAGAGTTCCTCATCTTTGTCGTTGTTGCATTCTGCATAAAAGCGTGCAGATGCGCGTATGCGCTGTCGCCTTCGTCTTTTTCGCGGGACGCACGTGACAATATTTTTCAAAATTATTTTAGTTTCAAAACAGCATTCGTTAGAGATAATGACGAATAATGAATGAAACAGGTGACATGAAGTGTGCACTGCCAGTTAATCATATTCCTTGGTTTAAGAGCAAGGCATTGCGGGTACATTCTAAGGCTGCATACAGCTGAAATTCTGGTTCAAATGTGTACTTGTACTTTAATTACTGCATTTTCATGATGAGTATGTGGTTGGCGTATACAGATTTTAATAATAGCTGCAGCTTGTAAATATTCTTGATTATTATTGTAAACAAGCCTAATATAATGCAGACTTGAACCTAAGATGATATAGTGACCGCATTCTAAGTTTTGGGATTGCAAGCTGAAATGCTACTCCAAATCCTGTTTGGCTAACATGCATAAAAAAGTTTCGATAGAGGGTTTCAAAGGTGGCATCACTGTGGATTTGCGTAATGAGTAGCAATACCACTCACATTTAGAATTGCTGAAAAGACTTCATGTTTCTCCTGTAATCGGGGAGTTCCGTTAGACATATTCCATTGCAGCATGGGTCCCATTAAACTCTATCGGGGTCCCATTAATACAAACTGGAACCTGTCATCATGGCAGCAGGTAACTTCAAATAGACAGAGGTGGTTAGAATGTTTGGAGCCATCACATGGACTGTAGAACTGGACCGTCCCATTGAAGCATGCACTTTCAATGGGGCACCATTTACACCCCAGTTGAACTCCACTAGACCCCCTTTGGCTCCCATTGCTCCCAAGTGGAACATCCAATTGGACCCCTTAACTTTTTTTGACTGGGAACAGACACAGCACAGACACCGACTGGACACAAGAATGTGCCACTCACTGCCAAAAAAATGGAAAGTTTGTCCTTGAAACATAACTTTGCAGCCAAGTCGTTGCCTAAATACTAAACTCATCACAGAAACACTTGCGCCAGTATCTATCAATGCCATAGTGGCAACGTCGTCGACAAGTACATGAACCTTATTCTGATACGAGTAACTGGTGGAGGCATACTTTGATGAAAATCGGTACGTCCAGCGACCTCACCTCCGTCGACCGGGCTGGCTCGTTTCCCGGTGATGGAGACGATAGCTGTGGCTGATGCCATGGAGACGGTAATCGAGGCGGATGTGTGGTGGGCGGGGTTTAGCTGTGTAGAAACCCGGGCGAATCACTCTGGTTGATCGTCTGGTAGGCGTGCCACTCGTTAGATGGGTTGGGGGGCCAGTAGGTGTAGTCAGGCTGTCGGCTTCGGCTTGCAAACATCGCGGATCGCCGAGGGAATGTCGAACGTCGATTATGTCGCATTGGGCGAAATTGGGCGATATGACCACGAACACCGCACTAATAGCAGACGGGCCGTTCACGAGGCATAGAGAACGTCCTTGAATGTTAAGGGTGCACGATGCTCTGTTCCCACGGAGACGCAAAAGAAGGTGGACTGTAACCGTTATGACTGCGGGGAGCATTAGGCGGCTCTACATAAGGAGACGTCTAAGGTTGAGCCCGTAGCTGAGGGCCACGGCTGGGATAGCTGCGCTTGTCGAAACTCGCAGCATCAATGTTTGTGGACGGTGTATAGCACGGGGGTTCTCGGACGTTCATGGGTACAGAAATGTGACGACGAAGCTCCTCTCGTGCAGCGAATCGTTCACGAAAGGTCGGCAGCCAAGAAATCTTGGCACACATCGACTGTGGTGATGGTCGTAACATTGGCCAGTCGTCCGAACTTCGTGGTGATGTGGCGAGTCTTCAGGGTCTCAAACGTTCGGCAGTGCCCGATCGCATTCACCACAAAATCAAGACTCTCCTTGCCGATGAGGAAGTGGTAGACGTCTTCTGCAGTTCCTTTGAGAATGTGACCCATCTTGTCCTCTTCCGCCATGTTGGCATCCACACACTTGCACAGCTTCAGAACCTCTTTAATGTAGGTTCCGCAAGTCTCACCACAAGGTGGAGCACTCTGCGACAACATTTGCTCTGCACATTTCTTCATCGCAGGGTCGCCGAAGCACTTCTTGATCTCCTCCATGAATTGTTCCCATCTTGTCAAGGTGTCTTTGTGATTCCCAAACTATGCATTCCAGCCATTAACTTAGCTCACCCGTTGATAGTGGCTGAGCTATTTTTCAACGTTATCGCCAAGTTTCCCTGTGAATGTACGAGGCTCTCGGTAGTGGAAAGGTGGCGCCCTCGCAATTGGCTGCTGGATGTTGCCGTCCAAGTTGTGGGGTCTCAATATAGCCAACGACACGCCACACTCTTGGAGTGAACGGACGCAGCAGACGTGGTCAGTACAAACCAAAGAACAATACACATTTATTTAACTAATTTACAACAATGATATCGTCCATCAAATTGATATGTCAATCGTTAACAACACGCTAGGACATCTTTACACGATATCCTTACACACACACACACACACACACACACACACACACACTCCAAAACAAAAACAATAACATGACAGACGAACACACAATAGCATGACAAACACAATAACACACACAAGGCATCGTCGCCAACGCTTGACTTACCATGAGGGCCCCCCCGGCGTGCAGCCTGAGGTGCCACGCACGGGGGATCCACGCTAGAGACAACCATTCGCGACAGCTGCCACGCGCAGAAGACTCGCTCAGCTCTCGCCCGCCACCAATGCTTGCCTTCCGTGAAGGGTCACCGCCGGCGCTACCATTCTACCAACCATGATGATGATAGTGGTGCTCAATGCGAACACAACGCCATCTATCGCCCGGTGGTTCTCACCCTCAAAATGCAGCTTTTGGGCGAGACATGTGCGCCAAGCGGCGCAAACAACTTTACAGGGGGTGTCAGCACCCCCACAAAGTTAGTTCATTTCTTGAGGTAGGGGTGGCAAGCCCGCTAGTCGACGGCTGCGGCGTAGCTCATGCTCTTGCGGTTTTGTCGTTAGTAGATGGCTGCTCTCCTGTCTCGCTTGACAGTGGCTGGCTTACCCAGCACCTTCCACCACATTTGTGACGATTCAGCGCGTTTATTTACAGAATGGAATGATTGCGATTGGTACAGCTCAGAGCCAGAAACAGAAGACCCAGCTGCTCGTGAGCCAGACCCACTTCGACCTCGTCCTCATTATGCACCCATCGAAGTGTGTCAATATTTTTGTTGTTCTACTACCTATATTTTTTGGAAAGAGCATTTCATTCTGCAAAATTTGGTATGCTGCAATGTGTGCTGGAGTACTTTTGAAACTGGCAAAAATGATCTTCCCAAGATATATGAAAAACAACCATTCTCGCGTGGTAATGAAAGAGTTAAGACCTGCAGATCGCGCATCAGACATACCAATGCACTCGCAAGCGCCGCCCAACGAACCCGATCAGCGCGATGCAAAAATCATTAAGAACTTGTTAGAACGCGCCCGAAAAATGATCAAAATTTGCTAGGAAAAATGCACTTTCTTGGCTTCAGCGTGGCACAGTGTTTGATATAGCCGAGCTTCCGCTGTGCAGGGATTGGATATACGAATGCATCGGTCCCTTACTCTTGCATGGGAATTCAAGGGGATTTGTCAACTGTTCGATATAGGCAGTGATTCGATATATTCGAGTTTGATATATCCACGATCGACTGTATTAAAGGGGCCCTGCAACACTTTTTTAAGTAGCCATGGAATGCATTCATGAAGGAGCTGAAGGAGCCTCGCAACTTGACTGCCGCAAAAAGTTTTTGGATCCATCTAGTATGAGCCGAGTTACGAAGTGCTCGTTGTGACCTTGAGCACTTTTCCTCTTCTTTTTTTTTTCTGAAAGCGTGGAGATTTAGTGCGATCACATGCACAAGTGTGGACAAGTCATGGCCTGCTGCGGTGGCCCCAGTAACGACTGAGAATGCCGTGCTCTAGTCAACTAAGGGCTGATACTTGGCCTGTGACTCATTGGTTTTTGAGCCTGTATCATCATTTGTCAAAAGAAAAGAAAGTGGTTTTTAACTGACCTTAAGAATTTATTGTAAATTCCATGCTGGGGGGAGGGGGTTGCTGTGGAATATTTGGCTCGCGTGTTCTTGGGAGCCTCGACTACCAAAAGGAATACCTGCCAAGTCTCCTGGATCTTTTGAGAGAGTACGGTTGGCTGAAAAATCTCCCAGAAGTTGAAATTTTTGTGTATGGTCAGGCCCCATTGACAAAAATGCAACTCTGTCCGCACACCTATTGCTTCATCATTGTATTGTAATGTAAACCAATTTAAGAGACAGTAATGTAAATGTGCTGCAGAATCTCAATAGTGCACAACCAGCTGATACGAATTCGTATGTTCAAAACACTTTTTTGTGTCTGAGTGGGTGGTGCCAACAGTGGTACCAAGCCATCAAGCAAAGGACATGCTGAGGAAGTACACGTGCGGCCAGTGCACACACTGTCAGAGCTGTGGTTATCATTTGCCATAACCGCTGTAGACAAAATCGGGGTCACTCTTGACACAGTCTTGTATGGTGACAACGAAACTGAATGAACTCCGACAGTGAATGCACGTCCAACGTTCCCTGACGCAGCACTGCACAAACAGTGCAGGAAAAACAGTAGCACGTGGGATCATAAATATCAACAAATGGCTCAGTTTTGAAGGCACCAGTGTGGCGAGCGAAAATGGATTAAAAAGGGCTGTACTGTTGGCCGAAGCTTCCACACACAACACTGCGGTGGCCACTACGAGCTACGACAGTGTCGATTATAGTATAATGGCGCAAAGTGTTTTGGTGTTTCTGTCGAACTTCGCTTATGACTATGGTGGAGTGGGCTTAGATATAAGTTGGTCTTAAGTGAAAGTTTCCCTCATGTTTTTACAACAGCCAGCTGCATTGTCTGTTCACATGTTTCAAAAAAGGAGGCATGCAAGTTCTTTTGTTGAAAATAAATGTTTTGTGTGTATATCATTACTTGAAAAAGAGTTTTGATTGTTTTTTGATTATACGATATTTGGAGCAGTACGAATATTTTCGCAACCACTTAAGAATCAAATTACTGAGGTTGTAGTGTAGTTCGGAAGTTTTCTATAAATATTTCTGTAGTACATATACATCCGCTTTGTTCATAAGCCCAGACTGCAACAACACAAATTTTTTTGTAAAAAGGGCTCTTATTCTCTCATTTTCTCTTATTTCCCAAAACTCCCAAATTCAGATTTTTGGAACTTGGCAGGAATGTAGTGTTGTAGGGCCTGTTTAAGCCACATAATTTAATTGATTTTGTAATCATTTTGCTATATTTAGAAGTTCTCTTTCTGGGATGCTTATTTTGAGCTTTCGGTACTAAACATGTTCCTTCTGATGTTGTACAGTGATGTAATTATCATGGTGGGACTCGCCCTGCAATACTCTTTTGTTCAGGCCCGCAGAAGCAGCAGGGAGCTTCAGATGAGTGCCCCAGCCTCGCTGTCGTGCAGCAGTGAGGACTTGCACCGGCTGGCCGAGCTCTCGATTCATGGTGGAGCTGCTGGAGACGCACTGGCCTCTACCCCATCTTGGACACCTGGTGACTCTAGTTTCTCCTACAAAAGCAGCAGCATCACAAGCGGATGCATAATGCGTTTCATGTGCTACTCTGAACCACAGCGTATACACCAGAGCACCGCGATCTCAAAGCGTGCTGCCTTATTGAAAATCGCGTCGCGCCATCTGTTGCAAGCACGGCGAAGGAACGCCCAGGCACTGCCAGGCGAGCAGACGCTCTGCAAATCAAACATGAAACTGAACAACCCGAGTCCAGCTGTAAGCATGTTTTGCGCTCTTCCTCTCCTGGAATTCAGTGGTGATTTCGTGTGAAACGTCGAGAAAACCTTCCACGACAGTCCGAAATGTCTACAGCACATGCATTGCAGACTACAAAAGCAACTTCATCTGGTACGTACTATTGTGACTGAAAGAAACTCGAACAGCAAAAAGCGTTGTTTTCGACTCAATCGCCCTGCGGCGTGCCTTGGCTGTGGCAAAGCAGAATTTGTGCTCTAAGTCGGCGTTAACGTAGAGCTAGAATTTCGCTCCAACTTGCGCTCATCCACTACACGCGTTTATCATTTGCCACTCATGCCGGGTCCTGCGAACACACACGTGGTGTGAAAGTGCCAACCAGAACAAGATTTTTAAATACAGTGACGCCGACCGAAAGCACAGATTCTGCTAGTGAGTCAAGGCATACCACAGTTCGACTGAGTCGAAAGCTACGCTTTTCGTGCCGTTCACGTCTCTTTGCATCGCAATAGTACGCCGTTGTAATTGTATACATGCGTAGTGCTTGCATTCACGTGCGAGTCGTAATACATCCTATTACTGGTATGCAGCCGGCGAAAGAGTAGGGCAATGATTTGGTACTGCATACTATACAGGCATACTGCACGCAAATCGCTGCTGTAAAGTGCTTGACAGCTGATGTCGCGCTTGAGTAAATGCAATAATTGTATTTACTCGTGCACTTTCTTTACTGGACAAATTTTGTTTTTCCTCCCAATTAGGAGTATGTCCTCTGGCAGCAGAGCTCGGCATTTTTTGTTGCGGATGAAAATCTGTGCAATCGGAAAGCATCGCTTCGGCGCGATTGACGCACCGTGTTGGGGTCTCCACATACAATGCTGAGTAATATCTTACTCTTGCACTGGTTGTTTTTGCATCCGAAGATGGCGCAGTGGTACCCAAAAGACTTCTTATAAGCTGGCGCAGCCTGAACAGGCGCTTTTTTTACATTTTAAAGTCCTAGAGCCACTGCTTGCCATGCTAGCGAGGCACGCCTTGGCAATTCAAAACAAATTATGGCGTCTCTAGGAGCGAAAGCATACTGCCGAAGGCGCCTGGATAGGAGATAGGCGTGCTCTCGTCTATAGACATAAAGACAGGGTAGTATGTTCTATTTAACTGGATTTTCGTTTACTGAGAGATCAATAAGACTGTAAAGTACAAGTACAAAACCAGGCATAATAGACGCAGCTGTTTCATTTGAGGAGCAGTTTAATTTAAAAAGGGATTTCCTTTTACTGAGAGTCTACTGTATTGGAAGTGAAAAGACAGACACAGCACCCATTTGCTGCGCCAGCTGTTCCATTTGGTTCCGTGCTGTGTAAGCCTGGAAACCATTTCTGCCTCTTCAACTTCAATCATCACAACACACATGTGTGCACACACGTGCACACAGAGAGGGTGTTTTTTTTAGATAGAACATAATTTTTAAAGATTTTTATGGCAGCCGCGCTGCACTTGGTTTTGCCCATGTCTTCTATGTTGAAGCAAAAATGCATTGCCGCAACTAAAAGTACCCCGATTAGACTAATCAACAGAAACTCGTTTGTGAACATTTTAATTATTGATTTGAGGGCAGTTGTTTACATTATAAAGTTGTAGTGCTTGCCAATTTACAGGATACCCATTTTTACGAAAGTTGCATGTAAAAAATGATGATATTGAATTTCGAGGGTAAAGTTGAATCCGGTCACACCCTTTGTGCAAAAAATGCGGCCTATCTGTTATGCTAGCCCGGAGCTACATGCAGCAATCAAGGGACAAGTTTTGAAGGAAGGCATGTCATGTACATCTGTTCATGAAAAGCAGTAAGTCA
The DNA here is from genome assembly GCF_043290135.1 of Rhipicephalus microplus. Lineage (NCBI taxonomy): Eukaryota > Metazoa > Arthropoda > Arachnida > Ixodida > Ixodidae > Rhipicephalus > Rhipicephalus microplus. The sequence goes on from NC_134704.1 coordinate 208,016,852, forward strand.
TTGCAATTTCTCCAGCGATTGCCTTACCTTTGCATGCAGTCTCTGGTGCTTATCATCTAAGCATAAAAGTCAAGGACAGCAAGTACAGTGCATCTTCTTGCAGACAAGCAAATAAACTTTAGCCCCAGGAACAGATGAGCACTGCACTAATAGAATATGCTGTCTACTTCATATTTCCGAATTCTTGCAGATTTTATTCACCATATTTTGCACCGGTGCATACCTTAATTCAAATTTTGTCACTTTCTAGTCACATGTAGGTCCATGCTTACATAACAGATAGGCTGCATTTTCTGCTCGCTGGGCACAGTCAGTTTCGATTTTGCCCTTAATGTTTGATGATGAGTATCTTGAAAAAATGCAGCATTTGCGACTTCTAAAAAAATAGGTATGCTATAAACTTGCACGCACTACAATTTTTTAACGGGGTCAACTGCTTGCTCTCAACTCAGTAAGTAGGAAGATAGTTTAGGATTTTTTCGTCATTAATCTCATCAGTGTCATTTTAGTTATGGCCAAGTATTTCTGTGGTGGCGTGTGCAAAAACGACTGGAGCATAGCTGCTATAGATTTTTGTACTAATCTATTTTGTCTAAAAAAAGTATACTTTGTATATTATTTCGATGTGTTTTTGATAAGTCAAGGTTCGTTTGCTTGAGTTGTGGTGAAGAGACGGTGTCTTTTGCGTCAGTAGTTGCACTTGTTTTTGTTTCACAGGCCACCGCCGGGTTGGGTCAGCCGGCTCCCAGCAATGCAACGTGCCAAGTGCCTCAGGCGACCAGGGTGCTACGCCTACCAGCTGGGCCAGCGGCAGAAGGACGAGCGGCCACCCTCATCCGAGCGTCCACCCGGCCGCGCTGTCGCGGCCAGACCCTTCGCGAAAGACTTCCTGGCCGGCTACACCAGGTAGGACGGTGTGCGTCAAAAGAGTGCGCTAAGTTGGCACTACTGAAAGAATCTCACGGCTTTGTTCATCCCTGTTTCGTACCACAGCCCCATTTGTTTTGAGGCTTCTCACTGGGAAACTGGGCCTATACATTGCTTGGAATTGCATCGTTTAACCATCATTAGAACCTAATTTAATCGCTGCTCACTATAGATGGTTTCAAATATTGAGAACTTTTACTTGTCGCCTGAAAATAGCGCTAAGAAACGGGAACACAAGAAGAGGACACACGGCACAGGCGCTGTGCCATGCGCCTGTGCCGTGTGTCCTCTTCTTGTGTCCCCGTTTCTTAGCGCTATTTTCAGTCGTCACAATGCACCAACAAGCCCAAATTTCGACAGTGTTTACTTGTCGGTGTAGCATTATGAATTAAACAACACACATCAATGGGAACACAGAGAATGTGAACATGCAACAGTGCCCTTTAGCGGTGCATATTGTGGCATAAACACATAAGCTACTACTTTGAATGTAATGAAAGTTTTGGCCACAGCAGTGGTGCAACAGCTGCGTCGATTGCGCCAATTTGATGCAGTTTCGGATTGTTTAGCCTTGCTGCGCCAAAACCGCGAAGTTTGCTGAAATTGTGCCACGCTGCACCAAAATGCCCAGCCAGCCTCAAAGTTTACTCACGTGCGCTAATTTCAGTGAGAAAAGCAGGCCATGTCCACCACCCGCAGTTTGCGTCATCTGTCAAAGCACGCAGATTCCAATTATAGTGCCTAGAATGTACTTAAAATATAACCGAATAAAGTAACAATGCTGCGCACCCATTGGTCCGTTGACCGCAGCGGATACTTATAAGAGGGACAACGAAACTTGAAGACAAAAATGCATTGCTGTAGCTTCCAGTGCTTCGCGGGAAGTGTAAATTTGTCTAACCTGAAAACGCATCTGTGGCTTGTTAGAAACTAAAGCTGGTAGTGTATGCTACGTTTTCCTCGCTTGAACAAGCTCGACATGCATCAAACGCCACCTTTGCCAGCGAGCACATCGATTTCCTTAGCAGTGGCTCATAAAACATTTTTATTGTTGTGTTTTGAAGTTGCCTCGTCTCAGCCACGGTCCTGGGGATAGATATCTGTTATCGTCACCAAGCCAACGGGCGCACGTTGTCGTTAATTTAGTGTTGAACGTGCTTTGCAAGAGAGCCGAAGCAGCGCGTAACTCTCAGCGAAAGAATAAAAAAAGTAGGAATTGGGAGGGAGGCGTAGCGGTTTGAAAATTTCTTGGCTTTGGTTCTAACCTGTGCAGAGAATGGTGCTTAAGTTAGCTTCGCCGAAGTACACCGGTGTCTAGCAAAAAAGTGTATAGAGATTTGGAAGGGGCTGTTAACGCTATTCACAAGACACTGCACATTTTGCTAGGTTACTCATGCATTTGTACGCCACATAATTCTGAGTACGAGTATAATAACTGGCATCTAAATGAGCTACTGGCAACTATATGGAACAGTGTATGACATTTTCTTCCCTAAAAAAAAAAAAAAACTATATTTTGGGCCAGTTTTTTTTTTTTTTTTTTTTGCCACCCCTACTTCTCTGTTTTACTAATCTCCCAAATTTTATGGTCTCGAGCTTGCAGATTGATATCTAAATTTGCAGAGTCAGTTTGACACGCGCAGCAAATGCTAATACGGACTTCATCACTGTTTGCTCAGTTGGGTGGTTCAGAATACTACTTTCGTTGAAATAGCAGTGCTCGTGTTCATACTGCATGATTTAGGTTATGTTGAATGCTTTATGCATATTTATTTTTTCAAAATGTAAGCCTTTTTATTTATACTGATCCCAATTTGATATTTCATGATAAAAACATGTATGGGGGGGGGGGGGTGTTTTTCCGCTAACCTGCTCCAAATTTGGATTTTAGTGCTCCAAAAGTAACATTTTGTTGCTTCTATAATTGCTCCAAGTTGTATTTCCGCTGTTGCACCCCTGGGCCACAGCAGTCACATTTCGGTAGAAGTGAAATGATAAGAGGCCCGTCTACTGTGCAGTGTCGGTGCACCCTAAAGAACACCAGATTGTAAAAATTTTAGAGCCCTTCACTACTGTGTTTCTTGTAAATGTATTTGAGATGTAAAACCTCATAATTATCAATGTAATCACGGTTTGTGAAAACCTGTGTTGCCAAGTATGCCATGTCTTGAGATGATGGCTCCTAGTAGGTTGCCTTCGCTGTGGGCCATCCAGGCACACACCTGGATGGGCGTGCCCAAGATAAAAAGGCCCACTTTACAGTAGAATTCAGATTATACGAATTCGAAGGGAGCATGCAAAATATTCGTATCATCTTAAATGCGCATGAACAAGTTGAAGCTGATCATGAAGATAACCAAGAAATTTATTGGGGTCAACTATCTGCTAACAAAAAGTCCATAATGTTCTTTGAACTTTCCTCGTTTCACCGCCTCTCAATAAAGTGCCGTGGAAGCGAAAGGGGCAAAACTTATTGGAAATTCACTCACTTTGCCGCTTAAGTGGCCAGGAAAACGCGCCACCTTGACAACAACACTGCAGCAGCCGCAAGACCACGTCTATGTTCGTTGGAAACGCTCACATTCGTTCTGTTCCTCGCATACATGCCTTCGCTGCTGGAGAATTTATCATATTTCATGGGCACGGTAGACCCAAAGCTGCCATGTCGCTAAACTGAATGCTTCTCTGCTTGGTGCAGGTTTTTCTTGGCTTCGGTGCTTTTGAATGCGCGCAGCCACTTTATACGTCTTGCGACGACACGAGCCAGCTCATCAGCGAAGGCCCCCAGTTTTCAACGATTTGGTCACCCGACGACGCAATTCTACTGGCCTTTCTTTTCAAGCATCACAGCGTGACGTCATTATTTGGTGCCGCTATAAAAGAGCACCGGCACGATTTCGTCTTCTGTGGGCACAGTGGACCCAAAGCTGCCATGTCGCTAAACGGAACGCTTCTCTGCTTGGTGCAGGTTTTTCTCAGCTTCGGTGCTTTTGAATGCACGCAGCCACTTTATGAGTCTTGCGACGACACGAGCTAGCTCATCAGCAAAGGCCCTCAGTTTTTAACGCTGTCGTCACCCGACGACGCAGTTCTACTGGCCTTTCCTTTCAAGCATCACAGCGTGACGTCATTATCTAGCGCCGCTATAAAAGAGCACTGGCACAATTTCGTCTTCTGTGGGCACGGTGGACCCAAAGCTGCCATGTCGCTAAATGGAACGCTTCTCTGCTTGGTGCAGGTCTGTTCCTGTTTTAGTTCAATACGTAATGATTGTCGAGGCTTAGTGGTTCTGCCGTGCCCACAGCGTTGTTTTGTAATGGCGTATGACTGTTTTGTCATTTGCAAACTACTAATTTGCGGTGATGTCGAGGAAAACCCTGGGCCCACCCAGAAGGAACTGTACGAGCAACTACTTGAAGGTCAGACAGAAATGCGAAAGGAACTACTTGAAATTAAAACACTATTTTCTGAGCTGAGAGAACAGATGCTTGACTTTAGGCGTACTGTCGGAAATATAGCGACTGAGCGCTCAGCACAGCATGAGAACACCCATCAATTGCATGTCACATTGAAATCATTTGAACATGCAATGTCTTTTCAAACTAAAAAGCTAACAGACCTTGAAGACCACAGCAGGCGTTCAAATGTAATTATTCATGAAATATCTGAGACCTCAGCAGAATCAGAAGAGGAACTAAAGGACTAGGTCGTGAAGGGTCTTTTTCAAGAAAAACTTCAGGTTAAATCTGAATCTGTTGGGCGTATCCATCGACTGGGTAAGCACGTAGGAAAGCGGCCTGTAATAGTGTATCTGCATGACTTTACAGAAAAGAAAGAGATAATGGAAAACGCAAGCAAACTGAAGGGCTCAAATATCTTTGTTAAGAATGATTACTCCAAATCAACGCCAAAAAAACGCAGTCTGCTCTGGCACAGCGCAAAGGCCGAGATAGAACAAGGGAAAAGAATCAACCTGATACACGATAAACTAAAGATCGATAAAGACATGTATTTTTGGGATGAGGTGCAAAATAGGTGGGTAAAAGTGACCGGCTACAAGAACACCGTACCCCAACAGTCTAAAACCTGACATAATGTGCATGCGCACAAGCAACTTTGCCTACTTAATTTGAATGCTCGCAGTGTTATGAATAAAACCGAGCCCCTCGAAATCCTATTACTGCAGTACGATCCTCACATTACTGTTATAACTGAGACGTGGTTACATAAACAGGTGAATGATGGCGACATTTTTCCACCTTCCTATACGGCTTTTCGTAAGGACAGGCAATCAAGGGGAGGGGGTGTGGCCGTCCTGATCCAACAAAAATTTGATGCTGTCTTGTTGGATGATGTACCGGAACTTGAATGTACCTGTATTAAAGTAATCTTGTGGGGCCACTCATTCATCGTATGTGCATTATATAGACCGCCGGACTCAACTCTTGAATACCTATTAAAACTAAAAGAACACATGTCTAAATACCATGGCCACAAAGTTCTTTTGATTGGCGATTTAAATCTCCTTGGAGTAGATTGGGAACGTTTTGAAACCTTTACAGCCAATATCAGCAATGGAAATGCAGTGTTTGACATCATGCTCGCACATGATTTGGTACAATTGGTTCATGAACCAATGCATTATCAGGGTACTGCTAAATCTATCTTAGATCTGGTATTTATTCCCAGTGATTTCAGTACACATACTGTAGTAATTGATCAAGGGCTGTCTGATCACTGCCTTGTGTCAGTTTCTATTCCTCTGGTACCGCTTTCGGAAAATGCCAACTCATCCTTTCATTGTGTGAAAGACTATACACGTGCCAATGATGCTTGCATTATCGAGCACCTAGAAACCTGTCTGATAGATTTTGTAGCTACCGATGTTTGTAGATTGTGGGACCAATTTAAATGCATATGCTTCTACTGTATCCAAAAATTTATACCGCCTAAACGTAAAAAGGTGCATAAACATACGTCCTGGATGACGAGAACCATCATTCATCTGAGGCGTAAAGTTAAAATATTAAAGAAAAAGCATGCTGACCCCAAAGTTATAGCTGACACTCTAGATAAGCTTGCACATGCAGTACACACCTCGAAGGAATACTACTTCAGTACGTCACTTGCAAACTTCATGAAGAATGATCCAAAGAAGTTCTGGAACTATATTAGCGAAAAAAAGAAACCCTTATCACTAGTTTTTGTCAATGGTTCAATGGTATCTGATCAGGCTGTCATTGCTCAACACCTCAATGAGTATTTTCATGGTGTATTTTCTACTCCTAGTGTTTAACCCATCTGTCATAAATGCGGACAATGCTGCAAATGTAAACATTATTTCTTATTCTGGTGTCGTTACTATGTTGTTGAACTCAAAGACTAAGACTCCTTGCGGTCCCGACAATATCCCCAACATATTTCTGCGTCGCTTTGCAGAGTCTGGTGCAAAATACTTAGTCGTCATTTTTCGCGTCTCTCTGTTGTCAGCGAAATTGCCAGATGACTGGAAGTCGGCACGAATTGTTTCTATATTCAAAAAAGGTGACCGTCTAGTACAACAAAATTATCGACCGATCTCCTTAACATCATCATGCTGTAAGTTTATCGAACACATAATAGCTCATAAGTTAAATGAATTCTTAGAAGAACGCTCAGTTTTAACAAATCATCAACATGGGTTTCGAAAAAGATTTTCTACTACAACACAATTGGTTACTATTGTTTATACCTTTGCAGCTTGTCTTGATGCTAACGGTGATATAATATTCTTAGACTACAGTAAAGCATACGACACAGTTCCACACGATAAACTAATTATAAAGCTTCAGTTAGTTGGCATACCAAAATTATTTATCTCCTGGATCTCAGCTTATTTACTCAATCGCAACCAATATGTTCAAATAGCAGAAAAACAATCGGGCTGCCTTCCGGTGACTTCTGGCATTCCGCAGGGGAGCGTACTAGGCCCCTTTCTGTTTCTGGTCTACATTAATGACATTGTTGATGTAATTAGCACCCCGGTACAAATTCATCTATTTGTTGACGATTGTGTTTTGTTTAGAGATGTAACCTGCATTAGTGACCAATGTGACCTTAATACTAACTGAGGCAATGTATCAAAATGGTGTGAACAATGGGGAATGCTTCTTAATGCAAACAAATGTGTGTATCTCCGCATAAAGGGCAAAAAAGTCCCATTAGACTAGACATATAATTTAGCTGAAGCACCTTTACTTAAAGTAGCCTCCTATAAACACTTAGGCTTAACGTTAACAAGTACCTTATCCTGGAATTTGCACAGAAATAACATCTGCTCTGATGCTTTCCGTAAATTATACCTTCTCCGCCACAAGCTCAAGACTGCTCCGCCTAGTGTTAAACTCCTCTCCTACTTTTCCTTAAATAGGCCTAAACTTGAGTACGCCTCCATAGTTCGGGATCCCCACACAAAAATTAACGTTCAAAACCTAAAAAGAATTCAAAGAAAAGCAGTTCGATTCATATATAGTAAATTTATGTCAACCGACTCCCCCACCGAATTACTAACAGCAACTGGTATAGAACTATTACAAACTCGAAAAAAAAAAAAAAAGACGGCTATAGTTTTTTTCAGACATAGTAAACCACAGGCTATTCTTAAACACCGCAGCATACGTATCCCCCTTGTTAAGCAGACCCACTCGGCACCACTATCCTCATTCCCTAACGCTAATCTTTGCAAGGACTGATACTTTTCGGTACTCCTTCTTCCCACAAACAATAGATGATAGGAATAAACTAACCGAAGCATTTCCTCAATGCCCTTGACAATTTGTGTAAATACTATTCTTCCATGACTTCCTTAGAATTGTATTATCACCTTATTGTTCAATTGTTACTTTTTTTTAAAGTCAGAACCCCTCGGCCTTATATGCAAAGAAATTGTGTAAAAAAGGCTTTGCAACCTTGTTTCATTCTGTTATTTAATGTGTTTTATGTATGCTCACCCTGCTTGGATTTTTGTCTGCAGTATTCTATAAATAAAATAAATAAAATAAATATTTTGCCCATTTTCATTAAAGTTCATACTGAGTGCTATTTGTGCATGCAAAGCACTGAAAAGAAACTGTTTACACTTTTAGAAACATTGTTTCGGGAGATACGCCAGAAGAAACCACATGAGCTGATGCACCAGCAGTGGCAGGGATGGATTCAGCAAGCAGTGCGAAAGTGAGACACGTTAGGGCATGCCTACTCGCTGCTCCTGCTCCTTCTCCTGCTTCCGGTGTTCGCAGCGATCGTAATCCAAAGCAGGCTCTCAATGAACGCGTTTTTGTCTAGGCCGTGGGCTTCGTCGTGCTACGCAAATAGTTTGCGATTGTGTTGATGCGAGCCACCACCGACGCCTTCGTCACTATGTTGAACTTGCGGCTCATTGCTTACATCATGTGGTTTGAGACGGCGGGTGTAGCCAAAGCCGTGAAGCAAAAAGGCGATCTGCTATCTTGTGGCAAAAAAATTGGTCCGGGACCGATTTTTTTCGTGTCAGCCTAGCGGTGTTGTTTTCTTGCTTCTTAGGTAGGGAAGTGAGGAAAATTTGGTGAGTTTTACCACATTCGCTCCCTTTAAGGCCAAATGTGATTGGGCCTTCCTGCCACAGACAAGCCGTGTTGAGCCATTCAGTCCCACATTCGTATCATCCGCAGTAGCTGGGGACTTTATTTGTATGACACCGAATCATGGTGTATTTTATATACAGCAGAATCTCAATTGTACGAATTCGAAGGGGATCATTCCGAATTCGCACGAACCAAAAACAAGCTGAGGCTGATCTTAAAGATGAAGAAAAACTTTATTGGGGCCAACTACTTCTTGGTGAAAAAAGTCCGTGATCTTCTTTTGAACTTTCTTGCTTTCACCGCCTCTCAGTAAAGTGCCGCGGTTTCCTCACGCTGCTGTTGCTATAAGGCGCGTTCACACTTGGCATCAAAGGGACCCAAATTGGCAAAACTTATTTGAAATTCACTTGCTTCGCCACCTAAGCGGCCGGGAAAACGTGCCGCGATGTTGCAAAAATCAGTTCATGAACTGTAGACATGAGCCCCTACTCTTGCAAAAAACTTTGATTTACGGTACAGTCGATCCTATATTGAATTATTGGCTATATTGAACAGTTGGATATATTGAATTATTGGCTATATCGAAGAATTGAGAAATCTCCTTAAGTTTCCCATGCATAAGTATGAGACCGGTGCACCTGTATATTCAACTCCCGCACAGCAGAAGCTCGGCTATATAGAACGCTGTGCCACACTCAAGCCAAGAAAGTGAATTTTTTCTAGCAAATATTGATCATTTTTTTACTGCGTTCCAACAAGTTGTGATTGCTTCTTGCATTCTGGTGACAAAAAGTGGTGTTAGTCCATCGCGCTGATCGGATTCGTTGCACGGCCCTTGCGAGTGCACCGGTATGTTTGATGCGCAATCTGCAGGTCTTAACACGCGGGCGTAGTGCTTTTCAAAAAAACCAATTGCTCAGGACAACAAAACGAGAATGCAAAGTGACTCTGCTATCTCGTTGTAATGTTCACATTCCTTTGCTTGTTAGTGCACAGTGGCATGTGAGCATGAAAAGCATGGCCAACAAGATGTGCAACCTCGTGACGTTTTCAGCGTCTTTGGTTTCAAAATTCATGTTTCGGAAACTATGCTTTTTCTAGCTTCTCGCATCAAAGCTGAAAGTGGTGGCTGCCAGCTACAAAGCTACAAATGACATCGATATCGCCAACATGTTGACCAATGTCTATGGTGGGAATAGAGGGAACTCAGCGTTGTTTCTTGCGCTCTTGGACTTGTGTACTTCTCATCTCGTTCCTGATAAATTCTCATTCGGGGGTTGAACTGAACGTAGACCCACACAAAGCTGTCAAAATTGTGACTGGCGCTTGGAGTGTCGTCAAGTAAAGCACCGCTGTAAACGTTCCTTCTGGGTCAAGGGACGACTTCGGGTGCGTCATGACCGCTGACAACACCGTATGGTGCCTCAGTGAATTCTGCGACTTATCAGCTTGTGTACCTTGTGTGTCTTGTGTACCTGCCTGCAAACACGACGTCCGTGTTGCAGCTCATGGACCAGGGCATAATTAAAAATGTGAAGGTATTGTATAGGCAGCATCTCGTCGAGCGCATGCTTTTGTGCATGGACAACTCGTCGCAATACGAGGTGAGTCTGCTTAGTGCCATCAACATGCTAGCGCGAGCTTGGGCCCGCGTGAAAGAAGAAACCATCGCCAATTGTTTCCAGGCCTGTGGTTTTATGGAAAACTCGGGGGATGCTTCTCCTTGTGCGCCAGTGGAAGTGCAAACAAATGAGCTCGACGACGGTAGCTTTCGCGCCGCTCTCAGTGACGTCCGTTTTGACGAGTATGTCGCTGTGGACAGCATCGTCGAAACATGCGGTCCACTAACGGACAGCGAAATCGCGCAGATGGTTCGGCCCCATGACTGCATTCCTGAAAATGACGATGATGACGACGACATCGGAAATGAGTCACCACCGAGGGCGGCCGATGTAGCTGCGAGTCTTGCTCTTGCGCAGCGGTTTTTTGTTGGAGAACACAACGCCGAAGAAGCACTTCGACACGTGTATTCCTTACAAAACTTGCTAGCCGCAGCCAGATTCGGCAAGCAGAAGAAGATGACAGACTATTTTTCCTCAAAACTGTCGCGCTTTTAAACTAATAAAAGTGCCATTTTTAGTGCTTTTTGCTTAATTCGAAGTTCGTTTAATTCGAAGTTTTTTGCGGTTCCCGTGAACTTCGTATTAACGGGAGTCGACTGTATACGAGCGTACAATATATTGATACATGTCTTTACTATGCTCTAACGGCTGAAGGCACACAGAAGTGTCTAATGACGAAGGTGTAATACAGGCAAATGTGCAGGCCAATCACAACCTTAGAAAGGCCTACTAATCTACTCATCACGTTAGTTAATCTGATAAATAAAAATATGGTAGCCAGAAATTCCATTGATTCATTGATATTTGGGCTTTAACATCCCAAAACCACCATATGATTATGAGAGACGCTGTAGTCAAGGGTTCTGGAAATTTCGACCACATGGGATTCTTTAACGTGCACCCAAACCTGCGCACAAGGGCCTGCAGAATTTTGGCCTCCATCGAAAATGCAGCCGTCGCAGACGAGATTCAGTCCCGCGACCTGGTGGTCACAAACCTAAAGCAGCGTACTAACAAATGCACTCTGGGCCGCTGTAGTCAGCCCAAGATTTATTGTTCAGCAGTGTAGCAAACAGTGCTAGAATAAGGAACGTAATACAGAAAAAATTTACAACAAATTAAATATATATATAATAATTCGCTTCATATGTTCGTCCCTTTACGATGACATGACTACAAGGGCACACCGAGCAATTTCTGCGACTAGAGACAAAACACACAACAAGAAATGCACAGAATGAAGAAATAAGGGTGGACATATTATCATGTAAAATTAAGGACAATATACACAGTAACCATAATTTTTCACAAGAAATGAAACAAAGTCTATGCAAGCAATGTTTCACACAGCAAAGAGACATGACGTACAGGAAAAGTGATAATTGTCTTTTTCAGTTGACACGAAGATCGACATGCATATAGAGCAGCAGTCTTGTGGTAGTCACAATCGTGGTGGCTTCTTAAATTTTTGAGCGCGTTGTTCCAACACGTGAAGTGAAAGAGGCCCAAGCCACCAAAAACTTGGTGAGTCCCCTTGTTTGAACTTTCTTTTCCAAGAAGCACACATGTCTTGCAGAGAGCTCCCTCCTGATATTTGGAATACACCAGCCATGGCAAACATTTCTAGCCAGAGAGGTTGGAACTTTGGTTAGCACTTACTAACCAAGGAAAAAGTGCAGTGCCTGTGGAAAAAAGTGTAGTGCCTGTATGGCGTTATTAGCAAACGTCGCCTATTCTCGTCGTCCTGTAACTTCTGGTGTATTGGCCCGTTAAACGCTTAAATAGCAATGTTGTTGCCAGGAATCGCGGTTTTCGTGCATGCATCATGCTCGGATCAGCTTTTGGAAGTTCTTTTTGCAACCTAGTCTTGTTCAGGCAGTGCAGAACTACAGCTGGGAACCGTTTCTTCGGCTGCTGTAGCCTTTTTGCCAGTTGTTGAGTGTGCACTGATGCAAGCGTCACCTTTCAAGAAATAATCATCAAGTGTTACCTAAAGGCGTTTTGGCGCAGCCATCGAGTCTCACAGAAAGGTGCTGATTGACACAAAACACGGAACAACCCACCATTACGAGTAAGCAGCATATTTCAAGGGGCTGGCTTCGCACTCCTAAAAAGCAACGCACTGAGCAAAGTTCGGTCAGTGACACTGAATGCAAGAAACAATAACTTAAGTGATGATACATGTCGACTGATAATACTCCGCCTTAAACACTAGCTCTCATTTTTTCCCTGGCGGAAAGATTCGCCCGTATAAATTTCCTCCGCAATTTCAGGTGCCGTTTAAGCGGCGCTCTCCCCAGTATCTTACTCTGCGCGCAAAAGATCTCGCGTTTGTGATTGCGCTCTTACAGAAGGCTGGTGGGTTCTCTTGCATTGTGATGCCATGCTAAAAACGTGAATGTACGCCAAGATGTTTATGCGAGCAGTGAAGTTCCAACACCTCGCATCAGAATGTCTGAAACAGACAATCGACAGGCAGGGATGGTGCACAGTACAGCGTAAGTAAACTTGTGTTGCATGCGCTGGCACCTCTCGTCGGAGTTCGCGCGTTCAGAGGAATTGATTATGGTGCACTATGCTCTGAAAAAGACCAGTGTTCATTCTGTCGTCAGTAGTGAACCAATTACTTGAGATTTTGTGCGTTATGAGGCTGCTCCTGTTCGCGCCGCCAACACTGCTGCAAACATGAAGGCATGTACTATAGTTAGAACAGTATACATGGCATATCAAGGCTGCACGGTGAAGTAATATGTACAGTTCTGAATCTGTTGACATAAAAGGAAATGATGGCTGCACGTTTGCGAACAACGGAAGACACCTTGCCGCAATGCTGTCGTTTCATACGTAGCGAACAAGCTATAACTTTGTGAGTAGGTATAGTGCATTTCGATTCGGTTTAGGTGCATTTTTAATTCAGACCAAGGGAACATTTTTCAACAATGATTACTTTGCCCTTGCAGATTGCTCAATAAAACTTCTACGATTGGAGTACTTCACTGCTATAAAAAGTCATACAGCAACTGTAATGTCAGCCAAGGTTGCGAGAAAGTGTGCCCGAAAAATAACGCGTGTGAAATCGTTTTGCCAACGTGCAACATAACTTACGAAAAATTACCTAATGCGTATTGCAAGCATGCTTCGATGCGTGCAGTGAAGTACAAAATGTTGACTAAAAGCTATCACCGTCAGGGCTGCTTGGCATATAGAGCCTAACAACTTGGCATAAAAATCATTCCCATATGCATGCACTCACAAACATCAACAGTAAGAAATGATTCGCTAAGCAAAGTGAGCAAAACCGATGTGTAATAATGAATGTACAAAAACATGCTGCATATACGTCTCATTTCTCGTTGTAAGCAGAGCGGTCTTTGTCTTGTGAAATGCACTTCACCACAATGAGGACTATGCCATCTATGTTAAACAGAGATCAACGATTAACAATGTCTTCTCCGATCGGGCGAGTCATCGTAATGATGCATTTTCGAATACTAGTCCATTGAATGGTGCAATGAGTAGCAGTTGCTTTAAACGGTCACTCTACCTGTCGTTTGCACCAGCCACCGGGGTCTAGTGGCTAAGGTACTCAGCTGCTGACCCACAGGCTTTTTCGATGCAGGCGAAAATGCTGTAGACCCATGTGATCATAATAAAGAACCCCAGGTGGCTGAAATTTTCGGAGCCCTCCACTACCGCGTCTTTCATAATCATATATGGTAGTTTATGGGATTTTAAACCCCATGTACCAATCAATCAATCACATGTCGTTCACTTTACTTTTATTTACTCTCTTCACAAGCATACCATGGGAAAATGGGGAGGGAGAGTCTAATAACTTTGATTTACTAGTACATGTACATAATCTGGTCAAACTACCCCTGATAGTGACATCACAGAAAAAAGCTGATTCTTGCCCCCCCCCCCCCCCCCCACCAATCCGGTTGTGTGAACCTTTCCCGAAAAATATTTCTGGCTACGCCCCTGGCCAACGCCTTTGCTGCCGCCGCTAACCAACCTTTTGGTGCGCTTCAATGCTTTCATCGGCGTTCTGTGTCAATCAACGCTGTTGTGGCCAAGGAGCTGAATTCGCTTATTTGAAAAGCTTCAATGATAATCAGGATGACTGAAACTTGACGGCATGCAAGAAGCAAGACAAGCTTACGAACTATTTTCATGTGAAATAAATTGTACTAATTTGCAGTTCACACCTTGTTTTTTATTATACTGTGATAGAATAATTATGTTGGCACTTGTAAAGATTTTTGAGGCCTGAAATGCTTTAATTTAGGTCTTCAATAGGCATGTTTTGTATTTCAAATTATCGATATATCGAACTATTTCGTGATCCCTTTTGAGTTAGATATATTTTTGGCGGCATCGCGTCCACGTACAAGATATATTTTTGGCGGCATCGCGTTCACGTGACAAAACTTTGATGCACTTCATATAATTTTGATGGAATGAAGGGGCCGGATCAGTCACGAGGTGTTCTGCTCATATGTTGTGTACGTTTTTTCGATAAAAATTCACTTAGAAGTGAGCACTGTACTGTGTCTGGGTGTTTCGTTCTGTTAGCCATAATGAATCTTCACCAACTAGTCCAGTGTAAGGAAAGGACACAAAAGCACGGTGTGTTAGGTACGATTTGTGGCAAAAAAAAAAAACATCCAGTTTTACATCCAGTTTTCCGTCTTGCTTAACACGTTTCCTACAGCAGGAACCTCATGCAGTTGTAACTGTCAAAGAAACAGGCATTGCATTCATTAGCACATCAGAAGGAGTACGAGAAGTGGCAACCAGCAGATTAGTGAAACGCCAAAACTTGTGGACAAATAGTGGGTCATGCATTCGTGACAACTTAGTTGAGTAACTAGGTTCCCTTATTTTCTGTGTAAGAATAAGCATACTGTATTTACTCGCACAACAGGCGCACATTTTTTTTTCCAGGGAATCTGGCACCAAGTTTGGTGTGCGCCTATTACACGGGGTACCATTTCCGAATATTTTATTTCCAACTACAGCGTAGACTGCTGATATTGTATGTCGCTTAAGTGTCAATATCTGCACTACAGCTGAAACAACGTTCTTCAAAGTCTACACTAGCACAAAACGTGTTCAGCATTGCAGTCTTGCGTGTCCGATAATCAAGGCGTGGAAAAAGAAATGTGGAAAAAAAAAACTACAAAAAGAAACCTCCATCATAGGAATTCACCGATCCTGTTTCGGGCCGCCTAGATTATGCGCATTATCACAACCAAAACTTTGTGCGCTGATCGGTAGTGAATGTTCATTTCACGACCTCGAATCCCATATTCAAGGACATTGTAAATAAATCTTGAACCACCATTCAAGTGTTACAAATGCCATCCATGCCCCCTTTTTTTATAGTAGAGCCACCGAGAAGAGTTTATTTATTTATTAGAATACCCTCAGGGCCCGTAGGGCCCTGAGGGTATTCTTGCGTTGATGCGTTAAAAAACGCAACTTTGATCAACTGCAACATTTACCGAAAAGCAACAAATGCCAATGAGGCTTACTCTGTGTTGCCGAGGAAAGTTACGCGGCATGCTACATATCGTAAATATCTGGCAATAAAAAGATAGTACTAAAGCACTGATTCAAGAATAGAGCGCGTGATACGATGTTTAGGTTCGCGACTGGGATATCAACGGCGACAATAGTCTACTGAGTTTGTGCACCTCTGCATAGTGGCAACAAAGGCAAAAGCTCGCATTGGGAATCCAAAGAGCTTTTAAATTTGCGGAAGAGGTATCAAAATACTGTAACGACAACGCTTTTCTTGACAGGAAATGCAAAGTGCACTATAGTAAGCTTCCGTTAAGATGAACTTTGTTTAGACGAACAACACAGGAGTGTTTGTTTGGTTTCCCATGAACTCAATGCACAAAAGTTTGTTTGCTTAAGACAAACTACGTAATAGGCCTCTTCTGTTAAGACGAACTCTCGCAGCGACCAACAAGGACAGCAATTCTGCGCAACAAACATAGTCTTGATGGGGGCATTCAGATAAACAAGATAAATCAATATGGTAAAAAAAAACTTCCTGGTGCAAAGACTCAAAGCGAATCGCAAGCAAATTGAAATGTGAAGGGAGAAAGCAAGAGAAGTGGGAAAGAAAGGTCAGTGGATGAAGCTGGTATCTCCCCCACCCCTACCCTGTAGGTGGATAAAGGGCCAGCTTTATTAGCAAAGAAAGCAACAAAAAGTGTTTGTCTTTTGGTATCCTCCTTGCATTCTTAAGTTCCCCAACAGTAGTACTGTAGAGAACAGAAGAACTCCAAAGCTTGGCTAAAGAAGGGGGGGGGGGGGGGGGCTGAAAAAAAAAACAAATGAAAGGCAAAATAAGAACAAATTCTCTGCACATTATAATTACATGAAACGGAAACCACATATGCGGCACTAACACTCCCTTCAGAGAAGTCAGATGCATCGTTATTGCCTGAGTACATGTTGTGGTTAGTTTATGTTATTCTGAATAAGGTCTGTGCATGTTGTATCTGCTTGTCATGCAAATACAGCAAATTGTGATGTGCTATTTTCATTATGAAGGTGCACGGCAAAGGAATGTAATTTTTTGCACTAAATATAGCTGCGTTGGGTCTTTGTATGCTCGAGGCTATAAGCAACTTGGCATATTTTGGTTTTGCCAAGGTAGTGGTATGCAGCGGAGGTAGTAAAACAGCCTCTCAGAAGGTGAATGGCCAGAAAAATAAAGTTTTTATTATTTGAAAAAAAAAATTGTGCTTGTCTCTTTCATTTCATCTTTTTCTAATCATCAAAATAGAATCGTGCAACATTTTTATTGTTAAAATGTGGTAGCAATTTATTCATAAGCATATTCAATATGAACTCGTGAAATTAAGTACTCATTTGAGTGGCAGAGGAGTTTTACAGAGAAGCTGTACAGAAGCCAAAACAAGCAAGATGATATCGGGAGAAACAATAATAGTCCAGAGGAATTCGACATCCAACCAGTAATGACAGGGAAAGTAAAGAACGCCCTAGAAGGAATGCAGAGAGGCAAAGCCGCTAGTGAGGATAAGGTAACGATAGACCTCCTTAAAGATGGTGGAGAAAACGAAGTGTCTCTTCACGGGAAGGGTACCAGAATCTTGAAAGAACACCAACATCACCTTAATCTATAAGAAAGTAGACGTTAAGGACTTGAAAAATTACAGGCGACTCGGCTTACTGTTTGTTCTCTACAAACTATTTACAAAAATCATAGCTAAGAATCAAGGCGACATAGGAATTCAATCAACCAAAAAACCAAGCAGAATTTCGTACAGGCTACTCTACAATAGACCATACTCATACTATTGATCAGGTAACAGTGAAATGCGTGGAATACAACCAACCCCTATATATAGCTTTCATAGGTTAAGAGAAGGCGTTTGACTCAGTCGATACATCAGCAGTAATGCAGGCACTACGAAATCAGGGCATCGACGAACCCTACATAAACATACTGGAAGAAATCTACAGTGGCTCCACAGCCACCATAGTTCTCCATGAAGAAAGTGACATAATCCCAATAAAGATGGGTGTAAGGCAGGCAGACACGATCTTTCCAATGCTATTCACCGCTTGTTTGTTGGAGGTTTTCAAGACCCTAGATTGGAAAGAGTTAGGACTAAGAGAATGGAGAGTATCTTAGTGAATTGCGATTCGCTGATGACATTACCTTTATGAGTAACTCAGGGGATGAAATACAGGTCATGATTACAGAACCGTACGCGGAAAGCAGAAAAGTAGGTGTTAACAATATACTGAAGAAAACGAACGTAATGTGCAACAACTTCAGGAGAGAACAGCGCTGCGAGATAGGTAATAGTGCACTAGAAGTTGTAAAAGACTACATCTATTTAGGACAGGTAATAACCACAGAGTTGAACCACAAGATTGAAATAACTTGAAGAATAAGATTGGGGTGGAGCACATTCGGCAAGCACTCTTAAATCATGAATAGCATTCTGCGACTAAGTCTCAAAAGGAAGGTATATAACAGCTGCATCTTGCCAGTACTTACCTACGGCGCAGAAACCTGGAGGTTTACAAAGAAGGTTCAGCTTAAATTGAGGATGACGCAGTGGGCAATGAAGAGGAAAATGATAGGTGTAACCTTAAGA
Organism: Rhipicephalus microplus; assembly: GCF_043290135.1. NCBI lineage: Eukaryota > Metazoa > Arthropoda > Arachnida > Ixodida > Ixodidae > Rhipicephalus > Rhipicephalus microplus. The sequence continues at coordinate 208,035,152 of NC_134704.1, forward strand.
GACAATTAGAGAGCAGAGTGGGTGAGAGAAAAAAACTAGGGTTAAGGATATCATAGTTGAAATCAAGAAGAAAAATTGGGCATGAGGGGGGCACATAGGCAGGACAACCGCTGGTCATTAAGGGTAACCGTTTGAATTCCCAGAGATGGCAAACGCACGAAGGGTAGCCAAAAAGTTAGCAGGGCCGATGAGATTAAAAAGTTTGCAGGTATAACGTAGTAGCAGAAAGCATGAGACAGAATCCGAATAATTGATTGGTGAATCATTCGTGGATCATGGGAGAGGCTTTTGCCTTGCAGTGGGCATAGTCAGGCTGATGATGATGATGATGCTAGAATAGTGTAAATACTCTACTTGAAAACATGGTTTTTTTCATCAAGCTGAGCCAAATAAATGCTTTTTTTTCTTTTCCTCCGCATATTAAGTATACTTCATTCACTGTTTTCAAGCAACATATTTGGGCGTACTTTGCATGTTAGCATTTGCTTTTTGGGAGCACTTCTGATAAGACAAACTCTTGATAAGATGAACAAATGATCATTGCCCCTTCGAGATCGTCTTAAAAGGAGCGTACTGTATTGGATGAGGTGATGATCACTTGTTTCAACTGGAGTGCACGTGAACGGAGCCACGCCGGCTCTGGTGCAAAGGTTACTCCAATGCCCAGGCAGCCGCCCTTCTTCCTCAATCAGAGCTGCAGTTTTTTTTTTCTCGCTTCAGTTATGTAAGAGGGCATTGAATTGCAACCGTGCAAACACTGTACAGCACTTCTGATCGTGGCCAAGTTCGGGGTGCGCCTATTATGCAAAAGAATACAAATACTTGATTCACGTGACTATTGTGTGCAGAAATAAAAGAAAACCTGATTCACACGACCAAACTGAATGTGCACCTAGTATGCGAGTAAATACAGTATACACTCAGACCTGCATATAACTAAACCGTATATAACCAAGTACAGGTTATAACGAAGTAAATGAAAAATAGTTTAGCAATAGATATAGTGTTGAAAATGAAGCTTTACCACAAATTGTCAATTATAATGAACCTATTCTTGTGTAAGATGCACTTTTGTTATAAAAAGGTTTGAATGTGTATTTAGTTAGACAGACTGTAGAGCACCTTTGTGTCTTGTGGCAGTGCATTAGCGTAGCTTACTATTGTGCTGATGCACATTTGCCAGTTGTGGAAATTGATGAGCCCTTGTTGCCTGTTGCAGACTGTCCCCAGGAGGTGGACTTGGGCCTCAATGCTCACCTGCTCATTGAGCCAGCCTTGCAGGTCAGCCTGGACTTTGTGGGAAGACATGTCGTGTGTTCACTCTTGCCTCTGCAGGAATGTTGGCGCACTTCAATCTGCCATAACTTCTTCTTTTTTGTTTTGTGTCACCTACAGTGGTCATGTTTTTAGAGATTCAGAATTTCCCATAGCTGCAAATGATTGCTGTAAGATTAACCCAATTAACAGGGCTCCTACCAGCTCTTGTTTCCTATGATTTGGCTCAATGTTCTAGAATTTGCATAATGTTGTGCATATCGACTAAATGTTATGCTGTGATTACAACATGGTTGGTGCGATAATGGCATCAGATTCAAACAGTTACAGAGCTGACAATAATGCAAACATAGTGGAAAGCCTATCTGCGTCTAAGCCACATTTGCAATTGGAAGCATGTGGCACATACCTGCTGATGCTACGTAGTTTGCATCAAAAAGAACTCTAAAATTATACAGTCGAATCTCATTATTTTGAACATGCTTAATTCAAACTTCTGGTTAATTCGAACTCACGATGAGGTCCCGTCAAAGCTATGTGTATTCCAATGGGCGAAAACGCCTGGTAATTTGAATGCCGAGCACTTCCGACGGTTAATTCGAACATACCACACTCCGAAAATGCTCTCAGCACCCCGCCCGATCCCGTCGTGGCACTTGGGACACCTCAACGCTGCCCGCGAAGGAAATGAAAAGGAAAGAAAAGCCTGCGGTGCAATGTTTGCTCTCTCGCAAATGCCGATCTGCGACACGCCCGAGTCACGCTTCTCCCTTCGCCGTCCCTGCCACGTAAAGACCCTCTCTTTTACAATGCTGCGCGCGACGAAAGAGAGATAAAAAAAAAAGAGAAAGCCGTTGCTGGGTTGAATCTGTGTGGTTGAAGGAAAGGAAAAAGGCACCATCTCCTGCAGCCCTGGCCCTTTGCGGGAGCACGGCTCTGCGCCTTGAGGGGAGGGTGGGGCTCTCACGCGCCAGTGCCACGCTTCCCCCTTTCCCTTCTCTGCCACGTAACCCTTCTCCTTTCAAGAACGTGCACAAAAAGAGCAAAAAAAAAAAACGTGGCCGTGGAGTGTTGGTTTTTTCTGAAATACGGATCGGCTTCTCTCCACGTGGCGACGCTCCTCCTTTCTCCATACGTGCTGGCCATGCTGCGGATGCGTAGCGGAGAGCAGGAGGCTCTGCTACGCAGCAGTCGTTGTTGCCGTTATCTTAGGAAGTGTCGGCGCTGGACGTTTTTCGCTCGCAACTTCTCTTGCCAGGAGAATGCTGAAGCCGAAGTAGACATGCTTTGCAAGCTGCGTGCGAAATTTATTGACTCATTGCAAGGCAAAAGTGTGTAGACGCGCATCACCGATTACTCCAATTATTAACGGATGTCCTGTGATTAGTGAATAAATGTAAGTCTTCTTAAACTTCCCCCTCGTGTGTTAGCTCAATGCACATGCACCACTGCATGGAAAGCCCTCCCTTTATTTAGCTTTCATTAATACGAACTTCTTTTAATTCGAACAAATTTTCGTGCCCCTTCGAGTTCGAATTATCGAGATTCGACTGTAACAGATTTTGGAGCATTCATTTTTGCTATGTTAAGATAATATTCAGATTGCAGTATTAAAGAGGAAATGTGGTAAATATTGTTAATGAAAATACAATCGAACCCCACTATAATGAATGCCTCTTCAACGAAATTTTTGCTACAACGAAAATTCTCGGTTTCTCGTCAGCAATTCATTCGAGTAATTTCATAGGCATTCTCATCACAACGAACTCTTTTTCTTCGGCCATTTTGCTCCAACAAAATTTTACCGCTGCAATTCTAGGCTCGGATATAAACTGTTCCTTAAACATTTTGATTTGATGCACTTGTAGGCTTACATCGCAGGAGTGAATGAAAGAAACGCCTGAGCGACGACCGCCACGTGCAGAGAATGCGCGCTTTTGCTTTAGGTGTCATTACCAAATGGCATCTTTATCGTATTTACTCGCATAATCCTCGCACTTTTTTTGCCGGTAAACCGATGCAAAGTTGGGGCGTGCGAGAATTACGCGGGAAAAGCTTTCTACGAAAACGTACAGAGCGAAAAAGAAAACGAAGTGGCCGCAAATCGGGATTCTCACACCAGCAACTAAGAGCAAGGCTTAAGAAGTACTAATGAAAACTTACCTCAACAATAAAAGCAGAGGTTCAACACAAGGCAAGATTTATTTGAGACACAAAAAGTGGAAGCAAATAGTCAAGAATTAGAATACCATACGCAAAGCTTGTGCGCGTTGTGGGCGTAGTGGTAGTGTTGGTTGCTCAACAGGAGCCCTCAAAAGGTAAGCGTAGGAAGTCAGTATTGGGCTGATGGCTATTTAACAGAATCGTCCGCAGTTTCCTTCTGAAGAAATAAAGTTTACCATCAATCCCAGTTTTAGGCACACGGCAGGCCTAACGCGTCTTGGTGGCTTTCAGCTGCCGTCACCAGCAGCGAACACAAAACTCGTAGACTCTGAAGGGCCTACTGGCGGCCCTGTTGTTGTTATTTAGTGCATGATCTATCACTTGCAACTTTAAGCAGCCGTGTAGCTTCAGTATCGCCCCATAACGTGCCAAGATTACCGACACAACATACAAAACACACCGCAACGCGCACTGGCCACTTTGGCTTGGCTTGTATTAGATTTGGATTAGATTGAATCTTCGTGCAATAGTACGCTTGATGCTTTAGAGATGGCACGTACTATCATCACCAGTGGCTGGAACGAGCAGACGACATTATTGCGGCAGTTTTCGGAGGTTCGATAAATACTCAAGGAATAAAAGAAATCGTATCCTTGTTGGGTGATGTGGGGGGTGCGAGAATTATGCGAGTATGAGGATTACGTGAGTAAATACAGTATTTTTTTTGTTTGCGGTCACCCACTCCCCGTTTTGCACCCGTCCAAATGAGGGTGCTTCAGCGCCCCCTGTGTAGACTGCAAGTTGATGTCTGACATTTTTGGGTAGTCCAATGGGAGGCCAAGCGTAGATGAGACGATTTTTATGGTGGTCTTCAGGTGCGCCGGCTTAAGTCAGTCCAAGTTGACTGTGTTTTCACGGTCCTTTTGTAAAAGAGGGGCAGTTTTTTGTGTGCAGTTAAGGACGCAAAATGGTCGGTCGTAAGCTGGCTTGTTAAAGGTGGTCTGACCATGTTGGGGCACACGAAATCGTTTGTTAAAGTTGCCAGATCAGGGTGGACAAACATTGCCTTATGATAGGAAGGTCAGAGAGGGGTTGGGCCTGAGGTTTTGAACACAGTCCAGAAGACATAGGAATTCTCGTGGCTAGTTCGGTAGCTGCGCTGATATGTAGAAGTCTCCAGGGAGCCACAGAGAACTTCCATACACCAGCTCTGCTGCTGAACACTGCAGATCTGCTGGGATGACAGTCCGTAAACCTAGAAGCACCAGTGTCAAGGCATCGATCCAAATGGCTTTATTGCATAAGGCGGGCGGGCGGTCAGGGCGGTCTTCAGTTGGCAGTGAAGGCGTTTCATCATGTCATTGGCACACGGATCATACACAGTGGTATGGCAATGTCTGGCTTCCAAGATGCGGTTAAGGCAAGTGAACAGCGCGGACTCTAATCGATGTCCACGGTGTGTTGTCACAGTGCCAGGACAGCTAAAACGAGACTACCGCATAGAAATGAAGGCGCGGGCAATGGTCATATCTTGAATGAGAACAGCCTCTGGCCAGCGTGCGAAACGATCACCTATCTTGAGTATATAACGGTATCATTGAGACACTGGTAGAAGGCCCACAATATCTAGATGTACATGGTCAAAACGATGGCAGGGTAGAAGGAAAGTTTGGGGAGGCATCTTCGTTTGACAGGAGACCTTTTTCATCTGGCAGGGTAAACACATTTGCGTCAAAGCATGCACATCACCGTTGATTCCAGGCCAGACATAGCACTGTGTGAGAAGACGCTTAGTGTCCCGAATGCTGGGGTGACAGACGTCGTGAAAGGAGTGGAAAACGGTGCGACATAATGAAGCGGGAATGAAAGGGCGGGGTATTGCAGCTGACACACCGCACCACGATGGCTCAGATGATAATAGATGTGGCACCAGGCGTAGTCGTAGGGAACGAGGCTCTCCCGAAAAGTAGTGAGCTTTTTATCATTCTGCTGTGCAGCAAAGGATGAAGCCCAGTCGATAGCTGGAGATGGAGAGTCAACCGCGACTATACAAGAAAGGGCATCCGCAGCGGTGTTGTCAATGCCTTTCATGTGACAGACGTCAGTCGTAAATTCTGAAATATACGCAAGATGGGGGGATTTCACGGGGCACATACTTGGATGAGTTGGTGCAAAAAACATGCGCCAGTGGCTTATGATTGCTGAGCACGTAAAACGAGCATCTTTCCATAAAATGGGGAAAGTGCTGTATTGCTGAGTAGATGGATAGTAATGCCCGGTCGAAGACACTGTAGCGAGTGTCAGCAGAAAGTAGCTTCCGAGAGTAGAAAGACAGGGTTCTCTACTCGGAGTTGATGCACTGCTGCAAGATGGCTTCAACGGCCACGCTGAATGCATCTATCATCAACTGAGTAGGGGCGTTGTTGCGAGGATGAATAAGAAACACAGCGTTTGTGACTGCTTGCTTGGCGGCATTAAAGACAGCCTGGGCTTCTTACAACCAAAAAATGGCAGAGGACGGGCTGGCAGTTGAATGAAGAAGGTCGCTGAGTGGTCAAAACAGTTCTGTGTATTGTTGTATGAAGTGCCAGAAAAAATTGACAAGTCCTCGGGTGACCTCAGGAATGAACCGCTGGAAGGTTTGCGCCAAATTGCGCAGTCCAAAAGGCATTCGCACACATTCAAACAAACGAAACAGCATCATGATGGCGGTCTTAGGTATGTCGGCGGGCTCGACGAGAATCTGGTAGTATGCCTTAACGAGGTCCACAAAATGATGCAACTGTCCAGGCATGATGTGAAACCCTGGATATGAGGTAGAGGATAGCTGTTGTTGACAGTCCTGTCGTTCAATGCTCAATAGTCTCCACGAGGATGCCAGTCACTGGGATCACGCTTTGGCACTAAATGCAGCGGAGAAGCCCAAGCGCTTGATGACAGGCATATAATGCCAAGCTGCAGCATGTGGTCAAACTCCCGTTCGGCGATCGCTAGGCGCTCTCCAAACAGGCACTGTGGTCGAGCGGCTACTGGTGGACCATGCGTGACAATGTAGTGTGTCATTGCATGTTTAGGCGGCTGAGTGAAATTGCATGGTTTGGTTAATTTCCGAAAACTCGCCAAGATTGTTTCGAACGGTGAGGGAAGTATCAGCATGCGAATGGCCATAGGAGCAATGTCGGACAGGACTCCAGGGCTGGAGAGACTAGTCTGACCATCGATGAGGCGGCGCCGCCTCCCGCTGACGTCCAATTCAAAGTATGAGAGAAAGTCTGAACGGATGATCACCTGAACGACGTCTGTGATGACGAAAACCCACCGGAAAATGCGGCAAAGGCCAAAGTCAAGGGTGAAAGATCGTAGCTCATATGTCGCTATTGCAGAGGCATTGGCAGCACGAAGCAACTGCCCAGGTGACTTTAAACGACCAGCCTTAGTCGGGGACACAACGCTGATTTCTGCACTCATGCCTATAAGGAATTTGGTTCCGGATAGCTTGTCTGTTACCATGAAAAGGCAGCTGGTATGAGGAGGGGGATCACACGCCGCTCTCAGTGATCCCAGCTAGCATTTCCCGGCCACAAATAGGGATGTTTGCACCTTGTGGCTCAGTGTCGGAGAGACCGGTGGTACCAGCAGAGACCGAGATTCTTGTGTGTGTCGAAGAGCTCGATGACTAGAATGGGGCAAATGAGTCTCCTGGAAGGGGTGAAAAGGAGCAGCAGCGTCGCCCCCTACCTTAGCGGCCATCCAGAGCGTAAAGGGGCGCCGGTAAACCGGGTGCGCCCCGCCAGTCATGCTACTACATCTCTTCTAGTTCACTATACTCCTGCCGTTCGCTAGACATGGAGGCCCCCATTGCTCGATAGTAATGGCAATGAGACTGCCCTGCTTTTGCCAGTGGTAGGGTGTATCCCTTCTGAGCCGCTGGTAGGGTGTACCGTTTCATGAGTTTTATGCAGCAGTGGAAGTTACAGTCGTTCTGGACCAATCAAGAGGGCAAGCACATCTAAATGTATCTTTCCACACCCTGTCATCTATTAATAGCATAAAGCGGCTAGTGCTGCTAATGGGCAGCTTGCACATCATAGGAGTTTCTTTCATTCCCTAGAGGAACCGACTCCAAAGTCATCCCGTAGATTTTTTTGATTGCGGCCTTTGCCTTCGCGGAACAGCGTTTTGGGCATCAGCGAGCCTCTTCGTCTGTTTTCGGCTCTCCCCGTCACCTGCGTCTGCTACAAGACGCTTAAAGCTGCTTGCATTCTACTACGCATTTATCAGGATATAAGTGCGGATGTCATCCACGTCGCTGCCAGGCATGGTTTCAACAGTGAACAAAGCATCCTAGCCAGCCCGGTATTTGAAAAAGGTAGTGTAAAACCAAAGGTGTCCTTGAGCTGGCGTCTGGACAAGTGGTAGCGGCTGTCAAAATACGACGAAACTAACAAATGCATAATGCATTCCCTCCTAGATTTGAAAAGCACCCATCGCTATGTGCTAAGCCGCTACAGAATCGATTATTTGAGTGTAGCTCAAAAGCAGCACCGAATCAGCACAAATACTGTGTTGTCAAAGCTTAATGACATGAACCTAAAGCAAATAGAAGCATCGGTTCAAAGCTTACTAGCTACAGAGCCTATCGTGGTCACTTAATAAATTAGAGGAGGGCGACAACTGCTCCCGGAAGTGAAGCCATGTTTTTCGGACGTGCAAATCCCGCTCTACGAATATTGGTAAACAACTCTCGTAATGAAAAAAAAAAAAGGGCTTCGTGACGACAGTCTGCTCGTACTGCCAGTGGGCAATGTAGAAGTGTGGTTGTGAGCGACAGAATCCGAGCCAACTTATCAATCCTCAAAATTGATAAGCTGTGTATGTAGCAGTCGCATGTTTCCATGTTTTCGTTACTTGTAGTGTTACGACTCTTTATTTCTTGCTGTACAAGTATGCACTTCATTCACTGTGTATAAAAAAATGTTAGGCATGTATTATTGGTGTCTTATATTGTATCTCTTTGACCATGCTCTGAGTGGTGCATTCAAGTGCTGGGGTCTCGTCTGGCAGAGCAAATCTGCCTTTTACCCCCGTACCCGAGACATACACTTGTCGTGGGATCGAATCCCAGCTGCGGCGGCTGCATTTCCGAATCGAGGCAGAAATGTTGTAGGCCCGTGTGCTCTGATTTGGGTGCACGTGGAAGAACCCCAGGTGGTCGAAATTTCCGGAGTCCTCCACTACGACGTCTCTCATAATCATATGGTGGTTTTGGGACGTTGAACCCCACACATCAATCAATTAACCGAGACATACTCTTGTCCGAAAAAAAGAGCTGATTGATTAATTGATTAGCATGCGGCCACGTTTAATTGTGAGAAAAGAAGAAAACGCTGCTCCCCTTTGCAGCCCCTGAGCCCAGTGCCCAGCTGCCAGGAGTCAGTGCACATATTTGACGATCACCGCTGCCTGGCACAGTGGTACTTCAAGCTGCAGTCTGAGATCTGCCTGCTCAACCAGCGAAGGTGAGTCTGTGTAGGCTGGTGGCCAGCAGTCGCAGTCATCAATCGTTTATTACTACTCTTCTTCATGATTCAAGCTACATAGCATGGTGCAAACAATCTCTTTTTGCTAACTCGGCATGTTACACAGTGCACTAGTTTATGCGCAAGGCAGCTTTTCCTTGTGTAATGTGAACCATGCACCTCGGTGGTTGCCTTGCACTGGAGGCTCAGTGCGCAACAAGGAGCATAACTTGCTCACCGCCATCATCCTCTGATTACTATTATCTGTACCCATCAATGGACACTTGGGCTCCTCGTTGGCAGTTGTTCGAGAGATGCTACTAAAAAAAAAAGCTTTTTAATCCGTAGCCTGGGGCAAGGAAACTTTTGCTTATGCATAGGCTCTTGTGCTGATTTAAAATATGTTATCAGTTTTATAGCAAATTCCACAGTTTTCGTTTTGTATTGTGGGAGTGTCACGGCTGCTAATTGAAAAAAAAAGAGCATGGTACGGTCTGCTGCGTCAACCGGCTTTCTATGGGAGAGCGCGTGTCAGCCGAAGTAGCAGTTGCCGGTGCTGCAGCTCGACGGGGTGGGGACAGAAGGGATGAAGAAACGAGTGGCAGTGGCTTCCTCGGGGCAGCAGCTGGAGCAATTTAGCTGGCGGTTGTTACTGTGATGTTATATCTGGGTTCAGAAACACCCCAGAAATAACGACGCAGCACACAGGTGAACAAGCACATGTAAAACATATGTACACATGTGTACGACATAAAAGAGTTGACAAACACAGTTAAAGAGCCCATATCCTGTCCGCTACGTGCGGGAGTCAAAAGATGAATATACAGTTCAGAGTCGACGACGAAGTAGCAGACGATGTCCCCGAGTCGAAGTTGTCGAGTGTCCGATGATGTAGCTCGGTGAGTGACGTGGTCACGTAGAGGCGCGGCCGTTGATCTCGGAGTTCCGGCTCACTGGAACTGCTCCGCGAAGACGTACTAGGCCCCGCTAGGTCGTGGCTGAACCCTCAGTGTGACCGTTGGTACAAAACGGCTAGGCTTGGCCCGGCCTCGTACCCGATCCCTGGCTCGATCTTCCTCTCGTGGTGGAACAGGCGGGAGTGCTTTCATTACGCCGAGGCACCAGGATGTAGGCCCATGGACCGGATGCCCAGCGAAGAAGACAGCCCCAGAACTTTCCGATGCTCGCGCACAGCTCTCGCACGGCCATGCTTTCTCGAGCCACACGAGCACCAGATTGCCGTCCTCTTCACCACCGCACGGCACATACACGATTCACCCTCGAACAGTGCACAAATTCAAAAAGTCGCACAGGTCATCACCGAGTCGCCACCGCACGGCGCACTGTTGTGATGAGCGGGTTCATCCGAACCCGCTCATCCACATATCATCACACTACCCCCTATTTCAAGAAAGTTGTTCACAACTATTCTAGAGAGAGGAGAGCGGGGAATAGGGTGTGCACAGCACATTGTGAGTTTTAGCGATTAAGGGTCATCTTTTTTTTTTACATGTTAAGCACGACATCAATGCGCAGTATCGGCTCACAATTGGGGATGAGTATTTTCTTTAGCTGCCTGAAGTCAATGCAGAGCCGAAGCGTCTTGTCTGGTTTTTTCACCACTACAATGGGTGCATGGTACAGTGACTTGGACTTCCCAATGGTATCCAACTTTAGCATATCTTGCCCTTCATTTTGTACCTTGTTTTTGCAAGGCAAGCGGTAAGGGGTACTGAGGAGTGTGCACTGGTTTTTCGGAGTTAAGACGTAGTGAACACTCTACGAGCTCCGTCTTTCCAGGCAGGTCTGAAAAACTGTCAGCGTACTCTTCCATTAGGCATTCCGGTTTTTTGACGGAAAACCGATGCAAAGCTGGGGAATGCGAGAATTACGTGAGAAAAACTTTCCACGAAAACGTACAGTGCAAAAAAGAAAACGAAATGGCCACAAATAGGGATTCTCACACCAGCAACTAACAGCAAGCTTTGAGAAGTACTAATTAAAACTTACCTCAACATTAAAAGCACTGGTTCAAGACAAGGCAAGATTTATTTGAGACACTAAAAGTGCAAGCAAATTGTCAAGAATTAGAATACCATACGCAAAGCTTGTGGGTGTTGCGGGCGTAGTGGTAGCATTCGCCGCGCAACAGGAGGCCTCAAAAGGTAAGCGTAGGACGTCAGTATTGGGCTGATGGCTATTTAATAGAATCGTCCGCATCCGCAGTTTCCTTCTGAAGAAATAAAGTTTACGGTCAATCACAGTTTTAGGCACACGGCAGCCCCAACGCTTCTTGGTGGCTTTTAGCTACCGTCACCAGTAGTGAACACAAAACTCGTAGACTCCGAAAAGCCTACTGGCGGCCCTGTTATTGTGATTTAGTGCATGATCTATCACTTTCAACTTGAAAGCGGCCGTGTAGCTTTAGTATCTCACCATAACGTGACAAGATAACCGACACAACATACAAAACATGCCGCAACACGCACTTGCTTCTTTGGCTTGCTTTTATTAGATTGAATCTTTGTGCAGTAATAGTACGCTTGATGCTTAAGAGTTGGCGCCAGATGACGCGCACTATTATTATCAGTGGCTGAAAAGAGCAGACGACAATATTGCGGCAGTTTTCGGGAGTGCGATAATTACTCAAGGAAAAAATAAATCGTATTTTTGTTGGCCGATGGGGGGGGGGGGGTGCAAGAATTATGCCAGTGTGAGGATTATGGGAGTAAATACGGTATATATATATATATATATATATATATATATATATATATATATATATATATATACATATCTATATATGTGAGATCTAACAAACAATAATGCCAAGGAATGTATAGCGGAAGTTATTAGAACCAATGTAATGTAAATAAGAAGAAAGAAAAGTGGGTGAAAAAATAACTTGCTGTGAGCAGGAATCAAACCTACGACCTTCAAATAACGCCTTAGATGCTCTACCACTGAGCTATCACGGCGACTATCCCCCGGTCACTTTATTGAATTTATATGTGAATTTAAACGTGGGAGTGTCAGTCAGCGCTATCTGTAGCCATGGCGGTGAGTGTGGAACGCTTTTTTATGAGCCTGTGTGGTGTCACGTAGCATGTGAATTTATTACGAGCTGGCAGCTGACCAATAGTCCCTCGTATACAACCTAACGGTACCAAGTCTGCCAGTATGAGACCGTCATTAATGAATAAAGGAAAGAAGTGTATACATAAGGGCTCATTTTTTCGTGTTTTGACACAATATTAATGATATCTGACAGACAATAATGCCAAGGAATGTATAGGGGAAGTTATTTGAACCAATGTAATGTAAATAAGAAGACTTGGTGCGGTTAGATTGTAATCTGCGTCTCCGTGTATACTTTCATGATCGGAAGGACTGTACGGACGAGAATAGATTGATTGGTGGTGACAAATCATGGTGTCCTGGTGAGCAGAGGGACAAACACCTCGATATGTATATATCAGCAGTTCAAACAGATATCATCAGAGCGTATAAAAAAATCGGCCATCTCGAAACAACCTATCAAAGTCAGAATGAAGGGTACACGATGAACTCCGAAAAAAACGCTGAAATGACCATCAAACCTGCTGATAAAGGGGGCTGCATAGTAATTCGAAACACGTCGGACAACTTAAAGGAAGGGGAGCGACAACTATCAGACACAAACTTCTACAAAGAACTTTCAATGGACCCGACTTCCAAATTTAAAAGTGAGATAAAAGGAGCCCTGAATAATCTCCGCTGGGACGAGAAAATCGCTGGCAAAATGTTAAAAGCAATGTTACCGGCCCATTCTGTTCCCAGTGGATTCTATTCGCTCCCCTAAATACACAGGCCAGGCAGTCCGGGACGTCCGATAGTATCCAGTAACAGCACATCAACAGAAAAGACATCAGAATTCATCTATTCCTTAAAAATGACATCCCCCTGAATTTCCCCTATTACCTAAAGGACACCAACTAATTCATCTGCGAAACTTTAAGTCTCAACATCTCAGGCGGTAGTTTTCTGGTGACCATGGATGTCTGCTCACTGTACACCAACATACCCCACCATGACGGAATAACGGCTACGGTTTCTGAATATGTAAAATCTGACTCATCAACTGGTGTAAGTGGCCAGTACTGTTTACACTTCTTGAACTTGTACTAAACTATAACCATTTTGAGTTCAATGGCAAGCACTTCCTTCAGGTTAGTGGCACTGCAATGGGCACAAAAATGGCCCTAAACTTTGCAAGCACCTTCATGGCCTCACTTGAAATCCCATTCATTGAGGGATGCACCTTGAAACCTTTCTACTACAGAAGATCTTTAGACAATATTTTTATGATATGGAACCAAAATGAAGGAAGTCTTTTCCGCTTCATAGAGGACTTTAACAAGTTCCACCCGTCAACTAAATTCACACACAAAATTTTCAAAACCAGCATCAGTTTCTCGGACGTAACTGTCACGGTCAAAAATGACCGCTTGTCAACAAACCTTTACAAAAAGCTTACACACCGTCAAATGTACCTACATTTCAACAGCAGCCATCCAAAGCATTGCAAAATGGGTATTCCATAATCTCAGGCCTTCCGGTACCGAAGAATATGCACGGATATGCAGGAATTTAACAGACACGCAGAACACATAAAGCATTCCTTATTGAAACAAAATTATCCCGAAGACATTATTGACGATGACATACTACGTGCTTGCAACGGGAACGGGAATGATAAAATTAAGGAGCCAAACAGAGTATCTAAAATGACTTCCCAAACAAACCTTGTACTAACTTATTCCTCATCAGTGCCACGAATCAACATCCTTTCCCGCCATTTCAACATAATCAGGCAAAGCAAACGACTAACTTCTATCTTCGCGAAGCCATCTCACATGGTGTACCGCAGGGATAAAAACCTGAAGGACATTCTTGTCAGAGCAAAAACAAACCCCTCCAAAATTCAATCAAGGTGTCATCCCTGCGAAAAAGCTTGCTGCAAAGTGTGCCCACAGATGGTCACAACACGTGAATCAAAAGTGCACTTGTCGAATTTCAAATTCTGCATAACTGAAAGCCTGAATTGTCATTCCAGTAATGTAATATACATGCTACATTGCAACATCTGCGGACAAGAAGATATCGGCCAGACAGACACGCCATTTCGGCTGCGGTTCAATAATCACCGGTACCACGCCACTTCACTGCCCAAATTACCTTTATCTAGACATCTGCACCTGCCAAACCAGTTTTGAAAATATCGGCGTAACTCTTTTACAGTCCGGTTTTCAAACAGGCGCGAGCGCGAACAGCGTGAGGCATATTTTATTTTCAAGTTTAAAACATTAGTAGCCGGCATCAACGAGGATCCCGGAAGGCTCTCGTGTCTGAGAAGTAAGCCAGGAGGAAATTGGTGACAAAGATTCATAGCTCGAGACCGTGCTTGTTTTTCTGACTGACTCGTACGTGTACACAGTCCTTTCCTGTTATTTTTTTTTTCTTTTTTTTCCTGTTTCTTATGTTATTTTTTTTTCCTTACGAGTACATACAAAGTGTTTATGCTCGCCTACCACTTGACGGCCGTTGAGAGGAAATGGGCGAAGATGAAAGGCAAACAGCCGATCGACCCTTTAGGAGGAAACTGTTTCCTTACGCACGCTGTCGCGAGCCCCTTCCGCTGCCGCGACGACAATCTTGGGTGGCTCGACACACGTCGAGAACTGCCCGGCACAGGAAGAGAACCAAATGTGCACTTACACTTTCATTTGGATGTGCGCAGTCTAGTTTTGTGCTCCGTGTTCACAGTGTTTCGTTTCTTTGTTAGTTTGTTTCTTTAGTTTTCTCTCACTCTCGCAAACATCTTTCAAGGCAAGAGGGACGCGGCAGCAACGAAGTTTGAACGTCTATGTTAGTATAACTCATCCCCTGACGAAGAGAGGACCCCTCCCGAAACTGTTGGGAAATAAATATATTTATCTTTGTTGACAACGCTCCCGTTATGGCATATCCTATACCTTCACGAAGACTAACTACTGGATTATTGAATTATTACTCTTAAAACGAGCCCTTAGATAGACACCTCTTTCCCTTATATATATATATATATATATATATATATAAATTGTTAAGCAGTTTATTGACGGACACTGAGCGATGATTCACGACAGCGACAGTCAATGCGGGGATCGACTCTCTGCACGAGCTGCTCTTCTTCTTAAGAAAAAGGGTGACCCACTAGAAGGCGCTGAAGAGGATGACCCACTGTTCAAAGGCTTTACCACAACTACCCCGGGTACGAAAAGGGAGCCGCCTGGCGACCTAACAGCTGGTTAGAATGAGCGGGTCATGGTAGGCCTTGAGGCGCTCCACGTTAACAATGTCGCGTCCTCGACGACGCATGTCCGAAGATTGTTCGATGGGTTCAATCAAGTAGTTGACTGGGGAAGTGCATTTGACGACACGGTAGGGGCCTTCGTATTTAGGCAATAGTTTTGAAGATAGGCCAGTTGCAGTAGTAGGGATCGAGAGCCAGACGAGCGCTCCAGGGAGGAATGTGGGTGCAGTAGTACTGGCGTCAGCGCGAATGCTTTTTTGCCGCTCTTGATCATGCGCAGTAAAGGTCTTTGCAAGCTCTCGACATTCTTCAGCAAGCTTGGCTGTAGCAGAAATAGGTGCCCACTCAGACGGATCTGGCCTGTACGGAAGTATCGTGTCGATGGTGTGTGACGGGTGCCTTCCATATAATAAAAAGAAAGGTGAAAAGCCAGTAGTGCTCTGAGGGGCGGTATTATATGCGTAGGTGACGAAGGGTAGAATGGAATCCCAATTTGTGTGATCGGCGATGACGTATTTGGAGAGCATGTCGCCCAGCGTACGGTTGAAGCGTTCTGTGAGGCCATTCGTCTGCGGGTGGTAAGCAGCAGTTTTGCGGTGAACAATGTTGCACTCTTTGAGAATGGCTTGAACGACTTCAGACAGGAAGACACGGCCTCGGTCACTGAGCAGTTCCTGGGGTGGGCCGTGTCGCAGGATGAATCGTTGGAGCAGAAAGGAAGCCACATCGCTCGCTGTAGCCGCGGGAAGAGCGGCAGTTTCGGCGTATCGCGTGAGGTGGTCCACAGCAACAATGGCCCAGCGGTTACCAGCCGACGTTAGTGGAAGTGGCCCATACAAATCGTTGCCAACGCGCCCAAACGGCCTGGCAGGGCAAGGTAGAGGTTGCAGACCTACCGGCGACAGGTGCGTTGAAGTTTTGCGGCGCTGACATTCTATGCAGGAGCGAACGAATTTCTGCACGTAGCGGTACATGCCGCGCCGAAAGTACCGTTGGCGAATGCGGTGGTAAGTCTTCGATACCCCGGAGTGCGCACACTGCGGATCAGAATGAAATAATTCGCATATGTCAGAGCGCAGACTGCGAGGTATGACTAGTAGCCACTGGCGGCCGTCACCGTTGTAATTGCGTCGATGGAGGAGGTCGTCGCGAACGGCGAAATGGTGGGCTTGACGACGCAACGCGCGAGTGGATGGAGTGGATGGATCAGTCAGCAAGTCTATCATTGAGGTAATCCATTGATCCTTGCGCTGTTCAGTAGCAATAGCATGAATGCTAATCGAAGAAATGGCAAGGTGAGACACTGAGTTGTTGGCATTGTCGTCAGGCAAGGGAGAGCGCGACAGGGCGTCGGCGTCAGCATGTTGCCTTCCATTGCGGTACAGCACGCGGATGTCATAGTCTTGCAGGCGAAGTGCCCACCGGGCGAGACGGCCTGAGGGATCTTTCAATGACGACAACCAACATAGTGCGTGGTGGTCGGTGACGACATCAAATGGGCGACCATACAAATATGGTCGGAACTTTGCAAGGGCCCAGACGATTGCCAAACATTCTTTCTCGGTGACTGTGTAATTAGTCTCGGCTTTAGTAAGCGTACGGCTCGCGTACGCCACGACATATTCCGGGAACCCTGGTTTGCGCTGCGCAAGGACAGCGCCGAGGCCGACACCACTGGCATCCGTGTGTACCTCTGTAGGGGCCGTAGGGTCGTAGTGGCGGAGTATGGGAGGCGACGTCAACAAACGACGAAGTGTTCTGAAAGCGTCGTCGCACTGTGATGACCACGAATGGAGAGGCCCGTTACTTCCGAGAAGCTTCGTCAGCGGCGATATGATAGTCGCGAAGTTTCGAATGAAGCGCCGAAAGTAGGAACACAGTCCTACGAAACTGCGCAGTTCCTTCATGGATGTCGGCTTGGGGAACTCGGTCACGGCCCGAAGCTTGGTTGGATCAGGGAGAATTCCGTCCTTGGACACGACGTAGCCGAGTATTGTCAGCTGCCGAGCTGCAAATTGGCACTTCTTTAGGTTCAGTTGCAGACTGGCGTTTCTCAGACGCGTTAAAACATGCCGAAGGCGTTGAAGGTGCGTCGAGAAGTCAGGAGCGAAAACGACGACGTCATCGAGGTAGCACAGGCACGTGTGCCATTTCAGGTCACGCAGAACTGTATCCATCATGCGCTCAAAGGTGGCGGGCGCATTGCACAGCCCAAACGGCATAACGTTAAACTCGTACAAGCCGTCGGGGGTGACAAAAGCGGTCTTTGGTCGAGCGTCCTCAGCCATAGGTACTTGCCAGTACCCTGAGCGCAAATCGAGGGATGAAAAGAATTCTGCTCCTTGCAGGCTGTCGATCGCGTCATCTACCCGCGGTAGTGGATACACGTCCTTACGAGTGATCTTGTTGAGGCGTCGGTAGTCCACACAGAACCGCACAGAACCGTCCTTCTTCGTGACGAGAACGACAGGAGATGCCCAGGGGCTGCTAGAGGGGCGAACGCGGCGAAGCATGTCGTCGACTTGCTCGTTGATTACACGGCGTTCTGTGGGAGATACGCGATATGGACGTTGCCGCAGCGGTGGCTGTGCGCCTGTGTCGATGCGATGCGTAACGGTGGATGTGCGGCCGAGAGAAGGTTGAGCGACATCGAAAGAAGAGCGGAATTCTTCCAACAGGCCCAAAAGCTGGGAACGCTGGCCCTGCGTAAGGTCGTCGGGTATGCAGGGACCGAATATATCATCGGATGATGAAGCAGATGTCGAAACAGCACCAAGCGTACAGGAACTTGGGTAGTGCATGTCATCGGGTTGATCCATAACTTGCGCGTCTTCGATGGGTTCCACGCTGCCGAGACATTCTCCTCGCACCAACGTAACGCTGTACGGAGATGGGTTCACAACAAAAATAGTGGTGCTGCCGTGAGTGAGTTGGACGGTCGCGAAAGGAACCAGCAAGCTTTTTCTTATGAAAACACGATGAGATGGCGAGAGGAGTGCAGTGGTGTCAGAAAGGCTTGCGCAGTAGAGCGACACCGCAACGGACGAGTTTGCAGGCACTTGAGTGTCGTCTCTGACGAGTAACTTGCTTGCAGCGGATGGACTGTCGGCCGGCGTCAAAGAAGAGAATGGCGCGAGTTCTATTTCTGCTGGTGCGCAATGAATGACGGCGTCGTGGCGGGAGAGAAAATCCCATCCTAGGATGACGTCGTGAGAGCATGAAGAAATTATGATGAATTCGACCGCATACATCACGTCCTGAATCATAAGGCGGGCTGTGCACATCGCTGTAGGGTGAATTCTTTGGGCGCTGGCTGTACGGAGAGAGAACCCGCAAAGCGGCGTGGTCACTTTGCGCAGTAATCGGCAAAGTTTTTCGTCCATCACGGATACGGCGGCTCCAGTATCTACAAGGGCAGATGCACGAACGCCATCCACAAGCACGTCTATCACGTTCGACGGGCTTTCCTGAGGGCTTCCGCAGTTCGACAGCGTCGCAGCCCTTGCCTCGTGAACTGCGACGACTAGTTTTCCTGGTCGCCCTCGAGTGGACGTGGCCGCATCGGTGACAGTGAGCGACGTCGTGGAGATGGTGAACGGCGGGTAGACGGAACGGGGCGGGACGACGGTGACATAGGCGGCGGTTGGTCATAAGAGCGTCTTGATTGGCTGGGAAAGTTGAAGGCGACCTGCGGTTGCTGCACACGATTGCAATATCGTGCCACATGACCGACGCAACCGCAAGCAAAACAGATGGGGCGATTATCAGCAGTGCGCCATTGGTTTGCTGGTCGCATCCATGTCGCAGAACGCGATTGGCGAGCCGGCTGCTGATATGAGTGCATGGTAGGCGGCACTCGGGGCACGTGGGTGACGCCGGCGTATGTAGGCGAGACAGGTTCTCCAAAGGCCTGGGACCTCGCGACGGTTTCGGTGTAATTTAGCGGAACAGTGACAGAAATCGGTGGGGGCGGCCTGGCAACAACTTGGGCGTAGCTGAGTGGCACAGATGCAGGAGGTGGCTGGTGGTATTCAGGGACGACCTCCGCGATTTCCTGCTGAATGGCTCGGCGGAGCTGAGGTAGAAGTGTACTTGATGGCTGTTGAGGTTGTTGTGGGGAAGCAAAAGCCAGTAGAGAGACCTGGCGGGCAACTTCCTCACGCACGAACGACTTGATTTCGGCGAGCAAGGTTGCGTGGTCTGGAACTGCTGACAAGGCCGAGAGATCAGCATCACGTGGTGGCGGACGACGGGTCATCAAGCGCTGCCGCCGCAGCTCGTCGTAACTTTGGCATAACATGATGACTTCTGCCACAGTGCGGGGGTTCTTTGCCAGGAGCATGGTGAAGGCATCGTCGGCGATGCCTTTTAGAACATGCGTGATTTTGTCAGCCTCTGACATGTTCGGGTCGACTTTCTTGCACAAGTCAAGGATGTCCTCGATATAACTTGTGAAGGACTCACCGGTCTGCTGGGCTCGTTCACGTAAACGCTGTTCAGCTTGCAGCTTACGAACAGCAGGGCGGCCGAACACGTCGACGACAGCGGTTTTAAAAGCGGACCAAGTTGGGAAATCAGATGCGTGGTTATTGTACCACATTCCGGCCACACCCGCAAGGTAGAAGAACAGGTTACCTAGTTTAGCTGCCTCATCCCAATGATTGGGGACGCTCACACGTTCGTACATGGCAAGCCAGTCCTCGACGTCGGTGCCATCCGCGCCGGTGAAGACAGGAGGGTCGCGGATGCGGGGGACACCGGGACATGGCGTCGACGTAGGAGGAAGGGTTTGCTGGGCGGCGTCTTGGTACATGGTTGGAGGCACGGTACGGGATCGAAGCTCCAAGGGCATCGAATGCTGACCGAAGGTGTTTGAAAGGCACAGCACTCTCAGCACTCTCCACCAAATTGTTAAGCAGTTTATTGACGGACACTGAGCGATGATTCACGACAGCGACAGTCAATGCGGGGATCGACTCTCTGCACGAGCTGCTCTTCTTCTTAAGAAAAAGGGCGACCCACTAGAAGGCGCTGAAGAGGATGACCCACTGTTCAAAGGCTTTACCACAATATATATATATATATATATATATATATATATATATATATATATATATATATATATATACAGTAAACCCTCGTTAACTCGAACTCGCATATCTCGAAATCTCGGTTAAGTCGAAACTTTTTTTCGCCGTGCATTAACCTCCCATAGGTGCTATGTATTTGCCCCCTCTTATCTCGAAACGTTTTCCGGAGGGAACAGTGGATATCTTGAAATCTTGACAGGGAGGGCAGAAGGCAAAGTCTACTCCCAACAGGAAACGAGGGCTCCGTGCGAACGCTTAGCTCTTACTATACGTGCCGAACGCAATCGTGAAGGGCGAATTTGAAATTCCCGCGGACGCAGCCGTTTCCTATCAGCCTTGTCAGGCAACTGTGGGAGTGATCACGTGTGCGCACCTGCGCGCGACTTATGCGCAGTGGGCGGCGTGTGCAGCATGCACCCGTCAGTACGCAACCTAGCCCTTGCATGTGCGAGCTGGTATTCTTTGTTTTCCTCGCGATCTGTGCGCGACGCATCTTGAGCTCAGTTTTGCTGAGTAGTGAGTGGTCTGTGCAACAGACGCTTCCGAATATCGACCATTGGCGCAGAATTCAGCGGCTGTGATGAGCTGTGCAATGAAGTGCGCAAGGCAACTGGCTGCGTGAGCGATACTGAAGATGGCGAGATCGCCTTTGAGGAGTATGCGCTCTACGAGGCCGACGTCCCCGCTACCGGAATGCTGTCGGACGCCGATACCGTTGAGATGGCCGTGAACGACGCAGATGACCATGCAGATGAGGAAGAGCCTCGAGAAGTGCCTACGACGACAGAAACACGTAACATGCTGTGCTTGCTCCGCAACAAGGTCGAATGCAGCGGTGGCGACCAACGGCTCATGCGATGTGTTGAGCAACTGGAGAACGCCTTTCTTGGACCGAACGCTAAAGCAAAACAGGCGAGCATCACGCAATTTTTTGGTCCTCGGTAATAAATTTTTTTCCCCTCCGAATTCTTGTGCCTTTACTACGGTAGCTGTTTTGTGCAGTGGAGCTTTTCCTAGCAGCACTGGCTTTTCTTTTACAGTGACCTGGGCGAACATTTTCGGCGTTTTTCTTAACTCGAAATACCACCTATCTCGAAATTTTCTCCTGATTCGATGGCTTTGAGTTAACGAGGGATTACTGTATATATATATATATATATATATATATATATATATATATATATATATATATAAGAAAAACAAGTCTATACTTAAGGGCTCGTTTTTCGTGTTTTATACAATAATAATGAGATCTAACAGACAATAATGCCAAGGAAGGTATAGGGAAAGTTATTAGGCCAATTGTAATGTAAATTAGAAGAAAGAAAAGTGGGTGAAAAGATAACTTGCCGTGGGCAGGATCTGAACCTGCGACCTTCGAATAATGCATTCGACGCTCTACCACTTGAGCTACCACGACAGCTATCCCCCCAGCCACTTTATTGGGTATCTGTAAAGGAAAACTACCGATCGGCGAAGAAACCAGACCGAACGCCGTTTCTCATTTCCAACTTCTTCTTCTTCTGCCTTGCAGTACTAGCCTGCACATGTTTATTCCTTTTCTTTTCCAACATACTCCCGCCCCCCAGTAGCGTCGCTCAATTCCTGTCTGTACAATCTCTGCACTGGTTTTCTGAAAAACTTTCTGTCTTGAGCTTTCACTCAACAAGGATCGACTGTTTAGGGAGAGCATGTGCAAGCTGCAGTTGTTCGACAACTTCGCGAATACTTCCAGCTGAACATATTGGACCCAAAACATTTCAGACTTGCTTAGCTCCCGTGCCGAAATTGTTTCGCCGAGCAAAGCTTGAAGTCCACGGCATCGATTCACAAAGCGAAAGACCCAGGCGGTGACGCGCAGGAGCTCCTGCACGTCTTTATGCTTCCTTATATCAATCACCGGGTGTAAGTTTCTGGACGACACTTGAAGAAATACATGTTGCGTCTCAATCTCTGCCTCTTCGTGTATCGGTTTGTACTGGTTAGGTTCCGGAAGCCAGCCTGATTTTTGCTGGGACAACCATTCAGGTCCATACCACCAATAGCGACATGCACGTAGAGTCTTTATCGGTATGCCTCTAGTCAGTACATCCACCGGGTTGTCTTCGCCAGGGCAGTAGCGCCATAACGCTGTTTCCGTAACTTGCGTTATTTCAGTCACTCTGTGCTTTACAAACCGACTCCACTTGCTATGGTTTCCGCGGATACAGCTCAGTGGGATCATGGAGTCAGTCCACATGACGCAATGGAAATGCTTGAAATCCCACGAGGAGCAAACGTATTTTAGCAATCTGGCTCCCACTACCGTGGCCATAAGCACGAGCTTTGAAAGCGTTAAAGTCTTAATAGGTGCCACTCTTCACTTCGCTACTATGAGAGAGGTAGCGGAGTTTCCACCTTCATCAAATGCTCTCAAATAGGCGCATGCTCCATAAGCCTTCAGGCTGGCGTCGACGAATATATGCAGTTCAGCCTCTTTAAGTGCTCCATGCAGTCCGTCTCTCACGCAACGCGGAATCCTTATGTGGCCGAGCTGTATTACTTCGGCACACCAGGCTGCCCACTGCGTCTTGATCTCCGCGGGCAATTCTTTATCCCAGGAATGGCCTAAAACCCAAAGGCGTTGAAACAAAAGCTTCGCAGTGAGGGTGAATGGCGATAGAATGCCAAGCGGGTCATAAATTCGAGAAGCAACCTTCAGTAGGGTACGTTTTGTGTCGAGCTGGCCAGCCACTAAATACTGGGCCACAGACTTGGATGAAAATTTGAAGTTATCATTTCCTATATCCCATTGCATTCCCAAGACCGCAGCTGCTTCTCCAGATGCTCCTTCTACTTACTCCTCCTGGTTGTCAAAAATGTTCTGCAGCTGATGGTCATTGGTCTTCCACTTTCTGAGCCCCATGCCAGCATCTTTTATAATAGCTTTCGACTGCTCATAGATGCGCCGACCTTCATGGAATGTCTCCGCACCCACCAATAAATCGTCGACATAAAGTGCCTTCTTTAATGTAGAAGCGAGCTTTTTGTCTTCACATGCGTTATCTAAGTGGTAGTGAATAGTTGCCATGAGCAAGAAAGGGCTTGACGTTGATCCAAACGGTACCCGTGTCATGCGCCATTCGACGAGCTTACGGTGTTGGCTTACGGAAATAGAGTCAAACCAGAAAAACCGGAATGCATCTCGGTCAGTCTCCTGTACCTCAATTTGTAAGAATGCCTTATTGATGTCGGAATTGATGGCGGCGACAGGGTACCACCGAAAGCGAAGAAGGACTTGCAGCAATTCTGGATTGAGATTCACTCCTTTATCCAAGCAGTCGTTAAGGGATGGTACACCTTGGGTGTGTGACGATGCGTCGAACACTACAAGCAGTTTGGTAGTTAACGATTCTTCTCTTATTACTTCCCGATGTGGCATATAATATATGGTGTGATCTCGATCCCGAGGAGTATGCTTAGGCACCACTTCCGCGTGACCCAACTCCAGATATTGCCGGATTACTCTGTCATATCGCTGCAACATTCCTTCCATCGTTGATAGCCTCCGTGTTAATCTTTGTAGACGTGATAGCGCGATTTCCTGGTTGTTCCCTAGGAGCGGTTTCTTATCTTCCTTCCAAGGCAACGCCACTGTGTATCTGTCGCTTTTCTTGCTAATGGTTTCATGTAATCGTGCAACGGACTCATGGGAGGAAGGTGCCGTTGAATCTGCGATGCCCATTGCTTCTAGTTGCCAAAAAGATTGCAAGATCTGCGAGGTTGATTCGTCATCAACAATTGCTTGTACTTTCAGAATGTAGACCATTAGGCTAGAGCTGCAGTCAAAAAAGGCTTTTTGGTGACTGGGTCCTTGTATCGTCCATCCGAAAGCTGTATCTATTGCTACCAGTCCTGGAACTTCTGCACTTTTGACGATGCGTCCTGACATGATTTGCCAGAGGTGGTCAGCACCGATCAACAAGCTGAGGCTATTTTCCGTTTCCGCATCAAACTTCTTTTCGTTCACAATGACCTTGCCGTAAAGATGCAGGTTCTGAATGAAATGGCTGTCAGCTTTCGGGGAAGCAATATCGTGGCAGATAACTAGAACAACGATTGCGCGCACCGAGCAGGTGTCAGAACCGTGTTGGCTACGCAGAGGAACTTCCACCACTTGAAGTCTTTCCACAGTACTTGGCGATGAACAGCCAAATGTATTCAGTGCAATTTGAGTTTCTCCCAACACCTGTAGGTGTAATGTCTTGGCGAGATCTTCCGTGACGAAGGATCGCTGGCTCCCTCCGTCGAG
Organism: Rhipicephalus microplus; assembly: GCF_043290135.1. Lineage (NCBI taxonomy): Eukaryota > Metazoa > Arthropoda > Arachnida > Ixodida > Ixodidae > Rhipicephalus > Rhipicephalus microplus. The sequence continues at coordinate 208,059,824 of NC_134704.1, forward strand.
AATCCCTCGGACATACCTTGTTTTGCCGTTTTTGATGACAAAGGCACGAAACGTTTGTAGATATACTTCACTGTGATTTGTTGTGCCCCCGCTCAGTGAATCCTTCTCACACAGCGTAACTGATTGTGACGACATCATTCCTACTGTGCTGCCGGAGGAGTCAACTGGACGAGAAGGTGCCTCCCGTGGCAAATCGAGCAAGTGAGTTTGACGCGGCAAGAACGTGCGTGATGTCCTCAAGACGTGCATCGATAGCAGCAGTTGTCTTTCGCAAGAATTCCTTTTTTCCAATCGATGGCAAGGTTCGCGTCACAAGCGCGGGTGCAATGTTTTTTCGACTTGCAGAAAAAACACTCACTCCAGCTGTTCGATGTGCTGTGTAGTACGGAAGCCGTGCTGGTGCTGCCGCTTTAAGTCCTCTGTGCACGGTCATCCAGTAGTCGGTCATTAAAGGGCTTGCACTGCTCCCAACTTTCTAGCTCTATACGAGTATAGGTGAGCAGCTCTTTTAACTCCGCATAAGATGTAGCAGCTGCCACGCTTGGCTCAAAGAAATTGGCAGCAGACCCGTTTTCTCTTAGTGCCTGACTGCGCTTTGCACGTGTGTAGGCCAAAATGATGTCGTACGGTAGGGCTTTCTGTAAAATGTCAATCAGCATAGCGGAAAATCTAAGCGTAAGAACATTTAGTGCAGTTAGAAAACGGATATTCAGCTGCACAGCATCGTAAAGTCGCCTAAGGCCGCGGACGTTGCTTCTCGACTTGATGTGAGGTAGATTGCGAAGCGCTGATAGGTGGCGTTGCTCGATGTGTCTTCGATCTCCGAAGCGTTCCTTCAATAACTCGATGGCGTCTGCATAACAGGCTTCGGAAGTCGGAAAACCACATATCGCAGCTGCCGCTTCACCCGCAAGATAATGACGTAGATAGAAGAACTTCGTCGTTGTTGACAAAGCGTTGTTCAGGTGGACAGTTTGCTCAAACTGCTCCAAGAAAGCCGACCATACATGTATATGTTGGCATGCCAAAGTTCGGCAGCCTTGGACCAATTGCGGTTGGCACGTCAGATGGTGATGTGTTTGCGTTCTGAGGAGCAGTCGCTGCTGTACTGTCTCCATGTCGCAAACCATCTATCTTGTAGCGAATCTCAGCGAGCATGCTTATAGCTTCGTCGTTATACTCTGATGCCGCGATATACTCAGCTTCGAGCTCCTCGTCCGCTACGTGCTCCTTGAGCGCATCATTGATCTTCGAGAGCTCGTTGTTGCTCGCTGACAAATGGTCATAAATACCTGTGAGTTTGGGCTTGTCTGCGGAAGGGTCACTTAGCAGTGACCTTGCTTTTTGCAGGAGCTTGGTGTTCTGGGCTCGTCGAGCGGAGCGCTTGGTCTTGAGGCGATCTATCGGATCCGGTGTTGGAGTCTAGTCCGGTCTACGCCGATCAAGAACGATTCGTTGCAGTCCTCGCCACCCGCAAAACGACGCGGTCGAGTAGAAGGTCCCCTCGAGTCGTGCGATGAAGGAGACGTGTCTGCACGAGGGGTTTGGGCACCACGATGTAAAGGAAAACTACCGATCGGCAAAGAAACCAGACCGAACGCCGTTTCTCGTTTCCAACTTCTTCTGCCTTGCAGTACTAGCCTGCACCTGTTTATTCCTTTTCTTTTCCAACAGTATCTATGTCAATTTTAAACGTGGGAGTGTCATTCAGCGCCACTAGTAGCCATGGCGACGAGTGTGGTACACTCTTTATGAGCCTGTTTGGCGTCACGTAGCACGTGACGTAGCACATGATATATATATATATATATATATATATTGTCACGCAGCAAAGGACGACGCAGTTGTCTATGAGGAAAACAAGTTTATTGGAGCGAACCTGTGCTCCCCTAACAACTGAAAAAAATACACAGGCGGCGAAGCAGCGGCCAGCAAAACGACGGGCACGCTAGTGAGCGTCAGCGATCGAATGACGAGGCATCGACTGTGCGGGAATTTATATCCCTCGGCGCGAGGGTTTCTCGAATAGTCGAATTGTATCGAGAACGCCGTGATAGCGTTTGTTAGAAACGCTGTTCGTTCGAACAGGCAGTCGGCGTCGGAGTGTTTTCTGCCGGATTTGTAGAATATTGTAACGTCAAACTCTTGCAGGCGCAAGCTCCACCGCCCAAGACGGCCAGAGGGGTCCTTCAAATTGGCGAGCCAACACAGCGCATGATGGTCTGTCACAACCTTAAACGGTCTACCATAGACGTATGGGCGAAATTTTGAAATGGCCCATATGATAGCCAGGCACTCTTTCTCGGAGGCAGAGTAGTTTCTCTCCTCCTTCGACAGACCACGGCTTGCATAGGCGATTACCTTTTCGTAACCGCTTTGCTTTTGGACGAGGACGGCACCCAAACCGATATCACTGGCGTCCGTGTGCATTTCCGTTTCGGCGTTTTCGTCGAAATGACCGAGCACGGGCGGGTTTCGCAGGCGTTGTTGCAGCTCGCAGAATGCCTTTTCTTGGTCGTTTTCCCAGCTGAAAGGGATGCTTTCTTTTGTCAGGCGCGTGAGTGGCTCTGCAATGCGTGCGAAGTTTGCGACGAAGCGCCGGTAGTATGCGCACAGTCCGAGAAACCTTCGCACACCCTTTTTATCTTTCGGCCTTGGGAAGTTCGCAATGGCTGATGTTTTTGCCGGGTCGGGTAGGACTCCCGCGGCGTTCACGACGTGACCCAAGAACTTGAGCTCCTCGTACGCGAAACGGCACTTCTCAGGCTTCAGCGTTAACCCCGACGTACGAATGGCCTCGAGTACAGATTCAAACCTTGTGAGGTGTTCGTCGAAAGTCCAGGCAAATACGAAAACGTCGTCGAAGTACACGAGGCAAGTGTGCCACTTCAGGCCTGCTAGCACAGTGTCCATGACTCTCTGAAACGTTGCGGGCGCCGTGCACAGCCCAAACGGCATCACCTTGAACTCGTATAGACCGTCCGGGGTTATAAATGCAGTCTTCTCTCGGTCTCTCTCGTCTACTTCAATTTGCCAGTAGCCGGTCTTCAGATCCATGGATGAGAAGTACTTGGCGTGGCAGAGGTGGTCGAGGGCGTCGTGGATTCGTGGCAGGGGGTATATGTCCTTTTTGGTAATTTTGTTTAGTCTCCAGTAGTCAACGCAGAATCTTAAAGTGCCATCTTTTTTCTTCACGAGTACAACCGGCGCAGCCCACGGACATTTCGATGGCTGTATTATGTCGTCGCTGAGCATGTCATCAACTTGAGTCCGGATGACTTCGCGTTCGTGTGAAGAAACGCGGTACGGTGACTGTCTGGTAGGTCGGGCTCCATCTTCGGTTATTATCCGGTGCTTCGCCAAAGGTGTCTGACGTAAGTTCGAGTTCAAGGAAAAACATTCACTGTAGCGACGGAGCAACTTCAGTAATCTGTCCCGATTTTCTTGCGACAGCGCTTGGTTCACGTCGAAAGGATGTGGCAGCCTGGAAGCATCTGCGCGTGCGCGTTCAAAGGTAGCGACCGCGATCACTTGACTCGCTTCTTGCGTTTCTTCGAGGAACGCAATAGCAGCGCCCTTGTTTAGATGCTGGTACTCCTCTGTGAAATTGGTGACCAAAACGTGGGATCTGTGTTGCTTAAACCGCGCAATGCCTCTTGCGACAGACACACCGCGGTCTAGAAACAACCTTTGGTCAGTCTCTACGATAGCGTCGACGTCAGGAGCAGCACCTTCACAATAGACGGCGATCATCAAGCTTGCGCAGGGTGGCAGGGTGACGTGATCGTCGGCGATCCTTACAGCAGCACGGTGTCCGAGGTTCGGCTGCGGCGTCGTGGAGTGATCGGAAGAAAACGTTATCGACCTTGTCTGCAGGTCAATTATTGCGCCATTGTCCGTCAAAAAGTCCATTCCGAGAATTACGTCGCGGGAGCAGTTAGGCAAAATGACGAACTCCGAAGGGTACGTAGTGCCGTCTATGGTGACGCGCGATGTGCACATTCCACTTGGGGTCACTAGGTGGCCTCCTGCTGTGCGTATGTGCGGACCGTCCCATCTGGTCGTAACTTTCTTTAGCTTGGACGCGAACGACCCGCTCATGACCGAGTAGTCTGCTCCCGTGTCGATAAGGGCGACTACGTCAAGGCCGTCGATGGACAACTGGACGTCGGATGCCGCTTTCCTCGAATTTCGGGTGCTCCGGGGCGTCGTATCGCGGCTTGCACGTGTTGATGGTCGGGCACTATGCGTCGTCATCGTCGTCTTCTCAGCGGCAGGCTTCGTCATTTCGGGTACGCGTCGCGCAGCGTAGCTGTCGTCGTTTTCGGGGGTCTCGTCAGGGTGTCGTCGGGTCGTCGGGATGAGGGCATGTCGTGAGTCACGGTCTTGCGTCGTTGGAGGGTTTTCATTTTCTCGCCGTTGTGCAACTTCACCTCCAGAAGTTGCTGCTTTTAGTTTCCCCCTCGTGGGCTGGGGGACCTTCCACAGGCGAAGTCAGCATGGCTGCGACGGTTGGGGGATTGGTACGGGTAGGGCGACGGCGAACGGTTGAAACGGGATGGTCCACGGCTTGTGTTCGACAGGTATTCTTCGATCTCAAATGGGCGCTGGCCGGCTCGCGGGCGGGGTGCGTCGACGGAGAACCCACGCAAACCCAGCCTCTTGTACGGGCAGCGGCGGTAGACGTGGTTGGCCTCTCCGCAGTGGTAGCACAGCGGACGATTATCTGGCGTTCGCCACACCTCGGTCTTCCTGGGCGCCTGGTTTCGGGTTACAGGGAGTCGGGCGGGCGACATTGGGCGGCGGTACGGCGGGGCCTCTTGATAACGGGTTGGGACGGGTCGGGGTCGACGAGCAGCAGCGGAGTAGGTCATCGCTTGTGGTTCGCAAGATGCTTCCGACGGCGTGGAATTCCCCAGTGCTTGCTGAACCTCTTCGCGGACGACGTCAGTGAAGGAGGCGACTTAGGGCTGCGGCGTTGCTGGGAACAATTTCCTCAGTTCCTCGCGAACGACGGCGCGGATGGTCTCCCGGAAGTCTTCCGTCGCCAATCCAGGGGCGTTTACCGGGTTCACCAAAAGGGTGTTGAGTGGTCTATCGTATTGCCGCGAACGCATATCCATGGTGCTCTCGATCATCGAAGCCTCGGTGACGAACTCAGCGACGGTCTTAGGGGGCTTGCGGATGAGTCCAGCGAAGAGCTCTTGTTTAACTCCCCGCATCAGAAAGCGCACCTTCTTCTCTTCTGCCATTTCGGGGTCAGCTCTCCGGAACAGCATCTTCATCTCCTCAGCGAACAGTACAACACCTTCGTTAGGGTGTTGCATTCGCGTCTCCAACAAAAGGGCGGCTCATTCTTTCCGCACAACCGTAGCGAATGTTTTGAGGAATTCGTTCTTAAAGACAGTCCAGTCGGTTAGGGAGCCTTCATGGTTCTCAAACCACATTCGAGCTGCATCCTCCAAATAGAAGAAGACATGACGAAAAGTTTCTTCGTCATCCCACCTGTTAAAGATGCGGATGCGCTCCAGCTTCTCCAGCCACTCTTCCGGGTCTTCACAAGGAGATCCTCGGAATGATGGGGGCTCACGAGGCTGTTACAGAACGACGGGAGGGTTGCTAGCGCTGGTCATGGTGCCTGCGTTGATCATCGTGGTTTTTACGTCTTCTTTCCTTTTTTTATCCGGGAGCAGTCCAAACTCTGGCTGAAGGCCTTGCTGTCGGCGGCTGACACGAGTTGGGCGTGCTTGTCAGCTTGGCAATGGCTTAGGGTTCATGTACCCCGCACCTCCACCAGATGTCACGCAGCAAAGGACGACGCAGTTGTCTATGAGGAAAACAAGTTTATTGGAGCGAACCTGTGCTCCCCTAACAACTGAAAAAAATACACATTCGGCGAAGCAGCGGCCAGCAAAACGACAGGCACGCTAGTGAGCGTCGGCGATCGAATGACGCGGCATCGGCTGTGCGGGAATTTATATCCCTCAACGCGAGGGTTTCTCGAATAGTCGAATTGTATCGAGAACGCCATGATAGCGTTTGTTAGAAACGCTGTTCGTTCGAACAGCGTTTCTAACAAACAACGCTTGAAGCGTTGTTTCTATCGAACAACGCCTGAAGCGTTGTTCAATGAAGCGTTGTCGATAGCGTTTGTTCGAAACGCTGTGAAAACGGCGATAGCACAGGCCGGCGCAGCCAGGCCGAAAAAACAAAACACAAATAAACAAACCCAATGCATGGTTCGCGGCAATATATAGATAGAGAGAGAAGGAGGGAGGGAGGGAGGGAAAAAGACAAAGCGAATAATTACTTTCGTTGGTGTGGCACTGTATATTTTTCACTGTTTCGTCTGGCGGACCAGAGTTTATCGAAGTATATATATATATATATATATATATATATATGTATATATATATATATATATATATATATATATGTATATATATATATATATATATATATATATATATATATATATACACACACACACACACAGTCGAGCCCACATATAACGGCTTCACTTATAATGGACTTTCGCTTAAAATGAACATTATCTGCCTGACCGTGAAAATATACATTGGTTCAATGGCACAAAATCACACTTACAACGAACGTCTCCGAGTGCCACTGATCGGTTAGAGCGAACGGAGTCAGCAGTCTGCTGAGTTCTCGAGAAACCAATTTCAACCACCGTTCAGGCATTGGCGAGGTGCCCATAGATCTTTATTGTGAAACGCCGACCATGCCTCCGCAACCCTCTAGTTGCCGCTCTCCCATACCCATGGAGGAAGGAAAGCTGTTTCCTTCCTTCATGCCCCGACTGCTTTTTGTTAAGCACCCCTCCGTCCTTTATCCCCCCGCTACTCTGAGCACCCTGCATCGCCAGACGAGGCTCGTGTTTTCACACTGCCACCGATCTTTCGAAGACCAATCGGCCATCTACCCTGTTTTTGATCGCTGGTACTGTCGTTGGCGTCGCCGGCCTGGAGTGACCAGACCATTTGCCAACTTCGTTGGCCACCGACTGTATCCGCTACCCCACGGACTCTGATAATTTGCGATTTGTTTCGTGTTTAGGACTTGTTCTCGCTCACTTCGCACTCGACTCAGCATGCCTTTCACGCGCGTTCGGAAGCGCGAAAACAGCTGTTAATTTGCGCGGAACGAACCCCGAAATATTGAAGTTCGTGAGGCCATGCAAAACTGCCGGCGCAACAAAACGAGTTTTTGACCACAGCCGCCGATTCTTCAAACACCGTGCCCCGCCGCGGTGGTCTAGTGGCTAAGGTACTCGGCTGCTGACCCGCAGGTCGCGGGTTCAAATCCCGGCTGCGGCGGCTGCATTTCCGATGGAGGCGGAAATGTCGTAGGCCCGTGTGCTCAGATTTGGGTGCACGTTAAAGAACCCCAGGTGGTAAAAATTTCCGGAGTCCTCCACTACGGCGTCTCTCATAATCATATGGTGGTTTTGGGACGTTAAACCCCACAAATCAATCAATCAATCAATCTTCAAACACCGGCGCGCGCCGATCCAGGCGGCCATGCTTTGACTTCTGCGTTTGCAGGCACTCTTTTCAAGTTTTTCTACGTGCGAGTTTCGCGGACTTTTCAAGCAAGCTACCCAACCTGCCTCCTTCCCGTGTGTTCTGGTTTTCAAGGTCTCCCTCCCTCCGCATGCTCCCCTTTCTTTATCACAACTCCTTGCCCTTCTCTCGCAAGTCTGCTCTCCTCTCTTGATCACAACCGCTTCGCCTGTCTTTACCACTTCGCGACGTCCGCCACGCTGGCTCGAATTAGTTTCGTTTTCTGACTGGAAACGGGCCCAGAGCTGTTCCACGCGTCCTCGCATGCGTGTCGCGTGTGTGCTTCTTGCTCGCCCTTGGTCTGCGTGTGTGGTCATGATGGTCTACGGGAGGACTAGCACGCTTTTTCCTGCCACTCAACAAAACGCCGAAAGTGTGACCGCTTGGCTTGAGCGTAATACGCGCGTTAGGTGTCGCGTTGCGGAGCGCTTACTGATAGCTGTTGACCACCTGGCAGCCAACTTGCCGCTTCGGGTGCGCCGGTATTCAGCTGTGGAGATGGTGAATATTTTGTGGGTGGCGGTGACGGCTACATGCGCGCGAAACTGTTTTTGCGAGGCCGACATCTTTGACGTCAGGCCCGATGCCGAGCCTGAAGCTTCCGACTACTGCGGCGGCAATTTCTGGCAGCGCGTCATCAACTCCGACCTGGGATAGCGAGCGGGACATGTGTTGCAATGGTTTAATTACGGCCGACGATAATGCCGACACTGCAGAACCATCCACGGATTAGGGCATTGTGAATTAAGTACATGGCGAGAGCGATTTAGAGGAATCGGATTGCAAGAACAATAGAACTTTGGAGCCAGTGCCTCGTGCAGCTTATGCCATGGGCCTCGGGGAATAGTCACCCTGCCGTTTTAAAGGAACTCGAGACCGTCCTTATCACTTCTGCTCTTCTAAACACGTGTATCACGGACCTTCTGGGGCAAAAAAAGTTTGTGTTTTCACTAGAAACTTTTTTTTTAGAAGCTGTGTTTCATTTACTACGAACTTCGGGATACAGCGAACGGATGCTGCGTCACGCTCAGGTTCGTTATAAGCGGGCTCGACTGTGTATATATATGTGACGCTACGATGACTGGGTGACGTGACCTGGCTCATACTCCATGTTTATTCCATACTGTGTCTTCTTCCTTCTCTGCTTCTACCAACCATCACTTCATACGTCACACGATTCCCCCTCCCCCCGAAAGCTGGCACTGGTTACAAACTACAACAAATTGAAAACAAAATGAACAAAATAATGGCCAAATTCGCAGTTTCACGTCCCGACGGAGTTCCACAATCTCACTAAATCTTCAAGGCCGAGGGAGCAGTCCGGTGATTTTTATGACGACTCTGGTGGACGAGCTTGACTGTTGCGTTCCGGACAGAGTGGGCTACACATGAACACTGACAATACTGCTTGAACTGTTCTGGGGACTGAGCAAGGTTGGAACGCATTGTTGCATCGGCAGCTCGGATGTCGTTGGGGTTGCATTTTTTGTCGTGAATTGTGCAAACCCAGTGCTTCTTGCTTTCGTGCTTTTTGACAGACTGTGATGAAGTGCCTGAGTGCTTGCGGTGCGCAAGCAGTGCTTCCGCGTCTTTCTCGGCGTTTTCTGTGATAATGCAGTGGGTGTAATAGCTGAGGCAGGGAGTGTCTCTGGTGACTTTTCTTTGTGCGAAAGTGTCTGACATCTTGTATTGGTCCTTGTTTTCGAGATCTCATTTTCCGATGTTCTTTTATTGGTGAGTACGCTTCCGTTGAATTTTGTGTTCGTCGATGCCCTCGTTGCAGTCTCTCTCGTTGTAGCATGAGTTTATGAACTTGGCTTTGCTTGCTTTCCTGAGGCTGCTCAAGCGATGGCTGTAGTGGCGCCCTTTCCGGAATGGGGCATTCATTTCCTTCGGTGTTTGACGCGTCCTGTAGACAGCTGATGAATGGTGAACTGGTGTCTTGCTTGTCTGGCATAGTTGGAAATGCGTCATCATTGCTAGCATGCTCTTCAGAGGCTTCGGTGACGGGGTTGATTACGGGCGCTTCCGAAAGACAACTGTGTGCGAGGTTTGGTGTATCATACTTTTCTGAATTTGTTCGATTCCTGAATTGGTGAGCTCTGCATGTGGGCACCACTGATGACATGGCATTACTTGGTTTGAACTGCAGATTTTGGCAAGTTTGCGGTGCCGTAGAAATGACACGAAGCTCTTCAGGGGCTTCTTTTTCGCTGTTCACTGCGAGTGGTTCTTGCGCCTGGTAGCTTGCGACGTTCGATGCGTCTGGGCCTTGTGTGTGTGCACCGCACGGTGATGTATGAACATGTCTGAAAAGAGCATGGCTTGACAGGGTATTTTCGTGAAGCGTTAGGTCGTCTACCGAGGTTGCGGCGTCCTTATGAGGCGAATGGTGAGCGTCAGGAGCGCTTGAAGAGCCGCGTGATGGAAAACCGGGTGGTGGACCACGTATGCGAAACGAAAAATGAAGTGCATGAGGTGGGTAAGCAACGTCTCGTGTCGTGTGCTGGAGCGACGACTTTGAAAATACCGGCTTTCGTGAAGGGAAACCTGGTGGAAAGCTACGTTCCTTGAGAAATAAGCGTTGACTGTGACGGCCGCGTGTGGTTGTATGCAGATGGCCGGTAATGAGGAAGTCCTTGTCGTAGTCGTTAAAACGGGCAATCATCTCTTCTCTGATCTTTTGCCATGATTCGTCGTTTTCGAATATGTGTATCAGGTAAAACTTAAATGCCTCACCGGAGATGTAGTCGGTGAAGTTGGTGATCATTTCCCGTTCCGACCAGGATGCAGCGGCGGCGTGGACCTCGAATAGGTTGAACCAGTCCTGTACGGGTCCGTCGTTCGCTGATCCGGTGTACTTGGGGATGTCGAGGTCAGCCGATGGTTCTGTCATGGTGCTGGTCGTTGTCCTTTTTGGCGATGATTCGGTAGTCAATGTAACGTCAGGGTGTCTTCTGGGGAACTGCGTCGATGATGAGTGACTGATGAAGGGGCAGGCAGGTCTCCATCCTGTCGACTTGTGTGACGCTACGATGACTGGGTGACGTGACCTGGCTCATACTCCATGTTTATTCCATACTGTGTCTTCTTCCTTCTCTGCTTCTACCAACCATCACTTCATACGTCACATATATATACATATATATTTTGTAGAATGGATAGGATGCATTTAGCAGTGCCTGCAAAAGACGAGGAAGAGGACCGTGGTTCGTGCTCGTGATAGCTTCGATTCGGATCGCTGAGCGCTTGACGTGTGTTCGTTTTTAATAAACGCGTTGCGGCCTCAACGCTCAAGGCGTATTATCAAGTGGAGAGTGCAGGTCCTCTTTTTCACCCTGGAACTCCGTAGTCGGACTCTACCTCCGTCGTCCATCATGCCTGACGACGTTGCAGCACAGCCGAATGCTGCCACACACCCCGCTCTCCGCTGCCCCGGTATTTCAAGAGAGCGCGACCCAGTTCTATTCAATGGCACTGATGAACAGGACGTCGAGAACTGGCTCGCTTCGTTTGAAAAAGTGAGTGCCAACAACCGGTGGGTCGATAACGACAAACTCGGTCCTGTCCACTTCTACCTGAGGGGTGTCGCGGAGCTTTGGTTGAACAACCATGGGGCTGAGATTACCACCTGGGCCTCTTTCAAAACGACCTTTGCAGACTTATTCGGCCGACCAGCAGTGCGCAAGCTCCACGCGGAGCAGTGTTTGCGTGATCATGCCCAGTTAGGAGAAAGTTTCACATCTTACATTGAGGATGTCATAGGCCTCTGCCAACGCTTCAATCCGGCCATGTCCGAAGCCGACAAAGTCAAGCATATCATGAAGGGCATCGAGGACGATGCATTCCATATGCTTGTGGGGAAAACTTCTCGAACCATCACAGACATCATTCAGCACTGCCAGAGCTATGACGAGTTGTGAAAGCAGCGCATTTCCACGCAACGTCACAGTTTCAACACGACCAGCACGTCAGCACTGACCGTTGTTGTGATCTCCCCAGGTCCGGTAGTATTGACGCACCAAATACAACAGTTCATCCGCGAGGAGGTTGCCCGTCAATTGTCTATTGCTCCATTTCTCTCTAGTAATAGTCATGGACTCCCCTCGTCACTGTGCCAAACCATTGAGGAGCAAGTTCTCTAAAGCTTTTCTGCCTACGCACCAGCCACCGCCTGTATCAGCGCCGTTGACCTATGCCGACGTCGCGAGAAGGCCTTCACATGCAGTGCCATACAGCACAGGCCCTCCTCAACGCCCTCATGTCTTCTACGCACCGCAGGCGCCGACAAGCCCGCAAGTTCCGCTTTATCAATGCCCTGCCACCCGTCCCAATAATCCTTGGCGCACACTGTACAACCGACCAATATGCTATTACTGTGGTCTACCCGAGCATGTCGAGCATTTCTGCTACCGCCGCGTCCCTCGTCCAACTGCCGTTGAAGCCAATTACAGCTACGACTATACAGAGCCGCAACAGCTAATACCCTTCGACGCTCTTTCAAACACCTCATCGTCGAGCCGCCGCACCTTTAACTCGTCTCGATCACCCTCCCCGCGCCGGCGCTCGCTATCACCAATGCTTCGATGCACCGCGCCCGTCCACACGGAAAACTGACTACCGCAGTTCCCGAGGCAAGAACTGCGCCACTGTCGACATCTACAAGGCCTCGTTCCCAACCTGCAAACGAAATCCCAATCTTCATTGAAGGTGTTGCCATGTCCGCCTTAGTCGATAATGGAGCTGCTGTGTCCATGCTGAGCGAAGCAATGTGCCGCAAGTTGAAAAAAATTATGACTCCGCTTTCTTGTGTTTCTCTCCGTACGGTGACCGCACATCACGTACAACCTTCCGTCACGTGCACAGCTCGTCTACTCATTCAGGACGTTTTGTATGTGGTTGAATTCGTCATCTTTCAGCACTGCTCGCATAACGTTATATTGGGCTGGGACTTCCTTTCCATGCATCATGCCGTTGTCGATTGTGCCCGTGCCGAGCTTGAATTATCAGCAATCTCGGACATCGCTCCTGCCAAGTCATCTTTTTCTCGTGTCGTCATCGCCGAGGACACGGACATCCCACCTATGTCGTCTGCTATTGTGCCAATCTCCTGTGACTATGCTTTCTCTACTGCTTTGACCCCGTCAGCGAAATTCACTTCACCTAAGCTTTGATGATATAGACACCGGCAGCCATGCACCCCTGTGCCAGCGTTCATACCGCGTCTCTCAAGCTGAACGTTGGATTATTGAAGACCAAGTCACTGACATGCTTAGTCGGGGAGTCATACAGCCATCCTACAGTCCCTGGGCATCCCCGGTGGTGCTCGTAAAAAAGAAGGACTGTAGCATCCGCTTCTGTGTTGATTATAGGCGCCTTAACAAGATCACACGCAAAGATGTCTATCCGCTCCCCAGAATTGATGACACACTCGACTGTTTGAAAGGAACGGAGTTCTTCTCTTCGCTGGCTCTTCGGTCGGGGTACTGGCAGGTACCTATGGATGAAGCCGACCGCCCCAAAACTGCGTTCGTAACTCCTGACGACTTGTACGAGTTCAACATGATGCTGTTCGGCCTTTGCAATGACCCGACCACATTCGAGCGTGTTATAGACAACATACTTCGAGGTCTCAAGTGGCATATGTGTCTTTGCTATCTGGACGACGTCGTGTTTTTTTCAGAATACTTCGATACCCATCTCCAGCGCCTCACAAGTGTCCTGGAATGCCTCACACAGGCTGGGCTACAACTAAATCTGAAGAAATGTCACTTCCCCGCACGGAAGCTCGCAATCTTAGGGCACGTTGTCAGCAAGGACGGCGTTCTACCAGATCCAGACAAGCTCCGCGCCGTCACCGAGTTTCCTAAGCCGTCGACACTCAAAGAACTCTGGAGCTTTATAGGGCTATGCTTGCTTTTTCGATGATTTATTCGTGATTTCGCATCTATAATAATCCCTTTAACATATCTACTTGTTGACAGCCAAGGTATCTCGGCATGGTCGTCCACCTGTGACGACGCATTTGCGAAATTACGTTATCTTCTGACATCGCCGCCAATTCTTCGTCACTTCGACCTAGACGCCCCTACCGAAATCCACACGGACGCTAGTGGAGTCGGCCTTGGCGCTATCCTTGCGCAGCGGAAGTCTGGCTTCTATGAGTACGTCGTTTCTTACGGACCAGAGCTGAAAAAAATTATTCGGTCACGGAGAAAAAAATGTCTAGCCACGTTTGGGCAATCGCTAAATTTAGACCTTACATATATGGTCGGACATTTGATGTCGTGACTGACCATCACGCCCTCTGCTGGTTGTCATCTCTAAAAGACCCATCTAGTCGCCTAGCCCGTTGGGCATTACGACTTCAAGACTACGACATCCGCATCGTCTACATGTCAGGGCGCAGACATTCAGACGCCGAGGCTCTCTCTCGATCTCCGCTTCCCCATGACTGTGCAAGTGCGCCTGTTTCTACCTACACTTCTGCCTCCCTCACACACGCTGACATGCCATCCGAGCAGCGTCAAGACCCTTGGATAGTGTCTTTAATGAAGTTCCTATCGAAGCTATCACCGAGTACCGCCAGTCGCTCGCTGTGGCGCACAGCTCGCCATTTCACCATGCGCGATGGGCTACTTTACTGCCGCAATTACCTCAGGGAAGGTCTCAAGTGGTTGTTGGTGATTCCTCGCCATCTACGTGCTGATATTTGCGCCTCGTTCCATGTGGACCCCCAATTCGGCCACGCTGGTGTAATAAAGATGTATGCACACCTCCTGCTGCGATACTACTGCCGTGGAATGTACCGATTTGTCCGCCAATACGTGCGTTCATGCTCAAAATGTCAATGCCGGAAGAGTTCACCGCATGCCGCCACTGGACCGCTTTAGCCGTTGCCTGCCCATCCCGACGTCTTGATCGCATCGGAATTCACTTATACGGCCCACTTCCATACACACCTGACGGGAATCGCTGGGTGGTTGTCGCTATTGATCATTTCACAGCGTATGCTGAGACTGCCACGCTGCCAGAGGCTACATCACGTGAAGTCGGCTTATTTATTCTTCACAAACTTGTTCTTCGCCACGGTGCTCCTCGCTAGTTATTCAGCGACCGTGGACGCACGTTCCTCTCGGAAGCCGTACAAGACCTCCTGTGTGAATGCAATGTTGTTCATCGAATGACCAGTGCGTACCATCCCCAAACCAATGGCATGACTGAACGCTTCTATCGCACATTAGGCGACATGCTCTCCATGTATGTATCTGCTGACCACACCAACTGGGACCGCATACTAAAATTTGTCACCTATGCGCACAACAGCGCCACTCAGTCCACGACTGGATTTTATTCCTTCTTTCTTCTATATGGCCGTGAACCCTCCTCATTTATGGATACTATTCTGTTGTATTGCCCTGATACTTCATAGTCTGCAACTCTCTCAGAAGTCGCCACCTATGCGGAAGAATGCAGGCAGCTAGCACGTTTGTTAACTACACAAGACCAAGCACACCAGGAGGACCCCCATGACGCCAACCTGCATCCCCAGTCATATTCAGGCATTTGACCGTGTCTGCCATGCCAAGCTTCTCCAAAAACTTAGACATAATGCTACGTAGCTGACATATCAGTGGTCAGAAGACGACAACGAGGAAGTGGTCTGTCGGTTGTGTGTGCTGTCTTCCATCTTAGTCGACGTGATACGCATTAGTTTGAATATAGATTTTAAATAGACACGCCTTGTGTCATTTTTACGTAACATCTTTGTGGTGGAGGTGCTGGGTACTTTCCCGTCTTCATCACAACGGCCGCATCATCATAGGTCCAACCATGTCACAGGTTGAACAACCATCGTCTTCTGACCACTGATATGTCAGCTACGTAGCAATATTCCAGGGGATGGACCAATCTTCCGCTAGATTAAGTGCTATTTGACTGACCGCCGCCAGTTTGTCCAGTTAGGCGTCAGCACTTCTGAAGTTATCTGAAATTAGGTTATTTGCAGATGACTGCGGCCTGTATAAAGAAATACAAAGCCAGCAAGATCAAATAAGTTTGAACTGTAGCGAAGCCTCCGAACTATGAAATGGGTCGAACTCTTGCGTACCTTCTAGTGGGGCTACCCAACAAGGACGCCGCTCGCGCTGAGAGCCCGTGCTTTGCTGTGACTGTCGCCATTGCATATTCTCGCTCGTTGCCGGCTAATAAACGCCTTAACAATTTGGTGGAGAGTGCTGCGATCCCTGTCTATGCCTTTGGAGCTACGATCACGTACCCTGCCATCTACTATGTACCAAGACGCTTCTCAGCAAACGCCTCCTCCAATGCCACCCCCTTGTCCCGGTGTCCCCAGAATCCGCGATCCACCCATCTTCACTGGCGCTGATGGCACTGACGTGGAGGACTGGCTCGCCATTTACGACCGCGTGAGCGTCCCCAACAAATGGGACGAGGACGGCAAGCTGACAAACTTGGTGTTTTACCTTGCCGGTGTCGCCAGTTTGTGGTACAACAACCACGCGTCCGATTTTGCCACCTGGTCCGATTTCAAGACCGCAATCGTCAACGTCTTCGGCCGCCCTGCTGTTCGCAAGCTGCAAGCCGAGCAGCGCTTGCGTGAACGGGCTCAGGAGGCTGGTGAGTCATTCACCAGCTATATTGAAGATGTCCTGGACCTATGCAACAAATCCAATCACACCATGTCCGAGTCTGACAAGATCCGAAACATCATGAAAGGCATCGACGATGATGCCTTCACGATGCTGCTCGCCAAAAACCCCGGCACGGTGGCTGAGGTCATCACACTGTGCCAGAGCTACGAGGAGCTCCGCCGGCAGCGTTCGATGACCCGACGCTCCCCACCACGAGCTGCAACGCTTGCTGGCTTGGAGGCCAGTTGTGACCAAGTGGCGTTGATGGCAGAACTGAAGTCCTTTATCCGTGAGGAAATCGCGCGTCAGTTCTCCCTCCTGCCCTTTTCCCACCAACCTGCTGTTCAACAATCGGCTACTACCCTTCTCCCTCCCATCCGTCGAGCGATTGAACAGGAAATAGCGGAGGTAATGCCTGCTTACCACCCCCAACAGCCTCCGGCTCCTGCGTCCCTGAGTTACGCGCAAGTGGTCGCCAGGCCACCCCAAGTCGTTCAAGCACCCGCCCCTCTGACCTACGCTGAAGCTGCTGCACGACCTCCGTCCGTTGCAGCGGGTATGCCCGCTACGTATGTTGACGTAACCCCTCAGCCTCAGCTTCAGCCCACCATGCAGCCACCGTTCCGTCCATCAGCCCTTGCGACATGGGTGAGACCTACCCCGGTGAACAGATGGCGCACACCCGACAACCGGCCCATCTGCTTTGCCTGCGGTTACGCCGGTCACGTGGCCCGTTATTGCCATCGCGTACAGCCGGCTCCAATTTCTTCACCTGTTGCTGGCCAACTCAGCCGTCCTTATCGCGAAGAACCGCCGTCTATGCCACCTCGATCTCGCCCAGGTCCATCTCGAAGATCACCGTCTCCACGACGCCGTTCCCTGTCTCCCATGCGGCCAAGTGCGGCATCTCATGAGCGGGAAAACTAGTCGTCGCAGTCCCTGAGGCAAGGACTGCGACGCTATCGCAATGTGAAAGCCCTCAGAGCAGCCCCTCGAATGTCATTGACGTGCTTGTGGACGGTGTTTGTGCATCGGCTCTTATTGACACTGGAGCTGCCGTATCAGTTATGGACGAAAAACTCTGCCACTTACTTCGAAAAGTGACGACGCCACTTTCTGGGTTATCCCTTCGTACTGCGAGTTTGCACCGGATTCATCCTACAGCAGGGTGCACAGCTCGCGTTGTCATCCAGGACGTTCTGTATGTCGCCCAGTTCATCGTCATTCAGGCATGCTCTCATGACGTCATCCTGGGATGGGACTTTCTCTCCCGCCATGACGCCGTCATCCATTGTGCCTCTGCCGAAATTGAGCTCTCACCCTTCTCGCATTTGACGCCAGAAGACAGTCCCCCGACACTGAGCAAGATTCTAACGAGAGACGATACAACAGTGCCTCCAAACTCGACGACGGCTGTGTCTGTCTACTGCGCTGGTCTCTCCGACACCATTGGACTTGTTTCGCCATCTCACCGCGCTTGCAGCAGGAAAGGGTTGCTAGTACCTTTCGCGACCGTGCAGGTCAACCAGGGCAACACTGCTATTTTTGTAACCAACCCGTTCCCGTACGCTGTTACCTTGCTTCGAGGGGAATGTCTCGGCAGAGTGGAACCAGTCGACGACGCACAAGTCCTGGACGTACCCGATGACACGCGCGCTCCCAGGTCGTGTACCATCAATGCTGTTTCCACTTCTGATTCGTCGTCTGCTGATGTATTTGGCCCCTCCATCGCTGACAACCTTACGGCCGCACAGCGTTCCCAACTTCTGGACCTGTTACAAGAATATCGTTCTTCTTTCGATGTCGGGCGAAGTTCTCTCGGTCGCACGTCCGTTGTTACGCATCGCATCGACACTGGTGCCCATCCACCTTTACGGCAACGTCCATATCGCGTGTCGCCTGCTGAACGTCGAGTAATTAATGATCAGGTTGACGATATGCTCCGACGCGACGTTATTCGGCCCTCCGACAGTCCATGGGCGTCTCCTGTTGTTCTTGTTGCGAAGAAAGACGGTTCTGTGCGGTTCTGTGTAGACTACAGACGGCTCAATAAGATCACTCGCAAGGATGTTTATCCACTGCCACGCATCGATGACGCGATTGACAGCCTTCATGGAGCCGATTTTTTTTCTTCTCTCGATCTGCGCTCGGGGTACTGGCAAGTACCCATGGCTGACGACGCTCGACCAAAGACCGCCTTCGTCACGCCAGACGGCTTGTACGAGTTTAACGTCATGCCGTTTGGTCTATGTAATGCACCTGCGACCTTTGAGCGCATGATGGACACCATTCTGTGCAACTTGAAATGGTACACGTGCTTGTGTTACCTCGACGATGTCATTGTCTTTGCTCCGGATTTCTCCACGCATCTCCAACGTCTGAAAGAAGTTTTCGCACGTGTGAGCAATGCCGGCTTACAACTAAATCTGAAAAAGTGCCGCTTTGCAGCACGGCAACTCACCATACTGGGGTACGTCGTGTCCAAAGACGGCATTCTTCCTGATCCTGCCAAGCTTCAGGCCGTGGCCGAATTCCCCAAACCTGCATCTGTCAAAGAACTGCGTAGTTTCGTGGGCCTGTGCTCATACTTCTGACGCTTCATACGAAATTTCGCCACGATCATATCACCGCTGACGAAGCTCCTTGGAAGCAACGGGCCTTTCAATTCGTGGTCATCCGAGTGCGACGACGCGTTCGCGAAGCTCCGCCATTTGTTGACGTCGCCTCCCATTCTACGCCACTACGACCCTACAGCCCCAACGGAGGTGCACACGGACGCCAGCGGAGTAGGCCTCGGCGCTGTCCTGTCGCAGCGAAAACCCGGATTCCCTGAATATGTCGTAGCATATGCAAGCCGTACGCTCACGAGAGCCGAGAAAAACTACACCGTCACGGAGAAAGAGTGCCTGGCGATCGTCTGGGCTCTTACAAAGTTTCGACCTTATTTGTATGGTCGCCCATTCGATGTCGTCACCGACCATCATGCACTATGCTAGCTTTCATCATTGAAGGATCCCTCAGGCCGTCTCGCCCGTTGGGCTCTTCGCTTACAAGACTACGATATCCGCGTGCTGTACCGCAACGGACGCCAGCATGCTGACGCCGACGCCCTCTCGCGCTCCCCTCTGCCTGAAGGCGATGTGCTCTGCTCAGTATCCTCGGCTGCTGTTTCTGCCATTGATGTTGACATCATCGCTACCGAACAGCAAAAGGATAATTGGATCGGCCCGCTCATCGACATGCTCTCTGATCCATCCGCAATGCCATCCACGCGTGCATTGCGTCGTCAAGCTCGCCATTTCGCCATTCGTGACGGCCTCCTACACCGACGCAATTACGACGCCGACGGCCGGCAGTGGTTACTCGTGATACCCCGCAGTCTGCGGTCAGAGATATGTGAATCATTCCATTCTGATCCGCAATGCGCGCACTCTGGGGTATTCAAAACCTACCATCGCATTCGACAACGCTACTTCTGGCGCGGGATGTACCGCTATGTGCAGCAGTTCGTTCGCTCTTGCCTCACTTTCCAACGCCGTAAACCGTCAGCCCACATGTCGCACGCCAGTCTACAACCGTTACCTTGCCCTGACCGTCCCTTTGGGCGCGTAGGTATCGATTTGTATGGACCACTTCCTCTGACGTCGGCTGGTAACCGCTGGGCCATCGTTGCCGTTGACCATTTAACGCGATACGCCGAAACCGCCGCTCTCCCTGCGGCTGCTGCGCGCGATGTTGCGTCCTTCCTGCTGCATCGATTTATACTGCGCCACGGACCACCCCAAGAGCTTCTCAGCGATCGAGGCCGTGTCTTCTTGTCGGAAGTCGTCGAAGCCATTCTGACGGAGTGCCATTCTGTCCACCGCAAAACTACTGCTTACCACCCACAGACGAATGGCCTCACCGAACGCTTTAACCGCACCCTCGGCGACATGCTTTCTATGTACGTCGCTGCCAACCACACTAATTGGGATAATATACTGCCCTTCGTCACCTACGCCTACAACACCGCCCCTCAGAGCACGACTGGTTTTTCACCTTTCTACTTGCTGTACGGAAGGCACCCGTCGCACACCATGGACACGATACTCCCGTACACGCCGGATCCATCTGAGTGTACACCTATTTCCGAGACAGCCAGGCTTGCTGAAGAGTGTCGCGAGCTTGCCAAGACTTTTACGACGCAAGATCAAAAGCGGCAGAAGAGTATCCGTGATGGCTCCACCACTTCTGAGCCCATGTTCCTTCCTGGTGCGCTTGTATGGCTCTCGACCCCGACCTCTGCCGCTGGCCCCTCTTCCAAACTACGTCCCAAATACGAAGGCCCCTACCGTGTCATTGAGCGCACCTCACCCGTCAACTATCTGATTGAACCCGTTGAAATATCTTCGGACATGCGCCGCCGTGGGCGAGACATCGTCAACGTGGAGCGCCTGAAGGCTTATTATGACCCGCTAATAATAACAAGCTGTTAGGTCGCCAGGCGGCTCCCTCTTCGACCCCGGGGTAATTGTAGCGAAGCCTCCGAACTATGAAATGGGTCGAACTCTTGCGTACCTTCTAGTGGGGCTACCCAACAAGGACGCCGCTCGCGCTGAGAGCCCGTGCTTTGCTGTGACTGTGGCCATTGCATATTCTCGCTCGTTGCCGGCTAATAAACGCCTTAACAGAACAATGATTTCGGCTTGTTAGCACAATGGTGCGAGAGTTGGCAAATGGTTATGAACTTTGATAAAACAGTTGCAATGACAGTAACAAAAAAGAAATCCAAACTTACTTTCCCGTATGGCTATGATAGCACCATCCTTAAAACAGTCACTCAGTACAAGTACTTGGGCGTCGTCATATCGTCAGATCTCGGATGGTCGGCGCATGTAGATCACGTGACTGCCAAAGCGATGCGGAAGCTAATTTTGTTAAAGCGGGCCTTGCGATACTCGTCAAGAGAGGCCAAGCTCTTGGCCTATGCGACGATTATACGCCCTATCTTAGAATATGCGAGCGTGGCATGGTTCCCGTCTACCCAAAAACACATAGCCACTATTGAGGCCATCCAGCGCAAAGCCGCGCGTTTTATCTGTAACAGATATAGGCGCGCCGACTCGCCTACGCAAATGCTGACAGATATTGGCCTTCACACGCTAGCCAGTCGTGCGATGCTATCCCGTCTCAAATTTATGCACCTAATCCCACACAACAAACTTAAAGTAGATTCGAACATCTACATTTCTTTCAACACTTCTAGAAAAACCTGTCACAAGCATCACCTTACACTGAAAGAATATTTGTGCACCAACAATACCTTTAGTTCTTCATTTTTCCCGCGGGCAGTGCGAGCGTAGAATGCTTTACCCGAGACGGTGGTTGTGCAGCCCACTGTCGACAAGTTTTACGAACTTGCTGGCCAAGCCGTTCTATCAGCTACATGATAGTGACGCTATCAGGATTGTACTGATCATTGTCCTCCCTGCCAGTACATTTGTGGTTTAAAAAGGTGAAAGTCGGTACCAACTTTGTATGTTGCGTGCTTACCTTTTTCTTTCTTTTTCGTGTTTTTTTTTTAGTACGTGCACATGTGACTGAGACATGTGCCTCGTTAATAATGTAGGTCTATAATTGTTATCATTTTATACCATGATTTTTTTGTACCCATACAATTGTATAAGTATGTGAATATAGAATGTTTGTTGACACTTTCCAACCCACTCCTGTAAAAATCCCTGACAAGATTGACAGTATTGTTAAATAAATAAAAAATATTCGCCTGGAACATTGGTGTGGCTTCACGTTGCCTCCTCAGCTCCAGGCTTTTCTTCAAAGCTGCTGCCTAAGTATGAAGGCCCCTACCGCATCCTGCGTCAAGCATCCCCGGTTAACTATATTGTCGGGCCCGTAAAGTCATCCACAGACCGCCACCGTCGCGGCCGTGAGACTGTTCACGTCGACCAACTGAAGCCACACTATGACCCACCAGTTGTACCTGTGCCTTAGGTCGCCAGGACGGCTCCTTTTCCGCAGGGGAGTGATTTGTAGAATGTATAGGATGCATTTAGCAGTGCCTGCAAAAGACGAGGAAGAGGACCGTGGTTCGTGCTCATGACAGCTCCGATTTGGATCGCTGAGCGCTTGACCTGTGTTCGTTTTTAATAAACGCGTCGCGGACTCAACGCTCAATGCGTACTATCAATATATATGAAATCTAACAGACAATAATGCCAAGGAAAGTATAGGGGAGGTTATTAGACCGAATTGTAAGCGGAATAGTAAGGTAAATGTGAAGAAAGAGAAGTACCTCAAAAGATAACTTGCCGTGGGCAGGAACTGACCCTGCGACCTTCGAATAACAGGTTCGATGATCCACCACTGAGCTACCACGGCTGCTATCCTCAGCGCCATCTGTAGCCATGGTGGCGAGTGTGGCACACTCTTTTATGAGCCTGTGTGGCGTCACGTAGCACGTGAGCTTATTACGAGCTGGCAGCTCACCTATATGCAACCTAAGGCACCAAGTCTGCCAGTATGAGACCCTCGTTAATGAATAAAGGAAAGAAGTGTATACTGATCGGCTCATTTTCCCGTGTTTAGACACAATAATAATGAAATCTAACAGACAATAATGCCAAGGAAAGTATAGGGGAGGTTATTAGACTGAATTGTAAGGTAAATGTGAAGAAAGAAAAGTGGGTGAAAAGACAGCTTGCCCTGGGCAGGAACCAAACCTGTGACCTTCGAATAACGCGTTCGATGCTTTATCACTGAGCTACCACGGCAGCTATCCTCCCAGCCACTTTATTAGGTATATCCTCCTGAGTTCCAGCTATGGGGATTTGTCCAAAATATTGGACATGAAATACCCCATCACTACAAAGATCTCAGCATGTTTTCTTCCTCAAAAACCACTTGTCCAATATTTTGGACATCTACTGGCGCCCTCCATGAAGTTTTGTCAAAATTGCGCCAGGAGATCGCGAAACAAAGAAGAAAACATGGTGGCGTTCAACAGGGCAATCTTCTAGAAGTTAAACGGCGAAAGTTAAGGTCCACTTTTCTGTTGGTTTTTTTATTATTTGTTACATTTTGAATAATAGCTTGCAGTTATTCCGGAATTTGTCACAATTTTCTTCAGTAGCCTTGCTTTGTGTTGCTTCAGGCCCACTACTTAACGCTTTAATTAAGTTTCAGCGTCCAATTAGTTAAACATCACGCCATACCTAAAGCACAGGCATAACGGAAATAATAAGCTTCACTTTTTATCTTCGTCACCTACACACCCAGTTGTGAAAGTTTCAGGAAATTCCGTGGACCAAAATCCAACCCGGAAGTCAGGAGGATATATGTGAATTTAAACGTGGGAGTGTCGCAGGTTCGGTTCCTACCCACAGCAAGTTATCTTTTTATCCACTTTTCTTCACATTTACCTTACAATTCGGTCTAATGATCTCCCCTATCCTTTCCTTGGCAGTATTGTTTGTTAGATTTCATTATTATTTTGTCAAAACTCGGGAAAACAAGCCCTTAAGTGTACACTTCTTTCTTTATAGGCATCCTATAGGCGTCCTGTTATAGGCATCCGGACTTGTACATCACCTGTAGGTATACTCTTGCAGTCGCAGAGCCCAGCACCTAAGCCGGCCAATAGGATCCTTCAGTTGACTAAGCCATCATAGCGCATTATGGTCAGTTATTACAGAGAAATTTGTGCCACATAATTATGGGCCAAAATTTGGGACTTCCCAAGCAAGAGCAAGACATTCACGCTCTGTAATGGTACAGTTGTGCTCAGCAGCTATGAGTAGGCGGCTTGGATAGATGAGAACTCGGTCGCGTCCCCATTGGCGTTAGGCTAGGATGGCTCCGACCTCGTGACCACGAGCATCGGTTCGAACTTCTTGAATGATTGATTGATATGTGGGGTTTAACGTCCCAAAACCACCACATGATTATGAGAGAAGCCATAGTGGAGGGCTCCGGAAATTTCGACCACCTGGGGTTCTTTAACGTGCACTCAAATCTAAGCAAATGGGCCTACAACATTTCCGCCTCCATCGGAAACGCAGCCGCCACAGCCGGGATTCGATCCCGTGACTTGCGGGTCAGCAGCCGAGTATTTTAGCCAGTAGACCACCGCGGCAGGGCGGTTTGAACTTCTGTCGGAGCCGATGGGTCAAAGTGAGCTAACATAGGTGGAGTCCTCAGTAGGGTGATTAGGCGAGAAAAAGCAGCAGCTTGGTCGGTACCCCACGTAAACGTGACGTCTTTGTTCAGAAGCTTAGTGAGGGGTCGAGCGACGGTTGCGAAATCTTCTAAAATAGGAACAAAGTCCTACAAAACTTCGGACGTCTTTGACTCACTGAGGTACAGGAAAACTGGTGACTGCACAAATTTTCTCCGGGTCCGGCTGCACACCAGAGGCATCTACAAGGTGGCCCAATACTGTAATTTGCCGGCGTCCGAAGTAACAGTTCGACGAGTTTAATTGAAGGCCTGCAGCGCGGAATATGTCGAGAATAGCTGACAAACGCTGAAGATGGGTCTCAAATGTTGGGGAATATACGACATCATCAAGATAACGAAGACATGTTCACCACTTGAACCCTAGTAGCAGATAGTCCATCATGTGCTCGAATGTGACGGGAGCGTTGCATAGCCCAAATGGCATAATCTTGAACTGATACAGGCTGTCTGGAGTTACAGACACAGTCTTCTCTTGGTCTTTTTAGTCGACAGCAATCTGCCAGTAGCCGGAACGTTAGTCTACCGAAAAAAAGTATAGGGCATCGTGGGGATAATCGAAAGCGTCATCGATGCCGGGTAAAGGGTAAACGTCCATTTTCGTGATTCTATTCAGATGACAATAATCCATGCAGAAGCGCCACGTGCCATCTTTCTTTTTAACGAGCACAACGGGGGATGCTCAAGGGCTCGAAGAGGGTTCAATTATTCCTTGGCTAGCAGTGTGGTGACTTCTTGTTGAATTACTCTTTGCTCCGTAGCAGACACCCGGTGTAGTCGTCGATGAATGGGATGAGAATCACCTGTGTTAATTTATTATTTATTTATGAATGTTAATTTATTATTTATTTATGAATACTGCAAACCTAACATAGGGTTTTGGCAGGGTGGATATACATTTGATAAATTTACAAATCGGCAAACAAATAAATATAAAACAGGTAAGGCATTTACACACTTTCAGAACGAAAAAAAAAAAAAAGAACAGTGGTTTGTAATAAACAAGCATAAGAACATATAGAGAAATGAGCGCTACATTCAAGATGATCACAAGTGGAATGGTTACAGTGATTGAAATAAACAACAGGAGCACATGTCATAGAAATTAGACACTCGCTGCTAGAGCTGCGCAGCAAAAAGGTTCAAGGATGACTGGGAAACAACTTCGTTATTTCATTCCAGGTTATTCCATTCGGTAATTGTCCTAGGGAAGAACGAATACTTGAATGTGTTATTACGGGTGGAAAATGGGGTTATTGTAAAGGCATGCCTCTGCCTTGTGGATTATCCTGTGGACAAATGAAGTATATGTGATGAGTCTAACTTAAAGTAACCTTTAACTAACTGAAAAAAAAATTCCAATCTCAATACTTTATTTCTTTGTGTAGGTGTTGGGAGGTTAGCTTTTGCTAATAAACATGTTATTGAAGTACGACCAAAACTGTTAGAAATAAACCTAACAGCTCTCTTTTAAATTTTTTCCATTTCGCTGATATATTTTCTGGTGTAAGGGTACCAAATTATGGATGCATAATCTAAAGTTGGTTGAACAATTGCATTAAATGCAACAAGGCAAACGGCGGAAGTGGAGTGCTTAAGAGCTCGTCTAAGATAAAATAATTTGTAATTGCACGAGCTTATTACAGTGTTAATATGTCTCGTCCAGTTAAGGTCATTCGAAATCCAAAGACCGAGGTACTTGTAGTGTTGTACCTCCTGCAAAAAAAACGTTATTGGCTGAATATGCAAAGTGAAGAGTGTTACGTTTGTGAGAAATTTTCATGAAAACGGTCTTTTTAAAATTAACTGACATCTGTCATTTATTGCACCAGCGAATGACCTTTTGAAATGCATCGTTTAAATGAGTTTGATCAGTATGGTTTTCTATTTCCGAGTACAGGATGCAATCATCTGCATATAACTTAACTTTTACAGGTGTATGTGATATATCATTTATAAACAATAAAAAGAGGAGGGGTCCAAGCACAGAGCCTTGGGGAACACACGAGTCAACCGGTACTGTACGAGAACAATGGTCATTGAAAAAGACGTACTGTTTTAGATTCGAAAGATAACCGGAAATCCAATTTAGAAGCTGAGTATTCTTAAGAAATCAATCCAATTTGAAGAGTAATTTATTGTGAGAGATCGTATCGAAAGCTTTAGCAAAATCCATAAAAATTGGATCTACCTGTTTTTCAGAATTTATAGGTAGTGCGAAACCATGAACTGTAGTTACCAGCTGAGTACAAGTAGAAAATCCTTTCCTGAATCCGTGTTGTGAACCTGACAAAATATTGTGCTTATCTAGGAATTCTGAAATATGCTTATGTATTATATGCTCAAGTAGTTTACAGGAAGTTGAAATTAATGAGATCGGCGGATAGTTAATAACAGAATGGGGATTTCCACTCTTATGTAGGAGCTTGACTTTAGCAGTTACCCAGTCATCCGGAACTTGACCATCTTTCAGAGATTTAGAAAAAAGAATTGTTAGGTACTTTGAAACCCATTGTGCATAGCGTTTTAAGAACTCATTCGGTACTCCATCAGGACCTGAAGATTTTTTAACATGGGACCTGAAGATTTTTTTAATGTGGTGCTTGACGAGTGAAAGCTGGCTGAGTTGACGGCTGTCTTTGTCGAACATGTCGCAGTATGAAGCCAGAAGGCGGCATAGCGTGGCTGACTTCTCAGGTTTGACGTCCGAAGTGATCATGGAGCGTAAGGTCGCATCGAGGCACGTGGCATCCTGCGAGTGACGTGGCTGATTGGGACATATGTCTGCCGCAAAACAGGTGACATGGTCGTCAATGAAGGGTCTTAGCGGGGCAACCGAAATTCCTTGAGGTAGCACTTGTTTGATTAAACCGATATTGATAACAGGCAAATATGTTCGGTTAGAAGCCATGGTTATGACGAAGTGTGGGACAGTAATGTCGGCGCCAGGAAAACATTAGGAATTGGCGTCACGATGTAATCACCGTTGAGCACGGGAGAGGGTATTGCCAATTCAACGAATGTGAGAGCTTTAGGTAGTGTCTCGAAGAAGTCAGTGGTGCACAGGCTGTTTGGGAGATCAGGGTGAGAATCCGGGAGAAGAGGAACTTCTAGACAGAGAGTACCGGGGGCACAGTGGATTAGGGCAGAATGCGTCGATAGAAAGTTTGTGCCGAAGACTAGGTCATGAGGGCAATTTTCAAGCACCGTAAATAAAACAGGGACATGGCGGCCGGCAATACTAACACGAGCGGTGCACATTCCAGTGATGTCCACAGTTCCACCATCAGCAACACGGAGGACTTTAGTCGCTGCAGGCGTGAGGACTTTTTTAAGTAGGCGGCACAGATGAGCACTCATTGTGAACACTTGAGCTCTGGTATCAACTAACGCCTTCAAAGAAATGCCGTTCAATTACACCTCAATCAAGTTTGTATTAGTGGGAAGCGTCAACGAAGAATTTCGATCAGTCCCAATTGATGCAGCACTATCTTCCGGAGCTGCATGATCTAGTTTTTCGTCCAAGAGGATCCATAGTTGACCGGCGACGAATAGCGGCGTGGTTGGAGCGATGGGAAACGGTGACGTTAGGGTGATGGCAAACAAGCGGTAGAGCAGCGGTTAGGGACGCCGTAAGAAGGGTATACACGACTGGGCGAATACAGTGAAACCTCGTTAAATTGTACCCGCGTAAACAGTAGTTTCGTTTTAAAAGTAGTGAAGTCAAATCCCTGACTCAGCAGCCGTTGAACATAATGCATTTTGTATCCACATAAGCCGTACCAGCTTATCGCATATGTATTGGTTAATAAGTAGTTTTTCCAATTTTTGTTGTGCACTCGCCACAGCATGTCATCCCCCACTGGGCGTCCCGACAGAACAGCAAGCCCCAGAGATCGAAACACGCCTCGCTTGTTTGTCTTGATGGTGATGAGGGCTGTGTTGGTGAGCGCCATCTCTTGGATTTTTCTGCAACAAGAAGCACTCGGCTGGCTAGGCTTCTGGTGTTGTCCACGCGATGGCGCTTTGCACAAACAGGCAAGCACTGTGTGCACTTGCTTTGCTTTCGTTGTTTTTTTGTCGCCGTGCATAGCTGTTCTCTGGTTGATACGTGCTGAACAGCTTTCGCGTCGTTTTTCACGTGTTGTGCATGTGTGCTTGTGCTGCTTTATACTTGCGTCATGCCGAAGCTGGGACAAAAGCATCGAGTGCTGAAAATAGAGGAGAAATTGGAAATAATTCGTGCAATTGAAAGTGGCACGAAAAAATCGGCGCTTGCACGCGAAAAGGACCTGCCGTTAACCACGGTGTGGGGAATTTGGAATTCCAGAGAGAAGTTGTTCGGCAGTGCTGCTGCAACTGCGAAAAGGTGCCGGCTACGCGGTTCGGCGTTTTCGGATGTAGAGGAGGCGTTGGTAAAGTGGCTAAAAGCTGCACGGTCGGAAAGTTTGCCTATCAGCGGACCCCTGCTCGTGGAGAAGGCCCTGGTTTTCGCCTCGCAGCTCAACCATGACAACTTTGTGTGCAGCAATGGCTGGCTGGCCAGGTTTAAGGCGAGGCACGGCATTACCACGAGGACTGTTTCGGCAGAAGGTGCTGCTGCTGATGTGGATGGCGCGGAGCAGTGGCAAAATAGTCAGCTGAAGAACATCTTGGAAGACTACGCACCTGATGACATCTTTAATATGGATGAATCGACGCTATTCTTCAAGCTGCTACCAGACAAAACGCTCACGTTCGATGGCGAGACGTGCACCGGCGGCAAGCATGCAAAAGACAGAATATCAGTGGCGTTTTGCATAAACATGACTGGAACCGACAAAACTCCGCTCCTCGTGATTGAAAAGTTAGCGAAGCCTAGATGTTTCAAAGGCATCCGGTTGCCATCAGAGGTCGTCTATCGCATCAACACCAAAGCATGGATGACGGCAAAATTTTTTGAGGAGTACGTGCACCTCATCGATCGTCGTTTTGCGGCTAAGAACAGAAGAGTTGTTATTATTTTAGACAACTCTTCGGTGCATGTCCCCCTGGACGACCTGACGGCTGTGAAGTTGGCGTTTCTGCCATCAAACACAACAGGGATTGCCCAGCCCTTGGACCAAGGCATCATTCGAGCTGTAAAACAGTTCTACAAGAAGAATCTGCTGCGCAGATTTCTTCTCGCCATTGAATGTGGCAAGTTATTTTCCATCAACCTGATTGGCACGATTTACCTGCTCGAATACTCGTGGCGGCAGATTGAAGCAACGGCAGTTCAAAATTGCTTCAAGCGTGCTGGCTTCATTGTGTGTGCGGGTGACGCAGATGACGCCAGTGACACCATCGACCAGACTTCGGACATCGTAGACGAAGCTTGCAAAACTCTGCTAGCTGAAGTGCTGGAGCGGCAGGGCTTACGGAAGGCATTTTCTTCCGCGACTTCAGAGATGCAGACAGCTATGTGTAGACATCTCCGGACATGTCCGACGAAGCCATTGTTGCCTCGGTTGTCGAAGTGTCGCCAAATTATATTGATGAAGACGACATGGAAAGCAACAACACGGGTGATCCAGGTCTGACAGTGTCCGAAGCTGCGCATTGCGTCAGTGTCATGCGGGTATTTGCCGAAAAGAGGGGATATGGAGTAGCCGAGGCAATGGCACCTCAACCTCTCCACAGAAAAACAGTTAAAACAGAAAAGAGGGGGCTGGCGGAAAAGCTGGCTCACAGCATAAGTGAGTTTGAGACCGCTGTCGTTGCTGCTAGGCCGCCGCGTCATCAAATGAAGATTACAGACTTTGTCACGCGAAGTTAATAAATTACTGCACGTTTTTTGTTCTTTCATCGCACTCCCTGAAAATTTCTTTTTTTGACAGGTAAGTGAGAGACCTGACGCTATTTCGGTTAAGCAGTACTACCGTTTAGTACGTACTTTTTCCAAGCTCCGGCCAACTACGGTTTAACAAGGTTTCACTGTACCGACAAAAGTCCTCATATGGGCGAGAAGAGGAAAATGGGGTTAGTTGAGTACACGTGCCTTCGTTTGAGCAAGCACAGGTGCCAATTTGTCGACAATACATAGGAAAACAAATAGTAAGGGATGACAGAACCACATGACGGAGGCTTCCAGAAGACAAGCATGTTGGATGGCTATAGGGATTTGCCAGTGGCTGTGGAGAGGCTAACATGAAAAGACCTAATGGATGGTTTTATTGTTCATAGACACAGAAGCCAGAAGTTGGGCACATAAGCTGGAGGTAGCTACAAAACAATAACAAATAACGTGAAAAATAAACAGAGACAAATATAGCAGAGCATTTATGCCATTTTTTTTTCCTACCGCAGCTCTCTCCAAAACGACCCTCCTCACTTTCTCCTTGTGAGGGGCTCTCAACGTGTGCATCAGCGGTCATGTATATACAGTCGAATCTCGATAATTCGAACTCGAAGGGGCCCAAAGAGTCGTTTGAATTAAAAGAAGTTCGAAATAATGAAAGTAAATAAACGGAGGGCTCTCCATGCAGTGGCACATGTGCATTGAGCGAACACGTGAAGCGGAAGTTTCAGAAGGCTTACATTGATTCACAAATCACAGGACATCTGTTATTAATTGAAGTAATCGGGGAAGCGCGTCTGCACACGCTTGCCTTGCAGCGAGTCAATCAATTTCGCACGCAGCTTGCAAAGCATTTCTACTTCGGCTTCAGCATTCTTCTGGCAAGAGAAGTTGCGCAAGGAAATGTCCAGTGCCAACACTTTCTAA
The DNA here is from genome assembly GCF_043290135.1 of Rhipicephalus microplus. NCBI lineage: Eukaryota > Metazoa > Arthropoda > Arachnida > Ixodida > Ixodidae > Rhipicephalus > Rhipicephalus microplus. Next base: position 208,091,038 of record NC_134704.1, read on the forward strand.
AGACGAGGACAACAACGACCGCGTAATGGAGCCTCCTGTTCTCCGCTACACAGCTGCAGCATGGCCTGCACGTGACGAGAAAGGAGGAGTGTCTTCACGCGGAGAAAAGCAGATCGGCATTTGAGAGAGAACCAACACTCTATCTCTGTGGCAGCTTTTTTTTTTTTGCTCTCTTCGCGTGCGTTATTGAAAGGAGAAGGGTTACGAAGCAAGGAAGAGAAAGGGGGATGTGTGGCACAGGCGTGTGAGAGACCTCCTCCCCCCTCCAGGTGCAGAGCCGTGCTCCCGCAAAGGGCAAGGGTTGCAGCAGATAGCTTTTCATTCAACCCAGCGACGGCTTTCTTTTTTAAATACGATAGTCTTTTTTGGAGACCTTCCACGCAAAAGCTTTGGTCTGTCTGTCTTTCTGTCTGTCTGTATATTTGTATGTTTGTCCACCGTTACCGCAAAGCGGGTACTCTATACAGCACCTGCCGATACCCCGGACGGCCGACCCCATCCGCAGCGCCCACCAATGTCACTCAAGAATCAGCGATCATACGTGTGCGATTGTCAATTAAAAAGCAAGTATTGTGCATATCTGAGACACCATGACAACACATACATATTCTGCATGTTCGTCTTTTACTAGAAGACATACATAAGTAATTCTAAGGACCGTAGTGCTTATCACGCCGCGCTTATCACGCCGCGCTAACCATGCAACGCTTGCACGAAGAAGCGAGTGTTTCCAACGCCTTGCTACGACGACACGGGGGTTGAACCTACCCGTCGCCTTGCACTGTACACCTTATCACCTCCGAGATGGGCGCGCACGCCGGTCTCAAGGCCACGCGCTTTGTTTTCCAAAAAAAAAACTGCCAGATGGCTCTCATGTCTCACGTGCATGTGACGTGACATGATGTGCTCGTTCGCCTCCGCTGCACGCTCGAGGCACTCTAACGCAGTGCCTCCGGAATACCATTCACCAATTTTCTTGTGCAGAACATCAAATAAATGTTTTGTTCACTCTCTCCACACGCAAGACTATCGTCTTTTGGTGACTTTCGCAGATTACATGCAGATACGCGGTCAATTTTTTTTTCCGTCTCTCTCTTTGCGCGGAGCGTTGGAAGGAGAAGGGTCTTTATGTGGCAGGGATGGAAATGGGAGAAGCGTGACACGGGCGCGTTACAGATCGGCATTTGAGAGAAAGCAAACATTCCACCGCAGCCTTTTCTTTCCTTTTCATTTCCTTCGCGCGCAGCGTTGAGGTGTCGCTGGTCTGCCGCGGGATTGGTCGGGGTGGTGAGAGCATTTTCGGAGTGCGGTATGTTCGAATGAACCATCAAAAGTGCTTGGGCGTTCGAATTACCGGGCGTTTTCACCCATTGCAATGCACATAGCTTTGACGGGACTTCATCGTGAGTTCGAATTAACTGGAAGTTCGAATTAAGCGTGTTCGAATTAATGAGATTCAACTGTAATTGTTTCAAATATAAACTCTTGTTGCCCACCAGCTGCTTTTCGGCAACTGTTTGCTTTTGCACGCTTTGCTAATGTAAGTTTGAGTCTGTGTGCTGTTCCACAAATGACCACAGACAGCGGAACTTTCTCAATTGAAGAAATGCTCGAGCTCTTTCACGAAAACGAACATTAGTTCCACATGACATTGCGGGAAACTGCACGACACCGCAACCGGACAGCCTTTGTAAATAACTGGAACTAATGACAAAGGTGCCAAGGGCTTAAGAGGCAAGCAATAGAAGAAAACCAGAGATAAGCCGGGAATCAGAGAAAAAAAAAGAACTAGAGATAAGAGAAAACAGGAAAGTGGTGTCAAGACTTCTGAATGCAACAACGTTTGCAGCCTGCGGCTGTGGGCTGTGAACATAAGCATATGCTTGTTGGCTGCTGAACGAGGCACCTTTTGTGTGTGTATGTCGCCAACTAATATGCCCTCACTTGGATATTGTCCCTGAAAAATATCGCTGACAAGGCTGTGAAGCAATTCTCAAGTTCTTTTATAATGCAAAGATTTAAAGAATTTTAAAAAATTAAAAATCTCAGGATCAGCCTTAAATTAAGAATAAATAAATTGTTTCACGCATTTTACTCTGATTTTGTGTTCACTGTTGAATTAGTTGCATTATCATAAGAACATTGTGACAGAAAGAGATGAAAACATTCCAAAGCGCAGGAACGCAAGCAGTTCTGCTTGCATTTTGCAGAATTTTATCGCTCTTTTCGTCCCACAGTTTTCATAATATTCACTTCATAACTGCTCGCTCGATCGCCAGCATTGAAATTATAGTCACTGAAATTTCAGAGGCTCTAGTCCACTGTTATGAGATCGCACACATGCTAAGTACATTTCGTGGCTATTATATGTGATAATATGTAATACTATAGACATCTTGAGAGGAAGAAAACAGTCTATCTGATTTTGTGTTAAATTAACCGTGGCAACTGCAACTCTGAGGTCACTTATTCGAAACGAAATTAAATTTGGAGCAACGGTTTCTGAAGCGACATACTTACAGCTATTATAATGCATTAGGAAAGGTGTAGCTCTTCCAGATCTGTTAGTTGTGATTTTGTAGTATCCAAACAAAATGTGCTTAGAATTCTTACCTCCGTGAAAACTGATCGGTTTTCTAGGTTCCATTTCAGACAAGACATTACCGAATATTTGCAAGGGCTGCAGGTATGTAAAAACAAGATCGGTAATTCCACAAGCTAGACGGATATTAAAAGAAGATTTCGCGCATGACGCACAGATGCACGCATTCAACTGTAACTACTGCAAGCGCGTCGCGCATGCGATTCCGTGAGTGCTCGCGAGAACTGTCCCTCCCCCCCCCCCCCCTCGCGTGGCGCTGCAGCAGTGGTCTGGGTACTAGACATGTCACTCCGGTTTCGGAGCACACGGCGGGCTGTACCCGAACACTTTTTCATCCAGCGGCCATGGGAATGTGTAAAAAATAGTTTTCTTCTTGGACATACTTATTTTGCCACAAAATTTTTATGGCTTTTAGTCATTAATGGCTAACATTGCTCCACACTAACTGTGGAATGCAAATACAAGGAAGCGTATGTAAGACATTTTAATGGACAAAAAAAGTGTTATGTGAGAAGTCTCAAAAGGCTCATGGCGTACTAATGACTTACTTTAGGTGTGATAATTATATAGGTGATACCAAGTCTTGAGGGAGGTCTGTCTTATGTACAGCTGACGCAGGAGCCTATAGGTAATGTTCCAGCCGCACACAGTCGTACCGTGCACGATTAACATCCCCTATATGTAGCTTGTCTCATAGCAGCTATATGGGTTTGGGGGAATAAGGCAACAGGCTAGGTGTAGACACACTTTATTGCTATACACACTTTATTGCTATACGTTAGCAATAACGCGTAAATGTTGCGAGGAGATACTACAAAAAACAAGTGTAGACACTTACTCCTTGGTCGTTGTCGTTCTCGGCTCGCAGGGGGTTGCGGGTTCAACCTCCTTCTTTCTAGGCCGATGTCAGAAAGAGCGTGCGGCCGTCCGCACGCTCTCTCTTTTGTTCCATGACCCAGTTTCTCTCTACCTGACGAAGGTTTGTTCCTTCGCTGAGGAAGTGAAACCCTGTTCTGTGCACCGGGAAAGGGGGAATCGCGAGCGCTGGCTGGGGGGGTGTTCCATCTCTTTGCAAGAGGCTTCATTGACTCGTACATGTTCTCACGACAAGGCTGTCTCGCAGCCGTAAAAGAGTTAGGGTGGCTGGGCGCACGTGCTCCCCCACAGTCGCAAAGAGAATACCGTATTTACTCGCGTAATCCTCGCAGTCGCATAATTCTCGCACCCCCCACATCGCCCAACAAAAATATGATTTCTTTTTTTCCTCAAGTAATTATCGCACCCCCAAAAACTGCCGCAATAATGTCGTCTGCTCATTCAAATCACTGATGATGATGGATGGATAGATATGGCTGTATCCTTTAGATCGGGCGGTGGCCAGCGCCACCAAGCCGTAATACTTAATGAACCAAAAACTAGATTTTTTTTTTTTCTTTAAAAAGTGAGTTTGAGGATTCGTGCTTTGCAGTGAAGGGTTTAATTTTTTGCTCGTGCCTTGACTTTAGCCACCAATCAGATAACCTCCTTCTAGTTAAGTCTACCCGCTTAAAGTCTATTTTGCCCACCCGGTCCCTAAATCCCATTGCTTTGAAAAACTCTGCGCCATCATCCTGAACTATAGGGTGAAGCCCTTTACAGAACATTATCAAGTGTTCGGCAGTTTCTTCCTCTCCACACGCACTGTATACTGTGTCTACCCCTTCGTATTTGGCCCGATATGTCTTGGTTCGCAGTACTCTCGTCCTGGCCTCAAACAGTAGAGAACTACCCCGAGTATTATCATAGATCCTTTGCTTGGCAATTTCCTGCTTAAAAGTTCGATAGATTTCTAGTGCAGACTTCTTAATCACGCCCGTTCTCCACATGTCAGCCTTCGTTTCCTTCACTTTCTTCTTAACCGATAGTTCTTTTTGGTTTGGCCACCTGCTGTTTTCCAAGTATTTACCAGTCAATTTCTTGGTTCGCTTCCTCCATTTTGTATCGACATTCTTCATGTACAAGTAGCTGAAAACCTTCCTAGCCCAACGCTCCTCTCCCATTTCTCTCAATCGCTTCTCAAAATTTATCTTGCTGCTAGCTTCCCTGCCTTCAAATGATGTTCATTTTATATCACCTTGTACTCCCTGATTTGCTGTATTCCTGTGAGCTCCTAAAGCAAGCCTATCTATTCCACGTTGCTTAATTTCTAATCTTGCTTGAACTTCTGATCTCATGCACAAGACCGCATTGCTGGACGTCAGCCCAGGAACCATGACCCCTTTCCATATTCCTCTCACAACAACATACCTATTGTAATTCCACAGTGCCCTATTTTTCATCACCGCTGCATTCCTGTTACCTTTAGTCGTCACGTATATTTCGTGTTCCCTCAGGCACTCGGTCCCATGCTTATGCATACGCCCAGATATTTGTATTTATCTGTTATCTCTAGCATGACATCCTGTATTCTAAGCTCACTGCGGTCGTTATCATTGAAAATCGTGACTGCTGATTTTTCCTTACTGAATCTAAAATCTAACCTATCTCCCTCATTACTGCAGATGTCCATCAATCTCTGCAAATCTTCCTTGTTGTTGGTCATTAGCACTATATCATCTGCGTATATTAATGCTGGTAGTGCCTGATCAATGAGTTTTCCTTGTTTGACTAAAGAGAGGTTGAAGCCCAGTCCACTTCCCTCTAATTTGGCCTCTAATCCTTGTAGGTACATAATGAATAATAAGGGTGACAGGGGACACCCCTACCTAAGCCCCCGTTTTACCTCTGCAGGCTTGGATACCTGTTTTTCCCACTTTATAACTACCTTGTTACCTTTATAGATATCCTTTAAAAGATTAGTGACTACATGTTCGACGTCTAGTGTGTCCAGTATTCCCCACAATTCATCTTGAACCACGCTATCGTACGCTCCCTTGATATCCAAAAATGCTGGCCACAGGGGCCTGTGTTTCTTTTCTGCTATTTCGATGCACTGTGTCAGTGAGAACAGATTGTCTTCCAACCTCCTGTGTTTCCGAAACCCATTTTGCACTTCCCCCAGCACCCCCTCATCTTCTATCCATGCTTGCAGTCTTTCCTTTATAATCTGCATCGCCAGCCTGTAGACCACTGATGTCACTGTTATATGACGGTAGTTGTTTATATCAGCTTTGTCCCCCTTTCCTTTATAGATCATGCTCATCCTGCTAAGTTTCCATGCATCAGGGACTTCACCATCGATTATAGTTCTGCTCACTGCCTCTCTCAAAGTCTGCTTAGACTTTGGACCCAATGTCTTTATCAGCATAGTTGGAATGCCATGTGGGCCTGTTGATGTACTACTAGGAACCCTTTTCTCAGCCCTTTCCCACTCTCGTTGTGAAAATGGAGTCGTTGCACCACTTGATTCATCCTTGTCTATTGTGGTGCATAAATTACTTCTTTGTTGAAATTTTTCTGTCACCCTTGTTCTTATATATTCAATAGCTTCGTCCCCTTCTAGCCTAGCACCTTGGGCTGTGGTTATAAAACTCTGCTCTAGGCTCGTCTCATTTCTTAGGGAGTTTAGACGCTTCCAAAATTTTGCAGCTGCTTTTCTATATTTTTTTTATGTACTTCTGCCAGCCACTGAGCTCCCTTTCTTCTAATCTTTTCATTGATCAGAAGGGATGCATCCCTTCTACAGCTTAGAAAGGTTTCCCATTTTCTTTCAACATCATCTGTCGGTTCACTCCACTGCTTAGCATGTCTGTGTTCCCTAGAGGCTTCCTGGCATTTTGCTATGGCTCTCTTAACTTCCTCATTCCACCAACTTTTTGATTTGTGTCTTCTTTTTCGGGGTGACTTGTCACGCGTCTTAGCAAGCTCTAGCTTAAAGAGTCTAATTAGATTCGTGTACGTCCACACTGTCTTATTATCCTCCGTGATTAATTTCTCAATTTGTTTAGTGGCTATTTCAATTTGCCTTTCTGGATAAAAAGTTTTCTGTAGTTGCTTATCTTGTCTCCTTCCCACTTTCACTGCTCTTCCAAAACTTAGCTTGATACGTTTGTGATCACTACCCAGACTTCTGGAGCCACCTTCATCTATGTGCATTCCCCTGAGCTTATCATACATCCTATGTGACATCAGTGCATAATCTATCGTTGACTGCAGCCTTCCTACCTCCCATGTTATTTGCCCTTCACACTTCTCGGTACTGTTGCAAATGATCAAATCAAGCCTTTCACACATATCCATGATCATTTTGCCTGTCGGGTCGGTATACCCATCTATATCTTCTATGTGCGCATTCATGTCTCCTAGTATAATTATCTCGCACTCTCTTCCTAACTCCTGAATGTCCTTTGATATACACTCTACCATTGCCTGGTTTTGCTCTCTGGCCTTTCTCTGGCCTTTCTCTGGCCTTTCCTCTCTGGTCTCTCTGGCACACACCATCTGGCGCCATCTCTTATGCATCAAGCGTTCTATTATTGCACGGAGATTCAATTCAATCCAAGCCAAGCCAAAGTGGCAAGTGCGCGTTGCGGCGTGTTTTGTATCTTGTGTCGGTAAACTTGTCACGTTATGAGGCGATACCGAAGCTACACGGCTAATTTCAAGCTGGAAGTGATAGATTGTGCACTAACTAACGGCAACAGGGCCTCCGGTTGGCCCTTCGGAGTCTACGAGTTTTGTGTTCGCTACTGGTGACGGCAGCTGAAAGCCACCAAGACGCGTTGGGCCTTCCGTGTACTGGGATTGATAGTAAACTTTATTTCTTCTGAAGGAAACTGCAGTCGATTTTGTTAAATAGCCATTAACCCAATACTGACGTCTTACGCTTACTTTTTGAGGGCTCCTGTTGAGCGACAAACGTTACAGCTACGCTCGCAACACCCCAAGCTTTGTGTTTGGTATTCTAATTCTCGACTATTTCCTTGCTCTTTTTTGTGTCTCAAATAAAACTTGTTTTGTGTTGAACCTTTGCTTTTATTGTTGAGGTAAGTTTTAATTAGTGCTTCTCAAAGCTTGCTGTTAGTTGCTGGTGTGAGAATCGTGATTTGCGACCACTTTCTCCGTAAGGTTTCCCCGCGTAATTCTCGCACCCCCCAACTTTGCATCGGCTTTCCGTCAAAAAAAAGTGCGAGGATTATGCGAGTAAATACGGTATGTGCACTCTACAGCTGTTGAGAAATATGTGCACGAAATTTCATCCCAATTTGGCAACCAGGAGTACCAAAACCATGATGTCCTAATCCAAGAGGTTGCCCAAAATTGTGTCTCGAAAGAAGTGGATTATAAAGCTATAAGTGAAAGCTTATTCATATGGCATGAATATGTTTTTAATATAGTTTCTTCCATCATGAGAGCTTTGGAATAATGGTTATCTTGAGCACGTGGCTTTGGTGAACAGATGACGTGAAATTGAATGGCCAGCAGATTTTCCTGGGGACTATAGACAGTGATCCCTGTTTAGTTCTTTATACCACCTTGTGCTTACTTCGAGCTTACTAAAACTCTTCGACTTTATGCCGTGAAAGCAGAGAAACTAAACTTGTAGAAGCAAATAAAAGAAGAGAATAGTATGTAATTTTGCGAAAAAACTAGTGTTTTTTTACTCATGTAGGCTATGCTTTGTGTTCGTAACACATCATGACAGCACTAACAAAGGGGCAGTCGTTGAAGGGGCTTGTTTTATGCAGTCTACACAACCGATGAAATTTACAGGCAAATAAAATTAAGCCGAGGAGAGTGTTGCGTACATTATTTATGGAACTGCTGCGTAATCGTTTTCACTTTAATTGAAAGCAGTGAAAGTGCAAAAAAAAATCGCCTTTCTGTAGTTGGTATCCAAATGTGCAATCTCGGATATATGTGCTGTGGTGATTCGACCGGTGCTGCTGTCATGGTGGATACATCCAGTGCGTGGTGGGGCTGGGTTTCCTGCGCAGTTCATGTTTTTCCCACCTGCTGTGAAGGCATGCTTCATTAGTAAGCCATGATGACCACCCCCCCCCCACCCCCCTGTGCTCTCTTCTGTCCCGAAGAACTCAGTCACCTGTAATTGGTTGGCACAAACATTCAATCGATCTTGTAGTCTTTTTGGCTCACAACAGGAGACTGTTACATTGTGCTGCATATAGGGTTAATGAGCCTATGTTTACAGACAATCTTCCTGGAATACCTTTACTATGCAATGAAGTTGGCTGCAGTGTCTTAGTGTGCTGAGGGTTTAGTAGAGTGGTATGCCGCCTTAACTGCATTCATAGGGTGAGCCTCGCTCAAACCCGCCTCCAGTGTGTACATTATTTCTTGACTTGGTTGCTTGTATCAGCTATCGGTTGTGAGTCAGCACTGTAGTTTGTCTTTTCTTTCCCGTCTTTGTTTTCGTCGCGCTAATATTCATTTAAGATGGAAGTGCACCAACTCTCCCAATTGCCGCTTCTGATGCTTGTATCAGCATCAACGTCAATAGTGTACAACAGCACTGATCTAGCTGAATGGAATTGTTATGGTGCCACCTGTGTTATTGTCAACTGTCTGGTGGTGCCACCTGTGTTGGGGACTGGGACGGGCATCTCTGAATAAAACACTGGGTTTGGTCACATTGACAAGTGCGGTCTCATCTCTTGTGTCAGGCTCTAGCGCGTCTAGCGTCCCAGCCAACCTGCAAAACACAACAGAAATCAAGGCTTCGACAGATACCCATTTGGTTGAGAAGAATTGTTGAATAAAAATATGATGATGATGACCACAAGAAAAAAATGTATTTTGAAGCGCTTTGGCACCCAGATAGGAATCTTGTTCACAAGATTGTGTAGAAGGCTCCAGTTCTTGATTTTTAAACGTCAATACATTTTTGTCTTGTGGTCAGCATCGTCATATCTTTGCTCACTGATGTAGCTGTAAGAAAACTCGCAACAGTCACTCACTATCAATACCTCAAAGTTCTTGTTGGGTGGCTTTTGCCCTGACCATATTTCAATGCTAAATGAAAACCCTCCAGGTAGTCTTGATCATCATCTTGGTAACAGGCACTAATAATGACAAACACTGGGAAAACGTCCTCTTTAAAATGTGATCGAATAGTTAAGCCACATAGTCAGCGCTGCGTGTGTACACATAGATCTCAGCACAAGGGAAGCAGTAAAAAATGCTCCCACACATCGAGATGGGAAAGAGTTGTGAGGCTATTTGGGTTTAGTGAAGTTTTATCGGAATTCCCAATCAGTCAGATGTACTTGAGCCATGAAATGGTTTGCTGAAATGAAGTGCCACTTGACTGCAGCTGAGCAATATGCATTCATAAACAGCAAGGCACTGCTCTCATTCACCGGTGTCTTGGCCCATTAGGACCCGACCACTGATACTTCTGCTCATGGCCTGGGGGCAGTCCTGGCACAGAAAAAAACTGCTGGAGAAGAACGGCCAACAGCCTGTCCGACGAAAATCCTCACAGCCACGGAGAAGAATTACAGTCAATTGGATTAAGCAACACTCGGTCTCATGTTTGCTGTCATGAAGCTCAGGTGCTATCTCTGGTTTCGGAAATTTCAAGCGGCTACCGACCGTGAACTGTTATGAGGCCCGCTAAGCACTGGGAAGCCTATTCCTGAAACATGCTCGCCAAGACTTTTTTACTGGGCGTTGCTGCTGCCAGGTTACGCCTAAAGCTTGAGCTATAACTTGGAGGCCTGATGGCCCATGCAGATGGGTTGAGTAGACTCCCCTTACCAACTACTAAATTCTCTCCAGGTATTCATGCTTGGATGTGTCTATCCCCGTGTTCTTTCCTCAAAGTCATTGGAACATTTCAAAGTACCGCAATGGTCTACTCACGGGCAACATTGGGTAGCACTTCGAGGCCATCTAGTTGGTTGCAAGTGTGCGGGGAGAAGAGACCGATCTTTTCGCCTTAATGCCACATCACACTCAGCATTACTGGAGTATGTGTGTATGGTTCTTAAAGAGGACATTGGAAGTTATTTCGAGTGATTGATGGTTATGAATAGAAACCAAAATTTAAACAAATGCCTATTTTCTTCCTTGCGTTCTTATCATGCCACTTTGATATGTGAGCTTGAATTGGAGGTTAAGGAGGGCTTTTTTGTGTTACTATAAAAGCCTATTTTCTATATCGGTGCTTTCATGAACTCAATTTAACCTCAAATTTCGCTTTTGGGTATATTTGGAGAGCGTTATTCATGTTAGCAGGCCAAAATAAGCTTCCGGAACCATCGGGTACAATCTAAATATCATCTAAAAAGTTACTTTCAGCAGTGTTGAGGTCGGAAACAAGAGGAGTTTCTGTGCAGCCGCAGGACGATGGAGAACGAATGCGAAACAGTAGATTGTCATCCGGAGAAAGTAGAGTGTAGGACAGAAAAAAAAATCGGATGTCCTAGTAGTTTTTGTTTTGTTTGTTATTTACTTCTTAAAGGGCACTTCACCAGGTCTCACGAGAAGTTTTAGTTAAACACTGGAAGTTGTTGTGTGCCTAGTGAAGAGTTTTGTACCACAAGCATAATTAATTTATTCATTACGAGCCAGGAAAGCGTGATGCGAGAAGGTGATCTTGAAATCTTTGCCGCTTGTCTTGTGTAGACTTCGCGCGCGAAATTCTTTTCCAATCCTCATGGGTATAAGAGAAAATTAGATCTGGAAGATCACACGACGCTGACACATCAATACCTCTTGTGCATGCTTGGTCACATTCGTATGACATGTCCAAGCCAGGTCCTGCACGCAAGCAGTGTTGCATCCTTGCGGTGTTCTTTATAATGTACTGTCTGTTTCTGTGGGACAGATTCCTTTGTGCGCCCACATTTAGAGAGGCTGGAAAGGATCATGTATCCTTACCACGAGGCACAGCATTGCACGGCTGGAACTGTTCTAAGGGACCATGCGCCAAAACACGCGAAGTGTTGTTAGGGCTGACACTGGCATGCCATGAGAACAACGAGAACACAAGCGCAAACAAAATGAAGGCGGCTTAGTTCCGCATTGCGCTCGATTCGAAGTAAAAAAAAATTAGCTCCGATTTAGTGATATTTCTATCAACTTTCATTCCTCTATTCAAGCAACAGATTGCACAACTTACACATGTTGCCTCAAATTATTCTCGCAGTGTGACATATTGCTGTGACACACGCAGGACGATTCTTTTTTGTTAGTCACCTCTGCTATGTTCGTGCCCCCGTGAGATGAAGGGCAGACGGTGTTCACTGTGACATTTCACCCCCTTTCTGGGACGTATCAAGTTGAAAATCTTGGGAAACATTATCGTGAGAAACCAGTGCATGCATTGCATTTGTCAGTTCAAAATGCTCAAACCTGGACAGGGACTCTTTAAAGAGCCACTCACCAGGTTTGACAATTTTTAGCTGATTAGCGCAATGCGTACATGCGACGTTCCCACTCACGTCTGCCGAAATGTGCAACGCTACGTGCCGCAGAAATGGGTCAAATTTCAAGATGAATGCTGCTTGCGCTTCTTTTTGTGGGTGCATGCCTGGAGAACTAGGGCATGGTGTAGATGTAGAAATTGCCCTGTGTAGACAGTAGTGCTGTGTTGTCGGTCCTCTACGTAGACAACTGTGCTCTGACGTCGCCAACCCTTGCACATGCCAGGGCAACAATTATTTCACATGACATGTGTAGTTTACATAATTTGTTGCTTGAAAAGATTAATAAAACTTGACATAAATGATGAGATACAAAAAGCAGTGTGCGCATCGCTCAAATTTCTTTTTTCCCGTGAATTGCAGCGAGATGCGGGACTAATGCGCCAGCGTTTTTCATGCGTTTATGTCTCTACGGTTAACGCATCGAGCATACGCCGGCACTGGAAACGAAATTATTGGTCCTGCTTGTTCGAGCACTCAATATGGTCATCTATTCTACCGCGTCCAAACGAGCATGCACAGAGGCATCCATCCCGCAGACACTGGCAGTATACCACATAATAATGCTGGTCAACAAAACAACCCCGCTCGCGCCCCTGGGGGTCGAATTTGCTTGTCAACGTCATGTGCACAAGGTCGTTTACTCGGGTGCCCGAGACAATAGGGAAGAGATTTGACTTGCGAAGGCTACGCGAGGTGAGCAGTAAGGGTTTCAAGCCTGCCTTCTCTCATCATTATTTCTTGCCCCTTCAATATACTAATTTTCGTGGCTTGTAATGAATTTATTAAAAACTTATGGTGGCATAATGCTTATATTTTAACACACAACTTCCAGTGTCTAGCTAGAATTCATTATGGGGCCTGGTGAGTCACAGACAAAGGAACAATTGTTCCTGTGCAATTGGATCTAATAATACGAAGTTAAAAGACCACCTGGCCTTTTACTGGTCTGGCTCCTGTGCTGCCTTTCTCAGCTATGCCGAAAAGAAAGAGACCCAGGAGTGTCGGGCTTTTTTGACGGTGGACACTGAATTGGAGATGCAAGTAAAAAAATTATTTTTTTTCCAAAATTATGTACATATTTTGTTTTCATTCGGTTTCACAAGTTTAGTTTCTCTACTTTCTCGACGAAAAATCTGAAGATTGTAAATACAATCGAAATACGTTATTGTTTTTAGGGAGCACAAGGTGGCTGTAACAAACTAAAACGCCTTCATTGTCTAAAGTCGCCTTGAAATCGTCACGTGGCTACTTGCCATTGCATTTCGCATGAAAACTAAAGCAACGCTACGTTCTCAAAATAACTACAATTTCCAAGCCTTCATGGTGGAAGAAAACATCCTAAAAGACTTATCTTTTCCACATAGATGAGTTTTCATTTACCCCTGTAAAATGTGTTTCCCAGAATTCATTTTTGGGCAACTTATTGAGCTTGGACATCATGTTTTTAGTACTTCTAACAGCCAGACCAGGATGAAATTTCCACTAGATATTTCTTTACATGTGAAGGGTGCAAGTATTCTGTAAAACTTAATATTGCCTGCATAATTTTTACGAACCTAAAGTGAGCAGTTAGTGGAGTCTGTTGATTCTAATAATTCTCGCGTTATAATTTTCCTTGACCATCAAAATGTTTTATATGCACCTTCGTTATAGTTCTTTTCATTCTACAGTTAATGTGAAGCAATATGAGCCATTAATGGCTTAGAACCATAAAGGTTTAGTGGCATGAAAAGTTTACCCGAAGTGAACATTACTTTACACACAAGGCACAAAACAAAAACTTTGCAACTTGCTATAAAATTATAATTACATACAATCGAAGCTCATTATTTCGAACACGTTTAGTTTGAACTTCCAGTTAATTCGAACTCACGCTGAGGTTCCGCCAAAGCTACATGTATTTCAGTGGGCGAAAATGCCCTGTAATTCAAACGCGGGAGCATTTGCGATGGTTAATTCGAACACAATGCACTCCGAAAATGTTCTCAGCACCACACCCAATCTCGCGAGGGCACCTCCGACACCTCAACGCTGTGCACGAAGGAAAATAAAAGGAAAGAAAAAACTGCAGTGGAATGTTAGCTCTCTCTCAAATGCCAATTTGCGACGCACCTGTGCCACGCTTCTCCTTTTTTCATGCCTGCCACGTAAAGATCCTTCTTCTTTCAATGCCGTGCTCGATGAGAGAGAGGAAAAACATAAAGCTGCAGTGGAGTGTTGGTTTTTTCCTGAAATGCTGATCGGCTTCTCTCCGCATGGAGACGCTCCTCCTTTCTTGTCACGTGCTGGTCAAGCTGCAGCTGCATATTGAAGATGCAGTCGTTGTTGTCATGTTTACAGAGTGTAGGCGCTGGACATTGCCACGCACAACTTCTTTTGCTAGGAGAATGCTGAAGCCGAAGTAGAAATGCTTTGAAAGCAGCATGCGAAATTGACTCGCTGCAAGGCAAACATGTGCAGACGTGCATCACCGATTACTTTAAATAATGACAAATGTCATGTGATTTGTGAATAAATGTAAGTCTTGTGAAACTTCCCTCTTGTGTGTTAGCTCAATGCACATGCGCCACTGCATGGTGAGCCCTCCGTTCATCTAGCTTTCATTAATTCGAACTTCTTTTTATTCGAACAAATTTTTGGGCCCCTTTGAGTTCGAATTATTGATATTCGGCTGTATTTGAAAGTAGCATGAAAGCCTACACATGCAGTAAAAATTTCCGGGCCCTAAACTACAAAATAACGCATTTTTTTTTTTTTTGCAAATCATATCTTTTTTTTCTTAACTCACCAAGCTTCGCAATAAAAAGGCCCTGCCGCGATGGTCTAGTGGCTAAGGTACTCGGTTGCTGACCCGCAGGTCACGGGATGGAATCCCAGCTGCAGCGGCTGCATTCCTGGTGGAGGCCGAAATGTTGTAGGCCCGTGCGCTCAGATTTGGGTGCATGTTAAAAAACCCGAGGAGGTTGAAATTTCCGGAGCCTTCCACTACGGCGTCTCTCATAATCATATGGTAGTTTTGAGACGTTAAACTCCTCAACTCAATCAGCAATAAAAAAGAGACCGTGTTCTGTAGACCATAAAAGAAAAGACAACTGCCTATGAACTATTGGCTCATTTGTGCCGCAATGAACTATTGACCACGAGATCAAGCAGAGTCACTGCCTGGCGGCAACTGGCCGAGACGGTGAAGTGTGGATCGCTCCTTGCGTCGTCTGCTAGCCACGTCGTGTTTCTATGTGCGCATACACCATGCACATTCTCAAAGTGTAGTTTGTCCCGTCATGCCAGCGCAAGTGTAACTGTTTCTACGTATGTCTGAAACAACGTACGAAAGCATTTGGTCTTGCTCGGCTGCTGATGCATTGTAATAAGATCGGCGAGTGCAACTTTTCAGAGTGCTACTTATTGTCTTGGTACCCTCTATTCACCAGAATAATTTCTGAGTCGGTGTCGTTTATTGCTTCAAGCACATCGCAAAATGCTATTGCCATCCTCCCAAGCATGAGAACTATCAAATGCTGTGTGAATGCAGCGCTTTATGGCGACTCAGCTGTAAAAAAAAAAAAATTAGGCCATGCACTTGCGCACTGTTGGTAGGTGTGCATACGGCACTGTAGTTTGTCGATTATTCGAGGAGCCATCTTTGTGTTTATCTGGCCGTGGTACTACTACATAAAAATATTACTATGTTTCTATGTAATTATTACTATGACATAAACTGTGAGTTAAGAACGCTTTAAAGAGCACAGACGTTGAAAATTAATTCAGACGGCATGCCTTATATATAATGTCATATAACTTCACTGAAAATTTCATCTTTTTATATTGTTTTCAGCGTTTTTGTGGCATTATTAGTAGCTTACAGAAGGCAGTGGTAATTTTTTGTCGAAAAAAAAAAAAAAACATGCTTGTCCCATTCACCAGGCCTTTGTTGTGGCACCGTCACCACATCTAATCCATCGATGATAGCTTTCTGCTGAACTCTTGTATAAGATTTTTACCGCTACAAGAACATGTGCGTACACATGGTAAACACAATGTTGTGCAAAGCGCCGTTAGCCACTACGCTTTCACGACTAGATTTATCGACTGTCCCTCATTTCATGGTGGACGAAATGAGAGAAAAAAAATGTGCGTATAAGGTGCGGATGGTGCACCTGAACTAATTGCACAGATATGCGGGCGTTCTACAATCTTTCATTCTCTCTTTTTTTTGTAGTATGCAGATAAGAAAGATATAAATATGTAGTTCAGTCATGCTACAGAAGTTCGTAGCAGGCAGAACGCAAGCTAACCACGTACATACAACATTGCAGAAGCGTGATTTAGTGCAAAAGCGCGAAGAGAGTCACCCAGAGCAAGCATCCCCTACGAAAGGCAGAATGCGCTTTATTTGCGGGTAATGTTAATGTTGCGTAGGCGTCATGCACCGATTCAATAGAGAAGAGCGTAGATATTGACATTACACTGTAATCAACACATTTTATTCTTCAACAATTGGCTTAGACCACACGCAACGAAACGCCGCAGCATGTATTTGTATACGCGGCACTGACTGCCTATGCACATTTGCGCGGGGCGATGCTGTCACCTATAGCCCAATCTTGCCACGAATAACATTCTTTTGCAAGCTAGTAGCAAAGCAACTTGCTCACTTTCAATAAGGTAGGAGTCAGTTTTGACCTCAGCAGAAATTTAGAAGTGGTGGGTGCATTTCTCACCGCCAACCGCCAAAGTCACAGCACCAACAAAATTTTTTTTCCGTAAACAGGTCCCAGCTCATTAAAAAAAAAAAAAGTTCCGAGATAACCGTGTCCTGGATAGTATCGCGATACGGGCAATACATCGTCAAAAAATTTCACTAGTGAGATACAAATACATTTTTGAAAAGCGCTTCGATACAGTAATACAGATACTCAAAAGTATCATTGAAATACTACCACGATACTCTTGTAGCGCAGTAATGCCCAGCCCTGCTACACAACAATAATCGTAAGGCTTGGTTAATTATTCATTTAACAATGACTGTTCACGGGCGCTCTTAACATGGCAAAATAACAAACAGTCAACTGCAAAGAGGTGAAACTCAATCTGTGGATCCACATTAGCAGTAATATCATTGAAATAAAGCAAAAATAACAGGGGTCCTATCACAGAACCTTGGGGCACCCCATAGGTGACAGGCAAGCAAGCTGATGATGATGATGATCAATCGTTTACCATCATGATGATGATGATGATGGTAAACGTAGTTGCTCGGTGATTCTCACACCACCGTGCTTTGTTTGTCTCTGGTTGCAGCAAGGAGCTGGACAAGGAGTTGGAAGGGTTGGTCTTTGAGCCACAGCGCACATACTACGATGAGGCCGAGCAACTGGAGAAAGAACAAGTTCGTCAATGCTCATTCAACTTTTTTTTCTTTTATAATTTTTCAACATCTAAAGTAATCATCCGTAACGGTCAACAATAGTCAGTGCAACAGTGCTACCATTCACGGACATCCCACAAATTTTAAGAAACAATCCCTTCATAACCAGTTGCAGCTTGTTCAAGTGTTGATTATTCTGCTACTAATAAAGATATAATGTAATTTTTTTTACGTCTGAAGTAAACACGCATGTTGAGGTCAAAATTTCATCTCACTCAATTATGCCAAGCTCAAGCCGCGGCTGCTCCGAAAAATTCCAAGAAACAGCTACTTCTCTTCTCCAGGCATGTCAGCAGTATGGTGTTGACATTTTGGTTTAATTGCGTGTCGGTCGCAATTACTGTTTGTTGAATTGCAGGTATGTGTGCTCTTTCTTCTGGAGGTGAGACGAGCCCGGAAATGTAGCTGAGTGCAGGAATGAGCAAAAGCAGCCAAGGCCTCTTCTTTGTCATGAAATGCGTGTAACCCCGCTATTGTTGCATCATTTCAAAAATTTCTCATGGTTACACATTCATTGTATACAGTCGAACACAGATATATTGAACTCAAAGGGGATCACGAATTAGATCGATATATAAAAAATTCAATATAAAAAAATGAGGCCCCTAGAGCTTACCTGTAGCAAATCATCATGTACAAAAGGCGTTTTTAAGTATGACAACGAAATTCGCACACACGCCGCAACAGAATGATTTATTTGCGTAAAAAAAAAAAAAGTTGCAAATATTGGCCTGCTTCTTCGTTTTTAAAATGTTTAAAACACTAGTCTCGATCTTTTCAAAGCCGTCCAAGTGCGACAGCTCGCTTCCCTCCATGTCGCCCATACAACGGCGAATGATGCCAAATGGTGCCGCCACTTCAGCGGCGGAGTACGCGCGTGTAGCCAGCACTTTGTCCGAACAATCCTCCTCGTCACATGAGGTGTCGGCCTGGACATTGCAGTCTGCTTCTACGAAGTCATCCGCAGACACTTTGTGTGGAACTGCTGCCGGGAAGCGGGACGACAACTTGCGAAATGCGTCGTCTATGCGCTCGTTGTTGTTGTCACCAGTTTCCGCAAGTTCTGCCGTCATGAAACCTACCTTGCAGAAGCAGTTGACCTCTGTGTCCGTCTGCCCGTCTTGCCAGGAGTTGAAGACCTCCGCGGGAGAAAACTTAGCGGAGATTTCCGGCCACTCCTTTGTCATCCACTGCTGGATGTCTTGGCTGCTGACAGCTCCGTTTCCGCCAGAATTGGTTTTGCCAACGATGTTGTAGCGCTGCTTAAATCACTGAAGTCACCCGCTGTTGTCGGTGAAGTTGTTTCACTGAGTGCAGTGGCAATAACGCAACCTTTTTTTTTTTTTGCGAATCACATCTCTTTTCCCTTAACTCACCAAGCTTAGCAATAAAAAGGCCCTGGCGATCAGCATCGGGCGATCCACTGGATTGTTCTTTACGCGCACTTCTAAAAACCAGGCATAGAGTGCCTTTTCTACAATCCCATGGGCAGAAGCGCGCACATGACCGGCTCCCGATGTTCGCTGCTCTGCTGCCTTTGCCTTGATATCTGCCTTGTTTTTCATCAAGGTGCTCAGTGTGCTCCATGGTATCCCGAAGTCGTCTGTGACGGTTGAACATTTCTTGCCCACCTCAACACTCTCAATAGCCTTCAACTTCGTCGCAAAGTCAAGGGTCTTGCACTTCTTGACGCCAGCCATAGTTACACAAAAAGTCGAGAATTGAAAAGGTACGCAGCGGCTTTGCACACGACGCACACAAAAGAGACATGCTGCACTTGCCGTAGTACGTAGGCGACGTGATAGCGGTAGGGTAGTGGTTAGAAAAGGAAAAAGGCACCTAATTTCTGCAGCCCAGTTGTGAGCACAGCGCAGTGCCTACGCGACAGTGGTAGCAGAAAAGCGCTTGCGAGGCGATGGCCACCTGCGAGGACAACAGCAAAAAGCCTGAGCTGTGGTTGGGTGATCAAAACTCGCAAAACAGCAAAAAAAAAAGAAAAGAAAAGGTGAAAGGAGGAGGACATCGGCTCGGCTTCTTCGTCCCTGCTCTCCGAGCCGACGGGTACGCGAAGAAAGCAAGAGAGAGAGAGAGAAAAAAAAAAAAAGACCATTCCGCAAGTTACAGATTGTGCAGTCCAAGCCCTCTCGCCCTTACCTTTTTTCGAGTGTTTTTGGTTTGGGTGGAGGCGTGGTGCCGCGCGAAGGTCGCCGGGCACAGTGCCAAAGCTCGCCGTCGAACTCGCGCGCGGAGCCGCGCTGCTGCTGAGATAGGGGGGGAGGGGGAGTGCTGAAGCACACCTTCCAGCTCGTGCGGCGTTCAATATATTTGAAGGTGGGTAAAAATACCGTTCTATATAAACCTGAAAATTTCTATACTTTTACTAAGGAATTTCAAAGTGATAACTTGCGAGTTCGATATACCCAAAAATTTGATATATGTGGGTTCGATAAAACCGTGTTCGACTGTGCTTCTGAACAGTTGCAACTCCAAAACTACATATTTACTACTGGTTGGTAAAGGGGCCCTCTAACACTAGAGGAACTTGTTCATTGAAACTATGCATGAATTCTCCTTCTATAAGCAGACTTTAGATTCACTGGAATTGCTGTTGACTTGAACACTCAGCAGACATTGCTTCACAAATTCAGAAGGTTGTCAATGTGTAAGTTGTGAGTGTCAGTAAAATTAGAAGTTGGGCAAATTGACGTTTGTTCTTGGTAACTGAAGGGGTTGTCCTCCACTTCCTTGTGTGCTGTGTATTTGGTGCCTCCCTCAGGTGTGAACTAGTATTGTGTAAGGACTGTGTTGCAACTTTTCGAGCATCACAAGGGTTCACAAGCTGCTATATCGAAGCGGTGATGCAAGCTACTTAGTTTAAGTCACTTGTAATCATATTCGTAGTGAAAACACAGATACAACTTCTGTGTATGTATTCCTTGTATCTTATTATTTGTTGCTGTGTTTGCTTTTTTGTGCTATGAATATTGTTACAAGTATCTGCTATATAACGTTTTCTAGAACTACAGGGTTTGTGAAAACAGTTAGGGTTGTGCGAATATATTCGTCGAATATTGCATTCGTAATATTTGTATTCGATTCGATAACTACATATTCGAAAATTTTAAATATTCAAAGTAACTCAAGTATTCCCTGAATATTTGTTGTTCACGAATATTCGTTTGGATATGTCAATGTGACGAACTTACGATTTTGTGCATTTGCGATTAGAGCCTCAGTAGATCATGCAGTGATTACTATGACTTTGGCACGTGTGAGGTGATGCCTGCATGGAAATTAACGCGAGTGTGATGACGGCTACCAACGAATGTGGCGGCACGTCATCATGACAAACCTACCAACCATAAACATCTTAATCAATCTGAATCATCTACAGTACTGCCTGCACAACAGTACGTGTGGCTTCGCAGTTTAGCGCATGCTGTCCACTGCTGTGTCCTTGTGCGCCGGACCACAAGTGTGTATCGCTTGTGGAAACGAAGGCAACTCGTCGCTGCCACATTGGCTCGACAAAATAGTCTTCACACTTTTGCTGGATCCCGTGCTGCGAGCATGAAAAAAAAAAGTCAGTTTCCCCGCAAGGGCAAAGCAATGAATGCGGTAGCAACAATAAATAACATGGAATGTAACTACCGTATATACTCGTGTAAGGGCCGCACTTTTTTTTCGAAAATTTTGCTAGGTGCGGCCCTTACACGAATCAGGCCGATTTAGTACAGGCAGTACAGGCCAAAGGTCTGTACTGTTTATGCAACAGTAGCAGAGTGCAAGAGTCACAAATGACATGCCAGAAATGTTTTTATTCGGATTCCATTTCGCTGTCCTCGTTCTCGGAGGAGCTCGCCTCGGCGTCCGCGTCTTCCCAGAGACGGTCATCTTCGGTGCCGTTCATGGAGTTCGAAATTCCCGTTACCTTGAAGCTTTTAGCAACTACTTCTACTGACATGGCACGCCACGCATTCAAAATCCATTCACACACCTGTTGGAGCGACGCCCGCTTCAGCCGTCCTGTAGGGGTCTTCTCGTGGACGCCTCCAGCCATCCATTCAGAGTAACATCGGCGAAATTCCACTTTGAATGGTCTGTTGACGCATACGTCGAGCGGCTGCAGCACACTCGTCAGGCCACCGGGAATGACGGCCAAGTCCGTACGAGTTGCGGCAACTCGGTTCTTGACGCGGTCGGTCAAGTGGCCCCTAAAGCTGTCCAAAACAAGGAGGGCTTTCCGTTGTAACAGCCCTCCAGGTCTGTTTGCCCAGACGGTCTTAATCCAGTCAACGACCAGTTCCTCGGACATCCAGCCCTTCTCTTGCGCACGTACGACGATTCCCTGAGGGAACTTCTCTTTTGGGAGAGTCTTCCTTTTAAATACGACGTACGGCGGAAGCCTCCTGCCGTCTGCCGTGATGCACAACATCACAGTGCACCTTTGGCGTTCTGCACCAGTCGTGCGCACAGACACACTTTTCGCACCTTTTAAATCCACTGTGGTGCTTTCCGGTGCATCGAACCACACAGGTGTCTGGTCCGCATTCCCAATTTGGGACAGGTCGTATTCATGCTCCCTCCTGAGAGCATTCACGAAGCGATGAAACTTAATGACGTGGTCTTCGTACTCGCGCGGCAGTTTTTGGCAAATCGTCGTTCGGCGCCGAATAGAAAGCTGGTTACGGTTCATAAACCGCGTAGCCCAGCCCCGACTTGCCTTGAATTGTGCCGGGGGTATTTCCATGTGGCGAGCGATGCTGAGGGCTTTGACGCGTATCATGTCAGTCGATACGGCGTAGCCGTCCCTTCGTGTGTCGACGACGTAGTTGACGAGCTCGCTTTCGAGTTGCGGGTACTTGCACTTTTTCCCGCGAAACGCCTTTCGGCTCCTGTTAGTAGCGGCGAGGGCATCTTTCTGATTCATCCAGTAACGCACGCGCTTCTCATCGACGTCGTACTTTCGTCCAGCTTCCCGCTTCCCGTGCTCCTCGGCATAGTCAATCACTTGCAGCTTAAATGCTGCAGTGAATGATCTCAGATGCCGGCCCATCGTCCGTCACGTGCGCTGGCTTCTGCAGGGTTCACTACAACCAACAAAGTGACACCGACGACACCGATCTGAAGTCGCGCTGCCAACGTATCGACACGATGCTAGGAACGATGCCAACAAAGAGGCCGCACAAGGCAAATATGGCGGCGCGCTGTCAACAGCGTGGTCGGCGCGTCGGCGGAAGTAGAATAAAAGCGGAAAAGCGTGCAGCGCCATCTGGCTGTAAATGAACTAACTACACTTTTCTGGCGGGACATTTTGAACTTTTTTTTTTTTTTTTCGAAATATCCGCTTTCAAAGTTGGGGTGCGGCCCTTACACGAGGGCGGCCCTTACACGAGTATATACGGTATGAGAACAGCTATTAGATCAAAAGGTGCAGTGCACTGCTCACAATTGATGCACAAATGACACTCAGGATGAGAGCTAACTAACAACGCTTACAGATCGACGCTTAACGTGCTGTTAAACAAAAATGATGCACGAAGCGTAATCACAGCTACAGATATGAATGCGAACTAACAATTGTCCTATTTGTTACTTCGCTGTGTTTGAAAAGTGTGCTCTTTTCGTAAACGGGGCCTGCCCAGCGAGTGAAGTGACCTTTGTGGCCCAGGCAACTAATGCAGTCGTTTCGCTGAAAAGCCAAGGCACACAATTCTGCCCACCAAAGGATAAGCGTGCGCACAAGCACTTAACCACCCCCTCTCCCCTGCCCCCATCCCTGGGCAAAGTACGTGTGGGAGAGAAGCGCATGTTGGCGCATCGCGATGATGCGGGGGCCAAGTGCGACGGCCTTTTTTCTTTCTTGAGTTTTCATATATATAGATACATATACATACACAGTGCTTGAGGACGACGGTAACGGCGAAAACCAGCTGAGACTCCATATAATTGGTATCGCAATAGAAATATCTCTACACAAGTGCGAATGCGCGCACATACGTTACAGGGCGTGGTGATGATGGAGTGAGCTTAGTAGGCGATGCACTGCACCAAACTAGTTAAGGGCGCGCTCAGCTTGACGTACAATGGTAACGCGTTTCGTGTATAGCCACGCTAGTTTTCGCTAATGAATCACCGTAAAAACATACCGTGCCGACCTTACAGCCACGTCACGCGCGGCTGAGAGAGCGGTCTTTCTCGCACAGCCAGCGGAGAGGATTGAGGAAGCGCTCAGCGGGTCACATGACCAAGAAGCAGTGCCGCGGTGCAAAGCGATTTCCCTCTACCTGCCTCAAAGACGACGGCAATGACTGCGTCTCCGCTGCTACTCTCTGCGCTAGGCACTGCCAACGCCTCCTAGAACTTGAAAATATTTAGGAGGTGTTGGCACTGCGCTGTGCTCCCCACCGAGCTGCAGTTTTTTTCTTTTTCCTCTCTCTTCGTGCACGGCCTTGAAAGGAGAAGGGTCTCTACATGCAGAGACGAAAAAGGCAGAAGCGTGGCACAGGTGCGTCACAGATCGGCATTTGAGAGAGAGCAAACAATCCGCCACAGTCTTTTCTTTCCTTTTCTTCTTTTCCTTCTTCGCATGCAGCGTTGAGAGGTGCTGCCGCAGGATCGGGCATGATGCTGAGAGCATTTTCGAAGCACGGTATGTTCGAATTAACTACCGCAAGTGCTTGCGTGTTCGAATTACAGGGCATTTTCGCCCATAGGAATACACATAGCTTTGACAGGACCTCAGCGTGAGTTCAAGATAACCAGAAGTATGAATTAAGCGTGTTCGAATTAATAAGGTTCGACTGTGTTTCTTTTGCGCCGCACGCGTGGTCGTGTAGCGGCCCGTTGTGCCGCGAGGCAGTTTCCTTCTTTGCATGCTTGTAGGTGTGCGCCCATCTGAGCATACATTGCCACAACCTGTTATAATTGATATAATGAAATAATGGATATAACGAAATAATTGGGGCTCCCCTTCAACTTCGTAATAACGAGGTTCGAGTGTATTCGCACACCTCTGCAAATACTGTTTCACTATCTAAGGCGTGAAGCTATAAATATGTGTGGAGCTATAAATATGTATAATGAGAAGCTCTCGTTTAGTTGGACTGACAGTGAGTTGGTACAGATTCATTATTGTCAAACTATGCTGCAGAATAGGGCGAGAACACAAAAGCAAGTGCCGACTTCTGGCTCAAGTCTATTCATGTGCAGAAATGGTGTGAGGCGTGGATTCTAGTTTGACTAAGCTCAGGCGCATAGCTGCACCCCTTGCGGCTGATGTGATATGCCATTGCCACATATGGCTACCTTATGCATCTCACATGCACGCACTTTCCAGTTCAGTGTGTTGGCATGCGCACGTGCGTGCATGTGTGTGCACGTGCATACACACACACACACACATACACACACACATACACACACAGTGTGGTTACAGCTGTGAGGCGCACAGACACAAGCAACTACAGGGTAAAATTCTTTATAGGGCTAACTTGTGCCCACTGAGAGATAAAATAAAAAGTACAAACAGTATAGACCTGACAGCGACGTGCGCGGACATTGACTGATCTGCTTGCCTGTGAAATACATTGGCCTTATCGAACCTTCCAGTGATACTGTTGGTATTCAGGATGTCTTGAGGTGCTAGTTTGTTCACTACTTCGCAGGAAAAAATTGAGCAAATAAAGAAAAAACACCACAAAGAAGGAACACTTGAACAAGTCGAGCGCAAACTACCAACTGTTTTATTGACTGTAGATCTTCAGTAGATGGGAAAACCGATCATAGCTGCGTAGATGCGCCAAGGTACATCACGTGCTAACGCACCTTATTGATCAAAAAGGACATTTCTGCACCATAGAGCGATATCAAGGCCTCACTTTACACAACTTTACACGCCCAGTGGGCAGGCAAATTAACCATTTCGTTATTTTTGATTGACAGCTGGTGTTCCCATAAATGGTCGTTTACGCAGCGGCCTGTGTGGCCCACATTAGAGTTGCCACAGAAAAGGGGAAACTCGTACCCCACTCCCACATTGCATTGCACCATCAGGTTGGCATTCTTCTTGCTACACAGGCTATCGCGCTCTTCACCGCTTTAAATTCGTGAGTACAACCTGGAAAGTTTCTTGGGGGCAGAAAACACCATGCCAACTCCGTGGCGGTTGGCAACCCTCTTCAGGTT
The DNA here is from genome assembly GCF_043290135.1 of Rhipicephalus microplus. Lineage (NCBI taxonomy): Eukaryota > Metazoa > Arthropoda > Arachnida > Ixodida > Ixodidae > Rhipicephalus > Rhipicephalus microplus. The sequence continues at coordinate 208,116,626 of NC_134704.1, forward strand.
GTGTGCTGCCCTGTGTAAGTAGGGTTTTCATGCCCACTGGGAGCGACTTTCAGCCAGGGCATTTGCAAGCGTCCTTTTAGCTTCTTCTAGAGGGTTGCAGCCACCACTGCCAGTACAGACTGCGGGAACCCAGCTGCCTTTAGTCGTCCAATCTGAGCACAGAAACTGGCTAGCTTCTCATGTGAGCACGACATCACCAGCGCTAACTCCAAACACGTTGACGTGATCGCCCTTTTTACTACATTAGAATGTGAAAATGTGTACGGTAAATGTTTCTTTCTAGCACGCGGACAGTACGCATAACAAGTATGCTGACCCTTGAATATAAGCTTCAGATCTAAAAACTTGTGCAATTTGTGCAATTTTTTCCTGTGATGTTGGTATTCCTTTTAGGTCTAGAATAAACTCAGTCACTTGTGCTTTCAGCATCGTTTTCACAAAACAGTCTGAAACACCCGAGACATTTCCAAGGGTTTTCAACATAGATAAATAAATAATTATAAATAAATAAATGAATAAATCAACAATTTTTTAGACACTTATTTGTCTTAAACACGGTTTTATTCAGTGAGGGAATATGGCAAAATGAAGAGCGTGTGAAACACAGAAGGACAAGGAACCGACGAGAACGTGCGCTGAGTTATAATGAAAAGGTATTCACACGAACATGGAAAAAAAAATGACCCACGTGATCACTGCTCTTTCAGTGGCCTGACAGCAGAGCAATGGTTACGTGTGCTATCACCTTCTCATTTTCCCTGTTCATGTCGATAAATTTAAGATGAAAGTCAGCACTAGTCTTTGTAGGTTCCTTGTGTGTTTCGTGCATTGTTCACATCACCATAAAATGCCAACTACCCCCAGTCACACACCTTGCTTCAGGGAGAATGTTGCTAACATAAAATGGTGATAGTACCATGTCTCACTAGTTTTAAAAGCCCCAGAACATTTGGAAATTTCCTTTTGACCATGACTAGCTCCTAGCGAATCTGAACGAGCATGATGAACATCATGAAACAGACGAATGACAGTTTGTTCTGCTGGGAAACCTAAGATGTAAACATTAGGCCCTTGTCTCCTTCTTTCAAAGTCAAATTATTGCATGCTAACTGACGTATTATAGCAGTCAAGCACACCTAGAAAAGAAAAAATTCGGAGAAGATGGGACAGGTGCTAACTCCCAACCTTATTCTGGGAATGGCAAGGCGCTACATACAGTATTTCTAACGCATTGACACATCACGCAAGGTGACGTATCAGGACAAAGGTTTAGTGGAACAGGTGACGTATCAGGACAAAGGTTTAGAGGAACTGTGTTTCGCAGCATACAATGCACCCTACGTTTGGCTAGTGCAGGTAATTTTTTTTCTTTTCCCTTGTGGAATGTGCCCAGGAGTTTTAATGCCTTTTTATCTTCACTTATGCCAAAGGTCCAAACATCATGAAATCTTAGCTCACAGGGGCAAGTAATGCAGTGCGGACAGCAAAGTACTTTTTCTATTTGTTCGCTTGTATGTTGGACAAAAAGTCAGATGCTTAAGTTATCGCACGAGAGAGCTCGTGAGCAATTCAGAAAAGGTGCGCAGCTCTGTAGGCGTCTGCTGGAAGCAGTTTTCATCGGACAGTGTGCAGCTTGCTGGTGATTTCCCAGTGATACATTCCTAATATCGCTCACACTCTCAAACTTAGTTTTGTGCACAGGCAGAGTTTGCGCCCAGTCAAAGCAGCACTGATGTAATGTAGGCACCTTCGGCTACCCACTACCAAGGTTCGCCTATATACGCAAGTCTGCCTGACCGCACAAAGCTTATGCACTTCTCTCCTTTTTTTTAGCCACTTCTTTGTGACTATGTGGGGTATACTAATTACATTTGAACAACTTGTATCTGATTTACAGCACAGAATTAGTGGTGTAGCCTCTAGGGTCATTACTTATGATGCATTGCAATTATTTGTTACAACACAGGTGATGCAAAATTTTTTCACGCATTGCAGTATACAGTTTCCTTCACTTGAAATGATTTTTAGGAAAAATAATTGAACATAGCCTTTTTGTGATAAATATTCTTGAGCAGAATGCAAGGTCCGGCTAGTTGGTCTTAATTTGTAATGCATTGAATTGTACAGCACGGAATATCGAAAGAAGACAAAGAAGCACACATGGACTGTGTTGGCTCTCAACAGAGTCTATGTAAAGTTCATGGCTTACTTTATGCAATACAGGCATGAACCCGCATGCACAATAAACCTTGAGTTGAGAGTGAGTGCTGTTCCTGTGTGGTATTTTTCTTCATGCTTTTGACCACGTTTGTGACTTATTTTCGTCATAAGTTTCGCAGCAGCAGATGAATATACAATACTCACTAGATTGCGCTCAGCATGTTCTTTTATGCAAGTAAATATTGTGATTAAGAAATGGACTGTTTTCCTTTGTGGTCAATGTTCACAAACTTGCAAAAGTGGCGGTGAAGTGTTCTCTGCGGCCAAAATATTTATATCTTTTTTAGGCCGACATTTTTTTGATACAGCTAACTTTGAAATCATGGGTAATTGTCCAAGTGTAGGCTTCATCAAAATCCGGTATAGTGACTGGGCTTTCATGTTTGGTTTTTTTTAAAAGCACTCAGCAACACATTTTTCTCTTATATAAGCTTCTGTTGGATAAAACAAGCCACTCTTGTTTGAACGAACTATCGTAATTTGGCAGGCTGAGTCCCTATTTTTCGATGTCTGTAATATTCTAGCTGTGCGTGAGGGCGGGGAGGAGGGGTTGTGCGCTTTACTGTGTGATGATCGTCTCAATTTTGCCCAGCAGTATGGGGCGGGCTAGTTCCACTAATGCATGCTGAATGAATCCAACAGCACGATCGCGAAAGACTCCTGTCACCAGGCGTGGCTATTAAGAAAATGGCAGCACAAACTACAATTTATGAGCTGCAGGGGTACTATGTGGCTCCTGCACGGCAGAAGGGCATTACCCAATAATGAAGCATTTCTTGCACCCTTCTTCGGCCACTTCTGTTGACCAGCTTGGTATGAATGTTTTCCTATTTGTGCCAACGGGAAGGCATATCTGCTTAAATGGAACCCCTGCCTATTGGCCCCCGGGAGCTGTTGCTCCCGTGCAGCCTCCGCGGCTCGCTGGAGGTTCTAAAGTTGGTCAGAGATGTCGAAAATGATCAGCACTGAGACTTTTCTGACATTAATATTCTAATTTTACAGTCGAACTCACCTGCTTGGCACACCAGAACAACTTACTGGGAAAACTAAGGTTGCAATGCCTAACAGCGACAAACTGATAACGTTACACACAAAATGTTTCATTTACATATAGCTTGAAAAAATTTGTTGCAAGAGCTTGGCAAGCATTCTTTGGCGGTAATGTAATCAGTTTGCAGAGCATTTCAGTCTGCTACACTTGAAACATTGGCGTGCAACCAACATCCTTTGAGACTAGCGTGGCTGGAGGCTTGGCTCTGCTGAAAACTACCAATGTTGCCAGCTGAAATTTATATATGCTGTGACTTTAGCCCACAGACAGCAGCGTGGTTGAGTCTCGAGTCAGCCTACGTCAACACGACAAAATTACACTTTATGCAGGCAATTCGGAAGAAAAATGCCGCTAAATCAGTCCACTGTAGCCATAGTATCGTGATTCATTAAAAGCATCACTGCATTAATTTAATGCGCAGACCACCTTCGGCTGCATGATGGTCCATTGCACCTGAAAATCCGTTGCATGCAGGTTCGTTTTAATGACTGTAGAGATTACTTCAAATCATATGCTGTCAACTGGCATTGACACCGTGATTACGTTACCACGAATTCGTGTGTTGTGAAGTGGACGGCATGGTTGCCTGCAGGAGCAGCTGAAGCTTCTGCGCGAGAGCCTCAAAAACCAGCTTCAGCGCCTAAAGCAACAGCAACGTGGCACTCATACCAGCAGCCAGCCTGGCAGTGGCAAGGAAGACTGGGTCATGGTGTCGTTGCCACAGTAGCAGGATGGTGTGCCATGCTGGTCTCGTAGCCTACTTCAGGTGGGCTGCCACTGTCTGGATGAAATGTTTTGTTGTGCAAGCGTGAGTTGCATTTTTGTCGGCTGTTACATTCCTTTGAGTATGCTGTCACTTGTTCCAGGGCTCTTCGAGCTTTTCTGTTTGTTACATGGACTAGAACCCAGTTGTTCGGTGGTATTTGATGCCCCTGACATTGCAAAGACCAAGGTGATGGCACATTATGCCATATGCACTCGCGTAATGAAGCCGCCATTTTTTTTTAGGCCAATTGGGGGGGGGGGGGGGAGAATTTATTACGCGGGAGAAAAAAGTCCAGGTAGTTATGACAGCGAAAATTTCGCACGACGGTGTTTCTTGTTTCGGCCCATAAAATGCGTGACAAATCTTTTTTTGTAGCCCGCAGCTCTTTTTGTTTCCTCCCGTAATGAAAGCGCATAGATCATGGTCGTCCAGCCACTCGGTTCTAATGCTCCAGCGCATGCTGTTTGTAACCAGCTGTGTAGATAGCGTATCGTCTGAACGTGTCCCAACTGAGATCACAATGACCAACCCAACAGCAAAAACGCAGTGCTGGATGGCAAGCGCGCGGCGTGTTTGTACGCAGCGCGCTTGCCATTTCAGAGGTCTTGCACTTTGTGTTTTTTGCTTTGTTTTTGTGCCACTGTGCTTGCGTGGCACTATCCGCAAAGAGGTTTCTCCTGCATTTGACAGATGGGGCTTTGCTGCGAACAACGTGACTTTCAATTTTTTATTGACGTCGTCTGCGCTCACGCTGCTTGCAATTACCTGTTTATCATGGTTGGGAAACATTTTTTAACTTTTATGACATTGTACTTTGTGATATAATGGCTTTATTTAACGTTTCGATCTTGAGTGGCACGGGCTATTATAGCGATATAAATTGAACAAATGCATTAAAAAACTTTTTTTTTTTCGAGGTTTGAGGGGGGGGGGGCAGCGAGTGGGTTTACTACGCAAGTAGATATGGTACATAGCTAGTAATAATGTACCCGGTAGTCGCAAATGTGCTAGCTTTTGTGCAATTCGTATTGTATCAATATCTGTTTGTATATTTTTATTTTTTACATTTTTGCTTACATATACTGTCAGGTAGCTTGAGCTAACTGGGCTTATCAAGCTTGGGGATGTCTGCAAAAAAGTAAAGCTCCGGGACCTAATTTTATATTTAGGATCACAGGATCAAATCCCGGCTGCATTTGTGATGGAGGCAAAAGTGTGTTAGGTCCGTGTTGCCAGTGTGCTTAGATTTAGGTGCACATTAAAATGAATCTCAAGTGGTTGAAATTTCCAGAGTCCTCCACTATGGCATCTGTCATAATCATATTGTGGTTTTCGTATGTTAAAGCCCAGATACTGTCGAATCTCGTTAATTCAAACACGCTTAATTCGAACTTCTGGTTAATTCGAACCCACTATGAGGTCTCATCAAAGCTATGTGTATTCCAATGGACAAAAACGCCCAATAATTCAAATGCGCAAGCACTTGCGACGGTTATCGGAACATGCCACGTTCCGAAAATGCTCTCAGCATCCCGCCCGATCCCGCGGCGGCACCTGCGAATCCTCAATGCTGCGCGAGAAGTAAAAGAAAAAAAAAGGCTGCGGTGGAATGTTTGCTTTCTCTCAAATGCTGATCTGCCACGCGCCTGTGTCACGCTTCTCCTTTTTTCGTCCCTGCCACATAAAGACCCTTCTCCTTCCAACGCCGTCCGTGAAGAGAGAGAAAGGAAAAAAAAAAGAAACCTGTTGCTGGGTTGAAGGAAAGGAAACTATCTTCTGCAGCCCTTGCCCCTTGCGGGAGCACGGCTCTGCACCTTGAGGGGGTGGTCTCTCACGCACTGGTGCCACGCTTCTTCTTTCCCGTCCCTGCCACGTAACCGTCCCTGCCACCTAAAGCTGCCGTGGAGTGTTCATGTTTTCTCAAACGCCATCTGCTTCTCTCCATGTAGAGACGCTCCTTCTTTCTCGTCACGTGCTGGCTATGCAGTGGCTGTGTAGCGGAGAGAGACTCAGCTACACTATGCAGTCGTTGTTGTTGTCGTCTTTAAAAAGTGTCGGCGCTGGACATATTGGCGCGCAACTTCTTTTGCCAGGAGAATGCTAAAGCCCAAGTAGAAATGCTTTGCAAGCTGCGTGCGAAATTGATTTACTCACTGTAAGGCAAACGTGTGCAGATGCCCGTCATCGATTCATCATCATCAGCCTGACTTTGTCCACTGCAGGACAAAGGCCTCTCCCATGTTCCGCCAGTTAACTCGGTCCTGTGCTTGCTGCTCCCAATTTATACCTGCAAACTTCTTAATCTCATCTGCCCCCCTAACCTTCTGTCTCCCCCTAGCCTGCTTGCCTTCTCTGGGAATCCAGTCAGTTACCCTTAATGACCAGCGGTTATCCTGTCTGTGTGCTACATGCCCGTCCCATGTCCATTTCCTCTTCTTGATTTCAACTATGACATCCTTAACCCTATGACATCCCTAATCCACACTGCTCTCTTCTTGTCTCTTAAGGTTGCACCTACCATTTTTCTTTCCATTGCCCGCTGCGTCGTCCGTAATTTTAGCTGAACCCTCTTTGTAAGTCTCCAGGTTATTGCTCTGTAGCTAAGTACTGGCAAGATACAGCTGTAATATACCTTCCTCTTGAGGGATAGTGGCAATCTACCGGTCATAATTTGAGAGTGCTTGCCAAATGTGCTCCACCCCATTCTTATTCTTCCAGTTACTTCAATCTCATGGTTCGGCTCTGCGGTTACCACCTACCCTAAGTAGACATTGTCTTTTACAACTTGAAGTGCATTATTACCTATCTCAAAGCTCTGCTCTCTTACGAGGTTGTTGTACATTACTTTCGTTTTCTGCACATTAATTTTAAGGCCCACTTTTTTGCTCTCCTTGTCTAACTCCGTAATCATGAGTTGCAATTCGTCCCCTGAGTTACTCAGCAATGCAATGTCATCGGCGAAGTGCAGGTTACTAAGGTACTCTTCATTAACTCTTATCCCTAACTGTTCCCATTCTAGGCCTCTGAAAACCTCCTGTAAGCACGCAGTAAATAGCATTGGGGAGATTGTATCCCCCTGCCTGGGTGGCCAACCCTTCTTGATTGGTATTCTGTTGCTTTCTTTATGAAGCAATATGATAGCAGTTGATCCCCTGCAGATTTCTTCCAGGATGTTTATATATACCTCATCGATGCCCTGATTTCGCAGTGTCTGCATGACTGCTGATATTTCTACTGAATCTAACGCCTTCTCATAATCTATGAAGGTTATGTATAGTGGTTCACTATATTCTGAGAATTTGTCTATTACCTGATTGATAGTATGAATGTGGTCGATTGTTGAGTAGCCTGCTCGAAATCCTGCTGTTCCTTTGGTTGATTGAAATCTAAGGTATTCTTTACTCTGTTTTTTGCCTATCCCAAGTTTCCTCTTCACTGCTTTGACGCTTCCTCCATTTTTCAGAGCGTGTTCAATTCTTTCCATGTTATACCTTCTTACATCGCATACCTTACGCCTAATAATCAACTTTGAAAGCTCTGCCAGTTCTATTTTGTCTGTTGTACTTGAAACTTTTATGATTTGAGGCTTCTTAATGAGATTCTTCTTTTTCTGGGAAAGCTTGCCAGTGTCCTGTCTAACTTCTCTGCCTCCAACTTCCACTGCACACTCCGTAATGATACCCGTCAGATTATCATTCATTGTATCCACGCTAAGGTTGGTTTCCTCACTAAGAGCCGAGTACCTGTTCTGAAGCGAGACTCTGAATTCCTGTACTATCCCTCTCAGTGCTAGCTCATTGATTGGCTTCTTGCGTATCAGTTTCTGTCGTTCCTTCTTCAAGTCTCGGCGAATTCGAGACCGTACCATTCTATGGTCACTGCATCGTACCTTGCCAACCACTTGCACATCCTGCATGATGCCTGGGTGTGCACTCATTATAAAGTGTATTTAGTTCTTATTTTTGCCATTAGGGCTTTTCCATGTCCACTTACGGTTTCCTCGTTTTTGGTAGAAGGTATTCAAAATCCGTAAATTATTGCGTTCTGCGAATGCTACTAGTAGCTCTCCTCAGAGGTTTCTAGTACCGATGCCGTAATCTCCTACTGCCTGGTATCCAGCCTGTTTCTTCCCTACTTTTGCATGAAAGTCTTCCATCAGTATAGTATACTGTGTTTTTACCTTACTCATTGCCGATTCCACGTCTTCATAGAAGCTTTCAACTGAAGCGTCATCATTGCTGGATGTAGGCGCGTAAGCCTGTACCACTTTCATCTTGTATCTCTTATTCAGTTTGATTACGATACCTACCAAACTTTCATTAATGCTATAGTATTCCTCTATGTTGCCAGCTATGTTTCTGTGGATAAGGAACCCCCCTCCCAGTTCTCTTCTGTCAGCGAAGCCCCAATAGCAAAGGACGGGCTCATTCTGTAGCACCGTATAGGCGTCATCTGTCCTCCTAACCTCACTGAGCCCTATCATATCCCATTTAATACCCTCTAGCTCCTCGAATAGTACAGCTAGACTTCCCTCACTAAATAAGGTTCTAGCGTTAAATGTTGCCAAGTTCAGGTTCCAATGGCGGCCTGTCTGGATCCAGAGATTCTTAGCACCCTCTGCTGCGTTGCAGATCTGACCGCCGCCATGGTGAGTTGCTTAGCAGCTGCTGGGGACTGAGGGCGGTGAGTTGATTGATGTATGCATGTGGGAGGTAGTGGCCAGATACTGCACCAGGGTGGCCAATCCTTTTCTGGTGAGAGAGTGCGTTACAGGCGGTGGTCATCGGTGAGACCGCATCCCAGGCCTCTTAATGCAGTTTCACTAGTACACGCATTCTTTATTTTTTATCCTGTTGGGAACTGCACGGCACCGGGATTCGAACCATGAACCTTTTGAATGTGGAGGTCCGTGGTTTGATCATCGATTACTTCAATTAATAATGGATGTTCTGTGATTTGTGGATAAATGTATGTCTTTTGAAACTTCCCCCTTGTGCGTAAGCTCAATGCACATGCGCCACTGCATGGAGAGCCCTCTGTTTATATATCTTTCATTGATTCGAACTTCTTTTAAGTCGAACAAATTTTCGGTCCCCTTCGTGTTCGAGTTATCGAGATTCGACTGTATTATTATCATATTTAAGAGCACTGCAGATGAACAAGCATGTACCTGTGCATAAATTAATTTTGTTTGACATGTGTTGCAACTGCTCCGGTTTGGAGGTAAATATTGTGTCCAAAAATGTAGGGAAAACAACTGCTCCAAACTGACTTCATTCACGAACTCTTCACGAATTTGAAGAGTACCACTCGGGGCGTCGTGAAGAGAGTAGAAAAGGTAGGAGGATATCAGTGATTCCTTACCTTCATAAGACTTCACATGAACTTAAGCAATTAGCTAATAGATATAAAGTCGATGTGCTTTTCTCAGCCAAAGGTAAACTCCAGTCTATTTGTTCACGCATGCGCAGAGAGTTTCCGCAATGTCGCATGAAACACAGCAAAAAGTTCGTGGACTGCGCAATGGCCGTTGTTTACATGACTCCTTTTAGCTGTGGTAAAGTGTACATCGGTCAGTCGGGAAGATGTGTCAATGTTCGTCTCAGAGAGCACGATTCTTCCTTGAAATCTGTGGGTGCATCGCATCTCGCGGCTCATTGCAGAGAGTGCGGTTGTTATCCTCTTTTTCAGGATACTGAAGTGGTTTTTCGGTCAAAAAATAAATTAACTCGTGAGTTGACAGAAGCTTTTCACATAAGAAAAAGAGGGGAACAATGCGTCAGCCAGCCTTCTGTTTTGCTGCACGATAAAGAGTTTGTTTTTCTAGATTATGTTCCGAGATAATCTGTCTTCTTTTACCATGTGTTCTCGATGTGCCACTGATGTACTTTTTTGCCTGCACACGCATGCATCGTGTTTTTCAGTTGCCTGTATATATATTCTGCCCTTTCTGATAAACAGTTTAGTTGCGAGAAAGCGCTTGTCCTCTCTTCATGTCTGTTTTTCGTGCGCTTTAACTGATAGTTATACCATGCATATCCAACTAGCCCAACTTTCTATTCTGTTGCGACATCTTGTGATGCTTTGTGCTACCAGTCATAGACAATTTTGTAATTGTCTAATGTTTCGGAGGGAAAAAATTGATTATGAAAACACAACTTGTTTGTAATTGCGTTGCTTCAACACATTCACACCAGAAGTAGAAGGCACGATGATTCTGCAATTAATATTTTTTTTTGCCTGGCTGAAGTGGCCCCGGCCAGATAATGCCACCTATCCAGCCTATGAGGGTTAAAACAGAACATTTAAACTAATCGCATGATTCCCCATGGTAATGCCAAACAGTTATTTTTTCCATGAATCAACCATTAAAAGAGAAACAGCATTTCTTTACGTGTTGTAATGCGCAAAAAGCTTTTTTTAATTGCAACTAGTTCGACGTCATTGAATCATTTCGAAACGCCTCACTCATGGCAGTATGGTGTCATACATTTACTTTAGTTTCTCGATAAGTACAACACTGCTGTTGATAATAATGACTTTTTAGGCATTCTCAAACATTGATCTTTCTCTGTGACGTAAATTGCTATTTGCCTTCAGTGTTCTTTTAAAGATAAACTGCGTGAATTGACATGCAAATAGAAAAGGAAGTTATTCAAATTCACCTATAAATTAATATTAATGAAATAATTTTCAAAAATGTACAATCATTTATCATGTCAGTTATGTTTTTGAACTTCTCTTCGTAGTGTGAAAATGGTTTTCTCTTTTGTTTTGTCGCTGTCTGAAAAATTGGGTCTCCAATCATGTCAAGCGTTGCTGTTCATGGTCCTCAATGTTACTTTTATGTATGCTTAAATAAAATTTGACTTGATTCGATAATGCTGCCTACTTTTGTTTTGTGTGAGGAAGTGATGATGATGCAGTCGCTGCATCTCATCAGTATGTGGCGCCTTTCAGCAAGGCCATCTTGCAAGAGCAGTTTTGTTCCTTCTTGGACACTGAAAAAGTGGCCTTATCACCGCTGTCTAAATAGTGGTCCGAGTTACCAGACCCGTTAAAACGCACAGCTCCAGAGGTTTATTAGTATTGGATTGAGTCTTTTAATATTTGTTAATTTACTTCCGCAGCTGCGGGCAAATCATTTAGTACATTTTAAGGGATTGACATTTTACATTTTACAGTTTTTGAATAGCAAAGCACAGCGGACTGACAACTGCAGGTCAGAACGCCTAAAGTGGTGCTGCGGCTCTGGACAGGCAGCGTCATCTTTGGCAGAAAAATGGAAACTGGGAATATTCGCCCTGAAATTGGGCTGGAGGTGGCAGCACCATCATTTCACTAGAGTGGACAGGTGGCCAAGGGCAGGCATACAAATGTGGTGCTGTTCTGTGAGTAGTGTGAGCCCTGTTGTGCCACTGCCTTGCCCGTCACTACCCACAATCGTCGTTCTACATAAAGCAACGTTAACACAGTAGTTGTACGTCGAATTGTGCAGAGTCATCAGCTCGCTCGCCGGAAATCTTTAGACGCGCCTGACCGACGAACTGTGCCTAAGGGGCTCTTGCAGTCTAAGCTGTCGTCCCCTCTGGGATGCTGGGATCGCCAAAGCACACCGAACCATGAGCCGAGCGTGTAAGCTCCATGTACAGGGACGTTTCCCTCACTCCTTAGTGCATTTGTGTCTTCACGGCCTGCCCGGGAACTTAGTAGCTATTGATGAGTCAACTCTGAACCTTGCCACACCGATGGGTCGACTCCAAGCGCGGGATCGCACGTCATCGCACTTTGCTAGTTGTGCCATGCTGTCACTTGGTGTATTGTGTGTATTTCTCCCTCACCGTGCGACAAACTGGGAGTGCCTTTCCTCTTTCTTAGATTCAGAGAGAGGCAGTGTTTGACTTTCCTTCTTCGGGGGCAAAGAGGAAGACGACGATCCCATTGGAGTGCCATGGACTCCATTTTTTTTCCTTGCAAGGAATCTTGTGAAGACTGGGGATATAAAACACGAGAGCAGAAAAGATCGGGTGTGCTTCATCTTTTCGTTTTCTATCATGCTACTTGTAAACATGTAAATACTGTATATAAGTGTCCTTATTACCACCTCTGGCTCCTCTACTCGTCTTCTCCTCAGTCTCTGATGGCTCCGGCCACGGCCATGCTACCCGAAGTTGCAACAGTAGTGGACTTGGTGGGATGTTCCGACACCTCAGTCCTAACAGCGAATGGCAGCTCCGTAGGATTGGCCAGCGTCAGCTATCCTGGTGTGGTGAATGCTTGAAGTTTATCTCTCGTGGTGCCAAACCTAGCTAGCACTCTTTGTTGGTAGATTTTGGTGTTGTAACTTCGTGGGTTGGCCAAGAATGGAATTATTCGTCCGCATTGTTTCAGTAAAAGATAAACGAAGTGGAGTGAAGTGTCAATATGGACAAGTTCTTATGTGGTTATAAAAGGGAAAAGAAAAGAAAAGTGAGCCCCGTAACTGTCTGCATCTGGTGCGACACCTCAACAGTAGCTCACAAGGGATGGAGGTAAGGATGAATTAAAAGCATAGGATTAAAAGGTAGAGAGAGAGGCACAGAGACAAAGAGCGACGGAAGCAAAGAGAAGATAGGAAAGGTGAACACGGTCGCAGGAGTCCGAGGACGGGACACCACTAGCGAGAGCTCTTGTCGGCAACAGGAGATGGCGTAGGGCTAATCCAGTCGGCCAGTGCTACGCTGTCGTCGTCGTAGGGGACCGGCGTCAGGAGATGACGTAGGACCTGCCCTCGCGATCTCCGACAGTGCAGCTCTGGACAAGTTCAAAGTGCAGGACCTTGTTGAAGTTGCAAGATGTTAGGACTTGCGGTTGGCTCTGCTAAGCGGTAACAGCAGATCATCATGTATGAAGACACAAAAGGTGACTGTCAAGGAGGCCTAGGAAGCTCATGAAGAGATTCGAGATAAAAGGGAAAGAGTGTGAAAGGAGAGAGCTCAGGAAGAGAGGGATAAAAGGGAACATTAGCTGAAACTAGGAGAGTTGGAACTTGGGGTATCATCCGGCAACTGTGCTTCCATAGTGATGGAAACACAAATAACAGACCTTTTGCAGCCATTCAAGCTTGGCGAGGACATCGCGTTTTAGCTTGTCCAATTTGCGCGACGATGCGAGAAGTCTGGATTTCCTTTTGAGGATGGGCCGCAAAAATTGCTAGCACTTCTTCCCTCTGAGGCCACTGATGTGATAGCCCAACTTTGTAGAGAGGACAATGAAGCGTGGCAGTGGTCTGCCACAGTTCATTGTCCTCATGTCGCCCTTGTCTTGTGGTCTTGTTTATGTGGGAACAACTGAAAGATGCATAAATGAGAGATTAAAAGAGCACCACAATAAAGTTCAAAAGGGTACCGATGGTCACTTGGCGATTCACTGTAAGGAGTGCGGTTGTGTGCCGTATTTCGATAACACTTGGGTGTTATATCTGGACAAAGGTTTATTAACCTGTTTGATAGTAGAAGCTGCAGAAATGACACGTGATGATTTTGAGTGTGTTAGCGCACCCTCTATCTCGCTCACACGGAAAGAACTTTGTTTTTTGGATGGGGTGATAGATAATAACAGACAAGTAATGTACGGGACTGGCACGTGTACTTCTTGTTGGTCTGCCTTTTATTATTATTTTTTCTCTTTCACCCCCTTTATAAACTCTGACATTTACAATAAACGTTCAGTTGAAGTTAAGCGCTTGTGTTGTGTCTTCTGTGTAATAGTTGTTGCACTTCCTACCAAGAAGGTGTTCTCAAGCTCTGGCCATATACAAGCTCTGCGGGGCTAAAGCCAGTGCTCTCATGGAGAGCTGATCTCAGTATGAGCATAGCAGGAGAAATACACACTTCCCAGTCGCATATGTTCTCGTAGCTAAGAGCCCTCAGTATTCGTTTCAGAATGAAATGCATATGCTCTACCGGATTAGATTGCAGGTAATGGGTTGAGCTGTGTGCTATTTTTCTTCCCCATTTATTCAGAAAGGTAGAGGTTAGGCATCTGGGGAAGACACTACCTTTGTCACATTGAATTTCAGAAGGAAATACGACACGTGCGAATATAGAGAGCAGAGCATCGACGACATGAGGACGATTCAGCTCCCTAGGTGGTATCTCTTCTGGAGATATTGTGGCTACACCGAGGGCCGTCAGGATGTATCAACAACCTTGCCTTGACTCTGGCAATGGCCCGATGATATCAATAACCAGATGCCAAAAAGGTTCTGTGATAATTGGCACAAGCATCACGGGTGCCTTCTACTTGTCCGTGGATTTCCCCGCTCTCTGACAAGTGTCGCAAGAGCGCACAAGGTCTTTGGTATCTTTTGAGCATTTCACCAATACACCACAAGGGAAATTCTAGCCTTGGTCTTCTTTATGCCGAGCTGCCCTGCACACGCATTTAATGCGCCAGTTGCAATAGTTGGCGACGATACTTTTGTGGTACCAAGAGCTGCTCATACTTTCCACCTTGCACATCTGTGTAGCTACGATACAGGAGCCCAGTTTTCTCATAAAAAACATTCTTTTTTTTTTTTTTTCCAATTTCACGCTTTCCATTAGCACTTTAATCGAGAGATCAAGCTGCTTTCGAGTGACCATTTCTCGATCAATCCTCGACAGCTCACACCAACTTTCCGCTACAGGTGAAAGCGTAGTGCCCCTCTCGCTCTCGCCCAGCGGCGCCACTTCGTTTCCTCCGCCGACAGAGACGGTGCCCCTCGATTCAGCTAGCGCGGTTCGAGTAAGCCGCGCTGAGTTTTCTCTCTGTGGCTCCGTCGATTCGCTGCCAAGGTAACAGAGATCAGCCGCTTTTGCAGGTGGTGTTTCACTACATAAAACAAGATCAAGTTCCTGCAAAAGCTTCTGCGCTTGCGATCGCGTGAGGACCATGTTTGCTAAGTTGGAAAAGAATGATTTAGCCTGCTCTTTCAGAAGCTACTCGGGGTTATTCGAAAAAAGATGAGGAAAGCAATCACGAAGCGTGGCACACACAGCCACTTCAATGCAAAGCTCACCAAAACAGCCTTAATGACAACCGTAGCGATTTGTAAGCAAACCCTCTGCTCCTCAGTGACTTGCCTCATTCACTCGCATTCTCCTGTAAAGTCATCCGGAGACACAAACGAAGGATGGACAACCTCTATGGTTGTCGCTGAGTCTCGAAGTGCTCGACACATTTTCCCATTGACACTAATTTCCTGGAGATACGGCTCTAACAACCGCATGTTCTTTTCCGATTCTCAGATTGTTGCAAAAGCAAACTTTTGTTTACAGTTTATTGCGATGTGCCCTTTATTTCTGCAGCTATAGCGGATTGGCGGCTTCGGTTACTCAAACGCCCGTGTGGTATCAGTTTTCTGTTTAGGAAGCTCACTCGATCTGCGCTTCCGTTTGCCCTTCTCTTACAGTGTCCTTCGTAAGAGACGGGTCCTTTCTGAAACTACGATGCAGTGTTGTCTTCCGTTTATCAGGTTCCTTTAAAAAGCCCTCTTTTATTTCACCCTCTTTAACACTGCCTGTCCTACTATGCAACTTTCGGCGAGTATAACTCCTCAGCTAACTCTGCTGCCTTGTATAGCCGTAGTTCGCCAAGCTTGTCTTGCAGCCAAAGCTTGACGTTATCCTCAATGCAGCGTTAGAGTTATTTCAATGCAATGTATTCTATCACCTTATCACAATCGTCATAAAGATCTTTGTCCTTCAGACATTCAATAAATCGGCTCTAAGACAAAACGTGAAGTCAGCATATGACTCATTCCCCCTTTTTGCATATTGGAACCTTTGCCAGAAAGCCGCGGGTGACAAGTTATAGCATCTTAAGAGAACTTCTTTAACCTCGTTATAGCTCTCAAACGCTTTCCTTGACAGGCACATTATCAGGTCGGATACTTCGCCGGGAAGTAGAGCTAAGAGGTTTTGCGCCCAAAAAGACCGCTCCAAGGAATTTCGCTCGCAGACATGTTCGAAATAGACGAGATACTTTGCGATGGCCTCACCTACTATAAACAGTGGCAGTTGGTCCCGAATTCTCTGACTGCTGACCTGAACCGTCGAAGGAGCTACGTTAGGTGGCTGCGAACACTGTAAGATTGCCGATTCTATTCTTTTCAACTCGAGGCGCTCCTGTCTCTCGGCATCCTCACGCTCGCGAAATTCGCGCCTTTCTGCTTCTTCGATCGCGAACTTCTCGCCTTTCTGTTTTTTCGCGTTCGTGAACTTCTCACCTTTCAGCCTTGCTTTGATATCCGCAACATGCTTTGATATCTGCGCGCTTTGATCTCAAGGATCGCTTGCTTTCATTTCGCACGGCCCAAAGTAAGACCAAGTTTCTCACAAGCTTCGATAAGTTCCTTCACTTTAAGGTCCTCCGTCGTTCACACTAGCCTCTCACTGTTTGCGCTTATTAAGAATCTATTTGCTGTACCCACTATAAATCGACTAGCAAGACGCCCAAGCAATTTTGAACTCTACCGTGTTTACACCCTCTACATTAATTTTGGTTTCAAAGTGCTCAGACTTGGCTTGAAACAATCAAAGCTCTAAATATGCTTACATCAGCATCCTCTAATCAGAAACACCTGGTGCTTGCCTAAGTAGCCTCCAATCCGGAACCGCCGCTTGACCTTGCGTCAGCAGCCGGAAATCAGAGACCGCCGATGAAATGCAATCATGGGTGAATGATATTGCCATGCGTTGCGCGAAACGCACCGGGCTAGATGACGTCAACGGCATCGTTGGGCTGGAATCTGGCCCGTGAGGGGAGGGAGCTTGCAACGCATTGCGTAAGACACACCGTTGACGGTGATAGTGTCAGCCGGGCACACTCGCTGGTTTTAACACTGGTTGCCTTTGTGAAGCAATGAAGTTGCTTCTACGAAGAAATCACGCCCAGAAAACTGTGTTCATAAAAATAACCAGGAGAAGCCAGTGCCTTACCTTTCCGTATTCGTTTGAATCCATTCCACTCGTTGAAGTTAAAGACTACAAGTATCTAAGGATAACTATTCGTAGTGTTCATAGACAGTCGCACCGCCTAGCGGAATTCAGGAGCGTCCTCTTAAGGATGATCAGTAGGCAGATGCTTCCAACGCTCTCTTGTTCGGCCGTGCTAGCCTCAGTGTTAACGTGTTAACAAGAGACGAACACAAACCACTTTGTATTTTGAGTGCATCAGTCAATATAACGGACCGTTCGTGACATGATAAATTGGATTTGTTCTTGCGAGAGGCGAAGTTTTCGTGAAACTGCGTGGCAACTCGTGCTTTTGATTATAGCCTGCAGAGTACACATATCAGCTTTGCAAGATTTTCTGCAGCCACATTGCATAGTTAAATGTTATTGTCTAGCCTTTGCAGTTGAAACTCACCTTGTTCTGCATGCGTATAGCATTAGTCAGTGCTTTTGTAGTGCATGAATCCCTTAACGTTCATTGCAAGCGGAAAGTAGCGCAGGCTCACGATTTGTGCTTCCAAACTTTGGCCTACACTGTGCCGCTTGTTTTTTACGTTCGTTGATAGATGGCAGCACACTGGTAGCGATTCCTTTCTTGTCTGGGATCGCAGCGAAATGTTCTCCGCACTCCCAAATAAATGTGGTGAGTGACGCCGTGTTGGGGCTGTGCGATGACGC
This sequence comes from Rhipicephalus microplus, assembly GCF_043290135.1. NCBI lineage: Eukaryota > Metazoa > Arthropoda > Arachnida > Ixodida > Ixodidae > Rhipicephalus > Rhipicephalus microplus. The sequence continues at coordinate 208,134,318 of NC_134704.1, forward strand.
ATTGTTCGTGCTATCGAAGTTGTTCGGGAGAGAGAAATCCTCAGACTACTTTCAGCAGTGATGTTCAAAGAAACCGCCTCGACGTTGAGGATTTTTCACTCGGCGTAGATGGTTGTCAACACGCTGAGAGTGAGAGCGACGATGAACGATCAGCTGCTAGCTCACTAGCAGTGAGTTGCACTTCCTGTCCCGTCGTGTGTAATGTTTTTTTTCACACTCGTTAAGTCACTTTGATTGTATTTGTTGTGTAATACCCCTCAGCGAGCTCAAAATAAAAAAACATAGATTTTCTTGTGCAATAAGCCCAATTGCAGTGAATATTACAAAACGCTGCATGCCGCCACGATGCTCAAGCTTGACTCGCAAAGAGAAATGGTTAGAGCAATGAAATATGCAGTTACGACTACAGTCCATGCTAACTTCTCTTGCACTTCACCGGTGCCGTTCGAACGACGTTGTTCTTCGACAAATTTTCACAACTTCAACGTTGTAAAAAGCGTATGCCTGTATTTGTTTCGATATCCTTATTTCGATCGCGCTGATGGAACCTGCAACATCCGAGTGCAGCGAATCGCGCACTGTTGGAGTCTGATCATGGCTGTGACACAAGCGCTACCTAATGGGAAGTTAAATGCTTGTGTTTTGTTGAAGAAGCAGCTCCATGATGCTTACAGCGTAAGTAATGACGACGGTGTAATATGTTTGCAAACCAGTTCATGCCATGCTATCGTGCAAGCCTCCCATTAGGCCGCCCCATTCCAACCTCTCAGGCCTCGAGGCATAATGAGACTCGAGTCCTGAGAGGCATAGTGTGACTGCTTGTAAACTTTCTGTGCTACTAATCTCTGCTTTGCTTTTCAGATAACTGACAGCACGAAAGCCACTTTGGAATCTGGAGTGATCATTGTCACTTTAGTCAGCATTCTCTGGACTTACAGGATGTTGGGTCCGAAAGATACAATTCGTTACTATCACACTATCACTTAAGCTCTTAGCAATGATTGCGATGCCAGCAAATTGTATTTTTATACCAAATAATAAAGCTTGACGTCATCCGCGATCTGCACTAGTGGCGGAGTTGCCATTTCGGAGGTCTGCCCACTCACTGCACGCGCAGAAAACTTTGTGCAAGCATGGTGTTCGATATCCGTTCATTGACTTCGATGACTAGAGACCCTCGGAACACCTCTTGCACGTTGACCCACGTACCGATAGAATCAGGGGCTCTGGAAGTATATCTCTGAAGTGTGGGGCAACGTTCGTGAACAGGGATATATATATTGCCACAGAGATTGCTCCTACTAATTATTTCACAAAGAGGACCAACGGGACGCTATGTGAGTGTCTACAGTGCATCACAATCAACGAGACGCTATGTGGGCGTCTGCAGTGCCTCGCAACCGAGACGCTATGTGGGCGTCTACTGTGCCTCGCGCCTGCTCACACATCTTGGGCAGAGCAGCGCATGCCTCTGGTGTACGAGCACAAGCCGGGAAGATTGACAAAGTAGTTGTTCAAAAAGGGACACGTAGGCGGAACGCTTTTAGCAGACTTTTTTTTTGTGACATAGCTACTTTTCTGGGCACAAGTTCGCCCTCAATAAATCATTGTGTGTGTTCCCCCTCTTGTATTACCTGACATTCTGGTGGAGGTGCGGGGTATGATTGGAAGTCCCCTTGGCACAAGAGAAAGAAGCCCTAACCCCCAGCAATTGAAGCCTGGCGAACTTACTCCAGTACACCAGCATATAAGTCGCCGCCTCCGAGGTGAGTCACCTGAATTTGGACCACTCCTCACTACTCTAGCAAGACGGGCAGCGGTAACCGCCAATCTCAGAGAAATGGCCAATCCAGCTTCAACATCTGAACTCATCGTGTCTCCCCGGTGCTTACCGGAACCCTTCCACGGTGACGCGCACGAAGATGTGGAAGACTGGCTGGAGCATTTCGAACGGGTCGCAAGGACCGATGCCTGGGATGAGGCGAGGAAATTGGGCCGCGTGTACTTTGCGTTGGAGGATGGAGCGAGAATATGGTTTGAGAACCACGAACGGGCAATAGCGACATGGGAAGACTTTCGGCAGCAGTTGCTTGCTGCGTATGCCAGCACGGATCACCGGGAAAGGGCAGAAAATGCCCTTCAATCAACAAACCAACGCACGAACGAGAGTGTCAGCCTGTATAACGAGAACATGTCCCGCCTCTTCAAACGAGCCCATCCGAACATGACCGAAGAAAATAAAGTGTGCCATTTGATGCGTGGAGTCAAAGAGGACTTATTTGCAGGCCTGGTTCGCATTCCTCCTCGTACTGTTGCTGAATTCCGCACAGAAGCCACGACCATAGAAAGAGCACTGCAGCAGCGTGCCCGTCACTACAATCGGGATGCCGGTAGTGAGCCCGCGGGCGTCTTTTTGGCAAAGCGAGACAGCAGCAACGAGACGCTGAGGGAGCTGCTTCGTTCCATCGACAAATAGGAGCTTCCTAACATTCTCCGACCACGAGTCATGCCGACAGTTTCATCCCTCACATCCGTCATCCGTGATGAAGTTTGGCACGCCATTCTTCAGTCGGAACCAGAAGTGCAATCTCTTCGACTTCAACAACCCCTGCAGCAACGCCATGTATCAACGTACGCACACGCTTTACGCCATCTCGCCGTCCACAATGCCTCGTTCGCGACTCCCGATGCCCGCCAGTCAGCTTCGACCAGCCCACCTTTTCTTGGAGAGCAGAGACCACGGAAAAGCGATGTGTGGTGCACACCTGACAGGACACCGTTCTGTTTCCACTGCGGAGAAGCTGGACATTTTTACCGACACTGTCCATACCGAAGGGTCGGTCAGCGTGGGTTTTCTGTGTATGCTCCATGCCCGCGTAATGATGAAAGGCCTATAGAAATAGAGGAGTACCTTTCAAGGCACGGATCTCCAGCCGCTAGCTTCCAGCACCAGCCAAGGTCACCAGCAACAAATCGTTATCGATCGCCAAGTCCGCGATGTTCAAGTTCACCACCAAATTCATGAAACCATAGGTCAACAAGCCCGCGTCAGGAAAACTGAAGCCAGCGACCTAGGGAGGCAAGGCCGCTGATGTCCGACAGAGTAAAGATCCTCCGTCAAGGCCCCAGCGAAGCAGCGATGAGCAGGAAATGACGACGAATATAAGTAAAGAAAAAATTTCTTCAGACTTGCGTGTTACTATGGACGGGCGGGAATTTAACGTATTGGTTGATACTGGTGCCGATTATTCAGTCGTAAGCTATGCAATTGCAAAAGATTTGAAGAAAGTTTTGACGCCTTGGAGCGGACCAAAAATACGCACGGCTGGGGGCCATCTGATAACACCTCTGGGAAGATGCACCGCCAGGATCGGCATTCAGGGTGCCACTTATGTCGCTGATTTCCTAGTTCTGCCAGTATGTTCGAGAGACGTAATAATCGGAATGGATTTCCTGCTAGATAACGGTGCCATAATAAACCTGCAGAATTGTAGTATTTCTTTTTCGACAAAGCTGGCCATAGACGAGGAGACGGGAAGTTCTGCGTTGCGTGTTATCGACGGCGACGTAACCGTGCCACCACGATGCAGCGTCCTGATTGGCGTAAGGAATGACGCATTCGTCGACTCTGAAGGAATAGCGGATGGCAATGTCGAGCTGCTGCTAAAGAAAGGTATTTGCATAGCTCGAGGCATTATTCGCTTATGTGGTGGGCTTGCCAACGTACTGCTCACTAATTTCGGAAATGAAATTCAGCATGTCGCAAAAGACACTGCCATCGCTTTTCTACACAGCTTTACTGAAGTTACCGACTTATGTGCCATTGCATCAGAGCCGCCTACTTCGGAAACTATGCATGACCTTGGAACATCAGTTTCAATCAGCCGAAGTCTATCTCCAGCCGAGAGGAAAATCCTGGAAGACCTGATAGATGAATTCGCAGAATGTTTTTCCACCTCATCAAAACTATGTCGCACGCAAATCGTGAAGCACAGGATTATAACAGAGGAAACAACCAGTCCAGTTTATCAACACCCGTACAAAGTTTCGCCGAAAGAACGAGAGGTTATAAAAAGCCAGGTGCAGGAGATGTTGGAGGATGATGTCATTCAGCCATCTAGCAGCTTGTGGGCATCGCCGGTAGTTCTCGTGAGAAAAAAAGACAACAGGATGAGATTCTGTGTAGACTGTCGGAATCTTAACAGCGTAATCAAGCGGGATGTATACCCCTTACCACGTATTGATGACACATTGGATCGGCTACGGCACGCCAGATATTTCTCTTCGCTCGACTTAAAAAGCGGATATTGGCAAATCGAAGTGGATGAAAAGAGACCGTGAAAAGACCGCTTTCGTAACCCCGGATGGCTTGTATGAGTTTAAAGCACTACCTTTCGGCCTCTGTTGTGCGCCAGCGATATTCCAGCGCATGGTGGACAGTGTCCTTACGAGGCTGAAGTGGCTGTCATGCCTAGTCTACTTGGACGATGTTGTGGTATTTTCTGCGACATTTGACCAACACGTAGACAGACTGCGGTCAGTGCTTCAGGCTATCCAGTCGGCCGGCTTGACAATCAAACCAGAAAAGTGCCTGTTCGGCTCCGACAAGCTTCGTTTTCTGGGACACGTAATCAGCGCGAAAGGTGTTGGCCCTGATCCTGACAAGACTGCAGCGGTCGCAGGATTCCTAAAGCCCAGAGACAAGAAAAAGGTGCGTCGATTTTTGGGCTTATGTGCTTACTACAGACGATTTGTAAAAAATTTCTCGAAAATCGCTGAACCTCTAAACAAACTCACAAAAGACGAAGAATCATTCGCTTGGGGTGCAGAACAAGAAACAGCTTTCAACGAATTAAAGCAATGTTTGCAAAGCCCGCCGATCCTTGCTCACTTCGACGAGACCGCTGACACGGAACTCCATACAGACGCAAGCAATATTGGTCTCGGCCCAGTACTCGTACAATCGCAAAATGGAGAAGAAAAAGTGATAGCTTAAGCCAGCCGAACTCTCTCAAAATCCGAAAAAAACTATTCCACGACAGAAAAAGAGTGTTTGGCAGTGGTATGGGCTATCAGCAAGTTCAGACCATATCTCTACGAAAGGCCGATCCGTGCCGTCAGCGACCACCCCTCACTTTGCTGGCTGGCGAACTTTAAAGACCCATCGGGACGTCTTGCCAGATGGAGCCTCCGACTGCAAGAATACGACATTACTGTTTTATACCGGTCTGGGCGAAAACACAATGATGCCGATTCCTTATCACGCTCGCCACTTGACTCTACTCCTTCAGAAGAAGACGACTCGACACTTCTATGTGTGATAGAAGCCTCAGATGTTGCGGAGCATCAATGAGCTGATGCAGAACTGCTCCCATTGATCGAACAGCTCGAAGGGCGTGCCGGCCAGGTCCCTCGTGTATTTAAGAGAACATTGTCTTCATTCTGTCTCCGTGAAAATGTGCTATACAAAAGGAACTTTGAGCATAACAAAGAGAAGTTCTTACTCGTCGTTCCGTTAGCAATGAGACTCGAAATCCTAGAAGCTTGTCATGTTGAACCATCGTCTGGTCACTTGGGCGTCAGCCGGACATTTGCCAGAATTTATCAGAAGTATTATTGGCCCAAGCTGCTCGCGTCCGTGCAGCAATATGTGAAGACATGTCGCGAATGTCAATGGTGCAAAAGACCACCACTGAAGACGGCCGGCCTGCTCCAGCCCATTGAACCACCTGCTACACCATTTGAACAAGTTAGAATGGATCTTCTTGGACCCTTCCCAATGTCATCATCGTGCAAGAGGTGGATCGTAGTCGCCACCAACTTCTTAACGCGGTATGCTGAAACCGGCTGCCTTGAGCGAGGAACGGCAGCTGAAGTAGCCAAGTTTTTCGTGCACAGCATAGTTCTTCGACATGGCGCCCCAAAGGTAGTAATCACCGACCAAGGAGCAGCCTTCACGTCAGGGTCGATGCAATGTTTGATGATAATGACGAACATCAGCCATAGGAAACGCACTGCGTACCATCCTCAAACAAATGGGTTAACAGAATGCCTAAATCGCATGATTGCTGACATTCTGTCGATGTACGTGGACTTGGAGCATAAAACGTGGGATGAAATTCTGCCTTACGCAACGTTCGCCTATAATACGGCCATCCAAGAGACCACCCGCGTCACCCCATTTGAGCTTGTCTATGGTCGCATAGTCAATTCAACTCTCGACGCTATGCTCCCAGTCGACAATGACCACTACGAGCCATCTGACATTGACGAATTTCTGCAGAAAGCTGAAGAAGCACGCCAGTTGGCAAGGCACCGAATACGTCAACAACAATTCAAGGATGCGGACTACTACAACCTGCGCCGCAGGGGAGTCAAGTACCAGCCAGGTGATCAAGTATGGATCTGGACACCAATACGACGATGCGGCCTGTCAGAAAAGCTCCTTCAACGATACTTTGGTCCATACAAGGTCCCGATAAGTGACCTAACTAATGAAGTAATCCCTGACGGACAAAAGCGCTCGAAAAAGCGAAACCATGCGGAGGTCGTCCATGTTGTCCGCATGAAGCCATACCACGAAAGTGAATGGAACATCTACCCCCTTGACTATTAACCTTCCGAATTCACGCATCGAGAGGATGCGCATTTCGGAGGAGTAATGTCACAGAGATTGCTCCTACTAATTATTTTACAAAGAGGAACAACGGGATGCTATGTGAGCGTCTACAGTGCCTCACAACTAACGAGACGCTATGTGAGCGTCTACAGTGCCTCGCAATCAACGAGACGCTATGTGAGCGTCTACAGTGCCTCGCAATCAACGAGACGCTATGTGGGCGTCTGCAGGGCCTCGCAACCAACGAGACGCTATGTGGGCGTCTACTGTGCCTCGCGCCTGCTCACGCATCTTGGGCAGAGCAGCGCACGCCTCTGGTATACGAGCACGAGCCGGGAAGACTGAAGGAGTAGTTGATCAGAAAGGGCCACGTAGGCAGAACGCTTTTAGCAGACTCTTCTTTTGTGACATAGCTACTTTTCTGGGCACAAGTTCGCCCTCAATAAATCATTGTGTGTGTTTCCCCTCTTGTATTACGTGACAATATGTGGGTAATTATACATATCTTTGTTTTTTCTAAGGCAAGAAAAGAAGATGGAGGAGGGGTTGTAGCAGCAATTAGGGGGGACGCCCCCTCTGCTTTCTAACCTGTGGGGGCGATGGCCCCCACTGCCCCCCTGGTTCCGGAGCCCCTAGATAGAATCAGACTTGTCTAGAGCGCCCAGCCAGCTGCTTCAGCTGCCGTACTCTTAAATGTGAATGCATTTCTTGGTCGGGTATTGTCATGCATCTGTTGGGATCCGTGCACTGCCCTCTCCTATAGGAAGCCAAAGAAACGCATGGTGACGCTGCGACTTCGGACAGGCAGCGCCGTCTTTGGTAGTAAAGTAGAAAACGGGGATGTAGATGGCGCGTTTTTCCTTCGCTCCAATTCGCTGCCGCTCGCTTACATGCTTGTGCAGAGAGCGCGTGGTTGGTTTCAGTCACCTCACAATGTACCGCCAGCAGTGCGGCTTCACATTAATCTCTGAGCTGGACAGGCACTTCCGAAAAGTGAATCGAACCAAAGTAGTAAGGCTCGTTAGTCAAGTTTATGATGTGGAGCAGACGACGGGAGACGAGAATGCCCGAGTCACTGCGAAATGCATTTCTCGGGTCCTCCGTGATAATACCGTGTACGATGTATGCCTCGAGGTAAGCTCATTCTGCCGACATGAAGCCACATACTCTATTGATGTGCTGTGTTGACGTTTATGGAAAGCATAAAATTGTTGTTTTGATGTGGTATCTAGTACTAGAATCCGTGTATTGTCATGTGCAAATATTTGCAGCATGCTGAAAAAAGAAATAAAAAAATTTATAGGGTCATGGCACCAGGCGTGGCGTTGTCATCGCTTCGCAGACCTGAGCTTCGGTTCCCTATAACAACAGCTGCGGGCGCGTGTGCTTATTCTCACTCATAGCATGTGGTGCGAGAGAGTGTGGGAAAGGGTAGGTGCAGTGCTTTTCCGCTCCTTCTCTCGCCGTTCTCTCTCTCTCCTCCTTCCACCTCACTTTCCCGTGCACTCGTGCTTCACTATTGACCCTTCGCTGGCTGAGAGGCTCTCAAGAGCATGCAGAAATCTGTGCTCGAGACACCACTGTGAAACGTCAACACCGAGTCGAGAACGCTGTTGGTTTTGTTCGCTTCATAGTATTTTTTAATTGTGCATGCTAGCTACTGGAGCTGGGTATGCATACCGTATTTATCGCGACAGAAAATTGTCACATGACACGAACGGGGATATTGGCTGCACGGTGTGAGAAAAAAAAAGAAAGCATTATTTTTTCAAAACTGGGTTCTCACATGCGGAACGCGGTTATGGACACTACGGAATGCATTCACGTTTTCTCACAATTCCCTTCGGGGAGGTGAGAGCATGTTTTTTGTTTACAGAGATATGTAAAGAGAGACGCCGTAATCAAACCACACATGGGCATACTGTGTGTTAAGTCATTGTGCTATAATGTAATAATCATCGGAAGCTTGTAACTAACGTGAAATAGATGCCACGGTCAAGAACACTGCCGACAGCCACGCAATCCGCTGCTCTAGATGAGTGCGATTTTATGAACGACAAATGGTGCGAACAAATAGACCTCCAAAACGGCGCGACTATGGTGTGACGGCTTTGCGATCAAGACTCAGTACACACCCCTATATGGCTGCTTCAGAGAGTGAAGCACTTTCGCCCAGTCACCTCGCGTTGAGAGTACAAGGTGGAAGGGTATACCAGCTGTCTTCAGAGGGGTACTGACACCCTCTTTTTAAAGGCGAGTTTATTCTACAGTATATTCCCCTATTTACAGAGACGACTAAGAGCAAGTATGATGCTCAGCAAATCCTAATAAGATATTTTATTTTGATGTTAAAGTCACATTTCTCGCAGCGCACCTACTCAGATCGACACTAACTTGACGTCAGGGCACAGTACTAATCTTGGTGACTTCACGCAGCAGTCTGGCAAGTTATGATGACGTCAAGCACCAACCAAAAAATGGCAGCTTGCACGTCGCCCTCTGAATCATCTGCTCGGGTCGTTTGGTCATGCGGTCGTGCGCTAGCGATGCCAGCTGCATCGTGCCCTGTTCTAGCGCTCATGCTAGGCAGAGGTAGGCCAAGCAGCGATACTGCTTGTCAACAGCCCTAAAAGGGATACAGCTCGCGTAAAAAACGTCTGAGTATTGAAAGTCTCTCAAGAAGCGTCCATTACACTTACATAGGTCCAGTCAAGTATTAGGGGTGTTTGGAGTTATCAGCTATATACTATAAAAGTAAAATTTGCAGGAGCCAAAGTCACATGCGACCGCTTATACTGAGACGTTGGTGTCTCGCTGCATGAGAACACTTATACACTCAGTGGGGTATCTAGTAGCCTCAGCTAGAGTATGCTCCAACGCAGCGCAACAAGAGATTGACCCGAGCATGAGGTTTTGTGAGATGTATCGAGACGTGAGTGTCTGAATGGTGCCTTCCCGCATGAGAAAGCTACGGACACCTTGATTTGCCTTGTCTTGCAAATGACACTGTATGTGAAGGCGCTCGAACCAGGTGCTTCGCTGCAAAGGCGTAGGAATGATCACCTTCGACATGTCCACATGCTGTCTAATCAAGTAAGAGGTGAATGCAATCTCCTTACGAGCAGAACTAGCTGCTGACTCACAATGTGTGAAAGAGGACACAACAGCTGCCTTGTCGCCGACTTGCCACTGTCTTCAAGTTTATTATTTCTGCATCGTTTTTCTTTACCTGAATGCCCTTTAACTCAACGTTGAGCCCTTCAGTAATCACCATCTCCTTCTCTCCACTCAAAAAATACTTCAGGCTCACTTGAGGCGAGTTATCTCTATGGTCAATGACCATGCCTATAGGTCATTTTCCCCTACAACGCACAGTATGCCCGACAAATTGAAGTAGATTAAATCGGAATTCCAAGCATCGCATTCATTACCGATGCCTAGTTGAATGCTTGGTGCTTTCTCGCTACCAAATCTACTTTTTTCTTCCAAAGGCTGAACCGGACCTTTCTTAGTTTCTTGGACGCCAGCTGGAAAGATGCTCTGTGCGGACAACTTATCTATCGGTGATACCTGTTTCGTTCGCACCACTTCGGATAGTGCTGATGAATGAGTAGAATGACCTCGTTTTTCTTCAAACGGGCGCAGTGTATGCACAGCGCATATTTGTGAGGGCTCGGAACGATCAGCTATAGTTGTCATGTCTTCCCTCCTACCGCAATGCGCCTCAGCCTCTGCAAGACGCTAGCAAAGGAGCGAGAGATTTGTCTCCGAGACCGCCTTTTCGCGAGCCTGCTCCATCTTAAGATGTTGAGCGCTTACATTAAGCTCTTCCTGCTCGCGACGTGCACGCTCCTCGCGCTCTCCTGCTCGCGTTGGTGGCCTGCTTCTCTCTGTTACGAGCTTCCTCTTTCTCATCTACTCTCTCAGTTGGTCTACGATTAGGCCTAGCTTGTCAGCGATGCTACTAAGCTCAAGGCAACTCAGTTTAACAGCTCCCCCAGAGAGGCGGGCTGTGTGGCGGTCACGAGAACTAGTGGCGCTGCATTATCATTTTGCTCCAGTGGGTGAGCAAGTTTACACAAGTGAACAGATAGACCCCCACAATGCACTGCGCCAGGCACCCTTACGAGGCTCTCGGAAGCTGTGCACTCGTTAGTTCGTGCGTGACTTCGTGTCGGGCACGGGCCCAGCTGATACAAACACCGCAGTGAAGGCAAGAACAAAGTTTACGCTCGCGCGCGCACTGGTAAACCACCTACAATGAATGGGAAGATGGCGCTATCAAGTAGTTGGGGCTACCAAGGTGCTAGAAAAACACTGTGTGCGCACGCCAGTATTGATGCTACCAAAAAACTCGACGCTCCGTTAGGAATGATCGCCGAAAGCATCAAAGTCCGTGCAGATTTGCAGTGAAAAATGGAAGAAGACAGTATCAGTGGCATAGCCAGGGGGGTTCAACCCCCCCCCCCCCTCCCTTGAAATTTTCAGTCAGACCGCTTGCAACTTACCCAAATTATTTTTTTGTCACTTCACGCTGACATTATTAAGAAACTAAGCGCTGCTACTATTACAATATAATTCGTTGACGCATTTACAATGAATAATGTCTGCATATGGAAAAACGTGCCGTGGTGTTTCTTAAGGCTTACCACTCTGTGATATTTTGGGCTGGAATCTCGGCAGCGAGTCTTTTAGGTTGGCTGAATGACGGAATTAATGCTTAAGCAGCGGTTGTACTTGTACCCGCCGGAACAGATCTCGCCAACGTTGATAACTATAATAAATTTCAGGCAGAGGTTCGTTTTAATGGAAAAATCCAGACTCGTTTGAAAGCCTTATAGGCCGAGTTCAAGCATACTACAGTGTGCCTCTTCTTATACGTGTCCTAAGGTATACTCAAGCCAGAGAATAACATTGATATTGAACCTTCGCAGGTTCTGCTAACATCTAAGCACTCACGTATGCATGCACACTCACACACAATTCGATTTATGCACCCAACTTGGCTTGTGTGCGAGTCTACAGTATATATATGCATATATATTGTGGGGAGCAGGTGCGCCCAGCCTCCCTTTCCCTTTTAGGGCAGCGCACGCGCCTGGTTGCGGGGACCCCTTCCCCCACGGCCGGCGCGTGCGATTCCCCCCCCTTTCCCGGCGCCAGGAACAGGTTCCCCTCTCCCTCAGCGAGGAAAGGTACCATTCTCGTCAGGGAAAGGGAAATCGGGTCGGGGAACAAAACGAGCGGGCAAACGGGCGCTCGCTCTCTGACACCAGCGACCATCCCAGGAGGACGAACCCGCAACCCCTCCTGCGAGCCGAGGACGTCCACGACCGAGGTGTAAGCGTCAACACCTTTGTTATCTGTAGTATCTCCCCGCGACAGTGACGCGCGATTGCTAACGCTTAGCAATAAAGTGTTTGTTGTTGATCTGGCCAGTTGCCTTATTCGCCCGAACCCGTAGTAGTAGCTGCAATGAGGCAAGCTACGGTTGGGGGACGTTAACCGTGCACGGAACGACTGTGTGCGGCTGAAACATTAGCTATAGGCTTCTGCGTCAGCCGTACATAGGACGGTCACCCAACATCTGGCGCCCAACGTAACGAATTTGGCAACGCGGCTAGTTCTGTGGACGCGAGCAAGTGCCAGGGCGCTCTTCCACACGTAGGATAATAGGCATGTCGGAATTCCAAGATTTGTCAATGTTGTCGGATGTCGCGTCGCAGAGTGGCGATCCTTTGGCTAACGCGGGGGTACTGTTAGGACTTTCCGACAGCGTAGAGCTTGGTCGTTTCACGCGGGATGATCAGGAGGGTGCAGAGACCGCGTTAGCAGAGAGTAGGCCTACGACGGAGAGCGGCCCGCATGGCGCTCCGGCATCTCGCGACGCGAACAGAGAGGCGCCGCCACAAGTTACGACACGCGCCTCAACTATAGGCGAGTCTTCGGGCAACAGTTTGCCCTCGAGCGAGGTACTCTTACAGAATGCGCTGTCAGTTATGCAAAGCCTCGCGAGCGCCCTGCAGAACACAGCGCAGGCCCCCGTGCAAAATGTGCGACCACGTGTCAAGGTAGACATTCCGACCTACACGGGTTACCACGACTGCAAGAGCGCCAACGAGTATCTCGACCGGTTGCTCCATTATCAGCAGGCGACGGGTCTTTCTGATGCCGAACTTCTCGAGCGCGTGGTCCCGGTGTCGCTCACGGAGCAAGCGGCTCGGTGGTTCCGACTAACCGGACATCGCGCCCGTACGGTAGAAGAGTTCCGCGAAAGCTTTCGCGGCGAATTCCTACCGGCTAATTATGAGTGGCGTTTGCGGAGGGAGTTGGAGCTGCGCACCCAGCATCCGGACGAATCCTTGCTGGAATACGTACGGGCGATGGACGAATTGTATCGTCTCGCGAACCCTCACGCCACCAACGCGGAAAAGGTCGAGCGTGTTACCCGACAGGCGCACCCGACTTTCGCGGCGCACTTCAGGGGATGCAGGTTCGCAGACCTCGAAGAGCTCGCCACCGAGGCGAAGCGCATACAAGGGGACATCCTCGCAGCGCGTTCGTATCGCCCCCCTCCGCCCGCCGCGCAGTCAATCGAGCCTCGCTGTGCATGGAACGGCGGCGCAGTGACTTCAGAAGCGTTTAGGGGTAACGCATCAGCATCGTACGCTGATGAGCACGTGTCACGCGGTTGGGAGCTGTCAAACCGCGCTTTAGACCCCTACGCTTACGCGCTCCGTACGGCACACGCCGCCCCTGCGCGTGACATTCCAAGGCAGGAGCACGTGGTTGACGCGAGGCCTAACGAGCGGCGCAGTCCAGAGCGAGGACCACCTGATCGAGGCGAGTTACGAGCGAACCGGCGTGGTGTCCGCGGTCCTTGCTATCGGTGCGGCGCGCCAGGGCACATCGCTCGCGAATGCGACCGCACGCCGGGTCAGGAGCAAACGCGCGGTTCGGGAAACGGACGGCGCCGCCGGTGATTCACATGGGACCCCGCGCGGCGATTAGTAATCCTACCGATGCGTTCGGATCACTTGCACCGTCGGTCTGTCGCGCAGGTGATGCCGTCGACTCGCCCGCGCCGCTAATCGAGTTAACGATAGCTCGGAAAAAGTTCGTAGCACTTTTGGATACTGGGGCAAGCGCTTCTTTATTCGGTGACGATGTGTTGCACCATCTCCGCGAGAACAACATCCGCTTGAGGCAAAGCAACACCATCTTCCGTCTAGCTACGGGCACAGCACAATCGAGCGGCGCGGCTAGGCTAGTGATCCGCTGGGACAGACGCGTGAGGCGACAACGTTTCGTGCATCTTCCAGGGCTGTCAATGTCTCTAATCCTGGGTCGAGACTTCCTCGCTAAGTCGGGTATTGTCATTGACATTGCAAACGGTGGTTACCGAGAGCGCGACGGAGACGCGCTGAAGCTTTTCTCGAAGGCCTCCGCATTGACAAAAGCATGCCAATCGCAGGGAGAGGCGCGAGTACGCGAGGAGGAAAGCGCGCCGAGAAAGCGAGTAAACGCCCCGCCGGAGCAATGTGCTGCGCTGCAGGAAAGGGCAGTGCACCCGCTTTTGGTACAGGCACAGAGCCTACTAGAGGGGGAACGAGCGCAGCTGTCGTCGCTGTTGTACGAATATGACGCGATGTTTACTGACTGTCCCGGCCGCACTACGCTGGTTAAGCATAGAATTGACACGGGTGATGCACGCCCTTGGAAATGCAATCCCCGACCAATCAGCTTAGCTAAGCGGAAAGCACTAGACGCCGCCTTGGACGAACTCATCGAAACAGGCGTAGTTGAGAGGTCAAACAGCCCATGGGGTTTCCCGGTAGTTCTAGTTCCAAAGAAAGATGATACGTATCGCCTTTGTGTAGACTACCGCAGGCTGAATGAAATTACGAAGAAGGACGCGTATCCTCTTCCCTCCATTTCATCGTTAGTATCCAATCTAGGCGGGGCGAAGTACTTCACAACGCTCGATGCTAGCCGCGGATATTTTCAGGTTGAGATGGACGAGCGGGATAAAGAGAAGTCAGCTTTCACGTGCCACAGAGGACTTTTCCAATTCAGGAGAATGTCGTTTGGCTTGGTGGGCGCTCCCGCTACGTATCAGAGGCTAATGGACCGTGTTTTGGGAGATGCAAAGTGGCAGCACGCACTCGCATATCTAGACGACATAGTGGTTTACTCGAAAACGTTCGAAGAGCACGTGCGCCACTTGAGAGACGTTCTAGAACGGCTGAGGTCTGCGGGCATCACTTTGAACCCAAACAAAGCTCAGATAGCGGCGACCCGAATAACATTATTGGGATTTACGCTTGACGAGGGTCGCATTTTGCCGGATAAGGGTAAGCTTGAAGCGATAGTGAGCTATCCATCGCCGAACAATGTCGGTGAGCTGAGGCGCTTTTTGGGGATGGTGAATTTTTATCGCCAATTCATTCCAGATTGCGCGGCAGTGCAGGCGCCTTTAACGAAGCTCTTGAGGAATGGTGAGCGTTGGGCTTGGAGCCAAGAGCAAGAGGCCGCACTGCGTCGCCTCACGAAGTTGCTGGCCAACACGGCTCAGCTGCAGCTACCCGATTTGAACAGGGAGTTTGTTATTCACACCGATGCAAGCGACCTGGGCTTAGGAGCAATTTTGCTTCAGGAGCATGGAGGTTCCCTCCGACCGATTGCGTTCGCGAGCCGTACGTTGACACCGGCGGAGAGGAACTACTCAGTAACCGAGAAAGAGTGTCTGGCGATAGTTTTTGCTCTCCGTAAGTTTGACTTTTACATAGACGGAGTTGCGTTTGTGATTGAAACGGACCACATGGCGCTCACGTGGTTGAGGCGTTTGAACGAACCAAGTGGCCGATTGGCGCGTTGGGCATTGTTGCTGCAGCGTTATGACTTCACCGTCCGCTACCGCAAGGGTAAGAACAATGCCGCGGCCGACGCACTATCGCGTGCTCCAGTTCGACACGAGGCAAGTCACGCGACTAATTCGGAACGAACTGAGAGCGAGACACTCGCGCTAACGCAAACAGCGGAGCAAACGTTAGTTCGAGCTAAGAGCGTGAACCACGTAGAGGCTGTCGTTAGCGCAGGGATTGTTTTCAGCAGAAGGGAGCTGTTAGAAGCTCAGCAGAAAGATCCATTTTGTCGAAAGGTGTTCGACGGGCTCCGGGAGCCGGGTGGTAGTGAGGCCACCGCGCACAAGGGGGCAGCTGGTATTGCTGTCGGTGCGGAGCGCTCGGCAACAGCTGGTAGTGCTGTGAGCGCGCTGGATTCATATCTGCTAGATTCTGACGGCGTCCTGCTGAGGTACATTCCATCCGACGATGACACAAGTGAGTCATTTAAAGTCGTGATACCGCGCGCGTTGAGAGGAGCGCTTCTTCGCTACTTTCATGACTCGTGCATTGGTGGGCATGCGAGCGGCCCTAAGACGTACGCTAAGTTGTGTCGCCTCGCTACCTGGCCAGGTATGAAGCGGGATGTGATTCGCTACGCCCGTT
Source organism: Rhipicephalus microplus (assembly GCF_043290135.1). Classification (NCBI taxonomy): domain Eukaryota; kingdom Metazoa; phylum Arthropoda; class Arachnida; order Ixodida; family Ixodidae; genus Rhipicephalus; species Rhipicephalus microplus. The sequence goes on from NC_134704.1 coordinate 208,150,446, forward strand.
CATGTCGTGTGTGCCAAAGCGTCAAGCCGCGAGGAGGACGTCCGCCCGGCCTCATGCAACCGATTAACAGTCAGACTCCCTGGCAAATCGCAGCGTGTGACGTAATGGGCCCGTACCCCTCAACTCCTAGCAGAAATAAGTTCTTGCTGGTGATCACGGATCACTTCACTAAATGGGTAGAACTTTTTCCCCTTAGGAAGCTGACGGCTCGAGTGATTTTAGAGAAGTTGATGGAGGTTTTTACCAGGTTCGGGTTCCCCGAGCAGTTGATTACAGACAACGCGTCTTATTTCACTGCGAAGGTGTTTGTTGACACGTGCGCCGCGTTGGGCATTAAGCACAAGAAAACAACCACCTACCATGCTCAGTCGAACCCCACGGAGCGAGTCAATCGCAACATCAAGCACATGCTTGTCGCGTTCTCTGAAAGACATAAGGACTGGGATACCTATCTTCCAGAGATCGGTTTTGCATTACGATCGACCGTAAACCGATCGACTGGGTATGCGCCTTCTTCTCTGAACTTGGGGAGAGAACTGCCGAATCCGATGGAGACCGTACTCGCGGACCGCAGTGGAGTGCCAGTGGCGACATCAGCACGCGCTGAATACGCAACGCAGCTGCGCGAGAAGCTAGCGGAAGCTTTACATAAAGCTCGACATAATCTCCGCACTGCTAGGGCACAGCAGAAGGCGCAGTATGACCGCACGCGTAGGAACGTACACTACGAAGTGGGCGATCTGGTGATGCGGCGCCATCATGTTCTCAGTAATGCTAGCAAACAGTTTGCTGCCTCGCTGGCACCGAAATGGTCCGGGCCGTACCGAGTGCGAGAGAAAGTTTCTTCGCTCGTTTATCGACTCGCGAACATGAAAGGCAAACCGAGCGGCGGACCGGTGCATGTATGTGACTTGAAACGCTACATAGCACGGGAGGCGCATGAGGACTACGGTCAGTCCCCCTCCAAGCCGCGCGTGGCGGGTGAGATGGTTCGACACCGGGTCAGGAGCCCAGAACCGCGCTACTTCCTGCGTAACAGTCGGAGGCAACTATGCACGGTAGGCCGCGTTTGATATGTTCGACGCGGGGTGCAAGGGTTAGCGCGCAACACATGTGCGATTGTTAACCTGTCGTTCTTTATCTGTATCACTCTCACCGAACAGATGGAGCGCCATTGGGAACAGCACCGCCGGAACAGCAAGGAGAGGAGACCACCTCCTTACGGCCAGCCCCCACCCCCACCAACGTCCACATGGCAGCCCTACCCCACTGCGGCCCGGCCGCGAACGCCGAGGCAGAGCCACGTGAGCCGCCGCCACCGAGGGGGTCCGCGCGCGCTGCCGCCTGGTCACCAACTCTCGGCTTCGCCGTCACCATCACGACCCGCCGGTTCACAGGGAACGAGACCAGGGTCCCAACGCGGCGAGCCGACCGCATCGCCTCACGGCCGCAACCACCGAGACGTGGCAACCTGGACCAGCCAGGATGGAGGCGACCCTCCGGTGTCTTACGTCTCCTCGAGGCCCTGGCGCCGGCAGGAAAGGGCCCGAGTTGGGGTCGCCCCAGCGCACCTGTATCGCCCTTTTCAGGGGCGCACGGTAGAGGACGCGGACCGGAGGGCTAACGGGGCTTGCCTTCCAGTGCCCGCAGGGACGCGGTTCTGCGAGTGCGGCGCCGTGGTGATCCATAACTCCCACGAATTGGGGAAATTACACCGGCACCGCACCCAGGCTACCCAACCATCCAGCCGCGAATCATCCCAGGAGCGCTCCGGCGCCGCGGTTCGGGCCATGCTGGCGCGGGCGGCCCAGGAGGCGGACTTCGCGCAGTGGCTGCTGAGAGTTGCCTCAGGCCACGCGTCCAGCGAGAGTCCGCCTGCGCCGCTATCAATAACGGCTACCGTAGAGCGGGGGGCGGCGGGGCCGGGAGAGACATTGGTGGCGGCTGCATTGACACCGGAGGTGGCGTCAATGACCTTGGAGGCGGGTGAGAGAGCGGTGGGGGCTCCGGCGGTGCCCGCGGCAGACACCGAACGGTCCGAGGGCATGGACGTAGACCAGGCCCTTCTGGCCTATCTAGAGGACGAATAAAACGAATTATTCCCTCTTTGCAGTCTCTGTCGTTCGGGGGCCTTCTTAAGGGGGGAGGAGATGTGGGGAGCAGGTGCGCCCAGCCTCCCTTTCCCTTTTAGGGCAGCGCACGCGCCTGGTTGCGGGGACCCCTTCCCCCACGGCCGGCGCGTGCGATTCCCCCCCCTTTCCCGGCGCCAGGAACAGGTTCCCCTCTCCCTCAGCGAGGAAAGGTACCATTCTCGTCAGGGAAAGGGAAATCGGGTCGGGGAACAAAACGAGCGGGCAAACGGGCGCTCGCTCTCTGACACCAGCGACCATCCCAGGAGGACGAACCCGCAACCCCTCCTGCGAGCCGAGGACGTCCACGACCGAGGTGTAAGCGTCAACACCTTTGTTATCTGTAGTATCTCCCCGCGACAGTGACGCGCGATTGCTAACGCTTAGCAATAAAGTGTTTGTTGTTGATCTGGCCAGTTGCCTTATTCGCCCGAACCCGTAGTAGTAGCTGCAATGAGGCAAGCTACGGTTGGGGGACGTTAACCGTGCACGGAACGACTGTGTGCGGCTGAAACATTAGCTATAGGCTTCTGCGTCAGCCGTACATAGGACGGTCACCCAACAATATATATATATATATATATATATATATATATATATATATACACATACATAGATACATAAATACATATCTTTATTATGCCCCAATGGCTAAAGGCACTCTGAAGTGTTGTCTAGTGATGAAGGTGCAATACATGTAAACCTGCAGGCCATTCACAGCCTTAGAAAAGTCTACTAAAATACTCATCATGTAACTTAGGCTCATAAATAAAAATATGGTGGACATAAACGTAAAGCAGCGTAATGAAAATGCTGTGTGAGCAGCCGTAGTGACCACAAGCTTTATTGTTCAGCACTGTGGCAAACAGCGCAAGAATAAAGAACATAAAACTTAAATAACGTACGACAAATTATGTATATTGATTTGCTTCATCTAGAAGGGCACACTGAGCAATTTTTGCAACTAGCGACATAGCGCTCGACAAGAAATCCTCAGAATGAATAAACATAGGTGGGCATGTTATCTCGTAAAATTATGAGCAGTATACATAGTAACTATAATTTTTACGATAAATGAAAGAAACTCTGTGCAAGCAATGTCTCATTCAGCAAACATGTGGACACATCGTATAGCGGAATACTGTTCATTATCTTTTTCAATTGAAATGAAGATTATCCTGTGCATTACATGTCATATTATATGCCCCATACGTTACCCAAACTTTACGAGGATTGGCACATGCAAGTTTAGGTAATTGCACTGCCGTTCACACATTTCGTATCTGCGTCTGCATGTGAAAGGTGCCACTGAAAAGCAATGAGCAGGCAAAGGAAAAGAACGGAATCACTTTGCCATGCTTTCAAAAGGATTTTCAGCAATATGTCTCATACAGTTGCTTCTTTACAGCTGGACGAAAAGTAGCACATACTGATTTTACCAAAACCATTTTATTTACTAGCCGCCAGGGTGGCCCAGTGGTTATGGTGCTCCATTGCTGACCTGCAGGTAGCGGGATCGAATCGCTGTCGTATTTTCGTTGTAGGCGAAAATTTTTGAGGCCCGTGCACTTTGGTTTAGATGTATGTGAATGAACCAAAAAGGTAAAATTTCCTGAGCGTCCCACTACAGCGTCTTGTAATCATATCGTGGTTTTGATTTGTTAAACCCCATCAATTGATCATTAACAACTATGTTTTGACTTCTGTTTTTCAGAAAATCTTAATCCAAGATAAACTTCAGTTAACTTTATTTCTTGATATTTATCTGGCGCCTATGGTTGATATTACAGACACATTCAGCTGAAGCCGTTTACATTCCCGGTAACTAAGAGAGAGAGAGAATGTCTTCCGGGTGAACTTGTATTTCACGGTGGATGTTCAGAGAGCGATGTCAAACAATCTTTCATTCGTTGTTGTAGCTCTCAGGTACAACTTTAGGCGTCTCAGCAACGAAAAAAAGCATTCTGCTTCAGGTGCGCTCACCAGCAGAGTTTCCAGAATCTTTAGAAGATGATGCACATTTGGAAAGAATACCTTTGCACAATTGCAAACCGCTTGCATCGCATACCTGCTGAGCGTTTTTCACTTGTCTCGCTTTCATTTCACAGCCCATACTGCTATAACTTCCCTTGCAATGCCGAAGTTGAGATGATGTTTGAGTACATGTCAGCTAACTTCTCGGCAGTAGGAAGAGTGGCAGATGTGGGAATATTTTGTGGCACTAGCGAAGAAAGCATCTTCAAGATGTACCGATGCCTCTTAAAGCGCTCATTTTACAGGTGTATTAAATAGCCGAGAAAAGGCCAGTAATACTGAAACCCTAAAGTGGCCTTCAACGCTAGCCACTGGCATGTATAATTCAATGAAGCTGTCTACCTGTGACAAGCGACATCCTGAATTTTGTCAGTTGTCAAGTGTGCACTGAGAGCACGGTCGTCTTTCCGGAAATAATCATCAAGCGTGATACCGTACGGCGTTTCGGCGTGACTATCGAGTGTCATAGAAGTGCACTGATTGACCCAGAACACGAACTACCAAGCAATACATGTAGGCAGTGTATTTCAAGGCGTCGACATCGCATTGCTAGGAAGCAACGCACGAAGCAAAGTTCGGGCAGCATCCTGCATTAATGAGGCGCTGCCTGCATTGGCAGGCTGCGCCTCGCCAATGCAGGATACCTGTGTCACTTGATGACTGCTGTAGCTGAATGTTTGCTCAAAGAACCAAAAATGAGTCCAGCGATGCCTGCTCAGACTTGCGAAAGTAAACCGCGAAATAATATGTATGCTGTCATTCCGTACATCCACGGCATGGCCCGAAAGCTGAAGAGGATAGCCAGCAGATGTGACGTCGTGGTTATTATTTTTTTTTGCCCCGAAGAAGCTAGCTAGCGTGTGTAGGGCCACCAACCCATGAGCTTTAGAGACCACCATCTGCCGAAGTAAGCATCAGGATAAGTTCGTTCCATGCGTTCATGGCGTGGTGTAGTCCATACTATTGTCCTGTGGTAAACTATACATGGGACAAACTGCACGATGTCTGAATGAGCGTCTCAAGGAACATGCTCACAGTGTTTCTACGACGGTGTCTGGCCACCAAGGCATTGATTGCCAAGATTGTGGGTGTACCTCTGATTTTCAGTCATGTGTGGTTATCAAGCGTCATCGGGACCAGCTCACCCATGAAATACTGGAGGTCCTCGAGATAGCTAGATTGGGTGGTGCATGCGTGAGAAGGCCTTCGGTTGTCCTCTCAGAAAAGGAAGTTGTCTTTTTACCTGGGTGATTGCACGAGCTATGAGAATGATTTTATGGTTTTTCTTTACTATCAATTTAGTTTTTGTTTTTTTTTATTCCACAGCATAGGTATACATGCGTGGTTTGAAGAATAAAGTTTTTGTTGTGAGTCAGCGCTTTGTATGTGTACTTCTTCATCTGGTCTCTCGTTTTTTCCGCTGCGTTTTTTCACTATGTCGTTCCAACACACTCAAGCAACCACTTTAGGTGCATAATAATGAGTTTTTGAAGACTAGTCCATTCAGTAGTGCGACGAGAGGCCGTTGCTCCAAACGGTCACTCTACGTGTCGTTCACTGTATTTAGATTACTTCTTACAGTACTGCCACGCCTCCATGGTCTAGCGAGAAAGGTACTCGGCTGCTGACTCGCAGGTCTCTGGATGGAATCCTGGCTGCAGCAGCTGCATTTTCGATGGAGGTGGAAATGCTGTAGGCCCATGTGCTAAGATTTGGGTGCACCTTGAAGAACCCCAGGTGGTCTACATTTCAAGCCTTCCACTGCGGCGTATCTCATAATCATATGGTGGTTTTGGGGCGTTGAACCCCACATATCAATCAATCGTACTCTCTTCATAATCATAGGAATGGGGAGAGGGGGAATCTCAGGACTTGATGTACATGTACGCCATCTGTTTAAACTACCGCCGATAGTGACGTCACAGAGAAAAAAGCTGATGCCTGCCCCCCTTCCCTCCGACGAGAAGCTGTGGACCCCCCCCCCCCCAAATAAGCTTTCGTTGCACCTCAAAAAGCCGGTCGGCTCAGCTTGCACTCACTCTGTCATATGTTAGGTTACTCGCAATGAATGCCACCGCTACTGATTATGATAGCGATGCGAAATAAGAAGCACGAATATTTGTAGCACCTCCTCGATAGACCTGCAAACGTCGTTGTGTCACTCTGTAAACACGCCAAGCAATTCCGTTCAGATGAGGAGCGAAACGCCGTGCTATTATTACAAAAGAAGGACACGAGTGACATTGTATTCCCTCTAGGCCAAATACACTTCAAAAACTACTGTATGTTGTGCATATAAAGAGCCCACCTCCAGCCAGTGTTTTTTTTTTTCCGTACTTCACCGCGCTATTTGATTTGGTATTCAAATATTTGCACACCCCTAGTAATGTTGTCGCTACTAATGACCCATCATCTGTTTGTGTAAATGTGATTGTGCATCTGTAAACACCACGAGTGTTTTACTTTTTTCTTTTTTTTTGTGCTGTATCACATCCCTCATTGAGCACACCCTTGCAAATGCCTCAAGATACGTAAATGGAAAAAAAGGAAACGTACCTGGCTACAAGTGATGCCGATTTGTGACATGAAATGTAAAAACGTAAGTGTATTTGGAGAAAATCGCTCTAAATCTTGTCATTCATTAGAAGGAAGGATCAGTTTAAAGCACATATTTTTTACTCTCAGCTTACATCAGTAAACTAAGCATGAGCCTCTTCAAAGGCACTTGTTTATTATTGCATTATTTATGCAATAATTGTAAAATCACAAGGTCAGACAGCACAAATAACTCTGTTGAGATGTGAACAAAACTAGCACAGTAAATTACAAAAAGTACCTTTTACAGTTCAGCACATGCCAGACAGAAAATGCAGTAAGTGCCAATACATTGGCGAAATTCCTGCCTAAATCACATGTGGAAACCTGGCTAACTTATAATTGTTAACATCAATAAAATTTATTTTCTGAGAAGCTTTGGAAGCATCCATTTTCTGGTTCAAGTTGAGTCAAATGCCTACATACTCTGGGTGCTTTGTTGCAAAAAAATTAACAAAAATAAATGCAAAACCTCACATCAACATTTTAATGTTGTCGTGAAATAAAAATGAAAATGTAATATGTTAATTGTTCTTGCCAGAGAATTGAGGATATGAGATTAATAATGAAGGCTGTCACAAGATGCGTTGAAAATAAAAAAAAATTACTTGCCATCGCAAACTGTTTGGGGAATCTAAAGTCCACATATGTTGCTACTACAGCTATGTGAAATGCTACATACATTTCTCACGGCAATAACACATGCAGCCCAACACACCACATTCAGATGTTTTTTTGGCGTTTGGGGATAAAACTATTTTTTTACTTGGGATAAATTTAGCATATAAATGACGAGCCTGACAACTAAGTACATGGATATTGCCACGTGTGTTTTATTTTGATTGTAAGTTGGGTTTCACCCAGAAAGACTCAAGCAACACTCGGCGCAGCAGTATTTCAGGAGCTCCGGGATAACTTGAGATCACCCTTTTAAGTTTGGGGACAGGATGCGAATAGTCCAGTGTTTACACAGCCACCAGCAATAACCCTGGAATTTTCAGTAGCACCTGTATAAAAGCTGATGCGCTGTACTGCTTGTCAGATTATTAATGGCTGACGCACTGTTTACTGCTAACAGGGCAGACAATGTATTGCTTGTAGTTTGACTTTCCGTTCTTCAGGCAAAGGTTTGCTGAAATAAAAAATTTGGTCTCAATCCCGTCGACTACTGCAGTCTTCAACATAATGACCATATTGCCATGTTCCATTTCCCAAGTTTTGTTATCGTCCCAAAACACTACACAATTCTCAGCGCAAACCGCGCCTGCAGTTTTCGAGAAGCTTCCGGACTGTAGTAGATCATTTCGATAAGATCACGCCTACTCTGCGAACTGTACAGATTATTCTGGAACCTACGCCACTGCCAGTGATAACGCTAGAACATTCGACGGCAAGAGTATAAATTCCGACGCGCTTCGCCGCTTGTCAGTAGTTGATCGACGACCGACGCTCCGTTCACTGCTATCTGTGCAAGACTGCTACTGTAATTGAACTTTCCATTTACCAGGCACAGGTTCGCCCAAATAAACAGTTAAATCCCAACATAAAGTCTCCTGTCTTCGGCCACGTCACGACCCCGTGACATGTGGTGGAGGTGCTGCTTCGTGCATGTACCGGACGTCCCCGTCAAGCCGTGAACCCAGCCCACGTCGCGGAGAAGACACCGACGCCAACCAGGAGCAGCGAACAAGCCGCCGACAGCAAGGGCTACCACCGGAGTACGGGCTTCTACAAGACAAGGTGCGGAAGACCAAGGTCATGACCGCGACTGCAGCGACAATGACAACTGCAGTGTCCCAGCCCACGATGGTCATGCATCAACCCAGGGAACCACCAATTTTCCATGGGTCATCGTTCGAAGACCCGGAGTCCTGGCTAGAAATATACGGCCGTGTGGCCCCCCTCAACCACTGGGACCATGACGAAAAGCTCCGTCGTGTGTTCTTCTATTTGGAAGACACCGCAAGGACCTGGCTCGAAAATCGGGAGTCTACGCTTCGAACGTGGGATGTTTTCTGCGGCGCATTCCTGCAAACGTTCGCAAGTGTCACACAAAAAGAGAGGGCCTCTGCTCTACTAGAGACCCAAGTTCAGCTACTAAATGAAAATGTCGCCATTTTCACAGAAGAAATGACCCTCCTATTCCGTCACGTTAACCCAGACATGCCTGAGGAGAAAAAAGTTCGTCTCCTCATGCGAGGGGTCAAACAGGAGCTCTTCGCGGGACTGATGAGAAATCCACCGAACACCGTCCAAGAATTTTTAGCCGAAGCGACCACTATCGAAAAGACCCTGGACATGCGCACCCGACAGTATAATCGTCGCCTGACTCCAGAATGCGCTGCTGCTCAAGCCAGTAACTCCGGAGACCTGCGTGAAATGATCCGAGTAATCGTGCAAGAAGAGCTGTGCAAGCTGTTGCCTTCGGCGCAATCTCAAGTGGATTCGATGGCCGACATTGTGCGAGAAGAAGTTCGGCAATCGCTTAGAATATCCCAAGCACCGCTGCCCGAGCCGGAAGCTATGAGCTACACCGCTGCAGTGCGCCACAATGCTCCTCCCCGTCCACGCCAAAACACCGCCCCATCGCATTTCCTTCGACAGATGCCACCACCCCCACCGACGTCATATCGTTCGCCAGCGGCTCAGCGCAGTGCGCCGAGGAAGACTGACGTCTGGCGCACCCCTGACCACCGCCCGCTCTGCTACCACTGCGGCGAGGCCGGACACACATACCGCCGTTGCCAGTACCGACAGATGAGACTGCGTGGCTTCGCCGTCAATGCGCCGCATCCACAGCCAGGAGAATGGCCACGTGACATCGCCAACAACCTGACAGGAACTCAGTGGACACCACGATGCCCTTTGCGTTCGCCGCCGCCCAGCCGCCGCACGTCACCGCACCACCGGCAGTACTCTGGCCCAATGCAGGGCCGGTCTCTTAGCCCGTATCTGGGAAACTAAGGGCAGCAACCGATGGAGGTGCGGTTGATGTGCGAAGAACTACCAAAGATCCTCCGACGACGACGCCGCCGCGACGGAGCTTTCCGAACACAACGCCAACCAGGCAAAGCCCTGACGGCGAAACCTCACTTACTGAAGGTGACCTGACGACGCTACATGAAAGCAGCGGAACAAGTTGATGCAGCCGTGACCCGACGCCACGCCCTAACTGTAATGCGAGACGGCGAACTAGGGACCTCGACGTTCTTATCGACGGCCACAGTGTGACCGCTCTCGTCGATACTGGAGCCGACTACTCTGTCATCAGTGGGTCGTTCGCCGCAAAGTTAAAGAAAGTTAGGACAGCTTGGGAAGGCCCTGAAATCCGCACAGCCGGAGGTCATCTCGTAACACCTGCAGGAATCTGCACAGCGAAAGTCGCCATTAACAGCCGTATTTATCCTACAGACTTTGTAGTCCTACAACGTTGCTCGAGAGATGTCATCCTTGGCATGGACTTCTTATGCCTCCATGGTGCTGTCATCAACCTAAAAACAAAGTCAATAACATTATCCACAGAGGAAGCACTACCGCCGCGCACGCCGTCAGGAAATCATGCCTTGAATGTGCTGGAAGAACAAGACACCGTTCCGCCTCGCTCAAGCGTCATTATTTCAGTCGGCGCTCCTAAATCACCTGACTTGGAAGGCGTATTTGAAGGCAGTCAGAATCTGTTGGTCACCCGATATATTTGCGTCGCAAGAGGAATAGCAGAGCTGCGGGGAGGCAAAGCAACGGTTATGCTCACGAATTTCAGCAATGAGTACAAACATGTGAACAAAGGAACAATGGTCGCATACATCGAAGAAATTGTCGAAGCCACTAGTGCTTTCGCCTTCGCCGATTCTGCGGAACCTGCTCAGAGGAACCAAGCCCCTCCCATAGCTTTCGATGTCAATCCCAGACTTTCGAACCATAAGCAAGAACAGCTCAAGGCCCTGCTCCTGCAATACGAAGATTGCTTTTCGTCGTCATCAAAAATTCGGCAGACCCCAATCACAAAACATCGCATCATAACCGAAGAAAATGCCAGACCACTCCGTCAGAGTCCGTACAGGGTTTCGACGCGAGAACGTGAGGCCATGAAGAGACAAATCGATGAAATGCTGCGGAATGACATTATCCAGCCGTCCAAGAGTCCATGGGTGTCCCTCGTGGTGTTAGTGAAGAAAAAGAATGGGACCCTACGTTTCTGCGTCGATTATCGCCGCCTGAACAAAATCACAAGAAAGGACATGTATCCTCTCCCCCATGAATAGACGACGCACTTGATTGGCTCCATAACGCCAAGTACTTTTCGTCAATGGACCTCAAGACTGGCTATTGGCAAATCGAAGTCGACGAAAGAGACCGAGAGAAAAGGGCGTTTATAACACCGGACGGCCTCTTCGAGTTTAAGGTGATGCCCTTCGGTCTTTGCTCAGCGCCTGCAACTTTTCAACGCGTTATGGATACAGTACTGGCAGGATTGAAGTTGCAGACTTGCCTTGTGTACTTGGACGTCGTCGTCGTGTTTTCCTCGAGTTTCGACGAGCATCTTCGGCACCTTGAAGCTGTACTTCAAGCCATCAAGACGTCCGGACTCACACTGAAGCCAGAAAAGTGCAGATTTGCGTACGAGGAGCTCTTGTTTCTGGGGCACGTTATTAGCAAGTTTGGAGTTCGTCCCGATCCATTGAAAACAGTCGCCATCGCCGACTTCCCGCCGCTTACTGACAAGAAGGCGGTGCACCGATTTCTGGGCCTGTGCGCCTAATATAAGCGGTTCGTGAAAAACTTCGCCCGCATCGCCGATCCTCTCACTAACCTTACCAAGGCCGAGGTGGAGTTCAAGTGGGAAACGCCGCAGGAACACGCTTTCCAGGAGCTTAAACATTGCCTCCAGACGCCTCCGTTACTTGCCCATTTCGACGAATTCGCCGAGGCAGAAATATACACTGACGCAAGCAGCGTAAGTCTTGGCGCTGTTCTTGTGCAGAGGGCTGACGGACTTGAAAGGGTTATTAGTTACGCCAGCCGATCGCTATCCAAAGCAGAAGCCAATTATTCCACAAGAGAAAAGGAGTGCCTCGCCATCGTCTGGGCTACGTCCGAATTTCGCCCCTACCTCTACAGCAGGCCCTTCAAAGTTGTGAGTGACCACCACGCCTTGTGTTGGCTAGCCACATTGAAGTACCCTTCAGGTCGCCTCGTACGATGGAGCCTGAGACTTCAAGAATATGACATTACTATCATTTACAAGTCCGGCAAGAAACACTCCGACGCCGACTGTCTCTCTCGTGAGCCTGTCGACCAACCACCACCCGACAACCCGGATGACGACTACTTCTTGGGAACGATGACTACCGACGACTTCGCTGAACGACAGCAGGCCGACCCGTAACTTAAGGCCCTAATAGAATATCTCGAAGGCAGGCCCGCCGAAGTTCTGAAGGTATTCAAGAGCGCACTTGCGTCGTTCTTCCTGCGAAACGGTCTTCTACAAAAGAAAAACTTTTCACCGCTGCGAACCAATTACCTCCTTGTGGTGCCTTCAGCTCTGCGACCAGAACTCCTGCAGACCCTGCATGACAATCTGACGGCAGGGCACCTCGGTGTTTCTCGCACGCTCGCGAGGATACAAGAAAGGTACTACTGGCCACGTCTTACCGCCGACGTCATTCGTTATGTGAGAAAATAACGGGACTGTCAGCGACGCAAGGCACCGCTGACAAGGCCAGCGGGACTTCTGCAGCCAATTGAACCACCTTGCCGACCTTTCCAGCAGATTAGTATGGACCTACTGGGGCCGTTCCCGACGTCAGCTTTTGGAAACAAGTGGATCGTGGTAGCTACCGACTACCTCACCCGCTACGCCGAGACAAAAGCCCTTCCTAAAGGCAGTGCATCTGAGGTAGCTAAGTTCTTCGTAGAAAATATCGTCCTACGTCTCGGCGCCCCGGAGATCCTTATCACCGACAGAGGAACGGCATTTACTGCAGACTTAACTCAAGCGATCTTGGCATACAGCCAGACAAACCTCCGCCGGACGACAGCGTACCACCCACAGACCAACGGCCTCACAGAGCGACTTAACAAGACGATCGCCGACATGCTGGCAATGTACGTCGATGTCGAACACAAGATGTGGGATGCTATTCTTTCGTACGTGACCTTTGCATACAACACGGCGGTGCAAGAGACGACGCAGATATCTCCATACAAATTGGTCTACGGAAGGAGCCCGGCAACGACGCTCGATGCCATGTCACCCAACTTCACCGACAAAGAAAACCTCGATGTGAGTGAGTACCTTCAACGCGCCGAAGAAGCCCGACAACTCGCATGTCTCCGTATCAAGAATCAACAGACGACCGACAGCTGCCGTTACAATCTTCGACGACGCTTGGCGGAATACCAGCCTGGAGAACGTGTTTGGGTGTGGACGCCGATACGCCGACGTGGACTAAGTCAAAAGCTTCTGCGACGGTACTTCGGACCGTACAGGGTGGTTCGACGTCTCGGCCTACTTGATTACGAGGTTGTCCCCGACGGCATCACGAACTCTCAACGACGCCGATCGCGACCTGAAGTCGCTCATGTTGCGAGCCTCAAGCCGTTTCATGCGCGTTGACAAACTGAAACAGTGTTTTTTTTTGTATTATTATTGTATCGTAACTTATTCATTGTACTTTCTTGCATTATTATTGTACCTTCATCTTTAGTTAAAGCATAGGGACGATGCCTTTTTCAGAGGGGGGCAATGCCACGTTCCATTTCCCAAGTTTTGTTATCGTCCCAAAACACTACACAATTCTCAGCGCAAACCACGCCTGCAGTTTTCGAGAAGCTTCCGGACTATAGTAGATCATTTCGATTAAAATCACGCCTACTCTGCGAACTGTACAGATTATTCTGGAACCTACGCCACTGCCAGCGATAACACTAGAACATTCGACGGCAAGAGTATAAATGCCGACGCGCTAGCCGCTTGTCAGTAGTTGATCGACGGCCGACTCTCCGTTCACTGCTATCTGTGCAAGACTGCTACTGTAATCGAACTTTCCATTTACCGGGCAGAGGTTCGTCCAAATAAACAGTTAAATCCCAACATAAGTCTCCTGTCTTCGGCCACCTCACGACCCTGTGACGATATGACAATATTAGCTTTTGTCTCTCTTGATAAAATGTTTACATTTATAAATCTGCCAAGTTGATATTTCAATTATTAGAAATATGCAGATGTACAACTGCCAAATTGTGAAATTTAATACTAACAACTATATTTTTTTTATTGTGAACCTATTTGGTAAAGCAGAGCAGTATACAAGTGCCGCTGTTAATGGAAACTATGTGACAAAGCCCATTGATCCTTAGAGCAGCTTGCATCCCTACCTGTCAAGTATGCTGTAAGAGTGAAGGTTTCAAAACATTTGTCAAAATGAAGCAATGACATGCTGGTCCTGATGGCCTTCTTGGGGCCCCCATTTTGATTGATTGATATGTGGGGTTTAACGTCCCAAAACCATTATATGATTATGAGAGACGCCGTAGTGGAGGGCTCCGGAAATTTAGACCACCTGGGGTTCTTTAACGTGCACCCAAATCTGAGCACACGGGCCTACAACATTTCCGCCTCCATCGGAAATGCAGCCGCCGCAGCCGGGATTCGAACCTGCGCCCTGCGGGTCAGCAGCCGAGTACCTTAGCCACTAGACCACCGCTGCGGGGCCCCCCATTTTCTCGTATTAACAATGGGTTGTAAAGAGCTGTTATGATCTCACAGCAGAAGTCCTTTGACACCATTATTATTGAAGAACTAGTGCAGAGCTGATGGTTTAAAAATTAGCACAAATAAAACACTGTTCTGTATCTTGCATTCAAGTCATAATGCTCTTTCACCTATCTCCGCTATTGCTATCAACAGCCAGATACATCTTTGTAACACTAAGTTCACCTTCTCGGGAGTACTCCTAGATGCTCATCTAAAGTACCATCATCACATTCCACTTTCAAAATCAGAGGATAGCTCATGGTATCAGGACATTACTTAAGGCACGACCACGCTTCAACTTAGCTTAAAGTATACTATGCCATTATACACAGTCATATTACGTACAACATCACGTCATGGGGAAAAACCTATTCATCTCATGTCCTCACACTTCATTGTCTCCAGAATCAAGCCATTCGCATCCTAACATTCAATACGCCATTCACCAGCGTGTCCCAATGTTTTCAGCAACATAGTGTACTAACAGTGTGTAATATATTCTATTATAAACGAGGGATTTTTGTATTTAAGTGTCTTAACGGTTCGATAACAGCCAATGTCTTGTTAAAATTTCAATTGGTAAATGCTTATCCCACCAGGTTCGCTGCTAAGTACAATTTTTCACAACCACATACACGCACTAACTATGGCAAACACACTACCATAGGTGCTGCCATACATTTTTGGAATTCAATACCACGATGTACTAAACAATTCTTATTCAACACTTTTAAGTAGATTTGAGTTGTCTGGTGTATCAATAATTAAAGTCCTTTTTGTTGAAGTACCTACAGTCATTTTTTCTTTCATAGCCTAGTATAACTACTAAATATTGCTTTATTACCATTTCTACTGAAATTTAAAGTCTAATTTTGCCTGTCTTAATTTATCTATAATGACTTGCCACTTTTTGGTTGCCGTTTTGCTGTGCTTATCAACATCTATATTTTTCACAGGAGGTCCCCTTTCAGACTTGTGCTATGGGACCTTCTTCTGTATATACTAACCCCAATTTGTTTATATATTCTGCAACAGATAAACATTTTTGATTGATTGACCTACATAGTCATGACACAGCAGATAAATTGACAGAACAGACTGAGTGGCTTAGCCTATGAAATTTTAATATTTGAAAATATATTATCATCAGGAAAAAGCATTTCAATTCAAGGATTATGAACGTGCTATAGATTGAAGTCATTGCACAGTGGAAAGTGCACCCAGCCCTTGAAAAGTTGAGGTGGGTTCGACTTCGATTTCACCTCTGGTGACAGATAGTACTGTGGTGTAACTGTGCTTGCAGATGACTTAACAAGACAGATTTTGCTTGTTTAGGATAAGTGAAAGCGAAAAGATAGGGCACTACAAAATGCATTTGCGATTTTTTTTTTATTCAAAGTAAATATGAAGTGTCCTTAGGAGCAGGTTTACTCAGGCAATTCATAGATTCATTTTACATTTTCAATGTTACCGAAGGTTATGTTGTGCAAAGAGTTTCTTATCAAGTAGAATAAGAAACTATGTGCTGTGTTGGGGGCTGGCTGGTCCCGACGAAGCAGAAGAAGAAGACGGCCGACGAAGACATACGCGGCCGGCGGGGACGCCGACCAGCCCGAACACGCGGGTTGGCGCGAAGCGCCGAAGAGAAGAACAACCACACTCCACAGTTACACAACGCACACTCGTTTTATTTTACAGTCGCCTTGAAATCCTGGATGCCAGAGCGGCGCCCCCTGGCATCCTCACATGTCATTCCGAAACCGAAACTGAAAACCCAGAACACAACAATCATCCCCTCCTCGAAAGAAGTTCACCTATACACTGTTTATATTTATACATGATCGATACCAACGATATACATGATCGATACAAGGTATGTACGTTAGAACACATGAAAATTCAGGGCACGGCACACCGAACTCACACACTATGAGTCCTGAAAGTGTACTGAAAAAAAAAAATGTACACAACTCAGTACAATATTGATTTGAATGCATTGGACCTTTTCACAGAAGAATAATGTTCACAACAGTAATGAACAAGAGTTCTACATCACATAGTCTTCGAACCGACGCAGCTTCTGCCGCTTCCACTTAGGGCGGGCCCTTTTGGGTGTCTCTGCACCTTGGTCACTTGTCCTCTGATGTGACACATCAAGAGCAGTGGAAGATTGTGAAGGCTCTGAACGAGCGTTAAAATTCGCGGTCTCATCAGAGCTCGCAGCATGAGCTTCGGAAGAATTTTGCAGACCGGAGTCCGGTTCAACGGTCTCAGCCGTATTTGAAGGTTCGAAGTGAACCGTAAATCTTGGTGTACTTGAACCAGCGACACCGACTGGTAACTCCTCCCCCCTTGAAGAAGAAATGCCTGTACATTGAGGCCACATGTAACAGTCTGATGCATAGTTGAAAGGCGTGGACGGAACGTGATGGGGAAGACTTTTAGGTGTTGAAGGCGAATCCGTATGAAAAATAACAAGGCGCAAAGCGTTCCAGATGTTACCATCACTCAAGCGAAAAGAAGTGGGGCTAACCTGACCCAAGACTTTGTAAGGACCCCGATACTTGGGGCGCTTGCCTGGCACACGAACCTTGACTAGATCGCCAGTGCGAACTTTGGACTGCTTTACACCTCGACGGGTGTCGACATACTTTTTCATTGCTTGTTGATGAGAAAAAACCCTGGTACGGATTTGATCAGGAGAAGACACTGCTATGTTACGAGGCAAAGAGACTATGTTGAGAGCAACTCCCGGTTGCCTACCGTGGAGAAGTTGAGCAGGAGACACTCCAGTGGTGCCTTGTGATGTGAACCTGTACGAAGCTAAACATGCAATCAAGACTTGCTTGAGGGGACGGTGCTCTAATTGGGCGATCTGGATATGTTCCTTTAGAACGCGATTAAAGCGCTCGATTTGCCCATTTGATTGGGGATAGAAAACTGATGACCTCAAGTGCTGAATTCCTTGTTGTGAAAAAAAAGCCTCGAAATGTTGCAACTGAAACTGTGGACCATTGTCCGTAACTATGGCATCAGGAAAACCTTCCCGACTGAAGATTGAAGACAGAAACTCACTGATGACCTCAGAAGTAACCCTATGTGTGAAACAAAGCTCTGGCTATTTGGAATGGTAGTCGATGAGAGAAACAATGAACCAGGCATTTTGCGGAACATTATGCAAAGGACGGATGATGTCCATGCCGAGTTTCTGCCAAGGCCGATCAGGCCACTGAACTGGCTGCAACGGAGAAAATGCAGGTTTGCCAGACTTCTCAGCTGCCTGACATATATGGCAGTTGTAAACTGCATGCTCGACCTGCTTGTCTAAGGGTGGCCAACAGTACCTGTCTCGGAGATTCTGTTTGGTGCGGACAATGCCTGGATGGGCCTCATGGGCAAGCTGTATTAGCTTGTTACGGAAATACGCAGGGGGAATCACGCGTTCATCGCGAAAAAGCAAGTCCTCGACACAAGACAGTTTCTGTCAGACTGCGAAGTAAGGCTCGAATTCAGAAGCAAGAGCACATTTGGAAGGCCATCCTTCACGTAAATATTTGAGAACTTGAGACAAAGTGGAATCTGCAGCTGTAGCTGCCTGAAGCTCAGCTTTAGTAATGCAGGAAGTAACTAATGAAACAACTTCCTCATCCCGCTCTTCAGTAACCGGTATCTGAAGAGGAAGGTGCGACAGTGCATCAGCAACCACGTTATTAGAACCTTTACAATATTGAACACTGAAATTATAATACATGAGTTTGGCACACCAACGGAAAATGTGAATGGGGCGGCGGCCTTCGGATCCTGCAGAAAGAAGAACAACTAGTGCTTGGTTATCTGTACGTAATGTGAAGTGCTAGCCCCACAAGTAAACATGCCATTTCTCACAGGCAAAAAGACATGCGAGAGCTTCACGCTCTCCTACTGAATATCTGCGTTCAGCAGGGGTCAATGTACGAGATGCAAAGCGATAGTGATCAGCTGATCGCCTCTGAGTTGTTGAAACACTGCTCCCAGTCCAACATCGGACGCATCCATCGTGATGACGATGGGAAGCTTCTCATTGAAAATACTAACAGCTGGCTTTGAGGCCTGTATTGACTTAACTCGAATGAAGCTCTGCTCAGCTTCAGCTGACCAGTTAAAAGGCTGTGCTTGACGAAGTAGAGTACACAGTGGTTCAACAACATCAGGATAGTGAGGAACAAACTTGGCATAATTACCAACAAGACCTAAAAAAGATTGCAAGGTTTTGGCATCAGTAGGTTGTGGGACAATGGCCTGAACTTTAGATTCAACAGGTGTCAAGCCGCGGGAACTGACATTATGTCCTAGAAATTGTAACTCATTCACAGAAAAAATGCACTTGTTATTAAGTTTCATACCACATTCACTGATGCGGTTGAGAACAGTATGCAAGTTAGCATCATGCTCTTCGCGAGTACGTCCCCACATCAAAATGTCATCCAAGTAACAAAGGGCGCCATTACAACCCTTAAGAATAATTGACATCTTTTTCTGAAACACTTCAGGGGCAGATGCAAGCCCGAAACAAACGCGGCGAAACCGAAACAAGCCTTCGTGCAATACAAATGTGGTTGTCTCTACTGCACTCAGAAAGTTCAACTTGGTGATAAGCAGACGCGAGGTCCAGCTTGAAGAAACACACCGCTCCGGAGAGCTGATGAAGCAGTTCTTCAATGTGAGGAAGTGGAAACCCGTCTACGACGATCGCCTTGTTCGGTTCTCGTAAGTCGACGCATAGTCGAAGGGATCCATCTTTTTTCTTGACGACGACCAGTGGAGAAACCCATTCGGAAGCAGAGACAGGCTCGATGATTCTGCTGGCTTGAAGGCGAGACAATTCCGCAGAGACTTGCTCACGGAGAAGAAGAGGAATACAGCGCAGCTTGGCACGCACAGGGCACACACCTGGTCGACGCATCACTTTATGCACAAAACCACGCACACAACCCAGTTCACAGGTGAACAGGTGGTGGAATGCAGAAGACACGTTGGTCGGAAGATCATCTTGGACGTCGACTTGAGCACACGTCATAGACGCACAGAGGATGTTGATGGACAAAGCCCTGATGGCATCACGTCCCAAAAGTGAGCTGCCATTGGCAGTTACACAAAAAGTAATGGAAGCAGTGCGACCGCGATAGGAGACCTGAGCTGTTAAATGACCTAAATTATCAATCGTTTCCTTGGAATATGTTTATAGAACGTTGTGTGAAGGCAAAAGCCGAATGTTGGAAAAATGACTATGAAAGTCAGCGGCACTGATTAAAGAGACTGAGGCACCAGTGTCCACGAGAAATGACAAGGGCACATGGCCCACTGAAGCTACGATGCTGGGCTCGGACGTAGTGTGGAGGCCATCCACATTTAATACAGTGACCGTATTGGTCTGTGCAGTGCTCGAAGAAGCAGACGAAGAAACTGGTTCAGGAAGATTTGCTGGACGGGAATTGCATACGGACTGAAAATGTCCGATTTTTCCGCACGCAAGACAAGTGCGGTTTCTTGCGGGTCGACACTGCGCGAAATTGGCTAAATGCTGAGCCGATCCGCAACGAAAGCAATGCGCGGTTGCTCTTAGAGAAGAAAATTGCGAACGCGAGTTAGGAGCTCGGTGCTGTTCCTGAAACCAGAATTTGGTGGAATGGGGTCGCCATATTGCCGGCTTCCTCACCCCCGCGACGCAGAGAGGCCGCCACGGAAGGACTGTGCAGGCAGGCGTCCATGTTGGCCGCCGCGCCGAGACGAAGATGAAGGGCCGCCATGTTGACGCGTCCCGTGAAACAAAGAGCCGCTGCCATGGTCCCCCGCAGCAGAAAGTTGCTGCACTAAATGCGGAGCGAATCGCTCCATTTGGGAGCGAATATGCTCGTCCTCTCGCGCAATCGAGAGGGCTTCGGATAATGAAATCGAGGAGCCCTTTTGCAGCATGCGGCAGCGGACGTTTTGAGAGGCTACCCCGGTGAAAAGCTGATGGCGGATCATATCATCCTCGAGCGCGCCGAAGCCGCACGACGCGGCGAGCGTTCGAAGAGAAGTAATGAACTCTGCGACTGGCTCACCAAGCAATTGTCGCCTTTCTTGGAATTTTACGCGTGCGAGATGATCGCACGAGACATCTTTAAAATGCTCATCGAAAAGAGCAACAGCATTCTTGAAGGCATCGCCCGACGCTGGCGTCGGCGACGCGTTGGTGGCGTCCAAAGTATAGAAGAGCTTTAACCCGGCAGGGCCCAACGCGTTGAGCAGCAGGGCCTTGCGACGCTCAGGCTTGCTGGCGTCCTCCCCGGCCGCGTCTGCGTAGGCCTGAAAGACCAATTTTCAGTCGCCCACGGAAGTGGCGGGTCTCCGGGCAAATGAAGAAATAGGGGAGGTGGAATAGGAGACGCCATTTCAAGCAAGAAGAATGAAGAGGTGCAGACGAGAAGGAAATGACGCCAGTACACAGTTTGAAGAAGACGACAGAGGCGGCGTAGCTGAATGAAGAAAGAATGAAGCGACGCAGCACGCAGCAGCCACCTTGCTGGGAACAAAGAGCGTCTAGTGTTAGCAGGGTAGGTCCGTTAAAATCAAGAAAAAGACGAACACGTAGAACGAAATGGGTCCTAACACGTCCTCGTCGCCATTGCTGTGTTGGGGGCTAGCTGGTCCTGACAAAGCAGAAGAAGAAGACGGCCGACGGAGACGTACGCGGCCGGCGGGGACGCCGACCAGCCCGAACACGCGGGTTGGCGCGAAGCGCCGAAGAGAAGAACAACAACCGCACTCCATGGTTACACAACGCACACTTGTTTTATTTTACCGTCGCCTTGAAATCCTGGATGCCAGAGCGGCGCCCCCTGGCATCTTCTCATGCCATTCCGAAACCGAAAACCCAGACACAACACTATGTGTACTAAACGCTTTTAGAAGAAGTTCACAAAGGCAGCTGCTGTCCTCATTGCAGTACTTGTCCACATTGAGCGGAGCAGCAGTGCGCGGCAGTATTACAGCTCCGGTCACTGATCCACATTGCTTCAGGGGCCAGCCTAGAAGTAGCGGAGGAGTAAACAAAATGGTTTGTAGATTTTGAGTTCAGCGACCTGCTGTCTAGCGAGAATTTTATTTGGTTTTTAGGACAGTTGCATGCGAAGAAGTCTGTACATTTAGGTGTGTCAACATCACAGAGCAAGTTACAGAGATGGCATAACATCGAATACAAGAACTGACAGCTGCACAAGTGGCTAAATCAAAGACTGAACTCAAATAGTGGAAGCAGAGAGAGGTTTGCATCATTAAAAAAAAACAATTATGTGCCCCGCCGCGGTGGTCTAGTGGCTAAGGTACTCGGCTGCTGACCCGCAGGTCGCGGGTTCAAATCCCGGCTGCGGCGGCTGCATTTCCGATGGAGGCGGAAATGTCGAGGCCCGTGTGCTCAGATTTGGGTGCACGTTAAAGAACCCCAGGTGGTCAAAATTTCCGGAGCCCTCCACTACGGCGTCTCTCATAATCATGTGGTGGTTTTGGGACGTTAAAACCCCACAAATCAATTAAAAAATTATGTGACGTGATCACGTACTTAGTTCACTAGACTGCTTTACCATTCAAGCTGAATACAGATGAATCATAATAGGGAATAGAAGCGATACTCTAATAGTGATATGAAAGACTGCCACGTAGTTGCTAACTTTGTGTGGTTGGTTATGGCAGCTACACGTTTAACGAAGCGGAAGTCAATTGCACGACAACAGAGAAAAAAGCACCGGCCATCCGAAAGGCACCGAGAAGCTTCAACAAAAGACGGTGGTGCAGTATCCGTATTGGGGATACCACTACCTGATGTTTAAAACAGTAAATACTGGCAAGCTTTTAGAAGAAACTGAAGCTCTAAAACTGACACAAGCAGGATTGACCACAGTGCCGCCCACATTAATTTAAAAAATATTCAATATTTATCCTAACTGCTGTCATTTGGGTGGTCATGATGGCGTTCAGTAGAGGCACATGAAGCTAACCAAGGAGTTCACGTGATTCAGCATAAAAGAAGAAATGAGACAAGTACAATTATATCATGAGTGCCAGATTAATAAAATAAAGTTTAGGCAGCTGACTCAACTAATGGTTGATTTTGATTGATATGTGGGGTTTAACGTCCCAAAACCATCATGAGAGACGTCGTAGTGGAGAGCTCCGGAAATTTCGACCACCTGGGGTTCTTTAACGTGCGCCCAAATCTGAGCACACGGGCCTGCAACATTTCCGCCTCCATCGGAAATGCAGCCGCCGCAGCAGGGATTCGATCCCGCGACCTGCGGGTCAGCAGCCGAGTACCTTAGCCACTAGACCACCATGGTGGGGCTCAACAAACGGTACAATCACAACACTTTTATTCTTTCTTTCTTATGTGATTCTTAAAGATAAGAGAAAAGTGAGACCCGTAACTGTCTGCATCAAAGTGCGACACCTCAACAGTAGCTCACGAGGGATGGGGGTAAGGAGGAATTAAAAGGATAAGAATAAAGGTATATAGATAGCTAGGGGGAAGGAGAGAGCGAGGCGCAGAGACAGCGAACGACAGAAAACGATGGAAGTAAAGAGAATATGGGAAAGATGGACACGGTCGCAGGAGTCCGAGGACGGGGCACCACTCAGCGAGAGCTCTTGTCGGCGGCAGGAGATGGTGTAAGGCGAGCCATTTGGCCAGAGCTGCGCTGTCGTTGGAGATTGGAAGGGCATGACCGGTTGGCACGAAATCCAGAGAGCGAGTGACTTTCCCGCACTATTGGAGGTCATTCACACAGACTTAAAAGAATTTTGTAAAAAAATCCAGCGGTTATGGCTTGTAAAAGGATGGTGGCAGCAAAAGCAGAAAAGGGGATACCACCAGTCTGATATCCTTCTAAACTAACAAAGGTTTGACAAAAAGTCAGTATTAGTGAGAGACAGTAAACCAGATTTACAGAGTCGCCAACCCAAATAATGGCAAACCAACAGCGAATTGCACTCAGGTTTACAGCTCCATGTCATTCAGCAGTTAAAGGGCTAGTGAAGCCAGCTAATTGACATATATATCAGTACTTGAGCATGTGTCCAGGTTTCCCAAAGGATGGAGGAGGTGCCTTTAAATGATGTAGGTAGCGCATCATGCCCAGTTCTAAAAAGCATCTCTCGGGTGCACCCTACTTCTTATGTACTTCACATACTGCAGCCTGAATGAGTCTATTGCAGGAGTGGGAAAAGAAAAAAAAACAAGAACAAAACAACATAATGAACAGACTTTTCACTGCACCTGCAAAGCAACATATTTACCAGCCAACGTGGCTGTAGGGTTGCCACCTTTCTCAGATAAAAAAAAAATTGGCCCGTCAGTGGGGGTAACGAAGTTGAGGTTGCGAGAAAATAAACAAAGTCCATGTCAAATCTTCGACATGCAATGACATTCATTGTACCCGCCTTCATCATCAACACAATATGTCCACATACATACAAACACAGCACTGAGCGAATCAATTAGTTTCTGGTGGCAAGCACACAAATATCATGAGTCTTACAATGTTTGCACTCAAAACGAGCGTTAACATATTACGTATGCTGAACAAACTCTTTGCTGCCAAGGTTTTCAGCCAAACTGAAGAATTGGATGCTCAAAATCCGTAGACACAACCTTCATTTCAGATAGAAACTTGCCCGAAAATGATGAATTTAATGCGTTTGTCACAAACCGCCGCGCCTCGAATGGCCATGCCTGAACAGGCGTGCCAACAATGCCATTACATCGCCCGTGTCTCTCTCAACCCACTCGGCCCCCACTACGATTCTTGAAACCACTACGAGCGGCACCTGCAGCTAACAATGTTTCCAGGTGGGATAAAGCCCCTAAAGAAGGCGTAACATCTCAGCATCATTATGAAAGGAGGACAGTGAGATATATAAAAAAGAGATAGACAAATTGAGGTAACGAACACGAACACCTGCACCTTTAGGTTGCGGTGCTCGTGCTGGCGTACAGCCGCCGCACGCAAACAAAAATACGACCAACTGTTTAAAAACGTGTGTAATAAAGTCTGTTTATCGGAATCTTCGTGTCTTCCGAGTAAAATTTCGATGTTTTCGTCATTTTTTCTGAATTGTTCAGTGCTCCTTTAAAGTATACAATTCATGTATACATACACGTGCAATATATGCCGTATACTCACAACGCATAAAAATTAATAGAGAAATCCTATGTGCTCGCCTTCTCCAATTCGCGAAACTTGAATACATGTACTTAGAATTCGGCTTAGCGGCTCGGATGAGCTTCTTGTTTTCTCTCACCATCTTTATAAATTCTTCACAGCTGTACACCAATTTATACCGCACACAAAGTTCCGCTTTAACCATTGGGAAGCTTAGCTGGTTTCCTTCATTCGTCCACAAGTTTCCCATCATGCTGAAGACAGGTTTCACGAACGCATTGCTGCAGGGAATGAAGTAGACATGCTTCATTAGGTTCTGCAAGAAGGGCACCTTACCTCGTTTAAGAACTTCAGCGACATCGAGCTTGATTTCTTGTCACATTTTACAAGTCCGATGGAGGCGGAAATGTTGTAGGCCCGTGTGCTCAGATTTGGGTGCACGTTAAAAAACCCCACGTGGTCAAAATTGTCGGAGCCCTCCACTACGGCATCTCTCATAATCATATGGTGGTTTTGGGACGTTAAACCCCACACATAAATTATTCAGTCATTTTACAAGTCCAGGCAGAGCATCCTTCAAAAGGCAAAGCTCTGAGTTGAGTTCGTCCCCTTCCTCTTGAAAGTGAGTTGAGTTGCCAAGAAGGTCGCCCGCATTTATTACCATCAATAAAGTGGGTGCACCTTTGCGCAGATCCAATTCGGCGAGCATCTTAAACCGGGAGTTCTCGAAGTCAAACAACTTTTAGAGGTACGCAAGGGCCCTGTCATAGACATTCACAAAGTCCAGCTTTAACTTGACCACCAGGAAGGATTTCAAGCCCCACATTAGCCTTGACACTGAAGAACATATCATCTGTTCGATTAATCAGCTGTTTCCTGAGCTTAGTCATTATAGCGTAAAGTTCTGTCGGCTCAAGGTGACTCTTTTCGAGGGTGAGGATTGCTGAATGGAACATTGCATGGAACGAGTGCATGAAGTGCATGAAACACTCTGGAAGCGTGACACACTCTGAAAGCCTATCGGCTTGGTTGCCTATTATTCTCCAGATTATTTTTTCGCACTCCTTCTCTCCTTGACTCACAAAGTATGACTTGATGGGTGTCCAGTTCTTAGTTAATCTGTCTAAGGCTGTAAACGAGCTTAACCAGCGGACCGAAATATGACACAAAACTTTGCTATATTCCTGATCACAAAATTCAAAGAACGTTTTTAATTCCTCTACACATTTCGAGAGAAATGAAAATTCTTTGAATACCTTTAGTACAAGAGTTTCAACGTAAAACTTCAAAGACTTTACTGCGTACTTGGCAGTGTTATGCACACCATGACAATTGCAATTGGCCTTCAACAAAGTCGTCTCTGCATTTTCTGGAAAACTGAGTTATGTTTCCCATAATTAACGGAAGCATTATCCACATTATACGCTATAGCTCGCTCTAAAGAAAGGCCTACCTTCTTCAAACTCGTTGCCAAAAGTTCGCAGATGCCGCCTGAAGTCTCATCTGACTGCTCACAAAAGTTGATGAGAGCATCAGTTATTCTGGCACCACTCACATCGTAGAAACGCACTGCAATGTGAAAAAGTTTTATGTTTCCCTTGTTGGAAGCGTCAGTGGAGAGAGCGAACAGAAGGTTTCACCCTACCGGACGAAGTTTTTCGACTATACACTCCACTGCGTAAGACGCCAGTCCATCTTTCACGAGGTGTTCCATCTTCGTTCTTCCGAGTCGCGTTCTGGAAGCAATGTCTGAATCCGAGAAGACTTTCGGTGCCAACTTGCTACCACAGTCTATTGACGGTAACTGTAGTTGTACTTGATTGCATGGAATATGGTGCCCGCAGTTTCGCAGCAGTCACGTTTTCTTCTGCGCTAGAAATGACTGGAACAAAGAACTTTTTGACTGTAGCCAACTGTTTCGTGGTGAGGCTCTTCTGTTTATGTGTCTGCGTTGATGCATGATGCTTCACAGCGCTGACGCCGTCACATTTAAGCGTAAACGTGCTTGCACATATGGTACACCTTGCGGCTGTGGTATCGTAGTCCATGGGCAGGAGGCAGCTCTCAAACTCGGGTTGAGATCTCCACTCTTTCCGTAACGTGCACTGACGTATTTTTTGCTTTTTCAAAGGCGAAGAATCTATACTCACGATGCAAGCAAAGGAAGCACGTAACTAACTACTGATACTTATTTTCGCTCCGTTCCAACGATCGGTGGGCTTGAAGGGCTCTTGCTTTAAGCATTTATGGGTACATGGTAGAAAGTGGTTTTCTTCAGTCCTACCGGGAGCACGGCACAGCGTCTTGGGGAGGGGGAAGGAGGATTGATCGAGGATGCGTGCAAGGCTTGCCGTGACTCTTCGCAAGCTCTGGCAGGAGAGGGAGGGCGATGTCCCCGTAGAGCGGTTAGTGTTTCCTGTTGCTGCTGAATGCGCCAGGATTCGAGGAGGAGCTGCCGGCGAGGGTTCCTTTCTTTTGCCAGAATCATCGCGTCGTCGGGACGGATATGGTGGTCAAACCACTCGCAGTGTTCTGCTACTGCGCTCCGTTCTCGGTTCAACTGACGGAGGTTATTCTTGAGCTGCCGCATTATTTCATGGAAGTTCTTGATTTCCCCGATGTAGAAAGCGAGGCAGTTGGTGTTATTCGGTACACGACGCCCTGAGCTTTTTCCAGAGGTGCGCGATCTATGGACCGAGGGACGAAGCTGCCGATGGTGGTGGATGGCTTTTGGCTGCGTCGACCTCTGCGTTTCTCTCACTATAAGGGATATTGCTTCTCTGGCACCAGCGATCGATGTAGGCGATCAACACGCGGTGTCGTTGCGGCAACGCAGGCGTCACGTTTCCCCCATCTTTTCTCTTCCTCGTCTTTTCTTCCCACCAGCGCAGTCAGTCCCCTACCGCACAGGTGGAATTCCTCAGTCAACAGGTGCAGCGAACATGGAGAAGAGTAAAAAAAAAATATTTGGGATACGATGAGCAAAAAACCAGTCAATGGTGGTGGTAGTGGTTTGAAGAGGAAAAAAGCACCTAATTTCTGCAGCCCGGTCGGGAGCTCGATGCAGTGCCTAGCCAATAGAGAGTTACATAGTATACCGGGTTTACTGGATTACCGGGTGTACCGTGATACCGGAATCGAAGTGCGCATGCGGAGATACGTACGTCACCCGTACCAACGCCTCCTAGATTTTCTGTGCCTGCCAGATGAGTGCGAAACGCCGGTCATCTATGACAGCGCTGCCTACGTCGGAATAAAGTCTTTGTACTTGGCCTTTGAAATCGGCAATATTGGCATTTGTTACTAACTTCAGAGGATGCATTGTATTGAAAAAGCTGCCTGTTGAATGACGGCGTCACTTACGTGGAGTTAGTTATATTTATGTTTACGCCTTTTTAGAACTTTTTACGTTGTTTTTGTTGTATATAAGCTCCAAAAACGTAAAGACCTATTTGAAGACATGGATGGATGAATGGATGTATGTGGCTGTACCCTTTAGCTAACGTCACCTAGCCGTAATACTTAGCGAACTAATCATTAGATTTATCTTTTTTTTCTTTGAATACTGAGGTTGAGGATTCGTACTTTGCAGTGAAGGGTTTAATTTTCACTCGTGCCTTAACTTTAGCCACCAATCTTATAACCTCTTTCTAGTTAAGTCTACCCGCTTAAAGTCTATTTTGCCCTCCCTTCCCTAAACCCCAGTGCTTTGAAAAACTCTGCACCATCATCCTTAACTATAGGGTGAAGCCCTTTATAGAACATTATCAAGTGTTCGGCAGTTTCTTCTGCCTCTCCACACCTACTGCATACTGTGTCTACCCCTTCGTATTTGGCCCGATTTTTCTTGGTTTGCAATACTCCCGTCCTGGCCTCAAACAGTAGAGAACTACCCTGAGTATTATCATAGATCTTTTCCTTGGTAATATCCTGCCTAAAAATTCGATAGATCTCTAGTGCGGACTTTTTAATCATGCCGATTCTCTACATATCGATCTCAGATTCCTTCTCCTTCTTCGTAACCAATAATTCTTTTTGGTTTGGCTCCCTGCTGTTTTCTAAGTATTTACCAGTCAATTTTCTGGTTCGCTTCCTCCATTTTGTATCGACATTCTTCATGTACAAGTAGCTAAATACCTTCCTAGCCCAACACTCCTCCCCTACTTGAGTGACGCCACCACCGTAGTTCCGACGACCGCCGCTTCTCAAGTGACCGCCGATAATCCAGCTGGCACGGGAGATCTAGGAGGCGTTGCTCGGTACTTCAGATATGGTGGCTAGAAGGGGAGGTGGCGCGAGCAGCCTAGTGGCGGCAGAGAGAGAGCTCTGCCTTGCTTCATGAAACGGCCGCAGACACACAGCAGCGCTGCTGCAGGCAAAAGACCGTAAAGTGTTCAGAGTGCGGGGTAGGGTGGAAGGTGGAAATTAGTGCGGAAGAGAAAGCAGAAGATGACGCCAAGTGTAGACAGTGCGAGTTCGAGGAGAAAATGAAAAATATGATGGCGGTCCAGAGTGGGCTCATGGAGAAAATCGCAGAGCTGGAGAATGCATTGGCGAAGAAGCGAGAGAAAACGTCAGCCATGGAGGAAAGGCTCCGGGCAGCCGAGAAGGGCCTATCGAAGGTCGTGAAGGGGAACGAAGACGCAGGTGACGGCGGAAGCATTATGGCGACGACCCCCCGTGCGGGAGAGATGAGGGAAACAGGCATGACAAAGGCAGATACATTGGCCACAGGGCCCAGCTACCGGGAAGTATAGTTTTGAGGGAGGGAGGGAGCAAACCAGCAGCCGTGACTCACGCTAGTCACCTAGTCAGCAGCCAGGTGCAGGTTTCAGAAGGAATGTCTGAACAGGTCATCATCGCCGGTGACTCAAATTTAGTCCGATGCGCAGCGGCAATCAAAGAAAGGGTGAAAGGCGACAAGAGAGTTGCGATAGGGACGTTCCCAGGACAAACGCTGGGGACAGTAATGAGTCAAGCGGGTGAACAACTCGCAGCTAAAGCTAACAATCGTAACCTCGTTGTAATTGCGGGAGGGTTAAATGACGTCCTGAAAAAAGAATCGTCAGGACTAGCGACGACCTTGGCGAAAGGGGTGGATGACATGCGCACCGTGTCCCCCCAGGTGCAAATTGTAGTATGCACAGTACCGGAAGTACCAGTACGCAACGTCAACCTGCAAAGAGCGGTAGTCGACGCAAACAAAGAGATATGGCGAATTAGTCGAGAGAAGGGTTTCGAGGTAGTGGATTTAAACAGGGAAGTGCACAGGTGGGGTGGATTCCAAAGAGACAAGATTCATTTCGATAAGAGGCTTGGACACGAGGTGGGCTGGCGACTGGCAGGACGCGCAGTAGCTTTTTGGGGGGGCTCACGGGCCCTTCGGAGTCCGGGGTAGCTCGTAACAGGGAAGACAACCACGAGGACGCTTTGACAGGTAGAATTGCGAAAAACCAGAAAAAAGGTAAAAGAAAAAGGGAAAAGGCGCGTGTTGCAATTAGTTACATAAACATGCAGGGTGGCAGAAAGAAGGCAAAATGGTTAGAGATTGAGGAGCAGTTAAACAAAGAACAGATAGGCGTGTATGCGGTTACAGAAACACACCTTAGAGACTTGGAAGAGCCACCACATATTAAAAATTATGTTTGGGAAGGGTGTAACAGGACCATATCGGAAAGGAAAGGTGGGGGTGTAGGAATGCTAATTCACCGCGGAGCCAAATGGGTTAGAGTGAAACAGACGTGTTCAGAGCACCTCTGGGTTCTGGGCACAGTAGGTGGAAAGGAAACGTGGCTAGGGGTAGCCTACTTGTGGACGGGGAATAACTGCAGAGAAAAGAATCAGGAGATAGTGGATTGCATGAGTGCGGATATTAAGGAATTTGGTAATGGGGCCGAAATCATCCTTCTAGGGGACATGAATGCCCACATACATTACCTTGACGGATATGCAGACACCAATGGGAAGTTATTACTAGATCTTTGCGAGCAACATAGTCTGGAGATAGTTAACACGGGGCCTAAATGTGACGGCCAGATCACATGGGAAGTCGGAAACAAGCAATCAAGTATTGATTATTGTCTCATGACTGAAGGAATTTACCACAAACTGACAGAAATGAGGATAGACGAGGAAGGCATTAACAGCTTGGGTAGTGATCATAAACGAATAACATTACAAATGGGATACGAAACTAAAAATATGAGCATGGAATCAAAGTCTGGCAGCTCGTATTTAAATGACAAACAAATAATAAATATAGCCGCAAGAGTCGAGGAAGAAGTAGGCGAAATACCAGGCAAGGACTGGGAGTATAGTGAGCTGTTACATCTAATGACGAAGGAGATAGGGAAAGAGAAGAAAACCGTTTGCTGGAAAGGAAAAAGGAAGCCAAAAAGTTGGTGGAACAAGGAAATCCGGGAGGCGATCGAGAAGCGACGCGAAGCATCACGGGAGCATAGAAAGGCAAAAAAGGAGAAGCGGCCGCAGGACGAAGTCAAAAAAATATGGGAAATATATTTGGAGAAAAAATCCCTTGTACAGAAATTGGTAGAGGCAAAAATTAAAGGTGAAAGTGAACGCTGGATGACAGAGATACACGAAAAAAAGGAGGCCACGCCTAGGATTTTTTGGAGCCACATAAAGGCGCTAGGTAGGAAGTCTGTCACAACGCAACAACATATTCTAGATGAAGGAGGAAATCAATTGGAAGGTACGAAGCGCTAGGTTACATCCAAAAGGTAACAGCCGATTCTGAGAGCGTCCAGGGGATCTCCCCGGTGAGTAAAAGTGTGGCGGAGAAAGCAACAGAGGAAGAGCTAGTACTTGAT
This sequence comes from Rhipicephalus microplus, assembly GCF_043290135.1. Taxonomy (NCBI): domain Eukaryota; kingdom Metazoa; phylum Arthropoda; class Arachnida; order Ixodida; family Ixodidae; genus Rhipicephalus; species Rhipicephalus microplus. Next base: position 208,181,965 of record NC_134704.1, read on the forward strand.
AATTTCAACTGGAAAAAGGCCGAAGGAAAAATTCCAAAGCGCACGGCCGTGGGTTTAGATGGGATTTCCGTTAGCCTCATTAACGAACTAGGACATAACACTAAAGAAGCATTGTTAAAAGCAGTAGAAAAAAGCTTAAAGGACGGACAAATACCGGACAGTTGGCGACAAAGTAGAATGAACTTAATCTATAAAGGCAAGGGAGAAAAGGACAAGATTCGCTCGTATAGACCACTAACCATTACATCGGTACTATACAGGTTGGCGATGCAAGCAGTAAAAATGAAAATAGAAACATGGGCCGAACATAACGATATTTTGGGAGAACTTCAGAACGGATTTCGAGTCGACAGGCGGTTAGACGATAACCTGTTTGTTCTCACTCAGTGTATAGAAATATATAAAATAGAGAATAGGCCCTTGTACGTGGCTTTTCTAGACATCACTGGGGCATACGACAACGTTAATCAGGAAATTTTGTGGGATATATTGAAAGGAATGGGCATGGGCGACGACTATATACAGCTTTTGAGGGAGATATACCGAGAAAATACAGTTTGCATAGAGTGGGAAGGAATGCGTAGCAAAGAGAACGTTGAGGTTAGCAGGGGTCTGAGACAGGGATGTCCTTTGTCCCCACTGTTATTCATGCTGTACATGGTGAGTATGGAAAAAGCGCTAGAAGGTAGCAACATTGGTTTTAATCTGTCACACAAACAGGGCGGCATGATGATTGAGCAGAAGCTTCCAGGTTTATTTTATGCGGACGATATCGTCTTATTTGCGGACAGTCGAGATGATATACAGCAGCTGGCGAATATATGCGGAAGGGAAGGTGAAGCTCTTGGACTAGGATTCAGTGTAACGAAGTGTGGTTTGATGGTATTCAATGATCCCTGTGATCAGACGGTGTCCATACAAGGCCAAGAAATACCGAGGGTAAGTGAATATAAGTACCTTGGAGTATGGGTAAATGAGAGTGATAGATACATGGAGGTACAGGAAAAAGCCTCGGCAGCAAAAGGAAAGAGGAATGCGGCAATAATGAAGCACAGAGCGTTGTGGGGATACAATAGGTATGAGGTGCTTCGAGGTCTGTGGAAGGGTGTAATGGTTCCAGGGCTTACTTTTGGGAACTCAGTGGTGTGCATGAGGGCAGAGGTGCAATCGGGAATGGATGTAAATCAAAGGACTGTGGGACGCCTCGCGTTGGGTGCTCACGGGAAGACGACAAACGAGGCTGTAAAGGGCGATATGGGGTGGGCAGGTTTTGAGGCGAGGGAAGCGCAGAGCAAAATAAGGTTCGAAGAAAGGCTAAGAAATATGAAGGAGAGTAGATGGGCAGAGAAGGTGTTTCGTTATTTGTATAGGAAGAGCGTGGACACACAGTGGAGAAAAAGAACTAGAAGACTCACTAGTAAATATACGGCTGGTATTGTGAGCCATATGTCAACAAAGAGCGTTAAGGGAAAAGTCAGGGAGGCGGAGAGGATTTACTGGATGGCAGCTATGGAGAAAAAACCGGCTTTGAGTAACTACCGAAAGGGCAAAAATGAAATAAGGAGGGAGGCATTTTACGATAATTCAAGGGGAAGCGCTTTACTGTTTGAAGCGAGATCGGGTTGCCTTAGAACGCGTAGTTATAAAGCAAGATTCAGTAAAGAAGAAGAACAATGCACATGCTGCGGGAAAGATAAGGAAACGGCGGAGCATGTTCTGATTGAATGTGGAGATATCCACCCAGGTGTACGTTTGGGCACGAGCCTACAGGAAGCCTTGGGTTTTAGGGACAACAATGGAAAGCTGAACACACCCGCGATTGAAATAAGTAAGAGACGGTTAGAGTATTGGTGGCAGAAAATTAGAGAGAAAGGACAAAAATAAATATTGGAAAAATAAGATATGGACAGTGTGCCGTAAATGGCAGAGAACTTAAGCTGAAAATTTACCTTTTTTCCATTAAGATAGAATTTATCGAAGTAGAGGCATTAGGCCAACATAAAAAAAAAAGAAAAAAGTTTTTTTTTTTTTTGTCGAGCCTGGTGGCATACTTGTCACCACCCCGTTATAAAGGGGACGCTCATAGCATCCATCCATCCATCGATGCTCGCCGCGGAGCGCTCACGTGCTTTCTTTCGTGCTGTGCCTGTGCCGCGTTCAGTCGTGTGTGCTTCACCCGTTCTCCTCCGCGCCGTTTTACAAAACACGGCGTGGATTGTTCGTGCAAGTTTTCGTGCGTTACCGCCAATGCTATGGAATCGGGCGTCAAGAAGAAGAAAACGACGCAGACACACTGCTTCGCACCCGGCTGTTCGCCCGGCTAAGTCTCGTCGAGGAGATCTGGTCAATGTGTGTGTCGCTGTTTTCCGTGCCGAAAGAGCCTGAATGCTTAAAAGCATGGCAGCGTGCAGTGCCACGTGCAGATCAAGTCCCCGACGCAAGCTCAAGAATTTGCGAGCTGCATTTTGATGAGCAGTATATTGTGCGATCGTTTACACACACGATCAACGGCGTGACAGTGACGATCATTCGCGATCGACCTGTGCTGACAAGCGATGCGAGTCTGACTGTGTTTCCCAACCTCCCTCAGTATTTGTCGAAGAAGGCACCCCAGAAAAGAAAGTCGAAAACGTCGACGTGTGGCCTTCCTGTGAAGTCTCCGAGACACGAGACAAGTAATGCCGCGTGTACTGACGAGGTAGACGTTTCAGATGAAAGAAGTGCATCGCCCGAAGTAATCTCCCCAGTGCTGCCTTATGTGGGGAACTGCCGACTGCCCAGTGCTTACTGGACGCGGCAGCTGATTGCTGGAGAGTGCAATGTCACGGCCTTCACAGTAAGTGCACTGCGTCACGAAAGCTTGTGTTTTGAAAAAGTGGTATTGTTCGTTGCGAATGGCAGTTCAGTTCACACGAACGTTTTCGTGCAAGCCACAAAAGTAAATTCACTTGAGATCACTGACGTGGCAATGGCTGAAGATCTGTTTCGACATGTTGATAAGATCATCCCATGCAAAGGATTTGGAGAAGAAGGCGAGCTCAGCCCCAACCCGAGGCGCAAAGAGAAGACGCATGGCGGCAAGGTATTTAGTGCTTCTTGCTTCGGTGTTGCACAGTCAGCAAAGCAGGCATGCCCACAGTGCAAGTATTTCCGGAAGCTCCTGCAGAATCGGGCTTCGTACAGAAGGAGAGGTAATACTCGTGGTCGGAGAGCGTCATACAAGCTAAAGCTTCGAACTGCGCAACTGAAAAGAAGCAGGCTCACAATTCTCAAAGGAAAGTCTGTGATCCAGAATCTAAAGGAAAAAAATGCGCAGATCAACTCAGAAATGTTTGAGAAAGCATTGAAAGCTCTGCCTGTAAAGCAGCAGCAACAGGTCAGAGCATGTCCGGCAGCATGCAAGCGCAAAAGCACAAAAGGGATGAAATATGAGGCAGAATGGGTATTGGAATGTGCAGTCATGTGCATGAGGAGCTCCCAGCTCTACGAACTTATAAGAAAGCACAAAATCATGGTTCTGCTCTCGCGTACATCTCTTCGTTGTTTCCTGAGAAAGTACACAAGTGGGTTTGGACTGAGCAGCAAGTTGTTGGCTGCTGTAAAAGAGAAAACCAAAACAATGTACCCTTCGAAATGCCATGGCGGACTGCTGTTTGATGAACTGAAGCTCTCCGAAAATCTCAGCCTTGCGTCAAATGGGAAAATTGAAGGCTTTGTAGTAGTAGATAGAAGGCCGCGGCGGAGGCGCATCTTACTACGAGCCGCAGCGCCGCCGCTACGTGTCATGGAACGGCGGATCGCCTTTCGCGCCGTGCTCGCGCTACAGTGTTTAGAAATATACTGCTTAGTGTGTTGAGCGCGGGCTAGGAGATGGCCCCGCAGCTGATGACTGCCGGCGGCGCCCGCATGGTGCGCTGCTGTGTGAGTGGGTGCATTCGCGTTCAATCCTTGCGCTCCGCAAGCGCTGTGAAGCTTTCATGAGGCCGAGCCGCGCGAGGCCTCCTGAAAGGAGGAATAAACTTTATTTTGTATCCGGCGTGTTAGTGGGCTGGGATCCCGCCTAGGTGTCGGCTAGAAGGTCTTGCCTCCTAGCGGCTTCCTCGGCCCGCTGGATTGCCCATAACTGATCGTCCAGGGCTGAACTGAGCTGCACGGCAAGCCAACAAGCGTGGAGGCTGTCGGTGGAGGCCGCGTTCTCATTACTGTGTTTTAATCCCTGGCATTCCCATAGTATAGGTTCTAAGGAAGCTCGTGCCTGACAATCTTTGCATTGAGTGGTTGCGTAGACCTCTGGATGCATAGCATGTAGTAGCACAGGATTCTTATAGGATCTGGTTTGTAATTGTCGCCATTGGACAGACTGTGCCCTGTTGAGTTTATGATGAGGAGGGGGTAAACACGCCTCTGTAATTTATAATGTTTCGTAATTTCATTGAACGTTGTCATTCGGTCCTCCACCTCCCACACATTTGGAAATTCTGACGAGGGATCAACATTAGTCGTAGCTTGGAAAGTGAGCCCTCAAGCTACGTTGTGGGCCATCTCGTTAGGGTTGATGACTTCCGTGCACGGCGTCGGGTATGTGAGCTGGGAACCAGAGAATGCAAACACATCTGTCGTCTTGGTTGGTTTTGCCTGTTCTAAGAATACGCAGTGCTTCAGGGGAGATTCTGCCATTTGCAAAGTTGCGTACAGCTGCTTGTGAATCGCTAATTATATAACACGCGTCAGTTTGTGATATGGCCAAAGCTATAACTATCTCTTCCGCAGTTTCAATGCGTCTCGTGTGTATTGTCAGACTGGTGCTGCATTGTTTCTTGTGGTTCACTACAGCCGTGACGAAGCAGCTTTTGTGCATGTAACGAGCGGCATCTACGAAGACCGCTTCTTTGTTGTTTCCGTAGCTTTGTCATATATAGTCTTCGCTCTGCTCATGCATCCCGTGCACCTGCGTTGTGCACGGGATGCATGTTTTTAGGTAACGGAGGCACCGTGAGCTTCGACCGTACTTCACGAGGAATGTCGAATTTGGTGCCAAATTGGGTGTGGTAAGTGAAGCCTAATTTTTCCAGGATGCATCTACCAGTCTTGGTTTTAGAGAGGCGCTCGTACTGTGCAATACGTTGTGCCTCTACCAGTTCCTCAAGTGTATTATGCAAACCTAGCTCTAACAGCCTCTCTGTACTTGTGCTTTGCATGAGCCCCAGCGCTTGTTTGTAGACTTTTCTTATGAGGCTGTTTAAAATCATTTTTTTCTGCTGAGAACCATCTATGGTATGCGGAAACATACATAATGTGGCTGATGACAAACGCGTGTATGAGCCTTATGACATTTGCCTCTTTCATGCCACTATGCTTATTCGTAATTCTTTTGATTAGGCGCATTGTTTGAGAAACCTTCGCTTCGATACTGCGTAGCGTTTCCCCGTTGGTGCTTTTGGCTTCCATTATTAACCCCAGTACACTTATCTTGTCGACAATGGGTATGGTGTGTCCATCTCGTGTTTTAAGTTGTATGTCTGTGTAGGTATGTGTGTTGTGGTGCTTGGGAGGTTGGCCTTTTAATGGTGGTCCATATAGTAGCAGCTGAGATTTTTCGGCTGAGCACGTGAGACCAGTTCCTTCTAGGTATTGCTCTACGGTATCGATCGCTTCTTGTAAACGTTGTTCAATTGACCCATCGCTGCCGTTGCTTACCCACAGAGTAATATCATCTGCATATATTGTATGGTGCAAACCTTCTATCTTTTGTAATCTACATTGGAGTCCAGTTAGGACTAAGTTAAATAACATTGGTGATATCACTGATCGTTGGGGTGTACCTGCACTACCATAGATATTTCCTCGGATGTGAGGCCTCTTACAACGATTTTGGCTTGTCTACCCGTTAGGAAGTTCCGGATGTAATTATACGTCCGCTCACCTAAACCTAACTTACTGACATGATTCAGTATGGCTTGGTGGGTGACATTATCAAATGCCTTTTTTAGATCAAGCCCGAGGATGGCTCTAGTTGATCTGCTAGGGTCATCTATGATCTCGTGTTTTAATTGTAGCATCGCGTCTTGTGTACAGAGGTTTAGGTGAAATAATCCTATCATTGTACATGGGAGTACGTTGTTGTCCTCTAGGTATGCATTGAAGAAGAATGGCGATTTGGGCTAGTTGGTTTGAATTCATAGTAATAAGGGCTGCAGCGCGAGCACGAATGTGCTAGAAGAAACAGACACAGTCGAGGTACGGAAGGCAAAAGAGGACAACACGAGCGCTGCCTCCGGACATGTCCCTTGCCGAATATTCCACGACCTCGACTGTGTCTGTTTCTTCTAGCACATTCGTGCTCGCGCTGCAGCCCTTATTACTATGTCCTCTAGGTAGTTAGTCAATCGGGTCAGTAAGGCGTGTTCCATTACCTTAGCCAGGCAGGAAGTTAGTGAAAACGGTCTTAGGTTTTCAAGCTGTAAGGGTTTGCCAGGCTTGGGTATAAGCACGACATGCGCCGTTTTTCATTGCCGCGGTATGTGGCCTTGTCTCCAGCATTCATTAATAAAGTCTGTTAATTTGCCAATGGGCCTATCGCCTAGGTTTCTCAGTGTTTTGTTCGTAATGGCGTCAGGGCCCGGTGCCGACGTAGCATTTAGTTTGTGCAGAACTGCTCGTATCTCGGCTTCGTTGAATTCTTCATCAAGGTCAGGATTCGGCGCTCCTACGTAATTGGCGTGAGTGCAGGGTGGTGCCTGAGATATGTATTTAAGCGCGACCTCTTCGAGAAAATCTTTCTGTGCCTTTATAGGCATGCAGAATTTTGTTCATATTTTGTTTGTGTACCGTTTTTGTGTCTTCTGGGTTCAGGAGGTGTCAAAGTAAATTCCACGTTTTGTAGGCTCAGTTGGTTGTCCGTGGCGGTACAAGTTTCTTTCCATTTTTGGCAATAAAGCTGTTGTGCGTATTGTTCGATTTCCTTGTTAAGTGTGGCTATCTTTCTTCTTAGTGTTCAGTTATGTTTCTGCATTTTCCAGCGTTTTTGTGGCCCTTGTTTGGCTTCCCACATATGTAATAGCCTACTGTCTAGAATTTCAAGCTTAGCTTCCGGTGGGACTATTTTTGTTGCCTCCGAAATATCCTTTTTTAGATTAGCTGTCCATTGGTCAATGTTTGTAATGCTTTCTGTGATGCCCTTTCGCATATTTCTGAATTTAACCCAGTCAACTAGCCTAAGCTGTTTGCCCATGGGTTTGGTGGGCCCCCCAATAAGCTGGATTTCAATGATAGAATGATCGCTTCCAGAGTCTTGCTTTGTATTCAGCCATCGCACAGATTGCGTGTTCTTTATAAAAGTAAGGTCGGGCGTGGTATCACCACAGACACTATTCCCTTGCCTAGTGGGTACTGTGGGATCAGTGATGAGTGTTAGCTCTTCCTACTGCGAGTCCAGCTAGAGATTCCTGCCCTTAGGGTGGACGCGTTTATAACCCCATGTACAATGAGGGGCATTAAAGTCCCCTCCGATTATTACAACTCGGTCACCCACTATAGTAAGCGTGCGCTTAAAGAGAGTTAAAAATCTCTGCCATGTGAATTCGGGCTACTGTACACGTTTAGGATGAACACAATGTCCCCTGTTTTTCTAGTGGGAATGATTTCAATTAGTATATTTTCTATATCGGTAACCTGTGTGCTGTGTTGCACTGCCGTGTGATCACTACGCACTAAAGTTGTAAGGGATTTAGTCTCCCCCTCGGCACTGCCAATAGAGCGGTAGCCAGACAACTTAGCGAGACCATGCGTCTCCTGTAATATGATGATATCTGGCTTTTCTTTATCTTTAAGATACTGGTGTAGAATGGCTTTCTTGTTTCTGTAACTTCTACTATTCCATTGCCATAATACGTATTTGTTGCGTCTGTCCACGGCGGCAATTATTGCTGAGGAGGCGCCGGATTCATAATAGCCGGCTTTAGTAGCGGAGGTTTGATGATTGGTTTAAAGGGCGTTACTCCACTGGCTTGTAGGCCTGTAGCAGAGGGGCATTTTTCAAGTTCTGTTACCCTAGTAGATAAGCTATCTAGTTGCTGCTGGTGAACCTGTTGTTGTTGCATAACTGTGTTAATTTGCCCCATAATAGCCGTTCCCCACTCTTTGATTTGTGCTCTCATGGTTTCCTTAATGTCATTTATTGTCTCAATTTGAACTTTCACAGCTTTTTCAACTTTGCTTATTCGTAAATCTACGTATTCTTCAGATTCCTCTTGACCTTTGTGCAACATGTTAGCAGTCTTGGTTTTCTTGTGCTTGCTATTACCATCGTCGTTGTTCTCTAAAGCCTTACGATTTGGGAGAGGGGACTCAGCGCTCTCCTCCATACTGGTCACGCTGTCTTGTGTTATAATTATTGCGTCATTACACTGTACCATGCCAGTTCTGTAGATATGAATTTCTTCCCTTAATTTTTTATTCTCCTCCCTCATGGCGGCAATTATCTGATTGTTTTGCAGAATCATTTGTTTCAGTTGTGCTAACTCTGCCTCGAGTTTGGTGACTTTCGGGCCAGAAGCAGCCTCCGCCTCCGCGCGCGTCCCCTTGACCCTGTCTGCTCAGCTCACCTTGAACGATGTATCGGCGCCGGGGTTTTTGGGTTGCTTGGCCCTTGACTGGGAGCGTGACTTTGACCTGGAGCGGTTCCTGGACCTTGAGCGGCTTTTTCTCTCATGCGGAAACTGAAGGAGGACTCCGATATGTTGTCCCTTGCTGCGTTCGCGTGAGATGACCTGTCTTGTGCGGCGAGGGACGCGTTCTCTTGTTCTTTTCTGGCTCTTTCCCAGCGGCGTTTCCGCACTAGGAATGGTGTCTTATACTTTGCTTTGCAGGTTCGGACTGATGTGGGGTGGTCTTCGTCACACAGCTGGCACCTGGCCTTGCATTCGTGGCTTTCGGGAGGATTTGGCATTCTGCAGCCTCAGCAGATCTTATCTTTAGGGTTGGGGCAAACATCCGCCCTATGCCCCAAGCGTCCACAGTGGTAGCACACGTCCAGTTGTTTTCTGTACAAGGAACATCGTAGCAATGCACCGCCGTATTTCACGTAGCTTGGCACTCGGTACCCGTCGAACAGTACAATCACATTGGTGGTATTGCCCATTCGCTTGGTCATGAGCGCAGTTGGGTTCCTGGGGCTTACGACGTTTTCAGTTATATCTCGGGCAGTGTCTTCTAGCGGTATTCCGCGGATCACTCCCTTGGAGGCGTTTTCTGGGGCTGCTTCATAAGCGCTGGCTTCAAAAGCTTGCATGCCTATTTTGATACAGGCAATTCGCTGGTATCTGTTGGCATGTTCTTCGACAGGAGTGCTCACCACAACGATGTTTTGTTGGTAGTTGAGGCAGATTGGGTCTTGCTCTCGGACTTCCCTTGGCATATTGGCCACTTCGTAGACGCTGTTGGCAATGCGGGTGGCACCGTGGTCACCGATGCGAAGTCCCCCACGAGGTCGAACAATTATCTTGTAGTCTTCCCTTGGAAGGGGCGGCATTCTGCTACCTCTGGTGATTTGGCGAAGCCGTTGTTCTCTCAGTTTCTTGTCCTTCTGCCCTGTCGAATGCTGCTCGCTTGATTGGTCTAACATTTGCTCTGTAATTTTTCGCTGTCCCACCGGTCGCCATTTGGTATTATTCTCAAATTCTTCTTTCGAAATGCTTTCTCCCTCCACGGTCACTTCCATCTGGTCAAAAAAAAAAAAAAAAAACTCGAAACGCCAAGCGTGCAGGGCACCGCGTTCTTCGTAGTTCCTCGCGACGCCTAGCTGCGTCGCAGCGGTGGCGGTGGTGTCTACGGCGGACGCTATGCAGGTAGCTCTTCTGCCGGCGCAGCGAACACAAAAACGGGCGTAAAATGGTCTCCTCCCACCTGATTTTTCGTCAGGATGGCCACGATGACTTGTGGCGTCGGTTAGCGTCCAACTTTGAAATGGGGGAAAAGGTGTGTGAATGAAATTGAAAGGGTATTTTCAATTTTTAGGATAAATATATTTAAAATTATGCCTATACGGCGACTTCGTTCCCGACACCGTTCACCCTAATCCGAAAAGATAGTTCGATGAAGTCACTCTCAAAATGCTTTTCTCACACGACAGCCTTCTGTATGCCCTCTTGATCCTGCTTTTTCATTCAGGAAACCATGCTGGATTCGTTAGTGCGGGGAACAAGACAACTTTTCCTTGTTCTACCAATAACTTCTTTGACACAGCGGCACAATACACGCCCTTTATTTGCACTTCCGCTTAGCTTTTAACATTTCAGGGTGTTGCAGTGTACATATGGCGCCGTCGAACTTCACAGTAAATCAGATGGCAGCTGTCACACACTCATTTTAAACGTGACGAGGCTCCGGCAGCAACAGGACGAGAGGAATTTCGCGCGTTCGTGCACCCTCACGACACCCAGCGCCACTTGTGGCATCTGAGTGCAGTCATCACATGCGTGGCCACCCTCTCTCGTACGGAATGCGGGCGCTTAGCACACTAGCCAGTATATTTCTAGACACTGTACTCGCGCCACCTCCCCATCTAGCCACCATATTTCAGATTGGCAGCGTCTCCTGCGCCGCGCGGCGCAGCAGCCATCCCCACACAGAAGTGGCTCCTGCGCCGCACAAAAGTGACGTCACTTTTAAAAAAAAAGTTAACGTAAAGCTATTTAAATGTGCAAATTATTACTTTATAATGCAATAAACTTACAAAAGTGCCATTAAACAAGTGTGTAATGTGTTTTTTAATGTGCATAAATAGTTATTAACGCGTTGCATAAAAATGTTTGTTTTGTATAGTGTTTTTGTAATATTAGTATATATTGCTCAGTTTAACAACCGAATAAGGTATTTGTTGGTTTATAAGTATTATTAAAAGGAAAATAGGTTGATTGTTTGTTCTGTGCTCGAGGGTGCAGCGGATTTGCCCCTGGTTTCGGTTTGGAGCGTATTTTGATCCTACGACTACCCAAATTATTGTACAGCACATGTGTACGTTCTACATCGCAATGTGCCATGTCAACAGCATTCGCCGAACACCGTGTGATAAATCTGCATCGCAACGTCAACAGAGTGTTTCTTTGATAGACCGAGAGGAAATCCGTGGTCTAATGTCAAATTAATGTGCATCCTTGCCTTTCGACAGAGTGTTTCTTTGGTAGACCGAGAGCAAATCGGTGGTCTGGTGTCAAATTAATGGGCATCCTTGCCTTTTGTTCGCAAAATCTATGCGTCCAGTGATGCTGTTCTGGTACCACGTCTACTGCGGCGCGTTTTTCTGTCATCAGAGCCTCAATGAATAGCGCGAACAGCATTGCTTACCCAGTGGCAGAGGAAACGATGCAGTCAGCTGCATCGTTTTCGCTTACGGGCCTGGAGTTTTGTGTGTCCTTGTACGTCTCGGCAAGAAAGTGCATGGATTGTTGAACAAGCGTATAAATGTCCGATTCTGCGAGGATAATCAAACATTCGAAATCAAAGGAGGCAGCATTCAGGAAGATCAGTCCAATATGTGCTTAGGAGAAACTGGTTAACTTTAGTCGCAGACAGCACATTATTGTTATTGATTTCAGCCGTGCTCTGAGAGACGAGGATCTTTCAGTGCGCTGCTAAAATCAAGAATGCGTTCCAACTTGCGTATGCAATTTTCAGTTTTCATGCAGCGCATTATTGATCGCCTTATATGAAAAAGTTAACAGAAAAGTCATTTATGTACGTGCTATGCATGCCACGTTAAGCTTGTGTGCTAACTATACCCTTGCACGGGATATTAAAATGTTTACATGCTTGCACCCTGAGGAAGAGATGGTCCGCTTACTTCTTTTAAACAAATCTGGAATGTTGGCCATGTTGTCGCTTGTGCCTCTAGACCAGGTAGTCGTGTCTGGACCACCAAGCAAACCAGCTTGACCTTCCTCATGCCCAGGCTCACACATCTCAATTCATGCGGCTACGATGTGCTGCTGCACTTCCACTAAGTATGAGTTGAATACGTTCGCAAGTAGACTGCCATATAAAGCACTTGCAAATGCTCTTCGGTTTTCTTTTCTTTTTTTAGCGCATTATAGTGCAGCGATTGGTTCGCAGGTAGGGCTTTGTACGGACTGCAGGTAGGACCTTGTAGGACTGCAGGTAGGACCTTGTACGGCTATGGACAGGGCTGACTATTGTAGCTTCGTATGCATGTAGAAACCTTTTCCAAGTAGAAAGGTTATTATCATCAACATAAGAGAAAGGTATACAAGCTGTTTTCATCCAACCTTTCTTCACAAATGAGATAAAAATGACTAACCCATTACTACTTGAAATACTAGCCATGCTGTACAGGTTGCCATCAATTTATTCAATGCAACACCCAACATAAAACCACGCTAATTCATTAATTTCACCTGTGACGGCAATGTTAGTACAGTCAGCATTAGGCTGGCAATCCTGGCACTGCACGAGAGCCTCTTTCAATGTTACCTATAGCAGCTAGATTACAAAAGCACTACAATTTTATCGAAAAACTCACATGATCTACAAACTCTTCACGTCTCGCTATTGAGGTGACCAGGGCATGGTTGGAAGTTCTGGGATCATATGTCTTACTAAGGAGCCGAAGTGCTTGCTTCATGTGTGATGCCTGTATTGTGTTGATTTGCTTGCATCGGATCCAAGCATTCATTGTGCACGATGACCTAAACTGATACGACACATGCACCTTAATCTTTCATAACATAGGCAGATTAAGAGGTGCCCTTCTTGGCTACTTAGTTCATAACTGAAGCTCAACAGTAGCAGGACAAAAACATGTGGGTCTAAAGGACCGAGAAAAATCCTCCTGACCTTATATGATGGTCTACTGACAAATTTTGTCGCCTCCTCACCTATGCCAAATTTAGTGTTAGTTATAAACGTTCGGCGATTTTAAACTTCCAGGTATCAGTTTTGTCACTTTACCTATCTCGGCTAGTGATAAGGTAGCACATGCCTTACTATAAAAGCTTCTTCAGATTTTCGCCTAACTCAGTTTATTACGAAGCCTATACAAATTGTAGGTTCTGATTTTGATGAGATAAACCTTCAAACTTCTTTTTCTGAGAGCCTTTTAGCTGTATGTTCTCCCCAGGTCATTGAACAAAATTAGACGCCGCTCAAAACTACCCGAACTCATGATACGACACATACCTGTTACAAAAGTACAGTGTAGTAAATGTGCATTTTTGCCTCAAAGAGCCAAAAAAAAGAAACAAAAATGTCTGTGTAGGTCTACACTGTACCCTATTATTTCTTGGGAATTCAACAGCAAGTGATATGGATTACAGAAAAATGCTCAAAGCCTCAAGCCGTCAGTTGAGGTGCTGTCCACTATCATCATCATCATCAGCCTGATTACGTCCACTGCTGGACAAAGGCCTCTCCCATGTTCCGCCAGTTAACTCGGTCCTGTGCTTGCTGCTGCCACTTTACACCCACAAACTTCTTAATCTCATCTGCCCACCTAACCTTCTGTCTCCCCCTAACTCTCATGCCTTCTCTGGTAATCCAATTAGTTACCCTTAACGACCAGCAAGTGTCTATGCACTACATGCCCAGCCCATTTCCTCTTCTTGATTTCAACTATGATATGCTTAACCCCGTTTTGTTCCCTGATCCACTCTGCTCTCTTCTTGTCTCTTAAAGTTACACCTACCATTTTTCTTTCCATTGCTCGCTGCGTCATCCCCTATTCAAGCTGAACCCTCTTTGTAAGTCTTTAGGTTTCTGCTCCGTAGCTAAGTACCGGCAAGATACAGCTGTTATATACCTTCCTCTTGAGGGGTAGTGGCAATCTACCTGTCATAATTTGAGAGTGCTTGCCAAATGTGCTCCACCCCATTCTTATTCTTCTAGTTACTTCAATATCTTGGTTCGGCTCCGTGGTTATTACCTGCACTAAGCAGACATAGTCTTTTACTGAAAACTCACGCTCAGCTTGACAACTTAATTTATCGCCGCAGAACTGCCCGCCTTTCGCTTCTCCACAAACTCTATCATCACCCATACCTTCACCACATTTTCGAAGCACCAACAGTCATCTTTCCACGCACAGACCATATATTCAAGATAAAACGTATAAGTTGTTGCTCAGCTCATTAAGCTAATTCCTTCATTCCCCGAACAATAGTTGCATGGAATAACTTGCCATCCCACATTGCCACTCAAGCAGATTTCACAACATTTCGCGAACTTTTACTCAACATTTCCGACTAGATATCCACCGCGCGTATTCTCATTAAGCTTCTTCATATGTACATCAGTGTTTAATTTTCTTGTTATCATGTGGTAATGTTTTCACGACCATTGTACATGGTTGATTTGTATTATTTATGTGTTAATTGCAAACTTTTGTATCTTAAGATCCTGCCATCATTTTAGTTTTTTTTCCTCGTATACTGTATTTGTTAGTGCCCTTAATTTATGTTTCCAGTATTCAATATTCTATCTCTACTTATTTTTCTTTTTTTCATAGTATCTGATTTTGGTTGTTGTTGTTGCTTTTTGTACTTAGCTCGCTTTCATTATTTTGTATAATCTTGTTTTTAGATTGTATAAGCGTACAAAGATTTGTTTCATGTGTCCGTTCTCCTATGTAATACCCCTTCGGGGGCCTTTAAAGGTATTATGAAATTAAAATGAATAAACAACCTATCTCGAAGCACTGCTCTCTTCCGAGGTTGTTGTACATTACTTTCGTTTTCTGCAGATTAATTCTAAGACCCATCTTTCTGCTCTCTTTGTCTTATTCTTTAATCATGAGTTGAAATTAGTCCCCTGAGTTACTCAGCAGTGAAATGTCATCGGCAAAGCGCAGGTTACTAAGGTATTCCCTATTAACTCTTATCCCTAACTGTTCCCATTCTAGGCCTCTGAAAACCTCCTGTAAGCACGCGGTAAATAGCATTGGGGAGATTGTATTTCCCTGCCTAACACCTTTCTTGATTGGTATTCTGTTGCTTTCTTTATGAAGCATTATGGCAGCAGGATGTTTGTATATGCTTCATCGACGCCCTGATTCCGCAGTGTCTGCATGACTGATGATATTTCTACTGAATAAAACGCCTTCTCGTAATCTATGAAGGGTATTAATAGTGTTTGGTTATATTCTGCATTTCTCTATTATTTGATTGATAGTATGAATGTGGTTGATTGTTGAGTAGCCTGTTCGAAATCCTGCTTGTTTCTTTGGTTGATCGAATTCTAATGTTTTATTAACTCTGTTAGCAAGTAACTTTGTAAATAACTTGTATACTACGGAGAGCAACCTGGTCGGCCTGTATTTCTTTTAGTCCTTGTCATCTCCTTTCTTATGTATTAAGATGATGTTAGCATTCTTCCAAGACTCCAATACTCTTCCCATCCGGAGACACCTCGTAAATAGAGTGGCTAGTTTTTCTAACACAATTTGTTCTCCATCTTTCAGCAGATCTGATGTTACCTGATCCTCACCAGCAGCTTTGCCTCTTTGCATGCTCTCCAAAGCTTTTCTGACTCCTTCTATCATTACTGGTGGGGTGTCATCTGGGTTACTGCAAGTTCTTATAGTATTAAGGTCGTCGTTGTCCTGTCTACTGTACAGATCTCTGTAAAACTCCTCCATTATTTTAACTATCCTATCCATATTGGTAGTTATTTTGCCTTCTTTGTCCCTTAGTGCATACATCCGATTTTTGCCTATCCCAAGTTTCCTCTTCACTGCTTTGACGCTTCCTCTGTTTTTCAGAGCATGTTCAATTTCCTCCATGTTATACCTTCTTACATCGAATACCTTACGCCTATTAATCAACTTCGAAAGTTCTGCCAGTTCTATTTTGTCTGTTTTACTTAAGACTTTCAAGTTTTGACGCTCTTTAATGGGGTTATTCGTCTCCTGGAACAGCTTGGCAGTGTCCTGTCTAAGTACCGTACCTCCAAGTTCCACTGCACACTCCATAATGATACTCTTCAGATTATTATTCATTGCGTCAACACTAAGGCTGGTTTCCTCGATAAGAGCCGAGCACCTGTTCTGAAGGGAGGCTCTCAATTCCTCTACTTTCCCTCACAGTGCTAGCTAATTGATTGGCTTCTTGCGTATCAGTTTCTGCCGTTCCTTCATCAAGTCTAGGTGAATTCGAGACCTTACCATTCTGTGGTCACTGTATCATGCCCTGCCAACCACTTACACATCCTGCACGATGCCTGGATGTGCACTCATTATAAAGTCTATTCCGTTCTTACTTTCCCCATTAGGGATCCTCCATGTCCACTTACCGTTTCCTCGTTTTCGGTAGAAGGTATTCAAAATCCGTAAATTATTGCGTTCTGCAAATTCTACTAGTAGCTTTCCTTTGGCATTTTTAGTACCGATGCCATAATCTCCTACTGCCTGGTCTCCAGCCTGCTTTTTCCCTATCTTTGCATTAAAGTCTGCCATCAGTATAGTATAGTGTGTTTTTACCTTACTCATTGCTGATTTCACATCCCTCTTCATAGAAGCTTTCAACTGATGCGTCATCGTGGCTGGATGTAGGCGCGTAAGGTTGTATCACCTTCATCTTGCATCTCTTATTGAGTTTAGTTACGATACCTACCACCCTTTCATTAATGCTATAGTATTCCTATATGTTGCCAGCTATGTTTGTGTGAATTAGGAACCCCACTCCCAGTTCTCTTCTGTCAGCCAAGCCTCGATAGCAAAGGACGTGCCAATTCTATAGCACCGTATAGGCCTCATCTGTCCTCCTAACCTCACTGAGTTATATTATATCCCATTTAACACCCTCTAGCTCCTCGAGTAGTACAGCTAGGCTTCCCTCACTAGATAAGGTTCTAGTGTTAAACGTTGCCAAGTTCAGGTTCCAATGGCGGCCTGTCTGGATCCAGAGATTCTTAGCACCCTCTGCTGCGATGCAGATCTGACCGCCGCCGTGGTCAGTTGCTTCGCAGCTGCTGGGGACTGATGGCCGTGAGTTATTTGACGTATGCATGTGGGAGGTAGTGGCCAGATACTGCACCAGGGTGGCCAATCCATCTCTGGTGAGAACCCCCCCCCCCCCCCCCCCCCCTTTAGCTCGGGTCCGTGGTGTCGCTACACACCAAACACCTGCTTACGCAGACGCCCCTGCGTATCCACTATGCTATGTAATGAACCCTGGAGATTTTGGAATGTAATATAAGCCACATTTATGTCCTGATGCATCTGAACATTGACTAGCTGAATGGCATCTATTCTGCCTATCTTATTATAAAAGCGTTCTCATCTGTTCTCACTCTTGAAATGGTTACTCCTTTTCGAATCTTTAGTTCATTTCATGATTTCTCTATTCTATGCAATAAATTTGTAGTCATCAGTAAAGATGGTATTTTTTATTTATTTACAAACAATAAAAATGCTGCAAGCATAGATCTCCTTGTTTTTAGCCACGATATATTAAAAATATATTTGGGAGTATTTTTGAAGCCTTTACTGCACTTTTTTTATTGATCATTATCCTTTTGCTGCATTCCTCATGACTGGTGTGAAGCCAAGTTATGCAATGTTCTAATCAGGCACCTGCCCTGATTCTCTAAACTACAGACCCATTCTTTTCACTTACACCTTTTCTAAGCTCCTCGAAGGCATCATTCAAACTCAAATGAATAATTATTTCAAAGATTGCATCATGTTTAAATAGCACAGTTTTTGTAAAGAATTTCCTTGTGATCATCAGCTGACATAATTTACTCATGGCTTATTCATAGACACTGGCTTTCAAGTTGAAACCTTGTTTCCCTGTTTTTTCGATGCACTGATTGGGTCTCAGACCATAGGCCTGTATTCACTAACCATCCTCGGTGTTACCTCAAGTTTTTGCTATCGGTTGTAAGCCTTTATTGCGCTTTATGTACAAAGTTGGCCAGTATTCGTGAACCAGTCTTCTTGTAGTTTTTTACCTCCTTACCATTTTTGTGCCTTTATAACACAAGTAGAGGGTACAGAAGCTTGAGGAGAACTCGAGGAAAGGCCAAGGTTGGTTTGTGAATACGGGCCATAGACTCTGTAGTTAACACAACTGAACATTCACACACACATCTTAGTATACAAAGGTTCCTCTGATATCGCAGTCAATTCACCTCTGTTAATGGCTCTAACTCTTCGACGGCTCAAGTAACATCCGCCACTCCGCAGGGAAGTTTCCTTGGTCCCCTGTTCTTTTCTAATATTTGTTAATTATTTGCCTAAATGTATTTTTTCTCAAACTAGACTTTTTCACTGATGACCGCATTTGTAGTGTACTGAGCCATGAAAAGTAACTCTGGCTATCAGTTATTATAAAGCAACCTCTGTTCAATTACAACTTGGTGCTCATCATGGCTACATTTCTAAATAAGTGTATGGCTAAACTTGTCACGTTTACAAAAAGTTTCATGCTGCTTTCTGAACTTCACATACTCCTAATGACATAAATGTTGATTCAGCTTCCACTGACAACTATTTAAATGTTCATTCTATGTTTGACCTGACATGGAACCGTCATACCTATTTCGCTTTGTAGTTGCCACTACCTCTCTGCCTCTCAAATTGTAATCTACAACATGCTCCTGCGCAGGTGCATAAACTCATCCACTTTACTTCAATTCATCCTAAAATATAGAGTATAATTCATGGATGTGGCACCTGGATTAGGCCTACATCATAGGTAACATTGATCTCCAGAAAAATGCAACAGATTTTTTTTTAATTTTTTCTGATTACTACCATTTCATTGGTGTGTCAGTCCTAAAGGCTTGTGCTGGTCTTGATAATCTTTACCATCATTGTACACTAGTTTGTTTACCTTTTTTTTATAAAATATACTGCCACTCATTACTTCATTTTTTTTCCAATCATATTTCCACATCACCATCTTCCAAAATTAAACACATAGCTTGCTGTACTTCCAACTTTGCTAAATCATTCATCCCTAAAATCATTGTCGAGTTGAACTGGCTGCCTCCTTATATTGCAACTGAAATGAATACACTTAAATTTAATAAACTTATTAAAATATTAGCCATTTGTAGACTGTCTCACTAGAGCTTTTCTATTTTCAGAATTGCATTTTTTGTATATTTTGTTTGTTATGTCACACTTTTTTAGGTGTTTGTTTGATGAGTATTGTTGTTCTCCTTTTTATTAATGCTACAGCTTATCTGTTTTTCCCTCCTCCTTATGTAATATATCCCTTCAAGTAAGGGCCTTGAGGCGTTTCTTGCAATAAAATCAGTAAATGACAATTCTAATGTACCAAAGTCTCCTTCCCTTTTAAATGAAACCGCTTTATCAATTTTTAGGCTTGTGAGTCATTATCAATAAAGTTTGTGAATGTCTTTTTTATGCCATTTCTAAGCCTGAAGAAAGAAATAGCAAAAAAATAGTTTAGCCACAAAAAAATCATTTTTGATTCAAGAGAAGCTCTTGCATGTATAGGCTGGTGCACATGTATGCACTTATATTTTCAGAGGTGGTGCCGCTTCAGTGGCTCATACAGTACTCGCCTACTCGCCCAATAGATGCAGCTTTGATTAATCCAGGCACCACGGTTGCATTTCTGTAGAAGTGAAATCCTAGAGAACCACGTTAGGTGGAATACTAGGGCACAATAAAGAACCCAATGGGATTCAAATTGTCTAGAGCCTTCCAATACACTGTCTCGAAAAGGTCGTACTACTTCGTTAAAGTCTGTAAACTTAAATTTAGAGGCAAAACTCTAAAGTAAATCATAACAGTGCACTAATGAAGTCATGCAATAAAAGTTTGGACACAGCATGGTAGAGTTGACGTGTCAGAATTAATGGTGTAAAAGTATTTGAAAAGTGCTAGTGATATTGTGCAGTACCATTCAATTTGGTCTTTTGTTTGAATAACTCTAGGGGAATGTTTTTTGATTGTTTAAAATTACAGCAAAATCTCAATAGTATCAAACAAACACGAGATAAAGGTATGATAAATATAATCCAAAATGCCAAAATTTGTTAGATATAGACAGCAATCACTTATACTCTTTAAGGAGAGTCACCAGATATTTTAGGCCCATGGCAAAGTAGCTCCAGTGCGTTACATTCCACAAAAGTGCTACTGACATTCTTTTGGGCTCCAAATTTGAATTAAACATCGTTAATAGTGTAGTGCACGTGTGTGAGTGCATGTGTTATGTATTTCTCACTGCATATATCATAGTTATCACCCAGTATCTGGAGTAACATGTCAGGCAAAAAGCCAGACAAACATCTCCAACTCTCCACTAAAATGATTCTCGCTCTCCAACAGCTTTTTGCAAAATCTGGCTTAAAAATCACCACATTTTTCTTTGTGTTTAAAACTTGCTCTGCTTGCTTTCCTGCCTGTTCGTGCTAGTTTATAGCTTTTCGCCGATTGAGCTAGAGAGTATCAAACAACAATTTTCATTCAAAGGATGTCTATAGGATGCACTCGATAAAATGGTGTTTATGGCAAGCTAATGAGATAATGTAACTATAAATAAATTACTTTTTTATGTATATAAACTCATTAAGGGATTTTGGCACGAGCCAAATTGAATAAATTTGTGAAATTCGATATTCACTGTGGAAGCATGTCAAAATAAAATGGCACAAATAATATGTCATAGCAGCCTGTTCAACATGCTATGAAGTAAAAACGATTAAGGTGCTCAAGATATATCGTCTAAAAAATAAATTCCAATTTCGATTTTTTTTAGAAAAAAGCTTTGTTTTCATTGAAAACCAACTTTTCTGGTCACTTAGTGGACTAAAAGTATTCATAAAGTTATATATATTAGCTAAATATATGTGAAGTTACGGGGAAGTATTGTTTTTTGAACTCGAGAAATACAACACCCTAAACTTTTTGACGATGTAATGCAAGTGGCAACTCGCGTTCGCAACAGCAGCCTTCAGCCCAAGCCCACTGATCTGGGATGTAGGCAGTAAACTTGGCACTGTCTATGTATGAAATGGGGTTATCATTGGAATTTTATTGCCAACAGAGGCATTACAAGCAATGTGGTCAGAGAGTGACAACATCCCAATGAAACATCCAGCCATTACAGATTTACGATCATAACATGCTACTTTCTTCAGAGGGTTCTGCAAATGAAATAGGTGTGTTTTGTATATTTATATAACAATACATTAAATAATATACATTTAATAAGCCAGATAGAGCACTGGTGCCATTCACGCAATATACTAATAAAAGCTGACCTTTTACGATTGTTTAACTTCAAATGCAATGCATTTCTTAGTGAACTTCTGTGACTTTGAATCAATCAATCAAACAATCTCTCTCTCTTTCTCTCTCTCTTTCTCTCTCTCTCTCTCTCTCTCTCTCTCTCTCTCTCTATATATATATATATATATATATATATATATATATATATATATATATATATATATATATTTATATATCTAGCCGCCTACGACCTTGTGCACTTCTTAGCATATCATTAAAGGAATGTTCACCCCAATATTGGTATACATACCATTATACATTGATTGGTACACTCGCAGCCATTTCATTATATAGAATTGCCAAATATGATATGACGAGATATTTTTGTACAAATAACATAAATTAAGGGTGTGGTAATGGGAAAACCATGACATGCATGTCACGAATGGGCTCACATGCATGTCACGCTCATGGTGTGCTTGCGGTTATTTTGCTATAGCTTGGTTTATACCAAAATTAATATGACGTGACCATAGGTCAGCAAAACTTATGCAGCTCATTCAGACTGAGGCTCACGGCTTGATCTGAGTTTGATTGAGTCGACTCGTGGGTGAGTTCGTCAACCTATGGACGTGACTGCATGATGAACATATAGAGCAAATGGTAACATGTAAATTATGACATACAATCATGCACCACGTGATTTACATGCCGGGCTCTTGGTGTGCTTGCGGCAATTTCGCTAGCTTAATATACAGCGAAATTTGCATTGCATACCATTGTATGATGACCATAAATGACATTTCCTAATATGCAAATCATAATATCCACGTCTTAATTGTACAGCATGGTTTCCTTCTTCCTGGCTGCTTCGCATTATGCATCGATTCCTGTATACTGTGATGGGATGTGCCTTTCCTTTTTCTTTTCAAGAAGAGCATCCTGCTCCTTGAGAGCCAAAGAATTTCATAAAACTAAAATATAGTGTAGCCTTATGACACTGTTGTTTATGTTACAGTAACATGATGCACTGCGAGTGTCAACGAAAGCTACTGTGCATGCTCCTCACAGCAGCCAACCCATGAGTGGGGCCATGTGTATGTGTCAGGTTGTTAGAATGGCGTGTATGAATTGCTGTGTGAATATATATATATATATATATATATATATATATATATATATATATATATATATATATATATATATATATATATATGCACCTGCAGCAATGTTTTTCAGTGTTCTGCTAACAATGCTTCAGAAACAGGCGGGAACTCTAGATGAGTGTCCACCGTGCAAATTTACAGGTGATTTTGCGGGCACATTTATAAAGTACATGTAGCTATAGTTCGTAGTATGCTCCATGTAAATTAACTGATATTTTTAATGTGCTGAACCGAATGGCAGCCGGTAATGTGATCTAGAGTCTGCAGTCTACATTTCTTTGGCGGAAAATCTTCGACTGCAGATCCAGCAATTTTCTCTCGTACACTGGGGCCATTTTAGATGCCAAGCATGTTATGGTAGAGTTCAATGTTGTGTGCGGCGTGACCACCCTTGCTGCGCATGCGCGTCCCGTCCCCGTCTCTCTTTTCTCCTACACTCCCCCCTCTCTCGACTCGCACCACCAACGCAAGCAGCATCTGATAGCGAGTTCCTTGATAAAAAAAAATGACTGCTAGCACTGCACAACTGTTCACTGGCCACCCCGTATTAGGCACTGGATATTGACCTCCAAGGTAGTGCTGGTGATAGATTTCTCTTGTGCGTTGTTGAACAATGAAAATGAGCAGAGTGCGCGTTATACTTAGTTAACAGTGTACTGAGGGTCTCTGCATTTAATAAGAGTCTTGTGTCTCTCACCCATTAGCAGCGATTGGCATGTCACAATAAGAAACACCGGTCCATCACTGCGTGCTTAGCGCCTCGTCCCCAGGTTGATCTCCTGCACAACGCCGCGATGAGAGCCAGCGTCAACGGCGCCACCTGTGTAAGCGTTAGCGCCCGCTGCTTCACACGTATGCATGGTTCCCTTTAGTGGGAGAGTAATTTTTCTTCCACCATCAGTTTGTCTATCGGCGCAGATCGCAGACTGCGCAGCTCGTCAGCAGGAGCCGTACATTAGGAATAAGCCCTGCATGCCTGACCAAATGCATCGCGTACCACGAGATTTAAAATATTTATTCCCCATCTGCAGCAGTTAACCTAAACAGCACTGCGCGCGCAATCAAAGCCACACCATGTCAATCTATCTATATAACTCGGTGACAGCTAAGACATCATTTGCAAAGATGGCACGTGGCCAAGTTACTCAAGGACTCATGCAAATTTAACTTGCGATCAACCAGCTACAGTTCCCAAAGTGAGCAATTAAAGAAAAGTAACAGCTATTATCACATCAGGTATTGCCCCTCACTCACATAATAGCCTGCCAAATGTGAGCAGCTCTAATACACCAACAGGTGGGTACGATGAATAAGGCATATATCCTTTGATTGCTGCACATCATTTACTTATAGGCTTTACCGCAATGCTTTCGCAATTCAGTGAAGCTTAATCATCTTTTGGTAATTGTCTTTTTGTCTGTTTGAAAAGGACGTGCCAAGATGCATATTTGGCCTGAGCAGTCGCAAATGCTTATATTTGTTTGATGCACAAGTGGCCTGTGCATGCGTTCATTTCGTATCATGTTCGTATCATGTAATGCTCTTCTGCTCACGCTGGCTTTACCGCAGTGCTTTTGCGATGCAGTGAAGCTTAATTATCTTTTGGTAATTGTCTTCTTGTCTCCCTGAAACGGACGTGCCAAGATGCATATTTGGCCTGAGCAGTCGCAAATGCTTATATTTGTTTGATGCACAAGTGGCCTGTGCATGCGTTCATTTCGTATCATGTAATGCTCTTCTGCTCACGCTGGCTTTACCGCAGTGCTTTTTTGATGCAGTGAAGCTTGATCATATTTTAGTATTTGTCTATTTGTTTGCCTGAAACGGACGTGCCAAGATGCATATCTGGCCTGAGCAGTCGCAAATGCTTGGCGACAGGTTGGCGATGCAAGCAGTAAAAATGAAAATAGAAACATGGGCCGAACATAACGATATTTTGGGAGAACTTCAGAACGGATTTCGAGTCGACAGGCGGTTAGACGATAACCTGTTTGTTCTCACTCAGTGTATAGAAATATCTAAAATAGAGAATAGGCCCTTGTACGTGGCTTTTCTAGACATCACTGGGGCATACGACAACGTTAATCAGGAAATTTTGTGGGATATATTGAAAGGAATGGGCATGGGCGACGACTATATACAGCTTTTGAGGGAGATATACCGAGAAAATACAGTTTGCATAGAGTGGGAAGGAATGCGTAGCAAAGAGAACGTTGAGGTTAGCAGGGGTCTGAGACAGGGATGTCCTTTGTCCCCACTGTTATTCATGCTGTACATGGTGAGTATGGAAAAAGCGCTAGAAGGTAGCAACATTGGTTTTAATCTGTCACACAAACAGGGCGGCATGATGATTGAGCAGAAGCTTCCAGGTTTATTTTATGCGGACGATATCGTCTTATTTGCGGACAGTCGAGATGATATACAGCAGCTGGCGAATATATGCGGAAGGGAAGGTGAAGCTCTTGGACTAGGATTCAGTGTAACGAAGTGTGGTTTGATGGTATTCAATGATCCCTGTGATCAGACGGTGTCCATACAAGGCCAAGAAATACCGAGGGTAAGTGAATATAAGTACCTTGGAGTATGGGTAAATGAGAGTGATAGATACATGGAGGTACAGGAAAAAGCCTCGGCAGCAAAAGGAAAGAGGAATGCGGCAATAATGAAGCACAGAGCGTTGTGGGGATACAATAGGTATGAGGTGCTTCGAGGTCTGTGGAAGGGTGTAATGGTTCCAGGGCTTACTTTTGGGAACTCAGTGGTGTGCATGAGGGCAGAGGTGCAATCGGGAATGGATGTAAATCAAAGGACTGTGGGACGCCTCGCGTTGGGTGCTCACGGGAAGACGACAAACGAGGCTGTAAAGGGCGATATGGGGTGGGCAGGTTTTGAGGCGAGGGAAGCGCAGAGCAAAATAAGGTTCGAAGAAAGGCTAAGAAATATGAAGGAGAGTAGATGGGCAGAGAAGGTGTTTCGTTATTTGTATAGGAAGAGCGTGGACACACAGTGGAGAAAAAGAACTAGAAGACTCACTAGTAAATATACGGCTGGTATTGTGAGCCATATGTCAACAAAGAGCGTTAAGGGAAAAGTCAGGGAGGCGGAGAGGATTTACTGGATGGCAGCTATGGAGAAAAAACCGGCTTTGAGTAACTACCGAAAGGGCAAAAATGAAATAAGGAGGGAGGCATTTTACGATAATTCAAGGGGAAGCGCTTTACTGTTTGAAGCGAGATCGGGTTGCCTTAGAACGCGTAGTTATAAAGCAAGATTCAGTAAAGAAGAAGAACAATGCACATGCTGCGGGAAAGATAAGGAAACGGCGGAGCATGTTCTGATTGAATGTGGAGATATCCACCCAGGTGTACGTTTGGGCACGAGCCTACAGGAAGCCTTGGGTTTTAGGGACAACAATGGAAAGCTGAACACACCCGCGATTGAAATAAGTAAGAGACGGTTAGAGTATTGGTGGCAGAAAATTAGAGAGAAAGGACAAACATAAATATTGGAAAAATAAGATATGGACAGTGTGCCGTAAATGGCAGAGAACTTAAGCTGAAAATTTACCTTTTTTCCATTAAGATAGAATTTATCGAAGTAGAGGCATTAGGCCAACATAAAAAAAAAGAAAAAAGTTTTTTCTTTTGTCGAGCCTGGTGGCATACTTGTCACCACCCCGTTATAAAGGGGACGCTCATAGCATCCATCCATCCATCGATGCTCGCCGCGGAGCGCTCACGTGCTTTCTTTCGTGCTGTGCCTGTGCCGCGTTCAGTCGTGTGTGCTTCACCCGTTCTCCTCCGCGCCGTTTTACAAAACACGGCGTGGATTGTTCGTGCAAGTTTTCGTGCGTTACCGCCAATGCTATGGAATCGGGCGTCAAGAAGAAGAAAACGACGCGGACACACTGCTTCGCACCCGGCTGTTCGCCCGGCTAAGTCTCGTCGAGGAGATCTGGTCAATGTGTGTGTCGCTGTTTTCCGTGCCGAAAGAGCCTGAATGCTTAAAAGCATGGCAGCGTGCAGTGCCACGTGCAGATCAAGTCCCCGACGCAAGCTCAAGAATCTGCGAGCTGCATTTTGATGAGCAGTATATTGTGCGATCGTTTACACACACGATCAACGGCGTGACAGTGACGATCATTCGCGATCGACCTGTGCTGACAAGCGATGCGAGTCTGACTGTGTTTCCCAACCTCCCTCAGTATTTGTCGAAGAAGGCACCCCAGAAAAGAAAGTCGAAAACGTCGACGTGTGGCCTTCCTGTGAAGTCTCCGAGACACGAGACAAGTAATGCCGCGTGTACTGACGAGGTAGACGTTTCAGATGAAAGAAGTGCATCGCCCGAAGTAATCTCCCCAGTGCTGC
The DNA here is from genome assembly GCF_043290135.1 of Rhipicephalus microplus. Lineage (NCBI taxonomy): Eukaryota > Metazoa > Arthropoda > Arachnida > Ixodida > Ixodidae > Rhipicephalus > Rhipicephalus microplus. The sequence goes on from NC_134704.1 coordinate 208,208,715, forward strand.
CTTATGTGGGGAACTGCCGACTGCCCAGTGCTTACTGGACGCGGCAGCTGATTGCTGGAGAGTGCAATGTCACGGCCTTCACAGTAAGTGCACTGCGTCACGAAAGCTTGTGTTTTGAAAAAGTGGTATTGTTCGTTGCGAATGGCAGTTCAGTTCACACGAACGTTTTCGTGCAAGCCACAAAAGTAAATTCACTTGAGATCACTGACGTGGCAATGGCTGAAGATCTGTTTCGACATGTTGATAAGATCATCCCATGCAAAGGATTTGGAGAAGAAGGCGAGCTCAGCCCCAACCCGAGGCGCAAAGAGAAGACGCATGGCGGCAAGGTATTTAGTGCTTCTTGCTTCGGTGTTGCACAGTCAGCAAAGCAGGCATGCCCACAGTGCAAGTATTTCCGGAAGCTCCTGCAGAATCGGGCTTCGTACAGAAGGAGAGGTAATACTCGTGGTCGGAGAGCGTCATACAAGCTAAAGCTTCGAACTGCGCAACTGAAAAGAAGCAGGCTCACAATTCTCAAAGGAAAGTCTGTGATCCAGAATCTAAAGGAAAAAAATGCGCAGATCAACTCAGAAATGTTTGAGAAAGCATTGAAAGCTCTGCCTGTAAAGCAGCAGCAACAGGTCAGAGCATGTCCGGCAGCATGCAAGCGCAAAAGCACAAAAGGGATGAAATATGAGGCAGAATGGGTATTGGAATGTGCAGTCATGTGCATGAGGAGCTCCCAGCTCTACGAACTTATAAGAAAGCACAAAATCATGGTTCTGCTCTCGCGTACATCTCTTCGTTGTTTCCTGAGAAAGTACACAAGTGGGTTTGGACTGAGCAGCAAGTTGTTGGCTGCTGTAAAAGAGAAAACCAAAACAATGTACCCTTCGAAATGCCATGGCGGACTGCTGTTTGATGAACTGAAGCTCTCCGAAAATCTCAGCCTTGCGTCAAATGGGAAAATTGAAGGCTTTGTAGTAGTAGATAGAAGGCCGCGGCGGAGGCGCATCTTACTACGAGCCGCAGCGCCGCCGCTACGTGTCATGGAACGGCGGATCGCCTTTCGCGCCGTGCTCGCGCTACAGTGTTTAGAAATATACTGCTTAGTGTGTTGAGCGCGGGCTAGGAGATGGCCCCGCAGCTGATGACTGCCGGCGGCGCCCGCATGGTGCGCTGCTGTGTGAGTGGGTGCATTCGCGTTCAATCCTTGCGCTCCGCAAGCGCTGTGAAGCTTTCATGAGGCCGAGCCGCGCGAGGCCTCCTGAAAGGAGGAATAAACTTTATTTTGTATCCGGCGTGTTAGTGGGCTGGGATCCCGCCTAGGTGTCGGCTAGAAGGTCTTGCCTCCTAGCGGCTTCCTCGGCCCGCTGGATTGCCCATAACTGATCGTCCAGGGCTGAACTGAGCTGCACGGCAAGCCAACAAGCGTGGAGGCTGTCGGTGGAGGCCGCGTTCTCATTACTGTGTTTTAATCCCTGGCATTCCCATAGTATAGGTTCTAAGGAAGCTCGTGCCTGACAATCTTTGCATTGAGTGGTTGCGTAGACCTCTGGATGCATAGCATGTAGTAGCACAGGATTCTTATAGGATCTGGTTTGTAATTGTCGCCATTGGACAGACTGTGCCCTGTTGAGTTTATGATGAGGAGGGGGTAAACACGCCTCTGTAATTTATAATGTTTCGTAATTTCATTGAACGTTGTCATTCGGTCCTCCACCTCCCACACATTTAGAAATTCTGACGAGGGATCAACATTAGTCGTAGCTTGGAAAGTGAGCCCTCAAGCTACGTTGTGGGCCATCTCGTTAGGGTTGATGACTTCCGTGCACGGCGTCGGGTATGTGAGCTGGGAACCAGAGAATGCAAACACATCTGTCGTCTTGGTTGGTTTTGCCTGTTCTAAGAATACGCAGTGCTTCAGGGGAGATTCTGCCATTTGCAAAGTTGCGTACAGCTGCTTGTGAATCGCTAATTATATAACACGCGTCAGTTTGTGATATGGCCAAAGCTATAACTATCTCTTCCGCAGTTTCAATGCGTCTCGTGTGTATTGTCAGACTGGTGCTGCATTGTTTCTTGTGGTTCACTACAGCCGTGACGAAGCAGCTTTTGTGCATGTAACGAGCGGCATCTACGAAGACCGCTTCTTTGTTGTTTCCGTAGCTTTGTCATATATAGTCTTCGCTCTGCTCATGCATCCCGTGCACCTGCGTTGTGCACGGGATGCATGTTTTTAGGTAACGGAGGCACCGTGAGCTTCGACCGTACTTCACGAGGAATGTCGAATTTGGTGCCAAATTGGGTGTGGTAAGTGAAGCCTAATTTTTCCAGGATGCATCTACCAGTCTTGGTTTTAGAGAGGCGCTCGTACTGTGCAATACGTTGTGCCTCTACCAGTTCCTCAAGTGTATTATGCAAACCTAGCTCTAACAGCCTCTCTGTACTTGTGTTCAGGTAAAAATTGCGCTGAAATAGAAAGGACACCACAAAGAAGGAACACTTAAACAGATCGAGCGCAAACTACCAACTGTTTTTTATTGACTGTAGAACGTCGATAAATAGGGAACCCGTACATAGCTGCGCCGACGCGTCGAGGATCAACACGTGCTACTTAACGCACTTTATCAATCAAAAAGGACACTTCTGCACCGTAGAGCGATACCGAGGCCTCACTTACACAGCTATCACCTTTCATGTTGATGAAGAAAGCTTCCAACACCTCACGAGCACACGTATCTCTGCTATGTCCCAGTATCTTAGTCTCCTGAAATAGTGGTTCACATCCACATGCTGCGCAGTGAGCAGGCAAATTTCCCATTTCACTATTTTTGATTGACAGCTGGTGTTCACGTATGCGATCATTAACGCAGCGGCCTGTTTGGCCCACGTAAGATCTGCCGCAGGAAAACGGAGTCGCATATACCACTCCCACATCGCATTGCACCACCGGGTTGGCATGCTTCTTGTTACACAGGCTAGTGCGCTCATTGCCGCTCGAAATTCGCGCGCACAACCTCGAGAGCTTTTTAGGTGCAGAAAACACCATGTCAACTCCGTGCCGGTTAGCAACCTTCTTCAGGTTGTGCGTCACCCGGTGTAAATAGGGTACCACTAACGGCCTCTCACGCCCCCTGGGCGCGTCTTTCAGGCACTGCTTCCGTGATCGCCCTTTTAGCTTCTTCAGGAGGGTTTCGGCCACCGCCGCCAGCACAGACTGCGGGAACGCGGCTGCCTTCAGTCGTTCAATCTGAGCACGGAAGCTGGCCTGCCTCTCATGCGAGCACGACCTCACCAGCGCAGACTCCAAACACATTGAAGCGATCGCCCTCTTTACTACCTTAGAATGTGATGATGTATATGGTAAAGGCTTCTTTCTAGCACGCGGACAGTACGCATAACAAGTATGTTGATGCTTGAATATGAGCTTAAGATCTAAAAACTGAAGCGTTCCTTCCTGCGGTAGCTCGTAAGTGAAACATAGACCCCTCCCATACTTGTTAAACTTCTTTACAACGTTGTGCACATTAATGTTAGTACTCGTTTGTTTGTCCAAAACTACCAGGAAATCGTCTACGTACCTAAAAATTTTTTTTAACACTCCGTCACTTCTAAACACCTCAAGCAGATCGCGGTCAATGTAGGCCAAGAAAATGTTACACAAAACAGGGGCAACACAGGAACCAATACAAATGCCTTTTCTTTGGAGGTACAAACCCTTGTCAAAACCTATGAAAGTGTGTTTCAGATAGAATTCCAAAAGCGACATAAAATTATCAACACTCAGACCCGTGGAATTTTGAAAACCAATAGCTGAATTCTCTAAAATGCAATCCATAACACACTCAAAAAGTTCAACATGGGAAACAGAATAAAACAGATCTTGCACATCCACTGAGAAAGTCAACCCATGTGAAACTTTGCCTTCGAAAAACCGCGCTACTTCCATAGAATTCTTCGTCGCGTACGGATCATTCAAACACAACCTGTTCAGGCATTTTTGTAAAAACATGCTAGCCTGGTGCTGCCATGAGCCTTTTTCACTCACAATAGTGCGAAAGGGAATGTCCACTTTGTGCGTTTTTGCACTAAAAAACACTTGCAAGGTGCTGGATTTACTTCCTTGAATTGCATTCGCAAGTTTCGTTAGCTTCATGTCCCTACACAATGCCACTGCTTTAGTTTTAACACGTGCCTCACTAGGCTTTACCTTGACAAAGTTCTTTTCGATGGCCTGGCGTGCTTTCTCCTGGTAGATAGCTGACGGCATAATCACGAAGCCACCTTCTTTGTCAGCCATAGTCAAGCTGAGACCTTTATCTTTGAAGTATCTCACAATATCTCCCAGGTTGTCTCTTGTCGTCCTTTTTGCCGGTCGAATTGTGCTCCTTTGAAGGCTTTCCACCCCCTCCAGCAGGCATCTTTCCTGATTCTCTTGACCTGCTTTTTCCGCCATCCTTCGGTTATAAGCCAAAAGCTCGAAAGCAGGTACCGCAGGCTCGTGAGAGAACTTTGGACCTTTCTGCAAAACCTTTGAAATGTTATCGGGAAGCTGTACATCACCAATGACTATCAAGTCAGAGTCGATCGATTCTTTTTTACTAACACGTGGTCTTAAAGCTGACAGGGCTTGCCTCAAGTAGAAACACCACCACTGCTCTGTCATTTCCGCTGCCAATCTTCTTGCTGACCGTAACTTGCTTTCGGCCACCCCCTCAGGGAAGTTGCCATAGCACACCACACGTAACCAGTCTTGACAGACCCGCACCTGTCTCCATAACTCTGATTTCCAAATCTTGGCGACCCGTTTCACATGTCCATTAGATGGCTTGACGCCACCAAACAACATCCAAATATCTTGAGGAATCAGGCCTTTCTTACGGCAAAAAGCCAAGTACCTTGCCTTGCAAGTTGACACGACGATATGGCTCACCAGTGCATTAATCCTGTCGTCCAGAGGCCAGAAGGAAGGAGAGTGTAAGAAGAAGCCCGATGTAGAAGAAATGTAATCGATCAGGACGTCTTGAGGGGCTAGTTGGTTCATTCTATTCAGGTAAAAATTGCGCTGAAATAGAAAGGACACCACAAAGAAGGAACACTTAAACAGATCGAGCGCAAACTACCAACTGTTTTTTATTGACTGTAGAACGTCGATAAATAGGGAACCCGTACATAGCTGCGCCGACGCGTCGAGGATCAACACGTGCTACTTAACGCACTTTATCAATCAAAAAGGACACTTCTGCACCGTAGAGCGATACCGAGGCCTCACTTACACAGCTATCACCTTTCATGTTGATGAAGAAAGCTTCCAACACCTCACGAGCACACGTATCTCTGCTATGTCCCAGTATCTTAGTCTCCTGAAATAGTGGTTCACATCCACATGCTGCGCAGTGAGCAGGCAAATTTCCCATTTCACTATTTTTGATTGACAGCTGGTGTTCACGTATGCGATCATTAACGCAGCGGCCTGTTTGGCCCACGTAAGATCTGCCGCAGGAAAACGGAGTCGCATATACCACTCCCACATCGCATTGCACCACCGGGTTGGCATGCTTCTTGTTACACAGGCTAGTGCGCTCATTGCCGCTCGAAATTCGCGCGCACAACCTCGAGAGCTTTTTAGGTGCAGAAAACACCATGTCAACTCCGTGCCGGTTAGCAACCTTCTTCAGGTTGTGCGTCACCCGGTGTAAATAGGGTACCACTAACGGCCTCTCACGCCCCCTGGGCGCGTCTTTCAGGCACTGCTTCCGTGATCGCCCTTTTAGCTTCTTCAGGAGGGTTTCGGCCACCGCCGCCAGCACAGACTGCGGGAACGCGGCTGCCTTCAGTCGTTCAATCTGAGCACGGAAGCTGGCCTGCCTCTCATGCGAGCACGACCTCACCAGCGCAGACTCCAAACACATTGAAGCGATCGCCCTCTTTACTACCTTAGAATGTGATGATGTATATGGTAAAGGCTTCTTTCTAGCACGCGGACAGTACGCATAACAAGTATGTTGATGCTTGAATATGAGCTTAAGATCTAAAAACTGAAGCGTTCCTTCCTGCGGTAGCTCGTAAGTGAAACATAGACCCCTCCCATACTTGTTAAACTTCTTTACAACGTTGTGCACATTAATGTTAGTACTCGTTTGTTTGTCCAAAACTACCAGGAAATCGTCTACGTACCTAAAAATTTTTAACACTCCGTCACTTCTAAACACCTCAAGCAGATCGCGGTCAATGTAGGCCAAGAAAATGTTACACAAAACAGGGGCAACACAGGAACCAATACAAATGCCTTTTCTTTGGAGGTACAAACCCTTGTCAAAACCTATGAAAGTGTGTTTCAGATAGAATTCCAAAAGCGACATAAAATTATCAACACTCAGACCCGTGGAATTTTGAAAACCAATAGCTGAATTCTCTAAAATGCAATCCATAACACACTCAAAAAGTTCAACATGGGAAACAGAATAAAACAGATCTTGCACATCCACTGAGAAAGTCAACCCATGTGAAACTTTGCCTTCGAAAAACCGCGCTACTTCCATAGAATTCTTCGTCGCGTACGGATCATTCAAACACAACCTGTTCAGGCATTTTTGTAAAAACATGCTAGCCTGGTGCTGCCATGAGCCTTTTTCACTCACAATAGTGCGAAAGGGAATGTCCACTTTGTGCGTTTTTGCACTAAAAAACACTTGCAAGGTGCTGGATTTACTTCCTTGAATTGCATTCGCAAGTTTCGTTAGCTTCATGTCCCTACACAATGCCACTGCTTTAGTTTTAACACGTGCCTCACTAGGCTTTACCTTGACAAAGTTCTTTTCGATGGCCTGGCGTGCTTTCTCCTGGTAGATAGCTGACGGCATAATCACGAAGCCACCTTCTTTGTCAGCCATAGTCAAGCTGAGACCTTTATCTTTGAAGTATCTCACAATATCTCCCAGGTTGTCTCTTGTCGTCCTTTTTGCCGGTCGAATTGTGCTCCTTTGAAGGCTTTCCACCCCCTCCAGCAGGCATCTTTCCTGATTCTCTTGACCTGCTTTTTCCGCCATCCTTCGGTTATAAGCCAAAAGCTCGAAAGCAGGTACCGCAGGCTCGTGAGAGAACTTTGGACCTTTCTGCAAAACCTTTGAAATGTTATCGGGAAGCTGTACATCACCAATGACTATCAAGTCAGAGTCGATCGATTCTTTTTTACTAACACGTGGTCTTAAAGCTGACAGGGCTTGCCTCAAGTAGAAACACCACCACTGCTCTGTCATTTCCGCTGCCAATCTTCTTGCTGACCGTAACTTGCTTTCGGCCACCCCCTCAGGGAAGTTGCCATAGCACACCACACGTAACCAGTCTTGACAGACCCGCACCTGTCTCCATAACTCTGATTTCCAAATCTTGGCGACCCGTTTCACATGTCCATTAGATGGCTTGACGCCACCAAACAACATCCAAATATCTTGAGGAATCAGGCCTTTCTTACGGCAAAAAGCCAAGTACCTTGCCTTGCAAGTTGACACGACGATATGGCTCACCAGTGCATTAATCCTGTCGTCCAGAGGCCAGAAGGAAGGAGAGTGTAAGAAGAAGCCCGATGTAGAAGAAATGTAATCGATCAGGACGTCTTGAGGGGCTAGTTGGTTCATTCTATTCAGGTAAAAATTGCGCTGAAATAGAAAGGACACCACAAAGAAGGAACACTTAAACAGATCGAGCGCAAACTACCAACTGTTTTTTATTGACTGTAGAACGTCGATAAATAGGGAACCCGTACATAGCTGCGCCGACGCGTCGAGGATCAACACGTGCTACTTAACGCACTTTATCAAGTACGCACTTTAACGCACTTTATCAAGGCTGTTTAAAATCATTTTTTTCTGCTGAGAACCATCTATGGTATGCGGAAACATACATAATGTGGCTGATGACAAACGCGTGTATGAGCCTTATGACATTTGCCTCTTTCATGCCACTATGCTTATTCGTAATTCTTTTGATTAGGCGCATTGTTTGAGAAACCTTCGCTTCGATACTGCGTAGCGTTTCCCCGTTGGTGCTTTTGGCTTCCATTATTAACCCCAGTACACTTATCTTGTCGACAATGGGTATGGTGTGTCCATCTCGTGTTTTAAGTTGTATGTCTGTGTAGGTATGTGTGTTGTGGTGCTTGGGAGGTTGGCCTTTTAATGGTGGTCCATATAGTAGCAGCTGAGATTTTTCGGCTGAGCACGTGAGACCAGTTCCTTCTAGGTATTGCTCTACGGTATCGATCGCTTCTTGTAAACGTTGTTCAATTGACCCATCGCTGCCGTTGCTTACCCACAGAGTAATATCATCTGCATATATTGTATGGTGCAAACCTTCTATCTTTTGTAATCTACATTGGAGTCCAGTTAGGACTAAGTTAAATAACATTGGTGATATCACTGATCGTTGGGGTGTACCTGCACTACCATAGATATTTCCTCGGATGTGAGGCCTCTTACAACAATTTTGGCTTGTCTACCCGTTAGGAAGTTCCGGATGTAATTATACGTCCGCTCACCTAAACCTAACTTACTGACATGATTCAGTATGGCTTGGTGGGTGACATTATCAAATGCCTTTTTTAGATCAAGCCCGAGGATGGCTCTAGTTGATCTGCTAGGGTCATCTATGATCTCGTGTTTTAATTGTAGCATCGCGTCTTGTGTACAGAGGTTTAGGTGAAATAATCCTATCATTGTACATGGGAGTACGTTGTTGTCCTCTAGGTATGCATTGAAGAAGAATGGCGATTTGGGCTAGTTGGTTTGAATTCATAGTAATAAGGGCTGCAGCGCGAGCACGAATGTGCTAGAAGAAACAGACACAGTCGAGGTACGGAAGGCAAAAGAGGACAACACGAGCGCTGCCTCCGGACATGTCCCTTGCCGAATATTCCACGACCTCGACTGTGTCTGTTTCTTCTAGCACATTCGTGCTCGCGCTGCAGCCCTTATTACTATGTCCTCTAGGTAGTTAGTCAATCGGGTCAGTAAGGCGTGTTCCATTACCTTAGCCAGGCAGGAAGTTAGTGAAAACGGTCTTAGGTTTTCAAGCTGTAAGGGTTTGCCAGGCTTGGGTATAAGCACGACATGCGCCGTTTTTCATTGCCGCGGTATGTGGCCTTGTCTCCAGCATTCATTAATAAAGTCTGTTAATTTGCCAATGGGCCTATCGCCTAGGTTTCTCAGTGTTTTGTTCGTAATGGCGTCAGGGCCCGGTGCCGACGTAGCATTTAGTTTGTGCAGAACTGCTCGTATCTCGGCTTCGTTGAATTCTTCATCAAGGTCAGGATTCGGCGCTCCTACGTAATTGGCGTGAGTGCAGGGTGGTGCCTGAGATATGTATTTAAGCGCGACCTCTTCGAGAAAATCTTTCTGTGCCTTTATAGGCATGCAGAATTTTGTTCATATTTTGTTTGTGTACCGTTTTTGTGTCTTCTGGGTTCAGGAGGTGTCAAAGTAAATTCCACGTTTTGTAGGCTCAGTTGGTTGTCCGTGGCGGTACAAGTTTCTTTCCATTTTTGGCAATAAAGCTGTTGTGCGTATTGTTCGATTTCCTTGTTAAGTGTGGCTATCTTTCTTCTTAGTGTTCAGTTATGTTTCTGCATTTTCCAGCGTTTTTGTGGCCCTTGTTTGGCTTCCCACATATGTAATAGCCTACTGTCTAGAATTTCAAGCTTAGCTTCCGGTGGGACTATTTTTGTTGCCTCCGAAATATCCTTTTTTAGATTAGCTGTCCATTGGTCAATGTTTGTAATGCTTTCTGTGATGCCCTTTCGCATATTTCTGAATTTAACCCAGTCAACTAGCCTAAGCTGTTTGCCCATGGGTTTGGTGGGCCCCCCAATAAGCTGGATTTCAATGATAGAATGATCGCTTCCAGAGTCTTGCTTTGTATTCAGCCATCGCACAGATTGCGTGTTCTTTATAAAAGTAAGGTCGGGCGTGGTATCACCACAGACACTATTCCCTTGCCTAGTGGGTACTGTGGGATCAGTGATGAGTGTTAGCTCTTCCTACTGCGAGTCCAGCTAGAGATTCCTGCCCTTAGGGTGGACGCGTTTATAACCCCATGTACAATGAGGGGCATTAAAGTCCCCTCCGATTATTACAACTCGGTCACCCACTATAGTAAGCGTGCGCTTAAAGAGAGTTAAAAATCTCTGCCATGTGAATTCGGGCTACTGTACACGTTTAGGATGAACACAATGTCCCCTGTTTTTCTAGTGGGAATGATTTCAATTAGTATATTTTCTATATCGGTAACCTGTGTGCTGTGTTGCACTGCCGTGTGATCACTACGCACTAAAGTTGTAAGGGATTTAGTCTCCCCCTCGGCACTGCCAATAGAGCGGTAGCCAGACAACTTAGCGAGACCATGCGTCTCCTGTAATATGATGATATCTGGCTTTTCTTTATCTTTAAGATACTGGTGTAGAATGGCTTTCTTGTTTCTGTAACTTCTACTATTCCATTGCCATAATACGTATTTGTTGCGTCTGTCCACGGCGGCAATTATTGCTGAGGAGGCGCCGGGTTCATAATAGCCGGCTTTAGTAGCGGAGGTTTGATGATTGGTTTAAAGGGCGTTACTCCACTGGCTTGTAGGCCTGTAGCAGAGGGGCATTTTTCAAGTTCTGTTACCCTAGTAGATAAGCTATCTAGTTGCTGCTGGTGAACCTGTTGTTGTTGCATAACTGTGTTAATTTGCCCCATAATAGCCGTTCCCCACTCTTTGATTTGTGCTCTCATGGTTTCCTTAATGTCATTTATTGTCTCAATTTGAACTTTCACAGCTTTTTCAACTTTGCTTATTCGTAAATCTACGTATTCTTCAGATTCCTCTTGACCTTTGTGCAACATGTTAGCAGTCTTGGTTTTCTTGTGCTTGCTATTACCATCGTCGTTGTTCTCTAAAGCCTTACGATTTGGGAGAGGGGACTCAGCGCTCTCCTCCATACTGGTCACGCTGTCTTGTGTTATAATTATTGCGTCATTACACTGTACCATGCCAGTTCTGTAGATATGAATTTCTTCCCTTAATTTTTTATTCTCCTCCCTCATGGCGGCAATTATCTGATTGTTTTGCAGAATCATTTGTTTCAGTTGTGCTAACTCTGCCTCGAGTTTGGTGACTTTCGGGCCAGAAGCAGCCTCCGCCTCCGCGCGCGTCCCCTTGACCCTGTCTGCTCAGCTCACCTTGAACGATGTATCGGCGCCGGGGTTTTTGGGTTGCTTGGCCCTTGACTGGGAGCGTGACTTTGACCTGGAGCGGTTCCTGGACCTTGAGCGGCTTTTTCTCTCATGCGGAAACTGAAGGAGGACTCCGATATGTTGTCCCTTGCTGCGTTCGCGTGAGATGACCTGTCTTGTGCGGCGAGGGACGCGTTCTCTTGTTCTTTTCTGGCTCTTTCCCAGCGGCGTTTCCGCACTAGGAATGGTGTCTTATACTTTGCTTTGCAGGTTCGGACTGATGTGGGGTGGTCTTCGTCACACAGCTGGCACCTGGCCTTGCATTCGTGGCTTTCGGGAGGATTTGGCATTCTGCAGCCTCAGCAGATCTTATCTTTAGGGTTGGGGCAAACATCCGCCCTATGCCCCAAGCGTCCACAGTGGTAGCACACGTCCAGTTGTTTTCTGTACAAGGAACATCGTAGCAATGCACCGCCGTATTTCACGTAGCTTGGCACTCGGTACCCGTCGAACAGTACAATCACATTGGTGGTATTGCCCATTCGCTTGGTCATGAGCGCAGTTGGGTTCCTGGGGCTTACGACGTTTTCAGTTATATCTCGGGCAGTGTCTTCTAGCGGTATTCCGCGGATCACTCCCTTGGAGGCGTTTTCTGGGGCTGCTTCATAAGCGCTGGCTTCAAAAGCTTGCATGCCTATTTTGATACAGGCAATTCGCTGGTATCTGTTGGCATGTTCTTCGACAGGAGTGCTCACCACAACGATGTTTTGTTGGTAGTTGAGGCAGATTGGGTCTTGCTCTCGGACTTCCCTTGGCATATTGGCCACTTCGTAGACGCTGTTGGCAATGCGGGTGGCACCGTGGTCACCGATGCGAAGTCCCCCACGAGGTCGAACAATTATCTTGTAGTCTTCCCTTGGAAGGGGCGGCATTCTGCTACCTCTGGTGATTTGGCGAAGCCGTTGTTCTCTCAGTTTCTTGTCCTTCTGCCCTGTCGAATGCTGCTCGCTTGATTGGTCTAACATTTGCTCTGTAATTTTTCGCTGTCCCACCGGTCGCCATTTGGTATTATTCTCAAATTCTTCTTTCGAAATGCTTTCTCCCTCCACGGTCACTTCCATCTGGTCAAAAAAAAAAAAAAAAAACTCGAAACGCCAAGCGTGCAGGGCACCGCGTTCTTCGTAGTTCCTCGCGACGCCTAGCTGCGTCGCAGCGGTGGCGGTGGTGTCTACGGCGGACGCTATGCAGGTAGCTCTTCTGCCGGCGCAGCGAACACAAAAACGGGCGTAAAATGGTCTCCTCCCACCTGATTTTTCGTCAGGATGGCCACGATGACTTGTGGCGTCGGTTAGCGTCCAACTTTGAAATGGGGGAAAAGGTGTGTGAATGAAATTGAAAGGGTATTTTCAATTTTTAGGATAAATATATTTAAAATTATGCCTATACGGCGACTTCGTTCCCGACACCGTTCACCCTAATCCGAAAAGATAGTTCGATGAAGTCACTCTCAAAATGCTTTTCTCACACGACAGCCTTCTGTATGCCCTCTTGATCCTGCTTTTTCATTCAGGAAACCATGCTGGATTCGTTAGTGCGGGGAACAAGACAACTTTTCCTTGTTCTACCAATAACTTCTTTGACACAGCGGCACAATACACGCCCTTTATTTGCACTTCCGCTTAGCTTTTAACATTTCAGGGTGTTGCAGTGTACATATGGCGCCGTCGAACTTCACAGTAAATCAGATGGCAGCTGTCACACACTCATTTTAAACGTGACGAGGCTCCGGCAGCAACAGGACGAGAGGAATTTCGCGCGTTCGTGCACCCTCACGACACCCAGCGCCACTTGTGGCATCTGAGTGCAGTCATCACATGCGTGGCCACCCTCTCTCGTACGGAATGCGGGCGCTTAGCACACTAGCCAGTATATTTCTAGACACTGTACTCGCGCCACCTCCCCATCTAGCCACCATATTTCAGATTGGCAGCGTCTCCTGCGCCGCGCGGCGCAGCAGCCATCCCCACACAGAAGTGGCTCCTGCGCCGCACAAAAGTGACGTCACTTTTAAAAAAAAAGTTAACGTAAAGCTATTTAAATGTGCAAATTATTACTTTATAATGCAATAAACTTACAAAAGTGCCATTAAACAAGTGTGTAATGTGTTTTTTAATGTGCATAAATAGTTATTAACGCGTTGCATAAAAATGTTTGTTTTGTATAGTGTTTTTGTAATATTAGTATATATTGCTCAGTTTAACAACCGAATAAGGTATTTGTTGGTTTATAAGTATTATTAAAAGGAAAATAGGTTGATTGTTTGTTCTGTGCTCGAGGGTGCAGCGGATTTGCCCCTGGTTTCGGTTTGGAGCGTATTTTGATCCTACGACTACCCAAATTATTGTACAGCACATGTGTACGTTCTACATCGCAATGTGCCATGTCAACAGCATTCGCCGAACACCGTGTGATAAATCTGCATCGCAACGTCAACAGAGTGTTTCTTTGATAGACCGAGAGGAAATCCGTGGTCTAATGTCAAATTAATGTGCATCCTTGCCTTTCGACAGAGTGTTTCTTTGGTAGACCGAGAGCAAATCGGTGGTCTGGTGTCAAATTAATGGGCATCCTTGCCTTTTGTTCGCAAAATCTATGCGTCCAGTGATGCTGTTCTGGTACCACGTCTACTGCGGCGCGTTTTTCTGTCATCAGAGCCTCAATGAATAGCGCGAACAGCATTGCTTACCCAGTGGCAGAGGAAACGATGCAGTCAGCTGCATCGTTTTCGCTTACGGGCCTGGAGTTTTGTGTGTCCTTGTACGTCTCGGCAAGAAAGTGCATGGATTGTTGAACAAGCGTATAAATGTCCGATTCTGCGAGGATAATCAAACATTCGAAATCAAAGGAGGCAGCATTCAGGAAGATCAGTCCAATATGTGCTTAGGAGAAACTGGTTAACTTTAGTCGCAGACAGCACATTATTGTTATTGATTTCAGCCGTGCTCTGAGAGACGAGGATCTTTCAGTGCGCTGCTAAAATCAAGAATGCGTTCCAACTTGCGTATGCAATTTTCAGTTTTCATGCAGCGCATTATTGATCGCCTTATATGAAAAAGTTAACAGAAAAGTCATTTATGTACGTGCTATGCATGCCACGTTAAGCTTGTGTGCTAACTATACCCTTGCACGGGATATTAAAATGTTTACATGCTTGCACCCTGAGGAAGAGATGGTCCGCTTACTTCTTTTAAACAAATCTGGAATGTTGGCCATGTTGTCGCTTGTGCCTCTAGACCAGGTAGTCGTGTCTGGACCACCAAGCAAACCAGCTTGACCTTCCTCATGCCCAGGCTCACACATCTCAATTCATGCGGCTACGATGTGCTGCTGCACTTCCACTAAGTATGAGTTGAATACGTTCGCAAGTAGACTGCCATATAAAGCACTTGCAAATGCTCTTCGGTTTTCTTTTCTTTTTTTAGCGCATTATAGTGCAGCGATTGGTTCGCAGGTAGGGCTTTGTACGGACTGCAGGTAGGACCTTGTAGGACTGCAGGTAGGACCTTGTACGGCTATGGACAGGGCTGACTATTGTAGCTTCGTATGCATGTAGAAACCTTTTCCAAGTAGAAAGGTTATTATCATCAACATAAGAGAAAGGTATACAAGCTGTTTTCATCCAACCTTTCTTCACAAATGAGATAAAAATGACTAACCCATTACTACTTGAAATACTAGCCATGCTGTACAGGTTGCCATCAATTTATTCAATGCAACACCCAACATAAAACCACGCTAATTCATTAATTTCACCTGTGACGGCAATGTTAGTACAGTCAGCATTAGGCTGGCAATCCTGGCACTGCACGAGAGCCTCTTTCAATGTTACCTATAGCAGCTAGATTACAAAAGCACTACAATTTTATCGAAAAACTCACATGATCTACAAACTCTTCACGTCTCGCTATTGAGGTGACCAGGGCATGGTTGGAAGTTCTGGGATCATATGTCTTACTAAGGAGCCGAAGTGCTTGCTTCATGTGTGATGCCTGTATTGTGTTGATTTGCTTGCATCGGATCCAAGCATTCATTGTGCACGATGACCTAAACTGATACGACACATGCACCTTAATCTTTCATAACATAGGCAGATTAAGAGGTGCCCTTCTTGGCTACTTAGTTCATAACTGAAGCTCAACAGTAGCAGGACAAAAACATGTGGGTCTAAAGGACCGAGAAAAATCCTCCTGACTTTATATGATGGTCTACTGACAAATTTTGTCGCCTCCTCACCTATGCCAAATTTAGTGTTAGTTATAAACGTTCGGCGATTTTAAACTTCCAGGTATCAGTTTTGTCACTTTACCTATCTCGGCTAGTGATAAGGTAGCACATGCCTTACTATAAAAGCTTCTTCAGATTTTCGCCTAACTCAGTTTATTACGAAGCCTATACAAATTGTAGGTTCTGATTTTGATGAGATAAACCTGCAAACTTCTTTTTCTGAGAGCCTTTTAGCTGTATGTTCTCCCCATGTCATTGAACAAAATTAGACGCCGCTCAAAACTACCCGAACTCATGATACGACACATACCTGTTACAAAAGTACAGTGTAGTAAATGTGCATTTTTGCCTCAAAGAGCCAAAAAAAAGAAACAAAAATGTCTGTGTAGGTCTACACTGTACCCTATTATTTCTTGGGAATTCAACAGCAAGTGATATGGATTACAGAAAAATGCTCAAAGCCTCAAGCCGTCAGTTGAGGTGCTGTCCACTATCATCATCATCATCAGCCTGATTACGTCCACTGCTGGACAAAGGCCTCTCCCATGTTCCGCCAGTTAACTCGGTCCTGTGCTTGCTGCTGCCACTTTACACCCACAAACTTCTTAATCTCATCTGCCCACCTAACCTTCTGTCTCCCCCTAACTCTCATGCCTTCTCTGGTAATCCAATTAGTTACCCTTAACGACCAGCAAGTGTCTATGCACTACATGCCCAGCCCATTTCCTCTTCTTGATTTCAACTATGATATGCTTAACCCCGTTTTGTTCCCTGATCCACTCTGCTCTCTTCTTGTTTCTTAAAGTTACACCTACCATTTTTCTTTCCATTGCTCGCTGCGTCATCCCCTATTCAAGCTGAACCCTCTTTGTAAGTCTTTAGGTTTCTGCTCCGTAGCTAAGTACCGGCAAGATACAGCTGTTATATACCTTCCTCTTGAGGGGTAGTGGCAATCTACCTGTCATAATTTGAGAGTGCTTGCCAAATGTGCTCCACCCCATTCTTATTCTTCTAGTTACTTCAATCTCTTGGTTCGGCTCCGTGGTTATTACCTGCACTAAGCAGACATAGTCTTTTACTGAAAACTCACGCTCAGCTTGACAACTTAATTTATCGCCGCAGAACTGCCCGCCTTTCGCTTCTCCACAAACTCTATCATCACCCATACCTTCACCACATTTTCGAAGCACCAACAGTCATCTTTCCACGCACAGACCATATATTCAAGATAAAACGTATAAGTTGTTGCTCAGCTCATTAAGCTAATTCCTTCATTCCCCGAACAATAGTTGCATGGAATAACTTGCCATCCCACATTGCCACTCAAGCAGATTTCACAACATTTCGCGAACTTTTACTCAACATTTCCGACTAGATATCCACCGCGCGTATTCTCATTAAGCTTCTTCATATGTACATCAGTGTTTAATTTTCTTGTTATCATGTGGTAATGTTTTCACGACCATTGTACATGGTTGATTTGTATTATTTATGTGTTAATTGCAAACTTTTGTATCTTAAGATCCTGCCATCATTTTAGTTTTTTTTTCCTCGTATACTGTATTTGTTAGTGCCCTTAATTTATGTTTCCAGTATTCAATATTCTATCTCTACTTATTTTTCTTTTTTTCATAGTATCTGATTTTGGTTGTTGTTGTTGCTTTTTGTACTTAGCTCGCTTTCATTATTTTGTATAATCTTGTTTTTAGATTGTATAAGCGTACAAAGATTTGTTTCATGTGTCCGTTCTCCTATGTAATACCCCTTCGGGGGCCTTTAAAGGTATTATGAAATTAAAATGAATAAACAACCTATCTCGAAGCACTGCTCTCTTCCGAGGTTGTTGTACATTACTTTCGTTTTCTGCAGATTAATTCTAAGACCCATCTTTCTGCTCTCTTTGTCTAATTCTTTAATCATGAGTTGAAATTAGTCCCCTGAGTTACTCAGCAGTGAAATGTCATCGGCAAAGCGCAGGTTACTAAGGTATTCCCTATTAACTCTTATCCCTAACTGTTCCCATTCTAGGCCTCTGAAAACCTCCTGTAAGCACGCGGTAAATAGCATTGGGGAGATTGTATTTCCCTGCCTAACACCTTTCTTGATTGGTATTCTGTTGCTTTCTTTATGAAGCATTATGGCAGCAGGATGTTTGTATATGCTTCATCGACGCCCTGATTCCGCAGTGTCTGCATGACTGATGATATTTCTACTGAATAAAACGCCTTCTCGTAATCTATGAAGGGTATTAATAGTGTTTGGTTATATTCTGCATTTCTCTATTATTTGATTGATAGTATGAATGTGGTTGATTGTTGAGTAGCCTGTTCGAAATCCTGCTTGTTTCTTTGGTTGATCGAATTCTAATGTTTTATTAACTCTGTTAGCAAGTAACTTTGTAAATAACTTGTATACTACGGAGAGCAACCTGGTCGGCCTGTATTTCTTTTAGTCCTTGTCATCTCCTTTCTTATGTATTAAGATGATGTTAGCATTCTTCCAAGACTCCAATACTCTTCCCATCCGGAGACACCTCGTAAATAGAGTGGCTAGTTTTTCTAACACAATTTGTTCTCCATCTTTCAGCAGATCTGATGTTACCTGATCCTCACCAGCAGCTTTGCCTCTTTGCATGCTCTCCAAAGCTTTTCTGACTCCTTCTATTATTACTGGTGGGGTGTCATCTGGGTTACTGCAAGTTCTTATAGTATTAAGGTCGTCGTTGTCCTGTCTACTGTACAGATCTCTGTAAAACTCCTCCATTATTTTAACTATCCTATCCATATTGGTAGTTATTTTGCCTTCTTTGTCCCTTAGTGCATACATCCGATTTTTGCCTATCCCAAGTTTCCTCTTCACTGCTTTGACGCTTCCTCTGTTTTTCAGAGCATGTTCAATTTCCTCCATGTTATACCTTCTTACATCGAATACCTTACGCCTATTAATCAACTTCGAAAGTTCTGCCAGTTCTATTTTGTCTGTTTTACTTAAGACTTTCAAGTTTTGACGCTCTTTAATGGGGTTATTCGTCTCCTGGAACAGCTTGGCAGTGTCCTGTCTAAGTACCGTACCTCCAAGTTCCACTGCACACTCCATAATGATACTCTTCAGATTATTATTCATTGCGTCAACACTAAGGCTGGTTTCCTCGATAAGAGCCGAGCACCTGTTCTGAAGGGAGGCTCTCAATTCCTCTACTTTCCCTCACAGTGCTAGCTAATTGATTGGCTTCTTGCGTATCAGTTTCTGCCGTTCCTTCATCAAGTCTAGGTGAATTCGAGACCTTACCATTCTGTGGTCACTGTATCATGCCCTGCCAACCACTTACACATCCTGCACGATGCCTGGATGTGCACTCATTATAAAGTCTATTCCGTTCTTACTTTCCCCATTAGGGATCCTCCATGTCCACTTACCGTTTCCTCGTTTTCGGTAGAAGGTATTCAAAATCCGTAAATTATTGCGTTCTGCAAATTCTACTAGTAGCTTTCCTTTGGCATTTTTAGTACCGATGCCATAATCTCCTACTGCCTGGTCTCCAGCCTGCTTTTTCCCTATCTTTGCATTAAAGTCTGCCATCAGTATAGTATAGTGTGTTTTTACCTTACTCATTGCTGATTTCACATCCCTCTTCATAGAAGCTTTCAACTGATGCGTCATCGTGGCTGGATGTAGGCGCGTAAGGTTGTATCACCTTCATCTTGCATCTCTTATTGAGTTTAGTTACGATACCTACCACCCTTTCATTAATGCTATAGTATTCCTATATGTTGCCAGCTATGTTTGTGTGAATTAGGAACCCCACTCCCAGTTCTCTTCTGTCAGCCAAGCCTCGATAGCAAAGGACGTGCCAATTCTATAGCACCGTATAGGCCTCATCTGTCCTCCTAACCTCACTGAGTTATATTATATCCCATTTAACACCCTCTAGCTCCTCGAGTAGTACAGCTAGGCTTCCCTCACTAGATAAGGTTCTAGTGTTAAACGTTGCCAAGTTCAGGTTCCAATGGCGGCCTGTCTGGATCCAGAGATTCTTAGCACCCTCTGCTGCGATGCAGATCTGACCGCCGCCGTGGTCAGTTGCTTCGCAGCTGCTGGGGACTGATGGCCGTGAGTTATTTGACGTATGCATGTGGGAGGTAGTGGCCAGATACTGCACCAGGGTGGCCAATCCATCTCTGGTGAGAACCCCCCCCCCCCCTTTAGCTCGGGTCCGTGGTGTCGCTACACACCAAACACCTGCTTACGCAGACGCCCCTGCGTATCCACTATGCTATGTAATGAACCCTGGAGATTTTGGAATGTAATATAAGCCACATTTATGTCCTGATGCATCTGAACATTGACTAGCTGAATGGCATCTATTCTGCCTATCTTATTATAAAAGCGTTCTCATCTGTTCTCACTCTTGAAATGGTTACTCCTTTTCGAATCTTTAGTTCATTTCATGATTTCTCTATTCTATGCAATAAATTTGTAGTCATCAGTAAAGATGGTATTTTTTATTTATTTACAAACAATAAAAATGCTGCAAGCATAGATCTCCTTGTTTTTAGCCACGATATATTAAAAATATATTTGGGAGTATTTTTGAAGCCTTTACTGCACTTTTTTTATTGATCATTATCCTTTTGCTGCATTCCTCATGACTGGTGTGAAGCCAAGTTATGCAATGTTCTAATCAGGCACCTGCCCTGATTCTCTAAACTACAGACCCATTCTTTTCACTTACACCTTTTCTAAGCTCCTCGAAGGCATCATTCAAACTCAAATGAATAATTATTTCAAAGATTGCATCATGTTTAAATAGCACAGTTTTTGTAAGGAATTTCCTTGTGATCATCAGCTGACATAATTTACTCATGGCTTATTCATAGACACTGGCTTTCAAGTTGAAACCTTGTTTCCCTGTTTTTTCGATGCACTGATTGGGTCTCCGACCATAGGCCTGTATTCACTAACCATCCTCGGTGTTACCTCAAGTTTTTGCTATCGGTTGTAAGCCTTTATTGCGCTTTATGTACAAAGTTGGCCAGTATTCGTGAACCAGTCTTCTTGTAGTTTTTTACCTCCTTACCATTTTTGTGCCTTTATAACACAAGTAGAGGGTACAGAAGCTTGAGGAGAACTCGAGGAAAGGCCAAGGTTTGTGAATACGGGCCATAGACTCTGTAGTTAACACAACTGAACATTCACACACACATCTTAGTATACAAAGGTTCCTCTGATATCGCAGTCAATTCACCTCTGTTAATGGCTCTAACTCTTCGACGGCTCAAGTAACATCCGCCACTCCGCAGGGAAGTTTCCTTGGTCCCCTGTTCTTTTCTAATATTTGTTAATTATTTGCCTAAATGTATTTTTTCTCAAACTAGACTTTTTCACTGATGACCACATTTGTAGTGTACTGAGCCATGAAAAGTAACTCTGGCTATCAGTTATTATAAAGCAACCTCTGTTCAATTACAACTTGGTGCTCATCATGGCTACATTTCTAAATAAGTGTATGGCTAAACTTGTCACGTTTACAAAAAGTTTCATGCTGCTTTCTGAACTTCACAAACTCCTAATGACATAAATGTTGATTCAGCTTCCACTGACAACTATTTAAATGTTCATTCTATGTTTGACCTGACATGGAACCGTCATACCTATTTCGCTTTGTAGTTGCCACTACCTCTCTGCCTCTCAAATTGTAATCTACAACATGCTCCTGCGCAGGTGCATAAACTCATCCACTTTACTTCAATTCATCCTAAAATATAGAGTATAATTCATGGATGTGGCACCTGGATTAGGCCTACATCATAGGTAACATTGATCTCCAGAAAAATGCAACAGATTTTTTTTTTAATTTTTTCTGATTACTACCATTTCATTGGTGTGTCAGTCCTAAAGGCTTGTGCTGGTCTTGATAATCTTTACCATCATTGTACACTAGTTTGTTTACCTTTTTTTTATAAAATATACTGCCACTCATTACTTCATTTTTTTTCCAATCATATTTCCACATCACCATCTTCCAAAATTAAACACATAGCTTGCTGTACTTCCAACTTTGCTAAATCATTCATCCCTAAAATCATTGTCGAGTTGAACTGGCTGCCTCCTTATATTGCAACTGAAATGAATACACTTAAATTTAATAAACTTATTAAAATATTAGCCATTTGTAGACTGTCTCACTAGAGCTTTTCTATTTTCAGAATTGCATTTTTTGTATATTTTGTTTGTTATGTCACACTTTTTTAGGTGTTTGTTTGATGAGTATTGTTGTTCTCCTTTTTATTAATGCTACAGCTTATCTGTTTTTCCCTCCTCCTTATGTAATATATCCCTTCAAGTAAGGGCCTTGAGGCGTTTCTTGCAATAAAATCAGTAAATGACAATTCTAATGTACCAAAGTCTCCTTCCCTTTTAAATGAAACCGCTTTATCAATTTTTAGGCTTGTGAGTCATTATCAATAAAGTTTGTGAATGTCTTTTTTATGCCATTTCTAAGCCTGAAGAAAAAAATAGCAAAAAAATAGTTTAGCCACAAAAAAATCATTTTTGATTCAAGAGAAGCTCTTGCATGTATAGGCTGGTGCACATGTATGCACTTATATTTTCAGAGGTGGTGCCGCTTCAGTGGCTCATACAGTACTCGCCTACTCGCCCAATAGATGCAGCTTTGATTAATCCAGGCACCACGGTTGCATTTCTGTAGAAGTGAAATCCTAGAGAACCACGTTAGGTGGAATACTAGGGCACAATAAAGAACCCAATGGGATTCAAATTGTCTAGAGCCTTCCAATACACTGTCTCGAAAAGGTCGTACTACTTCGTTAAAGTCTGTAAACTTAAATTTAGAGGCAAAACTCTAAAGTAAATCATAACAGTGCACTAATGAAGTCATGCAATAAAAGTTTGGACACAGCATGGTAGAGTTGACGTGTCAGAATTAATGGTGTAAAAGTATTTGAAAAGTGCTAGTGATATTGTGCAGTACCATTCAATTTGGTCTTTTGTTTGAATAACTCTAGGGGAATGTTTTTTGATTGTTTAAAATTACAGCAAAATCTCAATAGTATCAAACAAACACGAGATAAAGGTATGATAAATATAATCCAAAATGCCAAAATTTGTTAGATATAGACAGCAATCACTTATACTCTTTAAGGAGAGTCACCAGATATTTTAGGCCCATGGCAAAGTAGCTCCAGTGCGTTACATGCCACAAAAGTGCTACTGACATTCTTTTGGGCCCCAAATTTGAATTAAACATCGTTAATAGTGTAGTGCACGTGTGTGAGTGCATGTGTTATGTATTTCTCACTGCATATATCATAGTTATCACCCAGTATCTGGAGTAACATGTCAGGCAAAAAGCCAGACAAACATCTCCAACTCTCCACTAAAATGATTCTCGCTCTCCAACAGCTTTTTGCAAAATCTGGCTTAAAAATCACCACATTTTTCTTTGTGTTTAAAACTTGCTCTGCTTGCTTTCCTGCCTGTTCGTGCTAGTTTATAGCTTTTCGCCGACTGAGCTAGAGAGTATCAAACAACAATTTTCATTCAAAGGATGTCTATAGGATGCACTCGATAAAATGGTGTTTATGGCAAGCTAATGAGATAATGTAACTATAAATAAATTACTTTTTTATGTATATAAACTCATTAAGGGATTTTGGCACGAGCCAAATTGAATAAATTTGTGAAATTCGATATTCACTGTGGAAGCATGTCAAAATAAAATGGCACAAATAATATGTCATAGCAGCCTGTTCAACATGCTATGAAGTAAAGACGATTAAGGTGCTCAAGATATATCGTCTAAAAAATAAATTCCAATTTCGATTTTTTTTAGAAAAAAGCTTAGTTTTCATTGAAAACCAACTTTTCTGGTCACTTAGTGGACTAAAAGTATTCATAAAGTTATATATATTAGCTAAATATATGTGAAGTTACGGGGAAGTATTGTTTTTTGAACTCGAGAAATACAACACCCTAAACTTTTTGACGATGTAATGCAAGTGGCAACTCGCGTTCGCAACAGCAGCCTTCAGCCCAAGCCCACTGATCTGGGATGTAGGCAGTAAACTTGGCACTGTCTATGTATGAAATGGGGTTATCATTGGAATTTTATTGCCAACAGAGGCATTACAAGCAATGTGGTCAGAGAGTGACAACATCCCAATGAAACATCCAGCCATTACAGATTTACGATCATAACATGCTACTTTCTTCAGAGGGTTCTGCAAATGAAATAGGTGTGTTTTGTATATTTATATAACAATACATTAAATAATATACATTTAATAAGCCAGATAGAGCACTGGTGCCATTCACGCAATATACTAATAAAAGCTGACCTTTTACGATTGTTTAACTTCAAATGCAATGCATTTCTTAGTGAACTTTTGTGACTTTGAGTCAATCAATCAAACAATCTCTCTCTCTCTCTTTCTCTTTCTCTCTCTCTCTCTCTCTCTCTCTCTCTCTATATATATATATATATATATATATATATATTTATATATCTAGCCGCCTACGACCTTGTGCACTTCTTAGCATATCATTAAAGGAATGTTCACCCCAATATTGGTATACATACCGTTATACATTGATTGGTACACTCGCAGCCATTTCATTATATAGAATTGCCAAATATGATATGACGAGATATTTTTGTACAAATAACATAAATTAAGGGTGTGGTAATGGGAAAACCATGACATGCATGTCACGAATGGGCTCACATGCATGTCACGCTCATGGTGTGCTTGCGGTTATTTTGCTATAGCTTGGTTTATACCAAAATTAATATGACGTGACCATAGGTCAGCAAAACTTATGCAGCTCATTCAGACTGAGGCTCACGGCTTGATCTGAGTTTGATTGAGTCGACTCGTGGGTGAGTTCGTCAACCTATGGACGTGACTGCATGATGAACATATAGAGCAAATGGTAACATGTAAATTATGACATACAATCATGCACCACGTGATTTACATGCCGGGCTCTTGGTGTGCTTGCGGCAATTTCGCTAGCTTAATATACAGCGAAATTTGCATTGCATACCATTGTATGATGACCATAAATGACATTTCCTAATATGCAAATCATAATATCCACGTCTTAATTGTACAGCATGGTTTCCTTCTTCCTGGCTGCTTCGCATTATGCATCGATTCCTGTATACTGTGATGGGATGTGCCTTTCCTTTTTCTTTTCAAGAAGAGCATCCTGCTCCTTGAGAGCCAAAGAATTTCATATAGTGTAGCCTTATGACACTGTTGTTTATGTTACAGTAACATGATGCACTGCGAGTGTCAACGAAAGCTACTGTGCATGCTCCTCACAGCAGCCAACCCATGAGTGGGGCCATGTGTATGTGTCAGGTTGTTAGAATGGCGTGTATGAATTGCTGTGTGAATATATATATATATATATATATATATATATATATATATATATATATATATATATATATATATATATATATATATATATATATATATATATATATATATTTATATATATATATATATATATATATATATATATATATATATATATATATATATATATATATATATATATATATATGCACCTGCAGCAATGTTTTTCAGTGTTCTGCTAACAATGCTTCAGAAACAGGCGGGAACTCTAGATTAGTGTCCACCGTGCAAATTTACAGGTGATTTTGCGGGCACATTTATAAAGTACATGTAGCTATAGTTCGTAGTATGCTCCATGTAAATTAACTGATATTTTTAATGTGCTGAACCGAATGGCAGCCGGTAATGTGATCTAGAGTCTGCAGTCTACATTTCTTTGGCGGAAAATCTTCGACTGCAGATCCAGCAATTTTCTCTCGTACACTGGGGCCATTTTAGATGCCAAGCATGTTATGGTAGAGTTCAATGTTGTGTGCGGCGTGACCACCCTTGCTGCGCATGCGCGTCCCGTCCCCGTCTCTCTTTTCTCCTACACTCCCCCCTCTCTCGACTCGCACCACCAACGCAAGCAGCATCTGATAGCGAGTTCCTTGATAAAAAAAAATGACTGCTAGCACTGCACAACTGTTCACTGGCCACCCCGTATTAGGCACTGGATATTGACCTCCAAGGTAGTGCTGGTGATAGATTTCTCTTGTGCGTTGTTGAACAATGAAAATGAGTAGAGTGCGCGTTATACTTAGTTAACAGTGTACTGAGGGTCTCTGCATTTAATAAGAGTCTTGTGTCTCTCACCCATTAGCAGCGATTGGCATGTCACAATAAGAAACACCGGTCCATCACTGCGTGCTTAGCGCCTCGTCCCCAGGTTGATCTCCTGCACAACGCCGCGATGAGAGCCAGCGTCAACGGCGCCACCTGTGTAAGCGTTAGCGCCCGCTGCTTCACACGTATGCATGGTTCCCTTTAGTGGGAGAGTAATTTTTCTTCCACCATCAGTTTGTCTATCGGCGCAGATCGCAGACTGCGCAGCTCGTCAGCAGGAGCCGTACATTAGGAATAAGCCCTGCATGCCTGACCAAATGCATCGCGTACCACGAGATTTAAAATATTTATTCCCCATCTGCAGCAGTTAACCTAAACAGCACTGCGCGCGCAATCAAAGCCACACCATGTCAATCTATCTATATAACTCGGTGACAGCTAAGACATCATTTGCAAAGATGGCACGTGGCCAAGTTACTCAAGGACTCATGCAAATTTAACTTGCGATCAACCAGCTACAGTTCCCAAAGTGAGCAATTAAAGTAAAGTAACAGCTATTATCACATCAGGTATTGCCCCTCACTCACATAATAGCCTGCCAAATGTGAGCAGCTCTAATACACCAACAGGTGGGTACGATGAATAAGGCATATATCCTTAGATTGCTGCACATCATTTACTTATAGGCTTTACCGCAATGCTTTCGCAATTCAGTGAAGCTTAATCATCTTTTGGTAATTGTCTTTTTGTCTGTTTGAAAAGGACGTGCCAAGATGCATATTTGGCCTGAGCAGTCGCAAATGCTTATATTTGTTTGATGCACAAGTGGCCTGTGCATGCGTTCATTTCGTATCATGTTCGTATCATGTAATGCTCTTCTGCTCACGCTGGCTTTACCGCAGTGCTTTTGCGATGCAGTGAAGCTTAACTATCTTTTGGTAATTGTCTTTTTGTCTCCCTGAAACGGACGTTCCAAGATGCATATTTGGCCTGAGCAGTCGCAAATGCTTATATTTGTTTGATGCACAAGTGGCCTGTGCATGCGTTCATTTCGTATCATGTAATGCTCTTCTGCTCACGCTGGCTTTACCGCAGTGCTTTTTTGATGCAGTGAAGCTTGATCATATTTTAGTATTTGTCTATTTGTTTGCCTGAAACGGACGTGCCAAGATGCATATCTGGCCTGAGCAGTCGCAAATGCTTATTTTTGTTTGATGCACAAATGGCCTGTGCATGCGTTCATTTCGTATCATGTAATGCTCTTCTGCTCACGCTGGCTTTACCGCAGTGCTTTCGCGATGCAGTGAAGCTTAATCATCTTTTGGTTATTGTTTTTTTGTCTCCCTGAAACGGACGTGCCAAGATGCATATTTGGCCTGAGCAGTCACAAATGCTTATATTTGTTTGATGCACAAGTGGCTTGTGCATGCGTTCATTTCGTATCATGTAATGCTCTTCTGCTCACGCTGGCTTTACCGCAGTGCTTTCGCAAGGCAGTGAAGCTTGACCATACTTGCTTTTATGAGTATTGCGACTTATCAAAGTTTTGTAATAGCTCAAGTGTTGACGGTAGAAGTGATGCATTCTATGTGAAAGTTTTATACTTAACTTCGGGGATTCATGTTTTCTTAAAGTTTTCACAATATATCAGTAAGGTCGAGTTGGAAACTATGCATTCTTGGAAAACAGCCACGAACACGACGGAGACACGAGATGAGAAGACTCAGTACTTCGCCTTTGTCTTGTGCCTCCGTCGTTTTCACGTTCATTTTCAAAGTATCTATCAAAATGCTGACAAAGCTGTTTCACTGCCAGCAACCTTTGGCGTGCAAGGAAGGGAGCTAAATTTTCTCTCAGCCTGTAAACCAAGCAATCGCGGCTACTTGATGTGCGATAAATAAAAGACCAAAATTAAGAATGACCAGCTGATATTGATAACAGGTTCTCATAGCAGCACTTTTTTGCTGTGCACTTGAATTCCTGTCTTATGTAATGTTATGGTCCGTGAATACACAATGACACCACTACAACCAAGCCCCGCCGCGGTGGTCTAGTGGCTAAGGTACTCGGCTGCTGACCCGAAGGTCGCGGGTTCAAATCCCGGTTGTGGCGGCTGCATTTCCGATGGAGGCGGAAATGTTGTAGGCTCGTGTGCTCAGATTTGGGTGCACGTTAAAGAACCCCAGGTGGTCGAAATTTCTAGAGCCCTCCACTACGGCGTCTCTCATAATCATATGGTGGTTTTGCGACGTTAAACCCCACATATCAATCAAACTACTACAACCAAGAAAAA
Source organism: Rhipicephalus microplus (assembly GCF_043290135.1). Taxonomy (NCBI): domain Eukaryota; kingdom Metazoa; phylum Arthropoda; class Arachnida; order Ixodida; family Ixodidae; genus Rhipicephalus; species Rhipicephalus microplus. Next base: position 208,236,698 of record NC_134704.1, read on the forward strand.
TTTTACTAACATTTATTTGTAAAATAACTGCTACAAAATAGAATTCTGATCCCCTTCTTAGTAGTTGTATAATTTAGCTGGAAGAAGACAGCATCGTCCAGCTTCCTGACGACTTGACAGCAGGGTGAGTCCACAATGTACTGGACCTGTACAAGATGAAGAAAACAGACGAAAAAAACAACAGATAAATTAAAGAGTTTAAAAAATGGCACCTGAAACTTTCACCTTGCCCACCACAGCAGTGAAAAGACTCCTGTTGTCATGTGTATTTTCTGCCTGTTGGTCCGCAGGCACAAGTGCCAGTCTTGTTTATTAATAGAAGCTGCTTAGCAACACTCCATTGCAAGACTTTTCTCTATCCGCCACTCGAGAACGCGCTCTATAGCGGTCAGGCTCCGCCTAGAGACTTGTGGCAGTGTGACGTTAATGTGGGCAATATATACACAGACTTTGGTTGCTTAATTTGTAGCAAACTCATTGTGAGCAAATTTCATATTTGAATTCATAAAATATTTGAATATAATATAACACCAAAATGTGAGGCTTTAGAACATTACAAACTCAGCCTGCCTACATTAACAATCCCAGTGCCACAGGCATGCAAGAACTGCTTGCATAATCATGAATCAACTAAACCATTTTGATATATAGACAGGTTTTCAAAAATGACTATTTTTGAAAATTTTATATTCATACTTTTCTCCTAAAGGGCATGTTATTCTTGCTGAAAAGAAAAAAAAGCAAATCATATACAATATCTGATACTTTTTTTTGCAGTTTACAGCTGCACATGGTAAAAGGCTGCATGCATGAGTATTTGTTGTGTGCCATTCATGGTATTATTTCCGAAATCCTTATTCAGTTGACATTTAGCGATCAGCCTATGAATTTTCTTGTTTTTTTATTTTTCATTCCGTGCATTAGATATGAATATATTTTAGTTCAGGAAAATTTGCTCAACGAAGGGAAGTTTTTCTGCTTTTGGCAAAAAAAAAACAAAGCAAGAACTAGTTCTAGAACTTTTATGAAAGAGACAGGTTTGAGGTTTGACGTGATGAGAAGTCAATAAAGAAGGAATGCCACAGAAAGGATTGCCTCAACAAGGGAATTTGGTTTGTCGGGGTAACATACATTTGGCAATGTTTTTATGTACTCCTTGTTAACGCTCTACCACTAGCTTACAACAAGGGAGAAAAATAAGGTGGTGCATGCAGAAAGTTAACTCATCACATAACGTGAAAATTTGACCCAGAATAAGAGAAGGAACAAAAACGAGTGCTCACCTCCAACAAGATTTATCTTGAAGAGCAAACATATATACTCTTGAAATGCAAAAAAACAGACAAATCATTCAAAAAGCCCACAACTGCCATGCACGAAAACCTTACATCCTCAGGAAAGACAATTCGTTTTGAAAAATCCTTAGAGAGAGAGTGAGAGAAAGTACTGATGCAGTTCAGCTCTAGTCTACAAATCTTTTTCGCCCCGACAATTTCTCTTGTAGTTTTTTTTTACAATGATAATGGTGTCACACAAAAGTGGTTTGGAGCCACACCTGCTGCAGTGCAAGGCCAAGGAACGAGTGCGACCATTCTTGAGGTTACAAGCGTGTTCATTGCAGCACGTGTGGCTGCAAAATGATTTTGCACATCATTATTGCTGGAAGAAAAAACAACAAATAAAATGACAAGAGAAATTATCGAGGCAAAGAAGATTTGTAGACTAGAGCTGAACTGCGTCAGCACTCTGTCTCGGGCTTTGTCAAAACAAATTGTCTTTTTTGAAAATGTAAGATATTTGCGCATGGCAGTTGTGGGCGTCTTGAATGATTTGCCTGATTTTCACATTTCAGGAGTATATATGTGTTTGCTCTTCAAGATAAATCTTCTTGGAAGTGAGCACTCGTGTTTGTTCCTTCTCTTGTCCTGGGTCAAATTTTTGTGCTATGTGATCAGTTATGCATTACCAACGTGCCTAACTTCATACTTTCGATCTCTGAAGTCAGTCCTTAAAGGGCCACTCACCAGGTCACATAACAAATTTTAGTTAGACTGTGGAAGTTGTTGTGTATCTAACGGAGAGTATTATACCACAAAAAGTTTTTCAATCGGTTCATTACGAGCTGAGAAAACAGTTTCTTCTTTTTTTAACAGCAGGAAACAAGGATGAAAGGAGGCATACTCAAAACCCTTGCAACTCCCCCGTGTAGCCTTCACAAGCCAAATCTCTTTCTTACCCTCTCCAGCATCCAACCAAGAGGTCACGTGCACATGACGTGCTCAAACAAGCCCAACCCTCGAGCGCGCGAGCAGTGTTGTTTTGTTGACCAGCATTGTTTTGTGTCTACTGCCTGTTTTTGCGACATTGTTTGGAAACGCTGGCTTTGATACGGTTGAAAAAATGAGCATAATGAGTGCTCGAATGCGCAGGACCATTAATTTCTTTTCCAGGACAGGCGTCTGCTTGATGCAGTAACCGCGGAGACACGAACGCATGCGAAACGCCAGCACATTGGCTCGGCATCTTGTTGCAATTCACGGGGAAAAAATTGAAAAAGACAAACACATTCTCCTATTGCGTCTCAATATGTATCCCAAGTTTTATTAATCTCTTCAAGCAACAAATTACATTAACTACGCATGTCACGGTAAATAATTTCCGCCATGTCACGTGCCACTGTTGGCAGCGTCAGAGCACAGTCGTCTACATAGAGGACCAACGTCACTGCACTGCTGTGTATGTAGGGTGATTCATACGTGCACATCATACCCTCCTTTTCTGTGGGCGCGACCCGTAAAGAAAGGGGGAGAGGCGTTCGTCTTGAAATTTGACCCATTTCCGCGGCGCATAGAGCTGCAATGTTTGGCAGACGTGACCATAAACTCCCGATACGCATTGCACTCGTCAGCTCAAGATCGCCAAACCCGGTGAGTGGCCCTTTAAAGAAAAGCAAAAATTAGAGGAGGAGACATGAAGAATGGTTAGAAATTTTGCCATATGTCTACACCAAAATGGAATGCTATTAATTATTAGGAGAATGTATCTTTTCCTTGGCAACCAGCAAACATGATTTAGAACACACGAATACTTTTTTGTCCAAGTTAGCTGCTAAAGAGCCGAGATAAGCTCCGTGAAATCCTCTTGAACAACCTGCACAAGTAATGTCCAATACTACCCCACTATATTGTGGTTGCCGGAAGACACAATGCAACTTGTAAATACTATCTTTTGGCTGTACGCGAGCAGCCATGGAGTTTATGAGGGGAAAGTCTTTGATCATATCATTCCGTATGCATTGCAGTAAATGTTTGCGTAGCATAACTTGGTTAAGGTTCAAAGTTGCTGGTTTTCTGCCTGACGCTATATAATACATGTTAGCAATTGCAAACAAGCCACAGTCAAGTGTGTTGCACTGGTTTTGTGCCTTCATTGTTTGAATGGTTAATGTTGGCGATTGTAATTTTAGAATATGACAGATTTGCCTAACAGCGTCAGGAGGGGTATCTTGATCAATTGAATCATATATGAAGACTGTGTTTTTGTCCGCACCAACATTTGTTACCGTAAGCCAATGATTGGGGTTTTGAACATACAAGATTTGAATGAAAGGGCCTTTAATTTTAGTGAATTGTAAACATCCGCCCAGTAAGACATCTTGAAAGCCGACACAAGTAGGATATTTTTTCTGAATTAAATACTGTGCGACATTGATTACGCTATCTGATATGGAGGTGCCCTGTACCAGAACATTTAAATCTGCATCTGAAAGAGAATACCGTTTGTAGACATTTAGCATGTCTACTTTAACCGTCGCAAGGCCTACCTTTTTACTTGATTTGGGAAAAATTTACGCTTGACAGCTCTCACTTTTTTTGGCCACCCCCTTCTTGCTTTAACCAAAAATACCACAAGTTTTGTACTGTTAGAATGCCCAAGATAACTTGTGGCAGTAGTTTGTGCTAACTGAGTTGGTGCAGCCTTTATGGCTGCTGAAGTTTGATTACGAGAAAATGTGGTTAAATTTCTGAAGAAAGCCTCACAGGACGAAAGTTTTTCCATTAACTCCTTCTCACCACAATTAGATAATATGTTAGCCACGGTTTTTGACATTTCGCAAAGACTCCTATAAGCATAAGTATACTTCTCTTATGCAGTGTCAAGCTTCACACAGGGTGGTGACTGAATGCTGCTTGTTACCACTCGTGTGGCACTAGTGGTTGTGCAGCTGGCACTCAGGAAATGATCCTTGCACTACCTGTCTGGTATGCAAGCCTTGTTGAAAAGATCTTGCTTAGTAAAGTCACGCACTGCTAAAATATGTGCGCAAGGCAGAGTGTACTGGTTATAAAAAGCACATGTGCAAGAAGTAAAGCACAATGAAACACTGTACTGTGATCTTGGTGAAACTACAACATAAGAATTAGGAGTGGAAGTGACTTGATAACTTACATTTTTAAACTTCTCATACTGCTCTAGTACTTTACTTGTAGCCTCAGAACTGCAATTACGGGACAATTCTAGCTGAAATGGGTCATTGAAATCATTTATGTTTAGGTTCAGCTTCATTTCTTTAGCCCTTTGCGGTCCCAAACTTTTACCCACTTTCCGGTCGTTCCGGTCCGAAACTATTTCACTAGTTTGAGGCACCACGAAAGAAAACGACAACTGTGGGAAATTAACTTTGTGGTTATTTATTTTGTCAGTTCCTCTTTGTCCCCAAGTTATTTAGGGATACTTGGGCAGTGTGTGGAAGCGTTCAAAGCACTCTCCTGGGTGCAGTCCGGGATTATTTCTGCAGGTTTTGCAGAGGAAACTGTTTCCCTCCTGCCCCCTTTTGTTTTCCGGCCACTACAAACAGCGCAGTCCTTGCTGCTTCGGCCAGGGAGCTTGTAGATGAAATGGGGCTTTCCATCCAGCCTTTGTTCGCAATCCAATCTTGCAGATGGGCCCCGCTTCCCAGGGCGAGCCCTTACGTCACTAACCAGCTGCTCTATCAGGTTCCTCCGGTACTGGAGGTGTCGCTGCTCTTTCTCTCCCTGCTTCAGGAGCTGCAATCTCATCAAAATGAAGCTGTTCACTATCGAAACTTCCAGAAGCCAAAAAAAAGCTTCCTCCACCATTTCATTGACTTCCGGGAAAATTCATAACTTGCACAGTAATGATCGGCCCTGTCCACTGCACCCATGTTTTCAGTGTAGTCGCATATCACCACAGGCTTCCTCAGTGTCAGTGTTTTTCCTCCAGCTATCTTCCTTGGCACTTCTTTTGTAGACGCATTGTGGGCGGAGCTTAGCATTGTCACTTGACGCTTATCCCGCCAGGCAAGTGCCATGTACGAGTTTCCTCTGCGATAAGCCGTCACTTCACCTTTTTTCATCTTTTTCTTTTGAGCTGCTGCGGCATTTGTTTTCGATTTGTCATTACAGTCCCAGTTAGCAAAATACTGTGCGAAAGTAACTCTTCCGCAAGCATTGGTATAGTGTTCTAGAATAATGGGTAGTGAGCCCACTCTATGGGGAGAGGGTACGTTGCCGTGGCGCAAAACATGTCAACGAGTTTTCGTTTTCTTGAGTGCCCGCGTGGCGGCGCTACCATCGTCAGCAATGGGAGTTTTCACCTTTTCACTCTGCTTCTGTGTTGGCTGTGTGTCGTCGTCGCTGCAGGTTTACGGCCGAGCAGTGCTTTGTCAATACGTTCCATTTTTCAGTTCTTATAGTTTTGAATAATGTAGATTGGTAGTGAACACCTCGCGGTCATCGACACTTAGTGCGGAATGGCACCACGTCGCCAGAACCATTGTTGTGCGCCCGGATGCCAGACGGGCTACGTTCACGTGAAAGGTGCTCCAAAACCGTCACTGTTCGTCGTCCCCAGGGATGAGAGACTCAGAAGACTGTGGGAGAATAATTTACACCGTGCGGACAAGCCACTCGAAGACACAAGTGCGGTTTGTGAACTCCACTTCGAGCCTCGGTACGTAATTCGCGATTATGTACACACCATCGGCGGTAAAGAAGTGCGGATCCCACGCGGGAGGCCTATGTTGAGCAGTGACGCTGTTCCCACTATTTTGCCAAATTTGCCATCGTATCTCACCAAAAAAGCAGTGAAAGAAAAGCCGCCTCGAAAAAGGAAGTCTGAGAGTCATGCTTCGCCAGTGAAGTGCCGGCTGTGCACGATTGGCAACTCGACGGTGTTGCACACAAACGCTGTAAGTACTCCGGATCCAGACGCTGCAGCATCGAGGCCAGAAGACGAAGAGCTAGCCATCGATGTAGAAGTTTCTTCTTCAGAAAATCCGCAGGAAGACCACAAGTCTATGTCGTTATTTAGTTGTCTTGAGATACCATCGCCGCACTGGACTAAGCACATCTTCCCAGATCACAAAGGCATTGTGTACTGCACGTCCGTGTTGACACTGAAGAATGAAGTACGATCGGAAAAAGTGGTCATGTTTTTTAAGTCACGCATTGCGAGCTACTGCAAAGTGTTCATCAGAGGTACCCTGTTGAAAGAAGGCCCCGTGGAAACAGAGGCAGCAGCAAAAGTGCTGAAAACGAGTGATCGTATGTGTATTTTCGTTGGAGCAATATCTCACGAAGACTATGAAGAACGATTTTTTACGAAGAAGCTAAAAGACCATGTGGTTACATGCAACGAAATGTACTTCAGCATTAAGTGTCTTGACCAGGTTGATAAAAAAGGTATTTATAATGTGCATTTTTACTAGTATGACAGCTATAACTCTTGTCGCTACGAAAGATTTCTTGCCAGTTATTGCAACCTAATTCACTGCACCTTTCTTGCAGGTGCGCAATGTGTGTCTTGCCGCTATTTGAAACGAGCACTGCAAGTCTGACGAGCCCGGGTGAAGCGAACAGCAACAAGGAATTGCCAATATGCAGCGCTGAAGTTGCGTGTTTTGGCCAGAAGAAACACTAGATTGTTTTCTCGCTTGAAAAGTGTAAAAAAAAGCTGGAACAAATGCAAATTGGGAATGCTGCTATAAAAATAGAAACTTTAGAAGCACAGATTGCAAGGCTTCTACCAAGACAGCAGGAAGCTGTACGACAGTGCTTTGCAGCTTCAAGAATAAAACCCAATAGGTTGCGCTATACGAAAAGCTGGGTTTTAGATTGTTTAATGATGAAGATGAAGAGCCCTCGCCTGTATGAACACCTTCGTCGCAATAACATCCTAGCCCTACCATGTAAATCAACCCTGAAGCGCTATGTACATGCATACCGCACTGTGTTTGGCTTTAGTGGGAGAGTTCTAAAGCAGCTAAAGGAAAAGACAGCGGAGCTTGATGTTCGGAAGATACACGGTGGATTGGTCATCGACGAACTGAAACTGTCAGAACATTTTTCAGTGAAGAAGTCGGGTGCAATTGAGGGTTTTGTGGATTTGGGTCCATTTACAACTTCCAAGGACAAGGGTGTACCATGTGACCACGGTATGGTTATCCTTTTCGTCCCATTTCAAGGCAAATGGAGTCAAGTTATTGGTTACTTTGCTACTCATGGAAACATGAAAGGTGACACACTCGCCAAAGTTGTCATTGAAGCAACCATACTAGCTGAAAAGAGTGGGCTCTTTGTGGATTTTATTACTTGCGATGGTGCAAGTTGGAATAGAATTATGTGGAAAGTACTTGGGATCCAAGCGACAGCTGACTCTAATACTTCGAAAATTGAACACCCCAGTGATGCATCACGGCACCTATATTTTATATCTGACTTCCCACATCTCATCAAATGCCTACGGAACTCGCTGCTGAAGTCTGGATTCAACACCCCTACAGGTCATGTAAGTCTGATGTTTTTTACGCATATCACACATTGGATTTCATATATGCTTACAATATCTCCAAGCTTAACCAGGTGCATTTTAATATGGTCCACTTCATTTCATTGCAGGTTGATATGCAACATGTAAGGGAAGCTCACAAAATAGACTCCTCCAACGTGACCCTTAAAGTGATGCCGGGCATAACACGGTGCCACCTGGATCCTAATGGATTTGAGAAGATGAGGGTCAGCTATGCCTTCCAGCTTTTCGGGACAAAAGTCCTCCAAGCTTTCCACCTATACAAAGACAAGTTGGAAGCAACACTTGGAAGGATGGATGTAACACAAGAGTTCTTCTGGTGAGTCGTCTCTTGTCATATGCTGGTTAAAATTAGGTAGGGAAATGTCTGATATAACCAACTTGTAAATGAAAATTATATCTTAATAGAACGCATCATTAGCACCGACATTTGGGCGAGTTGGTTTTGGTTCATAGTTATGAACGGCGCAAAACACACGAGACACAAAATGACGTCCTTGTGTTTTTCGTCCTTTTGTGTCTCGTGTGTTTTGCGCCATTCATAACTATGAAGAATGCAGCATGCAATGTAAACTACAAAATTATGAAAACAGCTGTTTTGCGTATTTCAGCAAAATCCAACAGCTCATAAGAGTGATGACATCGTGGTTCCCTGCTGAAGCCCTCAGACCGTGTTCATCAGGAACAGCAGTGCTGCAGGATTTTCTGTCCAACCTCAAAGCATTGGAGCAGCATACGAAAGGTGGAGGAGGCTTTCTGAGCAATTCCACTGCTGCTGGCCTACGTGTGACCATTTCGAGTACACTAGAGTTGCTTGACTATCTCACTGAAAATGTTGGCTTTAAATACGTAATGACTGCAAAAACTAGCCAGGATCTTTTGGAAAACCTTTTCGGTATTATCAGGCAATCTTCTGGCAGTAATGATCATCCAACACCAACTCAGTTTTTGATTACAGTAAACTGCATGTCATTCTATGGTTTAGTCAAAGGTGTCAGTCAAGGAAACTGCGAAGAGGGCATGCTAGGTTCCCTTTTGGAAGTTAGTAGCCCACGAGACACATCGCAAAATTCAGCAGGCATGGATTTGGCATCGCGCTCTTCTCCGAATGCGCAGGCGTTGGTTATACCTTCCCAGGACCACAGCCAGCATTTTGCGAGGAGCGACTTGATAATTATATTTTACATTGCTGGCTACATGGCACGAAAGTGCATTTTGAAAAGCAATTGTAAAGATTGTTTGATACTACTTACCGCGCCTGCCCCAGACGAAAGCTTTCAGCTTGCAAGGTTGACACTATTTCGTGACAACGGTGGACTCCTCTACCCAAGTGCTTGCCTATTTCGGATCATAAAGAAGCTTGAAGACTTATTCACGGGCTGCTTTTCTTGTGAACAACTCCATGCAGACAGCATCTTAGATGTGCTGACCATTGTGAAAGCAAGGCTTTGGCAAGAGGTGGGTGCCCAAGCCATGTCTCAATGGACTCTCAAAAAATAATACAATTCTGTGTTGTTACACGACTTCATTTTTACATTAAGGGCCTAAATACAGACAGAGCAGGCAAACGCCAGAAAGCAAAGCACTTAAAGATAAGCCGCTGCTGTTAAATATTTTATCCTTGCTTTAGAAGATTTTTAAAAAAATTATTATTGTTCCTGTGTGGATTTTACAAGTGTAGGTTAAACTTGATGTATGAATCCTTTCTGAATATTCTTTTTCTGTTTCACTGACTCAAATACAAGAGAATGCCAGATTTGAAAAACAAGCAAAATAGTATGTTGCCACTCGCCACGCATACTATAGCAATAAACCATTGACTAAGTGGCAACTCTGCTTAATTCAATTGTGAATAGTGACTTTGGTCCTTGGCATACCACCAACAGTGCGATTAATATGATCTACAAGAACATCTGTAGATCTCTATAAAAATGCATGTGATTTGAATGGAAATGTGTCTATTATTTGTCATTTTCAATATTTCTTGTGATTTAGTGTCTTTACTTATTGTGTGAACAATATGTGTTGAGTGTTCATGTGTTTTTGTGAACTTTTTTATGCTAAGTGTGCTATTGAAAATATTTAGCATCTCTGTGATTATTTGTAGTTGTGAATGTTTTTATAGCATCTATTGGGCTGTTTTAGGAGACATGCTCTTTGTCGTACACGCTGATAAGTACATAATGGGGCAAGGCCCTCTTCAAGCTATTTCAGCTTTTTCCATCTGCTTTCACTTTGAGAAAAAAAAATGAAAGTGATTGATGTGCATGGCTTTTGTGGAGTACGGTCGTTGTGCTGCCCCACCAAATAAACTTTTAACTTATTCCCGTGAACGATTGTTGTCTATATTTTTTTCCACACCTTCATTGCAAATTCACTTTTATTTCTTGGGCATGATTAGGATAGGTCTTTCCTTCTGTGCACTACCACACATTTTCTTGCACTTTTCAGGAGAATATATCAGCTGAGAGCGCGTAAGGTGCTTAAGTTTGTAGTAATATTGTTTTATTTAGTGAGAGTACGACTTCACTAAAGTTACTATTGAGTACAAACGCTAGCATATTGGTGGAGAAATGTGAGCCGCTTATATGCCACTCTGCGACTTAATAAATTAGTGATCATGAAAACATTAGTCTCTTTTATCTAAAGGAAATCGATGTCAGTGTACGTTAAAATTTCCGGAGTCCTCCACTACGGCGTGCTTCATAAGCAGAAAGTGGTTTCATAAATCAATTATCTAAAGGCAATAAAACTGCGAGAGCGCAATACAAAACTACAGCGTATATTACAGCGTATATTGCATTCCGCTGATGACGCGCTCATGTTTAGCGATACTTCATGAGCCAGAACGACGGCCAAAGCAAGAATATGCTCAGGCAAAAGAAGAAAAGCAACGAAAATGGCTATGAACAGGGGTTGCACAAGAGTAGTTTGTGCTTGAAGCGCTGGCAAACTAACCTTCGCGCTGCGTTGGCCGAGAACAGCAACGCGTCGCTTCCATTGCAGGTGGTGGTGGCGCCATCTACCAGGTGAGACATAAAGTGCCTCAGTGCACGGCCTCCAGTCAGCCCACTAGTTCTTTCTAGAACACTTTAGCCCTATCCTATCCCAATGCATTGCGAGGAGTGTGGCGGAAGTGACGTCAAAAGTCACTAATCTTTTAAAGGGTATCTATAAAGGTAACAAGGTAGTTATAAAGTGAGAATAACAGATATTCAAGCCTGCAGAAGTAAAACGGGGGCTTAGGCAGGGGTGCCTCTGTCACCCTTATTATTCATGATTTACCTACAAGGATTAGAGGCAAAATTAGAAGGAAGTGGGCTGGGCTTCAACCTCTCTTTAGTCAAACAAGGAAAACTTATTGATCAGGCACTACCAGCATTAATGTACGCAGAAGATATAATGCTAATGGCCAACAACAAGGAAGATTTGCAGAGATTGATGGACATCTGCGGTAATGAGGGAGATAGGTTAGATTTTAGATTCAGTAAGGAAAAATCAGCAGTCATAATTTTCAATGATAACGAAGGTAGTGAGTTTAGAATACAGGAGGTCACGCTAGAGATAACAGATAAATACAAATATCTGGGCGTATGGATAAGCAATGGAACAGAGTACCTGTAGGAACACGAAATATACGTGAGGACTAAATGTAACAGGAATGCAGCAGTGATGAAAAATAGGGCACTGTGGAATTACAGTAGGTATGATGTTGTGAGAGGAATATGTAAAGGGGTCATGGTTCCTGGGCTGACGTTCAGCAATGCGGTCTTGTGCATGAGATCAGAAGTTCAAGCAAGATTAGAAATTAAGCAACGTGGAATAGATAGGCTTGCTTTAGGAGCTCACGGGAATACAGCAAATCAGGGAGTACAAGGTGATATGAAATGGACATCATTTGAGGGCAGGGAAGCTAGCAGTAAGATAAAATTTGAGAAGCGATTGAGAGAAATGGGGGAGAAGCGTTGGGCTAGGAAGGTTTTCAGCTACTTGTACATGAAGAATGGCGATACAAAATGGAGGAATCGAACCAGGAATTGACCGGTAAATACTTAGAAAACAGCAGGTGGCCAAACCAAAAAGAACTATCGGTTAAGAAGAAAGTGAAGAAAACTGAGACTGACATGGGGAGAATGGGCATGATTAAGAAGTCCGAACTAGAGACCTATCCAACCTTTAGGCAGGAAATTGCCAAGGAAAGGATCTATGATAATACTCGGGGTAGTTCTCTACTGTTTGAGGCCAGGACGGGAGTACTGCGAACCAAGACATATCGGGCCAAATACGAAGGAGTAGACACATTATGCAGTGCGTGTGGAGAAGAAGAAGAAACTGCCGAACACTTGATAATGTTCTGTAAAGGGCATCACCCTATAGTTCAGGATGATGGCGCAGAGTTTTTCAAAGCACTGGGGTTTAGGGACCGGGAGGGCAAAGTAGACTTTAAGTGGGTAGACTTAATTAGAAGGAGGTTATCTGATTGGTGGCTAAAGTCAAGACAAGAGTGAAAATTAAACTCTTCACTGCAAAGTACGAATCCTCAAACTCACTTCTTAAAGAAAAAAAAATAAATCTAGTTTTTTGTTTATTGAGTATTACGGCTTCGTGGCGCTAGCCACCACCCGATCTAAAGGGTACAGCCTTATCCATCCATCTATCCATTGAACTAAAGTTGCAGAAATTTGTTGAATATGTCGAACGCAAAACAAAGTATTTGGAGCGGATGTTAGGTGAGTGATCATTGCACTTCAGCGGGTCAGTCCCTATCACGACGAATTAGGGCTTCTTCACTTAGGAGGTCGACTTCAGTTCAGTCACCTAAGCGAACGTTCCATTCACCCTATTCTCGACACATTCACAAAATTACTTGTGAATAAATAGCATCAATGGCTTTTACACGCTGGACTGGGTTTACTCATGGCGGAACTAAGAAAAAGGTTCTGGATACTGAGAGTCAGGCAGGTGGTAAAAAAAGTCATTCATGAATGTACAGTATGCCTCATATTTTCCTGTAAGCCATTCTCGAAATCCTTTGCACCTCTAACAGAAGATCGTGTCACCCCCTCTCCATCTTTCGAAGTATGTGTGGTAGATTTCACCGGACAGCTTCTCCAAAAAGATAAGACAGATATTGTGAAAAAAGACTTACACACTGATCTTCACATGTGCAGTCATCAGAGCTGTTCATTTGGAGCTAGTCACCAATCCTAATTACTTCAGATTCCTACTAGGCTCCAAACGATTTGTGTCTCGACTAGGCATTTGCATGATTGTGTACTGCGACAATGCTAAAATCTTTAAAAAGGTCTCAAGGGAGATTCAGCGACTTCATGAGTTGATGAATTCACGAGAAGTACAATTTGGTTTCGCCAGTTACAGGATTGTTTGAAAATTAATCACCGAACAGGCGCACTGGTGGGAAAGGTTATGAGAACGACTAATTAGGTCTGTGAAGTCTGCAGTGAAGAAAACACTGAGAAATCTGTTTTATTTATGAAGAACTTTCTACCACCCTCGTTCAAGTTGAAACAATAATAAACTCGCGACCGATCACTTTTGTGAATGCAGAAACATATGAACCGATCCCACTTACGCCAAGTAATTTTCTCATAGGACAACGACTGACTATGCTTGCTGCAGATTGTGTGAGCACACCATCAGAATAAGCTTCGTCGTCACGCGACATTTTTCAACGAAGATGGAAGCACAAGGAGCAAGTGTTAAACCATATTTGGAACAGGTGAAGACGAAAGTACCTTCAAGAACTTACTTCAGCTCAGGTGACTGAAAATACAAGCGCACAATCAGTTCAAGGAGACGTCACACTCGTGAAAGAATTAAACACGCCGAGTCAACTGTGGAAGGTGGAACAAGTTACAGAATTATCTCAGGGCAAGGACGGTAAAGTTCGGTCATGCAAGGAGCCCACTCCTGGTGGAGTCACGTTAAAGAGACCGATACAGCTGTTGTGTTGTCTCGAATATGCAGGACAAGCTGCAATATTTCGTAAAGAATTCTCCTAAATAAAGAGAGCCCGTGCAAGTTGTTCGGCCGGGAGCTATTGAATATTATTTCGAAAAAGCAATGAAGAGAAACAAGAGGATAGGGCGTCCCTGGATGGCACACCCACATTCCCTTTTGTTTTTAATTTTTAACTCAGCGTCTAATAAACAAGACGTTCTCTACTACGGCGCCGCTTCCTGGTTTTCAACATCTTTTGGGGAACAGTGTGAACAAAGATACGTCTCCCGATCTTACCTTCACTCACAATGCTCCCACAATGGCTTTGACTAACACCCAAACTAATCTTCGCAGCGATCATTACATTGTTAGCATTACTTTACAAATAAAACACAGAATTATTGCACCCAAACCACTGATGCTCACAAAACGAAAAAAGTTTAGAGAGACCCGCAACAGCACCACCCCTTCACGTATTGCAGACTTTCCTGAGTGAACTTAACAGCTTCAAAAAGATGTTGAAATCCACACGAAAACTCTACCCCCCGGCAACCCGACAAATACTCTCGACTCCAAGCTACTCCATATGTGGAAAGCAAAACCGTCACTTCTGCGACGGTGTGAAACACCAGCGGAACAACAGGAATTTCCGCATTTGGATAGCGAACCGGGACCAACAAATCGAGCGATACGCGACTTCATTGGCGGCCCAACAACGGGGTCAGCTTTGTGAAGAAATTCATGACCACCACAGTAATAAACGAACGTGGTAACTTCTTAGACATCTGCTAGACCCCAGTATTTCTCGCACACGACACCGCTACGCTATCACAAAATTGTTACACGAGCACAATGAAACTTTTTGGACAGCTGCTCGATAACCTCGTCACGTTGCATTTACCTCAAATACGTAAGGATTCTATACCATCTTACACAGGGAAACCTAATGAGTCATTGGATGCGCTGATAACGGAGGCGGAAGTTAGGAACGCCCTCGCAACACTCTGTACCACGTCGGCTTGAGGTACCGACCACGTTAACAACAAATTACTTAGAAATATATATTGATACCTAAACCGAACAAATCTCTCCTATTGTAAAATCTGAAGCCCATTTCCTTAACATCGTGTTTCGTGAAGACAATATAGCATGTTGTGTTTGCACGCCTCCAGAAACACGTGGAGGATAATGAACACCTCCAGAAATGATTGGCTTCAGAGCCTCACTTTCCGCGCACGATGCGATGCTTTGTCTTCCACACGGCATCATAACTCCTAACCAGAGCGAGGATACTCAGGTGATCCTTGATCTAGAAATACGTGAAGCATTCAATAGATTAGCCCACTCAGCTATATATGCTGGCCTAAACCGCATTTCTTGTGGCCCTAAAATGTACTCTTGCATCAGAAGCTTCCTAAGACACTACACAGCTACATTACCATTAGGATGAGAACATTCGTCCCCCTATACACTAGGTAGCTTCGAAACGCCTCAAGATTCAGTGCTCTCTCCGATTCTTTTTATCCTAACAGTGCTGCCATACTCAACGCTCTTCCACGTATCCATGACTTGAGCTTCTCCATCCATGCCAATGATGTCACCTTATAGGTGAAAAGAGGCTCAGATGGACTCATTCAGGAAGCCCTACAAACATCTGTAGACATGATAGCAGCACTAACATCTCAGATAAATCTCTATTGTACCCTGAGCAAATCAGAGTTACTCCTTCTACTAACTCATCATCGGAACAAACACGTTCCAAAGATCGAAGTTCACATAAATGGGTGCCTCAACCCTACAGTACCACGCATTCGTGTGCTAGGTTTATTTATACAAAACAACCGACTTAATATGCGCACACTCGGAGTTTTACGCAATACCGTTGAAAACACCCTAAGAATTACCGGAAGAATCCCAGGAAAAAACAGGGGGCTCCGAGTGTCAAAGCTACTTCGTGTAATACAAGCTTTTGTGATTAGTAAAATCACATAAGCGCTCCTCCACAGAGTTTACAAATACGCACTAGACTTTGCAATCAATACCTCTAACGCATGACTCCACCAGACAAGAGTCATAAATACTCTATGTGAAATACAAGAAGCCCATTCAACAGCTCAATGCGTGAGTCTCGCGACCACTAGCGCAGGTCGCCACATTCTATAGTCTACCTGAATTGACTTCACCTCACTCACTAATGCTAAATACAACATTTCCCATAATATACACAAACAATTACTCATGCCGCCACTTCCTAAAAACATGTGCCCAACGTATCATACTAAACGTCGAATCTAAAGAGCAAAAGCTCTTTAGAAAAAATTGCATAGAGCCAATGACGTTCTCCATGTGGTGGTGGTAGTGGTTAGAAAATGAGAAAAGGCACCTAATTTCTGCAACCCGGTCGGGAGCACGGCGCAGTGCCTGTTCTCCATGTCAATGCGGCAGAACACCCATTCTCCTCATGCTATGCCCTCTCTGCCGTCGATTATAACAGCCAGGCGATAACAACGGCATCCATCACTGTCAACTCCTCGGAGGAGGCAGAGAAGGCTGCCATCGTTTGAGGTCTATCCATCTCTAATATCACTATGATTGTAAGTGGCTCCAAAACAGCCGTACGTAACTTCAGTGCAGGTCGCATCTCATCAACTGCCCTTTTAATTTCTAAAAAAAAAAAAAACATCCTCCCACGCAAGACGTTGCTCTCATATGGACGCCCGCGCATGCAGGGTTGAGTGGCAGTGAGGCAGTGAGACGAAGTCTTTTTTCAGCACGAAAGATCGTCTTTTGACCTTTCACGATATAACGAATCACTACCGCTACAGCGCAATATATATCCCCCCCTTACACCATGTAGCTTTGCGCTACCATGAAATACTATAAGGCCAGTTACAGTGTGCGTTTCCTACCCCATCTTTTCGCCATCTTATCCTGCGATATACCCCTCCTGTTTGTGCATTTTTCGTCAACAAAGAGCAAACCTAGACCATATAACGTGGGGGTGTGCTTGGCATTCATCACCTGATTCTCTACACCTTAGTAGTAGGGACCAGTAGGAGGCTGCTATGGGCGCCCGAGGTCCAGGACCAAATATTTGATTAGGCGAAGGGGGTTGCGGAGACTTACGCTGGGTAGGCTCCCCTGACACTCCACCATCACGCCTTTCCCTCTTGGGATAAATAAACATTTTTTTCCTGCTTTGCAGTTGTCGTCTGCTTGATGCGCTGACCGCGGGGACACGGACGCATGCAAAGCTCTGGCACATCAGCCTAAAATGTGTTCGCAATTCACGAAAAAAAAAGAAAAATAAATAAATAATGCTCACATACCCTTATTGCGTCTCATTATTTATCTAGTGGTTTATTAATTTTTTCAATAAACAAGTGCACAATTTACGCATGTCGTGTTAAATAATTTTCGCCATTTCACTTGCTACTGTTGGCAACTGTTGCTACTGTTGGCAACACTCGTCTACGTAAAGGGAAAGAAAGGGGGGTGGAGTAATGTACAAGGGAGTGGGCCTTCTGTATGTTACTCCACACCTTTTTTTTGCTATTTGTTTCAATAAACTTCAATTGTTAGATGCACTTTTCCTGTCCCAGTCCATTTTTTCGTCCTCAGCTTTGCAGCGCTGCCCGCCGCGGTGGCCTAGTGGCTAAGATAATCGGCTGCTGACCCCCTGGTCACGGGATTAAATCCCGACTGCACCGGCTGCATTTTCAATGGTGGCGAAAATGCTGTAGGCCCGTGTGCTCAAATATCGGTGCACGTTAAATAGCCCGAGGTGGACTAAATTTTCGGAGTCCTCTACTACGGCGTCTCTCTTGTAATCATATGGTGGTTCTGGGACGTTATACCCCACATATCGATCAACTTTGCAGCGCACCTTTTTCCTGCGGTGGTCTTATCTACACATTGCGCTTGACAGCCCAAAATTGTCCAATCTGATGAGTGGCCCTTTAAGGGAATAGGCACAGTAGCGTGTGTGCTTTTTGTAGTGGGGTACCGGCTTTCAACCACGGAGCTATTATGATAATTGCATATTTTAATGCCCGTTGGCAATGGACACTTGTACCACGCATTATAACTGCAATGTTTCATCTTACATTTTGAAGCGTGTATACAGGTTGCGTGTGTTTTTGAAGCATGAAAGCTACTTTCACTGCATTTCCAAACAGAGGAAGTTCTTTTCACTGTTTTCACAAGCAGAGGCGTGGCCATGTGGTAGAACATCCACCTACCACGCAAACATTCCGGGTTCGATCTGGACCTAAACAACCATTTTTGGTCCCCATTCTGATCCAGGATTCTTTATCATTTACTTCACTTGCATCTTTCTCGATTTTTCGGCCAGGCATAAGAAGATGATCTTTCGCTCACAACCAACGACGCCGACACCAACACTGGTGACGGAATTTCTGCGAAACGAGCTCTTTAACACTATAGCGTTAAAGTTTGGGTCCAAAACCACAGCGCCAATATTCATTGAATACAACCGGCCCCCTTGAGCCGTAGCCACACCCAAGTGTACAGCTGCGTTACCATCCTTGATCTAAGCCCACTCAAAAAAGATCACATTGCGTCATCTTGTCATTTGGGTCATGTTGAAAAGAAACGCGGAGACGCAAAGGGGCCCAACCATTTAACGCGCGAGATTCGTATTTGATTCTTAAAGAGAAAATAGAAAAAAAGTGAGCCCCGTAACTGTATGCATCAGAGTGTGACATCTCAACAGTAGCTCACGAGGGATGGGGGTAAGGAGGAAATAAAAAGATAGGAATAAAGGTATAGAGATGGTGAGTGGAAAGAAGAGTGCGAGGTGCAGGGACAGTGAACGACAGAAAACGACGGAAGTAAAGAGTAGATAAGAAAGATAGACATGGTCGCAGGAGTCCGAAGACGGGACACCACTCAGCGAAATCTTTTGTTGGCGGCAGGAGATGGCATAGGGCGAGCCAGTCGGCCAGAGCTGCGCTGTCGTCGGAGATCGCGGGTGCACAACCGGTCGGTACGAAATCCAGAGAGCGAGTGGACGCGCAAGATAACAAACCTGGACTGGACTATGTGCTTTCTGTTCCCAAGCGTGTACATCCCGAGTTGCGGTTCCACAATTGTGCGCGACTTGCAACCACTACCAGCAGAATGTCACAGGTAATAACTTAAAGATCTAAATTGATGCACGAGGCGGTGAAACAACCGTTTACGTCGTGCACAAACGACAATTTTTCGATGCACACGGTTTTCATGTTTGTGTTTCTGTAGCTTTTCTTTTGCATGGTACTCTACAAACACAGTGAACGTGTTTTTCGTTCGATTTCTTCACCTGCTCGTTGCATTTCGGATACGCTGGTTCATATACTAGGCATGTAATCACGCAACCACCAGAAAAAAATGTTTCTGAGTGCTACAAAAACTTCACGAGGTTCTCATAAATTCAGGCAGGCGCACCCGCTCCACTACAACTCAGTTACAGCGTCCAACGTTTCCTAAACCTAACCATGGATTACCGTGGGTATAATGTTTTCGAACAGAGAAAGTTTCAGCTGTGCCTCAGTATGTTGCTACGAGTCGACGCATAAGCTACCAAGGTTCACGTCGGTAGTGGACTTTTACCGGTAGGCTCATTTTTGAGCATTTTTCGGACATTTACGCCAATGACAACGCCTCGAGTGCTTGGGCGAACAGCCACAACGCAGATTTGGCGTTTGCCGGACCGGACGCGCCTTTTCTTGGACACACCCTACGTTCCACCTGCTAAGGCCCTATGCTGGACGGCGCGGCTCTTGTTATGGACGGCGATGAGCTCCCTCCAGAAGTGTTTGGAGAAGAACACGGCTGGCACTCCCCCACGGTGAAGAAAAACTCGAGGCGCACGAACGCCAGTGCTACAGAGCGTGCCAGTGCTTGTGGTGGGAACGCCAGGGGTCATTTAAGAGCTACAAATAAGCTATAAACTTGAAGAATAAAGTTATGAAATCATCGAGAATGCCTTGACTGCCGAGCGAGCACTGAAAGATTATCATTCGTCCAAGAGGTGGCTTGGATGTTGACAAGGCGGGTTCAGCTAGACTTGGACAGGGCAATCGCAGAGGTGGCTGGAATTGCACCCATGCTCATCGGTCAGAATATCTTCTGCCCGAATGCAACGCAAAATAATATAGTTATTAGCACGGCGTCCAGGGCGAACGCTGACTCCTACCTCTGGATGAGCTGCCTTACATTGGGAATGAAGCAGTATGACACCAACACTTACGAGGCTGCCCCGCATGAGACATGCAAGGGCGTCATTCATAAGATTAACGCACCGGAGAGCCAGATGGAGCTGGGCAGGAGCATCCTCACTGAAAGAAACCCGCCGACTCTGGAAGTGAGACGCATTAAAAACACTGAAACGGTGCTTATTGTCTTCGATGGTTAGAAAGTTCCCAAGTTAATTTATTTCGGCACGGCGCTGGTCAGATGCTTGCTTTACCATCGGCTGCATGACTGCTGCTACGCCTGTGGCAGACTGGGGCACAGGGCGGACGTCTGTCCGACTCCAGATGTAGCTGTGTGCAAGAGGTGCGAAATCAGCAACCCTGATGAGAACCGTCAATGTTCCCCGACCTGTGGATTCTGTGGAGGCTCACAAGCCACCACTGATAAAAGTTGCCTAGCAAAGGTTTTAGTTTCCTTTTATAGTGCGAAGGCGGCGAAGAGAGTGCCACGCGGAATCTGAGCGTCGTAGTCAGCAAAAGGTACCTGCCAACGCCGAAGGGGGTGTGAGCCAGCCTGCGAACCACAACTCCCCTACAAACAGTCGTTCTGCTGCAACTGGGATGTACAGCTGTGACTCATCACAGCGGGCAAGCAGCTGGCCCAGATCTCGGTCCAGAAGTCACTCCCGAGGCCAGCGAAATAGAACGTCGTCTAACGACCAACCCAAGTCCTGGTCCAGAGATCGCCATCGGTCACTATCTAGAGGCCCATCGCACTCGAGGAGCCGGTCCAGGAACCCGCATAGAACAATTCGTTTCCAAAGCCCACCCCAAACGGAGATGCAGGATGGCACCTGGGTTGACCGGGTGTGCAGTGGAGTAGGTGGAAAGGTAACAGGGAGCAGATCCTGCGCCAGAGCATGGTCTTGCGGAGGTAAATCAGCTTAGGAAGGAGAATGCCGAAACGCGCAGCTATATTGAGTCGCTGAGAGCCAAAATGGCTGAGCTTCTACGTGCCAGTGCATCTCAAACCACACGGGCATCTGCTTCTCAGTTGGTAGGTTCTCCCTCTCCTCAACCCATGGACGTTGCCATGGTCGTGGAGGTGGGCCCTCAGGCAACCCAGCCAAGCGTAAGGCTGCGACTTCAGCCGAGAATGTGCAGGCTAAAGATAAATCTGAGTTAGGGAAACTTCATACTCAATTTGCTTTGAGATTAAAAGACTTAGAGCGTTTCTTGGTGGTAAATCAACGTCTCACAGTTATGGATCAGGAAGTAGATATTCAACATGCAAGATTTCAATGTGTGTAGACTCAATTACAAAACGCCCACCTTGTGTTGCAGAGCCCCAATATCAGGGGAGCCTTTATCATCGCCCATTCGCATGAGTACCCCAATTTGAATAGTACAGCTACTTCTGTACAGAGCCTGACAGTAAGGTAAGGGAGCACCTCTAATAATCAAGATGGCCTCGCATACTGAATTTCGTATATGGCATTGAAACTGCAAGGAGATTCCTAGAAAAAGAGGCATCCTGCAGCAACTTGTATGCTCTCACAGCGAGCAACCGCTAGTGAACCTACTTCAGGTGACGCTGTCTGATAATGTAACCCTCCCGGGGTACAAGGTACATACAGTTAAAGGTGAGGCAGAGGGATTGCCACATTAGTCAGCAACAAGTTCGCATTTGTGACACAAGATCTAGGGGTAATGCCTAAAAAACGGAACTCTCCTTGGTTGAGGTAATTCTGAGGGCTTCCAACCTTTTCAGTATTGTTTTACGGACTATATATAGTAGTCGTAGTGATCATAGGCAGAGTTTTAAGGCAATCATAGCTAAGGCGACCAGATTGGCTGGGCTCTCCCCTCTGGTTGTGGCGGGAGACTTTAACGCACCTTTCCGAGCGTGGAACTACCCGTATGATTCCGCTGAAGGTAGGAGCTTGTGGCAGGAGACGGGAGATGCGGATCTCTCGTTAATAAAGGAGCTGGCGTTTCCTACTAGACGCGGCGCGTCCAACACCAGGGACTTCACCACGGACCAAGTTTTTGTGAAAAATTCTGGCTTGGTAGGTTGAGACAATCTTCTGGCTGATTTAGGAAGCGATCATTATATTACAGGTACTAAATTGGACATGTAGGTAAAATCTGAAAAAAAGTTTAGCTATGTGGATTGGGATAAGTTTCGGGAGTCATGCAGAGCTCGAGCGGAGCAGGGGGAAATCCCAGACTCTATAAAGCAATCAACAGAGATGGTGCTGTAGGACGTTAGGGCAGTTACCAGGACCGGTGAGACAGATGTACGGACAGAAAAAATGGACAGTCTGCTTGCGCATTTACTGAGGGCAGAGCAGTCGCTATCGGCCTGATAGAAGGGCCAGAGGCTTAATTGTAAGCTTCAGGAAAAGATTGCGGAGTGAAATAGACCAACGGAAGGACATTGTCTAAACAAGACAGCTGTTGGATGATATTTGTAACTCTGTCGATCGACAAATGTGAACTAGAGGTAAACGGAATCTTTTAATACACCAGCTTGACGAGTCGGGCACTAAATACAATCAGAGGGGGGTCCTCGCTGGAACACTTCTTCTTGCTCAAAAATCGTCCTCGGGCGCGTTGCTATTGAGGCAGGTAGTTAACATGTGTCTACCGCTAGCAGTCGATTCTAAAATGCAAGCCTATGCGCGGTACATGGGAACACCTTGTGCCCATTTGGATGAGCCTTCCACCATCAGCGACATGCGACATGCCCTGCACGAATTCAATGGCCGATCGGCACCAGTTCCGGATAGGTTGACGAACAAAGCATTTCGGAACTTGGGAGAAGACTGTTGAATTTCTTAATTATGAGATTAATAGGGCTTAGAAGGGAGGTGACATCCCGGAGCAATGGAAGTTGGTCAAGGTGATCCTCCTTCCTAAGCCTTGTAAAGCACCAAGTCTGAATACTCTGCACCCCATCTCTCACGTCGTTCGTGAGAAAGGTGGCGGAACATGTTATCCAGAACCGAATGGCGGATTACTTAGAGCACAATGATCTTTTTCCTCATTACCTATTTGGCTTTAGGCCGGGCCTATCTACACAGGATGCTATAAAAATTATTAAAGCTCAAACTTTAGATAATCGTACCAGAGAGACCAGGGTGATCCTAGGCTTAGATATAAAAAAAGCATTTGATAATGTCCGTCATGGTTCTTATTTGGATGCGAACTCTAGTTTCAACCTAGGTTCCTCATTTCATGCGTTTGTTAAATCATTCCTGAGTGGTTTAAAAGCCATACTTAAAGCTAGGGATCTAGAATCGTATGTGCGAGTGCTGGGAAATAGGGGCACGCCACAGGGATCTGTTCTATCACCTTCACTTTTTACCATCGCCATGACTGGTCTCTCGAGGTAGCTTTCTGGAATTTCAGATGTTGGTCTTACAATTTATGCTGATGACATCATCATTTCGTGTGGTGGATAGTTTTTTGGAGGACACAGGCCTTTGCTGCTCTCTGGAAAAGTCTGAGCTTTTTCTCTATAACCTGGTCAGGAAGGGCCGTCGACCGCGAGCCTTGGTGCCGCCCCTATAAACAGACATCAACCCACGCACCAAAAGTGGTAGATAAACCCCCAAAGTCGCTGCCTTTCGGATCTTAGGTATGAATCTTCAAGCAACGGGCACCAATAACATCACGATTCAAAGGTTAGCAAAAAAGACAGTGTTAGTAGGCTCATAAGGTGGGTGGATGATCAAAGGGCAGGACTATCAGAGGACACCTTAGTCAGGCTTATGAATGCTTTCCTGCTTTGTCATTTTGCATATGTGGCGGCAATGCATGTTTCGAAGAGACCGAAAAGGGACAAGCTCAATGTAATGATAAGGAGAGCGGTAAGGAATGCCCTTGGGCTCCCCAACTACACCCACACAGATTGTCTCCTGCTGTTCAAAATTTATAATACATTGGAAGAGATCACGAAGGCGCAAGAAAGAACATAGGTAAGTAGGCTGTCAGGCTCAAAAGCGGCTCCGCCACGGTGGTCTTGTGGCTAAGGTACTCGTCTGCTGACCCGCAGGCCACGGGATCAAATCCTGGCTGTGGCGGCTGCATTTCCAATGGAGGCGGAAATGTTGTAGGCCCGTGTACTCAGATTTAGGTGCACGTTAAAGAATCCCAGGTGGTCTAAATTTCCGGAGCCCTCCAGTACGGCGTCTCTCATAATCAAATAGTGGTTTTGGGACGTTAAACCCCACAAATCAATCAAATCAGGCTCAAAAGCGGGGAGAATAATTTTCGGGGATATGGGTATTCCACCAGCTCAGATTGAGGCTGTGTAGAAGTGTTGACGAGGGATCAGAAGGAGAAAATTATTGTCTCGCCTGCCCCACGGAACATGTGTTCCCGACGAAATGTTGGAAGGAGAAGAGTGCGTGCTTGGACCCTTCTTCTTCAAGTGGCGGATCTCGATCGGGGTGCCTGTTTTGTAGACGCGGCGCAATATGATGACCAGAGAGACCGATTCGCGGTTGTGGCAATCAACCACAAATGGGTTACTAAATTAATGCAGCGTTGGTATGCACTAAATCTCCCAATGCAGCTGAGCAGGTTGCCATTGCCTTACCTCTATTAGATCCGTGTCATGAACATATAATCAGTGATTATAGAGCTGCCCATTCGTGCCTTGTGTGTTGAAGGTGTGTGGAAAGAGGCCGAAAACATACTTGGTGGGAAGTCGCTTACAACCCATACCCTCACATAGTTGCCGGCTCATATGAGAAACACAGAAAGAGGGACTATCAATCTGAATGAGTTGGCCCACTCCAGGGCGTGAGGGTTAGCTGTGCGTGGCCATGGGGGACCTTTGGGTTGAACCGGAGATTTCGTAAACAGGAACCCGCCAGCTACATGAAATTGTCGAACGTTTCGATATGGATAGGAGAATTTTTCCACCTCCATAGGAAGCTGAATAGAGCGCAGGCCCTTTCATTGCAATTAATTCATACGGATACGTACCTTAACCCACACGTTTTACCCTGAGGTTTATTCAACTAACTCGTGTACAACATTTGGCGGTTTAGCCACTTTACATCATATGCTCTAAGAGGGCCCTTCGGTACGCGGTACTGATACAGCAACGTCCAGAAAGTGGGACTCCGCTCTCCGGATTCCAGGCATAACATCTCAACTTTAGGCTGTCCAGAGGGCCCACGATGCGGCGCTAGGTCTTGGTCGTATTGTCCCATCATCGGGAGCGGCCCGCCGTGTGCTAGGGCGCACGCCTTTGGACTTTCAAAATGAAGTTTTCCCAAAACAAACCAAGGGGAGTTCTCAGAATGGCTCTCGCACCAATGTACAGAAAGTAAAGCCCGACAGGGTCATAAGTCATCGTTACTTGTCATTACTACGCTACGAGCGTCTGTTTGATTTCGACGTCGTGGCAAAGAAGCCTCTGAAGGAAAGCAGGAGGAAACGAATGCTGTCTCGCTGTGAAGGTGATAGTTCGGAGTTCACATGAAACTTAACCGGAAAGTGCTTGTCATCGTGAGAACCAGAAGTTAGTTGGGCGAGTGATAAGCTGGCTGTGCAGTCACCAATTTCCTCGAAGCAAGCGACGACGTACTGCTTGATGCAGTGCTAATATTCAAGACTGAAATTTGTCATTTGAAATTTCGCAGACTTTTTTGTCAGGTTCATGAGGCCATCAGCGACGCATGCTTGACGAGCACAGAGCACAGACAAATTGCTTTCCACAGCTACAAAAACTGTTCGGTTGATGTCACTCACCACGTTAACCAGCACACTAAAACGGGGTGCTGTGGTCACTGAATCGTCCGATGCACGCTACGCCATCATGCGCTCTCCACAATTGTGAGAGTCTGTTACGTGAAAAGACCATCAGCAGCTCCTGAATATTGGTAAAACGCCAATATTCGCAAAGACCTGCTTGGAACATTTTCTCAGTACGACAAAAGTGCCGGTGAAAGTCAAGGCACCCAAAACTCTCCGTTAGTGCACCTACGAACCGTCGTCCCAAACTGACTATGCGTGGTATGGAGCTGAGAACCCTTCCATGGCGTCATCTGTTTTTATAGAGCAACCGCAAAGTCACCACTCATAACGGAGTAATCTGCGCCAGTACCCACAAGTACAGTGGCCGGGTGGATGTCGATGGTTACAGGAATATCGGAGGAATGTATTGCGTCATGAAAAGAAAACTTTCTGACGAAGAAACCGGTGTTGTTAACATGGCGTGGTAAAGAATGTTTGTCAGTTTCGTCAACAGCATCTGTGCCCCCTTAGGTGGCTCATCTTGGTTTTCCTGACATTGAGGAGAACTTCAGGGCCTGTTTCGGCCCCAGAAAACGTGGGGTGACGACTAGGCCAGCTGCAGCGCCGAGGAGAAGGTCAGCGTGGCTGCTGGCTGTGTGCAGGAGAGCACAGCTGCTGAGCTGCCAAGTATTGCCCATGGTATAACTGTGGTTGCCGTACAAGAAGAAACAAAAAGGAACACAGCACACGTGCTTTCTCGCAACTAAAAGATTCGTTGACAAGAAAAAATATATATGAACGCAATGAAGATAAACGCACGCGCGTGAAGTCGAAAAGGACCACCATGGCAATTTGAGAACAGTCAGTAAACAGAAGCAGAACTATTTACCAGAAACTTATTCTAGAAAGCCAAAATACTTATCGTGTAGCAACAGCGAAGGTTGGCCGACGCACTTATCTGCTCTTTTTATATGAAAAGCTGCCATGCACTCAAGTGTCAGTTTATTGTCACAACGAAAAACAACTCAAGTGTCTTGAAGAACCGGATAGCAGCCGCACTCTCTGCAATTACCCGCAACCTGAGGATTTCAGAGATGAATCGTGCTCTCTAAGACGAACATTGATGCACCGTCCCGATTGTCCAGTGTATACTTTGCCACAGCTAAAGGTGTTACAAAAGAGTGCTCAAGAAAGCGTGCGCCTTTGAATTCTCGTGAGGGTGACAATACCAGGCGCCGTTCAAAAGCGCCAGAAGCCAGCGAAAACAAAAAAAAAACAAGCATCAAAGGATGCCGCAGACGCGCCTTCTCTCCCCCTCAAAGGCGCCGCCACCAGCCGATCAACCTCCTCGCATCCATCAACAAACAAAGACCTGAAGCTTCAAGAAGAAAAGCATGAGTGACTGTCTGGTTGCGTCATGGGTCGACGAGAGTTCTCGTAAAGTCTTGTCCCTTCCCCAGCTTTGACTATACAGCGCGCCGACGAACCTTCCGGAACCCAGGCCGAACGTACTAAGCGAGAAGCGGATGGGGTTGATCAGGAGATGAATAAAGTTTCGTGCCAGGGTGCATAGGGCAAGAGATGACGAGAGTTTGCGCCAATGTGCGTTGGAGTGGATATGAAGAGAGCTTGCCACCGCCAGGCGAAGAGCTCGTGCCACGGTGACCAAGCAGGTGAGACGACGAGGTTTTCCACCTGCGGGTGAAGGCTTGTATTGCAAGCAGGAGAACAGTATGTGTTTCCCGCCAGTGGGCGAAGACGCGTTCTGCAGTCGCAGAGCGTGAGTAGCCTACGTGTTAAGGTACGAACACACCGCGCGCCGCTTGCGAGACGCTGCTTTTCGCTCTTTCTCCCGCCGAGCATCGTGGAGTTTCTGTGCCTGACCGAATCAGGCCCAGGAAACTCCCAAGATCAAGTGAACACTTGTAGGGGGCGAAAAAATCAACGGCGGCGCGTTTCTGCTTCAAGTACTCAGAGTGGATCTACTAACCTCTCTCGTGACTCGGTCTATTGCACTTTTTTGTAGGAGTGCCCACATCGGGGCCAAGTTTCAACTTTAAAATGATCAAATACTACATATTTGCGCACACTACACATAAAAAACAACTTGTTCTTATAGCGAGTAGTTTTTTTTTTAAACGTGTGCTGCGTCATTAATTTTTCGTAATAGTTTTTGCTCCGGCTGGCTTGAGGTCAACAGCAGCCTATCGACGTCTTGATACTCATTTCAAAATATACGGCGGCCAACGGTTGCGACGGCAAGTAACGGCTCTTGGTACGTTCGGATGTGTGTTGCACTGTTTCGTTTCGCTGTAAATGTTTCGAGCCTCTGCTGAGTGGCACACTCTTTTTCGTTCGGTTTATTTTGACTCGTTCAAATGCTTTCGCGAAGGGAATTCAAGTGACTTCCGGGGAACGAAGCGACCGTTTAAGCTTTCATCGGATGAACACCTGTTGCAAGCCCGGGCCGGTGAGAAGAAACCACTTCAGTTTTTTAAAGGACGTTTGCTTGCAAGGCAAGTTGGGTTCATTTCAACATATGTAGTTTTTTCGCCAATGACTGCGTAGGCGTCACACGGTGGCAGCGCATCAAAATATTAAATTTTAAAATTGTTTAACGTCTTAATTTGTAACCTGAAAAACGTGCGTTACTTGCGGCGTGGTTTCACGTGGGAACGAGTCGCTAACTGAATTGTTAATTCTAAAATTCTATCCCCAGGTAACACCAACAAGGCCGTTGCGATGAAAGAAGGCAAATACATCACTGTCACTTCGCATGTGCTTTCGTAGCTAGCCCATATATTAGTGCAAAAAACCTACGAGTTAATAGTTTACCACAGTCGCATTTGAGAAACTTTACATATTTATGGGTGTGGTTTTGCTATAGTGTGACAAAAAAGCGTCAAATAAATCAGAAATTTTTCTTTTTCTGCCACAGCCTCTAGGCCCACCTGTCATGGAAGCAGCTGTGTACAATGGGCAAGGAACCTGCTACATGACGTGCCTTGTGAAGAAGCAGCCCTGAGTGATACATGTGTTATGAGGTACAAATACATACCTGTTTTAAATACTGTTGTTTACTAGTTAGCAGAGTTTATTTGTTTACTTTGCAAAATTTGATGCATCGATTATGCATTAATTTCATGCATTGATATCTGGTGATGTTACTTTTTTACCAGACTGCCATACAATGACAGGATGACTACCCCCGAATGTCCATTCTGCAAGCACGTTAAAACATCAGAACGTTAGCTACAACAGCCCATCTCGAACCTCACACATGCAATGCGTTATTTGTGAATTTTTTGCCACGTATATCATGGAGGGGTGCTTTAATTGTCCACAAGCATGGAATCTACAATTCAATAACATTGTAACTGCACCACTATTAGTTAGATTTTGTGGCAGTGCTCAGCTCAACAACACAGGCTTGATGCCAGCCACAGTGGCCATATTTTGACAAAGGTTAAATGCTAAGACGCTTGTGTGCTTAAGGGTTTGTTCAATTCGCCTGCACTACGTGATTCATTTTACCAGGTTGTGCACCTCGCCATTCGATTCAGTGGTGCAGCAATGGCATCTTCTAAACCGTGCCATTCATTTCAAAAAGCGCAGGAGAGGTTTATCCCTAAATATAGTTCACCATTTTTCTGTACCTCCGATTCTGACTGCGCTGGTTTAGTGCAGCCGCACGCACAGCTTAACAAACAATATAGCATTAGACGTAGGGGCCGTACCCACCTCTACAAACGTGGCGTGTTTTGCCAAGATGTTTGCACCTCATTAAATTAAGCTAACAAAAATAAGGATTTCACCTTGTCGGCACCTTGTCATTCACTTGTGACGCCGCACTGCTGTACTAGTGCTGCACAATTTCTGAACTTCTAGTGCACAGCTGTGAACCAGTTCCAATGATGCAGGTGAACTAAGCTGACCGTTAAAAAATGGAAGCTTGAAAATATGAAAAATCCGTGAACGTGAGGTGTCAGAGCAAATGTTTCGACAAACATTCTTGTCTCCTGCGAGGCAATATTGTCATTTGTTTTAACCCCTGCAAGCCAAAGTTAATGTAAATTTGCCCACTAATGCAAGACTCATGATCACTTCATTGTTGGCATGTAAATCGCCAGAAATTAATAATTGCATTACAAAGTGAACACCCCCTCAGTTCGATGCTTTTCAACATTTAGTTGTGCTTTGTGAGACAGTTCACAATCTATACTCAGAATTGTTTTGTTTAAATAATTGTGTTTAGCTCATACAAGTTTACAAAAAAGTTGCGCCAAAGCTTTAGGCTGCACTCAATCACTTTAGCTTTGCACATATGTCCGATAAGCTCCTAAACTAATAAATCATGAAGGTTATGAGCACTTGCAGCACAGCTTCATTAAAGACGTGAATGCGGTCGTGAAGAGCAAGATTGTGTTCATTGAATGTGATACTGTTTTTTTTTTTCATATAGCGGAGAAACGTCCGAGATTTCTTTCAGCACATCTGCTTCTGTTTCAATTAGGATGTCATAGCTATAGTGTTTACCACTACGAAATGAAATCCTGTGCACCCCCGTCGTTGAAAAACATCTAGGAAATTGCACAGGTAGTTGACACATACATTATCTTGACTTATTCACAGCCACACAGCAAGACAGTACGCATTTCAAGTCCTGACCTCTAAAAGAAGCAGGGAGAAAACAACTTCAGCTTTCAAGCACAAGTAAATTGAAAAAGTAAACACAATAACAAGTGTGTAATAAATGTGACCTTTATTGATCCAGTATTTGGACAGATTCACACCATGTACCACTAATTATTTCAGGAGTGCTTGCTTGCAAAAGCATGCTCAAGTTCTATCGACATGTCTATGCAAAACAGAAATTGTGCTCAGGGCTGAGCAGATAGTGAATTTAAAAAATTATTTAAATATTTAGCAAAACACATTGCTCTCACTTTTCGAGCTACCTATCTGCAATATCCAAGTTTCCTTCCCGATTCCACATCATGCATTCAGTTCACTTCAAGATCAACACTACAGGGCAAGCGCCGCATCTGACGGCCGAATCGGACCCTTGTCTTGAAGCCAAGCTATTGAAGTCGAACGCCGCAACACATTGAGAGCGACGCTTATTCAGTGATCATGATGTTTAGTTATATGCATATGCTTTCTTGCTCTCAAGAGTCTTTACACATCGGTTTAAAGCTTTCGATATGTATGAGTGACTTGTTTTGTTCGGACCCGACTGTATACATTGGTTGTACCGGCTTGGACACTTGCAATAAACGATGCCTGCCTTACTTCATTTACGTTCTTTTTGCCAGTCGAGGACAGTTAGGTCACCGGGAAATAATTACAGACGCGAAGCGCAATTTAGCAACGAAAAAAAAAATCCAGAGGAAGCGAGCAGCGCGATCTAGCCGCGAGCCCCCCACCTGCAACAAAAAAAAATGCGTCTGTTTATTGATGGTGATAGTACTACCAGTGCCATTTCGCCTCGCGGTATTGCAGTTTAGTACGCTGCCGCTAGATATTTGCATGTTATTTTGATACAAAAGCCCAAAGATACAGTTTCTTTTCTCTAAACTGGTAGGTGTGCTGTGACGGATTCCTCACTGGGCTATTTTTGCCGCTACCGCCAGCTCTAGCACAAGCGAACCACCAATGAGCGCCTGCTTTTCTTCCCTTCCTCTTCAGATATGCGGCGCCTCCTCACACGTGCCTTTTTTTCTGGGTCTGTCGCAGAGAAGACAAGCCGCGAGCCGGCAGCTAGCAGGTGGGTGCGCGCATCTCAACATGACCATTGTTGTCCCGCTTTTCTCGCGGCGTGGACAGTGGGGCTCTTCGATTTTCAGGCCTCTCGCCGCTCTCTGGCAGCCAGAACTAGCCAGAGGGTCAGTCAGCTAGTTCTGGTCTGGATAGGAAACAGCCTCGTGGTCACGTGTGTGGGGAACCCGAGACAGCGCGAAGCTGCCTGAAGATCGCAAAATCGCACGCTGGGACAGCCAGCGTAATCGTAAACAAACTCGACCGTCATGGCAGCAAACGAAACAATGCGCCGCGTGTATGTTTTTTTTTTCAGCATTGTCCACTTGGAAATACGTAGCTAAGCTCGCGGAAAATCTGAAATAATATCCTCGAGCGTACGCATTTGGGGTACGACTTGAAACGCTCACACGATCAGTCGCCGTGTCCGCGAACGAAACAGCCAGCAGGCGCACGGCCCCTCGAGAACGATGCTAGGTGAGCTGCCGCGACGCTAACAGCTTAACAAGCTCAGGTTTCTTTAGTACATGCATCAGCCACTGCACAACACGACGCGAAGTCACGCGAGAGTGATCGTGTCCCCAAAAGAGCTCGACAATATATACCTGCTCAGCTATCGCGTATTATACGTCACACACACATCTTGACCAACTTACGTTTTTGTCTAAAGTTTATGATATGCGCAGGTATTGATACCACGAGTGTGCGTCGTATATAAAATAAGCATTTGCATGACACGTCCTCGACTTATTTTAGAACTTGCCCTGCCCTGTTTTGCAGTCCTAAGTGGCCGTTAAAAAATGTCGTGTATATCAGCTTTGATTTGACTTACTAGGTCATAGTACATACTGCGGGGCATTATTACGAAGAGGTCAAAAAAGACAAAGCTAGCGATGAAATGGGCCACGAAAGGACGTATACATTTCTGAATCCATTCTCCGTTTTCTTTTCTCGCGCCGTATAATATAATATTATACCACATATGCAGGCTCATAGATAGAAATGGGTTCGCACGCCGTTCGCAACCAGTGAGCATCACCAACAGGAGCGATCTAGGGCCTTCTATCACCACCGAAGTTCAATCGAGTAGTCAGGACAGATGTTCTAAGAGGTTCACGCACGCAAACTTACGACGGAGCGAACTAGTTCGATGACAATCGTCTTCGCTAAGTGCACAGAAGGTAGGCACAGCTCCACAAACGATAACTACAAAAAATTAATTCCGAAATTGTCTCCATGCATGCGTACGAACGTGTAGTACGTACATAACTTTTAAGGCATGTGCACGACACAGTCAACAGTTCACCGCGTGGTTCACAGGAGGAAGCTTCACGGGAAACATAACAAAAGTGATGAACAGTAGCTTAAAACACTCGCCGCCACTCGTAATTGCCTCATCTTACAAGGCGGAACAGGCTTTAGAAGATATCACCACGCGTAATGGCAAGCGAATGCGCTGTCCACAAGCGGCCTATTGCAATCCATCGAGTCCTTACAAAGATGGCACCGAGCGTGCATCGTACCTTTTCGGCGTCTGCTAGCCCGAAACATGCCCAAAACCTTCTAGAAAGCTTCCACGACTAAATTGTCCTGGAAGCGTCTGGCGACCCTCGGGCTCACCGCGGGCCGCCGGAACCATCCAGCCCGAAATAAACGAACGCCAACCGGAAGTACGCCATGGGGGGGGGGGGGGGCGGACAGCCCGAGAGAAAAACGAGCGCGCTCTGGCTGGCTCTGGCAGCCCGCGGGTAGCCAGAAGAGGAACGTTGAAGAGCCCCATCGTGCCGCTGGCTGCCGAGCAGAGGCAGCGATGGGCGGGACGCCGCCACGGCATGCTTACCGCTAATGTGTTCGTACCTTTACCGGCGAAGAAGTATTGTAATTGAAGTGTTAACGTTTGACGTCGCGAGAGTTTCCTGGAAGAGAAACCTCAGTGGGTGGCAGCCAGCGCTGGACTTCGAGTGAGTGTTTTCTTGAAGAGAACCATTCAAGTTTTGTTCCAAGAACTTTGGACTGACTTTGGACATCTTAGCCTATAAATAACTTGGTTGATTAATGCATGAACTTGCATTGTAGCGCGTGTTGTGTGTCCATCGTTTTGAGTGTATCTGGTTGTGTTGTGTAGCCCTTGTTTGATTGAAGACGTATTGTCTTAGATTATTGCCAAGTGTGCAAATTTGTGTGGTGTTTGATCTGCCGTAGTTGAGAATACATTTTTGTTTGCTTGTCAACTTTTTCTACGTCTCGTTCTTTGGACCACAGCCGGCGTTCACAGGCGTTCCAAATAGAACCACTCGTAATTTGTTCGTGCTTTTGTGGAGTTCGGGAGCCGATACTTCAACCGTTGGAACTAGCCCAGTGAATACTTCCCTAATTAGAGGTACTAGTAACAAAGGAGATTATCTAAAGCACACTCATTGCGCAGTCTTCAAAGCTTTTGCTTTGTTTCATACGGCATTGCGGAAATTATCTGCGCATGCGCAAGAAAATAGAATTAAATTTATTTTTTTCAGAGAAAGCTCATTGACTTTGTACCTGTTGCCGAGTTACTTAAGCTCATGTGCTGTTCAAAGAAGATAAGAAAATACGTCTCCCACCACGACATCCTAACTGGTTCCCATCAAATTTTAGTTTCTTGATCATGTTGTCACACGAACGTGCTGGCATGATTAGGATACTCTGACTGTTTTAGTTTACTTACTACATTGTGAAAAATTATTTTCATTCAGTGTACGCAGGACTTTTTTAAAATAATGTTCAAACTCGTATTACCAATACTTTTTTTCACTGGCTTAGAGTGGATCGACCTGTAATTAGGTATAGGCCTTACAGATCAAGAAAAATATCATCAGCAAAAAAGCTGGGGTGCGAAAGCCAAGTTCTTCAGTTGTTTTAGAAACCAGAATTGAATTGAAGGGTTCAGTTTCGTGCCTGTTTTTTATATAATAATAAGTTGTGTTTAACGTCCTAAAAAGCCATATGATTATCAGAGACGCCTTAGTGGAGGGCTCTGAAAATTTCAACCACCTGAGGTTCCTTAATGCGCCCCTGGCGTAGTTTTCGCTGGAGTTCTTGCCAGTTGGTATTAGACGGCTCAGGCTTGTCATATCAAGCGTGAGGGTAGTCCTTAAGGGCAGGTGGTTGAAATTTCCAGAGCCCTCCACTACGGCGTCTCATAATCATATGGTGGTTTTGGGACGTTAAACCCCACAAATCAATCAACCCTTAAGGGCAAAGTAGACGTAGCCCAGTTTCTTGGTTTCATTTCATTTGTTCACTACCGTGACCTGGTAAAAGTGGTCTAGCCAGTTATCCACGCCCTTGAACACATCATCACGCAACGAATTCGTGATCTGTGCTGCGTAGGTGGCGCTTGGGGTGCATGTAAGTCGGTCTATGTCACCCTCTTCCGTCTGACTTGCTGTTGTGATGGTCAATCCTACAGTTTTTAAGGGTTATAATTCAGGAGGCAGCTCTAGCAAGCGGTGGCTGTGACTATGATGATGAACAAACTTTAGTTACTTAGTTGAAAGATCTTCCTCCCCTTCAGGCATGGGGCGGGAATCAAAGCTAGACGGCGGCCATGATCACGTGGGCCTCGGTGGCGTCTTCGGCCTGCTGTATTAATTGGGCTTGTAATTGAGCGCCAGAGCTGAGGAGCGTGGTATACCATCCACTCCCGTCTGGGAATTCGTCCCTTTAGGGGGCCTGCGTGCATGCCCATATAATGTGGTCTGCCCTGTGGTTGCAAAATTTACACTTGTCCGAATGAACTTCCGGCAAGCAGTGATTCATTCTTACCATACTAGGGAACGTACAGGTTTGAGGGCACGTACACCACCGCCTGTTCCTTGCTCAATGACCAGTGTGTGGGAGGATACATTTTGAGGATTATCATGTATTACTGTTCAATATCTTTGGAAGTGGTCGTTCTCTCAAATCTATCATGGTCCTTCCACCTCGACCAAGGCAATCCAGGGGCTCGGTCTGTATATCCGCAAGCTGTCTGGTGTGCAGCCTCATTTCCGGGTAAAGAGGAGTGAGCGAACGCCCGGAGAATACCGATTACACGTTGGTCTTTTGTCCAGCAAATATTCTTAAAGCTATTCGGGATATTCGCTTTCGTGCAAAGTTCTCACAGCTGTCTGCGAGTCGCTAACGATTAGTAAAGTCGAGGTGGATGCTATTGCCGCTGCATTAGCTGCTTCCGCCGCCTCTTCTGCAAAGCTCGTTCTCACCAAGCCTTATGATTTTCTTGTATTTCACTACTGCTATAGTCATGTCATTTCCTTTGTGTTTGGCCGCATGTACATATGTTGTTTCCAGTAAATCTTTTACGTTGTTCATATTATTTTTTGTCTTTCAGCTCTCCTTGCCCGATAATGGTCCGGGTGCATGTTTTAAAAGCGAAGCTTTTTTAGCGAGCTTTGGTGACTCTGAGCGTACCTACCTACCTACCTACCTACCTACCTACCTACCTACCTACCTACCTACCTACCTACCTACCTACCTACCTACCTACCTACCTACCTACCTACCTACCTACCTACCTACCTACCTACCTACCTACCTACCTACCTACCTACCTATCTATCTATCTATCTATCTATCTATCTATCTATCTATCTATCTATCTATCTATCTATCTATCTATCTATCTATCTATCTATCTATCTATCTATCTATCTATCTATGACTTTTCACTCTCGTGGCCGTTTCGATAATGGTATCGATACGAAAATTGGCATGGCATAGCATGACTGTATAACGAGCATGAATGAGTAATCATAACATGAATATCATGACATATCTGTCGTGAGTGTCATGATTTACATTTCATGGTCTTGCAGCTCTCGCGGTGGTTTTGTTCACATGACATGTTCGAAAACTGGAATGGTATGACATGACTGCATGGCGAACACAAGTGACCGACCCTGACGTGGAAATTATGACATGCGTGTCATGTGACCACATAACTACATACCGTGCTCGTGATGCACACGCGGTCATTTCCCTAGCTTCGCATATACCGAACTTGGTGTTACGCGATGTCAATAGATGACAAAGGTATATGACAGGTGCAAACATGATAATGATGATATGCGTGTCATGTAACAGCATGACTACATGCCACGCTCATCATGCGCTCGCGGCCGTTTCGCTAGCTTCACATATACCGAATTCGGTATTAAGAGACGTGAATGGATGACGAAGGCCAATGACATATTCAAACATGATAATCATGGCATGTGTGTCATGTGAAACATGAATATGTTTTACGCTCTTAGCGCGGTCACGGCTGTTTGGTAGCTCCACGTAGACCGAATTTGGTATCACGTGAGGCGATTAGATGACGAAGGTAAATGACGTGTCCAAACATTATAACCATGTTATGCGTGTAATGTAAAACATGACCACATGCTTCACTCAAAGCGCGCTCGCAGCCGTTTCGCTCGCTCAACATGTACGAATTTCGGTATCACGTGACGTGAATAGACGATGAAGGCAAATGACACGTTCAAACATGATAATCGTGACATGAAAGTCCCGTGTAGCATAATTCACGTCCGCCTTGTAACGTTGTGCTTACTTTAAAATGACATATCAACATTCCTCATTCTTGCTTCGCATATCACAGATTCTCACTGTACGTGAGATCTGGAATTTTTTTTTTGGTATCGGTAAGATTACTAAAAATTTTCCTATCTCATACGGGATATCTTCTATGGCACTAAATTGACCTGCGTATTTTATACCCAGTTTCACTAGTATGGCTCTGCCTGTTCTACTACACTGTAAACACAAACTAGCCGAAGCGGGCGTTTCAAGGGCGTGATATTACCTACATCAACAGTTCTACACCCATAGAATGTAATAAAATAAGAAAAATATGGGTCTGTGACTTCGATTTTACTTCCTTGGAAAGTAACGTGGATAAATGAGGAGATAAAGGAGGTGAATTCACGATCTGTCATCTTTCGTCACGAAAGAGACCACCAAAAAACTCCCATTTCGTCTCCTCTCGCATGTTTTCTTTTTACGTTTTTCGAGAGCTCTCTGCAATTTGCCTTCAGTGCGGGCTGCAATGCATTCTGCAGTGCAGGAGGCAGAAGTGCGTTGTCACACGAAAGCACAAATTTATCAGAATACTCAACAAATTCACAACGCGCTAATCAATTAATAATTTCTTCAAATCGTCGAACGATATCCGTTGTACGGAATGCTGCAGAGCGCACAGTTCAGACAGTTGGGCTCGGTTTACACCAGCACTGCGACCACAGAACAACTTTGCTTATACTTTTTTGCCCTCAAATCAATATAATGCTAAAGGAAGGACCTGCAACCTTCGATGTGGCCGATCGGCACCGCATGCACACTCAGTTTACTCTTTTGGACAACGTATCGGGCAGGCGTGGCGTGCATCAACGCACGGAATAAAAGCAGGTGTTGAGGAGACCCACCGAAAAAAATTAAAGAAACAAATGAAGGGAACAAATAAATGTCAAGTGGCCACTACGAAGCGAGAAAATCTGCAATTCGGCCGATCTCTACTTCATTCTTTGAACAGCGACGGC
Source organism: Rhipicephalus microplus (assembly GCF_043290135.1). Classification (NCBI taxonomy): domain Eukaryota; kingdom Metazoa; phylum Arthropoda; class Arachnida; order Ixodida; family Ixodidae; genus Rhipicephalus; species Rhipicephalus microplus. The sequence goes on from NC_134704.1 coordinate 208,274,772, forward strand.
GCCGCGGGACAGGGAAAGCGACACACGCAAAGAAATAAAAAAAAACCGAACAAGCGAGAAAAGAACCGTTCGAGTTCCAAAATGGCAGCTTAGATTAGGAGACGGCCCAGCGACGTGTGTGAGTAATAGCGAAGTGAAGTCGTCACGGGATAACGTACGCCTTCAGAGCGACGCATCTGAGCTGCACGGCTGTGTGTCGCGGTGTTGTGCGGGTGTTTTGTGCGGCAGTTTGAATGTGTTCTGCTCACAACAGTGCAACTTGCTGCAATGCAAATGCGATGGTGCGGCAATGGTCCTGCGACTGAAGCGAGCATGGCAGCATGCTGCTGCGTACAACCAAGTAGCTCATAGGCGCGCCGCATTCGCGGCACAGTCAGGAACACAAATGATAGGTAATACTTATGTTTCCTCTTTTCGCGAATCCTCATCGTCACTTCAGCAGCATTAGGAGGCGATTTGCACTTTGCGTTGGGTGAAAAGAGCTATGAAAAGCAAAAGAAACTAAGTCAGTAAGCTCGCATAACGATGGGTCGTGCCTGTGGGGAAACTATTGTGGGTATCGCAGAAGCTTTGCGCAGCCAGCCAATTCAAGCAAGTGCACCTTAAAAAAGGCAAGTTTGTGCGACATAATTTCCTTGGTTAGGATAAAGCAATAATAAAACAGTGCTTTCAAAGGGTATACACTCAAGCAAAAACAAACAACCGCTGTTATCGTGATGTCATTTGATGAAGTGTGCATTAAGGCCAAATTAGTTTTATATTTATTTTCCTCCTATGCCCAGAATATGAGATATTAAGAAAACTTTACGCTAACAATTTTGCATTGTTCACATAGACTACGTCGTACAGAAAAAATTACAAAACAATCAAGGTACAGCAGCATGATAAGATTGTATTTATTTAGCTTGAAAGATAAATTATGGTAAAGAGACATAATCACGACCATATGATGTTTCAGACATGTGGTTAGTGACACTTTGTTTTTGAGGAAGCATTTGCATTTTGTAGTAATGCCACTTCATTAGTCACATATCAGCACTTGAACTAGCCACGATTACAAGTGAATATTTATAACATTTCGAAGATGTGTCACTAATACCTGGCTAATTTATTTGCATTGATATCAGTCAGTTGAATCTGTTGAGCCTTAATATTTAGTCAGCTTGATCCTTCCTTTTAGTTGTTTTGTTTTACATTTTGTCGCCATAGTGGTTGTCAACAATACAGAATATTCTGACTATTGAGACAACTGCTGGCAAGGTAGAAGCTATTGTGTCTAGCTCTTCTTTAGTCATCATTACAAGTATGTTGTTTATTTTTGCCATGAATAAATAGCAAGTCACCCAATCAGAGACCTTAACAGAATAGCTGGGGTAATTCAATAAGCTAGTGTTCCACGTGTTTTGGTCAAAAGAGTGTAATTGTTGCTGATTGACATTCGAAAACCATAATATGACTATCAGTGACACTGCAGTGGAGAGGTACAGAACTTTGACCCCCTGAAGCTCAATAATGTGCACATAAATCTAAGGACAAGAGCCTCAAGCATATTTTCTTCACCAAGAATGAGTTAATACCAATACGAATCTGACTCAGATTTGCATCCCTTTATACTGAAATGCTAACTACACTGAGATCGAAAACTGTTGAAATGGTAGCGCAAAAGGCAAGAGTTCACTTCAGAAGTTGTTTTGAATTTTTTCGCCATCATGTATTCTTCACCCTCTACTTTAAATGAAAAGTTTACAACCCTATTGAAAGTCCTGGGTTGGTGGATGCTGGAATTGTTGGTGGATATGGTGGAAAGAATAGTGGGTACGGTGGAAACTGTAGTGGGCATAATGGCTGATGACGGCGAGAGTGAGAAAAATGACAACAGATTGTGGCGGGGGGGGGGGGGGGGGGAGGGGTGACGGTGAAAAATGCTGGCTGATGACGACAAGAGTGGAAAAAATAGCGGCAGGTGGTGGTGGCGGTGGCGAGCCAATGGTGGTGACGGTGGAAAATGCCGGCTGATGATGGCGAGGCAAAACGTGTTTGGTGGAAGGCTTGGTAAGCAAAGTGGATTACGGTGGCGTGATGTAAGCTCGGTGGATGATTCTGGCATGATGAATAAGCACATTACAGTACGTGAAATCACTTATTTGTAGTATTTCACTCCTGAATGCGCAGGAATATATGTTTATGGTCAAAAGAAACCAACGCTGCTCTTTACGCTTTCTAGTACGTTTATTTTTTTATTCTAGTGGTGTCAACAACGTTTCAATTTTTGTAGCGTAGAATATGCGGCCGTCATTATGTTTACATTTCGCGCACGTACTTGCACCAGTTTGACATCCGCGAAGTGTTTCTTTGTTGTGACGTTTAGAAGACTGGAGGTGTCACTGTGAACAGTGACAATAAATGTTTTACATCAGCGTGCAGTTGTCTAAAAATATATGAGCTCCAGTTTTGCCTCTTTTAATGTTAGAGCAGAACACAGCGGTCACTTGATGTCGCCACTCTGGCAATTCTTGCACACACTATTGCTTGAGCCTTACTTTTAAGTTAAGAAAGCGCGTGAAAATATGCATAAACTTTCACTTTCGACATGCGTCGAGACGTGCCCCAGTGAATTTGACTTTCATCCTTCTGTTCTACCACCATAATTTCCACTAAACGTTAGTCCTAACGACCGAGCTGGTACAAGTATTATCGGCGCTTATGGGTTTCAGAATACGCGATTTTGACGAGAAAAATGACAATACAGCACAGTTGTGGTATATTTTACGTAAATGGAACCTTTTTTGTTGTGTTTGGTGTCCACACAAGAAGCGACAAACATCGAAGCAACGTGGTTGCAATACTTCTACCAAATGTACGCCTTAATTCCTTCACCGACAGCTGCCGGTCGCGCTCGCCAGCACTTCACTGGCTCTTATGCGAAAACACAGACCCGTTAATTCGTACGCTTACTGAACCATTATGGTATCACAATGTTTCTGGCGCACTGCATTCATTTTGGCCAAGTCGTCATGTAGTTGCTCCTAACGACAGAGCAACAGCGATGTGCTGGCACGATTGCGCTGTGCGTTGCGCGAAAAACGTCACAATTAATTATGTGTGGGCGTATCTACCGAATGTGCAAAGAATCGCCATAAAGCCTGAACAGATATCGCCTTTTGGAGGGAGCGAGAAAAGGATATTAAACTTGGCAGTCACCGCCGATGAACTCTACCTGCACCGTAATCGACTGAGTTGTTTTTTTCTTCTTGCGGTTGTAAATTGTAACAAAAACATAGCGCTGTTCCCAGTCTCTCAGTGGCAATCGTTACACGCAGCAGCTGTTCGTGTTCATGAAATGTACGAATTTTAGTGGCAGGTGCAGATCCCGTCCATGTAGAGTAAGCGACAAACAGAACTGAAGTTAAACAGCGAGTTTTTGAGTCGGCTACTTCTTATTTATTTATTTGTTTATTTATTTACAAATACCTCTCAGGCTTCAAGTAGGAGCATTATGTGAGGTGGACTATATAATAGTTATTTGAAAATAACACAAAACAAACGAAAAATATTCAAAAGCCACGTATTATACAATTGCTAAAATGTTCGGTAACATACACTGTAGTAATATTACACTAATATCTAGTATACATTTTCGAACGTTTCGAGATGTCAATGTAAAATGAATGAACACGAATATAAAATACATGCTTAGGAAACACAGTCATATATAGTTAGTATTTCATTTTTAAACGCCACATAAGTACCACAACACAGTTGCCATCTGTCGGCGCGGAGCAGTGATTAGTGTGTTCAGTTGGGAATTCGAAGGTGGCAGTTTTAATTCCACGCTGTCGCACCTTTTTTTTCACGGGTGCTTTCTACATTGTTTTTATACAATTACTTTTAGTATTTCTTCAGTAACACCTCGTCACGGTGGTTTTGACGCTGCTTCGCGCTCCAGCATTGCCGGCTGGAGCATGTCATCCACCATACGCCACCATACACCATGTGCCACCAACATTTCCACCGCCATAATCCACCAAAAAGGTGGATAGTGGAATCCAACATTCCCATGGTGGACGTTTTTTCAATAGGGAAGCAACTATTTGGCCTAATGAAAAGCTACCTCTGGGCAAGAAAACAATATGCGCAGCTTAATAATTTTAAATCTGACTTGGGTATAATTGAGTATGGGGTTTCACAAGGATCGATACTGGGTCCTTTACTTTTTATATTGTACATACGCAACATCTTCAACATTGCTTTTACACCAAACATACTCATGTACGCCGATGATATCAATGTATTCTTTTCTGGTTTACATCTCTCCGATATTGAGACAACTGCAAAATCCTGGTTGGATGAACTAAAATTATGGCTTGTAGTGAACAAGTTAGAATTAAATACAAAAAAATATAATTTATACACTTCAAGCAGAAAAATAAACCTGAAGATCATACTATTTCTTTAATTTTTAATGGAGAGTATTTCTCAGGTAAACAAAATTCAATTCCTGTGCGTATGTTTTGAAAGCGACCTTAGTCGGTGTGAGCGTGTGGATAACCTTCGATAGAAGATACCAAGGTCTATCGGTTTAAATCGACGATTGCCCTTCTACTTTCAGGGAGAGTGAAATGGCAGTTGTACTTTTCTTTTATCCACTCGCAAATCATGTATTGTATTATAGTCTGGGGTACTTGTAACAAAAAAAAACAGTAAAAGTATTATTCTTCTCCAAAAACTTGCACTGTGTCTGCTTACAACCCGATCCCCCCAAAGACGTCCATTTTTTGTGTGCACAACGTGTTACCATTCCCTGAGTGCTACAAGGTACAACTAGTCATGTTAATCTATAAAAAAAATTAGGAACAACTTTCAAAGTTTTTCTGATACATACTTAAGCAGAGATCTTGCATACAATCTATGTACTTTTGCGTTGGTGGGGCCGATGTGTCGGAGAAACTATAGCATACAGTCCATTGATAACCAAATTGTTTTGCTGTGCTACAAGATTCCTGAAGTAATAGAATAGGCCAAGGAGAAGAAAAACAGTACAAAGTATAAGAAGCAAATTACGAATGTAATAATCCAAACCTACTCATAGGGTGCGTGCGCTGAAGATTGGTTATGTATCAAATATATCTGTTCTAGTTTTTCTATCATTGTTTACCATATACACACAAATTGTATGTATTTCAATATATGTTGATATTGCTGATAACATCTTTGTATTTATCGCTAAGGAACAGCGTTGTTTGAATCTTTACCCATATTTTCTACTCTTGTTGTTATGATGACTGTTTATTTCATAGTTTGTATGTATAATCTTCAATTTTCTATGTAATGTTTGCTGTACTTGCCCGAGGTGCCTCAGAAAGAGTGGGCCTTGCCAGGAGACGCTTTCTCCTTTTGCCCCCTTCGTGGGCATTTTTTGTGAGGAATGCCCAAATGAAATAAATAAATCAAAAATAAAATATACGAAACGAGAATATTTTGCCTTCGATGTCGTCACGGGCGTGGCGGCCGTTGCTAGGCGCAAGTCGGCACGCGTCCCTGCGAGAGTGTAGCCAATAGGTAGCCACTGCAGTTGCTATGCATTTAGCATTTTGCAGATTACTAATATGCTGCCCGTCATCTGGTGTAGTGGATTGGGAGGTCGTGGGTTCGATAACCGTTGACAGAGCTTTTTTTTTTCTTAACGTCTAATTGTGCACATTTTATCTGCGTCATTTCTGTGACGGAAGTACGGCAGTGAATTTTCGTAGGACCCCGACTGGTATTTGAACTTTTGTAGTGATTGTTGTGGTGAATCATGGTCCACATGCAGCTTCACCACGCTGCTGTAAAACTTGAGGAAGTGCGTAGCACACGCACTCACGACTCTAGTTCGTAATGTGAACGAGGCTCCGTCTAATAAACCATCGATGACGTCAATCTGAAGTAGTAAGGATTGTCCCATGGAGCAAGAATATTTCATGAGGACAAACTCCGAGGACGCGCCAGCGGGCGAGGGCGACGACGTAGCGTCACGAAGTAATGCAGTTTTCTTCGATGCTCGCCAGATGACGCTTTCGGCATGTTGCCATCTTCTTCGCATGCGCTTTTATGGAGGCTACGCATAGAAATCGTGGTAGCTCCTCGGTCATTGTGAAGTATTTCAGGTTTGTGTCTGTAAAATCAATCAGTTGGCATGACATATATTTTGGCTGCAGTTACTATTTCATACTGCCAAAGTATGATGCCGTACAGCGCTTGCAAGGAGCTGTTTAATGGGGCCGGAGCAGAAGACTGCTGAGCCTCAACATGAACGCGCCCCTCTCTCCTTGCTCTCATGCAGTTCGCGCGCATGCGTAGGATGCGTAGGCGGCCTTGGGAATGAAAGTTCCCAGCAAGTGGCTGTGTTCCTCTTCGCAATCTTTCATTTGGGGAGGGACAAGTGGTCCTCAGTATTGCAAAAGAAAACTGAACCCCACAACTCTCTGTAGCTAAATGTGACACCTCAGCCGTGGTTCACAGGGGAAGAGGAATGGGGGGTAATAGACTAGAGTGAAGAGAGGAAAGGAGAAGGACAGAGCGAGAGAAAAGACCGATAAGAGGAGGAGCAGAAGAGAGGACGCACAGATCGTCTACCAAAATCACGCGGCACAAATTCTTTAAATTCGCTTATGCAGTCCGCTTCCGTAAAAAAATGGAAGAACCCACGTACAGTGGGAATCGATGATACGCGAAGCACGAATGAGGAAGGGTGATAGGTCACTTTAAAATCAGCACAACTTTACGAGGCGGAGATAAATTGTGCCGTACATGACTTCCAAGTCATTATCATATTTGGATGTGTCATTTACCTTCGTCTTCTACACAGGTCAACTCCTGCTAAGTTTTGTATAAATTGAGCTACCGAAAGCGCCGCGAGCGGCCTATGAGCGTAGCATGTAGTCATGTATTACATGACATGCATATCATGATCCTCAAGTTTGGACCTGTCATTCACTTTCGTCGTCTATTCACGTTACGTGATACCAAATTTTGTATATGTGGAGCTAGCGAAACGGCCACGAGCGCATTATGAGAGTAGTAAAGACACGCGTGTCATGTAAGAACATGACACGCGTGTCTTTATTATCTTGCTTGCACCAGTCATACCTTCGTCATCTATTGACGCCACGTAACACCCAATTTGGTATATGTTGAGCAAGCCAAATAGCCGCGAGAGCATCATGGAGGGCCCAATATACTCCGACATAACGTTGACAGCGCTCAGGCTTGGCGCCGTGACGCTACGCTAGCAAAACGCGAGCGCACTATAGTCCGACGCCAGGCACCACCGGTGCGACCAGCGTCCGTCGGCGCAGCCCAGCGGCAACCGGCACGAAATACAACATGCTGCATTTCGCACCGATGACGCAGCTCTACCCCCACAGCACTGCGTCTGCCTCTCTTGGTGATGGAGGGACACCTGGGGCACTCAGACGCGCAGGCCTCAAAGCAACGCAGCGCGACATGCGCCGGCGAATATATATGGCAGGCAGATTGATGCCTGGCGTGGCATCGCCGGCTTGACGCCTTGAAACGAACACCGGCGCGCACGCGCGCTGGGTCCCGTCGAAGTGTATTGGCGGCGGGTGTGTAGCATGTACTAATGTTCTTACGTGACACGCATCTCAGGATTATCATGTTTGCACCAGTCACATTGATTGATTGATTGATTGATTGATTGATATGTGGGGTTTAACGTCCCAAAACCACTATATGATTATGAGAGACGCCGTAGTGGAGGGCTCCGGAAATTTAGACCTCCTGGGGTTCTTTAATGCGCACCCAAATCTTGCACCAGTCACATACATTCGTCATACATTCACGCCCCGTAATACCAAACTTGGCATGTGTGAAGCTAGCGAAACGGCTAGGAGCGCATCATAAGCGTGGCTTGTAGTAATATTGTTACATGACATGGACCTGATGATTATCATGTTTCCACCAGTCACATACCTTCGTCATGTATTGGCGTCCGGTAATTTGGTAAATGCGAAGCTAGCGAAACGGCCGCGAGCGCATTATGAGCGTGGCATGTAGTGATGTTACTTGACACACATATCATGATTATCATGTTTGCACCAGTCAGATACCTTCATCATTTATTCACGTCCCGTAATCCCAAATTTGGTACATGTGATGCTAGCGAAACGGCCACGAGCGCAGCATAAGCGCGGCATGTTGTCATGTCATGTGGTCACATGACACACATTTCATGATTTTCATGTAAGGGTCTGTCGCTTGTGTTCGCCATGCAGTCATGCCATCCTATACCAGATTTGCAACTTGCCATGTGAACGAAACCTCCGCAAGAGCACGGGTCGCCGAGTAATGAGAGCATGTGACGGACGCGAATCACATCGGTTCCGGCTCAGGTTCATTTTCAAGAAGAATTTCTTCCTGGCGACCTGTTGCAATGATAGTAACTTGTTTCTAGTATCACCACTGTCAAGCCTATGCCGGACTTCAACCTGTGAGTGCGCTTTTAAACATTTCAACGCTTTCGAAAGTTCTTGAAGAGGTCCACCTCGCTAACCCTAACAAGCCGGAGACGCGGCTAGGACAGAACGCCGCCCCGCTCTACAACGGATGGCGAGCGTCTATGGGAGCGTCGCAGCCGACGAGAAGCACTCATTGCCCTCTCGCTCCACGGACCACATGATGGATACGCAGACCAGTCAAGACGCCGATACGCAGGCGAGCAATGAGCACAACGCACATACATGGATCACTGTAACCAAGAGAGCGAACAAACGCCGACAGCTGCAACCCCATACCGTACCGACTCAACAGCTGCCTAGCACGCCGTCTGAGCCCGCTCTACGCCAGAGCCGGCCTAAGACGCGTCTACCAAGACTCCCACCGCTCCCTGCCGAGAACTACAAGCTAGCAATCTGTCCCCATGGTGGATTAAATCTGAGCAAGGTTAGCCCCAAGACGTTACTTCTCGCCGTAGCTCATGCAGCAAATATACGCAGTAAGAAGCCTGATATGCAGCTTCATGTTGATGAAAATCAAATAGTGCTAACCATAAGCGCCTCATCTGAACACATCGCCACTTCACTTGGACAAATCACCAAAATCACAGTGCACGCAGCAACCTACGACATTACCTCTTATAGTATTGCGCCTGATAATTCGTGCAAAGGTGTGGTCAACGGAATAGGCCATGAAATCACACCAGACGACTTCCTGACAGAAGTTGAAGTACCGGGCTATGAAGTCCTTATGTGCAGACGCCTCGGCAACTCCGGAGCAATGGTGCTTACATTTTGTGGCAAGCGAGTCCCTTTTTTCGTCAACGCGTACGGACAGGCTCTTCGCTGCTACCTCTACAAACGGACTATTCCACCCTGTAGAAAGTGCAACAAAACAGGACACCGCGAGGATGTGTGCCCACAGCCTCCTGACACACCGAAATGTCGAGTGTGCGGGGATTCACTATCACCTAACAACCACGAGTGCAGCCCTTCTTGCATGCTTTGTGGTGGCAACCACCCGACGACTGCCAAACCATGCCCAAAGCGGTTTTTGCCACCAGTCAACCGACGCAAACCACCCCGGTCAGCTACTCCCCCCAGGAAGGCCCAGTCACTATCTCCCAGCCCCGGATGGCAGAGCAGTGTGTCTGCGAGTGCAGCCAGGTGAAGGAGCCATTCCAGGGATAAGTCGGGGCCCAAGCGAGGAAACTCGTCATCGCGGAGCGGTTTCGCTGGCCAGCAGGGATCTCAAGGCTTGAACACGGACGGGACAACGCATCATCATGGCAGCAAGGCGGTTCCCACAAGAAAGCACAAATGGTAAGCTGGGCAGGGCAGTTCCCCCTTCTCCCTCCCTCTCCACACCAGTCCCACTCCCTCAGACAAACATCAACGCAGCAAAAAACACCACAGCCAACGCCACCAGGACTACTACAACCCATGTCAGTAGACACTCAGCTTCACCCTGACATGCCGTCAATTACGGCACGATCCGACTATTGCACACAAGAGGCGTTGAACAAAATGGCTACTTCTTTAAGGAATGAATTCGCAGCTATGATGCAGGTAGAAATGCAGAAAATGAAGGATAGTATTATGACTGAACTAACAGCTCCACTCCAACAATTGATCCAGCAGGCCCTGCAACCTGCTGTCCAGAAGATTGTAACGGATGTTAAACAGCAGATATCGGCTGCACTTGGCCAACTTAATATTGCGCCATCTGCACCAAAACGCACCACGTCTCCGACATGTGAAACACAGCGACCGCATCCTTACATACGCCGCTCCCGTTTCCTAACACCGTCCCGAAAAAACGTCCCAACAGCCGCAGCTGCCGCAGTCCCACTTCCCACCACCCTCCACCAAGATTCAGCACAGTCTGAAATGCCTCCGTGTACTACCGAGGCCCCGCTATTGCATGATCATGGCGAGAAACCATAGGTCAACGCGTGACACCCCTCAACTCCTACGTGTGTGGCAGTGGAATTGCAGGGGGTATCGTAGGAAACGCGGAGCTCAAATGCAATTCATTGTGACACAGCGGATTACTCCCGATGTCATAGCGTTACAAGAAGTACATTGTACCCCTACGCTTCCGGGTTACACCACATACATGGACGTAACGAACAATACACCACATCGCACAGCTACATTAGTTTCTAAGCATGTCACTGTCATAGAACACACCCTTCAAAGCACCCCCATCTCACACGTACTTCTCGAATTAGTCCCGTGCTCTCGTTCCAGTAGCAGCCTGTACGTGCTTAACGTTTACAGTGCACCTAACGCCAGGAACGATGACTTCGGTCATCTATTTGCACAACTATGCAAGTTGGGTAAACACATAATTATTGTAGAAGATTTCAATGCCTTCCATCCGGCTTGGGGCTACGCAACAGAAACGCCTAAAGGCCGACGACTCGCACAGGTTCTCGCGATTCATCGCATGACCCTGCTGACAGAACCTGATCAACCCACTCGCCTAGGTAATAGTGTGAGCAGAGACACATGCCCCGACCTCACGATAGTCAAGGGGGTTAGTCACCATTCCTGGTGCAACCTCATGCTGAATCTAGGCAGTGATCACCATATACTAACTACAGAGCTCCAAGTAGCAGCCACGCGTGCCCCAGAGCGCATCATAAAACTAACAAATTGGGATGCATTTAGGCGTAATCGTACAATTATTCATCAGGACTCTCCTTTCCTAGTGGCTTGGATATTACAACTTCAGTCCGATTTTCAAAAAGCTACCAAACTCATCGCTGCGACTACAGAAACGCCGGATGTGGACCGGCATCGGCTGCATTTCTCGGATGCCCACAGAGGCTTGACACGGCGGTGGCGGCGACAGAAAAATAACCGGAAACTTCGTCTCCGAATCGCCCAACTAGCTACTGAGGCACATGACTATGCGAACATCCTCACTAGCAACAATTGGCATAACTTCTGTGATAGACTCAACGGCTCACTAAGTACACCTCGAACGTGGCGTATACTCCGTGCTCCTTTCAATCCCACGCAGACAAAATCACACACTGCTAACGCAATCCGCACCATTCTCCACAAATCAGGGCTTGACGATACCACTCTGCTGCACACCTTGAAGCAACACTATGTATCCACGGGCCCCCGTCCCACCTACCGTGATTATCCACACGTACACGATGCGCCTCTAGATGAGGACATTACAGAAGCAGAGGTTAGGGCAGCTTTGCAAAGCATTAAGCGTAACACAGCACCCGGTACAGACAGGATTACGTACACACATCTGTGCAATTTAGATGACCAGTCCATCGAATGCTTAACCGCTTCTACAACGAACATTGGAGCAACGGCACGCTACCACAGGAGTGGCGACACGCAGAAATCATATTTATTCCAAAGCCTGGCAAGCCGCTATCCCTCCAGAAACTTCGCCCTATATCCTTAACTTCAGTTGTAGCTAAACTCTTAGAACGCGTTGTCCTCTCTCGACTACAACCATTTCTTGAAGACAATCACTTTTTTCCTGATACACTATTCGGCTACCGTCCTGGTATCTCTACACAGAACGTATTATTACAGCTTAAGGAGGACGTGTTGGACAGCCCCACTTCAAACCAGGTCCGAGCTATTCTGGCCCTGGATCTGAAGGGTGCTTTTGACAACGTCTCCCACGACCTTATTCTTGACAATCTCGCTTAATCTCAGTGTGGCTCACGTATCTAGAATTACGTCAGGTCCTTTCTTTCTGACCGCACGACAACTATTTGGATTGGAGACTTCCGTTCGGACGTCATTCGTCTCGCAGGCAGAGGAACACCACAGGGCTCGGTTCTCCCACCCACTTTGTTCAACGTGGCTATGGCTAAACTACCTTCCCTATTACAACAGGTTCCCAACATCCAGCATGCTTCTATGCAGATGACATGACAAGTTGGGCAACCAAAGGATCAGACGGAACCATTCAGGACGCCCTACAGGAAGCTGTGTCTGTGGTACAAGACTATGGTGCTGCCGGCAGCCTTACGTGCTCAGTGGATAAGTCGGAGTTGTTATTGGTATACAAGCGACGCCGCAAAACCACTGATTCTCCTGATATTTCGCTGTTTCTTGATGGCCGTCCCATCCCTCTGGTACCACGAATTCGCATTTTAGGCCTCTACCTTCAGTCCGATGGCAAGGCCTCGCACACTACACACCTTCTGCTCAGCAGATAACTCAAATTACACACATGATCCAACGCATCACCAATCGCAGGAGAGGCCTCTGTGAGAAGGATGCCCTCCGCTTAGTACTTGCACTCATAGTTTGTCGGCTCACCTATCATCTTCCCTTTCACAATCTCACGCTAGCTCAAATAAAAAAGATGGACATCCTTCTACGGACAGCTGTGAAGGCGGCTCTCGGTTTGCCTCCACACGCATCTACACAACGCCTCCTTCAATTAGGAGTCCACAACACCGTAGCCGAACTCATCGAGGCCCAACACAACAGTCACCTCCAACGGCTCAGGCAGACCCGTCAGGGCTGCGCCATCCTGTCTCTTCTTGGCTACCCGATTCCCAAAAAACCCGCACAAGTACCGCGACATAAACTTGCTTCTACTGTCCGCGCCCTCATCAAAGTGCCTCCGATTCCACGCAATATGAATCCCTCCCGCCACGCCGGTCGTCGACGTGCCCGAGTTCAGGCTATGACACGCGTCTTTGGTGATGGTACCTCAGACTTACAAGTACTTTACACTGATGCAGCTCGCTACCCAGAGAAGTCAGCCATGTGTTTAGCCGTGACTGATTACACAGACGCCCTTGTGGCGTCTGCCACACTTTGCACTACAGACAGTGGTCTGGCAGAGGAGGGAGCTCTCGCTCTGGCAATTGTTCACGCTACGACACTGTCAAATGACTCCCGTGTCACTATTGTAACAGATTCACAAGCTGCTTGCCGTGCTCTCGTTCAAGGACTTGTGGCTGCACATACACACAATATCCTCTCTGCTGTCTTACCGTCCACATTACGTCCTGTGCGTATCGTCTGTATTCCTGGACACGCCTCTCTTTATGGAAATGAACGCATTCATGCGGTTGCCCGAGAGCTGACCGGCCGGGCTCCATTGGAAGAGCTGTCCAATCCAGACGACGCATCGACAGAACCACTAAACTACAACGCTACGCTGGAGTACTACCGACAGAGCCGTTACACGTATCCTCCCCCTCATCCTTCACTTAACAGAGCAGATGCTGTCGCTTGGCGGCAACTACAGACCAATTCATTTCCTTGCCTGTATATATGCTGAATCGCTTTCATCCGACTCTCTACCCCTCCTACTGCCCCTTCTGTGGATCCGTACCGACGGTGTACCACTCCACGTGGGAATGCTCGGCCCCACAGGGCGTTCCTCGCATTCCCAATCCCACCCCTTCCTCTTGGGAGTCTGCACTGCTCGGCTTACGCCGGGAGGAACAGCAGCAGCTGGTCCATTGGGCTCGCAGGGTCGCGCAAGGCAATGGAGCCCTGGACTGAGGGCCCCACCCAAAGAAGGCTCAGTGTGCATTTGTTATTAATATATGTTTATTCGCTCTCTCTCTGCAAGAGCAGCAATACCACGAACTGTATATCATAATATTATTGACATACATGTCGTGATTCTCATGTTATGACCAGCCACTTATGTTCGTGATACACTCATGTTGTGACATGGGAGTCATAATAGATAGAAACCTGTCGTGGACTCCACACGTGAACTATGTGAAAAAGCGGCTGATCGCAACATGCCACATGTTCAAATTTCTTGCAGGAAAGAATTGGGGAGTGCCCACACTTTCCATGCTACAACTGTACAGAGTGCTGTTTATCGGATTTTTACGGTACAGCTTACCTGCAATGTCTAACACCGGCAAGACCAACTTGCGCGCAATTCAGAGCATTCAAGCCCAAGCACTTAAGATATGCCTTGGAGTACCCCGCAGTGCTTCAATGGCTGAAACCATTGCCATCGCTCAAGATCACTCGATAAATACGCATATTATTACCGAGACAATGCGCATGCACCTCAGGCATTATGCCAGGACCCCTTCTCACCACCTGGTGAGCCTAGCTGCTGAAAGGCCCCGCACGACATACGGCACTATTGTCTCCAAGCATCGTTCATCGTTTGCTGAGACGTACGCACCTGCATCAAAGCCACTGCTTCCTCCTTGGAGCTTGAGCCGGCCGCGAGTTCACTTAATGATTCCAGGAATGAGGAGAAAATCGGACTTACCGACACATGCCCTGAAACAACTGAGTCTATTCCTACTGAAAGAAAACTACAGTAAGCACGTGCACATTTACACGGATGGCTCTACTACGCCGTCTAGTTCAGGTGGAGAAGTGGTTATACCATCACAAGGGGTAACTCGGTGTTTTTTAAGACTTCACATGCGACAAGTTCTACGACGGCAGAACTCGAGGCTCTGCGCAATGCACTGGAACACATCAATTCAGAAGAAAGACCAGGTAAATGGGTTGTGTTTTCTGACTCAAAACCAGCGTTACAGTGCCTGATATCAGTTCTCCGACGCGGATTTCACGACCAGTTGACCTACCAAACCGTGAAACTTCACCACTTGTTAATACAAAAAGGCCATGACATCGTCTTTCAGTGGTTACCTGGGCATAGTGGTATAGGCGGCAATGATTCTGCAGATCATGCTGCTCGCACGTCACATAAAGAAGCGAACAGCGTTCCGATACCGCTTTCAAGAGCGGATGCGGCGAGGCAGATTCGTCAACTGGCCCGCAGTCTCACACTGACTGAGTGGAACACACCAAGCATACGACGTACACGACTGCACGAGCTCAACCCTTCACTACAACTCCGGCCTCCACCCGGCCTACATCGACGTGAAGCTTCGCTTCTCTATCGCCTTTGGCTGGGAGTTGCTTTCACGAAAGCTTATACCACGTTAATCAGAATTACTGACAGCGCGGCGTGCGATGTTTGCGGCACCGACGAAAATATCGAACACCTGCTGTGTCATTGTCCTCGATTTGCCTCAGAGAGACAAGTACTTGCCAACGCAATGCGGCGACTGGATGATCGGCCTCTTTCTGTGCAGGTGCTATTACAGCAATGTACACATGCCTCGACAGCCCACAAGGCAGTGAAAGCCCTGCTGCGTTTCCTGAGAAAGACAGGCTTGTGTGAATGCCTCTGACATGCGGTAGAGTTCAACACGCTGCAGTGAAATTACTGTCAGTCTCTCCCCCACCCACTTTTTTTCCTCTCTTCCCTCTTTCTCGTCTTTCTTGTCCCCTTCCTTAATCCCCCAGTGTAGGGTAGCCAACCGGATGACTTTCTGGTTAACCTCCCTGCCTTCTCCCTTTTTGTTGCTTCCTCCTCCATGTTGTGACATACCAAGTTTAGTACCGATACCATTATAGAAACGGCCAGGAGAGCTAAAAGTCGTAAGCAACTAGATAGCTAGATAGATAGATAGATAGATAGATAGATAGATAGATAGATAGATAGATAGATAGATAGATAGATAGATAGATAGATACAGACAGACAGACAGACAGTTAGATAGATAGACAGATAGATAGATAGATAGATAGATAGATAGATAGATAGATAGATAGATAGATAGATAGATAGATAGATAGATAGATAGATAGATAGATAGATAGATAGATAGATAGATAGATATGCTCTAACCCAGGCAGCACAGAACGTTGGCCCAATGTTGGGGATAGATCGGCAGTTCATGGCCCAAGAATGGGCCAGAATTGACAATGTACCACCAATAATGGCTGAGCCAGCCAAATAAAACGGCGATGTTGGACCAGCATTGACAGCGTAACGCCAATAATGGTTGTGCCAGCCTAATAGAACGGCGATGTTGGGCCAGTATTGACAATGTTCCGCCAATAATGGCTGTGCCAGCCGAATTGAACGGTGATGTTGGACCAGCATTTAGAACTTTCCGCCATTATTGGCCGTGCCAGCGTATTAGAACGGCCACATTGGACCGAGTTGTACAACCAACAGCCAATGTGGGCGAAGCCATGCAATTAGGCTGGCATTATTGACCCGTCGTTCGAACGTTATTGCCGGCGTTATGAGCTGATATCTGCGTCTGCTGCTTTTGGCGCTGTTCTGGTCCCACTCACGTTCGATTTTTAAAGTTCGAGAAAGTAGTATGCCGGGCGCATGAGTGATATACTTTTTGTCATTAAATCACGCACACCTAGTTGATATGCATGATTGTTGATCGAAGTTGCGCGAGGTAGATTATTTTACTGATAAACTTTTATTGAGTTTGTCGCCTGTCAGACGTCCGATGCGGTGCTTTTGCAGATAAAAATCGTGCAGATCTGTGCGATGAAGCAACCGCGGATGCCGCTGCCGTACGCGACCCACTTCGACGGGACCCGGCGGCGTTCGTTTCGCCGCATCACGCCGGCGATGCCACGCCAAGCGCTTTCGATTTCGTGGATAACGGACGCAAAGCGTATCGTATCGTGTGTCCTGCTATGCTATCATCATGACTGGTTTGGTTTTTTTCGCGTTCACAGCGCTGTACCAGTTAACGGCACACAAGTGCTTCACGTGGGGGAACTGGAGTGATCAGTTGCGTTACGGTGATTGAATCGTGCAACATACGCATTTGCCGTAATCTGACGCACGCACCGACGCTCGCATCCAGTATCGCAACGACCACATTAATTACCTACAACATTGAAGCGAGCGGTTGGTAAAGTGTGGTGGAGTGCGTGGGTGTCGGGCACCTTGTCTCTGTGGGTCGTCGCGAGTTACAATTTTGTTGTGGAAGGTTTTTTGTTGAATATTTTGATGATATATATACATTGCCCTACTGTAGCCAAAACATCAGCTAGCTTACGCAGTACGACGCGCAAAAAAAACGTTTCCGTGAGTTCATACGGGCTGATGCATAGAACACATAACACGTAGGCTAAATCGTTTATAAACAAGAAACACGCACGCTTACGGCATCGTGTTGTTTTGATCAAATACAAAACCACAGACCCCTCTCCGCCCCCTCCTTCCTGCTTTTCTTTTTTAAGTCTGTGAAAAGAAGAAATTGCTCTGCGCAGATATGGCAAGCTGGTTCCTGTACAGTAGAGAGTTTTATTTCACACTCGCTGTCCTTTATTAATTTTCCGTTTAGTGGGGCGGCTAAGGCCAGTTGGCTGTCTTTCGAGAAATAAATGAACGTACACGTTACAAACCAGGAATTGTGCCGAAAATTGCTGTAATCTCCAGAACATGAGGAGGATCAATTGACAACTGGTGTCAGTACCGGTCCATCACAACTGAAAGGCAATATCTATGAATAAATCTTAAGCAATGAGTGAGTGACTGTTTGCAGTACTGAAGACTGTTGCCTGTGTTGTCAGCAGCTGTGCATTTTTTATATTTGGGATGTGAGATCTTGCAATTTATTTCTCACAGTGTTACTCAATCTAGCTCAGTCATATTTTTATAGTTTCCTTTCTCTAGACTCAGTGCAGAATAGCAAACAGGATTGTCGTGATCAGTGAATAACTAGTTCATTTGTCTTAATTATCACGTACTCTGTGTGCAAGTTCATGGTGTACGTGTCTTCAGGACGTACTATAATAAGTGAGACAGTCAAACAGAACTAAAAGCAAGAAATGGTTAAGTTGGCCAGAGTAGCTGGTGCATATCACTCTTCCCATATTTCATATCTTTGTGACTTATACTGCTTTACAATCATGAAGTTCTCATTGGATTTCATATTCATGTGGTATATGAACATGTTTCCTCAAGGCTTTTCAAGCTGAAACCACCCTTTTCCCTTTTAGTTTGACATGCAGATCAAAATATTTAGCTTATCTGTATTATTTACGGCTGAAATAGTCACGTCCACTCGAGAGGCAGTTTCATTGTTGAGTCACTGAAGGCATAAAAGTGCAAGATGGGTGTTACATAGTTAATGCAGTGGTGTAGCCAAAGAATGGGACACTGGGCAAATGGCCCACCCTTGAAATTTTCAGCAATGGGATACCGAGATCCAAATAACTCATACTCGACTTGCCTGCACTGAAGACCAAGGATGTCATCCCCCTATCCCTCCACCACACAAAGTTCCGCCTGTATCACAGGTAATAAGTCCACGGCCCATGTTCAAGCATTTTGTCAAGGTTTACGCGACCTTATGTTTTCAAATGGAAACATTTTTCTAAGAGAAACAAATATAACCTTTCAGCATCAGTGGCGACATTTGTGTATGCAATTTGTTTATGCTAGCTGTGTCAAATTGATGCCAGAATAGAGTAAAATACACAGTTTGTTAGATGAACTGAACCTTCTCCCTAGTCAGTATGCCCTGACTTGACCTCAATCTGCTGCGCACAACCATAACTGATCACTGTAGTGAAGGAACTGTTATCTTTGATGGGTCGTTCATATCGTGTTCTAAAACCAACGTCAAGTGTTGCTTTTCTTCTCCCAAAATAATGTAATCGAAAACTAATTTTACACACATCAGGAGCATACGATTTCATTCTTTTTATATCAAAACTAAATATAACTTACATCAGAATGTTGAAGTACTTAATTTCATAAAAATCGTAATGGCTTGCTGAAGCTCACACAAAAGAACACATTTTCCTCCTTGGAATGTAATATTGAGTGCCTTGCGGTTGTGCTATCTGAATTCGCTACATTTGTTGACAGTGCATAATAATTTACACCTGAAGGGGGTAATTCTTAGCAAGTGTTAATAGTACTCTTCACACGCGATTTGCAGCTAACTAAAAGAAGAGGCTTTGCCTGTCGAGCTAATAATACATACTCAGGACATCAACACTGCAAAGATACACCAGCCGCAACCAAGAAAGAGCACACCTGCAGTGATTAGTCCACATTTTTCATGTTTTCTGCTGTGCCAATAAGGCTGGCTGAGTGAGCACTGCATCCAGTACCAGGAGGCTACAGCGACAAAGTTCTACTTACAAAACACTCACCAGCTGAGAGGAGAAGTACTGACGTGCCAACCATCCAAAACAGAATGCCGGAGATAAGAGCGGCGATTACTTTTACAGTACATAAAAACATGCTAAGAGTTCGAAGTTGTAAGGATGCTGATCTTCCAGCCAAGTAAAATAAGAATAAACTGAGAAAAGATACTAAAGATACGCCATCAGTAAATGACAAAACAAGAACCGACGGAGGTTCGTCTTCATCACATAAACAGTCTTCAACTGATAAGGCGAGTAAGTAACTGACAAACAATGAGTGCGCGAGGGACAGCAGTCACACGAGGTCGTCAGCAGTGAAATGACACAGGCTGTAATCGGGGGTGTTGCCAGGGTAGGCTCAGGTAGGCTGGAATGGAGGCCCAACCCCCTCCCCTAATTTTTGCCTGACCCCTGTTTTGTGTTATGACCATGTGTTACGACTATGTTCCCAAGAGGAAACATAGTCATCACACAATGACCAAGTTCCCCGTCTCTCTGCTCCTCCTGAAGGACCTCGCTTATCGTGGGTGCACCCCCGGTATAGACCAATCCTGGCACCGACCTTGGCTAAAACACAATAAGAATAACAGAAAACTCAAAGCAAATGTTACCACCATACTTTGACTTCTTGCTTTGTGTGCAAATGAATCTAGCGAGAAGTATGTGGAACACCAAACAAAAGCACCACAGTCAACACCTGCTAGTACCTGCTTTCATAATAGTACAAAGTACTGAAGAAGCATGCAAAGAGCATTCCTACGAAGCGAAAAATCATGAAGCAACGGGAGGCTGTGTGGCCCTGAATGAGACAACACGACAACAAAAAGAAAAACATTTCAGGCATGTCAGCAGCTCATGCACAGCACTGAAAAGTCATGAAAACCTACCTTCGATGCCTTTCTTGCACAAGAACATTAAAAGGAATACACACTGATGGAGAAGGAAGCCATTACTCAAATCTGGCTCTTATGCACTGATGGGAGATACTTGGACCTGGATTCCTAACAATGGCTTCAGTACAGCTCTTGAACATACCCTCAAAAGTGCTGACTGCAAGTGGACGAGACATGAAGGCAGACCACAATGCGACACAATGAACACGTCAACCACCAACCATGAATTTATGCTAGAGGGGATGTTGCAAAAAATCTTGAACACTGGGAACACTCAACGTTCGCACTCGACCTCATAAACACAGTAAGAATGTTCCGATGACCTGCTGCCCATCGCCATGATGTGAAACAGGGGCATATATACACACACAACTCATCTTTACGTGATTAAAATACTTTTGCTTCCAGGTTTATAGAAACCGTCTCACCAAATTTTTCTCTAATGAGCTCACCACTTTCATCATTGCTGGGAGTGTGTTCAAATTAAGGGAGACAGAGGGCACTGGTGGGGCTGCATGCAGATGGTGTTCTTCGAATAAATGAGCAATGGCCTGCATAGTCTTCTTTGACCACCTTTCACATCTGAGCCATTGTTATATTCACGTTGACATGTTAGTGTAGTAGTTGTGCCTAATGAAAGGCATGAAAGACATAAATATTAGTAAGAGAGGCATGTGAGCTTTGAGATGTCTTTTAATTATTGCAAATTTGAACTGTGTTAGAAATAGAAAAACTGAATTTCTGCTGTAATGACACTGTGTATATTATAGGGAAATATTTGTACTGTGTTTCTACTATTTTTCTACATCCAATGAGTGGATAAAGCCAGGCTTGCTTAAGCTAAACTGAGGCTTGGAAGCTGATCAGAGAACAACAATCAACGTGCTTTTTGTATAGCCCCTGTCAGATCGGCTCTCATGTTCATTATTATTATTATTATTAATTGTTTATAGATAGGGCTTATATTTTCTTCAATTTATATGGCCTTTCTTAAAATCTGATGCTGTGCCTTGCTCCAAACAACTTTTTCAATATGAAAAATGCCATCACTAGCTGTCCTCTTACTTGATTTGCCTTGAATGTGTGTTTGATTCAGTGAACTGCAGGAAAATGTGCTGCATTGATTTACTGTCAGCGAAAAATTCAGTTCATCGCAATAAAGCTGCCGGGAGTCTGAATAGTAGCATTGTTTCAGTGTGCTAGAGTTGACTAAAAAAATAACTACTCAGGCAGAAGGTACACAACAATTATGGCAACAGTGTAGTCAAAAAGAGCTCGTACTAGTGGATTTTCACATAAACAAGTAATAGAAGAACTACTATAACTAATCTTGAGATCCAGTAAGCTTTCTGGTTTTTAGATTGGCATGACGAAGAAGGAAAAAAGACTTTGGAGTAACGTGCGCGAGCACAGGCTTCCTGATTTGTGCTGTGATATTGTTTTGAAAAAAAAAAGGAACTAATTGAGAAGGTACAGTCAAAATTAAAAACAATCATACATCAGCTTTCTTTCAATTATACTGCAGGGTAAACAAATTGTTAACTTTTGTGTACAACTTGTTTTTTATTTCTTGGTATTGCTGGTCAGTTTCGCGTATTGCCATGTGGATGTATATATCTGTTCTGTAATTTTGAGTAAACTTCAGTCGCAAATCGGCACTTGTGTTGCTGTGGCTCATTTTTTAAATCTTCTTCGATGTACTGTTCCAACATCATGAATCCATACCAACTTAATCTGTCAGTCCTATTCAAGCTTTCTGGCTTCTATAGTTGTATTACTAAGCCATGTCAGAGTTATGACCAAGCATACCTCTCAAAATGTTTGGAGGAGAATTTGATGTACGACAGGGTTCACAGCATTCATCCCATTGGTTACGTGAATATTAATTTTTGCTCTTCAGATGCACATGCACGGCCCTAATCGTTAATTTTTGCAAATGTGGCTTTACAAGCTTCAGTGCTTTTATGATGTGAATAAGTTAGAAAAGACAACTAAGCATGACTTACGACCACGAGCTTGTTGATCTACAAATGAAACAAAGTTCGAGATGCAAGACCACACCGTCTTTTATTCCAACTGATCAAAAATTAAGGTATTTAGAATAGTGCCTACACCTTTTTCAAGTGAGGTCTGGTTGCAGGAGTCCAGCTTACAGGAAACATGAAGTTACACTTTATTTTTCATAGCACTTGAGCATAAGTACCAGGCAATAAAAAATTGAAATTACATTCTCCCTTTTTATTTGTGACACTCGAGAACTAGCACATTTGTAAACCCATGCAAAACATGCATTTACTGAATCATATGATAACATTGCATCTGTTATTCAATAATTTTTGTATCCATCGTAACTCAGGTGTCACAAATTCAATGGGTCATTTTTTGCACATAAATTAATATTCCAGATATAACTAATGCATAAAGCACAGAAAGAATATTTTCGCTTTGCCTGAAGAAATGATGCTGATAAAGGCTTTATTAGCTAGATTGACTTGGCAACCAGTTAACATGCAATTTTAATCATGACATTATGAGGAATGTTTACTGATGTTATGTAGGTGGGATAGGCCACCTACATAATTGCCAGGATTGCTGTTTCAGGCCATTTGTGCACTGATGATGACTTCTGTATAGGAAGTGAATCATCTGTCTTGTTTTCATAAAACTTCAGTAAAAGTTACTTGAGCGAAAGGTTTTTTTTTAAAGTTGGCAGCATGACACCAATGAGGGATGGTTAGCCCATATCATTTCATTATGCATGCGTGTACAAGAGTCTAGTTCACTGCTACCATATGTGCCTTCCAATTCGCTGTCACACAGCTATAGGTAGAAGCTTCTTTATGATGTAACATAGATGAGATGTGTAGTCACTGGCAGGATGTTGGGCTTCGTGTTGATCAGAGTAAAAAAACATGGTCACTGGGTAGACCTACAATCATGCCTAAAGCAAGTTTTACAGTGTTGCAACCAATGTCTGCCTTGAGTGTCAAGCATATACGTTTCATTGATTCCATTGCTCATTGGGAGGTAGGGCTTGGTGAAATACTGTCGGTCCATATTGGCTTTCTCTATTTGTTGGGACCAAGGATGACATGAGTAATGCAGCCAGCAGCTACAAAAGCAGGAGCAATAGTGCGTGACCTAGAAATGTCTAGAGTAAGAATATATTCCACCCAACGCTGAACCATGCAATCAACAAAAGCCTACAAGTTTGTATTTTGCAAGGCAGCATTATAGTCAATGGCACAATAATATTCTCAGAAACGTCGCTGAATCAAGTGGTTGGGCCTGCAAACATATCCAGCAATGTCAAAATGTGATTGAATCTTGAAGTGCTGCAAAGCATTCAACACAATTGATACGTAAACCCACGTGGTGCCATACACCTTACTTTATCTGCCAGGGGAAGCCTTTGGATTTCCCGCGTATTTTGGCATGAAAGACAGTCTAGTAATATGCCTAATTGTGCTTGCAAGTGGGCTTAAATGGTCAGTTCTTGGGTCACAGCATGTGTTGAAGCTAATATGTCTCCTGCTACTGGCCAACGGCCTGCACCACTGAAAGTCTAGCAGCGTCGAAGTTTATATTTCTTGCAGATGGCAGAATTTTTGTCATGTCAACCAGTCGCCACTTTTTTAAGGTGTATATTTCTCTGGGACAGGTCAACATGTTATTTGGGCTATGTGACAGGGCATCAATGACAATGTTGACAGCTCCTATGATATGTTTCGAATATGTTTGACATCTGCTGTAGTTCATGGGAATATGGATGCAACGATTGTAACTGAGGGAGTGTAACATGTACCGATAATAGATGTACTCACGTATTCTATGACAAAGAAATCACGTAATTTCGTTTATGTAATAATGTAAAGACATAAGCACTTACTATTTATGCCCGATTGTAAGCACAATTAGGTATATCACAATTAGAGAGTATTCCACATACACCCAAGTACGCAGGAGATGCAAAGACTTTTCCAGGCAAATAACATAAGGTGTAGTATAGCATCAGGCGGGTGTGCATACCACCTGAGTAGATTGCTTTGCGGCACTTCAAGATTCAGTCGCATTGTCACATTGCTGGATATGATTACAGGGCCAACCACATATTACAGTGACATTTTGAGGATCTGTTGGCTTCAGTCTACACAAAAAAATGCTGTGATGCTGCTCAGATAGTGGGCATAAGTTTTCAGGACATGCCAGGGAACTGATTGGCCGCCATATGTACTCCTTTGACGAGTCGGTGATCTAGCACAAATTGCATTCAAGATGTCGTACAATGATGCATAGTGGAACTCTCATTTGATATTCAGAGAGTAGCGTATACTCTCTCGCAAGCATTTGTTAATCCCCAAAAGTTTTTATGGGAGTTCTTGGTCTAAGGGAGCTCAATATAGTAGCATTTCTGTGTATCAATAGCACGAA
Source organism: Rhipicephalus microplus (assembly GCF_043290135.1). NCBI lineage: Eukaryota > Metazoa > Arthropoda > Arachnida > Ixodida > Ixodidae > Rhipicephalus > Rhipicephalus microplus. The sequence goes on from NC_134704.1 coordinate 208,299,571, forward strand.
GTGGAGGGAATATTTATAATGGCCTGGCACCATGGTACAAAATGTTAGTATAGTACGTAGTTCACAAAAATAAGACGAAGGAGCTTGTAGGTGTTATCAGCATTTAGTATTCGGAGATGGGAAGCTCTCAACACCAATAAATCTGCCTCGGTAGAGCTGAATACTGGATGCGGAGAACACGAGGAAAGGACAGGTGAGCTTTTGGACATCAAATGCACATCTGTTTATGCTGAAAAATGTGCCTTGTTCAGATGTTGGATAACAGAATTCAGATGTGAACTGTGCTCATCTGATGAACTCGCGATGAGTAGGTTGTTGAGGCAAGCATGACAGAATTCAAGGCTGGGGAAAATGCTGAAATGTATGTCGGGAATTTGTCATGCTGCATGGCATATATAGAAGATCAGACACGATGAACGGTGTCACTATCTGTATGTTATTTTAAATCTACACATCTTAAAGGATTTGATGGTTGAACCACATGAGGCCAATTTCGGGGGAAATCGCTGCATCATATATCCGTGACATCATATACGAATGTGAGGTGCTGGGTTGAAACAGCTAGGCTAAGTTGACTGTTGGTGCTATGCCATCAGCATCCTGATTTAGACTTCAGCACTATTCGCAGAACACAGTAACACCAACAGACAGCACACATTGGGCTGAGTGAAGTCGGCAACATGTGTATATATATGCGTAATTTGGTATGGCTGCCTCAAAGGTTCTTTTGAATTGCAGCCCGATTGAGATAGTGCTTCTAATATAATTTATGCAGTGCATGAATTTCATGGTTGAGTTGCCATATGCAGAATTATTTCTCCTTTATTTTTCTTTCATCAGAGCCCTGAGACTAGAGCTCCTACTCAAAGAACCATCCCATACTGTTGTGGTGGCTCCACAGTTTAATATATGAACAATGATAATGTAGTGTGTTATATTATCGTTGCAACGAAAAGCAGCAGGTACAATTGCTGTGCCTTAAAACACGAGTAATCATCTGACCGATCGCTTCGCACCGATGCAAAGCTTTCCTTAGCGGTTAAGCTGTAAAAATGCTGAAAATTAGCGCTCTTTCTGTGCACACTCTTCTATAGTCCTCGTTATTTTTGCGTTGTTTTGCTTATACGCTCACTGGTAGCATAATCAAGTACTTTTCCAGAGTGTATACATGTAATGTTGTTAGGACTAAGTTAATAGTGGACTGGCTTAGGTGGACTGTTATGGCATTGCACATTTCTTATAATGAAGCATGCACGTGTATACGCCTAGTTATTGTATTTTACGAGCTGCCGTATTGTGTTCACGTGGTCTGGCGTATGTCGCAATCAGAGCGAGGTGTATTCGAGATTAGAACTACACACACGTGTGACCATGCTGGGTCACGTACCAAGGGCGTAGCCAGTGTTTATTTCTGGGTGAAGCGTCGAACCCACGGTGTGGCTGAACCGGTATTATTGTATTGAATTGTATAGTTTGAACCCAACCATGTGGCAACACCAGCACCTTAGACTACCACCTAATTTATTTAGGGCGAAAATTGTGCGCTTCTTCGCGTCTTTACGGCCGTCATTCTCTCTTAGTATTTACGCGTTATTCTCGTACGTACAACCGTGGCTTTTCACGCATGTCGAGTTCAAAACTACTGCAGCTGCATACCGTCCGAAACTGCAGCATGGTGAAATGAAATATATGCTGCAATCGGATCAGCTGATGCTGGTTTTCGCGATTTTGCGACGATCGCCTGATTTCTCTTACTGATTCTCTGTAACAGTGTCTTTTGATCGTGATCAGACCCCTCAGGTTGTGTTTGGCGCAGACTCACGCAAACTTTTGGTGAAGACGTTAGCTAAATCACAGCTTGAGAGTCGGAAATTGCGATGCGCTGATCGTGACCGTCTTATTACCTCCGCTATGATAGGTGTCCGTGTGACACGCAACGCAAGCTTAGCACAGTCGTAAGAAGTAGTACGCTTGTTTTGTTGGCTATACAGACAGCTGGTGCTGTATAAAAGCTATCAATTGCATGCTACTCCATTAAAAAATTTCGTTTCACAGTCTTTTGCGCCAACCACGACCTTGGTCGTGATACCAGCTCGCCAAGCGGAGCGACAGTAGATTTTGACATTTGCTGGTTGACAACACCATCGCTGCCTTTCCGAGTGCTAAATATCACTTTTGTTAAGGAGGCTTGAAGTCATATTTAGTTTTGTTGTGAATAAATACTTCCCTGGCCACATTTCGGGTGGTTTTGTCCGATTTCATCGAACCTCTCTTACCAAGACCTGGCAACACTGATTTTCTCTTTCAGGTTCTGGGCTGAAAAAAGAAAATTTCAGCTGCCTCAGCAACGCCAGTGGTGAGCCAGATTACATATGTGAGTACAACCAACGCCTCCTCTAGAAAGATGCCTGAGGAATGGCTCGCGCTCTCAGCAAAGTTAGCCTGCCTTCAGTTTTAAACAAGCTCCGCGCAGTGGCGCTCACGACCGACACTATTAAGCGAGCCTTTCAGGGTGCAGGATAGCTAGTAACGAGGAAAACAACCAGGGAGACTCTTCGACAGGTGTTATGGACAGATACGATTCCAAAGTGGCACCAATGTCTAAGATAGGTAGAGTCCGGGGCATAAATAGACGTAGCCACGAGCGCCGAGCCCATTCAGACATAGGGTATTTTAACATGCAGGGCGGTAGGAACAGGCTCAAGTGGGAAGAGATAGAAGAACAGCTAAGGGAAGAGAGGCCGATGGTATACGGTTTTGTAGAAACACATCTCAGGGACATGGAACAACCTCCGAACGATCCGGACTACGCGTGGGAATATTGTAATAGAACAGAAGGCAGCAGAAAGCGGGGTGGTATTGGCGCATTCATTCATAAAAGTACAGACTGGCAAAGGGTCAAGCAGAAGTGCAAGGAACATTTATGGCTAAAAGGGAAAGTGGCAGGTCAAATGACACTCCTTTGTTTCGTGTACTTGTGGACGGGAGCAAAGGCCAGAGAGGAAAACCAGGCAGTGGTAGAGTGTATATCAAAGGACACTCAGGAGTTAGGAAGAGAGTGCGAGATATTTATACTAGGAGACATGAATGCGCACATAGAAGATATAGATGGGTATACCGACCCGACAGGCAAAATGATCATGGATATGTGTGAAAGGCTTGATTTGATCATTTGCAACAGTACCGAAAAGTGTGAAGGGCAAGTAACATGGGAGTTAGGAAGGCTGCAGTCGACGATAGATTATGCACTGATGTCACATAGGATGTATGATAAGCTCAGGGGAATGCACATAGATGAAGGTGGCTCCAGAAGTCTGGGTAGTGATCACAAACGTATCAAGCTAAGTTTTGGAAGAGCAGTGAAAGTGGGAAGGAGATAAGATGTGCAAATACAAGAAAATTTTTATTCAGAAAGAAAAATTGAAATAGCCACTACTAAACAAATTGAGAAAGTAATCACGGAGGATAATAAGAAAGTGTGGACATAAACGAATCTAGTTAGACTCTTTGAGCTAGAGCTTGCTAAGACGCGTAACAAGTCAGCCCTGAAAAGAAGACACAAACCCAAAAGTTGGTGGGATGAGGAAGTTAAGAGAGCCATAGCAAAACGTCAGAAAGCCTCTATAGAACACAGACATGCTAAGCAGCGGGGTGAACCGACAGATGATGTTGAAAAAAAATGGGAAACCTTTCTAAGCTGTAGGAGAGATGCATCCCTTCTGATCAATGAAAAGATTAGAAGAAAGGGAGCTCAGTAGCTGGCAGAAGTACATAAAAACGATAGAAAGGCAGCTGCAAAATTTTGGAACCATCTAAACTCCCTATGAAATGAGACAGCTTAGAGCAGAGTTTTATAACTACAGCCCAAGGTGCCAGGCTAGAAGGGGACGAAGCTATTGAATATATAAGAACAAAAGTGACAGAAAAATTTCAACAAAGTACTTTATGCACCACAATAGACAAGGATGAATCAAGTGCTGCAATGGCTCCATTTTCAGAACGAGAGTGCGAAAGGGCTGAGAAAAGGGTTCCTAGTAGTACATCAACAGGCCCAGATGGCATTCCAATTAGGCTGACAAAGACATTAGGTCCGAAGTCTAAGCAGGCTTTGAGAGAGGCAGTGAGCAGAACTATAGTCGATGGTGAAGTCCCTGATGCATGGAAACTCAGCAGGATGAGCATGATCTATAAAGAAAAGGTTGACAAAGCTGACATAAACAACTACCATCCTATAACAGTGACATCAGTCGTCTACAGGCTGGCGATGCAGATTATAAAGAACAGACTGCAGGCATGGATAGAAGATGAGGGGGTGCTGGGGGAACTGCAGAATGGGTTTCGGAAACACAGGAGGTTGGAAGACAATCTGTTCTCACTGACGCAGTGCATCGAAATAGCAGAAAAGGAACACAGGCCCCTGTGGCTAGCATTCTTGGATATCAAGGGAGCGTACGATAGCGTGGTTCAAGAGGAATTGTGGGGAATACTGGACACACTAGGCGTGGAACAGGTAGTCACTAATCTTTTAAAGGGTATCTATAAAGGTAACAAGGTAGTTATAAAGTGAGAATAACAGATATTCAAGCCTGCAGAAGTAAAACGGGGGCTTAGGCAGGGGTGCTTCTGTCACCCTTATTATTCATGATTTACCTACAAGGATTAGAGGCAAAATTAGAAGGAAGTGGGCTGGGCTTCAACCTCTCTTTAGTCAAACAAGGAAAACTTATTGATCAGGCACTACCAGCATTAATGTACGCAGATGATATAGTGCTAATGGCCAACAACAAGGAAGATTTGCAGAGATCAATGGACATCTGCGGTAATGAGGGAGATAGGTTAGATTTTAGATTCAGTAAGGAAAAATCAGCAGTCGTGATTTTCAATGACAATGAAGGTAGTGAGCTTAGGATACAGGAGGTCACGCTAGAGATAACAGATAAATACAAATATCTGGGCGTATGGACAAGCAATAGGACCGAGTACCTGAGGGAACACGAAATATACGTGACGACTAAAAGTAACAGGAGTTCAGCAGTGATGAAAAATAGGGCACTGTGGAATTACAATAGGTATGTTGTTGTGAGAGGAATATTGAAAGGGGTCATGGTTCCTGGGCTGACGTTCGGCAATGTGGTCTTGTGCATGAGATCAGAAGTTCAAGCAAGATTAGAAATTAAGTAACGTCGAATAGGTAGGCTTGCTTTAGGAGCTCACGGGAATACACCAAATCAGGGAGTACAAGGTGATATGGGATGGACATCATTTGAGGGCAGGGAAGCTAGCAGCAAGATAAAATTTGAGAAGCGATTGAGAGAAATGAAGGAGGAGCTTTGGGCTAGGAAGGTTTTCAGCTACTTGTACATGAAGAATGTCGATACAAAATGGAGAAAGCGAACCAGGAAGTTTACTGGTAAATACTTAGAAAACAGCAGGTGGCCAAACCAAAAAGAACTATCGGTTAAGAAGAAAGTGAAGGAAACGGAGACTGACATGTGGAAAATGGGCAGGATTAAGAAGTCCGCACTAGAGATATATCGAACTTTTAAGCAGGAAATTGCCAAGGAAAGGATCTATGATAATACTCGGGGTAGTTCTCTACTGTTTGAGGCAAGGACGGGAGTACTGCGAACCAAGACATATCGGGCCAAATACGAAGGGGTAGACACAGTATGCAGTGCATGTGGAGAGGAAGAAGAAACTGCCGAACACTTGATAATGTTCTGTAAAGAGTTCACCCTATAGTTCAGGATGATGGCGCATTGTTTTTCAAAGCACTGGGGTTTAGGGACCGGGAGGGCAAAATAGACTTTAAGCAAGTAGACTTAACTAGAAGGAGGTTATCTGATTGGTGGCTAAAGTCAAGACACGAGTGAAAATTAAACTCTTCACTGCAAAGTACGAATCCTCAAACTCACTTTTTAAGGATAAATAAATAAATATAGTTTTGAATTCATTAAGTATTACGGCTTGTTGGCGCTAGCCACCGCCCGATCTAAATGGTACAGCCACATCCATCCATCCATCCATCCATCCATCCATCCATCCATCCATCCATCCATCCATCCATCCATCCATCCATCCATCCATCCATCCATCCATTATCACAAAGACGGGCGGTACCAGCTAAGCGTTTTTCATCTGCGGCCCATAGGGGCGCGTCAGTCGAGTGTTGTTTGAGACCTGCAACTGTACACCACTGTTTCGGAGGCTATGGAAAGTGTTGCGTTGTTGCACCGTCTGCCACAGGTGACGCTAGCGACTGAGAACATTTCGAAATGAAGGAGGGAAAGAGTGTGACAGCTGTTTGTTTTTTTCTCATGTGGCAGGCATCTTCCTAGAGGTGGCGTTGGTATAACTTACTGTTCTTCTGTACGAGTACCTTGTTATTCATACCTGTCACGTGCATCTTAATCAACCGCTCGCCGTAGTGTGCGAGTATTCAGCGAGTAAGTAGGACGAACAGTCGCGGCTAGTCGTGTACGTGCGACCCGAGTCATCGATCGTTTTTCTTACGATTCGAGAGTACATAGTAGAGTACAGGTAATATTTTAATGTGTAACTTGTGTAAGCTTACCGCAACTTGACGCGAGCCTATGTCGTCTGCCTATGTCTCGGTGATCATTTAAAAGAGTGCCTTCCTGTCACCAATGCTATTTTTATGTGCCTGGGTGTCAAACTTGTGCAGTGTATCGGCAGTGTGAGCTAAATGGTGCATACACGTAGCACATGTCGCACCATTTTGCATAACCGCATCTTTACGATGCACCTAAAACAAGGCCAACTGCGGTCTGCCGTGGGTTCAGCCTGGCCATTATGTGGAGTGCGGCCCTTTGCAACTAGAGGAAGTTCTCTGTGTGGGAGGTTAGTACGCTAGACAAGGCTTGTGTAACTTGCTAGGTACACTAGATATAATGAGCAGCGAAGTTTAAAAGCTTCGTGACACAAATACGAGTAAATAAAAGTGGCATCAACATTTATGTCAGTTACTTCGCAGCAAAGAAAGTTGTGGTGGTGATTATGTTGCTACTAGCGGGTTTAGCTTGGGAGACAACAAAAGGAGGTCTGACTTTTTCGTTTTTTCTTGCTTTGCAAGCCAAACATTACCTTTCAGTTCGTTTTCAAAATTCACTCGTGGCGAGTCAGAAACAAAATATGACATTTCAAGTAATAATTCATCTGAATTCCTATGTTTGCTTTGTCTGTTAGCTTCGTGTTGTTTTAATAATGTAAAAGCCCCTCATTCCCCATCTATTGATGCTGCTTGTGCCCACAAATGTGCCAAACTAAGTTTCCTGCACCATACAAATAAAATCAATGTAGATTATGCCATGCTGCACCAGATTCCCACGTTTGACAGTGTGTATCAGAGGAAATAGCATTGCTGGTCTAAACATTTGCCGCTTGATTTCGAGGCCACCAATCTCACAGCCATGCACCAAATATTATTTTAATACCTGAACAGTGCTGGTGCCGGCACGCAATATGTTGTATACTGCATGCAGCCAGAAACCAGATGCAATATTTAACCACCCAGAGGTGGAAATTCAGTTGTGGTGAAGAAGTGGTGCGCAAGTGCACAGCAACCATAAAGCCGTTAAAAGTTTTTGAAACGGTGCTGTAATAGCGGAGTTAAATGCGTTTGATTATCTAAGCACAGTAATCACTCCTTTCGTTCTTCTTTTCACGACCCTCCGTTGGTACCTCTCCCGAAGCCGCTTTGCCCTCTTGCCAAGCACCTCTCCCAATCTTGCGCGGCATGCATCATCGATGACATATTGCTCCAAACACTGTCTTGTTACGGTTGCCGCCTCTCCGCCCTCTGTCAACTTTGTGCTTGTTGGCGAATCACTGTAGCTGTGCCTGCCGGTTCTTATACGAATAGTGCCGATATTGTCACGATGAGTCACAAGTACTGGGGGGATTTATCGAACCACCGGGTAGCTAGCTCTAGGACGATGCGTCAGTCGTGGCTGGCTCTCGAGCAGAGAAGACGCACGCGATCTTCTTTTTCCTCCAGATTGAGAGCCGCTCTTGCTGTCGACCCACTACGTGCTGGTGGCATTATCCCCCCTTCTGAAAAGAAAAAAAAAACATCCCAAAAAGAGGAATGAAAAGTACATAGCAGCGCCGCCATGCTACTACATATGCACGTGAAAAAAAAGGGAAATGCGGATAAAGTGAAAGTAGAAATTGAAGAGCGTGCCAATATAAGAAACGCCAATGAACGAGAAAGCGAGTTCACAAAAATAAACAAAAACACAAAAACGCTGTACGGTAAAGGAAAAGTTACGAGCAACGCGCAATAAATGGTTTCATGCGCAACACATAAACGACGTCCGGCCTCAGTCGTGTCCTGCTCCGAGCATGGGGTGTTGAGTCCGGAACCACTTCGTAGTTCACGTCACTGACGCGGCGTAACACTTTATATGGGCCAAAGTACCGGCTCAGTAGCTTTTCACTAAGGCCACGGTGGCGGACGGGCGTCCACACCCAAACTTGATCTCCGGGGTTGTAAAACACTTCTCTGTGGCGGGTGTTATAGCGTCGTGCGTCCTCCTGCTTTTGCTGGCCGATGTGCAGTAGCGCGAGCTGCCGGGCTTCCTCAGCACGCTCTGCGAATTCATCGGCGTCAGTTGCCAACTCGTCTTCGTCTTGACACGGTAGCATAGTGTCTAGCATGGTCTGCAGATCGCGGCCGTAGAGAAGCCGAAATGGCGTGAATTGTGTGGTCTCTTGCACGGCGGTATTATACGCGAAGGTCACGTAAGGTTAGATCCGGTCCCATGTTTTGTGCTGTACGTCGATGTACATTGAGATCATGTCTGCGAGAGTCTTATTCAGTCGCTCGGTAAGTCCGTTGGTTTGCAGGTGGTACGCAGTTGACCTTCGGTGTCTGGTGTTGCTCAGTTTGAAAACTTCGTCCGTAAGCTGCGCCGTGAATGCCGTCCCTCTGTCCGTTATTATACTGGAAGGAGCACCGTGCCGTAACGCGATGTGTCGCATGAAAAATTGTGCTACCTCAGAAGCCGTGGCTCGTGGGATCGCCTGCGTCTCAGCGTAGCGTGTCAAATAGTCGGTCGCGACGATCACCCATTTGTTGCTGTCCGCAGACAGGGGAAATGGCCCGAGAATGTCCATGCCGACTTGGTTGAACGGCGTGCAGGGTGTTCCGATGGGTTGAAGCAAACCAGCTGGCTTAACAGATGGTTGCTTTCGACGCTGACATTCCCTACAGCTCTTGACGTACTTCTTGACGCTTGCTGAAAGTCTTGGCCAATAGTATCTCTCGCTCACTCTGGCAAGTGTCCTTGAGTAGCCCAGATGACCAGATGTGGGTTCGTCATGGCAAGCGAAGAGGACGTCTTCTCGCATGTCTCGAGGAACCACCAGGAGGTAAGCACGGTTGTTCAAACGAGCGTTCTTCTTGTACAGCACACCGTCTCGCAGGCAGAACGACGTCGATGAGCGGGATAAATTACGTGGTATGATAGCGCCCTGGCCCTCTTAATGATCAATGATCGGACGAATCTCTGCGTGATCTCGCAGCCGTTTGCTCAAGTCTGATGCGCTAACGGCGCTCAGGAAGCCTTCGTCTTCCTGTGCTTCCTGACTGACAACATGAAGGGGTGCGCGTGACAGTGTGTCAGCGTCTTCATGCTTACAGCCGGGCTTATGGACGATGGTGACATCAAATTCCTGCGGCTGCAAGCTCCACCGTGCTAGCCACCCTAAAGGGTCGCACAGACTTGCCAACCAACAGAGCGCGTGATGGTCTGTCACTATCTTGAAGGGACGACAATAAAGGTACGGGCGAAACTTGGTGATTGCCCACACGACTGCGAGGCACTCTTTCTTCGTAGTGGAATAATTCGCCTCGGCACGGGATAGAGAGCGGCTGGCGTAGGCTATCACTCTTTCGGTGTCCTCTTGACGCTGAACGAGCACTGCACCAAGCCCAATGTTACTAGCGTCAATATGACCTCCGTGTCATCATCATCGTCGAAATAAGCGAGAACGGGCGCTGATTGCATGCGCTGTCGCAGCTCATCAAAAGCTGCTTGTTGCTCCTTTTCAGAGACAAACGGCGTGTCGTCTCTTGTGAGGCGAGTCAGAGGTCCTGCTATCTGTGAAAAGCCATGAATGAACCAGCGATAGTAGGCGCACAAACCAAGGAAGCGCCGGACGGCTTTTTTATCGACAGGAGCTGGTGATTCGGCAACAGCGGCAAGCTTGTCCGGATCGGGCCGAATTCCTTCAGCGCTAACCACATGTCCAATAAATTTTAGTTCTTTATAGCCGAAGTGGCACTTCTGTGGCTTTAGTGTGAGGTCCACCGATCGGATAGCCTCCAGCACGCTGCGCAGGCGGTGAAGGTGCTGCTCGAACGTGGTAGAGAAGACCACCACATCAACAAGGTAGACAAGACAAATCTGCCACTTGAGCCCTGTGAGGACAGTGTCTATCATTCGCTGGAAAGTTGCCGGCGCTGAACACAAGCCAAAAGGGAGCACTCGAAATTGGTATAGGCCATCTGGAGTCAAGGAGGCTGTTTTCTCACGGTCTCGCTGATCTACCTTGATTTGCCAGTACCCGCTTTTGAGATCGAGAGAAGTGAAACAACGGGCACGACGAAGTCTACAGTGAATTGTTGATACGTGGCAGCGGACACACATCTTTTTTGGTCACGTTGTTAAGCTTTCGGTAGTCGACGCAGAAGCGTAGCGACCCGTCCTTTTTTTTTTGACAAGTACGACTGGAGATGACCACGGGCTGTTATATGGTTCAATAACGCCATCACCAAGCATCTCGCAAACCTGCGCACGTATCACTTCACGTTTTTTAGCCGACACGCGGTAGGGGTTCTGGTGTATCGGGCGTGCGTCCTCGTACGTGATGATCCTGTGCTGAGTGATAGGCGCCTGGCAGATCTTAGAGCAACTTGCGAAGCAAGACCTGAACTCGAACAAGAGCGCTCGTAGCGCAGTGTGGTTATCGGTGGACAGATCAGGATTGATGTCAATATTACTCATTGACGTGTCGGCGGTATCCACTTGTTCTGACGTGAGACAGTTGGTGACATTTGCTACTTCGTAGGCAAACGCTATCGAAGTGCCACGAAACAGATGTCGATGCCCGTTGCTAAAGTTGGTTACGAGCAATTCAGATCGGCCATCACGAAGGTGTAGTACACTTCTAGCTACACAAATGCCTTGCTGCAGGAGGTGTTCTAAATTTGTCTCAGCCACCACATCGCCATCGCCCAAACCACAGCATGTTACGTCGACTAGAACACTTGATCGTGGAGGAAGCGTCACGCTCTGTTCAGAAATACGGAGTACGTCGACACGCCCTCCGTCATCCTGCACGTTGATTGCTCGCTGGGCTGAGAACGTGACGCGGCGCTCTTGCAGATCAATAATAGCTCCATTCTCCTGTAGAAAATCAACTTCCTGAATGACGTCACAGGAGCATTCGCGTAGAACAAGGCAGCTTGCTACGAATGTACACCCTTGAATCTGTACTCTAGTTGTGCAGGCACCCAGAGGAGTAACGACGTGATCACCAGCTGTCCGAATCTGCGAGTTATGCCACGGCGTGACTTTCTTCAGCTGCTTTGTCCGTTTCCCGCTCAGTATTGAATAGTCGGCACCGGTGTCCACTAACGCATTAACTGCACAACCATCAATTGTCACTGATATGTCGAGTGAAAGTCGGCCATCCTTTGCAGAAGTATGTGGTGTCAGACCGGTTTCTGTGTGGTTCTGCGTCAATAGGAGGTCTTCAGCGCTTCGACGTTCAGCGACCCCGCTCCCAGAGGTCGCTTGGGCTAGTTTTCCCGGTGGGGGCTGGGAGACCGTGTGGTAGAACACCACTGAGGCGTTGATGAAAATCGCCTCGGTGATGAAGAGCGCGACTGGCGCCCGGCAGATGGTGGTGCATGCTGCTGGGAGAGGTAGTTTTCGATTTCGCGTGGTCTCTGGCCGTAATGGGGTGGCGGTGAGTACGCAGAGAAGCCGCGAAGCCCAAGACGGCGATATGGGCACTGGTGGTACAAGTGATCAGTTTCTCCGCAGTGAAAGCACACAGGCCGGCGATGAGGTGTGCGCCAAACATCAGACATCCGAGGAGACATGGGCCGATCGTCGATGTACTGAACTGGTGGTACCAAACGATGGGTGACAGAAGCGCCAGGGACCAAGGGCAAGGGCGGTGGCGTGTACGTGCCTTTGTAGTACGGTATGTGCTGCGCTGACTGGAGTGAAACAGCAGGAACAGGATGGACCAATAATGGCGGCGATGCAGCAGGACGTTTCAAGGCTTCCGCGTAGGTTGTCTCATAGCGGTATTCAGCAGGAACTGTCGCAGCTGTATGAGAAGACAAGGTTTTCCGGAGGGCCTGGTGCAGCTCATCCTTGATCACAGTTGCAATACAACTAACCGTAGGATGAGGTGTTACACCAGCTTTTTGCAACTCTTCACCTACTATGTCACGGATGAGTTCACGGAGACAGCCGTTGCTGGTTCTAGTGGCGGTGAAAATGTCGGCAGTAGACATGCCACTGACTTGCCTGTCGTATTGGTTGGATCGCTGCTGCAGCATTTTTTTCATTGTCACGCACTCGGACAAGAACTCCGCGACCGTCTTCGGAGGGCTGCGCACGAGGCCGGCAAAAAGCAGGTCCTTGACACCGCGCATCAAGTGACGCAACTTCTTGTCCTCCGTCATTCTTGAATCAGCCCGTCAGAAGAGGCGCGTCATGTCTTCAACGTACGTGGTGACAGTTTCGTTTGGCAACTGGACGTGGGCAAGAATAGCTCGTTCAGCTCGTTCTTGGCAATCAGCACAGGCATAGGTCGGCAGGAGTCTACGAGAGAATTCGGGCCACGTCGTCAGCTGCTCCTCTCGGTTTTCATACCACGTACGTGCTCCGTCTTCGAGATAGAAATAGACACGACCCAGTTTCGCCACGTCGTCCCACTGATTCAAGGTGGCTACACGCTCGAAGTCCGCCAACCAGTCCTCAACGTCCTCGTGCTTCGTGCCATGGAACGTCGCCGGTGCCCGTGGGCTTTCCAACGTACAGCGGTTCGACGTCGTGCTTCCCGTGCCGGTTGACGAGGTTTGCACCGAAGCGCTGGTTATGTTTGTCGACGTGGTGGGAGCAGTTTCATCGGCTTCCGGAGGTAATCCCCTGATTCGGCGGCTGGTCCGATGCACGGGAGTATTGACTGGCACTGGACTCGTATCACGGCTTTCTGGGGGGTTTGCAGCATCCGTGAGACTACCCAGCACTTCCACCAGTTTGTCACGATGAGTCACAAGTACTGGGGGGCTTTATTGAACCACCGGGTAGCTAGCTCTAGGACGATGCGTCAGTCGTGGCTGGCTCTCGAGCAGAGAAGACGCACGCGATCTTTTTTTCCTCCCGATGGAGAGCCGCTCTTGCTGTCGACCCACTACGTGCTGGTGGCAATATGAACCCTGTCCTACGGACCACAGTACCTGATTTACAAGCACGTGCATGCATGCGGGCATAACGACAAACGACGAGTGGCGTGGACAGCTTCTTGCAGGCTAACAGGAAGTCATAGGTGCTTGTTTGACCAATCGCAGCATATTTATTCTGCACGTCAGATTCAACTTCTTGATGTGACGTGCCAGCCCGAAAGGCATGCGGGGATTGTTTCTTGGAATATGTGGAGCACTGGCGGCTTGTTGCGCTGCCACGTGGAGAATCACAGATCATGCAGCATTTTGCATATGAAGCACGTGTTTACTTCGAACGTTTGAAAAATATTATAAGAGGTTGTTTAGGGGCCATTTAAATGGACCGGAGCAGTGGCCGGATTTTAAAATAAGGATTGCTTTAGTTATTTGCTATTCATGAGGAACAATGCAGGATGGCTGAGAAGAGGCTATAGCGAGACACAGCTGGGGGCTAAGGAAGCTCTGTTACACCATTGCAAAGCGTAATTTACTAGAAATGGCCTATGTCGACGTGGGGTTCACTTGTAAGTGTTTTATTTGGAATGGGGGGAGATAAAATGAAAGAACAAGAGGGATCAAAAAGCTTGTAGGCAAGCTAATTTGGAAATGCTTTCAACACAAGTAAAAATATAAAATGAATGCAGCACATCATCAATATTGGCACTTGTTGTTTTTCGAAGCATGAGATTGCAGACTGGGATGACTTCAGCCATTTATTTGTGTCTTGAGTAGAAGCTAGGTGGTGTCGCAATTCGGAGGAGTCATTTTGTTGTGATTTTCGCAGCAGGATTATGATAAGTGAGGTGCAAAACAGGGTAATTACATTTTTTGGGGCTCAAGTGCTTCATTTCAATCAAATCCATGTTGTTCGGATGCTATTTTGGCTCCATTTTATTGACGCAATGCGGCCTCCACCCGTTCTATGCACCTTCCATGGCTATTCTCATGTCTAGACCATGAGAATAGCCTTGATCAATCTAGTGTGGCTTAATTTCATTCTTTTGTTTCAAGTCTGCCCTGTTCTAGATAGAATACTTACAAAATAGCCCCTCCAAGTTATCGCACATCTAACTTGAAATGGAACTTTTTACTCTTTCTTTATATTTCAAGTAAATAATGCTTTGCTGCTGTAGTCATCAACGTACGCTATATTTAACATTAACACACAAGTAAAATTTTTTAATCTTAAAGTCTTCTGTACGTGAAAAAAAAATTGAAAGGCGTATTCAATAAGTAGATGCTGATTAGCTGGTATTTCATTGAATACCCTTTTTTGGGGGGGGGGCGGGGGGGCATGTGCTTGTAAACAGCACAGTAGGTGTAAATAATTTGCGTTCACGTCATTACTTTCGGGGCTTATTTGCACATTAACGTTTCACACCGTTTGCAGCAGGGTAGTTGTGTATCGCCTACTGAACATTTGCGAAACCACCTTTGTGCCTAAACAGTGGGAGCACACCCACAGTTAAAGGACACAGATTTGCCAGAACAGCATTTTTCAGTTTTGAACAGTGTCGACACACTTGAGACATCTATTAACATTTTGCGGCACACAAAGGTGGATACAAGATTTTTTATGAAGAAGGATCACCATTTGGAATAACATATTTACTCTTCTTGGGGTATAAAAAATAATTATAATAGGCGGAGGGTTACAGCATTCTGTTTGCCCTTATCAAATTGGCCGCCCCACCTGAAAGAGCACATGGAATGCTTGAAAAAGCACACATAGTGAAGCAATACGTGTGCAAGCCACACCACCAAATGTTACCTTATTAAACTCCACAATGAACAAGTAACTATAAGCAACATGTTCGAGCACAACCATTCCATTAGACTAGAATCTAATGGAATGGTTGTGCGAATCTACATGCAGAAGCTACATGGCTAATATGTTTTTGTTATCGCACTGTAATCGACAAAGTAATGCTGTAAACAGCAGCAGAGGCAAGCATGAGTAGCGGTGGTGCAACTTTGAAGTTCGTGCACAAGGCTGGTTTGTCTGTGCCTGCATTCACACGGTGCCAAAACCGTTTCATTCTGGCATGGCATGAAAGAGCGTGCTGTGATGAGTGCCTATGCTGTTCCACATCTGGATAGAATGAAGAACATGAACAGGCATTTAATTGTAAGCAGCAAAATGAGCAACAGATCTGGCCCTTCGCGTCAGCCACGAGGAAGTCGAATAACATAGAGGTTAATCTCCTGCAAATATCTTTTAGCATCCCAGTTTCCTCAGTCTGAGCAACATGGCACACAAAAATTTGTTGGCATTGCCGCCCCTATATGCTGCCACACGTTAATATGGACATTCCGTGCCTGCACAGGTGGAGCGCACCGAGCCTTCAACATTGCAGAGATGCCCTCGGTGTCTGCTAGATGGCAGCAAATTCTACACAAGGTCTGTACAACGCTGTCGGGTGTTTCAAAACACATCAGTTTTCCAATTATTTCTTTTTTTAGCCTACCAAGTGTTGTTGTCCTGCCATAATAACAAAGAATTCATTTTTTCTCATGCTGTTGACATTTGGTTTGCATTCCAAGGCTTGTTTAGGGCAGTGTGTTGGCTATCGCTTGGGCACCAGTGCTAGTAAAGAGTGGCAAGTTTCAAAATGTCTCGTAAGTGCTTTCTATTCATAGAAACCAGAAAAGCTGAAGTCTCAAAGTGACGCTTTCCTTAAGGGCTGAGCTCCTGGTAGTCACTTGCTCTTTAAAGTAGGGCATTTTTAGCGAACTAAAAGCACCTTTAGACGAACTAAAAGCGAGTCTGGTTTAATAAAATTTTGGTGGGTTAGAATGAGCCTCAGACGCGAAGTATGTATAAGTGAGTTTGAGTGAGCTCTAATTTTTTGCCAACTAATGTTTGACATGAACCAAAACTTGCATGACAGGAAAGAGTATGTTATAAAAGAGTATGATTCAGCAATTCACTGACATTTGGTTTCTATTATATACAAGATATTTATTTACACTACTTACAAATGCGTTAGAGAGCCAAGAATCTATGCTTGACTGTTTTCGAAAAGTCTCTTGTCACTGTTTTTTCGACCACTGATTCACCCTGCACCGACCACTTGTCTTCCTCTATTGCTTGCTGCACCGTTCAGTGTACCAAGAGTCGGACATGCAGTTTCCCTATCATATTGGGCGTGAGGCCCACCGCCGGAGGCGCGAATGCTGCAATCGCTGTGACGTGCAGTGTTTGGTCACGTGATCTCGCCTCGTACTGGCAATGGTAAGCTAGCAGTTGCATGTGTGATTTTACCGTGACTTTGCAGTGTCTTCATTTTCGAACAGCGTTGTTTTGCTTTTGCTTCTTGTGCGCGGACTTCTGCAGACTACACAATCCGAAAAGACCGCAAAAGTTACCGGCGGCATGCTACAGTGCGCTACATACGTGAGGGTAATCTCACGGTGGCTTGCAGTGCCATTGTCTCCTCTCTCTCTTTGTGTTGTGGTTGTTATTCATCTATGGGGTTAACATGAGCACCGACCATGAATGCTCGCATAAAAGCGGAACATTTAAGTTTCCACCCGCGAGCCCTGTCACAACTAATAATGAATGTGCGAACAGTCCAATTATATATATTTCTAAATAGGATGTAGGTGCGTATATCTGGGGGAAGTTGCTGTCATTGTCATTACTTTCAGGAATGTGCCCCGTTGTCCGAATTGTCAGAGAATCTAGATATAGCCCGGAAGTCCTATTCTTTTCCCTTTATTTTGGTAATTTCACCTTATTCCATCTATTTTCTTGCCAGTTGCTTCGGTGTGTTCGGCCAGCACGTTGGACGCAACCTTCTTTCTTACATAATACATGTGCCACTCCAGTTAGAGCTACTTTTCTCGCCAAGGTAACCTAACTGTAGCCTGTGCCACTCTCACCCTCCTCCCTGGCTCTACTTCTCTATGTGTGTGCTCGACCACACTGGTTTCTATCCACCATTAGCGTAGCCAGCGGGTGGCACATCAGGCCCGTGCCTCTGCCCTCCCAATATTTTCCTACGGTATATAGGGGAGCAAAAAATAAGAGTCTACCACATCTACTTGCCTAGCTGGGACCCATTCTAATCAAGGTGGCGCCCCTTTGAAAAAAATTTCTGGCAAGGCTTCTGCCATCTACGACCTCAGCTCACAGGGTTCTTTGCTTATAGATTACGTCTGTAGGATGGGCCCATATTCACTGTCACTTACTCTCAATGCTGTTTTGATCTACAGGCGCAAACTTGGTAAGCTTCGAAAACTGATTCATCTTATAAGAGCTGCCGTGAAATATCGCACAGTTCGTGAATAAAGCTTAAAAGAAAAAAAAACTGGACACTCCCTATTTCATTGAAAGCTCTGAGCCCCCCCCCCCACCCCCCATTCTTTTTTGTCTTCAAGTTGCGTCGTCCTGACCACGGTCCTGGCGATGGACATCTGCGGTACTGTCGCTAGGTCGACGGGTGCACGCCGTTGTTACTTTACCTGGTTGAACGCGCCTTCGAGGGAGAGCCGAAGCGATGGATACCTAACCCCACGGTGGAAAAAAAAAAACAAGGTGGGAAGTTGGGGAAGGTTAGTTGTAGTGATTCGAAAATTTCTTGGCTTGGAATTCTAACCCGTGCAGGGAATCCTCACTAGGCCACCTTTGCTATTTTACACCGGCGCTTTATGGAAAAGCGTATTGATATTTGGAAGGGGCTGTTATCCCTAGTCACGAGACACTGCACATAATGTTCACTTACTCATGCGTTTGTACGCTCCCTAATGATCAGTATCAGTGTAATCACTGATGTCTAAATATGCTACTGGAAATATTTTGGAGCAGTGTATGACATTTCTGCTTACCTAAAAAAACTAAATTGTGCACCAGTTTTTTTTTTCACCACCTCTGCTCTTCAGTTTCAGGAAACTCCAGAATTTCATGGTCGCAAGCTTGGCAGATCCATATTTAAATTCGCAGAGTCTGTCAAATGATTTTACAGGCACAGCAAATGCTAATATGGACTTTATCATTGTTGGCTCAGTGGGGTGGTTCAAAATACCACTTTCGTTGAAATAGCAGTGCTCATGTTTACACTGCACAATTTAGGTGATGTCGAATGCTTTTTACATATTTTGTTTCTATATGTAAGCTTTCTTTTTATACAGCTCAAAATTTGGTATCTAGTGATGAAAATTGCACATCTTTTTCTCTGTAACCTGCTCAAAATTTATATTTTTGTGCTTTGAAAAGTAATATTTTGCTGCTCCAAAATTGCTCCAAGTTGTATTTCGGCTGTTGCACCCCTGATCTTGTTAAACAGTAGCTTTCAGTGACGCTGTGTTCAACAAGCAAACAAGTTTGATATTCGGACATTCTTTCACATTTCTTCTGGTGCCCCCGTAATCTAACATGTACCTACCAGTCTGACCAGTGTAACTGTTGGCGCAAGACTGAGGAATCTTGTACACTACTCCTGTAACACAAGGAATGGAGGAGCTTTGGTGTTTGTGACCACATTCACCTTTATTTTTGGTTTTGCCTTTGGCCTCGAGCTTACCAAGTGTGCAAGTGCTGCCCAGCTTCTTAAGAGCCGTACATACCACTGCCACATCATATCTGGATGCGACACTCTTAATTTTACGCCACCTTGTCAACAACTCTAACAAGTGTTGTATATTTTCATGTACTAATAAGAGCTTGTATCAATAATGAACTTGAACGTAGGGCAGCAGGCTAAAGTGGCTTTCATGATTTTTCTCACAGACTTCGCATTTGTTGAAATGTTTGATCCATCTCACCACCTTTTCGCAGGGTCTAGGGACTGCATAATCTGGAAACCCTGCTGTTAGAAACCTCTGGATCTGAGCATTAACACTGCTCAATAGCTTGTGCACACATGACTTGCACACAGCCTCCTGTACTGAAGATGCAGCCAATTCATCTTTGATCACTTTGGAATAAGCTAATGTGTAAGGCAAAAGAGGCTGTTGCGACCTGGGCTGTACTGCCAACACAAATAAATTGGTAAGGAGTGAGACAGCTGCTCACATTGCGCATTTTTGATACATTTCTATTTTTTTGCACCAAGCTGCTCTAAAAGCTGCTCTTAAATCAAGAAAATTGCACCGAACTGCTCCGAAACAGCCTCGAAAGCTAGAATTTTGATGCCGACGTCAGCTTCAGTGGGGAAAAAAATGGCGAGTTTGACTAACAAGATGCACCCAATTGTGTTTTTTTTTTTCACTTTCCACATTTCTGGTGACAAAGGCTCCCATAGTGCCGCCATAATCTTTAAACTTTAGCAAATATGCGTGACTCACAAAAATGTGCTGCCGTGCATCGAGCTAGCTGCTTCTACTAGCTAGGTTGTGTGTTCTAGCGCCACTTTAGGCTAGCGAAAACCACCGAGTTTGGGGGCAAGCATAGCGGAGTTGACTCTTCGGTTCTCTGTCGTGCATAACGCATTCCCCCAGGCACTGTGACTTTGATGTTGACACTGCTGCATGTGGTCACCTACGAGTACGTGTTTGGTGTGAGTGAGTAACTGTAAACGTGGAGTCATTTTTTCCCTGCATCCGACGCGTCTCCCGGATGCTCTGGCACGTGCACATGGGTTTTCAATATGGGTTCCGTGAGCGGCAGAATGTGTGCAACCTATTCCCAGTTTACACCCATTAGCTACTAATTTATTTAGACAGGCGAGAGTTCTCATTGCATTTTATATTTAAAAAAGCTATCGCAAGTGAAATTCGCACATCAGTGTCTGCAGGTAGAGAGAAACACTTGGCTACATGCGAAGCCACGGTGACAAAGCGAGTGTTCAAACCATTGTAAACAATATAAACGGGCACCTTGGTGCTTTATTCGTGTCTCCTTACACATCGGCAATCACTTGACACAGTTTTCATTAATGGCGATTCGACACTACGTCTTTTTGTAATCGAAACTCGCAACAAGTGCTTAAAGAGGTGTCGCTGCATGCGTGCCGGCCCTAGGCTACACGAACTTTTGGCTTATCTCAATCAGTGTTTCGGTCGGCGGCAGTGTGACTTAGTTTTATTTCTTTTCTTCTTTTTTTTTGCAATAAAAGCTGTCTCTCTACGATCAGCGTTTTGTTTGCGTGGACAGGGATTTTTTCACCCGTGGTGCGCGAGCACTTTACGCGAGTCACGGAGGGGCGCGAGCAGCAATCGCAAGCCAATGTATTATTGGGAGTTCTTCATCGACGGTGATGACCTATAGATATTGAAAAAATGTCAACACTGGCCAACTTGTGCTATAATAATACCGCGTGGTTGCTCATGTGGAGAGGCGTTATCAGTATCACTTGCTTATCACTTAGTGCCATATGCACACGCTTTACGAGAAAGTATATGTGGCGAGATTTCTTTGATCTCGCGCTGCACTCTTGGAGTTGGTCCTGCATGAGGTGACCGCGAACGGCAGTGCAGCACGCTTTTGTTTGTTAGAAGCTCTTAACGCTATCATGTCGCGCTTTTTTTAAAGTGAACGACCACTCTTACGTCAGTAAGATTCTTGTGCAATCACAATTATTTAATTTCTTTTTGAGTGTGATGGGTTCTTTTTTATTGTCTTTGCGAAACCTAGCTTTCAACAAAACTTTTTTTAGATATTGTTTTACGTGTTACGAGGGCTATATAGGTCACGTGTGTGGTATGTAAAAAAGTAGTGCAGTTCATACCTAGCGATCATCTGTTCAAAAACTTCCTTCAAAATCTGTTTCAGTGTAATGAGTATTATAAGCCAATTAAAGTATGCACTGGTGCCCCCAGGTTGCTAAACATAGATTTTTTAAGCTCTCAGGACCACTTAGTAAAGGCTGCTAACTGCTCCAAAATTGAAATTTTGCTGCTCCAGAAACTGCTTCCAATTTAGTTTCAGCTGTCTCACCCCAGTTTGAGTAAAGCGTTAGCCTTATGTATAAAAACTGAAGGTTTAATTCCTGCGGCAGTTTTGTCGTAAAGTGAAGTACGCTTCCATTCTCTAAAGAGACCCTAAAGAGCAAAACATTTTTTTGCATATTAGTACTTCTAATTTCACTATCCGACAAACACTTCTCTTGCGGCGACATGATGCTCGGCGACGGAAAAAACATGGAAGAAGAAAATTTGGGTGGAGGTTACACTGACATTGCCGTGCCAAACACAGTGACGTACGAAATAATGAAGGCGTCTACTGGGGGGGGGGGGGTCCCACATAGCTTCTACTCATTAAAAATGAAGTACATTGTGTTCAGTGAGTGCTAGACCTAGCATACGATGGTTGGAAAGTTTCATTGAGCGAATGTCATGAAAATACGAAAAAGACATTTTGAAATTTGCTACGTGATGCTCAAATACAGGTGTGCAACAGCTGCGCTGATTGCGTCAATTTGATAAAATTCCTCATTTGTGCGCTGAGCTGTGCCAAAACCATAAAGTTTGCCGAAATTGCGCCACGTGCGCCAAAGTGCCCGACCAGCCTCAAAATTTTCTCGTTTGCGCTAATTTGAGCGAGAAATGGAGACCACTTTAGCCACTTGTAGTTTGCATCATCAATCTATGCGGGCAGACCCTAACCATAAACCGCAGTGTAAGACAGCTGTTCATTAGGTCAAGACACTCGCGAAACTTTACCAACCAGATGAAGTCACAACGCCTCGTGCCTGTCGGTCTGCTGACCGCAACAGATATATTTACCTGCGGGACGACGCAACTACAACATTGCCGTAGCCAGCAACACTTCGTTGGAAATATTTTCTAGTAAGCAAGTGCTGCCATGGCATGTTAGGAACCATTAGGAACTAAAGCTGGAAATGTAAAAACTCTCAGCACATCGAGCTTGTACACTACAAGCTTTAGTTCATGCCGTGACGTCAGTTGCCATAGCAACACCACATGCTATAGATATCTGGTGCCATTGCGAGGCCAACTGGCGGGTTGGTCTCGCAATGGTTTGACCAGATTACTTTATCTGGTCAAACGCGCCTTGCAAGCAAGCCAAAAAGTTGTGCTCTAAACCTAACTCCTTCATGAAAAAAAAATGAAGAGAGGGGGGGGGGGAGTTGTTGTTTGAAAATTTCTTGGTCTTGTTCTAACCTGTGCAGAAACACCGCTTCAGCCACCTTCGCCATAGTAAATGGGTGGCCTGCGGAAAAGCGTTATAATATTTAGAAGGGGCTTATAGTTCTAGTCTCTAGACACTGCACAGTTTGTTGAATGACAGATGTATGTATATGCCACATATTTGTGACTAGGAAAAGTTACTGGCAAAAATATTTGGAGTTCAATATAACATCTCTGCAGCTGTAAAAAATCAGTTTTTTTTTCAGTTTTAGTAATCTCATGGTCATCATCTTGGGAAATCCACATTCGAATTCTCAAACAATTTGACAGGCCTGGTGACTTCTAATGTGGACTTCATGATTGTTTGCTGAGTGGGTTGATTAAAGAAAATACTACTTTGGTGAAATAGCAGTGCTCATATTCACTGTGCATGATTTATTAGGGAATGTTAAATGGCTTGCATACATATATATATATATATATATATATATATATATATATATATATATATATATATATATATATATATATATATATATATATATATATATATATATATATATATATATATATATATATTTAAATTAATCTAAGCCTTCAGATTTGGGTGCACGTTAAAGAACCCCAGGTGGTCTAAATTTCCGGAGCCCTCCACTACGGCGTCTCTCATAATCATATGGTGGTTTTGGGACGTTAAACCCCACATATCAATCAATCAATCTAAGCCTTCTTTCTCAAGCTGCTCGAAATTCGGTCTTTCGTGGTAAAAAAATGAATGTTTTTTCGCTTGTAACCTGCTTCAAATTTGAGTTTTAGTGCTCCAAAAGTAACAATTTGCTGCTTTGAAAATTGCTCCAAATTCTAGTTCAGCTGTCGCACCCTGGCAAATGTTTAAGCATCAAATTTAACATTGAATTTTTTACCTTGATTTTTATTTATTAATAATGAAACGATGACAGTGAAACTTGTAGCATTAGAGTTCTCAGACCACAGTTTCTTCATCTAAGTCAAGTAAT
This sequence comes from Rhipicephalus microplus, assembly GCF_043290135.1. NCBI lineage: Eukaryota > Metazoa > Arthropoda > Arachnida > Ixodida > Ixodidae > Rhipicephalus > Rhipicephalus microplus. Next base: position 208,323,109 of record NC_134704.1, read on the forward strand.
TGTTTCTCTTCATTGTCCCGACCATATCTACCTGCGGTCGGTCTGAAGGCGCACGTTTGCTTCCTTTGCGGCCTGTGTACAGGAAGAAGGTCGTGCTTCTACCTATTACCGCAATCTTGTTCCAAACTAACTCACCACCGTCCATTGGAAAAAAAGGCTAGCGCACTCAAATAATGCTCAGGTTCATTTCTACTCTTGCACTTCCTGGTGGTACCAACGCAATGAAAACATGGTAGGAAGCATACATGACACCTCTTTCTGATACTTCATGACAGGAGTAAATTGATCAATATTCCATTCTGCATGCATGTACCATTGCGCGTCGGGTTCAGAAGGCTCGGCCACAAGATCCGTCACAAACTGGCAGAGGAAATGACAGACAACATAATCTTTTTTTTCTGAGAAAAATAGTGTTGGAAACGTTTACTTCGAATTCACATGCCGGCAGCTAGTGCCCATGAAAATGATAAATTTCGCACATTCTTGTTCAAGGTACCACATTTCGTGCTTATTGAAATAAGTACTTCAAAAAGGTGAAAGTAAAAGCATAAGAGGGATGGTCACTTTTTTTCACAAGTAGGAGTGAATAGCACTCGCAAGAGCAAGAGTAATAGCAGTAGTAATAAGAATGTCAATAAAAATAATAATTGTTCAAAATGAAAACACAAAATTTAGAGACATAAAAGAGCATGTAGTGATGCAGTTCTGGAAAGTCGTTTTAGTAAAGAAAAAAAACCCAAGCCCGCAAAATCCCAGATGCAATCTTCAGTGCCGAAAAAAAATGTGAAACATTTTCATATGCAATAAGGCTCGCCAGAGACGCACGGGAACAATGTAAATTTAGAAAATCAGAAAATGTCCTCATTAGTACTAATATATTTTCATTGCGCCTGAAGAAAAAAAAAGCCCTGTTCGCAAAAGTTTGTTGTGATGCTTTTAGCTGAAGTAGCGACATTGCTTCTAACCATAAATGCTTTTGTGTGGGCTTGTAAACAAAGCGACACGGCATGTCGTTTCGATCCGTTGACATTTTTATGCAGTTAACTAGAATCTGGAGAAACTTTTCAGAAGTAATTAGCGCCGACGTTTTTGCGTGACTCTTGTCCACACTTTCCGAACAGGCCAGCAGCAGTGAATCTTCAATGTATTGCTCTAGAATCAACTGTGATTGTCAAGGATTTTTATTCGAGGAAGTTAATTCACTGATATGTTTATGAAGGACGCCATAGTGGTAGGCTCTGGGAATTTTGACCATGTGGAGTTCTTTAACGTGCACCTAAATGATAAATCCAACCACACGAGCCTCAAGCATTTTCGTATTCAGTGAATATAATGTGTTCGAGCCTTAAAAAATATTTTGTGTCGTTGCGTGTGCGTATTCATTACCCAATGCATGTGTGCCAAAAAATGCAGGCTGTGCCAACACACACCTCTACTACTCGCACTGCTTCCTACTAATTGAAAAGTAATTGGCGCGAGAAAGTGGCCGAAGACAGCTGATTTACAAGGCAGTGCGTATGCGGCTAAATGCGTTTTGAAGAGTTGGCTCTCGACGCCCTCATGCGGAGTGCGCTGACATTGTATAAAAAAAACTATATTTTACTCGCGGTGGCTGCTTAGGCCATAAAAGCACGGAGCGAGCGAGCACCTATAGACCGGCTGTGATCTACCACCCATTCGTTATATTGTTCCCTTCACAATTGATCAGGTAATCGTGCATGTACCGAAATACATACTGCCAAACCATATGATATTGCTGTCCTGATTCATCTTGTTGGCATCACTTGAAGGAGTACTGAGACGAATTTTCAATATTTAGGAATTGTTGTTCTATAGAAGACGATTGGTTTCAACAAGAGAGTTTGTGTTCCGTGGGAAAGCATCGCATATGTTTTTAATACCTCTACCTTTAAAGGACACTATCAATTTCGATATCAAGTGGGTGGCTTCTCTGTGATATGACAAGGCAGTGTGACGTTGCAGGAACTTGGCGATTCACTACGTACTAATGGCAGAAAAGCGATCTGCTCGTGGTACATATAAACCATGAGTGCATTGTCCCTATTGACCATGACAGTGATTTCTGTGATTCAGGCTGCATGGAAACTCCGTTTGCAAACTCGGAGGAACCTTGTTGACTCGTAACGATAATGTCCACTCCATTGTTTGCCAATACTCTGGAACGAAAACCTAAAAATCAAAGTAACTATATCATGCACGCTGGCCGACTATTATGTGGTAAGTGGAAATACTACTTGCATACCGAGGAAACTAAAGATGTCCCTTTTGCGATGTCTCAAAGTTGTCTCGGTACACCTTTTAAAGACACTAAAACCAAAAACATCTTTAGCGTATTAGTCAAGTACGATTTCTCAATCCAGGAAATACCACCCTTACCGCGAAACGACGCTTGGTAAGTGAAATAACGCGCGAAAAGAAAATGTGAGTGGAGATGCTGACTTGATCTTCTCGCACGAAACCAGTTGACATCATAAAATTCAATACGTGTAGTGGGTCTTATGTAAATAATAATTCATCAAAATTAAGTACACTGTTATCTGTCGGTGTGATGGAGCTAAGATACGAAGTTTCAGAAATATTCATCAAGCCAATGTTGCGAAAATACAATTCATTTTCGAAATTTGAGCATCACGAAATAGAAAATAATCTTCATCCCTAATTTTTTCCGCTGATAATGAACTTGTGGCATGAGAGGTCTCGGTGTGCAACGTGTCAGTCTAAACTGAGACATTGGTTCTCTTTAGTGTACCCTTGAAAAAATATTGCCAGCTGCTGGTGCAACACGAGTCACTGCAAACACTGCTTTGAAGCAATATTTGAATTTATTCAAGTAAAACATGAGAGGTTCACTGACATTTTAGTCCTATCACTTCATTGAACTCGGCCTTGTCATTGACCTCGTGTTCTAGTGACTTAACAGCAGTCATGAGTTCTTTTTGGGGCATGGCATAGCATTATTATGATCCCTTTCTCGGGCCCGATTCAGGGGATATCATGATATTTCTGCGGCAGTAAGATCCCAAGACATGCAGTGAATTTAGCTTGGATGTCGAAGACCTGTACTACCGTGAAATTGGGTTACATTGTGACAGATTTTTCATGTTTTTTTTTCCTTGCTGGAGAATCGTCAATATAAAGGCAAATGAAGAATGGCAGAACGTTTATAAAACAGTCTCTCGCACTACAGAGTGTTCTACTGATCCCAATTTTCAATACAAATGGTTCTATTGAGGTGGGGAGGGGAGGTGGAGTAAATGACTCTACATTGTGTGGGCAGTTTTGTGACAATATTGTTTTTGGTTGAATATGATTGAGAAAAAAAGGCAAGCACAAAGTTACACAATGAAAAGTTCATTTCAGTTATCTACAACTGTTTTCTGTTCTAGCAACCTCACAGTTGTATGAAACTGTATTCATACATGTACCTCCTCAATCAGGATGTTTTACCTCAAAGATACCTTGTTGGCCTAGCGGATTCAATTCAGTACGAAATTGCGTCTTCACAGTCCGGTCATCTCCAGTTCTTTAGTGTCCTCCCCATAGTGCTGATGACGTTCCTATCAGGTTTGACTTCTGTCGCTCATCCCAGGAAAAGGGGTCGTTCAAAGTTTGCCAAGTCGAAGTTATCCTTCTCGAAGGTTTTTTCTCCGCAACCCGCACTATCGAATCCTAAACGTCGCTAGTATAGGGAACCAGCGCTGGAGTTTCCACGGCCACACTGGCGGTGAGAGCGCGCACTACTCAGCTGCTCCCGCAGAGGAGAGTGGCGGCTGGCAGAGATGGTGCGTGCGCGCATCGCCGTAACAAAACCAAAGGATTAGCTACTTGGGCTGGTTGGTATTGCATTTTTTGGGAGAAATATACTTCCTTAGTGCGCAGAGAATGTTTCAGAGGGAAGATATAGCAGAGAGATAGGACAGAGCGCACGCTTACAGCCAATTTTATTGCACAGATGGCGGGAATATATATACGGTCAAAAGGGCTAGGAGATCACACACAGAAGAAAGGACAAATAATGGCGCATGCGCCAGACCACCTTATTCCAATTCTAAAATGACAACTTAACTGAAAAGATAACTGTCGATCTGTCGAATAGTGAATACAGGTATGTTTTCAGTGGAAGCCAGGGCCAGTGTAAGCCAGGACCAAACAGTCGAGTTTAAACGGTGTTTTGCTGGAAAAGAAACGAGCATATCATGCGAAAAACGGCATTTTAAACTTTTTTTTTCTGGCCCGCTGAGTGTTGAGTCGTGAACTTCAAAACTAACAAAGTTTCCATGCGTCCGTTCATTTGACCATCACCATCAAACTTTATCCGGTGCCACTGCGTGTAGTGACTGAAACGATAGGCAGGTAGTCTTTCTTTTTTGTAAACGGTCGCGTGTAAAGGAAAAGTGCATTGCCCACAACACTTGTGCACGGTCACGTTCATACGCCTCTGGGCCGTTCAAAAGATACTCTTGCAGTGAAAACTCGATGCCGAAGTGTCTCTGCTTATCTTAATTTGTGCAAAAGACAGGGTTTTTGTTATACACAAAGGAGCACATTACTCAAAGCTTAGCTTTATGGAGCCAGCCAATTCAGTAAGCGTTTTTCTCACTTGCTGCCGTGGCTAAGTAACATCGGAATTTGTGCATTGCTATAGAAGTATCAAATGTCTTCGATGTTTACTTGTTGTTTAGTTCACCTAGCACGCAGTTTCAGTTTTTTCCGCTTGCCTGTGTCGGCCTAAAATGAACATGTCTGTTCAACATCGATAAATGATTGATTTGTAGGGTTTAACGTCCCAAAACCACCATATGATTATAAAGAGACGCCGTAGTGGAGGGCTCCGGAAATTTCGACCACCTGGGGTTCTTTAGCGTGCACCCAAATCTGAGCACACGGGCCTACGACATTTCCGCCTCTATCGGAAATCCAGCCGCCGCTGCCGGGATTTGAACCCGCGACCTGCGGGTCAGCAGCCGAGTACCTTAGCCACTAGACCACTGCGGCGGGGCAACATCGATAATTGGTAGGCTTTAATGTGCCAACAAGATATTATTCTGAGGTATGTTGTAATGTGCGTACGAAGATTGTGACCGCTTCGGGTTCTCCAGTGCGCACATATCTTTTGGTTCACAAGTGTTCTTTTTATATTTCGTCCCCATCTAAATGCAGCCATTATTGTCGGAAATCCATCTCATGCTATCAAGCATAAGACCGCGACCCCACCCGTGCTATGCTGTCACAGTTGTTTGCCTGATCAACGTCAACGTACACACATACCGCAGACAGGGTGTAAATTTGCCGCAAAAAAAAAAGTGTTGCCTCAGCCACTGCTTATTCGTTTTTTTTACTACAGAAGTGCGCAGTGAAGTATCGTGGCCGCACGGGCATATAAGCCAGTACTACCATAGCACAAAATCCCAACCAGAAAATGATCACGAGGAAGTTGCCTTCACTGCAAAACACTGTCTCTTCGATGCCACATGCATAGATGCAGTCCGCTTTGCAGAGATTCTCTCTGTTTTCAAATGCCACTTATGTGTGAGTAGCCTTCAGACAGTTTTTTTAAACCACAGTACAGTATTACTGGCACAATGTATTTTAGAGCTGTTCATTCCAAAATGAAGCACGGCAGCGCCAAAAGTACGTGCTCTCCCTGCAGCCGGTCCGCAAATGGCTGAATTGTGTCACGAGTTTCTGTCAAGTACTGCTTTTTGGTGAGATACCTATCCAGTCCTGGTCTCCTATGATACCAAGACTTTGGATCAATGCAAGTCTCCAAAAGCACGTGAGATTTCGGAGGTTTATTTATTGCGAAAAGAAGAACAACATAGGAAACCACATCGGCACATCTTTCATAGCCTTTGGAGATATCATTTTAAGGTTGATACAGGAGCCTTGCAATAATCCACAAGTGTCAGTGCTGAAATTGGGTTAGCATAGATTCTTTCATCTTGTGTTGTCTATCTGGTGGTCTGTCTGGTAGCTGACGTGTGCCGAAGAATAATCCAGAGTTGAAAGTTCATGCGGTCGTGTGTCTTGTTGTCCTGTTATAAATTTATACAGCCATAGGCTTTAGCTGCACACTAGTTCACCTGGCTTGCAACCCTGTAAGTCATGTGTAGAAATTATGAAAGAGCTGGTGTTTATTTGTAAATTAGTCAAACAAGCTTGTTTTAATCAACTTTAATTGAAACCTATTCCTAAATATTTTGGTCTGTGGCAGATTTTTTTCGCACAATGACTGTTGAAGTATTTGTTCATTTCTTTTCATGATGGCCTCATGGCATTTGATCTGGATAGTACATTATAACGTCTGCTGTCATTGTTTTTCATTGTTTTCGCTTGCATATATGTTATACTGCAGTGATTAGAACTTATTTTGAGTTGTTTATTTCTATTTACGTATGCAGGTGTCTGAAAAAACTCAGCGTTTCATCAAGACGTGGCTGTTCAAGTCTGTTGGCCTCGATAGAGGTTAGGTAAGGCACTTCACAGATGTGTTCATAGATTTGCAGCCCGGTCGCTGCTGCCCCTCGGAGGAGGGATCTGCGACAGCCTGTGATGGTTGATTTCTTGCCCAATCGCTGCTTGCAAGACCCTGGGCAGCCCACTGTCATTGCCTCATCTCCTGCTGCAGCCTCTGAATCATCACCCAACTTCTGCTGCCCTGGCCAGCCCTATGGCCATAGAGCCTTGCTGAACTCGCCTCCTAGTTTGGGCTGCATTACTGAACTGCAGTAACTTAAGAAGCAAAACTGAAAAATAAATGATTTGGCTTGGTATACTTAGAAATAAAGTTACGAAAATTGTGTTCAAGTATTCTTATTTATAGATTGCTTGTGTGCTGAATATTTGCACGGAACAGTTACTTTAGTTAATGTTTTTTTAGCTAATACTTCATAGAACAGCCTATGTTACAATTTCTCGCAAAACTGAGGAAAAATGTATAGAGAAAATTAGACAGTAATTAGACTTGTGCAGTCTTATGCTCTACATGTAGTGAGGGTAATTGGCTATGCAAGAAAAAAAGGCAAAAATGGACAATTTAGTAGAATCGTGTAGTGCTTCTACACTAGTCATCCAGTGTTCAGTCGCCTTGAAGTATATTACACCGCAAAGCTCGTACGGGGCTGCTATAAGCTGCTAGAGGAAGTTCTGGGGACGTAATATAAAGTGCACCGGCTAAGAAATGCCAGTAGTAAAAAGCCAATAATAATAACGGTGGGAAATTGGCAAGCCAATGGTAGCCAATATTCGTCATAAAGCGAATGCTGGCGTAATAGCGGCATTTCATTGGTTACAAAGTGGCCCGAGAATGGTCATATGCTGGATGTATGTTGGCAACTACGTCGGTGAAAGGACGGGCCTTCATTGGCATGGGTAGAGTGGGCCGACGTCAGCTGGATATCGGCAAATGCAACAGCAGAACGTTGGCCCCAGTTTGGCTTGAACAACGGACCTACATTGTAAGAAGTTGCACTTAGCCGATTTGCCGACCTTGGGCCAATATTGCAGCCGACGTTAGCCAATACCGGTCCAAGATCGGTCCAACGCCGGTGCGCTGCCTGGGAAGTCACCGAATTTCACTAAGAATAGCTTCGCATTCAAAAGTCACAGTTTTGTCGCAAAGGTGAAGCAATGAACGCGATAGCAACAAAGTGGAAGCTCACGCGCAGAATTCCAGCAGATGAAAACGTGCCCCGCGTTCATCACGCATTAATGACGCACGAAACGTTCTTTCAGGTACAGATTAAGACGAATAAGTGTCAGTTGTTACTTCGCTGTGTCTTAAAAGCACGCTCATTTCACAAACGTACACTCTGCAGCAATTGCAGTGACCTTTGTGCACCCGGTAACGCAAACAGAATCATTCCGGTAAAAGCCGACCACCACCCAAGAGGTACGAACCTCCCTACCACGAGATAAAAGTGCGCGAGTGAGCGCCGACCCGCTGCTCTTCACGAAGCAGAATGCGCGTGGGATATGACAGCGCGGCCGCCGCGTCGTGACGGTGTCGCTACGCGCGCTCACTGCGCCATCTTGCTAGTAATGCTGAAACTGGACAGATGCCCGTCAGCTGCGGTAAGTGGTAAATATGGATAGGTAGCCGTAGGAACGCTGAAGGACGTGCTTTCAGGTGGCTCAGTGGTTCCGGAAACAACTGAACCCGTGTTTATACATTGCTGGAGCGCGGTCTTTTTCTGGGACGTGTTGCAAAGAACCTTGAAAAAAGAATTACGCTTAAGTCCACACTGCATCCGTTTTCTTTCGGTTAAAAACGAGGCAGGCATACCTTATAATCGAATCATGCTTCTGTGCCTCTGTACAGTATATGGAAAACCCGATGTGCCTTTGAAAACACGGATGTCGAAGTGCTATCTATGCGCGAATATTTTTGCGAATCTGTGTGCCATTTTCTTGAAGTGCTTAAAGAAGCACTTACATCAAATTTCAAGATCAAGATGTGCCCATCATTCGATCGCTTGGTAGGCATAGGTCTTCTTGGCCAAATCAAAACGGCATCTGTCACGTGGAAGTTATTTTAATTCCATGTCAAACATCGTAAAAAATCCAAAGAGAAAAACACAAAAAATAGACTGCCCTGCAACATCGACACTAGTGCTACGTGTTCGATGTGATACACGGAGGAAGGAAAGGTAAGGAGAGGGCATGCCCAGTCGGCGCAAGGCGCAAAAATTATGGCGGAAATTACGTCACGCGCTGCCATGTTCACTGGGCACAAGGGCGGCATTTTGTTATTATTGATGTAGTACGCTGCGGCACCGTTCAGGCGGTCCAGCGGTGGTGTGCGCGTTTTCATGGGCCTCGCACCTAACCGTAGCGTGCTGCAGGCGTTCGACAGCATCCCTTCTTTGTGCCGCATTGTTAGCTACGCGATTATCCTCCTGTGGTGGTTGTAACCAGGTGTCTGAATTAGAAACCACGGAACGAGCGCGCGTATACGTACTCCGAATTTGCAGCGTCCGTCAAAATTATGCTGAAAAGCCATCATAGAAGATAACGACTGTGCTCAAGAATTCGTTCTATGAATGCCTTGAAAGTTTACGACAGTTATGCGGTGTTGCTTCTTATGACAATGAACGATGCATTTGCGATCCACAGGCCCTTATTGACTGTAATCTAATCTTGCTTTTCATGTTCCTATACAATTACTGGTTGGCGTAGAGCTGTGTTCCAGATAAGGAAGACAGAAACAAGCGCCTTCACTTTAATTTCCTCCAATAACTAGCCATTTATCCCGGAGACATCTTCCCTTGCATTTGGCTGGCTTTCTCTGCCGTCCTTGGCAGCTGTGTCGACGTGTGAAGCTTCCCGCAAACCTATTCTCACGCATTCCTTCGGCTAACTTTCCCACCTTTCGCCCTAACGCGATCCTGGTCTCCGTAGCTACTAGTGCGCGTGAATCACACTGGAGACGTGTTCCCACGCACTTTCGGGTGGTCTTCGCTGCTTTTGTCCTTTCGGCCTTTGGGATATACATACGAACCAGTGTGCGTCGGACAAAAGAGGGGCGAAAACAAAGAGGTCGGCGCAAACTCAACGGGCTGCCACGCACACAAGTTCCGCGGACGCCGACTTTACTGGCATAGTTACGGACCTCCGGGTTCACTGCAGAGAAGACATTTTTTTTCTTTTTTTATCGTTGTGTCTAGCCCACAGCCTGACCAAAAATTTCATAAAGCCTAAAGAGAAGAGCAAAAGGGGGAAAAGTGATCTCAACGAAGCTGTACAAATTTCGGTGCCTGGTTCGTCACGCGGCAATGTCCAAAATATCATCTTTATTTTCAGAAAGAACACATCAAATAAAAAAAGCTTGAAGTGTAACTTGCCGTGTTTATTGTAAACGTCGGCAGTGCAAGAGTAACACAGTCATACGCAGAAATTTCGTCAACCGTATCGCGGCAAGACAGCGTGTTGAAATACGTTCCTTTGGTTTAAGATAGCACCGACGCACGTGGCGCGCAGGCCACGTGCTTTTTGAGACAGAGAGGGCGTCGCGCCTTCTGCTTCGCATTCATATGTAAACAAGAGAGGACAATTCGCCCAGTCAATATGGCCGACTTCCGGCTTCATCGCGGCTTCAGAACGAGTGACGTCAGGGCCTCTTCTTACCTTTCCTTCCTCCGTGGTGTGATACATTCCAAAAATACCATCCTGAGTGACGATGCCCTAGTAGCGATGACGTATCCGATTCGAGTGTTATCATGGTGCTGGCTGGCGCCGAAGCGCAGAAACGCACTCGCTCGTCGCGTCTGATCTTCGTCGGGTTAGTTCGAATGATTTCGTAAAATTATCAAGACAAAAACTATTTTTAAAGAATGGCGTAAGAAAAGAGCATGCTTAAACTTGTGCTTGTCGGTCAGCATGTCGGGGAATCGCGAGTTGCAGGTGAGTTGCAGGTGTCTAGTTCAACAAGAGTGGCGATATGGGCTTGTTGGTGAAACATTTGAAAGAACTATATGTAGCGCGAGGCGAAAAAACGAACACAGGAAAGAATAGACTGAGAAGACAGAGCGCTACTATTGTTACGTGAAGGAGACTGACTCAGAGGGGTAGTCACCGATGTATTTACAGACAGTTAGGCGAGCAGCGCCAGCCACACAGATTAGCTCGTGCCAGTCTATCTGCTTGCCCCGCCGCGGTGGTCTAGTGGCTAAGGTACTCGGCTGCTGACCCGCAGGGCGCGGGTTCGAATCCCGGCTGCGGCGGCTGCATTTCCGATGGAGGCGGAAATGTTGTAGGCCCGTGTGCTCAGATTTGGGTGCACGTTAAAGAACCCCAGGTGGTCAAAATTTCCGGAGCCCTCCACTACGGCGTCTCTCATAATCATATCGTGGTTTTGGGACGTTAAACCCTACAAATCAATCAGTCTATCTGCTTCGTCTTCTTCAGCTCCATGCACTGGCACGTAGCATGACCCCCGGCGGCGGAGGCACCGTCCCGGTGCTTTAAAGGTCGTTATCTGACGCATTATTGTAGGGCTTGATCCGCGAGACGTGTACGATATCACTGGGCCGCATAGTAGATGATGATGGGCAGATGGGGCTGATCTCGTAGGTGACAGGTGTTACTTGACGCAATATACGATAGGGTCCCGTGTAATGAGACAGAAGTTTTTCGGATAGGCCCAGCCGACGATGAGGGGACCAGAGTAAAACGAGGGTACCGGGAGCGAAATGTACGTCTCTATGTTCCGCATCGTACCGACGGCATTGGTTGGTTTGCGACGCCATCAGCCGAGCGCGAGCGAGCTGACGGGCATGATCGGCTCGCGCAATCGCGTCGCGGGCATACTCGCTGGTGGACGAGGTGTGAGCTGAGATGACTGTGTCTAGTGGTAAAGTCGGCTCTCTTCCGTACAATAAGTAGAACGGCGAAAAGCCCGCTGTGTCGTGACGGGATGAATTATACGCGAAAGTTGCGTAGGGTAAGGCAAGGTCCCAGTCTCGGTGGTCGGGCGACACGTACATAGCGAGCATATTTGTTAAAGTGCGGTTAAATCGTTGCGTAAGGCCGTTTGTTTGAGGGTGGTAAGCGGTTGTCAGTGTGTGTTGCGTCGAACAAGAACGCAGAATGTCGTCGATGACTTGGGATAAAAATGTACGGCCACGGTCTGTGAGAAGCTGTCTCGGCGCACCGTGAATCAATATAACGTCCCGTAACAAGAAGTCAGCGACGTCGGTTGCACAGCTGGTCGGTAGAGCTCGCGTAATAGCGTAGCGTGTAGCGTAGTCTGTGATAACGGCTATCCATTTGTTTCCCAATGTTGATGTGGGAAAAGGACCAAGCAGGTCTAACCCAACACGGTAAAATGGTTCCGCGGGTATGTCAATTGGTTGAAGATGGCCAGCGGGTAGCAGCGATGGTGTCTTACGACGTTGGCATAGGTCACATGTGGCGACGTATCGGCGTACCGAACGAGCAAGGCCTGGCCAGAAAAAACGGCGCCGGACGCGCTCGTACGTGCGGGATACGCCAAGGTGTCCAGCCGTGGGAGCGTCGTGAAGTTCGGTGAGAACACAGCGGCGCAAATGCTTAGGCACAACAATGAGAAGGTCGGGCCCGTCTAGTCGGAAATTGCGACGGTATAGCACACCTTTTTGAATGACAAAGTAGCGGACGGAAGCATCATTTGTGGAGGATTCCATACGGCTGATAATGTCAAGCAGCTCTGGATCACGCTTCTGTTCTTCCCCAATATTAAGGAAGTCGGACACTGACAAGATAGAGTTCTCCGTGGGCTCGTCAGTGTCCTCAGGATCGTCGACAGGGTACCGGGAGAGGCAATCGGCATCACGGTGTAGGTGGCCAGATTTGTAGACCACCGAATAGGAAAACTCTTGCAGGCGCAAAGCCCAGCGACCAAGGCGGCCTGATGGATCTTTCAGAGAGTTCAGCCAGCAGAGTGCGTGGTGGTCGGTAACTACCGAAAATGGGCGTCCGTATAGATAAGGTCGAAATTTCGCTACCGCCCATACAAGAGCCAAGCACTCACGCTCTGTTATCGAATAGTTACGTTCAGGGGCGGATAGGAGGCGGCTGGCATATGCAATAACGCAATCATGGCCATGTTGTTTCTGAGCCAGCACTGCACCAATGCCATGCCCACTTGCATCTGTACGGATTTCCGTAGGGGCAGCAGGGTTGAAGTGTGCCAGAATCGGAGGGGTAGTGAGAAGAGCGACGAGAGTCGAGAACGCAGAAGCCTCTTCGGAGCCCCATGAAAACGGGACTTCTTTCTTGAGGAGCTGCGTAAGCGGCCTCGCTATGTGCGCAAAATTTTTCACGAAGCGTCGGAAGTAGGAGCATAGTCCGATAAAGCTGCGTACATCCTTCGCAGATCGTGGTACAGGAAAGTTTTTGACGGCGCTGATTTTTGCCGGGTCTGGTTGTACACCGTTGGCGTCTACTAAATGGCCAAGCACTGTGATTTGATGGCGTCCAAAGTGACATTTGGACGAGTTGAGCTGCAGGCCAGCGCGACGGAAGATTCCCAGGATGGCTGAGAGGCGCTCTATGTGAGTTTCAAACGTTGGTGAAAAGACGATGACGTCGTCCAAGTAGCACAAACATGTGGACCATTTGAATCCTCTGAGCAGGGAGTCCATCATTCGTTCGAAGGTGGCTGGAGCGTTACAAAGGCCGAAGGGCATGACCTTGAACTGATATAGGCCATCGGGGGTGATGAATGCCGTCTTTTCACGGTCCATTTCATCTACCTCTATCCGCCAGTAGCCGGAACGAAGGTCTATGGAGGAAAAATAGTGGGACCCATAGAGGCAATCAAGCGCATCATCTATTCGTGGCAGAGGGTAGACGTCTTTTTTGGTAATTTTGTTTAGGTGTCGATAATCCACACAGAAATGCCATGCACCGTCTTTCTTGCGGACTAGCACTACAGGAGAAGCCCAAGGACTGCAAGATGGCTCAATGATGTCCTTGGCGAGCATTTTGTCGACCTCACTTTGGATGATGTGACGCTCGGCCGCCGACACCCGATATGGGCGCCTATGAATAGGATGCTCATTACCAGTGTTTATGCGGTGGCTCATACCGGTAGCTTTCCCCAACGGACGGCCGCTGATGTCAAATACGTCGATGTAGGACAGCAGAACCCGGTGGAGCTCATCAGTCTGCTGCGGTGTTAAGTTGGAAGCGATCATCGAAGTAATAGCGCTGTCGGAGCAAGTGGCAGACTGATGTTGAGCGTGGGGTTCAGAAGGGGCGGCCATCGCGAAAACATCTACCGCATTGTCTTCTAAGGTGCAGAGCAACGCTAAAGACATCCCTTGCGGCAAAACTTGAGGTGTCAAGCTAAAGTTGACAACTGGGAGGCACGTAGAATTTCCTGCGACGGACAGAATGGTGTGCGGTAATGTAATGCCACGGCTTATGAGAACATCGGTAATAGGGGTCAGAACATAGTCACCGTCGGGAACTGGTGGTATTGAGACGAGCTCTATGTAGGTCAGTGTCTGTGGAGGGAGGCGCGCGTGTCCCGTTGTGCAGAGGCGACTCGGCCGTTGTGTAAGAGGTTATGTTGCGGGCAAGTGTAGACGGAGCGTACTGGTTGAACAGTCTATGAGGGCAGAATGCGCGGATAGGAAGTCGAGGCCTAAGATTACGTCGTGGGGGCATTTATCAAGGACGGTGAAGAGAACAACTGTGTGTCGATCCGCAATGCTCACACGAGCGGAGCACATTCCAACGATCGATGCTATGCCACCATCCGCAACACGAACGAACTGGGTGGTCGCAGGTGTGAGAACCTTCTTGAGCTTGCGGCGAAAATCACTCGTCATCACGGAAAGTTGGGCGCCGGTGTCGACAAGAGCAGTGACATGTAGGCCGTCTACTTGTACGTCTATGAGGTTCCGTTTTGTCGGTATCGTCAAAAGAGGATTTTCGGTCAGTCCGAGCGATGCAGCGCCACCTCCGGGGGCTGCAACGCTTAGTTTTCCGTCGGAGAACCTCGTGGGAAGGCGGGGGAAGATGGTCGGTGGGGCTGTGGAGAACGAGACTGGCGACGTTGGGGGGATGGAGAGCGGGAGTAGCGGCGTTCAGAAGCAGGTTCCTGGGCAAAATGGTCGCGGTTGGTCTCATGGCGATAGGCAGGACGTGCATATAAGGGACGAGAGGACGGTTGTACAGGAGGACCCCAGCGACTTCTGCAATGGCGAGAAATGTGCCCGATTCTGTGACACGAGAAGCATATTGGCTTGTCATCGTGTGTTCGCCATGCGGACGGATTACGGAACGTTGAGGGAGAGCCGGTCCGGAAGGGACGTGCAGGCGTGTATCGGGGCTGGTAGTCGGTGCGGGTAGGCGGTGAGATAGAGTGAATTCCCAAGCTGGCGATTTCCTGCCGGACGACTGCTTGAATGAGAGGCAACGTAATTGGCGGAGAGGGGTCAGGGGACGTTGTTCCCACCTTAGCTGGAGCAGCCGCTTCAAGCTCCCGCCTGACGATTCGCGTCAAGTTGTCACAGTTGTCTGGTGGATGATATGTGTCGAGACATGAGGACGTCGCAGTGGTGTTCGGGAGGCGCTGGAACTGATGGGAGATGCGTCTGCTTTTAGCTTGTTGGAACCGGCGGCATTCTTGAATGATGGCATCAACAGACGACACATTGTTGAATGCCAACAAGTTGAACGCATCGTCGGCGATACCCTTTAGGATATGGGCAACTTTTTCAGGTTCAGACATATTTTCGTCAGCTTGGCGGCATAGTGAAAGGACAGCCTGAATATAACCGATGTAGGGCTCCGTGGAAGATTGTGCGCGAGTCGACAACTCATTTTTCGCAGCTTCACGACGACCAGAGATGTTGCCAAAAAGCTCACGGATCTTTGCCTTGAAGCTGTCCCAGCTTGTTATGTCATGCTCGTGGTTATCAAACCAAACACGAGGTGTTCCGTCGAGATAAAAGATGACGTTTGCCAGCTTAAGAGTGGGATCCCACCTGTAAGTGGCGCTGACGCGTTCGTAGAGGCGTAGCCACTGGTCGACGTCGGAACCCTCGCTGCCCGAGAACACGCCGGGGTCTTTGAGCGCGGGAAGCGTCACGAATGTTGTTGCGGGCGCTGGGTTGACAGGTCGGGCAGAAGGGGGAGCGACCGGAGAGGATGTAGCCGAGTCTTGGGTGGTCATGTTGTAAGCCGCGAGTGAGCGTCCGCTTCGGAGTTCCGTGGCGAGGACGGGGATCGCACAACTCCACCAAATATGTTACGTGAAGGAGACTGACTCAGAGGGGTAGTCACCGATGTATTTACAGACAGTTAGGCGAGCAGCGCCAGCCACACAGATTAGCTCGTGCCAGTCTATCTGCTTCGTCTTCTTCAGCTCCATGCACTGGCACGTAGCACTATCAACAACATGTTTATTTTCGACCTCCAAGCTGCTTTTAAGCCATAATCGTCAGGCGACCAAGCAGATAAGCACGTGTAATTCAGATACATGCACGACAATGCCATCTACCTACAAGAAAAAACGATAAATAGGACAACAAAAAACCTCACAGATAAAATCACGTATCAGTGCGTACGCACGAACGCCAGATTCTTGGGTGACAAGGCAATTGAAGGCTTGCTAATACATACATCTCCAAGAGCATCAATAGGTTCGGCTTCTATGATCAACCGAGTCATCTCATCCTTATACCGACAAACAATGATTGTACTCTGGAACAAAGGCCAGCAGCCACACGCGTGAATGTGAAGAGCGAGAAAACCTTCTGGCGGCAGTTTATTTGCCTTGTAATTGTGTTCTTTCAATCGCTCATTCACAGACCTACTGGTTTGGCCGACATATTTTTTCCCACATGTGAACAGAATAAGATAAATGATGAACGAAATGCACTCCACAAATTTGTGTGTATGCCTTTTTGTGCACAACACTCTTTCCTCACGTGACGGATTCGTCAGCACACACAATTTCCCAAGTTTATCACGTACTGAAAATAGCACCCTAATATTGTCCCGAAGTGCCACTTTCTTAAGATTATGTGAGAGCTGGTGAACATGTGGAATTACGGCCGTGCGTCTATATAGATTTTGCCGGTGAATCGACATGAACATTAGATTGGCCTGACCTTGCACGAATCCTTTTCAACTCTTTTTCCGCAACTGAAACTAAAACATGATCCGGATACCCCGATCCTTGCAAACGTGTGATGTGATTATGGAAACTCTGCTTCATAAGGTGCGCACATGACTTGTTCAATGCGTTTTTGAGGCAAGACGTCGCAATGGCTCTCTTGGTTAGTTTGGAATGACCGGAATGAAAAGGGAGTAAAGCTTTCTGAGCACGCGGATCATAGCACCAGCATAGCAGGTTGTCAGAACACTGAACACTTAAATCTAAAAACCATATTCGTCCGTCGCTAGGCCATTCTACTGTCACTTCAAGGGGCTCAAGACCTTCACGAAACACATTCAACACACTAGTACTCTCACTTTGGAAATTTTTCCCCGAGCTGTCAATGAAAATAATAAAATCATCTACATATCGGAACACTTTCTTGGCCGTCGTATCTGCGAGACGATATGCCACAATTCTATCAAGTTCTGCCAGAAACTGATTGCTCAAGACAGGCGCGATGCAAGAGCCGGGACATATATCCTGCTTTTGCAAAAGAATATCATTGTTCCATTTAATGAACGTCGAAGTAAGATAAAACTCCAACAAGGTAAGAAAATTATCAGCGGATATACCTGACTCAGACGAAAACTTAACAGCACCAAATTCATCAATGCTACTTCCAACACATTTTAGCATTTGTGGATGGGGGAGGGAATAGTACAGGTGTGTCACGTCAATTGAGAAGGCTCTTAGCCCTTCAGTTTCATGAGCTTCCATGAACCTAATATACTATCAGAACTCTTGACTAAAAACAGATCTCGGACTTCGAGAAGATTGAGTTTGTCTAACAAAAAAGCAGCAAGTTTTTTCGGCCAAGTACCTATTTCCGAGACTATTACTCGAAAAGGATTGTTATCTTTGTGAGTTTTTGCATTGAAAATACATGGAGGCTATTCTTCTTACTTTTTGAATACATTTTAGAGTTCAACTACGCTCATGTTTTTGCACAATTGGATAGCCTTTGCTTTTACTTTGTTCAACGATACGCAATCTTTTACATGGAACACCCTAGAAATAGCATGATTCGCTTTTTCAAAGAAGCATGAACGCGGAAAAACCACGAAGTCATCTTCCTTATCTCCCTTGGAGATGCTCTTGGAGATGTATGTATTACCAAGCCTTCAATTGCCTTGTCACCCAAGGAACTGGCGTTCCTGCGTACGCAGTGATACGATTTTATCTGTGAGGTTTTTTCTTGTCCTATGTATCGTTTTTTTTTGTAGGCAGATGGCATTGTCGTGCATGTATCTGAATTACACGTGCTTATGTGCTTGGTCGCCTGACAATTATGGCTTAAAAGCAGCTTGGAGGTCGAAAATAAACTTGTTGTTGATAGTAGCGCTCTGTCTTCTCAGTCTATTCTTTCCTTTGTTCGTTTTTTCGCCTCGCGCTACATAAACTTCTTTCAAATGTTTCACCAACAAGCCGATATCACCACTCTTGTCGACTACATTTCTGGCACAACGGGCCACTTTTTATTTGGTCATCAAGACCCAAGCTGTATTGTAGGCTTCATCGTCAACGCGACATGCAGGGTGCGTACGCTCAGTTTATGCATCCGCAAAGGTATTATTCCGGATGAAGTCCTCGCGCTTTGCGGGGGCTTTTTGTCTTCCTTTGGCCATACAAGGAGGATTCTCAAGATTTTACGCGCCGAATTGTATCGCCATGTTCGCTTGCACAAGATTCGTCTTCGTGCATATCTTCATACTATCTTTGATTCATCTGTCGCTGGATCTCTGCTGAAAAGGTACCTGCACTAGGCTGGGCAAGCTACCGAAGCTCTTTGAATGCCTCAGCTGCACTATCTCCGTGAGCGGGTCACCAGTGCTCGACGGATGGCCAAGGGAAAGGTTCATGTTCCTGAAGACCTCCAGCTTCCTGATGGCGTCATTCAAGTCCTAGAGTTGCGGCCGAAGTTCGGGCTTCAAAGTGAGAGGACAAATCCTGAACTCCTGACTGTCGTTCGTCAGGTGGCACGTCGTGCGACTGAAGGTGAGGAGGAAAGGATTACCTCTGAAGGAGTAGACGCCATTTCGCGTTGTAAACCGTTGTGTTCTCACATTCCTGTTAAGCGTGTTTTGTCGTACCTGGACAATAATTCGCTGTGTGTTTTGCAGGGAGATAAGGAAGATGGCTTCGTGGTTTTTCCGCGTTCATGCTTCTTTGAAAAAGCTAATGATGCTATTTCTAGGGTGTTCAATGTAAAAATGGCATATCGTTGAACAAAGTAAAAGCAAAGGCTATCAAATTGTGCAAAAACATGAATGTAGTTGGAACTCTAAAATGTATTCAAAAAGTAAGAAGAATAGCCTCGATGTATTTTCAAAGCAAAAACTCACAAAGTTAACACTCCTTTTCGAGTAATAGTTTCGGAAATAAATACTTGGCCAAAAAAACTTGCTGGTTTTTTGTTAGACGAACTCAATCATCTCGAAGTCCGAGATCTGTTTTTGGTCAAGAGTTCTGATAGTAAGGTTCATGGATTCATGGTGATTAAGGTTCATGGAAGCTCATGAAACTGAAGGGCTAAGAGCCTTCTCAATTGACGTGACAGACCTGTACTATTCCCTCCCCCATCTACAAATGCTAAAATGTGTTGGAAAAAGCATTGATGAATTTGGTGCTGTTAAGTTTTCGTCTGAGTCAGGTATACCCGCTGATAATTTTCTTACCTTGTTGGAATTTTATCTTACTTTGACGTTCATTAAATGGAACAATGATATTCTTTTGCAAAAGCAGGGTATATGTATCGGCTCTTGCATCGCGCCTGTCTTGAGCAATCTGTTTCTGGCAGAACATGATAGAATTGTGGCATATCGTCTCGCAGATACGACGGCCAAGAAAGTGTTCCGATATGTAGATGATCCCACATGCATACGTCAAATAACTCGCGGCCCTCAGTTCCCAGCAGCTGCGAAGCAACTGACCACGGCGGCGGTCAGATCTGCAACTCAGCAGAGGGTGCTAAGAATCTCGGGATCCGGACAGGCCGCCATTGGAACCTGAACTTGGCAACGTTTAATGCTAGAACCTTATCTAGTGAGGGAAGTCTAGCTGTACTATTTGAGGAGCTAGAGGGTGTTAAATGGGATATAATAGGGCTCAGTGAGGTTAGGAGGACAGATGAGGCCTATACTGAGCTACAGAATGGGCACGTCCTTTGCTATCGGGGCTTGGCAGCCAGAAGAGAACTGGGAGCGTGGTTCCTAATTCACAGAAACATAGCTGGCAACATAGGGGAGTACTATAGCATTAATGAAAGGGTGGTAGGTATTGTAATTAAACTGAATGCAAAATACAAGATGAAGGTAGTACAGGCTTACGCGCCTACATCCAGCCATGATGACATTTCAGTTGAAAGATTCTATGAAGACGTGGAATCGGCAATGAGTAAAGTAAAAACACAGTATACTATAGTGATGGGCGACTTTAAAGCAAAGGTAGAGAAGAAGCAGGCTGGAGACCAGGCAGTAGGAGATTATGGCATCGGCACTAGAAACGCCAGAGGAGAGCTACTAGTAGAATTCGCAGAACGCAATAATTTGCGGATTTTGAATACTTTCTACCGGAAACGAGAAAACCGCAAGTGGACATGGAGGAGCCCTAATGGCGAAAATAAGAACGAAATAGACTTTATAATGACTGCACACCCAGGAATCGTGCAGGATGTGGAAGAGGTTGGCAAGGTACGATGCAGTGACCATAGATTGGTACTGTCTCGAATTCGCCGAGACTTGAAGAAGGAACGACAGAAACTGATACGCAAGAAGCCAATCAATGAGCTATCACTGAGAGGGAAAGTACAGGAATTTAGAGTGTCGCTGCAGAACAGGTACTCGGCTCTTAGTGGGGAAACCAACCTTAGCGTAGATACAATGAATGATAATCTAACGAGTATCATTACGGAGTGTGCAGTGGAAGTTGGAGGCCGGGTAGTTAGACAGGACACTGGCAAGCTTTCCCAGGAAACGAAGAACCTAATTAAGAAGCATCAAAGCATGAAAGTGTCAAGTACAGCAGACAAAATAGAACTGGCAGAGCTTTCGAAGTTGATTAATAGGCGTAAAGTATGCGATGTAAGAAGGTATAACATGGAGAGAATTGAACACGCTCTGAAAAATGGAGGTAGCGTCAAAACAGGGGAGAGGAAACTTGGGATAGGCAAAAGTCGGACATATGCACTAAGGGACAAAGAAGGCAAAATAACTACCAATATGGATACGATAGTTAAAATAGCGGAGGAGTTTTACAGAGATCTGTACAGTAGCCGAGACAACCACGACCTTAATACTATAAAACTAGCAGTAACCCAGATGACACCCCACCAGTAATGATAGAAGAAGTCAGAAAAGTTTTGGAGAGCATGCAAAGAGGCAAAGCTGCTGGTGAGGATCAGG
Organism: Rhipicephalus microplus; assembly: GCF_043290135.1. NCBI lineage: Eukaryota > Metazoa > Arthropoda > Arachnida > Ixodida > Ixodidae > Rhipicephalus > Rhipicephalus microplus. The sequence continues at coordinate 208,344,184 of NC_134704.1, forward strand.
TAACATCAGATCTGCCTAAAGATGGAGGACAGATTGTGTTAGAAAACTAGCCACCCTGTTTACGAGGTGTCTCCTGACGGGAAGGGTACCAGAGTCTTGGAAGAACGCTAATATCATCTTAATACCTAAGAAAGGAGATGACAAGGACTTGAAGAATTACAGGCCGATCAGCTTGCTCTGTAGTATACAAGCTATTTACAAAGGTAATTGCTATCAGAGAAAGGAAAACATTAGAATTCAATCAACCAAAGGAACAAGCAGGATTTCGAACAGGCTACTCAACAATTGACCACATTCATACTATCAATCAGGTAATAGAGAAATGCTCAGAGTATAACCAACCACTATACATAGTCTTCATAGATTACGAGAAGGTGTTTGATTCAGTAGAAATATCAGCCGTCATGCAGACACTGCGGAATCAGGGCGTAGATGAGGTATATATAAACATTCTGGAGGAAATCTACAAGGGATCAACTGCTACCATAGTGCTTCATAAAGAAAGCAACAGAATACCAATCAAGGTGGGTGTAAGGCGGGGGGACACAATCTCCCCAATGCTATTTACCGCGTGCTTACAGGAGGTTTTCAGAAGCCTAGAATGGGAACAGTTTGGGATAAGAGTTAATGGAGAATACCTTAGTAACCTGCGCTTCGCCGATGACATTACATTGCTGAGTAACTCAGGGGACGAATTGCAACTCATAATTACAGAGTTAGACAAAGAGAGCAGAAAGGTGGGTCTTAAAATTAATCTGCAGAAAACGAAAGTAATGTACAACAACCTCGGAAAGGAGCAGCGCTTCGAGATAGGTAATAGTGCACTTGAAGTTGTAAAAGACTATGTCTACTTAGGGCAGGTAATAACCGCAGAGCCTAACCACGAGATTGAAGTAACTAGAAGAATAAGAATGGGGTGGAGTACATTCGGCAAGCACTCTCAAATTATGACAGGTAGATTGCCACTATCCCTCAAGAGGAAGGTATATAACAGCTGTATCTTGCCGGTACTTAGCTACGGAGCAGAAACCTGGAGACTTACAAAGAGGGCTCAGCTTAAATTGAGGACGACGCAGCGAGCAATGGAAAAAAAATGGTAGGTGTAACCTTAAGAGACAAGAAGAGAGCAGAGTGGATTAGGGGACAAACGGGGGTTAAGGATATCATAGTTAAAATAAAGAAGAGGAAATGGACATGGGCCGGGCATGTAGCGCGCAGACAGGACAACCGCTGGTTATTAAGGGTAACTAACTGGATTCCCAGAGAAGGGAAGCGGGTTAGGGGGAGACAGAAGGTTAGGTGGGCAGACGAGATTAAGAAGTTTGCGGGTATAAATTGGCAGCAGCAAGCACAGGACCGAGTTAACTGGTGGAACATGGGAGAGGCCTTTGTCCTGCAGTAGACGTAGACAGGCTGATGATGATGTAGATGATTTTATTATTTTCATTGTCAGCTCGGGGGAAAATTTCCAAAGTGAGAGTACTAGTGTGTTGAATGTGTTTCGTGATGGTCTTAAGCTCCTTGAAGTGACAGTAAAATGGCCTAGCGACGGACGAATAAGGTTTTTAGATTTAAGTGTTCAGTGCTCTGACAACCTGCTATGCTGGTGCTATGATCCGCGTGTTCAGAAAGCTTTACTCCCATTTCATTCCGGTCATTCCAAACTAACCGTTTTGTTCGTCATTTATCTTATTATGTTCACATGTGGGAAAAAATATGTCGGCCATACCAGTAAGTGTGTGAATGAGCGATTGAAAGAACACAATTACAAGGCAAATAAACTGCCGCCAGAAGGTTTTCTCGCTCTTCAAATTCACGCGTGTGGCTGCCGGCCTTTGTTCCAGAGTACAATCATTGTTGGTTGGTATAAAAATGAGATGACTCGGTTGATAATAGAAGCCAAACTTATTGATGCTCTTGAAGATGTATGTATTAGCAAGCCTTCAATTGCCTTGTCACCCAAGGAACTGGCATTCCTGCGTACGCACTGATACGTGATTTCATCTGTGAGGTTGTTTGTTGTCCTATTTATCGTTTTTTCTTGTAGGCAGATGGCATTGTCGTGCATGTATCTGAATTTCACGTGCTTATCTGCTTGGTCGCCTGACGATTGTCGCTTAAAAGCAGCTTGGAGGTCAAAAATAAACATGTTGTTGATAGTAGCGTTCTGTCTTCTCAGTCTATTTATTCCTGTGTTCGTTTTTTCACCTCGCGCTACATAAATTTCTTTTAAATGTTTCACCAACAAGCCGATATCACCACTCTTGTCGACTACATTTCTCGTACAACGGGCCACTTTTTATTTGGTCATCAAGACCCAAGCTGTATTGTAGGCGTCATCGTCAACGCGACATGCAGGGTGCGTACGCTCAGTTTCTGCATCCGCAAAGGTATTATTCCGGATGAAGTCCTCGCGCTTTGCGGGGGCTTTTCGCCTTCCTTTGGCCATACAAGGAGGATTCTCAAGATTTTACGTGCCGAATCGTATCGCCTTGTTCACTTGCACAAGATTCGTCTTCGTGCATATCTTCATACTATCTTTGATTCATCTGTCGCTGGATCTCTGCTGAAAAGGTACCTGCACTAGGCTGGGCAAGCTACCGAAGCTCTTTGGATGCCTCAGCTGCACTATCTCCGTAAGCGGGTCACCAGTGCTCGACGGATGGCCACGGGAAAGGTTCATGTTCCTGAAGACCTCCAGCTTCCTGATGACGTCATTCAAGTCCTAGAGTTGCGGCCGAAGTTCGGGCTTCAAAGTGAGAGGACAAATCCGGAACTCCTGACTGTCGTTCGTCAGGTGGCACGTCGTGCCACTGAAGGTGAGGAGGAAAGGATTACCTCTGAAGGAGTAGACGCCATTTCACGTTCTAAACCTGTGTGTTCTCACATTCCTCTTGAGCGTGTTTTGTAGTACCTGGACAATAATTCGCTGTGTGTTTTGCAGGGAGATAAGGAAGATGGGTTCGCGGTTTTTCCGCGTTCATGCTTCTTTGAAAAAGCTAATGATGCTATTTCTAGGGTGTTCCATGTAAAAGATGGCGTATCGTAAACAATGTAAAAGCAAAGGCTATCCAATTGTGCAAAAACATGAACGTAGTTGGAACTCTAAAATGTATTCAAAAAAGTAAGAAGAATAGCCTCGATGTATTTTCAATGCAAAAACTCACAAAGTTAACACTCCTTTTTGAGTAATGGTCTCGGAAATAAGTACTTGGAAGAAAAAACTCGCTGCATTTTTGTTAGAAAAACTCAATCTTCTCGAAGTCCGAGATCTGTTTTTAGTCAAGAGTTCTGATAGTATATTAAGGTTCATGGAAGCTCATGAAACTGAAGGGCTCAGAGCCTTCTCAATTGACGTGACAGACCTGTACTATTCCCTCCCCCATCCACAAATGCTAAAATGTGTTGGAAGTAGCATTGATGAATTTGGTGCTGTTAAGTTTTCGTCTTAGTCAAGTATATCCGCTGATAATTTTCTTACCTTGTTGGAATTTCATCTTACTTCGACGTTCATTAAATGGAACAATGATATACTTTTGTAAACGCAGGGTATATGTACCGGCTCTTGCATCGCGCCTGTCTTGAGCAATCAGTTTCTGGCAGAACTTGATAGAATTGTGGCATATCGTCTCGCAGATACGACGGCCAAGAAAGTGTTCCGATATGTAGATGATTTTATTATTTTCATTGACAGCTCGGGGAAAAATTTCCAAAGTGAGAGTACTAGTGTGTTGAATGTGTTTCGTGAAGGTCTTGAGCCCCTTGAAGTGACAGTAGAATGGCCTAGCGACGGACGAATATGGTTTTTAGATTTAAGTGTTCAGTGTTCTGACAACCTGCTATGCTGGTGCTATGATCCGCGTGCTCTGAAAGCTTTACTCCCTTTTCATTCCGGTCATTCCAAACTAACCAAGAGAGCCATTGCGACGTCTTGCCTCAAAAACGCATTGAACAAGTCATGTGCGCACCTTATGAAGCAGAGTTTCCATAATCACATCACACGTTTGCAAGGATCGGGGTATCCGGATCATTTTTTAGTTTCAGTTGCGGAAAAAGAGTTGAAAAGGATTCGTGCTAGGTCAAGCCAATCTAATGTTCATGTCGATTCACCGGCAAAATCAAGACGCACGGCCGTAATTCCACATGTTCACCAGCTCTCACATAATCTTAAGAAAGTGGCACTTCGGGACAATATTAGGGTGCTATTTTCAGTACGTGATAAAGTTGGGAAATTGTGTGTGCTGACGAATCCGTCACGTGAGGAAACGGTGTTGTGCACAAAAAGGCATACACACAAATTTGTGGAGTGCATTTCGTTCGTCATTTATCTTATTCTGTTCACATGTGGGAAAAATATGTCGGCCGAACCAGTGGGTGTGTGAATGAGCGATTGATAGAACACAATTACAAGGCAAATAAACTGCCGCCGGCCCCGCCGCGGTGGTCTAGTGGCTCAGGTACTCGGCTGCTGACCCGCAGGGCGCGGGTTCGAATCCCGGCGTCGGCGGCTGCATTTCCGATGGAGGCGGAAATGTTGTAGGCCCGTGTGCTCAGATTTGGGTGCACGTTAAAGAACCCCAGGTGGTCTAAATATCCGGAGCCCTCCACTACGGCGTCTCTCATAGTCATATAGTGGTTTTGGGACGTTAAACCCCACATATCAATCAATTAAACTGCGGCCAGAAGGTTTTCTTGCTCTTCACATTCACGCGTGTGGCTGCCGGCCTTTGTTCCAGAGTACAATCATTGTTGGTCGGTATAAAGATGAGATGACTCGGTTGATCATAGAAGCCGAACTTATTGATGCTCTTGGAGATGTATGTATTAGCAAGCCTTCAATTGCCTTGTCACCTAAGGAACTGGCGTTCCTGCATACGCACTGATACGTGAATTTATCTGTGAGGTTTTTTGTTGTCGAATTTATCGTTTTTTCTTGTAGGCAGATGGCATTGTCGTGCAGGTATCGGAATTGCACGTGCTTATCTGCTTGGTCGCCTGACGATTATCGCTTAAATGCAGCTTGGAGGTCGAAAATAAACATGTTGTTGATAGTAGCGCTCTGTCTTCTCAGTCTATTCTTTCTTGTGTTCGTTTTTTGCCTCGCGCTACATAAATTTCTTTCAAAGTCTATTTCAAAGCAAGGAAAAGCGCAATGAGGGTGTCTTTTCATATCACGTATGTGTTACACATCAACACGACCACAAGCTATCAAAAGTAGAAGAGCGTGTAGTCAGATATCATCGCCAACAAGTAACACGCAGGTATCGTTTAATTTTAGTTCATCTGTAGACTTTGCGTCCACGTAAAAGTGGTAATACCATGTTAACCTCGAGAGGCTGGATAGGTGGAGCCTTCTGGAGGCAAAAAAAGAACCTGACAAGCAGAAAACGTATTCTATATCTCCGCCGATGCTCATTCGCGATAGCTATATTGCATTGACCCCTCTGCGTATACCTGAATGCTTTGCACGCCAAAGCACACCAAAGTAGCTAACTGGGTCTCATGGGCGAACAAGGCTGAAGCGTGCATCCTCGGGCACCTCTGCAGTGCTGCTTGGAACAGCGTCCATTTCGAAATCACTGTTCTGCAAAAGGTCGATCGAAGCAAAAATAATTCGCGATGCCGCGTATCGCGAAGATTCCAAGCTCCAGACTATCGTATTGAACCAGAGTCGAAACTTTGTACGGCGAAGACACCAATGCAGGGGACAAGGCATGACTGAATGTGTCTGCTTAGCAGACGAAATGTTTGTGGAGCAGCTGAGCCTGACGTCACTCTTTTCTGCTGAGAAGTGGTCAGCTGTGGCGTGATCTGAAGGCGACTGCGAGGTAGCGCCGCTGCTGGTGCTCCTAGCACTAAAAATGGCAGGATGGCCGGCCGTTTTTGAATAGTGCTAGATCCCAGTAATAAAAATAAATAAAAGAGAGAGTTATTCATCCCTGAGTTGCGTTTTAGGCCGCGAATTGTTGCTACGGGGTCTATTGGTACTAGCTGACGGAAAAATTTTGGCATGAGTAAATTTGATGTCAGTGTTTTTTTAAGGGCCAAGAGGATGTACCAGGCTGTATTGAGCGCATCGAGCCGTTGTTACGAATGCCGAAGTATTGATCTATAGTCAGCAAAAAGCTGACTGTACGTTAGTGAATTCGGTGGGTGTATTTTGTGACGTATTTGAATTTCGGCGAATATGTAAATATGTGAAATGTGAATAGTATTGATATGAGGCAATAAAGAGTAAAATAGGTGGCTCAATGGTTAACGCCTCACGCTCACGATTCAGAGAAACCAAGTTCGATTCCGCGTGCCAGAGTCTTATCCCGGATATTTTTTTCTTTCTTGTATTTTCATATATATTTTGACGTGCTACGTGACGCCACACAGGCTCATAAAAGGGTGTTCTCCACTCGCCGCTTGGCTACAGATGGCGCTGACTGACACTCCTATGTTTCAATTCACATATAACCCCCCAAAAGGGAATGGGTGGATGGCCGCCGCGATAGCACAGTGGTTAGAGCATCGAACGCGTTATTCGAAGGTCCTAGGTTCGATTCCTGATCACGACAGGTTGTTTTTTCACCCACTTTTCTTTGCTCTTATATACATTACATTTGTTGTAATAACTTCTTATGTACAATATTTGGCATTATTGTCTGTTAGATCTCACTAATATTGTGTTAAAACACGAAAAAACGAGCCCTTAGGTACACAATTCTTTCCCATGTATATATATATATATATATATATATATATATATATATATATATATATATATATATATATATATATATATATATATATATATATATATTGTCACGCAGCAAAGGACGACGCAGTTGTCTATAAGGAAAACAAGTTTATTGGAGCGAGCTTGTGCTCCCCTAACAACTGAAAGAATACACAGGCGGCGAAGCAGCGGTCGGTAAAACGACGTGCACGCTAGTGAGCGTCGGCGATGGAATGTCGCGGCATCGGCTGTGCGGGAATTTATATCTCTCGGCGCGAGCGTTTCTCGAATAGTCGAATTGTATCGAGAACGCTGTGATAGCGTTTGTTTGAAACGCTGTTTGTTCGGAACGCTCGAAACGCTGTTCGTTAGCGTTTGTCGAAACGCTGTGAAAGCGTTTGTTCGAAACGCTGTGAAAACAGTGATAGCACAGGCCGGCGCAGCCAGGCCGAAAAAGCAAAACACAAATAAACAAACCCAATGCATGGTTCGCGGCATTACCCCCCCCCCCTCTTAGAGTGCATCGACCCGATGCTAACATAAGGGACAGTCCAAACAAATTAAAATAAAAGTTCGTCATCGTCCGTAGAAAGGTTTTAAGCGAACCACATGGACGACTTCGGGCCGCGTGCGTCGTCGTAATGTACGGGAGTCACCATCGGGGATCACTTGGTACGTTAGTTCGCCAACACGTCGTAGAATCCGGTAGGGTCTGAAATAGCGTCGTAGAAGTTCCTCACTGAGTCCACGTCGTCGAATGGGAGTCCAAACCCACACACGTTCTCCAGGATGGTACTCGGCGTCTCGGCGTCGGAGATTGTAGCGTCCGGCATCCACCAGTTGCTGGTCCGTTATACGAACTCGAGCGAGCTGGCGGGCCTCCTCCGCACTTTGGAGGTATCCTTGGACGTCGGAGTTGAGGTCGTCGTCTTATACGTGAAGAAGCATGGTGTCGAGCATCGTAGTCGGCCGTCTTCCGTAGACGAGCTCGAACGGTGTCATCTGCGTGGTTTCTTGAATAGCCGTGTTGTACGCAAACGTGACGTACGGGAGGACTTCGTCCCACGTCTCATGTTCAACGTCGACTACATAGACAGCATATCCGCGATTGTCTTATTCAGCCGGTCCGTTAGTCCGTTCGTTTGGGGGTGGTACGCCGTCGTTCTTCGGTGATCCGTGTTGCTGTAGCGTAAGATTCCTTGCATGAGCTCCGCAGTGAAGGTCGTTCCGCGGTCTGTCATTAGGACCTCAGGGGCTCCACGTCGCAGCACAACTTGGTTAATAAAGAACTTTGCAACTTCTTGTGAAGTTCCCCTTGGAAGAGCGGTGGTCTCTGCGGAGCGCGTCATGTAGTCTGTCGCTACGACAATCCATTTGTTCGCGGATCGGGATGTAGGGAACGGGCCCAGAAGGTCCATTCCGATCTGTTGGAAAAGCCTCGTTGGGACGGCGATCGGCTGCAGAAGTCCGGCGGGTCTCGTCGGTGGTGTTTTTCGTCGCTGGCAGTCACGGCAGCTCCGGACGTAGTAGGTGACATCAGATGTAAGGCAGGGCCAGAAGTATTTCGCCTTGATTTTTGCAATCGTGCGAGCTGTTCCGAGATGTCCGGAAGACGGGTCGTCGTGGCACGCTTCCAAAATTTCGTCACGAAGGTCTGCGGGGATGACAAGCTGATAATTCGTTCTCGTTCCGGGGTTGAAATTCTTCTTCATTAGGATTGAGTTTTTGAGGCTGAACGCTGGTAAGTTGCGCTTGAACGCCCTGGGCACGTCGACGTTGGGTCCTTCGAGGTAGTCGATCATGGCGCGGAGGTCAGGGTCGGCACGCTGCTGGGCGGCTAGGTCGCTCTCTGTCACGACTCCGAAGAACGCGCTGTCTTCATCGGAGTCCTGTGGTGGTGGGTCGACGGGGGTGCGGGACAGGCAGTCGGCGTCGGAGTGTTTCCTGCCGGATTTGTAGAATATTGTAACGTCGAACTCTTGCAGGCGGAAGCTCCACCGCCCAAGACGGCCAGAGGGGTCCTTCAAATTGGCGAGCCAACACTGCGCATGATGGTCTGTCACAACCTCAAACGGTCTACTATAGACGTATGGGCGAAATTTTGAAATGGCCCATATCATAGTCAGGCACTCTTTCTCGGAGGCAGAGTAGTTTCTCTCCTCCTTCGACAGACCACGGCTTGCATAGGCGATTACCTTTTCGTAACCGCTTTGCTTTTGGACGAGGACAGCACCCAAACCGATATCACTGGCGTCCGTGTGCATTTCCGTTTCGGCGTTTTCGTCGAATTGAGCGAGCACGGGCGGGTTTTGCAGGCGTTGTTGCAGCTCGCAGAATGCCTTTTTTTGGTCGTTTTTCCAGCTGAAAGGGATGTTTTCTTTCGTCAGGCGCGTGAGTGGCTCTGCAATGCGTGCGAAGTTTGCGACGAAGCGCCGGTAGTATGCGCACAGTCCGAGAAACCTTCGCACACCCTTTTTATCTTTCGGCCTTGGGAAGTTCGCAATGGCTGATGCTTTTGCCGGGTCAGGTAGGACTCCCGCGGCGTTCACGACGTGACCCAAGAACTTGAGCTCCTCGTACGCGAAACGGCACTTCTCAGGCTTCAGCGTTAACCCCGACGTACGAATGGCCTCGAGTACAGATTCCAACCTTGTGAGGTGTTCGTCGAAAGTCCGGGCGAATACGAAAACGTCGTCGACGTACACGAGGCAAGTGTGCCACTTCAGGCCTTCTAGCACAGTGTCCACGACTCTCTGAAACGTTGCGGGCGCCGTGCACAGCCCAAACGGCATCACCTTGAACTCGTATAGACCGTCCGGGGTTATAAATGCAGTCTTCTCTTGGTCTCTTTCATCTACTTCAATTTGCCAGTAGCCGGTCTTCAGATCCATGGATGAGAAATACTTAGCATGGCAGAGGTGGTCGAGGGCGTCGTCGAATTGTGTCAGGGGGTACACGTCCTTTTTGGTGATTTTGTTTAGTCTCCGGTAGTCAACGCAGAATCTTAAAGTGTCATCTTTTTTCTTCACGAGTACAACCGGCGCTGCCCACGGACATTTCGATGGCTATATTATGTCGTCGCTGAGCATGTCGTCTACTTGAGTCCGGATGGCTTCGTGCTCGTGTGAAGAAACGCGGTACGGTGACTGTCTGGTAGGTCGGGCTCCATCTTCGGTTATTATCCGGTGCTTCGCCAAAGGTGTCTGCCGTAACTTCGAGTTCGAAGAAAAACACTCGCTGTAGCGACGGAGCAACACCAGTAATCTGTCCCGATTTTCTTGCGACAGCGCCGGGTTGACGTCGAAAGGATGTGGCAGCCTGGAATTATCTGCGCGTGCGCGTTCAAAGGTGGCGACCGCGATCACTTGACTCGCTTCTTGCGTTTCTTCGAGGAACGCAATTGCAGCGCCCTTGTTTAGATGCTGGTACTCCTCAGTGAAATTGGTGACCAAAACGTGGGATCTGCGTTGTTTAAACCGCGCCATGCCTCTTGTGACAGACACACCGCGGTCTATAAGCAACCTTTGGTCAGTCTCCACGATAGCGTCGACGTCAGGAGCAGCACCTTCACAATTGACGGCGATCATCAAGCTTGCGCGGGGTGGCAGGGTGACGTGATCGTCGGCGATTCTTACAGCAGCACGGTGTCCGAGGTTCGGCTGCGGCGTCGTGGAGTGATCGGAAGAAAACGTTATCGACCTGGTCTGCAGATCAATTATTGCGCCATTGTCCGTCAAAAAGTCCATTCCGAGAATTACGTCGCGGGAGCAGTTAGGCAAAATGACGAACTCCTCAGGGTACGTAGTGCCGTCTATGGTGACGCGCGATGTGCACATTCCACTTGGGGTCACGAGGCGGCCTCCTGCTGTGCGTATGTGCGGACCGTCCCATCTGGTCGCAACTTTCTTTAGCTTGGACGCGAATGACCCACTCATGACCGAGTAGTCAGCTCCCGTGTCGATGAGGGCGACTACGTCGAGGCCTTCGATGGACAACTGAACGTCGGATGCCGCTTTCCTCGAATTTCGGGTGCGTCGGGGCGTCGTATCGCGGCTTGCGTGTGTTGATGGTCGGGCACTACGCGTCGTCATCGTCGTCTTCTCAGCGGCAAGCTTCGTCATTTCGGGTACGCGTCGCGCAGCGTAGCTGTCGTCGTTTTCGGGGGTCTCGTCAGGGTGTCGTCGAGTAGTCGGGATGAGGGCATGTCGTGAACCACGGTCTTGCGTCGTTGGAGGGTTTTCATTTTCTCGCCGTTGTGCAACCTAACCTCCAGAAGTTGCTGCTTTTAGTTTCCCCCTCGTGGGCTGGGGGACCTTCCACGGGCGAAGTCAGCATTGCTGTGACGGTTGGCGGATTGGTACGGGTAGGGCGACGGCGAACGGTTGAAACGGGATGGTCCACGGCTGGTGTTCGACAGGTATTCTTCGATCTCAAATGGGCGCTGGCCGGCTCACGGTCGGGGTGCGTCGATGGAGAACCCACGCCAACCCAGCCTCTTGAACGGGCTGCGGCGGTAGACGTGGTCGGCCTCTCCGCAGTGGTAGCACAGCGGAAGATTATCTGGCGTTCGCCACACCTCGGTCTTCCTGGGCGCCTGGTTTCGGGTTACAGGGGGTCGGGCGGGCGACATTGGGCAGCGGTACGGCGGGGCCTCTTGATAACGGGTTGGGACGGGTCGGGGTTGACGAGCAGCAGTGGAGTAGGTCATCGCTTGTGGTTCATAAGATGCTTCCGACGGCGTAGAATTCCCCAGTGCTTGCTGAACCTCCTCGCGGACGACGTCAGTGAGGGAGGCGACTTAGGGCTGCGGCGTTGCTGGGAACAATTTCCTCAGTTCCTCGCGAGCGACGGCGCGGATGGTTTCCCGCAAGTCTTCCGTCGCCAATCCGGGGGCGTTTACCGGGTTCACCGAAAGGGTGTTGAGTGGTCTATCGTATTGCCGCGAACGCATATCCAAGGTCCTCTCGATCATCGAAGCCTCGGTGACGAACTCAGCGATGGTCTTAGGGGGGTTGCGGGTGAGTCCAGTGAAGAGCTCTTGTTTAACTCCCCGCATCAGAAATCGCACCTCCTTCTCTTCTGCCATTTCGGGGTCAGCTCTCCGGAACAGCATCTTCATCTCCTCGGCGAACAGTACAACACCTTCGTTAGGTTGTCGCATTCGCGTCTCCAACAAAAGGGCGGCTCGTTCTTTCCGCACAACCATAGCGAATGTTTTGAGGAATTCGCTCTTAAAGACAGTCCAGTCGGTTAGGGAGCCTTCATGGTTCTCAAACCACGTTCGAGCTGCACCCTCCAAATAGAAGACATGACGAAACGTTTCTTCGTCATTCCACCTGTTAAAGATGCGGATGCGCTCCAGCTTCCTCAGCCACTCTTCCGGGTCTTCACAAGGAGATCCTCGGAATGATGGGGGCTCACGAGGTTGTTGCAGAACGACGCGAGGGTTGGTAGCGCTGGTCATGGTGCCTGCGTTGATCATCGTGGTTTTTACGTCTTCTTTCCTCTTTTTATCCGGGAGCAGTCGAAACTCTGGCTGAAGGCCTTGCTGTCGGCGGCTGACATGAGTTGGGCGTGCTTGTCGTGTTGGGCTTGCTTGTCGGCTTGGCAATGGCTTAGGGTTCATGTACCCCGCACCTCCACCAGATGTCACGCAGCAAAGGACGACACAGTTGTCTATAAGGAAAACAAGTTTATAGGAGCTAGCTTGTGCTCCCCTAACAACTGAAAGAATACACAGGTGGCAAAGCAGCGGTCGGCAAAACGACGTGCACGCTAGTGAGCGTCGGCGATGAAATGTCGCGTCATCGGCTGTGCGGGAATTCATATCTCTCGACGGGAGCGTTTCTCTGTTATAGTCGAACAATTTCCTCAGTTCTTCGCGAACGACGGCGCGGATGGTCTCCCGCAAGTCTTCCGTCGCCAATCCAGGGGCGTTTACCGGGTTCACCGAAAGGGTGTTGAGTGGTCTATTGTATTGCCGCGAATGCATATCCAAGGTCCTCTCGATCATCGAAGCCTCGGTGACGAACTCAGCGACGGTCTTAGGGGGGTTGCGGATGAGTCCAGTGAAGAGCTCTTGTTTAACTCCCCGCATCAGAAAGCGCACCTTCTTCTCTTCTGCCATTCCGGGGTCAGCTCTCCGGAACAGCATCTTCATCTCCTCGGCGAACAGTACAACACCTTCGTTAGGGGGTTGCATTCGCGTCTCCAACAAAAGGGCGGCTCGTTCTTTCCGCACAACCGTAGCGAATGTTTTGAGGAATTCGCTCTTAAGGACAGTCCAGTCGGTTAGGGAGCCTTCATGGTTCTCAAACCACGTTCGAGCTGCATCCTCCAAATAGAAGAAGACATGACGAAACGTTTCTTCGTCATCCCACCTGTTAAAGATGCGGATGCGCTCCAGCTTCTCCAGCCACTCTTCCGGGTCTTCACCAGGAGATCCTCGGAATGATGGGGGGCTCACGAGGTTGTTGCAGAACGACGGGATGGTTGGTAGCGCTGGTCATGGTGCCTGCGTTGATCATCGTGGTTTTTACGTCTTCTTTCCTCTTTTTATCCGGGAACAGTCCAAACTGGCTGAAGGCCTTGCTGTCGGCGGCTGACACGAGTTGGGCGTGCTTGTCGTGTTGGGCTTGCTTGTCGGCTTGGCAATGGCTTAGGGTTCATGTACCCCGCACCTCCACCAGATGTCACGCAGCAAACGACGACGCAGTTGTCTATAAGGAAAACAAGTTTATTGGAGCGAGCTTGTGCTCCCCTAACAACTGAAAGAATACACAGGCGGCAAAGCAGCGGTCGGCAAAACGACGTGCACGCTAGTGAGCGTCGGCGATGGAATGTCACGGCATCGGCTGTGCGGAAATTTATATCTCTCGGCGCGAGCGTTTCTCGAATAGTCGAATTGTATCGAGAACGCTGTGATAGCGTTTGTTTGAAACGCTGTTTGTTCGGAACGCTCGAAACGCTGTTCGATAGCGTTTGTTCGAAACGCTGTGATAGCGTTTGTTCGAAACGCTGTGAAAACAGTGATAGCACAGGCCGGTGCAGCCAGGCCGAAAAAGCAAAACACAAATAAACAAACCCAATGCATGGTTTGCGGCAATATATATATTTATTTATCAATACATAGACGGTGAGTGACGGCGATGCTCACGTGGATGCTTACGTCGGCGGCAAAATCCAGCCTAGAGTGTCCATGTAACTGCTATCGCAATAAAAGGCCAGCAGCGCTGAAAGGGCAGGCTTGATATGCACGTGGATTCTGTTCGGGAACAGGTGGTCCGAGGCAGGCCGAGATTTTCGTGTGCTGCGAGCATCACTTGTCTGTTTGTGTCCCCAACCGGATAATAAAGCAAGTGGTGGTCCAGGATCTCCACGCCACCGCAGTCCATGCAGTATGGGCTGCCACGCCTGGAGTGCCCAAGTTTTCGCTCCGTCGTATAGTTGTCTCCAGTGCGGAGACGGAGAAAAAACCGTGGTCCCGTCTTGGTTATCCCTTGAGAGGGAGCCGCCGCGGCGGCTTGACGGCTGCTACGCGAGAGTTGGGATGGCGCTCGCGCACGTAGCGGGCAATGAGGAGACGGCCGGCATCCGCGGAACACACGAAATTGGTGGCGCCGGTGCCGGGGTCATGCGCATTCTTCACGGCACATTCAACCGCCTCGTTGCCGGATATTCCAATGTGCAGCGATAAAAGTCGCAGCCCCATTTCTGCACGGCAGGTAGCTTCCGGGCGAAGTTCTGCGCAAGGAGGCTGGCGTCCCGCTCACGCGAGATCGTGGCCAAGGCTGCCCGGTAGTCGCAGATGATGGCTGCCGCTGATAGGTGCCCGCTGGCTCAGTAAATCGGATGCAAAGTTTATCGCGGCTAGTTCCACCAGAGTGGAGGAAGCGAAAGAAGAGAGGCGGCACTTGAGAACCGCGCTGACTTATTGCACAACGCACGCGGGCGCCGCGGAGCTATCGGGAAGTACCGACGCGTCGATGTAAAGAAGCAGCCGGCCATTCGGCTTTTAGTGATGGAGGGCGGCGCATTCCTGCTGCATCACTGCCAGTTGGGTGCGCACTTTCGCGTTGATGCGGCCAATGGTCGTAGTGATCAGCAGATAGATGTGGCGGTAAGCTGGGATTGCCAGCCAGATGGGGTACTACATGTGAGGCATAACCGTCAAGAGTTCACTCACCCGCTGCCCCGAGAATGAGTGAGGTAGAGCATATAGCCTGTTCAGATGTAGCTGACCCTGCGTTGTGGTTTTCAGCCACCGCACATGATTCAGTGTCCGCTCTTTCACCCGCAGGGAGATGGGAGTTTCCCTTGCCTCGGTGAGCGTGTGTCCCACCTGGCATTTTCGGGCAAGTCTGTAGTAGTCCCGTAGGGCGTTGCGTTGGTCCGCGTCTGATGCAGAAAGCTGGCAAGCACTCAGCGAAGCCACTGCTGCCGTGTAGATCACGCGTGCCGATATGACTGCGTTGTAGAATCACAAGGCAAGGGCAAAGGTGCAGCTGTGTTCTCACGCGAGAAGACTGCGTGCGGCACCGAGTACGAGCACGGCGGCCGCGTACCTTGCGGTTGATCGTCCACAGATCGTTGACGGCTGGTCGGCAGCAAAGCCGGTGGTCTATGGTCACCCCCAAATAGGGTACCTTCGTGCTCCATTCGGCCCCGGAGTGAGAGCCGAGTCGCAGAGTGGCGCGTCGACACTCGCGGGTGAACGAACAGTGCCTCCGCCTTGGAGGCGGCGAGCGCCAGTCCAATCCCGCTAAGGAATGCGTCAACCGCAGCGATGACCACCTGGAGAGACTCGAGAAGGGCTGCCCCGTGGGGACAGGGGTCACAAGCAAACAGCGCAATGTCATCGACGTAAATTGCCACACCCACTTCACACACCGTGTTACACGGCGTATAGTTGGGCAGCTTGGCGAGAGCCAGATTGAACAGAAAAGGGTTCGACGTGCTGCGCTAAGGACACCCACGGTGACGGGGTGGGGACCTCTACACGAACGCGAAGAGTGTGGTCGCCCAAGAAGCTTTCGAGGTATTCTAACATCGGCCCACACACACCGAGGTGACGAAGTGCGTCCAGAATCAATGCGTCGGGCGCACGGTCAAACGCACTCTTCTCGTAGAGCAGCACAAGAATACCGTAATCGCCGCGGTAGTTGGCCTCCTCAAAGGTGGTGATCACGTCAGCCAGTGAGTCAAATGTAGAGCGCCTTGGGCGAAATTCGCTCTGTTTGGGAGAAAATTTCTTGGTTGCGCTGGCAATTCAGCGAAGGTGTCGCAATCCTATGGCTTTCATGGCTTTTTCAGCGGCCCAGGAGAGTCATACTGGCCGGTAGGATGAAAGCACTGTGGCCGGCTTTTGTGACTTCAGGATGGGCACCACAAGCGCTTTCTTCTGGAAAGCACCTGATTCGTGCGCCACACTTCGTTGAACTCTTCCAGCAATCGAGGCCGCATGAAGGGGTCAACATTGCGCAGCATATGACAGGTGAGACCGTCCGCTCCCGGGGCACACCATTCCGTGCAATTGTTGTGCAGTACAGTCAGTTGCTGAGAGTAAGCTCCTCCGTGCACAAAGCGCGGATCTCCAGCATAATGCCCTTGGTGGGGAAGTACCGCTAGGGCCTGTTGAGTGCGGGCACAGGTGTAGCTTCTGCGGTGGCTGAGGGCAAGCAGGAAGAGCAAACTTGTCTGCCAGCAGCTCGGCCATTTCGTGCGTGCTGATCTTCATCGCAACAGCAACAGAGATAACCGGGAAGTGAGGCTCTATGGTGCGAAGAACGGCAGTGAAGATGCGCCAGGCACGGGCGTGGTTCTGAGGGTCTTCTAGTGACGAGCACTGGCTTCCCTGAGTCTGGTCGTGATGGCGTCTGACGTGCCTGCAGGAAACCGCGTCCATTCAGTTACAGACACGTGCGCCGCCAGAATTTGCAACCTGCAACGTGAGGCGCTAAGGTTTAGGAGGCAGATATCAGGCTTGGGTGTGCCCGCGGGTACACTGCATCGAGTGGTGGCTGCGTGATGGCACTCGGCTAGTGGTGTGAAGAAGTCTGTAGAGTACAGCACTAAAGCACATAGTTCTTTAAAGCGCGGCTACTTCACTACACTGTAGATACGAGTGTGCCTGGTGTTACCTTAGGGGCGGGTGACCATGATGGGTAATGGTCAGAGCCCTCGGAGTTCAGTACACGATGTCACTCATAAGTACATGTACCACCTAACAGTGTCAAGTCGATAGCACTGTCGGACACACCACGACGCACCAGAGTGCAATTGCTCGAATTTAAGATGAGCCGACCGGCTCTGTGCACCGCTGTGAGGAGCTCATACCCACGTAGGTCAGTCCAACCATAGCCCCACGAAGTGTGGTACAGTTTGAATTCACCACCGATGACCGCGTCGCGGTTGAGGAGGTGGGCGAGGCGGTAGACAAAGGTGGTGTCCCAGCACGCTAAGAAATTTTGTGCACGTATACACCCGTGACACTGGTAAGCGTACCCCCGACACGCACAGTCGAGGCAACGGCTTCGACAGCATTACAAAAAATGACCTCTACATCCACGGCAGTGTGGACGAGGTTGGCGCGCACAAAAACCGAAGCTCACGACTTGCCGGGAGGATGCAAGACATCGCTGCACCGAATTGCTTTACACCCATTGTGTTCGAATTGCGTGTTGCTGTGGTATCCCACAAAACCTCGCATATTGATTGCAGCAGATATGAAGTGATTACTTGGTGTCTGCGCGTGCTTTTCACGCCATGGCCAAGGCAAGTGCTTCGAACATTCCGGCCAGTGGGTTTGCGGGTTGCGGCAGAAGTGTGTTGTGCGCAATTGCCACAGCGGATAGGCATACCTCGCAAGGAGCAGGTCATTGCCCTTAAATTTCTAGTGACCCAGTGAGGTTTGAGGCGTTGGCTTGTAGTATACCAAGGGAAGTTCAATAGCACACTGGGCCATATAAGGCTGTGTTATGGGGGTGAGCTTGGTGGTCGCTAAGTTCAAGACAACGTGAAATGTCTGTTTTACATGCGGAGCATGTTGTACTGTTGTATCATGCACCTTTGCCGTCCGCAGCCTCCCCTTCTCCTCCGCCAGCCATCTGTGCATCTCTTCCTCCTCTGAACACAGCACGCGCTGCGCTCGCTTCTCTCCTTCGCGCGTACGCGACCTTTAAGTGCCAACCACTGAAACGCGTATACAAGCGCCTACGCGTCAAAAGCGTCTTTATTATTTATTTATTTATTTATTTATTTATTTTCAGAATACTGCTGTCGAAAGACCAAGCAGGGAGATAATAAAAAGGGATTCACAATGTAACCTAAATAAAAGTTCAAGCAATAAAAACTTGTTAAGGCAGTAGAACACAAAATAGCATTTGAACAAAGTTAAATGGCAGCAAGAAATTGCAAATTGCAACCGGAGAATACAAATAAAATACAACGTGAGACAGTCTGAGATCTTGAGTTGTACGGTTAAAAACGGAAAGATACAAAGTTATCGAAGTCAGGATTTTCATTATCACAGGATGCTTCAAAAGGTAACGCGTTCCACTCATTGATCGTCCGAGGAAAGAATGAGTTCTTGAAAAGATTAGTACGTGAAAAGTAAGGTTCAAGAGTGTAGCTGTGAGTATGCCGAGTTTGTCTTGAGATTCGATTTCTTATATATATTTCTGGACAAATGTTAAATTTACGGAAATAAAGTGAGTGTAGAAATTGCAGCCGGGCAACAGCTCTTCGGTATTGTAAAGTGGGGATATTATTAATAGCCATGATCGTTGTTGGCGAGTCATTTCTGCGGTAGGCTTTAAAGATAAAGCGAACCGCCTTTCGCTGCACCATCTCAAGCTTCTTAATATCTTTCTTTATATGTGGGTCCCAAACGACACTAGCATAATCTAACTTTGGTCTTATAAAAGCGTTGTAGGCCAACATTTTGATTTCTGAGGGCGCTGTTTTTAATTTGTGTCTCAAAAAATCGAGCTTTCTAGAAGAAGATGAGCATGTTTTATTAATGTGGCTTGACCATGTTAGGTGGCTTGTAATTGTGACGCCCAAATATTTATATTCGTTAACCTCAGTCAATGGACAGTTGTTGAGAGAATATGTATAATTAAAACGGTGTTTCTTATTTGTTATATGCATGACAACTGATTTATCGCTATTTAATTTCATTGTCCAATCTTCACACCACTTGGAAATGACACAAAGGTTGGATTGCAGGCACTTCTGGTCATTCGGAGCAGTAATCGTTTTATAAAGTATGCAGTCATCTGCAAAAAGCTTTATGTGGACTTGTGATGTGTCTATTGATTCAACAATGTCATTTATATACACTAGAAAGATAATAAGTCCCAAAACACTACCTTGAGGAACTCCTGATGATACTGGTAGAATACCAGACAAGCAGCCATTTACTTTAACATACTGCTTGCGATTGTGAAGGTAAGAACGGATCCAGTCAATGAGGTTAACAGGTAGACCTAGGACATATAATTTAGAAATGAGTTTGCTTTGCGTGACAAGATCAAAAGCTTTACTAAAATCTAAAAAAATAGCATCAGTTTGATTCCCCGTATCCAGAGACGACGTAAACTCATGAATTGTTGTAACTAGCTGCGTTGTGGTTGATAATTTTTTTTCTAAATCTGTGCTGTAATGGCGACAGCAGGCGGTTTTCTTCAAGAAATGTTGTGATGTAATGTGCGACTATGTGTTCTAATAGCTTACATGACGTACACGTTAAGGAAATAGGCCTGTAGTTTGCAATGTTTAAACGATCCCCTTTCTTAAACACCGGTACTACACGTGCCATGCGCCAGTCATCAGGAATGAATTTTCGAAGGAGAGGCGAAAAACGCTTGTTAAAATGTGCGCAACGGGTTCGGCATATTTACGCAAGAATGTGTTTGGGATATTATCTTCACCAGCTGAAGATTTATTTTTCAGGTTAAGCAGCAAAGAAAATATGCCCTCATAGGTTATGAACTCGGAAGACATTACTGGAAAAAGATTGTCATGTGGTGATTTATGTTGGGGAGCAGAAAATACGGAGCAGAAGTATCTGTTAAACTGATCAGCGACAACCGACGCAACATTTACAATGGAACCACCAACAGTTATTTCACTGGGCGTAGCATCTGTTTGTTCTAAATATCGCCAAAATTTTTCAGGGCTTTTTGTCAAAAATTCAGGTAATGAATGAGTGAAATACTTAGCTTTTGCGTCGGAGAGTTTAGAAGCAAGGCTGACTTTCAATTTAGATATCTCACTAACTGGTTTTTTATGTTTTTTGGCTCGTTTTAGCCTACGATGTAAATAAATGATTTCTCTTGTCATCCACGGGTTATTTTTGTTAGTGCGAACATATCTGGAGGGGACAAATTTTTCAATGCAATAATGAATAGTTTCTTTCAGAGCATCCCAGAGAGTTGTGACGCAGCCCGGCATGTTATCACGAAATTCCCACAAACAGTCAAGTATTGCATGGTCAATGGCTTTAGCAAAATCTTTTATTAACTTTTTTCGTTGTTTTTTGTGCAACTTCGCATCACCAAGCGGAAAGGAAAGGTACACCGCCTTGTGGTCCGACACACCATCAACCACATCCACAGAGTATTTAGAAATATCATTAATAATAAAAACTAAATCTATTACCGAACAGGCACTTCCATCTTCTCTGGTGTACTCTGTAACAGTTTGTTTTAGATCACACATAATCATGATATCCACAAGAGGGTTTATGTCCACATCGAAAAAAGAAACGGGGTCACGCCAATCAATGCACAGAATATTAAATTCACTGGCGAGTATCACCCTGTTGTTCGAAAACTGACCATATGATCGCACAGTTTAGAAATGTATTCAGGGGAAGCCGATGGAGGCCTATACACCGCACACACGATAAAGACATGGCCCCAGCAGTTTACTCTGAGGAACAAACTTTCATGACCATCAATTTGGTTTATAACAACACCTGTCAATGGATGCCGTAAAACAATGGCTACGCCACCGCCCCTACTTGGCCGATCACAACGAAAATGCTATAGTTTGGCGGTATTAAAACGGAATCACAAACTTTGTCATTTAACCAGGTTTCCGTGATTGCTGTTATGTGTGGATCATGTTCAAGAAGCAACAGTTCAAGTTCGCCAATTTTATCTACACGGCTCCGAGGATTAAAATTTAGTATCCTTATATATTTTGCCTCTGCACGCGTTGTACGTCAACGAGTGGCGTCCCGCTGCTTTGGAAGTGCTACACTTTAATTTCTGGTATCGTCCCATACAAAGATGATGTCATCAATTTTCAACTTATCATGCAAAAGAGATACGCGCTTCTTATTCACCCGGTCAACTTTGGCGCTATCCCAAAGAAGCTTGCGCACGCGTAGTGTTTCATGACTGTAGTCATTTTGAATGAAAATGTTGGTCCCTTTAAGTTTGTTTGTATTTTGAATGACAGCCTGCTTTTCATTAAAATCTTGAAAATAGGCTATTACTGGGCATCGGCTGGCGCGGCGGCCAAGGCGGCGAATACGGGCTATAGACTCGCATTCAACTCCAAGTTTTTTCTCAAAAATGTCTCCAACAACACTTTTTCTTAATGGTGCCTCGTTTTCCCCGCTATTTTCCAAAATGCCATAAACGATTATGTTTGACCTTCGACTGCGATCTTCAAGGTCAACAAGTTTTCTGCTTTGCAAGGCCACTGAATTTTGAAGGGATAAAGACGATGATTGAAGCGCTGTAATTCGCCGCAAGCTTTCCTTTGATTCTTTCATAAGTTGCTCTAGTAATTTTAAACGTGAGTCAAGATCACGAATGAGCTGTACACACTCGCTAAACCTATTTTTCATTTCAGTAACATCGGCTTGAATATCGGCCTGTCCCTTCAGTACATTCTGTAAAATATCAGCTGTGGAGGGACCCGGGTTGCTTTCAACATCACCACAAATCAAAATTCCAAGAGCTACGTAACAGTCATAGGCAATACTCAAACAAGCGCCTGGGCACGGCAAAACCAATAAAAACAACTCATCTCCACTCCTAATTGTAGAGAATGAACAACTAACCTGCACAGCGAGAACAAACTTCTTGGTTAGTGGCATGGTCGCAGCCGTTTCGCCGTGCCCACTGGTGAAGTAGTTCTGTGGCAGTGCTGTTCTGTAGTTCTGTGGTAGTTCTCTGGTAGTGCTTTTATACTGTCCATGGTGCATGACGTCACTGACATGTGCAGATCCTTAAGAGGGGTGGGCAACATGCCTGGCGTGAGTGTTGATCTTGATTGCTGCCGTGTGTCTGAGCTTGCGTTGGTCGCACTGGGTCCAAGGCACACGTTGCACGAAGTTGGTACGCCGGCGATCGCTAACAGGAAAACCTGCACAGCGAGAACAAACTTCTTGGTTAGCGGCATGGTCGCAGCCGTTTCGCCGTGTCTTGTCGCGCCTGTGGTGGAAAAGGGCACACAACCACTGGCACGCGTCAACCGCGTTGACGCCCGCGCGTCCAAGGCCAATGCACAATGTTGCTTCATCTTTTTGCTTGGAACTGTCCAAGTTCAGCACAGAACGGCATGTTCTTAACAGAAGTGGGTTTGTATGTTCTAGAGGATATGAGAACACGTTAAAAAACTGATAGTGCTTCACCCTCCACGATTTAGACTATTTTAGAATTAATTGACTTTCCAGTGCCCAAAGTAACCACAGCGATATGCACCAGAAATCAACATCGATGCGTGCTCCGCTCCCGCGAATGAACATTCGCGTCTAGGATACTGTACGTCTATCATAGGCGTGTGCAGGGTTCTCCTTAGGGGGGAGGGGGGAGGGACAACAGTTCGTCGCAGTGCCCCTCCCCCTTCCTATTAGGTTCATGTACGGGCTGGTTTAGTGGCCCCCTCCCTATTATGTTAATATATAAAGTAGACATTGAGTCCCCTTCACTCACCTCTTCAGTGAATGAGGCGGCGGCTGCCCTCCAAATTATGTTACAAACCACCGGGTTTCTATAGCTGCTCTACCAAATTTGTTAAAAACATCGTGAATACGCTGGTACGTTCAGTACATTTACACTTCATATTTTATAGCACTTAACCTAATAATCATGCCTGAAACTTCATAATGTGACAGATTCAATTCACAAGACTACAATTGAGGCCAGAGTAGCACGCTTTCGGCTGATATGTGTGTTAGAAATATCGTCTAATGCAACAAAGCACACCTGGTTCCTATTGATACAACAGATACTGGTCATAAGATGGGAACCAAATACTGCTTATAATGCCTTTAGGCATTTTCTATAGTCTAAATGTGCTCTAATGCAAATAACTGTGCCTGACACTTCATGATGTGACAGATATCGGTCATAATATTGCAAATGAACCCTGTATGGAAGACTTCTGGACGTTGTCTTTAGTCAAAATATTCTATAAAGTGACAAACCGCATCCAACTGCTCGTAAAGTCACAGATACCGGTCATAATATTGGAACTGAACCCTGTATGGAAGACTTCCGGACGTTGTTTGTAGTTAATATATTCTCTAAAACGACAAACCGCACCCAACTCTTCATGAAGTCACAGATATCAGTCATAATACTGGTACTGAACCCTGTATGGAAAGCAGCCAAAATGTTCTCAGATGCAATAAAACACACCCAACATTTCAGGATACAACAGATATTAGTGATCAGATTGGAACCGAGCACTGCATGGAACACTTTCGGATGGTATATTCATTTTCAAATACGGCAGCCCAATGTGAGGCTATTGCAGGAGTGGTGTACATATATGCAAAATGAAAGCATTTAAACAGTAATATCGCAGTAAGTGTGCCAACGTAAACAAATCTCACTACCCCCTGAGTGCACCCCTGTAAGAAATGAGAGAAATAGAACATTATTCTGATACAAGTGCCTCTAAAAAGTCAGACCCACTGGTATCACGAACCCAACCAAGTAGATCATTCCAGTGTTCGATAACTTTATTTGAACATGGTAGAGAGCACTACAAATGGCTTCTAAGCTGGATTGTGATTGCAGATCAGTGCTGTGTTGAAGGTTTCTTCACTTTGCTGCTAGTTTAAATATCATTTAACATCTACAAAATGCATCTGACGCTTCTTGATGAGACAGACATTGATTTTGAGATTGCAGACAAGGACTGTGTAGAAGGCTTTCACATTTGATAAATAGTCAAAATACCCTATAATGCAATAGAGCATACGCAAAATTTTTGATGGGGCAGATACCGGTCATAGGATTGCACTAGAGCACCGTACAGATGTTTTGGCAAGTTTTCTAACATAGCTGTACTGAATATCTTGATATTTTTAATATGCTTAAGTTTAAGTGCATGCATATATAGTCTAAGTTAATGTGTGTACTAAAAAACTGAACAGCAATGAAGCAGTTCTTGGAAACACATACAAAGATTCAATGTTCGAAACCATTAAATAATATCTTCAGCTCATTACAGTCTGGAGGAGCAGATAAATACATGCAGAGTTCTGAAAGATCTGATAAGTCACATGAGATAGTTTTTGCATTTATTCTATACAAAGTGCAGTACAGTACAAGTGCATTTTCATTCATTCTGTGCATACATGATTGATTGATTGATTTGTGGGGTTTAACGTCCCAAAACCACCATATGATTTTGAGAGACGCCGTAGTGAAGGGCTCCGGAAATTTCGACCACCTGGGGTTCTTTAACGTGCACCCAAATCTGAGCACACGGGCCTACAACATTTCCGCCTCCAATGGAAATGCAGCCGCCGCAGCCAGGACTCGAACTTGTGACCTGCGGGTCAGCAGCCGAGTACCTTAGCCACTAGACCACCGCGGCGGGGCTCTGTGCATACATGCGGTGACCTTCTCATCCTTCTATCGTGTCATCGTGCAGCTGATTTCAAATCAGGTGCTTCTCACAAAGTTTTCAGTTATCTGCCCAGCTGTAAACAAAACGCGTGTTATACTATAGTAAACTGTAAAACGACGGATAAGCGTTATTGTATGCCTATAGCTATGAGTATCAGAATGAACTATAAATTAAGAATGTGTGTGCCTCCAAAGAACGTATGTGCTACTGAGCGTGGCAGAGAAGTAGAACAAGCGAGAAGTGAAATAGCAGGCAATAGCAGTAGCACTTAATCATGCAACTTTCATTTTCGAACACCACAGCAATGCACGCTCGAGTTTCTATCTTGTACATGAATTGACATGAGACCGCTGACAGCTGAATGTGTCAGCGTCATTGGTACCCGACACGCAATCACATCACACTGCTACCGACCGGCGCACTCTTGTTATTAGCTTGGGAACACACGAAAAAGATTTGCACTGAAGCCAACAAATGTTTCAGCGTCATATAATTCGCGAATACATCTATACAAGTACGTATGGTTTCACATCACCGAAATGTGCTGGCTAGTGCGAGGTTCGCTTTCAGCGATGATGAATACCAATGTTAAAAAACACACAGTGCAGATAACAACTCCTCCGTGTGCACTACGCGATGTTTCGGGCGACGTATATGGTGTCTGGTTGCAACAGAAACTACCATAGATTTTTTTCAGCCGATGTTTCTAGCATGTGCTGCTTCATACGAACTAGACGGTAGAGGCCTACGCTGGATGCAGATGACACCGCTCTGAATTGCCTCAGCGGTAGGCGAGGGCTGACGCTCAAAGCTTCAAGCCTCTGAAGTCTGTTTACACTCGTTTTTAGCAGAGAAAATCATAGATCAAAGCACAAGAACACCGACATGCTCTAGTAGTCTGTTCGATGTTTTCGCTCGGTGACAATCGTACTCGGGACCGGCGCAAGCATAGCCGGCCGGCATTCGCTGGACTTGTCGGCGTTGCTCAATCGATTGATTGATTAGTGGGGTTTAACGTCCCAAAACCACCATATGGTTATGAAAGACGCCGTAGTGGAGGGCTCCGGAAATTTCGACCACCTGGGGTTCTTTAACGTGCACCCAAATCTGAGCACACGGGCCTCCAACATTTCCGCCTCCATCGGAAACGCAGCCGCCGCAGCCGGGATTTGATCACGCGACCTGCGGGTCAGCAGCCGAGTACCTTAGCCACTAGACCACCGCGGCGGGGCAAAAAAATGCCGCCTTTGCCCCGGGTGAGGCGTCGCTCGAACTCGGCACGAAACCGCGTCACGTTGATAGCACTCGCAGTCGTTCGTCGTGTCGTTGTCATTCTAGATTACGAAGCGGTCATTCAGGAACATTTGGAGTAGTTTCCGTGCTTGCTTCCAGCACTCGGCCGTGCCTTCGAAGCGGTGGCCATTATACATAACATTCAGAGGCATCGCGGCCTCTAGTCGGTTGGCACGCGGCCCCTGTTTGGTTGGCGCCGCTGTAGGCGTGGGGACGTAGCGTACGCGTGGCAAAAATATCAAGCTGAGCTGCGAGTTTACAAAGGCGAGCGGATAGAGCTCCCCACAATGCACCGCGGCTCAGCGCGCTTGGAGGCTATGCATTTCCGCCGGCCTAACTGTGTCATAGCGCTGTCGCTCCCCGCACTTTCGCATAGTGTTGCCGGAGGCTGCTGCTGCAGCTAGCGTGGGGTCGCGCTCGCGGGAAGGAAGCCCTGGCCAGGCATATGGCCCTGCAATCGGATGCTCGCGAAGTAATCGTGTGCGGCTCGTCTGACCGAACGCGCTGCGCTAAGTTAGATACTCGTGAATAAAGCGTGTGCCCCCATCTCTCACCGCCGAAAAGCCTCGCCAGTCAGGACGCAATGAAGCCGAGTCGCCACGACGCCTATTGCCAAGTGCTCGGAAGGAAGCCCTGCGCCGAGTAGGATACTCGCGAAAGAAGCGTGTGCGCGCACCTCCCACTGAACGAACGCCCTACGCCGAGTTGGATACTCATGAAGAAAGCGTGTGCCCCACCTTTCACTGCCGAGTCCCAAAGCCGCGCCGTTCAGAATGCATTGAAGCGGAGTCGACTGACTACGCTCAGTGCCTCCTGTATAAAAGTCTGCTACGCCTGATACACCTAGGCCTGCTGCGAAAAACGCCACACCGGAGATTACTGCACTCCACTTGGTGAGTTTTTGTTGATTCTCAGCATGCGGTCATTGAAAGCGCGTTTCTGATACTGTCGTTTTAAATAAGGCTACGAACTGTGCTCGGGCAGCAAGGACAGAAATGTAGTGGTGATACATGCGTGCGATCGTAAAATCCTTAAAAGCCTGCGCGCAAACTTTGTCGTGCGTCACTACCACACTGTCGAAGCTGAAAGGAAAGCATGCAGCCTCAAGACATTGTCTTTAGTCGAACTAATTTAAGACAAGAGAATTAAACTTATTGCAGAGCTCTTCGCGGATGTTTTTTTTTTCATGGCTTCACTGCAATACGGACCCGTGTTCAGGTGAAGGCAAGTTAGACTTGCAGTTATCCTCGCCCGTTTGTGGTTGTCGCTTTTTTTTTCGCCCCTGTGTATTATGTGATCTGAAAATAATCTGCCACCCTTTTCTATGAAACTGTCGAGTGCACTCCATGCGGCTCTACTCTGCATGATGTCTCCTTTGAGAGGCTTCTTCAATAAAAGAATGTATTAGGGCGAAGCTTATTAAAATCACAACTGCCAACTGTTGTAACCACTATACCCATGCAAAAATAGATATGCAATACATGAGATAACAATTTATTAACATAAAAACTGTCCCATGAGAGAACACCGAAGGTATATACAGGAGAATGGTACAACAAAGATAACACTTTATGCGTCAAGCACAGACGTACGTGGATGTATACATTGGTGAGTTCATCTATGAACAGACATGGTAATAACTTTGAAAAGCAAAATGAACTCGGCTTGCAGTGCAAGCTGAAGGAAAAATGAGAAAGGAGAAAGGAAAGAGCGTACTCTTTCCTGTCCCCCTTCTCGTTTTTTCTTCAGCTTGCACTGCAAGCAGAGTTTTCAAGTATGAAACCAACTAGTCTGCAAAAAAGTATTGATTCAAAAAGCACAAAGTCTTCGTTAGAATTTTAGTGGAAGTGGCATGGCAGGCACGTATATTAAATGGACACTGTCGACACGATGCTGTCATGCCAATATGTGTAAAGTACACAGATGCAGCATGGTGCACACACAGGCAATATCAATTTGACTTTCTGTTGACCAGAAAGCACTATACTGCACTTAGGCTCAGCCATCTTGAGACTAGAGTAGGGTGCTGTTGTTTTGAGCTAAAATTGCAAATGCAAGTGGCACATCGGTACTAAAAATGTGGGCTCGGTAGTTGGCCATCATATAATGGTGCACTGGATGATGTGGTGTTCACAGAAGGGCATACTATTGCTGACAGCACAGGTAGTTTGCCGGGTTAACGCATAAGTGTGCATTGCAGGGAACTTGGTGGTGACAAGTGGTGTTCTGGTACCGTTTTATACATTGAGTGATGTGGGCCGACAGCACTGAGGGCCAACCCACCACACCTAGTGGCGACCTGCAGGTTGCGTCATTGAAATCCCGGCCGCGGTGGCAGTCTCGATGCAGCACATTGGAATGAAAGAAATATGATGAGTGCACTATACAATGGGACGGCGTGTCATAACACAAAATAGCTCAATCGGCCGCTATCAAGCAAGGTATCAAATAAGAATAAACAGCAAACAACAAAATGGAGAGGGTGAAATAAAACAAACAATGCTAAGTTGTCAATACAATGTAATGTTGCTAATTAGACGAGTCGGAGCAAGAAAAGTACGGTTAAAGTCTACAAACGCACGCGACTACACTTTCTGGAAGCTGATAGCAGTTTCTTGAGGTGTCTTCTGGGAGAACCTCATAGGGTACTTCAGTGATTCGCTGTAAAACCTTGTAAGGCCAGAAATAGAATCATAGCCCAAAACCTTCTCCGAAAATATGTATGATCCCCAACGCGTGTTTCATAAATGATATTGTTACTGGTAGATGACAGAAAACAGGTATATTTACAATATTTACAGTCACAGTAATGCGGGTAAAAACAACTAAGATAGCAAGAGCAGGCACCACCTATTCCTTCACTTTTTCGTCCTCTCTATGTGAGCGGCACATAACGTTACCCTCCGGCGGTGAAGGCACTGACTCGGTGCAGTCAGAGAAAGACGGTATAGTGGTGGTTATTATACATGTGCGTTGCGGCAGCCCGGTGTATGACATGGCTTCAGACGTACAACGTAAACGATGTTGGTACGGGGTTGAGTCGAGGAGGACAAAGACAATTCAATTTCTTATCTCACGTTGGTCACTTGGCGGTGCACAGTGTATGGTTCGGAGGGCGGGAACAGTAGCTTTGTAAAAAAGCCCAATACAGCGTGCTGGAGACCGCAGCACAGGAATTCTGGAGAAAAGTGGGTGTTTGTATGACTGCTCTCGTAACGAAATTGTTGGTCCGTTTGCGAGTCGGGGGTTAGCCGAACGCACACAAAGTGACGTGTATGGTCGGCATGGGCTTTAGCTTATTGAGCATATTCAGTGGGTGGGCATGTTGAAGGAGGCATCATTGGTGTCCATAGGCAACATTGGATTTCAGCCAAATAAAATAAAGGCGAACAGCCAGCTGCCTCGTGTTACGACGTATATGTTGCACAAGACTAAGACATCTTGTGTGTAAACCATGTACGGCTCCGTTGAAGTTCGGGAACGGCACGAGAGTTCTTTATGTTGGCGTGCAAAGGGCTTTCCGAAAAGGTGTTTCATTTTTTTGTTTACATACGTCTTTTTTTGTTACGTACGTTTACATTCCCCTCGTGTGTGTCGAACCACACACTGGCCCTAGCCCTGACGTTTGCAAGCATCAAAGTCGAATCCCAGCGATTGGTCTTGCTGCTGCACTCTTAGTTGGCCAGCCACTTCTCCGCGTGACCGTTATCAGTCCCACAGAAGGGGCCTGGGTCTCGAAGGTGGGTCACGACAACGTGACTGGGTGCATTCGGCATAGCGAGGGCTGGATCAACAGAATTGTCTGCCGGAATGATGGACTGTCCAAGAATACGCCCACTGCGAAGTTCCGTTGTGTGCTCCTGATGTGCCCAGCACCTCCACCAAAGATGTTACGGAGAGATGACAGAAAACGAGTGTATTTACAATATTCACAGTAACAGTACTGCGGGTAAAAACAACCACGATGACCAGGACAGGCACCACCTAGTCTTCTCACTTCTTCGTTTTTTAGGTAAGCGGTACATAACAATACTGTCAGTGTCGTGGTTTGAGGACATTAACCCGCCCGCCCCTAAAAAACACAATTGAAGACCTCATAACTCCTGACGGTAAGGCGAAACAAAAGTCACTCATGGTGGAATAGCACAATGTTACTGCACAACATTGATGAGTATCCGATTGTGACTTGTAAGGGCCACACCTGGTGGATCCAAGGGACTAGTGGGATTAGTGGGCACCATTCTTTATCATCAGCTTTGACAAGGCTGCATGCATGATACTGAGGTAGTAGTGCAGAGCCAAATGCATATGCCTGTGGCTAAGGTGACCAATTCTAAGGTTATGATATTACAGCAAATGCGAGGAGTCGTTCTTGCTTTGGTTCAATGAAAGATGAAGCCTCAAGTGCAGCGGTGGCGGTGAGCTGCTCCTTCGCTTAGATTTAGATGCACTTTAAAGATTCCCACATGGCCTAATTTGATCCCAAGTTACCCACTGTGGGCCCCGTCGCGGTGGTCTAGTGGCTAAAATACTTGGCTGCTGACCCGCAGGCCGTGGGATTGAGTCCCGGCTGCGGTGACTACATTTCCGATGGAGGCGGAAATAATGTAGGCCAGTGTGCCCAGATTTGGGAGCCCGTTAAAGAACCCCAGGTGGTCGAAATTTTCGGAGCCCTCCACTACGGCGTCTCTCATAATCATATGGTGGTTTTGCGACGTTAAACCCCACATATCATCAGTTGCCCACTGTGGTGTGCTTCACAATCATATCATCGTTTCGCCACATAAAACGCTAGAAATTATGTTTGAAACTAAGTTGTCTCTGTGCCTAGAACTGTCGTGCGCCCAGTTGGTGGGATGCAGCTGCCATTCAGTGCAGCCTTGCACCAGGCACATTTTTCTCTATGTTGTGGCTCAAAGAATGGGGCCTCTTCTTTGCTTTCTTGGCAGCTGGCTCAACTGCTGGGCGCCCTGTAGGGACCCTCTTGGACCCCCTTGTAAGCCCTGGCTTATGCCTAGCAGTGCTGGTCGGTTTCACCCTTATGCGACGGGCCCGGCGACGTCTTGCTGCAGCGGTAGCCTTGAGTGCCAGCATCCATCCTGTCCGATCGCTGCTGTTCTGAACTCGAGCAAGCTCCTCTCCAAGGGCCTTCACGATATCAAGGTAAGCTGGATTGTGTGCATTCATAGAATGCACACGCCACAACTGGACCTCGAGGAACTCATATGCATGTTTTTGGGCCTGAAAAAAAAGTGGTGAAAGAAATATACTTCACGTGTACAGCACACCAACAAGAACTGCGCAATTATTTTGCTCCTCTCTAACTGCAGACAACTGCTCGGGAATAAAGTTCAAGCTGAGGAGTCAGTTTAAGTTAAGTTTTTCCTGTCACCTGTTTTGACTATTCTGCTAGTGGAAGTGCTGCTAATACCAACAATTGGTGAACTGTAGTTCCAAACATGGAACAATACGACACCGGTAGTGTTGAAATCTTAAAATCGCCCTCAGAATGATGACATCCACCAATATGAAATTGTAAATTCGTTAGTGCAGTGGAGCACAATAATAAGCTTACAAGAATAAAAGAAGCCTTGACTACTGTTCAGTACCCCGCAGGGGCGCCTGCGCAAGTAGGCGTTTAATGTGTAGCGACACCACGGACCCGAGCTAACGGGGGAGTTTCGGCTCCCTCCCACGCCTAGCCGTGCGTGGCTTTGCCGTGTCCGGGGAAAGGGGGATCCTGGGAGTTGAGCTGACGCTGGGTGATCGGACCTCTAAGGCCCCCCGGCAGAGGCAACACACCCCTTTGGCCTCGGCTTCACGTAGACGGCACCCCTGGGCTGACCCACCCAGGGGAAATCGGCAGTCGCCTCTTCCTATCTCTCTCTCCCTACATCTTCGTCTTTTGTTCTCACTTTACATCTTTCCTGTATTCTCCTCACTTCAATTCACTTCCAATTTTTCCTGGCGGCAAGGGTTAACCTAGTGTAAATATCCAACCTTGGGTAGATATATTAGGTTATAGCGGCCATGTACAGCTGGCGCATGCGCCTCCTTCGTGTCTCGCAGCGTCCTATTGTTGAGCTCGGTGGTGGGTGGCTGGCATGACCGCCGCTGGCATGACTCCGTCTGTCACGACGAAGCCTACAACGAAAACAACATTATCTGTCGTCTCTCCTGAGGCGATGAACACATCAACTGCACCGGCGCAGACTGCGTAAAGGAGCGACGGGGTTCCCTCGACCGCTCTAAAAAAGACAAAACGGTAATTACAGGGCATTCTAAAGGCTCTGTAAGATAAGTCACTTCTCTCTTTCGACACCAGCCACACTCATTTCGTACACACAGCACTTCTTTACTCCCATAATGGAGACACAAATTATACAATGGAACGTCAGAGGACTACTTCGAAACCTCGACGATGTCCAAGAACTTCTACACAAACGTTCTCCAAAAGTGTTGTGTGTACAGGAAACACACTTAAAATCCAAGAATACAAATTTTTTGCGTCAATATGTTGTCTTACGAAAGGACAGAGATGATGCTGAGGCGTCATCTGGTAATGTAGCCATTATAGTTATTCGAGGAGTAGCATGCAGTCATCTACCACTACTAACATCCCTAGAGGCAGTGGCTGTTCGAGCAGTTCTATTGAATAAGCTCGTCACCATCTGCTCTCTATACATACCGCCGCAACACCGCCTGGAAAAACATGATTTCCAGTCTTTAATAGATGAGTTACCAGAACCTTATTTAGTTCTAGGGGACCTGAATGCGCACAGCGGTTTATGCGGTGACTGTCGATGTGATGGACGAGGTCATCTCATTGAACAGTTCCTCTTTTCATCAGGTGCTTGTCTGTTGAATAGAAAAGAGGCAACATATTATAACCTTGCAAACAATACTTCCTCCTCCATAGACCTCAGTATCGCATCTTCTTCACTTGTACCATTACTTCAGCGGCAAGTCATAAATAATCCATACGGAAGTGACCATTTTTCTTTAGTTTTGAGTACACCAATAACATATGAATGTCCTCCACATGTTCCCAAATGGCTGGTGAACAAAGCCGACTGGGAACAATTTCAAAAGATTACACACCTAAGTTGGACCAACATATGCGGATTAGGCATAGATGAAGCTGTGCAGTACTTCACGGCTTTTCTTACTGACGCAGCAGCCAAGTGCATTCCACAAACATCTGGACTGCCCGGCAAACGACACGTCCCGTGGTGGAACACTGAGTGTCATAATGCGCGAAAGGAACAGAACAGGGCATGGAGGTTGCTGCGCAACTCGCTGACAGCGGAAAATCTTGAGAGCTTTAAGAAAATAAAATCTCGAGGCAGGAGAACGCGTCGGCAGGCCAGAAGAAAAAGCTGGTACAAGTTTTTATCAGGGATAAATTCATATACAGAAGAGGCTAAAGTCTGGGACATGGTTCGTAGGGTAGCAGGAAGACAAGTACACTCACCCCCACTCGTAAACACACAGGGTGACAGCCTGGAAGATCAGG
Organism: Rhipicephalus microplus; assembly: GCF_043290135.1. NCBI lineage: Eukaryota > Metazoa > Arthropoda > Arachnida > Ixodida > Ixodidae > Rhipicephalus > Rhipicephalus microplus. The sequence continues at coordinate 208,377,600 of NC_134704.1, forward strand.
CGAACTTCCTTGGTGCACACTACGAGCAAGTGTCTAGCTCGGCACACTATACTGAAGTTTTCCAAAGATATAAAGCAAGGATAGAAAAACAGAAACTAGAATATAAGTGCACAAAACACGAGGCATACAACCAACCTTTCAACTTAGCTGAGCTACAAACATCACTAAACTCTAGCAGTAATTCTGCACCAGGCTACGACCGTGTCACGTATGAAATGTTGAAAAACCTGCCGCCTAAAACGCGAAAAACTTTACTCTCTCTATACAATGCTATCTGGCTTTCTGGCACCATCCCTGCTTTCTGGAAAGAGGCTATTGTCGTCCCTATTTTGAAACAGGGCAAGGACCCTTCCTCAGTTTCAAGTTATAGGCACATTGCACTAACCAGCTGCCTTTGTAAACTTTTTGAAAAAATGATAAACCACCGACTTTTACATTTCCTTGAAACACACAATCTGCTCGACCAGTTCCAGTGTGGGTTTCGAGAGGGTAGATCCACCACCGACCATTTGGTGCGTATCGAGGCACAGATCCAAGACGCTTTTGTCCACAAACAATACTTCCTCTAAGTGTTTCTCGATATCGAGAAGGCTTACGACACAACATGGCGTTTTGGGATATTAAGAGACTTGTCTCACCTGGGTGTGCGGGCTAGAATGCTTTCCATAATTGAGAGTTACTTGTCCAATCAGAAATTCCGCGTCCGTGTGGGCAGTACTCTCTCCCAAACATTTGTGCAAGAAACGGGAGTACCGCAAGGTGGTGTACTTAGTTGTACACTTTTTACTATTAAAATGAATTCCTTGCACCTGTCCATTCCCCGCAACTTGTTCTATTCCACATATGTTGATGACGTCCAGCTTGGCTTTAAGTCATGCAACCTAGCAATGTGTGAGCGGCAGGTTCAGTTAGGTTTAAACAAGCTCTCCAAATGGGCAGAGGAAAACAGATTCCGGCTGAACCCAGAAAAAAGCACGTGTGTCTTGTTCTCCCGAAAGAGAGGCGTGCACTCAGAACCTGACATTAAACTGAACGGTCAACGTCTGTCTGTCAATGCGGAGCATAAATTCTTAGGCTTAATCTTGGAAAACAAGTTGACATTCGTACCACACATCAAGTATTTAAAAACAAAATGTTTAAAAGCCATGAATGTTATAAAAGTGTTGTCACGTACTACGTGGAGTAGTGACAGGTAATGCCTCATGAATCTGTATAGAAGCCTCATTCGCACCCGCTTAGATTATGGGGCCGTTGTCTATCAGTCTGCTACTCAAAGTGCCTTGAAGATGCTGGACCCCGTGCACCATTTGGGCATCCGCCTTTCTACTGGTGCTTTTCGCACCAGCCCCATAGAAAGCCTTTATGTTGAGTCAAATGAATGGTCGCTTCATCTGCAGAGAACTTACATGTACTTCGTTTATTTTCTTAAGGTATAAGCAGACAAGAAGCACCCCTCATACTCTACTATCAATGAATGATTTGTCGAGCTCAATTCTGTTTCAAAACAGGCCTTCAATGAGGCAGCCCTTCTCAGTTCACCTGAAGAATCTAGCTGAGGAAACTGGAGTCTCACTTGAACACAGTTTAATTGCTCCTGTAGCATACCCGCCACCGTGGCAATGGCAGACTATAGACTGCGATGTGTCTTTTCTAGAAGTTACAAAACATGCGCCTATTGCCCATATCCGAACATATTTCCTGGAACTTCAGCACAAATACACACGTCCTGAGTTCTTTACAGATGCCTCTAAGACCAACTCCTCTGTGTCCTACGCTGCTGTTGGCCCTTCCTTTTCGTATGCTGGCCCTCTACATCCAGGCACAAGTATCTTCACAGCGGAAGCTTACGCGATACTTGTGGCAGCTAAACACATCAAACAATTACAAATATAAAAAGCAGTAATTTATAAAGACTCCCTCAGTGTGGTAACGGCTCTGCACAGTCTTAAAAAACAGAAAAACCCTGTCCTTGTCTCACTTTACTCCATTTTATGCACACTCTACACACTCAACCAACATGTTGTAGTGTGCTGGGTGCCAGGGCACCGTGAGATCCAAGGCAACGTGAGGGCGAATCAGCTTGCTGCATTCGTCCACAAAAACACTGCCCCTACACCCATATCAATCCCGGTCCTTGATCTGAAGCCGTCTCTCAAACGAAGCCTCAGGGACTACTGGCAGAGCAAGTGGGATAAACACACACAAAACAAACTACACGTTATCAAGCCACACCTTGGCCATTGGCCACCAGTATCAAAATCTCGTCTAACAGAGGTAACACTAACAAGACTCAGGATAGTAATAAGGGCTGCAGCGCGAGCACGAATGTGCTAGAAGAAACAGACAAAGTCGAGGTACACAAATTCAAACCAACTAGCCCAAATCGCCATTCTTCTTCAACTCAGGATAGGACACACATACACGACACACGCACATCTTTTGACCGGTGGTGATCCACCACTGTGTGACAATCGTGGTGAGGCATTGACAGTTCTTCACGTTTTAATCCAAAGTAAACAGACACTCTAAGAAGACAACACTTTCCATTACCCTACCGACAACATATACCATTACACCCCGCAATGTTTGTCGGTAGGGAACCACTTTTCACCCATAAATCATTGTTAGCTTTTTTAAGAGATGTCAATTTTTACTATGTAATATACCCAGGCATATTACTATGTAATATACCCAGGCTCAAGAGAGGTTGCTGCTGCAGTGATTACATTTAAAAGCACTTGCATCGCAGCCCTTGGACACAAGGGCGCTGATGAGGCACGTATGCTAGTGCCAAATATTTTTACATGTTTTTATTATCAAAATCTTTGTCACCCCTTTTAATATGCATATCACGCCACTGTCATGATCCTAATACTTGTGTTTTTACCCGCATTATCGCGAGAAATTTTAAGGCCTCTATACAGCCATGCAACATATCATTGTCTCATCTCTACTCATCGAAATGGCGCTCTTTGGCCATCAGTTGGACTTGCGCCACAAAGCACCACACATCATCATCATCATCTATTGTTTAGTAGCATTCCCTATGTTTAATCGAAAAGTATTTTAGGGCCCTTTCAAGAGGCTTGTCAAGTTGGGCCGCATCAGGCACCGACGGTACAGGAGCGACGTGTGTGGCCTCTTGCGTGCTGGCGCCTTGCATTGGTTTGAGTTCGTCTGGCTCCTACTGCTGGGCACTGGTATCTTCCGTGGTTCTGGCACTACTGCTGGGCTCCTCCTCTTGGAAGGGCTCAAAAAATATCTTGGGGGGACACTTTTCGCCCAGGGCCAGCTGTCCCAGTTGGTATCGGTCGTCAGTACTCAGTGCCGGAGCATTTGGAAACAGTCCTGCGTACTTTTTCTGCACCAAAGCCTGGTGCTTACAAAATGCACCTTGCTTACCAAAAAAAACACGTGCATAATCCTATGTCGGCATAGTTTTCATAACTGGAGCTTGGGTGGGTGGCACTAGGCACAATGTACTGTTCCTGGCCTACCACTTGGATGGCCTCAGCTGCGTCTTTTGGTATTCTCGACAGCAGCCGCTTGTACAGCAGTTGATGGGCTGGAACACGGCTGTAGGCGTGGTGGAGGATATAACCTTCAAAGTATTTTTCCCACACCAGAGCCACCAAGTCTACTAGTGCGACTGCGTTAAATGCTTTGACTCTGTTCAGTATAATGTCTTTGAGCACACGTATGGTTGCCTCCGCAATATTGTTGGTGTTGTGGCCCCTTGTCAACACGTCCAAACGGTAGAGCTGCACCCACTCTTCTTGTCGGCGCAAGAATGTCAGAACTCTAGACACGAAGGCCTCGTGTTGTAGGGCCTTCAGTTAGGCAGTGGCAGCTTCAAGTTTTTCTGCTGTGTCTGCATACATGACCTGTAGATAGCAGGAAATTTTTCAATGAGATGCTCGTATTTGCATATTTTCACTTTTTTTAAACTGCACCATAATGCAGATTCATTAGCCTGCTTCACTGTCTTCATTGAAGTCACTTTATCATCTGCACATGCTTGTCCCAGTTCAAAGGGCCAGTAAACAACCCCCAAGGACCAAAAATTAAAAAAAAATATGTGCACCTTTGCTCCGTGAACATGCTGCCTCAAAGATTTTGCGAATGCTTTATTAAGGAATTCACAGGGGTTAGAACATTGGTTTCAGCTAGTTTCAAATTTTTGTGCGGTCTCGCCACCCATCTCTTTCAAAGGGAGGAAAAGCGTAGCCTGCCGTCGTGACTGGTTTAACCCAATCGATGAGCTGCGTGCTTAGTCAAGTCGCCAATCGGTGAATTTGTGTCACTGCGCATGAAAAAAGGATTGGTCAGGTGTAGGAAAGGAGCGCGGGAATTGTTTTTCAAAATGGAGGCTGCGCACGGTGCGCAGCGCTGTAATCTTTAAATTGATTGCCGCGGTCTGGTCTACGAATTGCCAAGCGGTGGTTCATAAAAGTTGATGCTGCTGACATTTTCTGTACGCTTGTGCGAATAGGGGATTTTAGGTTCGAAGTGAATTCGAAGCGAATAGTGATTTTAGTCGAATAATTTCTAATTGAATTGTAATGATATATATATTGTGTATTATAAACAAAAAGGGGCATATCTGTCATGGCCAAACAAACTTGCACAGATCTTTAAAAATTGAAACAGGGCCTATGCAAAGGCCATTTTTTTTTCATCAAAGAAAGTGGCAACAACTTTGAATTGTACAGCATTCGACTTTTGGTACAGTCCAAGTAATAGCCAGTAAAATATGCTGCGTTTTATTTTTTTTACTTAGAGCATATAAGTCTGTGTAACGAGCTTTTCAACTGAAAACAAAAAAAAAGCAGAATCGATGTCAAGGTAATTCTTTATTAAAACCTTGAAGTGGGGCTTTGCTGCAGTGCGAATTTCTCTTTATTACGTGTTTTGACTGCTTAGCACCAATTTACTGCAGTGAAACCACTTTTACATGTGGTCTAATATGCTTGGGTAAATGCTTTCATGGTTTAGCGTCTCTCCACTGCCGTGAAACCACCTTTACAGAGTGTTACATGTGGACTAATATGTACCTATTTGTTCGTTTCGAATAATTCTAAATTGTCAACAATTTAACTTCGATTCAAAGCAAATTTGATTACTGCATTATTTGTTTGAATATTCGAAGCATTTGCATATTTGTACAAGCCTAATTTTATGGCATTTGAAATCATTTGAACCCACCAGACGTTTACTGGTGTACTTTTTGAATGTGATTAAAATGGACACAAATGCTGTCAGCGTTGTCATCTGCAAATTAGCGCATCTTGTGCGCCATACACTCCAAATTATATCACGAGGAAGTGAAGGTAATTCATGAACTAGCCTTGCATGACAGCTGTGCTTTTTATACACCTATGCTGCAATGCTAAAGTGCCATCACGTTGGAAACACGAAACGAATGCTAGAATAGCAGACCATTGTGAATTTGTTCACTAAGTGCAGATGAAACAAATGCACCTCGTATCTTAGAGCTAGAGTTACAACTAGATTGAAAAAAAACTTGCCAGCTGGAAGGCAGGCATGAATCGTCTCCTCTGTTCTCATGAAAATGGCACAAAAGGTGCCTTGCTGATGGCCATGTCTGCTGCAGGGCGGCCTTCTCAGCACTTGAATTGTCACTCATGAGTACCTGTGGGGCCTGGCAGACAATGCAATAAAGTTGAAAGCAGTCCATAGTTATAAAGGCATAGAAATGTCGTGGATGTTGTGAGAACAATTTTCGTGGGTGAATCTAAAATATAAATAGCCTTGGCTAATAATTTTTTTATTGGATTTGTGTTCGCTATTTGCTTTTTAATAAATTATAGAGAGCAGTAACATTTATGGTAAGTTTCAAGGTTAAAGACAAGTGTAAATTTGCATCTGTTACCAGTATTTCAAATAGAGGAGAGAGTGTGGGCAATAGATCGCCGAACTCACTCATTGGCCAACTCACACGGACTCACTCTGACTCACATTATGAGTGTGAGTCTGGATAAGCAATATTTTTGTGAGTTGAAGTCCGAGAGAGTTTGTTTGAAGAAAATTTTAGTGAGTGTGAGTCCGAGCGGGTTTGGCTAAGCAAAATTTTGGAGAGTCTGAGTCCGAGTGAGTCTAAAGCGCGAAATATATTTCTTGAGTGAGTTCCACTTTCTTTTGCCGACTTGAGGTTCAACCTAGACATTTTCAGCATTACTCAGCCTTACCTAGATTCACATTTATACTCACATCTATTCACAGGTATTCCAAAGCAGTGTTGTTCATACACCGTTTCAATATTTATTAATTAGATGTGTGAATTATACAAGGGGGCGCCTTCACAGTCCCGAACTAAGGCTTCCAGGGAATTTCTTGACTATTATACCTTATCATCTCCTCCAAGAAAAATGACTTTACTGGTTTGGAAACACTTGAAACTCGTTTCGAAGATGCTGTGTGAAGCGGCACCAAGAAGAGCACCGATTACGTCAGATATTGGTGTTAAAGAGCATTAACACCACAATCAAAGAAGCTAATTCTAGGCTGATGAACTCATGAGTTGACTCAGTAGTACTCACTCAGACTCAGGTCCAACCGTGAGGCTGAGTGTGTGTGGTTGAGTAATGTTTTGGTGAGTTTGAGTCCGAGTGAGTCCGGCTTAAGAACCTGTATGGGCCTGTACAAAATCTTACAGTATTGTTAAATAAATAAATATGTGTGAACGAGAGTTTGAGTGAGTTCAGCTCAAAAAAATTTTTGTGAGTCTGAGTAAAATGAGTACAAAGTTCATAATACAAGGTCCGTTTGATTTACCTACACCAATTGAAACGGGTTCACGGCTGTTCATGCAAAGTGCAGAAATTGTGAAGCGCAAGTTCAGTGGTGCAGGCACAGTGCAACACCCAAAACGAATGACGATGTGCTGATGCAGGCCTTATTTCTGTTCGCTTAGTTAACACCGTTAAGCTAACACTGACCGATGACGAAATGATTATGCATACAGTTTATGAGGCACAAACCTCTTTGCAAAATACGCATCGTGTTAGTGGAGGCAGGTACAGTGCCTACACCAAAGTGTTGCGTCGTCTGCTCAGCTGCACGCGCGGCTGCACCAAGCCGGCACTGTCAGTGTGGGAGGGGCGGGAAAATTGTGAACCAGCGCTGTACCTCTTCTGCACCTTTAGAAATGAATGGCAGGGTTCAGAGGTCATCAATGCTGCACCGCTGAAACGAATGGCAAGGCACAGAACTGGTTCACGTGGTGCAGGCAAATTTAACAGACTGATATATTTCATGAATGAGCCTGAGTGAGTTCCACAAGTTATGCCGACCTATGGTGTGGGCACCTGTTTTAGCTGGAGAAATGATTATCTAGCCTGAGTGCAATGCACGAAACAGGCATACTTCACCCACAATGATGGTGTCACATGGAAAGATTAGAATTCATAGCCAAATGTATGATGATGATGAGAGCATGTAGGTGATTTCTATAAATGCCCACAAGGACCACAAGGGCCCTCTCCTGTGGCTTAGTCTGTGCAGTAATATTTACTTTTGTTTTTGTCACAAATAATTTCTGTCCTGGTACAACTTTTTTTTTGGTCCAGCTTAATGGGGCTATTTGCTATTGTGCCATTACTTACACTATGCGTATTCAGAAATGTCTTCAAAAGTAGTTACAGAAGTTCCATAGAAAACTACAGGTTTTCCCGCTCACTTTGATCCAAGTGGCAGCTTAGATAATCTGCACGCCGTTGAAATATTCTTAGCGCCAACCTCTTTAATACATGTGCCAAACATTTAATGCAAGCCCTAACATATTTAATCCAAGCGCCAACTCAATCAGGCCGCGTGCCAGTGATTTTAATCCAAGTGCCACCGTGTTTAATCCAATCGCTAATGGCTTCAATTCAGGTGCCAGTCAGTTTAATCCATGCACAAAAAGCACAATACGGGGCGTAAAAATGGTAGTGCACTTGAAATGCAGTTTCTACAATATAAAATACTATAGTCGGAAAGTAGAATAAATCATTATTATTAGTATTCGCTGCTAGTATTCGTGGAAACGAAAATTGAGTGGTTCGCTTGAGCCATGTTTGAAGTGCTTATACTGTGCTATGTACAAGTTTGTAGATCAGTGCTTGGCCCGGGTGGAGTCATTTTAATAGCAACAAAAGAAAAAAGCAAGAATATTTTGTGTCAACAAAGCTCAAAATTAGATTTGTATAGCATTACATGTCTGGGCCAGGTCATGTAATGCGGCAGACATAGTATTGGGTTGGGAGTGCCGAGATGCATAACAAGATATGAAGAACTTGACTGTGGGCAGTGATGAGTCAGAAACAGGTACATGCTCAAAACATTAGGGGGCCATCACAGGGCAGAGCAAATTAGAAATCATTGAAGAGGCTTTCGTCCTGCAGGGCACATAAGACGTAAACTCGTGACCCTGATGTGGAAAACGGAAGTCATATTTTATATTCATATTAGTTATTATCTCTTTTTCAAACAAAATTATGTGTATTCGATGAGCGCGTGTTTCAAGCAAACACGCTTCAGGAATACTAGCGTCGTCTTTCACATGAAAGCAGGAGTATCTCCTTTGATGCTTTTATAAAAAACCTAATTCCACATGAACCGAAACAAATACAACTTCAGTTTTAAATGGTTGTTTCTGATTTCAAGAACGAGTGAATATCAAATAAAATCAAAATTTATTAATTTACCAGACAAAAACTGGAGGGTCGCCAAGGCTAAAAGCCGCGAGATGGGCTTGACAAAGGCCCTGGTGACCATCTGTCTATCACCGTTATCACCGGGCTGAGCAGACGACTGCGAATGCCTCAGCGAATAAGTAGCCGAAAGTCTGCTTAGCAGACGACACGAATCTATGCATATGCGATGGTGTACATGGTTAGCCAGAATAATGCAGTAGCGACGAACCATAGACTAACATGGACTCTATGAGCAAATACTTTTAGTACCCATAATGCAATTAACACACACTATTCTTTCTTTATTTTGAAGCCATGACACGAAAATGTTAGGAGGAAACAGCAATGCGCACTTCATTTCATAAGCGCAAGCATGTATAGGCGAAGGAAAAGTTCTTCCTGTGACTTCATGTTTACATTACTCTCACATTTATACTGTATAAAGTGGCAAACTTGTGTTTCTAGTGCATGCATGGAATAAAACGACTGGCACTTTAATTAGTCATTGGCAATTGTATTAAACTCACTGGCATGCGGCCTCATTGAGTTGGCGCTTGGATTAAATGTTTGGCACATGGATTAAATAGCTCGGCGCTCAGGTTATTTCAATGGCGTGCAGGTTATTTAAGCTGGCACTTGGATTAAAGTGGGTGGGAAAACCTGTGGTTCGGTTATTGAATTATATTCAAGCCACGCATTGAGCACTGGCCTCTACATTTTATTCACTAATTGCTCTTGTAAGTTTGTGTTAACAACGCTATTGTAGAGCATTGGGATGGCAGTAATACATAGCAATTCACTGCACACAAAATTTACAATTTTGTGCCTACTTCCTTACTTACTGGTTGGCCTCTAAAGCACAGAGGATGGGCTTCCTTGAGGAGCTTGAAAGCAGCCAGGTAGCCATCGGTGCTCTGCTCCTTGTGAATTAGTACTGTGAGTGGGACAGCACCAGCCTTGGTCGCAGTCAGCAGCACTGTTACTGTGCATTTGGTGGTGTCGCATGAGGCAGTCGAATCTACAAAGACGATCTTCCTTGCCAGCTCAAGGTTATGAGCTCGTCGCATGATGGGGGTAACCACGACCACTGCCCAGCAGGCACTGCTGCCACCACGGGTCACACTTATGTGAGTGCCTGGAAAGTTATGTGGAATGGCAGGTGGTCTTTTAGGAACAATCTTCTGGCACATGACTTTTACTGGCCATTTTGCTCTCTGTACAGTGCAAAGTGTTCCTGCAAAATAATTTTTAGTTCTAGCTTCACCTTGCCTTTTAAAAACGTCCTGCAGGATTTTTTCAAGCAATCATATTATTACCTCATTGTCGGAGTTTGTTGCCTCGCAAATCAATAGCAGCAAGAATATTTGGACTTCCTGAAGTACGAGTGGAGTTCAGGTTTACTGCAAGCTTTTTGTACTTCATTTATTGATTCTCCACAAGCACACTGTCAGCTACACAGGGATTAATGACAAAGGGGAAGAAGCTACATCAGCGAGCATTGTTACATATTAGTATCAGATGAGCAGGGAAGATGAGCAAAATCAAGAGAGCATGGACCCGTGCAGGTGCCCGCATTCCCTTATAAATGCGGAGCGTTTCTTTGCGTACTGCATACACTTTCGGTATCTTATCTAGCTATATATTTATCTATCTATCTAAGCCCTGCCGCGGTGGTCTAGTGGCTAAGGTACTCGGCTGGCTGTCCCACAGGGTGCGGGATCGAATCCTGGTTGCGGTGGTGGCATCTGTCTGTCTGTCTGTCTGTCTGTCTGTCTGTCTGTCTGTCTGTCTGTCTGTCTGTCTGTCTGTCTGTCTGTCTGTCTATCTATCTATCTATCTATCTATCTATCTATCTATCTATCTATCTATCTATCTATCTATCTATCTATCTATCTATCTATCTATCTATCTCTCTATCTATCTATCTATCTATCTATCTATCTATCTATCTATCTATCTATCTATCTATCTATCTATCTATCTATCTATCTATCTATCTATCTATCTATCTATCTATCTATCTATCTATCTAGCCGCTTACATCTGGGTGCTCTCGTGATAATCTCCTTAACTTGGTGGGAACCTAAATTAGTATGAGAGGGTTTGATGATTATGACACGCTGGTCAAAACACAAATAACATTACATACATTGTTAAACACTTCTTGTTAAACAGTTAAACAGTGGCATATACCTGCGGGTGGGTATGTGCCACAGCTGTTTGACACTTGGTATCTACCCAAAAACAACGAGAACACACATGGGTCATTGTAACGCGTTAACGTTCAAGGGACCCTGAAACACCTTTTTAAGTAACCATGTAGTGGATTCACTAAAAGAGCTTATTGCTTCACGAATTCAACGCTGCAAAAGTTTTAATAATACGTCCAGTATGAGCGGACTCGCAAAGATTTGTCATGCTGCAATCGCATTCGATCTGCTCTCATCCCGGCGAAAGCTCTGGGAGCTAAGCATCGCATGGGCAAAAAAAAAAATACGTCACACGTGCCTTTTGTCATTGAAGACTTTTTCTTTGTTTTGTTTTTTTTTTTCGCTTTGAATACGTGGCCTTTTGTGTGTGATCGCGAGCGCACGCGGGGACAAGTTGCGGCCTCTCGCGGCGATCCCTGTAAGGACCGAGCGCGCCATGTTAAAATCGGCGAATGGCTGATAGATGGCCTTTGAATGATTTTTCAGCTTCCTCCGTCATTTGTTGAAACGAGAGAAAGCAATTTTGAGCTGACTTTGATCATTTATTAATTGCGAATTCCAAGCCGCGTGCTGCACTCTAATATTTGGCTCGCGTGTTCTCGGGACCCTCTTCTACCAATTGGCAACATTTTCTGGCCATGCTCAAAAAGTGTTGCAGGGCCTCTTTACGACAAAACTGACAGCGGCAGCGTTGACTCGACAAACGCAAAGAAAAAATGTCAGGGTGCCAGCAGGGCCCCGCCGCGGTGGTCTAGTGGCTAAGGTACTTGGCAGCTGACTTGCACCTCGTGGAATCGAATTCTGGCTGCGGCGGCTGCATTTTCGATGCAGGCAAAAATGTTGTAGGCTCGTGTGCTCAGATTAGGGTTCACGTTAAAGAATCCCAGGTGGTCGAAATTTCCGGAGCCCTCCACTACAGCGTCTCTCATAATCATATGGTGGTTTTGGGACGTTAAACTCCACATATTAATCTATCAGGGTGCCAGCAGGAGTCGAACCCAAGCATAATGCGAGGCAATAAAGAATTCTACCACAGAGCCATGCTAGATCTCGGAACAATTTTTCAAATAGACCGTAATGTTCGTGAAACGCCAAATGTGGTTGCAGTGCTGGCTATGCAATCTCATAAAGATTACATATTGCCACCATTGATGAACTAGCCGCTGTGGTTCATACCCGTTTTGGGCTACGCAGAAGAAGAGAACATTTTTATAATCTCCACATTCCGGTGCCGTGTCCCCCCATTAAATTTTTATTTACACAGAGCTGGTCTGACACTTTCCCCCCTTTGTCCGTTCTGCGAAGAATCAGAAACTATTGAACATTATTTTGGCTCATGTCGTAACTATGCATTAATTAGGAAACGACTTTTAGATATCCCATTTGCGAAGCTAGGTTTAAATTTAACCACAAAAAATGTTCTAAGTTTTGGTGCCTCTGTTTTGGGAAATTGCCACAGAGATGCATTCGATGCGGTGTGTAATTTTATTCAAGACTCTAAACGTTTTTCAACATAAAGCCCACATTAACAGATACTCAAAAAAACGGGTCGAAAAGTAATTTTTAATTCTGGATAAATCCGTGACATAGCGAATTAATCGGGTTTGGCAAAACCAGCTGTCTGGTCGGCTTCCAAAATCAAGTTGTAGCTATTAGTGTCTACTTTGTTGTTGATTATTTTTTCTCACTATCTAAATCTTTGGTTTCTTTTTTTTAACATACTGTCTTCACTATACAACTCCCCCCCCCTTTTTTTTGGTTGTAAGCAATAATGCAGTTATCGCCCATATGGTACGAGCCATGAATTAGAGGATACAAACAAACAAACAAACGTTGCTCTTATTCGGGTGAACTCCTGGCTGCAGGTCTTGTTTTTGTTCGCGACATTACTGGTGGAGACGCTGGGTGCGTGTACTTCGGCTGTGACGGCCATCGTGGAGACAGCTACATCTCCCAGAGCAAGAAGCAGCCGCCGCCTGCGTGGGTTACCCCCTGAATTTGGTCCCTTGACATCGACACCCAGAAAGATGGAAACTCCGATGACAAGCCAGGCGGTCCAAACCAGCGATGCCCATGGTTCTTTTCTCGCCCATGTTTTTCATGCGCCACAGACACCAAAGCCGTTTCATGGAGACATCTTCGAGGATGTTGATGACTGGCTCGACCACTTTGATCGGGTTGCCAGTATCAACGAATGGGACGATGTTCGCAAGCAGCGCTGAGTTTACTTCTACTTGGAGTATTCTGCGAAGACGTGGTACGAGAACCATGAGGGCTCCTTTGCAACCTGGCAAGAGTTTAGCCGTCAGCTACGTGACGCCTTTCGGAACACCGAGAGGAAGGAGAGGGCTGAACAAGTCATATCATGCAGAAACCAGCGGCCGAACGAAAGAGTATCCATGTTTGTCGAGGAAATGCTTCGGCTCTTCAAGCGCGCGGACCCTGCCATGCCCGAGGAAAAGAAGGTGCGGCATTTGATGCGCGGAGTAAAAGAACAGCTTTTCGCTGGGCTCGTGCGAAATCCACCAACGACAGTCGCCCAGTTCATCAGTGAGGCGACCACTATGGAACGTACGCTGCAGCAGTGATCGTCACAATACGAACGCCAGATCCCGGCCACCGCATGCTCTATCGGTTCTGACAGCGAGAGAAAGACCCTCGCAGACTTCATTCGAAGTATTGTTCGGGACGAACTGCAACAGCTTCAGGCAGTGGGATCCCATCAACCTGTGTCAGCCCTCGCGGATGTAATCAGACAAGAAGTCCGGCAGGCCGTCACACCCCTGACCCAATCGCACCACCGATTCCCGAGGCCCCAGTCCTGACATACGCAGCGGCATTGCGATCCCCTGTGCGCCACCGGCTACAGATACTGCTATGCGGCCCAGGTACCAGGCTATGCAGTCATTCCACGCCACTTCTTCGAGCCCACCTCTCGGCTCAAGGTTCCCGAGCACGCCGACCTATCTGCCGTCTACCTCAAGACAAAGTGGTAGCAAGGCAAGCACGTGGCGCACCTCGGATAACCGTCCGCTCTGCTATCACTGCGGCGAAGCGTGTCACGTATACAGGAACTGTCAATACCGGCAACTAGGTCTCCGTGGCATCCATCCTGATGCTCGATGCCCGCGCTACGGTGAGCGCCCCCGCGAAATCGAAGCCTATCTCACGGGCCAGCGAACACCTTCGACTGTTCAGCACCACCAGTTGAGATCACCGTCGCCTCGCCGGTCTACGTCACCCAGTTTGCCCTCATCGTCTTCCGCTCCTTTCAGGAGCCGGTCACCAAGTCCCCGCAGGGGAAACTAGGAACGGCGACTTCTGGGGGTGAAGTCGTGGCCCGGCGAACTGTAAAAGACCCTCATTCGACGCAACGACCAGACGAGGACCATTCCGGTTTTGCAGTGTTCTCTGACAGCAGAAAGATCTTTTCTGCCGAAATCGCCGTCTTCGTCGACAATCATGCTGTCAACGCCCTCGTCGACACCGGCGCCGACTATTCCGTAATGTGTGCCACACTGGCATCTGAACTGAGGAAGGTTACCACACCGTGGCAAGGACCCCAGTTGCGCACGGCAGGGGGCCATCTGGTGATGCCTACTGGTATGTGCACGGCACGCATTCGTATACGTACGTCAACATTTGCGGGCTCTTTCCTCGTATTGCGCGTGTGCTCTCGGCCAGTCATTCTAGGAATGAACTTCCTTCGTGAATACAGTGCCGTCATCGACCTCCGTGAATTACTTGTGTCATTCGAAGATCATTTTTGCACTGCAACAGACAGTACACAATTCCGGAAAAGAGCGCTTCGTGTTACCGACGATTCTCTGACTCTCCCACCTCGAAGCAGCCTCTTTGTCGAAGTAGAATTCGGACAGGACATGTCTGACGCGGTTTGCAGAGGCCAATTTGTCTCTCCTTATTTCACGACAAATCTGTGTTGCCCGAGGAATCATTCAGCTTAGCAATAGGCATGTTCACCTGCTGGTCACGAACTTCAGCGACGAATAACGCCACCTAACGAGACACACTGCCATTGCATATTGTGAAGAACTTGCCGATGCCGATGATTCGCCCACGTTAGCTTTATTTTCATCGAATGGTCACCCTGACGAGGCCTTCCTGAGCACTCTCGACGTAAACGAGAGACTACCTTCGGCTCAACGAGAAAGCCTTTTGCGTTTACTCGGCTCATTTCAAGACTGCTTTGCAACTACGTCAAAGGTTAAACAGAAACCCCTTGCTCAGCTTCGTATCATCACGGAACCCACCGAGAGACCCACCCGACAACACGCCTAGAGGGTGTCGCAAAAAGAGCAAACGCTGTACGTGACCAAGTCCAGCAGATGCTTCAGGACGACGTCATCCAGCCATCAACCAGTGCCTGGGCTTCGCCAGTTGTGCTAGAAAAGAAGAAGGACGGTACGTTGCGTTTTTGCGTTGATTACCGTAAACTGAACAAGGTTACCAAAAAGGATGTTTATCCTCTATCCCGGATAGGTGACTCGTTGGACCGTATACGCAACGCTAAATATTTTTCTTCCATGAATTTACGAAGCGGCTACTGGCAAATCGCAGTGGATGAGCGCGACCGCGAAAAGACAGCGTTTATTACTCCCGACGGCCTGTACGAGCTTAAAGTGTTGCCTTTCTGTCTATGCTCAGCGCCAGCTACTTTCTAAAGAATGATGGATACGGTTCTCACAGGGCTCAAATGGCAATCATGTCTTGTTTACCTTGATGACGTCGTGGTCTTTGCAGACACGTTTGAACAACACGTCCAACGCCTTCATGCAGTACTTCAGGCAATCAGAACAGCGGGGCTTTCTCTCAAGCCCGAGAAATGTCATTTTGGATATGAAGAACTGAAGTTCCTTGGTCACGTTGTGAGCCATGCTGGCATCCGCCCAGATCCGAGAAAACCCGTGCTGTTGCCGCCTTTCTCGTGTCCACAAATAAGCGCGACCTACGCTGATTTCTGGGGCTCTGTGCGTATTACAGGCGCTTTGTCAAAAACTTTTCGAAGATTTCTGAACCCCTCAACAAGCTTACAAAAGACGGTGTCTCGTTTTTTTGGGGTCCTGATCAGTGCCATGCGTTCGACACTCTCCGAAACCTCCTCCAGGCTCCACCTGTACTGGGTCATTTTGACGAAAGCGCTGACACGGAATTACACACTGACGCCAGCAACGTTGGACTAGGAGCGGTATTAGTTCAGTTGCATAATGGCGTAGAGCGCGTAATCGCTTATGCGAGCATAAGGTTATCCCCAGCGAAGAAAAACTATTCTGCAACCGAGAAGGAATGCCTCGCTGTTGTCTGGGCCATAACAAAGTTCCGCCCATACCTGTATGGCCGCCCATTCAGGGTAGTTAGCGACCACCATTCCCTTTGTTGGCTCGCAAATCTCAAAGATCCCTCAGGTCGTCTAGCACAATGGAGCCTTCGGCTACAAGATTTCGATGTCCCCATCGTCCACAAATCCGGGCGGAAACACACCGACGCCGACTGTCTCTCACGTGCACCGGTCGAAAATGCCAACACTGACCTTGAAGACGACGACACTTTTCTTTCTGCCGTATCAGCAACCCGCTTGGCTGAGCAACAGCGTCACGACTCGGAGCTCATTCCGCTCAATGACTACCTGGAAGGACGCAATTCCCACCCTTCTCGAAGCTTTGCACGCTCGCTATCCTCCTTTTGTTTCCGCGATGGAGTGCTTTACAAAAAGAACTTTCATCCTACACAAGCTATGTATCTGCTTGTTGCGCCAACTACGCTTTGTGGTGATATTTTACGAGCGTGTCATGATGAGCCATCGTCCGGACACCTAGGCTATACGCGCACGCTGCAACGGATTCAACGCTCCTACTACTGGCCACGTCTCGCAAAAACTGTGAAGCACTACGTTCGCACATGTCGCGAATGGCAGCGACGTAAGGTTCTACCTTTACGACTGCATCCAATAGGGCCACCAAAGGCGCCCTTTCATCAGATTGGCATGGACTTGCTGGGGTCATTCCCCACGTCTTCGTCTGGAAACCGGTGGATTGTGGTCGCTACCGACTACTTAACACGCTACTGTGAAACCGAGGCGCTTCCAAAAGCAACCACAGCAGATGTCGCCCAATTTTTCGTGAACAGCATCGTCTTACGTCACTGTGCTCCAGCTGTCGTAGTAACTGATCGTGGGACAGCTTTCACCGCAGAGATGCTGCAGGAAGTCTTGCGATTAAGTGGCACGGAACATCGTAAAACAAGGGCTTACCACCCGCAAGCAAACGGGCTGACTGAACGACTCAATAAGACAATTGCAGACATGCTGTCAATGTATGTGGACATCAATCACAAGAACTGGGACGCCATACTTCCTTACGTAACTTGTGAGTATAATACTGCTGTTCAAGAAAGGACCGGTTTCACACCTTTTCGCTTAGTCCACGGTCGCGAGGTCACGACGATGCTCGATGCCATGCTCCTGCCCGACAACTTAGGAATATACCGCACCGATGCCGCCAAATTCGCGCAGTGTGCAGAAGAGGCCCGTCAAATTGCTCGTCACCGTATTCAACATCACCAAACCGCAGACGCACGCCGCTACAATCTTCGTCACCGTGAAGTTATTTTCAAGCCCGGTGATGAAGTCTGGTTGTGGACCCCTATCCGACAACGTGGCCGTTCAGAAAAGCTTCTTTGCCGCTACTTCGGCCCTTACAAGGTCGTACGACGTATCAGCGACGTCACATACGAGGTTTTCCTAGAAGGCAGTTCGAGACTTCCCGTTTCACCCCGCGAACTGAAGTCGTTCACGTTTCATGGCTGAAACCACACTTTTCGCGCTGTGAATCGCCAGTGAGTGACTGACTTTATTCGTATCTCCTTTACATCACTTCTTATTTTTCTTATTTCTCATTTAACTCTTGGCTGCACAACCAACTGTGTTATTCCGCCTTACGCCATTCATTTTGCTTGCATGGTATTTTCATCTCAATTTCTTTTTTTTTTTGCCTTCATGTACAGCATCGAGACGATGCTTCTTGGGAGAAGGGGTAATGCCACCATTGATGAACTAGCCGCTGTGGCTCATACCCGTTTTGGGCTACGAAGAAGAAGAGAACATTTTCGTGGCTCTGGTTCGGGTGAACTCCTGGCTGCAGGTCTTGTTTTTGCTCGCGACAATATTTACTCCTATGCTACAACCTTTATGTTGTGTGAACGTCCATTGTAGTTAGGTGCCATGCGCAGAAGTGGATTTATGTACCAGTGTCCAGGGCTACCGTCCTTGTAAGCACAAACCCTTCATATCAGCTTATCGCTTCTGGTGTTGCTAATACTCATGCTACTGATGGCACCATTGTGCAGGTGCAAACAACTGAGTATAGAAACACCTGCAACTGTTCAATATGCATCTGTTCCTGCAACATTTGTACATATATTTAGCATCATTTCATAACATGTCGCTGAAGAAAAAAATTACAACACGGCCACCTTCCCTCCGCATGCTTCACATAATTTTAATTGCCAAAGTACATGGGATCTGCTGAATTTTTTTGTTAGTTCGCATCTGTCAAATAAGGTGTTCTCTGTTTCAGCTTTACTTTTCAGTCTTCAAAGGTATGGCACCAGGACCAGGATAAGGTAGGTTTAAGACACCTGACCATCTTTCTGAACAGTAAGAGCGATCGGTGCCACCAAGCGTGGCGGATTGTGCCGCCATGCGAACGAACAGCAAGGAAGCGGAGCAAGCTGTTCAAAGAAACATATCAAGCCGTTCATCCAGTGTTCAACATATGTCATAATTCAGTGTTCGTGTGGCTGTGTGTCTGTGGCACAGACTGGGCGGTGCATCAGTTATAGGCCTTGCAAACATGTCAATTCATGTAAAGATTGGTGTTTGTAGTAATTTAGCCACACAATGTGCTAGGCATGGGCGCAGCATGCCTCCGTCTGTCAGATGTTACAGTCCTAAAATGCTGTTGTCAAAGGCTCGCACGGGAGATATTTGAGGCTTTTGCCATCCACCAAAGGGGCCATAGATGTGTGAGCACTCCGCTACTTAATCTGTTTGAAAAAAAAATCAATTTGATGTGACGCACATGACTGAAGAATTGTAATCTAACCATTTTTTTTTGTATCCGCGTATCCTTGAATTTGTCGATTAAAATTTCAGTTGGCAGTCAGCGGCCATTTTTGTATCGCCTTCCGTTGTCCCGTTCTTGCGCTTTACGCTTCTTTTATTTTTTTGTTTTCTCCCAAGTTTAAATGGCCTCTCTGGATTGAACTGTGTGGCTGACACTCTGTACAGCTCTGGTTGCTGCTGCTTTCATGCTTTCTGAAATTTAAACATTTCCTTTATTGACATTTACAATCAATCCTTTCAACTAACAGCCAAGAAGAAGAAAATGCCTTTACAAAGATAAATACTTACATTGTAACATAGGCCGGCCAGTATGAGGCATCTCGTCTCTTTTTTTTCATGTTTTTTTTCACAATTTGTAGGCCGGCCAGTATGAGGCATCTCGTCTCTTTTTTTCATGTTTTTTTTTTCACAATTTGTTTCCATGGGCTGACTCGCGAGCTTCATTAATGCTGGTTCTCTGTGAATTGATGCTCATGCAACGTGTCAGTTGTTCTAGATTGCCAACTAATGCCTTGAAACAAAAACCTTTTAAAAATGTGTCAGTGTCACTTTCAAAGAAAATAAATAATGTTTTCGTTATTTCTTTTATCTGGTCATGTATATGTTCTTCTTCCCCCCTTTCTTTTTAATCATTTTGGTTTTCCTATCAACCTGATCTGGTTTTCTGGTTTTGCCGCTTGAAACTCAAACCACCTGTGCACCTCTTGGGCTTTAAGTTTGCCATACTTAAGGTTACTCTAAGTATTTCATGTTTCTGATTTCACAGGAACATAAATTCATCAAAAAGTTGTGGGTATCAAAGTAACAAGTACATAATTTCTTACTTCTCGAGCAAATAATGGTAAATGTATGCTCTGACTGGCAGGTGCAACGTACAACCAAGCCACTGGCATAAATCACAAGTCGATGAGGCTTTGTGCTGAATGTGTCTGTAATTTGTCATAGCTACAACTTGACCATTCACACTTTGAAAATGAGTGCTTACGTATAATGTTTTACGTAGAGGACAGATTCTCCCACAAATTTAGACATACCTTGAGCTGCATACAAAGAAGCATTTTCCTCCAGTTTCCGCACAGGGTCGATGTGAGTTCCACCAAAACAGGCCTCCCTCCAAACGCTGTGCCAGTGGTAGACTGTTCTTTGAGGCGGATTTAAAGCCGCATTGGCCAGCTTTGCAGGGCCATCCACTTTCATAGAGAGCTTGCTCTCATGCAGGCTTCTTGCTTCACTAGGGGTCATGCCTTCGCTGAAGTAACGCAGGAATGTTTGCCTTGTTGACCTGGTGCCCCAAAGTAGCCGCAGAGCGTCCGCTAGAGTCGGTGCTGTGGCTGTGCCTGTCATCGATTCGTATCACTGCAGAAAGAGGCACCTCTCTCTGCAGATACTTGTCCCTCTGTTTGGTGTTACACGTGACCAGTTTTATTTTTACGTCAACTTTGGCCATGCACTTGACATTGCGTGGGCCACTCTTCTTGTTTTTGGTGTGAGGCTGGCAGCGTCAAATTTTGTGAAAAGCCATCCTGCATGACACACATGGGTGCAAATGGGGATAAGCTCTTTCATAATGCACTGCTTTGTAAAATATAATTACCTAAGTAAGAATAACTAGAAGTACAAAACTCTTTTCACAGTTGCACTGCTGTAATAGCTATGCTCTTATCACATTTGCAGCTGGCTGCTCGTATGTTGTATTCTGTGCAATGGCATGGCACCGTACGATTGTATGAGAACCATATGAGTGGTTGTCGCACATTTGACTGGGGCACCCCAGAAGTGCTTCAGCCGCCATGCCATCATGAAGATGATGGTAGTGTTGAGCAATAGTTTGTCTCGGTGCACGCCAGAAAACGATACTGTTAGTAGCCCCATCAGTGCAGGCGTAATTGGCAACTGGGGTGGCCTTAAAACATGTCCAGACTAGAGGGAATATGTGCACAAGCTTACCATGGCTGTGCACCCACAAGGCTACATTTACAACAGTGGTCTCACCAGACATTAGAGAGACGTTAAGGGTAAATATCGAGTTGGCGTAGATTGCTGAAGTAGCGGTCCACAAACGTCGTAGTGCTACTTCGATGCCGAGGAAATACTGACTTTGAAATAAGATCCTGTTTGAGTGATCCGCACGGTGTTATTGCGCTTCAAATTGCGCTCCTGAAAAAATGGGGCTCCTGACATAGTTGCCTTGCTCAACATTGCCTGACTTTACTGCATGGCCGCCGATGCTAGTACCAGCAAAGCAAGAGTAGCTGGAGCCACAGAAGCAGCAATGGCCATTGAAGCTTACCGCGATAAGTGTTGTTTGTGAATCTTGCAATGAGACATTGGCTTGCGACACTGGTGCAGAGGCATGCCACTCAGCCACTTCAAGTATAGGGTTAGTTTTGCAGCACTCAGTGGAAAATCGCTTTAGTTACTTTGCTGCAATTGAAGTGGCATATACTGTTCAGGCATCAGGTCACCGGCATGTGCATTTTTTTTCTTTTGTCGAACTTTCTGTCGCAGCAACTTTTTTGATTTGATTTGCAGTGGCAGTCGGGCTTGGCAAAATGGTCGTTTTACGCTTTCTCGTGCAAACACACATAGACAGCCGGAGAAAAAACACGATTGCAGCATCACAGCTGTTCAAATCTCTCATAGACCGCCTCGCTTGCCTCCGTGCACCGCCTTGGCAGCGCGCTCCTGCAAGTGGCCGGTGCTATGAGGGTGAGGCATTCATAAACAAAAAGAAGCATACTTTGCGGTTACACAAGGCATTCTGTCCCCAACTTGCATGGGCATGCGTTCCGGCATTTATTTTATTTGTTAAAGGAGCACGCAGCTATATTTTCTTGTTAATAAACCAGCAATGGGCTAGGCAAAGTTCATAACCTTGGTCTTTAGCTCATTCTTTATTGTGATGAGGTGAACTTATGCAAGGCTGCCTTTAAACCTAACGAGGCAAGTTTATGAAACATACCCTTACCTTTTCTCATACTGAAACTTTTTTTTCCTAATTAAAGAAGGCCTTGTAGTGTTACGAAAGGTTTGTGAATACAGGTCTCGTCTGGCAAGAGGCTACCAGTATCTTTAGAGGGGCACAGCACATTTTGCCCTTTAATTATGCATGAGTACATGTGCTGTATAATTACGAGTACTTGTGTAATTGCTTATGTCTTAGAAAAACATTTTAGGGGCAATTATCTACCATCTTTCAGAAGTCCAGTGGTCAACTGGAACACTTTAAATCAGGAGGCCTTCTTGCACATGAAAAAATAAATATTTATGGTGGCTTTACAGTAGCGTTGTGTAGTCTGAATGAGGAGCAGAACTGAGTGGTCTTTTTTGTTTTTCATTATTTCTTTCTACCTTATTTTTCTTTTTATTACTTTCTTTTCCCTTTCTCTGTGCTTTTTTCTCTTTGTTTCTTTTTATTTATTTCTTTCTCCTGTCTTGCTGTCAGTTCTTCCTGTCTCTTTTGGTCTGTTGCTCTCTTTCTATCTTTTTACGTCTTTATTTCTTTTAGTTTTTTTTATTTTCCTGTTTCATGTTATGGATGGCTGCCTTTCTCTTCCCCTGTCTCGTGTTTCACAAGCTCCACTTCACCAAGCAGAGTTTTCATTTTAATGCTCACACCTGCTGTATTTGGTAGTGGGGCTTGCCCGAATACCCTGCGGTTTTCTGCAAATACAAAGTTTTACAGCTGGCTTAAAAGCCAACTCCGAAGATTTTTCAACTATATCAAGGTAATGGTGTTTGTACGTTTCTGAGACAATAGCTGAAATTGTCAGAAAATTGGAAAAAGCTTTTAATAAGCAAAAAGGCGCAACATTGAAACACAACCAAGCGCACGGTCTACGCATGACACACTATTTGGTAAGAACCGGATGTCGCATATTGATCCCGCTGGCGCAGAGTATGAAAACTGTGAAAGCCAGGCCAGCAAAGTGCCAGCCAGACACCACAGAGGAAGAAAGGAAGCTTTTTCGTACCCAACACTGCCGCTGGATTTGCCCAGCCGTCGTACTTCACGTTCGTTCTGACTTTGGGTGGCTTGAAGCTGCTTTGTCATGAAAGAACAATCAGCAAATGTTTGGCAGTTACGCTTCACCACCTTAATTGTTTAGGCTTACCATTTCATATCGGGTAACGAAATGAGAAACTGTTTGTTCTTTCCTTCGAAACAATACTATAACACAGCAATAAACAAAGACACACGTTTGTCCGCCACCTGCAAGCAAATACGTGTTCTGCAAGCACGAAGAGTTGGCAAATAAGTGTTCTACTCATGATTCTCATGGTCTCCGAACGATCGTGCTGCTAGAGTCTCCTCTAGTTCATTTTAGGACACTCTGATTTCAGTCGACATGCCAAACGTGATGTTACATGGACAGTGTTGCCAATTATTATGGCAAGTCAGTTGATCATTTCGAGGCAAGCCTAAAAATTTATTTGCAAACAATCAGTGCATCTCTCGATCCTGTCATTCGACATAAATGACAAAAATCTGCGAAGGAACGTACCCACCGAATTCTATTGAGATCCATTGATGTCAAAAAATCACCGGAGTTTATCTTTAAACAGCTGAGCTGCTAAAACATCCTCCATTTTCTTTTTGTTGCATCCTCTGCGCCTATTCATGAATCTCCCAACAAGCAAGGTGGCTTTCAGATTACTGCCCAAACATAATGTGACGGCTTCTATGATCAGCTCAGTACAGTATGTTATGGTCACTTTCAGTGATGTGATCAACGAATCAGTTTCAGTGTAGTTTTTTTTTCTGGGAATGCTCAGCTACTTGCAGCGGGAGCGAGCGAACATCGCTGCATATTGTGATGGCCGCGGTAACATTGCCCATCACGGGCTGTCAAATCAGCGAGTGGCCGTCCACTTTGAGTTTGTGGCACGGTTAGGTTGATGGCATCATTGGGTGGAGAGAAAAGCGAACGATTTAAAGGTGTTTAAGAATTTTAAATTCTGTTTCACGTGCTGCGCTATGTTTGGCTGACATGCCCTGAGGAGCCTAGACTACCGATTGGCAGCACAATTTAATATAATGCGCAAGTAGTTGCGTAGAGGACACGGGACAGAGCGTGTTTTTTCGCCATGAGGAAAAATGGTCGAGCACTCGTGTTTCGATCGCCTACCACTTTTTTTTCGCCAAAAAACCGCGAAAACAACATCTTGGCGCACGCTCACCGTTAATTGTGCCTTTTCTGTCGAAATGTTTCAGTAGGTAGCAGTTCTCACATCTCGGCGCAATTGCCGCAGCAACCTCATCACCCCAAATGGAGCTGCTGCCATGACATCAATAAAATCGCCTTGTATCGTGGCGCGGAATTCGGAAACTATGATTTCAGCTGTAAGCCCTGTGTAAATGATCACTCAAATGGCTGTAGTGCAGTAAATGGCATCGACAAGACAACCCACTTTTTCCCAACACTCTGGACGCGCCAGACAATCCAAGAAGTGTTGGTCCGTACGCTGTACGCTTCCATTCATTCATTGACGACGTCTTCGTCGGCCAAGTTCGCTCGGAAACGGACTCGTGTTCAGTAGACTGCTGGTCATCTCTTACGACCTCAAGTGGCTGACGCATCTCCTCCATTGTGCCTCGACATTGTGCAACAACGCGATCGGAACTCGTAGAAACTTGACGGTCACAACCACAGTGGTAGGACGAACTTCGTGGAGCGATCGCCTTCGTGGTCTGGGTCAGTGGTCTCACGTCACCGCCGATCCAGCATGTACACTGTGGCCAGTGATGTTTCATTCTACGTCGAAGAATTTCCATTCATAGACATGAAAATTCTCTATTTCGGGGATGTTTCCCTGTTGACGTTGATGAAAGTTCCAGCATATTTCCCTGCATAACAGTACTAATTTCCACCCTCATCTACGCAAACACTATAATTACACGTGTATGACGTACTGGCCACTTTTGAAATCATGACTAGCCCATCCGCTGCCGCACAACAAAGCCATGGCATATTCCTTCATACAGTGATAGTACACTGCACATTGCGGGCTTCGAGTCTAACACCAATAATGAACTAGAAATCGCTTCGCGTATATCAAATCTCAAGGGTTCTGCTAGTGTGGTGCATGCACCAGAACCGATTACAGCAGATGAAGGCGCACTGTGACCGCTAATTATCGGTCATCATATCAGAATTTAACCATTCCTGAAATACCCTGCAATATCGCGAAGATTCCTTTTGGCTCAAAATCTCAGGTGAAAATTCCCCGACAAAGCAACAATTTCGTGCACGGAACATCACTGAGTGGCTGCGCCTGTGAGACATACTTCACCGTGTGTAACCGCTTTGAAAGGTGGTTTCACTGCCGCATAGGTTTTTGTGCGGTGAAACCAACCACTTTGGGGATATTCGCACTGCCGTGAAGCGACCTTTCAAGACTGAGTCAGGTTATAGTGCCTGCAACCCTGTTAATTTTAAACAGCGAAGTTCATTGAACATTTGTATTTATAGGGAGATCATATCATATCATCCATCCCTAATAAAACACTTGTGGGCTCTTATCGCAATAAGAACAAAAATTTATTGAGAAAACTGAGTTCATGTGTGTTACAAAAAAAATCAAGCAATGCTTTATACCGCACGGCACGAGCAATTAGGTGACACCTCGCTTCCAATTTTCTTTGTCTATTTGAATAGAACCATCATATGCATCATTTATAAATTTGTTGTACTGTTCTTGGTTCATCTCTATTCTCAAAATGTATATTCTGAATTTCTTTTGTTTTAGAAATTTTGGGTATACAGTATTTTTATTTCGTTACTTGATAAGACAGATGTTAGGGCTAGTTGGTGATAGGGAATCAACATATTTGTACAGCGCAAGACTACGAGTAGTTACGACGTAACTACAGAAGAAGAGACAAGGACAGAAAGAGCGCTGACTTAACTGAAATTTTTTTAACGAAAATGCTGGAAATATATACTCATGACGGTACACCACCGCGCAATGTATTGCATCACAGCAAGACAATCATCATCTCATTATATGGTTACAACGCCACAGCTCAGAACAAGTTCACAATCAATTGTGTCAAAGCCAGAAACTCGCTTTCTTTTTTAGTCAGAGCAAGCGAAGGCAGGCTGATACATCGATCACCCAGCATTTGCATTTAATTGGCCTCCATGATCTCTCGTGTTAGCTGCTGACGGTGTTTGGCTACAACAGTGCACTTTTCGAAGTGTTGGAGGGCCCTATTAAGTTTAAAAGCTTGTTATATGGGCCAAGTAGGAAACCTTTAAACACAAATATTTTACTGTGTACAACTTGCAATGTAGTCATATTTAAATCATACATTTATTAGAAACTTGCTTCCACTTTGCTTCAACCCAAGAAAGCGTAAGTCAGAAAAACTTTTAGAGCTTGCTCAGACTCGGACTCAATAAACATTTTTGGGAGCCGTACTCACTATCACGAAAATTTGTACAACCGGACTCGCTCGGACCGACTGTCTTTTTTGACCCCAATGCCAGTGCTTTTTAACACCGAAATTTTACGTAATCGAAGCTCTTCTTGGCACCTTTTCATATGGTGCCTTCGAATACGAGTTATGAGTGCTCGTAAACCAGTAAGGTCATTTTTATTGAAAGAGATGACAGCGCAATATATATTTGTCACCAACTTCCTTTTGTTGTCTATGGTAAGGGAAAGGTCAAGGCCTTCCACCATGTAATTCATGCCACTGATCAATGAATATTCAAATGGTATATAAAAGACACGGCTTTGAAATATGTGAGCATTAACACGAGTATGAACGCTGATCTAGGTAAAGCAGATAGTAATGCTGAAGACGAGTAGATATGACCATAGCTTGCCAAACAAAAATCGAACTCAGATTCCCTCAGGAAATGTATCTTGCACATTGGACTCGCTCGGACTCAGAATCGCCAAAATTTTCCAGAGACGGACTCATTTGGACGCGCACTCACAGAATTGTTAAACTGGACTCTTTCATTCTGAGACTAGTGCCTCGATCCGAGTTAGAGTGAGTAACTCTGAAGTGAGTTCGCTGATATCTACAAGAAAGAGACATTCCTGGTATAAGAGCAGAAAAGGACACTGTTAAGAGGCGAGGAAATCACACAAGCGCATGTGATATTCGTACAAGCCTAGTTCTTATTCGTAAAATTCTTAAGGTTATTGGATTATAATAAAAATGCAAGATTTTACATGACTCAACCGAATTACTACTTTCTCAATCTCACATTACTATTTGCCTATCACTAAACCTTGCAGTTCTTGCTTCTTCTGGCTGTTTCGGACAGGTGCATGGAAGAAGTTGTGGCCAAAATTCACATGCATGTTTTCTGACAGGGCGAACGGTTGGAGGCCTATATTTTTCAATAAAATGTTGAATGGTAGAACTGAAGGTTACCAAGCATATACAAGCTATCTTGTCAGGTTTCATGCATATTCGGAATTCACTGTGAGGAAGGCTCGACATTTGTAATCAATTTCCAACATTTCTAGTGCAATGAAGCTGTAATGTTCTGGTACAATTTTTTAAAGGGACTGTCTACTGCACAAAACGTTTTGCTGATTGTGGTGAAAATGAGAAGATTGTTGATCTCATCAACACCAATGAGCATGTTTTTGTACCATATAAAAGGAGTAATTTTGATGTTAAAAATTCACAAAGCAACTGCTGGCACCACCCAGCGATGTGGTTCTATTTATCCACGCAGAAATGCTTGCAAGTAGGCTGATTTTGCTTAAAAACAAACATGTTTAACTTTAAATTGCATTTCATTCACTTGAGGCAACTTTAGACTGCCCAAGAGAGTATTTTTGCTTGTTTTATCACGCGTTCAAAGAGGTACCGTTGCACTGCCGGCGAGACGGTCGCGTGCTTGCCTACGGCAGAGAAAAGCGAGTGCTGCGTCTGGCGTCGCTCTAAAAAAAATGTCTTCGGCAAGTATTAGCACAACTGACTTCAGTAAATTTTCAAAATTTGCCCGTGGGTCCAATGTCATCTAGTAATGTTGCACGAGCCTTTGTGCTTAAAGTACACAACAGTACTTACCAAAGTTCTACAATGGAGAACATTTTGCCATCACGTTTCGCTTAATCGTGTTGCCCATGCTGGCTCTCATCCCATATGCAACGCAGAACACCTAAACACAACTGCAAGAAAGCGGGGACCTTCTGCTGTTTTGTGAAGGACATTTCATGTTTGTTTTAGTTGCATGCACACTTGGCAGGAGTAAAACCACTACAGTTCGTTTCACAATGCTGGCGTACCAGTGTTGCTGAAACAAACTCTTCCCCTTAACTGTGGTGGTTTTTGAGGCTAACTAAACAAAGCTGGAGAAACTTCGGTAATACATTATCTGACAATTTCCATGCCTTATAAAACCAGTACGGTGTATGTAGTATTATTGATGAAGGCCTTGCAAAAACTGCACATGGTTTCAGTTTTAGACTTTCACACCATTGTGATCACGTCCACCAGCCATCGTTCTGGGCGTTCATCACTCCGATGGAAGAAGACTGAACGCAGAATAAAAAAATGTTTTCTCAGGATTTCTACACACTTGCCAGAGAAGCCGTTGGAATGTTGGACACTTCTGATGTATACTTTTTATTGCGGTACAAAACAGCAAAGCAGTGGAGGACTATCATAGTCACTTGAAAGTGAAAGACTTACTTGGGGTGCTGCCTTGCATTCTGACCTTCAGAGCTTGCATTTGAATGACTAAATTACTTATGATCCCAGACTCGGAGAGTACACTGCACTTGTTTGCGCTTGTTTCATCATGAACCTTAACCAACACGCCTAACTGGCAGTCATTCTACATACTTATGAGCAGTAAATAAAGCTAGAATAGATTTATCGTCATTGTACCCTACCCACCAGAAGCTTCAGATGGTCTCGTCTAGCCTCTCGATGCCCATGGAGTGTGTGAAAAATGATGCAAACAGACAGTTTTTATTTCACTTGTGTATTTATTTGCTTATTTGTAAATAATAAAATCAGCAGTGTTCATTTTAATGAGTTTGGTACAGTAAGGACATAATAGTAACACACTGTTAATACAAAATAATTGAACTCTCTCTTTTTTTTCTTGCAAATGGTGCTTTCATTCCTTATTGAGCCACCTTTGCTGCTTCTCAGCGCACAAGCTCCGCCATCTATTGCCACGCACCCCCACAAGGCAGTCCTACATGCCCATGAAGCATAGAAAAATGTGAGCCATGTTAACTCGATACTGTGTGCCCACAGTTGACATGCATCTCCATGTGCAGTACCCTCTAGGTGTGCTGCTTGCCGAAAATATATCTCGTAAGCTTAGTGATCAAAATTCGTCATCCACAATGCACTTTTTATAGTGTTGTATGCATTATGTCTTGGGGTCCTCTTTATTGTTTTGCTTGTGTGCTTTTCTGTGTGTTCAATTTCCTGCCTTCTTTTTGACTTGTACTTTAGTTGTTATACGTCTAGGATTGCTGACTGTTTCCATTTCCTCATATTTCCTTGCAAAGTTTTGAGAAACTAGAATAAAAATTGACTTGAAAGCAGGTCGCAGAACTCTGTACCTAAAAACGCTTTGGTATGTTTCCTACTTGCAGGCTGGCCACCAAAAACAGTGTGAACCTCGGTGCTAAGGGCTTGAGTGCCACTGGGTTGTAGTGCCATCAACAGCGAGGAGATTGCGTCGTGATGGAAAAAGAGGATGCGCGTGATCACGTTCCATGCAGCAGCAATACTGGCGCTAGGGGGACAGAAAATATAGAAAACATTGGTTGTGTGAAAACCTGTCGAGTCTTTTTCTCACATGTGCTACACAAGGTATACTAACGTTCTCCTCATTGTGAACATGTACTGTGTTAAGGACAGCAGCTGTCTTTGTATAGTATTTCTGAATGCTTTGTTGTTGTTACTAACACAAAGCTGTCACATAATTTAACCTTTTACTTCACTAAAATAATAACTGAACTGTAACAATTACAAGAGCAAGCCTGAAAATGTTGATACTTCATGTTACTTTGCCTGAAGAATGTTAGTTTTTGAAGCATGAAGTTGGTTTTGTTTAATACCAAACAAGCGAACTCGACTTCTTAAAGGAGTGCCAACCCCTGAAATCCGACTAAGTTGGCATAAAATGGACTAAAGCATTGCCTTTCAGTGCTTGCAAGGAATGCTGCGTGAATGTCAACCGTTTGACACGCTATGTGCACAATCGTGTACACCACTTGATTTTTCTATTTGTATCTGTAGGGGCTAAGAAACATCAAAATGTATTGACTTTCTAATCTCTTCATTTAACTTCGTTTTGCAGCATACAGTTGCATATTTATTTTTATTTTATTTACTCTCAAAATCCTTACGGCAATAATAGAGGGGACTGGTTACAAAGTAGACAAGGAAAATGAAGCATAAAAAGTTATTAAACAAAGAATAAACTCATCATTATACAACGTTAGCTGTGTAAGGACAACATACACAATACATAATTCAGCCTGTAAATACAGATTATTAGTTAGTCTATTTTGGATAATTACAGAATACTGAGTAAATTTTATTGAAAAACAATTACTAATAGTGACATGTCTTCAGGTAGTTGGTTTCAATGTACCAATGTACAAGATGAAAACACTGAGAGTTGCATAATGCCATGCCAACCTTATGACGAGGTCACAGCAATGGGATATGTACTAAGGATTCAGTATTAGTTGGTCATGCAGGGTGGTAAGACAGAATAATTTGTGAAATGAAGCCAAATGGGATATTTTACAAGGGGGTGCAAAAGAAGCAAGGCTTCGGCTGGATTTCATTGAAGTTATACCAGCAATGCAATTACAGTGAGAAGGTTTGAAGCGGATGGAGTTATTCTGTACAAACAAGTGAATCAAGTTGTCGTGGCAAGGGTCTCGCACAGAAGAGGCATATTCAAGTTTGGGACGTAATAATGTTTCATATAGGAGTAGTTTTAGTGTATATCGTGGTTTTGAGAAGTTGCAATGTATATAGCCTAACTTGTAATTGGCATTATTAGTAACATATTCAGTGTGAGGTGCCTGAGGTAAGTTCAATATGATAAGAGCACCTAATTATATATATGAGCTGACCCGATTGTGTAAGACATTTACCTAGTATGTTAGCGAGATGTCTGCATATCTTCTTACGCACATTTCCTTATATTTACGCATGTTTAAATCTATTTGCCATGTGCTCCACCAAGCTGCTACAGTGTTGAGGTGAGATTGGGGAAATTAACTGCCATTACTACTACTTCCTTTATTGAAAATTACGCAGTAATCTAAAAAAGATTACGTAAGATTGGAGGAATGAACTGCCATTACCACTAGTTATTTTATTGGTTACGCAGTAATCTAAATAAGATTAATGTTTGAAGAAGTTGATTTCAGGCTCAAGGTTGGCGTCGGGTATCTTTTTTGGCACTGGAGTTGGGTTTATGGCTTGATGGGGGCGCCCAGAACACAAAAGAAACCACCTCCACCAGATGTCGCATAGTTTTGATATGAACTAAAAAGCAGGCGGCATTTCCAAGATGACATTTTTTGTTTGGCCATACTTGTGGCCGAGAAACAAAGTCAAAGACTACAGCGAAGCACAAGTTCGGTTTCTTTTTGAACGCACCTCGTGTTATGCCGCTATTTTTGTTGCAATAGAATATCGAGTGCTTAGAAATGTCAAATTCACACAAGTACATTTAGTTCTTCATAGGTGGTATCTGAAAGGGCTAAGAGAGCAGTTCACTTTTATTAATTTTTTTCTTCTCTCAAGAAACCTTTGCACCACTTGGCACGTAGCCCAATCATTCGCAAAGTTTGAGATTAGCTAGTTTGTATGACGAGACCTCAATGTCGAGGTGTTTCATGCATTTGGCACTGTAGTCACTGCCTGCATTGTTCCATTTATGGTGCTGGCAACAGTGCTGCCACCAGGGATATTTTAGGGGGAGAGAAAAACACATGCTCCGTACAATACTTGCAACAACCCTGAATGGCAGTGAAAAATTTGTGCAAAGACACATGCCAGTCATGAAACATATGAACATCGATACTTGTATAATGCCTTGCTGAATCGAAACTTCGTATAGAGATTAAATAAGAGGTGTGAGCATAACATTTCACAGCTCTGCATTTGGATATCCTTGCACTTGTCGAAATTTATGTTTTGGGGCTTCTGGATTTATAGATGTCCACATCTCTTTGAGAAACATAAACTAGTGTGCCAGCAGTCATCAAGCTTCTAATCTTCATAACTGCAAAAATATTAGAAATGTATGCAAAGGAATAAGCTATCTTTTATCCTCAATGCCAAAAGACAATAAACTGGGTGTATTATGCTGTGTCTATAGGTGCTATTATGAATATTTTCATAGCATTACAAAGACAGAGCATCGATATGTACAGCTGACTGAAATGCGTGGCCTCCACATTTGACCAGCAGCTTCCGTTGGCAAGTATTTTTACATTTTCAAGGCCACTTGTGGCAGCCTCAGTTGGTCTACTTTCGTTCAGAATGCTTCTTCAAAATTAAGAAATATATTGCTTTTTGTTTTTACGACAGCTTATAAATCTTAGAGCCGGTCTACTATTTCCTCTGATTTTAACATTACATTGCAGTGAAACGCCAAGTTCATAGGCTGAAGAGGTGTATAGGCATTTTAGACAACTCGTGCAAGAGCTTTCAGAGCTTGGCAGAAGATAGACATAGCTGGCATTAACCGATATATTTTCCACCATGCCTGTGAAGGCTTTGCAAAACAATTTCCAGGATATATTTGCCTTTGCAGCATTTTCTACCTGACATATGCTGTGTTACAAGAGGCAGTTCAACTATTTGCAGCATTGATTTTAATATCTGTTTCCAAAGTGTATACTATTGAATTGTGAAGTCTTATTACATCTTATAATCCTTGCAGAAATCAGGCAGTCATATGCACGGATGTTTATTTGAACAGGTACATGAGTAAGGACTGGCTCTCACCAATACTAGGTTGGATGATGAGGGGTCTAAGCAAGCAATGATCCTGTGACACTTCGAATGGCATTTCACCCCAGCAAAACACTGTTTTTAAATGATGCAAAAATAAAACAAGGTGTAATTGCAAGATCCTGGCTGACTTTTTTGGTCTCATAGTTTCCTAAAAGTAACTCTGGCACTGCAGTCGTTCAGTTGCCATGGGAATGATGGGTACTTCACAGATTTGCCTAGTTTTCGTGTTTGCAGGCTTCCCATGCACTTGTGGCTGTGTTTATAGATATGCATTGATTTTAAACCTTTGCTAAACTTTGTCTTGTGGCACAGTGAATTCAGGCCACACGGAGCTAAAAGAACGAACATTAGACACATTCGTGTACTACCCATCCCTGCCATGCTAGCTTAAGTGCTGTGCGTTGCAGCTGCCACAGACACTAGCATCAAAGTTCCCTATGTTTCATTCAGAGCATGGTCTATGCTTTAGAACATCCTCCAGTGTATCTCTATGCATAGTCTGCACTCGTGCTTTTATTTCAATTTCCTGTGACGACTAGGTGGCACTTGTGGCCAGGTATGTTTTTTTTACTTGCCATCAAGTTTGCATGACTGCTTGTTGGACAAGGGCGGGTTGTAGAAAAAAAAGAGAAAAATATCATGTTGAGGGGCTCGGTCGCATATTATAACGTTGCGCTTGCCTCACAGCTTCACCGCATTGCACATGCATGCTGCACTGAAGCACCAAAAAAGAAACAACGGGCGCTTTTTTCTGCAGGACGCACCAGAAAAAATTTTGTTTTAGATGCGGAGCATCTAATACTCGAGGCTTGTAGTGCGGCGCCGTCCGCAAGCTTCCTCCTCCTTCTTCCACCATCTGTGCATCCCTTCCTCTTCTACACACCGCGCGCGCTTCACTCCTCCACCATCTGTGCACCCTTCCTCCTCTACACACCGCGTGCGCTTCTCCTCTTCACGAACATTTGCTAGCTGTATAATGTAGCGCGCATGCGCCGTCACGCTTCGAGAACATCGGCAGCTGACGCGCGCGCATGTGCCATCGCGCTTCGAGAACATCGGCAGCTGACGCGCGCGCATGCGCCGTTGCGCTTCTCTCCCTTCTCGAACATTCGACAGCTGACAGTGCATGCGCCGTCGCGCTGTATATATACTCAAGGTCGGCGCTCGCTCGCTCAGTTGCCGCTCGTCGGTTGGTTTGTACGGCGCGTCGACGTCCAAGGTCGCGGTGAAATGAATTCCAACGAATCCACAAACACAATGATCGACGTCCCTTCGACCAGCGCCGCCCTTTCGCATACGTGTGTACGTGTTCACTCATTTAACACCCCCTCCTACAACCACGTTAACCAATTTAGCCATCGACCCAAGTAAGTCGCAATTTAACACCCCATTTCACAACCACGTTAACCAATTTAGCCATCGACCCAAGTAAGTCGCACTTTAAAACCCCGCTAACCAATTACATGCTCCGCATCCTCCTCAGTGTTCCCCTGAGGGAAGCTGCGGGCAATTTTTTTGTTCGAACCTTACTTGTGCTGATAGGTAATATTTAAGCAGCGGCGTTCTTTTGCCTTAATGATGGCGTATTATCTTGTCCGTGTAATAAACCAAGGAGGCGTTGAATATACGAACCGGCGAGGCCGGAAGCTTTACTTGTTTTAAGCCGCACAATGGCGTGTGGAAGGTCTTCATGTTGCATGGCATGTTCCCTCTTCATAATGCGTAGCTTAGAAGTCAGTGCTGAGCATCAGCTAAAGCTAATTAACGCTGAAGTGACGACCGTGACGTAGCGGAGTGTGATTTTTCCGAAACCCCCTTTCTGACGAGCGAGGAGGCAAGGCTTGCAACAAGTATGTCATCGCGTCGTTTTGTGTTGATTGCATACGACTTAGTAAACATACAAACTTACATCGTTGATAACAGGCCGGCAAAGCTTCGGGCAGAGCGAGGAGTGAAGCGCAGCGGCGATACAAGGCGCGCACACTGCTTGAAACATGAACGATTGCGAGATGTCAATCGTAGAGGGTTTTCTTTTTCTTGATCACATCTTTCCTGTGCCCACTTGCGTCATGAACGAGTCGGCTTTCGGTTGCGAGAGGCGACAGGGGGGCACACACGATTTCTTCGCGAGTATCCAACTCAATTCGGCGCAATTCCAAAAGCCTTGGAAGGGCTTTCCTTTGCGAGCAAGGCCCCCCGTGGTGCAGCAGCCTCCCGGCAACGCTATGCGAAAGTGCGGGGAGCTACAGCGCGATGACACAGTTAGGCCGGCGAAAATGCATAGCCTCCAAGAGCGCTGGGCCGCGGTGCATTGTGGGGGGCTCTATCCGCTCGTCTTTGAAACTCGCGCCCCGGTGTGCCACCCCCTGGCTATGCCTATGCTTCCCAGCATGTGCAAAGCAGCTCCACCACCATCATAGTGTTACGCCGTTTCAAAACAGCTCAGTAGGTTTGCGAAATCTGCTTCCAGCATGCAGGCTAAATTGCAGAAATAATTTTTGGGGTTGCTGGACAACTGTTCACTCATCGGGAACCACGTGTGACTGACAGCAAAGAACAACAGGTGTATCTTTCACGAGTTGCAGTTTGCCCGTGACGTCACGGGAAGACTTGACACGTCACTGCAAAGCCTACCTTTCAATACCAAAACCAAAATAAGTTTTAATGTGGTGGTATTAAAGGTATATTTAATGTATTCTCAGGCTCCCCGGCAATCTTTTTAGTGTTCCCGACACCCACGTTTTCATATAGAGTGT
The DNA here is from genome assembly GCF_043290135.1 of Rhipicephalus microplus. Taxonomy (NCBI): domain Eukaryota; kingdom Metazoa; phylum Arthropoda; class Arachnida; order Ixodida; family Ixodidae; genus Rhipicephalus; species Rhipicephalus microplus. Next base: position 208,413,389 of record NC_134704.1, read on the forward strand.
AATGTGTAAACTGTGTAGCAGCATTAAATTGAATTTATGCATAACGTTTCGAGAATGAACATACCTTTTGGCTCTCTCTAACATTTTTTCGTATCAAAGGGCAGCCGCAGCCATGCCCTGCACGCTCGTTTACATCCAAGGTGAACACCTCATTCTAGCATGTATTCAAGCCCTCGAACGAAGAAGCTGGTGCTGCATAGATAATTTTAAAAAAATGTTAGTGTGTTTATTGATACTTTGATCAGAGGACATATATGTATCCTTCATGAGTTTGAATAAACGTTCTGGATTTGCTGACTTGAATTCTGAATGTGGTCAACCTTGTATGCTTGTTCAAACGGGGCAGTACAGGGGTTAAAAACATAAATTAAGGCAGCTGTGCGCTAGTGGTACCAAAAAGCCTGAAGAAAGAGGGGAAGTCTGCCTTGTTTCTCTTGAGCTATCCCTTGTCTCTTCTCTTTCTTTTTTAGTTTCTTCTGTCTTTATTACTCCTGTAATTATCTATTTCCCTTGCCCTTCCGGCTTTTCTTCTTTTTCCATATCTTTCTAATTCTTGCTTGCTACCTCTTTTCTGATTGTACCCCAAGCGACGACCGCAAAGACACCTCAAGTGCTTCACAACTAAAAGCACCTTCGAGGTGCATGATTTCGCGCTATCATGTAGAGCAGCACTAACGCCACGCATGCTAATTTTATGATCACACATGTAAGTCTACGGATATTACGTACGCTTGAACATTACATGTGAATTTATTTCCGAGCACTTTTTAGATTTTACATGCCAGAATAAATTTAGCGTTATAAAAGTAATCTTAAGGGGTTTTATACAAACCCTTTAAAATGACTTTTATAACATCGCAGAACTGCGATGCATTAGATGTTGTGAGTACGTATAGGCGACTTCATTTGCAACGTCTAGTTTTTGTCTAAGGGAGAAGTACATGCGACGCTAATAATACGTCGGCTCTCTGGACTGTAATGATGGTACATTGTAGGGATGTTGATAAGATGTTATTGATAGATGTAGATGTATGGATTTTATTTCTACGTTGACAGGATATCGGTGGTTCACTGGGCCACGGATAGAACCCAGCATTGTAGAAATCACCGACATCATAAGGTACCCTGCCGCGGAAGAGGTCTTCCTTCGTGAAATCGGACTGTCGCCTGCGCCATCGCTTCGACCGGCAGTTCGACCTCAGGCAGCTGGAACAACAATGGGGCGGCCACCGAAATCCGAGTACTGGGGTATTTGCAAGGATCTCTGCTTTAATCCAGGAAAGCCAGGATGCGGTGGAGAAGTCGTGACGTACAATCCCCCGAGAAAGAAAGGAAGCAGACCCACATTCAGGTGCAATCGTTGCAGGAAACAGCTCTCCCAGCTCCGCGGGACGCAGGCTCTGCAGTTGAGGCTGTTTCAAGTGGATAAAAGGGATGTTGCCACCTTTGGTTCACTGATAGCCAAGCACATTCTTCCCGGGACGGCGGTGTACAGCGACGAGTGGGCCGCGTACCAGTGCATACCCAGACTTGTGGATGCCAACGGAACACCGCTAAACTTGGACTGGCACACCGTGAACCACAGTGTCAACTTCGTTGATCCTACGACAGGCGCCAACACGCAAAGGATTGAAAGTGAATGGCAAAAGACCAAGCGCCGGCTCGTTCGCAACAGCAACAAGACGACTACCTCACTTATGCCGTCTCACCTCACCTGGCTTTGGTGGAGATCTATTAACGCACGTCCCAACGTGAAAGACCCTTTTCTTCGATTAATGGAGGTAATTGCTCGCCGGTATCCAGTTTAATTGTGATTAGCGCGTAGTGAGACATATTGTCATTTTATTCTTATGTTTATGTTTTCATTATGTTGCATTATTACTGTCTTTATTATGATTATTATGTCATTTTATTCTTATTGTTGTATACTAAGCTCTTGAGCTGAGAAACAATGCACAATCATTATTTGGAATTTTGGTAGTTTGGGCTTATTGTGGGTGGGGCCCTGTAAGCGACGGTGGCTCATTGGCCGGATCCCATTTACAGGTACGCGCAAGTCACGCTTCATTCGCTCCATCTGCTTCGATAAAGCAGCCTTCCAGGCGTACATAGCTGTAGCATATCCGACATACCCCGATCAACCAGCCTTGGAACGCTTATTCATCACATGTGTACAGGAGTCTGAACGATATGTCTTGTGCTGACACAGCTAGGGGAAGCGTAGCGTCCCCCGTTGTAGCACGCGGTCGACGCGACACGATCAGCTGTGAGAGAAAAAAGAAAAGTAAGGGGGGGGGGGGGAGGCAGCGCATCACCTCCTGCGACTCTAGTCAGTTTTCCCCGTCATCCCTAATACTGAGACGCGGTATCTTGATCTCACAGCTGCGCACACAGCAAGAGAACGCGCCTAGACTTTTGCTAGGCTCGGTTCATTCCGTTAATTAAAACGAATTCTGTAATGCGCGGTTCATTCCGTTAATTAAAACGGCCTCCTAATTGCGCAGCAGCACCGCGCTCGACTTCTGCTAGGCGCGGTTCATTCCGTTAATTGAATTGACCTCTTAATCGCGCAGCAGCGCCGCGCTCGACTTCTGCCAGGCGCGGTTCATTCTGTTAATTAAAATGGCCTCTTAATTGCGCAGCAGCGCCGCGCTCGACTTCTGCTAGGCGCGGTTTATTCCATAAATAAAACGAATTCTGTAATGCGTGGTTCATTCCGTTAATTGAAATGGCCTCTTAATTGCGCAGCAGCGCCACGCTCGACTTCTGCTAGGCGCGGTTCATTCCGTTAATTGAATTGGCCTCTTAATCGCGCAGCAGCACCGCGCTCAACTTCTGCTAGGCGCGGTTCATTCCGTTAATTAAAACGGCCTCTTAATTGCGCAGCACTTGACTTCTGCTGGGCGTGGTTCATTTTGTTAATTAAATTGGCCTCTTAATCACGCAGCAGCGCCGTGCTCGACTTCTGCTAGGCGCGGTTCATTCCGTTAATTAAAATGGCCTCTTAATTGCGCAGCAGCGCCGCGCTCGACTTCTGCTAGGCGCGGTTCATTCCGCAAATAAAACGAATTCTGTAATGCGCGGTTCATTCCATTAATTAAAACGGAATTAAAACGGCCTCTTAATTGCACGGCAGCACCACGCTCGACTTCTGCTAGGCGCGGTTCATTCCGCAAATAAAATGAAATGTGTAATGCGCGGTTCATTCCGTTAATTAAAACGGAATTAAAATGGCCTCTTAATTGCACAGCAGCACCACGCTCGACTTCTGCTAGGCTCGGTTCATTCCTTTAATTAAAACGGCCAGCGTCACTCATGCACTCGCGAAATGCACCGCGGATAGCACCAAACTTTTACGGAGAAGCCACAGCTACAGGAAAAAAATTTCAGCCAAAAAATGCACCGCGGTTAGCATCAAGTTTTTACGGAGAAGCCACAACTACAGGAGAAACATTTTCAGCCAAGAAATGCACCGCGGATAGCACCAAACTCTTACAGGGAAGCCATAACTACATAAAAAAACTTTTCAGCCAAATTTAGCAGCAGTCTGGCAACAACACCCCAAAATCTGGCAACAGATTTATGCAACGCCAAAAGGAACCTTGCCAGGAGATATGCGACAATATTGGGGTACGTATTATTATCTTATGCTTGGCGTGAGTTGCTCAAGGTTGCATTTTCGTTACATTTCAGAAGTGATTTGTACAACCGCAGCACGACGTGGCCCCTATTGTCTACGTCTTCGAGGTGCTCCCACGCTGCTTCAACCCCGAAGACGCTGATGCGGAGCGCAACAAAAAGAAAGCGTGCTTGCTGAACCGCAAGCTGACAGCTACGCCAAAGCGCTGGCCATGTGTTCGCATCTTGAACGCCAAGGTAAGCTTGCACCGACAGAAAATGCCGTACCATCGTGGTCAGCACGCAGCTTAAAAAAACTACTTAGCCGCGCTAGTCGCTCATTGTTTGCGATAAAATGATGTAATAGAGGTCTTTAGTATTAAAATGCCGACATGTGGATCACGACCGGCAGTGCCAACAGACCCGAATAAAGCGGAATGTAAAATAACGAAATGAAGGTACTGGTACAAAGCACGTCAAACCCTGAAGACGACAATGGTAACAACATTGGACATGCTCTTAGCCAGAGTCTCACCTATACGCGTCTGCTGTTGGCAGAGCCGGTTTGTGCTATTTTTGTTGCACGGGAAACCAACGCATTCTAGCGCTAATCGCTTAACTAAAGTGGTTCATTTTACTTTTGTTGAAGTGAATTCATGTCTTCAGTCTCGAAAACAAAGGTAGGTCAGTAGTCATATAATGATTGGCTCAGCAGAGAAGTCTTTTGCAACGGATTCAAGACTTCTGGCAATATCCATAATGTTAGCTGGTTTTCACCTTTGTTTGAGACGTTCCATTTAACAGTGCAGCATGTATCAATCTGTGGAGAGTTTAGTGCAAATGGTTTTATTCACACGTTTTTACTTACGTGACACTGCTCTTGGGTTGCATACACAATGCAGCTTTTATAAGTTGTCTGTGAAAGCCCATCACATGTGGCAGCTTCATTTACAAGGTGGTCAAACTGGGCATCAAAAGTATTGGCTTTCAAGCATTTCGTGGACATCTAAAAGTAGACTGAGCTTGCGTTTTTCCAGAATCGCCTTCATATTACTTCTTTTTTGGAGAGTGTCAGTTGAAGAGCTTTACTTCGATGCTGTCATGTGGGCTTCGAGAAAGTTTCGTTCATGAGCTCCATATTTCTTTGACAACAAGGGCTTTGTAGAAGCTTTGCCATGTAATTGAGATTACAGAGATTGCCTTCCCCTCATCAGGCTCAAAAAGGCCATTGAAAGCAGCAACTTTGAGCGTACTTTAGCTACAGCTCGTTAGTATGTTTAAATAACACTACAAACTTGACCACTACGTAAGAACTTGTTTTTGGAAGAGTTGGCGGGAACTTATGATTTTAGCGCTAAATAGATGAACATATGTAAGAGTAAGAGCATGTGCTTTTTAGTGCTAAAATCACAATGTTGAGTTGATCACTATACTTGCACATATTGCAATCTAAAAATATAGAGTAAAAAGGGTCTTTTTGTCCCACAACAATAATCGTCATCCGGCTTGCTTGCATTTCATTTCTTAAAACGACTTGTGATTGTAATGGCAATCGGCTTAATGCTTCGGTGTTCTGATGGTTCTTGCCATGCCTGTAGATGATGCTGTAGTCATACGCCGATAACTTGATGCACCATCTGGTCATTCGTGGAGAAAGGACTTGAGCCGTTGGCTTTTGTAGACCCAATATGCCGAGCAGTGGTTGATGGTCAGTGGCGAAAGTCTCCTTTCTACCCTCAATATACTTGTGGGGTGCAAACACCACGGCAAGGCCTTCTCTATCCAACTGAGCGTAATTGCGTTCTGCCGGCCCTAGAGTCTGAGATGCAAAAGAGATTGGCGCCTCTCTATTCTGGTCATCGCATTGAGACAGAACAGCTCCTATGCCGTATGGTGAAGAGTCACATGAGACAAGAAGCTCCTTCTGTTCGTCGTAGTGTGCCAGTACATTCTGACTGAGAAGCCATTGTCTTAAGCTTGTCAAATGCTCCCATCTCCACGTGACGTCCTTCTGAAGGAGCTGGTAGAGACAGCTGGCAACTGTTGCCCTGTTCTTCAAGAATCTGTCGTAGAAAGCCAGCATCCCGAGAACTCGAAGACACTGTCCTGACCATATGCGTAAGACAATGTTGTCAATCTGAAGCTGTGGTGGGTCATCTGTTCATGTGGCGTTGAACATGGCCTCACTGATGAGTGTGCAGGCTGCACCCGAATCGACTTCAAAATCCAAGAACTTGACAATCTGAGAACTTGACAATCGAGAACTTTCTTGACTGTCAAATCCTTTTCTGCAAACAGCCGTTGCTGGACCTGCTCATTCTGAAGACCGCAAACGAAACGATCACGCAGCATTGCGTTGTGTAATGTCTGCCGTGGCGTCTGTGCTTGTCCCATAGTTGCATTCTGCTGCTAGCGTCTTGAGTGCCGTGGCTTAATCACTGACTCAGTGAAATTACTGAATCAACTACAGGAAAGAACAAGTTAACGGTCGTAGCTCAGACATTCAAGTCACTGCCAGCTTGCGTTCAATGCAAGGCCCGCGCACGTGCCACAGCTGTAGGGCAGTTGCGCGCGCACTTTGTTGTTGTCATCCAAGGCGAAATTTCACTTGCATATACTGCAATCTCAAAGAATATCAAGTAAAAAAGGTGTCTTTTTGTACCATAACAATAATCGTCATTTGGATTGCTCGCGTTTCTTTTCTTGAAAAGACTGCGCTGGTCACTTTCCTATCAAGCATCCTATGGCGCGCTGACAGCGCGTATGCCATTGGTGACCGGGTAGTGCCAGGCTTGCGGCGATAAAGCAAGGAAAGGAACGCAAGGTAGATGAGGATTATTGTTGTGGGGCAAAAATACGCTCTTATAACTCTATCTTTTTTTAGAGTGCATACTTAAGTAGTTCATATATAATCCATCTTGATGACCGAAGGGCAGCAACTAATTGTCTCTGGGACTGAAAAAACTGTCTCGCTCATGCACACAGTGATACTCCCCGAAGGCAGGGTCACCAGCTGCGCTGCTCTTGGGGTTAGTCTAGAGCAGGGGACTGCAACCTTTTTCAAGTGGAGGGCCGCAGTATGGCATGAAGCTCGTGAGGCAGGGACCACACGTCTGAGCGGAGAGAGGGGGTGGTTCGAGAGGGGAAGCGTGTATGCTATGCACGTAAGGAGAAAGACATTTTGCAAACTGACAATAATGTAATTATGTCCAAAAGTGGAATAGAAGTCATGTTTATTTTCAGCACTCACCTCATAGGTTCCAAGTTATAAACACAGGTTACAAAAAAAACTTATCGCGACTTTAGATTCAGAACATTGTTAGCCAACTCGCAATTGCTATCATTATCAAGGTCGTGTGAGCGACAGACTTCGAACATTGTGGAAGTGTTTCTAAGTCAGTGGAAGAGCAGGAAGAGGCAGGAAAGGGGAGGTCCAAATTTGTGCCGGGGGCTGCATGTGGTCCGCTGGTTGCCGACCGCTAATCTAGAGTATCCACCTTTGACGAAGTGCTGCATGCTTCTAAAATTGTATCCAACAGTAGGGACTGAGCATCAGACTTGCACGGTCAACACTTGCGTGAATCGGATGTGCTGAATATTTCACATCGGGATGTGCGTTTCTTCTAGATTATGGCTATTAGAGTCCGATAATCTTAGAGCCTACACCTCGAGGATGTTGTGCTCCGACTAGGAGACAGTTACTCGGGTGCCTCCGCGGCCGTTAGATGGATCGTCGGCTCCTTTTCTCCGTTGCTTCACCAAAGCCTCTTTAAGCCATTGGAGGCTCATTCCTCTGTTGCATGCCAATGTATGCTAGAGCACGAACAAGGTTGGTGATTATGCCGCCTGCTTCAGCTTCTTATGTGGCCTACAGTATGCAGTAAAGGACGTCTTCTGAGATGTATTTGCCTTCTCAGCCTCAAAAGTTGACATCGTGGGCTTGACAGGATGACGCTAAATACTCACAAATTAGGTTATAAAGCGTCTTTGCTCGATCTGTGACCATCTCAGTGTTGCAATATTTGCGCTATAAACTATGGCTATGTTTCACTGTGGCCTGGAGACCGTCATTCTCATTTCATCCGTCCCCGGGTGTCTTTCGTTTTCTTGTCTCCAATGCAGAATTCTTTTTGTGCTCCGTACTGAGCCCCAGCTTGAGATTAATGTTCGACACAGCTAATACAAAGGGGGAGCCGGTATCAGGCCTTAGGTATTCTTTCGCAACTAACTGTCCGTCCGGACATGCTGTGTTTAGCCAACCACTTTTTAGCTTTTTCAAGCATTACTACAGCCTCGCAAGCCTTAATCGCTGCCGGCAGCCACCTCATATGCCCACTCAACTCTTTCGGTACTACATCCACAGGGCTTTGATAGCTCATCATCGAAAGTTTGAATTGCTGCATTCGAGACATCTCGTGTCTTTCGCGGACATACTGCACCATCCATCATGAAGGAGAAAATCTGTCATTCAAATTATGTCGTTTTTTTCCCTGTATGGCCTTGGTTTTTGAATGAGCTTGGAAGTTGCGTGATCGTCTAGTGGGAAGCGTATATGGTCGCAGTGAGGTTCGTGTGCCTTTTTGTCTGGTGTGAACCGAGAAGGCTGCCCTCGTATGTCACTGTTGAGGGGACTTAGACTAGGTAAATTTAGTTTGTTTATTCGTGGTGCGCATCCGGCGCATTTTGAAATCCGTCTTTTCCGGACCCTCCCCTCGCGTCTGTTAAAAACACTGCTGCACCGGGTCTTTCCCAGTTCATTCACGAAGGTCTCGTGTGAGGGTCACGCTCTCACGGTCCCAGCGCGGTGCCTCCTCTTGCGTCTGTTAAAAACACTGCTGCACGGGGGTGTTCTCAAGTTCATTCACAGAGGTCTTGTGCGAGGGTCACTCTTTCATGGTGCACGATGCTTTCCCTTAGCATTCTCCCATTGCTCACTTTCTTTATCCAAGCCGCAGGCACCGCGTCGTTCAACCCGACAACTTTGCTGCAGTCTTGGGCAGTAACTAGTTGCTTGTAACATGTTACCGGTAACTAGTTACTTTTTGCAGTATTTTCCAATGGTAACTAGTTACTTTTAAGTTAGAGGAACATGTAACTGTAACACTGTTACTTTTTTATGCAGTAAAAGTAGCGGAATGTACCGTTAGTTACCTTTTTAATTTTGTAAAAAGTTATTTAGTAGCAACACTCATTCGAGGCCAATGTTATGTGCTTTTGACTTTTTCGAACTTTCTTCACCACATTTTCTGCACATTTTAGCTTTGCACATGAGGGCTCACTCATAGTTAAGACGTCGCTGAGAGGAATATTCATTCTATAAAAAACAGCGCGTACTACAAAGACACAAAAAGGAAGAGTAGACGCCACAAACGCCGACTAGCAACTGAGGAAGCGCACAAAAGACGAAAAAGAAAGAAGACACGAAAAACATGTCTACGCATGCCCATGTGCAAGGCTACACTATCAATCCGACACACGTGGAAAACTACGTGAAAGATAATTGTTAAGACATTTTATTTCCTCTTTTTGCAATTGACGGTTTGCTTACGCATGCGCTACCATTTATCTCTGATGTGCTACCACTAATTTGTTGCAAGCATTTTGTGTGCTTCCTGAGTTGATAGCATTTGTGATGTCTACTCTTCCTTCTTGTGTCCTTGTCGTACGCCCTGTTTTTTATAAAATGAATACATACCAACTAGCTCAGCTTTCTGTTATTGTAAGAGAGGAATATGTTCTCTGCAGAAGACCGTATTTGGAATTCACTTGTCAACTACATGTCATACATCAATAATGTTTCAACTGAACAGCTTGCGAATTTCACATTACACTTTTTAGAGCGGGGGGCTATATACTTGTTGTGCCAGGGGAGCCTCCTTCCGAGGCTTCGAGCTTATCGTGTTTGACAGACAGGTGGCTGGAAAATGGCAGCTTGAAACGGCTGAAAGTCTGATGTGCCATGAACTAGCGAATAAACAAAAGGAGAATTTTAAAGGCTTTTTTTCTTTGTTAGACAGATAATTAATCGCAACAAACAGATAAGCCAAGGAAAATATAGGGAACGTTATTTGTAGTCACTATAATGAAAATGCCAAGAGAGTGAAAAAAAACGGCCGAAGAGATGACTTGCCGCTGGCAGGGACCAAACTTGCGCTTTTCGAATAACGCGTCCAATGCTCTACCAGCTGAGGTACTGTGGTTTCAATTTTTTTTCAGCTTCTTGTGGCTGACTGTACATTTCTACTTCAACTTAATACAACAATTAAGAAATTGACAGATGTTCCGCCTCCTATGTTGGTGGCATCTTCAGTATACACTGGCAACAAAAACAAGAAACAGGAAAAAATTAGCGTACTTCAATCAGTTCATCAGTCACTCATCTTCTTGCAAATATCCGGCAAGGGGCCTCGGTTGCTATTGCCAGCCGATTCGTCGTAGGAAATGAATGACTTTTTCAGAAGTTCCTTTCCCTCACTTTTGCTCATGAGCCAGCGTCATCACATTGTTTAGGTCAAAGCTATGTACACCCTGCCCAGCAGTGTTCGACAAGCTTCATCTAAGAACGCGTTGTACGGTCGACTTTACCAACCTTTGCTTTCCTGGTACTTTCTTGGTCCTTCCCTGATTCTTTGCTGCCCGTTTCATCGATGTAATTATGTCGCTTCGCAATCCCTGCATCGTACTTGTAGATGATTCCGTAGTGATCGTTTCTAGGTGTGCGGTCTTTGGGTTTTGCGAACATGTGTCCCAAGTTATAGCGGGGCTTAAAAGCGGTTTGTATGCCCAGCGGACGCAAAGCTCTCTGAACCGCGTCTGACACACGATGAACAACATAGGGAATAGACTTGATTGATGTCGGCTCCACTTGTTACGCAGTCCCCGTTCCTCTTCATACGTTTTATTAAATATATTTTATAATTTCGTATGCAGGCAATTACTTATTTTATGTGGTAATGAAAAAGTAATGACATTGATTTTTCACACTAACTAACTGTAACATTGTTACTTCTTACTGGTAACGTGTCCGTGACTGCTCTGCCATCACTGTGTTGCATAAACGTCTCGTGATGCAACTGACCATTGCCCGATGTCCGCATTTGTTGCTTTCTTTAGAGGCTGAATAATGCACTTGAATCACAGAGGGAGTGCAAAGTAGGGATATGCCACTCACTATAGGCACTCTTTCCTATCTGCGAGCTAAGAAAGTATATTTCTTTTAAAATGCAATACCAACCAGCCCAAATAGCTACTCTTTGGCAGAAAAAAAGAAACTAAAAGCCCACAGTACCATGACCAGTATAATTCCTATCCATGCATTGATATTCTACCCCAACAATTGCGGGCTTGCCAGCCGAGACAATGCGTCCACATTCACATTAAGTCTACCCCTTTTGTGCATTATTGTGACATTAAACTTCTGTGGTGTCAGTGCCCAGCACACAGCCATGCACTCTAAGCAGACGTCAAAGTGAGGAACTTTGGAGGATTATGGTCAGTCACCACTGTGATATTTGCACCAAAAAGTCACGTCTCAAGACACTGTAATGCGCATATGACAGCATAAGCTTCTCTCTCTATCGTGGCCCAGTGTGTTTCGGTTGGTGTTAGCTTCTTGCTGAGAAAAGCCACCGGCAATTTCCTGCCATTCTAATCAAATTGAGCAATACATCCTTTTAAAGCTACGTCGGATTCATCTGCTGCCAGTATGTAGCCCTTGCTTATGCCAGCCGCATGAAGTGTAGGCACCCTTATTAACTGTTCCTTAATGGCTTCAAACGCTTTTTGCGTGGCATTGCTCCACGGTATTTGCAGTGGGATTGGCGCACTGTAAAATTGTTTAGCGGTAGAACTAATGTAGAGTAAATAGACACATAGTCACAGTAATAATTACATAGCCCGAGAAAGCGCCGTTCACGTTACTTCTGCGGCCGAGCATAGTAGCATCATGTTGCCAAAATTCTTCCTTATATTGACTAACAGCACAAAAAGGGACGAGAAGGAAACACAGACAAGCACTGTGCTAGTCCTTTCTTGCACTGTTAGGCAATTTAATGGACCACCAACTTACCAAAGTTTTGCATTCTCCCTTATCCTATGAAACTATGCTGTGGCCCCATGTTCACTACCTTTTTTTGTGTGTGTGTGTGCGTGCGTGCGTGCGTGCGTGCATCAACTTAAGTGGACCTATGATTCTTTCTTGCCTTAATGCATCACATTTTTCCTAATCACAGTAATTTTTTGCTCCCACAGCATCGCTTTCTCAACTATTCAAAAGAGCCACGACGTGCACTCTTCGCATTTGACGGCCACCATGTAGACAGAGCCCGGGACATCAATCAGCTCGCCAAAATCATCGTGGCTTCTCTTGTTCGAGACTTTGGACTCAGAATCCAGTCGCATGGGCGCAGCAAGCCAGGTGCCCGCTACAGGGTGCTGAAGTGCAGCCACTGCAACACTAAAGGCCACAAATCCTGGGAATGGTCCAAATTTCTTTGCCTGCCCTCTCGTCATGGTCCAAGACAGCTTTAGACTATCTTAACGCGTGAAGCAGCGCACAGAAACTAGACATGTAAGGAGAATATGATTCGACAGGCCAAACCACTGTACTTGCAACTAGGTTATTTTGAAGGGGAAAAGGGAAGTGGTAACACTCACATGCACAAGTGCACCACATGCAACAACTTTATGCATTGTTATGAGCAAAGCTCTTTGTAGCAAGTGGTGTACTTGTGGATATGTGTATTACCTCCACCTTTTTTCCCCTCAAAATAAGCTGGATGCAAGTGCAGTGGTTGGCCTGTCAAATCATATTCTTCCTTACATGTCTGGTTTCTGTGTGCATCTTCACATGTTAAGATGCTCTGTCACCAATTCGCCCAACCCAACTTTCAACCTCACTGAACTCGGACCAAACGGCTCTTTTCAGGGCCACCCATGTGTTGTCTGGTGGGTCCGAATGTTTCCAACTGTTACCCTCTCTAGAGATTTCCTGGTCGGCTTGCCTGGCTAGAGATAGTTTTCTGTCAAGGTAAGGATGTATATTGTGTATAATGTAAGCATTTCACAATCTCCCTCCATCTCTAGTTTCCTTGCAATAGCCTTATTATATGCCTCTTTTTTGCCAGGAATTTCAGTAAGTGTTGTAGTGTTCCTACTTAAAAGAACGGAACAGCATTATAGCTTCAGTATGCAACTGGCGTCCATCTTAATCTGCTTTATTTTCAACTTCATCCTTCTCTTCTTTCCTGCCCCTGCTCTCGTGCTTCTTCTTCTCCTGTCCCAAGGCTCATACCGCTCCAAGCGTATAACTATCAACAGCTACTGCAGCTACAACAAGATGCAGGAAAGTTCGTATAGGCATACACAGTAGTGGCTGCATAGATCAAAACACCATTGTTGGAAAATGTATTCTTAGGAATGTCTAATTTGTTTTGATATAATCGTTGCACTGGCCAAAGCTTTTATTACGTTTCAACAAAAGCTTTTTATACAATAGAATTTTAAGGGCAATACAGATAGTTGGGCTAGTAGGTGATACATAGAATTTTAGTCATGAGTACGCATAAATCCGTTAAAATTGCACGCTGGACGCGAATAGTCCATCTTCGTTGAGAGTGATTACGCAGCCACCAGCGATAACGCTGGAAGCTTCGATGGTTCACGTATAAAGGCAGATGCGCGTTACCGCTTGCCGGTTTATTGACGGAAGCTGCTCTGTTTGCTGCTATCAGAGCACAGCGAGCATTGCTGTAGAGCGATTTTCGTTTCTTGGCACAAGTTCGCCAAATAAAAGATTTGATCTCAACCTGCCGACTGCTGCCTTCGTACACGTCACGTCCACATGACAATATTGTTTGATATTTATATGCCAGTTTTATTTAAAAGCTGTTGCCGAGATGCCACCTCGTAGCTACTGCAGTATTCCAACACACAGTTACAAAATGTTTCTATGGTTTTAGTTGCGGCTGTATACAACTTTGCCTCACTCTACATAGTTTTTGTATGCTTTTATTGCCTATAAGTAAACATAATCTTTCTCTGTGAATATGTGTGTCAAGTAAAATGCCGAATTCTTAGGCTATTTAGCAACTGGTTATAATAACCATTCTAGTGCTGCTTCAAAAACAGTCGCCTTGCCCCGCCGCGGTGGTCTAGTGGCTAAGGTGTTCGAATCCCGGCTGTGGCGGCTGCATTTCCGATGGAGGCGGAAATGTTGTAGGCCCGTGTGCTCAGATTTGGGTGCACGTTAAAGAACCCCAGGATGTCGAAATTTCCGGAGTCCTCCACTACGGTGTCTCTCATAATCATATGGTGGTTTTGGGACGTTAAGCCCCACATATCAATCAATCAATAGTGGCTAAGGTACTCGGCTGCTGATCCGCAGGTCACGGGATCAAATCCTGGCTGCGGCGGCTGCATTTCTTATGTAGGCGGAAATGTTTTAGGCCCGTTTGCTCAGAATTGGGACGCACGTAAAAAAACCCCAGGTACTTGAAATTTCCGGAGCCCTCCACTACGGCATCTCTCAAAATCATACGGTGGTTTTGGGACGTTAAACCCCACATATCAATCAAAAACAGTCGCCTCACTACTCAAAAACTACTCAAATTGCATTTGATTCACATTTGTATTCCATTTGGTTCTAAAATTTACTATTCATGCACCCCTTGCTTTGTGCAACACGTGCACTACTTTACTTGATGCCAGATGCATTGTATGAAGTGGGTAGATGCTAGGCATCCTCTTCACTGTCGTCATTACTGGGTCATCAATAGAAAAATGCCTGTGTGTTTTAGAACTTACTGTACCACCAAGGTTTATAAAAATATTAACATTTAATACTTTACCTAACGATATCAGATTTGACAAAGTTCTTGATCTAACAAAGAAATTTTCCTTCTCTGGCGCCTGCCCATACCATTCGATATTTCATTCACCCTCATAAAGAACCCCTAAACTGCCTTCAATGATTTTTTACATTTCAAGTAAGCTGGCATCACACTCAGGATGCCATTGCGGTCAACAATGCCTAATGTGACGACACTAAGAGCAATGAGCACGCCGCAAATTTTAAGAAATAGTTCCTTCTCTTCTACAAGTCTTTTGGTGATCCTGAGCGTTTATTGTGACACAAACATTCTTGTCTGCTCATGTAATTCACGGAAAAAACTTCTTTGCTCGCAGGTAAGTGGGCTCACTGCTCTTCGTCCTCGCATGGTAAGGAAGAAACAAGTCGATAAACAAAGCATAGCGAAGGAAAAAAGCGAAACTTGAAAAAGATTCTTGTAAATCATCAAATGCATGTAGCGCTATTGTTACTGCACATATTCAAAAAATTCTCATGGCTTCGTGTTCTTTGCAGACTCTTGTGCAACTAAATTTCAACCTCTGGATGATTTAGGTGTACTGACACTATTTTAGGGTGCCCCAGTAGGGACATTCTTTTTTTGTTTCCATGGTGAGCACAGTGTTCTCCACACACTGGAGCAAGACAACATGTATAACATTTTTAACTCTGGTTTTAAAGTTAGCATTCCTCAGCATCTGCAAGCCAGCCTGGTTGCAAGAGACATTATCACTACAAGCCAACACAGATTTTGGTGCACCTCGAGGTGCGCCAGCGACCAGGCTGTCATGCAAGACAAAAGACAGCTTGTCCGAATGAACGCTTCTTTTTTAATGGATTATCGAATGAATGAGAACAGGTGACTTCATGCCCTTGAGCGATCGGAGCTCGAGAAGTGCGATGATGATGACAGACGTCTGCTAGACTGATGAAGAAGTTCTCAGGTCACTGTGTTGGTGAAATCTGTGTCCGGCGTGCAGCCTAAATTGCAGCAATTATTGTCTGAGCTCTGGACAACGAGTCACTCGGCATCGTTTACGTGAACACGGGGCATTGACAGCCGTTTCTGGTATTTGCGAGTTTGAGTTTCTTGTGATGTTAGACTTGCTTTGATACATAACTGTGAAGCCACCTTCGATACAGAAAAAACACCACGACACTCTTTTAGGGTTCTCAACAGTTATTTTTGTTTAAAGCAAGGGTCGGTGATCTGTGGCCCGCGAGGCAGTGTTATGCGGCTTCAGACACGTCAGCGTCAGACCCCCCCCCCCCCTATAATTAGACTATGCACCTCCCAAGTAACCAATGAGGAACTATACAACTTTCTGTGTCTGTTTGGTGAGCACCTTCGGCCTATATAGTTTCGACTTGATTTCCATTCAGGTTTTGTATATCATTATTGTTAATCCGCCTATTTCCCATTTGACTGGAAATTCAACTCCCCTCCAGTTTGCCATACAAGCTCCCGCAGTGTCACTTCGTGCCACTTGGCCATCCACTTTAAAGGGTTGCTGACCCCTGATATAGAGCAACAACCCAGAGATATTCGAAATTGGCGTCATTACTTTTTAAAGGAAAACTGACTTTGTACCTAATGTCATTTGGGACGATGGCTCAACCCCACAAGTGCGATTTTCTGGTGAACAAAGTCTAGTTGAGCTAACTATAACACAAGAAGGCATTCTGGATCTGCTCCTTAAAATAGATGAGAAAAACATTACGGCATATTCACGGGGTGAATGATGATGAATGGGCGAAGCTCCGGAGGGATTCATCGGTAAATTGTGAATCTTCCGTGTAATTCGCCCAGTCGATCATCATGTAAAGACGTGAGAAACGCTGTGTGTGTATATACACAAATCAATTTTTATTTGTTCTTAGACGATGGATGGCTTGCGATGTCCCTTGCCTCGCACGCTCGCACATCGGGATTCTGTCTGCGAGCGCGCGCTGCTGCCGCCTTGCGCTCTCTCCGCTGTGCAGCCTTATCCATCCGGCGACTCCGAGCGCGCGCCAACAGCGAACGGATTTTATTACAACGCTCCCCCTAGCGTACGTTGCCGCACTAAATCAAACGATTGCCTTCAACCAATGACACGCGCCATATGTGACATCATTCCTATTTTATAAGATCTCGCGTCTTTCATCAACTACAAGTACCGCTTTCTAGTTTATAACATATCTTGCATCTTTTCATCATCAGCTACAAGTACCACCATCTAGTAAACACTACAAGAACTAAACGAGAGGTGGCTACATACAGGAGACGGTACCGCCATCCAGTGAACACTGCAAGAACTAAACTAGAGGTGGCTACATACAGGCGACGGTACCGCCATCTAGTGAACACTGCAAGAACTAAACTAGAGGTGGCTACATACAGGCTACAGGGGACGCACAGCCCACGCCCTAAGGAGCTTCGCCCCTACAAAATGCCCAGGACCTAATCAAATTACCAACGCCTTCTTAAGGCGATATGCCGAGTGCTGTTAATTTTTCTTTTGGACATATTTACAAAGTCGCTTCACTCTGGTGATGTTCCGACAAATTGGAGGTGTGCAAAGCTGACACCAATTCACAAACAAGGCTCGGAAAATAACGTTGAAACTACCAAGTACTTGTAAAACTCTGGAGCACACTTTGACTACTCGCCTCATGTTCCTTTTTCTCCTAGAAATTTTTCTCATTTTTTGTGTTTCATGCAATTGTGGCTACGCGCAGCGGCGGCAAAAGCCCCACTGCCACTGCAGTTGTGAGCTGTTAACAGCTTTTGCTGTAAAAAAAAGTGCACTTCGTGGACCCACCGTGAGGTACTACTAGCACTGCCGTTCGAGTCTGTTGCACCACTTGTGTGCGACGCACCATCTGAGCCGCCACTCTCGGTGTCCCACAGATCATCCTTGGTCACTTCTTAGACGACCTAATGGCAATGTCGACCTTAATCCGCTTCCATGTGTCTGAAATACACGTTGTAGCAATGTTCCGATCACTGTCGCAAAACTGCACGGAAAATCTCCATTCTTCTCGTGATCTCCATTGCTTTCGTCTGGATGGATTTGGCAAGGACAGGGAAGTCTCTGTTTTGTTTGCTGCAAACAAACTCGCAGACTTCCTGTTCAAGATCGGGGTGCCGACCGTTGCGTGCAGGAGCGTAGCCAGAAATTTTTTTCAGGAGGGATTTCACCATACTTTTTGCATGTTCGTGCATCCCTTTGTATGTGTGGGCGTATATACTCATGCAAAACTAAAAAAAATGGTTTACGGGACTAGTCCCGTGAACTTCTTGCAGGGGTGTAGCCGGGTGAGGGGAGGGGGGGCATGGGCGGTTCAAACATTTTTCCAATTTTTTTAGTTTTGCATGTCTATACACACGCACACATACAAAGGCACACACGAACATGCAAAGAGTATGGTTGAACCCCCCACCCCCCCCCGAAAAATTTTTGGCTACGCTACTGACTTCTTGCATGTTGCAGCGCCCTCTAAAATCTGCTACCGGTGCTTCCTCCACTTCATCTTGCAGGCACGGTCCATGCCGAACTCTGCTACAGCACTATGGTTGAGTGCTTGGATTCGCAAGCAAACTTTTTTTCAATTTAGTTTAGCAGAAGCAGGGGGTGCACTTAAAATAACGAAACTATGGTTTTACTTTTCTCTAATTAACATTGTGCCCCAGGGTATTTCAATTGAAAGGAATGCATGTGGCATGACTTCGCATTATTTTCTTTCATTGATGCTAATCACTACTAAAAAATTGCGAACTTTTCTGTATTGCAGTAAATAAATGTAAAAATCGCATATATCACCACAACTTTAGTGCACAAATAATTGCATTTATTGCACATTCATTAAGCTAGTGACTGTCTATACAGGACACTATCTCTGCATGCTCAGGTGTGTATGTGCAGGCCTTGTTGTTATGGCCTTGCTATCTCCACAAGCACTCTGTTCCATTGCTATTTGTGAATTTGCCAAGCAGGTAGGTCTGAACACATTTTAGAGTGCAGTGTGCGCTAGTTGGTACTACTTCATTAGGTTAAACCGTGAAGAAAGAAGCCAAGGTATCCCGTGCTGTGTCCCATTGTTTGATTCTCTTGGCTTTTCCCTCATTCTTGGAGCGCTGTAACAATGAACATTTGAGGGAATTCACTTGGAGCTCCTGTTATCACATTTGGCAACATGCTTCAAGCCTAGCTCATCTGGACATGATTAACCCCTCAAGCACTTATGACAACCTGTTGTCACGGGTTAATTAGGGAGGCGACCGCCGGGCTAATTTCAAGGACCGAAGTGTCGGCCCCCCGAACCGCACCACGAAAGCGTGGACAATTTAGAAGTGGTCCTATTTGGCGTGCCAGCGGACGCCGGCTGTGGCCCAAAGAACAAGTCAGAGCCGAGAGTTGATAAATAAAACAAAATTATATTCTCAATTATGGCAGATCAAAACGATACACAACAAGTATGCACACTCGACAATAGTGGAATACAATATGTCACCAATCAAACAACGTACTACGCAGTACAATCAGCCACACTCGAAACAACGGACACAGACAACAATACGCACTACAATGCAGTCGCATGCATTGAACAGCCAAGACACTTAAAGACTAAAGAGTTAGAAAACTTATTCAGTCCAAAGTTCTTGAAACAAAAGTCTGAATGATACTCTTCCGAGAATCACTCACTCAAAGTCCAGCGTTATTGTAGTTCCGCTGCCCCCGAAATTTCGCTTCCAAGAAACCTCGCGTCTTCAATTGGCCGCTCTCCAAGCTCTAAACTTCTTCGCCGGTAACACGTCAGCTTTCCACACGCAGCTGTTGGCACGCGTCTTCGCTCGCTGGCGGAAGACACACACTCTTGCCTGTAGCACGAGTCTTCACCCCTCAGGTGGGAATCCTCTTCTTCTCCTCCTTTGTCACGGAAGACAAAAGGCTTCGCCGACAAGGCGGAACACCCTACGCACTCTGGCGCAATATTCCTTCTTCTCCTGCTTTGTCAATGAGGACAAAACCTTTGCCGGCGACACGGCGGAACACCCTACGCACTCTAGCGCATACTTTCTTCTTCTGCTCTGTCACTAAGGACCAAAGGCTTCGCCGACGACACGGTGGAAACACCCTACGCACACTGGCATGAAATTCCTTCTCCTGATCTCCCATCAGTGCTGCTCGGTTAAATACCTTCCACGCGAGATTCCAGAAAATTCTCATCATTTCGTCGGCGCGATACGCAGCGAAGGCTGGGGAAAGCGCGAGACGGTTCAAGGGCCATCCGCGATAGATGACGCAACTCTGCATCACCACGCTCCTTTCCATCGAGAACTTTCCAGGGCTTGCTCGGCCACCGATGTGAGGAGGTTCGTCGGCAAACCTACGCTTTCGAGGAGAGAGGGACGCGCGCGGGGAGTCTTTGGATGCTTGTTTTCTTTTTTTTATCGTTGACCTCGAGGCATCTCTCCAGCGCTTCGTCGCGAGAATTTGGCGGCGCGCCCTTTTTTGAGCGCTCGTTTTGTGACACTGCCCCCTACTTTAAGAATATTATCTCATAATATTCAAAACCACACAAACGAGTGCGAACAGTCCCCACACTCTCAAAGACTGTAGCATAGTCCGCTGCTCTTGACACGTCACATTCACAATATATCACTCAATACAACTGTACATTGCAATTCAATCTCACAACACAGAATATAGCCTTAGGTACATGAATACAACACTCCGTCTCATATTCCGAACAATAAAAATATACATGAGTCTGTTTTTACAACAATTGTACATTACTATACATCACATCACCGCAACAAACACTTTGACTCAATCGACATACACTTGTGACACAGGATAACAACATTAACACAACATATGGCACTCAGCCCTGCCAGACACATTCCGATTCGACCTCAGCACCTATCCTGTGTACATTGAGCGGCGCTTGCGCCCTTTCTTGCGGTGCTCGCTCAATCTCTTCTTGTTTTTTCTCGTTTTGTTCCGGCGAGCCCTTTCCAACGATGGTATCTGAGGCGGCGTTTCAGCCATCGTTGTTACTTCCGACACCGTTAACTGGTGATAGCGTTCAACGGGTCTTGTCTGTTTATTTACCCGCTTGTTCATGTCACGAAATTGGGCCTGGCTGGCCGACTCCGTCACCTTTACACTGTCGGTCGGTTGAGGTCGTGCGGACGTAAGCCCAGCTGCCCAGCACGTGAACTCATTCAACACGATCATCTCCTCATTCACTGTCTCTTGCACCCAGGCTTCACCTTGCGCTCGAGCGAAATCCTTCACGGGATTTTTCTCCGCTGTATCTCGCGGTCCCTGTGTCGGCGGGGGCTCCATCTTGGGGTCTTCCCCCAAACGTTCTGGATCATTCGGCCCTTGCGCCCCGTCGATGTTTCCGATGACGAGGTCGTACAGGGGAGTCGTCATGCATAGAGCAGTAACCTTCCCGCTGAAGTACGGGGTTTCAACCTCAATTTCTGCTTCGGGAAGCATCCGAACTGTACTGTCAATTAGACAAACTGGTTTCGTTTTGCCTGTTAACTCACTTTCCTGTACCAAATTTTTCCGCACGATAACCGTGGAGCTACCAGTGTCTCTTAACACCGTAATCTTCTTGCCCGCAACTTTTCCAGGCAGCGTTGGCATTCCCTTTGTAACACCGGTTGGCTGTTTTGTCATTACAGCACTCACAATAGGAAGTTTCTCCATTTTTCAACTCTACGAATCCGTCGGTGACGGCATCACCATCGGATTTCGGTACTGCTAGCACACAGGATACCTGGTGAGTTTGACTTCCTCTGTTACGACATGCGTCTGCTTTGTGCCCAGTCTGACCACACTTGAAACATTTTACTACCGTAGGGCTCGTAAAGTTAGTTCGACAGCTGTTAGCGCGGTGACTCACTCGGTTACACAGAAAACATCGCGGAATGCTCTCCAGTGCACGCTTCTTTTCTTCGGGAGCCGAATTCTTCGAATCTTCAGGACACTCCTTCTTGACCTTGGCCAAATTGGTGCCACCTTGCGCTTCCAAGAATTGATAAGCTAATTCAAGCATGTCTTCAAGTGACTTAGCTCTCGTCTCTTTCAAGTACAGTGACAGGCTTGGGTGGCAACTGGTGAGAAATTGCTCTCTAATAAGGAGCTCTCTAAGCTCATCGTACTCCTTCACTGTCCCTGAAAGTTCAATCCATCTGTCGACATAATGGCTAAGTCGGGCGGCGTACTGCGTAGCCGTCACTCCATCAGCTGGCTTTCCTGTCTGAAATCTGTCCCGGAATCCTTCCACAGTACATCTAAATCGCTTCAGTAAAGCAGCTTTCCCCTTTGCATAGTTGGCTGCATCGGTCGGCGTCAGCCTACCGTACACATTGAGCGCTTCACCACTCAAGCAAGTACTCAAAGCAGTTGCCCCTTGATGTTCCGGCCAATTCTGGCTTCTTGCAATCGTCTCAAATCTGTGAAGGTACTCGTCAAGGTCGTCCTTCCTTTCATCAAACGCTACGAGCAGTTTGTTTGGGTTCAAGCGGAAGCCATGATCTTCCTTTTCGCTGCTTTCAACTCTAGCTTCGACGGGAGTTTCACTTCGCTGTTGCAAACGGAGCCGCTCGAGTTCCATCTCGTGCTGCCGCTGCCGTTCCCTTTCCTCTCTTTCTTCTTTCAGCTGTCACTCCTTTGCCTCTCTTTCTTCTCTTGCCCTCTCAGTGGCCAGCTTTTCTCTCTCCAACTCCAACTTTAATTGTTGCTCTCTTTCTTCCTTGGCCCTCTCAGCTGCAAACCTCTCTCTCTCCAACTCAGCTGCTTTTTCTTCTTTGGCCCTCTATTTTTCTTCTTTTTCCTTTTGGGTAACCCACTTCAGCAGTTCGGCGCCAGAAAGACCCATCTTCTCACCAAGAGCTACTAACTTTTCGACATCCATTGTGTCGCTCAAATACAACCTTGCCGCGTGCAAAAAATATCTGCCTAAATCAGTATATCGGAACACTCTCCTGCACTCGTTAACGAGAACACTGAGCAACACACAAAATCGTTACAATAGCAATATCAACAACTCGAGGCTCTTTCTCACTACTTTGGACACGCTGTGCACCAAAAAGGTCCTGTCGCGGGCACCAGATTAATTGTCACTGGTCCAGTTAATTAGAGAGGCGATCGCCAGGCTAATTCCAAGGGCCGAAGTATCGGCCCCCCGAACCGCACCACGAAAGCGTGGACAATTTAGAAGTGGTCCTATTTGGCGCGCCAGCGGACGCCGGCTGTGGCCCAAAGGACAAGTCAAAGCCGAGAGTTGATAAACAAAACAAAATTACATTCTCAATTATGGCAGATCAAAACGATACACAAGTATGCACACTCGACAATAGTTGAATACAATATGTCACCAATCAAACAACCTACTACGCAGTACAATCAGCCACACTCAAAACAACGGACACAGGCAACAATACGCACTACAATGCAGTCGCATGCATCGAACAACCAAGACACTTAAAGACTAAAAAGTTAGAAAACTTATTCAGTCGAAAGTTCTTGGAACAAAAGTCTGAATGATACTCTTCCGAGAATCATTCACTCAAAGTCCAGCGTTGTTGTCGTTCCGCTGCCCCCGAAGTTTCGCTTCCAGGAAACCTCGCGTTTTCAATTGGCCGCTCTCCAAGCTCTAAAATTCTTTGCCGGTAACACGTCGGCTTCCCACACGCAGCTGTTGCCACGCGTCTTCGCTCGCTGGCGGTAGACACACACTCTTGTCTGTAGCACGAGTCTTCACTACTCAGGTGGGAATCCTCTTCTTCTCCTCCTTTGTCACAGAAGACAAAAGGCTTCGCCGACAAGGCGGAACACCCTACGCACTCTGGCGCAATATTTATTCTTCTCCTGCTTTGTCACTGAGGACAAAACCTTCGCCGGCGACACGGCGGAACACCCTACGCACTCTGGCGTGAAATTCCTTCTCTTGATCTCCCATCAGTGCTGCTCGGTTGAATACCTTCCACGCGAGATTCTAGAAAATTCTCATCATTTTGTCGGCGCGATATGCAGCGAAGACTGGGGAAAGCGCGAGACGGTTCAAGTGCCGTCCGCGATAGATGACGCAACCCTGCAGCACCACGCCCCTTTCCATCGACAACTTTTCAGGGCTTGCTCGGCCGCCGATGTGAGGAGGTTCGTCGGCGAACCTACGCTTCCGAGGGGAGAGGGACGCGCGCCCGGGGAGTCTTTGGATGCTTGTTTTCTTTTTTTTCATCGTTGACCTCGAGGCATCTCTCCGGCGCTTCGTCGCGAGAATTTGCGGCGCGCCCTTTTTTGAGCGCTCGTTCAGTGACACCTGTGCTCATCGTGGCTCTTCAATAATGTTTCAAGGAGCTCACTGAAATGTTTTCCTGTATAAAACACAGACGACAGCACAGGTTTCATGACTCCCGCTTTTCTTGAGTCTGCCCACTATAAGGGCGAAGCGGGCCTTGGTTTCCCGTTCATATTATAAACGAACATGGCCTCATCTGTGAGGCGATCTCACATGGGATATCTTTCTCCTTTAGATGATGAAAGGGTTAGTGATGCGAATGTTGGTAATTGATTATTTTTGTCATGTTTGAATTTATTTGAGTTTACACTTCAAGTGCCTTAGGAATGAGGTATAGCATGACTGTGCAAAAAATGATGAATAATGCATTACCTGATGCAGAGTGTTTTTGCCAGTATTTTTCTGTATTGAACACGTCACCGAAGCTTTTCACGTCGTACAAAAATCTTCAATCTTTAAAGGTATAACTGCACTGAGCAGACAGGGACATGAAAAGCACAGTTATACCTTTGAATAATGAATATCAGCCAACTAGCCCGATTTGGTGCTGTCCTACTGTATAAAAACTGGCAAATTTCGAACAATTTTTCGTGATTTATTTGGCACTTAAGGGGTTCAAGGCATCACAGTTGCGCTCACATACATTATCTGCGTAGAGAACAAATTGTTTTGAATTGAAAATTGGCCATTTACCTGTTTTTGCACAAAGCTACCACGAAATACATACCGATTTCTCGGAAAGAAAGAAAAAAACATTGTGCTTCTAGGCTTAAGCCTAGAACCAGCACCCTTTGGGGGTTGTTACTCTACAGATATAACTAGGAGGCTAACAATGAGTTTTGCAAGTGCCAATAAGCCAAAATGTCTGAGCATGTACATTGAATGTGGCAAGAGACCTGCGGAAACATGTGCAGCTTCGAGCACGTGATTCTTCTTTACCATATATTTATGAAAATCAAGTTTCAAAAGATTACTTGCAGCTGGTTATCAGTGTCCATGCACTTCGAGTTGAATTCACCCTCGCACTATGATTGCTGGCAGCATATTGGTTAGCTTAAACGGTACATAGATCATCCCGAAAACGCGCCGGTCACGGTTTCAAACTGTACACCATATCAAATTTTTTTACCAACTAAAATGCTGTTCTTCATGACAAATTCATATGGACTTATTTGCAGTTTTGTGCAACAAACAGTAGTGGATGGCCATTTTCACATACATTACCCCACCTCCGTTCTGTAAAACGGAGCTGTTATAAACGAGTTATTCTCTTGTAACTGACAGCACATCACAGTGTTTGTAAAACTGGACAGTTTCTCAACACACCCTACTGAGAACTGCGCAGCTGGATTGTGGGGCTAAAGCATATGGGCAGTTTGTGCCATCGAGCAAGCTTTTGTTATTATTATGAGGCCCAGCAGCACATAGTGCTGGGATTTTTGACATAGTTCTTAGAAGGCAGTGTGGGTTAACATAGGCACTGCTGAAGTTGAGGCATCTCCCTTATGGTGCAGACGAAAAATGGCTGCAGAGATTTTATGTTACCGAGAGAAAGCAATGGAAGGCATGGCACCAGGACACCATACCATTTACGAGTTTGCAAGGCATACAATCTTGGCAGGTCAACTGCACCAAGTCGGATGAACTGTAAACAAGAGAGCCACAAGGTGCTTCTACGTGTCAGGCTGTACGTCACGAAAATTGAGCTCAAGAAAGCGCATAGTGTGCATTGTAGGTGACGGCATCTGTTTGTATATCACAGCAAGGTCGACAACTGGGCTAGTTGGTAGAGTTCCGTTTTGATTATAGCAATGCAAACAACAGGACGAAGTGGACATACATCACAAATAAGCTAGTTGTACAAGTTGAGCGAGAAGGGTTCAGCAAGAGTTTCATGCCACGCCTTGAGTATCGGCTGCCACCGAACAATGTGTTTCGCCTTTCTTATCTAGTTACACCTGTATATATATCCACAAGCTGACCTCCCAGACAAATAGGTATTCTATGGGTGTCATACTGTCAATTTTGATCACGAAGGAGTCGGAGCAGATAGAATTTCTCTGCCGTGATTACTGCAAGCCGGTTGCAGAAAGTAGTCGGCCACTATTGAGAAATTTGATCTTGATTGGGCTCAAATGCAATCATCAGTGCATTATGCACTACCAGTATCATCTGAGTGGGCGCTGGGCAGCCATTCATGCCCATCAGCAAAGCAATATTTATTCGCACCAATACTTAACACACTTGATTGTGGTGTGGTGCCCACGCGTGCATGCACGTTGACGATCGTGTCTCAATCATCGGAAATGAATTTTCAGAGTTCGACACATCTAGTGCAAGTGATCGATCAAACGGCTCGTACATTTCGAAAGTAGAACGCGTGACGATTGTACAAAGCCCTAAGATCAATTGGAAGTTGCTTCATAGCGCGTACCTTACTCACAAGTCGTAGTGGTCGAGTACCAATATCCAAGAGTGAAAAAGTATCACACCTTCACATGTGACAAAACATACGCCAAACTTCATAACAAATGCAAAAATTAACGCGTATAACTCAACAAAGTCGCGAAACAATAATTTGTGTCGCGTAAACTTTGCATGAATGTTTGCAAGTAAACAATCCGCCATTACAGACAACGTCAATGTCAATCGAGCTTTTTGTAAATTTGGTACGAAACGCAAAGCAGCATAAAAAACGTACAAATACTGCAGCAATAATAATAATAATCTAAGCAATCAAAAACTAATATTTTAAACTGATTTAGACTCCTCCGTGAACTTCAATTGACGCGCCATGCACCTAATCCACGCGGCTTGAAATGTAACTGCCTTGCATCACCGTTACGAAAGTAGTGCAGACACCGCGTTCATGCATTATCTACGCAAGAAGACAACCAGGTCACGTTTTCACAATAAGCTTTTATTATATTGCCGTTGGTTGTAAGTGCTAGGCCATCACTCTGAAAGAATATAAAACTTTGGCCAGGCTTTTGATATCTTGGTTTTTCCAGAGCTTTGGAGAATCTAAAAAAATTGAAATGATAAATAGTCGGTGAGTAATTGCAGGTCAAGAAATTCATTACCTAAACACTAGGCAATACGTTGAATAATTAAGCAGCTGTATCAGAGCAGATGAGACTAAAATTTTATTATTAGTGGAAGCCTCAGTCCAGTGCCAATGTTAACACAATGTACTTGTCACCAGTGCACCTGTTCAGACAGTGGTCATCATCAGCAATTGTAATTTTTGTGGTTTTACGTGCCGAAACATTGATATGATAAGGCACGACGTAGTGGAGGGCTCCGTAAATTTTGACCATCTGGTGTTGTTTAACGTGCACTGACATTGCGCGTACTACAGTTTACTACAAACATTTGTCAGAATTACGCCATCAAATCGACGATACCATTCACAAGAGCACGTGCGTCCTGTCCAATACCAAAAAGGGAATGTGAGCTTAGAGAGAAAAACAATAAGTGACGCAAGTCGCAGTACTTCCAGTGCGATCGCGAGCGGCAATTAGCCCTTCTGTGCATTCTTTTATTTTCCACGCGACAAGCACACGAATATTACCTAGCTGGCCCAGTTAATACACGTGCAAGCGATCACGTGCTGTACAGCTGCACTACAAAAGATGATAATAATGTACTAGAATGGCTTTTCCTAACAACTATCAACCGGTTAAAGCATGGGTAACTCACCTTTATCGTTGAGAAACGTGCGCTGCACGTACACGGCGACGAATTCTTGCGTTGCAATGTGGTGCCTCACATACTCTTCCCGTGAAGACAGGCCAACGCCACAAACGTCACGTTTCACGCGCGTATTGACTTTTAGGGTTACTTTGTGGACGTCCCTGACATGCCGAAGCGTGTTTTTCCTCTTGGTGAACAACATACTGCAAATCTCGCAACGACGGCTTTCGTCGTCAGTGACAGCTCGATCACAGTTAACTTGCGCCATTTCAAAGCGGAGTAAACAGGAACGGACATTGTTACGAGCACCTGTATTTGTAGATTTTCGTGCAGCATTGTAATCCAATTACCCACGACATGCAATCGTTGCCCCGTGACGATATTTATAACGCGAGAACAAAACGACGACACAGAGACAAGAAGGACACGAAAGACACGAGCGCTATAACTATCGTCATGCCATACCAACTTGCCCAAGCTGCCACACTTTTATGCCCCGTGAGTAGTGAAGATGACACCAAGGACGAAATTCATCAAGTGACATACTAGGCGCTGCGTGGCGATACGGTGGAAAGTCAAAACTAACTTAGGTAAAAAAAATCTTCAAGTGACGTCACATGTGAGTGACGTAGCAGTGACGTCATTTATTATTCGCGACAGAGTCCAGATTCCGGCGAAAAGCATGTGAAGTCACCGCCGTACGTCTCGCTCCAACGTGTAAATCTTGTCCGTCTACTACTTGTCGTAATGCCACGAGTGTGCAGATGCCGCCTGTCTACGCAGGGAGCCCCGATACTAGGGAGTTTTAGTGCTGGGTACGCATTCTCTTGGGGCCTTGCGGGCTTGGAAGCGCGCGGCGTTGCGTGCCCAACCCATACCCAACCGGAATTCCTTTTAGTTGGCACCACGGTGGCACGCACGCAAACGCAAGCCGCACGAAGGTCACACGCGCTCGCAGCGCCATAGCGTCTTGTCGCGTAAGTATTATTTAGGTATTTTTATGACTTAAAATGTTAAATTAAACATACATAGCGATCAGGACACTTTTTATTGTGTACAGTATCCTGGTATACGCAAAAAAATGAAAAGACAAAGTTAATGTAACGGCAGTGTCGACATCTTGTGACACTTCAGGCAACCACAGTCATGAACATGTTAGCTTACGCGTAATGTTTCTGAGGTGAAAATGAATAAAATCGTTACTCATTTGTAATATTGTCGCTGCGCAGTTTTTGCACC
Organism: Rhipicephalus microplus; assembly: GCF_043290135.1. NCBI lineage: Eukaryota > Metazoa > Arthropoda > Arachnida > Ixodida > Ixodidae > Rhipicephalus > Rhipicephalus microplus. Next base: position 208,442,094 of record NC_134704.1, read on the forward strand.
AGATGTACCATGCACAATGTTTCTGCAATAACAAAAGTGTGGTTGTCTGTTTCACTATGACCTCGCTAGATGGCGCCACCTAGTCAGCTGGTCGGGAGATGGCAAATTTTTAGTTCTATGTTCCAGGCCATTCTAGCTGTGGAAATCTGGCTGAAACCGTGTAATCGCTATAAGTGATCGCACTTTGGCTTATTTTAACTCGACGGCAAGAGTATCCGCAGTGCGGATACCGTGAATTTTCGCGAAGGTGGACCTTACAAGGCGGCCGATCCATGCTGTCCGAGATTTCGCGACTTTGTGCCATGCTATTCGTATAGTGGCTAGCCACTATAATATTTGCGCTTAAAACTTAAAAGTCAAAGTGGTGGCTCAGGCCAGCCTCAGCTTTGCTCGCCATCAAGGTAACATGATGCGCCAGCATGTGCGCCACGGCAGCTTATCTCCGCTAGGAGGCCAGTGGTGGCAGCGTTGTTTATGGCCGCACAGACGCATCGCCCCAGCGATCTTGCGACGCATCTCTTTGGGGCTTCGCGCATGCGCAATACCGCCGCCCCATCATCCTACGTACGCAAGCCGCCTGCGTACCCAGCACTAAAACTCCCTACTGTTTACTTACGGTACTTACGGCTTCAGTAGTTGGTAAACAACCCCAAAGCATTCGAATCACAGGCATTGACACAGCGCAGCACCGCGATCACCCGCTCCTCTCCCCGCGAGCACGGCTTGGCGACCACAAGGCAAGGTTCCTTTTGGCGTTGCGTAAACTGTTGCCAGACTGAAAGAGTCAGTGTTGCCAGACTGCCGCTAAATTTGACTGCAAAATTTTTTGTAGTTGTGGCTTCTCTGTGAGATTTTGGTGCCATCCGTGGTGCATTTCGTGAACGAGCGACGCTGGCCGTTCTAATTAACGGAATGAACCGCGCCTAGCCGAAGTCGAGCGCGGTTCGATAAAGCAGCTCGATAAAGCAGCCTTCCAGGCGCACATAGCTGTAGCATATCCGACGTACCCCGATTAACCAGCCTTGGAACGCTTATTCATCACATGTATATACGAGTCCGAACGATACGTCTTGTGCTGACACAGCTAGGGGAAGCCTGGCGTCCCCCGTCGTAGCGCGCGGTCGACGCGACACGATCAGCTGAGAGAAAAAAAAGAAAAGTAAGGGGGGAGGGGGGCAGCGCATCACCTCCTGCGACTCTATTCAGTTTTCCCCGTCATCCCTAATACTGAGAGGCGATATATTGATTGTACAGCTGCGCACACAGCAAGGGAACGCGCCTCGACTTCTGCTAAGCGCGGTTCATTCCGTTAATTAAAACGGCCTCTTAATTGCATGGCAGTGCCACACTCGACTTCTGCTAGGCTCGGTTCATGCCGTTAATTAATACGAATTCTGTAATGCGCGGTTCATTCTGTTAATTAAAACGGAATTAAAACGGACTCCTAATTTTACAGCAGCACCACGCTCTACTTCTGCTAGGCTCGGTTCATTCCGTTAATTAAAACAGCCAGCGTCGCTCATGCACTCGCGAAATGCACTGCGGATGGCACCAAACTCTTACGAAGAAGCCACAACTACAGGAGAAAATGTTTCAGCCAAACTTAGCGGCAGTCTGGCAACAACCACCCCAGAGTTTGGCAACTGACGTATGCAACGCCAAAAAGGAACCTTGCTAACCACAGAACACCTAGCAGTTGAACACCTAGAACACCCAGCAGGTGACGGCGGCGAAGACAGACGAGGGCGTCAAGCATTGCGCGGAAATGACGTTTGCAGCAGTGGTAGCCAATAAGCGCCGTAGCAGACGACATGGCCGTCTGCCCTCTCTTTCATGCGTTCTCCAGCATATGGTTGTCAAACACGCCGCCCATTCAGGGGGCATTGTCACCGCAGTGGTTTGTTGCTATCGTCTGATTGTGGGGGAGCTCGCCTGTATTAGCGCTTGTTTGTGAGGAGAAAAAAGGCTGTATTACGAAATATACGATTCCAGACAATACATGTCGCAGAGAAATACGTGCTCATGTGCCCACCGCAATGCGTCAGCGTCTGAGTGCGTGAAGGCGCACCCATGACTACCGCGAGACCGAACCCTGAAATAGAGCACTGCTCGGGTAGATTTTTCCAGCCCAGCCCGGTCCGAAGACATCCGACTCCAGCCCGCCCAAGCCCGGCAAGGTGTTTTGAAATATGGCCCGCACCCGGCCCGGGCCCGAAAAGCTTGGGCCTGGCCCGGCCCGTTTCAGCACGTTATGCCTTGAACATAAACTAGTCACTGTCCACTCTTCGGTTATTTGAAGATACCTTCCTCACTCAAGATATATTCTAGTGAGTGTTTTGGAACTTCTTCCAGAGTGATGACGTTTCACTGTTATACACTGTGTAATTTCGGGTAATTATGCCCGTAACACATTTGAAAAATAATTGCAGGGTATAAAACATAATTGTAGTCATAGCTGGCTGTCTCATGTACGTAGTGCAAACCACACTATGTTGTTTTTCGACTTCAAAAACAGTTACCAGATATACTAACCCCAAAAAATGAAAAAAATGTCAGGCATTTATATTGTGAGTCTACATAAATTGCATGCGAGCCAGGGCTCTCGAGTAAAAGTAACTAATTTCCGGCAAACTTCATTGAATAAGCCACGCAATAAAAATGCACTCAAGCTATTTCCGAGAGGAATATACCAGGCTGGCCAGCCTTACATGAATAAAGCTATCGCGTTGGCTTCTCGGCTATCTCCAACATATACACTACATTTCCGAGCTCAAAACAAGAAGGTTGTTTTCCCCACCCTTCTTCCCCGAGTCGCCGCCACTACAGTTCCATATTCTGTCAAAGCGACCCACATACATTAGCAAGTGAGCCACCGTTCTCGTTGTTCCCGGAAGGTGCCTGTTTTGTCGTTTTCTCGTGACAGCATTCGATCTTTTAAATTGTTATGCCCTGGTGGGAAAAACTCTGTGGAGCCTTTAATGGCGCTCAGCGCAGTGCCTTCTACAACATGGTTGTTGTTGTTGTCCACCTATTATTAGTGGCGCATACCCACTATGGGGGATTGGCCAAGAATCGAGTGGTTTTAAAATTTACTGTTCAGATTTGGAATGATGGAGGTATAATAGAAAGATTGCCGATAGCCTAGGAAAGTGTGGTGCTTAATGTAATGCGTACAAATATTTACATAAACGATTTTATTGTTTGAATAGAGCAATATAATCTGATTTTGTACGTATATAATTATGTGGACTTGTTAGGATAATGAAACTGGTTAATTAGTCAACCTATTAGTTGCATCAATATAGTTTCGGATGGCCGCGCATACTGTCGCATTAGAGAAACCACAAATGGAAGCTCCAAAAGACAAAATAACAGGCAGAGATAAGTCCATACCAATACCACGTAAAGGTATTTCTAATAGGGTTTTTCGTAATGTGTTAAACCACCGCTAGGTCAAAAAGAAATGGTCTAATGTTTCCAGTTCATCACAGAATGCGCACAGTGGCGAAGGTGCCTGAGCAGACCTGTGTTTATAGAAATTTAGATTTGGTACCCGGCAACGCAGCCTTGTGATAGCTACTTCTTGTTTTCGAGTGCAACGAAAGTCTCTTCGCCACGGATATAATAAATGGCGATATTCTGTAGAGTTTCTTAGTGCTGAAACTTTAAAGACTTTCATAAGCGTACGTCTGCGGAATCTAGCAGCAGTCACATAAGCGGATGATGGACAGAGTGGTAGAATTGGTTCACTGATTGACGACTTAGCTAAGGAATCGGCTATTTTATTTAGAAACAAACCTTTATGTCCATGGCGTTATTCGAACACTCCAAGAACAAACAAGCCTCTGCCCCACTACCCTTCTTCGTCTCGTAAGTCCGTGTCGCGCGCAAGTTTCTACATCGTCCCACTACGACAATATGACATACCTTACCTTAATATTCTCCGCAGACAGCCTTTTGAAGTCCGTGTCATCCTTCCTCGAATCTTCCCCACAACAAATGACGCCACACTTTTCACCTTACTTGTACGAGGTTACGTGAAGTCCTATAATAACGTGTGTCATAAGCCTCGACTTTAGTTCATGACTATCTGTATTAAGCGTTAGTTCCTTATCGGAATCTGAAACTCTGTACGATAAACAAACGGAAAGCCTTCAGAGATGCGTTAGCCTCAATGACACTTCAAATGTGTGCTCTCTATTAACTGGCACACGTTTAACGATTATCGCAGTAGTCTGCTCACGTAGCCACAGTCACCATGTCGACACTGCTGACTTGATTGAGACACACTGTCTTTTGGTAAAGTGTTGTAGTTGTTGATGAAGCATTGAGTCCAAATTGCGTGCATGCATCAAAATTACAGCGTACTTTTTTAACACGTGGGTGTCATCTTTGTGACTAGAACCGTTCACATAGCCCAGCGAGAGTGCTATGAAGGCCACCACGGCGACGGCGCCGATGCATGTCACTCGCATTGAAGTGTGCGTAACGCTGATATTGCAGCAGCTATTTAGGCCAGTTGCCGTCTTCTGGAGTAGACGCGCTGTCGAAGGGAGAGCTGATGCCAAGAGTACCGGCCTTCGACTGTTGGACATTGAAAGGTACTCTTCTGCTCCGTTCGAAGCGGCGTCATACACAGCTGGGGTTCTTATCGTACCTATTTCGCCAATAACTTCTGGCAGTTTCTCAAAGTTGATCTCCGCGTGTCCGTTTTTCTTGTGTGACTTCATACTTTTTACACAAGGTTGAACTGGCTCTTTCTTCAAAGAAATGGCAACACTGTCATGATCCTTTGCTGATGTCCTTCGTAGCGCAAGTTCATCGCGACCATTTCGGAAATTGATGGCTTCTTTGAACACTCTTATATCGATGTCTTGCTTCGGGAACGTCTTTCCTGCAATATACTATACTGCTATCGAGCTCCAGAACCGTTGTGACGAGTCAGAGAAGTTCTCCTCCCGATAGATAGATCTCTGTTCGCAGGATGCAGATACGGCTGTTCGAATACTGTCCACTTTCCTCCTCGACGGATTAGATAGTCAACTCCACTTTAACAAAGCAGTAAGAGTGATTACTGCTCTGTTATTCGTTACCCAATGGACTTAGCTGTCAGTTGGCACTACTTTCCACAATCGGTCCTACCCAATCAGAAGACATACTGCGGGTTCGCATGTGATGCTTGGGAAAACCACTGCATCCGCCAATAATTTAACTTCTGCAATGATGACTTTACGAACCTGATTCGTCTTTAAAGATTCATGGACGTCGCTACAGATGAAAGAAACGACAGCCACTTTTATCTGCAAGACTTCCGGCAGTAATTACAGAAATTAAAACAACTGACTTTTAACCAGTGCAAACGGTTAGTCGAGTCGAATGGGCGAATGAAAATTCTTCTACGAATAGTTTACAGCCACATCAAAATTTTTGAAAGGTGGACACTGGTAATCACAGCGGAGCGATGAAATCTGGCTAATTAGTTTGCTCACTAAACCATAACTGACGCACAAAACAGCGCATCTATCATTCACTTTAAAAGCGCACTAATTCACAAGGTAATTGTTTTAAGCTGTGCAAACGTACAGTTGTTTTAATTTCTTTATTTACTGCTGTGTTTAATATTTTTACACATCTCAAGATGCCTTGGGTCGAAGTAAAGGCAACGCCGCATGTAGCATGCAGATGGCTTCTTTTGTAATTTTTAAGTAACATTGGACACATTTCTTGAAACACCCAGTAAATCAGGTGCTTATCACAAGGTTTTCATTTATCTGTACGGTTAGAAACAAAACGCGTGTTATAATATAGTAAACTGTAAAACGACGGAGAAGCGCCATTGTATGCCTGTAGCTATGAGTATCAGAATGAACTAGATATTTTATTGATATGTGGGGTTTAACGTCCCAAAACCAACATATGATTATGAGAGACGCCGTAGTGGAGGGCTCTAGAAATTTCGGTCACCTGGGGCTCTTTAACATGCGCCCAAGTCTGAGCATATGGGCCTACAGCATTTCCGCCTACATTGGAAATGCTGCCGTTACAGCCGGGATTCCATCCCGCGAACTGCGGGTCAGCAGCCGAATACCTTATAGCCACTAGTTTACCATCGAAGGCGAGAGAAAAAGCTGTCGTTTGATTCCGCTTCACCACGTAAATGGATGTCTAGCCATGGTTATCCTTCTACTTACTTCGGGTATCAGTTCGAAATGTTCCGATGCTAAAATGCACAAACTTCAACCATCCCAACTCACCACGCCGAGAGCAGTCTTACCCAGTTCCCAGCCATGCGAGCACTACAGGCTTATCGTGCCGGCCGCGTCGGTGTAAATGTTACCGGCGCTTCTTGCTTTGTGTACACACAACTTTAAAGTGTGAGAATAACTGTAAAGTATAGTTTAGACATCCATGAACCTAAATCAACTATTTTGCCTCGTGTCGATGTTCGCACAAAGAGCGCTGACGATCGATGCGTCACGCTTTCAGCTACGCAGGCTGTCACTGAAAGCGGCTGGCTGCACTTAGTCGGCACTTCTCTGACTGATATGTAACAACACACAATTTCCAGTTAGTAATTTCTTACGCCTTCGTGATCTGACACCCTGGCATACGTTTTCAGCGGATTGCATTAGTATTCCTTGGGGTGTTTCTTTAATTGTTGGTATTGATATAACTGCATATATCTACACTTGCACGCCCGCTATACTGCCAGCGGAGGCCAGAAAAACGGCTGTCGCTCGGTATCGCCACTCCGTAAATGCATGTCTGGCAATGACAGACCTTCTACTTATTTCAGGTAGAGACTGCGTAACAGTTAGAAATGTTGCGAAGCTCAAATGCAGAAACTTCAAGCATCGCAACTCAGCTGCTCCGAGACCGGCCTTACCCAGCGCCCCGTCCCAGCGAGACCTATCATGCTGGCTGCGTCGGTGCACATGCTGCCGCGCTTTTTACTTTAAGTAGGCTCAATTCTAAAGTGTAAGAATGACTGTAAAGTACAGTTTAGACATCCCTGGGCCTAAATCAACCATTTCTCCGCGTGTGTGGTGCCCGCACAAGGAGCGATGCCGATCGATGTGTCGTGCTTTCAGCAACGCAAGTTGTCACCGAAAGCCTTCTTCTGAGCGCAGTATCCGGTAATTCTCTAACTCGTATGTAAGAACACGAAACTTTGAGTAGGTAATTTGGTACGCCTTAGTGAACCAACAGACTGGAATACTTTTTCAGCGGATTGCATTAGTAATTTATTAGGCGGTTTCTTAGTTGCAGGTATCGGTATAACTGCAAATATGTAATCTGGCACGCCGGATGTATACTGCTATATTGTCACTTGCGCCAAAAAACTCAATATGCCCTCGTGTGCGCACATATGTGTCAAACAAGTCATTTTAAATCATCTGTACATGTTGACCAGTTACAACTGCGAGAACCGATTGTCATAGAAAAAAAACTATCGGCAGCAACAGCCGACAATCTGTGGCTGCTCCTCCATGCGAATTGGAGCTTTTTCAGAGTTAAGATGTATATGCTTCAAAAAAAAAAAAAAAAAACTCCGAGCTCTTGCCAATATCCGCTCGTCATTGGGTGCCCGGAAGCCGTTCGTCAATGTAGAATCAAGACGCTATTGTTATTTGGAAAGAAATATCACGTCAATCTTGACTGTGTGACTTGTAAACATGAAGTTGAACGGCGCGTTCTTTGCATAAATAGTCATTTTACAACCCAACAAGAACGTTCTAACATAGCGTAGTAGGTAGTGTAGCCGGTTTTAAGTCAGGAGGTGGCGAATTCAAATTCCGTCAGGAGGCATTTTATTTTGTTTCGTCTTTTCCTTTTTTATTTTTAAATGTAAATGCGCACAATATTTATTTATTTATTTATTTATTTAATTATTTATTTATACTTTTCTTTATTGCGAATGGGCACAACCGTTTCAACCCTGTGAAGCCATTTTGCGCAGAATATTGGGACGCTGCCGCTCCAGCGTCCCCGTACCAGCACTGGGAGGCGCTGGTACGAGCGCAACACTGGGCCCATAATCAGGCATGGCGCTGGAGGCTGGTACCCAGTGGCTCTGATTTTTGCAATAGGCAGGTGGGCTGTCTTGCATTAGAATATATTTCTAAAGCACACATCATAAATAACAGCCCAATTGCAGCCTTATAACCTGAATCAGTGACACCATGAAGTGTCGTTGTGGCTTATTGCGTTGGAGAACATTTTGGCTGCAGTCAACGTTCGAAAGCTTTCCGCACAGCAGTCAGTTGCAATCTTATGATCGATATCTGTGACATCACGATGCCTCGAGTGTGGTTTGTTGCTTTAGAGAATATATCGACCACTGACAACGCCCAAAGGTCTTCCATACAGCATTAAGTTGCAGTCTTATGAGCAGTGAGCCCGGCAACAAGCAGAGCCATCCTAATTTTGCCTCATACTGCAGGTTGCGATGATCGTTCTCGGAAACCAGGCTTCTAGTGACGCCTGCGCTGCTTCGACAACATTGGCGAGTGTGGTCCACGACGCTGGCGGTCATTCATCGACACTCGGTGAATCCAGCATCGTTGATCAACGCTTCCCACGTGCCACGGGCTGGCATATCACCTCACGAACAGTGACGTCAAGTCACGTGCCTCATCGTATGGGCTATAAAAGCACCCGACAAGCTGTACTTCACGAGTGGGCGAGGCAACAGTGAGCTCGGAAACATGCTGAGCAATCCTTTTTGCCTCATGCTACATATTGCGATGGTCGTTCTCGGAAACCGAGCTTCGAGTGGCGCCTGCGCTGCTTCGACAACGTTGGGAGTTGTGGTCCACGATGCTGGCGGGCATTTATCGACACTTGGTGAATGCGGCATCAAATATCCACGTTTTCCAAGTGCCACTGACCGGCATATCACCTTATAAACAGAAACACAAAGTCTCGTGCCTAATCGTATGGCTATAAAAGCACTCGACAAGCTTTACTTAACCAGTGAGCGAGGAAGCAGCGAGCTCGGCAACATGCTGAGCAATTCTTTTTGCCTCATGCTACATGTTACGATGGTCGTTCTCGGAAACCGGGCTTCGAGTGGCGTCTGCGCTGCTTCGACAATGTTGGTAGGTGTGGTCAACGATGCTGGCGGGAATTTATCGACACTTGGTGAATGCGGCATCAAGGATCCACGTGTTCCACGTGCAACTTACCAGTATCACCTTATAAACAGTGACGCAAAGTCACGTGCCTAATCGTATGGCTACAAAAGCACCCGACAAACATGCTGAGCAATCCTTTTTGCCTCATGCTACCTGTTGCGATGGTCGTTCTCAGAATCCGGGCTTCTAATGGCGTCTGCACTGCCTCCACAACGTTGGTAGGTGTGGTCCACGATGCTGGCGGGCATTTATCGACAATTGGTGAATGCGGCATTAAAGATCAACGTGCCACTGCCCGGTATCACCTTATAAACAGTTACGCAAAGTCACGTACCTCATCCTATGAACATAAAAGCACCCGACAAACTATTTCCCCAGTGGGCGAGGCAGCAGCGAGCTCGGCAACATGCTGAGCAATTCTTTTTGCCTCATGCTACATGTTACAATGGTCGCTCTCGGAAACCGGGCTTCGAGTGGCGTCTGCGCTGCTTCGACAATGTTGGTAGGTGTGGTCAACGATGCTGGCGGGCATTTATCGACACTTGGTGAATGCGGCATCAAGGATCCACGTGTTCCACGTGCAACTTACCAGTATCACCTTATAAACAGTGACGCAAAGTCACGTGCCTAATTGTATGGCTACAAAAGCACCCGACAAACATGCTTAGCAATCCTTTTTGCCCCATGCTACATGTTGCGAAGGTCGCTCTCGGAAACCGGGCTTCGAGTGGCGTCTGCGCTGCTTCGACTACGTTGGGAGGTGTGGTCCACGATGCTGGTGGGCATTTATCGACACTTGGTGAATGCGGCATCAAGGATCCACGTGTCACCGACCGGCAACTCACCTTATAAACAGTGACGCAAAGCCACGTGTCTCATCGTATGGCTATAAAAGCACCCGACAAACTGTATTTCACCAGTGGGCGAGGCTGCAGCAAGCTCGGCAACATGCTGAGCATTCCTTTTTGCCCCATGGTACATGTTGCGAAGGTCGCTCTCGGAAACCGGGCTTCGAGTGGTGCCTGCGATGCTTCGACTACGTTTGTAGGTGTGGTCCACAATGCTGGCGGGCATTGATCGACACTTAGTGAATGCGGAATCAAGGATTCACGTTTTCCACGTGCCACTGACTGGCATATCACCTTATAAACAGTTACGCAAAGTCACGTACCTCATCGTAAGGCGTTAAAAGCACCCGACAAACTGTATTTCACAAGTGAGCGAGGCAGCAGCGAGCTCAGAACAATGCTGAGCAATCCTTTTTGCCTCATGATACATGTTGCGAAGGTCGCTCTCGGTAACCGGGCTTCGAGTGGCGCCTGCGCTGCTTCGGCTACGTTGGTAGCGGTGGTCCAGGATGCTGGCAGGCATTTATCGACACTTGGTGAACGCTGCATCAAGGATCCACGTGCCACTGACCGACATATCACCTTATAAACAGTGACGCAAAATCACGTGCGCCTTCGTATGGCTATAAAAGCACACAACAAGCTTTACTTAACCAGTGAGCGAGGAATCGGCGAGCTCGGCAACATGCTGAGCAATCCTTTTTGCCTCATGCTACATGTTGCGAAGGTCGCTCTCGGAAGCCGGTTTGAGTGGCGTGTGTGCTTCTTTGACTACGTTGGTAGGTGTGTGGCCAGGATGCTGGCAGGCATTTATCGACACTTGGTGAACGCTGCATCAAGGATCCACGTGCCACTGACCGGCATATCACCTTATAAACAGTGACGCAAAGCCACGTGCCTAATCGTATGGCTACAAAAGCACCCGACAAGCATTACTTAACCAGTGAGCGAGGAAGCAGCGTGCTCGGCAACATGCTGAGAAACGTTTTTGCCTCGTGCTACATATTGCGATGGTCGCTCTCGGAAACCGGGCTTCGAGTGGCGTCTACGCTGCTTCGACTACGTTGGTAGGTGTAGTCCAGGATGCTGGCGGGCATATATCGACAATTGGTGAATGCGGCATCAAGGATCATCGTGCCACCGACCGGCAATTCACCTCAAAAACAGATTAGATTAGATTTGTGGGGTTTAACGTCCAAAAACCACCATATGATTATGAGGGACGCCGTAGTGGAGGGCTCCAAAAATGTTGAGCACCTTGGGTTCTTTACCGTGGACCCAAATGTGAGTACACGGGCCTACAACAATTCCGCCTCCATCGGAAATGCAGCCGCCGCAGCCGCGGTTTGAACCCGCGACCTGCGGGTCAGCAGCCGAGTACCTTAGCCACTAGACCACCGCTGCGGGGCACCTCATAAACAGTGACATCAAGTCACGTGCCTTATCCTATGGCTATAAAAGCACCCGACAAACTGTATTCCACCAGTGGGCGAGGCAGCAGCGAGCTCAGCAACATGCTGAGCAATCCTTTTTGCCTCATGCTACATGTTGCGAAGGTCGCTCTCGGTAACCGGGCATCGTTTGGCTTCTGCGCTGCTTCGACTACGTTGATAGGTGTGGTTCAGGATTCTGGCGGGCACTTATCCACACTTCGTGAATGCGGCATCAAAGATCCACAAGCCACTCACCGCCATATCACCTTATGAACAGTGACGCAAAGCCACGTATCTCATCGTATGGCTATAAAAGCACCCGACAAGCTTTACTTAACCAGTGAGTGAGAAATCAGCGAGCTCGGCAACATGCTGAGCAATCCTTTTTGCCTCATGCTACATGTTGTGAAGGTCGCTCTCAGAAACCAGGCATCGAGTGGCGTCTGTGCTGCTTCGTCTACGTTGGTAGGTGTGGTCCACGATGCTGGCGGGCATTTATCGACACTTGGTGAATGCGGCATCAAGGACCCACGTTTCCCACGTGCCACTGACCGGCATATCACCTTATAAACAGTGACGCAAAGTCACGTGCCTCATCGTATGGTGTTAAAAGCACCCGAAACTGTATTTCACCAGTGGGCGAGGCAGCAGCAAGCTCGGCAACATGCTGAGCAATCCTTTTTGCCTCATGCTACATGTTGCGATGGTCGTTCTCAGAAACCGAGCTTCAAGTTACGTCTGCGCTGCTTCGACAACGTTGGTAGGTGTGGTCCACGACACTGGCGGGCATTTATCGACACTTGGTGAATGCGGCATCAAGGATCCACGTTTTCCACGTGCCACTGACCGGCATATCACCTTATAAACAGTGACGCAAAGTCACGTGCCTCATCGTATGGCGTTAAAAGGACCCGACAAACTGTATTTCACCAGTGGGCGAGGAAGCAGCTAGCTCGGTAACATGCGGAGCAATCCTTTTTGCTTCATGCTACAGGTTGCGATGGTCGATCTCGGAAACCGGGCTTCAAGTGGCGCCAGCGCTGTTTAACAACGTCGGTAGAGGTGGTCCACGACACTGGCGGGCATTTATCGACTCTTGGTGAATGCGGCATCAAGGATCCACGTTTTCCAGGTGCCACTGACTGGTATCACCTTATAAACAGTGACGCAAAGTCACGTGCCTCATGGTATGGCTATAAAAGCACCCGACAAACTGTATTCCATCCGTTGGCGAGGCAGCAGCAAGCTCGGCAACATGCTGAGCAATCCTTTTTGCCTCATGCTACATGTTGCGAAGGTCGCTCTCGGAAACCGGGCATCGAGTGGCACCTGCGCTGCTTCGACAACGTTGGGAGGTGTGGTCCACGATGCTGGTGGGCATTTATCGACACTTGGTGAATGCGGCATCAAGGATCCACGTGCCACCGACCGGCAACTCACCTCATAAACATTGACGTCAAGCCACGTGTCTTATCCTATGGCAATAAAAGCACCCGACAAACTGTCTTCCACCAGTGGGCGAGGCAGCAGCAAGCTCGGCAACATGCAGAGTAATTCCTTTTGCCTCATGCGCCTGTTGCGATGGTCGTTCTCGGAAATCGGGCTTCGAGTGGCGCCTGCGCTACTTCGACAATGTTGGGAGGTGTGGTCCACGATGCTGGCGGGCATTTATCGACACTTGGTGATTGCGGCTTCAGGGATCCACGTTTTTCACGTGCCACTGACCGGCATATCACCTTTTAAACAAAGACGCAAAGTCACGTGCCTCATCGTATGGCGTTAAAAGCACCCGACAAACTGTATTTCACCAGTGGGCGAGCCAGCAGCAAGCTAGGCAACATGCTGAGCAATCCTTTTTGCCTCAAGCTACATGTTGCGATGGTCGTTCTCAGGAACCGGGCTTTGAGTGGCACCTAAGCTGCTTCTACAACATTGGTAGGTGTGGTCCACAATGCTGGCAAGCATTTATCGACACTTGGTGAATGCGACATCAAGGATCCACGTTTTCCACGTGCCACTGACCGGCACATCACCTTATAAACAGTTACGCAAAGTCACGTGCCTCATCGTATGGCGGTAAAAGCACCCGACAAACTGTATTTCACCAGGGGGCGAGGCAGCAGCAAGCTCGGCAACATGCTGAGCAATCCTTTTTGCCTCATGCTACATGTTGCGACGGTCGTTCTCGGAAACCGAGCTTCCAGTGGCGTCTGCGCTGCTTCGACAACGTTGGTAGGTGTGGTCCACGATGCTGGCGGGCATTTCTCGACACTTGGTGAATGCGGCATAGAGGATCCACGTTTTCCACGTGCCACCGACCGGCATATCACCTTATAAACAGTGACGCAAAGTCACGTGCCTCATCGTATGGCGTTAAAAGCACCCGACAAACTGTATTTCACCAGTGGGCGAGGGAGCAGCAAGCTCGGCAACATGCTGAGCAATCCTTTTTGCCTCATGCTACAGGTTGCGATGGTCGTTCTCGGAAACCGGGCTTCAAGTGGCGCCAGCGCTGTTTCACAACGTTGGTAGGTGTGGTCCACGACACTGGCGGGCATTTATCGACACTTGGTGAATGCGGCATCAAGGATCCACGTTTTCCACGTGCCACTGACCGGCATATCACCTTATAAACAGTGACGCAAAGTCACGTGCCTCATCGTATGGCGTTAAAAGGACCCGACAAACTGTATTTCACCAGTGGGCGAGGGAGCAGCAAGCTCGGCAACATGCTGAGCAATCCTTTTTGCCTCATGCTACAGGTTGCGATGGTCGTTCTCGGAAACCGGGCTTCAAGTGGCGCCAGCGCTGTTTCACAACGTTGGTAGGTGTGGTCCACGACACTGGCGGGCATTTATCGACACTGTGTGAATGCGGCATCAAGGATCCACGTTTTCCACGTGCCACTGACCGGCATATAACCTTATAAACAGTGACGCAAAGTCACGTGCCTCATCGTATCGCGTTAAAAGGACCCGACAAACTGTATTTCACCAGTGGGCGAGGGAGCAGCAAGCTCGGCAACATGCTGAGCAATCCTTTTTGCCTCAAGCTACATGTTGCGATGGTCGTTCTCAGGAACCGGGCTTTGAGTGGCACATAAGCTGCTTCTACAACATTGGTAGGTGTGGTCCACAATGCTGGCAAGCATTTATCGACACTTGGTGAATGCGACATCAAGGATCCACGTTTTCCACGTGCCACTGACCGGCACATCACCTTATAAACAGTTACGCAAAGTCACGTGCCTCATCGTATGGCGTTAAAAGCACCCGACAAACTGTATTTCACCCGTGGGAGAGGCAGCAGCAAGCTCGTCAACATGATCAGCAATCCTTTTTGCCTCATGCTATATGTTGCGATGGTCGTTCTCGGAAACTGCGCTTCGAGGGGCGTCTACTCTGCTTCGACAACGTTGGTAGGTGTGGCCCACAATGCTAGCGGGCCTTTATCGACACTTTGTGAATGCGGCATCAAAGATCCACGTTTTCTACGTGCCACAGACCAGCATATCACCTTATAAACAGTGACGCGAAGTCACGTGCTTCATCGTATGGCGGTAAAAGCACCCGACAAACTGTATTTCAACCGTGGGAGAGGCAGCAGCAAGCTCGGCAACATGATGAGCAATCCTTTTTGCCTCATGCTACTTGTTGCGATGGTCGTTCTCGGAAACTGGGCTTCGAGGGGCGTCTACGCTGCTTCGACAACGTTGGTAGGTGTGGTCCACGATGCTGGCGGGCATTTATCGACACTTGGTGAATGCGGCATCAAGTATCCATTTTTTCCACGTGCCACTGACCGGCATATCACCTTATAAACAGTGACGCAAAGTCACGTGCTTCATCGTATGGCTATAAAAGCACCCGACAAGCCTTACTTAACCAGTTAGCGAGGAAGCAGTGATCTCGGCAACATACTGAGCAATCCTTTTTACCCCATGCTACATGTTGCGATGGTCGTTCTCGGAAACCGGGCTTCGAGTGGCGTCTACGCTGCTTCGACTACGTTGGGAGGTGTGGTCCACGATGCTGGCGGGCATTTATCGACACTTGGTGAATGCGGCATCAAGGATCCACGTTTTCTACGTGCCACTGTCCGGCATATCACCTTATAAACAGTGACGCAAAGTCACGTGCCTCATCGTATGGCGTTAAAAGCACCCGACAAACTGTATTTCACCCGTGGGAGAGGCAGCAGCAAGCTCGGCAACATGATGAGCAATCCTTTTTGCCTCATGCTACATGTTGCGATGGTCGTTCTCGGAAACCGGGCTTCGAGTGGCGTCTACGCTGCTTCGACTACGTTGGTAGGTGTGGTCCACGATGCTGGCGGGCATTTATCGACACTTGGTGAATGCGGCATCAAGGATCCACGTTTTCCACATGCCACTGACCGGCATATCGCCTTATAAACAGTGACGCAAAGTTACGTGCCTCATCGTATGGCGTTAAAAGCACCCGACAAACTGTATTTCACCCGTGGGAGAGGCAGCAGCAAGCTCGGAAACATGATGAGCAATCTTTTTTGGCTCATGCTACTTGTTGCGATGGTCGTTCTTGGAAACTGGGCTTTGAGGGGCGTCTACGCTGCTTCGACAACGTTGGTAGGTGTGGTCCACGATGCTGGCGGGCATTTATCGACACTTGGTGAATGCGGCATCAAGTATCCATTTTTTCCACGTGCCACTGAGCGGCACGTGGAAAAACAGTGACGCAAAGTCACGTGCTTCATCGTATGGCTATAAAAGCACCCGACAAGCCTTACTTAACCAGTTAGCGAGGAAGCAGTGATCTCGGCAACATACTGAGCAATCCTTTTTACCCCATGCTACATGTTGCGATGGTCGTTCTCGGAAACCGGGCTTCGAGTGGCGTCTACGCTGCTTCGACTACGTTGGGAGCTGTGGTCCACGATGCTGGCGGGCATTTATCGACACTTGGTGAATGCGGCATCAAGTATCCACGTTTTCCACGTGCCACTGACCGGCATATCATCTTATAAACAGTGACGCAAAGTCACGTGCCTCATCGTATGGCTACAAAAGCACCCGACAAGCTTTACTTAACCAGTGAGCGAGGAAGGAGTGATCTCGGCAACATACTGAGCAATCCTTTTTGCCCCATAGTACATGTTGCGATGGTCGTTCTCGGAAACCGGGCTTCGAGTGGCGTCTACGCTGCTTCGACTACGTTGGTAGGTGTGGTCCACGATGCTGGCGGGCATTTATCGACACTTTGTGAATGCGGCATCAAGGATCCACGTTTTCTACGTGCCACTGTCCGGCATATCACCTTATAAACAGTGACGCAAAGTCACGTGCCTCATCGTATGGCGTTAAAAGCACCCGACAAACTGTATTTCACCCGTGGGAGAGGCAGCAGCAAGCTCGGCAACATGATGAGCAATCGTTTTTGCCTCATGCTACATGTTGCGATGGTCGCTCTCGGAAACCGGGCTTCGAGTGGCGTCTGCGCTGCTTCGACTACGTTGGGAGGTGTGGTCCACGATGCTGGTGGGCATTTATCGACACTTGGTGAATGCGGCATCAAGGATCCACGTGTCACCGACCGGCAACTCACCTTATAAACAGTGACACAAAGCCACGTGTCTCATCGTATGGCTATAAAAGCACCCGACAAACTGTATTTCACCAGTGGGCGAGGCTGCAGCAAGCTCGGCAACATGCTGAGCATTCCTTTTTGCCCCATGGTACATGTTGCGAAGGTCGCTCTCGGAAACCGGGCTTCGAGTGGTGCCTGCGATGCTTCGACTACGTTTGTAGGTGTGGTCCACAATGCTGGCGGGCATTGATCGACACTTAGTGAATGCGGAATCAAGGATTCACGTTTTCCACGTGCCACTGACTGGCATATCACCTTATAAACAGTTACGCAAAGTCACGTACCTCATCGTAAGGCGTTAAAAGCACCCGACAAACTGTATTTCACAAGTGAGCGAGGCAGCAGCGAGCTCAGAACAATGCTGAGCAATCCTTTTTGCCTCATGATACATGTTGCGAAGGTCGCTCTCGGTAACCGGGCTTCGAGTGGCGCCTGCGCTGCTTCGGCTACGTTGGTAGCGGTGGTCCAGGATGCTGGCAGGCATTTATCGACACTTGGTGAACGCTGCATCAAGGATCCACGTGCCACTGACCGACATATCACCTTATAAACAGTGACGCAAAATCACGTGCGCCTTCGTATGGCTATAAAAGCACACAACAAGCTTTACTTAACCAGTGAGCGAGGAATCGGCGAGCTCGGCAACATGCTGAGCAATCCTTTTTGCCTCATGCTACATGTTGCGAAGGTCGCTCTCGGAAGCCGGTTTGAGTGGCGTGTGTGCTTCTTTGACTACGTTGGTAGGTGTGTGGCCAGGATGCTGGCAGGCATTTATCGACACTTGGTGAACGCTGCATCAAGGATCCACGTGCCACTGACCGGCATATCACCTTATAAACAGTGACGCAAAGCCACGTGCCTAATCGTATGGCTACAAAAGCACCCGACAAGCATTACTTAACCAGTGAGCGAGGAAGCAGCGTGCTCGGCAACATGCTGAGAAACGTTTTTGCCTCGTGCTACATATTGCGATGGTCGCTCTCGGAAACCGGGCTTCGAGTGGCGTCTACGCTGCTTCGACTACGTTGGTAGGTGTAGTCCAGGATGCTGGCGGGCATATATCGACAATTGGTGAATGCGGCATCAAGGATCATCGTGCCACCGACCGGCAATTCACCTCAAAAACAGATTAGATTAGATTTGTGGGGTTTAACGTCCAAAAACCACCATATGATTATGAGGGACGCCGTAGTGGAGGGCTCCAAAAATGTTGAGCACCTTGGGTTCTTTACCGTGGACCCAAATGTGAGTACACGGGCCTACAACAATTCCGCCTCCATCGGAAATGCAGCCGCCGCAGCCGCGGTTTGAACCCGCGACCTGCGGGTCAGCAGCCGAGTACCTTAGCCACTAGACCACCGCTGCGGGGCACCTCATAAACAGTGACATCAAGTCACGTGCCTTATCCTATGGCTATAAAAGCACCCGACAAACTGTATTCCACCAGTGGGCGAGGCAGCAGCGAGCTCAGCAACATGCTGAGCAATCCTTTTTGCCTCATGCTACATGTTGCGAAGGTCGCTCTCGGTAACCGGGCATCGTTTGGCTTCTGCGCTGCTTCGACTACGTTGATAGGTGTGGTTCAGGATTCTGGCGGGCACTTATCCACACTTCGTGAATGCGGCATCAAAGATCCACAAGCCACTCACCGCCATATCACCTTATGAACAGTGACGCAAAGCCACGTATCTCATCGTATGGCTATAAAAGCACCCGACAAGCTTTACTTAACCAGTGAGTGAGAAATCAGCGAGCTCGGCAACATGCTGAGCAATCCTTTTTGCCTCATGCTACATGTTGTGAAGGTCGCTCTCAGAAACCAGGCATCGAGTGGCGTCTGTGCTGCTTCGTCTACGTTGGTAGGTGTGGTCCACGATGCTGGCGGGCATTTATCGACACTTGGTGAATGCGGCATCAAGGACCCACGTTTCCCACGTGCCACTGACCGGCATATCACCTTATAAACAGTGACGCAAAGTCACGTGCCTCATCGTATGGTGTTAAAAGCACCCGAAACTGTATTTCACCAGTGGGCGAGGCAGCAGCAAGCTCGGCAACATGCTGAGCAATCCTTTTTGCCTCATGCTACATGTTGCGATGGTCGTTCTCAGAAACCGAGCTTCAAGTTACGTCTGCGCTGCTTCGACAACGTTGGTAGGTGTGGTCCACGACACTGGCGGGCATTTATCGACACTTGGTGAATGCGGCATCAAGGATCCACGTTTTCCACGTGCCACTGACCGGCATATCACCTTATAAACAGTGACGCAAAGTCACGTGCCTCATCGTATGGCGTTAAAAGGACCCGACAAACTGTATTTCACCAGTGGGCGAGGAAGCAGCTAGCTCGGTAACATGCGGAGCAATCCTTTTTGCTTCATGCTACAGGTTGCGATGGTCGATCTCGGAAACCGGGCTTCAAGTGGCGCCAGCGCTGTTTAACAACGTCGGTAGGGGTGGTCCACGACACTGGCGGGCATTTATCGACTCTTGGTGAATGCGGCATCAAGGATCCACGTTTTCCAGGTGCCACTGACTGGTATCACCTTATAAACAGTGACGCAAAGTCACGTGCCTCATGGTATGGCTATAAAAGCACCCGACAAACTGTATTCCATCCGTTGGCGAGGCAGCAGCAAGCTCGGCAACATGCTGAGCAATCCTTTTTGCCTCATGCTACATGTTGCGAAGGTCGCTCTCGGAAACCGGGCATCGAGTGGCACCTGCGCTGCTTCGACAACGTTGGGAGGTGTGGTCCACGATGCTGGTGGGCATTTATCGACACTTGGTGAATGCGGCATCAAGGATCCACGTGCCACCGACCGGCAACTCACCTCATAAACATTGACGTCAAGCCACGTGTCTTATCCTATGGCAATAAAAGCACCCGACAAACTGTCTTCCACCAGTGGGCGAGGCAGCAGCAAGCTCGGCAACATGCAGAGTAATTCCTTTTGCCTCATGCGCCTGTTGCGATGGTCGTTCTCGGAAATCGGGCTTCGAGTGGCGCCTGCGCTACTTCGACAATGTTGGGAGGTGTGGTCCACGATGCTGGCGGGCATTTATCGACACTTGGTGATTGCGGCTTCAGGGATCCACGTTTTTCACGTGCCACTGACCGGCATATCACCTTTTAAACAAAGACGCAAAGTCACGTGCCTCATCGTATGGCGTTAAAAGCACCCGACAAACTGTATTTCACCAGTGGGCGAGCCAGCAGCAAGCTAGGCAACATGCTGAGCAATCCTTTTTGCCTCAAGCTACATGTTGCGATGGTCGTTCTCAGGAACCGGGCTTTGAGTGGCACCTAAGCTGCTTCTACAACATTGGTAGGTGTGGTCCACAATGCTGGCAAGCATTTATCGACACTTGGTGAATGCGACATCAAGGATCCACGTTTTCCACGTGCCACTGACCGGCACATCACCTTATAAACAGTTACGCAAAGTCACGTGCCTCATCGTATGGCGGTAAAAGCACCCGACAAACTGTATTTCACCAGGGGGCGAGGCAGCAGCAAGCTCGGCAACATGCTGAGCAATCCTTTTTGCCTCATGCTACATGTTGCGACGGTCGTTCTCGGAAACCGAGCTTCCAGTGGCGTCTGCGCTGCTTCGACAACGTTGGTAGGTGTGGTCCACGATGCTGGCGGGCATTTCTCGACACTTGGTGAATGCGGCATAGAGGATCCACGTTTTCCACGTGCCACCGACCGGCATATCACCTTATAAACAGTGACGCAAAGTCACGTGCCTCATCGTATGGCGTTAAAAGCACCCGACAAACTGTATTTCACCAGTGGGCGAGGGAGCAGCAAGCTCGGCAACATGCTGAGCAATCCTTTTTGCCTCATGCTACAGGTTGCGATGGTCGTTCTCGGAAACCGGGCTTCAAGTGGCGCCAGCGCTGTTTCACAACGTTGGTAGGTGTGGTCCACGACACTGGCGGGCATTTATCGACACTTGGTGAATGCGGCATCAAGGATCCACGTTTTCCACGTGCCACTGACCGGCATATCACCTTATAAACAGTGACGCAAAGTCACGTGCCTCATCGTATGGCGTTAAAAGGACCCGACAAACTGTATTTCACCAGTGGGCGAGGGAGCAGCAAGCTCGGCAACATGCTGAGCAATCCTTTTTGCCTCATGCTACAGGTTGCGATGGTCGTTCTCGGAAACCGGGCTTCAAGTGGCGCCAGCGCTGTTTCACAACGTTGGTAGGTGTGGTCCACGACACTGGCGGGCATTTATCGACACTGTGTGAATGCGGCATCAAGGATCCACGTTTTCCACGTGCCACTGACCGGCATATAACCTTATAAACAGTGACGCAAAGTCACGTGCCTCATCGTATCGCGTTAAAAGGACCCGACAAACTGTATTTCACCAGTGGGCGAGGGAGCAGCAAGCTCGGCAACATGCTGAGCAATCCTTTTTGCCTCAAGCTACATGTTGCGATGGTCGTTCTCAGGAACCGGGCTTTGAGTGGCACATAAGCTGCTTCTACAACATTGGTAGGTGTGGTCCACAATGCTGGCAAGCATTTATCGACACTTGGTGAATGCGACATCAAGGATCCACGTTTTCCACGTGCCACTGACCGGCACATCACCTTATAAACAGTTACGCAAAGTCACGTGCCTCATCGTATGGCGTTAAAAGCACCCGACAAACTGTATTTCACCCGTGGGAGAGGCAGCAGCAAGCTCGTCAACATGATCAGCAATCCTTTTTGCCTCATGCTATATGTTGCGATGGTCGTTCTCGGAAACTGCGCTTCGAGGGGCGTCTACTCTGCTTCGACAACGTTGGTAGGTGTGGCCCACAATGCTAGCGGGCCTTTATCGACACTTTGTGAATGCGGCATCAAAGATCCACGTTTTCTACGTGCCACAGACCAGCATATCACCTTATAAACAGTGACGCGAAGTCACGTGCTTCATCGTATGGCGGTAAAAGCACCCGACAAACTGTATTTCAACCGTGGGAGAGGCAGCAGCAAGCTCGGCAACATGATGAGCAATCCTTTTTGCCTCATGCTACTTGTTGCGATGGTCGTTCTCGGAAACTGGGCTTCGAGGGGCGTCTACGCTGCTTCGACAACGTTGGTAGGTGTGGTCCACGATGCTGGCGGGCATTTATCGACACTTGGTGAATGCGGCATCAAGTATCCATTTTTTCCACGTGCCACTGACCGGCATATCACCTTATAAACAGTGACGCAAAGTCACGTGCTTCATCGTATGGCTATAAAAGCACCCGACAAGCCTTACTTAACCAGTTAGCGAGGAAGCAGTGATCTCGGCAACATACTGAGCAATCCTTTTTACCCCATGCTACATGTTGCGATGGTCGTTCTCGGAAACCGGGCTTCGAGTGGCGTCTACGCTGCTTCGACTACGTTGGGAGGTGTGGTCCACGATGCTGGCGGGCATTTATCGACACTTGGTGAATGCGGCATCAAGGATCCACGTTTTCTACGTGCCACTGTCCGGCATATCACCTTATAAACAGTGACGCAAAGTCACGTGCCTCATCGTATGGCGTTAAAAGCACCCGACAAACTGTATTTCACCCGTGGGAGAGGCAGCAGCAAGCTCGGCAACATGATGAGCAATCCTTTTTGCCTCATGCTACATGTTGCGATGGTCGTTCTCGGAAACCGGGCTTCGAGTGGCGTCTACGCTGCTTCGACTACGTTGGTAGGTGTGGTCCACGATGCTGGCGGGCATTTATCGACACTTGGTGAATGCGGCATCAAGGATCCACGTTTTCCACATGCCACTGACCGGCATATCGCCTTATAAACAGTGACGCAAAGTTACGTGCCTCATCGTATGGCGTTAAAAGCACCCGACAAACTGTATTTCACCCGTGGGAGAGGCAGCAGCAAGCTCGGAAACATGATGAGCAATCTTTTTTGGCTCATGCTACTTGTTGCGATGGTCGTTCTTGGAAACTGGGCTTTGAGGGGCGTCTACGCTGCTTCGACAACGTTGGTAGGTGTGGTCCACGATGCTGGCGGGCATTTATCGACACTTGGTGAATGCGGCATCAAGTATCCATTTTTTCCACGTGCCACTGAGCGGCACGTGGAAAAACAGTGACGCAAAGTCACGTGCTTCATCGTATGGCTATAAAAGCACCCGACAAGCCTTACTTAACCAGTTAGCGAGGAAGCAGTGATCTCGGCAACATACTGAGCAATCCTTTTTACCCCATGCTACATGTTGCGATGGTCGTTCTCGGAAACCGGGCTTCGAGTGGCGTCTACGCTGCTTCGACTACGTTGGGAGCTGTGGTCCACGATGCTGGCGGGCATTTATCGACACTTGGTGAATGCGGCATCAAGTATCCACGTTTTCCACGTGCCACTGACCGGCATATCATCTTATAAACAGTGACGCAAAGTCACGTGCCTCATCGTATGGCTACAAAAGCACCCGACAAGCTTTACTTAACCAGTGAGCGAGGAAGGAGTGATCTCGGCAACATACTGAGCAATCCTTTTTGCCCCATAGTACATGTTGCGATGGTCGTTCTCGGAAACCGGGCTTCGAGTGGCGTCTACGCTGCTTCGACTACGTTGGTAGGTGTGGTCCACGATGCTGGCGGGCATTTATCGACACTTTGTGAATGCGGCATCAAGGATCCACGTTTTCTACGTGCCACTGTCCGGCATATCACCTTATAAACAGTGACGCAAAGTCACGTGCCTCATCGTATGGCGTTAAAAGCACCCGACAAACTGTATTTCACCCGTGGGAGAGGCAGCAGCAAGCTCGGCAACATGATGAGCAATCGTTTTTGCCTCATGCTACATGTTGCGATGGTCGTTCTCGGAAACCGGGCTTCGAGTGGCGTCTACGCTGCTTCGACTACGTTGGTAGGTGTGGTCCACGATGCTGGCGGGCATTTATCGACACTTGGTGAATGCGGCATCAAGGATCCACGTTTTCCACATGCCACTGACCGGCATATCGCCTTATAAACAGTGACGCAAAGTCACGTGCCTCATCGTATGGCGTTAAAAGCACCCGAAAAACTGTATTTCACCAGTGGGCGAGGCAGCAGCAAGCTCGGCAACATCCTGAGCAATCCTTTTTGCCTCATGCTACATGTGGCGACGGTCGTTCTCGGAAACCGAGCTTCCAGTGGCGTCTGCGCTGCTTCGACAACGTGGGTAGGTGTGGTCCACGATGCTGGCGGGCATTTATCGACACTTGGTGATTGCGGCATCAAGGATCCACGTTTTCCACGTGCCACTGACCGACATATCACCTTATAAACAGTGACGCAAAGTCACGTGCCTCATCGTATGGCTATAAAAGCACCCGACAAGCCTTACTTAACCAGTGAGCGAGGAAGCAGTGATCTCGGCAACATACTGAGCAATCCTTTTTACCCCATGCTACATGTTGCGATGGTCGTTCTCGGAAACCGCGCTTCGAGTGGCGTCTACGCTGCTTCTACTACGTTGGGAGGTGTGGTCCACGATGCTGGCGGGCATTTATCGACACTTGGTGAATGCGGCATGAAGTATCCACGTTTTCCACGTGCCACTGACCGACATATCACCTTATAAACAGTGACGCAAAGTCACGTACCTCATCGTATGGCCTTAAAAGCCCCCGACAAGCCTTACTTAACCAGTGATCGAGGAAGCAGTGATCTCGGCAACATACTGAGCAATCCTTTTTACCCCATGCTACATGTTGCGATGGTCGTTCTCGGAAACCGGGCTTCGAGTGGCGTCTACGCTGCTTCGACTACGTTGGGAGGTGTGGTCCACGATGCTGGCGGGCATTTATCGACACTTGGTGAATGCGGCATCAAGGATCCACGTTTTCTACGTGCCACTGTCCGGCATATCACCTTATAAACAGTGACGCAAAGTCACGTGCCTCATCGTATGGCGTTAAAAGCACCCGACAAACTGTATTTCACCCGTGGGAGAGGCAGCAGCAAGCTCGGCAACATGATGAGCAATCCTTTTTGCCTCATGCTACATGTTGCGATGGTCGTTCTCGGAAACCGGGCTTCGAGTGGCGTCTACGCTGCTTCGACTACGTTGGTAGGTGTGGTCCACGATGCTGGCGGGCATTTATCGACACTTGGTGAATGCGGCATCAAGGATCCACGTTTTCCACATGCCACTGACCGGCATATCGCCTTATAAACAGTGACGCAAAGTTACGTGCCTCATCGTATGGCGTTAAAAGCACCCGACAAACTGTATTTCACCCGTGGGAGAGGCAGCAGCAAGCTCGGAAACATGATGAGCAATCTTTTTTGGCTCATGCTACTTGTTGCGATGGTCGTTCTTGGAAACTGGGCTTTGAGGGGCGTCTACGCTGCTTCGACAACGTTGGTAGGTGTGGTCCACGATGCTGGCGGGCATTTATCGACACTTGGTGAATGCGGCATCAAGTATCCATTTTTTCCACGTGCCACTGAGCGGCACGTGGAAAAACAGTGACGCAAAGTCACGTGCTTCATCGTATGGCTATAAAAGCACTCGACAAGCCTTACTTAACCAGTTAGCGAGGAAGCAGTGATCTCGGCAACATACTGAGCAATCCTTTTTACCCCATGCTACATGTTGCGATGGTCGTTCTCGGAAACCGGGCTTCGAGTGGCGTCTACGCTGCTTCGACTACGTTGGGAGCTGTGGTCCACGATGCTGGCGGGCATTTATCGACACTTGGTGAATGCGGCATCAAGTATCCACGTTTTCCACGTGCCACTGACCGGCATATCATCTTATAAACAGTGACGCAAAGTCACGTGCCTCATCGTATGGCTACAAAAGCACCCGACAAGCTTTACTTAACCAGTGAGCGAGGAAGGAGTGATCTCGGCAACATACTGAGCAATCCTTTTTGCCCCATAGTACATGTTGCGATGGTCGTTCTCGGAAACCGGGCTTCGAGTGGCGTCTACGCTGCTTCGACTACGTTGGTAGGTGTGGTCCACGATGCTGGCGGGCATTTATCGACACTTTGTGAATGCGGCATCAAGGATCCACGTTTTCTACGTGCCACTGTCCGGCATATCACCTTATAAACAGTGACGCAAAGTCACGTGCCTCATCGTATGGCGTTAAAAGCACCCGACAAACTGTATTTCACCCGTGGGAGAGGCAGCAGCAAGCTCGGCAACATGATGAGCAATCGTTTTTGCCTCATGCTACATGTTGCGATGGTCGTTCTCGGAAACCGGGCTTCGAGTGGCGTCTACGCTGCTTCGACTACGTTGGTAGGTGTGGTCCACGATGCTGGCGGGCATTTATCGACACTTGGTGAATGCGGCATCAAGGATCCACGTTTTCCACATGCCACTGACCGGCATATCGCCTTATAAACAGTGACGCAAAGTCACGTGCCTCATCGTATGGCGTTAAAAGCACCCGAAAAACTGTATTTCACCAGTGGGCGAGGCAGCAGCAAGCTCGGCAACATCCTGAGCAATCCTTTTTGCCTCATGCTACATGTGGCGACGGTCGTTCTCGGAAACCGAGCTTCCAGTGGCGTCTGCGCTGCTTCGACAACGTGGGTAGGTGTGGTCCACGATGCTGGCGGGCATTTATCGACACTTGGTGATTGCGGCATCAAGGATCCACGTTTTCCACGTGCCACTGACCGACATATCACCTTATAAACAGTGACGCAAAGTCACGTGCCTCATCGTATGGCTATAAAAGCACCCGACAAGCCTTACTTAACCAGTGAGCGAGGAAGCAGTGATCTCGGCAACATACTGAGCAATCCTTTTTACCCCATGCTACATGTTGCGATGGTCGTTCTCGGAAACCGCGCTTCGAGTGGCGTCTACGCTGCTTCTACTACGTTGGGAGGTGTGGTCCACGATGCTGGCGGGCATTTATCGACACTTGGTGAATGCGGCATGAAGTATCCACGTTTTCCACGTGCCACTGACCGACATATCACCTTATAAACAGTGACGCAAAGTCACGTACCTCATCGTATGGCCTTAAAAGCCCCCGACAAGCCTTACTTAACCAGTGATCGAGGAAGCAGTGATCTCGGCAACATACTGAGCAATCCTTTTTACCCCATGCTACATGTTGCGATGGTCGTTCTCGGAAACCGGGCTTCGAGTGGCGTCTACGCTGCTTCGACTACGTTGGGAGGTGTGGTCCACGATGCTGGCGGGCATTTATCGACACTTGGTGAATGCGGCATCAAGGATCCACGTTTTCTACGTGCCACTGTCCGGCATATCACCTTATAAACAGTGACGCAAAGTCACGTGCCTCATCGTATGGCGTTAAAAGCACCCGACAAACTGTATTTCACCCGTGGGAGAGGCAGCAGCAAGCTCGGCAACATGATGAGCAATCCTTTTTGCCTCATGCTACATGTTGCGATGGTCGTTCTCGGAAACCGGGCTTCGAGTGGCGTCTACGCTGCTTCGACTACGTTGGTAGGTGTGGTCCACGATGCTGGCGGGCATTTATCGACACTTGGTGAATGCGGCATCAAGGATCCACGTTTTCCACATGCCACTGACCGGCATATCGCCTTATAAACAGTGACGCAAAGTTACGTGCCTCATCGTATGGCGTTAAAAGCACCCGACAAACTGTATTTCACCCGTGGGAGAGGCAGCAGCAAGCTCGGAAACATGATGAGCAATCTTTTTTGGCTCATGCTACTTGTTGCGATGGTCGTTCTTGGAAAC
Source organism: Rhipicephalus microplus (assembly GCF_043290135.1). Classification (NCBI taxonomy): domain Eukaryota; kingdom Metazoa; phylum Arthropoda; class Arachnida; order Ixodida; family Ixodidae; genus Rhipicephalus; species Rhipicephalus microplus. The sequence goes on from NC_134704.1 coordinate 208,469,841, forward strand.
TGGGCTTTGAGGGGCGTCTACGCTGCTTCGACAACGTTGGTAGGTGTGGTCCACGATGCTGGCGGGCATTTATCGACACTTGGTGAATGCGGCATCAAGTATCCATTTTTTCCACGTGCCACTGAGCGGCACGTGGAAAAACAGTGACGCAAAGTCACGTGCTTCATCGTATGGCTATAAAAGCACTCGACAAGCCTTACTTAACCAGTTAGCGAGGAAGCAGTGATCTCGGCAACATACTGAGCAATCCTTTTTACCCCATGCTACATGTTGCGATGGTCGTTCTCGGAAACCGGGCTTCGAGTGGCGTCTACGCTGCTTCGACTACGTTGGGAGCTGTGGTCCACGATGCTGGCGGGCATTTATCGACACTTGGTGAATGCGGCATCAAGTATCCACGTTTTCCACGTGCCACTGACCGGCATATCATCTTATAAACAGTGACGCAAAGTCACGTGCCTCATCGTATGGCTACAAAAGCACCCGACAAGCTTTACTTAACCAGTGAGCGAGGAAGGAGTGATCTCGGCAACATACTGAGCAATCCTTTTTGCCCCATAGTACATGTTGCGATGGTCGTTCTCGGAAACCGGGCTTCGAGTGGCGTCTACGCTGCTTCGACTACGTTGGTAGGTGTGGTCCACGATGCTGGCGGGCATTTATCGACACTTTGTGAATGCGGCATCAAGGATCCACGTTTTCTACGTGCCACTGTCCGGCATATCACCTTATAAACTGTGACGCAAAGTCACGTGCCTCATCGTATGGCGTTAAAAGCACCCGACAAACTGTATTTCACCCGTGGGAGAGGCAGCAGCAAGCTCGGCAACATGATGAGCAATCGTTTTTGCCTCATGCTACATGTTGCGATGGTCGTTCTCGGAAACCGGGCTTCGAGTGGCGTCTACGCTGCTTCGACTACGTTGGTAGGTGTGGTCCACGATGCTGGCGGGCATTTATCGACACTTGGTGAATGCGGCATCAAGGATCCACGTTTTCCACATGCCACTGACCGGCATATCGCCTTATAAACAGTGACGCAAAGTCACGTGCCTCATCGTATGGCGTTAAAAGCACCCGAAAAACTGTATTTCACCAGTGGGCGAGGCAGCAGCAAGCTCGGCAACATCCTGAGCAATCCTTTTTGCCTCATGCTACATGTGGCGACGGTCGTTCTCGGAAACCGAGCTTCCAGTGGCGTCTGCGCTGCTTCGACAACGTGGGTAGGTGTGGTCCACGATGCTGGCGGGCATTTATCGACACTTGGTGATTGCGGCATCAAGGATCCACGTTTTCCACGTGCCACTGACCGACATATCACCTTATAAACAGTGACGCAAAGTCACGTGCCTCATCGTATGGCTATAAAAGCACCCGACAAGCCTTACTTAACCAGTGAGCGAGGAAGCAGTGATCTCGGCAACATACTGAGCAATCCTTTTTACCCCATGCTACATGTTGCGATGGTCGTTCTCGGAAACCGCGCTTCGAGTGGCGTCTACGCTGCTTCTACTACGTTGGGAGGTGTGGTCCACGATGCTGGCGGGCATTTATCGACACTTGGTGAATGCGGCATGAAGTATCCACGTTTTCCACGTGCCACTGACCGACATATCACCTTATAAACAGTGACGCAAAGTCACGTACCTCATCGTATGGCCTTAAAAGCCCCCGACAAGCCTTACTTAACCAGTGATCGAGGAAGCAGTGATCTCGGCAACATACTGAGCAATCCCTTTTGCCCCATGCTACATGTTGCGATGGTCGTTCCCGGAAACCGGGCTTCGAGTGGCGTCTACGCTGCTTCGGCTACGTTGGTAGGTGTGGTCCACGATGCTGGCGGGCATTTATCGACACTTGGTGAATGCGGCATCAAGGATCCACGTTTTCCACGTGCCACAGACCGGCATATCACCTTATAAACAGTGACGCAAAGTCACGTGCTTCATCGTATGGCGGTAAAAGCACCCGACAAACTGTATTTCAACCGTGGGAGAGGCAGCAGCAAGCTCGGCAACATGATGAGCAATCCTTTTTGCCTCATGCTGCTTGTTGCGATGGTCGTTCTCGGAAACTGGGCTTCGAGGGGCGTCTACGCTGCTTCGACAACGTTGTAGGTGTGGTCCACGATGCTGGCGGGCATTTATCGACACTTGGTGAATGCGGCATCAAGTATCCATTTTTTTCATGTGCCACTGACCGGCATATCACCCTATAAACAGTGACGCAAAGTCACGTGCTTCATCGTACGGCTATAAAAGCACCCGACAAGCCTTACTTAACCAGTTAGCGAGGAAGCAGTGATCTCGGCAACATACTGAGCAATCCTTTTTACCCCATGCTACATGTTGCGATGGTCGTTCTCGGAAACCGGGCTTCGAGTGGCGTCTACGCTGCTTCGACTACGTTGGAAGCTGTGGTCCACGATGCTGGCGGGCATTTATCGACACTTGGTGAATGCGGCATCAAGTATCCACGTTTTCCACGTGCCACTGACCGGCATATCATCTTATAAACAGTGACGCAAAGTCACGTGCCTCATCGTATGGCTACAAAAGCACCCGACAAGCTTTACTTAACCAGTGAGCGAGGAAGAAGTGATCTCGGCAACATACTGAGCAATCCTTTTTGCCCCATGGTACATGTTGCGATGGTCGTTCTCGGAAACCGGGCTTCGAGTGGCGTCTACGCTGCTTCGACAACGTTGGTAGGTGTGGTCCACGATGCTGGCGGGCATTTATCGACACTTGGTGAATGCGGCATCAAGGATCCACGTTTTCCACATCCCACTGACCGGCATATCGCCTTATAAACAGTGACGCAAAGTCACGTGCCTCATCGTATGGCGTTAAAAGCACCCGAAAAACTGTATTTCACCAGTGGGCGAGGCAGCAGCAAGCTCGGCAACATGCTGAGCAATCCTTTTAGCCTCATGCTACATGTTGCGACGGTCGTTCTCGGAAACCGAGCTTCCAGTGGCGTCTGCGCTGCTTCGACAACGTGGGTAAGTGTGGTCCACGATGCTGGCGGGCATTTATCGACACTTGGTGAATGCGGCATCAAGGATCCACGTTTTCCACGTGCCACTGACCGGCATATCACCTTATAAACAGTGACGCAAAGTCACGTGCCTCATCGTATGGCGTTAAAAGCACCCGAAAAACTGTATTTCACCAGTGGGCGAGGCAGCAGCAAGCTCGGCAACATGCTCAGCAGTCCTTTTTGCCTCATGCTACATGTTGCGATGGTCGTTCTCGGAAACCGCGCTTCGAGTGGCGTCTACGCTGCTTCGACTACGTTGGGAGGTGTGGTCCACGATGCTGGCGGGCATTTATCGACACTTGGTGAATGCGGCATGAAGTATCCACGTTTTCCACGTGCCACTGACCGACATATCACCTTATAAACAGTGACGCAAAGTCACGTACCTCATCGTATGGCTATAAAAGCACCCGACAAGCCTTACTTAACCAGTGAGCGATGAATCAGTGATCTCGGCAACATACTGAGCAATCCCTTTTGCCCCATGCTACATGTTGCGATGGTCGTTCCCGGAAACCGGGCTTCGAGTGGCGTCTACACTGCTTCGACTACGTTGGTAGGTGTGGTCCACGATGCTGGCGGGCATTTATCGACACTTGGTGAATGCGGCATCAAGGATCCACGTTTTCCACATGCCACTGACCGGCATATCGCCTTATAAACAGTGACGCAAAGTCACGTGCCTCATCGTATGGCTTAAAAGCACCCGAAAAACTGTATTTCACCGTGGGAGAGGCAGCAGCAAGCTCGGCAACATGATGAGCAATCCTTTTCGCCTCATGCTACTTGTTGCGATGGTCGTTCTCGGAAACTGGGCTTCGAGGGGCGTCTACGCTGCTTCGACAACGTTGGTAGGTGTGGTCCACGATGCTGGCGGGCATTTATCGACACTTGGTGAATGCGGCATCAAGGATCCACGTTTTCCACGTGCCACTGACCGGCATATCACCATATAAACAGTGACGCAAAGTCACGTGCCTCGTCGTAGGGCGTTAAAAGCACCCGACAAACTGTAATTCACCCGTGGGGGAGGCAGCAGGAAGCTCGGCAACATGATCAGCAATCCTTTTTGCCTCATGCTACATGTTGCGATGGTCTTTTTCGGAAACTGTGCTTCGAGTGGCGTCTACTCTGCTTCGACAACGTTGGTAGGTGTGGCCCACAATGCTAGCGGGCATTTATCGACACTTGTTGAATGCGGCATCAAAGATCCACGTTTTCTACGTGCCACAGACCGGCATATCACCTTATAAACAGTGACGCAAAGTCACGTGCTTCATCGTATGGCGGTAAAAGCACCCGACAAACTGTATTTCAACCGTGGGAGAGGCAGCAGCAAGCTCGGCAACATGATGAGCAATCCTTTTTGCCTCATGCTACTTGTTGTGATGGTCGTTCTCGGAAACTGGGCTTCGAGGGGCGTCTACGCTGCTTCGACAACGTTGGTAGGTGTGGTCCACGATGCTGGCGGGCATTTATCGACACTTGGTGAATGCGGCATCAAGTATCCATTTTTTCCACGTGCCACTGACCGGCATATCACCTTATAAACAGTGACGCAAAGTCACGTGCTTCATCGTATGGCTATAAAAGCACCCGACAAGCCTTACTTAACCAGTTAGCGAGGAAGCAGTGATCTCGGCAACATACTGAGCAATCCTTTTTACCCCATGCTACATGTTGCGATGGTCGTTCTTTGAAACCGGGCTTCGAGTGGCGTCTACGCTGCTTCGACTACGTTGGGAGGTGTGGTCCACGATGCTGGTGGGCATTTATCGACACTTGGTGAATGCGGCATCAAGTATCCACGTTTTCCACGTGCCACTGAGCGGCATATCATCTTATAAACAGTGACGCAAAGTCACGTGCCTCATCGTATGGCTACAAAAGCACCCGACAAGCTTTACTTAACCAGTGAGCGAGGAAGGAGTGATCTCGGCAACATACTGAGCAATCCTTTTTGCCCCATGGTACATGTTGCGATGGTCGTTCTCGGAAACTAGGCTTCGAGTGGCGTTTACGCTGCTTCGACTACGTTGGTAGGTGTGGTCCACGATGCTGGCGGGCATTTATCGACACTTGGTGAATGCGGCATCAAGGATCCACGTTTTCCACGTGCCACTGACCGGCATATCACCTTATAAATAGTGACGCAAAGTCACGTGCCTCATCGTATGGCGTTAAAAGCACCCATCAAACTGTATTTCACCGTGGGAGAGGCAGCAGCAAGCTCGGCAACATGATGAGCAATCCTTTTTGCCTCATGCTACTTGTTGCGATGGTCGTTCTCGGAAACTGGGCTTCGAGGGGCGTCTACGCTGCTTCGACAACGTTGGTAGGTGTGGTCCACGATGCTGGCGGGCATTTATCGACACTTGGTGAATGCGGCATCAAGGATTCACGTTTTCCACATGCCACTGACCGGCATACCGCCTTATAAACAGTGACACAAAGTCACGTGCCTAATCGTATGGCGTTAAAAGCACCCGAAAAACTGTATTTCACCAGTGGGCGAGGCAGCAGCAAGCTCGGCAACATGCTGAGCAGTCCTTTTTGCCTCATGCTACATGTTGCGATGGTCGTTCTCGGAAACTGGGCTTCGAGTGGTGTCTACGCTGCTTCGACAACGTTGGTAGGTGTGGTCCACGATGTTAGCGGGCATTTATCGACACTTTGTGAATGCGGCATCAAGGATCCACGTTTTCCACGTGCCACTGACCGGCATATCACCTTATAAACAGTGACGCAAAGTCACGTGCCTCATCGTATGGCTATTAAAGCACCCGACAAGCCTTACTAAACCAGTTAGCGAGGAAGCAGTGATCTCGGCAACATACTGAGCAATCCTTTTTACCCCATGCAACATGTTGCGATGGTCGTTCTCGGAAACCGGGCTTCGAGTGGCGTCTACGCTGCTTCGACTACGTTGGGAGCTGTGGTCCACGATGCTGGCGGGCATTTATCGACACTTGGTGAATGCGGCATCAAGGATTCACGTTTTCCACATGCCACTGACCGGCATATCGCCTTATAAACAGTGACACAAAGTCACGTGCCTCATCGTATGGCGTTAAAAGCACCCGAAAAACTGTATTTCACCAGTGGGCGAGGCAGCAGCAAGCTCGGCAACATGCTCAGCAGTCCTTTTTGCCTCATGCTACATGTTGCGATGGTCGTTCTCGGAAACTGGGCTTCGAGTGGCGTCTACGCTCCTTCGACAACGTTGGTAGGTGTGGTCCACGATGTTAGCGGGCATTTATCGACACTTTGTGAATGCGGCATCACGGATCCACGTTTTCCACGTGCCACTGACCGGCATATCACCTTATAAACAGTGACGCAAAGTCACGTGCCTCATCGTATGGCTATTAAAGCACCCGACAAGCCTTACTAAACCAGTTAGCGAGGAAGCAGTGATCTCGGCAACATACTGAGCAATCCTTTTTACCCTATGCAACATGTTGCGATGGTCGTTCTCGGAAACCGGGCTTCGAGTGGCGTCTACGCTGCTTCGACTACGTTGGGAGCTGTGGTCCACGATGCTGGCGGGCATTTATCGACACTTGGTGAATGCGGCATCAAGTATCCACGTTTTCCACGTGCCACTGACCGGCATATCATCTTATAAACAGTGACGCAAAGTCACGTGCCTCATCGTATGGCTACAAAAGCACCCGACAAGCTTTACTTAACCAGTGAGCGAGGAAGGAGTGATCTCGGCAACATACTGAGCAATCCTTTTTGCCCCATGGTAGTGGTTGCGATGGTCGTTCTCGGAAACCGGGCTTCGAGTGGCGTCTACGCTGCTTCGACTACGTTGGTAGGTGTGGTCCACGATGCTGGCGGGCATTTATCGACACTTGGTGAATGCGGCATCAAGGATCCACGTTTTCCACATGCCACTGACCAGCATATCGCCTTATAAACAGTGACGCAAAGTCACGTGCCTCATCGTAGGGCGTTAAAAGCACCCGAAAAACTGTATTTCACCTGTGGGCGAGGCAGCAGCAAGCTCGGCAACATGCTGAGCAATCCTTTTTGCCTCATGCTACATGTTGCGACGGTCGTTCTCGGAAACCGAGCTTCCAGTGGCGTCTGCGCTGCTTCGACAACGTGGGTAGGTGTGGTCCACGATGCTGGCGGGCATTTATCGACACTTGGTGAATGCGACATCAAGAATCCACGTTTTCCACGTGCCACTGACCGGCATATCACCTTATAAACAGTGACGCAAAGTCACGTACCTCATCGTATGGCGTTAAAAGCACCCGACAAACTGTATTTCACCAGGGGGCGAGGCAGCAGCAAGCTCGACAACATGCTGAGCAATCCTTTTTGCCTCATGCTACATGTTGCGACGGTCGTTCTCGGAAACCGGGCTTCCAGTGGCGTCTGCGCTGCTTCGACAACGCTGGTAGGTGTGGTCCACGATGCTGGCGGGCATTTATCGACACTTGGTGATTGCGGCATCAAGGATCCACGTTTTTCACGTGCCACTGACCGGCATATCACCTTATAAACAGTGACGCAAAGTCACGTGCCTCATCGTATGGCGTTAAAAGCACCCGACAAACTGTATTTCACCAGTGGGCGAGGCAGCAGCAAGCTCAGAAACATGCTGAGCAATCCTTTTTGCCTCATGCTACATGTTGCGACGGTCGTTCTCGGAAACCGGGCTTCCAGTGGCGTCTGCGCTGCTTCGACAGCGTTGGCAGGTGTGGTCCACGATGCTGGCGGGAGTTTATCGACACTTGGTGAATGCGGCATCAAGGATCCACGTTTTCCACGTGCCACCGACCGGCATAACACCTTATAAACAGTGACGCAAAGTCACGTGCCTCATCGTATGGCGTTAAAAGCACCCGACAAACTGTATTTCACCCGTGGGCGAGGCAGCAGCAAGCTCGGCAACATGCTGAGCAATCCTTTTTGCCTCAGGCTACATGTTGCGACGGTCGTTCTCGGAAACCGAGCTTCCAGTGGCGTCTGCGCTGCTTCGACAACGTGGGTAGGTGTGGTCCACGATGCTGGCGGGCATTTATCGACACTTGGTGAATGCGGCATCAAGGATGCACGTTTTCCACGTGCCACTGACCGGCATATCACCTTATAAACAGTGACGCAAAGTCACGTGCTGTATCGTATGGCTATAAAAGCACCCGACAAGCCTTACTTAACCAGTGAGCGAGGAAACAGTGATCTCGGCAACATACTGAGCAATCCTTTTTGCCCCATGCTACATGTTGCGATGGTCGTTCTCGGAAACCGGGCTTCGAGTGGCGTCTACGCTGCTTCGACTACGTTGGTAGGTGTGGTCCACGATGCTGGCGGGCATTTATCGACACTTGGTGAATGCGGCATCAAGGATCCACGTTTTCCACATGCCACTGACCGGCATATCGCCTTATAAACAGTGACGCAAAGTCACGTCCCTCATCGTATGGCGTTAAAAGCACCCGAAAAACTGTATTTCACCAGTGGGCGAGGCAGCAGCAAGCTCGGCAACATGCTGAGCAATCCTTTTTGCCTCATGCTACATGTTGCGACGGTCGTTCTCGGAAACCGGGCTTCCAGTGGCGTCTGCGCTGCTTCGACAACGTTGGTAGGTGTGGTCCACGATGCTGGCGGGCATTTATCGACACTTGGTGAATGCGGCATCAAGGATCCACGTTTTCCACGTGCCACTGACCGGCATATCTCCTTATAAACAGTGACGCAAAGTCACGTGCCTCATCGTATGGCGTTAAAAGCACCCGACAAACTATATTTCACCCGTGGGAGAGGCAGCAGCAAGCTTGGCAAAATGATGAGCAATCCTTTTTGCCTCATGCTACATGTTGCGATTGTCGTTCTCGGAAACTGCGCTTCGAGTGGCGTCTACGCTGCTTCGACAACGTTGGTAGGTGTGGCCAACGATGCTAGCGGGCATTTATCGACACTTGGTGAATGCGGCATCAAAGATCCACGTTTTCTACGTGCCACAGACCGGCATATCACCTTATAAACAGTGACGCAAACTCACGTGCTTCATCGTATGGCGGTAAAAGCACCCGAAAAACTGTTATTCACCAGAGGGAGAGGCAGCAGCAAGCTCGGCAACATGATGAGCAGTCCTTTTTGCCTCATGCTACATGTTGCGATGGTCGTTCTCGGAAACTGGGCTCCGAGTGGCGTCTACGCTGCTTCGACAACGTTGCTAGGTGTGGTCCACGATGCTGGCGGGCATTTATCGACACTTGGTGAATGCGACATCAAGGATCCACGTTTTCCACGTGCCACTGACCGCCATATCACCTTATAAACAGTGACGCAAAGTCACGTGCCTCATCGTATGGCGTTAAAAGCACCCGACAAACTGTATTTCACCAGGGGGCGAGGCAGCAGCAAGCTCGGCAACATGATCAGCAATCTTTTTTGCCTCATGCTACATGTTGCGATGGTCGTTTTCGGAAACCGAGCTTCCAGTGGCGTCTGCGCTGCTTCGACTACGTTGGTAGGTGTGGTCCACGATGCTGGCAAGCATTTATCGACACTTGGTGAATGCGACATCAAGGATCCACGTTTTCCACGTGCCACTGACCGTCATATCACCTTATAAACAGTGACGCAAAGTCACGTACCTCATCGTATGGCGTTAAAAGCACCCGACAAACTGTATTTCACCAGGGGGCGAGGCAGCAGCAAGCTCGACAACATGCTGAGCAATCCTTTATGCCTCATGCTACATGTTGCGACGGTCGTTCTCGGAAACCGGGCTTCCAGTGGCGTCTGCGCTGCTTCGACAACGCTGGTAGGTGTGGTCCACGATGCTGGCGGGCATTTATCGACACTTGGTGAATGCGGCATCAAGGATCCACGTTTTTCACGTGCCACTGACCGGCATATCACCTTATAAACAGTGACGCAATGTCACGTGCCTCATCGTATGGCGTTAAAAGCACCCGACAAACTGTATTTCACCAGTGGGCGAGGCAGCAGCAAGCTCAGAAACGTGCTGAGCAATCCTTTTTGCCTCATGCTACATGTTGCGACGGTCGTTCTCGGAAACCGGGCTTCCAGTGGCGTCTGCGCTGCTTCGACAGCGTTGGTAGGTGTGGTCCACGATGCTGGCGGGAGTTTATCGACACTTGGTGAATGCGGCATCAATGATCCATTTTTTTCACGTGCCACTGACCGGCATATCACCTTATAAACAGTGACGCAAAGTCACGTGCTTCATCGTATGGCTATAAAAGCACCCGACAAGCCTTACTTAACCAGTTAGCGAGGAAGCAGTGATCTCGGCAACATACTGAGCAATCCTTTTTACCCCATGCTACATGTTGCGATGGTCGTTCTTTGAAACCAGGCTTCGAGTGGCGTCTACGCTGCTTCGACTACGTTGGGAGGTGTGGTCCACGATGCTGGTGGGCATTTATCGACACTTGGTGAATGCGGCATCAAGTATCCACGTTTTCCACGTGCCACTGAGCGGCATATCATCTTATAAACAGTGACGCAAAGTCACGTGCCTCATCGTATGGCGACAAAAGCACCCGACAAGCTTTACTTAACCAGTGAGCGAGGAAGGAGTGATCTCGGCAACATACTGAGCAATCCTTTTTGCCCCATGCTACATGTTGCGATGGTCGTTCTCGGAAACCGGGCTTCGAGTGGCGTCTACGCTGCTTCGACTACGTTGGTAGGTGTGGTCCACGATGCTGGCGGGCATTTATCGACACTTGGTGAATGCGGCATCAAGGATCCACGTTTTCCACATGCCACTGACCGGCATATCACCTTATAAATAGTGACGCAAAGTCACGTGCCTCATCGTATGGCGTTAAAAGCACCCGACAAACTGTATTTCACCGTGGGAGAGGCAGCAGCAAGCTCGGCAACATGATGAGCAATCCTTTTTGCCTCATGCTACTTGTTGCGATGGTCGTTCTCGGAAACTGGGCTTCGAGGGGCGTCTACGCTGCTTCGACGACGTTGGTAGGTGTGGTCCACGATGCTGGCGGGCATTTATCGACACTTGGTGAATGCGGCATCAAGTATCCATTTTTTCCACGTGCCACTGACCGGCATATCACCTTCTAAACAGTGACGCAAAGTCACGTGCCTCATCGTATGGCTATTAAAGCACCCGACAAGCCTTACTAAACCAGTTAGCGAGGAAGCAGTGATCTCGGCAACATACTGAGCAATCCTTTTTACCCCATGCTACATGTTGCGATGGTCGTTCTCGGAAACCGCGCTTCGAGTGGCGTCTACGCTGCTTCGACTACGTTGGGAGGTGTGGTCCACGATGCTGGCGGGCATTTATCGACACTTGGTAAATGCGGCATGAAGTATCCAAGTTTTCCACGTCCCACTGACCGACATATCACCTTATAAACAGTGACGCAAAGTCACGTACCTCGCCGTATGGCTACAAAAGCACACGTCAAGCTTTACTTAACCAGTGAGCGAGGAAGCAGTGATCTCGGCAACATACTGAGCAATCCCTTTTGCCCCATGCTACATGTTGCGATGGTCGTTCTCGGAAACCGGGCTTCGAGTGGCGTCTACGCTGCTTCAACTACGTTGGTAGGTGTGGTCCACGATGCTGGCGGGCATTTATCGACACTTGGTGAATGCGGCATCAAGGATCCACGTTTTCCACGTGCCACTGACCGGCATATCACCTTATAAACAGTGACGCAAAGTCACGTGCTGTATCGTATGGCTATAAAAGCACCCGACAAGCCTTACTTAACCAGTGAGCGAGGAAACAGTGATCTCGGCAATATACTGAGCAATCCTTTTTGCCCCATGCTACATGTTGCGATGGTCGTTCTCGGAAACCGGGCTTCGAGTGGCGTCTACGCTGCTTCGACTACGTTGGTAGGTGTGGTCCACGATGCTGGCGGGCATTTATCGACACTTGGTGAATGCGGCATCAAGGATCCACGTTTTCCACATGCCACTGACCGGCATATCGCCTTATAAACAGTGACGCAAAGTCACGTGCCTCATCGTATGGAGTTAAAAGCACCCGAAAAACTGTATTTCACCAGTGGGCGAGGCAGCAGCAAGCTCGGCAACATGCTGAGCAATCCTTTTTGCCTCATGCTACATGTTGCGACGGTCGTTCTCGGAAACCGGGCTTCCTGTGGCGTCTGCGCTGCCTCGACAACGTTGGTAGGTGTGGTCCACGATGCTGGCGGGCATTTATCGACACTTGGTGAATGCGGCATCAAGGATCCACGTTTTCCACGTGCCACTGACCGGCATATCTCCTTATAAACAAAGACGCAAAGTCACGTGCCTCATCGTATGGCGTTAAAAGCACCCGACAAACTGTATTTCACCCGTGGGCGAGGCAGCAGCAAGCTCGGCAACATGCTGAGAAATCCTTCTTGCCTCAGGCTACATGTTGCGACGGTCGTTCTCGGAAACCGAGCTTCCAGTGGCGTCTGCGCTGCTTCGACAACGTGGGTAGGTGTGGTCCACGATGCTGGCGGGCATTTATCGACACTTGGTGAATGCGACATCAAGAATCCACGTTTTCCACGTGCCACTGACCGGCATATCACCTTATAAACAGTGACGCAAAGTCACGTACCTCATCGTATGGCGTTAAAAGCACCCGACAAACTGTATTTCACCAGGGGGCGAGGCAGCAGCAAGCTCGACAACATGCTGAGCAATCCTTTTTGCCTCATGCTACATGTTGCGACGGTCGTTCTCGGAAACCGGGCTTCCAGTGGCGTCTGCGCTGCTTCGACAACGCTGGTAGGTGTGGTCCACGATGCTGGCGGGCATTTATCGACACTTGGTGATTGCGGCATCAAGGATCCACGTTTTTCACGTGCCACTGACCGGCATATCACCTTATAAACAGTGACGCAAAGTCACGTGCCTCATCGTATGGCGTTAAAAGCACCCGACAAACTGTATTTCACCAGTGGGCGAGGCAGCAGCAAGCTCAGAAACATGCTGAGCAATCCTTTTTGCCTCATGCTACATGTTGCGACGGTCGTTCTCGGAAACCGGGCTTCCAGTGGCGTCTGCGCTGCTTCGACAGCGTTGGCAGGTGTGGTCCACGATGCTGGCGGGAGTTTATCGACACTTGGTGAATGCGGCATCAAGGATCCACGTTTTCCACGTGCCACCGACCGGCATAACACCTTATAAACAGTGACGCAAAGTCACGTGCCTCATCGTATGGCGTTAAAAGCACCCGACAAACTGTATTTCACCCGTGGGCGAGGCAGCAGCAAGCTCGGCAACATGCTGAGCAATCCTTTTTGCCTCAGGCTACATGTTGCGACGGTCGTTCTCGGAAACCGAGCTTCCAGTGGCGTCTGCGCTGCTTCGACAACGTGGGTAGGTGTGGTCCACGATGCTGGCGGGCATTTATCGACACTTGGTGAATGCGGCATCAAGGATGCACGTTTTCCACGTGCCACTGACCGGCATATCACCTTATAAACAGTGACGCAAAGTCACGTGCTGTATCGTATGGCTATAAAAGCACCCGACAAGCCTTACTTAACCAGTGAGCGAGGAAACAGTGATCTCGGCAACATACTGAGCAATCCTTTTTGCCCCATGCTACATGTTGCGATGGTCGTTCTCGGAAACCGGGCTTCGAGTGGCGTCTACGCTGCTTCGACTACGTTGGTAGGTGTGGTCCACGATGCTGGCGGGCATTTATCGACACTTGGTGAATGCGGCATCAAGGATCCACGTTTTCCACATGCCACTGACCGGCATATCGCCTTATAAACAGTGACGCAAAGTCACGTCCCTCATCGTATGGCGTTAAAAGCACCCGAAAAACTGTATTTCACCAGTGGGCGAGGCAGCAGCAAGCTCGGCAACATGCTGAGCAATCCTTTTTGCCTCATGCTACATGTTGCGACGGTCGTTCTCGGAAACCGGGCTTCCAGTGGCGTCTGCGCTGCTTCGACAACGTTGGTAGGTGTGGTCCACGATGCTGGCGGGCATTTATCGACACTTGGTGAATGCGGCATCAAGGATCCACGTTTTCCACGTGCCACTGACCGGCATATCTCCTTATAAACAGTGACGCAAAGTCACGTGCCTCATCGTATGGCGTTAAAAGCACCCGACAAACTATATTTCACCCGTGGGAGAGGCAGCAGCAAGCTTGGCAAAATGATGAGCAATCCTTTTTGCCTCATGCTACATGTTGCGATTGTCGTTCTCGGAAACTGCGCTTCGAGTGGCGTCTACGCTGCTTCGACAACGTTGGTAGGTGTGGCCAACGATGCTAGCGGGCATTTATCGACACTTGGTGAATGCGGCATCAAAGATCCACGTTTTCTACGTGCCACAGACCGGCATATCACCTTATAAACAGTGACGCAAACTCACGTGCTTCATCGTATGGCGGTAAAAGCACCCGAAAAACTGTTATTCACCAGAGGGAGAGGCAGCAGCAAGCTCGGCAACATGATGAGCAGTCCTTTTTGCCTCATGCTACATGTTGCGATGGTCGTTCTCGGAAACTGGGCTCCGAGTGGCGTCTACGCTGCTTCGACAACGTTGCTAGGTGTGGTCCACGATGCTGGCGGGCATTTATCGACACTTGGTGAATGCGACATCAAGGATCCACGTTTTCCACGTGCCACTGACCGCCATATCACCTTATAAACAGTGACGCAAAGTCACGTGCCTCATCGTATGGCGTTAAAAGCACCCGACAAACTGTATTTCACCAGGGGGCGAGGCAGCAGCAAGCTCGGCAACATGATCAGCAATCTTTTTTGCCTCATGCTACATGTTGCGATGGTCGTTTTCGGAAACCGAGCTTCCAGTGGCGTCTGCGCTGCTTCGACAACGTGGGTAGGTGTGGTCCACGATGCTTGCGGGCATTTATCGACACTTGGTGAATGCGGCATCAAGGATCCACGTTTTCCACGTGCCACTGACCGGCATATCACCTATAAACAGTGACGCAAAGTCACGTGCTTCATCGTATGGCGTTAAAAGCACCCGAAAAACTGTATTTCACCAGAGGGAGAGGCAGCAGCAAGCTCGGCAACATGATGAGCAGTCCTTTTTGCCTCATGCTACATGTTGCGATGGTCGTTCTCGGAAACTGGGCTCCGAGTGACGTCTACGCTGCTTCGACAACGTTGCTAGGTGTGGTCCACGATGCTGGCGGGCATTTATCGACACTTGGTGAATGCGAAATCAAGAATCCACGTTTTCAACGTGCCACTGACCGGCATATCACCTTATAAACAGTGACGCAAAGTCACGTGCCTCATCGTATGGCGTTAAAAGCACCCGACAAACTGTATTTCACCAGGGGGCGAGGCAGCAGCAAGCTCGGCAACATGATGAGCAATCCTTTTTGCCTCATGCTACTTGTTGCGATGGTCGTTCTCGGAAACTGGGCTTCGAGGGGCGTCTACGCTGCTTCGACAACGTTGGTAGGTGTGGTCCACGATGCTGGCGGGCATTTATCGACACTTGGTGAATGCGGCATCAAGGATGCACGTTTTCCACGTGCCACTGACCGGCATATCACCTTATAAACAGTGACGCAAAGTCACGTGCTGTATCGTATGGCTATAAAAGCACCCGACAAGCTTTACTTAACCAGTGAGCGAGGAAGGAGTGATCTCGGCAACATACTGAGCAATCCTTTTTGCCCTATGCTACATGTTGCGATGGTCGTTCTCGGAAACCGGGCTTCGAGTGGCGTCTACGCTGCTTCGACTACGTTGGTAGGTGTGGTCCACGATGCTGGCGGGCATTTATCGACACTTGGTGAATGCGGCATCAAGGATCCACGTTTTCCACATGCCACTGACCGGCATATCACCTTATAAATAGTGACGCAAAGTCACGTGCCTCATCGTATGGCGTTAAAAGCACCCGACAAACTGTATTTCACCGTGGGAGAGGCAGCAGCAAGCTCGGCAACATGATGAGCAATCCTTTTTGCCTCATGCTACTTGTTGCGATGGTCGTTCTCGGAAACTGGGCTTCGAGGGGCGTCTACGCTGCTTCGACAACGTTGGTAGGTGTGGTCCACGATGCTGGCGGGCATTTATCGACACTTGGTGAATGCGGCATCAAGTATCCATTTTTTCCACGTGCCACTGACCGGCATATCACCTTCTAAACAGTGACGCAAAGTCACGTGCTGTATCGTATGGCTATAAAAGCACCCGACAAGCTTTACTTAACCAGTGAGCGAGGAAGGAGTGATCTCGGCAACATACTGAGCAATCCTTTTTGCCCCATGCTACATGTTGCGATGGTCGTTCTCGGAAACCGGGCTTCGAGTGGCGTCTACGCTGCTTCGACTACGTTGGTAGGTGTGGTCCACGATGCTGGCGGGCATTTATCGACACTTGGTGAATGCGGCATCAAGGATCCACGTTTTCCACATGCCACTGACCGGCATATCACCTTATAAATAGTGACGCAAAGTCACGTGCCTCATCGTATGGCGTTAAAAGCACCCGACAAACTGTATTTCACCGTGGGAGAGGCAGCAGCAAGCTCGGCAACATGATGAGCAATCCTTTTTGCCTCATGCTACTTGTTGCGATGGTCGTTCTCGGAAACTGGGCTTCGAGGGGCGTCTACGCTGCTTCGACAACGTTGGTAGGTGTGGTCCACGATGCTGGCGAGCATTTATCGACACTTGGTGAATGCGGCATCAAGTATCCATTTTTTCCACGTGCCACTGACCGGCATATCACCTTCTAAACAGTGACGCAAAGTCACGTGCCTCATCGTATGGCTATTAAAGCACCCGACAAGCCTTACTAAACCAGTTAGCGAGGAAGCAGTGATCTCGGCAACATACTGAGCAATCCTTTTTACCCCATGCTACATGTTGCGATGGTCGTTCTCGGAAACCGCGCTTCGAGTGGCGTCTACGCTGCTTCGACTACGTTGGGAGGTGTGGTCCACGATGCTGGCGGGCATTTATCGACACTTGGTAAATGCGGCATGAAGTATCCAAGTTTTCCACGTCCCACTGACCGACATATCACCTTATAAACAGTGACGCAAAGTCACGTACCTCGCCGTATGGCTACAAAAGCACACGTCAAGCTTTACTTAACCAGTGAGCGAGGAAGCAGTGATCTCGGCAACATACTGAGCAATCCCTTTTGCCCCATGCTACATGTTGCGATGGTCGTTCTCGGAAACCGGGCTTCGAGTGGCGTCTACGCTGCTTCAACTACGTTGGTAGGTGTGGTCCACGATGCTGGCGGGCATTTATCGACACTTGGTGAATGCGGCATCAAGGATCCACGTTTTCCACGTGCCACTGACCGGCATATCACCTTATAAACAGTGACGCAAAGTCACGTGCTGTATCGTATGGCTATAAAAGCACCCGAGAAGCCTTACTTAACCAGTGAGCGAGGAAACAGTGATCTCGGCAATATACTGAGCAATCCTTTTTGCCCCATGCTACATGTTGCGATGGTCGTTCTCGGAAACCGGGCTTCGAGTGGCGTCTACGCTGCTTCGACTACGTTGGTAGGTGTGGTCCACGATGCTGGCGGGCATTTATCGACACTTGGTGAATGCGGCATCAAGGATCCACGTTTTCCACATGCCACTGACCGGCATATCGCCTTATAAACAGTGACGCAAAGTCACGTGCCTCATCGTATGGAGTTAAAAGCACCCGAAAAACTGTATTTCACCAGTGGGCGAGGCAGCAGCAAGCTCGGCAACATGCTGAGCAATCCTTTTTGCCTCATGCTACATGTTGCGACGGTCGTTCTCGGAAACCGGGCTTCCTGTGGCGTCTGCGCTGCCTCGACAACGTTGGTAGGTGTGGTCCACGATGCTGGCGGGCATTTATCGACACTTGGTGAATGCGGCATCAAGGATCCACGTTTTCCACGTGCCACTGACCGGCATATCTCCTTATAAACAAAGACGCAAAGTCACGTGCCTCATCGTATGGCGTTAAAAGCACCCGACAAACTGTATTTCACCCGTGGGCGAGGCAGCAGCAAGCTCGGCAACATGCTGAGAAATCCTTCTTGCCTCAGGCTACATGTTGCGACGGTCGTTCTCGGAAACCGAGCTTCCAGTGGCGTCTGCGCTGCTTCGACAACGTGGGTAGGTGTGGTCCACGATGCTGGCGGGCATTTATCGACACTTGGTGAATGCGACATCAAGAATCCACGTTTTCCACGTGCCACTGACCGGCATATCACCTTATAAACAGTGACGCAAAGTCACGTACCTCATCGTATGGCGTTAAAAGCACCCGACAAACTGTATTTCACCAGGGGGCGAGGCAGCAGCAAGCTCGACAACATGCTGAGCAATCCTTTTTGCCTCATGCTACATGTTGCGACGGTCGTTCTCGGAAACCGGGCTTCCAGTGGCGTCTGCGCTGCTTCGACAACGCTGGTAGGTGTGGTCCACGATGCTGGCGGGCATTTATCGACAATTGGTGATTGCGGCATCAAGGATCCACGTTTTTCACGTGCCACTGACCGGCATATCACCTTATAAACAGTGACGCAAAGTCACGTGCCTCATCGTATGGCGTTAAAAGCACCCGACAAACTGTATTTCACCAGTGGGCGAGGCAGCAGCAAGCTCAGAAACATGCTGAGCAATCCTTTTGCCTCATGCTACATGTTGCGACGGTCGTTCTCGGAAACCGGGCTTCCAGTGGCGTCTGCGCTGCTTCGACAGCGTTGGCAGGTGTGGTCCACGATGCTGGCGGGAGTTTATCGACACTTGGTGAATGCGGCATCAAGGATCCACGTTTTCCACGTGCCACCGACCGGCATAACACCTTATAAACAGTGACGCAAAGTCACGTGCCTCATCGTATGGCGTTAAAAGCACCCGACAAACTGTATTTCACCCGTGGGCGAGGCAGCAGCAAGCTCGGCAACATGCTGAGCAATCCTTTTTGCCTCAGGCTACATGTTGCGACGGTCGTTCTCGGAAACCGAGCTTCCAGTGGCGTCTGCGCTGCTTCGACAACGTGGGTAGGTGTGGTCCACGATGCTGGCGGGCATTTATCGACACTTGGTGAATGCGGCATCAAGGATGCACGTTTTCCACGTGCCACTGACCGGCATATCACCTTATAAACAGTTACGCAAAGTCACGTGCTGTATCGTATGGCTATAAAAGCACCCGACAAGCCTTACTTAACCAGTGAGCGAGGAAACAGTGATCTCGGCAACATACTGAGCAATCCTTTTTGCCCCATGCTACATGTTGCGATGGTCGTTCTCGGAAACCGGGCTTCGAGTGGCGTCTACGCTGCTTCGACTACGTTGGTAGGTGTGGTCCACGATGCTGGCGGGCATTTATCGACACTTGGTGAATGCGGCATCAAGGATCCACGTTTTCCACATGCCACTGACCGGCATATCGCCTTATAAACAGTGACGCAAAGTCACGTGCCTCATCGTATGGCGTTAAAAGCACCCGAAAAACTGTATTTCACCAGTGGGCGAGGCAGCAGCAAGCTCGGCAACATGCTGAGCAATCCTTTTTGCCTCATGCTACATGTTGCGACGGTCGTTCTCGGAAACCGGGCTTCCAGTGGCGTCTGCGCTGCTTCGACAACGTTGGTAGGTGTGGTCCACGATGCTGGCGGGCATTTATCGACACTTGGTGAATGCGGCATCAAGGATCCACGTTTTCCACGTGCCACTGACCGGCATATCTCCTTATAAACAGTGACGCAAAGTCACGTGCCTCATCGTATGGCGTTAAAAGCACCCGACAAACTATATTTCACCCGTGGGAGAGGCAGCAGCAAGCTTGGCAAAATGATGAGCAATCCTTTTTGCCTCATGCTACATGTTGCGATTGTCGTTCTCGGAAACTGCGCTTCGAGTGGCGTCTACGCTGCTTCGACAACGTTGGTAGGTGTGGCCAACGATGCTAGCGGGCATTTATCGACACTTGGTGAATGCGGCATCAAAGATCCACGTTTTCTACGTGCCACAGACCGGCATATCACCTTATAAACAGTGACGCAAACTCACGTGCTTCATCGTATGGCGGTAAAAGCACCCGAAAAACTGTTATTCACCAGAGGGAGAGGCAGCAGCAAGCTCGGCAACATGATGAGCAGTCCTTTTTGCCTCATGCTACATGTTGCGATGGTCGTTCTCGGAAACTGGGCTCCGAGTGGCGTCTACGCTGCTTCGACAACGTTGCTAGGTGTGGTCCACGATGCTGGCGGGCATTTATCGACACTTGGTGAATGCGACATCAAGGATCCACGTTTTCCACGTGCCACTGACCGCCATATCACCTTATAAACAGTGACGCAAAGTCACGTGCCTCATCGTATGGCGTTAAAAGCACCCGACAAACTGTATTTCACCAGGGGGCGAGGCAGCAGCAAGCTCGGCAACATGATCAGCAATCTTTTTTGCCTCATGCTACATGTTGCGATGGTCGTTTTCGGAAACCGAGCTTCCAGTGGCGTCTGCGCTGCTTCGACAACGTGGGTAGGTGTGGTCCACGATGCTGGCGGGCATTTATCGACACTTGGTGAATGCGGCATCAAGGATCCACGTTTTCCACGTGCCACTGACCGGCATATCACCTATAAACAGTGACGCAAAGTCACGTGCTTCATCGTATGGCGTTAAAAGCACCCAAAAAACTGTATTTCACCAGAGGGAGAGGCAGCAGCAAGCTCGGCAACATGATGAGCAGTCCTTTTTGCCTCATGCTACATGTTGCGATGGTCGTTCTCGGAAACTGGGCTCCGAGTGACGTCTACGCTGCTTCGACAACGTTGCTAGGTGTGGTCCACGATGCTGGCGGGCATTTATCGACACTTGGTGAATGCGAAATCAAGAATCCACGTTTTCAACGTGCCACTGACCGGCATATCACCTTATAAACAGTGACGCAAAGTCACGTGCCTCATCGTATGGCGTTAAAAGCACCCGACAAACTGTATTTCACCAGGGGGCGAGGCAGCAGCAAGCTCGGCAACATGCTGAGCAATCCTTTTTGCCTCGTGCTACATGTTGCGACGGTCGTTCTCGGAAACTTGGCTTCCAGTGGCGTCTGCGCTGCTTCGACTACGTTGGGAGGTGTGGTCCACGATGCTGGCGGGCATTTATCGACACTTGGGTGAATGCGGCATCAAGTATCCACGTTTTCCACGTGCCACTGACCGGCATATCACCTTATAAACAGTGACGCAAAGTCACGTGCCTCAACGTATGGCGTTAAAAGCACCCGACAAACTGTATTTCACCAGTGGGCGAGGCAGCAGCAAGCTCGGCAACATGCTGAGCAATCCTTTTTGCCTCATGCTACATGTTGCGACGGTCGTTCTCGGAAACCGACCTTCCAGTGGCGTCTGCGCTGCTTCGACAACGTGGGTAGGTGTGGTCCACGATGCTGGCGGGCATTTATCGACACTTGGTGAATGCGGCATCAAGGATCCACGTTTTCCACGTGCCACTGACCGGCAGATCACCTTATAAACAGTGACGCAAAGTCACGTGCCTCATCGTATGGCTATTAAAGCACCCGACAAGCCTTACTAAACCAGTTAGCGAGGAAGCAGTGATCTCGGCAACATACTGAGCAATCCCTTTTGCCCCATGCTACATGTTGCGATGGTCGTTCTCGGAAACCGGGCTTCGAGTGGCGTCTACGCTGCTTCGACTACGTTGGTAGGTGTGGTCCACGATGCTGGCAAGCATTTATCGACACTTGGTGAATGCGACATCAAGGATCCACGTTTTCCACGTGCCACTGACCGGCATATCACCTTATAAACAGTGACGCAAAGTCACGTGCCTCATCGTATGGCGTTAAAAGCACCCGACAAACTGTATTTCACCCGTGGGCGAGGCAGCAGCAAGCTCGGCAACAAGCTGAGCAATCCTTTTTGCCTCAGGCTACATGTTGCGATGGTCGTTCTCGGAAACCGGGCTTCGAGTGGCGTCTACGCTGCTTCGACTACGTTGGTAGGTGTGGTCCACGATGCTGGCGGGCATTTATCGACACTTGGTGAATGCGGCATCAAGGATCCACGTTTTCCACATGCCACTGACCGGCATATCGCCTTATAAACAGTGACGCAAAGTCACGTGCCTCATCGTATGGCGTTAAAAGCACCCGAAAAACTGTATTTCACCAGTGGGCCAGGCAGCAGCAAGCTCGGCAACATGCTGAGCAATCCTTTTTGCCTCATGCTACATGTTGCGACGGTCGTTCTCGGAAACCGGGCTTCCAGTGGCGTCTGCGCTGCCTCGACAACGTTGGTAGGTGTGGTCCACGATGCTGGCGGGCATTTATCGACACTTGGTGAATGCGGCATCAAGGATCCACGTTTTCCACGTGCCACTGACCGGCATATCTCCTTATAAACAGTGACGCAAAGTCACGTGCCTCATCGTATGGCGTTAAAAGCACCCGACAAACTATATTTCACCCGTGGGAGAGGCAGCAGCAAGCTTGGCAAGATGATGAGCAATCCTTTTTGCCTCATGCTACATGTTGCTATTGTCGTTCTCGGAAACTGCGCTTCGAGTGGCGTCTACGCTGCTTCGACAACGTTGGTAGATGTGGCCAACGATGCTAGCGGGCATTTATCGACACTTGGTGAATGCGGCATCAAAGATCCACGTTTTCTACGTGCCACAGACCGGCATATCACCTTATAAACAGTGACGCAAAGTCACGTGCTTCATCGTATGGCGTTAAAAGCACCCGAAAAACTGTATTTCACCAGAGGGAGAGGCAGCAGCAAGCTCGGCAACATGATGAGCAGTCCTTTTTGCCTCATGCTACATGTTGCGATGGTCGTTTTCGGAAACTGGGCTCCGAGTGGCGTCTACGCTGCTTCGACAACGTTGCTAGGTGTGGTCCACGATGCTGGCGGGCATTTATCGACACTTGGTGAATGCGACATCAAGGATCCACGTTTTCCACGTGCCACTGACCGGCATATCACCTTATAAACAGTGACGCAAAGTCACGTGCCTCATCGTATGGCGTTAAAAGCACCCGACAAACTGTATTTCACCAGGGGGCGAGGCAGCAGCAAGCTCGGCAACATGCTGAGCAATCCTTTTTGCCTCGTGCTACATGTTGCGACGGTCGTTCTCGGAAACTTGGCTTCCAGTGGCGTCTGCGCTGCTTCGACTACGTTGGGAGGTGTGGTCCACGATGCTGGCGGGCATTTATCGACACTTGGTGAATGCGGCATCAAGGATCCACGTTTTCCACGTGCCACTGACCGGCATATCACTTTATAAACAGTGACGCAAAGTCACGTGCCTCATCGTATGGCGTTAAAATCACCCGACAAGCCTTACTTAACCAGTTAGCGAGAAAGCAGTGATCTCGGCAACATACTGAGCAATCCTTTTTGCCCCATCCTACATGTTGCGATGGTCGTTCTCGGAAACCGGGCTTCGAGTGGCGTCTACGCTGCTTCGACTATGTTGGGAGGTGTGGTCCACGATGCTGGCGGGCATTTATCGACACTTGGTGAATGCGGCATCAAGGATCCACGTTTTCCACGTGCCACTGACCGGCATATCACCTTATAAACAGTGACGCAAAGTCACGTGCCTCATCGTATGGCTACAAAAGCACCCGACAAGCTTTACTTAACCAGTGAGCGAGGAAGCAGTGATCTCGGCAACATACTGAGCAATCCATTTTGCCCCATGCTACATGTTGCGATGGTCGTTCTCGGAAACCGGGCTTCGAGTGGCGTCTGCGCTGCTTCGACAACGTTGGCAGGTGTGGTCCATGATGCTGGCGGGCATTTATCGACACTTGGTGAATGCGGCATCAAGGATCCACGTTTTCCACGTGCCACTGACCGGCATATCACCTTATAAACAGTGACGCAAAGTCACGTGCCTCATCGTATGGCTACAAAAGCACCCGAAAAACTGTATTTCACCAGTGGGCGAGGCAGCAGCAAGCTCGGCAACATGCTGAGCAATCCTTTTTGCCTCATGCTACATGTTGCGACGGTCGTTCTCGGAAACCGGGCTTCCAGTGGCATCTGCGCTACCTCGACAACGTTGGTAGGTGTGGTCCACGATGCTGGCGGGCATTTATCGACAGTTGGTGAATGCGGCATCAAGTATCCACGTTTTCCACGTGCCACTGACCGGCATATCACCTTATAAACAGTGACGCAAAGTCACGTGCTTCATCGTATGGCGTTAAAAGCACCCGACAAGCTTTACTTAACCAGTGAGCGAGGAAGCAGTGATCTCGGCAACATACTGAGCAATCCATTTTGCCCCATGCTACATGTTGCGATGGTCGTTCTCGGAAACCGGGCTTCGAGTGGCGTCTGCGCTGCTTCGACATTGTTGGCAGGTGTGGTCCACGATGGTGGCGGGCATTTATCGACACTTGGTGAATGCGGCATCAAGGATCCACGTTTTCCACGTGCCACTGACCGGCATATCACCTTATAAACAGTGATGCAAAGTCACGTGCCTCATCGTATGGCTACAAAAGCACCCGACAAGCCTTACTTAACCAGTGAGCGAGGAAACAGTGATCTCGGCAACATACTGAGCAATCCTTTTTGCCCCATGCTACATGTTGCGATGGTCGTTCTCGGAAACCGGGCTTCGAGTGGCGTCTACGCTGCTTCGACTACGTTGGTAGGTGTGGTCCACGATGCTGGCGGGCATTTATCGACACTTGGTGAATGCGGCATCAAGGATCCACGTTTTCCACATGCCACTGACCGGCATATCGCCTTATAAACAGTGACGCAAAGTCACGTGCCTCATCGTATGGCGTTAAAAGCACCCGAAAAACTGTATTTCACCAGGGGGCGAGGCAGCAGCAAGCTCGGCAACATGCTGAGCAATCCTTTTTGCCTCATGCTACATGTTGCGACGGTCGTTCTCGGAAACCGGGCTTCCAGTGGCGTCTGCGCTGCCTCGACAACGTTGGTAGGTGTGGTCCACGATGCTGGCGGGCATTTATCGACACTTGGTGAATGCGGCATCAAGGATCCACGTTTTCCACGTGCCACTGACCGGCATATCTCCTTATAAACAGTGACGCAAAGTCACGTGCCTCATCGTATGGCGTTAAAAGCACCCGACAAACTATATTTCACCCGTGGGAGAGGCAGCAGCAAGCTTGGCAAAATGATGAGCAATCCTTTTTGCCTCATGCTACATGTTGCGATTGTCGTTCTCGGAAACTGCGCTTCGAGTGGCGTCTACGCTGCTTCGACAACGTTGGTAGGTGTGGCCAACGATGCTAGCGGGCATTTATCGACACTTGGTGAATGCGGCATCAAAGATCCACGTTTTCTACGTGCCACAGACCGGCATATCACCTTATAAACAGTGACGCAAAGTCACGTGCTTCATCGTATGGCGTTAAAAGCACCCGAAAAACTGTATTTCACCAGAGGGAGAGGCAGCAGCAAGCTCGGCAACATGATGAGCAGTCCTTTTTGCCTCATGCTACATGTTGCGATGGTCGTTTTCGGAAACTCGGCTCCGAGTGGCGTCTACGCTGCTTCGACAACGTTGCTAGGTGTGGTCCACGATGCTGGCGGGCATTTATCGACACTTGGTGAATGCGACATCAAGGATCCACGTTTTCCACGTGCCACTGACCGGCATATCACCTTATAAACAGTGACGCAAAGTCACGTGCCTCATCGTATGGCGTTAAAAGCACCCGACAAACTGTATTTCACCAGGGGGCGAGGCAGCAGCAAGCTCGGCAACATGCTGAGCAATCCTTTTTGCCTCGTGCTACATGTTGCGACGGTCGTTCTCGGAAACTTGGCTTCCAGTGGCGTCTGCGCTGCTTCGACTACGTTGGGAGGTGTGGTCCACGATGCTGGCGGGCATTTATCGACACTTGGTGAATGCGGCATCAAGTATCCACGTTTTCCACGTGCCACTGACCGGCATATCACCTTATAAACAGTGACGCAAAGTCACGTGCCTCATCGTATGGCGTTAAAAGCACCCGACAAACTGTATTTCACCCGTGGGAGAGGCAGCAGCAAGCTCGGCAACATGATCAGCAATCCTATTTGCCTCATGCTACATGTTGCGATGGTCGTTTTCGGAAACTGCGCTTCGAGTGGCGTCTACTCTGCTTCGACAACGTTGGTAGGTGTGGCCCACGATGCTAGCGGGCATTTATCGACACTTGGTGAATGCTGCATCAAAGATCCACGTTTTCTACGTGCCACAGACCGGCATATCACCTTATAAACAGTGACGCAAAGTCACGTGCTTCATCGTATGGCGGTAAAAGCACCCGACAAACTGTATTTCAACTGTGGGAAAGGCAGCAGCAAACTCGGCAACATGATGAGCAATCCTTTTTGCCTCATGCTACTTGTTGCGATGGTCGTTCTCGGAAACTGGGCTTCGAGGGGCGTCTACGCTGCTTCGACAACGTTGGTAGGTGTGGTCCACGATGCTGGCGGGCATTTATCGACACTTGGTGAATGCGGCATCAAGTATCCACGTTTTCCACGTGCCACTGACCGGCATATCACCTTATAAACAGTGACGCAAAGTAACGTGCTTCATCGTATGGCTATAAAAGCACCCGACAAGCCTTACTTAACCAGTTAGCGAGGAAGCAGTGATCTCGGCAACATACTGAGCAATCCTTTTTACCCCATGCTACATGTTGCGATGGTCGTTCTCGGAAACCGGGCTTCGAGTGGCGTCAACGCTGCTTCGACTACGTTGGGAGGTGTGGTCCACGATGCTGGCGGGCATTTATCGACACTTGGTGAATGCGGCATCAAGTATCCACGTTTTCCACGTACCACTGACCGGCATATCATCTTATAAACAGTGACGCAAAGTCACGTGCCTCAACTTATGGCTACAAAAGCACCCGACAAGCTTTACTTAACCAGTGAGTGAAGAAGGAGTGATCTCGGCAACATACTGAGCAATCCTTTTTGCCCCATGGTACATGTCGCGATGGTCGTTCTCGGAAACCGGGCTTCGAGTGGCGTCTACGCTGCTTCGACTACGTTGGTAGGTGTGGTCAACGATGCTGGCGGGCATTTATCGACACTTGGTGAATGCGGCATCAAGGATCCACGTTTTCCACGTGCTACCGACCGGCATATCACCTTATAAACAGTGACGCAAAGTCACGTGCCTCATCGTATGGCGTTAAAAGCACCCGACAAACTGTATTTCACCAGTGGGCGAGGCAGCAGCAAGCTCAGCAACATGCTGAGCAATCCTTTTTGCCTCATGCTACATGTTGCGACGGTCGATCTCGGAAGCCGGGCTTCCAGTGGCATCTGCGCTGCTTCGACAACGTTGGTAGGTGTGGTCCACGATGCTGGCGGGCATTTATCGACACTTGGTGAATGCGGCATCAAGGATCCACGTTTTCCACGTGCCACTGACCGGCATATCACTTTATAAACAGTGACGCAAAGTCACGTGCCTCATCGTATGGCGTTAAAAGCACCCGACAAGCCTTACTTAACCAGTTAGCGAGAAAGCAGTGATCTCGGCAACATACTGAGCAATCCTTTTTGCCCCATCCTACATGTTGCGATGGTCGTTCTCGGAAACCGGGCTTCGAGTGGCGTCTACGCTGCTTCGACTATGTTGGGAGGTGTGGTCCACGATGCTGGCGGGCATTTATCGACACTTGGTGAATGCGGCATCAAGGATCCACGTTTTCCACGTGCCACTGACCGGCATATCACCTTATAAACAGTGACGCAAAGTCACGTGCCTCATCGTATGGCTACAAAAGCACCCGACAAGCTTTACTTAACCAGTGAGCGAGGAAGCAGTGATCTCGGCAACATACTGAGCAATCCATTTTGCCCCATGCTACATGTTGCGATGGTCGTTCTCGGAAACCGGGCTTCGAGTGGCGTCTGCGCTGCTTCGACAACGTTGGCAGGTGTGGTCCACGATGCTGGCGGGCATTTATCGACACTTGGTGAATGCGGCATCAAGGATTCACGTTTTCCACGTGCCACCGACCGGCATATCACCTTATAAACATTGACGGAAGATTACGTGCCTCAACGTATGGCGTTAAAAGCACCCGACAAACTGTATTTCACCAGTGGGCGAGGCAGCAGCAAGCTCGGCAACATGATGAGCAGTCCTTTTTGCCTCATGCTACATGTTGCGATGGTCGTTCTCGGAAACTGGGCTTCGAGTGGCGTCTGCACTGCTTCGACAACGTTGGTAGGTGTGGTCCACGATGCTGGCGGGCATTTATCGACACTTGGTGAATGCGGCATCAAGTATCCACGTTCGCAACGTGCCACTGACCGGCATATCACCTTACAAACAGTGACGCAAAGTCACGGGCCTCGTCGTATGGCTACAAAAGCACTCGACAAGCTTTACTTAACCAGTGAGCGAGGAAGCAGTGATCTCGGCAACATACTGAGCAATCCTTTTTGCCTCGTGCTACATGTTGCGACGGTCGTTCTCGGAAACTGGGCTTCCAGTGGCGTCTGCGCTGCTTCGACATCGTTGGTAGGAGTGGTCCACGATGCTGGCGGGCATTTATCGACACTTGGTGAATGCGGCATCAAGGATCCACGTTTTTCACGTGCCACTGACCGGCATATCACCTTATAAACAGTGACGCAAAGTCACGTGCCTCATCGTATGGCGTTAAAAGCACCCGACAAACTGTATTTCACCAGTGGGCGAGGCAGCAGCAAGCTCGGCAACATGCTGAGCAATCCTTTTTGCCTCATGCTACATGTTGCGACGGTCGTTCTCGGAAACCGGGCTTCCAGTGGCGTCTGCCCTGCTTTGACAACGTTGGTAGATGTGGTCCACGATGCTGGCGGGCATTTATCGACACTTTGTGAATGCCGCATCAAGGATCCACGTTTTCCACGTGCCACTGACCGGCATATCACCTTAAAAACAGTGACGCAAAGTCACGTGCTTCATCGTATGGCTATAAAAGCACCCGACAAGCCTTACTTAACCAGTGAGCGAGGAAGCAGTGATCTCGGCAACATACTGAGCAATCCTTTTCGCCCCATGGTACATGTTGCGATGGTCGTTCTCGGAAACCGGGCTTCGAGTGGCGTCTACACTGCTTCGACAACGTTGGTAGGTGTGGTCCACGATGCTGGCGGGCATTTATCGACACTTGGTGAATGCGGCATCAAGGATCCACGTTTTCCACGTGCCACCGACCGGCATATCACCTTATAAACATTGACGGAAAGTCACGTGCCTCATCGTATGGCGTTAAAAGCACCCGACAAACTGTATTTCACCAGTGGGCGAGGCAGCAGCAAGCGCGGCAACATGCTGAGCAATCCTTTTTGCCTCATGCTACATGTTGCGACAATCGTTCTCGGAAACCAGACTTCCAGTGGCGTCTGTGCTGCTTCGACAACGTTGGTAGGTGTGGTCCACGATGCTGGCGGGCATTTATCGACACTTGGTGAATGCGGCATCAAGGATCCACGTTTTCCACGTGCCACTGACCGGCATATCACCTTATAAACAGTGACGCAAAGTCACGTGCCTCATCGTATGGCGTTAAAAGCACCCGACAAGCTTTACTTAACCAGTGAGTGAAGGAGGAGTGATCTCGGCAACATACTGAGCAATCCTTTTTGCCCCATGGTACATGTCGCGGTGGTCGTTCTCGGAAACCGGGCTTCGAGTGGCGTCTACGCTGCTTCGACTACGTTGGTAGGTGTGGTCAACGATGCTGGCGGGCATTTATCGACACTTGGTGAATGCGGCATCAAGGATCCCCGTTTTCCACGTGCTACCGACCGGCATATCACCTTATAAACAGTGACGCAAAGTCACGTGCCTCATCGTATGGCGGTAAAAGCACCCGACAAACTGTATTTCACCAGTGGGCGAGGCAGCAGCAAGCTCAGCAACATGCTGAGCAATCCTTTTTGCCTCATGCTACATGTTGCGACGGTCGATCTCGGAAGCCGGGCTTCCAGTGGCATCTGCGCTGCTTCGACAACGTTGGTAGGTGTGGTCCACGATGCTGGCGGGCATTTATCGACACTTGGTGAATGCGGCATCAAGGATCCACGTTTTCCACGTGCCACTGACCGGCATATCACTTTATAAACAGTGACGCAAAGTCACGTGCCTCATCGTATGGCGTTAAAAGCACCCGACAAGCCTTACTTAACCAGTTAGCGAGAAAGCAGTGATCTCGGCAACATACTGAGCAATCCTTTTTGCCCCATCCTACATGTTGCGATGGTCGTTCTCGGAAACCGGGCTTCGAGTGGCGTCTACGCTGCTTCGACTATGTTGGGAGGTGTGGTCCACGATGCTGGCGGGCATTTATCGACACTTGGTGAATGCGGCATCAAGGATCCACGTTTTCCACGTGCCACTGACCGGCATATCACCTTATAAACAGTGAAGCAAAGTCACGTGCCTCATCGTATGGCTACAAAAGCACCCGACAAGCTTTACTTAACCAGTGAGCGAGGAAGCAGTGATCTCGGCAACATACTGAGCAATCCATTTTGCCCCATGCTACATGTTGCGATGGTCGTTCTCGGAAACCGGGCTTCGAGTGGCGTCTGCGCTGCTTCGACAACGTTGGCAGGTGTGGTCCACGATGCTGGCGGGCATTTATCGACACTTGGTGAATGCGGCATCAAGGATCCACGTTTTCCACGTGCCACCGACCGGCATATCACCTTATAAACATTGACGGAAGATTACGTGCCTCAACGTATGGCGTTAAAAGCACCCGACAAACTGTATTTCACCAGTGGGCGAGGCAGCAGCAAGCTCGGCAACAAGATGAGCAGTCCTTTTTGCCTCATGCTACATGTTGCGATGGTCGTTCTCGGAAACTGGGCTTCGAGTGGCGTCTGCACTGCTTCGACAACGTTGGTAGGTGTGGTCCACGATGCTGGCGGGCATTTATCGACACTTGGTGAATGCGGCATCAAGTATCCACGTTTGCAACGTGCCACTGACCGGCATATCACCTTACAAACAGTGACGCAAAGTCACGGGCCTCATCGTATGGCTACAAAAGCACCCGACAAGCTTTACTTAACCAGTGAGCGAGGAAGCAGTGATCTCGGCAACATACTGAGCAATCCTTTTTGCCTCGTGCTACATGTTGCGACGGTCGTTCTTGGAAACTGGGCTTCCAGTGGCGTCTGCGCTGCTTCGACATCGTTGGTAGGAGTGGTCCACGATGCTGGCGGGCATTTATCGACACTTGGTGAATGCGGCATCAAGGATCCACGTTTTTCACGTGCCACTGACCGGCATATCACCTTATAAACAGTGACGCAAAGTCACGTGCCTCATCGTATGGCGTTAAAAGCACCCGACAAACTGTATTTCACCAGTGGGCGAGGCAGCAGCAAGCTCAGCAACATGCTGAGCAATCCTTTTTGCCTCATGCTACATGTTGCGACGGTCGTTCTCGGAAACCGGGCTTGCAGTGGCGTCTGCGCTGCTTCGACAACGTTGGTAGGTGTGGTCCACGATGCTGGCGGGCATTTATCGACACTTGGTGAATGGGGCATCAAGGATCCACGTTTTCCACGTGCCACCGACCGGCATATCACCTTATAAACAGTGACGCAAAGTCACGTGCCTCATCGTATGGCGTTAAAAGCACCCGACAAACTGTATTTCACCAGTGGGCGAGGCAGCAGCAAGCTCGGCAACATGCTGAGCAATCCTTTTTGCCTCATGCTACATGTTGCGACGGTCGTTCTCGGAAACCGGGCTTCCAGTGGCGTCTGCCCTGCTTTGACAACGTTGGTAGATGTGGTCCACGATGCTGGCGGGCATTTATCGACACTTTGTGAATGCCGCATCAAGGATCCACGTTTTCCACGTGCCACTGACCGGCATATCACCTTAAAAACAGTGACGCAAAGTCACGTGCTTCATCGTATGGCTATAAAAGCACCCGACAAGCCTTACTTAACCAGTGAGCGAGGAAGCAGTGATCTCGGCAACATACTGAGCAATCCTTTTCGCCCCATGGTACATGTTGCGATGGTCGTTCTCGGAAACCGGGCTTCGAGTGGCGTCTACACTGCTTCGACAACGTTGGTAGGTGTGGTCCACGATGCTGGCGGGCATTTATCGACACTTGGTGAATGCGGCATCAAGGATCCACGTTTTCCACGTGCCACCGACCGGCATATCACCTTATAAACATTGACGGAAAGTCACGTGCCTCATCGTATGGCGTTAAAAGCACCCGACAAACTGTATTTCACCAGTGGGCGAGGCAGCAGCAAGCGCGGCAACATGCTGAGCAATCCTTTTTGCCTCATGCTACATGTTGCGACAATCGTTCTCGGAAACCAGACTTCTAGTGGCGTCTGTGCTGCTTCGACAACGTTGGTAGGTGTGGTCCACGATGCTGGCGGGCATTTATCGACACTTGGTGAATGCGGCATCAAGGATCCACGTTTTCCACGTGCCACTGACCGGCATATCACCTTATAAACAGTGACGCAAAGTCACGTGCCTCATCGTATGGCGTTAAAAGCACCCTAAAAACTGTATTTCACCAGTGGGAGAGGCAGCAGCAGGCTCGGCAACATGATCAGCAGTCCTTTTTGCCTCATGTTACATGTTGCGATGGTCGTTCTCGGAAACTGGGCTTCGAGTGGCGTCTACGCTGCTTCGACAACGTTGGTAGGTGTGGTCCACGATGCTGGCGGGCATTTATCGACACTTGGTGAATGCGGCATCAAGTATCCACGTCTTCCACGTGCCACTGACCGGCATATCACCTTATAAACAGTGACGCAAAGTCACGTGCCCCATCGTATGGCTACAAAAGCACCCGACAAGCTTTACTTAACCAGTGAGCGAGGAAGCAGTGATCTCGGCAACATATTGAGCAATCCTATTTGCCCCATGCTACATGTTGCGACGGTCGTTCTCGGAAACTGGGCTTCCAGTGGCGTCTGCGCTGCTTCGACAACGTTGGTAGGTGTGGTCCACGATGCTGGCGGGCATTTATCGACACTTGGTGAATGCGGCATCAAGGATCCACGTTTTTCACGTGCCACTGACCGGCATATCACCTTATAAACACTGACGCAAAGTCACGTGCCTCATCGTATGGCGTTAAAAGCACCCGACAAACTGTATTTCACCAGTGGGCGAGGCAGCAGCAAGCTCAGCAACATGCTGAGCAATCCTTTTTGTCTCATGCTACATGTTGCGACGGTCGTTCTCGGAAACCGGGCTTCCAGTGGCGTCTGCGCTGCTTCAGCAACATTGGTAGGTGTGGTCCACGATGCTGGCGGGCATTTATCGACACTTGGTGAATGCGGCATCAAGGATCCACGTTTTCCACGTGCCACCGACCGGCATATCACCTTATAAACAGTGACGCAAAGTCACGTGCCTCATCGTATGGCGTTAAAAGCACCCGACAAACTGTATTTCACTAGTGGGCGAGGCAGCAGCAAGCTCGGCAACATGCTGAGCAATCCTTTTTGCCTCATGCTACATGTTGCGACGGTCGTTCTCGGAAACCGGGCTTCCAGTGGCGTCTGCCCTGCTTCGACAACGTTGGTAGATGTGGTCCACGATGCTGGCGGGCATTTATCGACACTTTGTGAATGCCGCATCAAGGATCCACATTTTCCACGTGCCACTGACCGGCATATCACCTTATAAACAGTGACGCAAAGTCACGTGCTTCATCGTATGGCTATAAAAGCACCCGACAAGCCTTACTTAACCAGTGAGCGAGGAACCAGTGATCTCGGCAACATACTGAGCAATCCTTTTTACCCCATGCTACATGTTGCGATGGTCGTTCTCGGAAACCGGGCTTCGAGTGGCGTCTACGCTGCTTCGACTACGTTAGGAGGTGTGGTCCACGATGCTGGCGGGCATTTATCGACACTTGGTGAATGCGGCATCAAGTATCCACGTTTTCCACGTGCCACTGACCGGCATATCATCTTATAAACAGTGACGCAAAGTGACGTGCCTCATCGTATGGCTACAAAAGCACTTGACAAGCTTTACTTAACCAGTGAGCGAGGAAGGAGTGATCTCGGCAACATACTGAGTAATCCTTTTTGCCCCATGGTACATGTTGCGATGGTCGTTCTCGGAAACCGGGCTTCGAGTGGCGTCTACGCTGCTTCGACTACGTTGGTAGGTGTGGTCCACGATGCTGGCGGGCATTTATCGACACTTGGTGAATGCGGCATCAAGGATCCACGTTTTCCACGTGGCACCGACTGGCATATCACCTTATAAACAGTGACGCAAAGTCACGTGCCTCATCGTATGGCGTTAAAAGCACCCGACAAACTGTATTTCACCAGTGGGCGAGGCAGCAACATGCTGAGCAATCCTTTTTGCCTCATGCTACATGTTGCGACGGTCGTTCTCGGAAACCGGGCTTCCAGTGGCGTCTGCGCTGCTTCGACAACGTTGGTAGGTGTGGTCCACGATGCTGGCGGGCATTTATCGACACTTGGTGAATGCGGCATCAAGGATCCACGTTTTCCACGTGCCACTGACCGGCATATCACCTTATAAACAGTGACGCAAAGTCACGTGCCTCATCGTATGGCGTTAAAAGCACCCGACAAACTGTATTTCACCAGTGGGCGAGGCAGCAGCAAGCTCGGCAACATGCTGAGCAATCCTTTTTGCCTCATGCTACATGTTGCGACGGTCGTTCTCGGAAACCGAGCTTCCAGTGGCGTCTGCGCTGCTTCGACAACGTTGGTAGGTGTGGTCCACGATGCTGGCGGGCATTTATCGACACTTGGTGAATGCGGCATCAAGGATCCACGTTTTCCACGTGCCACTGACCGGCATATCACCTTATAAACAATGACGCAAAGTCACGTGCCTCATCGTATGGCGTTAAAAGCACCCGACAAACTGTATTTCACCCGTGGGAGAGGCAGCAGCAAGCGAGGCAACATGATGAGCAATCCTTCTTGCCTCATGCTACATGTTGCGATGGTCGTTCTCGGAAACTGGGTTTCGAGTGGCGTCTACGCTGCTTCGACTACGTTGGTAGGTGTGGTCCACGATGCTGGCGGGAATTTATCGACACTTTGTGAATGCGGCATGAAGGATCCACGTTTTCCACGTGCCACTGACCGGCATATCACCTTATAAACAGTGACGCAAAGTCACGTGCTTCATCGTATGGCTATAAAAGCACCCGACAAGCCTTACTTAACCAGTTAGCGAGGCAGCAGCGAGCTCGGCAACATGCTGAGCAATACCTTTAGCCCCATGCTACATGTTGCGATGGTCGTTCTCGGAAACCAGACTTCGAGTGGCGTCTACGCTGCTTCGACTACGTTGGTAGGTGTGGTCCACGATGCTGGCGGGCATTTATCGACACTTGTTGAATGCGGCATCAAGGATCCACGTTTTCCACGTGCCACTGACCGGCATATCACCTTATAAACAGTGACGCAAAGTCACGTGCCTCATCGTATGGCGTTAAAAGCACCCGACAAACTGTATTTCACCAGTGCGCGAGGCAGCAGCAAGCTCGGCAACATACTGAGAAACCCTTTTTGCCTCATGCTACATGTTGCGACGGTCGTTCTCGGAAACCGGGCTTCCAGTGGCGTCTACGCTGCTTCGACTACGTTCGTAGGTGTGGTCCACGATGCTGGCGGGCATTTATCGACACTTGGTGAATGCGGCATCGAGGATCCAGGTTTTCCACGTGCCACTGACCGGCATATCACCTTCTAAACATTGACGCAAAGTCACGTGCCTCATCGTATGGCGTTAAAAGCACCCGACAAACTGTATTTCACCAGTGGGCGAGGCAGCAGCAAGCTCGGCAACATGCTGAGCAATCCTTTTTGCCTCATGCTACATGTTGCGACGGTCGTTCTCGGAAACCGGGCTTCCAGTGGCGTCTACGCTGCTTCGACAACGTTGGTAGGTGTGGTCCACGATCCTGGCGGGCAATTATCGACACTTGGTGAATGCGGCATCAAGGATCCACGTTTTCCACGTGCCACTGACCGGCATATCACCTTATAAACAGTGACGCAAAGTCACGTGCCTCATCGTATGGCGTTAAAAGCACCCGACAAACTGTATTTCACCAGTGGGCGAGGCAGCAGCAAGCTCGGACATGCTGAGCAATCCTTTTTGCCTCATGCTACATGTTGCGACGGTCGTTCTCGGAAACCGGGCTTCCAGTGGCGTCTGCGCTGCTTCGACAACGTTGGTAGGTGTGGTCCACGATGCTGGCGGGCATTTATCGACAAAGGTGAATGCGGCATCAAGGATCCACGTTTTCCACGTGCGACTGACCGGCATATCACCTTATAAACAGTGACGCAAAGTCACGTGCCTCATCGTATGGCGTTAAAAGCACCCGACAAACTGTATTTCACCCGTGGGAGAGGCAGCAGCAAGCTCGGCAACAAGATGAGCAATCCTTTTTGCCTCATGCTACATGTTGCGATGGTCGTCCTCGGAAACTGCGCTTCGAGTGGCGTCTACGCTGCTTCGACAACGTTGGTAGGTGTGGCTCACGATGCTAGCGGGCATTTATCGACACTCTGTGAATGCGGCATCAAAGATCCACAATTTCGGAGTGCCACAGACCAGCATATCACCTTATAAACAGTGACGCAAAGTCACGTGCTTCATCGTATGGCGTTAAAAGCACCCGAAAAACTGTATTTCACCAGTGGGAGAGGCAGCAGCAAGCTCGGCAACATGCTGAACAATCCTTTTTGCCTCATGCTACATGATGCGACAGTAGTTCTCGGAAACCGGGCTTCCAGTGGCGTCTGCGCTGCTTCGACAACGTTGGTAGGTGGTGTCCACGATGCTGGCGGGCATTTATCGACACTTGGTGAATGCGGCATCAAGGATCCACGTTTTCCACGTGCCACTGACCGGCATATCACCTTATAAACAGTGACACAAAGTCACGTGCCTCATCATATGGCGTTAAAAGCACCTGCCAAACTGTATTTCACCCGTGGGAGAGGCAGCAGCAAGCTCGGCAACATGATGAGCAATCGTTTTTGCCTCATGCTACATGTTGCGATGGTCGTTCTCGGAAACTGGGCTTCGAGTGGCGTCTACGCTGCTTCGACTACGTTGGTAGGTGTGGTCCACGATGCTGGCGGGAATTTATCGTCACTTTGTGCATGCGGCATCAAGGATCCACGTTTTCCACGTGCCACTGACCGGCATGTCACCTTATAAACAGTGACGCAAAGTCATGTGCTTCATCGTATGGCTATAAAAGCACCCGACAAGCCTTACTTAACCAGTTAGCGAGGCAGCAGCGAGCTCGGCAACATGCTGAGCAACCCTTTTTGCCCCATGCTACATGTTGCGATGGTCGTTCTCGGAAACCGGGCTCCGAGTGGCGTCTACGCTGCTTCGACTACGTTGGTAGGTGTGGTCCACGATGCTGGCGGGCATTTATCGACACTTGGTGAATGCGCCATCAAGGATCCACGTTTTCCACGTGCCACTGACCGGCATATCACCTTATAAACAGTGACGCAAAGTCACGTGCCTCATCGTATGGTGTTAAAAGCACCCGACAAACTGTATTTCACCAGTGGGCGAGGCAGCAGCAAGCTCGGCAACATTCTGAGCAATCCTTTTTGCCTCATGCTACATGTTGCGACGGTCGTTCTCGGAAACCGGGCTTCGAGTGGCGTCTACGCTGCTTCGACTACGTTAGGAGGTGTGGTCCACGATGCTGGCGGGCATTTATCGACACTTGGTGAATGCGGCATCAAGTATCCACGTTTTCCACGTGCCACTGACCGGCATATCATCCTATAAACAGTGACGCAAAGTCACGTGCCTCATCGTATGGCTACAAAAGCACTTCACAAGCTTTACTTAACCAGTGAGCGAGAAAGGAGTGATCTCGGCAACATACTGAGTAATCCTTTTTGCCCCATGGTACATGTTGCGATGGTCGTTCTCGGAAACCGGGCTTCGAGTGGCGTCTACGCTGTTTCGACTACGTTGGTAGGTGTGGTCCACGATGCTGCCGGGCATTTATCGACACTTGGTGAATGCGGCATCAAGGATCCACGTTTTCCACGTGCCACCGACCGGCATATCACCTTATAAACAGTGACGCGAAGTCACGTGCCTCATCGTATGGCGTTAAAAGCACCCGACAAACTGTATTTCACCAGTGGGCGAGGCAGCAACATGCTGAGCAATCCTTTTTGCCTCATGCTACATGTTGCGACGGTCGTTCTCGGAAACCGGGCTTCCAGTGGCGTATGCGCTGCTTCGACAACGTTGGTAGGTGTGGTCCACGATGCTGGCGGGCATTTATCGACACTTGGTGAATGCGGCATCAAGGATCCACGTTTTCCACGTGCCACTGACCGGCATATCACCTTATAAACAGTGACGCAAAGTCACGTGCCTCATCGTATGGCGTTAAAAGCACCCGACAAACTGTATTTCACCAGTGGGCGAGGCAGCAGCAAGCTCGGCAACATGCTGAGCAATCCTTTTTGCCTCATGCTACATGTTGCGACGGTCGTTCTCGGAAACCGAGCTTCCAGTGGCGTCTGCGCAGCTTCGACAACGTTGGTAGGTGTGGTCCACGATGCTGGCGGGCATTTATCGACACTTGGTGAATGCGGCATCAAGGATCCACGTTTTCCACGTGCCACTGACCGGCATATCACCTTATAAACAGTGACACAAAGTCACGTGCCTCATCGTATGGCGTTAAAAGCACCCGACAAACTGTATTTCACCCGTGGGAGAGGCAGCAGCAAGCGAGGCAACATGATGAGCAATCCTTCTTGCCTCATGCTACATGTTGCGATGGTCGTTCTCGGAAACTGGGTTTCGAGTGGCGTCTACGCTGCTTCGACTACGTTGGTAGGTGTGGTCCACGATGCTGGCGGGAATTTATCGACACTTTGTGAATGCGGCATGAAGGATCCACGTTTTCCACGTGCCACTGACCGGCATATCACCTTATAAACAGTGACGCAAAGTCACGTGCTTCCTCGTATGGCGTTAAAAGCACCCGAAAAACTGTATTTCCCCAGTGGGAGAGGCAGCAGCAAGCTCGGCAACATGCTGAACAATCCTTTTTGCCTCATGCTACATGATGCGACAGTACTTCTCGGAAACCGGGCTTCCAGTGGCGTCTGCGCTGCTTCGACAACGTTGGTAGGTGGTGTCCACGATGCTGGCGGGCATTTATCGACACTTGGTGAATGCGGCATCAAGGATCCACGTTTTCCACGTGCCACTGACCGGCATATCACCTTATAAACAGTGACACAAAGTCACGTGCCTCATCATATGGCGTTAAAAGCACCTGACAAACTGTATTTCACCCGTGGGAGAGGCAGCAGCAAGCTCGGCAACATGATGAGCAATCGTTTTTGCCTCATGCTACATGTTGCGATGGTCGTTCTCGGAAACTGGGCTTCGAGTGGCGTCTACGCTGCTTCGACTACGTTGGTAGGTGTGGTCCACGATGCTGGCGGGAATTTATCGACACTTTGTGCATGCGGCATCAAGGATCCACGTTTTTCACGTGCCACTGACCGGCATATCACCTTATAAACAGTGACGCAAAGTCATGTGCTTCATCGTATGGCTATAAAAGCACCCGACAAGCCTTACTTAACCAGTTAGCGAGGCAGCAGCGAGCTCGGCAACATGCTGAGCAACCCTTTTTGCCCCATGCTACATGTTGCGATGGTCGTTCTCGGAAACCGGGCTCCGAGTGGCGTCTACGCTGCTTCGACTACGTTGGTAGGTGTGGTCCACGATGCTGGCGGGCATTTATCGACACTTGGTGAATGCGGCATCAAGGATCCACGTTTTCCACGTGCCACTGACCGGCATATCACCTTATAAACAGTGACGCAAAGTCACGTGCCTCATCGTATGGCTACAAAAGCACCCGACAAGCTTCACTTAACCAGTGAGCGAGGAAGCAGTGATCTCAGCAACATACTGAGCAATCCTTTTTGCCCCATGATACATGTTGCGATGGTCGTTCTCGGAAACCGGGCTTCGAGTGGCGTCTGCGCTGCTTCGACAACGTTGGTAGGTGTGGTCCACGATGCTGGCGGGCATTTATCGACACTTGGTGAACGCGGCATCAAGGATCCAGGTTTTCCACGTGCCACTGACCGGCATATCACCTTATAAACAGTGACGCAAAGTCACGTGCCTCATCGTATGGCGTTAAAAGCACCCGACAAACTGTTTTTCACCAGGGGGCGAGGCAGCAGCAAGCTCGGCAACATGCTGAGCAATCCTTTTTGCTTCGTGCTACATGTTGCGACGGTCGTTCTCGGAAACTTGGCTTCCAGTGGCGTCTGCGCTGCTTCGACTACGTTGGGAGGTGTGGTCCACGATGCTGGCGGGCATTTATCGACACTTGGTGAATGCGGCATCAAGTATCCACGTTTTCCACGTGCCACTGACCGGCATATCACCTTATAAACAGTGACGCAAAGTCACGTGCCTCAACGTATGGCGTTAAAAGCACCCGACAAACTGTAATTCACCAGTGGGCGAGGCAGCAGCAAGCTCGGCAACATGCTGAGCAATCCTTTTTGCCTCATGCTACACGTTGCGACGGTCGTTCTCGGAAACCGAGCTTCCAGTGGCGTCTGCGCTGCTTCGACAACGTGGGTAGGTGTGGTCCACGATGCTGGCGGGCATTTATCGACACTTGGTGAATGCGGCATCAAGGATCCACCTTTTCCACGTGCCACTGACCGGCATATCAACTTATAAACAGTGACGCAAAGTCACGTGCCTCATCGTATGGCTATTAAAGCACCCGACAAGCCTTACTAAACCAGTTAGCGAGGAAGCAGTGATCTCGGCAACATACTGAGCAATCCTTTTTACCCCATGCTACATGTTGCGATGGTCGTTTTCGGAAACCGCGCTTCGAGTGGCGTCTACGCTGCTTCGACTACGTTGGGAGGTGTGGTCCACGATGCTGGCGGGCATTTATCGACACTTGGTGAATGCGGCATGAAGTATCCACGTTTTCCACGTGCCACTGACCGACATATCACCTTATAAACAGTGACGCAAAGTCACGTACCTCATCGTATGGCTACAAAAGCACACGTCAAGCTTTACTTAACCAGTGAGCGAGGAAGCAGTGATCTCGGCAACATACTGAGCAATCCCTTTTGCCCCATGCTACATGTTGCGATGGTCGTTCTCGGAAACCGGGCTTCGAGTGGCGTCTACGCTGCTTCGACTACGTTGGTAGGTGTGGTCCACGATGCTGGCAAGCATTTATCGACACTTGGTGAATGCGACATCAAGGATCCACGTTTTCCACGTGCCACTGACCGGCATATCACCTTATAAACAGTGACGCAAAGTCACG
This sequence comes from Rhipicephalus microplus, assembly GCF_043290135.1. Taxonomy (NCBI): domain Eukaryota; kingdom Metazoa; phylum Arthropoda; class Arachnida; order Ixodida; family Ixodidae; genus Rhipicephalus; species Rhipicephalus microplus. The sequence goes on from NC_134704.1 coordinate 208,511,247, forward strand.
TACCTCATCCTTTGGCGTTAAAAACACCCGAGAAACTGTATTTCACCAGGGGGCGAGGCAGCAGCAAGCTCGGCAACATGCTGAGCAATCCTTTTTGCCTCATGCTACATGTTGCGACGGTCGTTCTCGGAAACCGGGCTTCCAGTGGCGTCTGCGCTGCTTCGACAACGCTGGTTGGTGTGGTCCACGATGCTGGCGGGCATTTATCGACACTTGGTGAATGCGGCATCAAGGATCCACGTTTTTCACGTGCCACTGACCGGCATATCACCTTATAAACAGTGACGCAAAGTCACGTGCCTCATCGTATGGCGTTAAAAGCACCCGACAAACTGTATTTCACCAGTGGGCGAGGCAGCAGCAAGCTCACAAACGTGCTGAGCAATCCTTTTTGCCTCATGCTACATGTTGCGACGGTCGTTCTCGGAAACCGGGCTTCCAGTGGCGTCTGCGCTGCTTCGACAGCGTTGGTAGGTGTGGTCCACGATGCTGGCGGGAGTTTATCGACACTTGGTGAATGCGGCATCAAGGATCCACGTTTTCCACGTGCCACCGACCGGCATAACACCTTATAAACAGTGACGCAAAGTCACGTGCCTCATCGTATGGCGTTAAAAGAACCCGACAAACTGTATTTCACCCGTGGGCGAGGCAGCAGCAAGCTCGGCAACATGCTGAGCAATCCTTTTTGCCTCAGGCTACATGTTGCGACGGTCGTTCTCGGAAACCGAGCTTCCAGTGGCGTCGGCGCTGCTTCGACAACGTGGGTAGGTGTGGTCCACGATGCTGGCGGGCATTTATCGACACTTGGTGAATGCGGCATCAAGGATCCACGTTTTCCACGTGCCACTGACCGGCATATCACCTTATAAACAGTGACGCAAAGTCACGTGCTGTATCGTATGGCTATAAAAGCACCCGACAAGCCTTACTTAACCAGTGAGCGAGGAAACAGTGATCTCGGCAACATACTGAGCAATCCTTTTTGCCCCATGCTACATGTTGCGATGGTCGTTCTCGGAAACCGGGCTTCGAGTGGCGTCTACGCTGCTTCGACTACGTTAGTAGGTGTGGTCCACGATGCTGGCGGGCATTTATCGACACTTGGCGAATGCGGCATCAAGGATCCACGTTTTCCACATGCCACTGACCGGCATATCGCCTTATAAACAGTGACGCAAAGTCACGTGCCTCATCGTATGGCGTTAAAAGCACCCGAAAAACTGTATTTCACCAGTGGGCGAGGCAGCAGCAAGCTCGGCAACATGCTGAGCAATCCTTTTTGCCTCATGCTACATGTTGCGACGGTCGTTCTCGGAAACCGGGCTTCCAGTGGCGTCTGCGCTGCTTTGACAACGTTGGTAGGTGTGGTCCACGATGCTGGCGGGCATTTATCGACACTTGGTGAATGCGGCATCAAGGATCCACGTTTTCCACGTGCCACTGACCGGCATATCTCCTTATAAACAGTGACGCAAAGTCACGTGCCTCATCGTATGGCGTTAAAAGCACCCGGCAAACTGTATTTCACCAGAGGGAGAGGCAGCAGCAAGCTCGGCAACATGATGAGCAGTCCTTTTTGCCTCATGCTACATGTTGCGATGGTCGTTCTCGGAAACTGGGCTCCGAGTGGCGTCTACGCTGCTTCGACAACGTTGCTAGGTGTGGTCCACGATGCTGGCGGGCATTTATCGACACTTGGTGAATGCGACATCAAGGATCCACGTTTTCCACGTGCCACTGACCGGCATATCACCTTATAAACAGTGACGCAAAGTCACGTGCCTCATCGTATGGCGTTAAAAGCACCCGACAAACTGTATTTAACCAGGGGGCGAGGCAGCAGCAAGCTCGGCAACATGCTGAGCAATCCTTTTTGCCTCGTGCTACATGTTGCGACGGTCATTCTCGGAAACTTGGCTTCCAGTGGCGTTTGCGCTGCTTCGACTACGTTGGGAGGTGTGGTCCACGATGCTGGCGGGCATTTATCGACACTTGGTGAATGCGGCATCAAGTATCCACGTTTTCCACGTGCCACTGACCGGCATATCACCTTATAAACAGTGACGCAAAGTCACGTGCCTCATCGTATGGCGTTAAAAGCACCCGACAAACTGTATTTCAACCGTGGGAGAGGCAGCAGCAAGCTCGGCAACATGATGAGCAATCCTTTTTGCCTCATGCTACTTGTTGCGCTGGTCGTTCTCGGAAACTGGGCTTCGAGGGGCGTCTACGCTGCTTCGACAACGTTGGTAGGTGTGGTCCACGATGCTGGCGGGCATTTATCGACACTTGGTGAATGCGACATCAAGTATCCACGTTTTCCACGTGCCACTTACCGGCATATCACCTTATAAACAGTGACGCAAAGTCACGTGCTTCATCGTATGGCTATAAAAGCACCCGACAAGCCTTACTTAACCAGTTAGCGAGGAAGCAGTGATCTCGGCAACATACTGAGCAATCCTTTTTACCCCATGCTACATGTTGCGATGGTCGTTCTCGGAAACCGGGCTTCGAGTGGCTTCTACGCTGCTTCGACTACGTTGGGAGGTGTGGTCCACGATGCTGGCGGGCATTTATCGACACTTGGTGAATGCGGCATCAAGTATCCACGTTTTCCACATACCACTGACCGGCATATCATCTTATAAACAGTGACGCAAAGTCACGTCCCTCATCGTATGGCTACAAAAGCACCCGACAAGCTTTACTTAACCAGTGAGTGAAGAAGGAGTGATCTCGGCAACATACTGAGCAATCCTTTTTGCCCCATGGTACATGTCGCGATGGTCGTTCTCGGAAACCGGGCTTCGAGTGGCGTCTACGCTGCTTCGACTACGTTGGTAGGTGTGGTCAACGATGCTGGCGGGCATTTATCGACACTTGGTGAATGCGGCATCAAGGATCCACGTTTTCCACGTGCTACCGACCGGCATATCACCTTATAAACAGTGACGCAAAGTCACATGCCTCATCGTATGGCGTTAAAAGCACCCGACAAACTGTATTTCACCAGTGGGCGAGGCAGCAGCAAGCTCACAAACGTGCTGAGCAATCCTTTTTGCCTCATGCTACATGTTGCGACGGTCGTTCTCGGAAACCAGGCTTCCAGTGGCGTCTGCGCTGCTTCGACAGCGTTGGTAGGTGTGGTCGACGATGCTGGCGGGAGTTTATCGACACTTGGTGAATGCGGCATCTAGGATCCACGTTTTCCACGTGCCACCGACCGGCATAACACCTTATAAACAGTGACGCAAAGTCACGTGCCTCATCGTATGGCGTTAAAAGCACCCGACAAACTGTATTTCACCCGTGGGCGAGGCAGCAGCAAGCTCGGCAACATGCTGAGCAATCCTTTTTGCCTCAGGCTACATGTTGCGACGGTCGTTCTCGGAAACCGAGCTTCCAGTGGCGTCTGCGCTGCTTCGACAACGTGGGTAGGTGTGGTCCACGATGCTGGCGGGCATTTATCGACACTTGGTGAATGCGGCATCAAGGATCCACGTTTTCCACGTGCCACTGACCGGCATATCACCTTATAAACAGTGACGCAAAGTCACGTGCTGTATCGTATGGCTATAAAAGCACCCGACAAGCCTTACTTAACCAGTGAGCGAGGAAACAGTGATCTCGGCAACATACTGAACAATCCTTTTAGGTGCGGAGCATCTTATACACGCGCCTTGTAGTGCGCCGTCCGCGCCGTCCGCGCCGTCCGCACCGCTTCTCGAACATTCGACAGCTGACGCGCGCGCATGCGCCGTCGCGCCGTCGCCCACTCTTCCGCCATCTGTGCATCCCTTCCTCCTCTACACACCGCGCGCGCTTCACTCCTCCACCATCTGTGCACCCTTCCTCTTCTACACACCGCGTTCGACATCTACAATTGTCCTGATTCTCCAGTGGACGCGCATGTGGCGTCGCGCTTGGAGAACATTCAACAGCTGACAGTGCATGCGCCGTCGTGCTGTATATATACTCAAGGTCGGCGCTCGCTCGCTCAGTTGCCGCTCGTCGGTTGGTTTGTACGGCGTGTCGACGTCCAAGGTCGCGGTGAAATGAATTCCAACGAATCCACAAACACAATGATCGACGTCCCTTCGACCAGCGCCGCCCTTTCGCATACGTGTGTACGTGTTCACTCATTTAACACCCCATTTCACAACCACGTTAACCAATTTAGCCATCGACCCAAATAAGTCGCACTTTAACACCCCGTTAACCAATTATATGGTCCGCATCCTCCTCAGTGTTTCCCCGAGGGAAGCTGCGGGCAATTTTTTGCCCCATGCTACATGTTGCGATGGTCGTTCTCGGAAACCGGGCTTCGAGTGGCGTCTACGCTGCTTCGACTACGTTGGTAGGTGTGGTCCACGATGCTGGCGGGCATTTATCGACACTTGGTGAATGCGACATCAAGGATCCACGTTTTCCACATGCCACTGACCGGCATATCGCCTTATAAACAGTGACGCAAAGTCACGTGCCTCATCGTATGGCGTTAAAAGCACCCGAAAAAGTGTATTTCACCAGTGGGCGAGGCAGCAGCAAGCTCGGCAACATGCTGAGCAATCCTTTTTGCCTCATGATACATGTTGCGACGGTCGTTCTCGGAAACCGGGCTTCCAGTGGCGTCTGCGCTGCTTCGACAACGTTGGTAGGTGTGGTCCACGATGCTGGCGGGCATTTATCGACACTTGGTGAATGCGACATCAAGGATCCACGTTTTCTACGTGCCACAGACCGGCATATCACCTTATAAACAGTGACTCAAAGTCACGTGCTTCATCGTATGGCGTTAAAAGCACCCGAAAAACTGTATTTCACCAGAGGGAGAGGCAGCAGCAAGCTCGGCAACATGCTGAGCAATCTTTTTTGCCTCGTGCTACATGTTGCGACGGTCGTTCTCGGAAACTTGGCTTCCAGTGGCGTCTGCGCTGCTTCGACTACGTTGGGAGGTGTGGTCCACGATGCTGGCGGGCATTTATCGACACTTGGTGAATGCCGCATCAAGTATCCACGTTTTCCACGTGCCACTGACCGGCATATCACCTTATAAACAGTGACGCAAAGTCACGTGCCTCATCGTATGGCTACAAAAGCACCCGACAAGCTTTACTTAACCAGTTAGCGAGGAAGCAGTGATCTCGGCAACATACTGAGCAATCCTTTTTGCCCCATCCTACATGTTGCGATGGTCGTTCTCGGAAACCGGGCTTCGAGTGGCGTCTACGCTGCTTCGACTATGTTGGGAGGTGTGGTCCACGATGCTGGCGGGCATTTATCGACACTTGGTGAATGCGGCATCAAGGATCCACGTTTTCCACGTGCCACTGACCGGCATATCACCTTATAAACAGTGACGCAAAGTCACGTGCCTCATCGTATGGCTACAAAAGCACCCGACAAGCTTTACTTAACCAGTGAGCGAGGAAGCAGTGATCTCGGCAACATACTGAGAAATACATTTTGCCCCATGCTACATGTTGCGATGGTCGTTCTCGGAAACCGGGCTTCGAGTGGCTTCTGCGCTGCTTCGAAAACGTTGGTAGGTGTGGTCCAGGATGCTGGCGGGCATTTATCGACACTTGGTGAATGCGGAATCAAGGATCCACGTTTTCCACGTGCCACCGACCGGCATATCACCTTATAAACATTGACGGAAGATTACGTGCCTCATCGGATGGCGTTAAAAGCACCCGACAAACTGTATTTCACCAGTGGGCGAGGCAGCAGCAAGCTCGGCAACATGATGAGCAGTCCTTTTTGCCTCATGCTACATGTTGCGATGGTCGTTCTCGAAAACTTGGCTTCGAGTGGCGTCTGCGCTGCTTCGACAACGTTGGTAGGTGTGGTCCACGATGCTGGCGGGCATTTATCGACACTTGGTGAATGCGGCATCAAGTATCCACGTTTGCAACGTGCCACTGACCGGCATATCACCTTATAAACAGTGACGCAAAGTCACGTGCCTCAACGTATCGCTACAAAAGCACCCGACAAGCTTTACTTAACCAGTGAGCGAGGAAGCAGTGATCTCGGCAACATACTGAGCAATCCTTTTTGCCCCATGCTACATGTTGCGATGGTCGTTCTCGGAAACCGGGCTTCAAGTGGCGTCTACGCTGCTTCGACTACGTTGGTAGGTGTGGTCCACGATGCTGGCGGGCATTCATCGACACTTGGTGAATGCGACATCAAGGATCCACGTTTTCCACGTGCCACCGACCGGCATATCACCTTATAAACATTGACGGAAAGTCACGTGCCTCATCGTATGGCGTAAAAGCACCCGACAAACTGTATTTCACCAGTGGGCGAGGCAGCAGCAAGCGCGGCAACATGCTGAGCAATCCTTTTTGCCTCATGCTACATGTTGCGACGGTCGTTCTCGGAAACCAGACTTCCAGTGGCGTCTGCGCTGCTTCGACAACGTTGGTAGGTGTGGTCCACGATACTGGCGGGCATTTATCGACACTTGGTGAATGCGGCATCAAGTATCCACGTCTTCCACGTGCCACTGACCGGCATATCACCTTATAAACAGTGACGCAAAGTCACGTGCCTCATCGTATGGCTACAAAAGCACCCGACAAGCTTTACTTAACCAGTGAGCGAGGAAGCAGTGATCTCGGCAACATACTAAGCAATCCTTTTTGCCCCATGCTACATGTTTCGATGGTCGTTCTCGGAAACCGGGCTTCAAGTGGCGTCTACGCTGCTTCGACTACGTTGGTAGGTGTGGTCCACGATGCTGGCGGGCATTTATCGACACTTGGTGAATGCGACATCAAGGATCCACGTTTTCTACGTGCCACAGACCGGCATATCACCTTATAAACAGTGACTCAAAGTCACGTCCTTCATCGTATGGCGTTAAAAGCACCCGAAAAACTGTATTTCACCAGAGGGAGAGGCAGCAGCAAGCTCGGCAACATGCTGAGCAATCCTTTTTGCCTCGTGCTACATGTTGCGACGGTCGTTCTCGGAAACTTGGCTTCCAGTGGCGTCTGCGCTGCTTCGACTACGTTGGGAGGTGTGGTCCACGATGCTGGCGGGCATTTATCGACACTTGGTGAATGCCGCATCAAGTATCCACGTTTTCCACGTGCCACTGACCGGCATATCACCTTATAAACAGTGACGCAGTCACGTGCCTCATCGTATGGCGTTAAAAGCACCCGACAAACTGTATTTCACCCGTGGGAGAGGCAGCAGCAAGCTCGGCAACATCATCAGCAATCCTTTTTGCCTCATGCTACATGTTGCGATGGTCGTTTTCGGAAACTGCGCTTCGAGTGACGTCTACTCTGCTTCGACAACGTTGGTAGGTGTGGCCCACGATGCTAGCGGGCATTTATCGACACTTGGTGAATGCTGCATCAAAGATCCACGCTTTCTACGTGCCACAGACCGGCATATTACCTTATAAACAGTGACGCAAAGTCACGTGCTTCATCGTATGGCGGTAAAAGCACCCGACAAACTATATTTCAACCATGGGAAAGGCAGCAGCAAGCTCGGCAACATGATGAGCAATCCTTTTTGCCTCATGCTACTTGTTGCGATGGTCGTTCTCGGAAACTGGGCTTCGAGGGGCGTCTACGCTGCTTCGACAACGTTGGTAGGTGTGGTCCACGATGCTGGCGGGCATTTATCGACACTTGGTGAATGCGGCATCAAGTATCCACGTTTTCCACGTGCCACTGACCGGCATATCACCTTATAAACAGTGACGCAAAGTCACGTGCTTCATCGTATGGCTATAAAAGCACCCGACAAGCCTTACTTAACCAGTTAGCGAGGAAGCAGTGATCTCGGCAACATACTGAGCAATCCTTTTTACCCCATGCTACATGTTGCGATGGTCGTTCTCGGAAACCAGGCTTCGAGTGGCGTCTACGCTGCTTCGACTACGTTGGGAGGTGTGGTCCACGATGCTGGCGGGCATTTATCGACACTTGGTGAATGCGGCATCAAGTATCCACGTTTTCCACGTACCACTGACCGGCATATCATCTTATAAACAGTGACGCAAAGTCACGTGCCTCATCGTATGGCTACAAAAGCACCCGACAAGCTTTACTTAACCAGTGAGTGAAGAAGGAGTGATCTCGGCAACATACTGAGCAATCCTTTTTGCCCCATGGTACATGTCGCGATGGTCGTTCTCGGAAACCGGGCTTCGAGTGGCGTCTACGCTGCTTCGACTACGTTGGTAGGTGTGGTCAACGATGCTGGCGGGCATTTATCGACACTTGGTGAATGCGGCATCAAGGATCCACGTTTTCCACGTGCTACCAACCGGCATATCACCTTATAAACAGTGACGCAAAGTCACGTGCCTCATCGTATGGCGTTAAAAGCACCCGACAAACTGTATTTCACCAGTGGGCGAGGACGCAGCAAGCTCAGCAACATGCTGAGCAATCCTTTTTGCCTCATGCTACATGTTGCGACGGTCGATCTCGGAAACCGGGCTTCGAGTGGCGTCTACGCTGCTTCGACTATGTTGGGAGGTGTGGTCCACGATGCTGGCGGGCATTTATCGACACTTGGTGAATGCGGCATTAAGGATCCACGTTTTCCACGTGCCACTGACCGGCATATCACCTTATAAACAGTGACGCAAAGTCACGTGCCTCATCGTATGGCTACAAAAGCACCCGACAAGCTTTACTTAACCAGTGAGCGAGGAAGCAGTGATCTCGGCAACATACTGAGCAATCCATTTTGCCCCATGCTACATGTTGCGATGGTCGTTCTCGGAAATCGGGCTTCGAGTGGCGTCTGCGCTGCTTCGACAACGTTGGTAGGTGTGGTCCACGATGCTGGCGCGCATTTATCGACACTTGGTGAATGCGGCATCAAGGATCCACGTTTTCCACGTGCCACCGACCGGCATATTACCTTATAAACATTGACGGAAGATTACGTGCCTCATCGTATGGCGTTAAAAGCACCCGACAAACTGTATTTCACCAGTGGGCGAGGCAGCAGCAAGCTCGGCAACATGATGAGCAGTCCTTTTTGCCTCATGCTACATGTTGCGATGGTCGTTCTCGGAAACTGGGCTTCGAGTGGTGTCTGCGCTGCTTCGACAACGTTGGTAGGTGTGGTCCACGATGCTGGCGGGCATTTATCGACACTTGATGAATGCGGCATCAAGTATCCACGTTTGCAACGTGCCACTGACCGGCATATCACCTTACAAACAGTGACGCAAAGTCACGTGCCTCATCGTATGGCGTTAAAAGCACCCGAAAAACTGTATTTCACCAGAGGGAGGGGCAGCAGCAAGCTCGGCAACATGATGAGCAGTCCTTTTTGCCTCATGCTACATGTTGCGATGGTCGTTCTCGGAAACTGGGCTCCGAGTGGCGTCTACGCTGCTTCGACAATGTTGGTAGGTGTGGTCCACGATGCTGGCGGGCATTTATCGACACTTGGTGAATGCGGCATCAAGGATCCACGTTTTCCACGTGCCACTTACCGGCATATCACCTTATAAACAGTGACGCAAAGTCACGTGCCTCATCGTATGGCGTTAAAAGCACCTGAAAAACTGTATTTCACCAGTGGGAGAGGCAGCAGCAAGCTCGGCAACATGATGAGCAGTCCTTTTTGCCTCATGTTACATGTTGCGATGGTCGTTCTCGGAAACTGGGCTTCGAGTGGCGTCTACGCTGCTTCGACAACGTTGGTAGGTGTGGTCCACGATGCTGGCGGGCATTTATCGACACTTGGTGAATGCGGCATCAAGTATCCACGTCTTCCACGTGCCACTGACCGGCATATCACCTTATAAACAGTGACGCAAAGTCACGTGCCTCATCGTATGGCTACAAAAGCACCCGACAAGCTTTACTTAACCAGTGAGCGAGGAAGCAGTGATCTCGGCAACATACTGAGCAATCCTTTTTGCCCCATGCTACATGTTTCGATGGTCGTTCTCGGAAACCGGGCTTCAAGTGGCGTCTACGCTGCTTCGACTACGTTGGTAGGTGTGGTCCACGATGCTGGCGGGCATTTATCGACACTTGGTGAATGCGACATCAAGGATCCACGTTTTCTACGTGCCACAGACCGGCATATCACCTTATAAACAGTGACGCAAAGTCACGTGCTTCATCGTATGGCGTTAAAAGCACCCGAAAAACTGTATTCACCAGAGGGAGAGGCAGCAGCAAGCTCGGCAACATGATGAGCAGTCCTTTTTGCCTCATGCTACATGTTGCGATGGTCGTTCTCGGAAACTGGGCTCCGAGTGGCGTCTACGCTGTTTCGACAACGTTGCTAGGTGTGGTCCACGATGCTGGCGGGCATTTATCGACACTTGGTGAAGGCGACATCAAGGATCCACGTTTTTCACGTGCCACTGACCGGCATATCACCTTATAAACAGTGACGCAAAGTCACGTGCCTCATCGTATGGCGTTAAAAGCACCCGACAAACTGTATTTCACCAGGGGGCGAGGCAGCAGCAAGCTCGGCAACATGCTGAGCAATCCTTTTTGCCTGATGCTACATGTTGCGATGGTCGTTTTCGGAAACTGCGCTTCGAGTGACGTCTACTCTGCTTCGACAACGTTGGTAGGTGTGGCCCACGATGCTAGCGGGCATTTATCGACACTTGGTGAATGCTGCATCAAAGATCCACGTTTTCTACGTGCCACAGACCGGCATATTACCTTATAAACAGTGACGCAAAGTCACGTGCTTCATCGTATGGCGGTAAAAGCACCCGACAAACTGTATTTCAACCGTGGGAAAGGCAGCAGCAAGCTCGGCAACATGATGAGCAATCCTTTTTGCCTCATGCTACTTGTTGCGATGGTCGTTCTCGGAAACTGGGCTTCGAGGGGCGTCTACGCTGCTTCGACAACGTTGGTAGGTGTGGTCCACGATGCTGGCGGGCATTTATCGACACTTGGTGAATGCGGCATCAAGTATCCACGTTTGCAACGTGCCACTGACCGGCATATCACCTTACAAACAGTGACGCAAAGTCACGTGCCTCATCGTATGGCGTTAAAAGCACCCGAAAAACTGTATTTTACCAGAGGGAGGGGCAGCAGCAAGCTCGGCAACATGATGAGCAGTCCTTTTTGCCTCATGCTACATGTTGCGATGGTCGTTCTCGGAAACTGGGCTCCGAGTGGCGTCTACGCTGCTTCGACAACGTTGGTAGGTGTGGTCCACGATGCTGGCGGGCATTTATCGACACTTGGTGAATGCGGCATCAAGTATCCACGTTTGCAACGTGCCACTGACCGGCATATCACCTTACAAACAGTGACGCAAAGTCACGTGCCTCATCGTATGGCGTTAAAAGCACCCGAAAAACTGTATTTCACCAGAGGGAGGGGCAGCAGCAAGCTCGGCAACATGATGAGCAGTCCTTTTTGCCTCATGCTACATGTTGCGATGGTCGTTCTCGGAAACTGGGCTCCGAGTGGCGTCTACGCTGCTTCGACAACGTTGGTAGGTGTGGTCCACGATGCTGGCGGGCATTTATCGACACTTGGTGAATGCGGCATCAAGGATCCACGTTTTCCACGTGCCACTGACCGGCATATCACCTTATAAACAGTGACGCAAAGTCACGTGCCTCATCGTATGGCGTTAAAAGCACCTGAAAAACTGTATTTCACCAGTGGGAGAGGCAGCAGCAAGCTCGGCAACATGATGAGCAATCCTTTTTGCCCCATGCTACATGTTTCGATGGTCGTTCTCGGAAACCGGGCTTCAAGTGGCGTCTACGCTGCTTCGACTACGTTGGTAGGTGTGGTCCACGATGCTGGCGGGCATTTATCGACACTTGGTGAATGCGACATCAAGGATCCACGTTTTCTACGTGCCACAGACCGGCATATCACCTTATAAACAGTGACGCAAAGTCACGTGCTTCATCGTATGGCGTTAAAAGCACCCGAAAAACTGTATTCACCAGAGGGAGAGGCAGCAGCAAGCTCGGCAACATGATGAGCAGTCCTTTTTGCCTCATGCTACATGTTGCGATGGTCGTTCTCGGAAACTGGGCTCCGAGTGGCGTCTACGCTGCTTCGACAACGTTGCTAGGTGTGGTCCACGATGCTGGCGGGCATTTATCGACACTTGGTGAATGCGACATCAAGGATCCACGTTTTTCACGTGCCACTGACCGGCATATCACCTTATAAACAGTGACGCAAAGTCACGTGCCTCATCTAATGGCGTTAAAAGCACCCGACAAACTGTATTTCACCAGGGGGCGAGGCAGCAGCAAGCCCGGCAACATGCTGAGCAATCCTTTTTGCCTCGTGCTACATGTTGCGACGGTCGTTCTCGGAAACTTGGCTTCCAGTGGCGTCTGCGCTGCTTCGACTACGTTGGGAGGTGTGGTCCACGATGCTGGCGGGCATTTATCGACACTTGGTGAATGCGGCATCAAGTATCCACGTTTTCCACGTGCCACTGACCGGCATATCACCTCATAAACAGTGACGCAAAGTCACGTGCCTCATCGTATGGCGTTAAAAGCACCCGACAAACTGTATTTCACCTGTCGGAGAGGCAGCAGCAAGCTCGGCAACATGATCAGCAATCCTTTTTGCCTGATGCTACATGTTGCGATGGTCGTTTTCGGAAACTGCGCTTCGAGTGACGTCTACTCTGCTTCGACAACGTTGGTAGGTGTGGCCCACGTTGCTAGCGGGCATTTATCGACACTTGGTGAATGCTGCATCAAAGATCCACGTTTTCTACGTGCCACAGACCGGCATATTACCTTATAAACAGTGACGCAAAGTCACGTCCTTCATCGTATGGCGGTAAAAGCACCCGACAAACTGTATTTCAACCGTGGGAAAGGCAGCAGCAAGCTCGGCAACATGATGAGCAATCCTTTTTGCCTCATGCTACTTGTTGCGATGGTCGTTCTCGGAAACTGGGCTTCGAGGGGCGTCTACGCTGCTTCGACAACGTTGGTAGGTGTGGTCCACGATGCTGGCGGGCATTTATCGACACTTGGTGAATGCGGCATCAAGTATCCACGTTTTCCACGTGCCACTGACCGGCATATCACCTTATAAACAGTGACGCAAAGTCACGTGCTTCATCGTATGGCTATAAAAGCACCCGACAAGCCTTACTTAACCAGTTAGCGAGGAAGCAGTGATCTCGGCAACATACTGAGCAATCCTTTTTACCCCATGCTACATGTTGCGATGGTCGTTCTCGGAAACCGGGCTTCGAGTGGCGTCTACGCTGCTTCGACTACGTTGGGAGGTGTGGTCCACGATGCTGGCGGGCATTTATCGACACTTGGTGAATGCGGCATCAAGTATCCACGTTTTCCACGTACCACTGACCGGCATATCATCTTATAAACAGTGACGCAAAGTCACGTGCCTCATCGTATGGCTACAAAAGCACCCGACAAGCTTTACTTAACCAGTGAGTGAAGAAGGAGTGATCTCGGAAACATACTGAGCAATCCTTTTTGCCCCATGGTACATGTCGCGATGGTCGTTATCGGAAACCGGACTTCGAGTGGCGTCTACGCTGCTTCGACTACGTTGGTAGGTGTGGTCAACGATGCTGGCGGGCATTTATCGACACTTGGTGAATGCGGCATCAAGGATCCACGTTTTCCACGTGCTACCGACCGGCATATCACCTTATAAACAGTGACGCAAAGTCACGTGCCTCATCGTATGGTGTTAAAAGCACCCGACAAACTGTATTTCACCAGTGGGCGAGGCAGCAGCAAGCTCAGCAACATGCTGAGCAATCCTTTTTGCCTCATGCTACATTTTGCGACGGTCGATCTCGGAAGCCGGGCTTCCAGTGGCATCTGCGCTGCTTCGACAACGTTGGTAGGTGTGGTCCACGATGCTGGCGGGCATTTATCGACACTTGGTGAATGCGGCATCAAGGATCCACGTTTTCCACGTGCCACTGACCGGCATATCACCTTATAAACAGTGACGCAAAGTCACGTGCCTCATCGTATGGCGTTAAAAGCACCCGACAAGCCTTACTTAACCAGTTAGCGAGGAAGCAGTGATCTCGGCAACATACTGAGCAATCCTTTTTGCCCCATCCTACATGTTGCGATGGTCGTTCTCGGAAACCGGGCTTCGAGTGGCGTCTACGCTGCTTCGACTATGTTGGGAGGTGTGGTCCACGATGCTGGCGGGCATTTATCGACACTTGGTGAATGCGGCATCAAGGATCCACGTTTTCCACGGGCCACTGACCGGCATATCACCTTATAAACAGTGACGCAAAGTCACGTGCCTCATCGTATGGCTACAAAAGCACCCGACAAGCTTTACTTAACCAGTGAGCGAGGAAGCAGTGATCTCGGCAACATACTGAGCAATCCATTTTGCCCCATGCTACATGTTGCGATGGTCGTTCTCGGAAACCGGGCTTCGAGTGGCGTCTGCGCTGCTTTGACAACGTTGGTAGGTGTGGTCCACGATGCTGGCGGGCATTTATCGACACTTGGTGAATGCGGCATCAAGGATCCACGTTTTCCACGTGCCACCGACCGGCATATCACCTTATAAACATTGACGGAAGATTACGTGCCTCATCGTATGGGGTTAAAAGCACCCGACAAACTGTATTTCACCAGTGGGCGAGGCAGCAGCAAGCTCGGCAACATGATGAGCAGTCCTTTTTGCCTCATGCTACATGTTGTGATGGTCGTTCTCGGAAACTGGGCTTCGAGTGGCGTCTGCGCTGCTTCGACAACGTTGATAGGTGTGGTCCACGATGCTGGCGGGCATTTATCGACACTTGGTGAATGCGGCATCAAGTATCCACGTTTGCAACGTGCCACTGACCGGCATATCACCTTATAAACAGTGACGCAAAGTCACGTGCCTCATCGTATGGCTACAAAAGCACCCGACAAGCTTTACTTAACCAGTGAGCGAGGAAGCAGTGATCTCGGCAACATACTGAGCAATCCTTTTTACCCCATGCTACATGTTGCGATGGTCGTTCTCGGAAACCGGGCTTCGAGTGGCGTCTACGCTGCTTCGACTACGTTGGGAGGTGTGGTCCACGATGCTGGCGGACATTTATCGACAATTGGTGAATGCGGCATCAAGTATCCACGTTTTCCACGTACCACTGACCGGCATATCATCTTATAAACAGTGACGCAAAGTCACGTGCCTCATCGTATGGCTACAAAAGCACCCGACAAGCTTTACTTAACCAGTGAGTGAAGAAGGAGTGATCTCGGCAACATACTGAGCAATCCTTTTTGCCCCATGGTACATGTCGCGATGGTCGTTCTCGGAAACCGGGCTTCGAGTGACGTCTACGCTGCTTCGACTACGTTGGTAGGTGTGGTCAACGATGCTGGCGGGCATTTATCGACACTTGGTGAATGCGGCATCAAGGATCCACGTTTTCCACGTGCTACCGACCGGCATATCACCTTATAAACGGTGACGCAAAGTCACGTGCCTCATCGTATGGCGTTAAAAGCACCTGACAAACTGTATTTCACCAGTGGGCGAGGCAGCAGCAAGCTCAGCAACATGCTGAGCAATCCTTTTTGCCTCATGCTACATGTTGCGACGGTCGATCTCGGAAGCCGGGCTTCCAGTGGCATCTGCGCTGCTTCGACAACATTGGTAGGTGTGGTCCACGATGCTGGCGGGCATTTATCGACACTTGGTGAATGCGGCATCAAGGATCCACGTTTTCCACGTGCCACTGACCGGCATATCACCTTATAAACAGTGACGCAAAGTCACGTGCCTCATCGTATGGCGTTAAAAGCACCCGACAAGCCTTACTTAACCAGTTAGCGAGGAAGCAGTGATCTCGGCAACATACTGAGCAATCCTTTTTGCCCCATCCTACATGTTGCGATGGTCGTTCTCGGAAACCGGGCTTCGAGTGGCGTCTACGCTGCTTCGACTATGTTGGGAGGTGTGGTCCACGATGCTGGCGGGCATTTATCGACACTTGGTGAATGCGGCATCAAGGATCCACGTTTTCCACGTGCCACTGACCGGCATATCACCTTATAAACAGTGACGCAAAGTCACGTGCCTCATCGTATGGCTACAAAAGCACCCGACAAGCTTTACTTAACCAGTGAGCGAGGAAGCAGTGATCTCGGCAACATACTGAGCAATCCATTTTGCCCCATGCTACATGTTGCGATGGTCGTTCTCGGAAACCGGGCTTCGAGTGGCGTCTGCGCTGCTTCGACAACGTTGGTAGGTGTGGTCCACGATGCTGGCGGGCATTTATCGACACTTGGTGAATGCGGCATCAAGGATCCACGTTTTCCACGTGCCACCGACCGGCATATCACCTTATAAACATTGACGGAAGATAACGTGCCTCATCGTATGGCGTTAAAAGCACCCGACAAGCCTTACTTAACCAGTGAGCGAGGAAGCAGTGATCTCGGCAACATACTGAGCAATCCTTTTCGCCCCATGCTACATGTTGCGATGGTCGTTCTCGGAAACCGGGCTTCGAGTGGCGTCTACACTGCTTCGACAACGTTGGTAGGTGTGGTCCACGATGCTGGCAGGCATTTATCGACACTTGGTGAATGCGACATCAAGGATCCACGTTTTCCACGTGCCACTGACCGGCATATCACCTTATAAACAGTGACGCAAAGTCACGTGCCTCATCGTATGGCTACAAAAGCACCCGACAAGCTTTACTTAACCAGTGAGCGAGGAAGCAGTGATCTCGGCAACATACTGAGCAATCCTTTTTGCCCCATGCTACATGTTGCGATGGTCGTTCTCGGAAACCGGGCTTCAAGTGGCGTCTACGCTGCTTCGACTACGTTGGTAGGTGTGGTCCACGATGCTGGCGGGCATTCATCGACACTTGGTGAATGCGACATCAAGGATCCACGTTTTCCACGTGCCACTGACCGGCATATCACCTTATAAACAGTACGCAAAATCACGTCCCTCATCGTATGGCGTTAAAAGCACCCGACAAACTGTATTTCACCAGGGGGCGAGGCAGCAGCAAGTTCGGCAACATGCTGAGCAATCCATTTTGCCTCGTGCTACATGTTGCGACGGTCGTTCTCGGAAACTGGGCTTCCAGTGGCGTCTGCGCTGCTTCGACAACGTTGGTAGGTGTGGTCCACGATGCTGGCGGGCATTTATCGACACTTGGTGAATGCGGCATCAAGGATCCACGTTTTTCACGTGCCACTGACCGGCATATCACCTTATAAACAGTGACACAAAGTCACGTGCCTCATCGTATGGCGTTAAAAGCACCCGACAAACTGTATTTCACCAGTGGGCGAGGCAGCAGCAAGCTCAGCAACATGCTGAGCAATCCTTTTTGCCTCATGCTACATGTTGCGACGGTCGTTCTCGGAAACCGGGATTGCAGTGGCGTCTGCGCTGCTTCGACAACGTTGGTAGGTGTGGTCCACGATGCTGGCGGGCATTTATCGACACTTTGTGAATGCCGCATCAAGGATCCACGTTTTCCACGTGCCACTGACCGGCATATCACCTTATAAACAGTGACGCAAAGTCACGTGCTTCATCGTATGGCTATAAAAGCACCCGACAAGCCTTACGTAACCAGTGAGCGAGGAAGCAGTGATCTCGGCAACATACTGAGCAATCCTTTTCGCCCCATGCTACATGTGGCGATGGTCGTTCTCGGAAACCGGGCTTCGAGTGGCGTCTACACTGCTTCGACAACGTTGGTAGGTGTGGTCCACGATGCTGGCGTGCATTTATCGACACTTGGTGAATGCGACATCAAGGATCCACGTTTTCCACGTGCCACTGACCGGCATATCACCTTATAAACAGTGACGCAAAGTCACGTGCCTCATCGTATGGCGTTAAAAGCACCCGACAAACTGTATTTCACCAGGGGGCGAGGCAGCAGCAAGCTCGGCAACATGCTGAGCAATCCTTTTTGCCTCGTGCTACATGTTGCGACGGTCGTTCTCGGAACCTGGGCTTCCAGTGGCGTCTGCGCTGCTTCGACAACGTTGGTAGGTGTGGTCCACGATGCTGGCGGGCATTTATCGACACTTGGTGAATGCGGCATCAAGGATCCACGTTTTTCACGTGCCACTGACCGGCATATCACCTTATAAACACTGACGCAAAGTCACGTGCCTCATCGTATGGCGTTAAAAGCACCCGACAAACTGTATTTCACCAGTGGGCGAGGCAGCAGCAAGCTCAGCAACATGCTGAGCAATCCTTTTTGCCTCATGCTACATGTTGCGACGGTCGTTCTCGGAAACCGGGCTTCCAGTGGCGTCTGCGCTGCTTCGACAGCGTTGGTAGGTGTGGTCCACGATGCTGGCGGGCATTTATCGACACTTGGTGAATGCGGCATCAAGGATCCACATTTTCCACGTGCCACAGACCGGCATATCACCTTATAAACAGTGACGCAAAGTCACGTGCCTCATCGTATGGCGTTAAAAGCACCCGACAAACTGTATTTCACTAGTGGGCGAGGCAGCAGCAAGCTCGGCAACATGCTGAGCAATCCTTTTTGCCTCATGCTACATGTTGCGACGGTCGTTCTCGGAAACCGGGCTTCCAGTGGCGTCTGCCCTGCTTCGACAACGTTGGTAGATGTGGTCCACGATGCTGGCGCACATTTATCGACACTTTGTGAATGCCGCATCAAGGATCCACATTTTCCACGTGCCACTGACCGGCATATCACCTTATAAACAGTGACGCAAAGTCACGTGCTTCATGGTATGGCTATAAAAGCACCCGACAAGCCTTACTTAACCAGTGAGCGAGGAAGCAGTGATCTCGGCAACATACTGAGCAATCCTTTTTACCCCATGCTACATGTTGCGATGGTCGTTCTCGGAAACCGGGCTTCGAGTGGCGTCTACGCTGCTTCGACTACGTTAGAAGGTGTGGTCCACAATGCTGGCGGGCATTTATCGACACTTGGTGAATGCGGCATCAAGTATCCACGTTTTCCACGTGCCACTGACCGGCATATCATCTTATAAACAGTGACGCAAAGTCACGTGCCTCATCGTATGGCTACAAAAGCACCCGACAAGCTTTACTTAACCAGTGAGCGAGGAAGGAGTGATCTCGGCAACATACTGAGTAATCCTTTTTGCCCCATGGTACATGTTGCGATGGTCGTTCTCGGAAACCGGGCTTCGAGTGGCGTCTACGCTGCTTCGACTACGTTGGTAGGTGTGGTCTACGATGCTGGCGGGCATTTATCGACACTTGGTGAATGCGGCATCAAGGATCCACGTTTTCCACGTGCCACCGACCGGCATATCACCTTATAAACAGTGACGCAAAGTCATGTGCCTCATCGTATGGCGTTAAAAGCACCCGACAAACTGTATTTCACCAGTGGGCGAGGCAGCAACATGCTGAGCAATCCTTTATGCCTCATGCTACATCTTGCGACGGTCGTTCTCGGAAACCGGGCTTCCAGTGGCGTCTGCGCTGCTTCGACAACGTTGGTAGGTGTGGTCCACGATGCTGGCGGGCATTTATCGACACTTGGTGAATGCGGCATCAAGTATCCACGTCTTCCACGTGCCACTGACCGGCATATCACCTTGTAAACAGTGACGCAAAGTCACGTGCCTCATCGTATGGCTACAAAAGCACCCGACAAGCTTTACTTAACCAGTGAGCGAGGAAGCAGTGATCTCGGCAACATACTGAGCAATCCTTTTTGCCTCGTGCTACATTTGCGACGGTCGTTCTCGGAAACTGGGCTTCCAGTGGCGTCTGCACTGCTTCGACAACGTTGGTAGGTGTGGTCCACGATGCTGGCGGGCATTTATCGACACTTGGTGAATGCGGCATCAAGGATCCACGTTTTTCACGTGCCATTGACCGGCATATCACCTTATAAACACTGACGCAAGTCACGTGCCTCATCGTATGGCGTTAAAAGCACCCGACAAACTGTATTTCACCAGTGGGCGAGGCAGCAGCAAGCTCAGCAACATGCTGAGCAATCCTTTTTGCCTCATGCTACATGTTGCGACGGTCGTTCTCGGAAACCGGGCTTCCAGTGGCGTGTGCGCTGCTTCGACAACGTTGGTAGGTGTGGTCCACGATGCTGGCGGGCATTTATCGACACTTGGTGAATGCGACATCAAGGATCCACGTTTTCCACGTGCCACTGACCGGCATATCACCTTATAAACAGTGACGCAAAGTCACGTGCCTCATCGTATGGCGTTAAAAGCACCCGACAAACTGTATTTCACCAGGGGGCGAGGCAGCAGCAAGCTCGGCAACATGCTGAGCAATCCTTTTTGCCTCGTGCTACATGTTGCGACGGTCGTTCTCGGAAACTGGGCTTCCAGTGGCGTCTGCGCTGCTTCGACAACGTTGGTAGGTGTGGTCCACGATGCTGGCGGGCATTTATCGACACTTGGTGAATGCGGCATCAAGGATCCACGTTTTTCACGTGCCACTGACCGGCATATCACCTTATAAACACTGACGCGAAGTCACGTGCCTCATCGTATGGCGTTAAAAGCACCCGACAAACTGTATTTCACCAGTGGGCGAGGCAGCAGCAAGCTCAGCAACATGCTGAGCAATCCTTTTTGCCTCATGCTACATGTTGCGACGGTCGTTCTCGGAAACCGGGCTTCCAGTGGCGTCTGCGCTGCTTCGACAGCGTTGGTAGGTGTGGTCCACGATGCTGGCGGGCATTTATCGACACTTGGTGAATGCGGCATCAAGGATCCACATTTTCCACGTGCCACAGACCGGCATATCACCTTATAAACAGTGACGCAAAGTCACGTGCCTCATCGTATGGCGTTAAAAGCACCCGACAAACTGTATTTCACTAGTGGGCGAGGCAGCAGCAAGCTCGGCAACATGCTGAGCAATCCTTTTTGCCTCATGCTACATGTTGCGACGGTCGTTCTCGGAAACCGGGCTTCCAGTGGCGTCTGCCCTGCTTCGACAACGTTGGTAGATGTGGTCCACGATGCTGGCGGGCATTTATCGACACTTTGTGAATGCCGCATCAAGGATCCACATTTTCCACGTGCTACTGACCGGCATATCACCTTATAAACAGTGACGCAAAGTCACGTGCTTCATGGTATGGCTATAAAAGCACCCGACAAGCCTTACTTAACCAGTGAGCGAGGAAGCAGTGATCTCGGCAACATACTGAGCAATCCTTTTTACCCCATGCTACATGTTGCGATGGTCGTTCTCGGAAACCGGGCTTCGAGTGGCGTCTACGCTGCTTCGACTACGTTAGGAGGTGTGGTCCACAATGCTGGCGGGCATTTATCGACACTTGGTGAATGCGGCATCAAGTATCCACGTTTTCCACGTGCCACTGACCGGCATATCATCTTATAAACAGTGACGCAAAGTCACGTGCCTCATCGTATGGCTACAAAAGCACCCGACAAGCTTTACTTAACCAGTGAGCGAGGAAGGAGTGATCTCGGCAACATACTGAGTAATCCTTTTTGCCCCATGGTACATGTTGCGATGATCGTTCTCGGAAACCGGGCTTCGAGTGGCGTCTACGCTGCTTCGACTACGTTGGTAGGTGTGGTCCACGATGCTGGCGGGCATTTATCGACACTTGGTGAATGCGGCATCAAGGATCCACGTTTTCCACGTGCCACCGACCGGCGTATCACCTTATAAACAGTGACGCAAAGTCACGTGCCTCATCGTATGGCGTTAAAAGCACCCGACAAACTGTATTTCACCAGTGGGCGAGGCAGCAACATGCTGAGCAATCCTTTTTGCCTCATGCTACATCTTGCGACGGTCGTTCTCGGAAACCGGGCTTCCAGTGGCGTCTGCGCTGCTTCGACAACGTTGGTAGGTGTGGTCCACGATGCTGGCGGGCATTTATCGACACTTGGTGAATGCGGCATCAAGTATCCACGTCTTCCACGTGCCACTGACCGGCATATCACCTTGTAAACAGTGACGCAAAGTCACGTGCCTCATCGTATGGCTACAAAAGCACCCGACAAGCTTTTCTTAACCAGTGAGCGAGGAAGCAGTGATCTCGGCAACATACTGAGCAATCCTTTTTGCCTCGTGCTACATTTGCGACGGTCGTTCTCGGAAACTGGGCTTCCAGTGGCGTCTGCACTGCTTCGACAACGTTGGTAGGTGTGGTCCACGATGCTGGCGGGCATTTATCGACACTTGGTGAATGCGGCATCAAGGATCCACGTTTTTCACGTGCCACTGACCGGCATATCACCTTATAAACACTGACGCAAGTCACGTGCCTCATCGTATGGCGTTAAAAGCACCCGACAAACTGTATTTCACCAGTGGGCGAGGCAGCAGCAAGCTCAGCAACATGCTGAGCAATCCTTTTTGCCTCATGCTACATGTTGCGACGGTCGTTCTCGGAAACCGGGCTTCCAGTGGCGTGTGCGCTGCTTCGACAACGTTGGTAGGTGTGGTCCACGATGCTGGCGGGCATTTATCGACACTTGGTGAATGCGGCATCAAGGATCCACGTTTTCCACGTGCCACCGACCGGCATATCACCTCATAAACAGTGACGCAAAGTCACGTGCCTCATCGTATGGCGTTAAAAGCACCCGACAAACTGTATTTCACTAGTGGGCGAGGCAGCAGCAAGCTCGGCAACATGCTGAGCAATCCTTTTTTCCTCATGCTACATGTTGCGACGGTCGTTCTCGGAAACCGGGCTTCCAGTGGCGTCTGCCCTGCTTCGACAACGTTGGTAGATGTGGTCCACGATGCTGGCGGGCATTTATCGACACTTTGTGAATGCCGCATCAAGGATCCACATTTTGCACGTGCCACTGACCGGCATATCACCTTATAAACAGTGACGAGAAGTCACGTGCTTCATCGTATGGCTATAAAAGCACCCGACAAGCCTTACTTAACCAGTGAGCGAGGAAGCAGTGATCTCGGCAACATACTCAGCAATCCTTTTTACCCCATGCTACATGTTGCGATGGTCGTTCTCGGAAACCGGGCTTCGAGTGGCGTCTACGCTGCTTCGACTACGTTTGGAGGTGTGGTCCACGATGCTGGCGGGCATTTATCGACACTTGGTGAATGCGGCATCAAGTATCCACGTTTTCCACGTGCCACTGACCGGCATATCATCTTATAAACAGTGACGCAAAGTCACGTGCCTCATCGTATGGCTACAAAAGCACCCGACAAGCTTTACTTAACCAGTGACCGAGGAAGGAGTGATCTCGGCAACATACTGAGTAATCCTTTTTGCCCCATGGTACATGTTGCGATGGTCGTTCTCGGAAACCGGGCTTCGAGTGGCGTCTACGCTGCTTCGACTACGTTGGTAGGTGTGGTCCACGATGCTGGCGGGCATTTATCGACACTTGGTGAATGCGGCATCAAGGATCCACGTTTTCCACGTGCCACCGACCGGCATATCACCTTATAAACAGTGACGCAAAGTCACGTGCCTCATCGTATGGCGTTAAAAGCACCCGACAAACTGTATTTCACCAGTGGTCGAGGATGCAACATGCTGAGCAATCCGTTTTCCCTCATGCTACATGTTGCGACGGTCGTTCTCGGAAACCGGGCTTCCAGTGGCGTCTGCGCTGCTTCGACAACGTTGGTAGGTGTGGTCCACGATGCCTGCGGGCATTTATCGACACTTGGTGAATGCGGCATCAAGGATCCACGTTTTCCACGTGCCACCGACCGGCATATCACCTTATAAACAGTGACGCAAAGTCACGTGCCTCATCGTATGGCGTTAAAAGCACCCGACAAACTGTATTTCACCCGTGGGCGAGGCAGCAGCAAGCTCGGCAACATGCTGAGCAATCCTTTTTGCCTCATGCTACATGTTGCGACGGTCGTTCTCGGAAACCGGGCTTCCAGTGGCGTCTGCCCTGCTTCGACAACGTTGGTAGATGTGGTCCACGATGCTGGCGGGCATTTATCGACACTTTGTGAATGCCGCATCAAGGATCCACATTTTCCACGTGCCACTGACCGGCATATCACCTTATAAACAGTGACGCAAAGTCACGTGCTTCATGGTATGGCTATAAAAGCACCCGACAAGCCTTACTTAACCAGTGAGCGAGGAAGCAGTGATCTCGGCAACATACTGAGCAATCCTTTTTACCCCATGCTACATGTTGCGATGGTCGTTCTCGGAAACCGGGCTTCGAGTGGCGTCTACGCTGCTTCGACTACGTTAGGAGGTGTGGTCCACAATGCTGGCGGGCATTTATCGACACTTGGTGAATGCGGCATCAAGTATCCACGTTTTCCACGTGCCACTGACCGGCATATCATCTTATAAACAGTGACGCAAAGTCACGTGCCTCATCGTATGGCTACAAAAGCACCCGACAAGCTTTACTTAACCAGTGAGCGAGGAAGGAGTGATCTCGACAACATACTGAGTAATCCTTTTTGCCCCATGGTACATGTTGCGATGGTCGTTCTCGGAAACCGGGCTTCGAGTGGCGTCTACGCTGCTTCGACTACGTTGGTAGGTGTGGTCCACGATGCTGGCGGGCATTTATCGACACTTGGTGAATGCGGCATCAAGGATCCACGTTTTCCACGTGCCACCGACCGGCATATCACCTTATAAACAGTGACGCAAAGTCACGTGCCTCATCGTATGGCGTTAAAAGCACCCGACAAACTGTATTTCACCAGTGGGCGAGGCAGCAACATGCTGAGCAATCCTTTATGCCTCATGCTACATCTTGCGACGGTCGTTCTCGGAAACCGGGCTTCCAGTGGCGTCTGCGCTGCTTCGACAACGTTGGTAGGTGTGGTCCACGATGCTGGCGGGCATTTATCGACACTTGGTGAATGCGGCATCAAGTATCCACGTCTTCCACGTGCCACTGACCGGCATATCACCTTGTAAACAGTGACGCAAAGTCACGTGCCTCATCGTATGGCTACAAAAGCACCCGACAAGCTTTACTTAACCAGTGAGCGAGGAAGCAGTGATCTGGGCAACATACTGAGCAATCCTTTTTGCCTCGTGCTACATTTGCGACGGTCGTTCTCGGAAACTGGGCTTCCAGTGGCGTCTGCACTGCTTCGACAACGTTGGTAGGTGTGGTCCACGATGCTGGCGGGCATTTATCGACACTTGGTGAATGCGGCATCAAGGATCCACGTTTTTCACGTGCCACTGACCGGCATATCAACCTATAAACACTGACGCAAGTCACGTGCCTCATCGTATGGCGTTAAAAGCACCCGACAAACTGTATTTCACCAGTGGGCGAGGCAGCAGCAAGCTCAGCAACATGCTGAGCAATCCTTTTTGCCTCATGCTACATGTTGCGACGGTCGTTCTCGGAAACCGGGCTTCCAGTGGCGTGTGCGCTGCTTCGACAACGTTGGTAGGTGTGGTCCACGATGCTGGCGGGCATTTATCGACACTTGGTGAATGCGGCATCAAGGATCCACGTTTTCCACGTGCCACCGACCGGCATATCACCTCATAAACAGTGACGCAAAGTCACGTGCCTCATCGTATGGCGTTAAAAGCACCCGACAAACTGTATTTCACTAGTGGGCGAGGCAGCAGCAAGCTCGGCAACATGCTGAGCAATCCTTTTTTCCTCATGCTACATGTTGCGACGGTCGTTCTCGGAAACCGGGCTTCCAGTGGCGTCTGCCCTGCTTCGACAACGTTGGTAGATGTGGTCCACGATGCTGGCGGGCATTTATCGACACTTTGTGAATGCCGCATCAAGGATCCACATTTTGCACGTGCCACTGACCGGCATATCACCTTATAAACAGTGACGAGAAGTCACGTGCTTCATCGTATGGCTATAAAAGCACCCGACAAGCCTTACTTAACCAGTGAGCGAGGAAGCAGTGATCTCGGCAACATACTCAGCAATCCTTTTTACCCCATGCTACATGTTGCGATGGTCGTTCTCGGAAACCGGGCTTCGAGTGGCGTCTACGCTGCTTCGACTACGTTTGGAGGTGTGGTCCACGATGCTGGCGGGCATTTATCGACACTTGGTGAATGCGGCATCAAGTATCCACGTTTTCCACGTGCCACTGACCGGCATATCATCTTATAAACAGTGACGCAAAGTCACGTGCCTCATCGTATGGCTACAAAAGCACCCGACAAGCTTTACTTAACCAGTGACCGAGGAAGGAGTGATCTCGGCAACATACTGAGTAATCCTTTTTGCCCCATGGTACATGTTGCGATGGTCGTTCTCGGAAACCGGGCTTCGAGTGGCGTCTACGCTGCTTCGACTACGTTGGTAGGTGTGGTCCACGATGCTGGCGGGCATTTATCGACACTTGGTGAATGCGGCATCAAGGATCCACGTTTTCCACGTGCCACCGACCGGCATATCACCTTATAAACAGTGACGCAAAGTCACGTGCCTCATCGTATGGCGTTAAAAGCACCCGACAAACTGTATTTCACCAGTGGGCGAGGATGCAACATGCTGAGCAATCCGTTTTCCCTCATGCTACATGTTGCGACGGTCGTTCTCGGAAACCGGGCTTCCAGTGGCGTCTGCGCTGCTTCGACAACGTTGGTAGGTGTGGTCCACGATGCCTGCGGGCATTTATCGACACTTGGTGAATGCGGCATCAAGGATCCACGTTTTCCACGTGCCACCGACCGGCATATCACCTTATAAACAGTGACGCAAAGTCACGTGCCTCATCGTATGGCGTTAAAAGCACCCGACAAACTGTATTTCACCAGTGGGCGAGGCAGCAGCAAGCTCGGCAACATGCTGAGCAATCCTTTTTGCCTCATGCTACATGTTGCGACGGTCGTTCTCGGAAACCGGGCTTCCAGTGGCGTCTGCCCTGCTTCGACAACGTTGGTAGATGTGGTCCACGATGCTGGCGGCCATTTATCGACACTTTGTGAATGCCGCATCAAGGATCCACATTTTCCACGTGCCACTGACCGGCATATCACCTTATAAACAGTGACGCAAAGTCACATGCTTCATGGTATGGCTATAAAAGCACCCGACAAGCCTTACTTAACCAGTGAGCGAGGAAGCAGTGATCTCGGCAACATACTGAGCAATCCTTTTTACCCCATGCTACATGTTGCGATGGTCGTTCTCGGAAACCGGGCTTCGAGTGGCGTCTACGCTGCTTCGACTACGTTAGGAGGTGTGGTCCACAATGCTGGCGGGCATTTATCGACACTTGGTGAATGCGGCATCAAGTATCCACGTTTTCCACGTGCCACTGACCGGCATATCATCTTATAAACAGTGACGCAAAGTCACGTGCCTCATCGTATGGCTACAAAAGCACCCGACAAGCTTTACTTAACCAGTGAGCGAGGAAGGAGTGATCTCGGCAACATACTGAGTAATCCTTTTTGCCCCATGGTACATGTTGCGATGGTCGTTCTCGGAAACCGGGCTTCGAGTGGCGTCTACGCTGCTTCGACTACGTTGGTAGGTGTGGTCCACGATGCTGGCGGGCATTTATCGACACTTGGTGAATGCGGCATCAAGGATCCACGTTTTCCACGTGCCACCGACCGGCATATCACCTTATAAACAGTGACGCAAAGTCACGTGCCTCATCGTATGGCGTTAAAAGCACCCGACAAACTGTATTTCACCAGTGGGCGAGGCAGCAACATGCTGAGCAATCCTTTATGCCTCATGCTACATCTTGCGACGGTCGTTCTCGGAAACCGGGCTTCCAGTGGCGTCTGCGCTGCTTCGACAACGTTGGTAGGTGTGGTCCACGATGCTGGCGGGCATTTATCGACACTTGGTGAATGCGGCATCAAGTATCCACGTCTTCCACGTGCCACTGACCGGCATATCACCTTGTAAACAGTGACGCAAAGTCACGTGCCTCATCGTATGGCTACAAAAGCACCCGACAAGCTTTACTTAACCAGTGAGCGAGGAAGCAGTGATCTCGGCAACATACTGAGCAATCCTTTTTGCCTCGTGCTACATTTGCGACGGTCGTTCTCGGAAACTGGGCTTCCAGTGGCGTCTGCACTGCTTCGACAACGTTGGTAGGTGTGGTCCACGATGCTGGCGGGCATTTATCGACACTTGGTGAATGCGGCATCAAGGATCCACGTTTTTCACGTGCCATTGACTGGCATATCACCTTATAAACACTGACGCAAGTCACGTGCCTCATCGTATGGCGTTAAAAGCACCCGACAAACTGTATTTCACCAGTGGGCGAGGCAGCAGCAAGCTCAGCAACATGCTGAGCAATCCTTTTTGCCTCATGCTACATGTTGCGACGGTCGTTCTCGGAAACCGGGCTTCCAGTGGCGTGGGCGCTGCTTCGACAACGTTGGTAGGTGTGGTCCACGATGCTGGCGGGCATTTATCGACACTTGGTGAATGCGACATCAAGGATCCACGTTTTCCACGTGCCACTGACCGGCATATCACCTTATAAACAGTGACGCAAAGTCACGTGCCTCATCGTATGGCGTTAAAAGCACCCGACAAACTGT
Organism: Rhipicephalus microplus; assembly: GCF_043290135.1. Taxonomy (NCBI): domain Eukaryota; kingdom Metazoa; phylum Arthropoda; class Arachnida; order Ixodida; family Ixodidae; genus Rhipicephalus; species Rhipicephalus microplus. Next base: position 208,539,744 of record NC_134704.1, read on the forward strand.
ATTTCACCAGGGGGCGAGGCAGCAGCAAGCTCGGCAACATGCTGAGCAATCCTTTTTGCCTCGTGCTACATGTTGCGACGGTCGTTCTCGGAAACTGGGCTTCCAGTGGCGTCTGCGCTGCTTCGACAACGTTGGTAGGTGTGGTCCACGATGCTGGCGGGCATTTATCGACACTTGGTGAATGCGGCATCAAGGATCCACGTTTTTCACGTGCCACTGACCGGCATATCACCTTATAAACACTGACGCAAAGTCACGTGCCTCATCGTATGGCGTTAAAAGCACCCGACAAACTGTATTTCACCAGTGGGCGAGGCAGCAGCAAGCTCAGCAACATGCTGAGCAATCCTTTTTGCCTCATGCTACATGTTGCGACGGTCGTTCTCGGAAACCGGGCTTCCAGTGGCGTCTGCGCTGCTTCGACAGAGTTGGTAGGTGTGGTCCACGATGCTGGCGGGCATTTATCGACACTTGGTGAATGCGGCATCAAGGATCCACATTTTCCACGTGCCACAGACCGGCATATCACCTTATAAACAGTGACGCAAAGTCACGTGCCTCATCGTATGGCGTTAAAAGCACCCGACAAACTGTATTTCACTAGTGGGCGAGGCAGCAGCAAGCTCGGCAACATGCTGAGCAATCCTTTTTGCCTCATGCTACATGTTGCGACGGTCGTTCTCGGAAACCGGGCTTCCAGTGGCGTCTGCCCTGCTTCGACAACGTTGGTAGATGTGGTCCACGATGCTGGCGGGCATTTATCGACACTTTGTGAATGCCGCATCAAGGATCCACATTTTCCACGTGCTACTGACCGGCATATCACCTTATAAACAGTGACGCAAAGTCACGTGCTTCATGGTATGGCTATAAAAGCACCCGACAAGCCTTACTTAACCAGTGAGCGAGGAAGCAGTGATCTCGGCAACATACTGAGCAATCCTTTTTACCCCATGCTACATGTTGCGATGGTCGTTCTCGGAAACCGGGCTTCGAGTGGCGTCTACGCTGCTTCGACTACGTTAGGAGGTGTGGTCCACAATGCTGGCGGGCATTTATCGACACTTGGTGAATGCGGCATCAAGTATCCACGTTTTCCACGTGCCACTGACCGGCATATCATCTTATAAACAGTGACGCAAAGTCACGTGCCTCATCGTATGGCTACAAAAGCACCCGACAAGCTTTACTTAACCAGTGAGCGAGGAAGGAGTGATCTCGGCAACATACTGAGTAATCCTTTTTGCCCCAAGGTACATGTTGCGATGATCGTTCTCGGAAACCGGGCTTCGAGTGGCGTCTACGCTGCTTCGACTACGTTGGTAGGTGTGGTCCACGATGCTGGCGGGCATTTATCGACACTTGGTGAATGCGGCATCAAGGATCCACGTTTTCCACGTGCCACCGACCGGCATATCACCTTATAAACAGTGACGCAAAGTCACGTGCCTCATCGTATGGCGTTAAAAGCACCCGACAAACTGTATTTCACCAGTGGGCGAGGCAGCAACATGCTGAGCAATCCTTTTTGCCTCATGCTACATCTTGCGACGGTCGTTCTCGGAAACCGGGCTTCCAGTGGCGTCTGCGCTGCTTCGACAACGTTGGTAGGTGTGGTCCACGATGCTGGCGGGCATTTATCGACACTTGGTGAATGCGGCATCAAGTATCCACGTCTTCCACGTGCCACTGACCGGCATATCACCTTGTAAACAGTGACGCAAAGTCACGTGCCTCATCGTATGGCTACAAAAGCACCCGACAAGCTTTACTTAACCAGTGAGCGAGGAAGCAGTGATCTCGGCAACATACTGAGCAATCCTTTTTGCCTCGTGCTACATTTGCGACGGTCGTTCTCGGAAACTGGGCTTCCAGTGGCGTCTGCACTGCTTCGACAACGTTGGTAGGTGTGGTCCACGATGCTGGCGGGCATTTATCGACACTTGGTGAATGCGGCATCAAGGATCCACGTTTTTCACGTGCCACTGACCGGCATATCACCTTATAAACACTGACGCAAGTCACGTGCCTCATCGTATGGCGTTAAAAGCACCCGACAAACTGTATTTCACCAGTGGGCGAGGCAGCAGCAAGCTCAGCAACATGCTGAGCAATCCTTTTTGCCTCATGCTACATGTTGCGACGGTCGTTCTCGGAAACCGGGCTTCCAGTGGCGTGTGCGCTGCTTCGACAACGTTGGTAGGTGTGGTCCACGATGCTGGCGGGCATTTATCGACACTTGGTGAATGCGGCATCAAGGATCCACGTTTTCCACGTGCCACCGACCGGCATATCACCTCATAAACAGTGACGCAAAGTCACGTGCCTCATCGTATGGCGTTAAAAGCACCCGACAAACTGTATTTCACTAGTGGGCGAGGCAGCAGCAAGCTCGGCAACATGCTGAGCAATCCTTTTTTCCTCATGCTACATGTTGCGACGGTCGTTCTCGAAAACCGGGCTTCCAGTGGCGTCTGCCCTGCTTCGACAACGTTGGTAGATGTGGTCCACGATGCTGGCGGGCATTTATCGACACTTTGTGAATGCCGCATCAAGGATCCACATTTTGCACGTGCCACTGACCGGCATATCACCTTATAAACAGTGACGAGAAGTCACGTGCTTCATCGTATGGCTATAAAAGCACCCGACAAGCCTTACTTAACCAGTGAGCGAGGAAGCAGTGATCTCGGCAACATACTCAGCAATCCTTTTTACCCCATGCTACATGTTGCGATGGTCGTTCTCGGAAACCGGGCTTCGAGTGGCGTCTACGCTGCTTCGACTACGTTTGGAGGTGTGGTCCACGATGCTGGCGGGCATTTATCGACACTTGGTGAATGCGGCATCAAGTATCCACGTTTTCCACGTGCCACTGACCGGCATATCATCTTATAAACAGTGACGCAAAGTCACGTGCCTCATCGTATGGCTACAAAAGCACCCGACAAGCTTTACTTAACCAGTGACCGAGGAAGGAGTGATCTCGGCAACATACTGAGTAATCCTTTTTGCCCCATGGTACATGTTGCGATGGTCGTTCTCGGAAACCGGGCTTCGAGTGGCATCTACGCTGCTTCGACTACGTTGGTAGGTGTGGTCCACGATGCTGGCGGGCATTTATCGACACTTGGTGAATGCGGCATCAAGGATCCACGTTTTCCACGTGCCACCGACCGGCATATCACCTTATAAACAGTGACGCAAAGTCACGTGCCTCATCGTATGGCGTTAAAAGCACCCGACAAACTGTATTTCACCAGTGGGCGAGGATGCAACATGCTGAACAATCCGTTTTCCCTCATGCTACATGTTGCGACGGTCGTTCTCGGAAACCGGGCTTCCAGTGGCGTCTGCGCTGCTTCGACAACGTTGGTAGGTGTGGTCCACGATGCCTGCGGGCATTTATCGACACTTGGTGAATGCGGCATCAAGGATCCACGTTTTCCACGTGCCACCGACCGGCATATCACCTTATAAACAGTGACGCAAAGTCACGTGCCTCATCGTATGGCGTTAAAAGCACCCGACAAACTGTATTTCACCAGTGGGCGAGGCAGCAGCAAGCTCGGCAACATGCTGAGCAATCCTTTTTGCCTCATGCTACATGTTGCGACGGTCGTTCTCGAAAATCGGGCTTCCAGTGGCGTCTGCGCTGCTTCGACAACGTTGGTAGGTGTGGTCCAAGATGCTGGCGGGCATTTATCGACACTTTGTGAATGCCGCATCAAGGATCCACATTTTCCACGTGCCACTGACCGGCATATCACCTTATAAACAGTGACGCAAAGTCACGTGCTTCATCGTATGGCTATAAAAGCACCCGACAAGCCTTACTTAACCAGTGAGCGAGGAAGCAGTGATCTCGGCAACATACTGAGCAATCCTTTTTACCCCATGCTACATGTTGCGATGGTCGTTCTCGGAAACCGGGCTTCGAGTGGCGTCTACGCTGCTTCGACTACGTTGATAGGTGTGGTCCACGATGCTGGCGGGCATTTATCGACACTTGTTGAATGCGGCATCAATGATCCACGTTTTCCACGTGCCACTGACCGCCATATCACCTTATAAACAGTGACGCAAAGTCACGTGCCTCATCGTATGGCGTTAAAAGCACCCGACAAACTGTATTTCACCCGTGGGAGAGGCAGCAGCAAGCGAGGCAACATGATGAGCAATCCTTCTTGCCTCATGCTACATGTTGCGATGGTCGTTCTCGGCAACTGGGTTTCGAGTGGCGTCTACGCTGCTTCGACTACGTTGATAGGTGTGGTCCACGATGCTGGCGGGAATTTATCGACACTTTGTGAATGCGGCGTGAAGGATCCACGTTTTCCACGTGCCACTGACCGGCATATCACCTTATAAACAGTGGCGCAAAGTCACGTTCTTCATCGTATGGCTATAAAAGCACCCGACAAGCCTTACTTAACCAGTCAGCGAGGCAGCAGCGAGCTCGGCAACATGCTGAGCAATACCTTTAGCCCCATGCTACATGTTGCGATGGTCGTTCTCGGAAACCAGGCTTCGAGTTGCGTCTACGCTGCTTCGACTACGTTGGTAGGTGTGGTCCACGATGCTGGCGGGCATTTATCGACACTTGTTGAATGTGGCATCAAGGATCCACGTTTTCCACGTGCCACTGACCGGCATATCACCTTATAAACAGTGACGCAAAGTCACGTGCTTCATCGTATGGCGGTAAAAGCACCCGACAAACTGTATTTCACCAGTGGGCGAGGCAGCAGCAAGCTCGGCAACATACTGAGCAACCCTTTTTGCCTCATGCTACATGTTGCGACGGTCGTTCTCGGAAACCGGGCTTCCAGTGGCGTCTACGCTGCTTCGACTACATTCGTAGGTGTGGTCCACGATGCTGGCAGGCATTTATCGACACTTGGTGAATGCGGCATCGAGGATCCACATTTTCCACGTGCCACTGACCGGCATATCACCTTATAAACATTGACGCAAAGTCACGTGCCTCATCGTATGGCGCTAAAAGCACCCGACAAACTGTATTTCACCAGTGGGCGAGGCAGCAGCAAGCTCGGCAACATGCTGAGCAATCCTTTTTGCCTCATGCTACATGTTGCGATGGTCGTTCTCGGAAACCGGGCTTCCAGTGGCGTCTGCGCTGCTTCGACAACGTTGGTAGGTGTGGTCCACGATCCTGGCGGGCAATTATCGACACTTGGTGAATGCGGCATCAAGGATCCACGTTTTCCAAGTGCCACTGACCGGCATATCACCCTATAAACAGTGACGCAAAGTCACGTGCCTCGTCGTATGGCGTTAAAAGCACCCGACAAACTGTATTTCACCAGTAGGCGAGGCAGCAGCAAGCTCGGCAACATGCTGAGCAATCCTTTTTGCCTCATGCTACATGTTGCGATGGTCGTTCTCGGAAACCGGGCTTCCAGTGGCGTCTGCGCTGCTTCGACAACGTTGGTAGGTGTGGTCCATGATCCAGGCGGGCAATTATCGACACTTGGTGAATGCGGCGTCAAGGATCCACGTTTTCCACGTGCCACTGACCGGCATATCACCTTATAAACAGTGACGCAAAGTCACGTGCCTCATCGTATGGCGTTAAAAGCACCCGACAAACTGTATTTCACCCGTGGGAGAGGCAGCAGCAAGCTCGGCAACATGATGAGCAATCCTTTTTGCCTCATGCTACATGTTGCGATGGTCGTCCTCGGAAACTGCGCTTCGAGTGGCGTCTACGCTGCTTCGACAACGTTGGTAGGTGTGGCTCACGATGCTAGCGGGCATTTAGCGACACTCTGTGAATGCGGCATCAAAGATCCACGTTTTCGGCGTGCCACAGACCGGCATATCACCTTATAAACAGTGACGCAAAGTCACGTGCTTCATCGTATGGCGTTAAAAGCACCCGAAAAACTGTATTTCACCAGTGGGAGAGGCAGCAGCAAGCTCGGCAACATGCTGAACAATCCTTTTTGCCTCATGGTACATGATGCGACAGTAGTTCTCGGAAACCGGGCTTCCAGTGGCGTCTGCGCTGCTTCGACAACGTTGGTAGGTGTGGTCCACGATGCTGGCGGGCATTTATCGACACTTGGTGAATGCGGCATCAAGGATCCACGTTTTCCACGTGCCACTGACCGGCATATCACCTTATAAACAGTGACACAAAGTCACGTGCCTCATCACATGGCGTAAAAGCACCTGACAAACTGTATTTCACCCGTGGGAGAGGCAGCAGCAAGCTCGGCAACATGATGAGCAATCGTTTTTGCCTCATGCTACATGTTGCGATGGTAGTTCTCGGAAACTGGGCTTCGAGTGGCGTCTACGCTGCTTCGACTACGTTGGTAGGTGTGGTCCACGATGCTGGCGGGAATTTATCGACACTTTGTGCATGCGGCATCAAGGATCCACGTTTTCCACGTGCCACTGACCGGCATATCACCTTATAAACAGTGACGCAAAGTCATGTGCTTCATCGTATGGCTATAAAAGCACCCGACAAGCCTTACTTAACCAGTTAGCGAGGCAGCAGCGAGCTCGGCAACATGCTGAGCAACCCTTTTTGCCCCATGCTACATGTATCGATGGTCGTTCTCGGAAACCGGGCTCCGAGTGGCGTCTACGCTGCTTCGACTACGTTGGTAGGTGTGGTCCACGATGCTGGCGGGCATTTATCGACACTTGGTGAATGCGGCATCAAGGATCCACGTTTTCCACGTGCCACTGACCAGCATATCACCTTATTAACAGTGACGCAAAGTCACGTGCCTCATCGTATGGTGTTAAAAGCACCCGACAAACTGTATTTCACCAGTGGGCGAGGCAGCAGCAAGCTCGGCAACATTCTGAGCAATCCTTTTTGCCTCATGCTACATGTATCGATGGTCGTTCTCGGAAACCGGGCTTCAAGTGGCGTCTACGTTGCTTCGACTACGTTGGGAGGTGTGGTCCACGACGCTGGCGGGCATTTATCGACACTTGGTGAATGCGGCATCAAGGATCCACGTTTTCCACGTGCCACTGACCGGCATATCACCTTATAAACAGTGACGCAAAGTCACGTGCCTCATCGTATGGCTACAAAAGCACCCGACAAGCCTTACTTAACCAGTTAGCGAGGCAGCAGCGAGCTCGGCAACATGCTGAGCAACCCTTTTTGCCCCATGCTACATGTATCGATGGTCGTTCTCGGAAACCGGGCTTCAAGTGGCGTCTACGTTGCTTCGACTACGTTGGGAGGTGTGGTCCACGACGCTGGCGGGCATTTATCGACACTTGGTGAATGTGGCATCAAGGATCCACGTTTTCCACGTGCCACTGACCGGCATATCACCTTATAAACAGTGACGCAAAGTCACGTGCCTCATCGTATGGCTACAAAAGCACCCGACAAGCTTTACTTAACCAGTGAGCGAGGAAGCAGTGATCTCAGCAACATACTGAGCAATCCTTTTTGCCCCATGCTACATGTTGCGATGGTCGTTCTCGGAAACCGGGCTTCGAGTGGCGTCTGCGCTGCTTCGACAACGTTGGTAGGTGTGGTCCACGATGCTGGCGGGCATTTATCGACACTTGGTGAACGCGGCAGCAAGGATCCAGGTTTTCCACGTGCCCCTGACCGGCATATCACCTTATAAACAGTGACGCAAAGTCACGTGCATCATCGTATGGCGTTAAAAGCACCCGACAAACTGTACTTCACCCCTGGGAGGGGCAGCAGCAAGCTCGGCAACATGATGAGCAATCCTTTTTGCCTCATGCTACATGTTGCGATGGTCGTTCTCTGAAACTGGGCTTCGAGTGGCGTCTACGCTGCTTCGACAACGTTGGTAGGTGTGGTCCACGATGCTGGCGGGCATTTATCGACATTTTGTGAATGCGGCGTCAAGGATCCACGTTTTCCACGTGCCACTGACCGGCATATCACCTTATAAACAGTGACGCAAAGTCACGTTCTTCATCGTATGGCTATAAAAGCACACGACAAGCCTTACTTAACCAGTTAGCGAGGAAGCAGTGATCTCGGCAACATACTGAGCAATCCTTTTTACCCGATGCTACATGTTGCGATGGTCGTTCTCGGAAACCGGGCTTCGAGTGGCGTCTACGCTGATTCGACTACGTTGGTAGGTGTGGTCCACGATGCTGGCGGGCATTTATCGACACTTGGTGAATGCGGCATCAAGGATCCACGTTTTCCACGTGCCACCGACCGGCATATCACCTTATAAACAGTGACGCAAAGTCACGTGCCTCGTCGTATGGCGTTAACAGAACCCGAACAAACTGTATTTCACCCGTGGGAGGGGCAGCAGCAAGCTCAGCAACATGCTGAGCAATCCTTTTTGCCTCATGCTACATGTTGCGACGGTCGTTCTCGGAAACCGGGCTTCCAGTGGCGTCTGCGATGCTTCGACAACGTTGGTAGGTGTGGTCCACGATGCTGGCGGGCATTTATCGACACTTGGTGAATGCGGCATCAAGGATCCACGTTTTCCACGTGCCACCGACCGGCATATCACCTTATAAACAGTGACGCAAAGTCACGTGCCTCATCGTATGGCGTTAAAAGCACCCGACAAACTGTATTTCACCAGTGGGCGAGGCAGCAGCAAGCTCGGCAACATGCTGAGCAATCCTTTTTGCCTCATGCTACATGTTGCGACGGTCGTTCTCGGAAATCGGGCTTCCAGTATCGTCTGCGCTGCTTCGACAACGTTGGTAGGTGTGGTCCAAGATGCTGGCGGGCATTTATCGACACTTTGTGAATGCCGCATCAAGGATCCACATTTTCCACGTGCCACTGACCGGCATATCACCTTATAAAAAGTGACGCAAAGTCACGTGCTTCATCGTATGGCTATAAAAGCACCCGACAAGCCTTACTTAACCAGTGAGCGAGGAAGCAGTGATCTCGGCAACATACTGAGCAATCCTTTTTACCCCATGCTACATGTTGCGATGGTCGTTCTCGGAAACCGGGCTTCGAGTGGCGTCTACGCTGCTTCGACAACGTTAGGAGGTGTGGTCCATGATGCTGGCGGGCATTTATCGACACTTGGTGAATGCGGCATCAAGTATCCACGTTTTCCACGTGCCACTGACCGGCATATCATCTTATAAACAGTGACGCAAAGTCACGTGCCTCATCGTATGGCTACAAAAGCACCCGACAAGCTTTACTTAACCAGTGAGCGAGGAAGGAGTGATCTCGGCAACATACTGAGTAATCCTTTTTGCCCCATGGTACATGTTGCGATGGTCGTTCTCGGAAACCGGGCTTCGAGTGGCGTCTACGCTGCTTCGACTACGTTGGTAGGTGTGGTCCACGATGCTGGCGGGCATTTATCGACACTTGGTGAATGCGGCATCAAGGATCCACGTTTTCCACGTGCCACCGACCGGCATATCACCTTATAAACAGTGACGCAAAGTCACGTGCCTCATCGAATGGCGTTAAAAGCACCCGACAAACTGTATTTCACCAGTGGGCGAGGCAGCAACATGCTGAGCAATCCTTTTTCCCTCATGCTACATGTTGCGACGGTCGTTCTCGGAAACCGGGCTTCCAGTGGCGTCTGCGCTTCTTCGACAACGTTGGTAGGTGTGGTCCACGATGCTGGCGGGCATTTATCGACACTTGGTGAATGCGGCATCAAGGATCCACGTTTTCCACGTGCCACTGACCGGCATATCACCTTATAAACAGTGACGCAAAGTCACGTGCCTCATCGTATGGCGTTAAAAGCACCCGACAAACTGTATTTCACCAGTGGGCGAGGCAGCAGCAAGCTCGGCAACATGCTGAGCAATCCTTCTTGCCTCATGCTGCATGTTGCGATGGTCGTTCTCGGAAACTGGGCTTCGAGTGGCGTCTACGCTGCTTCGACTACGTTGGTAGGTGTGGTCCACGATGCTGGCGGGAATTTATCGACACTTTGTGCATGCGGCATCAAGGATCCACGTTTTCCACGTGCCACTGACCGGCATATCACCTTATAAACATTGACGCAAAGTCACGTGCCTCATCGTATGGCGTTAAAAGCACCCGACAAACTGTATTTCACCAGTGGGAGAGGCAGCAGCAAGCTCGGCAACATGATGAGCAATCGTTTTTGCCTCATGCTACATGTTGCGATGGTCGTTCTCGGAAACTGGGCTTCGAGTGGCGTCTACGCTGCTTCGACTACGTTGGTAGGTGTGGTCCATGATGCTGGCGGGAATTTATCGACACTTTGTGCATGCGGCATCAAGGATCCACGTTTTCCACGTGCCACTGACCGGCATATCACCTTATAAACAGTGACGCAAAGTCATGTGCTTCATCGTATGGCTATAAAAGCACCCGACAAGCCTTACTTAACCAGTTAGCGAGGCAGCAGCGAGCTCGGCAACATGCTGAGCAACCCTTTTTGCCCCATGCTACATGTTGCGATGGTCGTTCTCGGAAACCGGGCTCCGAGTGGCGTCTACGCTGCTTCGACTACGTTGGTAGGTGTGGTCCACGATGCTGGCGGGCATTTATCGACACTTGGTGAATGCGGCATCAAGGATCCACGTTTTCCACATGCCACTGACCAGCATATCACCTTATTAACAGTGACGCAAAGTCACGTGCCTCATCGTATGGTGTTAAAAGCACCCGACAAACTGTATTTCACCAGTGGGCGAGGCAGCAGCAAGCTCGGCAAAATTCTGAGCAATCCTTTTTGCCTCATGCTACATGTTGCGATGGTCGTTCTCGGAAACCGGGCTTCAAGTGGCGTCTACGTTGCTTCGACTACGTTGGGAGGTGTGGTCCACGACGCTGGCGGGCATTTATCGACAGTTGGTGAATGCGGCATCAAGGATCTACGTTTTCCACGTGCCACTGACCGGCATATCGCCTTATAAACAGTGACGCAAAGTCACGTGCCTCATCGTATGGCGTTAAAAGCACCCGACAAGCCTTACTTAACCACTTAGCGAGGAAGCAGTGATCTCGGCAACATACTGAGCAATCCTTTTTGCCCCATGCTACATGTTGCGATGGTCGTTCTCTGAAACCGGGCTTCAAGTGGCGTCTACGTTGCTTCGACTACGTTGGGAGGTGTGGTCCACGACGCTGGCGGGCATTTATCGACACTTGGTGAATGCGCCGTCAAGGATCTACGTTTTCCACGTGCCACTGACCGGCATATCGCCTTATAAACAGTGACGCAAAGTCACGTGCCTCATCGTATGGCGTTAAAAGCACCCGACAAGCCTTACTTAACCAGTTAGCGAGGAAGCAGTGATCTCGGCAACATACTGAGCAATCCTTTTTGCCTCATGCTACATGTTGCGATGGTCGTTCTCTGAAACTGGGCTTCGAGTGGCGTCTACGCTGCTTCGACTACGTTGGTAGGTGTGGTCCATGATGCTGGCGGGAATTTATCGACACTTTGTGCATGCGGCATCAAGGATCCACGTTTTCCACGTGCCACTGACCGGCATATCACCTTATAAACAGTGACGCAAAGTCACGTGCCTCATCGTATGGCTACAAAAGCACCCGACAAGCTTTACTTAACCAGTGAGCGAGGAAGCAGTGATCTCAGCAACATACTGAGCAATCCTTTTTGCCCCATGCTACATGTTGCGATGATCGTTCTCGGAAACCGGGCTTCGAGTGGCGTCTGCGCTGCTTCGACAACGTAGGCAGGTGTGGTCCACGATGCTGGCGGGCATTTATCGACACTTGGTGAACGCGGCATCAAGGATCCAGGTTTTCCACGTGCCACTGACCGGCATATCACCTTATAAACAGTGACGCAAAGTCACGTGCCTCATCGTATGGCGTTAAAAGCACCCGACAAACTGTATTTCACCCGTGGGAGGGGCCGCAGCAAGCTCGGCAACATGATGAGCAATACTTTTTGCCTCATGCTACATGTTGCGATAGTCGTTCTCTGAAACCGGGCTTCGAGTGGCGTCTACGCTGCTTCGACGACGTTGGTAGGTGTGGTCCACGATGCTGGCGGGCATTTATCGACATTTTGTGAATGCGGCATCAAGGATCCACGTTTTCCACGTGCCACCGACCGGCACATCACCTTATAAACAGTGACGCAAAGTCACGTGCCTCATCGTATGGCGTTAAAAGCACCCGACAAACTGTATTTCACCAGTGGGCGAGGCAGCAGCAAGCTCGGCAACATGCTGAGCAATCCTTTTTGCCTCATGCTACATGTTGCGACGGTCGTTCTCGGAAATCGGGCTTCCAGTGGCGTCTGCGCTGCTTCGACAACGTTGGTAGGTGTGGTCCACGATGCTGGCGGGCATTTATCGACATTTTGTGAATGCGGCGTCAAGGATCCACGTTTTCCACGTGCCACTGACCGGCATATCACCTTATAAACAGTGACGCAAAGTCACGTGCTTCATCGTATGGCTATAAAAGCACACGACAAGCCTTACTTAACCAGTTAGCGAGGAAGCAGTGATCTCGGCAACATACTGAGCAATCCTTTTTACCCCATGCTACATGTTGCGATGGTCGTTCTCGGAAACCGGGCTTCGAGTGGCGTCTACGCTGCTTCGACTACGTTGGTAGGTGTGGTCCACGATGCTGGCGGGCATTTATCGACACTTGGTGAATGCGGCATCAAGGATCCACGTTTTCCACGTGCCACCGACCGGCATATCACCTTATAAACAGTGACGCAAAGTCACGTGCCTCATCGTATGGCGTTAAAAGCACCCGACAAACTGTATTTCACCAGTGGGCGAGGCAGCAGCAAGCTCGGCAACATGCTGAGCAATCCTTTTTGCCTCATGCTACATGTTGCGACGGTCGTTCTCGGAAATCGGGCTTCCAGTGGCGTCTGCGCTGCTTCGACAACGTTGGTAGGTGTGGTCCAAGATGCTGGCGGGCATTTATCGACACTTTGTGAATGCCGCATCAAGGATTCACGTTTTCCACGTGCCACTGACCGGCATATCACCTTATAAACAGTGACGCATAGTCACGTGCTTCATCGTATGGCTATAAAAGCACCCGACAAGCCTTACTTAACCAGTGAGCGAGGAAGCAGTGATCTCGGCAACATGATGAGCAATCCTTTTTGCCTCATGCTACTTGTTGCGATGGTCGTTCTCGGAAACAGCGCTTCGAGTGGCGTCTACGCTGCTTCGACAACGTTGGTAGGTGTGGCTCACGATGCTAGCGGGCATTTATCGACACTTGGTGAATGCGGCATCAAAGATCCACGTTTTCGGCGTGCCACAGACCGGCATATCACCTTATAAACAGTGACGCAAAGTCACGTGCTTCATCGTATGGCGTTAAAAGCACCCGAAAAACTGTATTTCACCAGTGGGAGAGGCAGCAGCAAGCTCGGCAACATGCTGAACAATCCTTTTTGCCTCATGCTACATGATGCAGCGGTAGTTCTCGGAAACCGGGCTTCCAGTGGCGTCTGCGCTGCTTCGACAACGTTGGTAGGTGTGGTCCACGATGCTGGCGGGCATTTATCGACACTTGGTGAATGCGGCATCAAGGATCCACGTTTTCCACGTGCCACTGACCGGCATATAACCTTATAAACAGTGACACAAAGTCACGTGCCTCATCGTATGGCGTTAAAAGCACCTGACAAACAAGTATTTCACTTGTGGGAGAGGCAGCAGCAAGCTCGGCAACATGATGAGCAATCCTTTTTGCCTCATGCTACATGTTGCGATGGTCGTTCTCGGAAACTGGGCTTCGAGTGGCGTCTACGCTGCTTCGACAACGTTGGTAGGTGTGGTCCACGATGCTGGCGGGAATTTATCGACACTTTGTGCATGCGGCATCAAGGATCCACGTTTTCCACGTGCCACTGACCGGCATATCACTTTATAAACAGTGACGCAAAGTCATGTGCTTCATCGTATGGCTATAAAAGCACCCGACAAGCCTTACTTAACCAGTTAGCGAGGCAGCAGCGAGCTCGGCGACATGCTGAGCAACCCTTTTTGCCCCATGCTACATGTTGCGATGGTCGTTCTCGGAAACCGGGCTCCGAGTGGCGTCTACGCTGCTTCGACTACGTTGGTAGGTGTGGTCCACGATGCTGGCGGGCATTTATCGACACTTGGTGAATGCGGCATCAAGGATCCACGTTTTCCACGTGCCACTGACCGGCATATCACCTTATAAACAGTGACGCAAAGTCACGTGCCTCATCGTATGGTGTTAAAAGCACCCGACACACTGTATTTCACCAGTAGGCGAGGCAGCAGCAAGCTCGGCAACATTCTGAGCAATCCTTTTTGCCTCATGCTACATGTTGCGACGGTCGTTTTCGGAAACCGGGCTTCCAGTGGCGTCTGCGCTGCTTCGACAACGTTGGTAGGTGTGGTCCACGATGCTGGCGGGCATTTATCGACAGTTGGTAGATGCGGCATCAAGGATCCACATTTTCCACGTGCCACTGACCGGCATATCGCCTTATAAACAGTGACGCAAAGTCACGTGCCTCATCGTATGGCGTTAAAAGCACCCGACAAGCCTTACTTAACCAGTTAGCGAGGAAGCAGTGATCTCGGCAACATACTGAGCAATCCTTTTTGCCCCATGCTACATGTTGCGATGGTCGTTCTCTGAAACCGGGCTTCAAGTGGCGTCTACGCTGCTTCGACTACGTTGGGAGGTGTGGTCCACGATGCTGGCGGGCATTTATCGACACTTGGTGAATGCGGCATCAAGAATCCTCGTTTTCCACGTGCCACTGACCGGCATATCACCTTATAAACAGTGACGCAAAGTCACGTGCCTCCTCGTATGGCTAAAAAAGCACCCGACAAGCTTTACTTAACCAGTGAGCGAGGAAGCAGCGATCTCGGCAACATACTGAGCAATCCTTTTTGCCCCATGCTACATGTTGCGATGGTCGTTCTCGGAAACCGGGCTTCGAGTGGCGTCTGCGCTGCTTCGACAACGTTGGTAGGTGTGGTCCACGATGCTCGCGGGCATTTATCGACACTTGGTGAATGCGGCATCAAGGATCCACGTTTTCCACGTGCCACCGACCGGCATATCACCCTATAAACATTGACGCAAAGTCACGTGCCTCACCGTACGGAGTTAAAAGCACCCGACAAACTGTATTTCACCAGTGGGCGAGGCAGCAGCAAGCTCGGCAACATGCTGAGCAATCCTTTTTGCCTCATGCTACATGTTGCGACGGTCGTTCTCGGAAACCGGGCTTCCAGTGGCGTCTGCGCTGCTTCGACAACGTTGGTAGGTGTGGTCCACGATGCTGGCGGGCATTTATCGACACTTGGTGAATGCGGCATCAAGGATCCACGTTTTCCACGTGCCACTGACCGGCATATCACCTTATAAACAGTGACGCAAAGTCACGTGCCTCAACGTATGGCGTTAAAAGCACCCGAAAAACTGTATTTTACCCGTGGGAGAGGCAGCAGCAAGCTCGGCAACATGATGAGCAATTCTTTTTGCCTCAAGCTACATGTTGCGATGGTCGTTCTCGGAAACTGCGCTTCGAGTGGCGTCTACGCTGCTTCGACAACGTTGGTTGGTGTGGCCCACGATGCTAGCGGGCCTTTATCGACACTTGGTGAAAGCGGCATCAAAGATCCACGTTTTATACGTGCCACAGACCGGCATAACACCTTATAAACAGTGACTCAAAGTCACGTGCTTCATCGTATGGCGTTAAAAGCACCCGAAAAACTGTATTTCACCAGTGGGAGAGGCAGCAGCAAGCTCGGCAACATGATGAGCAATCCTTTTTGCCTCATGCTACATGTTGCGATGGTCGTTCTCGGAAACTGGGCTTCGAGTGGCGTCTACGCTGCTTCGACAACGTTGGTAGGTGTGGTCCACGATGCTGGCGGGATTTTATCGACACTTTGTGAATGCGGCATCAAGTATCCACGTTTTCCACATGCCACTGACCGGCATATCACCTTATAAACAGTGACGCAAAGTCACTTGCCTCATCGTATGGCGTCAAAAGCACCCGACAAACTGTATTTCACCAGGGGGCGAGGCAGCAGCAAGCTCGGACATATGCTGAGCAATCCTTTTTGCCTCATGCTACATGTTGCGACGGTCGTTCTCGGAAACCGGGCTTCCAGTGGCGTCTGCGCTGCTTCGACAATGTTGGTAGGTGTGGTCCACGATGCTGGCGGGCATTTATCGACACTTGGTGAATGCGGCATCAAGGATCCACGTTTTTCACGTGCCACTGACCGGCATATCACCTTATAAACAGTGACGCAAAGTCACGTGCTTCATCGTATGGCGGTAAAAGCACCCGACAAACTGTATTTCTACCGTGGGAGAGGCAGCAGCAAGCTCGGCAACATGATGAGCAATCCTTTTTGCCTCATGCTACTTGTTGCGATGGTCTTTTTCGGAAACTTGGCTTCGAGTGGCGTCTACGCTGCTTCGACAACGTTGGTAGGTGTGGTCCACGATGCTGGCGGGGATTTAACGACACTTGGTGAATGCGGCATCAAGTATACCACGTTTTTCACGTGCCACTGACCGGCATATCACCGTATAAACAGTGACGCAAAGTCACGTGCTTCATCGTATGGCGTTAAAAGCACCCGACAAACTGTATTTCACCAGTGGGCGAGGCAGCAGCAAGCTCGGCAACATACTGAGCAATCCTTTTTGCCTCATTCTACATGTTGCGACGGTCGTTCTCGGAAACCGGGCTTCCAGTGGCGTCTACGCTGCTTCGACTACGTTCGTAGGTGTGGTCCACGATGCTGGCGGGCATTTATCGACACTTGGTGAATGCGGCATCAGGATACACGTTTTCCACGTGCCACTGACCGGCATATCACCTTATAAACATTGACGCAAAGTCACGTCCCTCATCGTATGGCGTTAAAAGCACCCGACAAACTGTATTTCACCAGTGGGCGAGGCAGCAGCAAGCTCGGCAACATGCTGAGCAATCCTTTTTGCCTCATGCTACATGTTGCGACAGTCGTTCTCGGAAACCGGGCTTCCAGTGGCGTCTGCGCTGCTTCGACAACGTTGGTAGGTGTGGTCCACGATCCTGGCGGGCAATTATCGACACTTGGTGAATGTGGCATCAAGGATCCACGTTTTCCACGTGCCACTGACCGGCATATCACCTTATAAACAGTGACGCAAAGTCACGTGCCTCATCGTATGGCGTTAAAAGCACCCGACAAACTGTATTTCGCCAGTGGGCGAGGCAGCAGCAAGCTCGGCAACATGCTGAGCAATCCTTTTTGCCTCATGCTACATGTTGCGACGGTCGTTCTCCAAAACCGGGCTTCCAGTGGCGTCTGCGCTGCTTCGACAACGTTGGTAGGTGTGGTCCACGATGCTGGCGGGCATTTATCGACACTTGGTGAATGCGGCATCAAGGATCCACGTTTTCCACGTGCCACTGACCGGCATATCACCTTATAAACAGTGACGCAAAGTCACGTGCCTCATCGTATGGCGTTAAAAGCACCCGAAAAACTGTATTTCACCAGTGGGAGAGGCAGCAGCAAGCTCGGCAACATGCTGAACAATCCTTTTTGCCTCATGCTACATGACGCGACAGTAGTTCTCGGAAACCGGGCTTCCAGTGGCGTCTGCGCTGCTTCGACAACGTTGGTAGGTGTGGTCCACGATGCTGGCGGGCATTTATCGACACTTGGTGAATGCGGCATCAAGGATCCACGTTTTCCACGTGCCCCTGACCGGCATATCACCTTATAAACAGTGACACAAAGTCACATGCCTCATCATATGGCGTTAAAAGCACCTGACAAACTGTATTTCACCCGTGGGAGAGGCAGCAGCAAGCTCGGCAACATGAGAGCAATCGTTTTTGCCTCATGCTACATGTTGCGACGGTCGTTCTCGGAAACCGGGCTTCCAGTGGCGTCTGCGCTGCTTCGACAACGTTGGTAGGTGTGGTCCACGATGCTGGCGGGCATTTATCGACAGTTGGTGAATGCGGCATCAAGGATCTACGTTTTCCACGTGCCACTGACCGGCATATCGCCTTATAAACAGTGACGCAAAGTCACGTGCCTCATCGTATGGCGTTAAAAGCACCCGACAAGCCTTACTTAACCAGTTAGCGAGGAAGCAGTGATCTCGGCAACATACTGAGCAATCCTTTTTGCCCCATGCTACATGTTGCGATGGTCGTTCTCTGAAAACGGGCTTCAAGTGGCGTCTACGTTGCTTCGACTACGTTGGGAGGTGTGGTCCACGACGCTGGCGGGCATTTATCCACACTTGGTGAATGCGGCATCGAGGATCCACGTTTTCCACGTGCCACTGACCGGCATATCACCTTATAAACAGTGACGCAAAGTCACGTGCCTCATCGTATGGCTACAAAAGCACACGACAAGCTTTACTTAACCAGTGAGCGAGGAAGCAGTGATCTCAGCAACATACTGAGCAATCCTTTTTGCCCCATGCTACATGTTGCGATGGTCGTTCTCGGAAACCGGGCTTCGAGTGGCGCCTGCGCTGCTTCGACAACGTTGGTAGGTGTGGTCCACGATGCTGGCGGGCATTTATCGACACTTGGTGAACGCGGCATCAAGGATCCAGGTTTTCCACGTGCCACTGACCGGCATATCACCTTATAAACAGTGACGCAAAGTGACGTGCCTCATCGTATGGCTACAAAAGCACACGACAAGCTTTACTTAACCAGTGAGCGAGGAAGCAGTGATCTCGGCAACATGATGAGCATTCCTTTTTGCCCCATGCTACATGTTGCGATGGTCGTTCTCTGAAACTGGGCTTCGAGTGGCGTCTACGCTGCTTCGACAACGTTGGTAGGTGTGGTCCACGATGCTGGCGGGCATTTATTGACATTTTGTGAATGCGGCGTCAAGGATCCACGTTTTCCACGTGCCACTGACCGGCATATCACCTTATAAACAGTGACGCAAAGTCACGTGCTTCATCGTATGGCTATAAAAGCACCGAACAAGCCTTACTTAACCAGTGAGCGAGGAAGCAGTGATCTCGGCAACATGATGAGCATTCCTTTTTGCCCCATGCTACATCTTGCGATGGTCATTCTCGGAAACCGGGCTCCGAGTGGCGTCTACGCTGCTTCGACTACGTTGGTAGGTGTGGCCCACGATGCTGGCGGGCATTTATCGACACTTGGTGAATGCGGCATCAAGGATCCACGTTTTCCACGTGCCACTGACCGGCATATCACCTTATAAACAGTGACGCAAAGTCACGTGCCTCATCGTATGGTGTTAAAAGCACCCGACAAACTGTATTTCACCAGTGGGCGAGGCAGCAGCAAGCTCGGCAACATTCTGAGCAATCCTTTTTGCCTCATGCTACATGTTTCGACGGTCGTTTTCGGAAACCGGGCTTCCAGTGGCGTCTGCGCTGCTTCGACAACGTTGGTAGGTGTGGTCCACGATGCTGGCGGGCATTTATCGACAGTTGGTAGATGCGGCATCAAGGATCCACGTTTTCCACGTGCCACTGACCGGCATATCGCCTTATAAACAGTGACGCAAAGTCACGTGCCTCATCGTATGGCGTTAAAAGCACCCGACAAGCCTTACTTAACCAGTTAGCGAGGAAGCAGTGATCTCGGCAACATACTGAGCAATCCTTTTTGCCCCATGCTACATGTTGCGATGGTCGTTCTCTGAAACCGGGCATCAAGTGGCGTCTACGCTGCTTCGACTACGTTGGGAGGTGTGGTCCACGATGCTGGCGGGCATTTATCGACACTTGGTGAATGCGGCATCAAGGATCCACGTTTTCCACGTGCCACTGACCGGCATATCACCTAATAAACAGTGACGCAAAGTCACGTGCCTCATCATATGGCTACAAAAGTACCCGACAAGCTTTACTTAACCAGTGAGCGAGGAAGCAGTGATCTCGGCAACATACTGAGCAATCCTTTTTGCCCCATGCTACATGTTGCGATGGTCGTTCTCGGAAACCGGGCTTCGAGTGGCGTCTGCGCTGCTTCGACAACGTTGGTAGGTGTGGTCCACGATGCTGGCGGGAATTTATCGACACTTGGTAAATGTGGCATCAAGGATCCACGTTTTCCACGTGCCACCGACCGGCATATCACCCTATAAACATTGACGCAAAGTCACGTGCCTCACCGTGTGGCGTTAAAAGCACCCGACAAACTATAATTCACCAGTGGGCGAGGCAGCAGCAAGCTCGGCAAGATGCTGAGCAATCCTTTTTGCCTCATGCTACATGTTGCGATGGTCGTTCTCAGAAACTGCGCTTCGAGTGGCGTCTACGCTGCTTCGACAACGTTGGTAGGTGTGGCCCACGATGCTAGCAGGCATTTATCGACACTTGGTGAATGCGGCATCAACGATCCACGTTTTCCACGTGCCACTGACCGGCATATCACCTTATAAACAGTGACGCAAAGTCACGTGCTTCATCGTATGGCTATAAAAGCACACGACAAGCCTTACTTAACCAGTTAGCGAGGAAGCAGTGATCTCGGCAACATACTGAGCAATCCTCTTTACCCCATGCTACATGTTGCGATGGTCGTTCTCGGAAACCGGGCTTCGAGTGGCGTCTACGCTGCTTCGACTACGTTGGTAGGTGTGGTCCACGATGCTGGCGGGCATTTATCGACAATTGGTGAATGCGACATCAAGGATCCACGTTTTCCACGTGCCACTGACCGGCATATCACCTTATAAACAGTGACGCAAAGTCACATGCCTCATCGTATGGCTAAAAAGCACCCGACAAGCTTTACTTAACCAGAGAGCGAGGAAGCAGTGATCTCGGCAACATACTGAGCAATCCTTTTTGCCCCATGCTACATGTTGCGATGGTCGTTCTCGGAAACCGGGCTTCGAGTGGCGTCTACGCTGCTTCGACTACGTTGGTAGGTGTGGTCCACGATGCTGGCGGGCATTTATCGACACTTGGTGAATGCGGCATCAAGGATCCACGTTTTTCACGTGCCACTGACCGGCATATCACCTTATAAACAGTGACGCAAAGTCACGTGCCTCATCGTATGGCGTTAAAAGCACCCGACAAACTGTATTTCACCAGGGGGCGAGGCAGCAGCAAGCTCGGACAGATGCTGAGCAATCCTTTTTGCCTCATGCTACATGTTGCGACGGTCGTTCTCGGAAACCGGGCTTCCAGTGGCGTCTGCGCCGCTTCGACAACGTTGGTAGGTGTGGTCCACGATGCTGGCGGGCATTTATGGACACTTGGTGAATGCGGCATCAAGGATCCACGTTTTTCACGTGCCACTGACCGGCATGTCACCTTATAAACAGTGACGCAAAGTCACGTGCCTCATCGTATGGCGTTATAAGCACCCTACAAACTGTATTTAACCAGTGGGCGAGGCAGCAGCAAGCTCAGCAACATGCTGAGCAATCCTTTTTGCCTCATGCTACATGTTGCGACGGTCGTTCTTGGAAATCGGGCTTCCAGTGGCGTCTGCGCTGCTTCGACAACGTTGGTAGGTGTGGTCCACGATGCTGGCGGGCATTTATCGACACTTGGTGAATGCGGCATCAAGGATCCACGTTTTTCACGTGCCACTGACCGGCATATCACCTTATAAACAGTGACGCAAAGTCACGTGCCTCATCGTATGGCGTTAAAAGCACCCGACAAACTGTATTTCACCAGGGGGCGAGGCAGCAGCAAGCTCGGACAGATGCTGAGCAATCCTTTTTGCCTCATGCTACATGTTGCGACGGTCGTTCTCGGAAACCGGGCTTCCAGTGGCGTCTGCGCCGCTTCGACAACGTTGGTAGGTGTGGTCCACGATGCTGGCGGGCATTTATGGACACTTGGTGAATGCGGCATCAAGTATTCACGTTTTCCACATGCCACTGACCGGCATATCACCTTATAAACAGTGACGCAAAGTCACTTGCCTCATCGTATGGCGTCAAAAGCACCCGACAAACTGTATTTCACCAGGGGGCGAGGCAGCAGCAAGCTCGCGAACATATGCTGAGCAATCCTTTTTGCCTCATGCTACATGTTGCGACGGTCGTTCTCGGAAACCGGGCTTCCAGTGGCGTCTGCGCTGCTTCGACAATGTTGGTAGGTGTTGTCCACGATGTTGGCGGGCATTTATCGACACTTGGTGAATGCGGCATCAAGGATCCACGTTTTTCACGTGCCACTGACCGGCATATCACCTTATAAACAGTGACGCAAAGTCACGTGCCTCATCGTATGGCGTTAAAAGCACCCGACAAACTGTATTTCACCCGTGGGAGAGGCAGCAGCAAGCTCGGCAACATGATCAGCAATCCCTTTTGCCTCATGCTACATGTTGCGATGGTCGTTATCGGAAACTGCGCTTCGAGTGGCGTCTACTCTGCTTCGACAACGTTGGTAGGTGTGGCCCACGATGCTAGCAGGCATTTATCGACACTTGGTGAATGCGGCATCAAAGATCCACGTTTTCTACGTGCTTAGACCGGCATATCACCTCATAAACCGTGACGCAAAGTCACGTGCTTCATCGTATGGCGGTAAAAGCACCCGACAAACTGTATTTCTACCGTGGGAGAGGCAGCAGCAAGCTCGGCAACATGATGAGCAATCCTTTTTGCCTCATGCTACTTGTTGCGATGGTCTTTCTCGGAAACTTGGCTTCGAGTGGCGTCTACGCTGCTTCGACAACGTTGGTAGGTGTGGTCCACGATGCTGGCGGGGATTTAACGACACTTGGTGAATGCGGCATCAAGTATACCACGTTTTTCACGTGCCACTGACCGGCATATCACCGTATAAACAGTGACGCAAAGTCACGTGCTTCATCGTATGGCGTTAAAAGCACCCGACAAACTGTATTTCACCAGTGGGCGAGGCAGCAGCAAGCTCGGCAACATACTGAGCAATCCTTTTTGCCTCATTCTACATGTTGCGACGGTCGTTCTCGGAAACCGGGCTTCCAGTGGCGTCTACGCTGCTTCGACTACGTTCGTAGGTGTGGTCCACGATGCTGGCGGGCATTTATCGACACTTGGTGAATGCAGCATCAGGATACACGTTTTCCACGTGCCACTGACCGGCATATCACCTTATAAACATTGACGCAAAGTCACGTCCCTCATCGTATGGCGTTAAAAGCACCCGACAAACTGTATTTCACCAGTGGGCGAGGCAGCAGCAAGCTCGGCAACATGCTGAGCAATCCTTTTTGCCTCATGCTACATGTTGCGACAGTCGTTCTCGGAAACCGGGCTTCCAGTGGCGTCTGCGCTGCTTCGACAACGTTGGTAGGTGTGGTCCACGATCCTGGCGGGCAATTATCGACACTTGGTGAATGTGGCATCAAGGATCCACGTTTTCCACGTGCCACTGACCGGCATATCACCTTATAAACAGTGACGCAAAGTCACGTGCCTCATCGTATGGCGTTAAAAGCACCCGACAAACTGTATTTCACCAGTGGGCGAGGCAGCAGCAAGCTCGGCAACATGCTGAGCAATCCTTTTTGCCTCATGCTACATGTTGCGACGGTCGTTCTCAAAAACCGGGCTTCCAGTGGCGTCTGCGCTGCTTCGACAACGTTGGTAGGTGTGGTCCACGATGCTGGCGGGCATTTATCGACACTTGGTGAATGCGGCATCAAGGATCCACGTTTTCCACGTGCCACTGACCGGCATATCACCTTATAAACAGTGACGCAAAGTCACGTGCCTCATCGTATGGCGTTAAAAGCACCCGAAAAACTGTATTTCACCAGTGGGAGAGGCAGCAGCAAGCTCGGCAACATGCTGAACAATCCTTTTTGCCTCATTCTACATGACGCGACAGTAGTTCTCGGAAACCGGGCTTCCAGTGGCGTCTGCGCTGCTTCGACAACGTTGGTAGGTGTGGTCCACGATGCTGGCGGGCATTTATCGACACTTGGTGAATTCGGCATCAAGGATCCACGTTTTCCACGTGCCCCTGACCGGCATATCACCTTATAAACAGTGACACAAAGTCACATGCCTCATCATATGGCGTTAAAAGCACCTGACAAACTGTATTTCACCCGTGGGAGAGGCAGCAGCAAGCTCGGCAACATGAGAGCAATCGTTTTTGCCTCATGCTACATGTTGCGACGGTCGTTCTCGGAAACCGGGCTTCCAGTGGCGTCTGCGCTGCTTCGACAACGTTGGTAGGTGTGGTCCACGATGCTGGCGGGCATTTATCGACAGTTGGTGAATGCGGCATCAAGGATCTACGTTTTCCACGTGCCACTGACCGGCATATCGCCTTATAAACAGTGACGCAAAGTCACGTGCCTCATCGTATGGCGTTAAAAGCACCCGACAAGCCTTACTTAACCAGTTAGCGAGGAAGCAGTGATCTCGGCAACATACTGAGCAATCCTTTTTGCCCCATGCTACATGTTGCGATGGTCGTTCTCTGAAAACGGGCTTCAAGTGGCGTCTACGTTGCTTCGACTACGTTGGGAGGTGTGGTCCACGACGCTGGCGGGCATTTATCCACACTTGGTGAATGCGGCATCAAGGATCCACGTTTTCCACGTGCCACTGACCGGCATATCACCTTATAAACAGTGACGCAAAGTCACGTGCCTCATCGTATGGCTACAAAAGCACACGACAAGCTTTACTTAACCAGTGAGCGAGGAAGCAGTGATCTCAGCAACATACTGAGCAATCCTTTTTGCCCCATGCTACATGTTGCGATGGTCGTTCTCGGAAACCGGGCTTCGAGTGGCGCCTGCGCTGCTTCGACAACGTTGGTAGGTGTGGTCCACGATGCTGGCGGGCATTTATCGACACTTGGTGAACGCGGCATCAAGGATCCAGGTTTTCCACGTGCCACTGACCGGCATATCACCTTATAAACAGTGACGCAAAGTCACGTGCCTCATCGTATGGCTACAAAAGCACACGACAAGCTTTACTTAACCAGTGAGCGAGGAAGCAGTGATCTCGGCAACATGATGAGCATTCCTTTTTGCCCCATGCTACATGTTGCGATGGTCGTTCTCTGAAACTGGGCTTCGAGTGGCGTCTACGCTGCTTCGACAACGTTGGTAGGTGTGGTCCACGATGCTGGCGGGCATTTATTGACATTTTGTGAATGCGGCGTCAAGGATCCACGTTTTCCACGTGCCACTGACCGGCATATCACCTTATAAACAGTGACGCAAAGTCACGTGCTTCATCGTATGGCTATAAAAGCACCGAACAAGCCTTACGTAACCAGTGAGCGAGGAAGCAGTGATCTCGGCAACATGATGAGCATTCCTTTTTGCCCCATGCTACATCTTGCGATGGTCGTTCTCGGAAACCGGGCTCCGAGTGGCGTCTACGCTGCTTCGACTACGTTGGTAGGTGTGGTCCACGATGCTGGCGGGCATTTATCGACACTTGGTGAATGCGGCATCAAGGATCCACGTTTTCCACGTGCCACTGACCGGCATATCACCTTATAAACAGTGACGCAAAGTCACGTGCCTCATCGTATTGTGTTAAAAGCACCCGACAAACTGTATTTCACCAGTGGGCGAGGCAGCAGCAAGCTCGGCAACATTCTGAGCAATCCTTTTTGCCTCATGCTACATGTTTCGACGGTCGTTTTCGGAAACCGGGCTTCCAGTGGCGTCTGCGCTGCTTCGACAACGTTGGTAGGTGTGGTCCACGATGCTGGCGGGCATTTATCGACAGTTGGTAGATGCGGCATCAAGGATCCACGTTTTCCACGTGCCACTGACCGGCATATCGCCTTATAAACAGTGACGCAAAGTCACGTGCCTCATCGTATGGCGTTAAAAGCACCCGACAAGCCTTACTTAACCAGTTAGCGAGGAAGCAGTGATCTCGGTAACATACTGAGCAATCCTTTTTGCCCCATGCTACATGTTGCGATGGTCGTTCTCTGAAACCGGGCATCAAGTGGCGTCTACGCTGCTTCGACTACGTTGGGAGGTGTGGTCCATGATGCTGGCGGGCATTTATCGACACTTGGTGAATGCGGCATCAAGGATCCACGTTTTCCACGTGCCACTGACCGGCATATCACCTAATAAACAGTGACGCAAAGTCACGTGCCTCATCATATGGCTACAAAAGTACCCGACAAGCTTTACTTAACCAGTGAGCGAGGAAGCAGTGATCTCGGCAACATACTGAGCAATCCTTTTTGCCCCATGCTACATGTTGCGATGGTCGTTCTCGGAAACCGGGCTTCGAGTGGCGTCTGCGCTGCTTCGACAACGTTGGTAGGTGTGGTCCACGATGCTGGCGGGAATTTAACGACACTTGGTGAATGCGGCATCAAGTATACCACGTTTTTCACGTGCCACTGACCGGCATATCACCGTATAAACAGTGACGCAAAGTCACGTGCTTCATCGTATGGCGTTATTAGCACCCGACAAACTGTATTTCACCAGTGGGCGAGGCAGCAGCAAGCTCGGCAACATACCCAGGCAGCACGCCGCCGTTGGACCAATCTTGGACCAACATCGGCTAACATCGGCACCGACGTCGGGCCGACGTCGGAAGTGCAACTTCTTCCAATGTCGGGCCGACGTTCAAGCCAATGATGGGCCGACGTTTTGCCGATGTTTTAGCCAGTATGCAACCAACATTGGGCCGACGAAGGCCCATCGTATTGCCGACAAAGCTGCCAATGTTCGGCCAACATTGGGCCATATTTCAGCCAATCACATGCCATTTTTACGCCGATGTTTGCTGCACGACGAATATTGGCTACGGATGTACGACCGACATTGGACCAATCCAGGGCCACATTGCAGCCAATCAAATGCCGTTATTACACCGATGTTTCCTGCACGACGAATATTGGCTACTGATTGGCTTGCCATTATGTAACCATTATTAGTAGGGAATTTTTCTTACCAGAAGATTTAAACAATATGCCTCGATGACCCGCTCTTGTAGCTTTGCAGCCCTGTATACTTGGGGCAACAGAAAATTGAATGCTGAGAACTGAAAGCAGTTACCCGATCTATTTCATCTTTAATACCTCATGCCGTTTGCTAACACTAGAAGTGTAGTTTATTTTTTTACCAATTTATCTTTTTCAATAGCGAGTGCTTTATTTGGTACTGGTATTTAGTACAGCAAATCGAAAAAAGTCGTTAGGAAGTAAATGTTGAAAGCGTATGTCCCCCACATGGTAATCGAGAATATTCATAGTTTAGAGCATTTTTTTGTAACTAAAACATGGTGATGGTGCTTCCGAATCAGCATAAGCTAGCCGAACAGTGCACCACCGACAGTCTGCAGACCATTTATTCTTTGTTTTTTTATTTATTTGGTACAACAAAAAATGTATACATTGAAAAATATATATACACAACTAAAAAAGGCCCGCTCTACTGCAGGTCAGGTTGCGTTGGGGGCACAGTGACAGTGGTGCTGTCAAGGCCCTGGCTGCTGTGGCTGGGCAGGAAGCCAGCTGCCGCGAGCAGCCGATAATCTGCACTCTGAGAGTGGGGATCATCGGGCTGCTCCACAACAAATGCTTCTCTGAAGCGCCGCTTCCTGCCCCCACAGCGATCACCAGACCCTGGCAGCCACCTCTTAATAAAGTTGAGGGCCTCCGCCTGGTCGCACCCTGCTTTTTGGCGGATGACATCTGCATACAAGAACAAAAATACCATAGCACACATGAAGCACTGCAGTACAGAGAATACACAAGGGTACACACACATAAAATAATGAACAAGTCTAACCTGTCACTAATCTACAGAGCCTCAGGTTCACAAAGGCCCTTTTCCCTTTTCTGCCATGAAGGCTGTACAGCACTTGCACGTCATGTGCCAATACAGCCTTCATGGCATTCACACCAATTTCTCAGAGGCCAAGTCCCCCAATCTGCAGGAGGTGCTTGCGCTGTAAAAAAATGCAAGCATAGATGGGGTAAACGCAACAGCACATCGAAATGTTTTCATGATAAAAATCTGCAAGAAGAGGACACTGAAAACAACAACTTGAATTTTTGGGCATCACAACATTTCATTGTTTTTTTTTCGCTAACTTCAACTCAATTGACCTAAAATGGTTTCCACATCAGCCCTCTCACACTCAGTGTGAGAACCTTTCAGAGTCCTTCTCTGAATGCAGTTTCGCTGTTATGAAATCAAATACAACACTGTTATAACCCTTCATAAATATTGATTCTAGCTATGAAATAGTATAATTACTTTGTACAGTGCTCGAATTCCAATACACGTTTCTTCGAGGTTACAATGTCTTTGCCTGAATGTTGACCAGGAGTAGCTTCTACAGGTGAAAAACGATAAAACATGTGGAATTCAAAAAGAAGCTAGGACATGTTTTTAATCAATGCATTGTAAGCAGAGCACAACAAGATAAATGAACATGATCAAGGCATACTAAGAGGCAACCTTAGAGCGACCAAATCTTGGTCATAGATGAAACTGATAGAAAAATAAAGGTCGCACTAGATGATCGCACCATTTGCTGTTTATATTTTTCTGTGATAGCCAACAAAGAGGCATGTCGCTATAGAAATCTCATCACAATAAACAAAGGTGCATTTTTCTTCACACTGCAAAATTGGGTGCATGTTAGATTTTTAAAAAAGTAAGAAATCGGCTAACACAAGACAGGGTGAACTGTAGCTCAAAGTAGAGAGAGCCGCAGCGGACACGAAATAGGGTGATAAATGAACAAAATTACTGAATGTCTGTTTTAAGCAGGCTATTGCTAGTCACTGCCCATCAAGCACACGATGCCGCCTACATCGTCTGCTAGCTTAGGACAGTTCAGTCGGACTTCACAGACTATAGTAAATACAGTCGAATCTCATTAATTCCAACACACTTAATTCGAACTGACGCTGTGGTCCTATCAAAGCTATACCGCGCTCCGAAAATGCTCTCAGCACCCCGCCCAATCCTGCGGTGGCACTTCCGACACCTCATCGCTGTGCTTGAAGAAGAAAATGAAGAAAAGGAAAGAAAAGACTGCGGTGGAATGTTTGCCAAATGCCAATCTGCGACATTCCTGTGCCCCGCTTCGGCTTTTTCCGTCCCTGCCACGTAGAGACCCTTCTCTTCTTAACACTGCGCATGAAGAGAAAGAGGGGAAAAAAAGCTGTCGCAGAGAGTTGGCTCTCTCATGCCGATCTGCAACGCGCCAGTGTCACGCTTCCCTGTTTTTCGTTCCTGCTATGTAGAGACTCTTATCCTTTCAACACCGCGCATGAAGAGAGAAAAAAAAAAAAAAGCTGCCGCGGAGTGTTTCTCTCTCGAATGCCGATCTGCTTTTCTCCAGGTGGAGACGCTCCTCCATTCTCATCATGTGCTGGCCACGCTCCGGCTGCAGCGCAGATGGTAACAGTGGAAACACAGTTGTCTTCGAAGAGTGTCAGCACTGGACATTGCCGCGCGTAACTTCTTTTGCCAGGAGAATACTGAAGCCGAAGTACAAATGCTTTGCAAACTGCACGCAAAACTTGTTGACTCGTTGCAAGGCCAACGTGTACAGACATGTATTGACAACTTTAATTAACGACGGATGTCCTGTAATTTGTGAATAAAACTTCTCCATGCACATGCATCACTGCATGGTGAGCCCTCCTCTCGTTTACCGTATTTACTCTAATCTACCGCGCCCTCAATTGTAACGCGCACCCGGTTTCCACAAAAAAAAAAAAAAAAAAAAACTAAGACATTGGTTGCAACGCGCACCCTTTTTTCTCGTTGGCCCGCTTGATCACACCACTCGCGAAAACGACTCTTTTTGAGAGCGTCTTCCGTTTAAATATGAAGTACGGGGGAAGCTTATGCCTATCTGACGTGCAACAGAGCATTGCTGTCACTCTAGTTTTACCGTGGCCCGATGTCAGTACACAAACTTGCTTCGCCCCCTTCTCCTAGACAATTGTGGTGCCAGGCATGTCGAAGTAAAGGGGCGTGTGATCGGCATTCCCGATTTGCCCAAGCAGGTAGCCGTTGTTGTGCCGCAAGTTTAGGAGGAACCTCTGAAGACTCTGAAGCTTTTCTTCGTACTCCTCCGGCAACTTCCGGCATATGCCCGTTCGCCTTCGGAGGGAAAAGCCTTTTCTCTTCATTAAGTTCGTTATCCAGCACCTGCTCACTTTAAAATGGCTCTGCATTAGCCCTTTTTCTAAGGCTAACTGCATAGCCTGCACTTGGAGCAGTTCTGTCGTCACGGGCCGCTGTGCCGCTCACTGCTTAATCACATACTCGTCGAGCAGCTCTTCAATTTGTGGAAACCGACCCTGCTGTGGTCCACTGAAGCCTTTGCGTGAATCTGCTGTCGACAATATTCTGCTTTTGTTTCCGCCAGTCCTGCACGCACGTTTCGGGAACTCCGAATTACCGCAATGCGGCCCGATTTTTGTCCGTTCCGGCACACGCGACGACTTTTCTTTTAGAAGCAGCATTGTGGTGCACTCGTCGAGTTTTTGGAGTCGGCCCTACCATGCCGTCGATGCTAATGTACTACAAGATGACGAACTCCTCAGCACACGTATGAAGTGCCGCGCATGGGAAACACATAGGCAGAAATGACCGACGCGCCAAGCCGACGCACGTAGGGGGCGGCCATTTTGTAAGTGGCGATGGCAATAGAATGACCATATTCATTTTTTTTTCGTACTCGATTCTAGCGCACATGCGATTTATGAACTCTCTTAACCGGAAAAAAGGTGCTTGTTAGATTAAGGTAATTACGGTAACTTTCATTATTTTGAACTTCTTTTAATTTGAACAAATTTTCTGGCCTCTGGAGTACGAATTATTCATATTCGACTGTAGTACAGTGGCTCATGAGATAACCTGACTAGTTTGTTTCCCGAAACACCTAAAGCAGTACTAAATTTCTGCATGTTACATAGGCATATTAAAAATCAAGAAATATACACCAAAGCTGCAGCCACAGCTTTACTCTGCACAGCTGCCTCTGCTGCCTCCACTTCTCCAATTGTACCAGCAGGCAGCCGGGGAAGGTCAGAGGGGCGCTGGGCTGGCTGGGCGTGCTGAGGCACGGACAAGAGCCGTACCTTGTGCTTCAGCTGTCGCACCTCCTGCAGAACCTCTCTTTGTTGCTGCCGGATGCCAAGTTGGATCCGCAGGGTCCGTAGCAATAGAGCTGAAACATACAAGAGTACATACCATATTTACTCGCACAATTTGCATCCTCACATAATTTGCTCACCAGTATAATTAGCCAGCCTGCTTTACTACAAGAAACTTTTTGCTCGCATACTTTGCCCTCCCCAACCAGCCCGAGCCACCTTGCCAGCACACACACAGACACATTTGACTTCATGATGCTCTGGTCAGGCACATCTCTTGTCGAGCAGGTGAGTGCAGTCTTACACAAAATGGACTGAGTGCAAGGTCCCTTCTTCCATGAACTTTTATGCTTTCCCTAGAATATCGAACTTGAAAACTGAAACCTGTTTATGTGTAGTCCGAAATGCCTAAAGGTTTGCCTCCTATCTTCCCACCTCTTCCACGGCAAGAATGTATTCCAGAGACACAGCACAGATGTTGAACGCGTGCAAGGACCTGTCACTAGATGAGGCAGGTTTTCGCACTCATTTTTTTTTTTTTTCGGTTTCGCCATCTGGCCATTGCGTTTTTACCATTCCTTGTGATAGGCTACAATAATTATATACGAGGCAGATTGCTGTTATAAAGCTTACCGAAGAAAACTGAAACCGTGCTACCGCTAAGCACATCAGCGTGGAGTTCTTCGACATGCAATATTCAGTATGGGAGCCAGCAGAAGACTGCGTTGAATAAGACTTAGCATAGAAGCTTGGGTGTGTTGGTTAGATATCGGAGGGAACACAACGCAATAGAAGACTGGGACAAGGAATGGACACACACACACATGAAGGGCGACACACACAGCACTGTGTTGGCATCGCGCTTCCTTGTCTGCATCTTACTTTACGTTGGGTTCCCGACAATTATTGGAGAGTACTTATGTTCTCTGGTATAACCCTGTCGTGGGAACTGGTTTTTGTGAGCACTGTTCGGAAGAACTTCAAGAAAATGGGGGCATTTGAACAGGCTTAGCAAACAAATGACAATCCACTTTGAGACAGCTGTGACAGCGCCTGCAACATATATTCCCAGTTGAGCTTTTAGGCCAGTGATTCCTACTAGCTTCGCACATGACCGGATTGACAAAAAAAGTACACATAATACGCGAGTATATACCGCATTTGACTCTGTAGCTTTGATGAACCAGGCAGATACACAAATTTATCCAAAACTCCATTGATTCTGTTGCAAAATTATTCACCAAACAAATTGCGATGTTATCCATGTGTTATCCATGTTGTCCATACGATTGTGGCACTTTACCATTGCAGCTTTCCAGGAGGCACACATAGTACAGCGTTAGTTCACCACTCGCAGTTAATTGTATGCAGTAGGTTGCTCACAGCAACTGACTGCATGCAATGGTGAACATCTTGCATGCTTGCACCGCTGTTTCAGCATGCTGGCTGCTTCCTTTCGGCTATCAATTGATGTTCACAAAATTGGGAAGATGAAGAAAGACTACACAGTGCCCTCTGGCCACCCTATACTCCAAACCTCCAGCCAACAAACAAACAAAAGAAACAGAAGTATGCAAATGAATATTATTCCTAATGCAGCTGGAATGGAGTGTAGTTTTCACCAATTCTGTGTGTTAAGTCAATATGGAGTGAGTTAACTCCATAAAGTAGCTTTTCTCATAACAGTGTTCACTCTATTGTAACACAAGCAGTGACTTCATAGCATCTAGAAGGAAAAATAGAATCTTCAGTATTTGATAGAAATGTGAGGCTCTGCCTTAAAACAACAATAATCTGGAAGAAGAACTCATTACATTCGAAAAAAAAAAAGAGGTAGCACAGTTGATCCCCTTTACAAGAGACACTGATGTAACAGACAAACGGGGATAAGAGGCACCAGTGTGCAGGCTGACATTTGGCCCATCATGCATCAGGCACTCCGTAGATGCGCCTGTCCAGACGGGAGCCCTGCAGTCAAGCATGCTGAGCAAGACTGTTGACCACTGTACAATGACACATTGCCACAAAATTTCAAAACTTCATTTCACAGACTTCTGCAAAAGCTTCTTACACTATTGCATAATTTTTGCACAAGCTTCGCTGATTCTTGCGTGATTTTCGTCAGAACATATGTGTTGGAAGTTGTATGTCCCCAAAAACTTGCACAATACAAATAGCATACATTAAAGTCTATCACTTAATACGTGCATAGTGTAACAATGAAAGGAAACTCACGCATGGTTTGCTCCGAGCCTTCCCCGTGCGGTGCCTCCTTGAGCCTTGGAGAGCACTGTACAGCTAGAGCAAAGTAGCAGCAATCCAGTGTTAATGGCAGGTTAACAAGACAACAAAACTAACCCCCATATTCATAAACGCTCCCCGACTCGGCTTTCACCCTTCACTTGACAGAGTTGAGCACTGTGCCGCTGCTCGTTTGAAAGCGACGCTGCGCTACTCGAGAATCACAGCAGATTATTGCTGACATGCAGCAATTTTTTCTGCTTAGAGACGGCGCTCCCATCAGCCATCTCAAGTGAAGGTGAAGCGTTGAGTGGAGGGACGTTCTAGAATACGGGGGTAAGATTGCTTGCAAGAACACTACAATAGACACACTTAATTTTTACACTTCATCTATATTGTACAGCTACACACATTCTGCATCCTTATAATGCAACATATACATACAGGCTTATAAAGTAAACACTGTAGGCTGCTCAAATAACACCTACACAAAAAAATTACCCAAAAGTGGCCATGGGCAAAGTACTTTTATTTTAAACTCACAAAACTTTTGCGGTGATGGAGAATAAATAAGACAGGTTACGCTTGGAGGCACATGAGACCTTCGCAGCTTTCATAAAGTACAAAAAACAATATGGTATGTGTGTGTATGTACGCATGAAGCTTCAGCCTTTACATACGGTTTCTTGAAAGAATCGACTATGAATTTTATGGCACCTGTGTCCTTCAGCGCAATTGAAAGCCTGCTGATCAGTGTGTGCAATTGTGGAATAGTTACATGGAAAATGGCGTGAAACACCTAAAATCAAATTTTTCTAGCTAGGAAATATGCAGCTGTGTATACACAACACATGCTGCAAACAGTGGGAGGTGACCACAAGAGTGATTTGAGTGTAAGCGGCAGTATTCCGCATTCATGCACCCCGCCATTTTCAACTGTTGCCCAAAAGCAGCACCACTTCAGCGTGCTACTTTTTTTTTTACATCATAAACAGCACGGAATACAGCAAGGATGAAAACAACATATGCAATTAAATTTTGAGCACTATTTATGGTGCGCATGATTGATTGATTGTTGATATGTGGGGTTTAACGTCCCAAAACCACTATATGATTATGATAGACGCCGTAGTGGAGGGCTCCGGAAATTTAGACCACCTGCGGTTCTTTAACGTGCACCTAAATCTGAGCACACGGGCCTACAACATTCCCGCCTCCATCGGAAATGCAGCCGCCGCAGCCGGGATTCGAACCCGCG
The DNA here is from genome assembly GCF_043290135.1 of Rhipicephalus microplus. NCBI lineage: Eukaryota > Metazoa > Arthropoda > Arachnida > Ixodida > Ixodidae > Rhipicephalus > Rhipicephalus microplus. The sequence goes on from NC_134704.1 coordinate 208,574,291, forward strand.
CCCTGCGGGTCAGCAGCCAAGTACCTTAGCCACTAGACCACCGCGGCGAGGATGGTGCGCATGAAAAAAAAAAAAAAAGGCCTTTCTACAACGACAAATTCATAATTTGCCTTCACGGACCTTCTGTTAGGCTGCACCACATACAGATTTTTTGTGGCTTTCAAAAGAGATTTGAAAAAAAAATAATAACCGTGTTTACTCTTGTCATGAGCGCACTCACTAAGTCACCCTCATTTCAGTCGCCAAAATTTTGAATTTTTTTTTTCTTCCACATATTAAACACACACCTTACGTTCATCCGCTGAAGTCCCACGGGCTCCCCCCCCCCTTGCCGCCTTCGCTCGCTGCCACGTGCCATTTTATTTTTGTTTCTATTTGTTCACGGAACGTCCCCTGTCTTTTTTAATTATCTCTTGTAACATATGTGGCATTATCTTGTTCCCGAGGTGCCACAGGTGCTCTGCTATGTAGATGCACCATTAAACTAGTATTTTTGATCAACTGTGCATTTCTGATGTTTACCTTGCAAGTACGTAAAACTGGCATGCTTCTTGATCTACGATACACATGTGGCTTGTCTCACTTTGAAGGAAAAGTTAGCATACAATGGTGTAAATGCTTATAATTTGAAATATTGAGGCAGCAGCACACCGGAGATGATCATATGGTAAAGAAACAAGTGCTGCCTTATTACTGGCAAGTTGTCACTTATATGTACAAATAAATTTTGCGAGCTAAAAAAAGTACAAAAGCACAGCGAGGCTATGATGTGGTTCAACCTGTGGATTCGCTTCATTTATCACGCCATATGATGAAGCTTCCTTTGGTAAAACTGCTCAGATAAGAAAAAAAGTTTGCTGTCCAATACAGCAACTATACAAAGTGTGCACGTGCATCTCGCAGCGCCTTTTCGTCACTTCCGAAATGCGCCACCAACATGCCCGGGCACCAACCGAATCTATCGCCTACAACTGCCATGTTGTCTCCTCGTGCTTGCACCCGTTTAGTTTTGCCTCACGATGCAAGTTTGAGAAATTATGAGCTGCTAGTGAGGCAAGTTGATTTAGTAGTCCACGCAGAGGGAGCAGAGCTTAGGGTGTTTCTTCGCTGAAAGTTATAACCTGAAATTGAGAACGCACATTCCGATTTTCCTAAAAGTACCAGCGTATTTGGCTGGTGCAGATTAACAAAGGCTACTTGAAGAAACTTTGCAATATTTGCATCTTCAGGTGCAACTTCATTACGGGTAAGTGCCATAGCCAAGTATTTACCTGCAAACAGATATAGCTTACTAAGATACTGTACATACAAACTTGTCCGCAGTTAAAATCATGATGGCAAGGAAGGCGGTTAAAATCGTGATGGCGATCACGGAGATTTGGTATTGCATTGAAACAAACTATAAAGAATGGGAAACAATATTAGTTCACTTTGAAGTATAGCCGATCGGTTCAAGTTGGGCGTCATGATTTTTTTTAATTAGTCAATTAATTCTATACACGGTCTCTATCATGTTCAGTGACTCCACTGTACATTAGCGTACAACAAAAGCAAAATACAAAGTGAAAAGTGTGTTAAAGCATATGCGAAAAATAAAGTGATGACTGGCATTACCGCGGCACCCACCACGCAATGTCGCTATCTGCCTTGTATAATATTTTCCTCGACTATTTCCACAAATTGCAATCAAAGAGGCTCAAGCTCAACATCAGCACTGTTTAAAACCCTTGGGGGGGGGGGGGGGGGGGGGCATTGCTACTTTGGTGGCGTAGGCCGTGACAATATATTCATAATATTATATCTCTTGTAAACTTGCCTAGCTCTGCACGACTAGTTTTCGATGGGAGCAGCTGCGCTTCGCACATCCACTCTTAAAATTGCGGCTCGAGAGATTTTGAGCTTTCACTTGTTTTTGGGCAAGGCAATTTGTAGTGAAAGCAAGATAATAGGCCCTCGTAGGTTGTGGCGGGCAGTCGGTGTACGCCGTGGCTGGTATATGTGTCGCACATCTTGATTATCTGGTCTTGTATCGAGTGAACGAGCGAGGCCTTCCTAATCCAATGAGCTCGTTAAAGTAAGACAACAAAAAACCACAATGCTTCCACATTGTTCACAGCAACAGATGACGAGCCCCCAACAAACCGCACTGCAGCATGTGAACTGCCGTAAGTACCCAGGGAGTTACACGGGCATGGCGGGAGAGGGCGACAACGGCAGAAGTGACATCACAAGAACACTATGTATAAAGGGGACATTTAAAGACTTTTTTCCCATTTTTAAACTTCGTGCACTGTTCTGTCACAATTTATAGCTCAGAATAGTTGTATTTTGAAAAGGGCACTAATTCATAAGCCCAATGGTTCAAGGATGGGTGCATTTAGGGGGCCCATTCTACGTTTTACTTATGCCCTTCAAGAACTTGCTAACAGGGCCAAAGTCCTGTTTCAGAAAGAACACGCTAGTGCGTGGCCAGCAGTCCGTCAAGCATTAGTGCTGGTGAGATTTGGAAATGCAGCGCATGAGCATCCTCATCTGCTACTTCTCTGCTCATGCTCTCGGGGCTTACTTGCGAGGCACGGTCCTTCGCACTTTTCATTTTCACACTGTAAATCAACTGATACCAACTCTGCCTTCCATTATTTAATAAACCAATATTTCATGGTCACGAGTACGAGCTTAAAATGTTTGCTACATCAGACCTGAACAGCATTTTGAGTCATCGAAACTTGCTAGTTGCAGCGAGCATTATGCGAAAAATATGATGTGCTTTACGGTGACAACTTGCAAAACACTGCAGCAACGATTAAAATCATGCATTTTTTGTGCTCACAGGAAATCCCTGAAGCAGGAGGCACTGGGCTAGATAAATTGTGCAGCTAAAATACGGATGCGCTTTCCAATGCTGTCATGCGTACAGGCGGAGAAATGGCAGACAAAACTGGGCGCACCCCGATTCTATGCGCATGCGTCCCATTCACAAGCCTCGCTGCCAGTTAGCACCACATGGCTCACTGTCCATGAGCTCGCTTGTTTCCTGTAACAGTGGACCATACGGTACACCTATTTAAAAACGAGGATAGAATGTATATAATGCAGCATCTGATGAAGCCATGACGATGTGTTGCTGATGAAATCTGGAACTCTAGTTAGTACCCTTATTGTTAACCAGCCGACCGACTAGCAAAAAGATTTGCGACTGAAATGATGGCATCTACACCTGCCCTTAAAGGGACACTGAACAAAGTTTTTGCCGCCGAGATTTTCAGCCAAAGCAAAAGATTGGGCCATGAAATTCATAGACAATAATAATTTCAAGCAGAAACTACGAAAACATACTGAATTTAATGAGCCTTTTACAAAATGCCGCGTCTAGCTCTTAGACACGGCGTTTTCTAAAAGGTCGCGACATTTATTTTTCAAGTTTTTTTTTTGTTATTCAAGACAAATCTACGGTGAATTGTTCACAGAAAAGAAAATTGCCTCGGTATGATTTCTTTGCGAGCAGCTAGCTAATTTTAAGGCAGGCGCGTTGATTCGTGAACTGAAGGATGCGAGTGATCGATCTTGCCTGCTAGTGGCTAGGCGACAAAGGCTTTACCTCATGTCCCGGTGTAGCTAAGTCACGCAAATGGAGCAGAAAATGTGCATTATCATTTATTTCACCTAAATATCACACGTATGTGACTTATTGCCGGTGACAGGTGATCAGGATGGAGTCGACAAGTTGCAAATCTGAACAAGAATTCACTCGAATGAAAAACCAACCTATACTCACGTGCACGGTGAAGTCGAACACGTCGTCCGTCAATGTTGTCGCTGATGCCCGAAAAAAAAGAGAAGAGGACAAGCGACGGGGTCGTCTCTTTCTATAAAGTCGGCGGAACTGCCAGAACGGCCAACACAAAAGGCATCGGGTTGACATTCCTCCATCTGGGCATCAGTCGCTCCACCCGGGCATGCAGCTGCTACTGGTTCTACTACTGTCCTCTTCCCCGTGCCTCTTCCCGACATTGCAGTGTTGCTGCCATACTCGCGAACCTTTTTAAATTAAAGCACGCAATCATGTATTATAGTGCGCCATACTAAACTTAAAAACAGTGCGCCGGTACATGAGATCACGAAGCGCGGTCCACGCCATCACAAGAGCAATTAGAGAAAGGAAACAAAGAAAACAAAAATGTATAAAATATTTTGTCTCAATACGATCCGCAATTCAGTTTCCTGCAGCGGCTTTTGGCTCTGTATGAACGGCCAAGCCAGTGCCAAGCCAAGCTTGCTTCCCTGATCAGCTGTTTGTTTCCATCGAGAATTCAACAGTGAACTGGCAATTTGTTTAGATGATATTGCTAAAGGGCTTGAAATTGAATATTTCTCTACGTACTACTGCTGTACTTTTCCTCTCTGTTTCCTGATCACAGTGATGAGATTGAGGAGGTTACAATTTAGAAAACAGCAAGTGCAGCTCAAGCATTGCTAGTATCGCTGTTTCGGTAATAAAATGTTACAAAGATTTTGCCCCGCGACCTGCTTGCCATGTTCGAGCTCCCAGTAGAAATTTACGGTGCCGCGTTTGAAAGAGTTGAATAAAATTGCAATATTACGACAGAAAGGCTCTGAAGCAACTTCGCATTTTATCAGGCCTACACCTCCCACACCTAGGCGAGTAAAACTCGTCGATATTATCTTGCAAAGCTGTGTATAATATTTAAAACACATTCTTTAGCCCACGATGAATTGTACTCTCGTGTGGCTTCTCCATTTGGTACTGTCATGTTAACTTACAAAGGCAACTTTCCGTATTTAGTCTCTTTAGATGTTGCAAAAGCTTTACACGTGGTGTGTATGCCATACTGATAATTCTCCTCGTAACCTGGGTCCGCCTCTTTAAACAGCGTCACATTTTATTGTTCGCAATTGTGTTTGTTTTATACTGTAAGCGAGCTGTGTGATTTCATCAATATTCACGAGTGTTCCCTGACTATATAAACACGTGCGTCTTATTTGGTGCGGTGCACGTTTGTATGTAGCAAAAAATGTCATTTCGTCAGCGTGTGTCTGCATACACTTGCATGCCCTGCAGTACGTGTACATAATTAATGCAGTAAGGACTGCAATGCATAGCCTTGCATGGGACATATATTCCATGCACCCTCAGAGAAATGTTGTTTGTTATGAGCCTACTGTTTATCATTACATTTTTTTTTCGTTAAAGTTTTATCTCCATATAAAGCAGCTGTATACAGGCACGAGCTTCAGCAGCTTCCTCGTTGTTCCATTTTAAATAAAAACACCAAGCCTACCCGAATCAATGATCTGTTTGCTATCATTACTGTTATGTGTTCTACGATGTACACAAGGACAGTAGTATACAAAAAATAGGGAGGGAATTGAATGCCCTGCCTGCATGGCTGCGCCGTTTCACAAGATCAGGCGCTGCGCTGTGAAGCTTCCTACCGGCCTGCAGAAATTCAAGGGAGCGTACAATAGCGTGGTTCAAGAGGACTTGTGGGGAATACTAGACTCACTGGGTGTAAAAGATGGAGTCACTAATCGTTTAAAGGAAATCTATAAAACTAACAAGGTAGGTAAAAAGTGAGAAAAACAGGTATCCAAGCCCACAGTGGTGAAACGTGGACTTAGGCAGGCGTGCCCGCTCTCACCCTTCTTATTCATGATGTACCTACAAGGATTAGAGGCCAAATTAGAGGCAAGGGGACTTGGCTTCAACCTCTCTTTAGTCAAACAAGGAAAACTCATTGATCAGGCACTACCAGCATTAATCTACGCAGATGATATAGTGCTAATGGCCGACAACAAGGAAGATTTGCAGAGGTTGATGGACATCTGCGGTATTGAGGAAGATAGGTTAGATTTTAGATTCAGTTAGGAAAAATCAGTAGTCATGATTTTTAATGATAACAAAGGTAGTGAGCTTAGAATACAGGAAGTCACGCTAGAGATAACAGATAAATACAAATAACTGGGCGTACGGATAAGCAAAAGGGACCGAGTACCTGAGGGAACACGAAATATGCGTGACGACTAAAGATAACAGGAACGCAGCAGTGATGAAAAATAGGGCACTGTGAAATTACAATAGGTATAATGTTGTGAGAGAAATATGGAAAGGGGTCATGGTTCCTGGGCTGACGTTCGGCAACGCGGTCTTGTGCATGAGGTCAGAAGTTCAAGCAAGATTAGAAATTAGGCAACGTGAAATATGTAGGCTTGCTTTAGGAGCTCACGGGAATACACCAAACCAGGGAGTACAAGGTGATATGGGATGGACATCATTTGATGGCAGGGAAGCTAGCAGCAAGATAAAATTTGAGAAGCGATTGAGAGAAATGGGGGAGGAGCGTTGGGCTATGAAGGTTTTCAGCTACTTGTACATGAAGAATGTCAATACAAAATGGAGGAAGCGAACCAGGAAATTGACTGGTAAATACTTAGAAAACAGCAGGTGGCCAAACCAGAAAGAACTATCGGTTAAAAAGGAACTGCAGGAAACGGAGACTGACATGTGGAGAATTGGCGTGATTAAGAAGTTCGCACTAGAGATCTATCGAACTTTTAAGCAGGAAATTGCCAAAGAAAGAATCTATGATAATACTCAGGGTAGATCTCTACTGTTTGAGGCCAGGACGGGAGTATTGCGAACCAAGACATATCGGGCCAAATATGAAGAGGTAGACACAATATGCAGTGTGTGCGAAGAGAAAGAAAAAACTGCCGAACACTTGACAATGCTCTGTAAAGGGCTTCACCTTATAGTTCAAGATGATGGCGCAGAGTTTTTCAAAGCACTGGTGTTTAGGGACAGGGAGGGCAAAATAGACTTTAAGCGGGTAGACTTAACTAGAAGGAGGTTATCTGATTGGTGGCTAAAGTCAAGGCACGATTGAAAATTAAACCCTTCACTTCAAAGTACCCGTCCAACTTTACTATTTAAAGGGGAAAAAAAAAATCTAGTGGTTAGTTCACTAAGCATTACGGCTAGGTGACGTTAGCCGCCGCCCGATCTAAAGGGTACGGCCACATCCATCCATCTATCCAGCCAAGAATATGCTCTCTGGCTTGTTGCTCCAGGCCTAGGATTTTCTGGCCTCACCGTTGAATTGTTTGCTCGGGTTGTGGCTTGCAAACATTGCGGTTTTGGGCTTCGTATCATCTTGTTCCGTTATCATGTCCTCCAAGTGGAGGACATGTCGCAGTGTGAGGAGGGAGTACGACAAGGCGCTGATAGAATGAGCTATCAGTCTTACCAGGCAGACGGTTGAGAGCGCACCGAGGCAGCTGACGCACACCAGCACTATCCGCTTCCTGTATAATACAGGCCAGGGAATTATAGAAACACAGAACAGAAATCAACTCTTGTGCCTCTCTCATGCACTCACAAGGCGGAACCTGCTTCGAACACTGATGACCGAGCTAAGCAACACCATGCGTGACGATAAATCATGGTCTCCTATTGCAATAATGATTAAGGCACGCATGCAACTTAAACCATTGTCACGCAAGATGAATTCACAACACCATCGAAGTGAACCCAAGGCACGTGCTGATTATTATGTACGGTACTAGCACTAAATTCATGCAGACGTTTAGTTGGCGCTGCAGTAGGCCTAGTTGAAGGAATGGCCACAGCTACTTCTGTGATGGAGAACGGGCTCATTAACATCTTCATGTAGATTAAGCAGCTTACCCCGAAATGGCTGGGAATGTCACGCTATCCCTAGCAGTGGCACATGCAGTTGCATATTTAACGATTACAGAAATGGCGTACCGATTTCCAAAGCACCTATCAATACTTCCGTCAAGGCGTAGCACCAAACACTTTATCGCACATTTCGGGAAACATTCCTTTTTCTCCCAATCTGGTGGCTAGGCATGACTACGCCCAAGAATAAGCATGTTATTATGTATGTCGGAGGTATTTTCATCTGATCCTTGAAAAATTATTTCCCTAAACCCATGGAAAAAAAAGAAAATGGAATTCGCACCTGTCATCACATTGCACCCCATCACAGGAATGGGATCAGATTGGCCTGGCGCTCAATACTCCCTTACGCTTAATCCTAGAGCTCGGTCTGGCACCAGCTCCAGACAAAACCATTTATAATCTCCTGTCTGGCACATCTGCTTTACTCTGCTCTCTCTCAACCAGAGTGTACCATGTACCTGAGGTTCACCCCTGGTGGATCTTTTTCACTGTTTGTGAATTGCACACAAAGCCCTTACTGGTAGATCCTATTCCCAATTCTTCACTATTATCACGGGAGGCCACTCTTTGGGCAGCTTACATCACGACATGTGCGTGTCATGATGTCAGTGCCGTCTTTTTCAGAGTCGGCGCCGTCTTTTCTTTCTCTTTTGCTCCTTCCTTGTCCTGTGTTTCTGGTGTTGCGCTGCTAACAAGTGAAGATGTTAAAGAACACCAGATCTTCAAAATTTGCTTCTCATTAATATATCGTGGTTTTGGGAATTAAAACCCCAGATATATTGAAAGAAGATGCATGAAAAGGGAAGGATGATATTGGAAACTGGCAAAAAAGGGATGACATACTTCTTAAGCTATGCTGCCATTGAGATTTTCAGCTGTTCACGCAATTCTCACACGTAGCTTTGATGCAGCTATGCACATATCACACAAGCATGCTGACTGTACAGTTAGTATAACTGCAACCTTCATGTACCCAGCCTTCATGTACCCTCTATGACATTTCAGAACATCTGAGTCAGTGTTAGCATCAAGTTATGTTCTTCATGCTGAGGAACCAGTGTGATGAGTTACCATTTCTACAGAATGAAGCCCTGTCTACCTGGAACAAGCTGCAAGATATATAACTAAACGGCCCTTTTCAGGGCCAGTCAATCTCTGTCCGGCTTGGATGCACCAACTGATTGCCTTTATCATCAACCCTCAATAAAACTAGCAAATGTTTGTACATGTGCAAGCAGTGTCATTCAATATCTTAGGAAATGCTTGTGAAGCAATTTCAAGGAGAGTCGTTTTTCTAATCTCATAGTGAGGCATCAGGAACACCTTAGTCACACCAAATGCCATTATTCAATGAGAGGAACAAGAGAAATATTTCACTGGGAACTATGAAGTAAACAAAAAAACAAATGTTTTCAGATACTGTGAGATCATTTCATAAAAAAGCTCAGAAGTTGCTATGTGTGGCCACATTTAATCTGTGCAAGCATCGTGTGGTTACAAAATTCTGTACCAAACATAGGTTCAGCTTTCTGGAATAGATCGCGCTGCACAAGCTAGCTCAGTGCATGCACTTCTGTACCCTGCCAAAGAATATTTTTACCACCAGTATGTTGTAACGTGAAGTGAAATGGTGATTGCATACTAGGGCGCGCCCTGCAGGACCCCAATAAAGTTGTTTCACTTGATCGGTTGGTGTGCTGTAAGCAGAACATTTCCAAGAAAAATCGTATAGTTTGGAGGAGGACTTAAGCAAGGAAAGGTGTAGATAAAACAGTGGATTCACTGGCATTATCCTCACCAAGTATAACATTGTTTTTCTGGTGAAGCTTTGTGTCTGAACAGCGAGCAGGATAAGCTGGTAAAAACATGCAAAATGGGAAGTCTAGCACAGCAATCTGTGCAGTACTGCTCATTTCATGGAGCATTAATTTCACAGGCTTTGCTCATTGTTAGCGTTAAGCCTATATTATGTCCACCGCAGGGTGGAAGCCCAATCAATGTTCCCTGTCCTGTATGAGCCAATTTCATATTATGGCTGATAATTTCTCGATCTCATTGGAACTAATCACCTGCCACCCTCTGCTACATTTCATGTGTCCTAATATAAATTAATTGACATTACTGACCTGTCATCCATCTTTTTTTCTCATTCCCAACTAATGCATTCATTTTTGATAAACTCTGCTTTCTTCCCATGTCTTAATATTATGCTAGCCTTTTTTCATTTTTCTGAAACATTATCTTTGCTCAGAAGCTAGAAGTTATCAGAAATAACATAACGACATTCTACCTCCTGAGCATATGGCATCATCAATACAAAAATGTAATAAAAGTGAGAAAACATCCTATCTATATAAGAGGCCCTAAAATACTGCAGGAGGCAACAAATAAACTGGTATTTGTATAAAGGCAGTGACAAAAACTTTGACTACTGTCACTTATTCCGATTCTTGGGTCATCTTTTTTAGTACATCATAACACATAATTACACATTTACACAATTTACACAGAGGAATTGCCACCACGTACATTGAGGCCACCCTTCAAAAGTCATGTGACCATAAGGATGAGGTAAGCCTTAAAAACCAGATTAAAAGACTAAAGGATGCTGGATATCCCAACAGCACCATCACACCCGTGTGCTAAACCCTCCTGCAGAAAGTCAAGTTAAACAAAACAGGACCAAAATAAAAACAGAATGTCCAAAGATCTTTGCATGCTATATCGTACGTACATAAGGTGTTTCACAATATAAAGAAAATAGCGAGCCGATATGATTTTATCTTGTTATTTGCCATCCCTTGCAAGTTTTCAAAAGTGTGTGTACTAAAAAGCAACAGGAATAGCCACTATATCACCATTCGTCACGAGAATAGGTATACTGAATGCCAATATAATGTTGTGTATGAGATACTATTGACACATGGAAACGTAAACATAAGACAAACTGGGCAATGCCCCAATGTTTGAGCAAGACAGCATGCTTAAAATGTTAAGAATGGCTATGGTAGTCGCATGGCCATACACTGTAAAGAATGTAAGTGCAGTTCTATGTTTCATAAAACACTGTTTTTGAAGAAAGCAAGAACAAGAAATGAAAGAGAGACTGTGAAAGCATTTTCTTGTCAGGAAGGCCATGAACCAGTGCATCAGTATACCTTCACTCATCCATTCGGAGAGAGAGTATTCTTTTCTCAGTTAAGATTATATTATCATGGTCTCACATGTGTCGTTGTGCATGAGCGCTGTTCTTGTACTCTGTAAAAAAGTGGGCGTAGTACCTTCAATAAAATTTAGTTGGCAGCCAGCGCTCTTTCCTGTCCTTTTTGTCTCTTCCTGAACTTCTCTCACTGTTACTAGAACACAACCACGATGAACCAACTTGCCCAGATTAAGCTATTGTTGACGAAAAGTCAGAGCATGAAAATACTTCAGGGGCTCAGAACCTCCTTACTACCCGTCTAGTTACGGCCCTGGTCTATGTGTTCCGAGAGTGAAGCACTAGTGGAGCTATCTAACTACCTAACGGTGAGGAGGGTTTGTGTATACTCGAGCTTGTTTCATGACATGGTGAGAGGTGGCAGGTTGTTGAAATAATATGCTGTGCGGGAGGTCAAGATTTTGATTGATAACGCTGAGTATGAGCCACTGACATTAGGCGTTCAAGACTTTTTGCGATATTCACTCTAGCATAGGACCTTGGTTGGTGGTTGACGTGTGCATTTGATCACATTGTAGTCTTCCATCATAATTTTTTTGCCACTTGGTGTCGACGCTCTTGAGTTGTACCAAAGTAATTAAGCATCCAGGTACATGTATCTTCTGTCATTGTTTCAATGAAGAGCTGAATATGAGTAATAGCTTCCATCGATACTTCTGGCATTGGTGTATGCACATTTCTTTTGAAGTTCTCTTGTAAAAAAGGCATTAAAGGTATGTTTTTGTGACTTTTTAGTGTTGGCCAGAACTGCTGATGTGTCCGAACGGCTCTTCGATTGGTTGTGGTGTTGTCTTGTTCAGGGCCACAGAGCTTTCAGTCTTACTTTATATTTGCCTTCACAGGAATGCTCTTTGCATCCTTCTTCAGTACTTTGTATTATTCCTAAAGCATTGACTTCCAGATTTTGATTGTGGTGCTTTAATCTAGTGTTCAACTGCACGCTAGCTTCATTTGCACGCAAAGCAAGAACTCAGGAGTATGGTAACTTTTGCTATGGGTTTTCCCTTCTTCAGTCTACTGTATTTTTGCCTGTGTTGTCTAAGCGCTGACAGCCTCGTGCGACAGCTTTTTTTTTGTGCACTTATTGTGTGCCAATGACTTATTTGCCTCCTCAGCTAAAGACTTTTTGTATTATAAGAGAAAGCTCTGTCTGTATTGCTTTTGTCATTTGCTGATGGTGTATCTTCAGTATCTTTTCTCAGTGTACACTATACTTGAATGGAAGAGCAGCATGACTACCTTCAGCTGTTAGCAGGCTTTTAGCTGCTGTAATACTGATTGATGCTCCTTTCTCGGGCGTTCTATTTTGGATGGTTGGCATGTCATTGCTTCTTTTAAACTTTAAAACTGCAGGTGCACCTTTTTCTGGTTACACCTAGTATATTTTTCCAGTGGTTATATATATATATATATATATATATATATATATATATATATATATATATATATATATATATATATATATATATATATATATATATATATATATATATATATATATATATATATATATATAATATATACTTGCTAACTTGAGAACCAAGGCCTCTTTACGTTAGGTGCACATCAGGTGGGAAGAGTACTTCTATTACTTGCCAAGATTGTGGCCCCTTATGGTGGGAATCATAATGCACTGTTGATGTGTCAAATTCACATAGCATAATTCCAAGGCACTCGATCAATATCCAAGGAAGAAAATTATGTTCTTTTGCGTGAGTTTCAGCAACTCATAGTAATTTGTATGTAAATGAATACTTCATCATTCTTGGCTGTCAAGTTTTATGGAAGCACATGTGCTTCGTTAATAACAAAAAAACACGCACGCTCACGCCACTGCAGTGGCGTGAGCGTGCGTGTTTTGTTTTTTTTTTTTTGTTATTAACGATTTGCCCTATGCATTCACGTTTCTTCTTTTTTGTGTGTCGTACTTTTCGTATCGCACAGCCTACCGTTTTGGGCAAACGTAAAAAAAGTACATAAAAAAGATGCGTTCCACGCCGAAATTCACGTTCGCAACGAGCTGGGCACCGACAGGGTGCCCTACGACGCCCACACACTCCGCAACACCTTACCAACCGTTCGCTGCGATGTTGTTGGGAATTCGTGTGGTCGTTGCATGAATATAGCGCGTGCGTGCGTGCGCACGCGCGTCTGTGTGTTAGATCACGGCAACTGCATATGTTGTATGATTCAGTCACCATAACGCAACTGACGACCCCCGCTCTTCCCACACGTCAAGCAGCAGCAAGTGCCGGCCGTTAACCGTACTGTGCTGTGAACGCAAAACAGATTAGAATAGGTCACGTAGATAGCTAGCCCGACACATGATACGATAAGATTTGCGTCAGATATTCGACGTCTACATGCACGCGTAAGACAGCGGTATCCGCAGCAGCTTCGTCATACGTACGGATAGCACCGCATCGGACGTCACGTCTGACAGAGAAACTTGATCGGTAATTTTTTCTCACTTAAAAAGTCTACCTTGCACACCTTCAACCAACGATTATGCATTTCAACGAGCTGTGCATGGTTTAATGATTGATTGATTGATATGTGGGGTTCAACGTCCCAAAACCACCATATGATTATGAGAGACGCCGTAGTGGAGTGCTCCGGAAATTTCGACCACCTGGGGTTCTTTAACGTGTACCCAAATCTGAGCACACGGGCCTACAACATTTCCGCCTCCATCGGAAATGCAGCCGCCGCAGCCGGGATTCGAACCCGCGACCTGCGGGTCAGCAGCCGAGTACCTTAGCCACTAGACCGCCGCGGCGGGGCATGTTTTAATGACGAAAAGATAGTTCTAATATTGTGCCCGCCACATATATTACTCTCTCTCTAACTTGAAAAATCGGCGCGTGAATTGGGGCCAGAACAGCGCCATAAAGCAGCACACGCAGAAATTGGCTCATATTCTAATATTATGACATCGTGATGTTGACTTTTCAGCTGACGCCGGCAATAACGTTCAAACGGCGGGCCAATAATGCCGGTCTTATTGGATGGCTCCGCCCGTATTGGCTGCTACTTGTACAACCTGGCCCGATGTGTCCGTTCTAATAGGCCGGCACAGCCTATATGGGCGGAAAGTTCTGAAAGCTGGCCCAATATAACCAATCTAATAGACTGGCACAGCCATCATTGGCGGAATGTTGTTAATGCTGGTCCAACATAGCCGTTCTATTCGGCTGGCAGAACCAATATTGGGGGTACGTTGTCAACGCTGGTCCAACGTCGCCGTTCTATTTGGCTGGCATAGCCAATCTTGGCGGTACGTTGTGAAAACTGGGCCGTTCATGGGCCAGGCAATGCCGATCTATCCCCAATATTGGGCCAACCTTCTGTGCTGCCTGGGTACTGAGCAATCCTTTTTGCCTCATTCTACATGTTGCGACGGTCGTTCTCGGAAACCGGGCTTCCAGTGGCGTCTACGCTGCTTCGACTACGTTCGTAGGTGTGGTCCACGATGCTGGCGGGCATTTATCGACACTTGGTGAATGCGGCATCAGGATACACGTTTTCCACGTGCCACTGACCGGCATATCACCTTATAAACATTGACGCAAAGTCACGTCCCTCATCGTATGGCGTTAAAAGCACCCGACAAACTGTATTTCACCAGTGGGCGAGGCAGCAGCAAGCTCGGCAACATGCTGAGCAATCCTTTTTGCCTCATGCTACATGTTGCGACAGTCGTTCTCGGAAACCGGGCTTCCAGTGGCGTCTGCGCTGCTTCGACAACGTTGGTAGGTGTGGTCCACGATCCTGGCGGGCAATTATCGACACTTGGTGAATGTGGCATCAAGGATCCACGTTTTCCACGTGCCACTGACCGGCATATCACCTTATAAACAGTGACGCAAAGTCACGTGCCTCATCGTATGGCGTTAAAAGCACCCGACAAACTGTATTTCGCCAGTGGGCGAGGCAGCAGCAAGCTCGGCAACATGCTGAGCAATCCTTTTTGCCTCATGCTACATGTTGCGACGGTCGTTCTCAAAAACCGGGCTTCCAGTGGCGTCTGCGCTGCTTCGACAACGTTGGTAGGTGTGGTCCACGATGCTGGCGGGCATTTATCGACACTTGGTGAATGCGGCATCAAGGATCCACGTTTTCCACGTGCCACTGACCGGCATATCACCTTATAAACAGTGACGCAAAGTCACGTGCCTCATCGTATGGCGTTAAAAGCACCCGAAAAACTGTATTTCACCAGTGGGAGAGGCAGCAGCAAGCTCGGCAACATGCTGAACAATCCTTTTTGCCTCATGCTACATGACGCGACAGTAGTTCTCGGAAACCGGGCTTCCAGTGGCGTCTGCGCTGCTTCGACAACGTTGGTAGGTGTGGTCCACGATGCTGGCGGGCATTTATCGACACTTGGTGAATGCGGCATCAAGGATCCACGTTTTCCACGTGCCCCTGACCGGCATATCACCTTATAAACAGTGACACAAAGTCACATGCCTCATCATATGGCGTTAAAAGCACGTGACAAACTGTATTTCACCCGTGGGAGAGGCAGCAGCAAGCTCGGCAACATGAGAGCAATCGTTTTTGCCTCATGCTACATGTTGCGACGGTCGTTCTCGGAAACCGGGCTTCCAGTGGCGTCTGCGCTGCTTCGACAACGTTGGTAGGTGTGGTCCACGATGCTGGCGGGCATTTATCGACAGTTGGTGAATGCGGCATCAAGGATCTACGTTTTCCACGTGCCACTGACCGGCATATCGCCTTATAAACAGTGACGCAAAGTCACGTGCCTCATCGTATGGCGTTAAAAGCACCCGACAAGCCTTACTTAACCAGTTAGCGAGGAAGCAGTGATCTCGGCAACATACTGAGCAATCCTTTTTGCCCCATGCTACATGTTGCGATGGTCGTTCTCTGAAACCGGGCATCAAGTGGCGTCTACGCTGCTTCGACTACGTTGGGAGGTGTGGTCCACGATGCTGGCGGGCATTTATCGACACTTGGTGAATGCGGCATCAAGGATCCACGTTTTCCACGTGCCACTGACCGGCATATCACCTAATAAACAGTGACGCAAAGTCACGTGCCTCATCATATGGCTACAAAAGTACCCGACAAGCTTTACTTAACCAGTGAGCGAGGAAGCAGTGATCTCGGCAACATACTGAGCAATCCTTTTTGCCCCATGCTACATGTTGCGATGGTCGTTCTCGGAAACCGGGCTTCGAGTGGCGTCTGCGCTGCTTCGACAACGTTGGTAGGTGTGGTCCACGATGCTGGCGGGAATTTATCGACACTTGGTAAATGCGGCATCAAGGATCCACGTTTTCCACGTGCCACCGACCGGCACATCACCCTATAAACATTGACGCAAAGTCACGTGCCTCACCGTGTGGCGTTAAAAGCACCCGACAAACTATATTTCACCAGTGGGCGAGGCAGCAGCAAGCTCGGCAAGATGCTGAGCAATCCTTTTTGCCTCATGCTACATGTTGCGATGGTCGTTCTCAGAAACTGCGCTTCGAGTGGCGTCTACGCTGCTTCGACAACGTTGGTAGGTGTGGCCCACGATGCTAGCAGGCATTTATCGACACTTGGTGAATGCGGCATCAACGATCCACGTTTTCCACGTGCCACTGACCGGCATATCACCTTATAAACAGTGACGCAAAGTCACGTGCTTCATCGTATGGCTATAAAAGCACACGACAAGCCTTACTTAACCAGTTAGCGAGGAAGCAGTGATCTCGGCAACATACTGAGCAATCCTCTTTACCCCATGCTACATGTTGCGATGGTCGTTCTCGGAAACCGGGCTTCGAGTGGCGTCTACGCTGCTTCGACTACGTTGGTAGGTGTGGTCCACGATGCTGGCGGGCATTTATCGACAATTGGTGAATGCGACATCAAGGATCCACGTTTTCCACGTGCCACTGACCGGCATATCACCTTATAAACAGTGACGCAAAGTCACATGCCTCATCGTATGGCTAAAAAGCACCCGACAAGCTTTACTTAACCAGAGAGCGAGGAAGCAGTGATCTCGGCAACATACTGAGCAATCCTTTTTGCCCCATGCTACATGTTGCGATGGTCGTTCTCGGAAACCGGGCTTCGAGTGGCGTCTACGCTGCTTCGACTACGTTGGTAGGTGTGGTCCACGATGCTGGCGGGCATTTATCGACACTTGGTGAATGCGGCATCAAGGATCCACGTTTTTCACGTGCCACTGACCGGCATATCACCTTATAAACAGTGACGCAAAGTCACGTGCCTCATCGTATGGCGTTAAAAGCACCCGACAAACTGTATTTCACCAGGGGGCGAGGCAGCAGCAAGCTCGGACAGATGCTGAGCAATCCTTTTTGCCTCATGCTACATGTTGCGACGGTCGTTCTCGGAAACCGGGCTTCCAGTGGCGTCTGCGCCGCTTCGACAACGTTGGTAGGTGTGGTCCACGATGCTGGCGGGCATTTATGGACACTTGGTGAATGCGGCATCAAGGATCCACGTTTTTCACGTGCCACTGACCGGCATATCACCTTATAAACAGTGACGCAAAGTCACGTGCCTCATCGTATGGCGTTAAAAGCACCCGAAAAACTGTATTTCACCAGTGGGAGAGGCAGCAGCAAGCTCGGCAACATGCTGAACAATCCTTTTTGCCTCATGCTACATGACGCGACAGTAGTTCTCGGAAACCGGGCTTCCAGTGGCGTCTGCGCTGCTTCGACAACGTTGGTAGGTGTGGTCCACGATGCTGGCGGGCATTTATCGACACTTGGTGAATGCGGCATCAAGGATCCACGTTTTCCACGTGCCCCTGACCGGCATATCACCTTATAAACAGTGACACAAAGTCACATGCCTCATCATATGGCGTTAAAAGCACGTGACAAACTGTATTTCACCCGTGGGAGAGGCAGCAGCAAGCTCGGCAACATGAGAGCAATCGTTTTTGCCTCATGCTACATGTTGCGACGGTCGTTCTCGGAAACCGGGCTTCCAGTGGCGTCTGCGCTGCTTCGACAACGTTGGTAGGTGTGGTCCACGATGCTGGCGGGCATTTATCGACAGTTGGTGAATGCGGCATCAAGGATCTACGTTTTCCACGTGCCACTGACCGGCATATCGCCTTATAAACAGTGACGCAAAGTCACGTGCCTCATCGTATGGCGTTAAAAGCACCCGACAAGCCTTACTTAACCAGTTAGCGAGGAAGCAGTGATCTCGGCAACATACTGAGCAATCCTTTTTGCCCCATGCTACATGTTGCGATGGTCGTTCTCTGAAAACGGGCTTCAAGTGGCGTCTACGTTGCTTCGACTACGTTGGGAGGTGTGGTCCACGACGCTGGCGGGCATTTATCCACACTTGGTGAATGCGGCATCGAGGATCCACGTTTTCCACGTGCCACTGACCGGCATATCACCTTATAAACAGTGACGCAAAGTCACGTGCCTCATCGTATGGCTACAAAAGCACACGACAAGCTTTACTTAACCAGTGAGCGAGGAAGCAGTGATCTCAGCAACATACTGAGCAATCCTTTTTGCCCCATGCTACATGTTGCGATGGTCGTTCTCGGAAACCGGGCTTCGAGTGGCGCCTGCGCTGCTTCGACAACGTTGGTAGGTGTGGTCCACGATGCTGGCGGGCATTTATCGACACTTGGTGAACGCGGCATCAAGGATCCAGGTTTTCCACGTGCCACTGACCGGCATATCACCTTATAAACAGTGACGCAAAGTGACGTGCCTCATCGTATGGCTACAAAAGCACACGACAAGCTTTACTTAACCAGTGAGCGAGGAAGCAGTGATCTCGGCAACATGATGAGCATTCCTTTTTGCCCCATGCTACATGTTGCGATGGTCGTTCTCTGAAACTGGGCTTCGAGTGGCGTCTACGCTGCTTCGACAACGTTGGTAGGTGTGGTCCACGATGCTGGCGGGCATTTATTGACATTTTGTGAATGCGGCGTCAAGGATCCACGTTTTCCACGTGCCACTGACCGGCATATCACCTTATAAACAGTGACGCAAAGTCACGTGCTTCATCGTATGGCTATAAAAGCACCGAACAAGCCTTACTTAACCAGTGAGCGAGGAAGCAGTGATCTCGGCAACATGATGAGCATTCCTTTTTGCCCCATGCTACATCTTGCGATGGTCGTTCTCGGAAACCGGGCTCCGAGTGGCGTCTACGCTGCTTCGACTACGTTGGTAGGTGTGGTCCACGATGCTGGCGGGCATTTATCGACACTTGGTGAATGCGGCATCAAGGATCCACGTTTTCCACGTGCCACTGACCGGCATATCACCTTATAAACAGTGACGCAAAGTCACGTGCCTCATCGTATGGTGTTAAAAGCACCCGACAAACTGTATTTCACCAGTGGGCGAGGCAGCAGCAAGCTCGGCAACATTCTGAGCAATCCTTTTTGCCTCATGCTACATGTTTCGACGGTCGTTTTCGGAAACCGGGCTTCCAGTGGCGTCTGCGCTGCTTCGACAACGTTGGTAGGTGTGGTCCACGATGCTGGCGGGCATTTATCGACAGTTGGTAGATGCGGCATCAAGGATCCACGTTTTCCACGTGCCACTGACCGGCATATCGCCTTATAAACAGTGACGCAAAGTCACGTGCCTCATCGTATGGCGTTAAAAGCACCCGACAAGCCTTACTTAACCAGTTAGCGAGGAAGCAGTGATCTCGGCAACATACTGAGCAATCCTTTTTGCCCCATGCTACATGTTGCGATGGTCGTTCTCTGAAACCGGGCATCAAGTGGCGTCTACGCTGCTTCGACTACGTTGGGAGGTGTGGTCCACGATGCTGGCGGGCATTTATCGACACTTGGTGAATGCGGCATCAAGGATCCACGTTTTCCACGTGCCACTGACCGGCATATCACCTAATAAACAGTGACGCAAAGTCGCGTGCCTCATCATATGGCTACAAAAGTACCCGACAAGCTTTACTTAACCAGTGAGCGAGGAAGCAGTGATCTCGGCAACATACTGAGCAATCCTTTTTGCCCCATGCTACATGTTGCGATGGTCGTTCTCGGAAACCGGGCTTCGAGTGGCGTCTGCGCTGCTTCGACAACGTTGGTAGGTGTGGTCCACGATGCTGGCGGGAATTTATCGACACTTGGTAAATGCGGCATCAAGGATCCACGTTTTCCACGTGCCACCGACCGGCATATCACCCTATAAACATTGACGCAAAGTCACGTGCCTCACCGTGTGGCGTTAAAAGCACCCGACAAACTATATTTCACCAGTGGGCGAGGCAGCAGCAAGCTCGGCAAGATGCTGAGCAATCCTTTTTGCCTCATGCTACATGTTGCGATGGTCGTTCTCAGAAACTGCGCTTCGAGTGGCGTCTACGCTGCTTCGACAACGTTGGTAGGTGTGGCCCACGATGCTAGCAGGCATTTATCGACACTTGGTGAATGCGGCATCAACGATCCACGTTTTCCACGTGCCACTGACCGGCATATCACCTTATAAACAGTGACGCAAAGTCACGTGCTTCATCGTATGGCTATAAAAGCACACGACAAGCCTTACTTAACCAGTTAGCGAGGAAGCAGTGATCTCGGCAACATACTGAGCAATCCTCTTTACCCCATGCTACATGTTGCGATGGTCGTTCTCGGAAACCGGGCTTCGAGTGGCGTCTACGCTGCTTCGACTACGTTGGTAGGTGTGGTCCACGATGCTGGCGGGCATTTATCGACAATTGGTGAATGCGACATCAAGGATCCACGTTTTCCACGTGCCACTGACCGGCATATCACCTTATAAACAGTGACGCAAAGTCACATGCCTCATCGTATGGCTAAAAAGCACCCGACAAGCTTTACTTAACCAGAGAGCGAGGAAGCAGTGATCTCGGCAACATACTGAGCAATCCTTTTTGCCCCATGCTACATGTTGCGATGGTCGTTCTCGGAAACCGGGTTTCGAGTGGCGTCTACGCTGCTTCGACTACGTTGGTAGGTGTGGTCCACGATGCTGGCGGGCATTTATCGACACTTGGTGAATGCGGCATCAAGGATCCACGTTTTTCACGTGCCACTGACCGGCATATCACCTTATAAACAGTGACGCAAAGTCACGTGCCTCATCGTATGGCGTTAAAAGCACCCGACAAACTGTATTTCACCAGGGGGCGAGGCAGCAGCAAGCTCGGACAGATGCTGAGCAATCCTTTTTGCCTCATGCTACATGTTGCGACGGTCGTTCTCGGAAACCGGGCTTCCAGTGGCGTCTGCGCCGCTTCGACAACGTTGGTAGGTGTGGTCCACGATGCTGGCGGGCATTTATGGACACTTGGTGAATGCGGCATCAAGGATCCACGTTTTTCACGTGCCACTGACCGGCATATCACCTTATAAACAGTGACGCAAAGTCACGTGCCTCATCGTATGGCGTTATAAGCACCCTACAAACTGTATTTAACCAGTGGGCGAGGCAGCAGCAAGCTCAGCAACATGCTGAGCAATCCTTTTTGCCTCATGCTACATGTTGCGACGCTCGTTCTTGGAAATCGGGCTTCCAGTGGCGTCTGCGCTGCTTCGACAACGTTGGTAGGTGTGGTCCACGATGCTGGCGGGCATTTATCGACACTTGGTGAATGCGGCATCAAGGATCCACGTTTTTCACGTGCCACTGACCGGCATATCACCTTATAAACAGTGACGCAAAGTCACGTGCCTCATCGTATGGCGTTAAAAGCACCCGACAAACTGTATTTCACCAGGGGGCGAGGCAGCAGCAAGCTCGGACAGATGCTGAGCAATCCTTTTTGCCTCATGCTACATGTTGCGACGGTCGTTCTCGGAAACCGGGCTTCCAGTGGCGTCTGCGCCGCTTCGACAACGTTGGTAGGTGTGGTCCACGATGCTGGCGGGCATTTATGGACACTTGGTGAATGCGGCATCAAGTATCCACGTTTTCCACATGCCACTGACCGGCATATCACCTTATAAACAGTGACGCAAAGTCACGTGCCTCATCGTATGGCGTTAAAAGCACCCGACAAACTGTATTTCGCCAGTGGGCGAGGCAGCAGCAAGCTCGGCAACATGCTGAGCAATCCTTTTTGCCTCATGCTACATGTTGCGACGGTCGTTCTCAAAAACCGGGCTTCCAGTGGCGTCTGCGCTGCTTCGACAACGTTGGTAGGTGTGGTCCACGATGCTGGCGGGCATTTATCGACACTTGGTGAATGCGGCATCAAGGATCCACGTTTTCCACGTGCCACTGACCGGCATATCACCTTATAAACAGTGACGCAAAGTCACGTGCCTCATCGTATGGCGTTAAAAGCACCCGAAAAACTGTATTTCACCAGTGGGAGAGGCAGCAGCAAGCTCGGCAACATGCTGAACAATCCTTTTTGCCTCATGCTACATGACGCGACAGTAGTTCTCGGAAACCGGGCTTCCAGTGGCGTCTGCGCTGCTTCGACAACGTTGGTAGGTGTGGTCCACGATGCTGGCGGGCATTTATCGACACTTGGTGAATGCGGCATCAAGGATCCACGTTTTCCACGTGCCCCTGACCGGCATATCACCTTATAAACAGTGACACAAAGTCACATGCCTCATCATATGGCGTTAAAAGCACGTGACAAACTGTATTTCACCCGTGGGAGAGGCAGCAGCAAGCTCGGCAACATGAGAGCAATCGTTTTTGCCTCATGCTACATGTTGCGACGGTCGTTCTCGGAAACCGGGCTTCCAGTGGCGTCTGCGCTGCTTCGACAACGTTGGTAGGTGTGGTCCACGATGCTGGCGGGCATTTATCGACAGTTGGTGAATGCGGCATCAAGGATCTACGTTTTCCACGTGCCACTGACCGGCATATCGCCTTATAAACAGTGACGCAAAGTCACGTGCCTCATCGTATGGCGTTAAAAGCACCCGACAAGCCTTACTTAACCAGTTAGCGAGGAAGCAGTGATCTCGGCAACATACTGAGCAATCCTTTTTGCCCCATGCTACATGTTGCGATGGTCGTTCTCTGAAACCGGGCATCAAGTGGCGTCTACGCTGCTTCGACTACGTTGGGAGGTGTGGTCCACGATGCTGGCGGGCATTTATCGACACTTGGTGAATGCGGCATCAAGGATCCACGTTTTCCACGTGCCACTGACCGGCATATCACCTAATAAACAGTGACGCAAAGTCACGTGCCTCATCATATGGCTACAAAAGTACCCGACAAGCTTTACTTAACCAGTGAGCGAGGAAGCAGTGATCTCGGCAACATACTGAGCAATCCTTTTTGCCCCATGCTACATGTTGCGATGGTCGTTCTCGGAAACCGGGCTTCGAGTGGCGTCTGCGCTGCTTCGACAACGTTGGTAGGTGTGGTCCACGATGCTGGCGGGAATTTATCGACACTTGGTAAATGCGGCATCAAGGATCCACGTTTTCCACGTGCCACCGACCGGCACATCACCCTATAAACATTGACGCAAAGTCACGTGCCTCACCGTGTGGCGTTAAAAGCACCCGACAAACTATATTTCACCAGTGGGCGAGGCAGCAGCAAGCTCGGCAAGATGCTGAGCAATCCTTTTTGCCTCATGCTACATGTTGCGATGGTCGTTCTCAGAAACTGCGCTTCGAGTGGCGTCTACGCTGCTTCGACAACGTTGGTAGGTGTGGCCCACGATGCTAGCAGGCATTTATCGACACTTGGTGAATGCGGCATCAACGATCCACGTTTTCCACGTGCCACTGACCGGCATATCACCTTATAAACAGTGACGCAAAGTCACGTGCTTCATCGTATGGCTATAAAAGCACACGACAAGCCTTACTTAACCAGTTAGCGAGGAAGCAGTGATCTCGGCAACATACTGAGCAATCCTCTTTACCCCATGCTACATGTTGCGATGGTCGTTCTCGGAAACCGGGCTTCGAGTGGCGTCTACGCTGCTTCGACTACGTTGGTAGGTGTGGTCCACGATGCTGGCGGGCATTTATCGACAATTGGTGAATGCGACATCAAGGATCCACGTTTTCCACGTGCCACTGACCGGCATATCACCTTATAAACAGTGACGCAAAGTCACATGCCTCATCGTATGGCTAAAAAGCACCCGACAAGCTTTACTTAACCAGAGAGCGAGGAAGCAGTGATCTCGGCAACATACTGAGCAATCCTTTTTGCCCCATGCTACATGTTGCGATGGTCGTTCTCGGAAACCGGGCTTCGAGTGGCGTCTACGCTGCTTCGACTACGTTGGTAGGTGTGGTCCACGATGCTGGCGGGCATTTATCGACACTTGGTGAATGCGGCATCAAGGATCCACGTTTTTCACGTGCCACTGACCGGCATATCACCTTATAAACAGTGACGCAAAGTCACGTGCCTCATCGTATGGCGTTAAAAGCACCCGACAAACTGTATTTCACCAGGGGGCGAGGCAGCAGCAAGCTCGGACAGATGCTGAGCAATCCTTTTTGCCTCATGCTACATGTTGCGACGGTCGTTCTCGGAAACCGGGCTTCCAGTGGCGTCTGCGCCGCTTCGACAACGTTGGTAGGTGTGGTCCACGATGCTGGCGGGCATTTATGGACACTTGGTGAATGCGGCATCAAGGATCCACGTTTTTCACGTGCCACTGACCGGCATATCACCTTATAAACAGTGACGCAAAGTCACGTGCCTCATCGTATGGCGTTAAAAGCACCCGAAAAACTGTATTTCACCAGTGGGAGAGGCAGCAGCAAGCTCGGCAACATGCTGAACAATCCTTTTTGCCTCATGCTACATGACGCGACAGTAGTTCTCGGAAACCGGGCTTCCAGTGGCGTCTGCGCTGCTTCGACAACGTTGGTAGGTGTGGTCCACGATGCTGGCGGGCATTTATCGACACTTGGTGAATGCGGCATCAAGGATCCACGTTTTCCACGTGCCCCTGACCGGCATATCACCTTATAAACAGTGACACAAAGTCACATGCCTCATCATATGGCGTTAAAAGCACGTGACAAACTGTATTTCACCCGTGGGAGAGGCAGCAGCAAGCTCGGCAACATGAGAGCAATCGTTTTTGCCTCATGCTACATGTTGCGACGGTCGTTCTCGGAAACCGGGCTTCCAGTGGCGTCTGCGCTGCTTCGACAACGTTGGTAGGTGTGGTCCACGATGCTGGCGGGCATTTATCGACAGTTGGTGAATGCGGCATCAAGGATCTACGTTTTCCACGTGCCACTGACCGGCATATCGCCTTATAAACAGTGACGCAAAGTCACGTGCCTCATCGTATGGCGTTAAAAGCACCCGACAAGCCTTACTTAACCAGTTAGCGAGGAAGCAGTGATCTCGGCAACATACTGAGCAATCCTTTTTGCCCCATGCTACATGTTGCGATGGTCGTTCTCTGAAAACGGGCTTCAAGTGGCGTCTACGTTGCTTCGACTACGTTGGGAGGTGTGGTCCACGACGCTGGCGGGCATTTATCCACACTTGGTGAATGCGGCATCGAGGATCCACGTTTTCCACGTGCCACTGACCGGCATATCACCTTATAAACAGTGACGCAAAGTCACGTGCCTCATCGTATGGCTACAAAAGCACACGACAAGCTTTACTTAACCAGTGAGCGAGGAAGCAGTGATCTCAGCAACATACTGAGCAATCCTTTTTGCCCCATGCTACATGTTGCGATGGTCGTTCTCGGAAACCGGGCTTCGAGTGGCGCCTGCGCTGCTTCGACAACGTTGGTAGGTGTGGTCCACGATGCTGGCGGGCATTTATCGACACTTGGTGAACGCGGCATCAAGGATCCAGGTTTTCCACGTGCCACTGACCGGCATATCACCTTATAAACAGTGACGCAAAGTGACGTGCCTCATCGTATGGCTACAAAAGCACACGACAAGCTTTACTTAACCAGTGAGCGAGGAAGCAGTGATCTCGGCAACATGATGAGCATTCCTTTTTGCCCCATGCTACATGTTGCGATGGTCGTTCTCTGAAACTGGGCTTCGAGTGGCGTCTACGCTGCTTCGACAACGTTGGTAGGTGTGGTCCACGATGCTGGCGGGCATTTATTGACATTTTGTGAATGCGGCGTCAAGGATCCACGTTTTCCACGTGCCACTGACCGGCATATCACCTTATAAACAGTGACGCAAAGTCACGTGCTTCATCGTATGGCTATAAAAGCACCGAACAAGCCTTACTTAACCAGTGAGCGAGGAAGCAGTGATCTCGGCAACATGATGAGCATTCCTTTTTGCCCCATGCTACATCTTGCGATGGTCGTTCTCGGAAACCGGGCTCCGAGTGGCGTCTACGCTGCTTCGACTACGTTGGTAGGTGTGGTCCACGATGCTGGCGGGCATTTATCGACACTTGGTGAATGCGGCATCAAGGATCCACGTTTTCCACGTGCCACTGACCGGCATATCACCTTATAAACAGTGACGCAAAGTCACGTGCCTCATCGTATGGTGTTAAAAGCACCCGACAAACTGTATTTCACCAGTGGGCGAGGCAGCAGCAAGCTCGGCAACATTCTGAGCAATCCTTTTTGCCTCATGCTACATGTTTCGACGGTCGTTTTCGGAAACCGGGCTTCCAGTGGCGTCTGCGCTGCTTCGACAACGTTGGTAGGTGTGGTCCACGATGCTGGCGGGCATTTATCGACAGTTGGTAGATGCGGCATCAAGGATCCACGTTTTCCACGTGCCACTGACCGGCATATCGCCTTATAAACAGTGACGCAAAGTCACGTGCCTCATCGTATGGCGTTAAAAGCACCCGACAAGCCTTACTTAACCAGTTAGCGAGGAAGCAGTGATCTCGGCAACATACTGAGCAATCCTTTTTGCCCCATGCTACATGTTGCGATGGTCGTTCTCTGAAACCGGGCATCAAGTGGCGTCTACGCTGCTTCGACTACGTTGGGAGGTGTGGTCCACGATGCTGGCGGGCATTTATCGACACTTGGTGAATGCGGCATCAAGGATCCACGTTTTCCACGTGCCACTGACCGGCATATCACCTAATAAACAGTGACGCAAAGTCGCGTGCCTCATCATATGGCTACAAAAGTACCCGACAAGCTTTACTTAACCAGTGAGCGAGGAAGCAGTGATCTCGGCAACATACTGAGCAATCCTTTTTGCCCCATGCTACATGTTGCGATGGTCGTTCTCGGAAACCGGGCTTCGAGTGGCGTCTGCGCTGCTTCGACAACGTTGGTAGGTGTGGTCCACGATGCTGGCGGGAATTTATCGACACTTGGTAAATGCGGCATCAAGGATCCACGTTTTCCACGTGCCACCGACCGGCATATCACCCTATAAACATTGACGCAAAGTCACGTGCCTCACCGTGTGGCGTTAAAAGCACCCGACAAACTATATTTCACCAGTGGGCGAGGCAGCAGCAAGCTCGGCAAGATGCTGAGCAATCCTTTTTGCCTCATGCTACATGTTGCGATGGTCGTTCTCAGAAACTGCGCTTCGAGTGGCGTCTACGCTGCTTCGACAACGTTGGTAGGTGTGGCCCACGATGCTAGCAGGCATTTATCGACACTTGGTGAATGCGGCATCAACGATCCACGTTTTCCACGTGCCACTGACCGGCATATCACCTTATAAACAGTGACGCAAAGTCACGTGCTTCATCGTATGGCTATAAAAGCACACGACAAGCCTTACTTAACCAGTTAGCGAGGAAGCAGTGATCTCGGCAACATACTGAGCAATCCTCTTTACCCCATGCTACATGTTGCGATGGTCGTTCTCGGAAACCGGGCTTCGAGTGGCGTCTACGCTGCTTCGACTACGTTGGTAGGTGTGGTCCACGATGCTGGCGGGCATTTATCGACAATTGGTGAATGCGACATCAAGGATCCACGTTTTCCACGTGCCACTGACCGGCATATCACCTTATAAACAGTGACGCAAAGTCACATGCCTCATCGTATGGCTAAAAAGCACCCGACAAGCTTTACTTAACCAGAGAGCGAGGAAGCAGTGATCTCGGCAACATACTGAGCAATCCTTTTTGCCCCATGCTACATGTTGCGATGGTCGTTCTCGGAAACCGGGTTTCGAGTGGCGTCTACGCTGCTTCGACTACGTTGGTAGGTGTGGTCCACGATGCTGGCGGGCATTTATCGACACTTGGTGAATGCGGCATCAAGGATCCACGTTTTTCACGTGCCACTGACCGGCATATCACCTTATAAACAGTGACGCAAAGTCACGTGCCTCATCGTATGGCGTTAAAAGCACCCGACAAACTGTATTTCACCAGGGGGCGAGGCAGCAGCAAGCTCGGACAGATGCTGAGCAATCCTTTTTGCCTCATGCTACATGTTGCGACGGTCGTTCTCGGAAACCGGGCTTCCAGTGGCGTCTGCGCCGCTTCGACAACGTTGGTAGGTGTGGTCCACGATGCTGGCGGGCATTTATGGACACTTGGTGAATGCGGCATCAAGGATCCACGTTTTTCACGTGCCACTGACCGGCATATCACCTTATAAACAGTGACGCAAAGTCACGTGCCTCATCGTATGGCGTTATAAGCACCCTACAAACTGTATTTAACCAGTGGGCGAGGCAGCAGCAAGCTCAGCAACATGCTGAGCAATCCTTTTTGCCTCATGCTACATGTTGCGACGCTCGTTCTTGGAAATCGGGCTTCCAGTGGCGTCTGCGCTGCTTCGACAACGTTGGTAGGTGTGGTCCACGATGCTGGCGGGCATTTATCGACACTTGGTGAATGCGGCATCAAGGATCCACGTTTTTCACGTGCCACTGACCGGCATATCACCTTATAAACAGTGACGCAAAGTCACGTGCCTCATCGTATGGCGTTAAAAGCACCCGACAAACTGTATTTCACCAGGGGGCGAGGCAGCAGCAAGCTCGGACAGATGCTGAGCAATCCTTTTTGCCTCATGCTACATGTTGCGACGGTCGTTCTCGGAAACCGGGCTTCCAGTGGCGTCTGCGCCGCTTCGACAACGTTGGTAGGTGTGGTCCACGATGCTGGCGGGCATTTATGGACACTTGGTGAATGCGGCATCAAGTATCCACGTTTTCCACATGCCACTGACCGGCATATCACCTTATAAACAGTGACGCAAAGTCACTTGCCTCATCGTATGGCGTCAAAAGCACCCGACAAACTGTATTTCACCAGGGGGCGAGGCAGCAGCAAGCTCGGACATATGCTGAGCAATCCTTTTTGCCTCATGCTACATGTTGCGACGGTCGTTCTCGGAAACCGGGCTTCCAGTGGCGTCTGCGCTGCTTCGACAATGTTGGTAGGTGTTGTCCACGATGCTGGCGGGCATTTATCGACACTTGGTGAATGCGGCATCAAGGATCCACGTTTTTCACGTGCCACTGACCGGCATATCACCTTATAAACAGTGACGCAAAGTCACGTGCCTCATCGTATGGCGTTAAAAGCACCCGACAAACTGTATTTCACCCGTGGGAGAGGCAGCAGCAAGCTCGGCAACATGATCAGCAATCCCTTTTGCCTCATGCTACATGTTGCGATGGTCGTTATCGGAAACTGCGCTTCGAGTGGCGTCTACTCTGCTTCGACAACGTTGGTAGGTGTGGCCCACGATGCTAGCAGGCATTTATCGACACTTGGTGAATGCGGCATCAAAGATCCACGTTTTCTACGTGCTTAGACCGGCATATCACCTCATAAACCGTGACGCAAAGTCACGTGCTTCATCGTATGGCGGTAAAAGCACCCGACAAACTGTATTTCTACCGTGGGAGAGGCAGCATCAAGCTCGGCAACATGATGAGCAATCCTTTTTGCCTCATGCTACTTGTTGCGATGGTCTTTCTCGGAAACTTGGCTTCGAGTGGCGTCTACGCTGCTTCGACAACGTTGGTAGGTGTGGTCCACGATGCTGGCGGGGATTTAACGACACTTGGTGAATGCGGCATCAAGTATACCACGTTTTTCACGTGCCACTGACCGGCATATCACCGTATAAACAGTGACGCAAAGTCACGTGCTTCATCGTATGGCGTTAAAAGCACCCGACAAACTGTATTTCACCAGTGGGCGAGGCAGCAGCAAGCTCGGCAACATACTGAGCAATCCTTTTTGCCTCATTCTACATGTTGCGACGGTCGTTCTCGGAAACCGGGCTTCCAGTGGCGTCTACGCTGCTTCGACTACGTTCGTAGGTGTGGTCCACGATGCTGGCGGGCATTTATCGACACTTGGTGAATGCAGCATCAGGATACACGTTTTCCACGTGCCACTGACCGGCATATCACCTTATAAACATTGACGCAAAGTCACGTCCCTCATCGTATGGCGTTAAAAGCACCCGACAAACTGTATTTCACCAGTGGGCGAGGCAGCAGCAAGCTCGGCAACATGCTGAGCAATCCTTTTTGCCTCATGCTACATGTTGCGACAGTCGTTCTCGGAAACCGGGCTTCCAGTGGCGTCTGCGCTGCTTCGACAACGTTGGTAGGTGTGGTCCACGATCCTGGCGGGCAATTATCGACACTTGGTGAATGTGGCATCAAGGATCCACGTTTTCCACGTGCCACTGACCGGCATATCACCTTATAAACAGTGACGCAAAGTCACGTGCCTCATCGTATGGCGTTAAAAGCACCCGACAAACTGTATTTCACCAGTGGGCGAGGCAGCAGCAAGCTCGGCAACATGCTGAGCAATCCTTTTTGCCTCATGCTACATGTTGCGACGGTCGTTCTCAAAAACCGGGCTTCCAGTGGCGTCTGCGCTGCTTCGACAACGTTGGTAGGTGTGGTCCACGATGCTGGCGGGCATTTATCGACACTTGGTGAATGCGGCATCAAGGATCCACGTTTTCCACGTGCCACTGACCGGCATATCACCTTATAAACAGTGACGCAAAGTCACGTGCCTCATCGTATGGCGTTAAAGCGCCCGAAAAACTGTATTTCACCAGTGGGAGAGGCAGCAGCAAGCTCGGCAACATGCTGAACAAACCTTTTTGCCTCATTCTACATGACGCGACAGTAGTTCTCGGAAACCGGGCTTCCAGTGGCGTCTGCGCTGCTTCGACAACGTTGGTAGGTGTGGTCCACGATGCTGGCGGGCATTTATCGACACTTGGTGAATTCGGCATCAAGGATCCACGTTTTCCACGTGCCCCTGACCGGCATATCACCTTATAAACAGTGACACAAAGTCACATGCCTCATCATATGGCGTTAAAAGCACCTGACAAACTGTATTTCACCCGTGGGAGAGGCAGCAGCAAGCTCGGCAACATGAGAGCAATCGTTTTTGCCTCATGCTACATGTTGCGACGGTCGTTCTCGGAAACCGGGCTTCCAGTGGCGTCTGCGCTGCTTCGACAACGTTGGTAGGTGTGGTCCACGATGCTGGCGGGCATTTATCGACAGTTGGTGAATGCGGCATCAAGGATCTACGTTTTCCACGTGCCACTGACCGGCATATCGCCTTATAAACAGTGACGCAAAGTCACGTGCCTCATCGTATGGCGTTAAAAGCACCCGACAAGCCTTACTTAACCAGTTAGCGAGGAAGCAGTGATCTCGGCAACATACTGAGCAATCCTTTTTGCCCCATGCTACATGTTGCGATGGTCGTTCTCTGAAAACGGGCTTCAAGTGGCGTCTACGTTGCTTCGACTACGTTGGGAGGTGTGGTCCACGACGCTGGCGGGCATTTATCCACACTTGGTGAATGCGGCATCAAGGATCCACGTTTTCCACGTGCCACTGACCGGCATATCACCTTATAAACAGTGACGCAAAGTCACGTGCCTCATCGTATGGCTACAAAAGCACACGACAAGCTTTACTTAACCAGTGAGCGAGGAAGCAGTGATCTCAGCAATATACTGAGCAATCCTTTTTGCCCCATGCTACATGTTGCGATGGTCGTTCTCGGAAACCGGGCTTCGAGTGGCGCCTGCGCTGCTTCGACAACGTTGGTAGGTGTGGTCCACGATGCTGGCGGGCATTTATGGACACTTGGTGAATGCGGCATCAAGGATCCACGTTTTTCACGTGCCACTGACCGGCATATCACCTTATAAACAGTGACGCAAAGTCACGTGCCTCATCGTATGGCGTTATAAGCACCCTACAAACTGTATTTAACCAGTGGGCGAGGCAGCAGCAAGCTCAGCAACATGCTGAGCAATCCTTTTTGCCTCATGCTACATGTTGCGACGCTCGTTCTTGGAAATCGGGCTTCCAGTGGCGTCTGCGCTGCTTCGACAACGTTGGTAGGTGTGGTCCACGATGCTGGCGGGCATTTATCGACACTTGGTGAATGCGGCATCAAGGATCCACGTTTTTCACGTGCCACTGACCGGCATATCACCTTATAAACAGTGACGCAAAGTCACGTGCCTCATCGTATGGCGTTAAAAGCACCCGACAAACTGTATTTCACCAGGGGGCGAGGCAGCAGCAAGCTCGGACAGATGCTGAGCAATCCTTTTTGCCTCATGCTACATGTTGCGACGGTCGTTCTCGGAAACCGGGCTTCCAGTGGCGTCTGCGCCGCTTCGACAACGTTGGTAGGTGTGGTCCACGATGCTGGCGGGCATTTATGGACACTTGGTGAATGCGGCATCAAGGATCCACGTTTTTCACGTGCCACTGACCGGCATATCACCTTATAAACAGTGACGCAAAGTCACGTGCCTCATCGTATGGCGTTATAAGCACCCTACAAACTGTATTTAACCAGTGGGCGAGGCAGCAGCAAGCTCAGCAACATGCTGAGCAATCCTTTTTGCCTCATGCTACATGTTGCGACGCTCGTTCTTGGAAATCGGGCTTCCAGTGGCGTCTGCGCTGCTTCGACAACGTTGGTAGGTGTGGTCCACGATGCTGGCGGGCATTTATCGACACTTGGTGAATGCGGCATCAAGGATCCACGTTTTTCACGTGCCACTGACCGGCATATCACCTTATAAACAGTGACGCAAAGTCACGTGCCTCATCGTATGGCGTTAAAAGCACCCGACAAACTGTATTTCACCAGGGGGCGAGGCAGCAGCAAGCTCGGACAGATGCTGAGCAATCCTTTTTGCCTCATGCTACATGTTGCGACGGTCGTTCTCGGAAACCGGGCTTCCAGTGGCGTCTGCGCCGCTTCGACAACGTTGGTAGGTGTGGTCCACGATGCTGGCGGGCATTTATGGACACTTGGTGAATGCGGCATCAAGTATCCACGTTTTCCACATGCCACTGACCGGCATATCACCTTATAAACAGTGACGCAAAGTCACTTGCCTCATCGTATGGCGTCAAAAGCACCCGACAAACTGTATTTCACCAGGGGGCGAGGCAGCAGCAAGCTCGGACATATGCTGAGCAATCCTTTTTGCCTCATGCTACATGTTGCGACGGTCGTTCTCGGAAACCGGGCTTCCAGTGGCGTCTGCGCTGCTTCGACAATGTTGGTAGGTGTTGTCCACGATGCTGGCGGGCATTTATCGACACTTGGTGAATGCGGCATCAAGGATCCACGTTTTTCACGTGCTTAGACCGGCATATCACCTCATAAACCGTGACGCAAAGTCACGTGCTTCATCGTATGGCGGTAAAAGCACCCGACAAACTGTATTTCTACCGTGGGAGAGGCAGCATCAAGCTCGGCAACATGATGAGCAATCCTTTTTGCCTCATGCTACTTGTTGCGATGGTCTTTCTCGGAAACTTGGCTTCGAGTGGCGTCTACGCTGCTTCGACAACGTTGGTAGGTGTGGTCCACGATGCTGGCGGGGATTTAACGACACTTGGTGAATGCGGCATCAAGTATACCACGTTTTTCACGTGCCACTGACCGGCATATCACCGTATAAACAGTGACGCAAAGTCACGTGCTTCATCGTATGGCGTTAAAAGCACCCGACAAACTGTATTTCACCAGTGGGCGAGGCAGCAGCAAGCTCGGCAACATACTGAGCAATCCTTTTTGCCTCATTCTACATGTTGCGACGGTCGTTCTCGGAAACCGGGCTTCCAGTGGCGTCTACGCTGCTTCGACTACGTTCGTAGGTGTGGTCCACGATGCTGGCGGGCATTTATCGACACTTGGTGAATGCAGCATCAGGATACACGTTTTCCACGTGCCACTGACCGGCATATCACCTTATAAACATTGACGCAAAGTCACGTCCCTCATCGTATGGCGTTAAAAGCACCCGACAAACTGTATTTCACCAGTGGGCGAGGCAGCAGCAAGCTCGGCAACATGCTGAGCAATCCTTTTTGCCTCATGCTACATGTTGCGACAGTCGTTCTCGGAAACCGGGCTTCCAGTGGCGTCTGCGCTGCTTCGACAACGTTGGTAGGTGTGGTCCACGATCCTGGCGGGCAATTATCGACACTTGGTGAATGTGGCATCAAGGATCCACGTTTTCCACGTGCCACTGACCGGCATATCACCTTATAAACAGTGACGCAAAGTCACGTGCCTCATCGTATGGCGTTAAAAGCACCCGACAAACTGTATTTCACCAGTGGGCGAGGCAGCAGCAAGCTCGGCAACATGCTGAGCAATCCTTTTTGCCTCATGCTACATGTTGCGACGGTCGTTCTCAAAAACCGGGCTTCCAGTGGCGTCTGCGCTGCTTCGACAACGTTGGTAGGTGTGGTCCACGATGCTGGCGGGCATTTATCGACACTTGGTGAATGCGGCATCAAGGATCCACGTTTTCCACGTGCCACTGACCGGCATATCACCTTATAAACAGTGACGCAAAGTCACGTGCCTCATCGTATGGCGTTAAAGCACCCGAAAAACTGTATTTCACCAGTGGGAGAGGCAGCAGCAAGCTCGGCAACATGCTGAACAAACCTTTTTGCCTCATTCTACATGACGCGACAGTAGTTCTCGGAAACCGGGCTTCCAGTGGCGTCTGCGCTGCTTCGACAACGTTGGTAGGTGTGGTCCACGATGCTGGCGGGCATTTATCGACACTTGGTGAATTCGGCATCAAGGATCCACGTTTTCCACGTGCCCCTGACCGGCATATCACCTTATAAACAGTGACACAAAGTCACATGCCTCATCATATGGCGTTAAAAGCACCTGACAAACTGTATTTCACCCGTGGGAGAGGCAGCAGCAAGCTCGGCAACATGAGAGCAATCGTTTTTGCCTCATGCTACATGTTGCGACGGTCGTTCTCGGAAACCGGGCTTCCAGTGGCGTCTGCGCTGCTTCGACAACGTTGGTAGGTGTGGTCCACGATGCTGGCGGGCATTTATCGACAGTTGGTGAATGCGGCATCAAGGATCTACGTTTTCCACGTGCCACTGACCGGCATATCGCCTTATAAACAGTGACGCAAAGTCACGTGCCTCATCGTATGGCGTTAAAAGCACCCGACAAGCCTTACTTAACCAGTTAGCGAGGAAGCAGTGATCTCGGCAACATACTGAGCAATCCTTTTTGCCCCATGCTACATGTTGCGATGGTCGTTCTCTGAAAACGGGCTTCAAGTGGCGTCTACGTTGCTTCGACTACGTTGGGAGGTGTGGTCCACGACGCTGGCGGGCATTTATCCACACTTGGTGAATGCGGCATCAAGGATCCACGTTTTCCACGTGCCACTGACCGGCATATCACCTTATAAACAGTGACGCAAAGTCACGTGCCTCATCGTATGGCTACAAAAGCACACGACAAGCTTTACTTAACCAGTGAGCGAGGAAGCAGTGATCTCAGCAATATACTGAGCAATCCTTTTTGCCCCATGCTACATGTTGCGATGGTCGTTCTCGGAAACCGGGCTTCGAGTGGCGCCTGCGCTGCTTCGACAACGTTGGTAGGTGTGGTCCACGATGCTGGCGGGCATTTATCGACACTTGGAGAACGCGGCATCAAGGATCCAGGTTTTCCACGTGCCACTGACCGGCATATCACCTTATAAACAGTGACGCAAAGTCACGTGCCTCATCGTATGGCTACAAAAGCACACGACAAGCTTTACTTAACCAGTGAGCGAGGAAGCAGTGATCTCGGCAACATGATGAGCATTCCTTTTTGCCCCATGCTACATGTTGCGATGGTCGTTCTCTGAAACTGGGCTTCGAGTGGCGTCTACGCTGCTTCGACAACGTTGGTAGGTGTGGTCCACGATGCTGGCGGGCATTTATTGACATTTTGTGAATGCGGCGTCAAGGATCCACGTTTTCCACGTGCCACTGACCGGCATATCACCTTATAAACAGTGACGCAAAGTCACGTGCTTCATCGTATGGCTATAAAAGCACCGAACAAGCCTTACTCAACCAGTGAGCGAGGAAGCAGTGATCTCGGCAACATGATGAGCATTCCTTTTTGCCCCATGCTACATCTTGCGATGGTCGTTCTCGGAAACCGGGCTCCGAGTGGCGTCTACGCTGCTTCGACTACGTTGGTAGGTGTGGTCCACGATGCTGGCGGGCATTTATCGACACTTGGTGAATGCGGCATCAAGGATCCACGTTTTCCACGTGCCACTGACCGGCATATCACCTTATAAACAGTGACGCAAAGTCACGTGCCTCATCGTATGGTGTTAAAAGCACCCGACAAACTGTATTTCACCAGTGGGCGAGGCAGCAGCAAGCTCGGCAACATTCTGAGCAATCCTTTTTGCCTCATGCTACATGTTTCGACGGTCGTTTTCGGAAACCGGGCTTCCAGTGGCGTCTGCGCTGCTTCGACAACGTTGGTAGGTGTGGTCCACGATGCTGGCGGGCATTTATCGACAGTTGGTAGATGCGGCATCAAGGATCCACGTTTTCCACGTGCCACTGACCGGCATATCGCCTTATAAACAGTGACGCAAAGTCACGTGCCTCATCGTATGGCGTTAAAAGCACCCGACAAGCCTTACTTAACCAGTTAGCGAGGAAGCAGTGATCTCGGCAACATACTGAGCAATCCTTTTTGCCCCATGCTACATGTTGCGATGGTCGTTCTCTGAAACCGGGCATCAAGTGGCGTCTACGCTGCTTCGACTACGTTGGGAGGTGTGGTCCACGATGCTGGCGGGCATTTATCGACACTTGGTGAATGCGGCATCAAGGATCCACGTTTTCCACGTGCCACTGACCGGCATATCACCTAATAAACAGTGACGCAAAGTCACGTGCCTCATCATATGGCTACAAAAGTACCCGACAAGCTTTACTTAACCAGTGAGCGAGGAAGCAGTGATCTCGGCAACATACTGAGCAATCCTTTTTGCCCCATGCTACATGTTGCGATGGTCGTTCTCGGAAACCGGGCTTCGAGTGGCGTCTGCGCTGCTTCGACAACGTTGGTAGGTGTGGTCCACGATGCTGGCGGGAATTTATCGACACTTGGTAAATGCGGCATCAAGGATCCACGTTTTCCACGTGCCACCGACCGGCATATCACCCTATAAACATTGACGCAAAGTCACGTGCCTCACCGTGTGGCGTTAAAAGCACCCGACAAACTATATTTCACCAGTGGGCGAGGCAGCAGCAAGCTCGGCAAGATGCTGAGCAATCCTTTTTGCCTCATGCTACATGTTGCGATGGTCGTTCTCAGAAACTGCGCTTCGAGTGGCGTCTACGCTGCTTCGACAACGTTGGTAGGTGTGGCCCACGATGCTAGCAGGCATTTATCGACACTTAATGAATGCGGCATCAACGATCCACGTTTTCCACGTGCCACTGACCGGCATATCACCTTATAAACAGTGACGCAAAGTCACGTGCTTCATCGTATGGCTATAAAAGCACACGACAAGCCTTACTTAACCAGTTAGCGAGGAAGCAGTGATCTCGGCAACATACTGAGCAATCCTCTTTACCCCATGCTACATGTTGCGATGGTCGTTCTCGGAAACCGGGCTTCGAGTGGCGTCTACGCTGCTTCGACTACGTTGGTAGGTGTGGTCCACGATGCTGGCGGGCATTTATCGACAATTGGTGATTGCGACATCAAGGATCCACGTTTTCCACGTGCCACTGACCGGCATATCACCTTATAAACAGTGACGCAAAGTCACATGCCTCATCGTATGGCTAAAAAGCACCCGACAAGCTTTACTTAACCAGAGAGCGAGGAAGCAGTGATCTCGGCAACATACTGAGCAATCCTTTTTGCCCCATGCTACATGTTGCGATGGTCGTTCTCGGAAACCGGGCTTCGAGTGGCGTCTACGCTGCTTCGACTACGTTGGTAGGTGTGGTCCACGATGCTGGCGGGCATTTATCGACACTTGGTGAATGCGGCATCAAGGATCCACGTTTTTCACGTGCCACTGACCGGCATATCACCTTATAAACAGTGACGCAAAGTGACGTGCCTCATCGTATGGCGTTAAAAGCACCCGACAAACTGTATTTCACCAGGGGGCGAGGCAGCAGCAAGCTCGGACAGATGCTGAGCAATCCTTTTTGCCTCATGCTACATGTTGCGACGGTCGTTCTCGGAAACCGGGCTTCCAGTGGCGTCTGCGCCGCTTCGACAACGTTGGTAGGTGTGGTCCACGATGCTGGCGGGCATTTATGGACACTTGGTGAATGCGGCATCAAAGATCCACGTTTTCTACGTGCTTAGACCGGCATATCACCTCATAAACCGTGACGCAAAGTCACGTGCTTCATCGTATGGCGGTAAAAGCACCCGACAAACTGTATTTCTACCGTGGGAGAGGCAGCAGCAAGCTCGGCAACATGATGAGCAATCCTTTTTGCCTCATGCTACTTGTTGCGATGGTCTTTCTCGGAAACTTGGCTTCGAGTGGCGTCTACGCTGCTTCGACAACGTTGGTAGGTGTGGTCCACGATGCTGGCGGGGATTTAACGACACTTGGTGAATGCGGCATCAAGTATACCACGTTTTTCACGTGCCACTGACCGGCATATCACCGTATAAACAGTGACGCAAAGTCACGTGCTTCATCGTATGGCGTTAAAAGCACCCGACAAACTGTATTTCACCAGTGGGCGAGGCAGCAGCAAGCTCGGCAACATACTGAGCAATCCTTTTTGCCTCATTCTACATGTTGCGACGGTCGTTCTCGGAAACCGGGCTTCCAGTGGCGTCTACGCTGCTTCGACTACGTTCGTAGGTGTGGTCCACGATGCTGGCGGGCATTTATCGACACTTGGTGAATGCAGCATCAGGATACACGTTTTCCACGTGCCACTGACCGGCATATCACCTTATAAACATTGACGCAAAGTCACGTCCCTCATCGTATGGCGTTAAAAGCACCCGACAAACTGTATTTCACCAGTGGGCGAGGCAGCAGCAAGCTCGGCAACATGCTGAGCAATCCTTTTTGCCTCATGCTACATGTTGCGACAGTCGTTCTCGGAAACCGGGCTTCCAGTGGCGTCTGCGCTGCTTCGACAACGTTGGTAGGTGTGGTCCACGATCCTGGCGGGCAATTATCGACACTTGGTGAATGTGGCATCAAGGATCCACGTTTTCCACGTGCCACTGACCGGCATATCACCTTATAAACAGTGACGCAAAGTCACGTGCCTCATCGTATGGCGTTAAAAGCACCCGACAAACTGTATTTCACCAGTGGGCGAGGCAGCAGCAAGCTCGGCAACATGCTGAGCAATCCTTTTTGCCTCATGCTACATGTTGCGACGGTCGTTCTCAAAAACCGGGCTTCCAGTGGCGTCTGCGCTGCTTCGACAACGTTGGTAGGTGTGGTCCACGATGCTGGCGGGCATTTATCGACACTTGGTGAATGCGGCATCAAGGATCCACGTTTTCCACGTGCCACTGACCGGCATATCACCTTATAAACAGTGACGCAAAGTCACGTGCCTCATCGTATGGCGTTAAAAGCACCCGACAAGCCTTACTTAACCAGTTAGCGAGGAAGCAGTGATCTCGGCAACATACTGAGCAATCCTTTTTGCCCCATGCTACATGTTGCTATGGTCGTTCTCTGAAAACGGGCTTCAAGTGGCGTCTACGTTGCTTCGACTACGTTGGGAGGTGTGGTCCACGACGCTGGCGGGCATTTATCCACACTTGGTGAATGCGGCATCAAGGATCCACGTTTTCCACGTGCCACTGACCGGCATATCACCTTATAAACAGTGACGCAAAGTCACGTGCCTCATCGTATGGCTACAAAAGCACACGACAAGCTTTACTTAACCAGTGAGCGAGGAAGCAGTGATCTCAGCAACATACTGAGCAATCCTTTTTGCCCCATGCTACATGTTGCGATGGTCGTTCTCGGAAACCGGGCTTCGAGTGGCGCCTGCGCTGCTTCGACAACGTTGGTAGGTGTGGTCCACGATGCTGGCGGGCATTTATCGACACTTGGTGAACGCGGCATCAAGGATCCAGGTTTTCCACGTGCCACTGACCGGCATATCACCTTATAAACAGTGACGCAAAGTCACGTGCCTCATCGTATGGCTACAAAAGCACACGACAAGCTTTACTTAACCAGTGAGCGAGGAAGCAGTGATCTCGGCAACATGATGAGCATTCCTTTTTGCCCCATGCTACATGTTGCGATGGTCGTTCTCTGAAACTGGGCTTCGAGTGGCGTCTACGCTGCTTCGACAACGTTGGTAGGTGTGGTCCACGATGCTGGCGGGCATTTATTGACATTTTGTGAATGCGGCGTCAAGGATCCACGTTTTCCACGTGCCACTGACCGGCATATCACCTTATAAACAGTGACGCAAAGTCACGTGCTTCATCGTATGGCTATAAAAGCACCGAACAAGCCTTACTCAACCAGTGAGCGAGGAAGCAGTGATCTCGGCAACATGATGAGCATTCCTTTTTGCCCCATGCTACATCTTGCGATGGTCGTTCTCGGAAACCGGGCTCCGAGTGGCGTCTACGCTGCTTCGACTACGTTGGTAGGTGTGGTCCACGATGCTGGCGGGCATTTATCGACACTTGGTGAATGCGGCATCAAGGATCCACGTTTTCCACGTGCCACTGACCGGCATATCACCTTATAAACAGTGACGCAAAGTCACGTGCCTCATCGTATGGTGTTAAAAGCACCCGACAAACTGTATTTCACCAGTGGGCGAGGCAGCAGCAAGCTCGGCAACATTCTGAGCAATCCTTTTTGCCTCATGCTACATGTTTCGACGGTCGTTTTCGGAAACCGGGCTTCCAGTGGCGTCTGCGCTGCTTCGACAACGTTGGTAGGTGTGGTCCACGATGCTGGCGGGCATTTATCGACAGTTGGTAGATGCGGCATCAAGGATCCACGTTTTCCACGTGCCACTGACCGGCATATCGCCTTATAAACAGTGACGCAAAGTCACGTGCCTCATCGTATGGCGTTAAAAGCACCCGACAAGCCTTACTTAACCAGTTAGCGAGGAAGCAGTGATCTCGGCAACATACTGAGCAATCCTTTTTGCCCCATGCTACATGTTGCGATGGTCGTTCTCTGAAACCGGGCATCAAGTGGCGTCTACGCTGCTTCGACTACGTTGGGAGGTGTGGTCCACGATGCTGGCGGGCATTTATCGACACTTGGTGAATGCGGCATCAAGGATCCACGTTTTCCACGTGCCACTGACCGGCATATCACCTAATAAACAGTGACGCAAAGTCACGTGCCTCATCATATGGCTACAAAAGTACCCGACAAGCTTTACTTAACCAGTGAGCGAGGAAGCAGTGATCTCGGCAACATACTGAGCAATCCTTTTTGCCCCATGCTACATGTTGCGATGGTCGTTCTCGGAAACCGGGCTTCGAGTGGCGTCTGCGCTGCTTCGACAACGTTGGTAGGTGTGGTCCACGATGCTGGCGGGAATTTATCGACACTTGGTAAATGCGGCATCAAGGATCCACGTTTTCCACGTGCCACCGACCGGCATATCACCCTATAAACATTGACGCAAAGTCACGTGCCTCACCGTGTGGCGTTAAAAGCACCCGACAAACTATATTTCACCAGTGGGCGAGGCAGCAGCAAGCTCGGCAAGATGCTGAGCAATCCTTTTTGCCTCATGCTACATGTTGCGATGGTCGTTCTCAGAAACTGCGCTTCGAGTGGCGTCTACGCTGCTTCGACAACGTTGGTAGGTGTGGCCCACGATGCTAGCAGGCATTTATCGACACTTAATGAATGCGGCATCAACGATCCACGTTTTCCACGTGCCACTGACCGGCATATCACCTTATAAACAGTGACGCAAAGTCACGTGCTTCATCGTATGGCTATAAAAGCACACGACAAGCCTTACTTAACCAGTTAGCGAGGAAGCAGTGATCTCGGCAACATACTGAGCAATCCTCTTTACCCCATGCTACATGTTGCGATGGTCGTTCTCGGAAACCGGGCTTCGAGTGGCGTCTACGCTGCTTCGACTACGTTGGTAGGTGTGGTCCACGATGCTGGCGGGCATTTATCGACAATTGGTGATTGCGACATCAAGGATCCACGTTTTCCACGTGCCACTGACCGGCATATCACCTTATAAACAGTGACGCAAAGTCACATGCCTCATCGTATGGCTAAAAAGCACCCGACAAGCTTTACTTAACCAGAGAGCGAGGAAGCAGTGATCTCGGCAACATACTGAGCAATCCTTTTTGCCCCATGCTACATGTTGCGATGGTCGTTCTCGGAAACCGGGCTTCGAGTGGCGTCTACGCTGCTTCGACTACGTTGGTAGGTGTGGTCCACGATGCTGGCGGGCATTTATCGACACTTGGTGAATGCGGCATCAAGGATCCACGTTTTTCACGTGCCACTGACCGGCATATCACCTTATAAACAGTGACGCAAAGTGACGTGCCTCATCGTATGGCGTTAAAAGCACCCGACAAACTGTATTTCACCAGGGGGCGAGGCAGCAGCAAGCTCGGACAGATGCTGAGCAATCCTTTTTGCCTCATGCTACATGTTGCGACGGTCGTTCTCGGAAACCGGGCTTCCAGTGGCGTCTGCGCCGCTTCGACAACGTTGGTAGGTGTGGTCCACGATGCTGGCGGGCATTTATGGACACTTGGTGAATGCGGCATCAAAGATCCACGTTTTCTACGTGCTTAGACCGGCATATCACCTCATAAACCGTGACGCAAAGTCACGTGCTTCATCGTATGGCGGTAAAAGCACCCGACAAACTGTATTTCTACCGTGGGAGAGGCAGCAGCAAGCTCGGCAACATGATGAGCAATCCTTTTTGCCTCATGCTACTTGTTGCGATGGTCTTTCTCGGAAACTTGGCTTCGAGTGGCGTCTACGCTGCTTCGACAACGTTGGTAGGTGTGGTCCACGATGCTGGCGGGGATTTAACGACACTTGGTGAATGCGGCATCAAGTATACCACGTTTTTCACGTGCCACTGACCGGCATATCACCGTATAAACAGTGACGCAAAGTCACGTGCTTCATCGTATGGCGTTAAAAGCACCCGACAAACTGTATTTCACCAGTGGGCGAGGCAGCAGCAAGCTCGGCAACATACTGAGCAATCCTTTTTGCCTCATTCTACATGTTGCGACGGTCGTTCTCGGAAACCGGGCTTCCAGTGGCGTCTACGCTGCTTCGACTACGTTCGTAGGTGTGGTCCACGATGCTGGCGGGCATTTATCGACACTTGGTGAATGCAGCATCAGGATACACGTTTTCCACGTGCCACTGACCGGCATATCACCTTATAAACATTGACGCAAAGTCACGTCCCTCATCGTATGGCGTTAAAAGCACCCGACAAACTGTATTTCACCAGTGGGCGAGGCAGCAGCAAGCTCGGCAACATGCTGAGCAATCCTTTTTGCCTCATGCTACATGTTGCGACAGTCGTTCTCGGAAACCGGGCTTCCAGTGGCGTCTGCGCTGCTTCGACAACGTTGGTAGGTGTGGTCCACGATCCTGGCGGGCAATTATCGACACTTGGTGAATGTGGCATCAAGGATCCACGTTTTCCACGTGCCACTGACCGGCATATCACCTTATAAACAGTGACGCAAAGTCACGTGCCTCATCGTATGGCGTTAAAAGCACCCGACAAACTGTATTTCACCAGTGGGCGAGGCAGCAGCAAGCTCGGCAACATGCTGAGCAATCCTTTTTGCCTCATGCTACATGTTGCGACGGTCGTTCTCAAAAACCGGGCTTCCAGTGGCGTCTGCGCTGCTTCGACAACGTTGGTAGGTGTGGTCCACGATGCTGGCGGGCATTTATCGACACTTGGTGAATGCGGCATCAAGGATCCACGTTTTCCACGTGCCACTGACCGGCATATCACCTTATAAACAGTGACGCAAAGTCACGTGCCTCATCGTATGGCGTTAAAAGCACCCGACAAGCCTTACTTAACC
Source organism: Rhipicephalus microplus (assembly GCF_043290135.1). Lineage (NCBI taxonomy): Eukaryota > Metazoa > Arthropoda > Arachnida > Ixodida > Ixodidae > Rhipicephalus > Rhipicephalus microplus. The sequence goes on from NC_134704.1 coordinate 208,618,542, forward strand.
AGTTAGCGAGGAAGCAGTGATCTCGGCAACATACTGAGCAATCCTTTTTGCCCCATGCTACATGTTGCTATGGTCGTTCTCTGAAAACGGGCTTCAAGTGGCGTCTACGTTGCTTCGACTACGTTGGGAGGTGTGGTCCACGACGCTGGCGGGCATTTATCCACACTTGGTGAATGCGGCATCAAGGATCCACGTTTTCCACGTGCCACTGACCGGCATATCACCTTATAAACAGTGACGCAAAGTCACGTGCCTCATCGTATGGCTACAAAAGCACACGACAAGCTTTACTTAACCAGTGAGCGAGGAAGCAGTGATCTCAGCAACATACTGAGCAATCCTTTTTGCCCCATGCTACATGTTGCGATGGTCGTTCTCGGAAACCGGGCTTCGAGTGGCGCCTGCGCTGCTTCGACAACGTTGGTAGGTGTGGTCCACGATGCTGGCGGGCATTTATCGACACTTGGTGAACGCGGCATCAAGGATCCAGGTTTTCCACGTGCCACTGACCGGCATATCACCTTATAAACAGTGACGCAAAGTCACGTGCCTCATCGTATGGCTACAAAAGCACACGACAAGCTTTACTTAACCAGTGAGCGAGGAAGCAGTGATCTCGGCAACATGATGAGCATTCCTTTTTGCCCCATGCTACATGTTGCGATGGTCGTTCTCTGAAACTGGGCTTCGAGTGGCGTCTACGCTGCTTCGACAACGTTGGTAGGTGTGGTCCACGATGCTGGCGGGCATTTATTGACATTTTGTGAATGCGGCGTCAAGGATCCACGTTTTCCACGTGCCACTGACCGGCATATCACCTTATAAAAAGTGACGCAAAGTCACGTGCTTCATCGTATGGCTATAAAAGCACCGAACAAGCCTTACTTAACCAGTGAGCGAGGAAGCAGTGATCTCGGCAACATGATGAGCATTCCTTTTTGCCCCATGCTACATCTTGCGATGGTCGTTCTCGGAAACCGGGCTCCGAGTGGCGTCTACGCTGCTTCGACTACGTTGGTAGGTGTGGTCCACGATGCTGGCGGGCATTTATCGACACTTGGTGAATGCGGCATCAAGGATCCACGTTTTCCACGTGCCACTGACCGGCATATCACCTTATAAACAGTGACGCAAAGTCACGTGCCTCATCGTATGGTGTTAAAAGCACCCGACAAACTGTATTTCACCAGTGGGCGAGGCAGCAGCAAGCTCGGCAACATTCTGAGCACTCCTTTTTGCCTCATGCTACATGTTTCGACGGTCGTTTTCGGAAACCGGGCTTCCAGTGGCGTCTGCGCTGCTTCGACAACGTTGGTAGGTGTGGTCCACGATGCTGGCGGGATTTTATCGACAGTTGGTAGATGCGGCATCAAGGATCCACGTTTTCCACGTGCCACTGACCGGCATATCGCCTTATAAACAGTGACGCAAAGTCACGTGCCTCATCGTATGGCGTTAAAAGCACCCGACAAGCCTTACTTAACCAGTTAGCGAGGAAGCAGTGATCTCGGCAACATACTGAGCAATCCTTTTTGCCCCATGCTACATGTTGCGATGGTCGTTCTCTGAAACCGGGCATCAAGTGGCGTCTACGCTGCTTCGACTACGTTGGGAGGTGTGGTCCACGATGCTGGCGGGCATTTATCGACACTTGGTGAATGCGGCATCAAGGATCCACGTTTTCCACGTGCCACTGACCGGCATATCACCTAATAAACAGTGACGCAAAGTCACGTGCCTCATCATATGGCTACAAAAGTACCCGACAAGCTTTACTTAACCAGTGAGCGAGGAAGCAGTGATCTCGGCAACATACTGAGCAATCCTTTTTGCCCCATGCTACATGTTGCGATGGTCGTTCTCGGAAACCGGGCTTCGAGTGGCGTCTGCGCTGCTTCGACAACGTTGGTAGGTGTGGTCCACGATGCTGGCGGGAATTTATCGACACTTGGTAAATGCGGCATCAAGGATCCACGTTTTCCACGTGCCACCGACCGGCATATCACCCTATAAACATTGACGCAAAGTCACGTGCCTCACCGTGTGGCGTTAAAAGCACCCGACAAACTATATTTCACCAGTGGGCGAGGCAGCAGCAAGCTCGGCAAGATGCTGAGCAATCCTTTTTGCCTCATGCTACATGTTGCGATGGTCGTTCTCAGAAACTGCGCTTCGAGTGGCGTCTACGCTGCTTCGACAACGTTGGTAGGTGTGGCCCACGATGCTAGCAGGCATTTATCGACACTTAATGAATGCGGCATCAACGATCCACGTTTTCCACGTGCCACTGACCGGCATATCACCTTATAAACAGTGACGCAAAGTCACGTGCTTCATCGTATGGCTATAAAAGCACAGGACAAGCCTTACTTAACCAGTTAGCGAGGAAGCAGTGATCTCGGCAACATACTGAGCAATCCTCTTTACCCCATGCTACATGTTGCGATGGTCGTTCTCGGAAACCGGGCTTCGAGTGGCGTCTACGCTGCTTCGACTACGTTGGTAGGTGTGGTCCACGATGCTGGCGGGCATTTATCGACAATTGGTGATTGCGACATCAAGGATCCACGTTTTCCACGTGCCACTGACCGGCATATCACCTTATAAACAGTGACGCAAAGTCACATGCCTCATCGTATGGCTAAAAAGCACCCGACAAGCTTTACTTAACCAGAGAGCGAGGAAGCAGTGATCTCGGCAACATACTGAGCAATCCTTTTTGCCCCATGCTACATGTTGCGATGGTCGTTCTCGGAAACCGGGCTTCGAGTGGCGTCTACGCTGCTTCGACTACGTTGGTAGGTGTGGTCCACGATGCTGGCGGGCATTTATCGACACTTGGTGAATGCGGCATCAAGGATCCACGTTTTTCACGTGCCACTGACCGGCATATCACCTTATAAACAGTGACGCAAAGTCACGTGCCTCATCGTATGGCTACAAAAGCACACGACAAGCTTTACTTAACCAGTGAGCGAGGAAGCAGTGATCTCGGCAACATGATGAGCATTCCTTTTTGCCCCATGCTACATGTTGCGATGGTCGTTCTCTGAAACTGGGCTTCGAGTGGCGTCTACGCTGCTTCGACAACGTTGGTAGGTGTGGTCCACGATGCTGGCGGGCATTTATTGACATTTTGTGAATGCGGCGTCAAGGATCCACGTTTTCCACGTGCCACTGACCGGCATATCACCTTATAAAAAGTGACGCAAAGTCACGTGCTTCATCGTATGGCTATAAAAGCACCGAACAAGCCTTACTTAACCAGTGAGCGAGGAAGCAGTGATCTCGGCAACATGATGAGCATTCCTTTTTGCCCCATGCTACATCTTGCGATGGTCGTTCTCGGAAACCGGGCTCCGAGTGGCGTCTACGCTGCTTCGACTACGTTGGTAGGTGTGGTCCACGATGCTGGCGGGCATTTATCGACACTTGGTGAATGCGGCATCAAGGATCCACGTTTTCCACGTGCCACTGACCGGCATATCACCTTATAAACAGTGACGCAAAGTCACGTGCCTCATCGTATGGTGTTAAAAGCACCCGACAAACTGTATTTCACCAGTGGGCGAGGCAGCAGCAAGCTCGGCAACATTCTGAGCACTCCTTTTTGCCTCATGCTACATGTTTCGACGGTCGTTTTCGGAAACCGGGCTTCCAGTGGCGTCTGCGCTGCTTCGACAACGTTGGTAGGTGTGGTCCACGATGCTGGCGGGATTTTATCGACAGTTGGTAGATGCGGCATCAAGGATCCACGTTTTCCACGTGCCACTGACCGGCATATCGCCTTATAAACAGTGACGCAAAGTCACGTGCCTCATCGTATGGCGTTAAAAGCACCCGACAAGCCTTACTTAACCAGTTAGCGAGGAAGCAGTGATCTCGGCAACATACTGAGCAATCCTTTTTGCCCCATGCTACATGTTGCGATGGTCGTTCTCTGAAACCGGGCATCAAGTGGCGTCTACGCTGCTTCGACTACGTTGGGAGGTGTGGTCCACGATGCTGGCGGGCATTTATCGACACTTGGTGAATGCGGCATCAAGGATCCACGTTTTCCACGTGCCACTGACCGGCATATCACCTAATAAACAGTGACGCAAAGTCACGTGCCTCATCATATGGCTACAAAAGTACCCGACAAGCTTTACTTAACCAGTGAGCGAGGAAGCAGTGATCTCGGCAACATACTGAGCAATCCTTTTTGCCCCATGCTACATGTTGCGATGGTCGTTCTCGGAAACCGGGCTTCGAGTGGCGTCTGCGCTGCTTCGACAACGTTGGTAGGTGTGGTCCACGATGCTGGCGGGAATTTATCGACACTTGGTAAATGCGGCATCAAGGATCCACGTTTTCCACGTGCCACCGACCGGCATATCACCCTATAAACATTGACGCAAAGTCACGTGCCTCACCGTGTGGCGTTAAAAGCACCCGACAAACTATATTTCACCAGTGGGCGAGGCAGCAGCAAGCTCGGCAAGATGCTGAGCAATCCTTTTTGCCTCATGCTACATGTTGCGATGGTCGTTCTCAGAAACTGCGCTTCGAGTGGCGTCTACGCTGCTTCGACAACGTTGGTAGGTGTGGCCCACGATGCTAGCAGGCATTTATCGACACTTAATGAATGCGGCATCAACGATCCACGTTTTCCACGTGCCACTGACCGGCATATCACCTTATAAACAGTGACGCAAAGTCACGTGCTTCATCGTATGGCTATAAAAGCACAGGACAAGCCTTACTTAACCAGTTAGCGAGGAAGCAGTGATCTCGGCAACATACTGAGCAATCCTCTTTACCCCATGCTACATGTTGCGATGGTCGTTCTCGGAAACCGGGCTTCGAGTGGCGTCTACGCTGCTTCGACTACGTTGGTAGGTGTGGTCCACGATGCTGGCGGGCATTTATCGACAATTGGTGATTGCGACATCAAGGATCCACGTTTTCCACGTGCCACTGACCGGCATATCACCTTATAAACAGTGACGCAAAGTCACATGCCTCATCGTATGGCTAAAAAGCACCCGACAAGCTTTACTTAACCAGAGAGCGAGGAAGCAGTGATCTCGGCAACATACTGAGCAATCCTTTTTGCCCCATGCTACATGTTGCGATGGTCGTTCTCGGAAACCGGGCTTCGAGTGGCGTCTACGCTGCTTCGACTACGTTGGTAGGTGTGGTCCACGATGCTGGCGGGCATTTATCGACACTTGGTGAATGCGGCATCAAGGATCCACGTTTTTCACGTGCCACTGACCGGCATATCACCTTATAAACAGTGACGCAAAGTCACGTGCCTCATCGTATGGCGTTAAAAGCACCCGACAAACTGTATTTCACCAGGGGGCGAGGCAGCAGCAAGCTCGGACAGATGCTGAGCAATCCTTTTTGCCTCATGCTACATGTTGCGACGGTCGTTCTCGGAAACCGGGCTTCCAGTGGCGTCTGCGCCGCTTCGACAACGTTGGTAGGTGTGGTCCACGATGCTGGCGGGCATTTATGGACACTTGGTGAATGCGGCATCAAGGATCCACGTTTTTCACGTGCCACTGACCGGCATATCTTCTTATAAACAGTGACGCAAAGTCACGTGCCTCATCGTATGGCGTTATAAGCACCCTACAAACTGTATTTAACCAGTGGGCGAGGCAGCAGCAAGCTCAGCAACATGCTGAGCAATCCTTTTTGCCTCATGCTACATGTTGCGACGGTCGTTCTTGGAAATCGGGCTTCCAGTGGCGTCTGCGCTGCTTCGACAACGTTGGTAGGTGTGGTCCACGATGCTGGCGGGCAATTATCGACACTTGGTGAATGCGGCATCAAGGATCCACGTTTTTCACGTGCCACTGACCGGCATATCACCTTATAAACAGTGACGCAAAGTCACGTGCCTCATCATATGGCGTTAAAAGCACCCGACAAACTGTATTTCACCAGGGGGCGAGGCAGCAGCAAGCTCGGACAGATGCTGAGCAATCCTTTTTGCCTCATGCTACATGTTGCGACGGTCGTTCTCGGAAACCGGGCTTCCAGTGGCGTCTGCGCCGCTTCGACAACGTTGGTAGGTGTGGTCCACGATGCTGGCGGGCATTTATGGACACTTGGTGAATGCGGCATCAAGTATCCACGTTTTCCACATGCCACTGACCGGCATATCACCTTATAAACAGTGACGCAAAGTCACTTGCCTCATCGTATGGCGTCAAAAGCACCCGACAAACTGTATTTCACCAGGGGGCGAGGCAGCAGCAAGCTCGGACATATGCTGAGCAATCCTTTTTGCCTCATGCTACATGTTGCGACGGTCGTTCTCGGAAACCGGGCTTCCAGTGGCGTCTGCGCTGCTTCGACAATGTTGGTAGGTGTTGTCCACGATGCTGGCGGGCATTTATCGACACTTGGTGAATGCGGCATCAAGGATCCACGTTTTTCACGTGCCACTGACCGGCATATCACCTTATAAACAGTGACGCAAAGTCACGTGCCTCATCGTATGGCGTTAAAAGCACCCGACAAACTGTATTTCACCCGTGGGAGAGGCAGCAGCAAGCTCGGCAACATGATCAGCAATCCCTTTTGCCTCATGCTACATGTTGCGATGGTCGTTATCGGAAACTGCGCTTCGAGTGGCGTCTACTCTGCTTCGACAACGTTGGTAGGTGTGGCCCACGATGCTAGCAGGCATTTATCGACACTTGGTGAATGCGGCATCGAAGATCCACGTTTTCTACGTGCTTAGACCGGCATATCACCTCATAAACCGTGACGCAAAGTCACGTGCTTCATCGTATGGCGGTAAAAGCACCCGACAAACTGTATTTCTACCGTGGGAGAGGCAGCAGCAAGCTCGGCAACATACTGAGCAATCCTTTTTGCCTCATGCTACATGTTGCGACAGTCGTTCTCGGAAACCGGGCTTCCAGTGGCGTCTGCGCTGCTTCGACAACGTTGGTAGGTGTGGTCCACGATCCTGGCGGGCAATTATCGACACTTGGTGAATGTGGCATCAAGGATCCACGTTTTCCACGTGCCACTGACCGGCATATCACCTTATAAACAGTGACGCAAAGTCACGTGCCTCATCGTATGGCGTTAAAAGCACCCGACAAACTGTATTTCACCAGTGGGCGAGGCAGCAGCAAGCTCGGCAACATGCTGAGCAATCCTTTTTGCCTCATGCTACATGTTGCGACGGTCGTTCTCAAAAACCGGGCTTCCAGTGGCGTCTGCGCTGCTTCGACAACGTTGGTAGGTGTGGTCCACGATGCTGGCGGGCATTTATCGACACTTGGTGAATGCGGCATCAAGGATCCACGTTTTCCACGTGCCACTGACCGGCATATCACCTTATAAACAGTGACGCAAAGTCACGTGCCTCATCGTATGGCGTTAAAAGCACCCGAAAAACTGTATTTCACCAGTGGGAGAGGCAGCAGCAAGCTCGGCAACATGCTGAACAATCCTTTTTGCCTCATGCTACATGACGCGACAGTAGTTCTCGGAAACCGGGCTTCCAGTGGCGTCTGCGCTGCTTCGACAACGTTGGGAGGTGTGGTCCACGATGCTGGCGGGCATTTATCGACACTTGGTGAATTCGGCATCAAGGATCCACGTTTTCCACGTGCCCCTGACCGGCATATCACCTTATAAACAGTGACACAAAGTCACATGCCTCATCATATGGCGTTAAAAGCACCTGACAAACTGTATTTCACCCGTGGGAGAGGCAGCAGCAAGCTCGGCAACATGAGAGCAATCGTTTTTGCCTCATGCTACATGTTGCGACGGTCGTTCTCGGAAACCGGGCTTCCAGTGGCGTCTGCGCTGCTTCGACAACGTTGGTAGGTGTGGTCCACGATGCTGGCGGGCATTTATCGACAGTTGGTGAATGCGGCATCAAGGATCTACGTTTTCCACGTGCCACTGACCGGCATATCGCCTTATAAACAGTGACGCAAAGTCACGTGCCTCATCGAATGGCGTTAAAAGCACCCGACAAGCCTTACTTAACCAGTTAGCGAGGAAGCAGTGATCTCGGCAACATACTGAGCAATCCTTTTTGCCCCATGCTACATGTTGCGATGGTCGTTCTCTGAAAACGGGCTTCAAGTGGCGTCTACGTTGCTTCGACTACGTTGGGAGGTGTGGTCCACGACGCTGGCGGGCATTTATCCACACTTGGTGAATGCGGCATCAAGGATCCACGTTTTCCACGTGCCACTGACCGGCATATCACCTTATAAACAGTGACGCAAAGTCACGTGCCTCATCGTATGGTGTTAAAAGCACCCGACAAACTGTATTTCACCAGTGGGCGAGGCAGCAGCAAGCTCGGCAACATTCTGAGCAATCCTTTTTGCCTCATGCTACATGTTGCGACGGTCGTTTTCGGAAACCGGGCTTCCAGTGGCGTCTGCGCTGCTTCGACAACGTTGGTGGGTGTGGTCCACGATGCTGGCGGGCATTTATCGACAGTTGGTAGATGCGGCATCAAGGATCCACGTTTTCCACGTGCCACTGACCGGCATATCGCCTTATAAACAGTGACGCAAAGTCACGTGCCTCATCGTATGGCGTTAAAAGCACCCGACAAGCCTTACTTAACCAGTTAGCGAGGAAGCAGTGATCTCGGCAACATACTGAGCAATCCTTTTTGCCCCATGCTACATGTTGCGATGGTCGTTCTCTGAAACCGGGCATCAAGTGGCGTCTACGCTGCTTCGACTACGTTGGGAGGTGTGGTCCACGATGCTGGCGGGCATTTATCGACACTTGGTGAATGCGGCATCAAGGATCCACGTTTTCCACGTGCCACTGACCGGCATATCACCTAATAAACAGTGACGCAAAGTCACGTGCCTCATCGTATGGCTACAAAAGTACCCGACAAGCGTTACTTAACCAGTGAGCGAGGAAGCAGTGATCTCGGCAACATACTGAGCAATCCTTTTTGCCCCATGCTACATGTTGCGATGGTCGTTCTCGGAAACCGGGCTTCGAGTGGCGTCTGCGCTGCTTCGACAACGTTGGTAGGTGTGGTCCACGATGCTGGCGGGAATTTATCGACACTTGGTAAATGCGGCATCAAGGATCCACGTTTTCCACGTGCCACCGACCGGCATATCACCCTATAAACATTGACGCAAAGTCATGTGCCTCACCTTGTGGCGTTAAAAGCACCCGACAAACTATATTTCGCCAGTGGGCGAGGCAGCAGCAAGCTCGGCAAGATGCTGAGCAATCCTTTTTGCCTCATGCTACATGTTGCGATGGTCGTTCTCGGAAACTGCGCTTCGAGTGGCGTCTACGCTGCTTCGACAACGTTGGTAGGTGTGGCCCACGATGCTAGCAGGCATTTATCGACACTTGGTGAATGCGGCATCAACGATCCACGTTTTCCACGTGCCACTGACCGGCATATCACCTTATAAACAGTGACGCAAAGTCACGTGCTTCATCGTATGGCTATAAAAGCACACGACAAGCCTTACTTAACCAGTTAGCGAGGAAGCAGTGATCTCGGCAACATACTGAGCAATCCTCTTTACCCCATGCTACATGTTGCGATGGTCGTTCTCGGAAACCGGGCTTCGAGTGGCGTCTACGCTGCTTCGACTACGTTGGTAGGTGTGGTCCACGATGCTGGCGGGCATTTATCGACAATTGGTGAATGCGACATCAAGGATCCACGTTTTCCACGTGCCACTGACCGGCATATCACCTTATAAACAGTGACGCAAAGTCACATGCCTCATCGTATGGCTAAAAAGCACCCGACAAGCTTTACTTAACCAGAGAGCGAGGAAGCAGTGATCTCGGCAACATACTGAGCAATCCTTTTTGCCCCATGCTACATGTTGCGATGGTCGTTCTCGGAAACCGGGCTTCGAGTGGCGTCTACGCTGCTTCGACTACGTTGGTAGGTGTGGTCCACGATGCTGGCGGGCATTTATCGACACTTGGTGAATGCGGCATCAAGGATCCACGTTTTTCACGTGCCACTGACCGGCATATCACCTTATAAACAGTGACGCAAAGTCACGTGCCTCATCGTATGGCGTTAAAAGCACCCGACAAACTGTATTTCACCAGGGGGCGAGGCAGCAGCAAGCTCGGACAGATGCTGAGCAATCCTTTTTGCCTCATGCTACATGTTGCGACGGTCGTTCTCGGAAACCGGGCTTCCAGTGGCGTCTGCGCCGCTTCGACAACGTTGGTAGGTGTGGTCCACGATGCTGGCGGGCGTTTATGGACACTTGGTGAATGCGGCATCAAGGATCCACGTTTTTCACGTGCCACTGACCGGCATATCACCTTATAAACAGTGACGCAAAGTCACGTGCCTCATCGTATGGCGTTATAAGCACCCTACAAACTGTATTTAACCAGTGGGCGAGGCAGCAGCAAGCTCAGCAACATGCTGAGCAATCCTTTTTGCCTCATGCTAGATGTTGCGACGGTCGTTCTTGGAAATCGGGCTTCCAGTGGCGTCTGCGCTGCTTCGACAACGTTGGTAGGTGTGGTCCACGATGCTTGCGGGCATTTATCGACACTTGCTGAATGCGGCATCAAGGATCCACGTTTTCTACGTGCCACTGACCGGCATATCACCTTATAAACAGTGACGCAAACTCACGTGCCTCATCGTATGGCGTTAAAAGCACCCGACAAACTGTATTTCACCCGTGGGAGAGGCAGCAGCAAGCTCGGCAACATGATCAGCAATCCTTTTTGCCTCATGCTACATGTTGCGATGGTCGTTCTCGGAAACTGCGCTTCGAGTGGCGTCTACGCTGCTTCGACCACGTTGGTAGGTGTGGCCCACGATGCTAGCAGGCATTTATCGACACTTGGTGAATGCAGCATCAACGATCCACGTTTTCCACGTGCCACTGACCGGCATATCACCTTATAAACAGTGACGCAAGGTCACGTGCTTCATCGTATGGCTATAAAAGCACACGACAAGCCTTACTTAACCAGTTAGCGAGGAAGCAGTGATCTCGGCAACATACTGAGCAATCCTTTTTACCCCATACTACAAGTTGCGATGGTCGTTCTCGGAAACCGGGCTTCGAGTGGCGTCTACGCTGCTTCGACTACGTTGGGAGGTGTCGTCCACGATGCTGGCGGGCATTTATCGACACTTGGTGTATGCGGCATCAAGGATCCACATTTTTCACGTGCCACTGACCGGCATATCACCTTATAAACAGTGACGCAAAGTCACGTGCCTCATCGTATGGCGTTATAAGCACCCTACAAACTGTATTTAACCAGTGGGCGAGGCAGCAGCAAGCTCGGCAACATGCTGAGCAATCCTTTTTGCCTCATGCTACATGTTGCGACGGTCGTTCTTGGAAATTGGACTTCCAGTGGCGTCTGCGCTGCTTGGACAACGTTGGTAGGTGTGGTCCACGATGCTGGCGGGCATTTATCGACACTTGGTGAATGCGGCATCAAGGATCCACGTTTTCCACGTGCCACTGACCGGCATATCACCTTATAAACAGTGACGCAAAGTCACGTGCCTCATCGTATGGCGTTAAAAGCACCCGACAAACTGTATTTCACCCGTGGGAGAGTCAGCAGCAAGCTCGGCAACATGATGAGCAATTCTTTTTGCCTCATGCTACATGTTGCGATGGTCGTTATCGGAAACTGCGCTTCGAGTGGCGTCTACTCTGCTTCGACAATGTTGGTAGGTGTGGCCCACGATGCTAGCAGGCATTTATCGACACTTGGTGAATGCGGCATCAAAGATCCACGTTTTCTACGTGCCACAGACCGGCATATCACCTCATAAACCGTGACGCAAAGTCACGTGCTTCATCGTATGGCGTTAAAAGCACCCGACAAACTGTATTTCACCCGTGGGAGAGGCAGCAGCAAGCTCGGCAACATGATCAGCAATCCTTTTTGCCTCATGCTACATGTTGCGATGGTCGTTATCGGAAACTGCGCTTCGAGTGGCGTCTACTTTGCTTCGACAACGTTGGTAGGTGTGGACCACGATGCTAGCAGGCATTTATCGACACTTGGTGAATGCGGCATCAAAGATCCACGTTTTCTACGTGCCACAGACCGGCATATTACCTCATAAACCGTGACGCAAAGTCACGTGCTTCGTCGTATGGCGTTAAAAGCACCCGACAAACTGTATTTCACCCGTGGGAGAGGCAGCAGCAAGCTCGGCAACATGATCAGCAATCCTTTTTGCCTCTTGCTACATGTTGCGATGGTCGTTATCGGAAACTGCGCTTCGAGTGGCGTCTACTCTGCTTCGACAACGTTGGTAGGTGTGGCCCACGATGCTAGCAGGCATTTATCGACACTTGGTGAATGCGGCATCAAAGATCCACGTTTTCTACGTGCCACAGACCGGCATATCACCCTATAAACATTGACGCAAAGTCACGTGCCTCACCGTATGGCGTTAAAAGCACCCGACAAACTGTATTTCACCCGTGGGAGAGGCAGCAGCAAGCTCGGCAACATGATGAGCAATTCTTTTTGCCTCATGCTACATGTTGCGATGGTCGTTATCGGAAACTGCGCTTCGAGTGGCGTCTACTCTGCTTCGACAATGTTGGTAGGTGTGGCCCACGATGCTAGCAGGCATTTATCGACACTTGGTGAATGCGGCATCAAGGATCCACGTTTTCCACGTGCCACTGACCGGCATATCACCTTATAAACAGTGACGCAAACTCACGTGCCTCATCGTATGGCGTTAAAAGCACCCGACAAACTGTATTTCACCCGTGGGAGAGGCAGCAGCAAGCTCGGCAACATGATGAGCAATTCTTTTTGCCTCATGCTACATGTTGCGATGGTCGTTATCGGAAACTGCGCTTCGAGTGGCGTCTACTCTGCTTCGACAACGTTGGTAGGTGTGGTCCACGATGCTTGCGGGCATTTATCGACACTTGCTGAATGCGGCATCAAGGATCCACGTTTTCCACGTGCCACTGACCGGCATATCACCTTATAAACAGTGACGCAAGGTCACGTGCTTCATCGTATGGCTATAAAAGCACACGACAAGCCTTACTTAGCCAGTTAGCGAGGAAGCAGTGATCTCGGCAACATACTGAGCAATCCTTTTTACCCCATGCTACATGTTGCGATGGTCGTTCTCGGAAGTGGGCTTCGAGTGGCGTCTCTTCTGCCTCGACAACGTTGGGAGGTGTGGTCCACGATGCTGGCGGGCATTTATCGACACTTGGTGAATGCGGCATCAAGGATCCACGTTTTCCACGTGCCACTGACCGGCATATCACCTAATAAACAGTGACGCAAAGTCACGTGCTTCATCGTATGGCTATAAAAGCACCCGACAAGCCTTACTTAACTAGTTAGCGAGGAAGCAGTGATCTCGGCAACATACTGAGCAATCCTTTTTGCCCCATGCTACATGTTGCGATGGTCGTTCTCGGAAACTGGGCTTCGAGTGGCGTCTCTTCTGCCTCGACAACGTTGGGAGGTGTGGTCCACGATGCTGGCGGGCATTTATCGACACTTGGTGAATGCGGCATCAAGGATCCACGTTTTCCACGTGCCACTGACCGGCATATCACCTAATAAACAGTGACGCAAAGTCACGTGCCTCATCGTATGGCTACAAAAGTACCCGACAAGCTTTACTTAACCAGTGAGCGAGGAAGCAGTGATCTCGGCAACATACTGAGCAATCCTTTTTGCCCCATGCTACATGTTGCGATGGTCGTTCTCGGAAACCGGGCTTCGAGTGGCGTCTACGCTGCTTCGACTACGTTGGGAGGTGTCGTCCACGATGCTGGCGGGCATTTATCGACACTTGGTGTATGCGGCATCAAGGATCCACATTTTTCACGTGCCACTGACCGGCATATCACCTTATAAACAGTGACGCAAAGTCACGTGCCTCATCGTATGGCGTTATAAGCACCCTACAAACTGTATTTAACCAGTGGGCGAGGCAGCAGCAAGCTCGGCAACATGCTGAGCAATCCTTTTTGCCTCATGCTACATGTTGCGACGGTCGTTCTTGGAAATTGGACTTCCAGTGGCGTCTGCGCTGCTTTGACAACGTTGGTAGGTGTGGTCCACGATGCTGGCGGGCATTTATCGACACTTGGTGAATGCGGCATCAAGGATCCACGTTTCCCACGTGCCACTGACCGGCATATCACCTTATAAACAGTGACGCAAAGTCACGTGCCTCATCGTATGGCGTTAAAAGCACCCGACAAACTGTATTTCACCCGTGGGAGAGGCAGCAGCAAGCTCGGCAACATGATGAGCAATTCTTTTTGCCTCATGCTACATGTTGCGATGGTCGTTATCGGAAACTGCGCTTCGAGTGGCGTCTACTCTGCTTCGACAACGTTGGTAGGTGTGGTCCACGATGCTTGCGGGCATTTATCGACACTTGCTGAATGCGGCATCAAGGATCCACGTTTTCTACGTGCCACTGACCGGCATATCACCTTATAAACAGTGACGCAAACTCACGTGCCTCATCGTATGGCGTTAAAAGCACCCGACAAACTGTATTTCACCCGTGGGAGAGGCAGCAGCAAGCTCGGCAACATGATCAGCAATCCTTTTTGCCTCATGCTACATGTTGCGATGGTCGTTCTCGGAAACTGCGCTTCGAGTGGCGTCTACGCTGCTTCGACCACGTTGGTAGGTGTGGCCCACGATGCTAGCAGGCATTTATCGACACTTGGTGAATGCAGCATCAACGATCCACGTTTTCCACGTGCCACTGACCGGCATATCACCTTATAAACAGTGACGCAAGGTCACGTGCTTCATCGTATGGCTATAAAAGCACACGACAAGCCTTACTTAACCAGTTAGCGAGGAAGCAGTGATCTCGGCAACATACTGAGCAATCCTTTTTACCCCATACTACAAGTTGCGATGGTCGTTCTCGGAAACCGGGCTTCGAGTGGCGTCTACGCTGCTTCGACTACGTTGGGAGGTGTCGTCCACGATGCTGGCGGGCATTTATCGACACTTGGTGTATGCGGCATCAAGGATCCACATTTTTCACGTGCCACTGACCGGCATATCACCTTATAAACAGTGACGCAAAGTCACGTGCCTCATCGTATGGCGTTATAAGCACCCTACAAACTGTATTTAACCAGTGGGCGAGGCAGCAGCAAGCTCGGCAACATGCTGAGCAATCCTTTTTGCCTCTTGCTACATGTTGCGACGGTCGTTCTTGGAAATTGGACTTCCAGTGGCGTCTGCGCTGCTTTGACAACGTTGGTAGGTGTGGTCCACGATGCTAGCAGGCATTTATCGACACTTGGTGAATGCGGCATCAAAGATCCACGTTTTCTACGTGCCACAGACCGGCATATCACCCTATAAACATTGACGCAAAGTCACGTGCCTCACCGTATGGCGTTAAAAGCACCCGACAAACTGTATTTCACCCGTGGGAGAGGCAGCAGCAAGCTCGGCAACATGAGCAATTCTTTTTGCCTCATGCTACATGTTGCGATGGTCGTTATCGGAAACCGGGCTTCCAGTGGCGTCTGCGCTGCTTCGACAACGTTGGTAGGTGTGGTCCACGATGCTGGCGGGCATTTATCGACACTTGGTGAATGCGGCATCAAGGATCCACGTTTTCCACGTGCCACTGACCGGCATATCACCTTATAAACAGTGACGCAAAGTCACGTGCCTCAACGTATGGCGTTAAAAGCACCCGACAAACTGTATTTTACCCGTGGGAGAGGCAGCAGCAAGCTCGGCAACATGATGAGCAATTCTTTTTGCCTCTTGCTACATGTTGCGATGGTCGTTCTCGGAAACTGCGCTTCGAGTGGCGTCTACGCTGCTTCGACAACGTTGGTAGGTGTGGCCCACGATGCTAGCAGGCATTTATCGACACTTGGTGAATGCGGCATCAACGATCCACGTTTTCCACGTGCCACTGACCGGCATATCAACTTATAAACAGTGACGCAAAGTCACGTGCTTCATCGTATGGCTATAAAAGTACACGACAAGCCTTACTTAACCAGTTAGCGAGGAAGCAGTGATCTCGGCAACATACTGAGCAATCCTTTTTACCCCATGCTATGGGTTGCGACGGTCGTTCTCGGAAACCGGGCTTCCAGTGGCGTCTGCGCTGCTTCGACAACGTTGGTAGGTGTGGTCCACGATGCTGGCGGGCATTTATCGACACTTGGTGAATGCGGCATCAAGGATCCACGTTTTCCACGTACCACTGACCGGCATATCACCTTATAAACAGTGACGCAAAGTCACGTGCCTCAACGTATGGCGTTAAAAGCACCCGACAAACTGTATTTTACCCGTGGGAGAGGCAGCAGCAAGCTCGGCAACATGATGAGCAATTCTTTTTGCCTCATGCTACATGTTGCGATGGTCGTTATCGGAAACTGCGCTTCGAGTGGCGTCTACTCTGCTTCGACAACGTTGGTAGGTGTGGCCCACGATGCTAGCAGGCATTTATCGACACTTGGTGAATGCGGCATCAAAGATCCACGTTTTCTACGTGCCACAGACCGGCATATCACCTCATAAACCGTGACGCAAAGTCACGTGCTTCATCGTATGGCGTTAAAAGCACCCGACAAACTGTATTTCACCTGTGGGAGAGGCAGCAGCAAGCTCGGCAACATGATCGGCAATCCTTTTTGCCTCATGCTACATGTTGCGATGGTCGTTATCGGAAACTGCGCTTCGAGTGGCGTCTACTCTGCTTCGACAACGTTGGTAGGTGTGGCCCACGATGCTAGCAGGCATTTATCGACACTTGGTGAATGCGGCATCAAAGATCCACGTTTTTCACGTGCCACTGACCGGCATATCACCTTATAAACCGTGACGCAAAGTCAAGTGCTTCATCGTATGGCTATAAAAGCACTCGACAAGCCTTACTTAACCAGTTAGCGAGGAAGCAGTGATCTCGGCAACATACTGAGCAATCCTTTTTACCCCATGCTACATGTTGCGATGGTCGTTCTCGGAAACTGGGCTTCGAGTGGCGTCTACTCTGCTTCGACAACGTTGGTAGGTGTGGTCCACGATGCTGGCGGGCATTTATCGACACTTGGTGAATGCGACATCAAGGATCCACGTTTTCCACGTGCCACTGACCGGCATATCACCTTATAAACAGTGACGCAAAGTCACGTGCCTCATCGTATGGCGTTAAAAGCACCCGACAAACTGTATTTCACCAGGGGGCGAGGCAGCGGCAAGCTCGGACAGATGCTGAGCAATCCTTTTTGCCTCATGCTACATGTTGCGACGGTCGTTCTCGGAAACCGGGCTTCCAGTGGCGTCTGCGCTGCTTCGACAACGTTGGTAGGTGTGGTCCACGATGCTTGCGGGCATTTATGGACACTTGGTGAATGCGGCATCAAGGATCCACGTTTTTCACGTGCCACTGACCGGCATATCACCTTATAAACAGTGACGCAAAGTCACGTGCCTCATCGTATGGCGTTATAAGCACCCTACAAACTGTATTTAACCAGTGGGCGAGGCAGCAGCAAGCTCAGCAACATGCTGAGCAATCCTTTTTGCCTCATGCTACATGTTGCGACGGTCGTTCTTGGAAATCGGGCTTCCAGTGGCGTCTGCGCTGCTTCGACAACGTTGGTAGGTGTGGTCCACAATGCTGGCGGGCATTTATCGACACTTGGTGAATGCGGCATCAAGGATCCACGTTTTCCACGTGCCACTGACCGGCATATCACCTTATAGACAGTGACGCAAAGTCACGTGCCTCATCGTATGGCGTTAAAAGCACCCGACAAACTGTATTTCACCCGTGGGAGAGGCAGCAGCAAGCTCGGCAACATGATCAGCAATCCTTTTTGCCTCATGCTACATGTTGCGATGGTCGTTATCGGAAACTGCGCTTCGAGTGGCGTCTACTCTGCTTCGACAACGTTGGTAGGTGTGGCCCACGATGCTAGCAGGCATTTATCGACACTTGGTGAATGCGGCATCAACGATCCACGTTTTCCACGTGCCACTGACCGGCATATCACCTTATAAACAGTGACGCAAAGTCACGTGCTTCATCGTATGGCTATAAAAGCACACGACAAGCCTTACTTAACCAGTTAGCGAGGAAGCAGTGATCTCGGCAACATACTCAGCAATCCTTTTTACCCCATGCTACATGTTGCGATGGTCGTTCTCGGAAACCGGGCTTCGAGTGGCGTCTACGCTGCTTCGACTACGTTGGGAGGTGTCGTCCACGTTGCTGGTGGGCATTTATCGACTTTTGGTGTATGCGGCATCAAGGATCCACGTTTTTCACGTGCCACTGACCGGCATATCACCTTATAAACAGTGACGCAAAGTCACGTGCCTCAACGTATGGCGTTAAAAGCACCCGACAAACTGTATTTTACCCGTGGGAGAGGCAGCAGCAAGCTCGGCAACATGATGAGCAATTCTTTTTGCCTCATGCTACATGTTGCGATGGTCGTTATCGGAAACTGCGCTTCGAGTGGCGTCTACTCTGCTTCGACAACGTTGGTAGGTGTGGCCCACGATGCTAGCAGGCATTTATCGACACTTGGTGAATGCGGCATCAAAGATCCACGTTTTCTACGTGCCACAGACCGGCATATCACCTCATAAACCGTGACGCAAAGTCACGTGCTTCATCGTATGGCGTTAAAAGCACCCGACAAACTGTATTTCACCTGTGGGAGAGGCAGCAGCAAGCTCGGCAACATGATCGGCAATCCTTTTTGCCTCATGCTACATGTTGCGATGGTCGTTATCGGAAACTGCGCTTCGAGTGGCGTCTACTCTGCTTCGACAACGTTGGTAGGTGTGGCCCACGATGCTAGCAGGCATTTATCGACACTTGGTGAATGCGGCATCAAAGATCCACGTTTTTCACGTGCCACTGACCGGCATATCACCTTATAAACCGTGACGCAAAGTCAAGTGCTTCATCGTATGGCTATAAAAGCACTCGACAAGCCTTACTTAACCAGTTAGCGAGGAAGCAGTGATCTCGGCAACATACTGAGCAATCCTTTTTACCCCATGCTACATGTTGCGATGGTCGTTCTCGGAAACTGGGCTTCGAGTGGCGTCTACTCTGCTTCGACAACGTTGGTAGGTGTGGTCCACGATGCTGGCGGGCATTTATCGACACTTGGTGAATGCGACATCAAGGATCCACGTTTTCCACGTGCCACTGACCGGCATATCACCTTATAAACAGTGACGCAAAGTCACGTGCCTCATCGTATGGCGTTAAAAGCACCCGACAAACTGTATTTCACCAGGGGGCGAGGCAGCGGCAAGCTCGGACAGATGCTGAGCAATCCTTTTTGCCTCATGCTACATGTTGCGACGGTCGTTCTCGGAAACCGGGCTTCCAGTGGCGTCTGCGCTGCTTCGACAACGTTGGTAGGTGTGGTCCACGATGCTTGCGGGCATTTATGGACACTTGGTGAATGCGGCATCAAGGATCCACGTTTTTCACGTGCCACTGACCGGCATATCACCTTATAAACAGTGACGCAAAGTCACGTGCCTCATCGTATGGCGTTATAAGCACCCTACAAACTGTATTTAACCAGTGGGCGAGGCAGCAGCAAGCTCAGCAACATGCTGAGCAATCCTTTTTGCCTCATGCTACATGTTGCGACGGTCGTTCTTGGAAATCGGGCTTCCAGTGGCGTCTGCGCTGCTTCGACAACGTTGGTAGGTGTGGTCCACAATGCTGGCGGGCATTTATCGACACTTGGTGAATGCGGCATCAAGGATCCACGTTTTCCACGTGCCACTGACCGGCATATCACCTTATAGACAGTGACGCAAAGTCACGTGCCTCATCGTATGGCGTTAAAAGCACCCGACAAACTGTATTTCACCCGTGGGAGAGGCAGCAGCAAGCTCGGCAACATGATCAGCAATCCTTTTTGCCTCATGCTACATGTTGCGATGGTCGTTATCGGAAACTGCGCTTCGAGTGGCGTCTACTCTGCTTCGACAACGTTGGTAGGTGTGGCCCACGATGCTAGCAGGCATTTATCGACACTTGGTGAATGCGGCATCAACGATCCACGTTTTCCACGTGCCACTGACCGGCATATCACCTTATAAACAGTGACGCAAAGTCACGTGCTTCATCGTATGGCTATAAAAGCACACGACAAGCCTTACTTAACCAGTTAGCGAGGAAGCAGTGATCTCGGCAACATACTCAGCAATCCTTTTTACCCCATGCTACATGTTGCGATGGTCGTTCTCGGAAACCGGGCTTCGAGTGGCGTCTACGCTGCTTCGACTACGTTGGGAGGTGTCGTCCACGATGCTGGTGGGCATTTATCGACTTTTGGTGTATGCGGCATCAAGGATCCACGTTTTTCACGTGCCACTGAGCGGCATATCACCTTATAAACAGTGACGAAAAGTCACGTGCCTCATCGTATGGCGTTATAAGCACCCTACAAACTGTATTTAACCAGTGGGCGAGGCAGCAGCAAGCTCGGCAACATGCTGAGCAATCCTTTTTGCCTCATGCTACATGTTGCGACGGTCGTTCTTGGAAATCGGGCTTCCAGTGGCGTTTGCGCTGCTTCGACAACGTTGGTAGAGGTGGTCCACGATGCTGGCGGGCATTTATCGACACTTGGTGAATGCGGCATCAAGGATCCACGTTTTCCACGTGCCACTGACCGGCATATCACCTTATAAACAGTGACGCAAAGTCACGTGCCTCATCGTATGGCGTTAAAAGCACCCGACAAACTGTATTTCACCCGTGGGAGAGGCAGCAGCAAGCTCGGCAACATGATCAGCAATCCTTTTTGCCTCATGCTACATGTTGCGATGGTCGTTATCGGAAACTGCGCTTCGAGTGGCGTCTACTCTGCTTCGACAACGTTGGTAGGTGTGGCCCACGATGCTAGCAGGCATTTATCGACACTTGGTGAATGCGGCATCAAAGATCCACGTTTTCTACGTGCCACAGACCGGCATATCACCCTATAAACATTGACGCAAAGTCACGTGCCTCACCGTATGGCGTTAAAAGCACCCGACAAACTATATTTCACCAGTGGGCGAGGCAGCAGCAAGCTCGGCAACATGCTGAGCAATCCTTTTTGCCTCATGCTACATGTTGCGACGGTCGTTCTCGGAAACCGGGCTTCCAGTGGCGTCTGCGCTGCTTCGACAACGTTGGTAGGTGTGGTCCACGATGCTGGCGGGCATTTATCGACACTTGGTGAATGCGGCATCAAGGATCCACGTTTTCCACGTGCCACTGACCGGCATATCACCTTATAAACAGTGACGCAAAGTCACGTGCCTCAACGTATGGCGTTAAAAGCACCCGACAAACTGTATTTTACCCGTGGGAGAGGCAGCAGCAAGCTCGGCAACATGATGAGCAATTCTTTTTGCCTCATGCTACATGTTGCGATGGTCGTTATCGGAAACTGCGCTTCGAGTGGCGTCTACTCTGCTTCGACAACGTTGGTAGGTGTGGCCCACGATGCTAGCAGGCATTTATCGACACTTGGTGAATGCGGCATCAAAGATCCACGTTTTCTACGTGCCACAGACCGGCATATCACCCTATAAACATTGACGCAAAGTCACGTGCTTCATCGTATGGCTATAAAAGCACACGACAAGCCTTACTTAACCAGTTAGCGAGGAAGCAGTGATCTCGGCAACATACTCAGCAATCCTTTTTACCCCATGCTACATGTTGCGATGGTCGTTCTCGGAAACCGGGCTTCGAGTGGCGTCTACGCTGCTTCGACTACGTTGGGAGGTGTCGTCCACGATGCTGGTGGGCATTTATCGACTTTTGGTGAATGCGACATCAAGGATCCACGTTTTCCACGTGCCACTGACCGGCATATCACCTTATAAACAGTGACGCAAAGTCACGTGCCTCATCGTATGGCGTTAAAAGCACCCGACAAACTGTATTTCACCAGGGGGCGAGGCAGCGGCAAGCTCGGACAGATGCTGAGCAATCCTTTTTGCCTCATGCTACATGTTGCGACGGTCGTTCTCGGAAACCGGGCTTCCAGTGGCGTCTGCGCTGCTTCGACAACGCTGGTAGGTGTGGTCCACGATGCTTGCGGGCATTTATGGACACTTGGTGAATGCGGCATCAAGGATCCACGTTTTTCACGTGCCACTGACCGGCATATCACCTTATAAACAGTGACGCAAAGTCACGTGCCTCATCGTATGGCGTTATAAGCACCCTACAAACTGTATTTAACCAGTGGGCGAGGCAGCAGCAAGCTCAGCAACATGCTGAGCAATCCTTTTTGCCTCATGCTACATGTTGCGACGGTCGTTCTTGGAAATCGGGCTTCCAGTGGCGTCTGCGCTGCTTCGACAACGTTGGTAGGTGTGGTCCACAATGCTGGCGGGCATTTATCGACACTTGGTGAATGCGGCATCAAGGATCCACGTTTTCCACGTGCCACTGACCGGCATATCACCTTATAAACAGTGACGCAAAGTCACGTGCCTCATCGTATGGCGTTAAAAGCACCCGACAAACTGTATTTCACCCGTGGGAGAGGCAGCAGCAAGCTCGGCAACATGATCAGCAATCCTTTTTGCCTCATGCTACATGTTGCGATGGTCGTTATCGGAAACTGCGCTTCGAGTGGCGTCTACTCTGCTTCGACAACGTTGGTAGGTGTGGCCCACGATGCTAGCAGGCATTTATCGACACTTGGTGAATGCGGCATCAAAGATCCACGTTTTCTACGTGCCACAGACCGGCATATCACCCTATAAACATTGACGCAAAGTCACGTGCCTCACCGTATGGCGTTAAAAGCACCCGACAAACTATATTTCACCAGTGGGCGAGGCAGCAGCAAGCTCGGCAACATGCTGAGCAATCCTTTTTGCCTCATGCTACATGTTGCGACGGTCGTTCTCGGAAACCGGGCTTCCAGTGGCGTCTGCGCTGCTTCGACAACGTTGGTAGGTGTGGTCCACGATGCTGGCGGGCATTTATCGACACTTGGTGAATGCGGCATCAAGGATCCACGTTTTCCACGTGCCACTGACCGGCATATCACCTTATAAACAGTGACGCAAAGTCACGTGCCTCAACGTAGGGCGTTAAAAGCACCCGACAAACTGTATTTTACCCGTGGGAGAGGCAGCAGCAAGCTCGGCAACATGATGAGCAATTCTTTTTGCCTCATGCTACATGTTGCGATGGTCGTTATCGGAAACTGCGCTTCGAGTGGCGTCTACTCTGCTTCGACAACGTTGGTAGGTGTGGCCCACGATGCTAGCAGGCATTTATCGACACTTGGTGAATGCGGCATCAAAGATCCACGTTTTCTACGTGCCACAGACCGGCATATCACCCTATAAACATTGACGCAAAGTCACGTGCCTCACCGTATGGCGTTAAAAGCACCCGACAAACTATATTTCACCAGTGGGCGAGGCAGCAGCAAGCTCGGCAACATGCTGAGCAATCCTTTTTGCCTGATGCTACATGTTGCGACGGTCGTTCTCGGAAACCGGGCTTCCAGTGGCGTCTGCGCTGCTTCGACAACGTTGGTAGGTGTGGTCCACGATGCTGGCGGGCATTTATCGACACTTGGTGAATGCGGCATCAAGGATCCACGTTTTCCACGTACCACTGACCGGCATATCACCTTATAAACAGTGACGCAAAGTCACGTGCCTCAACGTATGGCGTTAAAAGCACCCGACAAACTGTATTTTACCCGTGGGAGAGGCAGCAGCAAGCTCGGCAACATGATGAGCAATTCTTTTTGCCTCATGCTACATGTTGCGATGGTCGTTATCGGAAACTGCGCTTCGAGTGGCGTCTACTCTGCTTCGACAACGTTGGTAGGTGTGGCCCACGATGCTAGCAGGCATTTATCGACACTTGGTGAATGCGGCATCAAAGATCCACGTTTTTCACGTGCCACTGACCGGCATATCACCTTATAAACCGTGACGCAAAGTCAAGTGCTTCATCGTATGGCTATAAAAGCACCCGACAAGCCTTACTTAACCAGTTAGCGAGGAAGCAGTGATCTCGGCAACATACTGAGCAATCCTTTTTACCCCATGCTACATGTTGCGATGGTCGTTCTCGGAAACTGGGCTTCGAGTGGCGTCTACTCTGCTTCGACAACGTTGGTAGGTGTGGTCCACGATGCTGGCGGGCATTTATCGACACTTGGTGAATGCGACATCAAGGATCCACGTTTTCCACGTGCCACTGACCGGCATATCACCTTATAAACAGTGACGCAAAGTCACGTGCCTCATCGTATGGCGTTAAAAGCACCCGACAAACTGTATTTCACCAGGGGGCGAGGCAGCGGCAAGCTCGGACAGATGCTGAGCAATCCGTTTTGCCTCATGCTACATGTTGCGACGGTCGTTCTCGGAAACCGGGCTTCCAGTGGCGTCTGCGCTGCTTCGACAACGTTGGTAGGTGTGGTCCACGATGCTTGCGGGCATTTATGCACACTTGGTGAATGCGGCATCAAGGATCCACGTTTTTCACGTGCCACTGACCGGCATATCACCTTATAAACAGTGACGCAAAGTCACGTGCCTCATCGTATGGCGTTATAAGCACCCTACAAACTGTATTTAACCAGTGGGCGAGGCAGCAGCAAGCTCAGCAACATGCTGAGCAATCATTTTTGCCTCATGCTACATGTTGCGACGGTCGTTCTTGGAAATCGGGCTTCCAGTGGCGTCTGCGCTGCTTCGACAACGTTGGTAGGTGTGGTCCACAATGCTGGCGGGCATTTATCGACACTTGGTGAATGCGGCATCAAGGATCCACGTTTTCCACGTGCCACTGACCGGCATATCACCTTATAAACAGTGACGCAAAGTCACGTGCCTCATCGTATGGCGTTAAAAGCACCCGACAAACTGTATTTCACCCGTGGGAGAGGCAGCAGCAAGCTCGGCAACATGATCACCAATCCTTTTTGCCTCATGCTACATGTTGCGATGGTCGTTATCGGAAACTGCGCTTCGAGTGGCGTCTACTCTGCTTCGACAACGTTGGTAGGTGTGGCCCACGATGCTAGCAGGCATTTATCGACACTTGGTGAATGCGGCATCAACGATCCACGTTTTCCACGTGCCACTGACCGGCATATCACCTTATAAACAGTGACGCAAAGTCACGTGCTTCATCGTATGGCTATAAAAGCACACGACAAGCCTTACTTAACCAGTTAGCGAGGAAGCAGTGATCTCGGCAACATACTGAGCAATCCTTTTTACCCCATGCTACATGTTGCGATGGTCGTTCTCGGAAACCGGGCTTCGAGTGGCGTCTACGCTGCTTCGACTACGTTGGGAGGTGTCGTCCACGATGCTGGTGGGCATTTATCGACACTTGGTGTATGCGGCATCAAGGATCCACGTTTTTCACGTGCCACTGACCGGCATATCACCTTATAAACAGTGACGAAAAGTCACGTGCCTCATCGTATGGCGTTATAAGCACCCTACAAACTGTATTTAACCAGTGGGCGAGGCAGCAGCAAGCTCGGCAACATGCTGAGCAATCCTTTTTGCCTCATGCTACATGTTGCGACGGTCGTTCTTGGAAATCGGGCTTCCAGTGGCGTCTGCGCTGCTTCGACAACGTTGGTAGAGGTGGTCCACGATACTGGCGGGCATTTATCGACACTTGGTGAATGCGGCATCAAGGATCCACGTTTTCCACGTGCCACTGACCGGCATATCACCTTATAAACAGTGACGCAAAGTCACGTGCCTCATCGTATGGCGTTAAAAGCACCCGACAAACTGTATTTCACCCGTGGGAGAGGCAGCAGCAAGCTCGGCAACATGATCAGCAATCCTTTTTGCCTCATGCTACATGTTGCGATGGTCGTTATCGGAAACTGCGCTTCGAGTGGCGTCTACTCTGCTTCGACAACGTTGGTAGGTGTGGCCCACGATGCTAGCAGGCATTTATCGACACTTGGTGAATGCGGCATCAAAGATCCACGTTTTCTACGTGCCACAGACCGGCATATCACCCTATAAACATTGACGCAAAGTCACGTGCCTCACCGTATGGCGTTAAAAGCACCCGACAAATTATATTTCACCAGTGGGCGAGGCAGCAGCAAGCTCGGCAACATGCTGAGCAATCCTTTTTGCCTCATGCTACATGTGGCGACGGTCGTTCTCGGAAACCGGGCTTCCAGTGGCGTCTGCGCTGCTTCGACAACGTTGGTAGGTGTGGTCCACGATGCTGGCGGGCATTTATCGACACTTGGTGAATGCGGCATCAAAGATCCACGTTTTCTACGTGCCACAGACCGGCATATCACCTCATAAACCGTGACGCAAAGTCACGTGCTTCATCGTATGGCGTTAAAAGCACCCGACAAACTGTATTTCACCCGTGGGAGAGGCAGCAGCAAGCTCGGCAACATGATCAGCAATCCTTTTTGCCTCATGCTACATGTTGCGATGGTCGTTATCGGAAACTGCGCTTCGAGTGGCGTCTACTCTGCTTCGACAACGTTGGTAGGTGTGGCCCACGATGCTAGCAGGCATTTATCGACACTTGGTGAATGCGGCATCAAAGATCCACGTTTTTCACGTGCCACTGACCGGCATATCACCTTATAAACAGTGACGCAAAGTCAAGTGCTTCATCGTATGGCTATAAAAGCACCCGAAGAGCCTACTTAACCAGTTAGCGAGGAAGCAGTGATCTCGGCAACATACTGAGCAATCCTTTTTACCCCATGCTACATGTTGCGATGGTCGTTCTCGGAAACTGGGCTTCGAGTGGCGTCTACGCTGCTACGACTACATTGGGAGGTGTGGTCCACGATGCTGGCGGGCATTTATCGACACTTGGTGAATGCGGCTTAAAGTATCCACGTTTTACACGTGCCACTGACCAGCATATCATCTTATAAACAGTGACGCAAAGTCACGTGCCTCATCGTATGGCGTTAAAAGCACCAGACAAACTGTATTTCACCAGTGGGCGAGGCAGCAGCAAGCTCAGCAACATGCTGAGCAATCCTTTTTGCCTCATGCTACATGTTGCGACGGTCGTTCTCGGAAACCGAGCTTCCAGTGGTGTCTGCGCTGCTTCGACGTTAGTAGGTGTGGTTCGCGATGCTGGCGGGCATTTATCGACACTTTGAGAATGCGGCATCAAGGATCCACGTTTTCCACGTGCCACTGACCGGCATATCACCTTATAAACAGTGACGCAAAGTCACGTGCCTCATCGTATGGCGTTAAAAGCACCCGGCAAACTGTATTTCACCCGTGGGAGATGCAGCAGCAAGCGAGGCAACATGATGAGCAATCCTTTTTGCCTCATGCTACATGTTGCGATGGTCGTTATCGGAAACTGCGCTTCGAGTGGCGTCTACTCTGCTTCGACAACGTTGGTAGGTGTGGCCCACGATGCTAGCAGGCATTTATCGACACTTGGTGAATGCGGCATCAAAGATCCACGTTTTTCACGTGCCACTGACCGGCATATCACCTTATAAACAGTGACGCAAAGTCAAGTGCTTCATCGTATGGCTATAAAAGCACCCGACAAGCCTTACTTAACCAGTTAGCGAGGAAGCAGTGATCTCGGCAACATACTGAGCAATCCTTTTTACCCCATGCTACATGTTGCGATGGTCGTTCTCGGAAACTGGGCTTCGAGTGGCGTCTACTCTGCTTCGACAACGTTGGTAGGTGTGGTCCACGATGCTGGCGGGCATTTATCGACACTTGGTGAATGCGGCATCAAGGATCCACGTTTTCCCTGTGCCACTGACCGGCATATCACCTTATAAACAGTGACGAAAAGTCACGTGCCTCAACGTATGGCGTTAAAAGCACCCGACAAACTGTATTTCACCCGTGGGAGAGGCAGCAGCAAGCTCGGCAACATGATCAGCAATCCTTTTTGCCTCATGCTACATGTTGCGATGGTCGTTATCGGAAACTGCGCTTCGAGTGGCGTCTACTCTGCTTCGACAACGTTGGTAGGTGTGGCCCACGATGCTAGCAGGCATTTATCGACACTTGGTGAATGCGGCATCAAAGATCCACGTTTTCTACGTGCCACAGACCGGCATATCACCTTATAAACAGTGACGCAAAGTCACGTGCCTCAACGTATGGCGTTAAAAGCACCCGACAAACTGTATTTTACCCGTGGGAGAGGCAGCAGCAAGCTCGGCAACATGATGAGCAATTCTTTTTGCCTCATGCTACATGTTGCGATGGTCGTTACCGGAAACTGCGCTTCGAGTGGCGTCTACTGTGCTTCGACAACGTTGGTAGGTGTGGCCCACGATGCTAGCAGGCATTTATCGACACTTGGTGAATGCGGCATCAAAGATCCACGTTTTCTACGTGCCACAGACCGGCATATCACCTCATAAACCGTGACGCAAAGTCACGTGCTTCATCGTATGGCGTTAAAAGCACCCGACAAACTGTATTTCACCCGTGGGAGAGGCAGCAGCAAGCTCGGCAACATGATCAGCAATCCTTTTTGCCTCATGCTACATGTTGCGATGGTCGTTATCGGAAACTGCGCTTCGAGTGGCGTCTACTCTGCTTCGACAACGTTGGTAGGTGTGGCCCACGATGCTAGCAGGCATTTATCGACACTTGGTGAATGCGGCATCAAAGATCCCCATTTTCTACGTGCCACAGACCGGCATATCACCCTATAAACATTGACGCAAAGTCACGTGCCTCACCGTATGGCGTTAAAAGCACCCGACAAACTATATTTCACCGGTGGGCGAGGCAGCAGCAAGCTCGGCAACATGCTGAGCAATCCTTTTTGCCTCATGCTACATGTTGCGACGGTCGTTCTCGGAAACCGGGCTTCCAGTGGCGTCTGCGCTGCTTCGACAACGTTGGTAGGTGTGGTCCACGATGCTGGCGGGCATTTATCGACACTTGGTGAATGCGGCATCAAGGATCCACGTTTTCCACGTGCCACTGACCGGCATATCACCTTATAAACAGTGACGCAAAGTCACGTGCCTCAACGTATGGCGTTAAAAGCACTCGACAAACTGTATTTTACCCGTGGGAGAGGCAGCAGCAAGCTCGGCAACATGATGAGCAATTCTTTTTGCCTCATGCTACATGTTGCGATGGTCGTTCTCGGAAACTGCGCTTCGAGTGGCGTCTACGCTGCTTCGACAACGTTGGTAGGTGTGGCCCACGATGCTAGCAGGCATTTATCGACACTTGGTGAATGCGGCATTAACGATCCACGTTTTTCACGTGCCACTGACCGGCATATCACCTTATAAACAGTGACGCAAAGTCACGTGCTTCATCGTATGGCTATAAAAGCACACGACAAGCCTTACTTAACCAGTTAGCGATGAAGCAGTGATCTCGGCAACATACTGAGCAATCCTTTTTACCCCATGCTACAAGTTGCGATGGTCGTTCTCGGAAACCGGGCTTCGAGTGGCGTCTACGCTGCTTCGACTACGTTGGGAGGTGTCGTCCACGATGCTGGCGGGCATTTATCGACACTTGGTGTATGCGGCATCAAGGATCCACGTTTTTCACGTGCCACTGACCGGCATATCACCTTATAAACAGTGACGCAAAGTCACGTGCCTCATCGTATGGCGTTATAAGCACCCTACAAACTGTATTTAACCAGTGGGCGAGGCAGCAGCAAGCTCGGCAACATGATGAGCAATTCTTTTTGCCTCATGCTACACGTTGCGATGGTCGTTATCGGAAACTGCGCTTCGAGTGGCGTCTACTCTGCTTCGACAACGTTGGTAGGTGTGGCCCACGATGCTAGCAGGCATTTATCGACACTTGGTGAATGCGGCATCAAAGATCCACGTTTTCTACGTGCCACAGACCGGCATATCACCTCATAAACCGTGACGCAAAGTCACGTGCTTCATCGTATGGCGTTAAAAGCACCTGACAAACTGTATTTCACCCGTGGGAGAGGCAGCAGCAAGCTCGGCAACATGATCAGCAATCCTTTTTGCCTCATGCTACATGTTGCGATGGTCGTTATCGGAAACTGCGCTTCGAGTGGCGTCTACTCTGCTTCGACAACGTTGGTAGGTGTGGCCCACGATGCTAGCAGGCATTTATCGACACTTGGTGAATGCGGCATCAAAGATCCACGTTTTCTACGTGCCACAGACCGGCATATCACCCTATAAACATTGACGCAAAGTCACGTGCCTCACCGTATGGCGTTAAAAGCACCCGACAAACTATATTTCACCAGTGGGCGAGGCAGCAGCAAGCTCGGCAACATGCTGAGCAATCCTTTTTGCCTCATGCTACATGGTGCGACGGTCGTTCTCGGAAACCGGGCTTCCAGTGGCGTCTGCGCTGCTTCGACAACGTTGGTAGGTGTGGTCCACGATGCTGGCGGGCATTTATCGACACTTGGTGAATGCGGCATCAAGGATCCACGTTTTC
The DNA here is from genome assembly GCF_043290135.1 of Rhipicephalus microplus. Classification (NCBI taxonomy): domain Eukaryota; kingdom Metazoa; phylum Arthropoda; class Arachnida; order Ixodida; family Ixodidae; genus Rhipicephalus; species Rhipicephalus microplus. Next base: position 208,649,022 of record NC_134704.1, read on the forward strand.
CACGTGCCACTGACCGGCATATCACCTTATAAACAGTGACGCAAAGTCACGTGCCTCAACGTATGGCGTTAAAAGCACCCGACAAACTGTATTTTACCCGTGGGAGAGGCAGCAGCAAGCTCGGCAACATGATGAGCAATTCTTTTTGCCTCATGCTACATGTTGCGACGGTCGTTATCGGAAACTGCGCTTCGAGTGGCGTCTACTCTGCTTCGACAACGTTGGTAGGTGTGGCCCACGATGCTAGCAGGCATTTATCGACACTTGGTGAATGCGGCATCAAAGATCCACGTTTTCCACGTGCCACAGACCGGCATATCACCTCATAAACCGTGACGCAAAGTCACGTGCCTCATCGTATGGCGTTAAAAGCACCCGACAAACTGTATTTCACCCGTGGGAGAGGCAGCAGCAAGCTCGGCAACATGATCAGCAATCCTTTTTGCCTCATGCTACATGTTGCGATGGTCGTTATCGGAAACTGCGCTTCGAGTGGCGTCTACTCTGCTTCGACAACGTTGGTAGGTGTGGCCCACGATGCTAGCAGGCATTTATCGACACTTGGTGAATGCGGCATCAAAGATCCACGTTTTCTACGTGCCACAGACCGGCATATCACCCTATAAACATTGACGCAAAGTCACGTGCCTCACCGTATGGCGTTAAAAGCACCCGACAAACTATATTTCACCAGTGGGCGAGGCAGCAGCAAGCTCGGCAACATGCTGAGCAATCCTTTTTGCCTCATGCTACATGTTGCGACGGTCGTTCTCGGAAACCGGGCTTCCAGTGGCGTCTGCGCTGCTTCGACAACGTTGGTAGGTTTGGCCCACGATGCTAGCAGGCATTTATCGACACTTGGTGAATGCGGCATCAAAGATCCACGTTTTCTACGTGCCACAGACCGGCATATCACCTTTTAAACAGTGACGCAAAGTCACGTGCTTCATCGTATGGCTATAAAAGCACACGACAAGCCTTACTTAACCAGTTAGCGAGGAAGCAGTGATCTCGGCAACATACTGAGCAATCCTTTTTACCCCATGCTACAAGTTGCGATGGTCGTTCTCGGAAACCGGGCTTCGAGTGGCGTCTACGCTGCTTCGACTACGTTGGGAGGTGTCGTCCACGATGCTGGCGGGCATTTATCGACACTTGGTGTATGCGGCATCAAGGATCCACGTTTTTCACGTGCCACTGACCGGCATATCACCTTATAAACAGTGACGCAAAGTCACGTGCCTCATCGTATGGCGTTATAAGCACCCTACAAACTGTATTTAACCAGTGGGCGAGGCAGCAGCAAGCTCGGCAACATGCTGAGCAATTCTTTTTGCCTCATGCTACATGTTGTGACGGTCGTTCTTGGAAATCGGGCTTCCAGTGGCGTCTGCGCTGCTTCGACAACGTTGGTAGGTGTGGTCCACGATGCTGGCGGGCATTTATCGACACTTGGTGAATGCGGCATCAAGGATCCACGTTTTCCACGTGCCACTGACCGGCATATCACCTTATAAACAGTGACGCAAAGTCACGTGCCTCATCGTATGGCGTTAAAAGCACCCGACAAACTGTATTTCACCCGTTGGAGAGGCAGCAGCAAGCTCGGCAACATGATCAGCAATCCTTTTTGCCTCATGCTACATGTTGCGATGGTCGTTATCGGAAACTGCGCTTCGAGTGGCGTCTACTCTGCTTCGACAACGTTGGTAGGTGTGGCCCACGATGCTAGCAGGCATTTATCGACACTTGGTGAATGCGGCATCAAAGATCCACGTTTTCTACGTGCCACAGACCGGCATATCACCCTATAAACATTGACGCAAAGTCACGTGCCTCACCGTATGGCGTTAAAAGCGCCCGACAAACTATATTTCACCAGTGGGCGAGGCAGCAGCAAGCTCGGCAACATGCTGAGCAATCCTTTTTGCCTCATGCTACATGTTGCGACGGTCGTTCTCGGAAACCGGGCTTCCAGTGGCGTCTGCGCTGCTTCGACAACGTTGGTAGGTGTGGTCCACGATGCTGGCGGGCATTTATCGAAACTTGGTGAATGCGGCATCAAGGATCCACGTTTTCCACGTGCCACTGACCGGCATATCACCTTATAAACAGTGACGCAAAGTCACGTGCCTCAACGTATGGCGTTAAAAGCACCCGACAAACTGTATTTTACCCGTGGGAGAGGCAGCAGCAAGCTCGGCAACATGATGAGCAATTCTTTTTGCCTCATGCTACATGTTGCGATGGTCGTTATCGGAAACTGCGCTTCGAGTGGCGTCTACTCTGCTTCGACAACGTTGGTAGATGTGGCCCACGATGCTAGCAGGCATTTATCGACACTTGGTGAATGCGGCATCAAAGATCCACGTTTTCTACGTGCCACAGACCGGCATATCACCTCATAAACCGTGACGCAAAGTCACGTGCTTCATCGTATGGCGTTAAAAGCACCCGACAAACTGTATTTCACCCGTGGGAGAGGCAGCAGCAAGCTCGGCAACATGATCAGCAATCCTTTTTGCCTCATGCTACATGTTGCGATGGTCGTGATCGGAAACTGCGCTTCGAGTGGCGTCTACTCTGCTTCGACAACGTTGGTAGGTGTGGCCCACGATGCTAGCAGGCATTTATCGACACTTGGTGAATGCGGCATCAAAGATCCACGTTTTTCACGTGCCACTGACCGGCATATCACCTTATAAACCGTGACGCAAAGTCAAGTGCTTCATCGTATGGCTATAAAAGCACCCGACAAGCCTTACTTAACCAGTTAGCGAGGAAGCAGTGATCTCGGCAACATACTGAGCAATCCTTTTTACCCCATGCTACATGTTGCGATGGTCGTTCTCGGAAACTGCGCTTCGAGTGGCGTCTACGCTGCTTCGACAACGTTGGTAGGTGTGGCCCACGATGCTAAGGCATTTATCGACACTTGGTGAATGCGGCATTAACGATCCACGTTTTTCACGTGCCACTGACCGGCATATCACCTTATAAACAGTGACGCAAAGTCACGTGCTTCATCGTATGGCTATAAAAGCACACGACAAGCCTTACTTAACCAGTTAGCGATGAAGCAGTGATCTCGGCAACATACTGAGCAATCCTTTTTACCCCATGCTACAAGTTGCGATGGTCGTTCTCGGAAACCGGGCTTCGAGTGGCGTCTACGCTGCTTCGACTACGTTGGGAGGTGTCGTCCACGATGCTGGCGGGCATTTATCGACACTTGGTGTATGCGGCATCAAGGATCCACGTTTTTCACGTGCCACTGACCGGCATATCACCTTATAAACAGTGACGCAAAGTCACGTGCCTCATCGTATGGCGTTATAAGCACCCTACAAACTGTATTTAACCAGTGGGCGAGGCAGCAGCAAGCTCGGCAACATGATGAGCAATTCTTTTTGCCTCATGCTACACGTTGCGATGGTCGTTATCGGAAACTGCGCTTCGAGTGGCGTCTACTCTGCTTCGACAACGTTGGTAGGTGTGGCCCACGATGCTAGCAGGCATTTATCGACACTTGGTGAATGCGGCATCAAAGATCCACGTTTTCTACGTGCCACAGACCGGCATATCACCTCATAAACCGTGACGCAAAGTCACGTGCTTCATCGTATGGCGTTAAAAGCACCTGACAAACTGTATTTCACCCGTGGGAGAGGCAGCAGCAAGCTCGGCAACATGATCAGCAATCCTTTTTGCCTCATGCTACATGTTGCGATGGTCGTTATCGGAAACTGCGCTTCGAGTGGCGTCTACTCTGCTTCGACAACGTTGGTAGGTGTGGCCCACGATGCTAGCAGGCATTTATCGACACTTGGTGAATGCGGCATCAAAGATCCACGTTTTCTACGTGCCACAGACCGGCATATCACCCTATAAACATTGACGCAAAGTCACGTGCCTCACCGTATGGCGTTAAAAGCACCCGACAAACTATATTTCACCAGTGGGCGAGGCAGCAGCAAGCTCGGCAACATGCTGAGCAATCCTTTTTGCCTCATGCTACATGGTGCGACGGTCGTTCTCGGAAACCGGGCTTCCAGTGGCGTCTGCGCTGCTTCGACAACGTTGGTAGGTGTGGTCCACGATGCTGGCGGGCATTTATCGACACTTGGTGAATGCGGCATCAAGGATCCACGTTTTCCACGTGCCACTGACCGGCATATCACCTTATAAACAGTGACGCAAAGTCACGTGCCTCAACGTATGGCGTTAAAAGCACCCGACAAACTGTATTTTACCCGTGGGAGAGGCAGCAGCAAGCTCGGCAACATGATGAGCAATTCTTTTTGCCTCATGCTACATGTTGCGACGGTCGTTATCGGAAACTGCGCTTCGAGTGGCGTCTACTCTGCTTCGACAACGTTGGTAGGTGTGGCCCACGATGCTAGCAGGCATTTATCGACACTTGGTGAATGCGGCATCAAAGATCCACGTTTTCCACGTGCCACAGACCGGCATATCACCTCATAAACCGTGACGCAAAGTCACGTGCCTCATCGTATGGCGTTAAAAGCACCCGACAAACTGTATTTCACCCGTGGGAGAGGCAGCAGCAAGCTCGGCAACATGATCAGCAATCCTTTTTGCCTCATGCTACATGTTGCGATGGTCGTTATCGGAAACTGCGCTTCGAGTGGCGTCTACTCTGCTTCGACAACGTTGGTAGGTGTGGCCCACGATGCTAGCAGGCATTTATCGACACTTGGTGAATGCGGCATCAAAGATCCACGTTTTCTACGTGCCACAGACCGGCATATCACCCTATAAACATTGACGCAAAGTCACGTGCCTCACCGTATGGCGTTAAAAGCACCCGACAAACTATATTTCACCAGTGGGCGAGGCAGCAGCAAGCTCGGCAACATGCTGAGCAATCCTTTTTGCCTCATGCTACATGTTGCGACGGTCGTTCTCGGAAACCGGGCTTCCAGTGGCGTCTGCGCTGCTTCGACAACGTTGGTAGGTTTGGCCCACGATGCTAGCAGGCATTTATCGACACTTGGTGAATGCGGCATCAAAGATCCACGTTTTCTACGTGCCACAGACCGGCATATCACCTTTTAAACAGTGACGCAAAGTCACGTGCTTCATCGTATGGCTATAAAAGCACACGACAAGCCTTACTTAACCAGTTAGCGAGGAAGCAGTGATCTCGGCAACATACTGAGCAATCCTTTTTACCCCATGCTACAAGTTGCGATGGTCGTTCTCGGAAACCGGGCTTCGAGTGGCGTCTACGCTGCTTCGACTACGTTGGGAGGTGTCGTCCACGATGCTGGCGGGCATTTATCGACACTTGGTGTATGCGGCATCAAGGATCCACGTTTTTCACGTGCCACTGACCGGCATATCACCTTATAAACAGTGACGCAAAGTCACGTGCCTCATCGTATGGCGTTATAAGCACCCTACAAACTGTATTTAACCAGTGGGCGAGGCAGCAGCAAGCTCGGCAACATGCTGAGCAATTCTTTTTGCCTCATGCTACATGTTGCGACGGTCGTTCTTGGAAATCGGGCTTCCAGTGGCGTCTGCGCTGCTTCGACAACGTTGGTAGGTGTGGTCCACGATGCTGGCGGGCATTTATCGACACTTGGTGAATGCGGCATCAAGGATCCACGTTTTCCACGTGCCACTGACCGGCATATCACCTTATAAACAGTGACGCAAAGTCACGTGCCTCATCGTATGGCGTTAAAAGCACCCGACAAACTGTATTTCACCCGTTGGAGAGGCAGCAGCAAGCTCGGCAACATGATCAGCAATCCTTTTTGCCTCATGCTACATGTTGCGATGGTCGTTATCGGAAACTGCGCTTCGAGTGGCGTCTACTCTGCTTCGACAACGTTGGTAGGTGTGGCCCACGATGCTAGCAGGCATTTATCGACACTTGGTGAATGCGGCATCAAAGATCCACGTTTTCTACGTGCCACAGACCGGCATATCACCCTATAAACATTGACGCAAAGTCACGTGCCTCACCGTATGGCGTTAAAAGCGCCCGACAAACTATATTTCACCAGTGGGCGAGGCAGCAGCAAGCTCGGCAACATGCTGAGCAATCCTTTTTGCCTCATGCTACATGTTGCGACGGTCGTTCTCGGAAACCGGGCTTCCAGTGGCGTCTGCGCTGCTTCGACAACGTTGGTAGGTGTGGTCCACGATGCTGGCGGGCATTTATCGAAACTTGGTGAATGCGGCATCAAGGATCCACGTTTTCCACGTGCCACTGACCGGCATATCACCTTATAAACAGTGACGCAAAGTCACGTGCCTCAACGTATGGCGTTAAAAGCACCCGACAAACTGTATTTTACCCGTGGGAGAGGCAGCAGCAAGCTCGGCAACATGATGAGCAATTCTTTTTGCCTCATGCTACATGTTGCGATGGTCGTTATCGGAAACTGCGCTTCGAGTGGCGTCTACTCTGCTTCGACAACGTTGGTAGATGTGGCCCACGATGCTAGCAGGCATTTATCGACACTTGGTGAATGCGGCATCAAAGATCCACGTTTTCTACGTGCCACAGACCGGCATATCACCTCATAAACCGTGACGCAAAGTCACGTGCTTCATCGTATGGCGTTAAAAGCACCCGACAAACTGTATTTCACCCGTGGGAGAGGCAGCAGCAAGCTCGGCAACATGATCAGCAATCCTTTTTGCCTCATGCTACATGTTGCGATGGTCGTGATCGGAAACTGCGCTTCGAGTGGCGTCTACTCTGCTTCGACAACGTTGGTAGGTGTGGCCCACGATGCTAGCAGGCATTTATCGACACTTGGTGAATGCGGCATCAAAGATCCACGTTTTTCACGTGCCACTGACCGGCATATCACCTTATAAACCGTGACGCAAAGTCAAGTGCTTCATCGTATGGCTATAAAAGCACCCGACAAGCCTTACTTAACCAGTTAGCGAGGAAGCAGTGATCTCGGCAACATACTGAGCAATCCTTTTTACCCCATGCTACATGTTGCGATGGTCGTTCTCGGAAACTGGGCTTCGAGTGGCGTCTACTCTGCTTCGACAACGTTGGTAGGTGTGGTCCACGATGCTGGCGGGCATTTATCGACACTTGGTGAATGCGACATCAAGGATCCACGTTTTCCACGTGCCACTGACCGGCATATCACCTTATAAACAGTGACGCAAAGTCACGTGCCTCATCGTATGGCGTTAAAAACACCCGACAAACTGTATTTCACCAGGGGGAGAGGCAGCAGCAAGCTCGGACAGATGCTGAGCAATCCTTTTTGCCTCATGCTACATGTTGCGACGGTCGTTCTCGGAAACCGGGCTTCCAGTGGCGTCTGCGCTGCTTCGACAACGTTGGTAGGTGTGGTCCACGATGCTGGCGGGCATTTATTGACACTTGGTGAATGCGGCATCAAGGATCCACGTTTTTCACGTGCCACTGACCTGCATATCACCTTATAAACAGTGACGAAAAGTCACGTGCCTCATCGTATGGCGTTAAAAGCACCCGACAAACTGTATTTCACCCGTGGGAGAGGCAGCAGCAAGCTCGGCAACATGATCAGCAATCCTTTTTGCCTCATGCTACATGTTGCGATGGTCGTTATCGGAAACTGCGCTTCGAGTGGCGTCTACTCTGCTTCGACAACGTTGGTAGGTGTGGCCCACGATGCTAGCAGGCATTTATCGACACTTGGTGAATGCGGCATCAAAGATCCACGTTTTCTACGTGCCACAGACCGGCATATCACCCTATAAACATTGACGCAAAGTCACGTGCCTCACCGTATGGCGTTAAAAGCACCCGACAAACTATATTTCACCAGTGGGCGAGGCAGCAGCAAGCTCGGCAACATGCTGAGCAATCCTTTTTGCCTCATGCTACATGTTGCGACGGTCGTTCTCGGAAACCGGGCTTCCAGTGGCGTCTGCGCTGCTTCGACAACGTTGGTAGGTGTGGTCCACGATGCTGGCGGGCATTTATCGACACTTGGTGAATGCGGCATCAAGGATCCACGTTTTCCACGTGCCACTGACCGGCATATCACCTTATAAACAGTGACGCAAAGTCACGTGCCTCAACGTATGGCGTTAAAAGCACCCGACAAACTGTATTTTACCCGTGGGAGAGGCAGCAGCAAGCTCGGCAACATGATGAGCAATTCTTTTTGCCTCATGCTACATGTTGCGATGGTCGTTATCGGAAACTGCGCTTCGAGTGGCGTCTACTCTGCTTCGACAACGTTGGTAGGTGTGGCCCACGATGCTAGCAGGCATTTATCGACACTTGGTGAATGCGGCATCAAAGATCCACGTTTTTCACGTGCCACTGACCGGCATATCACCTTATAAACAGTGACGCAAAGTCAAGTGCTTCATCGTATGGCTATAAAAGCACCCGACAAGCCTTACTTAACCAGTTAGCGAGGAAGCAGTGATCTCGGCAACATACTGAGCAATCCTTTTTACCCCATGCTACATGTTGCGATGGTCGTTCTCGGAAACTGGGCTTCGAGTGGCGTCTACGCTGCTACGACTACGTTGGGAGGTGTGGTCCACGATGCTTGCGGGCATTTATCGACACTTGGTGAATGCGGCTTAAAGTATCCACGTTTTACACGTGCCACTGACCAGCATATCATCTTATAAACAGTGACGCAAAGTCACGTGCCTCATCGTATGGCGTTAAAAGCACCAGACAAACTGTATTTCACCAGTGGGCGAGGCAGCAGCAAGCTCAGCAACATGCTGAGCAATCCTTTTTGCCTCATGCTACATGTTGCGGCGGTCGTTCTCGGAAACCGAGCTTCCAGTGGCGTCTGCGCTGCTTCGACGTTAGTAGGTGTGGTTCGCGATGCTGGCGGGCATTTATCGACACTTTGTGAATGCGGCATCAAGGATCCACGTTTTCCACGTGCCACTGACCGGCATATCACCTTATAAACAGTGACGCAAAGTCACGTGCCTCATCGTATGGCGTTAAAAGCACCCGGCAAACTGTATTTCACCCGTGGGAGATGCAGCAGCAAGCGAGGCAACATGATGAGCAATCCTTTTTGCCTCATGCTACATGTTGCGATGGTCGTTCTCGGAAAATGGGTTTCGAGTGGCGTCTACGCTGCTTCGACTACGTTGGTAGGTGTGGTCCACGATGCTGGCGGGAATTTATCGACACTTTGTGAATGCGGCATGAAGGATCCACGTTTTCCACGTGCCACTGACCGGCATATCACCTTATAAACAGTGACGCAAAGTCACGTGCTTCATCGCATGGCTATAAAAGCACCCGACAAGCCTTACTTAACCAGTTAGCGAGGCAGCAGTGAGCTCGGCAACATGCTGAGCAATCCTTTTAGCCCCATGCTACATGTTGCGATGGTCGTTCTCGGAAACCGGGCTTCGAGTGGCGTCTACGCTGCTTCGACTACGTTGGTAGGTGTGGTCCACGATGCTGGCGGGCATTTATCGACACTTGGTGAATGCGGCATCAAGAATCCACGTTTTCCACGTGCCACTGACCGGCATATCACCTTATAAACAGTGACGCAAAGTCACGTGCTTCATCGTATGGCTATAAAAGCACACGACAAGCCTTACTTAACCAGTTAGCAAGGAAGCAGTGATCTCGGCAACATACTGAGCAATCCTTTTTACCCCATGCTACATGTTGCGACGGTCGTTCTCGGAAACCGGGCTTCGAGTGGCGTCTACGCTGCTTCGACTACGTTGGTATGTGTGGTCCAAGATGCTGGCGGGCATTTATCGACACTTTGTGAATGCCGCATCAAGGATCCACGTTTTCCACGTGCCACTGACCGGCATATCACCTTATAAACAGTGACGCATAGTCACGTGCTTCATCGTATGGCTATAAAAGCACCGAACAAGCCTTACTTAACCAGTGAGCGAGGAAGCAGTGATCTCGGCAACATAATGAGCATTCCTTTTTGCCTCATGCTACATGTTGCGATGGTCGTTCTCGGAAACAGCGCTTCGAGTGGCGTCTACGCTGCTTCGACAACGTTGGTAGGTGTGGCTCACGATGCTAGCGGGCATTTATCGACACTTGGTGAATGCGGCATCAAAGATCCACGTTTTCGGCGTGCCACAGACCGGCATATCACCTTATAAACAGTGACGCAAAGTCACGTGCTTCATCGTATGGCGTTAAAAGCACCCGAAAAACTGTATTTCACCAGTGGGAGAGGCAGCAGCAAGCTCGGCAACATGCTGAACAATCCTTTTTGCCTCATGCTACATGATGCGACGGTAGTTCTCGGAAACCGGGCTTCCAGTGGCATCTGCGCTGCTTCGACAACGTTGGTAGGTGTGGTCCACGATGCTCGCGGGCATTTATCGACACTTGGTGAATGCGGCATCAAGGATCCACGTTTTCCACGTGCCACTGACCGGCATATCACCTTATAAACAGTGACACAAAGTCACGTGCCTCATCGTATTGCGTTAAAAGCATCTGACAAACTGTATTTCACCCGTGGGAGAGGCAGCAGCAAGCTCGGCAACATGATGAGCAATCCTTTCTGCCTCATGCTACATGTTGCGATGGTCGTTCTCGGAAACCGGGCTTCGAGTGGCGTCTACGCTGCTTCGACTACGTTGGTAGGTGTGGTCCACGATGCTGGCGGGAATTTATCGACACTTTGTGCATGCGGCATCAAGGATCCACGTTTTCCACGTGCCACAGACCGGCATATCACCTTATAAACAGTGACGCAAAGTCACCTGCTTCATCGTATGGCGTTAAAAGCACCCGACAAACTATATTTCACCAGTGGGCGAGGCAGCAGCAAGCTCGGCAACATGCTGAGCAATACTTTTTGCCTCATGCTACTTGTTGCGACGGTCGTTCTCGGAAACCGGGCTTCCAGTGGCGTCTGCGCTGCTTCGACAACGTTGGTAGGTGTGGTCCACGATGCTGGCGGGCATTTATCGACACTTGGTGAATGCGGCATCAAGGATCCACGTTTTTCACGTGCCACTGACCGGCATATCACCTTATAAACAGTGACGCAAAGTCACGTGCCTCATCGTATGGTGTTAAAAGCACCCGACAAACTGTACTTCACCAGTGGGCGAGGCAGCAGCAAGCTCGGCAACATTCTGAGCAATCCTTTTTGCCTCATGCTACATGTTGCGACGGTCGTTTTCGGAAACCGGGCTTCCAGTGGCGTCTGCGCTGCTTCGACAACGTTGGTAGGTGTGGTCCACGATGCTGGCGGGCATTTATCGACAGTTGGTAGATGCGGCATCAAGGATCCACGTTTTCCACGTGCCACTGACCGGCATATCGCCTTATAAACAGTGACGCAAAGTCACGTGCCTCATCGTATGGCTACAAAAGCACCCGACAAGCTTTACTTAACCAGTGAGCGAGGAAGCAGTGATCTCGGCAACATACTGATCAATCCTTTTTGCCCCATGCTACATGTTGCGATGGTCGTTCTCGGAAACCGGGCTTCGAGTGGCGTCTGCGCTGCTTCGACAACGTTGGTAGGTGTGGTCCACGATGCTGGCGGGCATTTATCGACACTTGGTGATTGCGGCATCAAGGATCCACGTTTTCCACGTGCCACCGACCGGCATATCACCCTATAAACATTGACGCAAAGTCACGTGCCTCACCGTATGGCGTTAAAAGCACCCGACAAACTATATTTCACCAGTGGGCGAGGCAGCAGCAAGCTCGGCAACATGCTGAGCAATACTTTTTGCCTCATGCTACTTGTTGCGACGGTCGTTCTCGGAAACCGGGCTTCCAGTGGCGTCTGCGCTGCTTCGACAACGTTGGTAGGTGTGGTCCACGATGCTGGCGGGCATTTATCGACACTTGGTGAATGCGGCATCAAGGATCCACGTTTTCCACCTACCACTGACCGGCATATCACCTTATAAACAGTGACGCAAAGTCACGTGCCTCAACGTATGGCGTTAAAAGCACCCGACAAACTGTATTTTACCCGTGGGAGAGGCAGCAGCAAGCTCGGCAACATGATGAGCAATTCTTTTTGCCTCATGCTACATGTTGCGATGGTCGTTCTCGGAAACTGCGCTTCGAGTGGCGTCTACGCTGCTTCGACAACGTTGGTAGGTGTGGCCCACGATGCTAGCAGGCATTTATCGACACTTGGTGAATGCGGCATCAACGATCCACGTTTTCCACGTGCCACTGACCGGCATATCACCTTATAAACAGTGACGCAAAGTCACGTGCTTCATCGTATGGCTATAAAAGCACACGACAAGCCTTACTTAACCTGTTAGCGAGGAAGCAGTGATCTCGGCAACATACTGAGCAATCCTTTTTACCCCATGCTACATGTTGCGATGGTCGTTCTCGGAAACCGGGCTTCGAGTGGCGTCTACGCTGCTTCGACTACGTTGGGAGGTGTCGTCCACGATGCTGGCGGGCATTTATCGACTCTTGGTGTATGCGGCATCAAGTATCCACGTTTTCCACATGCCACTGACCGGCATATCACCTTATAAACAGTGACGCAAAGTCACATGCCTCATCGTATGGCTAAAAAGCACCCCACAAGCTTTACTTAACCAGTGAGCGAGGAAGCAGTGATCTCGGCAACATACTGAGCAATCCTTTTTGCCCCATGCTACATGTTGCGATGGTTGTTCTCGGAAACCGGGCTTCGAGTGGCGTCTACGCTGCTTCGACTACGTTGGTAGGTGTGGTCCACGATGCTGGCGGGCATTTATCGACACTTGGTGAATGCGACATCAAGGATCCACGTTTTACACGTGCCACTGACCGGCATATCACCTTATAAACAGTGACGCAAAGTCACGTGCCTCATCGTATGGCGTTAAAAGCACCCGACAAACTGTATTTCACCAGGGGGCGAGGCAGCAGCAAGCTCGGACAGATGCTGAGCAATCCTTTTTGCCTCATGCTACATGTTGCGACGGTCGTTCTCGGAAACCGGGCTTCCAGTGGCGTCTGCGCTGCTTCGACAACGTTGGTAGGTGTGGTCCACGATGCTGGCGGGCATTTATGGACACTTGGTGAATGCGGCATCAAGGATCCACGTTTTTCACGTGCCACTGACCGGCATATCACCTTATAAACAGTGACGCAAAGTCACGTGCCTCATCGTATGGCGTTATAAGCACCCTACAAACTGTATTTAACCAGTGGGCGAGGCAGCAGCAAGCTCAGCAACATGCTGAGCAATCCTTTTTGCCTCATGCTACATGTTGCGACGGTCGTTCTTGGAAATCGGGCTTCCAGTGGCGTCTGCGCTGCTTCGACAACGTTGGTAGGTGTGGTCCACGATGCTGGCGGGCATTTATCGACACTTGGTGAATGCGGCATCAAGGATCCACGTTTTCCACGTGCCACTGACCGGCATATCACCTTATAAACAGTGACGCAAAGTCACGTGCCTCATCGTATGGCGTTAAAAGCACCCGACAAACTGTATTTCACCCGTGGGAGAGGCAGCAGCAAGCTCGGCAACATGATGAGCAATCCTTTTTGCCTCATGCTACATGTTGCGATGGTCGTTGTCGGAAACTGAGCTTCGAGTGGCGTCTAAGCTGCTTCAACAACGTTGGTAGGTGTGGCCCACGATGCTAGCGGGCATTTATCGACACTTGGTGAATGCGGCATCAAAGATCCACGTTTTCTACGTGCCACAGACCGGCATATCACCTTATAAACAGTGACGCAAAGTAACGTGCTTCATCGTATGGCTATAAAAGCACCCGACAAACTGTATTTCACCAGTGGGCGAGGCAGCAGCAAGCTCGGCAACATGCTGAGCAATCTTTTTTGCCTCACGCTACATGTTGCGACGGTCGTTCTCGGAAACCGAGCTTCCAGTGGCGTCTGCGCTGCTTCGACGTTGGTAGGTGTGGTTCGCGATGCTGGCGGGCTTTATCGACACTTGGTGAATGCGGCATCAAGGATCCACGTTTTCCACGTGCCACTGACCGGCATATCACCTTATAAACAGTGACGCAAAGTCACGTGCCTCATCGTATGGCGTTAAAAGCACCCGACAAACTGTATTTCACCCGTGGGAGATGCAGCAGCAATCGAGGCAACATTATGAGCAATCCTTTTTGCCTCATGCTACATGTTGCGATGGTCGTTCTAGGAAACTGGGTTTCGAGTGGCGTCTACGCTGCTTCGACTACGTTGGCAGGTGTGGTCCACGATGCTGGCGGGAATTTATCGACACTTTGTGAATGCGGCATGAAGCATCCACGTTTTCCACGTGCCACTGACCGGCATATCACCTTATAAACAGTGACGCAAAGTCACGTGCTTCATCGTATGGCTATAAAAGCACCCGACAAGCCTTACTTAACCAGTTAGCGAGGCAGCAGCGAGCTCGGCAACATGCTGAGCAATCCTTTTAGCCCCATGCTACATGTTGCGATGGTCGTTCTCGGAAACCGGGCTTCGAGTGGCGTCTACGCTGCTTCGACTACGTTGGTAGGTGTGGTCCACGATGCTGGCGGGCATTTGTCGACACTTGGTGAATGCGGCATCAAAGATCCACGTTTTCCACGTGCCACCGACCGTCATATCACCTTATAAACAGTGACGCAAAGTCACGTGCCTCATCGAATGGCGTTAAAAGCACCCGAAAAACTGTATTTCACCAGTGGGAGAGGCTGCAGCAAGCTCGGCAACATGATGAGCAGTACTTTTTGCCTCATGCTACATGTTGCGATGGTCGTTCTCGGAAACTGGGCTTCTAGTGGCGTCTACGCTGCTTTGACAACGTTGGTAGGTGTGGTCCACGATGTTAGCGGGCATTTATCGACACTTTGTGAATGCGGCATCAAGGATCCACGTTTTCCACGTGCCACTGACCGGCATATCACCTTATAAACAGTGACGCAAAGTCACGTGCTTCATCGTATGGCTATAAAAGCACCCGACAAGCCTTACCTTACCAGTTAGCGAGGAAGCAGTGATCTCGGCAACATGCTGAGCAATCCTTTTTGCCTCATGCTATCTTCTGCGATGGTCGTTCTCGGAAACCGGGCTTCCAGTGGCGGCTGTGCTGCTTCGACAACGTTGGTAGGTGTGGTCCACGATGCTGGCGGGCATTTATCGACACTTGGTGAAAGTGGCATAAAGGATCCTCGTTTGCCACGTCCCACTGACCGGTATCACGTTATAAAAAGTGACGCAAAGTCACGTATCTCTTCCTATCGATATAAAAGCTCCGGACAACCTTTACTTAACCAGTGAGCGAGGAAGCGGCGAGCTCAGCAACATGCTGAGCAATCCTTTTTGAATCATGCTTCATGTTGCGAAGGTCGCTCTCGAAAGCCGGGCTTCGAGTGGCGTCTTTGCTGCTTCGACTACGTTGTTAGGTGTGGTTCAGGATGCTGGCAGGCATTTATTGACACTTGGTGAATGCCGCATCAAGGATCCACGTTTTCCACGTGCCACTGACCGGCATATCACCTTATAAACAGTGACGCAAAGTCACGCCCCTCATCGTATGGCTATGAAAGTACACGACAAGCTTTACTGTACCAGTTAGCGAGGCAGCAGCGAGCCCGGCAACATGCTGAGCAATCCTTTTTACCCCATGCTACATGTTGCGATGGTCGTTCTCGGAAACCGGGCTTCGAATGGCGTTGACGCTGCTTCGACAACGTTGGTGGGTGTGGTCTACGATGATGGCGGGCATTTATCGACAGGTGTGAATGCGGCATCAAAGATCCACGTTTTTTACGTGCCACAGACTGGCATATCGCCTTATAAACAGTGACGCAAAGTCACGTGCCTCATCGTATGGCGTTAAAAGCACCCGACAAGCCTTACTTAAGCAGTTAGCGAGGAAGCAGTGATCTCAGCAACATACTGAGCAATCCTTTTTGCCCCATGCTACATGTTGCGATGGTCGTTCTCGGAAACCGGGCTTCGAGTGGCGTCTACGCTGCTTCGACTACGTTGGTAGGTGTGGTCCACGATGCTGGCGGGCATTTATCGACACTTGGTGAATGCGGCATCAAGTATCCACAATTTCCACGTGCCACTGACCGGCATATCACCTTATAAACAGGGACGCAAAGTCACGTGCCTCATCGAATGGCGTTAAAAGCACCCGACAAACTGTATTTCACCCGTGGGAGAGGCAGCAGCAAGCTCGGCAACATGATGAGCAATCCTTTTTGCCTCATGCTACATGTTGTGATGGTCGTTCTCGGAAACTGGGCTTCAAGTGGCGTCTCCGCTGCTTTGACAACGTTAGTAGGTGTGGTCCACGATGTTAGCGGGCATTTATCGACACTTTGTGAATGCGGCATCAAGGATCCACGTTTTCCACGTGCCACTGACCGGCATATCACCTTATAAACATTGACGCAAAGTCACGTGCTTCATCGTATGGCTATAAAAGCACCCGACAAGCCTTACTTAACCAGTTAGCGAGGCAGCAGCAAGCACGGCGACATGCTGAGCAATCCTTTTTGCCTCATGCTACATGTTGCGACGGTCGTTCTCGGAAACCGGGCTTCCAGTGGCGTCAGCGCTGCTTCGACAACGTTGGTAGATGTGGTCCACGATGCTGGCGGGCATTTATCGACACTTGGTGAATGCGGCATCAAGGATCCACATTTTCCACGTGCCACTGACCGGCATATCACCATATAAACAGTGACGCAAAGTCACGTGCCTCATCGTATGGCGTTAAAAGCACCCGACAAACTGTATTTCACCCGTGGGAGAGGCAGCAGCAAGCTCGGCAACATGATGAGCAATCCTTTTTGCCTCATGCTACATGTTGCGATGGTCGTTGTCGGAAACTGCGCTTCGAGTGGCGTCTAAGCTGCTTCAACAACGTTGGTAGGTGTGGCCCACGATGCTAGCGGGCATTTATCGACACTTGGTGAATGCGGCATCAAAGATCCACGTTTTCTACGTGCCACAGACCGGCATATCACCTTATAAACAGTGACGCAAAGTCACGTGCTTCATCGTATGGCTATAAAAGCACCCGACAAACTGTATTTCACCAGTGGGCGAGGCAGCAGCAAGCTCGGCAACATGCTGAGCAATCTTTTTTGCCTCATGCTACATGTTGCGACGGTCGTTCTCGGAAACCGAGCTTCCAGTGGCGTCTGCGCTGCTTCGACGTTGGTAGGTGTGGTTCGCGATGCTGGCGGGCTTTATCGACACTTGGTGAATGCGGCATCAAGGATCCACGTTTTCCACGTGCCACTGACCGGCATATCACCTTATAAACAGTGACGCAATGTCACGTGCCTCATCGTATGGCGTTAAAAGCACCCGACAAACTGTATTTCACCCGTGGGAGATGCAGCAGCAATCGAGGCAACATTATGAGCAATCCTTTTTGCCTCATGCTACATGTTGCGATGGTCGTTCTAGGAAACTGGGTTTCGAGTGGCGTCTACGCTGCTTCGACTACGTTGGCAGGTGTGGTCCACGATGCTGGCGGGAATTTATCGACACTTTGTGAATGCGGCATGAAGCATCCACGTTTTCCACGTGCCACTGACCGGCATATCACCTTATAAACAGTGACGCAAAGTCACGTGCTTCATCGTATGGCTATAAAAGCACCCGACAAGCCTTACTTAACCAGTTAGCGAGGCAGCAGCGAGCTCGGCAACATGCTGAGCAATCCTTTTAGCCCCATGCTACATGTTGCGATGGTCGTTCTCGGAAACCGGGCTTCGAGTGGCGTCTACGCTGCTTCGACTACGTTGGTAGGTGTGGTCCACGATGCTGGCGGGCATTTGTCGACACTTGGTGAATGCGGCATCAAAGATCCACGTTTTCCACGTGCCACCGACCGTCATATCACCTTATAAACAGTGACGCAAAGTCACGTGCCTCATCGAATGGCGTTAAAAGCACCCGAAAAACTGTATTTCACCAGTGGGAGAGGCTGCAGCAAGCTCGGCAACATGATGAGCAGTCCTTTTTGCCTCATGCTACATGTTGCGATGGTCGTTCTCGGAAACTGGGCTTCTAGTGGCGTCTACGCTGCTTTGACAACGTTGGTAGGTGTGGTCCACGATGTTAGCGGGCATTTATCGACACTTTGTGAATGCGGCATCAAGGATCCACGTTTTCCACGTGCCACTGACCGGCATATCACCTTATAAACAGTGACGCAAAGTCACGTGCTTCATCGTATGGCTATAAAAGCACCCGACAAGCCTTACCTTACCAGTTAGCGAGGAAGCAGTGATCTCGGCAACATACTGAGCAATCCTTTTTACCCCATGCTAGATGTTGCGATGGTTGTTCTCGGAAACCGCGCTTCGAGTGGCGTCTACACTGCTTCGACTACGTTGGGAGGTGTGGTCCACGATGCTGGCGGGCATTTATCGACACTTGGTGAATGCGGCATCAAGTATCCACGTTTTCCACGTGCCACTGACCGGCATATCACCTTATAAACAGTGACGCAAAGTCACGTACCTCATCGTATGGCTACAAAAGCACCCGTCAAGCTTTACTTAACCAGTGAGCGAGGAAGCAGTGATCTCGGCAACATACTGAGCAATCCTTTTTCCCCATGCTACATGTTGCGATGGTCGTTCTCGGAAACCGGGCTTCGAGTGGCGTCTACGCTGCTTCGACTACGTTGGTAGGTGTGGTCCACGATGCTGGCGGGCATTTATCGACACTTGGTGAATGCGACATCAAGGATCCACGTTTTCCACGTGCCACTGACCGGCATATCACCTTATAAACAGTGACCCAAAGTCACGTGCTTCATCGTATGGCGTTAAAAGCACCCGAAAAACTGTATTTCACCAGTGGTAGAGGCTGCAGCATGCTCGGCAACATGATGAGCAGTCCTTTTTGCCTCATGCTACATGTTGCGATGATCGTTCTCGGAAATTGGGCTTCGAGTGGCGTCTACGCTGCTTTGACAACGTTGGTAGGTGTGGTCCACGATGTTAGCGGGCATTTATCGACACTTTGTGAATGCGGCATCAAGGATCCACGTTTTCCACGTGCCACTGACCGGCATATCACCTTATAAACAGTGACGCAAAGTCACATGCTTCATCGTATGGCTATAAAAGCACCCGACAAACTGTATTTCACCAGTGGGCGAGGCAGCAGCAAGCTCGGCAACATGCTGAGCAATCCTTTTTGCCTCATGCTACATTTTGCGACGGTCGTTCTCGGAAACCGAGCTTCCAGTGGCGTCTGCGCTGCTTCGACGTTGGTAGGTGTGGTTCGCGATGCTGGCGGGCTTTATCGACACTTGGTGAATGCGGCATCAAGGATCCACGTTTTCCACGTGCCACTGACCGGCATATCACCTTATAAACAGTGACGCAAAGTCACGTGCCTCATCGTATGGCTATAAAAGCACCCGACAAGCCTTACTTAACCAGTTAGCGAGGCAGCAGCGAGCTCGGCAACATGCTGAGCAATCCTTTTAGCCCCATGCTACATGTTGCGATGGTCGTTCTCGGAAACCGGGCTTCGAGTGGCGTCTACGCTGCTTCGACTACGTTGGTAGGTGTGGTCCACGATGCTGGCGGGAATTTATCGACACTTGGTGAATGCGGCATCAAGGATCCACGTTTTCCACGTGCCACTGACCGGCATATCACCTTATAAACAGTGACGCAAAGTCACGTGCCTCATCGTATGGCTATAAAAGCACCCGACAAGCCTTACTTAACCAGTTAGCGAGGCAGCAGCGAGCTCGGCAACATGCTGAGCAATCCTTTTAGCCCCATGCTACATGTTGCGATGGTCGTTCTCGGAAACCGGGCTTCTAGTGGCGTCTACGCTGCTTTGACAACGTTGGTAGGTGTGGTCCACGATGTTAGCGGGCATTTATCGACTTTTTGTGAATGCGGCATCAAGGATCCACGTTTTCCACGTGCCACTGACCGGCATATCACCTTATAAACAGTGACGCAAAGTCACGTGCTTCATCGTATGGCTATAAAAGCACCCGACAAGCCTTACTTAACCAGTTAGCGAGGAAGCAGTGATCTCGGCAACATACTGAGCAATCCTTTTTGCCCCATGGTACATGTTTCGATGGTCGTTCTCGGAAACCGGGCTTCGAGTGGCGTCTACGCTGCTTCGACTACGTTGGTAGGTGTGGTCCACGATGCTGGCGGGCATTTATCGACACTTGGTTAATTCGGCATCAAAGATCCACGTTTTCCACGTGCCACCGACCGGCATATCCCCTTATAAACAGTGACGCAAAGTCACGTGCATCATCGTATGGCGTTAAAAGCACCCGACAAACTTTATTTCACCAGTGGGCGAAGTTGCAGCAAGCTCAGCAACACGCTGAGCAATCCTTTTTCCCTCATGCTACATGTTGCGACGGTCGTTCTCGGAAACCGGGCTTCCAGTGGCGTCTGCGCTGCTTCGACAACGTTGGTAGGGGTGGTCCACGATGCTGGCGGGCATTTATCGACACTTGGTGAATGCGGCATCAAGGATCCACGTTTTCCACGTGCCACTGACCGGCATATCACCTTATAAACAGTGATGCAAAGTCACGTGCTTCATCGTATGGCGTTAAAAGCACCCGACAAACTGTATTTCACCCGTGGGAGAGGCAGCGGCAAGCTCGGCAACATGATCAGCAATCCTTTTTGCCTCATGCTACATGTTGCGACGGTCGTTCTCGGAAACCGAGCTTCCAGTGGCGTCTGCGCTGCTTCGACAACGTTGGTAGGTGTGGTCCACGATGCTGGCGGGCATTTATCGACACTTGGTGAATGCGGCATCAAGGATCCACGTTTTCCACGTGCCACTGACCGGCATATCATCTTATAAACAGTGACGCAAAGTCACGTGCCTCATCGTATGGCTATAAAAGCACCCGACAAGCCTTACTTAACCAGTGAGCGAGGAAGTAGTGATCTCGGCAACATACAGAGCAATCCTTTTTGCCCCATGCTACACGTTGCGATGGTCGTTCTCGGAATCCGGGCTTCGAGTGGCGTCTACGCTGCTTCGACTACGTTGGTAGGTGTGGTCCACGATGCTGGCGGGCATTTATCGACACTTGGTGAATGCGGCATCAAGGATCCACGTTTTCCACATGCCACTGGCCGGCATATCGCCTTATAAACAGTGACGCAAAGTCACGTGCCTCATCGTATGGCGTTAAAAGCACCCGAAAAACTGTGTTTCACCAGTGGGCGAGGCAGCAGCAAGCTCGGCAACATGCTGAGCAATCCTTTTTGCCTCATGCTAAATGTTGCGACGGTCGTTCTCAGAAACCGGGCTTCCAGTGGCGTCTGCGCTGCTTCGACAACGTTGGTAGGTGTGGTCCACGATGCTGGCGGGCATTTATCGACACTTGGTGAATGCGGCATCAAGGATCTACGTTTTCCACGTGCCACTGACCGGCATATCACCTTATAAACAGTGACGCAAAGTCACGTGCCTCATCGTATGGCGTTAAAAGCACCCGACAAACTGTATTTCACCCGTGGGAGATGCAGCAGCAAGCGAGGCAACATTATGAGCAATCCTTTTTGCCTCATGCTACATGTTGCGATGGTCGTTCTAGGAAACTGGGTTTCGAATGGCGTCTACGCTGCTTCGACTATGTTGGTAGGTGTGGTCCACGATGCTGGCGGGAATTTATCAGCAACACTTTGTGAATGCGGCATGAAGGATCCACGTTTTCCACGTGCCACTGACCGGCATATCACCTTATAAACAGTGACGCAAAGTCACGTGCTTCATCGTATGGCTATAAAAGCACCCGACAAGCCCTACTTAACCAGTTAGCGAGGCAGCAGCGAGCTCGGCAACATGCTGAGCAATCCTTTTAGCCCCATGCTACATGTTGCGATGGTCGTTCTCGGAAACCGGGCTTCGAGTGGCGTCTACGCTGCTTCGACTACGTTGGTAGGTGTGGTCCACGATGCTGGCGGGCATTTATCGACACTTGGTGAATGCGGCATCAAAGATCCACGTTTTCCACGTGCCACCGACCGGCATATCACCTTATAAACAGTGACGCAAAGTCACGTGCCTCATCGAATGGCGTTAAAAGCACCCGAAAAACTGTATTTCACCAGTGGGAGAGGCTGCAGCAAGCTCGGCAACATGATGAGCAGTCCTTTTTGCCTCATGCTACATGTTGCGATGGTTGTTCTCGGAAACTGGGCTTCTAGTGGCGTCTACGCTGCTTTGACAACGTTGGTAGGTGTGGTCCACGATGTTAGCGGGCATTTATCGACACTTTGTGAATGCGGCATCAAGGATCCACGTTTTCCACGTGCCACTGACCGGCATATCACCTTATAAACAGTGACGCAAAGTCACGTGCTTCATCGTATGGCTATAAAAGCACCCGACAAGCCTTACTTAACCAGTTAGCGAGGAAGCAGTGATCTCGGCAACATACTGAGCAATCCTTTTTGCCCCATGGTACATGTTTCGATGGTCGTTCTCGGAAACCGGGCTTCGAGTGGCGTCTACGCTGCTTCGACTACGTTGGTATGTGTGGTCCACGATGCTGGCGGGCATTTATCGACACTTGGTGAATTCGGCATCAAGGATCCACGTTTTCCACGTGCCACCGACCGGCATATCCCCTTATAAACAGTGACGCATAGTCACGTGCATCATCGTATGGCGTTAAAAGCACCCGACAAACTTTATTTCACCAGTGGGCGAGGTTGCAGCAAGCTCAGCAACATGCTGAGCAATCCTTTTTGCCTCATGCTACATGTTGCGACGGTCGTTCTCGGAAACCGGGCTTCCAGTGGCGTCTGCGCTGCTTCGACAACGTTGGTAGGGGTGGTCCACGTTGCTGGCGGGCATTTATCGACACTTGGTGAATGCGGCATCAAGGATCCACGTTTTCCACGTGCCACTGACCGGCATATCACCTTATAAACAGTGATGCAAAGTCACGTGCTTCATCGTATGGCGTTAAAAGCACCCGACAAACTGTATTTCGCCCGTGGGAGAGGCAGCGGCAAGCTCGGCAACATGATCAGCAATCCTTTTTGCCTCATGCTACATGTTGCGACGGTCGTTCTCGGAAACCGAGCTTCCAGTGGCGTCTGCGCTGCTTCGACAACGTTGGTAGGTGTGGTCCACGATGCTGGCGGGTATTTATCGACACTTGGTGAATGCGGCATCAAGGATCCACGTTTTCCACGTGCCACTGACCGGCATATCACCTTATAAACAGTGACGCAAAGTCACGTGCCTCATCGTATGGCTATAAAAGCACCCGACAAGCCTTACTTAACCAGTGAGCGAGGAAGTAGTGATCTCGGCAACATACTGAGCAATCCTTTTTGCCCCATGCTACATGTTGCGATGGTCGTTCTCGGAAACCGGGCTTCGAGTGGCGTCTACGCTGCTTCGACTACGTTGGTAGGTGTGGTCCACGATGCTGGCGGGCATTTATCGACACTTGGTGAATGCGGCATCAAGGATCCACGTTTTCCACATGCCACTGACCGGCATATCGCCTTATAAACAGTGACGCAAAGTCACGTGCCTCATCGTATGGCGTTAAAAGCACCCGAAAAACTGTATTTCACCAGTGGGCGAGGCAGCAGCAAGCTCGGCAACATGCTGAGCAATCCTTTTTGTCTCATGCTAAATGTTGCGACGGTCGTTCTCAGAAACCGGGCTTCCAGTGGCGTCTGCGCTGCTTCGACAACGTTGGTAGGTGTGGTCCACGATGCTGGCGGGCATTTATCGACACTTGGTGAATGCGGCATCAAGGATCCACGTTTTACACGTGCCACTGACCGGCATATCACCTTATAAACAGTGACGCAAAGTCACGTGCCTCATCGTATGGCGTTAAAAGCACCCGACAAACTGTATTTCACCCGTGGGAGAGGCAGCAGCAAGCTCGCCAACATGATGAGCAATCCTTTTTGCCTCATGCTACATGTTGCGATGGTCGTTCTCGGAAACTGCGCTTCGAGTGGCGTCTACTCTGCTTCGACAACGTTGGTAGGTGTGGCCCACGACGCTAGCGGGCATTTATCGACACTTGGTGAATGCGGCATCAAAGATCCACGTTTTCTACGTGCCACAGACCGGCATATCACCTTATAAACAGTGACGCAAAGTCACGTGCTTCATCGTATGGCGGTAAAAGCACCCGACAAACTGTATTTCAACCGTGGGAGAGGTAGCAGCAAGCTGGGCAACATGATCAGCAATCCTTTTTGCCTCATGCTACATGTTGCGATGGTCGTTCTCGGAAACTGCGCTTCGAGTGGCGTCTACTCTGCTTCGACAACGTTGGTAGGTGTGGCCCACGATGCTAGCGGGCATTTATCGACACTCGGTGAATGCGGCATCAAAGATCCACGTTTTCTACGTGCCACAGACCGGCATATCACCTAATAAACAGTGACGCAAAGTCACGTGCTTCATCGTATGGCGGTAAAAGCACCCGACAAACTGTATTTCACCCGTGGGAGAGGCAGCAGCAAGCTCGGCAACATGATGAGCAATCCTTTTTGCCTCATGCTACATGTTGCGATGGTCGTTCTCGGAAACCGGGCTTCCAGTGGCGTCTGCGCTGCTTCGACAACGTTGGTAGGGGTGGTCCACGATGCTGGCGGGCATTTATTGACACTTGGTGAATGCGGCATCAAGGATCCACGTTTTCCACATGCCACTGACCGGCATATCGCCTTATAAACAGTGACGCAAAGTCACGTGCCTCATCGTATGGCGTTAAAAGCACCCGAAAAACTGTATTTCACCAGTGGGCGAGGCAGCAGCAAGCTCGGCAACATGCTGAGCAATCCTTTTTGCCTCATACTAAATGTTGCGACGGTCGTTCTCAGAAACCGGGCTTCCAGTGGCGTCTGCGCTGCTTCGACAACGTTGGTAGGTGTGGTCCACGATGCTGGCGGGCATTTATCGACACTTGGTGAATGCGGCATCAAGGATCCACGTTTTCCACGTGCCACTGACCGGCATATCACCTTATAAACAGTGACGCAAAGTCACGTGCCTCATCGTATGGCGTTAAAAGCACCCGACAAACTGTATTTCACCCGTGGGAGATGCAGCAGCAAGCAAGGCAACATTATGAGCAATCCTTTTTGCCTCATGCTACATGTTGCGATGGTCGTTCTAGGAAACTGGGTTTCGAATGGCGTCTACGCTGCTTCGACTATGTTGGTAGATGTGGTCCACGATGCTGGCGGGAATTTATCGACACTTTGTGAATGCGGCATGAAGGATCCACTTTTTCCACGTGCCACTGACCGGCATATCACCTTATAAACAGTGACGCAAAGTCACGTGCTTCATCGTATGGCTATAAAAGCACCCGACAAGCCCTACTTAACCAGTTAGCGAGGCAGCAGCGAGCTCGGCAACATGCTGAGCAATCCTTTTAGCCCCATGCTACATGTTGCGATGGTCGTTCTCGGAAACCGTGCTTCGAGTGGCGTCTACACTGCTTCGACTACGTTGGTAGGTGTGGTCCACGATGCTGGCGGGCATTTATCGACACTTGGTGAATGCGGCATCAAAGATCCACGTTTTCCACGTGCCACCGACCGGCATATCACCTTATAAACAGTGACGCAAAGTCACGTGCCTCATCGAATGGCGTTAAAAGCACCCGAAAAACTGTATTTCACCAGTGGGAGAGGCTGCAGCAAGCTCGGCAACATGATGAGCAGTCCTTTTTGCCTCATGCTACATGTTGCGATGGTTGTTCTCGGAAACTGGGCTTCTAGTGGCGTCTACGCTGCTTTGACAACGTTGGTAGGTGTGGTCCACAATGTTAGCGGGCATTTATCGACACTTTGTGAATGCGGCATCAAGGATCCACGTTTTCCACGTGCCACTGACCGGCATATCACCTTATAAACAGTGACGCAAAGTCACGTGCTTCATCGTATGGCTATAAAAGCACCCGACAAGCCTTACTTAACCAGTTAGCGAGGAAGCAGTGATCTCGGCAACATACTGAGCAATCCTTTTTGCCCCATGGTACATGTTTCGATGGTCGTTCTCGGAAACCGGGCTTCGAGTGGCGTCTACGCTGCTTCGACTACGTTGGTATGTGTGGTCCACGATGCTGGCGGGCATTTATCGACACTTGGTGAATTCGGCATCAAGGATCCACGTTTTCCACGTGCCACCGACCGGCATATCCCCTTATAAACAGTGACGCAAAGTCACGTGCATCATCGTATGGCGTTAAAAGCACCCGACAAACTTTATTTCACCAGTGGGCGAGGTTGCAGCAAGCTCAGCAACATGCTGAGCAATCCTTTTTGCCTCATGCTACATGTTGCGACGGTCGTTCTCGGAAACCGGGCTTCCAGTGGCGTCTGCGCTGCTTCGACAACGTTGGTAGGGGTGGTCCACGTTGCTGGCGGGCATTTATCGACACTTGGTGAATGCGGCATCAAGGATCCACGTTTTCCACGTGCCACTGACCGGCATATCACCTTATAAACAGTGATGCAAAGTCACGTGCTTCATCGTATGGCGTTAAAAGCACCCGACAAACTGTATTTCACCCGTGGGAGAGGCAGCGGCAAGCTCGGCAACATGATCAGCAATCCTTTTTGCCTCATGCTACATGTTGCGACGGTCGTTCTCGGAAACCGAGCTTCCAGTGGCGTCTGCGCTGCTTCGACAACGTTGGTAGGTGTGGTCCACGATGCTGGCGGGCATTTATCGACACTTGGTGAATGCGGCATCAAGGATCCACGTTTTCCACGTGCCACTGACCGGCATATCACCTTATAAACAGTGACGCAAAGTCACGTGCCTCATCGTATGGCTATAAAAGCACCCGACAAGCCTTACTTAACCAGTGAGCGAGGAAGTAGTGATCTCGGCAACATACTGAGCAATCCTTTTTGCCCCATGCTACATGTTGCGATGGTCGTTCTCGGAAACCGGGCTTCGAGTGGCGTCTACGCTGCTTCGACTACGTTGGTAGGTGTGGTCCACGATGCTGGCGGGCATTTATCGACACTTGGTGAATGCGGCATCAAGGATCCACGTTTTCCACATGCCACTGACCGGCATATCGCCTTATAAACAGTGACGCAAAGTCACGTGCCTCATCGTATGGCGTTAAAAGCACCCGAAAAACTGTATTTCACCAGTGGGCGAGGCAGCAGCAAGCTCGGCAACATGCTGAGCAATCCTTTTTGCCTCATGCTAAATGTTGCGACGGTCGTTCTCAGAAACCGGGCTTCCAGTGGCGTCTGCGCTGCTTCGACAACGTTGGTAGGTGTGGTCCACGATGCTGGCGGGCATTTATCGACACTTGGTGAATGCGGCATCAAGGATCCACGTTTTACACGTGCCACTGACCGGCATATCACCTTATAAACAGTGACGCAAAGTCACGTGCCTCATCGTATGGCGTTAAAAGCACCCGACAAACTGTATTTCACCCGTGGGAGAGGCAGCAGCAAGATCGCCAACATGATGAGCAATCCTTTTTGCCTCATGCTACATGTTGCGATGGTCGTTCTCGGAAACTGCGCTTCGAGTGGCGTCTACTCTGCTTCGACAACGTTGGTAGGTGTGGCCCACGACGCTAGCGGGCATTTATCGACACTTGGTGAATGCGGCATCAAAGATCCACGTTTTCTACGTGCCACAGACCGGCATATCACCTTATAAACAGTGACGCAAAGTCACGTGCTTTATCGTATGGCGGTAAAAGCACCCGACAAACTGTATTTCAACCGTGGGAGAGGTAGCAGCAAGCTCGGCAACATGATCAGCAATCCTTTTTGCCTCATGCTACATGTTGCGATGGTCGTTCTCGGAAACTGCGCTTCGAGTGGCGTCTACTCTGCTTCGACAACGTTGGTAGGTGTGGCCCACGATGCTAGCGGGCATTTATCGACACTTGGTGAATGCGGCATCAAAGATCCACGTTTTCTACGTGCCACAGACCGGCATACCACCTT
Source organism: Rhipicephalus microplus (assembly GCF_043290135.1). Lineage (NCBI taxonomy): Eukaryota > Metazoa > Arthropoda > Arachnida > Ixodida > Ixodidae > Rhipicephalus > Rhipicephalus microplus. The sequence goes on from NC_134704.1 coordinate 208,676,949, forward strand.
ATAAACAGTGACGCAAAGTCACGTGCTTCATCGTATGGCGGTAAAAGCACCCGACAAACTGTATTTCACCCGTGGCAGAGGCAGCAGCAAGCTCGGCAACATGATGAGCAATCCTTTTTGCCTCATGCTACATGTTGCGATGGTCGTTCTCGGAAACTGCGCTTCGAGTGGCGTCTACTCTGCTTCGACAACGTTGGTAGGTGTGGCCCACGATGCTAGCGGGCATTTATCGACACTTGGTGAATGCGGCATCAAAGATCCACGTTTTCTACGTGCCACAGACCGGCATATCACCCTATAAACAGTGACGCAAAGTCACGTGCCTCATCGTATGGCTATAAAAGCACCCGACAAGCCTTACTTAACCAGTGAGCGAGGAAGTAGTGATCTCGGCAACATACTGAGCAATCCTTTTTGCCCCATGCTACATGTTGCGATGGTCGTTCTCGGAAACCGGGCTTCGAGTGGCGTCTACGCTGCTTCGACTACGTTGGTAGGTGTGGTCCACGATGCTGGCGGGCATTTATCGACACTTGGTGAATGCGGCATCAAGGATCCACGTTTTCCACATGCCACTGACCGGCATATCGCCTTATAAACAGTGACGCAAAGTCACGTGCCTCATCGTATGGCGTTAAAAGCACCCGAAAAACTGTATTTCACCAGTGGGCGAGGCAGCAGCAAGCTCGGCAACATGCTGAGCAATCCTTTTTGCCTCATGCTAAATGTTGCGACGATCGTTCTCAGAAACCGGGCTTCCAGTGGCGTCTGCGCTGCTTCGACAACGTTGGTAGGTGTGGTCCACGATGCTGGCGGGCATTTATCGACACTTGGTGAATGCGGCATCAAGGATCCACGTTTTCCACGTGCCACTGACCGGCATATCACCTTATAAACAGTGACGCAAAGTCACGTGCCTCATCGTATGGCGTTAAAAGCACCCGACAAACTGTATTTCACCCGTGGGAGAGGCAGCAGCAAGCTCGGCAACATGATGAGCAATCCTTTTTGCCTCATGCTACATGTTGCGATGGTCGTTCTCGGAAACTGCGCTTCGAGTGGCGTCTACTCTGCTTCGACAACGTTGGTAGGTGTGGCCCACGACGCTAGCGGGCATTTATCGACACTTGGTGAATGCGGCATCAAAGATCCACGTTTTCTACGTGCCACAGACCGGCATATCACCTTATAAACAGTGACGCAAAGTCACGTGCTTCATCGTATGGCGGTAAAAGCACCCGACAAACTGTATTTCAACCGTGGGAGAGGTAGCAGCAAGCTCGGCAACATGATCAGCAATCCTTTTTGCCTCATGCTACATGTTGCGATGGTCGTTCTCGGAAACTGCGCTTCGAGTGGCGTCTACTCTGCTTCGACAACGTTGGTAGGTGTGGCCCACGATGCTAGCGGGCATTTATCGACACTTGGTGAATGCGGCATCAAAGATCCACGTTTTCTACGTGCCACAGACCGGCATATCACCCTATAAACAGTGACGCAAAGTCACGTGCCTCATCGTATGGCTTTAAAAGCACCCGACAAACTGTATTTCACCAGTGGGCGAGGCAGCAGCAAGCTCGGCAACATGCTGAGCAATCCTTTTTGCCTCATGCTACATGTTGCGACGGTCGTTCTCGGAAACCGGGCTTCCAGTGGCGTCTGCGCTGCTTCGACAACGTTGGTAGGGGTGGTCCACGATGCTGGCGGGCATTTATCGACACTTGGTGAATGCGGCATCAAGGATCCACGTTTTCCCGTGCCAGTGACCGGCATATCACCTGATAAACAGTGATGTAAAGTCACGTACTTCATCGTATGGCGTTAAAAGCACCCGACAAACTGTATTTCACCCGTGGGAAAGGCAGCGGCAAGCTCGGCAACATGATCAGCAATCCTTTTTGCCTCATGCTACATGTTGCGACGGTCGTTCTCGGAAACCGAGCTTCCAGTGGCGTCTGCGCTGCTTCGACAACGTTGGTAGGTGTGGTCCACGATGCTGGCGGGCATTTATCGACACTTGGTGAATGCGGCATCAATGATCCACGTTTTCTACGTGCCACAGACCGGCATATCGCCTTATAAACAGTGACGCAAAGTCACGTGCTTCATCGTATGGCGGTAAAAGCACCCGACAAACTGTATTCACCCGTGGGAGAGGCAGCAGCAAGCTCGGCAACATGATGAGCAATCCTTTTTGCCTCATGCTACATGTTGCGATGGTCGTTCTCGGAAACTGCGCTTCGAGTGGCGTCTACTCTGCTTCGACAACGTTGGTAGGTGTGGCCCACGACGCTAGCGGGCATTTATCGACACTTGGTGAATGCGGCATCAAAGATCCACGTTTTCTACGTGCCACAGACCGGCATAACACCTTATAAACAGTGACGCAAAGTCACGTGCTTCATCGTATGGCGGTAAAAGCACCCGACAAACTGTATTTCAACCGTGGGGGAGGTAGCAGCAAGCTCGGCAACATGATCAGCAATCCTTTTTGCCTCATGCTACATGTTGCGATGGTCGTTCTCGGAAACTGCGCTTCGAGTGGCGTCTACTCTGCTTCGACAACGTTGGTAGGTGTGGCCCACGATTCTAGCGGGCATTTATCGACACTTGGTGAATGCGGCATCAAAGATCCACGTTTTCTACGTGCCACAGACCGGCATATCACCCTATAAACAGTGACGCAAAGTCACGTGCCTCATCGTATGGCTATAAAAGCACCCGACAAGCCTTACTTAACCAGTGAGCGAGGAAGTAGTGATCTCGGCAACATACTGAGCAATCCTTTTTGCCCCATGCTACATGTTGCGATGGTCGTTCTCGGAAACCGGGCTTCGAGTGGCGTCTACGCTGCTTCGACTACGTTGGTAGGTGTGGTCCACGATGCTGGCGGGCATTTATCGACACTTGGTGAATGCGGCATCAAGGATCCACGTTTTCCACATGCCACTGACCGGCATATCGCCTTATAAACAGTGACGCAAAGTCACGTGCCTCCTCGTATGGCGTTTAAAGCACCCGAAAAACTGTATTTCACCAGTGGGCGAGGCAGCAGCAAGCTCGGCAACATGCTGAGCAATCCTTTTTGCCTCATGCTACATGTTGCGACGGTCGTTCTCGGAAACCGGGCTTCCAGTGGCGTCTGCGCTGCTTCGACAACGTTGGTAGGGGTGGTCCACGATGCTGGCGGGCATTTATCGACACTTGGTGAATGCGGCATCAAGGATCCACGTTTTCCCGTGCCAGTGACCGGCATATCACCTGATAAACAGTGATGTAAAGTCACGTCCTTCATCGTATGGCGTTAAAAGCACCCGACAAACTGTATTTCACCCGTGGGAAAGGCAGCGGCAAGCTCGGCAACATGATCAGCAATCCTTTTTGCCTCATGCTACATGTTGCGACGGTCGTTCTCGGAAACCGAGCTTCCAGTGGCGTCTGCGCTGCTTCGACAACGTTGGTAGGTGTGGTCCACGATGCTGGCGGGCATTTATCGACACTTGGTGAATGCGGCATCAATGATCCACGTTTTCTACGTGCCACAGACCGGCATATCGCCTTATAAACAGTGACGCAAAGTCACGTGCTTCATCGTATGGCGGTAAAAGCACCCGACAAACTGTATTCACCCGTGGGAGAGGCAGCAGCAAGCTCGGCAACATGATGAGCAATCCTTTTTGCCTCATGCTACATGTTGCGATGGTCGTTCTCGGAAACTGCGCTTCGAGTGGCGTCTACTCTGCTTCGACAACGTTGGTAGGTGTGGCCCACGACGCTAGCGGGCATTTATCGACACTTGGTGAATGCGGCATCAAAGATCCACGTTTTCTACGTGCCACAGACCGGCATAACACCTTATAAACAGTGACGCAAAGTCACGTGCTTCATCGTATGGCGGTAAAAGCACCCGACAAACTGTATTTCAACCGTGGGGGATGTAGCAGCAAGCTCGGCAACATGATCAGCAATCCTTTTTGCCTCATGCTACATGTTGCGATGGTCGTTCTCGGAAACTGCGCTTCGAGTGGCGTCTACTCTGCTTCGACAACGTTGGTAGGTGTGGCCCACGATGCTAGCGGGCATTTATCGACACTTGGTGAATGCGGCATCAAAGATCCACGTTTTCTACGTGCCACAGACCGGCATATCACCTTATAAACAGTGACGCAAAGTCACGTGCTTCATCGTATGGCGGTAAAAGCACCCGACAAACAGTATTTCACCCGTGGGAGAGGCAGCAGCAAGCTCGGCAACATGATGAGCAATCCTTTTTGCCTCATGCTACATGTTGCGATGGTCGTTCTCGGAAACTGCGCTTCGAGTGGCGTCTACTCTGCTTCGACAACGTTGGTAGGTGTGGCACACGATGCTAGCGGGCATTTATCGACACTTGGTGAATGCGGCATCAAAGATCCACGTTTTCTACGTGCCACAGACCGGCATATCACCCTATAAACAGTGACGCAAAGTCACGTGCCTCATCGTATGGCTATAAAAGCACCCGACAAGCCTTACTTAACCAGTGATCGAGGAAGTAGTGATCTCGGCAACATACTGAGCAATCCTTTTTGCCCCATGCTACATGTTGCGATGGTCGTTCTCGGAAACCGGGCTTCGAGTGGCGTCTACGCTGCTTCGACTACGTTGGTAGGTGTGGTCCACGATGCTGGCGGGCATTTATCGACACTTGGTGAATGCGGCATCAAGGATCCACGTTTTCCACATGCCACTGACCGGCATATCGCCTTATAAACAGTGACGCAAAGTCACGTGCCTCCTCGTATGGCGTTTAAAGCACCCGAAAAACTGTATTTCACCAGTGGGCGAGGCAGCAGCAAGCTCGGCAACATGCTGAGCAATCCTTTTTGCCTCATGCTACATGTTGCGATGGTCGTTCTCGGAAACTGCGCTTCGAGTGGCGTCTACTCTGCTTCGACAACGTTGGTAGGTGTGGCCCACGACGCTAGCGGGCATTTATCGACACTTGGTGAATGCGGCATCAAAGATCCACGTTTTCTACGTGCCACAGACCGGTATATCACCTTATAAACAGTGACGCAAAGTCACGTGCTTCATCGTATGGCGGTAAAAGCACCCGACAAACTGTATTTCAACCGTGGGAGAGGTAACAGCAAGCTCGGCAACATGATCAGCAATCCTTTTTGCCTCATGCTACATGTTGCGATGGTCGTTCTCGGAAACTGCGCTTCGAGTGGCGTCTACTCTGCTTCGACAACGTTGGTAGGTGTGGCCCACGATGCTAGCGGGCATTTATCGACACTTGGTGAATGCGGCATCAAAGATCCACGTTTTCTACGTGCCACAGACCGGCATATCACCCTATAAACATTGACGCAAAGTCACGTGCCTCATCGTATGGCTTTAAAAGCACCCGACAAACTGTATTTCACCAGTGGGCGAGGCAGCAGCAAGCTCGGCAACATGCTGAGCAATCCTTTTTGCCTCATGCTACATGTTGCGACGGTCGTTCTCGGAAACCGGGCTTCCAGTGGCGTCTGCGCTGCTTCGACAACGTTGGTAGGGGTGGTCCACGATGCTGGCGGGCATTTATCGACACTTGGTGAATGCGGCATCAAGGATCCACGTTTTCCCGTGCCAGTGACCGGCATATCACCTGATAAACAGTGACGCAAAGTCACGTGCCTCATCGTATGGCGTTAAAAGCACCCCAAAAACTGTATTTCACCAGTGGGCGAGGCAGCAGCAAGCTCGGCAACATGCTGAGCAATCCTTTTTGCCTCATGCTACATGTTGCGACGGTCGTTCTCGGAAACCGAGCTTCCAGTGGCGTCTGCGCTGCTTCGACAACGTTGGTAGGTGTAGTCCACGATGCTGGCGGGCATTTATCGACACTTGGTGAATGCGGCATCAAGGATCCACGTTTTCCACGTGCCACTGACCGGTATATCACCTTATAAACAGTGACGCAAAGTCACGTGCCTCATCGTATGGCTATAAAAGCACCCGACAAGCCTTACTTAACCAGTGAGCGAGGAAGTAGTGATCTCGGCAACATACTGAGCAATCCTTTTTGCCCCATGCTACATGTTGCGATGGTCGTTCTCGGAAACCGGGCTTCGAGTGGCGTCTACGCTGCTTCGACTACGTTCGTAGGTGTGGTCCACAATGCTGGCGGGCATTTATCGACACTTGGTGAATGCGGCATCAAGGATCCACGTTTTCCACATGCCACTGACCGGCATATCGCCTTATAAACAGTGACGCAAAGTCACGTGCCTCATCGTATGGCGTTAAAAGCACCCGAAAAACTGTATTTCACCAGTGGGCGAGGCAGCAGCAAGCTCGGCAACATGCTGAGCAATCCTTTTTGCCTCATGCTACATGTTGCGACGGTCGTTCTCAGAAACCGGGCTTCCAGTGGCGTCTGCGTTGCTTCGACAACGTTGGTAGGTGTGGTCCACGATGCTGGCGGGCATTTATCGACACTTCGTGAATGCGGCATCAAGGATCCACGTTTTCCACGTGCCACTGACTGGCATATCACCTTATAAACAGTGACGCAAAATCACGTGCCTCATCGTATGGCGTTAAAAGCACCCGACAAACTGTATTTCACCCGTGGGAGAGGCAGCAGCAAGCTCGGCAACATGATCAGCAATCCTTTTTGCCTCATGCTACATGTTGCGATGGTCGTTCTCGGAAACTGCGCTTCGAGTGGCGTCTACTCTGCTTCGACAACATTGGTAGGTGTGGCCCACGACGCTAGCGGGCATTTATCGACACTTGGTGAATGCGGCATCAAGGATCCACGTTTTCCACGTGCCACTGACCGGCATATCACCTTATAAACAGTGACGCAAAGTCACGTGCCTCATCGAAAGGCTATAAAAGCACCCGACAAGCCTTACTTAACCAGTGAGCGAGGAAGTAGTGATCTCGGCAACATACTGAGCAATCCTTTTTGCCCCATGCTACATGTTGCGATGGTCGTTCTCGGAAACCGGGCTTCGAGTGGCGTCTACGCTGCTTCGACTACGTTCATAGGTGTGGTCCACGATGCTGGCGGGCATTTATCGACACTTGGTGAATGCGGCATCAAGGATCCACGTTTTCCACATGCCACTGACCGGCATATCGCCTTATAAACAGTGACGCAAAGTCACGTGCCTCATCGTATGGCGTTAAAAGCACCCGAAAAACTGTATTTCACCAGTGGGCGAGGCAGCAGCAAGCTCGGCAACATGCTGAGCAATCCTTTTTGCCTCATGCTACATGTTGCGACGGTCGTTCTCAGAAACCGGGCTTCCAGTGGCGTCTGCGCTGCTTCGACAACGTTGGTAGGTGTGGTCCACGATGCTGGCGGGCATTTATCGACACTTCGTGAATGCGGCATCAAGGATCCACGTTTTCCACGTGCCACTGACCGGCATATCATCTTATAAACAGTGACGCAAAGTCACGTGCCTCATCGTATGGCGTTAAAAGCACCCGACAAACTGTATTTCACCAGTGGGCGAGGCAGCAGCAAGCTCGGCAACATGATCAGCAATCCTTTTTGCCTCATGCTACATGTTGCGACGGTCGTTCTCGGAAACCGAGTTTCCAGTGGCGTCTGCGCTGCTTCGACAACGTTGGTAGGTGTGGTCCACGATGCTGGCGGGCATTTATCGTCACTTGGTGAATGCGGCATCAAGGATCCAGGTTTTCCACGTGCCACTGACCGGCATATCACCTTATAAACAGTGACGCAAAGTCACGTGCCTCATCGTATGGCTATAAAAGCACCCGACAAGCCTTACTTAACCAGTGAACAAGGAAGCAGTGATCTCGGCAACATACTGAGCAATCGTTTTTGCCGCATGCTACATGTTGCGATGGTCGTTCTCGGAAACCGGGCTTCGAGTGGCGTCTACGCTGCTTCGACTACGTTGGTAGGTGTGGTGCACGATGCTGGCGGGCATTTATCGACACTTGGTGAATGCGGCATCAAGGATCCACGTTTTCCACGTGCCACTGACCGGCATATCACCTTATAAACAGTGACGCAAAGTCACGTGCCTAATCGTATGGCGTTAAAAGCACCCGAAAAACTGTATTTCACCAGTGGGCGAGGCAGCAGCAAGCTCGGCAACATTCTGAGCAATCCTTTTTGCCTCATGCTACATGTTGCGACGGTCGTTCTCGAAAACTGGGCTTCGAGGGGCGTCTACGCTGCTTCGACAACGTTGGTAGGTGTGGTCCACGATGCTGGCGGGCATTTATAGAAACTTGGTGAATGCGGCATCAAGTATCCACGTTTTCCACGTGCCACTGACCGGCATATCACCTTATAAACAGTGACGCAAAGTCACGTGCTTCATCGTATAGCTAAAAAACCACCCGACAAGCCTTACTTAACCAGTTAGCGAGGAAGCAGTGATCTCGGCAACATACTGAGCAATCCTTTTTACCCCATGCTACATCTTGCGATGGTCGTTCTCGGTAACCGGGCTTCGAGTGGCGTCTACGCTGCTTCGACTATGTTGGGAGGTGTGGTCCACGATGCTGGCGGGCATTTATCGACACTTGGTGAATGCGGCATCAAGTATCCACGTTTTCCACGTGCCACTGACCGGCATATCATCTTATAAACAGTGACACAAAGTCACGTGCCTCATCGTATGGCTACAAAAGCACCCGACAAGCTTTACTTAACCAGTGAGCGAGGAAGCAGTGATCTCGGCAACATACTGAGCAATCCTTTTTGCCCTACGGTACATGTTGCGATGGTCGTTCTCGGAAACCGGGCTTCGAGTGGCGTCTACGCTGCTTCGACTACGTTGGGAGGTGTGGTCCACGATGCTGGCGGGCATTTATCGACACTTGGTGAATGCGGCATCAAGTATCCACGTTTTCCACGTGCCACTGACCGGCATATCATCTTATAAACAGTGACGCAAAGTCACGTGCCTCATCGTATGGCGTTAAAAGCACCCCAAAAACTGTATTTCACCAGTGGGCGAGGCAGCAGCAAGCTCGGCAACATGCTGAGCAATCCTTTTTGCCTCATGCTACATGTTGCGACGGTCGTTCTCGGAAACCGAGCTTCCAGTGGCGTCTGCGCTGCTTCGACAACGTTGGTAGGTGTGGTCCACGATGCTGGCGGGCATTTATCGACACTTGGTGAATGCGGCATCAAGGATCCACGTTTTCCACGTGCCACTGACCGGTATATCACCTTATAAACAGTGACGCAAAGTCACGTGCCTCATCCTATGGCTATAAAAGCACCCGACAAGCCTTACTTAACCAGTGAGCGAGGAAGTAGTGATCTCGGCAACATACTGAGCAATCCTTTTTGCCTCATGCTACATGTTGCGATGGTCGTTCTCGGAAACCGGGCTTCGAGTGGCGTCTACGCTGCTTCGACTACGTTCGTAGGTGTGGTCCACGATGCTGGCGGGCATTTATCGACACTTGGTGAATGCGGCATCAAGGATCCACGTTTTCCACATGCCACAGACCGGCATATCGCCTTATAAACAGTGACGCAAAGTCACGTGCCTCATTGTATGGCGTTAAAAGCACCCGAAAAACTGTATTTCACCAGTGGGCGAGGCAGCAGCAAGCTCGGCAACATGCTGAGCAATCCTTTTTGCCTCATGCTACATGTTGCGACGGTCGTTCTCAGAAACCGGGCTTCCAGTGGCGTCTGCGCTGCTTCGACAACGTTGGTAGGTGTGGTCCATGATGCTGGCGGGCATTTATCGACACTTCGTGAATGCGGCATCAAGGATCCACGTTTTCCACGTGCCACTGACTGGCATATCACCTTATAAACAGTGACGCAAAGTCACGTGCCTCATCGTATGGCGTTAAAAGCACCGGACAAACTGTATTTCACCCGTGGGAGAGGCAGCAGCAAGCTCGGCAACATGATCAGCAATCCTTTTTGCCTCATGCTACATGTTGCGATGGTCGTTCTCGGAAACTGCGCTTCGAGTGGCGTCTACTCTGCTTCGACAACGTTGGTAGGTGTGGCCCACGACGCTAGCGGGCATTTATCGACACTTGGTGAATGCGGCATCAAAGATCCACGTTTTCTACGTGCCACAGACCGGCATATCACCTTATAAACAGTGACGCAAAGTCACGTGCTTCATCGTATGGCGGTAAAAGCACCCGACAAACTGTATTTCAAAAGTGGGAGAGGCAGCAGTGATCTCGGCAACATACTGAGCAATCCTTTTTACCCCATGCTACATGTTGCGATGGTCGTTCTCGGAAACCGGGCTTCGAGTGGCGTCTACGCTGCTTCGAATACGTTGGGAGGTGTGGTCCACGATGCTGGCGGGCATTTATCGACACTTGGTGAACGCGGCATCAAGTATCCACGTTTTCCACGTGCCACTGACCGGAATATCATCTTATAAACAGTGACGCAAAGTCACGTGCCTCATCGTATGGCGTTAAAAGCACCCGACAAACTGTATTTCACCAGTGGGCGAGGCAGCAGCAAGCTCGGCAACATGCTGAGCAATCCTTTTTGCCTCATGCTACATGTTGCGACGGTCGTTCTCGGAAACCGAGTTTCCAGTGGCGTCTGCGCTGCTTCGACAACATTGGTAGGTGTGGTCCACGATGCTGGCAGGCATTTATCGACACTTGGTGAATGCGGCATCAAGGATCCACGTTTTCCACGTGCCACTGACCGGCATATCACCTTATAAACAGTGACGCAAAGTCACGTGCCTCATCGTATGGCTATAAAAGCACCCGACAAGCCTTACTTAACCAGTGAACAAGGAAGCAGTGATCTCGGCAACATACTGAGCAATCGTTTTTGCCGCATGCTACATGTTGCGATGGTCGTTCTCGGAAACCGGGCTTCGAGTGGCGTCTACGCTGCTTCGACTACGTTGGTAGGTGTGGTCCACGATGCTGGCGGGCATTTATCGACACTTGGTGAATGCGGCATCAAGGATCCACGTTTTCCACGTGCCACTGACCGGCATATCACCTTATAAACAGTGACGCAAAGTCACGTGCCTCATCGTATGGCGTTAAAAGCACCCGAAAAACTGTATTTCACCAGTGGGCGAGGCAGCAGCAAGCTCGGCAACATTCTGAGCAATCCTTTTTGCCTCATGCTACATGTTGCGACGGTCGTTCTCGAAAACTGGGCTTCGAGGGGCGTCTACGCTGCTTCGACAACGTTGGTAGGTGTGGTCCACGATGCTGGCGGGCATTTATCGAAACTTGGTGAATGCGGCATCAAGTATCCACGTTTTCCACGTGCCACTGACCGGCATATCACCTTATAAACAGTGACGCAAAGTCACGTGCTTCATCGTATGGCTACAAAAGCACCCGACAAGCTTTACTTAACCAGTGAGCGAGGAAGCAGTGATCTCGGCAACATACTGAGCAATCCTTTTTGCCCTACGGTACATGTTGCGATGGTCGTTCTCGGAAACCGGGCTTCGAGTGGCGTCTACGCTGCTTCGACTACGTTGGTAGGTGTGGTTCACGATGCTGGCGGGCATTTATCGACACTTGGTGAATGCGGCATCAAGGATCCACGTTTTCCACGTGCCACTGACCGGCATATCACCTTATAAACAGTGACGCAAAGTCACGTGCCTCATCGTATGGCTATAAAAGCACCCGACAAGCCTTACTTAACCAGTGAGCGAGGAAGTAGTGATCTCGGCAACATACTGAGCAATCCTTTTTGCCCCATGCTACATGTTGCGATGGTCGTTCTCGGAAACCGGGCTTCGAGTGGCGTCTACGCTGCTTCGACTACGTTCGTAGGTGTGGTCCACGATGCTGGCGGGCATTTATCGACACTTGGTGAATGCGGCATCAAGGATCCACGTTTTCCACATGCCACTGACCGGCATATCGCCTTATAAACAGTGACGCAAAGTCACGTGCCTCATCGTATGGCGTTAAAAGCACCCGAAAAACTTTATTTCACCAGTGGGCGAGGCAGCAGCAAGCTCGGCAACATGCTGAGCAATCCTTTTTGCCTCATGCTACATGTTGCGACGGTCGTTCTCAGAAACCGGGCTTCCAGTGGCGTCTGCGCTGCTTCGACAACGTTGGTAGGTGTGGTCCACGATGCTGGCGGGCATTTATCGACACTTCGTGAATGCGGCATCAAGGATCCACGTTTTCCACGTGCCACTGACCGGCATATCACCTTATAAACAGTGACGCAAAGTCACGTGCCTCATCGTATGGCGTTAAAAGCACCCGACAAACGGTATTTCACCAGTGGGCGAGGCAGCAGCAAGCTCGGCAACATGCTGAGCAATCCTTTTTGCCTCATGCTACATGTTGCGACGGTCGTTCTCGGAAACTGGGCTTCCAGTGGCGTCTGCGCTGCTTCGACAACGTTGGTAGGTGTGGTCCACGATGCTGGCGGGCATTTATCGACAATTGGTGAATGCGGCATCAAAGATCCACGTTTTCTACGTGCCACAGACCGGCATATCACCTTATAAACAGTGACGCAAAGTCACGTGCTTCATCGTATGGCGGTAAAAGCACCCGACAAACTGTATTTCAAAAGTGGGAGAGGCAGCAGTGATCTCGGCAACATACTGAGCAATGCTTTTTACCCCATGCTACATGTTGCGATGGTCGTTCTCGGAAACCGGGCTTCGAGTGGCGTCTACGCTGCTTCGAATACGTTGGGAGGTGTGGTCCACGATGCTGGCGGGCATTTATCGACACTTGGTGAATGCGGCATCAAGTATCCACGTTTTCCACGTGCCACTGACCGGCATATCATCTTATAAACAGTGACGCAAAGTCACGTGCCTCATCGTATGGCGTTAAAAGCACCCGACAAACTGTATTTCACCAGTGGGCGAGGCAGCAGCAAGCTCGGCAACATGCTGAGCAATCCTTTTTGCCTCATGCTACATGTTGCGACGGTCGTTCTCGGAAACCGAGTTTCCAGTGGCGTCTGCGCTGCTTCGACAACATTGGTAGGTGTGGTCCACGATGCTGGCGGGCATTTATCGACACTTGGTGAATGCGGCATCAAGGATCCACGTTTTCCACGTGCCACTGACCGGCATATCACCTTATAAAAAGTGACGCAGTCACGTGCCTCATCGTATGGCTACAAAAGCACCCGACAAGCCTTACTTAACCAGTGAACAAGGAAGCAGTGATCTCGGCAACATACTGAGCAATCGTTTTTGCCGCATGCTACATGTTGCGATGGTCGTTCTCGGAAACCGGGCTTTGAGTGGCGTCTACGCTGCTTCGACTACGTTGGTAGGTGTGGTCCACGATGCTGGCGGGCATTTATCGACACTTGGTGAATGCGGCATCAAGGATCCACGTTTTCCACATGCCACTGACCGGCATATCACCTTATAAACAGTGACGCAAAGTCACGTGCCTCATCGTATGGCGTTAAAAGCACCCGAAAAACTGTATTTCACCAGTGGGCGAGGCAGCAGCAAGCTCGGCAACATTCTGAGCAATCCTTTTTGCCTCATGCTACATGTTGCGACGGTCGTTCTCGAAAACTGGGCTTCGAGGGGCGTCTACGCTGCTTCGACAACGCTGGTAGGTGTGGTCCACGATGCTGGCGGGCATTTATCGAAACTTGGTGAATGCGGCATCAAGTATCCACGTTTTCCACGTGCCACTGACCGGCATATCACCTTATAAACAGTGACGCAAAGTCACGTGCTTCATCGTATGGCTACAAAAGCACCCGACAAGCTTTACTTAACCAGTGAGCGAGGAAGCAGTGATCTCGGCAACATACTGAGCAATCCTTTTTGCCCTACGGTACATGTTGCGATGGTCGTTCCCGGAAACCGGGCTTCGAGTGGCGTCTACGCTGCTTCGACTACGTTGGTAGGTGTGGTCCACGATGCTGGCGGGCATTTATCGACACTTGGTGAATGCGGCATCAAGGATCCACGTTTTCCACGTGCCACTGACCGGCATATCACCTTATAAACAGTGACGCAAAGTCACGTGCAACATCGTATGGCTATAAAAGCACCCGACAAGCCTTACTTAACCAGTGAGCGAGGAAGTAGTGATCTCGGCAACATACTGAGCAATCCTTTTTGCCCCATGCTACATGTTGCGATGGTCGTTCTCGAAAACCGGGCTTCGAGTGGCGTCTACGCTGCTTCGACTACGTTCGTAGGTGTGGTCCACGATGCTGGCGGGCATTTATCGACACTTGGTGAATGCGGCGTCAAGGATCCACGTTTTCCACATGCCACTGACCGGCATATCGCCTTATAAACAGTGACGCAAAGTCACGTGCCTCATCGTATGGCGTTAAAAGCACCCGAAAAACTGTATTTCACCAGTGGGTGAGGCAGCAGCAAGCTCGGCAACATGCTGAGCAATCCTTTTTGCCTCATGCTACATGTTGCGACGGTCGTTCTCAGAAACCGGGCTTCCAGTGGCGTCTGCGCTGCTTCGACAACGTTGGTAGGTGTGGTCCACGATGCTGGCGGGCATTTATCGACACTTCGTGAATGCGGCATCAATGATCCACGTTTTCCACGTGCCACTGACCGGCATATCACCTTATAAACAGTGACGCAAAGTCACGTGCCTCATCGTATGGCGTTAAAAGCACCCGACAAACTGTATTTCACCCGTGGGAGAGGCAGCAGCAAGCTCGGCAACATGATCAGCAATCCTTTTTGCCTCATGCTACATGTTGCGATGGTCGTTCTCGGAAACTGCGCTTCGAGTGGCGTCTACTCTGCTTCGACAACGTTGTTAGGTGTGGCCCACGACGCTAGCGGGCATTTATCGACACTTGGTGAATGCGGCATCAAAGATCCACGTTTTCTACGTGCCACAGACCGGCATATCACCTTATAAACAGTGACGCAAAGTCACGTGCTTCATCGTATGGCGGTAAAAGCACCCGACAAACTGTATTTCAAAAGTGGGAGAGGCAGCAGTGATCTCGGCAACATACTGAGCAATCCTTTTTACCCCATGCTACATGTTGCGATGGTCGTTCTCGGAAACCGGGCTTCGAGTGGCGTTCTACGCTGCTTCGACTACGTTGGGAGGTGTGGTCCACGATGCTGGCGGGCATTTATCGACACTTGGTGAACGCGGCATCAAGTATCCACGTTTTCCACGTGCCACTGACCGGCATATCATCTTATAAACAGTGACGCAAAGTCATGTGCCTCATCGTATGGCGTTAAAAGCACCCGACAAACTGTATTTCACCAGTGGGCGAGGCAGCAGCAATCTCGGCAACATGCTGAGCAATCCTTTTTGCCTCATGCTACATGTTGCGAACGGTCGTTCTCGGAAACCGAGTTTCCAGTGGCGTCTGCGCTGCTTCGACAACGTTGGTAGGTGTGGTCCACGATGCTGGCGGGCATTTATCGTCACTTGGTGAATGCGGCATCAAGGATCCAGGTTTTCCACGTGCCACTGACCGGCATATCACCTTATAAACAGTGACGCAAAGTCACGTGCCTCATCGTATGGCTATAAAAGCACCCGACAAGCCTTACTTAACCAGTGAACAAGGAAGCAGTGATCTCGGCAACATACTGAGCAATCCTTTTTGCCCCATGCTACATGTTGCGATGGTCGTTCTCGGAAACCGGGCTTCGAGTGGCGTCTACGCTGCTTCGACTACGTTGGTAGGTGTGGTCCACGATGCTGGCGGGCATTTATCGACACTTGGTGAATGCGGCATCAAGGATCCACGTTTTCCACGTGCCACTGACCGGCATATCACCTTATAAACAGTGACGCAAAGTCACGTGCCTCATCGTATGGCGTTAAAAGCACCCGAAAAACTGTATTTCACCAGTGGGCGAGGCAGCAGCAAGCTCGGCAACATTCTGAGCATTCCTTTTTGCCTCATGCTACATGTTGCGACGGTCGTTCTCGAAAACTGGGCTTCGAGGGGCGTCTACGCTGCTTCGACAACGTTGGTAGGTGTGGTCCATGATGCTGGCGGGCATTTATCGAAACTTGGTGAATGCGGCATCAAGTATCCACGTTTTCCACGTGCCACTGACCGGCATATCACCTTATAAACAGTGACGCAAAGTCACGTGCTTCATCGTATGGCTAAAAAACCACCCGACAAGCCTTACTTAACCAGTTAGCGAGGAAGCAGTGATCTCGGCAACATACTGAGCAATCCTTTTTACCCCATGCTACATCTTGCGATGGTCGTTCTCGGAAACCGGGCTTCGAGTGGCGTCTACGCTGCTTCTACTATGTTGGGAGGTGTGGTCCGCGATGCTGGCGGGCATTTATCGACACTTGGTGAATGCGGCATCAAGGATCCACGTTTTCCACGTGCCACTGACCGGCATATCACCTTTTAAACAGTGACGCAAAGTCACGTGCCTCATCGTATGGCGTTAAAAGCACCCGAAAAACTGTATTTCACCAGGGGGCGAGGCAGCAGCAAGCTCGGCAACATTCTGAGCAATCCTTTTTGCCTCATGCTACATGTTGCGACGGTCGTTCTCGAAAACTGGGCTTCGAGGGGCGTCTACGCTGCTTCGACAACGTTGGTAGGTGTGGTCCACGATGCTGGCGGGCATTTATCGAAACTTGGTGAATGCGGCATCAAGTATCCACGTTTTCCACGTGCCACTGACCGGCATATCACCTTATAAACAGTGACGCAAAGTCACGTGCTTCATCGTATGGCTACAAAAGCACCCGACAAGCTTTACTTAACCAGTGAGCGAGGAAGCAGTGATCTCGGCAACATACTGAGCAATCCTTTTTGCCCTACGGTACATGTTGCGATGGTCGTTCTCGGAAACCGGGATTCGAGTGGCGTCTACGCTGCTTCGACTACGTTGGTAGGTGTGGTCCACGCAGCTGGCGGGCATTTATCGACACTTGGTGAATGCGGCATCAAGGATCCACGTTTTCCACGTGCCACTGACCGGCATATCACCTTATAAACAGTGACGCAAAGTCACGTGCCTCATCGTATGGCTATAAAAGCACCCGACAAGCCTTACTTAACCAGTGAGCGAGGAAGTAGTGATCTCGGCAACATACTGAGCAATCCTTTTTGCCCCATGCTACATGTTGCGATGGTCGTTCTCGGAAACCGGGCTTCGAGTGGCGTCTACGCTGCTTCGACTACGTTCGTAGGTGTGGTCCACGATGCTGGCGGGCATTTATCGACACTTGGTGAATGCGGCATCAAGGATCCACGTTTTCCACATGCCACTGACCGGCATATCGCCTTATAAACAGTGACGCAAAGTCACGTGCCTCATCGTATGGCGTTAAAAGCACCCGAAAAACTGTATTTCACCAGTGGGCGAGGCAGCAGCAAGCTCGGCAACATGCTGAGCAATCCTTTTTGCCTCATGCTACATGTTGTGACGGTCGTTCTCAGAAACCGGGCTTCCAGTGGCGTCTGCGCTGCTTCGACAACGTTGGTAGGTGTGGTCCACGATGCTGGCGGGCATTTATCGACACTTCGTGAATGCGGCATCAAGGATCCACGTTTTCCACGTGCCACTGACCGGCATATCACCTTATAAACAGTGACGCAAAGTCACGTGCCTCATCGTATGGCGTTAAAAGCACCCGACAAACGGTATTTCACCAGTGGGCGAGGCAGCAGCAAGCTCGGCAACATGCTGAGCAATCCTTTTTGCCTCATGCTACATGTTGCGACGGTCGTTCTCGGAAACTGGGCTTCCAGTGGCGTCTGCGCTGCTTCGACAACGTTGGTAGGTGTGGTCCACGATGCTGGCGGGCATTTATCGACAATTGGTGAATGCGGCATCAAAGATCCACGTTTTCTACGTGCCACAGACCGGCATATCACCTTATAAACAGTGACGCAAAGTCACGTGCTTCATCGTATGGCGGTAAAAGCACCCGACAAACTGCATTTCAAAAGTGGGAGAGGCAGCAGTGATCTCGGCAACATACTGAGCAATCCTTTTTACCCCATGCTACATGTTGCGATGGTCGTTCTCGGAAACCGGGCTTCGAGTGGCGTCTACGCTGCTTCGAATACGTTGGGAGGTGTGGTCCACGATGCTGGCGGGCATTTATCGACACTTGGTGAACGCGGCATCAAGTATCCACGTTTTCCACGAGCCACTGACCGGCATATCATCTTATAAACAGTGACGCAAAGTCACGTGCCTCATCGTATGGCGTTAAAAGCACCCGACAAACTGTATTTCACCAGTGGGCGAGGCAGCAGCAAGCTCGGCCACATGCTGAGCAATCCTTTTTGCCTCATGCTACATGTTGCGACGGTCGTTCTCGGAAACCGAGTTTCCAGTGGCGTCTGCGCTGCTTCGACAACATTGGTAGGTGTGGTCCACGATGCTGGCGGGCATTTATCGACACTTGGTGAATGCGGCATCAAGGATCCACGTTTTCCACGTGCCACTGACCGGCATATCACCTTATAAACAGTGACGCAAAGTCACGTGCCTCATCGTATGGCTACAAAAGCACCCGACAAGCCTTACTTAACCAGTGAACAAGGAAGCAGTGATCTCGGCAACATACTGAGCAATCGTTTTTGCCGCATGCTACATGTTGCGATGGTCGTTCTCGGAAACCGGGCTTCGAGTGGCGTCTACGCTGCTTCGACTACGTTGGTAGGTGTGGTACACGATGCTGGCGGGCATTTATCGACACTTGGTGAATGCGGCATCAAGGATCCACGTTTTCCACGTGCCACTGACCGGCATATCACCTTATAAACAGTGACGCAAAGTTACGTGCCTCATCGTATGGCGTTAAAAGCACCCGAAAAACTGTATTTCACCAGTGGGCGAGGCAGCAGCAAGCTCGGCAACATTCTGAGCAATCCTTTTTGCCTCATGCTACATGTTGCGACGGTCGTTCTCGAAAACTGGGCTTCGAGGGGCGTCTACGCTGCTTCGACAACGTTGGTAGGTGTGGTCCACGATGCTGGCGGGCATTTATCGAAACTTGGTGAATGCGGCATCAAGTATCCACGTTTTCCACGTGCCACTGACCGGCATATCACATTATAAACAGTGACGCAAAGTCACGTGCCTCATCGTATGGCTATAAAAGCACCCGACAAGCCTTACTTAACCAGTGAGCGAGGAAGTAGTGATCTCGGCAACATACTGAGCAATCCTTTTTGCCCCATGCTACATGTTGCGATGGTCGTTCTCGGAAACCGGGCTTCGAGTGGCGTCTACGCTGCTTCGACTACGTTCGTAGGTGTGGTCCACGATGCTGGCGGGCATTTATCGACACTTGGTGAATGCGGCATCAAGGATCCACGTTTTCCACATGCCACTGACCGGCATATCGCCTTATAAACAGTGACGCAAAGTCACGTGCCTCATCGTATGGCGTTAAAAGCACCCGAAAAACTGTATTTCACCAGTGGGCGAGGCAGCAGCAAGCTCGGCAACATGCTGAGCAATCCTTTTTGCCTCATGCTACATGTTGCGACGGTCGTTCTCAGAAACCGGGCTTCCAGTGGCGTCTGCGCTGCTTCGACAACGTTGGTAGGTGTGGTCCACGATGCTGGCGGGCATTTATCGACACTTCGTGAATGCGGCATCAATGATCCACGTTTTCCACGTGCCACTGACCGGCATATCACCTTATAAACAGTGACGCAAAGTCACGTGCCTCATCGTATGGCGTTAAAAGCACCCGACAAACTGTATTTCACCCGTGGGAGAGGCAGCAGCAAGCTCGGCAACATGATCAGCAATCCTTTTTGCCTCATGCTACATGTTGCGATGGTCGTTCTCGGAAACTGCGCTTCGAGTGGCGTCTACTCTGCTTCGACAACGTTGGTAGGTGTGGCCCACGACGCTAGCGGGCATTTATCGAAACTTGGTGAATGCGGCATCAAGTATCCACGTTTTCCACGTGCCACTGACCGGCATATCACCTTATAAACAGTGACGCAAAGTCACGTGCTTCATCGTATGGCTACAAAAGCACCCGACAAGCTTTACTTAACCAGTGAGCGAGGAAGCAGTGATCTCGGCAACATACTGAGCAATCCTTTTTGCCCTACGGTACATGTTGCGATGGTCGTTCTCGGAAACCGGGCTTCGAGTGGCGTCTACGCTGCTTCGACTACGTTGGTAGGTGTGGTCCACGATGCTGGCGGGCATTTATCGACACTTGGTGAATGCGGCATCAAGGATCCACGTTTTCCACGTGCCACTGACCGGCATATCACATTATAAACAGTGACGCAAAGTCACGTGCCTCATCGTATGGCTATAAAAGCACCCGACAAGCCTTACTTAACCAGTGAGCGAGGAAGTAGTGATCTCGGCAACATACTGAGCAATCCTTTTTGCCCCATGCTACATGTTGCGATGGTCGTTCTCGGAAACCGGGCTTCGAGTGGCGTCTACGCTGCTTCGACTACGTTCGTAGGTGTGGTCCACGATGCTGGCGGGCATTTATCGACACTTGGTGAATGCGGCATCAAGGATCCACGTTTTCCACATGCCACTGACCGGCATATCGCCTTATAAACAGTGACGCAAAGTCACGTGCCTCATCGTATGGCGTTAAAAGCACCCGAAAAACTGTATTTCACCAGTGGGCGAGGCAGCAGCAAGCTCGGCAACATGCTGAGCAATCCTTTTTGCCTCATGCTACATGTTGCGACGGTCGTTCTCAGAAACCGGGCTTCCAGTGGCGTCTGCGCTGCTTCGACAACGTTGGTAGGTGTGGTCCACGATGCTGGCGGGCATTTATCGACACTTCGTGATTGCGGCATCAATGATCCACGTTTTCCACGTGCCACTGACCGGCATATCACCTTATAAACAGTGACGCAAAGTCACGTGCCTCATCGTATGGCGTTAAAAGCACCCGACAAACTGTATTTCACCCGTGGGAGAGGCAGCAGCAAGCTCGGCAACATGATCAGCAATCCTTTTTGCCTCATGCTACATGTTGCGATGGTCGTTCTCGGAAACTGCGCTTCGAGTGGCGTCTACTCTGCTTCGACAACGTTGGTAGGTGTGGCCCACGACGCTAGCGGGCATTTATCGACACTTGGTGAATGCGGCATCAAAGATCCACGTTTTCTACGTGCCACTGACCGGCATATCTTCTTATAAACAGTGACGCAAAGTCACGTGCCTCATCGTATGGCGTTAAAAGCACCCGACAAACTGTATTTCACCAGTGAACAAGGAAGCAGTGATCTCGGCAACATACTGAGCAATCCTTTTTGCCCCATGCTACATGTTGCAATGGTCGTTCTCGGAAACCGGGCTTCGAGTGGCGTTCTACGCTGCTTCGACTGCGTTGGGAGGTGTGGTCTACGATGCTGGCGGGCATTTATCGACACTTGGTGAACGCGGCATCAAGTATCCACGTTTTCCACGTGCCACTGACCGGCATATCATCTTATAAACAGTGACGCAAAGTCATGTGCCTCATCGTATGGCGTTAAAAGCACCCGACAAACTGTATTTCACCAGTGGGCGAGGCAGCAGCAATCTCGGCAACATGCTGAGCAATCCTTTTTGCCTCATGCTACATGTTGCGAACGGTCGTTCTCGGAAACCGAGTTTCCAGTGGCGTCTGCGCTGCTTCGACAACGTTGGTAGGTGTGGTCCACGATGCTGGCGGGCATTTATCGTCACTTGGTGAATGCGGCATCAAGGATCCAGGTTTTCCACGTGCCACTGACCGGCATATCACCTTATAAACAGTGACGCAAAGTCACGTGCCTCATCGTATGGCTATAAAAGCACCCGACAAGCCTTACTTAACCAGTGAACAAGGAAGCAGTGATCTCGGCAACATACTGAGCAATCCTTTTTGCCCCATGCTACATGTTGCGATGGTCGTTCTCGGAAACCGGGCTTCGAGTAGCGTCTACGCTGCTTCGACTACGTTGGTAGGTGTGGTCCACGATGCTGGCGGGCATTTATCGACACTTGGTGAATGTGGCATCAAGGATCCACGTTTTCCACGTGCCACTGACCGGCATATCACCTTATAAACAGTGACGCAAAGTCACGTGCCTCATCGTATGGCGTTAAAAGCACCCGAAAAACTGTATTTCACCAGTGGGCGAGGCAGCAGCAAGCTCGGCAACATTCTGAGCATTCCTTTTTGCCTCATGCTACATGTTGCGACGGTCGTTCTCGAAAACTGGGCTTCGAGGGGCGTCTACGCTGCTTCGACAACGTTGGTAGGTGTGGTCCATGATGCTGGCGGGCATTTATCGAAACTTGGTGAATGCGGCATCAAGTATCCACGTTTTCCACGTGCCACTGACCGGCATATCACCTTATAAACAGTGACGCAAAGTCACGTGCTTCATCGTATGGCTAAAAAACCACCCGACAAGCCTTACTTAACCAGTTAGCGAGGAAGCAGTGATCTCGGCAACATACTGAGCAATCCTTTTTACCCCATGCTACATCTTGCGATGGTCGTTCTCGGAAACCGGGCTTCGAGTGGCGTCTACGCTGCTTCTACTATGTTGGGAGGTGTGGTCCGCGATGCTGGCGGGCATTTATCGACACTTGGTGAATGCGGCATCAAGGATCCACGTTTTCCACGTGCCACTGACCGGCATATCACCTTTTAAACAGTGACGCAAAGTCACGTGCCTCATCGTATGGCGTTAAAAGCACCCGAAAAACTGTATTTCACCAGGGGGCGAGGCAGCAGCAAGCTCGGCAACATTCTGAGCAATCCTTTTTGCCTCATGCTACATGTTGCGACGGTCGTTCTCGAAAACTGGGCTTCGAGGGGCGTCTACGCTGCTTCGACAACGTTGGTAGGTGTGGTCCACGATGCTGGCGGGCATTTATCGAAACTTGGTGAATGCGGCATCAAGTATCCACGTTTTCCACGTGCCACTGACCGGCATATCACCTTATAAACAGTGACGCAAAGTCACGTGCTTCATCGTATGGCTACAAAAGCACCCGACAAGCTTTACTTAACCAGTGAGCGAGGAAGCAGTGATCTCGGCAACATACTGAGCAATCCTTTTTGCCCTACGGTACATGTTGCGATGGTCGTTCTCGGAAACCGGGCTTCGAGTGGCGTCTACGCTGCTTCGACTACGTTGGTAGGTGTGGTCCACGATGCTGGCGGGCATTTATCGACACTTGGTTAATGCGGCATCAAGGATCCACGTTTTCCACGTGCCACTGACCGGCATATCACCTTATAAACAGTGACGCAAAGTCACGTGCCTCATCGTATGGCTATAAAAGCACCCGACAAGCCTTACTTAACCAGTGAGCGAGGAAGTAGTGATCTCGGCAACATACTGAGCAATCCTTTTTGCCCCATGCTACATGTTGCGATGGTCGTTCTCGGAAACCGGGCTTCGAGTGGCGTCTACGCTGCTTCGACTACGTTCGTAGGTGTGGTCCACGATGCTGGCGGGCATTTATCGACACTTGGTGAATGCGGCATCAAGGATCCACGTTTTCCACATGCCACTGACCGGCATATCGCCTTATAAACAGTGACGCAAAGTCACGTGCCTCATCGTATGGCGTTAAAAGCACCCGAAAAACTGTATTTCACCAGTGGGCGAGGCAGCAGCAAGCTCGGCAACATGCTGAGCAATCCTTTTTGCCTCATGCTACATGTTGTGACGGTCGTTCTCAGAAACCGGGCTTCCAGTGGCGTCTGCGCTGCTTCGACAACGTTGGTAGGTGTGGTCCACGATGCTGGCGGGCATTTATCGACACTTCGTGAATGCGGCATCAAGGATCCACGTTTTCCACGTGCCACTGACCGGCATATCACCTTATAAACAGTGACGCAAAGTCACGTGCCTCATCGTATGGCGTTAAAAGCACCCGACAAACGGTATTTCACCAGTGGGCGAGGCAGCAGCAAGCTCGGCAACATGCTGAGCAATCCTTTTTGCCTCATGCTACATGTTGCGACGGTCGTTCTCGGAAACTGGGCTTCCAGTGGCGTCTGCGCTGCTTCGACAACGTTGGTAGGTGTGGTCCACGATGCTGGCGGGCATTTATCGACAATTGGTGAATGCGGCATCAAAGATCCACGTTTTCTACGTGCCACAGACCGGCATATCACCTTATAAACAGTGACGCAAAGTCACGTGCTTCATCGTATGGCGGTAAAAGCACCCGACAAACTGCATTTCAAAAGTGGGAGAGGCAGCAGTGATCTCGGCAACATACTGAGCAATCCTTTTTACCCCATGCTACATGTTGCGATGGTCGTTCTCGGAAACCCGGCTTCGAGTGGCGTCTACGCTGCTTCGAATACGTTGGGAGGTGTGGTCCACGATGCTGGCGGGCATTTATCGACACTTGGTGAACGCGGCATCAAGTATCCACGTTTTCCACGAGCCACTGACCGGCATATCATCTTATAAACAGTGACGCAAAGTCACGTGCCTCATCGTATGGCGTTAAAAGCACCCGACAAACTGTATTTCACCAGTGGGCGAGGCAGCAGCAAGCTCGGCAACATGCTGAGCAATCCTTTTTGCCTCATGCTACATGTTGCGACGGTCGTTCTCGGAAACCGAGTTTCCAGTGGCGTCTGCGCTGCTTCGACAACATTGGTAGGTGTGGTCCACGATGCTGGCGGGCATTTATCGACACTTGGTGAATGCGGCATCAAGGATCCACGTTTTCCACGTGCCACTGACCGGCATATCACCTTATAAACAGTGACGCAAAGTCACGTGCCTCATCGTATGGCTACAAAAGCACCCGACAAGCCTTACTTAACCAGTGAACAAGGAAGCAGTGATCTCGGCAACATACTGAGCAATCGTTTTTGCCGCATGCTACATGTTGCGATGGTCGTTCTCGGAAACCGGGCTTCGAGTGGCGTCTACGCTGCTTCGACTACGTTGGTAGGTGTGGTACACGATGCTGGCGGGCATTTATCGACACTTGGTGAATGCGGCATCAAGGATCCACGTTTTCCACGTGCCACTGACCGGCATATCACCTTATAAACAGTGACGCAAAGTTACGTGCCTCATCGTATGGCGTTAAAAGCACCCGAAAAACTGTATTTCACCAGTGGGCGAGGCAGCAGCAAGCTCGGCAACATTCTGAGCAATCCTTTTTGCCTCATGCTACATGTTGCGACGGTCGTTCTCGAAAACTGGGCTTCGAGGGGCGTCTACGCTGCTTCGACAACGTTGGTAGGTGTGGTCCACGATGCTGGCGGGCATTTATCGAAACTTGGTGAATGCGGCATCAAGTATCCACGTTTTCCACGTGCCACTGACCGGCATATCACATTATAAACAGTGACGCAAAGTCACGTGCCTCATCGTATGGCTATAAAAGCACCCGACAAGCCTTACTTAACCAGTGAGCGAGGAAGTAGTGATCTCGGCAACATACTGAGCAATCCTTTTTGCCCCATGCTACATGTTGCGATGGTCGTTCTCGGAAACCGGGCTTCGAGTGGCGTCTACGCTGCTTCGACTACGTTCGTAGGTGTGGTCCACGATGCTGGCGGGCATTTATCGACACTTGGTGAATGCGGCATCAAGGATCCACGTTTTCCACATGCCACTGACCGGCATATCGCCTTATAAACAGTGACGCAAAGTCACGTGCCTCATCGTATGGCGTTAAAAGCACCCGAAAAACTGTATTTCACCAGTGGGCGAGGCAGCAGCAAGCTCGGCAACATGCTGAGCAATCCTTTTTGCCTCATGCTACATGTTGCGACGGTCGTTCTCAGAAACCGGGCTTCCAGTGGCGTCTGCGCTGCTTCGACAACGTTGGTAGGTGTGGTCCACGATGCTGGCGGGCATTTATCGACACTTCGTGAATGCGGCATCAATGATCCACGTTTTCCACGTGCCACTGACCGGCATATCACCTTATAAACAGTGACGCAAAGTCACGTGCCTCATCGTATGGCGTTAAAAGCACCCGACAAACTGTATTTCACCCGTGGGAGAGGCAGCAGCAAGCTCGGCAACATGATCAGCAATCCTTTTTGCCTCATGCTACATGTTGCGATGGTCGTTCTCGGAAACTGCGCTTCGAGTGGCGTCTACTCTGCTTCGACAACGTTGGTAGGTGTGGCCCACGACGCTAGCGGGCATTTATCGAAACTTGGTGAATGCGGCATCAAGTATCCACGTTTTCCACGTGCCACTGACCGGCATATCACCTTATAAACAGTGACGCAAAGTCACGTGCTTCATCGTATGGCTACAAAAGCACCCGACAAGCTTTACTTAACCAGTGAGCGAGGAAGCAGTGATCTCGGCAACATACTGAGCAATCCTTCTTGCCCTACGGTACATGTTGCGATGGTCGTTCTCGGAAACCGGGCTTCGAGTGGCGTCTACGCTGCTTCGACTACGTTGGTAGGTGTGGTCCACGATGCTGGCGGGCATTTATCGACACTTGGTGAATGCGGCATCAAGGATCCACGTTTTCCACGTGCCACTGACCGGCATATCACATTATAAACAGTGACGCAAAGTCACGTGCCTCATCGTATGGCTATAAAAGCACCCGACAAGCCTTACTTAACCAGTGAGCGAGGAAGTAGTGATCTCGGCAACATACTGAGCAATCCTTTTTGCCCCATGCTACATGTTGCGATGGTCGTTCTCGGAAACCGGGCTTCGAGTGGCGTCTACGCTGCTTCGACTACGTTCGTAGGTGTGGTCCACGATGCTGGCGGGCATTTATCGACACTTGGTGAATGCGGCATCAAGGATCCACGTTTTCCACATGCCACTGACCGGCATATCGCCTTATAAACAGTGACGCAAAGTCACGTGCCTCATCGTATGGCGTTAAAAGCACCCGAAAAACTGTATTTCACCAGTGGGCGAGGCAGCAGCAAGCTCGGCAACATGCTGAGCAATCCTTTTTGCCTCATGCTACATGTTGCGACGGTCGTTCTCAGAAACCGGGCTTCCAGTGGCGTCTGCGCTGCTTCGACAACGTTGGTAGGTGTGGTCCACGATGCTGGCGGGCATTTATCGACACTTCGTGATTGCGGCATCAATGATCCACGTTTTCCACGTGCCACTGACCGGCATATCACCTTATAAACAGTGACGCAAAGTCACGTGCCTCATCGTATGGCGTTAAAAGCACCCGACAAACTGTATTTCACCCGTGGGAGAGGCAGCAGCAAGCTCGGCAACATGATCAGCAATCCTTTTTGCCTCATGCTACATGTTGCGATGGTCGTTCTCGGAAACTGCGCTTCGAGTGGCGTCTACTCTGCTTCGACAACGTTGGTAGGTGTGGCCCACGACGCTAGCGGGCATTTATCGACACTTGGTGAATGCGGCATCAAAGATCCACGTTTTCTACGTGCCACTGACCGGCATATCTTCTTATAAACAGTGACGCAAAGTCACGTGCCTCATCGTATGGCGTTAAAAGCACCCGACAAACTGTATTTCACCAGTGAACAAGGAAGCAGTGATCTCGGCAACATACTGAGCAATCCTTTTTGCCCCATGCTACATGTTGCAATGGTCGTTCTCGGAAACCGGGCTTCGAGTGGCGTCTACGCTGCTTCGACTACGTTCGTAGGTGTGGTCCACGATGCCGGCGGGCATTTATCGACACTTGGTGAATGCGGCATCAAGGATCCACGTTTTCCACATGCCACTGACCGGCATATCGCCTTATAAACAGTGACGCAAAGTCACGTGCTTCATCGTATGGCGGTAAAAGCACCCGACAAACTGTATTTCAAAAGTGGGAGAGGCAGCAGTGATCTCGGCAACATACTGAGCAATCCTTTTTACCCCATGCTACATGTTGCGATGGTCGTTCTCGGAAACCGGGCTTCGAGTGGCGTTCTACGCTGCTTCGACTACGTTGGGAGGTGTGGTCCACGATGCTGGCGGGCATTTATCGACACTTGGTGAACGCGGCATCAAGTATCCACGTTTTCCACGTGCCACTGACCGGCATATCATCTTATAAACAGTGACGCAAAGTCATGTGCCTCATCGTATGGCGTTAAAAGCACCCGACAAACTGTATTTCACCAGTGGGCGAGGCAGCAGCAATCTCGGCAACATGCTGAGCAATCCTTTTTGCCTCATGCTACATGTTGCGACGGTCGTTCTCGGAAACCGAGTTTCCAGTGGCGTCTGCGCTGCTTCGACAACGTTGGTAGGTGTGGTCCACGATGCTGGCGGGCATTTATCGACACTTGGTGAATGCGGCATCAAGGATCCACGTTTTCCACGTGCCACTGACCGGCATATCACCTTATAAACAGTGACGCAAAGTCACGTGCCTCATCGTATGGCGTTAAAGCACCCGAAAAACTGTATTTCACCAGTGGGCGAGGCAGCAGCAAGCTCGGCAACATTCTGAGCAATCCTTTTTGCCTCATGCTACATGTTGCGACGGTCGTTCTCGAAAACTGGGCTTCGAGGGGCGTCTACGCTGCTTCGACAACGTTGGTAGGTGTGGTCCACGATGCTGGCGGGCATTTATCGAAACTTGGTGAATGCGGCATCAAGTATCCACGTTTTCCACGTGCCACTGACCGGCATATCACCTTATAAACAGTGACGCAAAGTCCCGTGCTTCATCGTATGGCTAAAAAACCACCCGACAAGCCTTACTTAACCAGTTAGCGAGGAAGCAGTGATCTCGGCAACATACTGAGCAATCCTTTTTGCCCTACGGTACATGTTTCGATGGTCGTTCTCGGAAACCGGGCTTCCAGTGGCGTCTGCGCTGCTTCGACCACGTTGGTAGGTGTGGTCCACGATGCTGGCGGGCATTTATCGACACTTGGTGAATGCGGCAACAAGGATCCACATTTTCCACGTGCCACTGACCGGCATATCACCTTATAAACAGTGACGCAAAGTCACGTGCCTCATCGTATGGCGTTAAAAGCGCCCAACAAACTGTATTTCACCAGTGGACGAGGCAGCAGCAAGCTCGGCAACATGCTGAGCAATCCTTTTTGCCTCATGCTACATGTTGCGACGGTCGTTCTCGGAAACCGAGCTTCCAGTGGCGTCTGCGCTGCTTCGACAACGTTGGTAGGTGTGGTCCACGATGCTGGCGGGCATTTATCGACACTTGGTGAAAGCGGCATCAAGCATCCACGTTTTCCACGTGCCACTGACCGGCATATCACCTTATAAACAGTGACGCAAAGTCACGTGCCTCATCGTATGGCGTTAAAAGCACCCGACAAACTGTTTTTCATCCGTGGGAGAGGCAGCAGCAAGCTCGGCAACATGATGAGCAATCCTTTTTGCCTCATGCTACATGTTGCGACGGTCGTTCTCGGAAACTGGGCTTCCAGTGGCGTCTGCGCTGCTTCGACAACGTTGGTAGGTGTGGTCCACGATGCTGGTGGGCATTTATCGACACTTGGTGAAAGCGGCATCAAGGATCCACGTTTTCCACGTGCCACTGACCGGCATATCACCCTATAAACAGTGACGCAAAGTCACGTGCCTCATCGTATGGCGTTAAAAGCACCCGACAAACTGTATTTCATCCGTGGGAGAGGCAGCAGCAAGCTCGGCAACATGCTGAGCAATCCTTTTTGCCCCATGCTACATGTTGCGATGGTCGTTCTCGGAAACCGGGCTTCGAGTGGCGTCTTCGCTGCTTCGACTACGTTGGTAGGTGTGGTCCACGATGCTGGCGGGCATTTATCGACACTTGTTGAATGCGGCATCAAGGATCCACGTTTTCCACATGCCACTGACCGGCATATCACCTTATAAACAGTGACGCAAAGTCACGTGCCTCATCGTATGGCGTTAAAAGCACCCGAAAAACTGTATTTCACCAGTGGGCGAGGCAGCAGCAAGCTCGGCAACATGCTGAGCAATCCTTTTTGCCTCATGCTACATGTTGCGACGGTCGTTCTCGGAAACCGGTCTTCCAGTGGCGTCTGCGCTGCTTCGACAACGTTGGTAGGTGTGGTCCACGATGCTGGCGGGCATTTATCGACACTTGGTGAATGCGGCATCAAGGATCCACGTTTTCCCCGTGCCACTGACCGGCATATCACCTTATAAACAGTGACGCAAAGTCACGTGCCTCATCGTATGGCGTTAAAAGCACCCGATAAACTGTATTTCACCCGTGGGAGAGGCAGCAGCAAGCTCGGCAACATGATCAGCAATCCTTTTTGCCTCATGGTACATGTTGCGATGGTCGTTCTCGGAAACTGCGCTTCGAGTGGCGTCTACTCTGCTTCGACAACGTTGGTAGGTGTGGCCCACGATGCTAGCGGGCATTTATCGACACTTGGTAATGCGGCATCAAAGATCCACGTTTTCTACGTGCCACAGACCGGCATATCACCTTATAAACAGTGACGCAAAGTCACGTGCTTCTACGTATGGCGGTAAAAGCACCCGACAAACTGTATTTCAACCATGGGTGAGGCAGCAGCAAGCTCGGCAACATGCTGAGCAATCCTTTTTGCCTCATGCTACATGTTGTGACGGTCGTTCTCAGAAACCGGGCTTCCAGTGGCGTCTGCGCTGCTTCGACAACGTTGGTAGGTGTGGTCCACGATGCTGGCGGGCATTTATCGACACTTCGTGAATGCGGCATCAAGGATCCACGTTTTCCACGTGCCACTGACCGGCATATCACCTTATAAACAGTGACGCAAAGTCACGTGCCTCATCGTATGGCGTTAAAAGCACCCGACAAACGGTATTTCACCAGTGGGCGAGGCAGCAGCAAGCTCGGCAACATGCTGAGCAATCCTTTTTGCCTCATGCTACATGTTGCGACGGTCGTTCTCGGAAACTGGGCTTCCAGTGGCGTCTGCGCTGCTTCGACAACGTTGGTAGGTGTGGTCCACGATGCTGGCGGGCATTTATCGACAATTGGTGAATGCGGCATCAAAGATCCACGTTTTCTACGTGCCACAGACCGGCATATCACCTTATAAACAGTGACGCAAAGTCACGTGCTTCATCGTATGGCGGTAAAAGCACCCGACAAACTGCATTTCAAAAGTGGGAGAGGCAGCAGTGATCTCGGCAACATACTGAGCAATCCTTTTTACCCCATGCTACATGTTGCGATGGTCGTTCTCGGAAACCGGGCTTCGAGTGGCGTCTACGCTGCTTCGAATACGTTGGGAGGTGTGGTCCACGATGCTGGCGGGCATTTATCGACACTTGGTGAACGCGGCATCAAGTATCCACGTTTTCCACGAGCCACTGACCGGCATATCATCTTATAAACAGTGACGCAAAGTCACGTGCCTCATCGTATGGCGTTAAAAGCACCCGACAAACTGTATTTCACCAGTGGGCGAGGCAGCAGCAAGCTCGGCAACATGCTGAGCAATCCTTTTTGCCTCATGCTACATGTTGCGACGGTCGTTCTCGGAAACCGAGTTTCCAGTGGCGTCTGCGCTGCTTCGACAACATTGGTAGGTGTGGTCCACGATGCTGGCGGGCATTTATCGACACTTGGTGAATGCGGCATCAAGGATCCACGTTTTCCACGTGCCACTGACCGGCATATCACCTTATAAACAGTGACGCAAAGTCACGTGCCTCATCGTATGGCTACAAAAGCACCCGACAAGCCTTACTTAACCAGTGAACAAGGAAGCAGTGATCTCGGCAACATACTGAGCAATCGTTTTTGCCGCATGCTACATGTTGCGATGGTCGTTCTCGGAAACCGGGCTTCGAGTGGCGTCTACGCTGCTTCGACTACGTTGGTAGGTGTGGTACACGATGCTGGCGGGCATTTATCGACACTTGGTGAATGCGGCATCAAGGATCCACGTTTTCCACGTGCCACTGACCGGCATATCACCTTATAAACAGTGACGCAAAGTTACGTGCCTCATCGTATGGCGTTAAAAGCACCCGAAAAACTGTATTTCACCAGTGGGCGAGGCAGCAGCAAGCTCGGCAACATTCTGAGCAATCCTTTTTGCCTCATGCTACATGTTGCGACGGTCGTTCTCGAAAACTGGGCTTCGAGGGGCGTCTACGCTGCTTCGACAACGTTGGTAGGTGTGGTCCACGATGCTGGCGGGCATTTATCGAAACTTGGTGAATGCGGCATCAAGTATCCACGTTTTCCACGTGCCACTGACCGGCATATCACATTATAAACAGTGACGCAAAGTCACGTGCCTCATCGTATGGCTATAAAAGCACCCGACAAGCCTTACTTAACCAGTGAGCGAGGAAGTAGTGATCTCGGCAACATACTGAGCAATCCTTTTTGCCCCATGCTACATGTTGCGATGGTCGTTCTCGGAAACCGGGCTTCGAGTGGCGTCTACGCTGCTTCGACTACGTTCGTAGGTGTGGTCCACGATGCTGGCGGGCATTTATCGACACTTGGTGAATGCGGCATCAAGGATCCACGTTTTCCACATGCCACTGACCGGCATATCGCCTTATAAACAGTGACGCAAAGTCACGTGCCTCATCGTATGGCGTTAAAAGCACCCGAAAAACTGTATTTCACCAGTGGGCGAGGCAGCAGCAAGCTCGGCAACATGCTGAGCAATCCTTTTTGCCTCATGCTACATGTTGCGACGGTCGTTCTCAGAAACCGGGCTTCCAGTGGCGTCTGCGCTGCTTCGACAACGTTGGTAGGTGTGGTCCACGATGCTGGCGGGCATTTATCGACACTTCGTGAATGCGGCATCAATGATCCACGTTTTCCACGTGCCACTGACCGGCCTATCACCTTATAAACAGTGACGCAAAGTCACGTGCCTCATCGTATGGCGTTAAAAGCACCCGACAAACTGTATTTCACCCGTGGGAGAGGCAGCAGCAAGCTCGGCAACATGATCAGCAATCCTTTTTGCCTCATGCTACATGTTGCGATGGTCGTTCTCGGAAACTGCGCTTCGAGTGGCGTCTACTCTGCTTCGACAACGTTGGTAGGTGTGGCCCACGACGCTAGCGGGCATTTATCGAAACTTGGTGAATGCGGCATCAAGTATCCACGTTTTCCACGTGCCACTGACCGGCATATCACCTTATAAACAGTGACGCAAAGTCACGTGCTTCATCGTATGGCTACAAAAGCACCCGACAAGCTTTACTTAACCAGTGAGCGAGGAAGCAGTGATCTCGGCAACATACTGAGCAATCCTTTTTGCCCTACGGTACATGTTGCGATGGTCGTTCTCGGAAACCGGGCTTCGAGTGGCGTCTACGCTGCTTCGACTACGTTGGTAGGTGTGGTCCACGATGCTGGCGGGCATTTATCGACACTTGGTGAATGCGGCATCAAGGATCCACGTTTTCCACGTGCCACTGACCGGCATATCACATTATAAACAGTGACGCAAAGTCACGTGCCTCATCGTATGGCTATAAAAGCACCCGACAAGCCTTACTTAACCAGTGAGCGAGGAAGTAGTGATCTCGGCAACATACTGAGCAATCCTTTTTGCCCCATGCTACATGTTGCGATGGTCGTTCTCGGAAACCGGGCTTCGAGTGGCGTCTACGCTGCTTCGACTACGTTCGTAGGTGTGGTCCACGATGCTGGCGGGCATTTATCGACACTTGGTGAATGCGGCATCAAGGATCCACGTTTTCCACATGCCACTGACCGGCATATCGCCTTATAAACAGTGACGCAAAGTCACGTGCCTCATCGTATGGCGTTAAAAGCACCCGAAAAACTGTATTTCACCAGTGGGCGAGGCAGCAGCAAGCTCGGCAACATGCTGAGCAATCCTTTTTGCCTCATGCTACATGTTGCGACGGTCGTTCTCAGAAACCGGGCTTCCAGTGGCGTCTGCGCTGCTTCGACAACGTTGGTAGGTGTGGTCCACGATGCTGGCGGGCATTTATCGACACTTCGTGATTGCGGCATCAATGATCCACGTTTTCCACGTGCCACTGACCGGCATATCACCTTATAAACAGTGACGCAAAGTCACGTGCCTCATCGTATGGCGTTAAAAGCACCCGACAAACTGTATTTCACCCGTGGGAGAGGCAGCAGCAAGCTCGGCAACATGATCAGCAATCCTTTTTGCCTCATGCTACATGTTGCGATGGTCGTTCTCGGAAACTGCGCTTCGAGTGGCGTCTACTCTGCTTCGACAACGTTGGTAGGTGTGGCCCACGACGCTAGCGGGCATTTATCGACACTTGGTGAATGCGGCATCAAAGATCCACGTTTTCTACGTGCCACTGACCGGCATATCTTCTTATAAACAGTGACGCAAAGTCACGTGCCTCATCGTATGGCGTTAAAAGCACCCGACAAACTGTATTTCACCAGTGAACAAGGAAGCAGTGATCTCGGCAACATACTGAGCAATCCTTTTTGCCCCATGCTACATGTTGCAATGGTCGTTCTCGGAAACCGGGCTTCGAGTGGCGTCTACGCTGCTTCGACTACGTTCGTAGGTGTGGTCCACGATGCCGGCGGGCATTTATCGACACTTGGTGAATGCGGCATCAAGGATCCACGTTTTCCACATGCCACTGACCGGCATATCGCCTTATAAACAGTGACGCAAAGTCACGTGCTTCATCGTATGGCGGTAAAAGCACCCGACAAACTGTATTTCAAAAGTGGGAGAGGCAACAGTGATCTCGGCAACATACTGAGCAATCCTTTTTACCCCATGCTACATGTTGCGATGGTCGTTCTCGGAAACCGGGCTTCGAGTGGCGTTCTACGCTGCTTCGACTACGTTGGGAGGTGTGGTCCACGATGCTGGCGGGCATTTATCGACACTTGGTGAACGCGGCATCAAGTATCCACGTTTTCCACGTGCCACTGACCGGCATATCATCTTATAAACAGTGACGCAAAGTCATGTGCCTCATCGTATGGCGTTAAAAGCACCCGACAAACTGTATTTCACCAGTGGGCGAGGCAGCAGCAATCTCGGCAACATGCTGAGCAATCCTTTTTGCCTCATGCTACATGTTGCGACGGTCGTTCTCGGAAACCGAGTTTCCAGTGGCGTCTGCGCTGCTTCGACAACGTTGGTAGGTGTGGTCCACGATGCTGGCGGGCATTTATCGACACTTGGTGAATGCGGCATCAAGGATCCACGTTTTCCACGTGCCACTGACCGGCATATCACCTTATAAACAGTGACGCAAAGTCACGTGCCTCATCGTATGGCGTTAAAAGCACCCGAAAAACTGTATTTCACCAGTGGGCGAGGCAGCAGCAAGCTCGGCAACATTCTGAGCAATCCTTTTTGCCTCATGCTACATGTTGCGACGGTCGTTCTCGAAAACTGGGCTTCGAGGGGCGTCTACGCTGCTTCGACAACGTTGGTAGGTGTGGTCCACGATGCTGGCGGGCATTTATCGAAACTTGGTGAATGCGGCATCAAGTATCCACGTTTTCCACGTGCCACTGACCGGCATATCACCTTATAAACAGTGACGCAAAGTCCCGTGCTTCATCGTATGGCTAAAAAACCACCCGACAAGCCTTACTTAACCAGTTAGCGAGGAAGCAGTGATCTCGGCAACATACTGAGCAATCCTTTTTGCCCTACGGTACATGTTTCGATGGTCGTTCTCGGAAACCGGGCTTCCAGTGGCGTCTGCGCTGCTTCGACCACGTTGGTAGGTGTGGTCCACGATGCTGGCGGGCATTTATCGACACTTGGTGAATGCGGCAACAAGGATCCACATTTTCCACGTGCCACTGACCGGCATATCACCTTATAAACAGTGACGCAAAGTCACGTGCCTCATCGTATGGCGTTAAAAGCGCCCAACAAACTGTATTTCACCAGTGGACGAGGCAGCAGCAAGCTCGGCAACATGCTGAGCAATCCTTTTTGCCTCATGCTACATGTTGCGACGGTCGTTCTCGGAAACCGAGCTTCCAGTGGCGTCTGCGCTGCTTCGACAACGTTGGTAGGTGTGGTCCACGATGCTGGCGGGCATTTATCGACACTTGGTGAAAGCGGCATCAAGCATCCACGTTTTCCACGTGCCACTGACCGGCATATCACCTTATAAACAGTGACGCAAAGTCACGTGCCTCATCGTATGGCGTTAAAAGCACCCGACAAACTGTTTTTCATCCGTGGGAGAGGCAGCAGCAAGCTCGGCAACATGATGAGCAATACTTTTTGCCTCATGCTACATGTTGCGACGGTCGTTCTCGGAAACTGGGCTTCCAGTGGCGTCTGCGCTGCTTCGACAACGTTGGTAGGTGTGGTCCACGATGCTGGTGGGCATTTATCGACACTTGGTGAAAGCGGCATCAAGGATCCACGTTTTCCACGTGCCACTGACCGGCATATCACCCTATAAACAGTGACGCAAAGTCACGTGCCTCATCGTATGGCGTTAAAAGCACCCGACAAACTGTATTTCATCCGTGGGAGAGGCAGCAGCAAGCTCGGCAACATGCTGAGCAATCCTTCTTGCCTCATGCTACATGTTGCGACGGTCGTTCTCGGAAACCGAGCTTCCAGTGGCGTCTGCGCTGCTTCGACAACGTTGGTAGGTGTGGTCCACGATGCTGACGGGCATTTATCGACACTTTGTGAATGCGGCATCAAGGATCCACGTTTTCTACGTGCCACAGACCGGCATATCACCTTATAAACAGTGACGCAAAGTCACGTGCCTCATCGTATGGCTATCAAAGCACCCGACAAGCTTTACTTACCCAGTGAGCGAGGCAGCAGCGAGCTCAGCAACATGCTGAGCAATTCTTTTTGCCTCATGCTATCTTCTGCGAAGGTCGTTCTCGGAAACCGGGCTTCCAGTGGCGTCTGTGCTGCTTCGACAACGTTGGTAGGTGTGGTCCACGATGCTGGCGGGCATTTATCGACACTTGGTGAATGCGGCATCAAGGATCCACGTTTTCCACGTGCCACTGACCGGCATATCACCTTATAAACAGTGACGCAAAGTCACGTGCCTCATCGTATGGCTACAAAAGCACCCGACAATCCTTACTTAACCAGTGAGCGAGGAAGCAGTGATCTCGGCAACATACTGAGCAATCCTTTTTGCCCCATGCTACATGTTGCGATGGTCGTTCTCGGAAACCGGGCTTCGAGTGGCGTCTTCGCTGCTTCGACTACGTTGGTAGGTGTGGTCCACGATGCTGGCGGGCATTTATCGACACTTGTTGAATGCGGCATCAAGGATCCACGTTTTCCACATGCCACTGACCGGCATATCACCTTATAAACAGTGACGCAAAGTCACGTGCCTCATCGTATGGCGTTAAAAGCACCCGAAAAACTGTATTTCACCAGTGGGCGAGGCAGCAGCAAGCTCGGCAACATGCTGAGCAATCCTTTTTGCCTCATGCTACATGTTGCGACGGTCGTTCTCGGAAACCGGTCTTCCAGTGGCGTCTGCGCTGCTTCGACAACGTTGGTAGGTGTGGTCCACGATGCTGGCGGGCATTTATCGACACTTGGTGAATGCGGCATCAAGGATCCACGTTTTCCCCCGTGCCACTGACCGGCATATCACCTTATAAACAGTGACGCAAAGTCACGTGCCTCATCGTATGGCGTTAAAAGCACCCGATAAACTGTATTTCACCCGTGGGAGAGGCAGCAGCAAGCTCGGCAACATGATCAGCAATCCTTTTTGCCTCATGGTACATGTTGCGATGGTCGTTCTCGGAAACTGCGCTTCGAGTGGCGTCTACTCTGCTTCGACAACGTTGGTAGGTGTGGCCCACGATGCTAGCGGGCATTTATCGACACTTGGTAATGCGGCATCAAAGATCCACGTTTTCTACGTGCCACAGACCGGCATATCACCTTATAAACAGTGACGCAAAGTCACGTGCTTCTACGTATGGCGGTAAAAGCACCCGACAAACTGTATTTCAACCATGGGTGAGGCAGCAGGAAGCTCGGCAACATGATGAGCAATCCTTTTTGCCTCATGCTACTTGTTGCGATGGTCGTTCTCGAAAACTGGGCTTCGAGGGGCGTCTACGCTGCTTCGACAACGTTGGTAGGTGTGGCCCACGATGCTAGCGGGCATTTATCGACACTTGGTAATGCGGCATCAAAGATCCACGTTTTCTACGTGCCACAGACCGGCATATCACCTTATAAACAGTGACGCAAAGTCACGTGCTTCTACGTATGGCGGTAAAAGCACCCGACAAACTGTATTTCAACCATGGGAGAGGCAGCAGGAAGCTCGGCAACATGATGAGCAATCCTTTTTGCCTCATGCTACTTGTTGCGATGGTCGTTCTCGAAAACTGGGCTTCGAGGGGCGTCTACGCTGCTTCGACAACGTTGGTAGGTGTGGTCCACGATGCTGGCGGGCATTTATCGAAACTTGGTGAATGCGGCATCAAGTATCCACGTTTTCCACGTGCCACTGACCGACATATCACCTTATAAACAGTGACGCAAAGTCACGTGCTTCATCGTATGGCTATAAAAGCACCCGACAAGCCTTACTTAACCAGTTAGCGAGGAAGCAGTGATCTCGGCAACATACTGAGCAATCCTTTTTACCCCATGCTACATGTTGCGATGGTCGTTCTCGGAAACCGGGCTTCGAGTGGCGTCTACGCTGCTTCGACTATGTTGGGAGGTGTGGTCCACGATGCTGGCGGGCATTTATCGACACTTGGTGAATGCGGCATCAAGGATCCACGTTTTCCACGTGCCACTGACCGGCATATCACCTTATAAACAGTGACGCAAAGTCACGTGCCTCATCGTATGGCGTTAAAAGCACCCAACAAACTGTATTTCACCAGTGGACGAGGCAGCAGCAAGCTCGGCAACATGCTGAGCAATCCTTTTTGCCTCATGCTACATGTTGCGACGGTCGTTCTCGGAAACCGAGCTTCCAGTGGCGTCTGCGCTGCTTTGACAACGTTGGTAGGTGTGGTCCACGATGCTGGCGGGCATTTATCGACACTTGGTGAAAGCGGCATCAAGGATCCACGTTTTCCACGTGCCACTGACCGGCATATCACCTTATAAACAGTGACGCAAAGTCACGTGCCTCATCGTATGGCGTTAAAAGCACCCGACAAACTGTATTTCATCCGTGGGAGAGGCAGCAGCAAGCTCGGCAACATGATGAGCAATCCTTTTTGCCTCATGCTACATGTTGCGATGGTCGTTCTCGGAAACTGGGCTTCGAGTGGCGTCTACGCTGCTTCGACAACGTTGGTAGGTGTGGTCCACGATGCTGACGGGCATTTATCGACACTTTGTGAATGCGGCATCAAGGATCCACGTTTTCTACGTGCCACAAACCGGCATATCACCTTATAAACAGTGACGCAAAGTTACGTGCCTCATCGTATGGCTATCAAAGCACCCGACAAGCTTTACTTACCCAGTGAGCGAGGCAGCAGCGAGCTCAGCAACATGCTGAGCAATTCTTTTTGCCTTATGCTATCTTCTGCGAAGGTCGTTCTCGGAAACCGGGCTTCCAGTGGCGTCTGTGCTGCTTCGACAACGTTGGTAGGTGTGGTCCACGATGCTGGCGGGCATTTATTGACACTTGGTGAATGCGGCATCAAGGATCCACGTTTTCCACGTGCCACTGACCGGCATATCACCTTATAAACAGTGACGCAAAGTCACGTGCCTCATCGTATGGCTATAAAAGCACCCGACAAGCCTTACTTAACAAGTGAGCGAGGAAGCAGTGATCTCGGCAACATACTGAGCAATCCTTTTTGCCCCATGCTACATGTTGCGATGGTCGTTCTCGGAAAGCGGGCTTCGAGTGGCGTCTACGCTGCTTCGACTACGTTGGTAGGTGTGGTCCACGATGCTGGCGGGCATTTATCGACACTTGGTGAATGCGGCATCAAGGATCCACGTTTTCCACATGCCACTGACCGGCATATCACCTTATAAACAGTGACGCAAAGTCACGTGCCTCATCGTATGGCGTTAAAAGCACCCGATAAACTGTATTCCACCTGTGGGAGAGGCAGCAGCAAGCTCGGCAACATGCTGAGCAATCCTTTTTGCCTCATGCTACATGTTGCGATGGTCGTTCTCGGAAACTGCGCTTCGAGTGGCGTCTACTCTGCTTCGACAACGTTGGTAGGTGTGGCCCACGATGCTAGCGGGCATTTATCGACACTTGGTGAATGCGGCATCAAAGATCCACGTTTTCTACGTGCCACAGACCGGCATATCACCTTATAAACAGTGACGCAAAGTCACGTGCTTCATCGTATGGCGGTAAAAGCACCCGACAAACTGTATTTCAACCATGGGAGAGGCAGCAGCAAGCTCGGCAACATGATGAGCAATCCTTTTTGCCTCATGCTACTTGTTGCGATGGTCGTTCTCGAAAACTGGGCTTCGAGGGGCGTCTACGCTGCTTCGACAACGTTGGTAGGTGTGGTCCACGATGCTGGCGGGCATTTATCGAAACTTGGTGAATGCGGCATCAAGTATCCACGTTTTCCACGTGCCACTGACCGGCATATCACCTTATAAACAGTGACGCAAAGTCACGTGCTTCATCGTATGGCTATAAAAGCACCCGACAAGCCCTACTTAACCAGTTAGCGAGGAAGCAGTGATCTCGGCAACATACTGAGCAATCCTTTTTACCCCATGCTACATGTTGCGATGGTCGTTCTCGGAAACCGGGCTTCGAGTGGCGTCTACGCTGCTTCGACTATGTTGGGAGGTGTGGTCCACGATGCTGGCGGGCATTTATCGACACTTGGTGAATGCGGCATCAAGGATCCACGTTTTCCACGTGCCACTGACCGGCATATCACCTTATAAACAGTGACGCAAAGTCACGTGCCTCATCGTATGGCGTTAAAAGCACCCAACAAACTGTATTTCACCAGTGGACGAGGCAGCAGCAAGCTCGGCAACATGATGAGCAATCCTTTTTGCCTCATGCTACATGTTGCGATGGTCGTTCTCGGAAACTGGGCTTCGAGTGGCGTCTACGCTGCTTCGACAACGTTGGTAGGTGTGGTCCACGATGCTGACGGGCATTTATCGACACTTTGTGAATGCGGCATCAAGGATCCACGTTTTCCACGTGCCACAGACCGGCATATCACCTTATAAACAGTGATGCAAAGTCACGTGCCTCATCGTATGGCTATCAAAGCACCCGACAAGCTTTACTTAACCAGTTAGCGAGGAAGCAGTGATATCGGCAACATACTGAGCAATCCTTTTTGCCCCATGCTACATGTTGCGATGGTCGTTCTCGGAAACCGGGCTTCGAGTGGCGTCTACGCGTCTTTGACTACGTTGGGAGGTGTGGTCCACGATGCTGGCGGGCATTTATCGACACTTGGTGAATGCGGCATCAAGAATCCACGTTTTCCACGTGCCACTGACCGGCATATCACCTTATAAACAGTGACGCAAAGTCACGTGCCTCATCGTATGGCTACAAAAGCACCCGACAAGCTTTACTTAACCAGTGAGCGAGGAAGCAGTGATCTCGGCAACATACTGAGCAATCCTTTTTGCCCCATGCTACATGTTGCGATGGTCGTTCTCGGAAACCAGGCTTCGAGTTGCGTCTGCGCTGCTTCGACAACGTTGGTAGGTGTGGTCCACGATGCTGGCGGGCATTTATCGACACTTGGTGAATGCGGCATCAAGGATCCACGTTTTCCACGTGCCACCGACCGGCATATCACCTTATAAACATTGACGCAAAGTCACGTGCCTCATAGTATGGCGTTAAAAGCACCCGACAAACTGTATTTCACCAGTGGGCGAGGCAGCAGCAAGCTCGGCAACATGCTGAGCAATCCTTTTTGCCTCATGCTACATGTTGTGACGGTCGTTCTCGGAAACCGGGCTTCCAGTGGCGTCTGCGCTGCTTCGACAACGTTGGTAGGTGTGGTCCACGATGCTGGCGGGCGCTTATCGACGCTTGGTGAATGCGGCATCAAGGATCCACGTTTTCCACGTGCCACTGACCGTCATATCACCTTATAAACAGTGACGCAAAGTCACGTGCCTCATCGTATGCCGCTAAAAGCACCCGACAAACTGTATTTCACCCGTGGGAGAGGCAGCAGCAAGCTCGACAACATGATGAGCAATCCTTTTTGCCTCATGCAACATGTTGCGATGGTCGTTCTCGGAAACTGCGCTTCGAGTGGCGTCTACGCTGCTTCGACAACGTTGGTAGGTGTGGCCCACGATGCTAGCGGGCATTTATCGACACTTGGTGAATGCGGCATCAAAGATCCACGTTTTCTGCGTGCCACAGACCGGCATATCACCTTATAAACAGTGACGCAAAGTCACGTGCTTCATCGTATGGCGGTAAAAGCACCCGACAAACTGTATTTCAACCGTGGGAGAGGCAGCAGTGATCTTGGCAACATACTGAGCAATCCTTTTTACCCCATGCTACATGTTGCGATGGTCGTTCTCGGAAACCGGGCTTCGAGTGGCGTCTACGCTGCTTCGACTACGTTGGGAGGTGTGGTCCACGATGCTGGCGGGCATTTATCGACACTTGGTGAAAGCGGCATCAAGGATCCACGTTTTCCACGTGCCACTGACCGGCATATCACCTTTTAAACAGTGACGCAAAGTCACGTGCCTCATCGTATGGCGTTAAAAGCACCCGACAAACTGTATTTCATCCGTGGGAGAGGCAGCAGCAAGCTCGGCAACATGATGAGCAATCCTTTTTGCCTCATGCTACATGTTGCGATGGTCGTTCTCGGAAACTGGGCTTCGAGTGGCATCTACGCTGCTTCGACAACGTTGGTAGGTGTGGTCCACGATGCTGACGGGCATTTATCGACACTTTGTGAATGCGGCATCAAGGATCCACGTTTTCTACGTGCCACAAACCGGCATATCACCTTATAAACAGTGACGCAAAGTCACGTGCCTCATCGTATGGCTATCAAAGCACCCGACAAGCTTTACTTACCCAGTGAGCGAGGCAGCAGCGAGCTCAGCAACATGCTGAGCAATTATTTTTGCCTTATGCTATCTTCTGCGAAGGTCGTTCTCGGAAACCGGGCTTCCAGTGGCGTCTGTGCTGCTTCGACAACGTTGGTAGGTGTGGTCCACGATGCTGGCGGGCATTTATTGACACTTGGTGAATGCGGCATCAAGGATCCACGTTTTCCACGTGCCACTGACCGGCATATCACCTTATAAACAGTGACGCAAAGTCACGTGCCTCATCGTATGGCTATAAAAGCACCCGACAAGCCTTACTTAACAAGTGAGCGAGGAAGCAGTGATCTCGGCAACATACTGAGCAATCCTTTTTGCCCCATGCTACATGTTGCGATGGTCGTTCTCGGAAACCAGGCTTCGAGTTGCGTCTGCGCTGCTTCGACAACGTTGGTAGGTGTGGTCCACGATGCTGGCGGGCATTTATCGACACTTGGTGAATGCGGCATCAAG
Source organism: Rhipicephalus microplus (assembly GCF_043290135.1). NCBI lineage: Eukaryota > Metazoa > Arthropoda > Arachnida > Ixodida > Ixodidae > Rhipicephalus > Rhipicephalus microplus. The sequence goes on from NC_134704.1 coordinate 208,720,266, forward strand.
GATCCACGTTTTCCACGTGCCACCGACCGGCATATCACCTTATAAACAGTGACGCAAAGTCACGTGCCTCATCGTATGGCTACAAAAGCACCCGACAAGCTTTACTTAACCAGTGAGCGAGGAAGCAGTGATCTCGGCAACATACTGAGCAATCCTTTTTGCCCCATGCTACATGTTGCGATGGTCGTTCTCGGAAACCAGGCTTCGAGTTGCGTCTGCGCTGCTTCGACAACGTTGGTAGGTGTGGTCCACGATGCTGGCGGGCATTTATCGACACTTGGTGAATGCGGCATCAAGGATCCACGTTTTCCACGTGCCACCGACCGGCATATCACCTTATAAACATTGACGCAAAGTCACGTGCCTCATAGTATGGCGTTAAAAGCACCCGACAAACTGTATTTCACCAGTGGGCGAGGCAGCAGCAAGCTCGGCAACATGCTGAGCAATCCTTTTTGCCTCATGCTACATGTTGTGACGGTCGTTCTCGGAAACCGGGCTTCCAGTGGCGTCTGCGCTGCTTCGACAACGTTGGTAGGTGTGGTCCACGATGCTGGCGGGCGCTTATCGACGCTTGGTGAATGCGGCATCAAGGATCCACGTTTTCCACGTGCCACTGACCGTCATATCACCTTATAAACAGTGACGCAAAGTCACGTGCCTCATCGTATGCCGCTAAAAGCACCCGACAAACTGTATTTCACCCGTGGGAGAGGCAGCAGCAAGCTCGACAACATGATGAGCAATCCTTTTTGCCTCATGCAACATGTTGCGATGGTCGTTCTCGGAAACTGCGCTTCGAGTGGCGTCTACGCTGCTTCGACAACGTTGGTAGGTGTGGCCCACGATGCTAGCGGGCATTTATCGACACTTGGTGAATGCGGCATCAAAGATCCACGTTTTCTGCGTGCCACAGACCGGCATATCACCTTATAAACAGTGACGCAAAGTCACGTGCTTCATCGTATGGCGGTAAAAGCACCCGACAAACTGTATTTCAACCGTGGGAGAGGCAGCAGTGATCTCGGCAACATACTGAGCAATCCTTTTTACCCCATGCTACATGTTGCGATGGTCGTTCTCGGAAACCGGGCTTCGAGTGGCGTCTACGCTGCTTCGACTACGTTGGGAGGTGTGGTCCACGATGCTGGCGGGCATTTATCGAAACTTGGTGAATGCGGCATCAAGTATCCACGTTTTCCACGTGCCATTGACCGGCATATCATCTTATTAACAGTGACGCAAAGTCACGTGCCTCATCGTATGGCTACAAAAGCACCCGAAGAGCTTTACCTAACCCATGAGCGAGGAAGGAGTGATCTCGGCAACATACTGAGCAATCCTTTTTGCCCCATGGTACATGTTGCGATGGTCGTTCTCGGAAACCGGGCTTCGAGTGGCGTCTACGCTGCTTCGACTACATTGGTAGGTGTGGTCCACGATGCTGGCGGGCATTTATCGACACTTGGTGAATGCGGCAATAAGGATCCACGTTTTCCACGTGCCATCGACCGGCATATCACCTTATAAACAGTGACGCAAAGTCACGTGCCTCATCGTATGGCGTTAAAAGACCCGACAAACTGTATTTCACCAGTGGGCGAGGCAGCAGCAAGCTCAGCAACATGCTGAGCAATCCTTTTTGCCTCATGCTACATGTTGCGACGGTCGTTCTCGGAAACCGGGCTTCCAGTGGCGTCTGCGCTGCTTCGACAACGTTGGTAGGTGTGGTCCACGATGCTAGCGGGCATTTATCGACACTTGGTGAATGCGGAATCAAGGATCCACGTTTTCCACGTGCCACTGACCGGCATATCACCTTATAAACAGTGACGCCAAGTCACGTGCCTCATCGTATGGCGCTAAAAGCACCCGACAAACTGTATTTCACCAGTGGGCGAGGCAGCAGCAAGCTCGGCAACATGCTGAGCAATCCTTTTTGCCTCATGCTACATGTTGCGACGGTCGTTCTCGGAAACCGAGCTTCCAGTCGCGTCTGCGCTGCTTCGACAACGTTGGTAGGTGTGGTTCACGATGCTGGCGGGCATTTATCGACACTTGGTGAATGCAGCATCAAGGATCCACGTTTTCCACGTGCCACTGACCGGCATATCACCTTATAAACAGTGACGCAAAGCCACGTGCCTCATCGTATGGCTATAAAAGCACCCGACAAGCCTTACTTAACAAGTGAGCGAGGAAGCAGTGATCTCGGCAACATACTGAGCAATCCTTTTTGCCCCATGCTACATGTTGCGATGGTCGTTCTCGGAAACCGGGCTTCGAGTGGCGTCTACGCTGCTTCGACTACGTTGGTAGGTGTGGTCCACGATGCTGGCGGGCATTTATCGACACTTGGTGAATGCGGCATCAAGGATCCACGTTTTCCACATGCCACTGACCGGCATATCACCTTATAAACAGTGACGCAAAGTCACGTGCCTCATCGTACGGCGTTAAAAGCACCCGAAAAACTGTATTTCACCAGTGGGCGAGGCAGCAGCAAGCTCGGCAACATGCTGAGCAATTCTTTTTGCCTCATGCTACATGTTGCGACGGTCGTTCTCGGAAACCGGGCTTCCAGTGGCGTCTGCGCTGCTTCGACAACGTTGGTAGGTGTGGTCCACGATGCTGCCTGGCATTTATCGACACTTGGTGAATGCGGCATCAAGGATCCACGTTTTCTACGTGCCACAGACCGGCATATCACCTTATAAACAGTGACGCAAAGTCACGTGCCTCATCGTATGGCTATCAAAGCACCCGACAAGCTTTACTTACCCAGTGAGCGAGGCAGCAGCGAGCTCAGCAACATGCTGAGCAATTCTTTTTGCCTCATGCTATCTTCTGCGAAGGTCGTTCTCGGAAACCGGGCTTCCAGTGGCGTCTGTGCTGCTTCGACAACGTTGGTAGGTGTGGTCTACGATGCTGGCGGGCATTTATCGACACTTGGTGAATGCGGCATCAAGGATCCACGTTTTCCACGTGCCACTGACCGGCATATCACCTTATAAACAGTGACGCAAAGTCACGTGCCTCATCGTATGGCTATAAAAGCACCCGATAAGCCTTACTTAACCAGTGAGCGAGGAAGCAGTGATCTCGGCAACATACTGAGCAATCCTTTTTGCCCCATGCTACATGTTGCGATCGTCGTTCTCGGAAACCGGGCTTCGAGTGGCGTCTACGCTGCTTCGACTACGTTGGTAGGTGTGGTCCACGATGCTGGCGGGCATTTATCGACACTTGTTGAATGCGGCATCAAGGATCCACGTTTTCCACATGCCACTGACCGGCATATCACCTTATAAACAGTGACGCAAAGTCACGTGCCTCATCGTATGGCGTTAAAAGCACCCGAAAAACTGTATTTCACCAGTGGGCGAGGCAGCAGCAAGCTCGGCAACGTGCTGAGCAATCCTTTTTGCCTCATGCTACATGTTGCGACGGTCGTTCTCGGAAACCGGGCTTCCAGTGGCGTCTGCGCTGCTTCGACAACGTTGGTAGGTGTGGTCCACGATGCTGGCGGGCATTTATCGACACTTGGTGAATGCGGCATCAAGGATCCACGTTTTCCACGTGCCACTGACCGGCATATCACCTTATAAACAGTGACGCAAAGTCACGTGCCTCATCGTACGGCGTTAAAAGCACCCGAAAAACTGTATTTCACCAGTGGGCGAGGCAGCAGCAAGCTCGGCAACATGCTGAGCAATCCTTTTTGCCTCATGCTACATGTTGCGACGGTCGTTCTCGGAAACCGAGCTTCCAGTCGCGTCTGCGCTGCTTCGACAACGTTGGTAGGTGTGGTTCACGATGCTGGCGGGCATTTATCGACACTTGGTGAATGCAGCATCAAGGATCCACGTTTTCCACGTGCCACTGACCGGCATATCACCTTATAAACAGTGACGCAAAGTCACGTGCCTCATCGTACGGCGTTAAAAGCACCCGAAAAACTGTATTTCACCAGTGGGCGAGGCAGCAGCAAGCTCGGCAACATGCTGAGCAATCCTTTTTGCCTCATGCTACATGTTGCGACGGTCGTTCTCGGAAACCGGGCTTCCAGTGGCATCTGCGCTGCTTCGACAACGTTGGTAGGTGTGGTCCACGATGCTGCCTGGCATTTATCGACACTTGGTGAATGCGGCATCAAGGATCCACGTTTTCTACGTGCCACAGACCGGCATATCACCTTATAAACAGTGACGCAAAGTCACGTGCCTCATCGTATGGCTATCAAAGCACCCGACAAGCTTTACTTACCCAGTGAGCGAGGCAGCAGCGAGCTCAGCAACATGCTGAGCAATTCTTTTTGCCTCATGCTATCTTCTGCGAAGGTCGTTCTCGGAAACCGGGCTTCCAGTGGCGTCTGTGCTGCTTCGACAACGTTGGTAGGTGTGGTCCACGATGCTGGCGGGCATTTATCGACACTTGGTGAATGCGGCATCAAGGATCCACGTTTTCCACGTGCCACTGACCGGCATATCACCTTATAAACAGTGACGCAAAGTCACGTGCCTCATCGTATGGCTATAAAAGCACCCGACAAGCCTTACTTAACCAGTGAGCGAGGAAGCAGTGATCTCGGCAACATACTGAGCAATCCTTTTTGCCCCATGCTACATGTTGCGATGGTCGTTCTCGGAAACCGGGCTTCGAGTGGCGTCTACGCTGCTTCGACTACGTTGGTAGGTGTGGTCCACGATGCTGGCGGGCATTTATCGACACTTGTTGAATGCGGCATCAAGGATCCACGTTTTCCACATGCCACTGACCGGCATATCACCTTATAAACAGTGACGCAAAGTCACGTGCCTCATCGTATGGCGTTAAAAGCACCCGAAAAACTGTATTTCACCAGTGGGCGAGGCAGCAGCAAGCTCGGCAACATGCTGAGCTATCCTTTTTGCCTCATGCTACATGTTGCGACGGTCGTTCTCGGAAACCGGTCTTCCAGTGGCGTCTGCGCTGCTTCGACAACGTTGGTAGGTGTGGTCCACGATGCTGGCGGGCATTTATCGACACTTGGTGAATGCGGCATCAAGGATCCACGTTTTCCCCGTGCCACTGACCGGCATATCACCTTATAAACAGTGACGCAAAGTCACGTGCCTCATCGTATGGCGTTAAAAGCACCCGATAAACTGTATTTCACCCGTGGGAGAGGCAGCAGCAAGCTCGGCAACATGATCAGCAATCCTTTTTGCCTCATGGTACATGTTGCGATGGTCGTTCTCGGAAACTGCGCTTCGAGTGGCGTCTACTCTGCTTCGACAACGTTGGTAGGTGTGGCCCACGATGCTAGCGGGCATTTATCGACACTTGGTAATGCGGCTTAAAAGATCCACGTTTTCTACGTGCCACAGACCGGCATATCACCTTATAAACAGTGACGCAAAGTCACGTGCTTCTACGTATGGCGGTAAAAGCACCCGACAAACTGTATTTCAACCATGGGAGAGGCAGCAGCAAGCTCGGCAACATGATGAGCAATCCTTTTTGCCTCATGCTACTTGTTGCGATGGTCGTTCTCGAAAACTGGGCTTCGAGGGGCGTCTACGCTGCTTCGACAACGTTGGTAGGTGTGGTCCACGATGCTGGCGGGCATTTATCGAAACTTGGTGAATGCGGCACCAAGTATCCACGTTTTCCACGTGCCATTGACCGGCATATCATCTTATTAACAGTGACGCAAAGTCACGTGCCTCATCGTATGGCTACAAAAGCACCCGAAGAGCTTTACCTAACCCATGAGCGAGGAAGGAGTGATCTCGGCAACATACTGAGCAATCCTTTTTGCCCCATGGTACATGTTGCGATGGTCGTTCTCGGAAACCGGGCTTCGAGTGGCGTCTACGCTGCTTCGACTACATTGGTAGGTGTGGTCCACGATGCTGGCGGGCATTTATCGACACTTGGTGAATGCGGCAATAAGGATCCACGTTTTCCACGTGCCATCGACCGGCATATCACCTTATAAACAGTGACGCAAAGTCACGTGCCTCATCGTATGGCGTTAAAAGACCCGACAAACTGTATTTCACCAGTGGGCGAGGCAGCAGCAAGCTCAGCAACATGCTGAGCAATCCTTTTTGCCTCATGCTACATGTTGCGACGGTCGTTCTCGGAAACCGGGCTTCCAGTGGCGTCTGCGCTGCTTCGACAACGTTGGTAGGTGTGGTCCACGATGCTAGCGGGCATTTATCGACACTTGGTGAATGCGGAATCAAGGATCCACGTTTTCCACGTGCCACTGACCGGCATATCACCTTATAAACAGTGACGCAAAGTCACGTGCCTCATCGTATGGCGCTAAAAGCACCCGACAAACTGTATTTCACCAGTGGGCGAGGCAGCAGCAAGCTCGGCAACATGCTGAGCAATCCTTTTTGCCTCATGCTACATGTTGCGACGGTCGTTCTCGGAAACCGAGCTTCCAGTCGCGTCTGCGCTGCTTCGACAACGTTGGTAGGTGTGGTTCACGATGCTGGCGGGCATTTATCGACACTTGGTGAATGCAGCATCAAGGATCCACGTTTTCCACGTGCCACTGACCGGCATATCACCTTATAAACAGTGACGCAAAGCCACGTGCCTCATCGTATGGCTATAAAAGCACCCGACAAGCCTTACTTAACAAGTGAGCGAGGAAGCAGTGATCTCGGCAACATACTGAGCAATCCTTTTTGCCCCATGCTACATGTTGCGATGGTCGTTCTCGGAAACCGGGCTTCGAGTGGCGTCTACGCTGCTTCGACTACGTTGGTAGGTGTGGTCCACGATGCTGGCGGGCATTTATCGACACTTGGTGAATGCGGCATCAAGGATCCACGTTTTCCACATGCCACTGACCGGCATATCACCTTATAAACAGTGACGCAAAGTCACGTGCCTCGTCGTACGGCGTTAAAAGCACCCGAAAAACTGTATTTCACCAGTGGGCGAGGCAGCAGCAAGCTCGGCAACATGCTGAGCAATTCTTTTTGCCTCATGCTACATGTTGCGACGGTCGTTCTCGGAAACCGGGCTTCCAGTGGCGTCTGCGCTGCTTCGACAACGTTGGTAGGTGTGGTCCACGATGCTGCCTGGCATTTATCGACACTTGGTGAATGCGGCATCAAGGATCCACGTTTTCTACGTGCCACAGACCGGCATATCACCTTATAAACAGTGACGCAAAGTCACGTGCCTCATCGTATGGCTATCAAAGCACCCGACAAGCTTTACTTACCCAGTGAGCGAGGCAGCAGCGAGCTCAGCAACATGCTGAGCAATTCTTTTTGCCTCATGCTATCTTCTGCGAAGGTCGTTCTCGGAAACCGGGCTTCCAGTGGCGTCTGTGCTGCTTCGACAACGTTGGTAGGTGTGGTCTACGATGCTGGCGGGCATTTATCGACACTTGGTGAATGCGGCATCAAGGATCCACGTTTTCCACGTGCCACTGACCGGCATATCACCTTATAAACAGTGACGCAAAGTCACGTGCCTCATCGTATGGCTATAAAAGCACCCGACAAGCCTTACTTAACCAGTGAGCGAGGAAGCAGTGATCTCGGCAACATACTGAGCAATCCTTTTTGCCCCATGCTACATGTTGCGATCGTCGTTCTCGGAAACCGGGCTTCGAGTGGCGTCTACGCTGCTTCGACTACGTTGGTAGGTGTGGTCCACGATGCTGGCGGGCATTTATCGACACTTGTTGAATGCGGCATCAAGGATCCACGTTTTCCACATGCCACTGACCGGCATATCACCTTATAAACAGTGACGCAAAGTCACGTGCCTCATCGTATGGCGTTAAAAGCACCCGAAAAACTGTATTTCACCAGTGGGCGAGGCAGCAGCAAGCTCGGCAACGTGCTGAGCAATCCTTTTTGCCTCATGCTACATGTTGCGACGGTCGTTCTCGGAAACCGGGCTTCCAGTGGCGTCTGCGCTGCTTCGACAACGTTGGTAGGTGTGGTCCACGATGCTGGCGGGCATTTATCGACACTTGGTGAATGCGGCATCAAGGATCCACGTTTTCCACGTGCCACTGACCGGCATATCACCTTATAAACAGTGACGCAAAGTCACGTGCCTCATCGTACGGCGTTAAAAGCACCCGAAAAACTGTATTTCACCAGTGGGCGAGGCAGCAGCAAGCTCGGCAACATGCTGAGCAATCCTTTTTGCCTCATGCTACATGTTGCGACGGTCGTTCTCGGAAACCGAGCTTCCAGTCGCGTCTGCGCTGCTTCGACAACGTTGGTAGGTGTGGTTCACGATGCTGGCGGGCATTTATCGACACTTGGTGAATGCAGCATCAAGGATCCACGTTTTCCACGTGCCACTGACCGGCATATCACCTTATAAACAGTGACGCAAAGTCACGTGCCTCATCGTACGGCGTTAAAAGCACCCGAAAAACTGTATTTCACCAGTGGGCGAGGCAGCAGCAAGCTCGGCAACATGCTGAGCAATCCTTTTTGCCTCATGCTACATGTTGCGACGGTCGTTCTCGGAAACCGGGCTTCCAGTGGCGTCTGCGCTGCTTCGACAACGTTGGTAGGTGTGGTCCACGATGCTGCCTGGCATTTATCGACACTTGGTGAATGCGGCATCAAGGATCCACGTTTTCTACGTGCCACAGACCGGCATATCACCTTATAAACAGTGACGCAAAGTCACGTGCCTCATCGTATGGCTATCAAAGCACCCGACAAGCTTTACTTACCCAGTGAGCGAGGCAGCAGCGAGCTCAGCAACATGCTGAGCAATTCTTTTTGCCTCATGCTATCTTCTGCGAAGGTCGTTCTCGGAAACCGGGCTTCCAGTGGCGTCTGTGCTGCTTCGACAACGTTGGTAGGTGTGGTCCACGATGCTGGCGGGCATTTATCGACACTTGGTGAATGCGGCATCAAGGATCCACGTTTTCCACGTGCCACTGACCGGCATATCACCTTATAAACAGTGACGCAAAGTCACGTGCCTCATCGTATGGCTATAAAAGCACCAGACAAGCCTTACTTAACCAGTTAGCGAGGAAGCAGTGATCTCGGAAACATACTGAGCAATCCTTTTTACCCCATGCTACATCTTGCGATGGTCGTTCTCGGAAACCGGGCTTCGAGTGGTGTCTACGCTGCTTCGACTATGTTGGGAGGTGTGGTCCACGATGCTGGCGGGCATTTATCGACACTTGGTGAATGCGGCATCAAGGATCCACGTTTTCCACGTGCCACTGACCGGCATATCACCTTATAAACAGTGACGCAAAGTCACGTGCCTCATCGTATGGCGTTAAAAGCACCCAACAAACTGTATTTCACCAGTGGACGAGGCAGCAGCAAGCTCGGCAACATGCTGAGCAATCCTTTTTGCCTCATGCTACATGTTGCGACGGTCGTTCTCGGAAACCGAGCTTCCAGTGGCGTCTGCGCTGCTTCGACAACGTTGGTAGGTGTGGTCCACGATGCTGGCGGGCATTTATCGACACTTGGTGAAAGCGGCATCAAGGATCCACGTTTTCCACGTGCCACTGACCGGCATATCACCTTATAAACAGTGACGCAAAGTCACGTGCCTCATCGTATGGCGTTAAAAGCACCCGACAAACTGTATTTCATCCGTGGGAGAGGCAGCAGCAAGCTCGGCAACATGATGAGCAATCCTTTTTGCCTCATGCTACATGTTGCGATGGTCGTTCTCGGAAACTGGGCTTCGAGTGGCGTCTACGCTGCTTCGACAACGTTGGTAGGTGTGGTCCACGATGCTGACGGGCATTTATCGACACTTTGTGAATGCGGCATCAAGGATCCACGTTTTCTACGTGCCACAAACCGGCATATCACCTTATAAACAGTGACGCAAAGTCACGTGCCTCATCGTATGGCTATCAAAGCACCCGACAAGCTTTACTTACCCAGTGAGCGAGGCAGCAGCGAGCTCAGCAACATGCTGAGCAATTCCTTTTGCCTTATGCTATCTTCTGCGAAGGTCGTTCTCGGAAACCGGGCTTCCAGTGGCGTCTGTGCTGCTTCGACAACGTTGGTAGGTGTGGTCCACGATGCATGCGGGCATTTATTGACACTTGGTGAATGCGGCATCAAGGATCCACGTTTTCCACGTGCCACTGACCGGCATATCACCTTATAAACAGTGACGCAAAGTCACGTGCCTCATCGTATGGCTATAAAAGCACCCGACAAGCCTTACTTAACAAGTGAGCGAGGAAGCAGTGATCTCGGCAACATACTGAGCAACCCTTTTTGCCCCATGCTACATGTTGCGATGGTCGTTCTCGGAAACCGGGCTTCGAGTGGCGTCTACGCTGCTTCGACTACGTTGGTAGGTGTGGTCCACGATGCTGGCGGGCATTTATCGACACTTGGTGAATGCGGCATCAAGGATCCACGTTTTCCACATGCCACTGACCGGCATATCACCTTATAAACAGTGACGCAAAGTCACGTGCCTCATCGTATGGCGTTAAAAGCACCCGAAAAACTGTATTTCACCAGTGGGCGAGGCAGCAGCAAGCTCGGCAACATGCTGAGCAATCCTTTTTGCCTCATGCTACATGTTGCGACGGTCGTTCTCGGAAACCGGGCTTCCAGTGGCGTCTGCGCTGCTTCGACAACGTTGGTAGGTGTGGTCCACGATGCTGGCGGGCATTTATCGACACTTGGTGAATGCGGCATCAAGGATCCACGTTTTCCACGTGCCACTGACCGGCATATCACCTTATAAACAGTGACGCAAAGTCACTTGCCTCATCGTATGGCGTTAAAAGCACCCGATAAACTGTATTCCACCTGTGGGAGAGGCAGCAGCAAGCTCGGCAACATGATCAGCAATCCTTTTTGCCTCTGGGTACATGTTGCGATGGTCGTTCTCGGAAACTGCGCTTCGAGTGGCGTCTACTCTGCTTCGACAACGTTGGTAGGTGTGGCCCACGATGCTAGCGGGCATTTATCGACACTTGGTGAATGCGGCATCAAAGATCCACGTTTTCTACGTGCCACAGACCGGCATATCACCTTATAAACAGTGACGCAAAGTCACGTGCTTCATCGTATGGCGGTAAAAGCACCCGACAAACTGTATTTCAACCATGGGAGAGGCAGCAGCAAGCTCGGCAACATGATGAGCAATCTTTTTTGCCTCATGCTACTTGTTGCGATGGTCGTTCTCAAAAACTGGGCTTCGAGGGGCGTCTACGCTGCTTCGACAACGTTGGTAGGTGTGGTCCACGATGCTGGCGGGCATTTATCGAAACTTGGTGAATGCGGCATCAAGTATCTACGTTTTCCACGTGCCACTGACCGGCATATGACCTTATAAACAGTGACGCAAAGTCACGTGCTTCATCGTATGGCTACAAAAGCACCCGACAAGCTTTACCTAACCCATGAGCGAGGAAGGAGTGATCTCGGCAACATACTGAGCAATCCTTTTTGCCCCATGGTACATGTTGCGATGGTCGTTCTCGGAAACCGGGCTTCGAGTGGCGTCTACGCTGCTTCGACTACGTTGGTAGGTGTGGTCCACGATGCTGGCGGGCATTTATCGACACTTGGTGAATCCGGCAATAAGGATCCACGTTTTCCACATGCCACTGACCGGCATATCACCTTATAAACAGTGACGCAAAGTCACGTGCCTCATCGTACGGCGTTATAAGCACCCGAAAAACTGTATTTCACCAGTGGGCGAGGCAGCAGCAAGCTCGGCAACATGCTGAGCAATCCTTTTTGCCTCATGCTACATGTTGCGACGGTCGTTCTCGGAAACCGGGCTTCCAGTGGCGTCTGCGCTGCTTCGACAACGTTGGTAGGTGTGGTCCACGATGCTGCCGGGCATTTATCGACACTTGGTGAATGCGGCATCAAGGATCCACATTTTCCACGTGCCACTGACCGGCATATCACCTTATAAACAGTGACGCAAAGTCACGTGCTTCATCGTATGGCGTTAAAAGCACCCGACAAACTGTATTTCACCCGTGGGAGAGGCAGCAGCAAGCTCGGCAACATGATCAGCAATCCTTTTTGCCTCATGCTACATGTTGCGATGGTCGTTCTCGGAAACTGCGCTTCGAGTGGCGTCTACGCTGCTTCAACAACGTTGGTAGGTGTGGCCCACGATGCTAGCGGGCATTTATCGACACTTGGTGAATGCGGCATCAAAGATCCACGTTTTCTACGTGCCACAAACCGGCATATCACCTTATAAACAGTGACGCAAAGTCACGTGCTTCAACGTATGGCGGTAAAAGCACCCGACAAACTGTATTTCAACCGTGGGAGAGGCAGCAGCAAGCTCGACAACATGACGAGCAATCCTTTTTGCCTCTTGCAACATGTTGCGATTGTCGTTTTCGGAAACTGCACTTCGAGAGGCGCCTACGCTGCTTCGACAACGTTGGTAGGTGTGGCCCACGATGCTCGCGGGCATTTATCGACACTTGGTGAATGCGGCATCAAAGATCCACGTTTTCTACGTGCCACAGACCGGCATATCACCTTATAAACAGTGACGCAAAGTCACGTGCTTCATCGTATGGCGGTAAAAGCACCCGACAAACTGTATTTCAACCGTGGGAGAGCCAGCAGTGATCTCGGCAACATACTGAGCAATCCTTTTTACCCCATGCTACATGTTGCGATGGTTGTTCTCGGAAACCGGGCTTCGAGTGGCATCTACGCTGCTTCGACTACGTTGGGAGGTGTGGTCCACGATGCTGGCGGGCATTTATCGACACTTGGTGAATGCGGCATCAAGTATCCACGTTTTCCACGTGCCATTGACCGGCATATCATCTTATTAACAGTGACGCAAAGTCACGTGCCTCATCGTATGGCTACAAAAGCACCCGACAAGCTTTACCTAACCCATGAGCGAGGAAGGAGTGATCTCGGCAACATACTGAGCAATCCTTTTTGCCCCATGGTACATGTTGCGATGGTCGTTCTCGGAAACCGGGCTTCGAGTGGCGTCTACGCTGCTTCAACTACGTTGGTAGGTGTGGTCCACGATGCTGGCGGGCATTTATCGACACTTGGTGAATGCGGCAATAAGGATCCACGTTTTCCACGTGCCATCGACCGGCATATCACCTTATAAACAGTGACGCAAAGTCACGTGCCTCATCGTATGGCGTTAAAAGACCCGACAAACTGTATTTCACCAGTGGGCGAGGCAGCAGCAAGCTCAGCAACATGCTGAGCAATCCTTTTTGCCTCATGCTACATGTTGCGACGGTCGTTCTCGGAAACCGGGCTTCCAATGGCGTCTGCGCTGCTTCGACAACGTTGGTAGGTGTGGTCCACGATGCTGGCGGGCATTTATCGACACTTGGTGAATGCGGCATCAAGGATCCACGTTTTCCACGTGCCACTGACCGGCATATCACCTTATAAACAGTGACGCAAAGTCACGTGCCTCATCGTATGGCGTTAAAAGCACCCGACAAACTGTATTTCACCAGTGGGCGAGGCATCAGCAAGCTCGGCAACATGCTGAGCAATCCTTTTTGCCTCATGCTACATGTTGCGACGGTCGTTCTCGGAAACCGAGCTTCCAGTCGCGTCTGCGCTGCTTCGACAACGTTGGTAGGTGTGGTTCACGATGCTGGCGGGCATTTATCGACACTTGGTGAATGCAGCATCAAGGATCCACGTTTTCCACGTGCCACTGACCGGCATATCACCTTATAAACAGTGACGCAAAGTCACGTGCCTCATCGTAAGGCTATAAAAGCACCCGACAAGCCTTACTTAACCAGTGAGCGAGGAAGCAGTGATCTCGGCAACATACTGAGCAATCCTTTTTGCCCCATGCTACATGTTCCGATGGTCGTTCTTGGAAACCTGGCTTCGAGTGGCGTCTACGCTGCTTCGACTACGTTGGTAGGTGTGGTCCACGATGCTGGCGGGCATTTATCGACACTTGGTGAATGCGGCATCAAGGATCCACGTTTTCCACATGCCACTGACCGGCATATCACCTTATAAACAGTGACGCAAAGTCACGTGCCTCATCGTACGGCGTTAAAAGCACCCGAAAAACTGTATTTCACCAGTGGGCGAGGCAGCAGCAAGCTCGGCAACATGCTGAGCAATCCTTTTTGCCTCATGCTACATGTTGCGACGGTCGTTCTCGGAAACCGGGCTTCCAGTGGCGTCTGCGCTGCTTCGACAACGTTGGTAGGTGTGGTCCACGATGCTGCCGGGCATTTATCGACACTTGGTGAATGCGGCATCAAGGATCCACATTTTCCACGTGCCACTGACCGGCATATCACCTTATAAACAGTGACGCAAAGTCACGTGCCTCATCGTATGGCGTTAAAAGCACCCGACAAACTGTATTTCACCCGTGGGAGAGGCAGCAGCAAGCTCGGCAACATGATCAGCAATCCTTTTTGCCTCATGCTACATGTTGCGATGGTCGTTCTCGGAAACTGCGCTTCGAGTGGCGTCTACTCTGCTTCAACAACGTTGGTAGGTGTGGCCCACGATGCTAGCGGGCATTTATCGACACTTGGTGAATGCGGCATCAAAGATCCACGTTTTCTACGTGCCACAGACCGGCATATCACCTTATAAACAGTGACGCAAAGTCACGTGCTTCATCGTATGGCGGTAAAATCACCCGACAAACTGTATTTCAACCGTGGGAGAGGCAGCAGCAAGCTCGACAACATGACGAGCAATCCTTTTTGCCTCTTGCAACATGTTGCGATTGTCGTTTTCGGAAACTGCGCTTCGAGTGGTGTCTACGCTGCTTCGACAACGTTGGTAGGTGTGGCCCACGATGCTAGCGGGCATTTATCGACACTTGGTGAATGCGGCATCAAAGATCCACGTTTTCTACGTGCCACAGACCGGCATATCACCTTATAAACAGTGACGCAAAGTCACGTGCTTCATCGTATGGCGGTAAAAGCACCCGACAAACTGTATTTCAACCGTGGGAGAGGCAGCAGCAAGCTCGGCAACATGATGAGCAATCCTTTTTGCCTCATGCTACTTGTTGCGATGGTCGTTCTCAAAAACTGGGCTTCGAGGGGCGTCTACGCTGCTTCGACAACGTTGGTAGGTGTGGTCCACGATGCTGGCGGGCATTTATCGAAACTTGGTGAATGCGGCATCAAGTCTCTACGTTTTCCACGTGCCACTGACCGGCATATGACCTTATAAACAGTGACGCAAAGTCACGTGCTTCATCGTATGGCTACAAAAGCACCCGACAAGCTTTACCTAACCCATGAGCGAGGAAGGAGTGATCTCGGCAATATACTGAGCAATCCTTTTTGCCCCATGGTACATGTTGCGATGGTCGTTCTCGGAAACCGGGCTTCGAGTGGCGTCTACGCTGCTTCGACTACGTTGGTAGGTGTGGTCCACGATGCTGGCGGGCATTTATCGACACTTGGTGAATCCGGCAATAAGGATCCACGTTTTCCACATGCCACTGACCGGCATATCACCTTATAAACAGTGACGCAAAGTCACGTGCCTCATCGTACGGCGTTATAAGCACCCGAAAAACTGTATTTCACCAGTGGGCGAGGCAGCAGCAAGCTCGGCAACATGCTGAGCAATCCTTTTTGCCTCATGCTACATGTTGCGACGGTCGTTCTCGGAAACCGGGCTTCCAGTGGCGTCTGCGCTGCTTCGACAACGTTGGTAGGTGTGGTCCACGATGCTGCCGGGCATTTATCGACACTTGGTGAATGCGGCATCAAGGATCCACATTTTCCACGTGCCACTGACCGGCATATCACCTTATAAACAGTGACGCAAAGTCACGTGCTTCATCGTATGGCGTTAAAAGCACCCGACAAACTGTATTTCACCCGTGGGAGAGGCAGCAGCAAGCTCGGCAACATGATCAGCAATCCTTTTTGCCTCATGCTACATGTTGCGATGGTCGTTCTCGGAAACTGCGCTTCGAGTGGCGTGTACGCTGCTTCAACAACGTTGGTAGGTGTGGCCCACGATGCTAGCGGGCATTTATCGACACTTGGTGAATGCGGCATCAAAGATCCACGTTTTCTACGTGCCACAAACCGGCATATCACCTTATAAACAGTGACGCAAAGTCACGTGCTTCAACGTATGGCGGTAAAAGCACCCGACAAACTGTATTTCAACCGTGGGAGAGGCAGCAGCAAGCTCGACAACATGACGAGCAATCCTTTTTGCCTCTTGCAACATGTTGCGATTGTCGTTTTCGGAAACTGCGCTTCGAGAGGCGCCTACGCTGCTTCGACAACGTTGGTAGGTGTGGCCCACGATGCTCGCGGGCATTTATCGACACTTGGTGAATGCGGCATCAAAGATCCACGTTTTCTACGTGCCACAGACCGGCATATCACCTTATAAACAGTGACGCAAAGTCACGTGCTTCATCGTATGGCGGTAAAAGCACCCGACAAACTGTATTTCAACCGTGGGAGAGCCAGCAGTGATCTCGGCAACATACTGAGCAATCCTTTTTACCCCATGCTACATGTTGCGATGGTTGTTCTCGGAAACCGGGCTTCGAGTGGCATCTACGCTGCTTCGACTACGTTGGGAGGTGTGGTCCACGATGCTGGCGGGCATTTATCGACACTTGGTGAATGCGGCATCAAGTATCCACGTTTTCCACGTGCCATTGACCGGCATATCATCTTATTAACAGTGACGCAAAGTCACGTGCCTCATCGTATGGCTACAAAAGCACCCGACAAGCTTTACCTAACCCATGAGCGAGGAAGGAGTGATCTCGGCAACATACTGAGCAATCCTTTTTGCCCCATGGTACATGTTGCGATGGTCGTTCTCGGAAACCGGGCTTCGAGTGGCGTCTACGCTGCTTCAACTACGTTGGTAGGTGTGGTCCACGATGCTGGCGGGCATTTATCGACACTTGGTGAATGCGGCAATAAGGATCCACGTTTTCCACGTGCCATCGACCGGCATATCACCTTATAAACAGTGACGCAAAGTCACGTGCCTCATCGTATGGCGTTAAAAGACCCGACAAACTGTATTTCACCAGTGGGCGAGGCAGCAGCAAGCTCAGCAACATGCTGAGCAATCCTTTTTGCCTCATGCTACATGTTGCGACGGTCGTTCTCGGAAACCGGGCTTCCAATGGCGTCTGCGCTGCTTCGACAACGTTGGTAGGTGTGGTCCACGATGCTGGCGGGCATTTATCGACACTTGGTGAATGCGGCATCAAGGATCCACGTTTTCCACGTGCCACTGACCGGCATATCACCTTATAAACAGTGACGCAAAGTCACGTGCCTCATCGTATGGCGTTAAAAGCACCCGACAAACTGTATTTCACCAGTGGGCGAGGCATCAGCAAGCTCGGCAACATGCTGAGCAATCCTTTTTGCCTCATGCTACATGTTGCGACGGTCGTTCTCGGAAACCGAGCTTCCAGTCGCGTCTGCGCTGCTTCGACAACGTTGGTAGGTGTGGTTCACGATGCTGGCGGGCATTTATCGACACTTGGTGAATGCAGCATCAAGGATCCACGTTTTCCACGTGCCACTGACCGGCATATCACCTTATAAACAGTGACGCAAAGTCACGTGCCTCATCGTAAGGCTATAAAAGCACCCGACAAGCCTTACTTAACCAGTGAGCGAGGAAGCAGTGATCTCGGCAACATACTGAGCAATCCTTTTTGCCCCATGCTACATGTTCCGATGGTCGTTCTTGGAAACCTGGCTTCGAGTGGCGTCTACGCTGCTTCGACTACGTTGGTAGGTGTGGTCCACGATGCTGGCGGGCATTTATCGACACTTGGTGAATGCGGCATCAAGGATCCACGTTTTCCACATGCCACTGACCGGCATATCACCTTATAAACAGTGACGCAAAGTCACGTGCCTCATCGTACGGCGTTAAAAGCACCCGAAAAACTGTATTTCACCAGTGGGCGAGGCAGCAGCAAGCTCGGCAACATGCTGAGCAATCCTTTTTGCCTCATGCTACATGTTGCGACGGTCGTTCTCGGAAACCGGGCTTCCAGTGGCGTCTGCGCTGCTTCGACAACGTTGGTAGGTGTGGTCCACGATGCTGCCGGGCATTTATCGACACTTGGTGAATGCGGCATCAAGGATCCACATTTTCCACGTGCCACTGACCGGCATATCACCTTATAAACAGTGACGCAAAGTCACGTGCCTCATCGTATGGCGTTAAAAGCACCCGACAAACTGTATTTCACCCGTGGGAGAGGCAGCAGCAAGCTCGGCAACATGATCAGCAATCCTTTTTGCCTCATGCTACATGTTGCGATGGTCGTTCTCGGAAACTGCGCTTCGAGTGGCGTCTACTCTGCTTCAACAACGTTGGTAGGTGTGGCCCACGATGCTAGCGGGCATTTATCGACACTTGGTGAATGCGGCATCAAAGATCCACGTTTTCTACGTGCCACAGACCGGCATATCACCTTATAAACAGTGACGCAAAGTCACGTGCTTCATCGTATGGCGGTAAAATCACCCGACAAACTGTATTTCAACCGTGGGAGAGGCAGCAGCAAGCTCGACAACATGACGAGCAATCCTTTTTGCCTCTTGCAACATGTTGCGATTGTCGTTTTCGGAAACTGCGCTTCGAGTGGTGTCTACGCTGCTTCGACAACGTTGGTAGGTGTGGCCCACGATGCTAGCGGGCATTTATCGACACTTGGTGAATGCGGCATCAAAGATCCACGTTTTCTACGTGCCACAGACCGGCATATCACCTTATAAACAGTGACGCAAAGTCACGTGCTTCATCGTATGGCGGTAAAAGCACCCGACAAACTGTATTTCAACCGTGGGAGAGCCAGCAGTGATCTCGGCAACATACTGAGCAATCCTTTTTACCCCATGCTACATGTTGCGATGGTTGTTCTCGGAAACCGGGCTTCGAGTGGCATCTACGCTGCTTCGACTACGTTGGGAGGTGTGGTCCACGATGCTGGCGGGCATTTATCGACACTTGGTTAATGCGGCATCAAGTATCCACGTTTTCCACGTGCCATTGACCGGCATATCATCTTATAAACAGTGACGCAAAGTCATGTGCCTCATCGTATGGCTACAAAAGCACCCGACAAGCTTTACTTAACCAGTGAGCGAGGAAGGAGTGATCTCGGTAACATACTGAGCAATCCTTTTTGCCCTATGGTACATGTTGCGATGGTCGTTCTCGGAAACCGGGCTTCGAGTGGAGTCTACGCTGCTTCGACTACGTTGGTAGGTGTGGTCCACGATGCTGGCGGGCATTTATCGACACTTGGTGAATGCGGCATCAAGGATCCACGTTTTCCACGTGCCACCGACCGGCATATCACCTTATAAACAGTGACGCAAAGTCACGTGCCTCATCGTATGGCGTTAAAAGCACCCGACAAACTGTATTTCACCAGTGGGCGAGGCAGCAGCAAGCTCAGCAACATGCTGAGCAATCCTTTTTGCCTCATGCTACATGTTGCGACGGTCGTTCTCGGAAACCGGGTGTGGGCAACTGTGGGCGCAGGTTAGCCAGATGAGGACAGAGGACGTTCGATGACAACGAGAGACTTTTATATACACGAAGACGGACAAGGGGATACACACAACATAAACTCACATATATATACACGAGTTCACGGTCCTACGCGGAAGGGAGTTAACGTTCTTGTTTGTCCACTCAAGTTCTACTCTTGGGGCGAGAACGTTGCGCTTGACCTTGAGCTCTCTGGTAGTCAGGAGTCGGTGTGCCTTGTGCTTGCGGAGTTCGTACCGAGGCGGGGCTCGGTCTAGAAGATAACCGCCAGGGGCATCCCAGTACGGTGGTCAACGCCTGGGCTTGCCTGTACACAACCGAGAACAGCGTACCGCCCGTCTGCCGCGAACAGACCTGGGACAGCGTCTCGCTCCGAGACCAGAACAGCAGCTGGCCGTGACGAACGCCGCTTCAGACCATCGTGGGTGGCGAGGTGGGGCGATGCCCAGTCCAAGACGCACCCGAGGACTTCAACGCCAGGACGAGGCCCGGACACGGAGGGTCAGAACGAGCAGCCGGGGCGTGGCCTGAACCTTTCCTTGCGCTCTGCTCTCTGGGGTGAGGTGGGGCGATGCCCAGTCCAGGAGGCACCCGAGGACTTCAACGCCGAGACGAGGCCCGAACACGGAGGGTCAGAACGAGCAGCTGGGGCGTGGCCCGAACCTTTCCTTGCGTTCTGAGGTTAGCCGAGCTGTCCCCGTGGCTCGGGAGCCTTTCACGTGGTCCGTGCACGAGCACGCGCATAGGCGCGCTCATAGTTTTAGCGCTATCACCATCATGATGATTCCCGCGCACCTTGAAATACTAAATCGGCCCCGCACACCGATTTTTCTACGTCAAAGCATGACGCACACTCTCCAGGGCAGCGTTTTATACCACACCGGGCTTCCAGTGGCGTCTGCGCTGCTTCGACAACGTTGGTAGGTGTGGTCCACGATGCTGGCGGGATTTTATCGACACTTGGCGAATGCGGCATCAAGGATCCACGTTTTCCACGTGCCACTGACCGGCATATCACCTTATAAACAGTGACGCAAAGTCACGTGCCTCATCGTATGGCGTTAAAAGCACCCAACAAACTGTATTTCACCAGTGGACGAGGCAGCAGCAAGCTCGGCAACATGCTGAGCAATCCTTTTTGCCTCATGCTACATGTTGCGACGGTCGTTCTCGGAAACCGAGCTTCCAGTGGCGTCTGCGCTGCTTCGACAACGTTGGTAGGTGTGGTCCACGATGCTGGCGGGATTTTATCGACACTTGGCGAATGCGGCATCAAGGATCTACGTTTTCCACGTGCCACTGACCGGCATATCACCCTATAAACAGTGACGCAAAGTCACGTGCCTCATCGTATGGCGTTAAAAGCACCCAACAAACTGTATTTCACCAGTGGACGAGGCAGCAGCAAGCTCGGCAACATGCTGAGCAATCCTTTTTGCCTCATGCTACATGTTGCGACGGTCGTTCTCGGAAACCGAGCTTCCAGTGGCGTCTGCGCTGCTTCGACAACGTTGGTAGGTGTGGTCCACGATGCTGGCGGGCATTTATCGACACTTGGTGAAAGCGGCATCAAGGATCCACGTTTTCCACGTGCCACTGACCGGCATATCACCTTATAAACAGTGACGCAAAGTCACGTGCCTCATCGTATGGCGTTAAAAGCACCCGACAAGCCTTACTTAACCAGTTAGCGAGGAAGCAGTGATCTCGGCAACATACTGAGCAATCCTTTTTGCCCCATGCTACTTGTTGCGATGGTCGTTTTCGGAAACCGGGCTTCGAGTGGCGTCTACGCTGCTTCGACTACGTTGGGAGGTGTGGTCCACGATGCTGGCGGGCATTTATCGACACTTGGTGAATGCGGCATCAAGAATCCACGTTCTTTACGTGCCACTGACCGGCATATCACCTTATAAACAGTGACGCAAAGTCACGTGCCTCATCGTATGACTACAAAAGCACCCGACAAGCTTTACTTAACCAGTGAGCGAGGAAGCAGTGATCTCGGCAACATACTGAGCAATCCTTTTTGCCCCATGCTACATGTTGCGATGGTCGTTCTCGGAAACCGGGCTTCGAGTGGCGTCTGCGCTGCTTCGACAACGTTGGTAGGTGTGGTCCACGATGCTGGCGGGAATTTATCGACACTTGGTAAATGCGGCATCAAGGATCCACGTTTTCCACGTGCCACTGACCGGCATATCACCTTATAAACAGTGACGCAAAGTCACGCCCCTCATCGTATGGCTATGAAAGTACACAACAAGCTTTACTTTACCAGTTAGCGAGGCAGCAGCGAGCCCGGCAACATGCTGAGCAATCCTTTTTGCCCCATGCTACATGTTGCGATGGTCGTTCTCGGAAACCGGGCTTCGAATGGCGTTCACGCTGCTTCGACAACGTTGGTAGGTGTAGTCCACGATGCTGGCGGGCATTTATCGACAGTTGGTGAATGCGGCATCAAAGATCCACGTTTTCTACGTGCCACAAACCGGCATATCGCCTTATAAAGAGTGACGCAAACACACGTGCCTCACCGTATGGCGTTAAAAGCACCCGACAAGCTTTACTTAACCAGTTAGCGAGGAAGCAGTGATCTCGGCAACATACTGAGCAATCCTTTTTGCACCATGCTACATGTTGCGATGGTCGTTCTCGGAAACCGGGCTTCGAGTGGCGTCTGCGCTGCTTCGACAACGTTGGTAGGTGTGGTTCACGATGCTGGCGGGCATTTGTCGACACTTTGTGAATGCGGCATCAAGGATCCACGTTTTCCACGTGCCACCGACCGGCATATCACCTTAAAAAAATAAACGCAAAGTCACGTGCCTCATCGTATGGCGTTAAAAGCACCCGACAAACTGCATTTCACCAGTGGGCGAGGCAGCAGCAAGCTCGGCAACATGCTGAGCAATCCTTTTTGCCTCATGCTACATGTTGTGACGGTCGTTCTCGGAAACCGGGCTTCCAGTGGCGTCTGCGCTGCTTCGACAACGTTGGTAGGTGTGGTCCACGATGCTGGCGGGCATTTATCGACGCTTGGTGAATGCGGCATCAAGGATACACGTTTTCCACGTGCCACTGACCGTCATATCACCTTTTAAACAGTGACGCAAAGTCACGTGCCTCATCGTATGCCGTTAAAAGCACCCGACAAACTGTATTTCACCCGTGGGAGAGGCAGCAGCAAGCTCGGCAACATGATGAGCAATCCTTTTTGCCTCATGCAACATGTTGCGATGGTCGTTCTCGGAAACTGCGCTACGAGTGGCGTCTACGCTGCTTCGACAACGTTGGTAGGTGTGGCCCACGATGCTAGCGGGCATTTATCGACACTTGGTGAATGCGGCATCAAAGATCCACGTTTTCTACGTGCCACAGACCGGCATATCACCTTATAAACAGTGACGCAAAGTCACCTGCTTCATCGTATGGCGTTAAAAGCACCCGGAAAACTGTATTTCACCAGTGGGAGAGGCAGCAGCAAGCTCGGCAACATGATGAGCAGTCCTTTTTGCCTCATGCTACATGTTGCGATGGTCGTTCTCGGAAACTGGGCTTCGAGTGGCGTCTACGCTGCTTCGACAACGTTGGTAGGTGTGGTCCACGATGCTGGCGGGCATTTATCGACACTTTGTGAATGCGGCATCAAGGATCCACGTTTTTCACGTGCCACTGACCGGCATTACACCTTATAAACAGTGACGCAAAGTCACCTGCCTCATCGTATGGCTGTAAAAGCACCCGACAAGCCTTAGTTAACCAGTTAGCGAGGAAGCAGTGATCTCGGCAACATACTGAGCAATCCTTTTTACCCCACGCTACATGTTGCGATGGTCGTTTTCGGAAACCACGCTTCGAGTGGCGTCTACGCTGCTTCGACTACGTTGGGAGGTGTGGTCCACGATGCTGGCGGGCATTTATCGACACTTGGTGAATGCGGCATCAAGGATCCACGTTTTCCACGTGCCACTGACCGGCATATCACCTTATAAACAGTGACGCAAAGTCACGCCCCTCATCGTATGGCTATGAAAGTACACAACAAGCTTTACTTTACCAGTTAGCGAGGCAGCAGCGAGCCCGGCAACATGCTGAGCAATCCTTTTTGCCCCATGCTACATGTTGCGATGGTCGTTCTCGGAAACAGGGCTTCGAATGGCGTTCACGCTGCTTCGACAACGTTGGTAGGTGTAGTCCACGATGCTGGCGGGCATTTATCGACAGTTGGTGAATGCGGCATCAAAGATCCACGTTTTCTACGTGCCACAAACCGGCATATCGCCTTATAAACAGTGACGCAAACACACGTGCCTCATCGTATGGCGTTAAAAGCACCCGACAAGCCTTACTTAACCAGTTAGCGAGGAAGCAGTGATCTCGGCAACATACTGAGCAATCCTTTTTGCCCCATGCTACTTGTTGCGATGGTCGTTTTCGGAAACCGGGCTTCGAGTGGCGTCTACGCTGCTTCGACTACGTTGGGAGGTGTGGTCCACGATGCTGGCGGGCATTTATCGACACTTTGTGAATGCGGCATCAAGGATCCACGTTTTCCACGTGCCACCGACCGGCATATCACCTTAAAAAAATTAACGCAAAGTCACGTGCCTCATCGTATGGCGTTAAAAGCACCCGACAAACTGTATTTCACCAGTGGGCGAGGCAGCAGCAAGCTCGGCAACATGCTGAGCAATCCTTTTTGCCTCATGCTACATGTTGTGATGGTCGTTCTCGGAAACCGGGCTTCCAGTGGCGTCTGCGCTGCTTCGACAACGTTGGTAGGTGTGGTCCACGATGCTGGCGGGCATTTATCGACGCTTGGTGAATGCGGCATCAAGGATCCACGTTTTCCACGTGCCACTGACCGTGATATCACCCTATAAACAGTGACGCAAAGTCACGTGCCTCATCGTATGCCGTTAAAAGCACCCGACAAACTGTATTTCACCCGTGAAAGAGGCAGCAGCAAGCTCGGCAACATGATGAGCAATCCTTTTTGCCTCATGCAACATGTTGCGATGGTCGTTCTCGGAAACTGCGCTTCGAGTGGCGTCTACGCTGCTTCGACAACGTTGGTAGGTGTGGCCCACGATGCTAGCGGGCATTTATCGACACTTGGTGAATGCGGCATCAAAGATCCACGTTTTCTACGTGCCACAGACCGGCATATCACCTTATAAACAGTGACGCAAAGTCACCTGCTTCATCGTATGGCGTTAAAAGCACCCGGAAAACTGTATTTCACCAGTGGGAGAGGCAGCAGCAAGCTCGGCAACATGATGAGCAGTCCTTTTTGCCTCATGCTACATGTTGCGATGGTCGTTCTCGGAAACTGGGCTTCGACTGGCGTCTACGCTGCTTCGACAACGTTGGTAGGTGTGGTCCACGATGCTGGCGGGCATTTATCGACACTTTGTGAATGCGGCATCAAGGATCCACGTTTTCCACGTGCCACTGACCGGCATTACACCTTATAAACAATGACGCAAAGTCACGTGCCTCATGGTATGGCTATAAAAGCACCCGACAAGCCTTACTTAACCAGTTAGCGAGGAAGCAGTGATCTCGGCAACATACTGAGCAATCCTTTTTACCCCACGCTACATGTTGCGATGGTCGTTCTCGGAAACCGCGCTTCGAGTGGCGTCTACGCTGCTTCGACTACGGTGGGAGGTGTGGTCCACGATGCTGGCGGGCGTTTATCGACACTTGGTGAATGCGGCATCAAGTATCTTCGTTTTCCACGTGCCACTGACCGGCATATCACCTTATAAACAGTGACGCAAAGTCACGTGCCTCATCGTATGGCGTTAAAAGCACCCGACAAACTGTATTTCACCAGTGGGCAAGGCAGCAGCAAGCTCAGCAACATGCTGAGCAATCCTTTTTGCCTCATGCTACATGTTGCGACGGTCGTTCTCGGAAACCGCGCTTCCAGTGGCGTCTGCGCTGCTTCGACAACGTTGGTAGGTGTGGTCCACGATGCTGGCGGGGATTTATCGACACTTGGTGAATGCGGCATCAAGGATCCACGTTTTCCACGTGCCACCGACCGGCATATCACCTTATAAACAGTGACGCAAAGTCACGTGCCTCATCGTATGGCGTTAAAAGCACCCGACAAACTGTATTTCACCAGTGGGCGAGGCAGCAGCAAGCTCGGAAACATGCTGAGCAATCCTTTTTGCCTCATGCTACATGTTGCGACGGTCGTTCTCGGAAACCGGGCTTCCAGTGGCGTCTGCGCTGCTTCGACAACGTTGGTAGGTGTGGTCCACGATGCTGGCGGGCATTTATCGACGCTTTGTGAATGGCGCATCAAGTATCCACGTTTTCCACGTGCCACTGACCGGCATATCACCTTATAAACAGTGACGCAAAGTCACGTGCTTCATCGTATGGCTATAAAAGCACCCGACAAGCCTTACTTAACCAGTGAGCCAGGAAGCAGTGATCTCGGCAACATACTGCGCAATCCTTTTTGCCCCATGCTACATGTTGCGATGGTCGTTCTCGGAAACCGGGCTTCGAGTGGCGTCTACGCTGCTTCGACTACGTTGGTAGGTGTGGTCCACGATGCTGGCGGGCATTTATCGACACTTGGTGAATGCGGCATCAAGGATCCACGTTTTCCACATGCCACTGACCGGCATATCACCTTATAAACAGTGACGCAAAGTCACGTGCCTCATCGTATGGCGTTAAAAGCACCCGAAAAACTGTATTTCACCAGTGGGCGAGGCAGCAGCAAGCTCGGCAACATGCTGAGCAATCCTTTTTGCCTCACGCTACATGTTGCGACGGTCATTCTCGGAAACCGGGCTTCCAGTGGCGTCTGCGCTGCTTCGACAACGTTGGTAGGTGTGGTCCACGATGCTGGCCGGCATTTATCGACACTTGGTGAATGCGGCATCAAGGATCCACGTTTTTCACGTGCCACTGACCAGCATATCACCTTATAAACAGTGACGCAAAGTCACGTGCCTCATCGTATGGCGTTAAAAGCACCCGACAAACTGTATTTCACCCGTGGAAGATGCAGCAGCAAGCTCGGCAACATGATCAGCAATCCTTTTTGCCTCATGCTACATGTTGCGATGGTCATTCTCGGAAACTGCGCTTCGAGTGGCGTCTACTCTGCTTCGACAACGTTGGTAGGTGTGGCCCACGATGCTAGCGGGCATTTATCGACACTTGATGAATGCGGCATCAAAGATCCACGTTTTCTACGTGCCACAGACCGGCATATCACCTTATAAACAGTGACGCAAAGTCACGTGCTTCATCGTATGGCGGTAAAAGCACCCGACAAACTGTATTTCAACCGTGGGAGAGGCAGCAGCAAGCTCGGCAACATGATAAGCAATCCTTTTTGCCTCATGCTACTTGTTGCGATGGTCGTTCTCGGAAACTGGGCTTCGAGTGGCGTCTACGTTGCTTCGACTACGTTGGTAGGTGTGGTCCACGATGCTGGCGGGAATTTATCGACACTTTGTGAATGCGGCATCAAGGATCCACGTTTTCCACGTGCCACTGACCGGCATATCGCCTTATAAACAGTGACGCAAAGTCACGTGCCTCATCTTATGGCGTTAAAAGCACTGGACAAACTGTATTTCACCCGTGGGAGGGGCAGCAGCAAGCTCGGCAACATGATGAGCAATCCTTTTTGCCTCATGCTACATGTTGCGATGGTCGTTCTCGGAAACTGGGCTTCGAGTGGCGGCTACGCTGCTTCGACAACGTTGGTAGGTGTGGTCCACGATGCTGGCGGGCATTTATCGACACTTTCTGAATGCGGCATCAAGGATCCACGTTTTCCACGTGCCACTGACCGGCATATCACCTTATAAACAGTGACGCAAAGTCACGTGCTTCATCGTGTGGCTATAAAAGCACCCGACAAGCCTTACTTACCCAGTTAGCGAGGAAGCAGTGATCTCGGCAACATACTGAGCAATCCTTTTTACCCCATGCTACATGTTGCGATGGTCGTTCTCGGAAACCGGGCTTCGAGTGGCGTCTACGCTGCTTCGACTACGTTGGGAGGTGTGGTCCACGATGCTGGCGGGCATTTATCGACACATGGTGAATGCGGCATCAAGTATCCACGTTTTCCACGTGCCACTAACCGGTATCACGTTATAAACAGTGACGCAAAGTCACGTATCTCATCCTATCGATATAAAAGCTCCCGACAACCTTTACTTAACCAGTGGGCGAGGAAGCAGCGAGCTCGGCAACATGCTGAGCAATCCTTTTTGCCTCATGCTTCATGTTGCGAAGGTCGCTCTCGAAAGCCGGGCTTCGAGTGGCGTCTTTGCTGCTTCGAATACGTTGTTAGGTGTGGTTCAGGATGCTGGCAGGCATTTACTGACACTTGGTGAATGCCGCATCAAGGATCCACGTTTTCCACGTGCCATTGACCGGCATATCACCTTATAAACAGTGACGCAAAGTCACGTGCCTCATCGTATGGCGTTAAAAGCACCCGACAAAGTGTATTTCACCCGTGGGAGAGGCAGCAGCAAGCTCGGCAACATGATGAGCAATCCTTTTTGCCTCATGCTACATGTTGCGATGGTCGTTCTCGGAAACTGCGCTTCGAGTGGCGTCTACGCTGCTTCGACAACGTTGGTAGGTGTGGCCCACGATGCTAGCGGGCATTTATTGACACTTGGTGAATGCGGCATCAAAGATCCACGTTTTCTACGTGCCACAGACTGGCATATCACCTTATACACAGTGACGCAAAGTCACGGGCTTCATCTTATGGCGTTAAAAGCACCCGAAAAACTGTATTTCACCCGTGGGAGAGGCAGCACCAAGCTCGGCAACATGATGAGCAATCCTTTTTGCCTCATGCTACATGTTGCGATGGTCGTTCTCGGAAACCACGCTTCGAGTGGCGTCTACGCTGCTTCGACTACGTTGGGAGGTGTGGTCCACGATGCTGGCGGGCATTTATCGACACTTTGTGAATGCGGCATCAAGGATCCACGTTTTCCACGTGCCACTGACCGGCATATCACCTTATAAACAGTGACGCAAAGTCACGCCCCTCATCGTATGGCTATGAAAGTACACAACAAGCTTTACTTTACCAGTTAGCGAGGCAGCAGCGAGCCCGGCAACATGCTGAGCAATCCTTTTTGCCCCATGCTACATGTTGCGATGGTCGTTCTCGGAAACCGGGCTTCGAATGGCGTTCACGCTGCTTCGACAACGTTGGTAGGTGTGGTCCACGATGCTGGCGGGCATTTATCGACACATGGTGAATGCGGCATCAAGTATCCACGTTTTCCACGTGCCACTAACCGGCATATCACCTTATAAACAGTGACGCAAAGTCACGTGCCTCATCGTATGGCGTTAAAAGCACCCGACAAGCTTTACTTAACCAGTGAGCGAGGAAGCAGTGATCTCGGCAACATACTGAGCAATCCTTTTTGCCCCATGCTACATGTTGCGATGGTAGGTCTCGGAAACCGGGCTTCGAGTGGCGTCTACGCTGCTTCGACTACGTTGGTAGGTGTGGTCCACGATGCTGGCGGGCATTTATCGACACTTGGTGAATGCGACAACAAGGATCCACGTTTTCCACGTGCCACTGTCCGGCATATCACCTTATAAACAGTGACGCAAAGTCACGTGCCTCATCGTATGGCGTTAAAAGCACCCGACAAACTGTATTTCACCAGTGGGCGAGGCAGCAGTAAGCTCGGCAACATGATGAGCAATCCTTTTTGCCTCATGCTACATGTTGCGATGATCGTTCTCGGAAACTGCGCTTCAAGTGGCGTCAACGCTGCTTCGACAACGTTGGTAGGTGTGGTCCACGATGCTGGCGGGCATTTATCGACACTTTGTGAATGCGGCATCAAGGATCCACGTTTTCCACGTGCCACTGACCGGCATATCAACTTATAAATAGTGACGCAAAGTCACGAGCCTCATCGTATGGCTACAAAAGCACCCGACAAGCTTTACTTAACCAGTCAGCGAGGAAGCAGTGATCTCGGCAACTTACTGAGCAATCCTTTTTGCCCCATGCTCCATGTTGCGATGGTCGTTCTCGGAAACCGGGCTTCGAGTGGCGTCTACGCTGCTTCGACTACGTTGGTAGGTGTGGTCCACGATGCTGGCGGGCATTTATCGACACTTGGTGAATACGACATCAAGGATCCACGTTTTCCACGTGCCACTGACCGGCATATCACCTTATAAACAGTGACGCAAAGTCACGTGCCTCATCGTATGGCGTTAAAAGCACCCGACAAACTGTATTTCACCAGTGGGCGAGGCAGCAGCAAGCTCGGCAACACGCTGAGCAATCCTTTTTGCCTCATGCTACATGTTGCGACAGTCGTTCTCGGAAACCGGGCTTCCAGTGGCGTCTGCGCTGCTTCGACAACGTTGGTAGTTGTGGTCCACGATGCTGGCGGGCATTTATCGACACTTGGTTAATGCGGCATCAAGGATCCACGTTTTCCACGTGCCACTGACCGGCATATCACCTTATAAACAGTGACGCAAAGTCACGTGCCTCATCGTATGGCGTTAAAGCACCCGACAAACTGTATTTCACCAGTGGGCAAGGCAGCAGCAAGCTCAGCAACATGCTGAGCAATCCTTTTTGCCTCATGCTACATGTTGCGACGGTCGTTCTCGGAAACCGGGCTTCCAGTGGCGTCTGCGCTGCTTCGACAACGTTGGTAGGTGTGGTCCACGATGCTGGCGGGGATTTATCGACACTTGGTGAATGCGGCATCAAGGATCCACGTTTTTCACGTGCCACCGACCGGCATATCACCTTATAAACAGTGACGCCAAGTCACGTGCCTCATCGTATGGCGTTAAAAGCACCCGACAAACTGTATTTCACCAGTGGGCGAGGCAGCAGCAAGCTCGGAAACATGCTGAGCAATCCTTTTTGCCTCATGCTACATGTTGCGACGGTCGTTCTTGGAAACCGGGCTTCCAGTGGCGTCTGCGCTGCTTCGACAACGTTGGTAGGTGTGGTCCACGATGCTGGCGGGCATTTATCGACACTTTGTGAATGCCGCATCAAGGATCCACGTTTTCCACGTGCCACTGACCGGCATATCACCTTATAAACAGTGACGCAAAGTCACGTGCCTCATCGTATGGCGTTAAAAGCACCCGACAAACTGTATTTCACCAGCGGGCAAGGCAGCAGCAAGCTCAGCAACATGCTGAGCAATCCTTTTTGCCTCATGCTACATGTTGCGACGGTCGTTCTCGGAAACCGGGCTTCCAGTGGCGCCTGCGCTGCTTCGACAACGTTGGTAGGTGTGGTCCACGATGCTGGCGGGGATTTATCGACACTTGGTGAATGCGGCATCAAGGATCCACGTTTTTCACGTGCCACCGACCGGCATATCACCTTATAAACAGTGACGCAAAGTCACGTGCCTCATCGTATGGCGTTAAAAGCACCCGACAAACTGTATTTCACCAGTGGGCGAGGCAGCAGCAAGCTCGGAAACATGCTGAGCAATCCTTTTTGCCTCATGCTACATGTTGCGACGGTCGTTCTCGGAAACCGGGCTTCCAGTGGCGTCTGCGCTGCTTCGACAACGTTGGTAGGTGTGGTCCACGATGCTGGCGGGCATTTATCGACACTTTGTGAATGCCGCATCAAGGATCCACGTTTTCCACGTGCCACTGACCGGCATATCACCTTATAAACAGTGACGCAAAGTCACGTGCCTCATCGTATGGCGTTAAAAGCACCCGACAAACTGTATTTCACCAGTGGGCGAGGCAGCAGCAAGCTCGGAAACATGCTGAGCAATCCTTTTTGCCTCATGCTACATGTTGCGACGGTCGTTCTCGGAAACCGGGCTTCCAGTGGCGTCTGCGCTGCTTCGACAACGTTGGTAGGTGTGGTCCACGATGCTGGCGGGCATTTATCGACACTTTGTGAATGGCGCATCAAGGATCCACGTTTTCCACGTGCCACTGACCGGCATATCACCTTATAAACAGTGACGCAAAGTCACGTGCTTCATCGTATGGCTATAAAAGCACCCGACAAGCCTTACTTAACCAGTGAGCCAGGAAGCAGTGATCTCGGCAACATACTGCGCAATCCTTTTTGCCCCATGCTACATGTTGCGATGGTCGTTCTCGGAAACCGGGCTTCGAGTGGCGTCTACGCTGCTTCGACTACGTTGGTAGGTGTGGTCCACGATGCTGGCGGGCATTTATCGACACTTGGTGAATGCGGCATCAAGGATCCACGTTTTCCACATGCCACTGACCGGCATATCACCTTATAAACAGTGACGCAAAGTCACGTGCCTCATCGTATGGCGTTAAAAGCACCCGAAAAACTGTATTTCACCAGTGGGCGAGGCAGCTGCAAGCTCGGCAACATGCTGAGCAATCCTTTTTGCCTCACGCTACATGTTGCGACGGTCATTCTCGGAAACCGGGCTTCCAGTGGCGTCTGCGCTGCTTCGACAACGTTGGTACATGTGGTCCACGATGCTGGCCGGCATTTATCGACACTTGGTGAATGCGGCATCAAGGATCCACGTTTTCCACGTGCCACTGACCAGCATATCACCTTATAAACAGTGACGCAAAGTCACGTGCCTCATCGTATGGCGTTAAAAGCACCCGACAAACTGTATTTCACCCGTGGAAGATGCAGCAGCAAGCTCGGCAACATGATCAGCAATCCTTTTTGCCTCATGCTACATGTTGCGATGGTCATTCTCGGATACTGCGCTTCGAGTGGCGTCTACTCTGCTTCGACAACGTTGGTAGGTGTGGCCCACGATGCTAGCGGGCATTTATCGACACTTGATGAATGCGGCATCAAAGATCCACGTTTTCTACGTGCCACAGACCGGCATATCACCTTATAAACAGTGACACAAAGTCACGTGCTTCATCGTATGGCGGTAAAAGCACCCGACAAACTGTATTTCAACCGTGGGAGAGGCAGCAGCAAGCTCGGCAACATGATAAGCAATCCTTTTTGCCTCATGCTACTTGTTGCGATGGTCGTTCTCGGAAACTGGGCTTCGAGTGGCGTCTACGTTGCTTCGACTACGTTGGTAGGTGTGGTCCACGATGCTGGCGGGAATTTATCGACACTTTGTGAATGCGGCATCAAGGATCCACGTTTTCCACGTGCCACTGACCGGCATATCGCCTTATAAACAGTGACGCAAAGTCACGTGCCTCATCGTATGGCGTTAAAAGCACCCGAAAAACTGTATTTCACCAGTGGGCGAGGCAGCTGCAAGCTCGGCAACATGCTGAGCAATCCTTTTTGCCTCACGCTACATGTTGCGACGGTCATTCTCGGAAACCGGGCTTCCAGTGGCGTCTGCGCTGCTTCGACAACGTTGGTAGGTGTGGTCCACGATGCTGGCCGGCATTTATCGACACTTGGTGAATGCGGCATCAAGGATCCACGTTTTCCACGTGCCACTGACCAGCATATCACCTTATAAACAGTGACGCAAAGTCACGTGCCTCATCGTATGGCGTTAAAAGCACCCGACAAACTGTATTTCACCCGTGGAAGATGCAGCAGCAAGCTCGGCAACATGATGAGCAATCCTTTTTGCCTCATGCTACATGTTGCGATGGTCGTTCTCGGAAACTGGGCTTCGAGTGGCGGCTACGCTGCTTCGACAACGTTGGTAGGTGTGGTCCACGATGCTGGCGGGCATTTATCGACACTTTCTGAATGCGGCATCAAGGATCCACGTTTTCCACGTGCCACTGACCGGCATATCACCTTATAAACAGTGACGCAAAGTCACGTGCTTCATCGTGTGGCTATAAAAGCACCCGACAAGCCTTACTTACCCAGTTAGCGAGGAAGCAGTGATCTCGGCAACATACTGAGCAATCCTTTTTACCCCATGCTACATGTTGCGATGGTCGTTCTCGGAAACCGGGCTTCGAGTGGCGTCTACGCTGCTTCGACTACGTTGGGAGGTGTGGTCCACGATGCTGGCGGGCATTTATCGACACATGGTGAATGCGGCATCAAGTATCCACGTTTTCCACGTGCCACTAACCGGTATCACGTTATAAACAGTGACGCAAAGTCACGTATCTCATCCTATCGATATAAAAGCTCCCGACAACCTTTACTTAACCAGTGGGCGAGGAAGCAGCGAGCTCGGCAACATGCTGAGCAATCCTTTTTGCCTCATGCTTCATGTTGCGAAGGTCGCTCTCGAAAGCCGGGCTTCGAGTGGCGTCTTTGCTGCTTCGAATACGTTGTTAGGTGTGGTTCAGGATGCTGGCAGGCATTTACTGACACTTGGTGAATGCCGCATCAAGGATCCACGTTTTCCACGTGCCATTGACCGGCATATCACCTTATAAACAGTGACGCAAAGTCACGTGCCTCATCGTATGGCGTTAAAAGCACCCGACAAAGTGTATTTCACCCGTGGGAGAGGCAGCAGCAAGCTCGGCAACATGATGAGCAATCCTTTTTGCCTCATGCTACATGTTGCGATGGTCGTTCTCGGAAACTGCGCTTCGAGTGGCGTCTACGCTGCTTCGACAACGTTGGTAGGTGTGGCCCACGATGCTAGCGGGCATTTATTGACACTTGGTGAATGCGGCATCAAAGATCCACGTTTTCTACGTGCCACAGACTGGCATATCACCTTAAACACAGTGACGCAAAGTCACGGGCTTCATCTTATGGCGTTAAAAGCACCCGAAAAACTGTATTTCACCCGTGGGAGAGGCAGCACCAAGCTCGGCAACATGATGAGCAATCCTTTTTGCCTCATGCTACATGTTGCGATGGTCGTTCTCGGAAACCACGCTTCGAGTGGCGTCTACGCTGCTTCGACTACGTTGGGAGGTGTGGTCCACGATGCTGGCGGGCATTTATCGACACTTGGTGAATGCGGCATCAAGGATCCACGTTTTCCACGTGCCACTGACCGGCATATCACCTTATAAACAGTGACGCAAAGTCACGCCCCTCATCGTATGGCTATGAAAGTACACAACAAGCTTTACTTTACCAGTTAGCGAGGCAGCAGCGAGCCCGGCAACATGCTGAGCAATCCTTTTTGCCCCATGCTACATGTTGCGATGGTCGTTCTCGGAAACCGGGCTTCGAATGGCGTTCACGCTGCTTCGACAACGTTGGTAGGTGTGGTCCACGATGCTGGCGGGCATTTATCGACACATGGTGAATGCGGCATCAAGTATCCACGTTTTCCACGTGCCACTAACCGGCATATCACCTTATAAACAGTGACGCAAAGTCACGTGCCTCATCGTATGGCGTTAAAAGCACCCGACAAGCTTTACTTAACCAGTGAGCGAGGAAGCAGTGATCTCGGCAACATACTGAGCAATCCTTTTTGCCCCATGCTACATGTTGCGATGGTAGGTCTCGGAAACCGGGCTTCGAGTGGCGTCTACGCTGCTTCGACTACGTTGGTAGGTGTGGTCCACGATGCTGGCGGGCATTTATCGACACTTGGTGAATGCGACAACAAGGATCCACGTTTTCCACGTGCCACTGTCCGGCATATCACCTTATAAACAGTGACGCAAAGTCACGTGCCTCATCGTATGGCGTTAAAAGCACCCGACAAACTGTATTTCACCAGTGGGCGAGGCAGCAGCAAGCTCGGCAACATGATGAGCAATCCTTTTTGCCTCATGCTACATGTTGCGATGATCGTTCTCGGAAACTGCGCTTCAAGTGGCGTCAACGCTGCTTCGACAACGTTGGTAGGTGTGGTCCACGATGCTGGCGGGCATTTATCGACACTTTGTGAATGCGGCATCAAGGATCCACGTTTTCCACGTGCCACTGACCGGCATATCAACTTATAAATAGTGACGCAAAGTCACGAGCCTCATCGTATGGCTACAAAAGCACCCGACAAGCTTTACTTAACCAGTCAGCGAGGAAGCAGTGATCTCGGCAACTTACTGAGCAATCCTTTTTGCCCCATGCTCCATGTTGCGATGGTCGTTCTCGGAAACCGGGCTTCGAGTGGCGTCTACGCTGCTTCGACTACGTTGGTAGGTGTGGTCCACGATGCTGGCGGGCATTTATCGACACTTGGTGAATGCGACATCAAGGATCCACGTTTTCCACGTGCCACTGACCGGCATATCACCTTATAAACAGTGACGCAAAGTCACGTGCCTCATCGTATGGCGTTAAAAGCACCCGACAAACTGTATTTCACCAGTGGGCGAGGCAGCAGCAAGCTCGGCAACACGCTGAGCAATCCTTTTTGCCTCATGCTACATGTTGCGACAGTCGTTCTCGGAAACCGGGCTTCCAGTGGCGTCTGCGCTGCTTCGACAACGTTGGTAGTTGTGGTCCACGATGCTGGCGGGCATTTATCGACACTTGGTTAATGCGGCATCAAGGATCCACGTTTTCCACGTGCCACTGACCGGCATATCACCTTATAAACAGTGACGCAAAGTCACGTGCCTCATCGTATGGCGTTAAAGCACCCGACAAACTGTATTTCACCAGTGGGCAAGGCAGCAGCAAGCTCAGCAACATGCTGAGCAATCCTTTTTGCCTCATGCTACATGTTGCGACGGTCGTTCTCGGAAACCGGGCTTCCAGTGGCGTCTGCGCTGCTTCGACAACGTTGGTAGGTGTGGTCCACGATGCTGGCGGGGATTTATCGACACTTGGTGAATGCGGCATCAAGGATCCACGTTTTTCACGTGCCACCGACCGGCATATCACCTTATAAACAGTGACGCCAAGTCACGTGCCTCATCGTATGGCGTTAAAAGCACCCGACAAACTGTATTTCACCAGTGGGCGAGGCAGCAGCAAGCTCGGAAACATGCTGAGCAATCCTTTTTGCCTCATGCTACATGTTGCGACGGTCGTTCTTGGAAACCGGGCTTCCAGTGGCGTCTGCGCTGCTTCGACAACGTTGGTAGGTGTGGTCCACGATGCTGGCGGGCATTTATCGACACTTTGTGAATGCCGCATCAAGGATCCACGTTTTCCACGTGCCACTGACCGGCATATCACCTTATAAACAGTGACGCAAAGTCACGTGCCTCATCGTATGGCGTTAAAAGCACCCGACAAACTGTATTTCACCAGCGGGCAAGGCAGCAGCAAGCTCAGCAACATGCTGAGCAATCCTTTTTGCCTCATGCTACATGTTGCGACGGTCGTTCTCGGAAACCGGGCTTCCAGTGGCGCCTGCGCTGCTTCGACAACGTTGGTAGGTGTGGTCCACGATGCTGGCGGGGATTTATCGACACTTGGTGAATGCGGCATCAAGGATCCACGTTTTTCACGTGCCACCGACCGGCATATCACCTTATAAACAGTGACGCAAAGTCACGTGCCTCATCGTATGGCGTTAAAAGCACCCGACAAACTGTATTTCACCAGTGGGCGAGGCAGCAGCAAGCTCGGAAACATGCTGAGCAATCCTTTTTGCCTCATGCTACATGTTGCGACGGTCGTTCTCGGAAACCGGGCTTCCAGTGGCGTCTGCGCTGCTTCGACAACGTTGGTAGGTGTGGTCCACGATGCTGGCGGGCATTTATCGACACTTTGTGAATGCCGCATCAAGGATCCACGTTTTCCACGTGCCACTGACCGGCATATCACCTTATAAACAGTGACGCAAAGTCACGTGCCTCATCGTATGGCGTTAAAAGCACCCGACAAACTGTATTTCACCAGTGGGCGAGGCAGCAGCAAGCTCGGAAACATGCTGAGCAATCCTTTTTGCCTCATGCTACATGTTGCGACGGTCGTTCTCGGAAACCGGGCTTCCAGTGGCGTCTGCGCTGCTTCGACAACGTTGGTAGGTGTGGTCCACGATGCTGGCGGGCATTTATCGACACTTTGTGAATGGCGCATCAAGGATCCACGTTTTCCACGTGCCACTGACCGGCATATCACCTTATAAACAGTGACGCAAAGTCACGTGCTTCATCGTATGGCTATAAAAGCACCCGACAAGCCTTACTTAACCAGTGAGCCAGGAAGCAGTGATCTCGGCAACATACTGCGCAATCCTTTTTGCCCCATGCTACATGTTGCGATGGTCGTTCTCGGAAACCGGGCTTCGAGTGGCGTCTACGCTGCTTCGACTACGTTGGTAGGTGTGGTCCACGATGCTGGCGGGCATTTATCGACACTTGGTGAATGCGGCATCAAGGATCCACGTTTTCCACATGCCACTGACCGGCATATCACCTTATAAACAGTGACGCAAAGTCACGTGCCTCATCGTATGGCGTTAAAAGCACCCGAAAAACTGTATTTCACCAGTGGGCGAGGCAGCTGCAAGCTCGGCAACATGCTGAGCAATCCTTTTTGCCTCACGCTACATGTTGCGACGGTCATTCTCGGAAACCGGGCTTCCAGTGGCGTCTGCGCTGCTTCGACAACGTTGGTAAATGTGGTCCACGATGCTGGCCGGCATTTATCGACACTTGGTGAATGCGGCATCAAGGATCCACGTTTTCCACGTGCCACTGACCAGCATATCACCTTATAAACAGTGACGCAAAGTCACGTGCCTCATCGTATGGCGTTAAAAGCACCCGACAAACTGTATTTCACCCGTGGAAGATGCAGCAGCAAGCTCGGCAACATGATCAGCAATCCTTTTTGCCTCATGCTACATGTTGCGATGGTCATTCTCGGAAACTGCGCTTCGAGTGGCGTCTACTCTGCTTCGACAACGTTGGTAGGTGTGGCCCACGATGCTAGCGGGCATTTATCGACACTTGATGAATGCGGCATCAAAGATCCACGTTTTCTACGTGCCACAGACCGGCATATCACCTTATAAACAGTGACACAAAGTCACGTGCTTCATCGTATGGCGGTAAAAGCACCCGACAAACTGTATTTCAACCGTGGGAGAGGCAGCAGCAAGCTCGGCAACATGATAAGCAATCCTTTTTGCCTCATGCTACTTGTTGCGATGGTCGTTCTCGGAAACTGGGCTTCGAGTGGCGTCTACGTTGCTTCGACTACGTTGGTAGGTGTGATCCACGATGCTGGCGGGAATTTATCGACACTTTGTGAATGCGGCATCAAGGATCCACGTTTTCCACGTGCCACTGACCGGCATATCGCCTTATAAACAGTGACGCAAAGTCACGTGCCTCATCGTATGGCGTTAAAAGCACCCGAAAAACTGTATTTCACCAGTGGGCGAGGCAGCTGCAAGCTCGGCAACATGCTGAGCAATCCTTTTTGCCTCACGCTACATGTTGCGACGGTCATTCTCGGAAACCGGGCTTCCAGTGGCGTCTGCGCTGCTTCGACAACGTTGGTAGGTGTGGTCCACGATGCTGGCCGGCATTTATCGACACTTGGTGAATGCGGCATCAAGGATCCACGTTTTCCACGTGCCACTGACCAGCATATCACCTTATAAACAGTGACGCAAAGTCACGTGCCTCATCGTATGGCGTTAAAAGCACCCGACAAACTGTATTTCACCCGTGGAAGATGCAGCAGCAAGCTCGGCAACATGATCAGCAATCCTTTTTGCCTCATGCTACATGTTGCGATGGTCATTCTCGGAAACTGCGCTTCGAGTGGCGTCTACTCTGCTTCGACAACGTTGGTAGGTGTGGCCCACGATGCTAGCGGGCATTTATCGACACTTGATGAATGCGGCATCAAAGATCCACGTTTTCTACGTGCCACAGACCGGCATATCACCTTATAAACAGTGACGCAAAGTCACGTGCTTCATCGTATGGCGGTAAAAGCACCCGACAAACTGTATTTCAACCGTGGGAGAGGCAGCAGCAAGCTCGGCAACATGATAAGCAATCCTTTTTGCCTCATGCTACTTGTTGCGATGGTCGTTCTCGGAAACTGGGCTTCGAGTGGCGTCTACGTTGCTTCGACTACGTTGGTAGGTGTGGTCCACGATGCTGGCGGGAATTTATCGACACTTTGTGAATGCGGCATCAAGGATCCACGTTTTCCACGTGCCACTGACCGGCATATCGCCTTATAAACAGTGACGCAAAGTCACGTGCCTCATCTTATGGCGTTAAAAGCACTGGACAAACTGTATTTCACCCGTGGGAGGGGCAGCAGCAAGCTCGGCAACATGATGAGCAATCCTTTTTGCCTCATGCTACATGTTGCGATGGTCGTTCTCGGAAACTGGGCTTCGAGTGGCGGCTACGCTGCTTCGACAACGTTGGTAGGTGTGGTCCACGATGCTGGCGGGCATTTATCGACACTTTCTGAATGCGGCATCAAGGATCCACGTTTTCCACGTGCCACTGACCGGCATATCACCTTATAAACAGTGACGCAAAGTCACGTGCTTCATCGTGTGGCTATAAAAGCACCCGACAAGCCTTACTTACCCAGTTAGCGAGGAAGCAGTGATCTCGGCAACATACTGAGCAATCCTTTTTACCCCATGCTACATGTTGCGATGGTCGTTCTCGGAAACCGGGCTTCGAGTGGCGTCTACGCTGCTTCGACTACGTTGGGAGGTGTGGTCCACGATGCTGGCGGGCATTTATCGACACATGGTGAATGCGGCATCAAGTATCCACGTTTTCCACGTGCCACTAACCGGTATCACGTTATAAACAGTGACGCAAAGTCACGTATCTCATCCTATCGATATAAAAGCTCCCGACAACCTTTACTTAACCAGTGGGCGAGGAAGCAGCGAGCTCGGCAACATGCTGAGCAATCCTTTTTGCCTCATGCTTCATGTTGCGAAGGTCGCTCTCGAAAGCCGGGCTTCGAGTGGCGTCTTTGCTGCTTCGACTACGTTGTTAGGTGTGGTTCAGGATGCTGGCAGGCATTTACTGACACTTGGTGAATGCCGCATCAAGGATCCACGTTTTCCACGTGCCATTGACCGGCATATCACCTTATAAACAGTGACGCAAAGTCACGTGCCTCATCGTATGGCGTTAAAAGCACCCGACAAAGTGTATTTCACCCGTGGGAGAGGCAGCAGCAAGCTCGGCAACATGATGAGCAATCCTTTTTGCCTCATGCTACATGTTGCGATGGTCGTTCTCGGAAACTGCGCTTCGAGTGGCGTCTACGCTGCTTCGACAACGTTGGTAGGTGTGGCCCACGATGCTAGCGGGCATTTATTGACACTTGGTGAATGCGGCATCAAAGATCCACGTTTTCTACGTGCCACAGACTGGCACATCACCTTATACACAGTGACGCAAAGTCACGTGCTTCATCTTATGGCGTTAAAAGCACCCGAAAAACTGTATTTCACCCGTGGGAGAGGCAGCACCAAGCTCGGCAACATGATGAGCAATCCTTTTTGCCTCATGCTACATGTTGCGATGGTCGTTCTCGGAAACTGGGCTTCGAGTGGCGTCTACGCTGCTTCGACAACGTTGGTAGGTGTGGTCCACGATGCTGGCGGGCATTTATCGACACTTTGTGAATGCGGCATCAAGGATCCACGTTTTCCACGTGCCACTGACCGGCATATCACCTTATAAACAGTGACGCAAAGTCACGTGCTTCATCGTATGGCTATAAAAGCACCCGACAAGCCTTACTTAACCAGTGAGCCAGGAAGCAGTGATCTCGGCAACATACTGCGCAATCCTTTTTGCCCCATGCTACATGTTGCGATGGTCGTTCTCGGAAACCGGGCTTCGAGTGGCGTCTACGCTGCTTCGACTACGTTGGTAGGTGTGGTCCACGATGCTGGCGGGCATTTATCGACACTTGGTGAATGCGGCATCAAGGATCCACGTTTTCCACATGCCACTGACCGGCATATCACCTTATAAACAGTGACGCAAAGTCACGTGCCTCATCGTATGGCGTTAAAAGCACCCGAAAAACTGTATTTCACCAGTGGGCGAGGCAGCTGCAAGCTCGGCAACATGCTGAGCAATCCTTTTTGCCTCACGCTACATGTTGCGACGGTCATTCTCGGAAACCGGGCTTCCAGTGGCGTCTGCGCTGCTTCGACAACGTTGGTAAATGTGGTCCACGATGCTGGCCGGCATTTATCGACACTTGGTGAATGCGGCATCAAGGATCCACGTTTTCCACGTGCCACTGACCAGCATATCACCTTATAAACAGTGACGCAAAGTCACGTGCCTCATCGTATGGCGTTAAAAGCACCCGACAAACTGTATTTCACCCGTGGAAGATGCAGCAGCAAGCTCGGCAACATGATCAGCAATCCTTTTTGCCTCATGCTACATGTTGCGATGGTCATTCTCGGAAACTGCGCTTCGAGTGGCGTCTACTCTGCTTCGACAACGTTGGTAGGTGTGGCCCACGATGCTAGCGGGCATTTATCGACACTTGATGAATGCGGCATCAAAGATCCACGTTTTCTACGTGCCACAGACCGGCATATCACCTTATAAACAGTGACACAAAGTCACGTGCTTCATCGTATGGCGGTAAAAGCACCCGACAAACTGTATTTCAACCGTGGGAGAGGCAGCAGCAAGCTCGGCAACATGATAAGCAATCCTTTTTGCCTCATGCTACTTGTTGCGATGGTCGTTCTCGGAAACTGGGCTTCGAGTGGCGTCTACGTTGCTTCGACTACGTTGGTAGGTGTGGTCCACGATGCTGGCGGGAATTTATCGACACTTTGTGAATGCGGCATCAAGGATCCACGTTTTCCACGTGCCGCTGACCGGCATATCGCCTTATAAACAGTGACGCAAAGTCACGTGCCTCATCGTATGGCGTTAAAAGCACCCGAAATACTGTATTTCACCAGTGGGCGAGGCAGCTGCAAGCTCGGCAACATGCTGAGCAATCCTTTTTGCCTCACGCTACATGTTGCGACGGTCATTCTCGGAAACCGGGCTTCCAGTGGCGTCTGCGCTGCTTCGACAACGTTGGTAGGTGTGGTCCACGATGCTGGCCGGCATTTATCGACACTTGGTGAATGCGGCATCAAGGATCCACGTTTTCCACGTGCCACTGACCAGCATATCACCTTATAAACAGTGACGCAAAGTCACGTGCCTCATCGTATGGCGTTAAAAGCACCCGACAAACTGTATTTCACCCGTGGAAGATGCAGCAGGGGCTCGGCAACATGATCAGCAATCCTTTTTGCCTCATGCTACATGTTGCGATGGTCATTCTCGGAAACTGCGCTTCGAGTGGCGTCTACTCTGCTTCGACAACGTTGGTAGGTGTGGCCCACGATGCTAGCGGGCATTTATCGACACTTGATGAATGCGGCATCAAAGATCCACGTTTTCTACGTGCCACAGACCGGCATATCACCTTATAAACAGTGACGCAAAGTCACGTGCTTCATCGTATGGCGGTAAAAGCACCCGACAAACTGTATTTCAACCGTGGGAGAGGCAGCAGCAAGCTCGGCAACATGATAAGCAATCCTTTTTGCCTCATGCTACTTGTTGCGATGGTCGTTCTCGGAAACTGGGCTTCGAGTGGCGTCTACGTTGCTTCGACTACGTTGGTAGGTGTGGTCCACGATGCTGGCGGGAATTTATCGACACTTTGTGAATGCGGCATCAAGGATCCACGTTTTCCACGTGCCACTGACCGGCATATCGCCTTATAAACAGTGACGCAAAGTCACGTGCCTCATCTTATGGCGTTAAAAGCACTGGACAAACTGTATTTCACCCGTGGGAGGGGCAGCAGCAAGCTCGGCAACATGATGAGCAATCCTTTTTGCCTCATGCTACATGTTGCGATGGTCGTTCTCGGAAACTGGGCTTCGAGTGGCGGCTACGCTGCTTCGACAACGTTGGTAGGTGTGGTCCACGATGCTGGCGGGCATTTATCGACACTTTGTGAATGCGGCATCAAGGATCCACGTTTTCCACGTGCCACTGACCGGCATATCACCTTATAAACAGTGACGCAAAGTCACGTGCTTCATCGTGCGGCTATAAAAGCACCCGACAAGCCTTACTTACCCAGTTAGCGAGGAAGCAGTGATCTCGGCAACATACTGAGCAATCCTTTGTACCCCATGCTACATGTTGCGATGGTCGTTCTCGGAAACCGGGCTTCGAGTGGCGTCTACGCTGCTTCGACTACGTTGGGAGGTGTGGTCCACGATGCTGGCGGGCATTTATCGACACATGGTGATTGCGGCATCAAGTATCCACGTTTTCCACGTGCCACTAACCGGCATATCACCTTATAAACAGTGACGCAAAGTCACGTGCCTCATCGTATGGCGTTAAAAGCACCCGACAAGCTTTACTTAACCAGTGAGCGAGGAAGCA
Organism: Rhipicephalus microplus; assembly: GCF_043290135.1. NCBI lineage: Eukaryota > Metazoa > Arthropoda > Arachnida > Ixodida > Ixodidae > Rhipicephalus > Rhipicephalus microplus. The sequence goes on from NC_134704.1 coordinate 208,764,062, forward strand.
GTGATCTCGGCAACATACTGAGCAATCCTTTTTGCCCCATGCTACATGTTGCGATGGTAGGTCTCGGAAACCGGGCTTCGAGTGGCGTCTACGCTGCTTCGACTACGTTGGTAGGTGTGGTCCACGATGCTGGCGGGCATTTATCGACACTTGGTGAATGCGACAACGAGGATCCACGTTTTCCACGTGCCACTGTCCGGCATATCACCTTATAAACAGTGACGCAAAGTCACGTGCCTCATCGTATGGCGTTAAAAGCACCCGACAAACTGTATTTTACCAGTGGGCGAGGCAGCAGCAAGCTCGGCAACATGATGAGCAATCCTTTTTGCCTCATGCTACATGTTGCGATGATCGTTCTCGGAAACTGCGCTTCAAGTGGCGTCAACGCTGCTTCGACAACGTTGGTAGGTGTGGTCCACGATGCTGGCGGGCATTTATCGACACTTTGTGAATGCGGCATCAAGGATCCACGTTTTCCACGTGCCACTGACCGGCATATCACCTTATAAATAGTGACGCAAAGTCACGAGCCTCATCGTATGGCTACAAAAGCACCCGACAAGCTTTACTTAACCAGTCAGCGAGGAAGCAGTGATCTCGGCAACTTACTGAGCAATCCTTTTTGCCCCATGCTCCATGTTGCGATGGTCGTTCTCGGAAACCGGGCTTCGAGTGGCGTCTACGCTGCTTCGACTACGTTGGTAGGTGTGGTCCACGATGCTGGCGGGCATTTATCGACACTTGGTGAATGCGACATCAAGGATCCACGTTTTCCACGTGCCACTGACCGGCATATCACCTTATAAACAGTGACGCAAAGTCACGTGCCTCATCGTATGGCGTTAAAAGCACCCGACAAACTGTATTTCACCAGTGGGCGAGGCAGCAGCAAGCTCGGCAACACGCTGAGCAATCCTTTTTGCCTCATGCTACATGTTGCGACAGTCGTTCTCGGAAACCGGGCTTCCAGTGGCGTCTGCGCTGCTTCGACAACGTTGGTAGTTGTGGTCCACGATGCTGGCGGGCATTTATCGACACTTGGTTAATGCGGCATCAAGGATCCACGTTTTCCACGTGCCACTGACCGGCATATCACCTTATAAACAGTGACGCAAAGTCACGTGCCTCATCGTATGGCGTTAAAAGCACCCGACAAACTGTATTTCACCAGTGGGCAAGGCAGCAGCAAGCTCAGCAACATGCTGAGCAATCCTTTTTGCCTCATGCTACATGTTGCGACGGTCGTTCTCGGAAACCGGGCTTCCAGTGGCGTCAGCGCTGCTTCGACAACGTTGGTAGGTGTGGTCCACGATGCTGGCGGGGATTTATCGACACTTGGTGAATGCGGCATCAAGGATCCACGTTTTTCACGTGCCACCGACCGGCATATCACCTTATAAACAGTGACGCAAAGTCACGTGCCTCATCGTATGGCGTTAAAAGCACCCGACAAACTGTATTTCACCAGTGGGCGAGGCAGCAGCAAGCTCGGAAACATGCTGAGCAATCCTTTTTGCCTCATGCTACATGTTGCGACGGTCGTTCTTGGAAACCGGGCTTCCAGTGGCGTCTGCGCTGCTTCGACAACGTTGGTAGGTGTGGTCCACGATGCTGGCGGGCATTTATCGACACTTTGTGAATGCCGCATCAAGGATCCACGTTTTCCACGTGCCACTGACCGGCATATCACCTTATAAACAGTGACGCAAAGTCACGTGCCTCATCGTATGGCGTTAAAAGCACCCGACAAACTGTATTTCCCCAGTGGGCAAGGCAGCAGCAAGCTCAGCAACATGCTGAGCAATCCTTTTTGCCTCATGCTACATGTTGCGACGGTCGTTCTCGGAAACCGGGCTTCCAGTGGCGCCTGCGCTGCTTCGACAACGTTGGTAGGTGTGGTCCAAGATGCTGGCGGGGATTTATCGACACTTGGTGAATGCGGCATCAAGGATCGACGTTTTTCACGTGCCACCGACCGGCATATCACCTTATAAACAGTGACGCAAAGTCACGTGCCTCATCGTATGGCGTTAAAAGCACCCGACAAACTGTATTTCACCAGTGGGCGAGGCAGCAGCAAGCTCGGAAACATGCTGAGCAATCCTTTTTGCCTCATGCTACATGTTGCGACGGTCGTTCTCGGAAACCGGGCTTCCAGTGGCGTCTGCGCTGCTTCGACAACGTTGGTAGGTGTGGTCCACGATGCTGGCGGGCATTTATCGACACTTTGTGAATGCCGCCTCAAGGATCCACGTTTTCCACGTGCCACTGACCGGCATATCACCTTATAAACAGTGACGCAAAGTCACGTGCTTCATCGTATGGCTATAAAAGCACCCGACAAGCCTTACTTAACCAGTGAGCCAGGAAGCAGTGATCTCGGCAACATACTGCGCAATCCTTTTTGCCCCATGCTACATGTTGCGATGGTCGTTCTCGAAAACCGGGCTTCGAGTGGCGTCTACGCTGCTTCGACTACGTTGGTAGGTGTGGTCCACGATGTTGGCGGGCATTTATCGACACTTGGTGAATGCGGCATCAAGGATCCACGTTTTCCACATGCCACTGACCGGCATATCACCTTATAAACAGTGACGCAAAGTCACGTGCCTCATCGTATGGCGTTAAAAGCACCCGAAAAACTGTATTTCACCAGTGGGCGAGGCAGCAGCAAGCTCGGCAACATGCTGAGCAATCCTTTTTGCCTCACGCTACATGTTGCGACGGTCGTTCTCGGAAACCGGGCTTCCAGTGGCGTCGGCGCTGCTTCGACAACGTTGGTAGGTGTGGTCCACGATGCTGGCGGGCATTTATCGACACTTGGTGAATGCGGCATCAAGGATCCACGTTTTCCACGTGCCACTGACCAGCATATCACCTTATAAACAGTGACGCAAAGTCACGTGCCTCATCGTATGGCGTTAAAAGCACCCGACAAACTGTATTTCATCCGTGGGAGAGGCAGCAGCAAGCTCGGCAACATGATGAGCAATCCTTTTTGCCTCATGCTACATGTTGCGATGGTCGTTCTCGGAAACTGGGCTTCGAGTGGCGTCTACGCTGCTTCGACAACGTTGGTAGGTGTGGTCCACGATGCTGACGGGCATTTATCGACACTTTGTGAATGCGACATCAAGGATCCACGTTTTCCACGTGCCACTGACCGGCATATCACCTTATAAACAGTGACGCAAAGTCACGTGCTTCATCGTGTGGCTATAAAAGCACCCGACAAGCCTTACTTACCCAGTTAGCGAGGAAGCAGTGATCTCGGCAACATACTGAGCAATCCTTTTTACCCCATGCTACATGTTGCGATGGTCGTTCTCGGAAACCGGGCTTCGAGTGGCGTCTACGCTGCTTCGACTACGTTGGGAGGTGTGGTCCACGATGCTGGCGGGCATTTATCGACACATGGTGAATGCGGCATCAAGTATCCACGTTTTCCACGTGCCACTAACCGGTATCACGTTATAAACAGTGACGCAAAGTCACGTATCTCATCCTATCGATATAAAAGCTCCCGACAACCTTTACTTAACCAGTGGGCGAGGAAGCAGCGAGCTCGGCAACATGCTGAGCAATCCTTTTTGCCTCATGCTTCATGTTGCGAAGGTCGCTCTCGAAAGCCGGGCTTCGAGTGGCGTCTTTGCTGCTTCGACTACGTTGTTAGGTGTGGTTCAGGATGCTGGCAGGCATTTACTGACACTTGGTGAATGCCGCATCAAGGATCCACGTTTTCCACGTGCCATTGACCGGCATATCACCTTATAAACAGTGACGCAAAGTCACGTGCCTCATCGTATGGCGTTAAAAGCACCCGAAAAAGTGTATTTCACCCGTGGGAGAGGCAGCAGCAAGCTCGGCAACATGATGAGCAATCCTTTTTGCCTCATGCTACATGTTGCGATGGTCGTTCTCGGAAACTGCGCTTCGAGTGGCGTCTACGCTGCTTCGACAACGTTGGTAGGTGTGGCCCACGATGCTAGCGGGCATTTATTGACACTTGGTGAATGCGGCATCAAAGATCCACGTTTTCTACGTGCCACAGACCGGCATATCACCTTATACACAGTGACGCAAAGTCACGTGCTTCATCTTATGGCGTTAAAAGCACCCGAAAAACTGTATTTCACCCGTGGGAGAGGCAGCACCAAGCTCGGCAACATGATGAGCAATCCTTTTTGCCTCATGCTACATGTTGCGATGGTCGTTCTCGGAAACTGGGCTTCGAGTGGCGTCTACGCTGCTTCGACAACGTTGGTAGGTGTGGTCCACGATGCTGGCGGGCATTTATCGACACTTTGTGAATGCGGCATCAAGGATCCACGTTTTCCACGTGCCATTGACCGGCATATCACCTTATAAACAGTGACGCAAAGTCACGTGCTTCATCGTGCGGCTATAAAAGCACCCGACAAGCCTTACTTACCCAGTTAGCGAGGAAGCAGTGATCTCGGCAACATACTGAGCAATCCTTTGTACCCCGTGCTACATGTTGCGATGGTCGTTCTCGGAAACCGGGCTTCGAGTGGCGTCTACGCTGCTTCGACTACGTTGGGAGGTGTGGTCCACGATGCTGGCGGGCATTTATCGACACATGGTGAATGCGGCATCAAGTATCCACGTTTTCCACGTGCCACTAACCGGCATATCACCTTATAAACAGTGACGCAAAGTCACGTGCCTCATCGTATGGCGTTAAAAGCACCCGACAAGCTTTACTTAACCAGTGAGCGAGGAAGCAGTGATCTCGGCAACATACTGAGCAATCCTTTTTGCCCCATGCTACATGTTGCGATGGTAGGTCTCGGAAACCGGGCTTCGAGTGGCGTCTACGCTGCTTCGACTACGTTGGTAGGTGTGGTCCACGATGCTGGCGGGCATTTATCGACACTTGGTGAATGCGACAACAAGGATCCACGTTTTCCACGTGCCACTGTCCGGCATATCACCTTATAAACAGTGACGCAAAGTCACGTGCCTCATCGTATGGCGTTAAAAGCACCCGACAAACTGTATTTCACCAGTGGGCGAGGCAGCAGCAAGCTCGGCAACATGATGAGCAATCCTTTTTGCCTCATGCTACATGTTGCGATGATCGTTCTCGGAAACTTCGCTTCAAGTGGCGTCAACGCTGCTTCGACAACGTTGGTAGGTGTGGTCCACGATGCTGGCGGGGATTTATCGACACTTTGTGAATGCGGCATCAAGGATCCACGTTTTCCACGTGCCACTGACCGGCATATCACCTTATAAATAGTGACGCAAAGTCACGAGCCTCATCGTATGGCTACAAAAGCACCTGACAAGCTTTACTTAACCAGTCAGCGAGGAAGCAGTGATCTCGGCAACTTACTGAGCAATCCTTTTTGCCCCATGCTCCATGTTGCGATGGTCGTTCTCGGAAACCGGGCTTCGAGTGGCGTCTACGCTGCTTCGACTACGTTGGTAGGTGTGGTCCACGATGCTGGCGGGCATTTATCGACACTTGGTGAATGCGACAACAAGGATCCACGTTTTCCACGTGCCACTGTCCGGCATATCACCTTATAAACAGTGACGCAAAGTCACGTGCCTCATCGTATGGCGTTAAAAGCACCCGACAAACTGTATTTCACCAGTGGGCGAGGCAGCAGCAAGCTCGGCAACATGATGAGCAATCCTTTTTGCCTCATGCTACATGTTGCGATGATCGTTCTCGGAAACTTCGCTTCAAGTGGCGTCAACGCTGCTTCGACAACGTTGGTAGGTGTGGTCCACGATGCTGGCGGGGATTTATCGACACTTTGTGAATGCGGCATCAAGGATCCACGTTTTCCACGTGCCACTGACCGGCATATCACCTTATAAATAGTGACGCAAAGTCACGAGCCTCATCGTATGGCTACAAAAGCACCTGACAAGCTTTACTTAACCAGTCAGCGAGGAAGCAGTGATCTCGGCAACTTACTGAGCAATCCTTTTTGCCCCATGCTCCATGTTGCGATGGTCGTTCTCGGAAACCGGGCTTCGAGTGGCGTCTACGCTGCTTCGACTACGTTGGTAGGTGTGGTCCACGATACTGGCGGGCATTTATCGACACTTGGTGAATGCGACATCAAGGATCCACGTTTTCCACGTGCCACTGACCGGCATATCACCTTATAAACAGTGACGCAAAGTCACGTGCCTCATCGTATGGCGTTAAAAGCACCCGACAAACTGTATTTCACCAGTGGGCGAGGCAGCAGCAAGCTCGGCAACACGCTGAGCAATCCTTTTTGCCTCATGCTACATGTTGCGACAGTCGTTCACGGAAACCGGGCTTCCAGTGGCGTCTGCGCTGCTTCGACAACGTTGGTAGTTGTGGTCCACGATGCTGGCGGGCATTTATCGACACTTGGTTAATGCGGCATCAAGGATCCACGTTTTCCACGTGCCACTGACCGGCATATCACCTTATAAACAGTGACGCAAAGTCACGTGCCTCATCGTATGGCGTTAAAAGCACCCGACAAACTGTATTTCACCAGTGGGCAAGGCAGCAGCAAGCTCAGCAACATGCTGAGCAATCCTTTTTGCCTCATGCTACATGTTGCGACGGTCGTTCTCGGAAACCGGGCTTCCAGTGGCGTCTGCGCTGCTTCGACAACGTTGGTAGGTGTGGTCCACGATGCTGGCGGGCATTTATCGACACTTTGTGAATGCCGCATCAAAGATCCACGTTTTCCACGTGCCACTGACCGGCATATCACCTTATAAACAGTGACGCAAAGTCACGTGCCTCATCGTATGGCGTTAAAAGCACCCGACAAACTGTATTTCACCAGTGGGCAAGGCAGCAGCAAGCTCAGCAACATGCTGAGATATCCTTTTTGCCTCATGCTACATGTTGCGACGGTCGTTCTCGGAAACCGGGCTTCCAGTGGCGCCTGCGCTGCTTCGACAACGTTGGTAGGTGTGGTCCACGATGCTGGCGGGGATTTATCGACACTTGGTGAATGCGGCATCAAGGATCCACGTTTTTCACGTGCCACCGACCGGCATATCACCTTATAAACAGTGACGCAAAGTCACGTGCCTCATCGTATGGCGTTAAAAGCACCCGACAAACTGTATTTCACCAGTGGGCGAGGCAGCAGCAAGCTCGGAAACATGCTGAGCAATCCTTTTTGCCTCATGCTACATGTTGCGACGGTCGTTCTCGGAAACCGGGCTTCCAGTGGCGTCTGCGCTGCTTCGACAACGTTGGTAGGTGTGGTCCACGATGCTGGCGGGCATTTATCGACACTTTGTGAATGCCGCATCAAGGATCCACGTTTTCCACGTGCCACTGACCGGCATATCACCTTATCAACAGTGACGCAAAGTCACGTGCTTCATCGTATGGCTATAAAAGCACCCGACAAGCCTTACTTAACCAGTGAGCCAGGAAGCAGTGATCTCGGCAACATACTGCGCAATCCTTTTTGCCCCATGCTACATGTTGCGATGGTCGTTCTCGAAAACCGGGCTTCGAGTGGCGTCTACGCTGCTTCGACTACGTTGGTAGGTGTGGTCCACGATGCTGGCGGGCATTTATCGACACTTGGTGAATGCGGCATCAAGGATCCACGTTTTCCACATGCCACTGACCGGCATATCACCTTATAAACAGTGACGCAAAGTCACGTGCCTCATCGTATGGCGTTAAAAGCACCCGAAAAACTGTATTTCACCAGTGGGCGAGGCAGCAGCAAGCTCGGCAACATGCTGAGCAATCCTTTTTGCCTCACGCTACATGTTGCGACGGTCGTTCTCGGAAACCGGGCTTCCAGTGGCGTCGGCGCTGCTTCGACCACGTTGGTAGGTGTGGTCCACGATGCTGGCGGGCATTTATCGACACTTGGTGAATGCGGCATCAAGGATCCACGTTTTCCACGTGCCACTGACCAGCATATCACCTTATAAACAGTGACGCAAAGTCACGTGCCTCATCGTATGGCGTTAAAAGCACCCGACAAACTGTATTTCATCCGTGGGAGAGGCAGCAGCAAGCTCGGCAACATGATGAGCAATCCTTTTTGCCTCATGCTACATGTTGCGATGGTCGTTCTCGGAAACTGGGCTTCGAGTGGCGTCTACGCTGCTTCGACAACGTTGGTAGGTGTGGTCCACGATGCTGACGGGCATTTATCGACACTTTGTGAATGCGACATCAAGGATCCACGTTTTCTTCGTGCCACAGACCTGCATATCACCTTATAAACAGTGGCGCAAAGTCACGTGCCTCATCGTATGGCTATCAAAGCACCCGACAAGCTTTACTTACCCAGTGAGCGAGGCAGCAGCGAGCTCAGCAACATGCTGAGCAATTCTTTTTGCCTCATGCAATCTTCTGCGAAGGTCATTTTCGGAAACCGGGCTTCGAGTGGCGTCTACGCTGCTTCGACAACGTTGGTAGGTGTGGTCCACGATGCTGGCGGGCATTTATCGACACTTGGTGAATGCGGCATCAAGGATCCACGTTTTCCACGTGCCACTGACCGGCATATCACCTTATAAACAGTGACGGAAAGTCACGCCCCTCATCGTATGGCTATGAAAGTACACAACAAGCTTTACTTTACCAGTTAGCGAGGCAGCAGCGAGCCCGGCAACATGCTGAGCAATCCTTTTTGCCCCATGCTACATGTTGCGATGGTCGTTCTCGGAAACAGGGCTTCGAATGGCGTTCACGCTGCTTCGACAACGTTGGTAGGTGTAGTCCACGATGCTGGCGGGCATTTATCGACAGTTGGTGAATGCGGCATCAAAGATCCACGTTTTATACGTGCCACAAACCGGCATATCGCCTTATAAACAGTGACGCAAACACACGTGCCTCATCGTATGGCGTTAAAAGCACCCGACAAGCCTTACTTAACCAGTTAGCGAGGAAGCAGTGATCTCGGCAACATACTGAGCAATCCTTTTTGCCCCATGCTACTTGTTGCGATGGTCGTTTTCGGAAACCGGGCTTCGAGTGGCGTCTACGCTGCTTCGACTACGTTGGCAGGTGTGGTCCACGATGCTGGCGGGCATTTATCGACACTTGGTGAATGCGGCATCAAGGATCCACGTTTTTTACGTGCCACGTACCGGCATATCACCTTATAAACAGTGACGCAAAGTCACGTGCCTCATCGTATGACTACAAAAGCACCCGACAAGCTTTACTTAACCTGTGAGCGAGGAAGCAGTGATCTCGGCAACATACTGAGCAATCCTTTTTGCCCCATGCTACATGTTGCGATGGTCGTTCTCGGACACCGGGCGTCGAGTGGCGTCTGCGCTGCTTCGACAACATTGGTAGGTGTGGTCCACGATGCTGGCGGGCATTTATCGACACTTTGTGAATGCGGCATCAAGGATCCACGTTTTCCACGTGCCACCGACCGGCATATCACCTTAAAAAAATTAACGCAAAGTCACGTGCCTCATCGTATGGCGTTACAAGCACCCGACAAACTGTATTTCACCAGTGGGTGAGGCAGCAGCAAGCTCGGCAACATGCTGAGCAATCCTTTTTGCCTCATGCTACATGTTGTGACGGTCGTTCTCGGAAACCGGGCTTCCAGTGGCATCTGCGCTGCTTCGACAACATTGGTAGGTGTGGTCCACGATGCTGGCGGGCATTTATCGACGCTTGGTGAATGCGGCATCAAGGATCCACGTTTTCCACGTGCCACTGACCGTCATATCACCTTATAAACAGTGACGCAAAGTCACGTGCCTCATCGTATGCCGTTAAAAGCACCCGACAAACTGTATTTCACCCGTGGGAGAGGCACCAGCAAGCTCGGCAACATGTTGAGCAATCCTTTTTGCCTCATGCAACATGTTGCGATGGTCGTTCTCGGAAACTGCGCTTCGAGTGGCGTCTACGCTGCTTCGACAACGTTGGTAGGTGTGGCCCACGATGCTAGCGGGCATTTATCGACACTTGGTGAATGCGGCATGAAAGATCTACGTTTTCTACGTGCCACAGACCGGCATATCACCTTATAAACAGTGACGCAAAGTCACGTGCCTCATCGTATGGCGTTAAAAGCACCCGACAAACTGTATTTCACCAGTGGGCGAGGCAGCAGCAAGCTCGGAAACATGCTGAGCAATCCTTTTTGCCTCATGCTACATGTTGCGACGGTCGTTCTCGGAAACCGGGCTTCCAGTGGCGTCTGCGCTGCTTCGACAACGTTGGTAGGTGTGGTCCACAATGCTGGCGGCATTTATCGACACTTTGTGAATGCCGCATCAAGGATCCACGTTTTCCACATGCCACTGACCGGCATATCACCTTATAAACAGTGACGCAAAGTCACGTGCTTCATCGTATGGCTATAAAAGCACCCGACAAGCCTTACTTAACCAGTGAGCCAGGAAGCAGTGATCTCGGCAACATACTGCGCAATCCTTTTTGCCCCATGCTACATGTTGCGATGGTCGCTCTCGGAAACCGGGCTTCGAGTGGCGTCTATGCTGCTTCGACTACGTTGGTAGGTGTGGTCCACGATGCTGGCGGGCATTTATCGACACTTGGGGAATGCGGCATCAAGGATCCACGTTTTCCACATGCCACTGACCGGCATATCACCTTATAAACAGTGACGCAAAGTCACGTGCCTCATCGTATGGCGTTAAAAGCACCCGAAAAACTGTATTTCACCAGTGGGCGAGGCAGCAGCAAGCTCGGCAACATGCTGAGCAATCCTTTTTGCCTCACGCTACATGTTGCGACGGTCGTTCTCAGAAACCGGGCTTCCAGTGGCGTCTGCGCTGCTTCGACAACGTTGGTAGGTGTGGTCCACGATGCTGGCGGGCATTTATCGACACTTGGTGAATGCGGCATCAAGGATCCACGTTTTCCACGTGCCACTGACCAGCATATCACCTTATAAACAGTGACGCAAAGTCACGTGCCTCATCGTATGGCGTTAAAAGCACCCGACAAACTGTATTTCACCCGTGGGAGAGGCAGCAGCAAGCTCGGCAACATGATGAGCAATCCTTTTCGCCTCATGCTACATGTTGCGATGGTCGTTCTCGGAAACTGAGCTTCGAGTGGCGTCTACGCTGCTTCGACAACGTTGGTAGGTGTGGTCCACGATGCTGACGGGCATTTATCGACACTTTGTGAATGCGACATCAAGGATCCACGTTTTCTACGTGCCACAGACCTGCATATCACCTTATAAACAGTGACGCAAAGTCACGTGCCTCATCGTATGGCTATCAAAGCACCCGACAAGCTTTACTTACCCAGTGAGCGAGGCAGCAGCGAGCTCAGCAACCTGCTGAGCAATTCTTTTTGCCTCATGCAATCTTCTGCGAAGGTCGTTCTCGGAAACCGGGCTTCCAGTGGCGTCTGTGCTGCTTCGACAACGTTGGTAGGTGTGGTCCACGATGCTGGCGGGCATTTATCGACACTTGGTGAATGCGGCATCAAGGATCCACGTTTTCCACGTGCCACTGACCGGCATATCACCTTATAAACAGTGACGCAAAGTCACGCCCCTCATCGTATGGCTATGAAAGTACACAACAAGCTTTACTTTACCAGTTAGCGAGGCAGCAGCGAGCCCGGCAACATGCTGAGCAATCCTTTTTGCCCCATGCTACATGTTGCGATGGTCGTTCTCGGAAACCGGGCTTCGAATGGCGTTCACGCTGCTTCGACAACGTTGGTAGGTGTAGTCCACGATGCTGGCTGGCATTTATCGACAGTTGGTGAATGCGGCATCAAAGATCCACGTTTTCTACGTGATACAAACCGGCATATCGCCTTATAAACAGTGACGCAAACACACGTGCCTCATCGTATGGCGTTAAAAGCACCCGACAAGCCTTACTTAACCAGTTAGCGAGGAAGCAGTGATCTCGGCAACATACTGAGCAATCCTTTTTGCCCCATGCTACTTGTTGCGATGGTCGTTTTCGGAAACCGGGCTTCAAGTGGCGTCTACGCTGCTTCGACTACGTTGGGAGGCGTGGTCCACGATGCTGGCGGGCATTTATCGACACTTGGTGAATGCGGCATCAAGGATCCACGTTTTTTACGTGCCACTGACCGGCATATCACATTATAAACAGTGACGCAAAGTCACGTGCCTCATCGTATGACTACAAAAGCACCCGACAAGCTTTACTTAACCAGTGAGCGAGGAAGCAGTGATCTCGGCAACATACTGAGCAATCCTTTTTGCCCCATGCTACATGTTGCGATGGTCGTTCTCGGAAACCGGGCTTCGAGTGGCGTCTGCGCTGCATCGACAACGTTGGTAGGTGTGGTCCACGATGCTGGCGGGCATTTATCGAAACTTTGTTAATGCGGCATCAAGGATCCACGTTTTCCACGTGCCACCGACCGGCATATCACCTTAAAAAAATTAACGCAAAGTGACGTGCCTCATCGTATGGCGTTAAAAGCACCCGACAAACTGTATTTCACCAGTGGGCGAGGCAGCAGCAAGCTCGGCAACATGCTGAGCAATCCTTTTTGCCTCATGCTACATGTTGTGACGGTCGTTCTCGGAAACCGGGCTTCCAGTGGCGTCTGCGCTGCTTCGACAACGTTGGTAGGTGTGGTCCACGATGCTGGCGGGCATTTATCGACGCTTGGTGAATGCGGCATCAAGGATCCACGTTTTCTACGTGCCACTGACCGTCATATCACCTTATAAACAGTGACGCAATGTCACGTGCCTCATCGTATACCGTTAAAAGCACCCGACAAACTGTATTTCACCCGTGGGAGAGGCAGCAGCAAGCTCGGCAACATGATGAGCAATCCTTTTTGCCTCATGCAACATGTTGCGATGGTCGTTCTCGGAAACTGCGCTTCGAGTGGCGTCTACGCTGCTTCGACAACGTTGGTAGGTGTGGCCCACGATGCTAGCGGGCATTTATCGACACTTGGTGAATGCGGCATCAAAGATCCACGTTTTCTACGTGCCACAGACCGGCATATCACCTTATAAACAGTGACGCAAAGTCACCTGCTTCATCGTATGGCGTTAAAAGCACCCGGAAAACTGTATTTCACCAGTGGGAGAGGCAGCAGCAAGCTCGGAAACATGATGAGCAGTCCTTTTTGCCTCATGCTACATGTTGCGATGGTCGTTCTCGGAAACCGCGCTTCGAGTGGCGTCTACGCTGCTTCGACTACGTTGGGAGGTGTGGTCCACGATGCTGGCGGGCATTTATCGACACTTGGTGAATGCGGCATCAAGTATCTTCGTTTTCCACGTGCCACTGACCGGCATATCACCTTATAAACAGTGACGCAAAGTCACGTGCCTCATCGTATCGCGTTAAAAGCACCCGACAAACTGTATTTCACCAGTGGGCAAGGCAGCAGCAAGCTCAGCAACATGCTGAGCAATCCTTTTTGCCTCATGCTACATGTTGCGACGGTCGTTCTCGGAAACCGGGCTTCCAGTGGCGTCTGCGCTGCTTCGACAACGTTGGTAGGTGTGGTCCACGATGCTGGCGGCGATTTATCGACACTTGGTGAATGCGGCATCAGGGATCCACGTTTTTCACGTGCCACCGACCGGCATATCACCTTATAAACAGTGACGCAAAGTCACGTGCCTCATCGTATGGCGTTAAAAGCACCCGACAAACTGTATTTCACCAGTGGGCGAGGCAGCAGCAAGCTCGGAAACATGCTGAGCAATCCTTTTTGCCTCATGCTACATGTTGCGACGGTCGTTCTCGGAAACCGGGCTTCCAGTGGCGTCTGCGCTGCTTCGACAACGTTGGTAGGTGTGGTCCACGATGCTGGCGGGCATTTATCGACACTTTGTGAATGCCGCATCAAGGATCCACGTTTTCCACGTGCCACTGACCGGCATATCACCTTATAAACAGTGACGCAAAGTCACGTGCCTCATCGTATGGCGTTAAAAGCACCCGACAAACTGTATTTCACCAGTTGGCAAGGCAGCAGCAAGCTCAGCAACATGCTGAGCAATCCTTTTTGCCTCATGCTACATGTTGCGACGGTCGTTCTCGGAAACCGGGCTTCCAGTGGCGTCTGCGCTGCTTCGACAACGTTGGTAGGTGTGGTCCACGATGCTGGCGGGCATTTATCGACACTTGGTGAATGCGGCATCAAGGATCCAAGTTTTCCACATGCCACTGACCGGCATATCACCTTATAAACAGTGACGCAAAGTCACGTGCCTCATCGTATGGCGTTAAAAGCACCCGAAAAACTGTATTTCACCAGTGGGCGAGGCAGCAGCAAGCTCGAAAACATGCTGAGCAATCCTTTTTGCCTCACGCTACATGTTGCGACGGTCGTTCTCGGAAACCGGGCTTCCAGTGGCGTCTGCGCTGCTTCGACAACGTTGGTAGGTGTGGTCCACGATGCTGGCGGGCATTTATCGACACTTGGTGAATGCGGCATCAAGGATCCACGTTTTCCACGTGCCACTGACCAGCATATCACCTTATAAACAGTGACGCAAAGTCACGTGCCTCATCGTATGGCGTTAAAAGCACCCGACAAACTGTATTTCATCCGTGGGAGAGGCAGCAGCAAGCTCGGCAACATGATGAGCAATCCTTTTTGCCTCATGCTACATGTTGCGATGGTCGTTCTCGGAAACTGGGCTTCGAGTGGCGTCTACGCTGCTGCGACAACGTTGGTAGGTGTGGTCCACGATGCTGACGGGCATTTATCGACACTTTGTGAATGCGACATCAAGGATCCACGTTTTCTACGTGCCACAGACCTGCAAATCACCTTATAAACAGTGACGCAAAGTCACGTGCCTCATCGTATGGCTATCAAAGCACCCGACAAGCTTTACTTACCCAGTGAGCGAGGCAGCAGCGAGCTCAGCAACATGCTGAGAATTTCTTTTCGCCTCATGCAATCTTCTGCGAAGGTCGTTCTCGGAAACCGGGCTTCCAGTGGCGTCTGTGCTGCTTCGACAACGTTGGTAGGTGTGGTCCACGATGCTGGCGGGCATTTATCGACACTTGGTGAATGCGGCATCAAGGATCCACGTTTTCCACGTGCCACTGACCGGCATATCACCTTATAAACAGTGACGGAAAGTCACGCCCCTCATCGTATGGCTATGAAAGTACACAACAAGCTTTACTTTACCAGTTAGCGAGGCAGCAGCGAGCCCGGCAACATGCTGAGCAATCCTTTTTGCCCCATGCTACATGTTGCGATGGTCGTTCTCGGAAACCGGGCTTCGAATGGCGTTCACGCTGCTTCGACAACGTTGGTAGGTGTAGTCCACGATGCTGGCGGGCATTTATCGACAGTTGGTGAATGCGGCATCAAAGATCCACGTTTTCTACGTGCCACAAACCGGCATATCGCCTTATAAACAGTGACGCAAACACACGTGCCTCATCGTATGGCGTTAAAAGCACCCGACAAGCCTTACTTAACCAGTTAGCGAGGAAGCAGTGATCTCGGCAACATACTGAGCAATCCTTTTTGCCTCATGCAACATGTTGCGATGGTCGTTCTCGGAAACTGGGCTTCGAGTGGCGTCTACGCTGCTTCGACAACGTTGGTAGGTGTGGTCCACGATGCTGGCGGGCATTTATCGACACTTTGTGAATGCGGCATCAAGGATCCACGTTTTCCACGTGCCACTGACCGGCATTACACCTTATAAAAAGTGACGCAAAGTCACGTGCCTCATCGTATGGCTATAGAAGCACCCGACAAGCCTTACTTAACCAGTTAGCGAGGAAGCAGTGATCTCGGCAACATACTGAGGAATCCTTTTTACCCCACGCTAAATGTTGCGATGGTCGTTCTCGGAAACCGCGCTTCGAGTGGCGTCTACGCTGCTTCGACTACGTTGGGAGGTGTGGTCCACGATGCTGGCGGGCATTTATCGACACTTGGTGAATGCGGCATCAAGTATCTTCGTTTTCCACGTGCCACTGACCGGCATATCACCTTATAAACAGTGACGCAAAGTCACGTGCCTCATCGTATGGCGTTAAAAGCACCCGACAAACTGTATTTCACCAGTGGGCGAGGCAGCAGCAAGCTCGGAAACATGCTGAGCAATCCTTTTTGCCTCATGCTACATGTTGCGACGGTCGTTCTCGGAAACCGGGCTTCCAGTGGCGTCTGCGCTGCTTCGACAACGTTGGTAGGTGTGGTCCACGATGCTGGCGAGCATTTATCGACACTTTGTGAATGCCGCATCAAGGATCCACGTTTTCCACGTGCCACTGACCGGCATATCACCTTATAAACAGTGACGCAAAGTCACGTGCTTCATCGTATGGCTATAAAAGCACCCGACAAGCCTTACTTAACCAGTGAGCCAGGAAGCAGTGATCTCGGCAACATACTGCGCAATCCTTTTTGCCCCATGCTACATGTTGCGATGGTCGTTCTCGGAAACCGGGCTTCGAGTGGCGTCTATGCTGCTTCGACTACGTTGGTAGGTGTGGTCCACGATGCTGGCGGGCATTTATCGACACTTGGTGAATGCGGCATCAAGGATCCACGTTTTCCACATGCCACTGACCGGCATATCACCTTATAAACAGTGACGCAAAGTCACGTGCCTCATCGTATGGTGTTAAAAGCACCCGAAAAACTGTATTTCACCAGTGGGCGAGGCAGCAGCAAGCTCGGCAACATGCTGAGCAATCCTTTTTGCCTCACGCTACATGTTGCGACGGTCGTTCTCAGAAACCGGGCTTCCAGTGGCGTCTGCGCTGCTTCGACAACGTTGGTAGGTGTGGTCCACGATGCTGGCGGGCATTTTTCGACACTTGGTGAATGCGGCATCAAGGATCCACGTTTTCCACGTGCCACTGACCAGCATATCACCTTATAAACAGTGACGCAAAGTCACGTGCCTCATCGTATGGCGTTAAAAGCACCCGACAAACTGTATTTCATCCGTGGGAGAGGCAGCAGCAAGCTCGGCAACATGATGAGCAATCCTTTTCGCCTCATGCTACATGTTGCGATGGTCGTTCTCGGAAACTGAGCTTCGAGTGGCGTCTACGCTGCTTCGACAACGTTGGTAGGTGTGGTCCACGATGCTGACGGGCATTTATCGACACTTTGTGAATGCGACATCAAGGATCCACGTTTTCTACGTGCCACAGACCTGCATATCACCTTATAAACAGTTACGCAAAGTCACGTGCCTCATCGTATGGCTATCAAAGCACCCGACAAGCTTTACTTACCCAGTGAGCGAGGCAGCAGCGAGCTCAGCAACATGCTGAGAATTTCTTTTTGCCTCATGCAATCTTCTGCGAAGGTCGTTCTCGGAAACCGGGCTTCCAGTGGCGTCTGTGCTGCTTCGACAACGTTGGTAGGTGTGGTCCACGATGCTGGCGGGCATTTATCGACACTTGGTGAATGCGGCATCAAGGATCCACGTTTTCCACGTGCCACTGACCGGCATATCACCTTATAAACAGTGACGGAAAGTCACGCCCCTCATCGTATGGCTATGAAAGTACACAACAAGCTTTACTTTACCAGTTAGCGAGGCAGCAGCGAGCCCGGCAACATGCTGAGCAATCCTTTTTGCCCCATGCTACATGTTGCGATGGTCGTTCTCGGAAACCGGGCTTCGAATGGCGTTCACGCTGCTTCGACAACGTTGGTAGGTGTAGTCCACGATGCTGGCGGGCATTTATCGACAGTTGGTGAATGCGGCATCAAAGATCCACGTTTTCTACGTGCCACAAACCGGCATATCGCCTTATAAACAGTGACGCAAACACACGTGCCTCATCGTATGGCGTTAAAAGCACCCGACAAGCCTTACTTAACCAGTTAGCGAGGAAGCAGTGATCTCGGCAACATACTGAGCAATCCTTTTTGCCTCATGCAACATGTTGCGATGGTCGTTCTCGGAAACTGGGCTTCGAGTGGCGTCTACGCTGCTTCGACAACGTTGGTAGGTGTGGTCCACGATGCTGTCGGGCATTTATCGACACTTTGTGAATGCGGCATCAAGGATCCACGTTTTCCACGTGCCACTGACCGGCATTACACCTTATAAAAAGTGACGCAAAGTCACGTGCCTCATCGTATGGCTATAGAAGCACCCGACAAGCCTTACTTAACCAGTTAGCGAGGAAGCAGTGATCTCGGCAACATACTGAGGAATCCTTTTTACCCCACGCTAAATGTTGCGATGGTCGTTCTCGGAAACCGCGCTTCGAGTGGCGTCTACGCTGCTTCGACTACGTTGGGAGGTGTGGTCCACGATGCTGGCGGGCATTTATCGACACTTGGTGAATGCGGCATCAAGTATCTTCGTTTTCCACGTGCCACTGACCGGCATATCACCTTATAAACAGTGACGCAAAGTCACGTGCCTCATCGTATGGCGTTAAAAGCACCCGACAAACTGTATTTCACCAGTGGGCGAGGCAGCAGCAAGCTCGGAAACATGCTGAGCAATCCTTTTTGCCTCATGCTACATGTTGCGACGGTCGTTCTCGGAAACCGGGCTTCCAGTGGCGTCTGCGCTGCTTCGACAACGTTGGTAGGTGTGGTCCACGATGCTGGCGAGCATTTATCGACACTTTGTGAATGCCGCATCAAGGATCCACGTTTTCCACGTGCCACTGACCGGCATATCACCTTATAAACAGTGACGCAAAGTCACGTGCTTCATCGTATGGCTATAAAAGCACCCGACAAGCCTTACTTAACCAGTGAGCCAGGAAGCAGTGATCTCGGCAACATACTGCGCAATCCTTTTTGCCCCATGCTACATGTTGCGATGGTCGTTCTCGGAAACCGGGCTTCGAGTGGCGTCTATGCTGCTTCGACTACGTTGGTAGGTGTGGTCCACGATGCTGGCGGGCATTTATCGACACTTGGTGAATGCGGCATCAAGGATCCACGTTTTCCACATGCCACTGACCGGCATATCACCTTATAAACAGTGACGCAAAGTCACGTGCCTCATCGTATGGCGTTAAAAGCACCCGAAAAACTGTATTTCACCAGTGGGCGAGGCAGCAGCAAGCTCGGCAACATGCTGAGCAATCCTTTTTGCCTCACGCTACATGTTGCGACGGTCGTTCTCAGAAACCGGGCTTCCAGTGGCGTCTGCGCTGCTTCGACAACGTTGGTAGGTGTGGTCCACGATGCTGGCGGGCATTTTTCGACACTTGGTGAATGCGGCATCAAGGATCCACGTTTTCCACGTGCCACTGACCAGCATATCACCTTATAAACAGTGACGCAAAGTCACGTGCCTCATCGTATGGCGTTAAAAGCACCCGACAAACTGTATTTCATCCGTGGGAGAGGCAGCAGCAAGCTCGGCAACATGATGAGCAATCCTTTTCGCCTCATGCTACATGTTGCGATGGTCGTTCTCGGAAACTGAGCTTCGAGTGGCGTCTACGCTGCTTCGACAACGTTGGTAGGTGTGGTCCACGATGCTGACGGGCATTTATCGACACTTTGTGAATGCGACATCAAGGATCCACGTTTTCTACGTGCCACAGACCTGCATATCACCTTATAAACAGTTACGCAAAGTCACGTGCCTCATCGTATGGCTATCAAAGCACCCGACAAGCCTTACTTACCCAGTGAGCGAGGCAGCAGCGAGCTCAGCAACATGCTGAGCAATTCTTTTTGCCTCATGCAATCTTCTGCGAAGGTCGTTCTCGGAAACCGGGCTTCCAGTGGCGTCTGTGCTGCTTCGACAACGTTGGTAGGTGTGGTCCACGATGCTGGCGGGCATTTATCGACACTTGGTGAATGCGGCATCAAGGATCCACGTTTTCCACGTGCCACTGACCGGCATATCACCTTATAAACAGTGACGCAAAGTCACGCCCCTCATCGTATGGCTATGAAAGTACACAACAAGCTTTACTTTACCAGTTAGCGAGGCAGCAGCGAGCCCGGCAACATGCTGAGCAATCCTTTTTGCCCAATGCTACATGTTGCGATGGTCATTCTCGGAAACCGGGCTTCGAATGGCGTTCACGCTGCTTCGACAACGTTGGTAGGTGTAGTCCACGATGCTGGCGGGCATTTATCGACAGTTGGTGAATGCGGCATCAAAGATCCACGTTTTCTACGTGATACAAACCGGCATATCGCCTTATAAACAGTGACGCAAACACACGTGCCTCATCGTATGGCGTTAAAAGCACCCGACAAGCCTTACTTAACCAGTTAGCGAGGAAGCAGTGATCTCGGCAACATACTGAGCAATCCTTTTTGCCCCATGCTACTTGTTGCGATGGTCGTTTTCGGAAACCGGGCTTCAAGTGGCGTCTACGCTGCTTCGACTACGTTGGGAGGTGTGGTCCACGATGCTGGCGGGCATTTATCGACACTTGGTGAATGCGGCATCAAGGATCCACGTTTTTTACGTGCCACTGACCGGCATATCACCTTATAAACAGTGACGCAAAGTCACGTGCCTCATCGTATGACTACAAAAGCACCCGACAAGCTTTACTTAACCAGTGAGCGAGGAAGCAGTGATCTCGGCAACATACTGAGCAATCCTTTTTGCCCCATGCTACATGTTGCGATGGTCGTTCTCGGAAACCGGGCTTCGAGTGGCGTCTGCGCTGCTTCGACAACGTTGGTAGGTGTGGTCCACGATGCTGGCGGGCATTTATCGACACTTTGTGAATGCGGCATCAAGAATCCACGTTTTCCACGTGCCACCGACCGGCATATCACCTTAAAAAAATTAACGCAAAGTCACGTGCCTCATCGTATGGCGTTAAAAGCACCCGACAAACTGTATTTCACCAGTGGGCGAGGCAGCAGCAAGCTCGGCAACATGCTGAGCAATCCTTTTTGCCTCATGCTACATGTTGTGACGGTCGTTCTCGGAAACCGGGCTTCCAGTGGCGTCTGCGCTGCTTCGACAACGTTGGTAGGTGTGGTCCACGATGCTGGCGGGCATTTATCGACGCTTGGTGAATGCGGCATCAAGGATCCACGTTTTCCACGTGCCACTGACCATCATATCACCTTATAAACAGTGACGCAATGTCACGTGCCTCATCGTATACCGTTAAAAGCACCCGACAAACTGTATTTCACCCGTGGGAGAGGCAGCAGCAAGCTCGGCAACATGATGAGCAATCCTTTTTGCCTCATGCAACATGTTGCGATGGTCGTTCTCGGAAACTGCGCTTCGAGTGGCGTCTACGCTGCTTCGACAACGTTGGTAGGTGTGGCCCACGATGCTAGCGGGCATTTATCGACACTTGGTGAATGCGGCATCAAAGATCCACGTTTTCTACGTGCCACAGACCGGCATATCACCTTATAAACAGTGACGCAAAGTCACCTGCTTCATCGTATGGCGTTAAAAGCACCCGGAAAACTGTATTTCACCAGTGGGAGAGGCAGCAGCAAGCTCGGAAACATGATGAGCAGTCCTTTTTGCCTCATGCTACATGTTGCGATGGTCGTTCTCGGAAACCGCGCTTCGAGTGGCGTCTACGCTGCTTCGACTACGTTGGGAGGTGTGGTCCACGATGCTGGCGGGCATTTATCGACACTTGGTGAATGCGGCATCAAGTATCTTCGTTTTCCACGTGCCACTGACCGGCATATCACCTTATAAACAGTGACGCAAAGTCACGTGCCTCATCGTATGGCGTTAAAAGCACCCGACAAACTGTATTTCACCAGTGGGCAAGGCAGCAGCAAGCTCAGCAACATGCTGAGCAATCCTTTTTGCCTCATGCTACATGTTGCGACGGTCGTTCTCGGAAACCGGGCTTCCAGTGGCGTCTGCGCTGCTTCGACAACGTTGGTAGGTGTGGTCCACGATGCTGGCGGGGATTTATCGACACTTGGTGAATGCGGCATCAAGGATCCACGTTTTCCACGTGCCACCGACCGGCATATGACCTTATAAACAGTGACGCAAAGTCACGTGCCTCATCGTATGGCGTTAAAAGCACCCGAAAAACTGTATTTCACCAGAGGGCGAGGCAGCAGCAAGCTCGGAAACATGCTGAGCAATCCTTTTTGCCTCATGCTACATGTTGCGACGGTCGTTCTCGGAAACCGGGCTTCCAGTGGCGTCTGCGCTGCTTCGACAACGTTGGTAGGTGTGGTCCACGATGCTGGCGGGCATTTATCGACACTTTGTGAATGCCGCATCAAGGATCCACGTTTTCCACGTGCCACTGACCGGCATATCACCTTATAAACAGTGACGCAAAGTCACGTGCTTCATCGTATGGCTATAAAAGCACCCGACAAGCCTTACTTAACCAGTGAGCCAGGAAGCAGTGATCTCGGCAACATACTGCGCAATCCTTTTTGCCCCATGCTACATGTTGCAATGGTCGTTCTCGGAAACCGGGCTTCGAGTGGCGTCTACGCTGCTTCGACTACGTTGGTAGGTGTGGTCCACGATGCTGGCGGGCATTTATCGACACTTGGTGAATGCGGCATCAAGGATCCACGTTTTCCACATGCCACTGACCGGCATATCACCTTATAAACAGTGACGCAAAGTCACGTGCCTCATCGTATGGCGTTAAAAGCACCCGAAAAACTGTATTTCACCAGTGGGCGAGGCAGCAGTAAGCTCGGCAACATGCTGAGCAATCCTTTTTGCCTCACGCTACATGTTGCGACGGTCATTCTCGGAAACCGGGCGTCCAGTGGCGTCTGCGCTGCTTCGACAACGTTGGTAGGTGTGGTCCACGATGCTGGCGGGCATTTATCGACACTTGGTGAATGCGGCATCAAGGATCCACGTTTTCCACGTGCCACTGACCAGCGTATCACCTTATAAACAGTGACGCAAAGTCACGTGCCTCATCGTATACCGTTAAAAGCACCCGACAAACTGTATTTCACCCGTGGGAGAGGCAGCAGCAAGCTCAGCAACATGATGAGCAATCCTTTTTGCCTCATGCAACATGTTGCGATGGTCGTTCTCGGAAACTGCGCTTCGAGTGGCGTCTACGCTGCTTCGACAACGTTGGTAGGTGTGGCCCACGATGCTAGCGGGCATTTATCGACACTTGGTGAATGCGGCATCAAAGATTTACGTTTTCTACGTGCCACAGACCGGCATATCACCTTATAAACAGTGACGCAAAGTCACCTGCTTCATCGTATGGCGTTAAAAGCACCCGGAAAACTGTATTTCACCAGTGGGAGAGGCAGCAGCAAGCTCGGAAACATGATGAGCAGTCCTTTTTGCCTCATGCTACATGTTGCGATGGTCGTTCTCGGAAACTGGGCTTCGAGTGGCGTCTACGCTGCTTCGACAACGTTGGTAGGTGTGGTCCACGATGCTGGCGGGCATTTATCGACACTTTGTGAATGCGGCATCAAGGATCCACGTTTTCCACGTGCCACTGACCGGCATTACACCTTATAAACAGTGACGCAAAGTCACGTGCCTCATCGTATGGCTATAAAAGAACCCGACAAGCCTTACTTAACCAGTTAGCGAGGAAGCAGTGATCTCGGCAACATACTGAGCAATCCTTTTCACCCCACGCTACAAGTTGCGATGGTCGTTCTCGGAAACCGCGCTTCGAGTGGCGTCTACGCTGCTTCGACTACGTTGGGAGGTGTGGTCCACGATGCTGGCGGGCATTTATCGACACTTGGTGAATGCGGCATCAAGTATCTTCGTTTTCCACGTGCCACTGACCGGCATATCACCTTATAAACAGTGACGCAAAGTCACGTGCCTCATCGTATGGCGTTAAAAGCACCCGACAAACTGTATTTCACTAGTGGGCAAGGCAGCAGCAAGCTCAGCAACACTCTGAGCAATCCTTTTTGCCTCATGCTACATGTTGCGACGGTCGTTCTCGGAAACCGGGCTTCCAGTGGCGTCTGCGCTGCTTCGACAACGTTGGTAGGTGTGGTCCACGATGCTGGCGGGGATTTATCGACACTTGGTGAATGCGGCATCAAGGATCCACGTTTTCCACGTGCCACCGACCGGCATATCACCTTATAAACAGTGACGCAAAGTCACGTGCCTCATCGTATGGCGTTAAAAGCACCCGAAAAACTGTATTTCACCAGTGGGCGAGGCAGCAGCAAGCTCGGAAACATGCTGAGCAATCCTTTTTGCCTCATGCTACATGTTGCGACGGTCGTTCTCGGAAACCGGGCTTCCAGTGGCGTCTGCGCTGCTTCGACAACATTGGTAGGTGTGGTCCACGATGCTGGCGGGCATTTATCGACACTTTGTGAATGCCGCATCAAGGATCCACGTTTTCCACGTGCCACTGACCGGCATATCACCTTATAAACAGTGACGCAAAGTCACGTGCTTCAACGTATGGCTATAAAAGCACCCGACAAGCCTTACTTAACCAGTGAGCCAGGAAGCAGTGATCTCGGCAACATACTGCGCAATCCTTTTTGCCCCATGCTACATGTTGCGATGGTCGTTCTCGGAAACCGGGCTTCGAGTGGCGTCTATGCTGCTTCGACTACGTTGGTAGGTGTGGTCCACGATGCTGGCGGGCATTTATCGACACTTGGTGAATGCGGCATCAAGGATCCACGTTTTCCACATGCCACTGACCGGCATATCACCTTATAAACAGTGACGCAAAGTCACGTGCCTCATCGTATGGCGTTAAAAGCACCCGAAAAACTGTATTTCACCAGTGGGCGAGGCAGCAGCAAGCTCGGCAACATGCTGAGCAATCCTTTTTGCCTCACGCTACATGTTGCGACGGTCATTCTCGGAAACCGGGCTTCCAGTGGCGTCTGCGCTGCTTCGACAACGTTGGTAGGTGTGGTCCACAATGCTGGCGGGCATTTATCGACACTTGGTGAATGCGGCATCAAGGATCCACGTTTTCCACGTGCCACTGACCAGCATATCACCTTATAAACAGTGACGCAAAGTCACGTGCCTCATCGTATGGCGTTAAAAGCACCCGACAAACTGTATTTCACCCGTGGAAGATGCAGCAGCAAGCTCGGCAACATGATCAGCAATCCTTTTTGCCTCATGCTACATGTTGCGATGGTCATTCTCGGAAACTGCGCTTCGAGTGGCGTCTACTCTGCTTCGACAACGTTGGTAGGTGTGGCCCACGATGCTAGCGGGCATTTATCGACACTTGATGAATGCGGCATCAAGGATCCACGTTTTCCACGTGCCACTGACCGGCATATCACCTTATAAACAGTGACGCAAAGTCACGTGCCTCATCGTATGGCAATAAAAGCACCCGACAAAGTGTATTTCACCCGTGGGAGAGGCAGCAGCAAGCTCGGCAACATGATGAGCAATCCTTTTTGCCTCATGCTACATGTTGCGATGGTCGTTCTCGGAAACTGCGCTTCGAGTGGCGTCTACGCTGCTTCGACAACGTTGGTAGGTGTGGCCCACGATGCTAGCGGGCATTTATCGACACTTGGTGAATGCGGCATCAAAGATCCACGTTTTCTGCGTGCCACAGACCGGCATATCACCTTATACACAGTGACGCAAAGTCACGTGCTTCATCCTATGGCGTTTAAAGCACCCGAAAAACTGTATTTCACCCGTGGGAGAGGCAGCACCAAGCTCGGCAACATGATGAGCAATCCTTTGTGCCTCATGCTACATGTTGCGATGGTCGTTCTCGGAAACTGGGCTTCGAGTGGCGTCTACGCTGCTTCGACAACGTTGGTAGGTGTGGTCCACGATGCTGGCGGGCATTTATCGACACTTTGTGAATGCGGCATCAAGGATCCACGTTTTCCACGTGCCACTGACCAGCATATCACCTTATAAACAGTGACGCAAAGTCACGTGCCTCATCGTATACCGTTAAAAGCACCCGACAAACTGTATTTCACCCGTGGGAGAGGCAGCAGCAAGCTCGGCAACATGATGAGCAATCCTTTTTGCCTCATGCAACATGTTGCGATGGTCGTTCTCGGAAACTGCGCTTCGAGTGGCGTCTACGCTGCTTCGACAACGTTGGTAGGTGTGGCCCACGATGCTAGCGGGCATTTATCGACACTTGGTGAATGCGGCATCAAAGATTTACGTTTTCTACGTGCCACAGACCGGCATACCACCTTATAAACAGTGACGCAAAGTCACCTGCTTCATCGTATGGCGTTAAAAGCACCCGGAAAACTGTATTTCACCAGTGGGAGAGGCAGCAGCAAGCTCGGAAACATGATGAGCAGTCCTTTTTGCCTCATGCTACATGTTGCGATGGTCGTTCTCGGAAACTGGGCTTCGAGTGGCGTCTACGCTGCTTCGACAACGTTGGTAGGTGTGGTCCACGATGCTGGCGGGCATTTATCGACACTTTGTGAATGCGGCATCAAGGATCCACGTTTTCCACGTGCCACTGACCGGCATTACACCTTATAAACAGTGACGCAAAGTCACGTGCCTCATCGTATGGCTATAAAAGAACCCGACAAGCCTTACTTAACCAGTTAGCGAGGAAGCAGTGATCTCGGCAACATACTGAGCAATCCTTTTCACCCCACGCTACAAGTTGCGATGGTCGTTCTCGGAAACCGCGCTTCGAGTGGCGTCTACGCTGCTTCGACTACGTTGGGAGGTGTGGTCCACGATGCTGGCGGGCATTTATCGACACTTGGTGAATGCGGCATCAAGTATCTTCGTTTTCCACGTGCCACTGACCGGCATATCACCTTATAAACAGTGACGCAAAGTCACGTGCCTCATCGTATGGCGTTAAAAGCACCCGACAAACTGTATTTCACTAGTGGGCAAGGCAGCAGCAAGCTCAGCAACATGCTGAGCAATCCTTTTTGCCTCATGCTACATGTTGCGACGGTCGTTCTCGGAAACCGGGCTTCCAGTGGCGTCTGCGCTGCTTCGACAACGTTGGTAGGTGTGGTCCACGATGCTGGCGGGGATTTATCGACACTTGGTGAATGCGGCATCAAGGATCCACGTTTTCCACGTGCCACCGACCAGCATATCACCTTATAAACAGTGACGCAAAGTCACGTGCCTCATCGTATGGCGTTAAAAGCACCCGACAAACTGTATTTCACCAGTGGGCGAGGCAGCAGCAAGCTCGGGAACATGCTGAGCAATCCTTTTTGCCTCATGCTACATGTTGCGACGGTCGTTCTCGGAAACCGGGCTTCCAGTGGCGTCTGCGCTGCTTCGACAACGTTGGTAGGTGTGGTCCACGATGCTGGCGGGCATTTATCGACACTTTGTGAATGCCGCATCAAGGATCCACGTTTTCCACGTGCCACTGACCGGCATATCACCTTATAAACAGTGACGCAAAGTCACGTGCTTCAACGTATGGCTATAAAAGCACCCGACAAGCCTTACTTAACCAGTGAGCCAGGAAGCAGTGATCTCGGCAACATACTGCGCAATCCTTTTTGCCCCATGCTACATGTTGCGATGGTCGTTCTCGGAAACCGGGCTTCGAGTGGCGTCTATGCTGCTTCGACTACGTTGGTAGGTGTGGTCCACGATGCTGGCGGGCATTTATCGACACTTGGTGAATGCGGCATCAAGGATCCACGTTTTCCACATGCCACTGACCGGCATATCACCTTATAAACAGTGACGCAAAGTCACGTGCCTCATCGTATGGCGTTAAAAGCACCCGAAAAACTGTATTTCACCAGTGGGCGAGGCAGCAGCAAGCTCGGCAACATGCTGAGCAATCCTTTTTGCCTCATGCTACATGTTGCGATGGTCATTCTCGGAAACTGCGCTTCGAGTGGCGTCTACTCTGCTTCGACAACGTTGGTAGGTGTGGCCCACGATGCTAGCGGGCATTTATCGACACTTGATGAATGCGGCATCAAGGATCCACGTTTTCCACGTGCCACTGACCGGCATATCACCTTATAAACAGTGACGCAAAGTCACGTGCCTCATCGTATGGCAATAAAAGCACCCGACAAAGTGTATTTCACCCGTGGGAGAGGCAGCAGCAAGCTCGGCAACATGATGAGCAATCCTTTTTGCCTCATGCTACATGTTGCGATGGTCGTTCTCGGAAACTGCGCTTCGAGTGGCGTCTACGCTGCTTCGACAACGTTGGTAGGTGTGGCCCACGATGCTAGCGGGCATTTATCGACACTTGGTGAATGCGGCATCAAAGATCCACGTTTTCTGCGTGCCACAGACCGGCATATCACCTTATACACAGTGACGCAAAGTCACGTGCTTCATCCTATGGCGTTAAAAGCACCCGAAAAACTGTATTTCACCCGTGGGAGAGGCAGCACCAAGCTCGGCAACATGATGAGCAATCCTTTGTGCCTCATGCTACATGTTGCGATGGTCGTTCTCGGAAACTGGGCTTCGAGTGGCGTCTACGCTGCTTCGACAACGTTGGTAGGTGTGGTCCACGATGCTGGCGGGCATTTATCGACACTTTGTGAATGCGGCATCAAGGACCCTCGTTTTCCACGTCCCACTCACCGGTATCACGTTATAAACAGTGACGCAAAGTCACGTGCTTCATCGTATGGCTATAAAAGCTCCCGACAACTTTTACTTAACCAGTGAGCGAGGAAGCAGCGAGCTCGGCAACATGCTGAGCAATCCTTTTTGCCTCATGCTTCATGTTGCGAAGGTCGCTCTCGAAAGCCGGGCTTCGAATGGCGTTCACGCTGCTTCGACAACGTTGGTAGGTCTGGTCCGCGATGCTGGTGGGCATTTATCGACACTTGGTGAATGCGGCATCAAAGATCCACGTTTTCTACGTGCCACAGACCGGCATATCACCTTATAAACAGTGACGCATAGTCACGTGCCTCATCGTATGGCTATAAAAGCACCTGACAAACTGTATTTCACCCGTGGGAGAGGCAGCAGCAAGCTCGGCAACATGATGAGCAATCCTTTTTCCCTCATGCTACATGTTGCGATGGTCGTTCTCGGAAACTGGGCTTCGAGTGGCGTCTACGCTGCTTCGACAACGTTGGTAGGTATGGTCCACGATGCTGGCGGGCATTTATCGACACTTTGTGAATGCGGCATCAAGGATCCACGTTTTCCACGTGCCACTGACCGGCAAATCACCTTATAAACAGTGACGCAAAGTCACGTGCTTCATCGTATGGCTATAAAAGCACCCGACAAGCCTTACTTAACCAGTTAGCGAGGAAGCAGTGATCTCGGCAACATACTGAGCAATCCTTTTTACCCCATGCTACATGTTGCGATGGTCGTTCTCGTAAACTGGGCTTCGAGTGGCGTCTACGCTCCTTCGACTACGTTGGGAGGTGTGGTCCACGATGCTGGCGGGCATTTATCGACACTTGGTGAATGCGACATCAAGGATCCACGTTTTCCACGTGCCACTGACCGGCATATCACCTTATAAACAGTGACGCAAAGTCACGTGCCTCATCGTATGGCGTTAAAAGCACCCGACAAACTGTATTTCACCAGTGGGCGAGGCAGCAGCAAGCTCGCCAACACGCTGAGCAATCCTTTTTGCCTCATGCTACATGTTGCGATGGTCGTTCTCGGAAACTGGGCTTCGAGTGGCGTCTACGCTGCTTCGACTACGTTATTAGGTGTGGTCCACGATGGTGGCGGGAATTTATCGACACTTTGTGAATGCGGCATCAAGAATCCACGTTTTCTACGTGCCACTGACCGGCATATCACCTTATAAACAGTGACGCAAAGTCACGTGCTTCATCGTATGGCTATAAAAGCACCCGACAAGCCTTATTTAACCAGTTAGCGAGGCAGCAGCGAGCTCGGCAACATGCTGAGCAATCCTTTTTGCCTCATGCTACATGTTGCGACGGTCGTTCTCGGAAACCGGGCTTCCAGTGGCGTCTGCGCTGCTTCGACAACGTTGGTAGGTGTGGTCCACGATGCTGGCGGGCATTTATCGACACTTGGTTAATGCGGCATCAAGGATCCACGTTTTCCACGTGCCACTGACCGGCATATCACCTTATAAACAGTGACGCAAAGTCACGTGCCTCAGCGTATGGCGTTAAAAGCACCCGAAAAACTGTATTTCACCCGTGGGAGAGGCAGCAGCAAGCTCGGCAACATGATGAGCAATCCTTTTTGCCTCATGCTACAAGTTGAGATGGTCGTTCTCGGAAGCTGGGCTTCGTGTGGCGTCTACGTTGCTTCGACAACGTTGGTAGGTGTGGTCCACGATGCTGGCGGGCATTTATCCACACTTAGTGAATGCGACATCAAGGATCCACGTGACACAGACCAGCTTATCACCTCATAAACAGTGACGTCAAGACACGTACCTCTTCCTATGGCTATAAAGCACCCGACAAACCGTATTTTGCCAGTTGGCGAGGCAGCAGCAAGCTCTGCAACATGCTGAGCAATCCTTTCTGCCTCATGCTACATGTTGCGATGGTCGTTCTCGGAAACCGGGCTTAGACTGGCGTCTGCGCTGCTTCGACAACGTTGGTAGGTGTGGTCCACAATGCTGGCGGGCATTTATCGACACTTGCTGAATGCAGCATCAAAGATCCACGTTTTCCGCGTGCCACTGACCGGCAACTCGCCTTATAAACAGTGACGCAAAGCCACGTGCGTTGTCGTATGGCTATAAAAGCACCCGACAAGCTTTACTTAACCAGTGAGCGAGGAAGCAGTGATCTCGGCAACATACTGAGCAATCCTTTTTGCCCCATGCTACATGTTCCGATGGTTGTTCTCGGAAACTGGGCTTCGTGTGGCGTCTACGATGCTTCGACAACGTTGTAGTTGTGGTCCACGATGCTGGCGGGCATTTATCCACACTTAGTGAATGCGACATCAAGGATCCATGTGACACAGACCGGCTTATCACCTCATAAACAGTCACGTCAAGTCATGTACCTCTTCCTATGGCTATAAAAGCACCCGACAAACTGTATTTTACCAGTTGGCGAGGCAGCAGCAAGCTCGGCAACATGATGAGCAATCCTTTTTGCCTCATGTACATGTTGCGATGGTCGTTCTCGGAAACGGGGCTTCGAGTGGCGCCTGCGCTGCTTCGACAACGTTGGTAGGTGTGGTCCACGATGCTGGCGGGCATTTATCGACACTTGGTGAATGCGGCATCAAGGATCCACGTTTTCCGCGTGCCACTGACCGGCAACTCGCCTTATAAACAGTGACGCAAAGCCACGTGCGTTGTCGTATGGCTATAAAAGCACCCGACAAGCTTTACTTAACCAGTGAGCGAGGCAGCAGCGATCTCGGCAACATACTGAGCAATCCTTTTTGCCGCAAGCTACATGTTCCCATGGTCGTTCTCGGAAACCGGGCTTCGAGTGGCGCCTGCGCTGCTTCGACTACTTTGGTAGGTGTGGTCCACAATGCTGGCGGGCATTTATCGAAACTTGGTGATTGCGCCATCAAGAATCCACGTTTTCCACGTGCCACTGACCGGCATATCACCTTATAAAGAGTGACGCATAGTCACGTGCCTCATCGTATGGCTATAAAAGCACCTGACAAACTGTATTTCACCCGTGGGAGAGGCAGCAGCAAGCTCGGCAACATACTGAGCAATCCTTTTTGCCCGATGCTACATGTTGCGATGGTCGTTCTCGGAAACCGGGCTTCGAGTGGCGTCTGCGCTGCTTCGACTACGTTGTTAGGTGTGGTCCACGATGCTGGCGGGCATTTATCGACACTTGGTGAATGCGACATCAAGGATCCACGTTTTCCACGTGCCACTGACCGGCATATCACCTTATAAACAGTGACGCAAAGTCGCGTGCCTCATCGTATGGCGTTAAAAGCACCCGACAAACTGTAATTCACCAGTGGGCGAGGCAGCAGCAAGCTCGGCAACATGCTCAGCAATCCTTTTTGCCTCATGCTACATGTTGCGATGGTCGTTCTCGGAAACTGGGCTTCGAGTGGCGTCTACGCTGCTTCGACTACGTTGGTAGGTGTGGTCCACGATGCTGGCGGGAATTTATCGACACTTTGTGAATGCGGCATCAAGGATCCACGTTTTCCACGTGCCACTGACCGGCATATCACCTTATAAACAGTGACGCAAAGTCACGTGCTTCATCGTATGGCTATGAAAGCACCCGAAAAGCCTTACTTAACCAGTTAGCGAGGCAGCAGCGAGCTCGGCAACATGCTGAGCAATCCTTTTTGCCTCATGCTACATGTTGCGACGGTCGTTCTCGGAAACCGGGCTTCCAG
The DNA here is from genome assembly GCF_043290135.1 of Rhipicephalus microplus. Classification (NCBI taxonomy): domain Eukaryota; kingdom Metazoa; phylum Arthropoda; class Arachnida; order Ixodida; family Ixodidae; genus Rhipicephalus; species Rhipicephalus microplus. The sequence continues at coordinate 208,796,194 of NC_134704.1, forward strand.
TGGCATCTGCACTGCTTCGACTACGTTGGTAGGTGTGGTCCACGATGCTGGCGGGCATTTATCGACACTTGGTTAATGCGGCATCAAGGATCCACGTTTTCCACGTGCCACTGACCGGCATATCACCTTATAAACAGTGACGCAAAGTCACGTGCCTCATCGTATGGCTACAAAAGCACTCGACAAGCTTCACTTAACCAGTGAGCGAGGAAGCAGTGATCTCGGCAACATACTGAGCAATCCTTTTTGCCCCATGCTACATGTTGCGATGGTCGTTCTCGGAAACCTGGCTTCGAGTGGCGTCTGCGCTGCTTCGACAACGTTGGTAGGTGTGGTCCACGATGCTGGCGGGCATTCATCGACACTTGGTGAATGCGGCATCAAGGATCCACGTTTTCCACGTGCCACCGACCGGCATATCACCTTATAAACAGTGACGCAAAGTCACGTGCCTCATCGTATGGCGTTAAAAGCACCCGACAAACTGTATTTCACCAGTGGGCGAGGCATCAGCAAGCTCGGCAACATGCTGAGCAATCCTTTTTGCCTCATGCTACATGTTGCGACGGTCGTTCTCGGACACTGGGCTTCCAGTGGCGTCTGCGCTGCTTCGACAACGTTGGTAGGTGTGGCCCACGATGCTAGCGGGCATTCATCGACACTTGGTGAATGCGGCATCAAAGATCCACGTTTTCTACGTGCCACAAACCGGCATATCACCTTATAAACAGTGACGCAAAGTCACGTGCCTCATCGTATGGCAATAAAAGCACCCGACAAAGTGTATTTCACCCGTGGGAGAGGCAGCAGCAAGCTCGGCAACATGATGAGCAATTCTTTTTGCCTCATGCTACATGTTGCGATGGTCGTTCTCGGAAACTGCGCTTCGAGTGGCGTCTACGCTGCTTCGACAACGTTGGTAGGTGTGGCCCACGATGCTAGCGGGCATTTATCGACACTTGGTGAATGCAGCATCAAAGATCCACGTTTTCTACGTGCCACAGACCGGCATATCACCTTATACACAGTGACGCAAAGTCACGTGCTTCATCCTATGGCGTTAAAAGCACCCGAAAAACTGTATTTCACCCGTGGGAGAGGCAGCACCAAGCTCGGCAACATGATGAGCGATCCTTTGTGCCTCATGCTACATGTTGCGATGGTCGTTCTCGGAAACTGGGCTTCGAGTGGCGTCTACGCTGCTTCGACAACGTTGGTAGGTGTGGTCCACGATGCTGGCGGGCATTTATCGACACTTTGTGAATGCGGCATCAAGGATCCACGTTTTCCACGTGCCACTGACCGGCATATCACCTTATAAACAGTGACGCAAAGTCACGTGCTTCATCGTGTGGCTATAAAAGCACCCGACAAGCCTTACTTACCCAGTTAGCGAGGAAGCAGTGATCTCGGCAACATACTGAGCAATCCTTTTTACCCCATGCTACATGTTGCGATGGTCGTTCTCAGAAACCGGGCTTCGAGTGGCGTCTACGCTGCTTCGACTACGTTGGGAGGTGTGGTCCACGATGCTGGCGGGCATTTATCGACACATGGTGAATGCGGCATCAAGGATCCACGTTTTCCACGTGCCACTGACCGGCATATCACCTTATAAACAGTGACGCAAAGTCACGTGCCTCATCGTATGGCTACAAAAGCACTCGACAAGCTTCACTTAACCAGTGAGCGAGGAAGCAGTGATCTCGGCAACATACTGAGCAATCCTTTTTGCCCCATGCTACATGTTGCGATGGTCGTTCTCGGAAACCTGGCTTCGAGTGGCGTCTGCGCTGCTTCGACAACGTTGGTAGGTGTGGTCCACGATGCTGGCGGGCATTCATCGACACTTGGTGAATGCGGCATCAAGGATCCACGTTTTCCACGTGCCACCGACCGGCATATCACCTTATAAACAGTGACGCAAAGTCACGTGCCTCATCGTATGGCGTTAAAAGCACCCGACAAACTGTATTTCACCAGTGGGCGAGGCATCAGCAAGCTCGGCAACATGCTGAGCAATCCTTTTTGCCTCATGCTACATGTTGCGACGGTCGTTCTCGGACACTGGGCTTCCAGTGGCGTCTGCGCTGCTTCGACAACGTTGGTAGGTGTGGCCCACGATGCTAGCGGGCATTCATCGACACTTGGTGAATGCGGCATCAAAGATCCACGTTTTCTACGTGCCACAAACCGGCATATCACCTTATAAACAGTGACGCAAAGTCACGTGCCTCATCGTATGGCAATAAAAGCACCCGACAAAGTGTATTTCACCCGTGGGAGAGGCAGCAGCAAGCTCGGCAACATGATGAGCAATTCTTTTTGCCTCATGCTACATGTTGCGATGGTCGTTCTCGGAAACTGCGCTTCGAGTGGCGTCTACGCTGCTTCGACAACGTTGGTAGGTGTGGCCCACGATGCTAGCGGGCATTTATCGACACTTGGTGAATGCAGCATCAAAGATCCACGTTTTCTACGTGCCACAGACCGGCATATCACCTTATACACAGTGACGCAAAGTCACGTGCTTCATCCTATGGCGTTAAAAGCACCCGAAAAACTGTATTTCACCCGTGGGAGAGGCAGCACCAAGCTCGGCAACATGATGAGCGATCCTTTGTGCCTCATGCTACATGTTGCGATGGTCGTTCTCGGAAACTGGGCTTCGAGTGGCGTCTACGCTGCTTCGACAACGTTGGTAGGTGTGGTCCACGATGCTGGCGGGCATTTATCGACACTTTGTGAATGCGGCATCAAGGATCCACGTTTTCCACGTGCCACTGACCGGCATATCACCTTATAAACAGTGACGCAAAGTCACGTGCTTCATCGTGTGGCTATAAAAGCACCCGACAAGCCTTACTTACCCAGTTAGCGAGGAAGCAGTGATCTCGGCAACATACTGAGCAATCCTTTTTACCCCATGCTACATGTTGCGATGGTCGTTCTCAGAAACCGGGCTTCGAGTGGCGTCTACGCTGCTTCGACTACGTTGGGAGGTGTGGTCCACGATGCTGGCGGGCATTTATCGACACATGGTGAATGCGGCATCAAGTATCCACGTTTTCCACGTGCCACTAACCGGCATATCACCTTATAAACAGTGACGCAAAGTCACGTGCCTCATCGTATGGCGTTAAAAGCACCCGACAAGCTTTACTTAACCAGTGAGCGAGGAAGCAGTGATCTCGGCAACATACTGAGCAATCCTTTTTGCCCCATGCTACATGTTGCGATGGTCGTTCTCGGAAACCGGGCTTCGAGTGGCGTCTACGCTGCTTCGACTACGTTGGTAGGTGTGGTCCACGATGCTGGCGGGCATTTATCGACACTTGGTGAATGCGACAACAAGGATCCACGTTTTGCACGTGCCACTGACCGGCATATCACCTTATAAACAGTGACGCAAAGTCACGTGCCTCATCGTATGGCGTTAAAAGCACCCGACAAACTGTATTTCACCAGTGGGCGAGGCAGCAGTAAGCTCGGCAACATGATGAGCAATCCTTTTTGCCTCATGCTACATGTTGCGATGATCGTTCTCGGAAACTGCGCTTCAAGTGGCGTCAACGCTGCTTCGACAACGTTAGTAGGTGTGGTCCACGATGCTGGCGGCCATTTATCGACACTTTGTGAATGCGGCATCAAGGATCCACGTTTTCCACGTGCCACTGACCGGCATATCACCTTATAAATAGTGACGCAAAGTCACGTGCCTCATCGTATGGCTACAAAAGCACCCGACAAGCTTTACTTAACCAGTGAGCGAGGAAGCAGTGATCTCGGCAACTTACTGAGCAATCCTTTTTGCCCCATGCTACATGTTGCGATGGTCGTTCTCGGAAACCGGGCTTCGAGTGGCGTCTACGCTGCTTCGACTACGTTGGTAGGTGTGGTCCACGATGCTGGCGGGCATTTATCGACACTTGGTGAATGCGACATCAAGGATCCACGTTTTCCACGTGCCACTGACCGGCATATCACCTTATAAACAGTGACGCAAAGTCACGTGCTTCATCGTATGGCTATGAAAGCACCCGAAAAGCCTTACTTAACCAGTTAGCGAGGCAGCAGCGAGCTCGGCAACATGCTGAGCAATCCTTTTTGCCTCATGCTACATGTTGCGACGGTCGTTCTCGGAAACCGGGCTTCCAGTGGCGTCTGCACTGCTTCGACTACGTTGGTAGGTGTGGTCCACGATGCTGGCGGGCATTTATCGACACTTGGTTAATGCGGCATCAAGGATCCACGTTTTCCACGTGCCACTGACCGGCATATCACCTTATAAACAGTGACGCAAAGTCACGTGCCTCATCGTATGGCTACAAAAGCACTCGACAAGCTTTACTTAACCAGTGAGCGAGGAAGCAGTGATCTCGGCAACATACTGAGCAATCCTTTTTGCCCCATGCTACATGTTGCGATGGTCGTTCTCAGAAACCTGGCTTCGAGTGGCGTCTGCGCTGCTTCGACAACGTTGGTAGGTGTGGTCCACGATGCTGGCGGGCATTCATCGACACTTGGTGAATGCGGCATCAAGGATCCACGTTTTCCACGTGCCACCGACCGGCATATCACCTTATAAACAGTGACGCAAAGTCACGTGCCTCATCGTATGGCGTTAAAAGCACCCGACAAACTGTATTTCACCAGTGGGCGAGGCATCAGCAAGCTCGACAACATGCTGAGCAATCCTTTTTGCCTCATGCTACATGTTGCGATGGTCGTTCTCGGACACTGGGCTTCCAGTGGCGTCTGCGCTGCTTCGACAACGTTGGTAGGTGTGGCCCACGATGCTAGCGGGCATTCATCGACACTTGGTGAATGCGGCATCAAAGATCCACGTTTTCTACGTGCCACAAACCGGCATATCACCTTATAAACAGTGACGCAAAGTCACGTGCCTCATCGTATGGCAATAAAAGCACCCGACAAAGTGTATTTCACCCGTGGGAGAGGCAGCAGCAAGCTCGGCAACATGATGAGCAATCCTTTTTGCCTCATGCTACATGTTGCGATGGTCGTTCTCGGAAACTGCGCTTCGAGTGGCGTCTACGCTGCTTCGACAACGTTGGTAGGTGTGGCCCACGATGCTAGCGGGCATTTATCGACACTTGGTGAATGCAGCATCAAAGATCCACGTTTTCTACGTGCCACAGACCGGCATATCACCTTATACACAGTGACGCAAAGTCACGTGCTTCATCCTATGGCGTTAAAAGCACCCGAAAAACTGTATTTCACCCGTGGGAGAGGCAGCACCAAGCTCGGCAACATGATGAGCAATCCTTTGTGCCTCATGCTACATGTTGCGATGGTCGTTCTCGGAAACTGGGCTTCGAGTGGCGTCTACGCTGCTTCGACAACGTTGGTAGGTGTGGTCCACGATGCTGGCGGGCATTTATCGACACTTTGTGAATGCGGCATCAAGGATCCACGTTTTCCACGTGCCACTGACCGGCATATCACCTTATAAACAGTGACGCAAAGTCACGTGCTTCATCGTGTGGCTATAAAAGCACCCGACAAGCCTTACTTACCCAGTTAGCGAGGAAGCAGTGATCTCGGCAACATACTGAGCAATCCTTTTTACCCCATGCTACATGTTGCGATGGTCGTTCTCAGAAACCGGGCTTCGAGTGGCGTCTACGCTCCTTCGACTACGTTGGGAGGTGTGGTCCACGATGCTGGCGGGCATTTATCGACACATGGTGAATGCGGCATCAAGTATCCACGTTTTCCACGTGCCACTAACCGGCATATCACCTTATAAACAGTGACGCAAAGTCACGTGCCTCATCGTATGGCGTTAAAAGCACCCGACAAGCTTTACTTAACCAGTGAGCGAGGAAGCAGTGATCTCGGCAACATACTGAGCAATCCTTTTTGCCCCATGCTACATGTTGCGATGGTCGTTCTCGGAAACCGGGCTTCGAGTGGCGTCTACGCTGCTTCGACTACGTTGGTAGGTGTGGTCCACGATGCTGGCGGGCATTTATCGACACTTGGTGAATGCGACAACAAGGATCCACGTTTTCCACGTGCCACTGACCGGCATATCACCTTATAAACAGTGACGCAAAGTCACGTGCCTCATCGTATGGCGTTAAAAGCACCCGACAAACTGTATTTCACCAGTGGGCGAGGCAGCAGCAAGCTCGGCAACATGATGAGCAATCCTTTTTGCCTCATGCTACATGTTGCGATGATCGTTCTCGGAAACTGCGCTTCAAGTGGCGTCAACGCTGCTTCGACAACGTTAGTAGGTGTGGTCCACGATGCTGGCGGGCATTTATCGACACTTTGTGAATGCGGCATCAAGGATCCACGTTTTCCACGTGCCACTGACCGGCATATCACCTTATAAATAGTGACGCAAAGTCACGTGCCTCATCGTATGGCTACAAAAGCACCCGACAAGCTTTACTTAACCAGTGAGCGAGGAAGCAGTGATCTCGGCAACTTACTGAGCAATCCTTTTTGCCCCATGCTACATGTTGCGATGGTCGTTCTCGGAAACCGGGCTTCGAGTGGCGTCTACGCTGCTTCGACTACATTGGTAGGTGTGGTCCACGATGCTGGCGGGCATTTATCGACACTTGGTGAATGCGACATCAAGGATCCACGTTTTCCACGTGCCACTGACCAGCATATCACCTTATAAACAGTGACGCAAAGTCACGTGCCTCATCGTATGGCTATCAAAGCACCCGACAAGCTTTACTTAACCAGTGAGCGAGGCAGCAGCGAGCTCAGCAACACGCTGAGCAATCCTTTTTGCCTCATGCTATCTTCTGCGATGGTCGTTCTCGGAAACCGGGCTTCCAGTGGCGTCTGCGCTGCTTCGACAACGTTGGTAGGTGTGGTCCAAGATGCTGGCGGGCATTTATCGACACTTGGTGAAAGTGGCATAAAGGACCCTCGTTTTCCACGTCCCACTCACCGGTATCACGTTATAAACAGTGACGCAAAGTCACGTATCTCATCCTATCGATATAAAAGCTCCCGACAACTTTTACTTAACCAGTGAGCGAGGAAGCAGCGAGCTCGGCAACATGCTGAGCAATCCTTTTTGCCTCATGCTTCATGTTGCGAAGGTCGCTCTCGAAAGCCGGGCTTCGAATGGCGTTCACGCTGCTTCGACAACGTTGGTAGGTCTGGTCCGCGATGCTGGTGGGCATTTATCGACACTTGGTGAATGCGGCATCAAAGATCCACGTTTTCTACGTGCCACAGACCGGCATATCACCTTATAAACAGTGACGCATAGTCACGTGCCTCATCGTATGGCTATAAAAGCACCTGAAAAACTGTATTTCACCCGTGGGAGAGGCAGCAGCAAGCTCGGCAACATGATGAGCAATCCTTTTTCCCTCATGCTACATGTTGCGATGGTCGTTCTCGGAAACTGGGCTTCGAGTGGCGTCTACGCTGCTTCGACAACGTTGGTAGGTATGGTCCACGATGCTGGCGGGCATTTATCGACACTTTGTGAATGCGGCATCAAGGATCCACGTTTTCCACGTGCCACTGACCGGCAAATCACCTTATAAACAGTGACGCAAAGTCACGTGCTTCATCGTATGGCTATAAAAGCACCCGACAAGCCTTACTTAACCAGTTAGCGAGGAAGCAGTGATCTCGGCAACATACTGAGCAATCCTTTTTACCCCATGCTACATGTTGGGATGGTCGTTCTCGTAAACTGGGCTTCGAGTGGCGTCTACGCTCCTTCGACTACGTTGGGAGGTGTGGTCCACGATGCTGGCGGGCATTTATCGACACTTGGTGAATGCGACATCATGGATCCACGTTTTCCACGTGCCATTGACCGGCATATCACCTTATAAACAGTGACGCAAAGTCACGTGCCTCATCGTATGGCGTTAAAAGCACCCGACAAACTGTATTTCACCAGTGGGCGAGGCAGCAGCAAGCTCGGCAACACGCTGAGCAATCCTTTTTGCCTCATGCTACATGTTGCGATGGTCGTTCTCGGAAACTGGGCTTCGAGTGGCGTCTACGCTGCTTCGACTACGTTATTAGGTGTGGTCCACGATGGTGGCGGGAATTTATCGACACTTTGTGAATGCGGCATCAAGAATCCACGTTTTCTACGTGCCACTGACCGGCATATCACCTTATAAACAGTGACGCAAAGTCACGTGCTTCATCGTATGGCTATAAAAGCACCCGACAAGCCTTATTTAACCAGTTAGCGAGGCAGCAGCGAGCTCGGCAACATGCTGAGCAATCCTTTTTGCCTCATGCTACATGTTGCGACGGTCGTTCTCGGAAACCGGGCTTCCAGTGGCGTCTGCGCTGCTTCGACAACGTTGGTAGGTGTGGTCCACGATGCTGGCGGGCATTTATCGACACTTGGTTAATGCGGCATCAAGGATCCACGTTTTCCACGTGCCACTGACTGGCATATCACCTTATAAACAGTGACGCAAAGTCACGTGCCTCAGCGTATGGCGTTAAAAGCACCCGAAAAACTGTATTTCACCCGTGGGAGAGGCAGCAGCAAGCTCGGCAACATGATGAGCAATCCTTTTTGCCTCATGCTACAAGTTGAGATGGTCGTTCTCAGAAACTGGGCTTCGTGTGGCGTCTACGTTGCTTCGACAACGTTGGTAGGTGTGGTCCACGATGCTGGCGGGCATTTATCCACACTTTGTGAATGCGGCATCAAGGATCCACGTTTTCCACGTGCCACTGACCAGCAAATCACCTTATAAACAGTGACGCAAAGTCACGTGCTTCATCGTATGGCTATAAAAGCACCCGACAAGCTTTACTTAACCAGTGAGCGAGGAAGCAGTGATCTCGGCAACATACTGAGCAATCCTTTTTGCCCCATGCTACATGTCCCGATTGTTGTTCTCGGAAACTGGGCTTCGTGTGGCGTCTACGATGCTTCGACAACGTTGTAGTTGTGGTCCACGATGCTGGCGGGCATTTATCCACACTTAGTGAATGCGACATCAAGGATCCATGTGACACAGACCGGCTTATCACCTCATAAACAGTCACGTCATGTCATGTACCTCTTCCTATGGCTATAAAAGCACCCGACAAACTGTATTTTACCAGTTGGCGAGGCAGCAGCAAGCTCGGCAACATGATGAGCAATCCTTTTTGCCTCAAGAACATGTTGCGATGGTCGTTCTCGGAAACCGGGCTTAGACTGGCGTCTGCGCTGCTTCGACAACGTTGGTAGGTGTGGTCCACAATGCTGGCGGGCATTTATCGACACTTGCTGAATGCAGCATCAAAGATCCACGTTTTCCGCGTGCCACTGACCGGCAACTCGCCTTATAAACAGTGACGCAAAGTTACGTGCGTTGTCGTATGGCTATAAAAGCACCCGACAAGCTTTACTTAACCAGTGAGCGAGGAAGCAGTGATCTCGGCAACATACTGAGCAATCCTTTTTGCCCCATGCTACATGTTCCGATGGTTGTTCTCGGAAACTGGGCTTCGTGTGGCGTCTACGATGCTTCGACAACGTTGTAGTTGTGGTCCACGATGCTGGCGGGCATTTATCCACACTTAGTGAATGCGACATCAAGGATCCATGTGACACAGACCGGCTTATCACCTCATAAACAGTCACGTCATGTCATGTACCTCTTCCTATGGCTATAAAAGCACCCGACAAACTGTATTTTACCAGTTGGCGAGGCAGCAGCAAGCTCGGCAACATGATGAGCAATCCTTTTTGCCTCAAGAACATGTTGCGATGGTCGTTCTCGGAAACGGGGCTTCGAGTGGCGCCTGCGCTGCTTCGACAACGTTGGTAGGTGTGGTCCACGATGCTGGCGGGCCTTTATCGACACTTGGTGAATGCGGCATCAAGGATCCACGTTTTCCGCGTGCCACTGACCGGCAACTCGCCTTATAAACAGTGACGCAAAGCCACGTGCGTTGTCGTATGGCTATAAAAGCACCCGACAAGCTTTACTTAACCAGTGAGCGAGGCAGCAGCGATCTCGGCAACATACTGAGCAATCCTTTTTGCCGCATGCTACATGTTCCCATGGTCGTTCTCGGAAACCGGGCTTCGAGTGGCGCCTGCGCTGCTTCGACTACTTTGGTAGGTGTGGTCCACAATGCTGGCGGGCATTTATCGAAACTTGGTGATTGCGCCATCAAGAATCCACGTTTTCCACGTGCCACTGACCGGCATATCACCTTATAAAGAGTGACGCATAGTCACGTGCCTCATCGTATGGCTATAAAAGCACCTGACAAACTGTATTTCACCCGTGGGAGAGGCAGCAGCAAGCTCGGCAACATGATGAGCAATCCTTTTTGCCTCATGCTACATGTTGCGATGGTCGTTCTCGGAAACTGGGCTTCGAGTGGCGTCTACGCTGCTTCGACAACGTTGGTAGGTACGCTCCACGATGCTGGCGGGCATTTATCGACACTTTGTGAATGCGGCATCAAGGATCCACGTTTTCCACGTGCCACTGACCGGCAAATCACCTTATAAACAGTGACGCAAAGTCACATGCCTCATCGTATGGCTACAAAAGCACCCGACAAGCTTTACTTAACCAGTGAGCGAGGAAGCATTGATCTCGGCAACATACTGAGCAATCCTTTTTGCCCGATGCTACATGTTGCGATGGTCGTTCTCGGAAACCGGGCTTCGAGTGGCGTCTACGCTGCTTCGACTACGTTGGTAGGTGTGGTCCACGATGCTGGCGGGCATTTATCGACACTTGGTGAATGCGACATCAAGGATCCACGTTTTCCACGTGCCACTGACCGGCATATCACCTTATAAACAGTGACGCAAAGTCGCCTGCCTCATCGTATGGCGTTAAAAGCACCCGACAAACTGTAATTCACCAGTGGGCGAGGCAGCAGCAAGCTCGGCAACATGCTCAGCAATCCTTTTTGCCTCATGCTACATGTTGCGATGGTCGTTCTCGGAAACTGGGCTTCGAGTGGCGTCTACGCTGCTTCGACTACGTTGGTAGGTGTGGTCCACGATGCTGGCGGGAATTTATCGACACTTTGTGAATGCGGCATCAAGGATCCACGTTTTCCACGTGCCACTGACCGGCATATCTCCTTATAAACAGTGACGCAAAGTCACGTGCTTCATCGTATGGCTATGAAAGCACCCGAAAAGACTTACTTAACCAGTTAGCGAGGCAGCAGCGAGCTCGGCAACATGCTGAGCAATCCTTTTTGCCTCATGCTACATGTTGCGACGGTCGTTCTCGGAAACCGGGCTTCCAGTGGCGTCTGCACTGCTTCGACTACGTTGGTAGGTGTGGTCCACGATGCTGGCGGGCATTTATCGACACTTGGTTAATGCGGCATCAAGGATCCACGTTTTCCACGTGCCACTGACCGGCATATCACCTTATAAACAGTGACGCAAAGTCACGTGCCTGATCGTATGGCTACAAAAGCACTCGACAAGCTTTACTTAACCAGTGAGCGAGGAAGCAGTGATCTCGGCAACATACTGAGCAATCCTTTTTGCCCCATGCTACATGTTGCGATGGTCGTTCTCGGAAACCTGGCTTCGAGTGGCGTCTGCGCTGCTTCGACAACGTTGGTAGGTGTGGTCCACGATGCTGGCGGGCATTCATCGACACTTGGTGAATGCGGCATCAAGGATCCACGTTTTCCACGTGCCACCGACCGGCATATCACCTTATAAACAGTGACGCAAAGTCACGTGCCTCATCGTATGGCGTTAAAAGCACCCGACAAACTGTATTTCACCAGTGGGCGAGGCATTAGCAAGCTCGGCAACATGCTGAGCAATCCTTTTTGCCTCATGCTACATGTTGCGACGGTCGTTCTCGGAAACTGGACTTCCAGTGGCGTCTGCGCTGCTTCGACAACGTTGGTAGGTGTGGCCCACGATGCTAGCGGGCATTCATCGACACTTGGTGAATGCGGCATCAAAGATCCACGTTTTCTACGTGCCACAAACCGGCATATCACCTTTTAAACAGTGACGCAAAGTCACGTGCTTCATCTTATGGCGTTAAAAGCACCCGAAAAACTGTATTTCACCCGTGGGAGAGGCAGCAGCAAGCTCGGCAACATGATGAGCAATCCTTTTTGCCTCATGCTACATGTTGCGATGGTCGTTCTCGGAAACTGGGCTTCGTGTGGTGTCTATGCTGCTTCGACAACGTTGGTAGGTGTGGTCCACGATGCTGGCGGGCATTTATCGACACTTTGTGAATGTGGCATCAAGGATCCACGTTTTCCACGTGCCACTGACCGGCATATCACCTTATAAACAGTGACGCAAAGTCACGTGCTTCATCGTATGGCTATAAAAGCACCCGACAAGCCTTACTTAACCAGTTAGCGAGGAAGCAGTGATCTCGGCAACATACTGAGCAATCCTTTTTACCCCATGCTACATGTTGCGATGGTCTATCTCGGAAACCAGGCTTCGAGTGGCGTCTACGCTGCTTCGACTATGTTGGGAGGTGTGGTCCAAGATGCTGGCGGGCATTTATCGACACTTGGTTAAAGTGGCATAAAGGATCCTCGTTTTCCACGTCCCACTCACCGGTATCACGTTATAAACAGTGACGCAAAGTCACGTATCTCATCCTATCGATATAAAAGCTCCCGACAACCTTTACTTAACCAGTGAGCGTTGAAGCAGCGAGCTCGGCAACATGCTGAGCAATCCTTTTTGCCCCATTCTACATGTTGCGATGGTCGTTCTCGGAAACCTGGCTTCGAGTGGCGTCTGCGCTGCTTCGACAACGTTGGTAGGTGTGGTCCACGATGCTGGCGGGCATTCATCGACACTTGGTGAATGCGGCATCAAGGATCCACGTTTTCCACGTGCCACCGACCGGCATATCACCTTATAAACAGTGACGCAAAGTCACGTGCCTCATCGTATGGCGTTAAAAGCACCCGACAAACTGTATTTCACCAGTGGGCGAGGCATCAGCAAGCTCGGCAACATGCTGAGCAATCCTTTTTGCCTCATGCTACATGTTGCGACGGTCGTTCTCGGAAACTGGGCTTCCAGTGGCGTCTGCGCTGCTTCGACAACGTTGGTAGGTATGGTCCACGATGCTGGTGGGCATTTATCGACACTTTGTGAATGCGGCATCAAGGATCCACGTTTTCCACGTGCCACTGACCGGCAAATCACCTTATAAACAGTGACGCAAAGTCACGTGCTTCATCGTATGGCTATAAAAGCACCCGACAAGCCTTACTTAACCAGTTAGCGAGGAAGCAGTGATCTCGGCAACATACTGAGCAATCCTTTTTACCCCATGTACATGTTGCGATGGTCGTTCTCGTAAACCGGGCTTCGAGTGGCGTCTACGCTCCTTCGACTACGTTGGGAGGTGTGGTCCACGATGCTGGCGGGCATTTATCGACACTTGGTGAATGCGGCATCAAGTATCCACGTTTTCCACGTGCCACTGACCGGCATATCACCTTATAAACAGTGACGCAAAGTCACGTGCCTCATCGTATGGCTACAAAAACACCCGACAAGCTTTACTTAACCAGTGAGCGAGGAAGCAGTGATCTCGGCAACATACTGAGCAATCCTTTTTGCCCCATGCTACATGTTGTGATGGTCGTTCTCGGAAACCGGGCTTCGAGTGGCGTCTACGCTGCTTCGACTACGTTGGTAGGTGTGGTCCACGATGCTGGCGGGCATTCATCGACACTTGGTGAATGCGGCATCAAAGATCCACGTTTTCCACGTGCCACCGACCGGCATATCACCTTATAAACAGTGACGCAAAGTCACGTGCCTCATCGTATGGCGTTAAAAGCACCCGACAAACTGTATTTCACCAGTGGACGAGGCATCAGCAAGCTCGGCAACATGCTGAGCAATCCTTTTTGCCTCATGCTACATGTTGCGATGGTCGTTCTCGGAAACTGGGCTTCGAGTGGCGTCTACGCTGCTTCGACTACGTTATTAGGTGTGGTCCACGATGGTGGCGGGAATTTATCGACACTTTGTGAATGCGGCATCAAGGATCCACGTTTTCCACGTGCCACTGACCGGCAAATCACCTTATAAACAGTGACGCAAAGTCGCGTGCCTCATCTTATGGCGTTAAAAGCACCCGACAAACTGTAATTCACCAGTGGGCGAGGCAGCAGCAAGCTCGGCAACATGCTCAGCAATCCTTTTTGCCTCATGCTACATGTTGCGATGGTCGTTCTCGGAAACTGGGCTTCGAGTGGCGTCTACGCTGCTTCGACTACGTTGGTAGGTGTGGTCCACGATGCTGGCGGGAATTTATCGACACTTTGTGAATGCGGCATCAAGGATCCACGTTTTCCACGTGCCACTGACCGGCATATCACCTTATAAACAGTGACGCAAAGTCACGTGCCTCATCGTATGGCTACAAAAACACCCGACAAGCTTTACTTAACCAGTGAGCGAGGAAGCAGTGATCTCGGCAACATACTGAGCAATCCTTTTTGCCCCATGCTACATGTTGTGATGGTCGTTCTCGGAAACCGGGCTTCGAGTGGCGTCTACGCTGCTTCGACTACGTTGGTAGGTGTGGTCCACGATGCTGGCGGGCATTCATCGACACTTGGTGAATGCGGCATCAAAGATCCACGTTTTCCACGTGCCACCGACCGGCATATCACCTTATAAACAGTGACGCAAAGTCACGTGCCTCATCGTATGGCGTTAAAAGCACCCGACAAACTGTATTTCACCAGTGGGCGAGGCATCAGCAAGCTCGGCAACATGCTGAGCAATCCTTTTTGCCTCATGCTACATGTTGCGATGGTCGTTCTCGGAAACTGGGCTTCCAGTGGCGTCTGCGCTGCTTCGACAACGTTGGTAGGTGTGGCCCACGATGCTAGCGGGCATTCATCGACACTTGGTGAATGCGGCATCAAAGATCCACGTTTTCTACGTGCCACAAACCGGCATATCACCTTATAAACAGTGACGCAAAGTCACGTGCTTCATCGTATGGCGTTAAAAGCACCCGAAAAATTGTATTTCACCCGTGGGAGAGGCAGCAGCAAGCTCGGCAACATGATGAGCAATCCTTTTTGCCTCATGCTACATGTTGCGATGGTCGTTCTCGGAAACTGGGCTTCGTGTGGTGTCTATGCTGCTTCGACAACGCTGGTAGGTGTGGTCCACGATGCTGGCGGGCATTTATCGACACTTTGTGAATGCGGCATCAAGGATCCACGTTTTCCACGTGCCACTGACCGGCATATCACCCTATAAACAGTGACGCACAGTCACGTGCTTCATCGTATGGCTATAAAAGCACCCGACAAGCCTTACTTAACCAGTTAGCGAGGAAGCAGTGATCTCGGCAACATACTGAGCAATCCTTTTTACCCCATGCTACATGTTGCGATGGTCTATCTCGGAAACCAGGCTTCGAGTGGCGTCTACGCTGCTTCGACTATGTTGGGAGGTGTGGTCCAAGATGCTGGCGGGCATTTATCGACACTTGGTTAAAGTGGCATAAAGGATCCTCGTTTTCCACGTCCCACTCACCGGTATCACGTTATAAACAGTGACGCAAAGTCACGTGCCTCATCGTATGGCGTTAAAAGCACCCGACAAACTGTATTTCACCAGTGGACGAGGCATCAGCAAGCTCGGCAACATGCTGAGCAATCCTTTTTGCCTCATGCTACATGTTGCGATGGTCGTTCTCGGAAACTGGGCTTCGAGTGGCGTCTACGCTGCTTCGACTACGTTATTAGGTGTGGTCCACGATGGTGGCGGGAATTTATCGACACTTTGTGAATGCGGCATCAAGGATCCACGTTTTCCACGTGCCACTGACCGGCAAATCACCTTATAAACAGTGACGCAAAGTCACATGCCTCATCGTATGGCTACAAAAGCACCCGACAAGCTTTACTTAACCAGTGAGCGAGGAAGCATTGATCTCGGCAACATACTGAGCAATCCTTTTTGCCCGATGCTACATGTTGCGATGGTCGTTCTCGGAAACCGGGCTTCGAGTGGCGTCTACGCTGCTTCGACTACGTTGGTAGGTGTGGTCCACGATGCTGGCGGG
Source organism: Rhipicephalus microplus (assembly GCF_043290135.1). NCBI lineage: Eukaryota > Metazoa > Arthropoda > Arachnida > Ixodida > Ixodidae > Rhipicephalus > Rhipicephalus microplus. The sequence continues at coordinate 208,812,258 of NC_134704.1, forward strand.
CATTTATCGACACTTGGTGAATGCGACATCAAGGATCCACGTTTTCCACGTGCCACTGACCGGCATATCACCTTATAAACAGTGACGCAAAGTCGCGTGCCTCATCTTATGGCGTTAAAAGCACCCGACAAACTGTAATTCACCAGTGGGCGAGGCAGCAGCAAGCTCGGCAACATGCTCAGCAATCATTTTTGCCTCATGCTACATGTTGCGATGGTCGTTCTCGGAAACTGGGCTTCGAGTGGCGTCTACGCTGCTTCGACTACGTTGGTAGGTGTGGTCCACGATGCTGGCGGGAATTTATCGACACTTTGTGAATGCGGCATCAAGGATCCACGTTTTCCACGTGCCACTGACCGGCATATCACCTTATAAACAGTGACGCAAAGTCACGTGCTTCATCGTATGGCTATGAAAGCACCCGAAAAGCCTTACTTAACCAGTTAGCGAGGCAGCAGCGAGCTCGGCAACATGCTGAGCAATCCTTTTTGCCTCATGCTACATGTTGCGACGGTCGTTCTCGGAAACCGGGCTTCCAGTGGCGTCTGCACTGCTTCGACTACGTTGGTAGGTGTGGTCCACGATGCTGGCGGGCATTTATCGACACTTGGTTAATGCGGCATCAAGGATCCACGTTTTCCACGTGCCACTGACCGGCATATCACCTTATAAACAGTGACGCAAAGTCACGTGCCTCATCGTATGGCTACAAAAGCACTCGACAAGCTTTACTTAACCAGTGAGCGAGGAAGCAGTGATCTCGGCAACATACTGAGCAATCCTTTTTGCCCCATGCTACATGTTGCGATGGTCGTTCTCGGAAACCTGGCTTCGAGTGGCGTCTGCGCTGCTTCGACAACGCTGGTAGGTGTGGTCCACGATGCTGGCGGGCATTCATCGACACTTGGTGAATGGGGCATCAAAGATCCACGTTTTCCACGTGCCACCGACCGGCATATCACCTTATAAACAGTGACGCAAAGTCACGTGCCTCATCGTATGGCGTTAAAAGCACCCGACAAACTGTATTTCACCAGTGGGCGAGGCATCAGCAAGCTCGGCAACATGCTGAGCAATCCTTTTTGCCTCATGCTACATGTTGCGATGGTCGTTCTCGGAAACTGGGCTTCCAGTGGCGTCTGCGCTGCTTCGACAACGTTGGTAGGTGTGGCCCACGATGCTAGCGGGCATTCATCGACACTTGGTGAATGCGGCATCAAAGATCCACGTTTTCTACGTGCCACAAACCGGCATATCACCTTATAAACAGTGACGCAAAGTCACGTGCTTCATCGTATGGCGTTAAAAGCACCCGAAAAATTGTATTTCACCCGTGGGAGAGGCAGCAGCAAGCTCGGCAACATGATGAGCAATCCTTTTTGCCTCATGCTACATGTTGCGTTGGTCGTTCTCGGAAACTGGGCTTCGTGTGGTGTCTATGCTGCTTCGACAACGCTGGTAGGTGTGGTCCACGATGCTGGCGGGCATTTATCGACACTTTGTGAATGCGGCATCAAGGATCCACGTTTTCCACGTGCCACTGACCGGCATATCACCCTATAAACAGTGACGCAAAGTCACGTGCTTCATCGTATGGCTATAAAAGCACCCGACAAGCCTTACTTAACCAGTTAGCGAGGAAGCAGTGATCTCGGCAACATACTGAGCAATCCTTTTTACCCCATGCTACATGTTTCGATGGTCTATCTCGGAAACCAGGCTTCGAGTGGCGTCTACGCTGCTTCGACTATGTTGTGAGGTGTGGTCCAAGATGCTGGCGGGCATTTATCGACACTTGGTTAAAGTGGCATAAAGGATCCTCGTTTTCCACGTCCCACTCACCGGTATCACGTTATAAACAGTGACGCAAAGTCACGTATCTCATCCTATCGATATAAAAGCTCCCGACAACCTTTACTTAACCAGTGAGCGAGGAAGCAGCGAGCTCGGCAACATGCTGAGCAATCCTTTTTGCCTCATGCTTCATGTTGCGAAGGTCGCTCTCGAAAGCCGGGCTTCGAGTGGCGTCTTTGCTGCTTCGACTACGTTGTTAGGTGTGGTTCAGGATGCTGGCCGGCATTTATTGACACTTGGTGAATGCGGCATCAAGGATCCACGTTTTCCACGTGCCACTGACCGCCATATCACCTTATAAACAGTGACGCAAAGTCACGTGCCTCATCGTATGGCGTTAAAAGCACCCGACAAACTGTATTTCACCAGTGGGCGAGGCAGCAGCAGGCTCGGCAACATGCTGAGCAATCCTTTTTGCCTCATGCTACATGTTGCGACGGTCGTTCTCGGAAACCTGCCCCGCCGCGGTCGTCTAGTGGCTAAGGTACTCGGCTGCTGACCCGCAGGTCGCGGGTTCGATTCCCGGCTGCGGCGGCTGCATTTCCGATGGAGGCGGAAATGTTGTAGGCCCGTGTGCTCAGAATTGGGCGCACGGTAAAGAACCCCAGGTGGTCGAAATTTCCGCAGCCCTCCACTACGGCGTCTCTCATAATCATATGGTGGTTTTGGGACGTTAAACCCCACAAATATATCAATCTCGAAAACCGGGCTTCCAGTGGCGTCTGCGCTGCTTCGACAACGTTGGTAGGTGTGGTCCACGATGCTGGCGGGCATTTATCGACACTTGGTGAATGCGGCATCAAGGATCCACGTTTTCCACGTGCCACTGACCGGCATATCACCTTATAAACAGTGACGCAAAGTCACGTGCTTCATCGTATGGCTATAAAAGCACCCGACAAGCCTTACTTAACCAGTGAGCGAGGAAGCAGTGATCTCGGCAACATACTGAGCAATCCTTTTTGCTCCATGCTACGTGTTGCGATGGTCGTTCTCGGAAACTGGGCTTCGAGTGGCGTCTACGCTGCTTCGACTACGTTGGTAGGTGTGGTCCACGATGCTGGCGGGCATTTATCTACACTTTGTGAATGCGGCATCAAGGATCCACGTTTTCCACGTGCCACTGACCGGCATATCACCTTATAAACAGTGACGCAAAGTCACGTGCCTCATCGTATGGCTACAAAAGCACCCGACAAGCTTTACATAACCAGTGAGCGGGGAAGCAGTGATCTCGGCAACATACTGAGATATCCTTTTTGCCCCATGCTACATGTTGCGATGGTCGTTCTCGGAAACCGGGCTTCGAGTGGCGTCTACGCTGCTTCGACTACGTTGGTAGGTGTGGTCCACGATGCTGGCGGGCATTTATCCACACTTAGTGAATGCGACATCAAGGATCCACGTGACACAGACCAGCTTATCACCTCATAAACAGTGACGTCAAGACACGTACCTCTTCCTATGGCTATAAAACACCCGACAAACTGTATTTTACCAGTTGGCGAGGCAGCAGCAAGCTCGGCAACATGCTGAGCAATCCTTTTTGCCTCATGCTACATGTTGCGATGGTCGTTCTTGGAAACCGGGCTTAGACTGGCGTCTGCGCTGCTTCGACAACGTTGGTAGGTGTGGTCCACGATGCTGGCGGGCATTTATCGACACTTGGTGAATGCAGCATCAAAGATCCACGTTTTTCACGTGCCACTGACCGGCAACTCGCCTTATAAACAGTGACGCAAAGCCACGTGCGTCGTCGTATGGCTATAAAAGCACCCGACAAGCTTTACTTAACCAGTGAGCGAGGCAGCAGCGATCTCGGCAACATACTGAGCAATCCTTTTTGCCGCATGCTACATGTTGCCATGGTCGTTCTCGGAAACCGGGCTTCGAGTGGTGCCTGCGCTGCTTCGACTACGTTGGTAGGTGTTGTCCCCAATGCTGGCGGGCATTTATCGACACTTGGTGATATCGCCATCAAGAATCCACGTTTTCCACGTGCCACTAACCGGCATATCACCTTATAAACAGTGACGCAAAGTCACATGCTTCATCGTAATGCTATGAAAGCACCCGAAAAGCCTTACTTAACCAGTTAGCCAGGCAGCAGCGAGCTCGGCAACATGCTGAGCAATCCTTTTTGCCTCATGCTACATGTTGCGACGGTCGTTCTCGGAAACCGGGCTTCCAGTGGCGTCTGCACTGCTTCGACTACGTTGGTAGGTGTGGTCCACGATGCTGGCGGGCATTTATCGACACTTGGTTAATGCGGCATCAAGGATCCACGTTTTCCGCGTGCCACTGACCGGCATATCACCTTATAAACAGTGACGCAAAGTCACGAGCCTCATCGTATGGCTACAAAAGCACTCGACAAGCTTTACTTAACCAGTGAGCGAGGAAGCAGTGATCTCGGCAACATACTGAGCAATCCTTTTTGCCCCTTGCTACATGTTGCGATGGTCGTTCTCGGAAACCTGGCTTCGAGTGCGTCTGCGCTGCTTCGACAACGTTGGTAGGTGTGGTCCACGATGCTGGCGGGCATTCATCGACACTTGGTGAATGCGGCATCAAGGATCCACGTTTTCCACGTGCCACCGACCGGCATATCACCTTATAAACAGTGACGCAAAGTCACGTGCCTCATCGTATGGCGTTAAAAGCACCCGACAAACTGTATTTCACCAGTGGGCGAGGCATCAGCAAGCTCGGCAAGATGCTGAGCAATCCTTTTTGCCTCATGCTACATGTTGCGACGGTCGTTCTCGGAAACCGGGCTTCCAGTGGCGTCTGCGCTGCTTCGACAACGTTGGTAGTTGTGGTCCACGATGCTGGCGGGCATTTATCGACACTTGGTTAATGCGGCATCAAGGATCCACGTTTTCCACGTGCCACTGACCGGCATATCACCTTATAAACAGTGACGCAAAGCCACGTGCGTCGTCGTATGGCTATCAAAGCACCCGACAAGCTTTACTTAACCAGTGAGCGAGGCAGCAGCGATCTCGGCAACATACTGAGCAATCCTTTTTGCCGCATGCTACATGTTGCCATGGTCGTTCTCGGAAACCGGGCTTCGAGTGGCGCCTGCGCTGCTTCGACTACGTTGGTAGGTGTGGTCCACGATGCTGGCGGGCATTTATCGACACTTGGTGATTGCGCCATCAAGAATCCACGTTTTCCACGTGCCACTGACCAGCATATCACCTTATAAACAGTGACGCAAAGTCACGTGCCTCATCGTATGGCTATCAAAGCACCCGACAAGCTTTACTTAACCAGTGAGCGAGGCAGCAGCGAGCTCAGCAACACGCTGAGCAATCCTTTTTGCCTCATGCTATCTTCTGCGATGGTCGTTCTCGGAAACCGGGCTTCCAGTGGCGTCTGCGCTGCTTCGACAACGTTGGTAGGTGTGGTCCAAGATGCTGGCGGGCATTTATCGACACTTGGTGAAAGTGGCATAAAGGACCCTCGTTTTCCACGTCCCACTCACCGGTATCACGTTATAAACAGTGACGCAAAGTCACGTATCTCATCCTATCGATATAAAAGCTCCCGACAACTTTTACTTAACCAGTGAGCGAGGAAGCAGCGAGCTCGGCAACATGCTGAGCAATCCTTTTTGCCTCATGCTTCATGTTGCGAAGGTCGCTCTCGAAAGCCGGGCTTCGAATGGCGTTCACGCTGCTTCGACAACGTTGGTAGGTCTGGTCCGCGATGCTGGTGGGCATTTATCGACACTTGGTGAATGCGGCATCAAAGATCCACGTTTTCTACGTGCCACAGACCGGCATATCACCTTATAAACAGTGACGCATAGTCACGTGCCTCATCGTATGGCTATAAAAGCACCTGACAAACTGTATTTCACCCGTGGGAGAGGCAGCAGCAAGCTCGGCAACATGATGAGCAATCCTTTTTCCCTCATGCTACATGTTGCGATGGTCGTTCTCGGAAACCGGGCTTCCAGTGGCGTCTGCGCTGCTTCGACAACGTTGGTAGGTGTGGTCCAAGATGCTGGCGGGCATTTATCGACACTTGGTGAAAGTGGCATAAAGGACCCTCGTTTTCCACGTCCCACTCACCGGTATCACGTTATAAACAGTGACGCAAAGTCACGTATCTCATCCTATCGGTATAAAAGCTCCCGACAACTTTTACTTAACCAGTGAGCGAGGAAGCAGCGAGCTCGGCAACATGCTGAGCAATCCTTTTTGCCTCATGCTTCATGTTGCGAAGGTCGCTCTCGAAAGCCGGGCTTCGAATGGCGTTCACGCTGCTTCGACAACGTTGGTAGGTCTGGTCCGCGATGCTGGTGGGCATTTATCGACACTTGGTGAATGCGGCATCAAAGATCCACGTTTTCTACGTGCCACAGACCGGCATATCACCTTATAAACAGTGACGCATAGTCACGTGCCTCATCGTATGGCTATAAAAGCACCTGACAAACTGTATTTCACCCGTGGGAGAGGCAGCAGCAAGCTCGGCAACATGATGAGCAATCCTTTTTCCCTCATGCTACATGTTGCGATGGTCGTTCTCGGAAACTGGGCTTCGAGTGGCGTCTACGCTGCTTCGACAACGTTGGTAGGTATGGTCCACGATGCTGGCGGGCATTTATCGACACTTTCTGAATGCGGCATCAAGGATCCACGTTTTCCACGTGCCACTGACCGGCAAATCACCTTATAAACAGTGACGCAAAGTCACGTGCTTCATCGTATGGCTATAAAAGCACCCGACAAGCCTTACTTAACCAGTTAGCGAGGAAGCAGTGATCTCGGCAACATACTGAGCAATCCTTTTTACCCCATGCTACATGTTGCGATGGTCGTTCTCGTAAACTGGGCTTCGAGTGGCGTCTACGCTCCTTCGACTACGTTGGGAGGTGTGGTCCACGATGCTAGCGGGCATTTATCGACACTTGGTGAATGCGACATCAAGGATCCACGTTTTCCACGTGCCACTGACCGGCATATCACCTTATAAACAGTGACGCAAAGTCACGTGCCTCAGCGTATGGCGTTAAAAGCACCCGAAAAACTGTATTTCACCCGTGGGAGAGGCAGCAGCAAGCTCGGCAACATGATGAGCAATCCTTTTTGCCTCATGCTACAAGTTGAAATGGTCGTTCTCGGAAACTGGGCTTCGTGTGGCGTCTACGTTGCTTCGACAACGTTGGTAGGTGTGGTCCACGATGCTGGCGGGCATTTATCCACACTTAGTGAATGCGACATCAAGGATCCACGTGACACAGACCAGCTTATCACCTCATAAACAGTGACGTCAAGACACGTACCTCTTCCTATGGCTATAAAGCACCCGACAAACCGTATTTTACCAGTTGGCGAGGCAGCAGCAAGCTCTGCAACATGCTGAGCAATCCTTTCTGCCTCATGCTACATGTTGCGATGGTCGTTCTCGGAAACCGGACTTAGACTGGCGTCTGCGCTGCTTCGACAACGTTGGTAGGTGTGGTCCACAATGCTGGCGGGCATTTATCGACACTTGCTGAATGCAGCATCAAAGATCCACGTTTTCCGCGTGCCACTGACCGGCAACTCGCCTTATAAACAGTGACGCAAAGCCACGTGCGTTGTCGTACGGCTATAAAAGCACCCGACAAGCTTTACTTAACCAGTGAGCGAGGAAGCAATGATCTCGGCAACATACTGAGCAATCCTTTTTGCCCCATGCTACATGTTCCGATGGTTGTTCTCGGAAACTGGGCTTCGTGTGGCGTCTACGATGCTTCGACAACGTTGTAGTTGTGGTCCACGATGCTGGCGGGCATTTATCCACACTTAGTGAATGCGACATCAAGGATCCATGTGACACAGACCGGCCTATCACCTCATAAACAGTCACGTCAAGTCATGTACCTCTTCCTATGGCTATAAAAGCACCCGACAAACTGTATTTTACCAGTTGGCGAGGCAGCAGCAAGCTCGGCAACATGATGAGCAATCCTTTTTGCCTCATGTACATGTTGCGATGGTCGTTCTCGGAAACGGGGCTTCGAGTGGCGCCTGCGCTGCTTCGACAACGTTGGTAGGTGTGGTACACGATGCTGGCGGGCATTTATCGACACTTGGTGAATGCGGCATCAAGGATCCACGTTTTCCGCGTGCCACTGACCGGCAACTCGCCTTATAAACAGTGACGCAAAGCCACGTGCGTTGTCGTATGGCTATAAAAGCACCCGACAAGCTTTACTTACCCAGTGAGCGAGGCAGCTGCGATCTCGGCAACAAACTGAGCAATCCTTTTTGCCGCATGCTACATGTTCCCATGGTCGTTCTCGGAAACCGGGCTTCGAGTGGCGCCTGCGCTGCTTCGACTACTTTGGTAGGCGTGGTCCACAATGCTGGCGGGCATTTATCGAAACTTGGTGATTGCGCCATCAAGAATCCACGTTTTCCACGTGCCACTGACCGGAATATCACCTTATAAAGAGTGACGCATAGTCACGTGCCTCATCGTATGGCTATAAAAGCACCTGACAAACTGTATTTCACCCGTGGGAGAGGCAGCAGCAAGCTCCGCAACATGATGAGCAATCCTTTTTGCCTCATGCTACATGTTGCGATGGTCGTTCTCGGAAACTGGGCTTCGAGTGGCGTCTACGCTGCTTCGACAACGTTGGTAGGTACGCTCCACGATGCTGGCGGGCATTTATCGACACTTTGTGAATGCGGCATCAAGGATCCACGTTTTCCACGTGCCACTGACCGGCAGATCACCTTATAAACAGTGACGCAAAGTCACATGCCTCATCGTATGGCTACAAAAGCACCCGACAAGCTTTACTTAACCAGTGAGCGAGGAAGCATTGATCTCGGCAACATACTGAGCAATCCTTTTTGCCCGATGCTACATGTTGCGATGGTCGTTCTCGGAAACCGGGCTTCGAGTGGCGTCTACGCTGCTTCGACTACGTTGGTAGGTGTGGTCCACGATGCTGGCGGGCATTTATCGACACTTGGTGAATGCGACATCAAGGATCCACGTTTTCCACGTGCCACTGACCGGCATATCACCTTATAAACAGTGACGCAAAGTCGCGTGCCTCATCGTATGGCGTTAAAAGCACCCGACAAACTGTAATTCACCAGTGGGCGAGGCAGCAGCAAGCTCGGCAACATGCTCAGCAATCCTTTTTGCCTCATGCTACATGTTGCGATGGTCGTTCTCGGAAACTGGGCTTCGAGTGGCGTCTACGCTGCTTCGACTACGTTGGTAGGTGTGGTCCACGATGCTGGCGGGAATTTATCGACACTTTGTGAATGCGGCATCAAGGATCCACGTTTTCCACGTGCCACTGACCGGCATATCACCTTATAAACAGTGACGCAAAGTCACGTGCTTCATCGTATGGCTATGAAAGCACCCGAAAAGCCTTACTTAACCAGTTAGCGAGGCAGCAGCGAGCTCGGCAACATGCTGAGCAATCCTTTTTGCCTCATGCTACATGTTGCGACGGTCGTTCTCGGAAACCGGGCTTCCAGTGGCGTCTGCACTGCTTCGACTACGTTGGTAGGTGTGGTCCACGATGCTGGCGGGCATTTATCGACACTTGGTTAATGCGGCATCAAGGATCCACGTTTTCCACGTGCCACTGACCGGCATATCACCTTATAAACAGTGACGCAAAGTCACGTGCCTCATCGTATGGCTACAAAAGCACTCGACAAGCTTTACTTAACCAGTGAGCGAGGAAGCAGTGATCTCGGCAACATACTGAGCAATCCTTTTTGCCCCATGCTACATGTTGCGATGGTCGTTCTCGGAAACCTGGCTTCGAGTGGCGTCTGCGCTGCTTCGACATCGTTGGTAGGTGTGGTCCACGATGCTGGCGGGCATTCATCGACACTTGGTGAATGCGGCATCAAGGATCCACGTTTTCCACGTGCCACCGACCGGCATATCACCTTATAAACAGTGACGCAAAGTCACGTGCCTCATCGTATGGCGTTAAAAGCACCCGACAAACTGTATTTCACCAGTGGGCGAGGCATCAGCAAGCTCGGAGACATGCTGAGCAATCCTTTTTGCCTCATGCTACATGTTGCGACGGTCGTTCTCGGATACTGGGCTTCCAGTGGCGTCTGCGCTGCTTCGACAACGTTGGTAGGTGTGGCCCACGATGCTAGCGGGCATTCATCGACACTTGGTGAATGCGGCATCAAAGATCCACGTTTTCTACGTGCCACAAACCGGCATATCACCTTATAAACAGTGACGCAAAGTCACGTGCTTCATCGTATGGCGTTAAAAGCACCCGAAAAACTGTATTTCACCCGTGGGAGAGGCCGCAGCAAGCTCGGCAACATGATGAGCAATCCTTTTTGCCTCATGCTACATGTTGCGATGGTCGTTCTCGGAAACTGGGCTTCGTGTGGTGTCTATGCTGCTTCGACAACGTTGGTAGGTGTGGTCCACGATGCTGGCGGGCATTTATCGACACTTTGTGAATGTGGCATCAAGGATCCACGTTTTCCACGTGCCACTGACCGGCATATCACCTTATAAACAGGGACGCAAAGTCACGTGCTTCATCGTATGGCTATAAAAGCACCCGACAAGCCTTACTTAACCAGTTAGCGAGGAAGCAGTGATCTCGGCAACATACTGAGCAATCCTTTTTACCCCATGCTACATTTTGCGATGGTCTATCTCGGAAACCAGGCTTCGAGTGGCGTCTACGCTGCTTCGACTATGTTGGGAGGTGTGGTCCAAGATGCTGGCGGGCATTTATCGACACTTGGTTTAAGTGGCATAAAGGATCCTCGTTTTCCACGTCCCACTCACCGGTATCACGTTATAAACAGTGACGCAAAGTCACGTATCTCATCCTATCGATATAAAAGCTCCCGACAACCTTTACTTAACCAGTGAGCGAGGAAGCAGCGAGCTCGGCAACATGCTGAGCAATCCTTTTTGCCCCATTCTACATGTTGCGATGGTCGTTCTCGGAAACCTGGCTTCGAGTGGCGTCTGCGCTGCTTCGACAACGTTGGTAGGTGTGGTCCACGATGCTGGCGGGCATTCATCGACACTTGGTGAATGCGGCATCAAGGATCCACGTTTTCCACGTGCCACCGACCGGCATATCACCTTATAAACAGTGACGCAAAGTCACGTGCCTCATCGTATGGCGTTAAAAGCACCCGACAAACTGTATTTCACCAGTGGGCGAGGCATCAGCAAGCTCGGCAACATGCTGAGCAATCCTTTTTGCCTCATGCTACATGTTGCGACGGTTGTTCTCGGAAACTGGGCTTCCAGTGGCGTCTGCGCTGCTTCGACAACGTTGGTAGGTATGGTCCACGATGCTGGCGGGCATTTATCGACACTTTGTGAATGCGGCATCAAGGATCCACGTTTTCCACGTGCCACTGACCGGCAAATCACCTTATAAACAGTGACGCAAAGTCACGTGCTTCATCGTATGGCTATAAAAGCACCCGACAAGCTTTACTTAACCAGTGAGCGAGGCAGCAGCGATCTCGGCAACATACTGAGCAATCCTTTTTGCCGCATGCTACATGTTGCCATGGTCGTTCTCGGAAACCGGGCTTCGAGTGGCGCCTGCGCTGCTTCGACTACGTTGGTAGGTGTGGTCCACGATGCTGGCGGGCATTTATCGACACTTGGTGATTGCGCCATCAAGAATCCACGTTTTCCACGTGCCACTGACCAGCATATCACCTTATAAACAGTGACGCAAAGTCACGTGCCTCATCGTATGGCTATCAAAGCACCCGACAAGCTTTACTTAACCAGTGAGCGAGGCAGCAGCGAGCTCAGCAACACGCTGAGCAATCCTTTTTGCCTCATGCTATCTTCTGCGATGGTCGTTCTCGGAAACCGGGCTTCCAGTGGCGTCTGCGCTGCTTCGACAACGTTGGTAGGTGTGGTCCAAGATGCTGGCGGGCATTTATCGACACTTGGTGAAAGTGGCATAAAGGACCCTCGTTTTCCACGTCCCACTCACCGGTATCACGTTATAAACAGTGACGCAAAGTCACGTATCTCATCCTATCGATATAAAAGCTCCCGACAACTTTTACTTAACCAGTGAGCGAGGAAGCAGCGAGCTCGGCAACATGCTGAGCAATCCTTTTTGCCTCATGCTTCATGTTGCGAAGGTCGCTCTCGAAAGCCGGGCTTCGAATGGCGTTCACGCTGCTTCGACAACGTTGGTAGGTCTGGTCCGCGATGCTGGTGGGCATTTATCGACACTTGGTGAATGCGGCATCAAAGATCCACGTCTTCTACGTGCCACAGACCGGCATATCACCTTATAAACAGTGACGCAAAGTCACGTGCTTCATCGTATGGCTATAAAAGCACCCGACAAGCCTTACTTAACCAGTGAGCGAGGAAGCAGTGATCTCGGCAACATACTGAGCAATCCTTTTTGCTCCATGCTACGTGTTGCGATGGTCGTTCTCGGAAACTGGGCTTCGAGTGGCGTCTACGCTGCTTCGACTACGTTGGTAGGTGTGGTCCACGATGCTGGCGGGCATTTATCCACACTTTGTGAATGCGGCATCAAGGATCCACGTTATCCACGTGCCACTGACCGGCATATCACCTTATAAACAGTGACGCAAAGTCACGTGCCTCATCGTATGGCTACAAAAGCACCCGACAAGCTTTACATAACCAGTGAGCGAGGAAGCAGTGATCTCGGCAACATACTGAGATATCCTTTTTGCCCCATGCTACATGTTGCGATGGTCGTTCTCGGAAACCGGGCTTCGAGTGGCGTCTATGCTGCTTCGACTACGTTGGTAGGTGTGGTCCACGATGCTGGCGGGCATTTATCCACACTTAGTGAATGCGACATCAAGGATCCACGTGACACAGACCAGCTTATCACCTCATAAACAGTGACGTCAAGACACGTACCTCTTCCTATGGCTATAAAAGCACCCGACAAGCTGTATTTTACCAGTTGGCGAGGCAGCAGCAAGCTCGGCAAGATGCTGAGCAATCCTTTTTGCCTCATGCTACATGTTGCGATGGTTGTTCTTGGAAACCGGGCTTAGACTGGCGTCTGCGCTGCTTCGACAACGTTGGTAGGTGTGGTCCACGATGCTGGCGGGCATTTATCGACACTTGGTGAATGCAGCATCAAAGATCCACGTTTTTCACGTGCCACTGACCGGCAACTCGCCTTATAAACAGTGACGCAAAGCCACGTGCGTCGTCGTATGGCTATAAAAGCACCCGACAAGCTTTACTTAACCAGTGAGCGAGGCAGCAGCGATCTCGGCAACATACTGAGCAATCCTTTTTGCCGCATGCTACATGTTGCCCTGGTCGTTCTCGGAAACCGGGCTTCGAGTGGCGCCTGCGCTGCTTCGACTACGTTGGTAGGTGTGGTCCCCAATGCTGGCGGGCATTTATCGACACTTGGCGATATCGCCATCAAGAATCCACGTTTTCCACGTGCCACTAACCGGCATATCACCTTATAAACAGTGACGCAAAGTCACATGCTTCATCGTAATGCTATGAAAGCACCCGAAAAGCCTTACTTAACCAGTTAGCCAGGCAGCAGCGAGCTCGGCAACATGCTGAGCAATCCTTTTTGCCTCATGCTACATGTTGCGACGGTCGTTCTCGGAAACCGGGCTTCCAGTGGCGTCTGCACTGCTTCGACTACGTTGGTAGGTGTGGTCCACGATGCTGGCGGGCATTTATCGACACTTGGTTAATGCGGCATCAAGGATCCACGTTTTCCGCGTGCCACTGACCGGCATATCACCTTATAAACAGTGACGCAAAGTCACGAGCCTCATCGTATGGCTACAAAAGCACTCGACAAGCTTTACTTAACCAGTGAGCGAGGAAGCAGTGATCTCGGCAACATACTGAGCAATCCTTTTTGCCCCTTGCTACATGTTGCGATGGTCGTTCTCGGAAACCTGGCTTCGAGTGCGTCTGCGCTGCTTCGACAACGTTGGTAGGTGTGGTCCACGATGCTGGCGGGCATTCATCGACACTTGGTGAATGCGGCATCAAGGATCCACGTTTTCCACGTGCCACCGACCGGCATATCACCTTATAAGCAGTGACGCAAAGTCACGTGCCTCATCGTATGGCGTTAAAAGCACCCGACAAACTGTATTTCACCAGTGGGCGAGGCATCAGCAAGCTCGGCAAGATGCTGAGCAATCCTTTTTGCCTCATGCTACATGTTGCGACGGTCGTTCTCGGAAACCGGGCTTCCAGTGGCGTCTGCGCTGCTTCGACAACGTTGGTAGTTGTGGTCCACGATGCTGGCGGGCATTTATCGACACTTGGTTAATGCGGCATCAAGGATCCACGTTTTCCACGTGCCACTGACCGGCATATCACCTTATAAACAGTGACGCAAAGCCACGTGCGTCGTCGTATGGCTATCAAAGCACCCGACAAGCTTTACTTAACCAGTGAGCGAGGCAGCAGCGATCTCGGCAACATACTGAGCAATCCTTTTTGCCGCATGCTACATGTTGCCATGGTCGTTCTCGGAAACCGGGCTTCGAGTGGCGCCTGCGCTGCTTCGACTACGTTGGTAGGTGTGGTCCACGATGCTGGCGGGCATTTATCGACACTTGGTGATTGCGCCATCAAGAATCCACGTTTTCCACGTGCCACTGACCAGCATATCACCTTATAAACAGTGACGCAAAGTCACGTGCCTCATCGTATGGCTATCAAAGCACCCGACAAGCTTTACTTAACCAGTGAGCGAGGCAGCAGCGAGCTCAGCAACACGCTGAGCAATCCTTTTTGCCTCATGCTATCTTCTGCGATGGTCGTTCTCGGAAACCGGGCTTCCAGTGGCGTCTGCGCTGCTTCGACAACGTTGGTAGGTGTGGTCCAAGATGCTGGCGGGCATTTATCGACACTTGGTGAAAGTGGCATAAAGGACCCTCGTTTTCCACGTCCCACTCACCGGTATCACGTTATAAACAGTGACGCAAAGTCACGTATCTCATCCTATCGATATAAAAGCTCCCGACAACTTTTACTTAACCAGTGAGCGAGGAAGCAGCGAGCTCGGCAACATGCTGAGCAATCCTTTTTGCCTCATGCTTCATGTTGCGAAGGTCGCTCTCGAAAGCCGGGCTTCGAATGGCGTTCACGCTGCTTCGACAACGTTGGTAGGTCTGGTCCGCGATGCTGGTGGGCATTTATCGACACTTGGTGAATGCGGCATCAAAGATCCACGTTTTCTACGTGCCACAGACCGGCATATCACCTTATAAACAGTGACGCATAGTCACGTGCCTCATCGTATGGCTATAAAAGCACCTGACAAACTGTATTTCACCCGTGGGAGAGGCAGCAGCAAGCTCGGCAACATGATGAGCAATCCTTTTTCCCTCATGCTACATGTTGCGATGGTCGTTCTCGGAAACTGGGCTTCGAGTGGCGTCTACGCTGCTTCGACAACGTTGGTAGGTATGGTCCACGATGCTGGCGGGCATTTATCGACACTTTGTGAATGCGGCATCAAGGATCCACGTTTTCCACGTGCCACTGACCGGCAAATCACCTTATAAACAGTGACGCAAAGTCACGTGCTTCATCGTATGGCTATAAAAGCACCCGACAAGCCTTACTTAACCAGTTAGCGAGGAAGCAGTGATCTCGGCAACATACTGAGCAATCCTTTTTACCCCATGCTACATGTTGCGATGGTCGTTCTCGTAAACTGGGCTTCGAGTGGCGTCTACGCTCCTTCGACTACGTTGGGAGGTGTGGTCCACGATGCTAGCGGGCATTTATCGACACTTGGTGAATGCGACATCAAGGATCCACGTTTTCCACGTGCCACTGACCGGCATATCACCTTATAAACAGTGACGCAAAGTCACGTGCCTCAGCGTATGGCGTTAAAAGCACCCGAAAAACTGTATTTCACCCGTGGGAGAGGCAGCAGCAAGCTCGGCAACATGATGAGCAATCCTTTTTGCCTCATGCTACAAGTTGAAATGGTCGTTCTCGGAAACTGGGCTTCGTGTGGCGTCTACGTTGCTTCGACAACGTTGGTAGGTGTGGTCCACGATGCTGGCGGGCATTTATCCACACTTAGTGAATGCGACATCAAGGATCCACGTGACACAGACCAGCTTATCACCTCATAAACAGTGACGTCAAGACACGTACCTCTTCCTATGGCTATAAAGCACCCGACAAACCGTATTTTACCAGTTGGCGAGGCAGCAGCAAGCTCTGCAACATGCTGAGCAATCCTTTCTGCCTCATGCTACATGTTGCGATGGTCGTTCTCGGAAACCGGACTTAGACTGGCGTCTGCGCTGCTTCGACAACGTTGGTAGGTGTGGTCCACAATGCTGGCGGGCATTTATCGACACTTGCTGAATGCAGCATCAAAGATCCACGTTTTCCGCGTGCCACTGACAGGCAACTCGCCTTATAAACAGTGACGCAAAGCCACGTGCGTTGTCGTACGGCTATAAAAGCACCCGACAAGCTTTACTTAACCAGTGAGCGAGGAAGCAATGATCTCGGCAACATACTGAGCAATCCTTTTTGCCCCATGCTACATGTTCCGATGGTTGTTCTCGGAAACTGGGCTTCGTGTGGCGTCTACGATGCTTCGACAACGTTGTAGTTGTGGTCCACGATGCTGGCGGGCATTTATCCACACTTAGTGAATGCGACATCAAGGATCCATGTGACACAGACCGGCCTATCACCTCATAAACAGTCACGTCAAGTCATGTACCTCTTCCTATGGCTATAAAAGCACCCGACAAACTGTATTTTACCAGTTGGCGAGGCAGCAGCAAGCTCGGCAACATGATGAGCAATCCTTTTTGCCTCATGTACATGTTGCGATGGTCGTTCTCGGAAACGGGGCTTCGAGTGGCGCCTGCGCTGCTTCGACAACGTTGGTAGGTGTGGTACACGATGCTGGCGGGCATTTATCGACACTTGGTGAATGCGGCATCAAGGATCCACGTTTTCCGCGTGCCACTGACCGGCAACTCGCCTTATAAACAGTGACGCAAAGCCACGTGCGTTGTCGTATGGCTATAAAAGCACCCGACAAGCTTTACTTACCCAGTGAGCGAGGCAGCTGCGATCTCGGCAACATACTGAGCAATCCTTTTTGCCGCATGCTACATGTTCCCATGGTCGTTCTCGGAAACCGGGCTTCGAGTGGCGCCTGCGCTGCTTCGACTACTTTGGTAGGTGTGGTCCACAATGCTGGCGGGCATTTATCGAAACTTGGTGATTGCGCCATCAAGAATCCACGTTTTCCACGTGCCACTGACCGGAATATCACCTTATAAAGAGTGAAGCATAGTCACGTGCCTCATCGTATGGCTATAAAAGCACCTGACAAACTGTATTTCACCCGTGGGAGAGGCAGCAGCAAGCTCCGCAACATGATGAGCAATCCTTTTTGCCTCATGCTACATGTTGCGATGGTCGTTCTCGGAAACTGGGCTTCGAGTGGCGTCTACGCTGCTTCGACAACGTTGGTAGGTACGCTCCACGATGCTGGCGGGCATTTATCGACACTTTGTGAATGCGGCATCAAGGATCCACGTTTTCCACGTGCCACTGACCGGCAGATCACCTTATAAACAGTGACGCAAAGTCACATGCCTCATCGTATGGCTACAAAAGCACCCGACAAGCTTTACTTAACCAGTGAGCGAGGAAGCATTGATCTCGGCAACATACTGAGCAATCCTTTTTGCCCGATGCTACATGTTGCGATGGTCGTTCTCGGAAACCGGGCTTCGAGTGGCGTCTACGCTGCTTCGACTACGTTGGTAGGTGTGGTCCACGATGCTGGCGGGCATTTATCGACACTTGGTGAATGCGACATCAAGGATCCACGTTTTCCACGTGCCACTGACCGGCATATCACCTTATAAACAGTGACGCAAAGTCGCGTGCCTCATCGTATGGCGTTAAAAGCACCCGACAAACTGTAATTCACCAGTGGGCGAGGCAGCAGCAAGCTCGGCAACATGCTCAGCAATCCTTTTTGCCTCATGCTACATGTTGCGATGGTCGTTCTCGGAAACTGGGCTTCGAGTGGCGTCTACGCTGCTTCGACTACGTTGGTAGGTGTGGTCCACGATGCTGGCGGGAATTTATCGACACTTTGTGAATGCGGCATCAAGGATCCACGTTTTCCACGTGCCACTGACCGGCATATCACCTTATAAACAGTGACGCAAAGTCACGTGCTTCATCGTATGGCTATGAAAGCACCCGAAAAGCCTTACTTAACCAGTTAGCGAGGCAGCAGCGAGCTCGGCAACATGCTGAGCAATCCTTTTTGCCTCATGCTACATGTTGCGACGGTCGTTCTCGGAAACCGGGCTTCCAGTGGCGTCTGCACTGCTTCGACTACGTTGGTAGGTGTGGTCCACGATGCTGGCGGGCATTTATCGACACTTGGTTAATACGGCATCAAGGATCCACGTTTTCCACGTGCCACTGACCGGCATATCACCTTATAAACAGTGACGCAAAGTCACGTGCCTCATCGTATGGCTACAAAAGCACTCGACAAGCTTTACTTAACCAGTGAGCGAGGAAGCAGTGATCTCGGCAACATACTGAGCAATCCTTTTTGCCCCATGCTACATGTTGCGATGGTCGTTCTCGGAAACCTGGCTTCGAGTGGCGTCTGCGCTGCTTCGACATCGTTGGTAGGTGTGGTCCACGATGCTGGCGGGCATTCATCGACACTTGGTGAATGCGGCATCAAGGATCCACGTTTTCCACGTGCCACCGACCGGCATATCACCTGATAAACAGTGACGCAAAGTCACGTGCCTCATCGTATGGCGTTAAAAGCACCCGACAAACTGTATTTCACCAGTGGGCGAGGCATCAGCAAGCTCGGCAACATGCTGAGCAATCCTTTTTGCCTCATGCTACATGTTGCGACGGTCGTTCTCGGATACTGGGCTTCCAGTGGCGTCTGCGCTGCTTCGACAACGTTGGTAGGTGTGGCCCACGATGCTAGCGGGCATTCATCGACACTTGGTGAATGCGGCATCAAAGATCCACGTTTTCTACGTGCCACAAACCGGCATATCACCTTATAAACAGTGACGCAAAGTCACGTGCTTCATCGTATGGCGTTAAAAGCACCCGAAAAACTGTATTTCACCCGTGGGAGAGGCCGCAGCAAGCTCGGCAACATGATGAGCAATCCTTTTTGCCTCATGCTACATGTTGCGATGGTCGTTCTCGGAAACTGGGCTTCGTGTGGTGTCTATGCTGCTTCGACAACGTTGGTAGGTGTGGTCCACGATGCTGGCGGGCATTTATCGACACTTTGTGAATGTGGCATCAAGGATCCACGTTTTCCACGTGCCACTGACCGGCATATCACCTTATAAACAGTGACGCAAAGTCACGTGCTTCATCGTATGGCTATAAAAGCACCCGACAAGCCTTACTTAACCAGTTAGCGAGGAAGCAGTGATCTCGGCAACATACTGAGCAATCCTTTTTACCCCATGTTACATTTTGCGATGGTCTATCTCGGAAACCTGGCTTCGAGTGGCGTCTACGATGCTTCGACAACGTTGTAGTTGTGGTCCACGATGCTGGCGGGCATTTATCCACACTTAGTGAATGCGACATCAAGGATCCATGTGACACAGACCGGCTTATCACCTCATAAACAGTCACGTCAAGTCATGTACCTCTTCCTATGGCTATAAAAGCACCCGACAAACTGTATTTTACCAGTTGGCGAGGCAGCAGCAAGCTCGGCAACATGATGAGCAATCCTTTTTGCCTCATGTACATGTTGCGATGGTCGTTCTCGGAAACGGGGCTTCGAGTGGCGCCTGCGCTGCTTCGACAACGTTGGTAGGTGTGGTACACGATGCTGGCGGGCATTTATCGACACTTGGTGAATGCGGCATCAAGGATCCACGTTTTCCGCGTGCCACTGACCGGCAACTCGCCTTATAAACAGTGACGCAAAGCCACGTGCGTTGTCGTATGGCTATAAAAGCACCCGACAAGCTTTACTTACCCAGTGAGCGAGGCAGCTGCGATCTCGGCAACATACTGAGCAATCCTTTTTGCCGCATGCTACATGTTCCCATGGTCGTTCTCGGAAACCGGGCTTCGAGTGGCGCCTGCGCTGCTTCGACTACTTTGGTAGGTGTGGTCCACAATGCTGGCGGGCATTTATCGAAACTTGGTGATTGCGCCATCAAGAATCCACGTTTTCCACGTGCCACTGACCGGAATATCACCTTATAAAGAGTGACGCATAGTCACGTGCCTCATCGTATGGCTATAAAAGCACCTGACAAACTGTATTTCACCCGTGGGAGAGGCAGCAGCAAGCTCCGCAACATGATGAGCAATCCTTTTTGCCTCATGCTACATGTTGCGATGGTCGTTCTCGGAAACTGGGCTTCGAGTGGCGTCTACGCTGCTTCGACAACGTTGGTAGGTACGCTCCACGATGCTGGCGGGCATTTATCGACACTTTGTGAATGCGGCATCAAGGATCCACGTTTTCCACGTGCCACTGACCGGCAGATCACCTTATAAACAGTGACGCAAAGTCACATGCCTCATCGTATGGCTACAAAAGCACCCGACAAGCTTTACTTAACCAGTGAGCGAGGAAGCATTGATCTCGGCAACATACTGAGCAATCCTTTTTGCCCGATGCTACATGTTGCGATGGTCGTTCTCGGAAACCGGGCTTCGAGTGGCGTCTACGCTGCTTCGACTACGTTGGTAGGTGTGGTCCACGATGCTGGCGGGCATTTATCGACACTTGGTGAATGCGACATCAAGGATCCACGTTTTCCACGTGCCACTGACCGGCATATCACCTTATAAACAGTGACGCAAAGTCGCGTGCCTCATCGTATGGCGTTAAAAGCACCCGACAAACTGTAATTCACCAGTGGGCGAGGCAGCAGCAAGCTCGGCAACATGCTCAGCAATCCTTTTTGCCTCATGCTACATGTTGCGATGGTCGTTCTCGGAAACTGGGCTTCGAGTGGCGTCTACGCTGCTTCGACTACGTTGGTAGGTGTGGTCCACGATGCTGGCGGGAATTTATCGACACTTTGTGAATGCGGCATCAAGGATCCACGTTTTCCACGTGCCACTGACCGGCATATCACCTTATAAACAGTGACGCAAAGTCACGTGCTTCATCGTATGGCTATGAAAGCACCCGAAAAGCCTTACTTAACCAGTTAGCGAGGCAGCAGCGAGCTCGGCAACATGCTGAGCAATCCTTTTTGCCTCATGCTACATGTTGCGACGGTCGTTCTCGGAAACCGGGCTTCCAGTGGCGTCTGCACTGCTTCGACTACGTTGGTAGGTGTGGTCCACGATGCTGGCGGGCATTTATCGACACTTGGTTAATGCGGCATCAAGGATCCACGTTTTCCACGTGCCACTGACCGGCATATCACCTTATAAACAGTGACGCAAAGTCACGTGCCTCATCGTATGGCTACAAAAGCACTCGACAAGCTTTACTTAACCAGTGAGCGAGGAAGCAGTGATCTCGGCAACATACTGAGCAATCCTTTTTGCCCCATGCTACATGTTGCGATGGTCGTTCTCGGAAACCTGGCTTCGAGTGGCGTCTGCGCTGCTTCGACATCGTTGGTAGGTGTGGTCCACGATGCTGGCGGGCATTCATCGACACTTGGTGAATGCGGCATCAAGGATCCACGTTTTCCACGTGCCACCGACCGGCATATCACCTTATAAACAGTGACGCAAAGTCACGTGCCTCATCGTATGGCGTTAAAAGCACCCGACAAACTGTATTTCACCAGTGGGCGAGGCATCAGCAAGCTCGGAGACATGCTGAGCAATCCTTTTTGCCTCATGCTACATGTTGCGACGGTCGTTCTCGGATACTGGGCTTCCAGTGGCGTCTGCGCTGCTTCGACAACGTTGGTAGGTGTGGCCCACGATGCTAGCGGGCATTCATCGACACTTGGTGAATGCGGCATCAAAGATCCACGTTTTCTACGTGCCACAAACCGGCATATCACCTTATAAACAGTGACGCAAAGTCACGTGCTTCATCGTATGGCGTTAAAAGCACCCGAAAAACTGTATTTCACCCGTGGGAGAGGCCGCAGCAAGCTCGGCAACATGATGAGCAATCCTTTTTGCCTCATGCTACATGTTGCGATGGTCGTTCTCGGAAACTGGGCTTCGTGTGGTGTCTATGCTGCTTCGACAACGTTGGTAGGTGTGGTCCACGATGCTGGCGGGCATTTATCGACACTTTGTGAATGTGGCATCAAGGATCCACGTTTTCCACGTGCCACTGACCGGCATATCACCTTATAAACAGGGACGCAAAGTCACGTGCTTCATCGTATGGCTATAAAACACCCGACAAGCCTTACTTAACCAGTTAGCGAGGAAGCAGTGATCTCGGCAACATACTGAGCAATCATTTTTACCCCATGCTACATTTTGCGATGGTCTATCTCGGAAACCAGGCTTCGAGTGGCGTCTACGCTGCTTCGACTATGTTGGGAGGTGTGGTCCAAGATGCTGGCGGGCATTTATCGACACTTGGTTAAAGTGGCATAAAGGATCCTCGTTTTCCACGTCCCACTCACCGGTATCACGTTATAAACAGTGACGCAAAGTCACGTATCTCATCCTATCGATATAAAAGCTCCCGACAACCTTTACTTAACCAGTGAGCGAGGAAGCAGCGAGCTCGGCAACATGCTGAGCAATCCTTTTTGCCCCATTCTACATGTTGCGATGGTCGTTCTCGGAAACCTGGCTTCGAGTGGCGTCTGCGCTGCTTCGACAACGTTGGTAGGTGTGGTCCACGATGCTGGCGGGCATTCATCGACACTTGGTGAATGCGGCATCAAGGATCCACGTTTTCCACGTGCCACCGACCGGCATATCACCTTATAAACAGTGACGCAAAGTCACGTGCCTCATCGTATGGCGTTAAAAGCACCCGACAAACTGTATTTCACCAGTGGGCGAGGCATCAGCAAGCTCGGCAACATGCTGAGCAATCCTTTTTGCCTCATGCTACATGTTGCGACGGTTGTTCTCGGAAACTGGGCTTCCAGTGGCGTCTGCGCTGCTTCGACAACGTTGGTAGGTATGGTCCACGATGCTGGCGGGCATTTATCGACACTTTGTGAATGCGGCATCAAGGATCCACGTTTTCCACGTGCCACTGACCGGCAAATCACCTTATAAACAGTGACGCAAAGTCACGTGCTTCATCGTATGGCTATAAAAGCACCCGACAAGCCTTACTTAACCAGTTAGCGAGGAAGCAGTGATCTCGGCAACATACTGAGCAATCCTTTTTACCCCATGTACATGTTGCGATGGTCGTTCTCGTAAACCGGGCTTCGAGTGGCGTCAACGCTCCTTCGACTACGTTGGGAGGTGTGGTCCACGATGCTGGCGGGCATTTATCGACACTTGGTGAATGCGGCATCAAGTATCCACGTTTTCCACGTGCCACTGACCGGCATATCACCTTATAAACAGTGACGCAAAGTCACGTGCCTCATCGTATGGCTACAAAAGCACCCGACAAGCTTTACTTAACCAGTGAGCGAGGAAGCAGTGATCTCGGCAACATACTGAGCAATCCTTTTTGCCCCATGCTACATGTTGTGATGGTCGTTCTCGGAAACCGGGCTTCGAGTGGCGTCTACGCTGCTTCGACTACGTTGGTAGGTGTGGTCCACGATGCTGGCGGGCATTTATCGACACTTGGTGAATGCGACATCAAGGATCCACGTTTTCCACGTGCCACTGACCGGCATATCACCTTATAAACAGTGACGCAAAGTCACGTGCCTCATCGTATGGCGTTAAAAGCACCCGACAAACTGTATTTCACCAGTGGGCGAGTCAGCAGCAAGCTCGGCAACACGCTGAGCAATCCTTTTTGCCTCATGCTACATGTTGCGATGGTCGTTCTCGGAAACTGGGCTTCGAGTGGCGTCTACGCTGCTTCGACTACGTTATTAGGTGTGGTCCACGATGGTGGCGGGAATTTATCGACACTTTGTGAATGCGGCATCAAGAATCCACGTTTTCTACGTGCCACTGACCGGCATATCACCTTATAAACAGTGACGCAAAGTCACGTGCTTCATCGTATGGCTATAAAAGCACCCGACAAGCCTTACTTAACCAGTTAGCGAGGCAGCAGCGAGCTCGGCAACATGCTGAGCAATCCTTTTTGCCTCATGCTACATGTTGCGACGGTCGTTCTCGGAAACCGGGCTTCCAGTGGCGTCTGCGCTGCTTCGACAACGTTGGTAGGTGTGGTCCACGATGTTGGCGGGCATTTATCGACACTTGGTTAATGCGGCATCAAGGATCCACGTTTTCCACGTGCCACTGACCGGCAAATCACCTTATAAACAGTGACGCAAAGTCACGTGCCTCAGCGTATGGCGTTAAAAGCACCCGAAAAACTGTATTTCACCCGTGGGAGAGGCAGCAGCAAGCTCGGCAACATGATGAGCAATCCTTTTTGCCTCATGCTACAAGTTGCGATGGTCGTTCTCGGAAACTGGGCTTCGTGTGGCGTCTACGTTGCTTCGACAACGTTGGTAGGTGTGGTCCACGATGCTGGCGGGCATTTATCCAAACTTAGTGAATGCGACATCAAGGATCCATGTGACACAGACCGGCTTATCACCTCATAAACAGTCACGTCAAGTCATGTACCTCTTCCTATGGCTATAAAAGCACCCGACAAACTGTATTTTACCAGTTGGCGAGGCAGCAGCAAGCTCGGCAACATGATGAGCAATCCTTTTTGCCTCATGTACATGTTGCGATGGTCGTTCTCGGAAACGGGGCTTCGAGTGGCGCCTGCGCTGCTTCGACAACGTTGGTAGGTGTGGTACACGATGCTGGCGGGCATTCATCGACACTTGGTTAATGCGGCATCAAGGATCCACGTTTTCCACGTGCCACCGACCGGCAACTCGCCTTATAAACAGTGACGCAAAGCCACGTGCGTTGTCGTACGGCTATAAAAGCACCCGACAAGCTTTACTTAACCAGTGAGCGAGGAAGCAATGATCTCGGCAACATACTGAGCAATCCTTTTTGCCCCATGCTACATGTTCCGATGGTTGTTCTCGGAAACTGGGCTTCGTGTGGCGTCTACGATGCTTCGACAACGTTGTAGTTGTGGTCCACGATGCTGGCGGGCATTTATCCACACTTAGTGAATGCGACATCAAGGATCCATGTGACACAGACCGGCTTATCACCTCATAAACAGTCACGTCAAGTCATGTACCTCTTCCTATGGCTATAAAAGCACCCGACAAACTGTATTTTACCAGTTGGCGAGGCAGCAGCAAGCTCGGCAACATGATGAGCAATCCTTTTTGCCTCATGTACATGTTGCGATGGTCGTTCTCGGAAACGGGGCTTCGAGTGGCGCCTGCGCTGCTTCGACAACGTTGGTAGGTGTGGTACACGATGCTGGCGGGCATTTATCGACACTTGGTGAATGCGGCATCAAGGATCCACGTTTTCCGCGTGCCACTGACCGGCAACTCGCCTTATAAACAGTGACGCAAAGCCACGTGCGTTGTCGTATGGCTATAAAAGCACCCGACAAGCTTTACTTACCCAGTGAGCGAGGCAGCTGCGATCTCGGCAACATACTGAGCAATCCTTTTTGCCGCATGCTACATGTTCCCATGGTCGTTCTCGGAAACCGGGCTTCGAGTGGCGCCTGCGCTGCTTCGACTACTTTGGTAGGTGTGGTCCACAATGCTGGCGGGCATTTATCGAAACTTAGTGATTGCGCCATCAAGAATCCACGTTTTCCACGTGCCACTGACCGGAATATCACCTTATAAAGAGTGACGCATAGTCACGTGCCTCATCGTATGGCTATAAAAGCACCTGACAAACTGTATTTCACCCGTGGGAGAGGCAGCAGCAAGCTCCGCAACATGATGAGCAATCCTTTTTGCCTCATGCTACATGTTGCGATGGTCGTTCTCGGAAACTGGGCTTCGAGTGGCGTCTACGCTGCTTCGACAACGTTGGTAGGTACGCTCCACGATGCTGGCGGGCATTTATCGACACTTTGTGAATGCGGCATCAAGGATCCACGTTTTCCACGTGCCACTGACCGGCAGATCACCTTATAAACAGTGACGCAAAGTCACATGCCTCATCGTATGGCTACAAAAGCACCCGACAAGCTTTACTTAACCAGTGAGCGAGGAAGCATTGATCTCGGCAACATACTGAGCAATCCTTTTTGCCCGATGCTACATGTTGCGATGGTCGTTCTCGGAAACCGGGCTTCGAGTGGCGTCTACGCTGCTTCGACTACGTTGGTAGGTGTGGTCCACGATGCTGGCGGGCATTTATCGACACTTGGTGAATGCGACATCAAGGATCCACGTTTTCCACGTGCCACTGACCGGCATATCACCTTATAAACAGTGACGCAAAGTCGCGTGCCTCATCGTATGGCGTTAAAAGCACCCGACAAACTGTAATTCACCAGTGGGCGAGGCAGCAGCAAGCTCGGCAACATGCTCAGCAATCCTTTTTGCCTCATGCTACATGTTGCGATGGTCGTTCTCGGAAACTGGGCTTCGAGTGGCGTCTACGCTGCTTCGACTACGTTGGTAGGTGTGGTCCACGATGCTGGCGGGAATTTATCGACACTTTGTGAATGCGGCATCAAGGATCCACGTTTTCCACGTGCCACTGACCGGCATATAACCTTATAAACAGTGACGCAAAGTCACGTGCTTCATCGTATGGCTATGAAAGCACCCGAAAAGCCTTACTTAACCAGTTAGCGAGGCAGCAGCGAGCTCGGCAACATGCTGAGCAATCCTTTTTGCCTCATGCTACATGTTGCGACGGTCGTTCTCGGAAACCGGGCTTCCAGTGGCGTCTGCACTGCTTCGACTACGTTGGTAGGTGTGGTCCACGATGCTGGCGGGCATTTATCGACACTTGGTTAATGCGGCATCAAGGATCCACGTTTTCCACGTGCCACTGACCGGCATATCACCTTATAAACAGTGACGCAAAGTCACGTGCCTCATCGTATGGCTACAAAAGCACTCGACAAGCTTTACTTAACCAGTGAGCGAGGAAGCAGTGATCTCGGCAACATACTGAGCAATCCTTTTTGCCCCATGCTACATGTTGCGATGGTCGTTCTCGGAAACCTGGCTTCGAGTGGCGTCTGCGCTGCTTCGACATCGTTGGTAGGTGTGGTCCACGATGCTGGCGGGCATTCATCGACACTTGGTGAATGCGGCATCAAGGATCCACGTTTTCCACGTGCCACCGACCGGCATATCACCTTATAAACAGTGACGCAAAGTCACGTGCCTCATCGTATGGCGTTAAAAGCACCCGACAAACTGTATTTCACCAGTGGGCGAGGCATCAGCAAGCTCGGCAACATGCTGAGCAATCCTTTTTGCCTCATGCTACATGTTGCGACGGTCGTTCTCGGATACTGGGCTTCCAGTGGCGTCTGCGCTGCTTCGACAACGTTGGTAGGTGTGGCCCACGATGCTAGCGGGCATTCATCGACACTTGGTGAATGCGGCATCAAAGATCCACGTTTTCTACGTGCCACAAACCGGCATATCACCTTATAAACAGTGACGCAAAGTCACGTGCTTCATCGTATGGCGTTAAAAGCACCCGAAAAACTGTATTTCACCCGTGGGAGAGGCCGCAGCAAGCTCGGCAACATGATGAGCAATCCTTTTTGCCTCATGCTACATGTTGCGATGGTCGTTCTCGGAAACTGGGCTTCGTGTGGTGTCTATGCTGCTTCGACAACGTTGGTAGGTGTGGTCCACGATGCTGGCGGGCATTTATCGACACTTTGTGAATGTGGCATCAAGGATCCACGTTTTCCACGTGCCACTGACCAGCATATCACCTTATAAACAGTGACGCAAAGTCACGTATCTCATCCTATCGATATAAAAGCTCCCGACAACCTTTACTTAACCAGTGAGCGAGGAAGCAGCGAGCTCGGCAACATGCTGAGCAATCCTTTTTGCCCCATTCTACATGTTGCGATGGTCGTTCTCGGAAACCTGGCTTCGAGTGGCGTCTGCGCTGCTTCGACAACGTTGGTAGGTGTGGTCCACGATGCTGGCGGGCATTCATCGACACTTGGTGAATGCGGCATCAAGGATCCACGTTTTCCACGTGCCACCGACCGGCATATCACCTTATAAACAGTGACGCAAAGTCACGTGCCTCATCGTATGGCTATAAAAGCACCTGACAAACTGTATTTCACCCGTGGGAGAGGCAGCAGCAAGCTCCGCAACATGATGAGCAATCCTTTTTGCCTCATGCTACATGTTGCGATGGTCGTTCTCGGAAACTGGGCTTCGAGTGGCGTCTACGCTGCTTCGACAACGTTGGTAGGTACGCTCCACGATGCTGGCGGGCATTTATCGACACTTTGTGAATGCGGCATCAAGGATCCACGTTTTCCACGTGCCACTGACCGGCAGATCACCTTATAAACAGTGACGCAAAGTCACATGCCTCATCGTATGGCTACAAAAGCACCCGACAAGCTTTACTTAACCAGTGAGCGAGGAAGCATTGATCTCGGCAACATACTGAGCAATCCTTTTTGCCCGATGCTACATGTTGCGATGGTCGTTCTCGGAAACCGGGCTTCGAGTGGCGTCTACGCTGCTTCGACTACGTTGGTAGGTGTGGTCCACGATGCTGGCGGGCATTTATCGACACTTGGTGAATGCGACATCAAGGATCCACGTTTTCCACGTGCCACTGACCGGCATATCACCTTATAAACAGTGACGCAAAGTCGCGTGCCTCATCGTATGGCGTTAAAAGCACCCGACAAACTGTAATTCACCAGTGGGCGAGGCAGCAGCAAGCTCGGCAACATGCTCAGCAATCCTTTTTGCCTCATGCTACATGTTGCGATGGTCGTTCTCGGAAACTGGGCTTCGAGTGGCGTCTACGCTGCTTCGACTACGTTGGTAGGTGTGGTCCACGATGCTGGCGGGAATTTATCGACACTTTGTGAATGCGGCATCAAGGATCCACGTTTTCCACGTGCCACTGACCGGCATATAACCTTATAAACAGTGACGCAAAGTCACGTGCTTCATCGTATGGCTATGAAAGCACCCGAAAAGCCTTACTTAACCAGTTAGCGAGGCAGCAGCGAGCTCGGCAACATGCTGAGCAATCCTTTTTGCCTCATGCTACATGTTGCGACGGTCGTTCTCGGAAACCGGGCTTCCAGTGGCGTCTGCACTGCTTCGACTACGTTGGTAGGTGTGGTCCACGATGCTGGCGGGCATTTATCGACACTTGGTTAATGCGGCATCAAGGATCCACGTTTTCCACGTGCCACTGACCGGCATATCACCTTATAAACAGTGACGCAAAGTCACGTGCCTCATCGTATGGCTACAAAAGCACTCGACAAGCTTTACTTAACCAGTGAGCGAGGAAGCAGTGATCTCGGCAACATACTGAGCAATCCTTTTTGCCCCATGCTACATGTTGCGATGGTCGTTCTCGGAAACCTGGCTTCGAGTGGCGTCTGCGCTGCTTCGACATCGTTGGTAGGTGTGGTCCACGATGCTGGCGGGCATTCATCGACACTTGGTGAATGCGGCATCAAGGATCCACGTTTTCCACGTGCCACCGACCGGCATATCACCTTATAAACAGTGACGCAAAGTCACGTGCCTCATCGTATGGCGTTAAAAGCACCCGACAAACTGTATTTCACCAGTGGGCGAGGCATCAGCAAGCTCGGCAACATGCTGAGCAATCCTTTTTGCCTCATGCTACATGTTGCGACGGTCGTTCTCGGATACTGGGCTTCCAGTGGCGTCTGCGCTGCTTCGACAACGTTGGTAGGTGTGGCCCACGATGCTAGCGGGCATTCATCGACACTTGGTGAATGCGGCATCAAAGATCCACGTTTTCTACGTGCCACAAACCGGCATATCACCTTATAAACAGTGACGCAAAGTCACGTGCTTCATCGTATGGCGTTAAAAGCACCCGAAAAACTGTATTTCACCCGTGGGAGAGGCCGCAGCAAGCTCGGCAACATGATGAGCAATCCTTTTTGCCTCATGCTACATGTTGCGATGGTCGTTCTCGGAAACTGGGCTTCGTGTGGTGTCTATGCTGCTTCGACAACGTTGGTAGGTGTGGTCCACGATGCTGGCGGGCATTTATCGACACTTTGTGAATGTGGCATCAAGGATCCACGTTTTCCACGTGCCACTGACCAGCATATCACCTTATAAACAGTGACGCAAAGTCACGTATCTCATCCTATCGATATAAAAGCTCCCGACAACCTTTACTTAACCAGTGAGCGAGGAAGCAGCGAGCTCGGCAACATGCTGAGCAATCCTTTTTGCCCCATTCTACATGTTGCGATGGTCGTTCTCGGAAACCTGGCTTCGAGTGGCGTCTGCGCTGCTTCGACAACGTTGGTAGGTGTGGTCCACGATGCTGGCGGGCATTCATCGACACTTGGTGAATGCGGCATCAAGGATCCACGTTTTCCACGTGCCACCGACCGGCATATCACCTTATAAACAGTGACGCAAAGTCACGTGCCTCATCGTATGGCGTTAAAAGCACCCGACAAACTGTATTTCACCAGTGGGCGAGGCATCAGCAAGCTCGGCAACATGCTGAGCAATCCTTTTTGCCTCATGCTACATGTTGCGACGGTTGTTCTCGGAAACTGGGCTTCCAGTGGCGTCTGCGCTGCTTCGACAACGTTGGTAGGTATGGTCCACGATGCTGGCGGGCATTTATCGACACTTTGTGAATGCGGCATCAAGGATCCACGTTTTCCACGTGCCACTGACCGGCAAATCACCTTATAAACAGTGACGCAAAGTCACGTGCTTCATCGTATGGCTATAAAAGCACCCGACAAGCCTTACTTAACCAGTTAGCGAGGAAGCAGTGATCTCGGCAACATACTGAGCAATCCTTTTTACCCCATGTACATGTTGCGATGGTCGTTCTCGTAAACCGGGCTTCGAGTGGCGTCAACGCTCCTTCGACTACGTTGGGAGGTGTGGTCCACGATGCTGGCGGGCATTTATCGACACTTGGTGAATGCGGCATCAAGTATCCACGTTTTCCACGTGCCACTGACCGGCATATCACCTTATAAACAGTGACGCAAAGTCACGTGCCTCATCGTATGGCTACAAAAGCACCCGACAAGCTTTACTTAACCAGTGAGCGAGGAAGCAGTGATCTCGGCAACATACTGAGCAATCCTTTTTGCCCCATGCTACATGTTGTGATGGTCGTTCTCGGAAACCGGGCTTCGAGTGGCGTCTACGCTGCTTCGACTACGTTGGTAGGTGTGGTCCACGATGCTGGCGGGCATTTATCGACACTTGGTGAATGCGACATCAAGGATCCACGTTTTCCACGTGCCACTGACCGGCATATCACCTTATAAACAGTGACGCAAAGTCACGTGCCTCATCGTATGGCGTTAAAAGCACCCGACAAACTGTATTTCACCAGTGGGCGAGTCAGCAGCAAGCTCGGCAACACGCTGAGCAATCCTTTTTGCCTCATGCTACATGTTGCGATGGTCGTTCTCGGAAACTGGGCTTCGAGTGGCGTCTACGCTGCTTCGACTACGTTATTAGGTGTGGTCCACGATGGTGGCGGGAATTTATCGACACTTTGTGAATGCGGCATCAAGAATCCACGTTTTCTACGTGCCACTGACCGGCATATCACCTTATAAACAGTGACGCAAAGTCACGTGCTTCATCGTATGGCTATAAAAGCACCCGACAAGCCTTACTTAACCAGTTAGCGAGGCAGCAGCGAGCTCGGCAACATGCTGAGCAATCCTTTTTGCCTCATGCTACATGTTGCGACGGTCGTTCTCGGAAACCGGGCTTCCAGTGGCGTCTGCGCTGCTTCGACAACGTTGGTAGGTGTGGTCCACGATGTTGGCGGGCATTTATCGACACTTGGTTAATGCGGCATCAAGGATCCACGTTTTCCACGTGCCACTGACCGGCAAATCACCTTATAAACAGTGACGCAAAGTCACGTGCCTCAGCGTATGGCGTTAAAAGCACCCGAAAAACTGTATTTCACCCGTGGGAGAGGCAGCAGCAAGCTCGGCAACATGATGAGCAATCCTTTTTGCCTCATGCTACAAGTTGCGATGGTCGTTCTCGGAAACTGGGCTTCGTGTGGCGTCTACGTTGCTTCGACAACGTTGGTAGGTGTGGTCCACGATGCTGGCGGGCATTTATCCACCCTTAGTGAATGCGACATCAAGGATCCACGTGACACAGACCAGCTTATCACCTCATAAACAGTGACGTCAAGACACGTACCTCTTCCTATGGCTATAAAGCACCCGACAAACCGTATTTTACCAGTTGGCGAGGCAGCAGCAAGTTCTGCAACATGCTGAGCAATCCTTTCTGCCTCATGCTACATGTTGCGCTGGTCGTTCTCGGAAACCGGGCTTAGACTGGCGTCTGCGCTGCTTCGACAACGTTGGTAGGTGTGGTCCACGATGCTGGCGGGCATTTATCGACAGTTGCTGAATGCAGCATCAAAGATCCACGTTTTCCGCGTGCCACTGACCGGCAACTCGCCTTATAAACAGTGACGCAAAGCCACGTGCGTTGTCGTATGGCTATAAAAGCACCCGACAAGCTTTACTTAACCAGTGAGCGAGGAAGCAGTGATCTCGGCAACATACTGAGCAATCCTTTTTGCCCCATGCTACATGTTCCGATGGTCGTTCTCGGAAACTGGGCTTCGTGTGGCGTCTACGCTGCTTCGACAACGTTGTAGTTGTGGTCCACGATGCTGACGGGCATTTATCCACACTTAGTGAATGCGACATCAAGGATCGACGTGACACAGACCGGCTTATCACCTCATAAACAGTCACGTCAAGTCATGTACCTCTTCCTATGGCTATAAAAGCACCCGACAAACTGTATTTTACCAGTTGGCGAGGCAGCAGCAAGCTCGGCAACATGATGAGCAATCCTTTTTGCCTCATGTACATGTTGCGATGGTCCTTCTCGGAAACCGGGCTTCGAGTGGCGCCTGCGCTGCTTCGACTACGTTGGTAGGTGTGGTCCACAATGCTGGCGGGCATTTATCGACACTTGGTTATTGCGCCATCAAGAATCCACGTTTTCCACGTGCCACTGACCGGCATATCACCTTATAAAGAGTGACGCATAGTCACGTGCCTCATCGTATGGCTATAAAAGCACCTGACAAACTGTATTTCACCCGTGGAAGAGGCAGCAGCATGCTCGGCAACATGATGAGCAATCCTTTTTGCCTCATGCTACATGTTGCGATGGTCGTTCTCGGAAACTGGGCTTCGAGTGGCGTCTACGCTGCTTCGACAACGTTGGTAGGTACGCTCCACGATGCTGGCGGGCATTTATCGACACTTTGTGAATGCGGCATCAAGGATCCACGTTTTCCACGTGCCACTGACCGGCAAATCACCTTATAAACAGTGACGCAAAGTCACATGCCTCATCGTATGGCTACAAAAGCACCCGACAAGCTTTACTTAACCAGTAAGCGAGGAAGCATTGATCTCGGCAACATACTGAGCAATCCTTTTTGCCCGATGCTACATGTTGCGATGGTCGTTCTCGGAAACCGGGCTTCGAGTGGCGTCTACGCTGCTGCGACTACGTTGGTAGGTGTGGTCCACGATGCTGGCGGGCATTTATCGACACTTGGTGAATGCGACATCAAGGATCCACGTTTTCCACGTGCCACTGACCGGCATATCACCTTATAAACAGTGACGCAAAGTCGCGTGCCTCATCTTATGGCGTTAAAAGCACCCGACAAACTGTAATTCACCAGTGGGCGAGGCAGCAGCAAGCTCGGCAACATGCTCAGCAATCCTTTTTGCCTCATGCTACATGTTGCGATGGTCGTTCTCGGAAACTGGGCTTCGAGTGGCGTCTACGCTGCTTCGACTACGTTGGTAGGTGTGGTCCACGATGCTGGCGGGAATTTATCGACACTTTGTGAATGCGGCATCAAGGATCCACGTTTTCCACGTGCCACTGACCGGCATATCACCTTATAAACAGTGACGCAAAGTCACGTGCTTCATCGTATGGCTATGAAAGCACCCGAAAAGCCTTACTTAACCAGTTAGCGAGGCAGCAGCGAGCTCGGCAACATGCTGAGCAATCCTTTTTGCCTCATGCTACATGTTGCGACGGTCGTTCTCGGAAACCGGGCTTCCAGTGGCGTCTGCACTGCTTCGACTACGTGTGTAGGTGTGGTCCACGATGCTGGCGGGCATTTATCGACACTTGGTTAATGCGGCATCAAGGATCCACGTTTTCCACGTGCCACTGACCGGCATATCACCTTATAAACAGTGACGCAAAGTCACGTGCCTCATCGTATGGCTACAAAAGCACTCGACAAGCTTTACTTAACCAGTGAGCGAGGAAGCAGTGATCTCGGCAACATACTGAGCAATCCTTTTTGCCCCATGCTACATGTTGCGATGGTCGTTCTCGGAAACCTGGCTTCGAGTGGCGTCTGCGCTGCTTCCACAACGTTGGTAGGTGTGGTCCACGATGCTGGCGGGCATTCATCGACACTTGGTGAATGCGGCATCAAAGACCCACGTTTTCCACGTGCCACCGACCGGCATATCACCTTATCAACAGTGACGCAAAGTCACGTGCTTCATCGTATGGCATTAAAAGCACCCGAAAAACTGTATTTCACCCGTGGGAGAGGCAGCAGCAAGATCGGCAACATGATGAGCAATCCTTTTTGCCTCATGCTACATGTTGCGATGGTCGTTCTCGGAAACTGGGCTTCGTGTGGTGTCTATGCTGCTTCGACAACGTTGGTAGGTGTGGTCCACGATGCTGGCGGGCAATTATCGACACTTTGTGAATGCGGCATCAAGGATCCATGTTTTCCACGTGCCACTGACCGGCATATCACCTTATAAACAGTGACGCAAAGTCACGTGCTTCATCGTATGGCTATAAAAGCACCCGACAAGCCTTACTAAACCAGTTAGCGAGGAAGCAGTGATCTCGGCAACATACTGAGCAATCCTTTTTACCCCATGCTACATGTTGCGATGGTCTATCTCGGAAACCAGGCTTCGAGTGGCGTCTACGCTGCTTCGACTATGTTGTGAGGTGTGGTCCAAGATGCTGGCGGGCATTTATCGACACTTGGTTAAAGTGGCATAAAGGATCCTCGTTTTCCACGTCCCACTCACCGGTATCACGTTATAAACAGTGACGCAAAGTCACGTATCTCATCCTATCGATATAAAAGCTCCCGACAACCTTTACTTAAACAGTGAGCGAGGAAGCAGCGAGCTCGGCAACATGCTGAGCAATCCTTTTTGCCTCATGCTTCATGTTGCGAAGGTCGCTCTCGAAAGCCGGGCTTCGAGTGGCGTCTTTGCTGCTTCGACTACGTTGTTAGGTGTGATTCAGGATGCTGGCCGGCATTTATTGACACTTGGTGAATGCGGCATCAAGGATCCACGTTTTCCACGTGCCACTGACCGCCATATCACCTTATAAACAGTGACGCAAAGTCACGTGCCTCATCGTATGGCGTTAAAAGCACCCGACAAACTGTATTTCACCAGTGGGCGAGGCAGCAGCAGGCTCGGCAACATGCTGAGCAATCCTTTTTGCCTCATGCTACATGTTGCGACGGTCGTTCTCGGAAACCTGCCCCGCCGCGGTCGTCTAGTGGCTAAGGTACTCGGCTGCTGACCCGCAGGTCGCGGGTTCGATTCCCGGCTGCGGCGGCTGCATTTCCGATGGAGGCGGAAATGTTGTAGGCCCGTGTGCTCAGAATTGGGCGCACGGTAAAGAACCCCAGGTGGTCGAAATTTCCGCAGCCCTCCACTACGGCGTCTCTCATAATCATATGGTGGTTTTGGGACGTTAAACCCCACAAATCAATCAATCTCGAAAACCGGGCTTCCAGTGGCGTCTGCGCTGCTTCGACAACGTTGGTAGGTGTGGTCCACGATGCTGGCGGGCATTTATCGACACTTGGTGAATGCGGCATCAAGGATCCACGTTTTCCACGTGCCACTGACCGGCATATCACCTTATAAACAGTGACGCAAAGTCACGTGCCTCATCGTATGGCTACAAAAGCACCCGACAAGCTTTACATAACCAGTGAGCGAGGAAGCAGTGATCTCGGCAACATACTGAGATATCCTTTTTGCCCCATGCTACATGTTGCGATGGTCGTTCTCGGAAACCGGGCTTCGAGTGGCGTCTACGCTGCTTCGACTACGTTGGTAGGTGTGGTCCACGATGCTGGCGGGCATTTATCGACACTTGGTGATTGCGACATCAAGGATCCACGTTTTCCACGTGCCACTGACCGGCATATCACCTTATAAACAGTGACGCAAAGTCACGTGCCTCATCGTATGGCGTTAAAAGCACCCGACAAACTGTATTTCACCAGTGGGTGAGGCAGCAGCAAGCTCGGCAACATGCTGAGCAATCCTTTTTGCCTTATGATACATGTTGCGACGGTCTTTCTCGCAAACCGGGCTTCCAGTGGCGTCTGCGCTGCTTCGACAACGTTGGTAGGTGTGGTCCACGATGCTGGCGGGAATTTATCGACACTTTGTGAATGCGGCATCAAGGATCCACGTTTTTTGCGTGCCACTGACCAGCATATCACCTTATAAACAGTGACGCAAAGTCACGTGCTTCATCGTATGGCTATAATGCACCCGACAAGCCTTACTTAACCAGTGAGCGAGGAAGCAGTGATCTCGGCAACATACTGAGCAATCCTTTTTGCCTCAGTCTACATGTTGCGATGGTCGTTCTCGGAAACTGGGCTTCGTGTGGCGTCTACGCTCCTTCGACAACGTTGGTAGGTGTGGTCCACGATGCTGGCGGGCATTTATCCACACTTAGTGAATGCGACATCAAGGATCCACGTGACACAGACCAGCTTATCACCTCATAAACAGTGACGTCAAGACACGTACCTCTTCCTATGGCTATAAAAGCACCCGACAAACTGTATTTTACCAGTTGGCGAGGCAGCAGCAAGCTCGGCAACATGCTGAGCAATCCTTTTTGCCTCATGCTACATGTTGCGATGGTCGTTCTTGGAAACCGGGCTTAGACTGGCGTCTGCGCTGCTTCGACAACGTTGGTAGGTGTGGTCCACGATGCTGGCGGGCATTTATCGACACTTGCTGAATGCAGCATCAAAGAGCCACGTTTTTCACGTGCCACTGACCGGCAACTCGCCTTATAAACAGTGACGCAAAGCCACGTGCGTCGTCGTATGGCTATAAAAGCACCCGACAAGCTTTACTTAACCAGTGAGCGAGGCAGCAGCGATCTCGGCAACATACTGAGCAATCCTTTTTGCCTCATGCTACATGTTGCGACGGTCGTTCTCGGAAACCGGGCTTCTAGTGGCGTCTGCACTGCTTCGACTACGTTGGTAGGTGTGGTCCGCGATGCTGGCGGGCATTTATCGACACTTGGTTAATGCGGCATCAAGGATCCACGTTTTCCACGTGCCACTGACCGGCATATCACCTTATAAACAGTGACGCAAAGTCACATGCCTCATCGTATGGCTACAAAAGCACCCGACAAGCTTTACTTAACCAGTGAGCCAGGAAGCATTGATCTCGGCAACATACTGAGCAATCCTTTTTGCCCGATGCTACATGTTGCGATGGTCGTTCTCGGAAACCGGGCTTCGAGTGGCGTCTACGCTGCTTCGACTACGTTGGTAGGTGTGGTCCACGATGCTGGCGGGCATTTATCGACACTTATTGAATGCGACATCAAGGATGCACGTTTTCCGCGTGCCACTGACCGGCATATCACCTTATAAACAGTGACGCAAAGTCGCGTGCCTCATCGTAAGGCGTTAAAAGCACCCGACAAACTGTAATTCACCAGTGGGCGAGGCAGCAGCAAGCTCGGCAACATGCTCAGCAATCCTTTTTGCCTCATGCTACATGTTGCGATGGTCGTTCTCGGAAACTGGGCTTCGAGTGGCGTCTACGCTGCTTCGACTACGTTGGTAGGTGTGGTCCACGATGCTGGCGGGAATTTATCGACACTTTGTGAATGCGGCATCAAGGATCCACGTTTTCCACGTGCCACTGACCGGCATATCACCTTATAAACAGTGACGCAAAGTCACGTGCTTCATCGTAATGCTATGAAAGCACCCGAAAAGCCTTACTTAACCAGTTAGCCAGGCAGCAGCGAGCTCGGCAACATGCTGAGCAATCCTTTTTGCCTCATGCTACATGTTGCGACGGTCGTTCTCGGAAACCGGGCTTCCAGTGGCGTCTGCACTGCTTCGACTACGTTGGTAGGTGTGGTCCACGATGCTGGCGGGCATTTATCGACACTTGGTAATTGCGGCATCAAGGATCCACGTTTTCCACGTGCCACTGACCGGCATATCACCCTATAAACAGTGACGCAAAGTCACGAGCCTCAACGTATGGCTACAAAAGCACTCGACAAGCTTTACTTAACCAGTGAGCGAGGAAGCAGTGATCTCGGCAACATACTGAGCAATCCTTTTTGCCCCTTGCTACATGTTGCGATGGTCGTTCTCGGAAACCTGGCTTCGAGTGGCGTCTGCGCTGCTTCGACAACGTTGGTAGGTGTGGTCCACGATGCTGGCGGGCATTTATCGACAATTGGTGATTGCGACATCAAGGATCCACGTTTTCCACGTGCCACTGACCGGCATATCACCTTATAAACAGTGACGCAAAGTCACGTGCCTCATCGTATGGCGTTAAAAGCACCCGACAAACTGTATTTCACCAGTGGGTGAGGCAGCAGCAAGCTCGGCAACATGCTGAGCAATCCTTTTTGCCTTATGATACATGTTGCGACGGTCGTTCTCGCAAACCGGGCTTAGACTGGCGTCTGCGCTGCTTCGACAACGTTGGTAGGTGTGGTCCACGATGCTGGCGGGCATTTATCGACACTTGGTGAATGCAGCATCAAAGATCCACGTGACACAGACCAGCTTATCACCTCATAAACAGTGACGTCAAGACACGTACCTCTTCCTATGGCTATAAAAGCACCCGACAAACTGTATTTTACCAGTTGGCGAGGCAGCAGCAAGCTCGGCAACATGCTGAGCAATCCTTTTTGCCTCATGCTACATGTTGCGATGGTCGTTCTTGGAAACCGGGCTTAGACTGGCGTCTGCGCTGCTTCGACAACGTTGGTAGGTGTGGTCCACGATGCTGGCGGGCATTTATGGACACTTGGTGAATGCAGCATCAAAGATCCACGTTTTTCACGTGCCACTGACCGGCAACTCGCCTTATAAACAGTGACGCAAAGCCACGTGCGTCGTCGTATGGCTATAAAAGCACCCGACAAGCTTTACTTAACCAGTGAGCGAGGCAGCAGCGATCTCGGCAACATACTTAGCAATCCTTTTTGCCGCATGCTACATGTTGCCATGGTCGTTCTCGGAAACCGCGCTTCGAGTGGCGCCTGCGCTGCTTCGACTACGTTGGTAGGTGTGGTCCCCAATGCTGGCGGGCATTTATCGACACTTGGTGATATCGCCATCAAGAATCCACGTTTTCCACGTGCCACTAACCGGCATATCACCTTATAAACAGTGACGCAAAGTCACATGCCTCATCGTATGGCTACAAAAGCACCCGACAAGCTTTACTTAACCAGTGAGCCAGGAAGCATTGATCTCGGCCACATACTGAGCAATCCTTTTTGCCCGATGCTACATGTTGCGATGGTCGTTCTCGGAAACCGGGCTTCGAGTGGCGTCTACGCTGCTTCGACTACGTTGGTAGGTGTGGTCCACGATGCTGGCGGGCATTTATCGACACTTGGTGAATGCGACATCAAGGATCCACGTTTTCCGCGTGCCACTGACCGGCATATCACCTTATAAACAGTGACGCAAAGTCGCGTGCCTCATCGTATGGCGTTAAAAGCACCCGACAAACTGTAATTCACCAGTGGGCGAGGCAGCAGCAAGCTCGGCAACATGCTCAGCAATCCTTTTTGCCTCATGCTACATGTTGCGACGGTCGTTCTCGGAAACCGGGCTTCCAGTGGCGTCTGCACTGCTTCGACTACGTTGGTAGGTGTGGTCCACGATGCTGGCGGGCATTTATCGACACTTGGTTAATGCGGCATCAAGGATCCACGTTTTCCACGTGCCACTGACCGGCATATCACCTTATAAACAGTGACGCAAAGTCACGAGCCTCAACGTATGGCTACAAAAGCACTCGACAAGCTTTACTTAACCAGTGAGCGAGGAAGCAGTGATCTCGGCAACATACTGAGCAATCCTTTTTGCCCCTTGCTACATGTTGCGATGGTCGTTCTCGGAAACCTGGCTTCGAGTGGCGTCTGCGCTGCTTCGACAACGTTGGTAGGTGTGGTCCACGATGCTGGCGGGCATTCATCGACACTTGGTGAATGCGGCATCAAGGATCCACGTTTTCCACGTGCCACCGACCGGCATATCACCTTATAAACAGTGACGCAAAGTCACGTGCCTCATCGTATGGCGTTAAAAGCACCCGACAAACTGTATTTCACCAGTGGGCGAGGCATCAGCAACCTCGGCAACATGCTGAGCAATCCTTTTTGCCTCATGCTACATGTTGCGACGGTCGTTCTCAGAAACTGGGCTTCCAGTGGCGTCTTCGCTGCTTCGACAACGTTGGTAGGTGTGGCCCACGATGCTAGCGGGCATTCATCGACACTTGGTGAATGCGGCATCAAAGATCCACGTTTTCTACGTGCCACAAACCGGCATATCACCTTATAAACAGTGACGCAAAGTCACGTGCTTCATCGTATGGCGTTAAAAGCACCCGAAAAACTGTATTTCACCCGTGGGAGAGGCAGCAGCAAGCTCGGCAACATGATGAGCAATCCTTTTTGCCTCATGCGACATGTTGCGATGGTCGTTCTCGGAAACTGGGCTTCGTGTGGTGTCTATGCTGCTTCGACAACGTTGGTAGGTGTGGTCCACGATGCTGGCGGGCATTTATCGACTTTTTGTGATGGCGGCATCAAGGATCCACGTTTTCCACGTGCCACTGACCGGCATATCACCTTATAAACAGTGACGCAAAGTCACGTGCTTCATCGTATGGCTATAAAAGCACCCGACAAGCCTTACTTAACCAGTTAGCGAGGAAGCAGTGATCTCGGCAACATACTGAGCAATCCTTTTTACCCCATGCTACATGTTGCGATGGTCTATCTCGGAAACCAGGCTTCGAGTGGCGTCTACGCTGCTTCGACTATGTTGGGAGGTGTGGTCCAAGATGCTGGCGGGCATTTATCGACACTTGGTTAAAGTGGCATAAAGGATCCTCGTTTTCCACGTCCCACTCACCGGTATCACGTTATAAACAGTGACGCAAAGTCGCGTATCTCATCCTATCGATATAAAAGCTCCCGACAACCTTTACTTAACCAGTGAGCGAGGAAGCAGCGAGCTCAGCAACATGCTGAGCAATCCTTTTTGCCTCATGCTTCATGTTGCGAAGGTCGCTCTCGAAAGCCGGGCTTCGAGTGGCGTCTTTGCTGCTTCGACTACGTTGTTAGGTGTGGTTCAGGATGCTGGCCGGCATTTATTGACACTTGGTGAATGCGGCATCAAGGATCCACGTTTTCCACGTGCCACTGACCGCCATATCACCTTATAAACAGTGACGCAAAGTCACGTGCCTCATCGTATGGCGTTAAAAGCACCCGACAAACTGTATTTCACCAGTGGGCGAGGCAGCAGCAGGCTCGGCAACATGCTGAGCAATCCTTTTTGCCTCATGCTACATGTTGTGACGGTCGTTCTCGGAAACCTGCCCCGCCGCGGTGGTCTAGTGGCTAAGGTACTCGGCTGCTGACCCGCAGGTCGCGGGTTCGATATCCGGCTGCGGCGGCTGCATTTCCGATGGAGGCGGAAATGTTGTAGGCCCGTGTGCTCAGAATTGGGCGCACGTTAAAGAACCCCAGGTGGTCGAAATTTCCGCAGCCCTCCACTACGGCGTTTCTCATAATCATATGGTGGTTTTGGGACGTTAAACCCCACAAATCAATCAATCTCGAAAACCGGGCTTCCAGTGGCGTCTGCGCTGCTTCGACAACGTTGGTAGGTGTGGTCCACGATGCTGGCGGGCATTTATCGACACTTGGTGAATGCGGCATCAAGGATCCACGTTTTCCACGTGCCACCGACCGGCATATCACCTTATAAACAGTGACGCAAAGTCACGTGCCTCATCGTATGGCGTTAAAAGCACCCGACAAACTGTATTTCACCAGTGGGCGAGGCAGCAGCAAGCTCGGCAACATGCTGAGCAATCCTTTTTGCCTCATGCTACATGTTGTGACGGTCGTTCTCGCAAACCGGGCTTCCAGTGGCGTCTGCGCTCCTTCGACAACATTGGTAGGTGTGGTCCACGATGCTGGCGGGCATTTATCGACACTTTGTGAATGCGGCATCAAGGATCCACGTTTTCCACGTGCCACTGACCGGCATATCACCTTATAAACAGTGACGCAAAGTCACGTGCTTCATCGTATGGCTATAAAAGCACCCGACAAGCCTTACTTAACCAGTGAGCGAGGAAGCAGTGATCTCGGCAACATACTGAGCAATCCTTTTTGCTCCATGCTACGTGTTGCGATGGTCGTTCTCGGAAACCGGGCTTCGAGTGGCGTCTACGCTGCTTCGACTACGTTGGTAGGTGTGGTCCACGATGCTGGCGGGCATTTATCCACACTTTGTGAATGCGGCATCAAGGATCCACGTTTTCCACGTGCCACTGACCGGCATATCACCTTATAAACAGTGACGCAAAGTCACGTGCCTCATCGTATGGCTACAAAAGCACCCGACAAGCTTTACATAACCAGTGAGCGAGGAAGCAGTGATCTCGGCAACATACTGAGCAATCCTTTTTGCCCCATGCTACATGTTGCGATGGTCGTTCTCGGAAACCGGGCTTAGAGTGGCGTCTACGCTGCTTCGACTACGTTGGTAGGTGTGGTCCACGATGCTGGCGGGCATTTATCGACACTTGGTGATTGCGACATCAAGGATCCGCGTTTTCCACGTGCCACTGACCGGCATATCACCTTATAAACAGTGACGCAAAGTCACGTGCCTCATCGTATGGCGTTAAAAGCACCCGACAAACTGTATTTCACCAGTGGGTGAGGCAGCAGCAAGCTCGGCAACATGCTGAGCAATCCTTTTTGCCTTATGATACATGTTGCGACGGTCGTTCTCGCAAACCGGGCTTAGACTGGCGTCTGCGCTGCTTCGACAACGTTGGTAGGTGTGGTCCACGATGCTGGCGGGCATTTATCGACACTTGGTGAATGCAGCATCAAAGATCCACGTTTTTCACGTGCCACTGACCGGCAACTCGCCTTATAAACAGTGACGCAAAGCCACGTGCGTCGTCGTAT
The DNA here is from genome assembly GCF_043290135.1 of Rhipicephalus microplus. Taxonomy (NCBI): domain Eukaryota; kingdom Metazoa; phylum Arthropoda; class Arachnida; order Ixodida; family Ixodidae; genus Rhipicephalus; species Rhipicephalus microplus. The sequence continues at coordinate 208,855,733 of NC_134704.1, forward strand.
GGCTATAAAAGCACCCGACAAGCTTTACTTAACCAGTGAGCGAGGCAGCAGCGATCTCGGCAACATACTGAGCAATCCTTTTTGCCGCATGCTACATGTTGCCATGGTCGTTCTCGGAAACCGGGCTTCGAGTGGCGCCTGCGCTGCTTCGACTACGTTGGTAGGTGTGGTCCACAATGCTGGCGGGCATTTATCGACACTTGGTGATATCGCCATCAAGAATCCACGTTTTCCACGTGCCACTAACCGGCATATCACCTTATAAACAGTAACGCAAAGTCACGTGCCTCATCGTATGGCTATCAAAGCACCCGACAAGCTTTACTTTACCAGTGAGCGAGGCAGCAGTGAGCTCAGCAACACGCTGAGCAATCCTTTTTGCTTCATGCTATCTTCTGCGATGGTCATTTTCGGAAACCGGGCTTCCAGTGGCGTCTGCGCTGCTTCGACAACATTGGTAGGTGTGGTCCAAAATGCTGGCGGGCATGTATCGACACTTGGTTAAAGTGTCATAAAGGATCCTCGATTTCCACGTCCCACTCACCGGTATCACGTTATAAACAGTGACGCAAAGTCACGTATCTCATCCTATCGATATAAAAGCTCCTGACAACCTTTACATAACCAGTGAGCGAGGAAGCAGCGAGCTCGGCAACATGCTGAGCAATCCTTTTTGCCTCATGCTTCATGTTGCGAAGGTCGCTCTCGAAAGCCGGGCTTCGAGTGGCGTCTTTGCTGCTTCGACTACGCTGTTAGGTGTGGTTCAGGATGCTGGCAGGCATTTATTGACACTTGGTGAATGCCGCATCAAGGATCCACGTTTTCCACGTGCCACTGACCGGTATATCACCTTATAAACAGTGACGCAAAGTCACGCCCCTCATCGTATGGCTATGAAAGTACACGACAAGCTTTACTTTACCAGTTAGCGAGGCAGCAGCGAGCTCGGCAACATGCTGAGCAATCCTTTTTGCCCCATGCTACATGTTGCGATGGTCGTTCTCGGAAACCGGGCTTCGAATGGCGTTCACGCTGCTTCGACAACGTTGGTAGGTGTGGTGCACGATGCTGGCGGGCATTTATCGACACTTGGTGAATGCGGCATCAAAGATCCATGTTTTCTACGTGCCACTGACCGGCATATCACCTTATGAACAGTGACGCATAGTCACGTGCCTCATCGTATGGCTATAAAAGCACCTGACAAACTGTATTTCACCCGTGGGAGAGGCAGCAGCAAGCTCGGCAACATGATGAGCAATCCTTTTGGCCTCATGCTACAATTTGCGATGGTCGTTCTCTGAAACTGGGCTTCGAGTGGCGTCTACGCTGCTTCGACAACGTTGGTAGGTATGGTCCACGATGCTGGCGGGCATTTATCGACACTTTGTGAATGCCGCATCAAGGATCCACGTTTTCCACGTGCCACTGACCGGCAAATCACCTTATAAACAGTCCCCGCAGGGGCGCCTGCGCAAGTAGGCGTTAGGTGTGTAGCGACACCACGGACCCGAGCTAACGGGGGAGTTTCTACTCCCTCCCACGCCTAGCCGTGCGTGGCTTTGCCGTGTCCGGGGAAAAGGGGATCCTGGGGGTTGAGCCGACGCTGGGTGATTGGACCGTTAAGGCCCCCCGGCAGAGGCAACACTCCCCTTTGGCCCTGGCTTCACGTAGACGGCACCCCTGGGCTGACCCACCCAGGGGAAATCGGCAGTCGCCTTTTGCTATCCCTCTCTCCCTACATCTTCGTCTTTCTTACTTTTTTAGCTTTCCTGTCTACTTCTCGCTTCTGTTTACTTCCAATTTTCCTGGCGGCAAGGGTTAACCCTGTGCAAATAGCCTACCTTGGTCTAGGTGCATTGGGTTATGGCAGTGTTGTACGGCTGGCGTCTGCAGTTTTCAGCATCTGTAAACTTGTAGCGTCCCCTCGTTGGGCTCCGTGGTGGGTGGCCGCCAACGCTGCTGAACAAAAATAAGACAGGCATGCACAGAGCATTCCCCTTACTATCTGATCGTACCGGCTTAAAGCGGGTACGCACCGATGATATAAACTTTCTTAACCAGCCCAAAGAAACATATCCTCACTATCATGTTATCCACTGTGAAAAAACTGAAAAGCAAGCCAGAACCGTCTCTCCTTTCCTGGTTTCTAGGTGTCTTACCGAAACTCTTGGCACAAGATACAAGGTAACCAAAATGGCTAGTGGAGACCTTCTCCTCGAAATCCGTGACAAAGAACAATTTGAAAAGCTAGACCGTCTTTCAGATTTCGGTGGCATACCAATAACCATAACACCACATAGATCGATGAACACTACTCGCGGAGTGGTATCTGACATGGACTTACTTGACTTGACTGAGACTGAACTTTTGGAGGGGTGGAAGAGCCAAAATGTCACTAATGTGCAGAGAATCGTTATTAGAAGAGATAATAAGGAAACACCGACGAAACACCTAATACTCACATTTGCATCCAGTAAACTACCGGAATCTATTCAAACAGGGTACACAAAGACATCTATCAGGCCGTACATACCAAACCCTCATCGTTGCTTCCAATGCCAGAGGTATGGCCATGGCTCTAAAACCTGTCGTGGTCGCCAGACTTGTGCGCAATGTGGAGTCCTAGGCCACGTGTCTGAGCACTGCAAACAACCGCCACACTGTGTAAACTGCGAAGGAAACCATGCCGCATACTCACGCTCCTGCACATACTGGAAAAAATAAAAAGAAATAATTACGTTGAAGGTGAAGGAGAACATTACATTTAAGGAAGCACGGCGAAGAGTCGCTCCATTCTATGGAGCTACATACGCTGATGCGGCGCGTCAGGGGGCACCGCCGCACCAGCCCTCGCCACACCTTCGGCCCGCATATACCGAGCCGGAGGTTGTGGCACCTGCCCCCAAGGCGGTTGTAGCCCAGGCTACACCGCCTACTCCCAAACAGAGACCGGAGACTCCAGAGTCCTCGGGTCTCAAGGCCTCACCTCACCAGGCGAGGCCCGAAATTCGAACTAGCAGCCCGCACGTGCGGGCATCCAGTGCCTCCGAGGAGGCAATGGATACGTCGGTACCCGTGGTGCCGAAAGAGCGGCGTGGCTCCTTGGAGCGCGCCAAGAAAACAAAAAAGCCGATAACAGGGCCTGGTGACGGCCCTGTTAAGTGAACTCAAACTACCTGTCTAAACAGCCACTCGCTTTTCGTACACACAGCACTATTTTACATTCACCATGAACACTCAAATTATACAATAGAACGTCAGGGGCCTTCTCAGAAACCTTCACGACATCCAAGAGCTCTTACACGAACACTCTCCAAAAGTGCTGTTTGTACAAGAAACACACCTTAACTCAAAACACACAAACTTTCTTCATAAATACGTTATTTTCCGAAAGGACCGTGTTGATGCTATGACATCATCCGGAGGTGTTGCCATCATAATGAATCAAGGAATTGCATGCACACACTTACAACTCCAAACATCCCTTGAGGCAGTGGCTGTTCGAGCAGTTCTTTTTGACAAACTGATCACAATGTGCACTATCTACATCCCTCCTAGCTATCAGCTGCAAAAACGTTATTTACACTCTTTAATTGATGAACTTCCGGAGCCCTAAGTTCTCCTTGGAGACTTTAATGCGCATAGCAGGCTATGGGGTGACTCTCGGTATGACGCGCGAGGTCGAATGATTGAACAGTTCCTTCTCTCCTCGAGCGCGTGTCTCCTAAATTGAAAAGAACCAACCTATTATAATCTCGCCAATAACACCTACTCCTCCATAGACCTAAGCATAGTATCTCCATCTCTTGTGCCTCTACTCCAGTTTAAAGTCGTCAGTAATCTGTACGGAAGTGACCACTTCCCCATAGTTTTGAGCACAAATACAGTAACTGAGTGTCCATCACGTGTTCCCAAGTGGCTCATAAACAGGGCCGACTGGGAACACTTTTATACCATCACTCGTCTAGGTTCGAATGACATAAGTACTTTGAACATTGATGTTGCTGTCAACTACTTCACAGCATTTTTGATTGATGCTGCAACAAAATGCATCCCACAAACAAATGGACACCCTGGAAAACGGCGTGTGTCATGGTGGAACTCTGAATGCCGAAACGCGCGCAAACAGCAAAACCGAGCTTGGAGGCTGCTTCGGAACTCACCGACAGCCGAAAATCTTGACACCTTCAAGAAAATAAAGTCTCAAGGCAGGAGAACGCGTCGGCAGGCTAGAAGAGAAAGCTGGCGGAAGTTTTTGTCAGGGATCAATTCATACACACAGGAAGCTAAAGTCTGGAACATGGTTGGTAGGATAGCAGGAAAACAAGTACACACACTTCCACTCGTAAACACTCAGGGTGACACCTTGGAAGATCAGGCAAACTTCCTCGCTGCACACTTCGAACAGGTGTCCAGCTCATCCCACTATACTGATACTTTCCAAAATTGCAGAACAAGAATAGAAAAGCAGAAACTCGAACACAAATGCACTAGATACGAGGCATATAATCAAGCGTTCAGTCTAGCTGAGCTGCGAATGTCTCTAAACTCCTGCAGTACTTCTGCTCCAGGTTCTGACCATGTCGTTTATGAAATGTTAAAAAACCTACCGATCGAAACACGAAAAACATTACTTTGTTTGTACAATGCTATCTGGTTTTCTGGCACTATCCCTAACTCCTGGAAAGAGGCTATTATAATTCCCATTTTGAAAGAGGGCAAGGACCCTTCTTTACCTTCGAGTTATAGGCCTATTGCACTCACAAGCTGCTTGTGCAAAATCTTCGAAAAAATGATAAACTGCAGACTTGTACATTTCCTTGAAACAAACAATTTGCTCGACCCATTTCAGTGCGGGTTTCGAGAAAGTAGATCCACCACAGACCACCTTGTTCGTATCGAGGCACAGATCAGGGACGCCTTCGTCCATAAACAATATTTTTTCTCTGTATTCCTGGATATCGAAAAAGCTTATGATACTACATGTCGTTTCGCAATTCCAAGAGACCTGCCCCACCTTGGCGTGCGCGGAAGAATGTTCCACATAATCGAAAGTTACCTGTCAAACTCGGCAGCAGTGGCGACACTTACTCGACACTTACTCGGCAGCAGTGGCGACGTGCTGTTATGGCCCGGTGCTGAATGATTTCTTCGTGTTTACAGGATTACCTGCATCACTACTGACGCGCAACGCAACATATCAAGAGACCGGAACCACATTTCTGGAAACTACCGAGAAGATTACACCAATCAACGTGACCCCTACGTCACCACGAAACGCCTACAAAAGGAGCCTGACATCGATGGAACAGACCACACTTACTCGGCAGCAGTGGCGACGTGCTGTTATGGCCCGGTGCTGAATGATTTCTTCGTGTCTACAGGATTACCTGCATCACTACTGACGCGCAACGCAACATATCAAGAGACCGGAACCACACTTCTGGAAACTACCGAGAAGATTACACCAATCAACGTGACCCCTACGTCACCACGAAACGCCTACAAAAGGAGCCTGACATCGATGGAACAGACCACACTTACTCGGCAGCAGTGGCGACGTGCTGTTATGGCCCGGTGCTGAATGATTTCTTCGTGTTTACAGGTTAGTTTATTCTTTGTATACCTAGTGCTCATTAAGCCCGTGGTTGCCGCTGCTGCTGAGTAACTCGCCTCTTGAGTGTCTCTTGTGTCGTGAGCTTGTGTTAGCACGCACAATGCCAGAAACTTGTCTTGCCTGCCATAAATCATTTCATGGCGAAGAGCAGTACTTATTATGCTGCGAATGCAACTCTCATTACCATGTTGGAAATTGTTCCGGGGTATCACTATCCGCGTATCGAAAAAAGACAGACGCCACAATAAAAACCTGGAAATGCGCTACGTGCAAAACCACAAAGCCTCGAGGAAGTCATAACACAACAAATTTCAACGACGAAACTGAAGTGGACCTTTCTCGTGAAATCAACGAAATACACCGCAAACTTGCTGTGCTTATTGAAATGAAAGTGAAAGTAGATGCACTAGATGAAATTAAGGCAACTGTTGACAGCGTCGAACAAGCAGTGCAGGAGATGGCTAAGAAATACGATGAGGTCATTTCGCAGATGAAACAGCAGAATGCCGATATTACAGGACTAAAAAAAACGCGTGGAAAAACTTGAGGTCAAAGTGAACGATTTCGAAATCGGAAAGCTGAAACAAGAGCTTAATGACTTGGATCAGTACAGCCGACGACTAAATTTAGAAATATACGGTATGCCCTATCATACAGGAGAGAATTTGCTTGACAAACTTAATAGGCTAGCAGATGACCTTGACGTCCCACATCTTTCTGACCAGGATGTGGAAGCCGTTCATCGACTGCCACCCAAGAGAAAAACTGATAATGCAAGCAAAACAGAGATGGTTCCGCCCATTTTGGTTCGGTTTTTTTCGCGAAAGATTAGGGACAGTTGGCTAGCAAAGAAAAGTGAACTGAGGAAAACTAAATCAAAAATATTTCTAAATGAAAACCTAACAGCGCAAAACAAACAGCTTTTCTGGAGGATGAAAACAAGAGCAGTTGAACGAGAATATCAGTTTGTGTGGCATAAGAGTGGTAAATTGTTTGTTCGCCGTAGCCCACGCGATCGTGTAATTCGGATTATCACGATGGATGACCTCGAAAAGATAAAATAGGGCTCTCATGCATGCTGCTTGTCATTGCACGTGACGTATAAAAATGGCAAGGTTCAATAAATATTATGATAAGGACGCTTTTAAGGCTTCCGCCGCATCATGCTCTAGAAACGATTTGTCTATTCTGCATTTAAATGCGCAAAGCTTGAAAAGTAAGGAAGAACGCGTTTGCATGCTTCTTGATGATTTTAAATACAACTTTGACATTTTAGCCTTTTCTGAAACATGGTTCACCGATGAATATGAGGTACAATTCCCAGGTTACAGATGTACAACCGTATCCAGAAAAGAAAAGCGAGGAGGCGGGGTAGCATTTTATATCAAAAACGATTTGCATTTCGAAACTGTGACAGAGTTTTCAGTCGTAAACCCACACTACGAATCCCTCATGATGAAGTGCCACCATACTGCAATTGTGGTAATTTATAGACCGCCCTCTGGTGCCATAGATGCCTTTTTTAACTTTTTAGAACGTATGTTGAATTTTTGTTCCGAACTCGGTCTGACTATTGTTACGACGGGTGACTTCAACATCAATATGCTGTCTCTAGAACGCAACAAACAAGTTCTTCTTGATCTATTTCTCTCTTACGGCCTAGAAAATGTAATTGATGTACCGACAAGAGTAACAGATGTCTCCGAAACTCTAATTGATCTATGCTTTATCCCACAAACGAATGTCATAGAAGCAGGTGTCTTGATATCTGATGTCAGTGATCACATGCCAATTTTTGTTTTCTTCAACCCTCATACAAAAACACATAGAATGCGTGCCAATAAAGCTTTTAAACTCAGAAAGATTAACAAAAGCAATGTTGCTGCTTTTCAAACGGCTGTTAGTGAAACCTCATGGTCTTATCTGTATCAGTTAACGGATCCTGTCATTGCTTATAATTATTTTATCAATCACCTTAAAAAACTTTATGATGAAGCATTTCCTGTAACTACTATCAAACAAAACAAGAAATGTAGGAAACCTTGGATTACCACGGTGCTTCTAAGGAGAATGAAGGAACGAGACAGACTTTTTAGTCAATTCATTAAAACTAGACAACCTAATCTCCTAACTGTTTATAAGAAAATTAGAAACAAACTAGGGCGTGATATCAAAGAAGCAAGAAATTGTTATTACGAAAGAAAGTTCGAAACCATTCTAAATGACCCCAAACGTGTGTGGCAAACATTAAAAGGCCTACTGCCGCAAAAAGAGCCACTCAGCGTCTCTGAAATTGTAGACAGCGATATAACTTATACCGGTATATCTTTGGCTAATAAGTTTAATGAACACTTTTTAAAATGTGGAGCATCGGTAAGTGATTATGCATAACTCCTTGAATTCTCTTTTCATGGAGCCAACAACAGAACATGAAATTAAAACCCAAATACTAAAGTTAAAGAATGCATCCGCATGTGGCCAGGACGAGATAAAAGCCGAGCCGATAAAAGCAGTTGTCAACAGTATCAGCAATCCTTTATCGCACATATGCAACCTCATTTTGGCTACAGGCGTGTTCCCTGATAAACTAAAAATCGCTAGAGTAACAGTTATATTTAAGGGAGGCGATAGAAATGACATGAACAACTACAGACCAATCTCGGTACTACCACTGTTTTCAAAAGTTTTCGAACAAATGATTAATGTAAGAATTATGAATTTCTGCACTAAAAATGATGTACTTACAGGCAATCAATACGGCTTTCAGAAAAAGAAGTCAAGTGAAATGGCTCTTTTAAGTATCAAAGAAAAAATAATTCAGAATTTTGAAGACAAAAAGTATACTCTAGGGATATTTCTTGATTTTAAAAAGGCATTTGACTCTATTAAGCATGATATCTTATTAAAAAAGTTAAGCGAATATGGCGTTAGGGGACTTGCTCTTGACCTTATACGCAGTTATTTGACAAACCGCTACCAATACACAGACACCAATCATTCAAAATCAGTTTTAGGTGAAATTAAATACGGTGTTCCTCAGGGTTCTATCCTTGGACCACTTCTTTTTTTATTATATATAAATGATATAGGTAATATTCCGTTCACGCCAGATATAATTCTTTACGCCGATGACACGAATGTATTTTTTTCAGGAGAGAACCTACATATTCTTCAGTTGCAAGCTAGCAAATGGCTCAATAATTTATCTGAGTGGCTTATTGTAAATAAACTAGAACTAAATACCAAAAAAACTAAATATATAATTTTTCGCTGCCGAAATAAGTCAATCAGGAATGACGTACATTTGAAATTCCGTGGCGAGATCATCGAGCGTGTAAGAATACATAAATTTCTCGGTGTTCTTTTCGAAGAAAATCTCAGCTGGTCTCCTCATGTCGATAACCTCACAAGACGCATCTCACGTTCAATAGGTATTATCAGCAGAGCAAAGCAACTTTTGCCACGTTGGTTAAAACTCCAGCTATATTACGCACTAATTCATTCCCATTTACAATACTGCCTCCTTGTGTGGGGAACAACAACAAAAACAAATCTTAAAAAGCTGTATATCCTACAAAAACGTATTGGGCGAGTTATTGAAAATGTGCCATATATAACTCACTCCGCTCCACTTTTTAAAGCGAACACTATATTAACAATGCAACACATACTGAAAAAGAAGCTAGGCATTACAATATTTCAGAAAATAAAGTTATGCCACGATAGTTTTTTTTGACAATTTCTGGGAAAAGGACACGCTTACGAAACCAGAAAAACTAGGTATGTTGAAGGTTTTACACGAACTAACTATGGTATGCAAAAACAATCTTACGTTATAGCAGACTTTTTAAATCATCATCCTACCGTGATAAACTTGGTACAAGAAACGATGCACATGAAATGCTTCAAAAGAAAGTTAACTGCATATCTCCTATCAATACAAGAATAATTCTGTTTTCTTTTTTTCTATTTTTTCTTTTTTTTTCTCTTTTTTTACCTTGCTGCAGTTTATACTGCATATGTATATAGAAAATCTTTCTGTTTCATATGTATATAGAACAATGTATATATGTAGAAAATCCTGTATATGTTTGGCCAAAATATGTATACTATATGTAACCTTGTGTATTTTGCTTAGATAACTGCCACTGATGTTTGAGTTGTGTGTGTCTAAAAAGGGGTGTGACACCCAGTCAGGCATTCGTGCCTTTTTGTCACTCCTCCTAGACAGGGCAAATGTACATATTACTTGTCTTTGTCTGAAATAAATACGAAATACGAAATACGAATACAAACCGGACATTCCGTGTCCGAGTGGGCACGGCTCTTTCCCAAACATTCGTCCAGGAAACAGGCGTGCCACAAGGTGGTGTACTTAGCTGCACACTTTTTCTCATTAAGATGAATTCCTTGCACTTGTCCATCCCTCGCAATATTGTAACGCACTTTTTAATAAACTTTTTTTAATAAGCTAACGTAGGCTGGGCGAACTTGTGCCCGAGAATTATAGCACAGCTAGATTGTCTCGAGGATTGCCTTCTGCCTCTTCTTCTACGTTCTCTTTTTCTTCAACCCGGTTCGCGCGCAGCTGGGTCCCGCAGGCTCGTGCATCGCAAATCATCTAGAAGGCACAAGGAATTGGCTAGCGCGCGTAATTTGAAGTCACATTGTGTCATTGTCCCCCTTTCCAGAGTGCATCGTCCCGATGCTTGTGTCAAACTGGTTGCATGGCAGTCATTCACAAACCCTCGTCGGGGATGTCGTTAACGTCAAAGAACGTTGTATCTTCAGCGTTTCATCGCCTGTCGTGATATGGTTTCATCCTGACGACATGCACAGTTTCCGTGCGATGCCGCCGTCGGAATGAAATATCCTGTCCCTCTGGCGTAACTTCGTAGTTGAGCGAGCCGACGCGGCGGAGCACTCTGTACGGACCGAAATAGCGGCGAAGCAGTTTTTCTGACAGGCCACGTATTCGTACAGGAATCCACACCCATACTCTGTCTCCTGGTGCGTACTGGACGTCTCTTCTTCGCAGATTGTATCGATGCGTGTCGGTTTTCTGCTGTTGGAGAATGCGATATCGTGCCAGCTGACTAGCTTCTTCTGCTCTTTGTATGTAGTCGTGAACGTCATAGTAATTCTCGGGCGTCTCGTCAATAGGTAACACTGCATCTAAAGGTGTCGTTACCGTCCGGCCAAAAACAAGTTGGAATGGCGTCATCCGTGTTGTCTCTTGCATCGCAGTGTTATAGACGAATGTTGCAAAGGGTAATATTTTACCCCAAGTACGGTGTTCTATATCAACGTACATTGACAACATATCAGCCAGAGTTCTGTTCAGTCGTTTTGTTAGACCATTTGCTTGAGGGTGATATGCCGTCGTTTTTCTATGACTGGTGTGCGTCAATTTCATAATACATTTCATCAGTTCAGCCGTAAATGCAGTCCCTCGGTCCGTGATCAACGCTTTTGGAGCTCCGTGCCGCAGTACTATGTTGGAGACGAAGAATTCGGCTACTTCAACGGCTGATCCTTTAACTAGAGTCGCTGTCTCGGCATATCTGGTTAAATAGTCGGTTGCAACTATTATCCAGCGTTTTCCCGATGATGACGTAGGAAATGGGCCCAGTAAGTCCATTCCCACTTGTGTGAATGGGGCTTCTGGTTCTATCGGTTGAAGGAGACCTGCTGGTTTTAGCGGTGGCGTTTTACGTCTTTGGCAGTCCCGGCAGGTCCTGACATAGTGTCGTACAGAGTTAAGAAACTTCGGCCAGTAGTATTTAGTGCGGATGCGTGCTAACGTTCTGCTTACTCCTAAGTGTCCAGCTGATGGATCGTCGTGGCAAGCCTCCAAAATCTCTGGTCGCAGAGGTGAAGGGACGACAAGCAGGAATGTCGCTGTATTGTTGTCAAAGTTCCTTTTATACAGGACGTTGTTTCGTAGGACAAACGCTGACAAGCCGCGGACCAAAGGTCGTGGAACATCGACAGACTGTCCTTGTAGATACTTGATCAAGAGGAGTATCTCAGGGTCGGATCGCTGCTGATGTGCCATCTCTGATGGTGTCACAGCTGCCAAGAAAATAAAATCTTCACCATCCTCGGTGGAAGCAGAAGCAGCAGGTTGAATCGGAGCACGTGACAAGCAGTCCGCATCACTGTGCTTGCGACCTGACTTGTACACAAGCGTGATATCATACTCCTGTAATCGCAAGCTCCATCGTGCAAGCCGTCCACACGGGTCCTTGAGATTAGCCAGCCAGCATAGCGAATGATGGTCGCTTATAACTCGAAAAGGCCTACCATATAAATAGGGTCGAAACTTGCTGATAGCCCATACCACGGCAAGGCATTCTTTCTCGGTCGCTGAGTAGTTCACCTCAGCTTTCGAAAGAGTGCGACTGGCATACGCAATGACTCGTTCTTGTCCGTTTTGCCATTGGATGAGCACGGCCCCAAGACCTAAATTGCTTGCATCCGTGTGGATATCGGTTTCCGCTTCCTCGTCAAAATGCGCCAAAACAGGATGGCTTTGAAGGCACTTTCGTAGTTCATTGAAGGCATCCTCTTGTTCGGCAAGCCATACGAAAGGCATTTCCTCTTTTGTCAGCCGTGTCAGTGGTTCAGCAATTCGTGAAAAATTTTTAACGAACCGTCGATAATAGGCGCAGAGACCTAAAAATCGCCTAACAGCCTTTTTGTCTGTTGGCTTCGGAAATTTTGCTACGGCCTCAGCTTTTGCAGGGTCTGGGCGGACGCCTTCTGCACTGATGACATGGCCGAGAAAAAGGAGCTCACGGAAGCCGAAATGACATTTCTGCGGTTTTATCGTCAAGTCCGCTGATTTGATCGCAGTGAGCACGGCCCGGAGCCTTTCCAAATGTTGCTCAAAGGTAGCAGAGAAAACTACAACATCGTCGAGATAAACCAGACATGACTGCCATTTAAGACCACAAAGCACTGTGTCCATCATCCGTTGGAACGTGGCGGGTGCTGAACAAAGGCCAAAAGGGAGTACCTTGAACTCGTATAAACCGTCCGGTGTCACAAACGCTGTCTTTTCGCGATCTCTTTCGTCCACTTCTATCTGCCAATACCCACTTTTAGGATCCAATGAGGAAAAATACCTGGCATTTCGCAGCCTATCCAGAGTGTCATCAATTCTTGGCAGAGAATAAACATCCCGTTTGGTGACGGCATTCAGCTTCCGATAATCAACGCAGAAACGTAAGGTTTGGTCTTTTTTCTTCACAAGAACAACAGGTGACACCCATGGACTTGATGAAGGCTGGACTACATCGTCTTTGAGCATTTCTTTAACCTCATTACCAATAGCTTCTCTTTCTTTTGGTGACACTCGGTAGGGATGCTGGTGTATTGGCCTCACTGACTCGTCGACAATGATGCGATGTTTAGCGACAGGAGTGCGTCGAACCTTAGATGACAACGAGAAACATTCGGCGAATTCCCTTAAAAGACGCTCTATTTGCTCTTTTTCGCTTGGTAGTAGGCCTGGCTCGATGTCGATGGCTGCAAGGACAGACTCCACGTCTTCGAAATTAGAATCATTGGTTTCAAAAGTTCGCAGCTCCGTAACCTGGACGAAATCATTCAGACTGGCGATGACGGTTCCTTTTGCAACGTGCTGCACCTCATTTCCAAAGTTTGTGAGTAGAACATTTGCACATCCGTCACGTAACTTAACAAGGCCTCGTGCCATGCAGATTCCTTTTTGGAGTAGTAAGGCAGTGTTGTTGTCAGCAAATCCTTCGAATTCACTGAATGCTTTGTTGTTTACTGCGACAGATATGCTCGATCTTGGCGGAACCATGACGCCATCATCTGCAATACAAAGGTCATATACGTTTTCTTCCGTTTCAAAGGTACCAATCGCGTGCCTAGTCGAGAATGAGACGGAAGATTCTCGCAAGTTAATTACAGCGCCATTAGCTCCTAACAAATCCATGCCGATAATCAAGTCTCTTGAGCATTCCGGCAGCACAATAAAACTGGCGACGTACGTGAAACCCCGTATTCCGATTCTTGCTGTGCATATTCCAGTAGGGTCGATGAGGTGCCCTCCTGCTGTGCGAACTTGTGGTCCCTTCCAAGGAGTCAGCACTTTCTTTAGTAATTTAGAAAGTCCGCTACTCATCACTGAATAATCTGCGCCGGTATCTACCAATCCGATGACTTCGTAGCCGTCAACGAACACACGTAAATCGGAAGCAACGTCACTATCGAAGCACCGGTTTCTGAATCGGTCGTCGTTCAGAGTCAGCAATGGAGGTTTTTCTGCATTAGCGTCGACAGCAGCCTTGCCTCCACAGGTCGCTGACTCTAGTTTTCCCGACGCGGGCTTGGGGAACGAGACCTTGGGGAGCTTGCTGAAGGTCGGGGGCTAGGTGATCTATACCTCCCCGTTGTCGTTGCCCGAGGTTGGTGTCGTTGGAAGCCACTTGAGGTTTGACGACCTGACAGGTATTCTTCAATTTCGAAGGGACGATCACCAATTCGTGGTCGAGGTGCATTAACAGGAAAACCACGGAGTCCTGCCTGGCGGTAGTGGCACGTTCGGTAGAGATGACCAGGCTCCCCACAGTGGTAACACAGCGGTATCCTATCGGGAGTGCGCCAGACATCGCTCTTCCTTAGTCTCCTCTCTGGCGTTGGCTGCAGGGTGCTCGGCGGCATCGGGTACTGCATAGGTGTAGCTGCCGCGACGTCCGCACGTCCTGGAGGTCCTCGTAGTAGCACATCAGCATACGTCATTCTCGTCTTCTGTTGTAGTGGCGGCCCTGGCTGTGCGTTGCTCGAAGGTTCGCGTACCACCTGCCTGACCTCCTCACGGATCACATCGGCCAGAGACGAAAGCATTGGAGCGTTCTGGTCAAGACGCTGCCTCTGCAGCTCTTCTCGCACAACAGACCGCACCAGCTCGCGTAGTGCTTCCATGCCGTTACCGAAGGCTGGTGGCAACATGTCCAAGGAAGTGACGATCGCATCCCGGTTGTATAACCTTGCTCGCTGTTGTAGCGTCATTTCCATTGTAGTCGCCTCGGAACGAAACTCGGCGACGGTGCGCGGCGGGCTTCGAATTAGTCCGGCAAAGAGTTCTTGCTTCACGCCTCGCTTCAGATGGCGCAGCTTCCTGTCTTCGCTCATATTTGAATCCGCTCGGTGGAATAAGCGAGACATGTCTTCCACATACATGGCGACAGTTTCGTTATTGCGCTGATTTCTTGTCTGGAGCGCAGCTTCAGCTCTCTCTTTGCGGTCTGTGTTCGGGAAAGCAACGAGCAGCTCCCGTCGAAAATCATTCCAGGACCGGAAGGTGGCTTCGTGGTTTTCATACCACGTTCGTGCGCTATCTTCCAGTGCGAAGTAAACACTTCCAAGTTTGCGCTCTTCCCCATATCCGTTAGCCTTTGCGACGCGTTCAAAGTGCTCAAGCCAGTCCTCTGCGTCCACGTAGCTTTCGCCGTGGAAAGGCTTTGGTAGCATTGGCCAGTTTACTACAATGTTGGCTGGAGTGACCTGAGCTGTCATGTCAGTTGCGTACCCGTTCACAGCCGTTGATGTTCCAAGCGAAGTCGATAAAGGTGAAAATTCAGGACCCTCACCACGTAGGCGTCGACTGCAGCGCTGATGAACAGGCGTCAGCTCGTTGGGTCGAAATCGTCGCTGTGGTTCTGGACTGTGCTCCGTCACTCGAGAGGGGCTTGGCATCACACCCAGCACTTCCACCAGATTTGTAACGCACTTTTTAATAAACTTTTTTAATAAGCTAACGTAGGCTGGGCGAACTTGTGCCCGAGAATTATAGCACAGCTAGATTGTCTCGAGGATTGCCTTCTGCCTCTTCTTCTACGTTCTCTTTTTCTTCAACCCGGTTCGCGCGCAGCTGGGTCCCGCAGGCTCGTGCATCGCAAATCATCTAGAAGGCACAAGGAATTTGCTAGCGTGCGTAATTTGAAGTCACATTGTGTGAATATGTTTTATTGTACATATGTCGACGACGTCCAGCTTGGCTTTAGATCTTGCAACCTGGTAATGTGTGAGCGACAGGTTCAGTTAGGTTTAAACAAGGTCTCCAAATGGGCAGAGGAAAACGAATTCCGACTGAACCCACTAAAGAGCACGTGTGTCTTGTTCTCCCGAAAGAGAGGCATGCACTCAGAACCTGACATTGAATTGAACGGTCAACGTCTGTCTGTCAATGTGGAGCATAAATTCTTAGGATTAATCTTGGACAACAAGTTGACCTTCCTACCGCACATCAAGTATCTAAAAACAAAATGTTTAAAAGCCATGAATGTTTTAAAAGTGTTGTCACGTACTACGTGGGGTAGTGACAGGCAATGTCTCATGAATCTGTATCGAAGCCTCATTCGCACCCGCTTAGATTATGGGGCCATTGTTTATCAGTCTGCAACACAAAGTGCTTTGAAGATGCTGGACCCCGTGCACCATTTGGGCATCCGCCTTTCTACAGGTGCTTTTCGCACCAGCCCCGTAGAAAGCCTTTATGTTGAGTCAAATGAGTGGTCGCTTCATCTGCAGAGAACTTACATGTCCTTTGTTTATTTCCTTAAGGTGAAAGCAGATAAGAAGCACCCCTCATACTCCACTATTCTTGATTTGTCGAGCTCCATTCTGTTTCAAAACAGGCCTTCGATGAGGCAGCCCTTCTCAGTTCACCTGAAAAGTCTAGCTGAGGAAACTGGAGTCTCACTTGAACATAGTTTAATGGCTCCTGTAGCATATCTGCCACCGTGGCAATGGCAGACTATAGACTGTGATGTGTCCTTTCTTGAAGTTACAAAACATGCGCCTATTGCCCATATCCGAACATACTTCTTGGAACTTCAACACAAATACACACGTCCTGAGTTCTTTACAGATGCCTCCAAGTCTAACTCCTCTGTGTCCTACGCTGCTGTCGGCCCATCCTTTTCGGATGCTGGCCCTCTACATCCAGGCACAAGTATCTTCACAGTGGAAGCCTACGCGATACTTGTGGCGGCTAAACACATCAAGCAATTACAAATACAAAAAGCAGTAATTTATACAGACTCCCTCAGTGTAGTAACGGCTCTGCACACTCTTAAAAAACACAAAAACCCAGTCCTTGTCTCACTTTACTCCATTTTATGCACACTATACACACTCAAACAACATGTCGTAGTGTGCTGAGTGCCAGGGCACCGTGAGATTCAAGGCAACGTGAGAGCGGATCAGCTCGCTGCATCCGTCCACAAAAGCACTGCCCCTACACCCATATCAATCCCGGCCGTTGATCTTAAGCCGTCTCTCAAACGAAACCTCAGAGTATACTGGCAGAGCAAGTGGGATACACACACACAAAACAAACTACACGTTATTAAGCCACACCTTCGTCATTGGCTGCCCGTATCGAAATCGCGTCATACAGAGGTAATACTAACGAGACCCAGGATAGCACACACATACACGACACATACACACCTTTTGTCCGGTGGCGATCCACCATTGTGTGACAGATGTGGTGAAGTATTGACAGTCCTTCACATTTTAATTGAGTGCAAACAATTGGACACTGTAAGAAAACAACGCTTTCCATTACCCTACCGACAACATATACCTTTACACCCTGCAATGTTCGTCGGTAGGGAACCGCTTTTTAGTCACAAATCATTGTTAGCGTTTTTCAAAGAAATTCATAGTTTTCACATCATATACCTGGGCATCCCGTAGCATGACCTCCCCAGAGAGGTTTTTGCTGCTGTGGTTACACAAGAAAGCACTTGCCTCACGGCCCTTGGACGCAAGAGTATGAACGAGTGAGGCACTTGTGCTAATGCCATACATATCCACCATCGTCATTTATTATCACCAACCTTTGTCATCTATTCACACCGCACACACCTTTCACGACATGGTAATGATTTTATTACTTGTATGTTTTTACCCGCCTTACCGCGAGGAATTTTATGGCCCTTATACAGCCGCTTATCACAATCATTGTCCATGTTTTTAGTAAGATGAACTGGCGCTCTTTGGCCGTGAAATGGCCCTTGCGCCATAAAACATCAAACATGATCATCACCTTATAAACAGTGACGCAAAGTCACGTGCTTCATCGTATGGCTATAAAAGCTCCCGACAAGCCTTACTTACCCAGTTAGCGAGAAAGCAGTGATCTCGGCAACATACTGAGCAATCCTTTTTACCCCATGCTACATGTTGCGATGGTCGTTCTCGGAAACCGGGCTTCGAGTGGCGTCTACGCTCCTTCGACTACGTTGGGAGGTGTGGTCCACGATGCTGGCGGGCATTTATCGACACTTGATGAATGCGGCATCAAGTATCCACGTTTTCCACGTGCCACTGACCGGCATATCACCTTATAAACAGTGACGCAAAGTCACGTGCCTCATCGTATGGCTTCAAAAGCACCCGACAAGCTTTACTTAACCAGTGAGCGAGGAAGCAGTGATATCGGCAACATACTGAGCAATCCTTTTTGCCCCATGCTACATGTTGCGATGGTCGTTCTCGGAAACTGGGCTTCGAGTGGCGTCTACGCTGCTTCGACTACGTTGGTAGGTGTGGTCCACGATGCTGGCGGGAATTTATCGACACTTTGTGAATGCGGCATCAAGGATCCACGTTTTCCACGTGCCACTGACCGGCATATCACCTTATAAACAGTGACGCAAAGTCACGTGCCTCATTGTATGGCTACAAAAGCACACGACAAGCTTTACTTAACCAGTGAGCGAGGAAGCAGTGATCTCGGCAACATGATGAGCAATCCTTTTTGCCTCATGCTACATGTTGCGACGGTCGTTCTCGGAAACCGGGCTTCCAGTGGCGTCTGCGCTGCTTCGACAACGTTGGTAGGTGTGGTCCACGATGCTGGCGGGCATTTATCGACACTTGGTGAATGCGGCATCAAGGATCCATGTTTTCCACGTGCTACCGACCGGCATATCACCTTATAAACAGTGACGCAAAGTCACGTGCTTCATCGTATATCGTTAAAAGCACCCGAAAAACTGCATTTCACCCGTGGGAGAGGCATCAGCAAGCTCGGCAACATGATGAGCAATCCTTTTTGCCTCATGCTACATGTTGCGATGGTCGTTCTCGGAAACTGGGCTTCAAGTGGCGTCAATGCTGCTTCGACAACGTTGTTAGGTGTGGTCCACGATGCTGGCGGGCATTTATCGACACTTTGTGAACGCGGCATCAAGGATCCACGTTTTTCACGTGCCACTGACCGGCATATCACCTTATAAACAGTGACGCAAAGTCACCTGCTTCATCGTATGGCTATAAAAGCACCCGACAAGCCTTACTTAACCAGTTAGCGAGGAAGCAGTGATCTCGGCAGCATACTAAGCAATCCTTTTTACCCCATGCTACATGTTGCGATGGTCGTTCTCGGAAACCGGGCTTCGAGTGGCGTCTACGCTGCTTCGACTATGTTGGGAGGTGTGGTCCACGATGCTGGCGGGCATTTATCGACACTTGGTGAATGCGGCATCAAGTATCCACGTTTTCCACGTGCCACTGACCGGCATATCGCCCTATAAACAGTGACGCAAAGTCACGTGCCTCATCGTATGGCTACAAAAGCACCCGACAAGCTTTACTTAACCAGTGAGCGAGGAAGCAGTGATCTCGGCAACATACTGAGCAATCCTTTTGCCCCACGCTACATGTTGCGATGGTCGTTCTCGGAAAGCGGGCTTCGAGTGGCGTCTACGCTGCTTCGACTACGTTGGTAGGTGTGGTCCACGATGCTGGCGGGCATTTATCGACACTTGGTGAATGCGACATCAAGGATCCACGTTTTCCACGTGCCACTGACCGGCATATCACCTTATAAACAGTGACGCAAAGTCACGTGCCTCATCGTATGGCGTTAAAAGCACCCGACAAACGGTATTTCACCAGTGGGCGAGGCAGCAGCAAGCTCGGCAACATGCTGAGCAATCCTTTTTGCCTCATGCTACATGTTGCGACGGTCGTTCTCGGAAACCGGGCTTCCAGTGGCATCTGCGCTGCTTCGACAACGTTGGTAGGTGTGTTCCACGATGCTGGCGGGCATTTATCGACACTTGGTGAATGCGGCATCAAGGATCCATGTTCCACGTGCCACTGACCGCCATATCACCTTATAAACACTGACGCAAAGTCACGTGCCTCATCGTATGGCGTTAAAAGCACCCGACAAACTGTATTTCACCAGTGGGCGAGGCAGCAGCAGGCTCGGCAACATGCTGAGCTATCCTTTTTGCCTCATGCTACATGTTGCGACGGTCGTTCTCGGAAACCTGCCCCGCCGCGGTGGTCTAGTGGCTAAGGTACTCGGCTGCTGACCCGCAGGTCACGGGTTCGATTCCCGGCTGCGGCAGCTGCATTTCCGATGAAGGCGGAAATGTTGTAGGCCCGTGTGCTCAAGTTTTGGGCGCACGTTAAAGAACCCCAGG
The DNA here is from genome assembly GCF_043290135.1 of Rhipicephalus microplus. Classification (NCBI taxonomy): domain Eukaryota; kingdom Metazoa; phylum Arthropoda; class Arachnida; order Ixodida; family Ixodidae; genus Rhipicephalus; species Rhipicephalus microplus. Next base: position 208,875,836 of record NC_134704.1, read on the forward strand.
TGGTCGAAATTTCCGGAGCCCTCCACTACGGCGTCTCTCATAATCATATGGTGGTTTTGGGACGTTAAACCCCACAAATCAATCAATCTCGGAAACCGGGCTTCCAGTGGCGTCTGCGCTGCTTCAACAACGTTGGTAGGTGTGGTCCACGATGCTGGCGGGCATTTATCGACACTTGGTGAATGCGGCATCAAGAATCCACGTTTTCCACGTGCCACCGACCGGCATATCACCTTATAAACAGTGACGCAAAGTCACGTGCCTCATCGTATGGCGTTAAAAGCACCCGACAAACTGTATTTCACCAGTGAGGGAGGCAGCAGCAAGCTCGGCAACATGCTGAGCAATCCTTTTTGCCTCATGCTACATGTTGCGACGGTCGTTCTCGGAAACCGGGCTTCCAGTGGCGTCTGCGCTGCTTCGACAACGTTGGTAGGTGTGGTCCACGATGCTGGCGGGCATTTATCGACACTTGGTGAATGCGACATCAAGGATCCACATTTTCCACGTGCCACTGACCGGCATATCACCTTATAAACAGTGACGCAAAGTCACGTGCCTCATCGTATGGCTACAAAAGCACCCGACAAGCTTTACATAACCAGTGAGCGAGGAAGCAGTGATCTCGGCAACATACTGAGCAATCCTTTTTGCCCCATGCTACATGTTGCGATGGTCGTTCTCGGAAACCGGGCTTCGAGTGGCGTCTACGCTGCTTCGACTACGTTGGTAGGTGTGGTCCACGATGCTGGCGGGCATTTATCGACACTTGGTGAAGCGACATCAAGGATCCACGTTTTCCACGTGCCACTCACCGGCATATCACCTTATAAACCCTGACGCAAAGTCACGTGCTTCATCGTATGGCGTTAAAAGCACCCGACAAACTGTATTTCACCCGTGGGAGAGGCAGCAGCAAGCTCGGCAACATGCTGAGCAATCTTTTTTGCCTCATGCTACATGTTGCGACGGTCGTTCTCGGAAACCGGGCTTCTAGTGGCGTCTGCGCTGCTTCGACAACGTTGGTAGGTTTGGTCCATGATGCTGGCGGGCATTTATCGACACTTGGTGAATGCGGCATCAAGGATCCACGCTTTCCACGTGCTACCGACCGGCATATCACCTTATAAACAGTGACGCAAAGTCACGTGCTTCATCGTATATCATTAAAAGCACCCGAAAAACTGTATTTCACCCGTGGGAGAGGCAGCAGTAAGCTCGGCAACATGATGAGCAATTCTTTTTGCCTCATGCTACATGTTGCGATGGTCGTTCTCGGAAACTGGGCTTCAAGTGGCGTCTACGCTGCTTCGACTATGTTGGGAGGTGTGGTCCACGATGCTGGCGGGCATTTATCGACACTTTGTGAACGCGGCATCAAGGATCCACGTTTTCCACGTGCCACTGACCGGCATATCACCCTATAAACAGTGACGCAAAGTCACGTGCCTCATCGTATGGCTACAAAAGCACCCGACAAGCTTTACTTAACCAGTGAGCGAGGAAGCAGTGATCTCGGCAACATGCTGAGCAATCCTTTTTGCCTCATGCTACATGTTGCGACGGTCGTTCTCGGAAACCTGCCCCGCCGCGGTGGTCTAGTGGCTAAGGTACTCGGCTGCTGACCCGCAGGTCACGGGTTCGAATCTCGGCTGCGGCGGCTGCATTTCCGATGGAGGCGGAAATGTTGTAGGCCCGTGTGCTCAAGTTTTGGGCGCACGTTAAAGAACCCCAGGTGGTCGAAATTTCCGGAGCCCTCCACTACGGCGTCTCTCATAATCATATGGTGGTTTTGGGACGTTAAACCCCACAAATCAATCAATCTCGGAAACCGGGCTTCCAGTGGCGTCTGCGCTGCTTCAACAACGTTGGTAGGTGTGGTCCACGATGCTGGCGGGCATTTATCGACACTTGGTGAATGCGGCATCAAGAATCCACGTTTTCCACGTGCCACCGACCGGCATATCACCTTATAAACAGTGACGCAAAGTCACGTGCCTCATCGTAGGCGTTAAAAGCACCCGACAAACTGTATTTCACCAGTGGGGGAGGCAGCAGCAAGCTCGGCAACATGATGAGCAATCCTTTTTGCCTCATGCTACATGTTGCGATGGTCGTTCTCGGAAACTGCGCTTCGAGTTGCGTCTACGCTGCTTCGACAACGTTTGTAGGTGTGGTCCACGATGCTGGCGGGCATTTATTGACACTTGGTGATTGCGGCATCAAGGATCCACGTTTTCCTCGCACCACCGACCGGCTTATCACATTATAAACAGTGACGCAAAGTCACGTGCCTCATCGTATGGCGTTAAAAGCACCCGACAAACTGTATTTCACCAGTGGGCGAGGCAGCAGCAAGCTTGGCAACATGCTGAGCAATCCTTTTTGCCTCATGATACATGTTGCGACGGTCGTTCTCGCAAACCGGGCTTCAAGTGGCGTCTACGCTGCTTCGACTACGTTGGTAGGTGTGGTCCACGATGCTGGCGGGCATTTATCGACACTTGGTGAATGCGACATCAAGGATCCACGTTTTCCACGTGCCACTGACCGGCATATCACCTTATAAACAGTGACGCAAAGTCACGTGCCTCATCGTATGGCGTTAAAAGCACCCGACAAACGGTATTTCACCAGTGGGCGAGGCAGCAGCAAGCTCGGCAACGTGCTGAGCAATCCTTTTTGCCTCATGCTACATGTTGCGATGGTCGTTCTCGGAAACTGGGCTTCCAGTGGCGTCTGCGCTGCTTCGACAACGTTGGTAGGTGTGGTCCACGATGCTGGCGGGCATTTATCGACAATTGGTGAATGCGGCATCAAAGATCCACATTTTCTACGTGCCAAAGACCGGCATATGACCTTATAAACAGTGACGCAAAGTCACGTGCTTCATCGTATGGCGTTAAAAGCACCCGACAAACTGTATTTCACCCGTGGGAGAGGCAGCAGCAAGCTCGGCAACATGATGAGCAATCCTTTTTGCCTCATGCTACATGTTGCGATGGTCGTTCTCGGAAACCGGGCTTCGAGTGGCGTCTACACTCCTTCGACTACGTTGGTAGGTGTGGTCCACGATGCTGGCGGGCATTTATCGACACTTGGTGAATGCGGCATCAATGATACACGTTTTCCACGTGCCACTGACCGGCATATCACCTTATAAACAGTGACGCAGAGTCACGTGCCTCATCGTATGGCGTTAAAAGCACCCGACAAACTGTATTTCACCGGTGGGCGAGGCAGCAGAAAGCTCGGCAACATGATGAGCAATCCTTTTTGCCTCATGCTACATGTTGCGATGGTCGTTCTCGGAAACCGGGCTTCGAGTGGCGTCTACGCTGCTTCGACAACGTTGGTAGGTGTGGCCCACGATGCTAGCGGGCATTTATCGACAATTGGTGAATGCGGCATCAAAGATCCACGTTTTCTACGTGCCAAAGACCGGCATATCACCTTATAAACAGTGACGCAAAGTCACGTGCTTCATCGTATGGCGTTAAAAGCACCCGACAAACTGTATTTCACCCGTGGGAGAGGCAGCAGCAAGCTCGGCAACATGATGAGCAATCCTTTTTGCCTCATGCTACATGTTGCGATGGTCGTTCTCGGAAACCGGGCTTCGAGTGGCGTCTACGCTCCTTCGACTACGTTGGTAGGTGTGGTCCACGATGCTGGCGGGCATTTATCGACACTTGGTGACTGCGGCATCAAGGATCCACGTTTTCCACGTGCCACTGACCGGCATATCACCTTATAAACAGTGACGCAAAGTCACGTGCCTCATCGTATGGCGTTAAAAGCACCCGACAAACTGTATTTCACCAGTGGGCGAGGCAGCAGCAAGCTCGGCAACATGCTGAGCAATCCTTTTTGCCTCATGCTACATGTTGCGACGGTCGTTCTCGGAAACCGGGCTTCCAGTGGCGTCTGCGCTGCTTCGACAACGTTGGTAGGTGTGGTCCACGATGCTGGCGGGCATTTATCGACACTTGGTGAATGCGGCATCAAGGATACACGTTTTCCACGTGGCACTGACCGGAATATCACCTTATAAACAGTGACGCAAAGTCACGTGCCTCATCGTATGGCGTTAAAAGCACCCGACAAACTGTATTTCACCAGTGGGCGAGGCAGCAGCAAGCTCGGCAACATGCTGAGCAATCCTTTTTGCCTCATGCTACATGTTGCGACGGTCGTTCTCGGAAACCGGGCTTCCAGTGGCGTCTGCGCTGCTTCGACAACGTTGGTAGGTGTGGTTCACGATGCTGGTGGGCATTTATCGACACTTGGTGAACGCGACATCAAGGATCCACGTTTTCCACGTGCCACTGACCGGCATATCACCTTATAAACAGTGACGCAAAGTCACGTGCTTCATCGTATGGCTATAAAAGCACCCGACGAGCCTTACTTAACCAGTGAGCGAGGAAGCAGTGATCTCGGCAACATACTGAGCAATCCTTTTTGCCCCTTGCTACATGTTGCGATGGTCGTTCTCGGAAACCGGGCATCAAGCGGCTTCTGCGCTGCTTCGACTACGTTGGTAGGTGTGGTCCACGATGCTGGCGGGCATTTATCGACACTTGGTGAAGGCGGCATCAAGGATCCACGTTTTCCACGTGCCACTGACCCGTATATCACCTTATAAACAGTGACGCAAAATCACGTGCCTCATGGTATGGCCATAAAAGCACCCGACAAACTGTATTTCACCCGTGGGAGAGGCAGCAGCAAGCTCGGCAACATGATGAGCAATCCTTTTTGCCTCATGCTACATGTTGCGATGGTCGTTCTCGGAAACCGGGCTTCGAGTGGCGTCTACGCTCCTTCGACTACGTTGGTAGGTGTGGTCCACGATGCTGGCGTGCATTTATCGACACTTGGTGAATGCGGCATCAAGGATCCACGTTTTCCACGTGCCACTGACCGGCATATCACCTTATAAACAGTGACGCAAAGTCACGTGCCTCATCGTATGGCGTTAAAAGCACCCGACAAACTGTATTTCACCAGTGGGCGAGGCAGCAGCAAGCTCGGCAACATGCTGAGCAATCCTTTTTGCCTCATGCTACATGTTGCGACGGTCGTTCTCGGAAACCGGGCTTCCAGTGGCGTCTGCGCTTCTTCGACAACGTTGGTAGGTGTGGTCCACGATGCTGGCGGGCATTTATCGACACTTGGTGAATGCGGCATCAAGGATACACGTTTTCCACGTGCCACTGACCGGAATATCACCTTATAAACAGTGACGCAAAGTCACGTGCCTCATCGTATGGCGTTAAAAGCACCCGACAAACTGTATTTCACCCGTGGGAGAGGCAGCAGCAAGCTCGGCAACATGATGAGCAATCCTTTTTGCCTCATGCTACATGTTGCGATGGTCGTTCTCGGAAACCGGGCTTCGAGTGGCGTCTACGCTCCTTCGACTACGTTGGTAGGTGTGGTCCACGATGCTGGCGGGCATTTATCGACACTTGGTGAATGCGGCATCAAGGATCCACGTTTTCCACGTGCCACTGACCGGCATATCACCTTATAAACAGTGACGCAAAGTCACGTGCCTCATCGTATGGCGTTAAAAGCACCCGACGAGCCTTACTTAACCAGTGAGCGAGGAAGCAGTGATCTCGGCAACATACTGAGCAATCCTTTTTGCCCCTTGCTACATGTTGCGATGGTCGTTCTCGGAAACCGGGCATCAAGCGGCTTCTGCGCTGCTTCGACTACGTTGGTAGGTGTGGTCCACGATGCTGGCGGGCATTTATCGACACTTGGTGAAGGCGGCATCAAGGATCCACGTTTTCCACGTGCCACTGACCCGTATATCACCTTATAAACAGTGACGCAAAATCACGTGCTTCATGGTATGGCCATAAAAGCACCCGACAAACTGTATTTCACCATTGGGCGAGGCAGCAGCAAGCTCGGCAACATGCTGAGCAATCCTTCTTGCCTCATGCTACATGTTGCGATAGTCGTTTTCGGAAACCGGGCTTTGAGTGGCGCCTGCGCTGCTTCGACTACGTTGGTAGGTGTGGTCCACGATGCTGGCAGGCATTTATCCACACTTGGTGAATGCTACATCAAGGATCTACGTGCCACAGACCGGCATATCAACTCATAAACAGTGACGTCAAGTCACGTACCTCATCCTATGGCTAAAAAAGCACCCGACAAACTGTATTTTACCAGTTGGCGAGGCAGCAGCAAGCTCGGCAACATGCTGAGCAATCCTTTTTGCCTCATGCTACATGTTGCGATGGTCGTTCTCGGAAACCGGACTTAGACTGGCGTCTGCGCTGCTTCGACAACGTTGGTAGGTGTGGTCCACGATGCTGGCGGGCATTTATCGACACTTGGTGATTGCAGCATCAATGATCCACGTTTTCCACGTGCCACTGACCGGCAAATCGCCTTATAAACAGTGACGCAAAGTCACTTGCCTCATCGTATGGCTATGAAAGCACCCGACAAGCTTTACTTAACCAGTGAGCGAGGCAGCAGCGAGCTCGGCAACATGCTGAGCAATCCTTTTTGCGTCATGCTACATGTCGCGATGGTCGTTCTCGGAAACCGGGCTTCGAGTGGCGTCTGTGCTGCTTCGACTACGTTTGTAAGTGTGGTCTGTTAAGGTTGAAAGGAGGAAGTTGCTGATGGCATCCCACCGCTGCCATCAGTTGTTGCGAATGGGGGTCTACCCGGTCCTCTGTGGTAGCATGGTGTAACCGGGTGGAGGAACTGAACGCTGACAAGAAGAGGATACGAAAACAAACAGGTTTATGGCATTATTTACGCGTATTTACACCAAAGAAGGGTTAGTGGTTTCACAAACCAGGAGCGTGGTGGTTGAACGTTGCATAGTTCAGAGCGACGTCCAGCACTCTGCGGCATCGTTTTAAGCCCTGTCGGTCTCCTCCTCTCCGAGTGGAACACCAATCACAAAACAGGTGAGGGGGACGAGCATGCACGGCCTAAGTGCACGTTCAATATTGAGTCGTGAACACTGCACTGCAAGGTGGCGCCAGCGGTGCTCTTCCTCGTCGTGTGTGTGCCGCTAGTCGAGAGGTCCCAAGCTCCTGACAGCATACATCAAAGGGTCCACTGATTTGTTCGCTCAATTAGGGGGGCAATTTGCGACGGCCGCCATGGTCTCTTCCAAGGAAGATGCTGTGTTTGTTGTCCTCACTCGAACGGTTTACGGCGTCGCGGCGACACGACGTCTCATCCTCCGGCTAGCAGAGACAATGCCTGACGAACATAGGCAGCCGGCCGGTCGGCTACTTGATTGAGGATTAAAAGAGCGCCACTCCCCCGTCAGCTCTGGTGCCTGTCACAACAGCTTCCCCCTCACTAGATGAGTCACCAAGGTCATCAGGTACCGCTGCTGCTCGAAGGGACGACGAAAGAATCTGAATTTGAAAGTCAGGAACTCGCTTTTGCTTGCCACATGGTCTGGGTAATTGCCGAAATCTTCGACAGCGTCTGGCAGACTAGCGCCGATGGAGTTGAGAGCCTCCCCAGTAGATCGGCTTACGCACAATGGCGTCTGCCCAGATGAATCGCCGGGCCAAACGTAACAGGTCCACGATGCTGGCGGGCATTTATCGACACTTGGTGAACGCGGCATCAAAGATCCACGTTTTCTTCGTACCACTGACCGGCATATCCCCTTATAAACAGTGACGCAAAGTCACGTGCCTCATCGTATAGCTATGAAAGCACCCGACAAGCTTTACTTAACCAGTGAGCGAGGCAGCAGTGAGCTCGGCAACATGCTGAGCAATCCTTTTTGCCTCATGCTACATGTTGCGATAGTTGTTCTCGGAAACCGGGCTTCGAGTGGCGTCTGCGCTGCTTCTACAACGTTGGTAGGTGTGGTCCACGATGCTGGCGGGCATTTATCGACACTTGGTGAATGCGGCATCAAAGATCCACGTTTTCCACGTGCCACAGGCCGGCATATTACCTCATCAACAGTGACGTCAAGTCACTTGCCTCATCCTAGGGCTATAAAAGCACCCGAAAACATGTATTTCACCAGTGGGCGAGGCAGCAGCGAGCTCGGAATTATGCTGAGCAATCCTTTTTGCCTCATGCTACAGGTCAGTAGATACATGTCAACTCAATTTTTTTCAATTCAATTTATTTTCCAGTTTATACATGCTGGATGGTTGCGTTGGGTTAAAAGCTACATAAGTAGCTTGACGAGACCCAACGACCAGACTATACAGGGCAGTAACAACAAGCAGTCCGGTGCAGTGACGAGAAAACCAACAAGTAAAACAGAATACCATATCGTATGTACATATACAGCGATTTACATAGATTTCCAGCAGGAAGATTGCAGGAAGAAAAAGTGAAAATAGTGTAAAGAAGAGGAAGTACTCCGGCGCAGAGGCAGCAGTATCGAGTGTGCAGCAGCGGCTCGAGCTCGGAAATCGCGGCTGGTGAATCGCCTTCCAAGCTTTCCAAGCATCAACTTTCCCGCTTAATAAATCTCCTTTATAATTGGTGGAGCCGTGCCGGGTACCGTCCCTTACACCTTCCCGCTACCATCCTGGAACTCCGTTCTCGACGGCTACCTTCTGCTATACCGGACGCCGATCAGCAGACGCTTCCATCTCTTCCGGCCCCCTGTCCAGGCAGTGTTCTTCAGCGGGAGCCTCCAATCTTCAGTGGAACAGTTGACAACGACGTTGAAGAGTGGCTCTCGACTTTCGAACGGGTGAGCGCTTTAAACAGATGGACGGACGCGGACAAGTTGACACGCGTTTCGTTCTATCTCGCGGGTGTAGCCAGCCTTTGGCTTAGAAACCACCAGGCAGACGTCCGAACGTGGCCGCAATTTAAAACATCGATTGTAGCAGTCTTCGGTCGACCTGCCGTCCGAAAACTTCGTGCCGAGCAACGTTTACGCACACGCGCACAAGAAATGGGTGAAACCTTCACAAGTTACATAGAGGACGTCGTCGATTTGTGCAGACGCGTGAACGCCAAAATGACGGAAGCTGAAAAATGTAAGCACATCCTCAAAGGGATTGACGACGACGCTTTTCAAATGCTCTTGGCGAAAAGCCCGACCACTGTTAACGACGTAATTAGCATCTGCCAAAGCTACGATGAATTGCGGAAGCAGCGAGCTCTGACAAGATGTCCTCCAGCGCACGATTTGGCATCGCTGTCTAATGTGATCAGTGGTCATGACCACGCGTCACTAATAGCCGAAATAAAAGCATTTGTCCGCGAAGAAGTTGCACGACAGCTTTCCTTGGTGCCTTTCACACCAGAAGCTACCACAACTTTACCATCGTCTCTACGCGACGTCATTCAAGGAGAGGTCACCGAGGCCTTACCAGCTGCTGGCGAGCCTAATCTTGTGGCTGCTCCTCTCACCTACGCCGCGGCTGCAGCCATGCCAACTCGCAAGGCGCCTGCGCCTCCGTTCCAGCCTCGCGCGAGCTATCCCCCAGCTCCAGTTCACTGGACCAGCACTAACACCGCCAACCCGTGGCGCACCCTCGATAATCGCCCGATATGTTACGCTTGTCGATACTTCGGACACGTCGCAAGGTATTGCTGCCGCCGGACGCATATCACCAATGAAAACCGCCGTGAGCCTTTCTTCCCGCTTGACTCCAACGCGCGATACGGTTCCTCCACTCCAATGCCAGCCCGCTACCAGGACGACCACCGCCCTCGGCCGGGACGTCTGCGCTCGCCCTCTCCACGCCGCCGCTCGCCTTCTCCTATGCGTCGACGGCCAGCACCTAACGAGGAGGAAAACTAGACGACGCAGTTCCTGAGGCAAGTACTGCGCAAGTTTCGGTTTGCCCAAGTCCTCATTTGTCACCTACCAATGTTATTGATGTGTTCGTCGAAAACATCCCTACTGTCGCTCTTGTAGATACCGGTGCAGCTGTTTCGGTTATAGATGCTCGATTTTGTCGCTCAATTCGTAAGGTTACGACGCCTTTCTCCGGATTATCGCTTCGCACAGCCAGTGCACAACCTGTTCAACCGACCGCAGTATGTACAGCCCACGTGACAATTCAGGACGTTCTGTATACGATAGAGTTCGTGGTTCTTTCATCATGCTCCCATAATATTATTTTGGGATGGGACTTTTTGTCACGTCATAACGCCGTAATCGACTGTGCTAGGGCTGAGGTCGAATTTTGCTCACTGGATGACCAAGCGTCCGTCGACACCCAGTTTGCCGCTAAACTTGTCGTTAGCGATGACACCTACATCCCTCCATGCTCTTTTGCGTTCGTGCCAGTTTCATGCAGCGCCATATCCGACGGCACGGTCTTCTTCACACCATCTCCAATATTCGTCACCCGAAGAGCCCTCCCCCTGCCTTTTGCTGCTGTCGATCTTGTAGAAGGGTCAACCACAATGCCAATTTATAATCATGAGTCGTCGTCTTTATCCCTACTTTGTCACGAGTGCCTTGGCCACGTCGAGACAATCAGTTCTTCCAGAATTATATCCGTCCCCGATGAGGTGCCTTCTACCTCCGTCTGTGAACTGGCTGTCGTCTCAGCGCCTGACTCAACGTTGGCAAACATATTTCAACCATTCATCGCTGCAGATTTGACATCTTAGCAGCGTTCACAACTCCTCACCATTCTTGAGAGCTACCGCCACTCTTTCGACGTTGAACAAACATCTCTCGGCCGTGCCTTAGCAGTAGAACACCACATCGACACTGGGTCCCACTCACCACTGCGACAACGACCATATCGCGTGTCCGCTACAGAACGCCGCGTCATTGCTGACCAAGTAGACGACATGCTTCGCAGAGGCGTCATTCGACCTTCACAGAGCCCATGGGCGTCTCCGGTGGTTCTCGTCAAAAAGAAAGACGGCTCTATTCGTTTCTGTGTCGATTTCCGGCGATTGAACAAGATCACGCTTAAGGATGTCTATCCACTACCGCGCATTGACGATGCTTTGGACAGTTTGCAGGGTGCCGAGTTCTTTTCCTCGTTAGACTTGCGGTCAGGCTACTGGCAGGTGCCTATGGCGGAGGCCGATCGCCCCAAAACCACTTTTGTCACGCCAGACGGCTTATATGAATTCACCGTCATGCCCTTCGGACTTTGCAATGCACCTGCAACGTTCGAACGAATGATGGACAACATCCTGCGTGGACTAAAATGGAAGATATGCTTGTGTTACCTCAATGATATCGTGGTCTTCGCCCCTAACTTTGACACCCACTTACGTCGCCTTCAGCACGTCCTTACTTGCCTAACTAACGCCGGTTTGCAATTAAACCTCAAAAAATGTCGATTTGCCATGCGTCAACTGAACATTTTGGGCCACGTTGTTTCCAAGGAAGGCATCCTTCCGGATCCCGAGAAATTGCGAGCTGTTACGGCGTTTCCTAAACCTGCCACCATCAAAGAACTTCGAAGTTTCATCGGCTTGTGTTCGTATTTCCGGCGATTCGTCCGAAACTTCGCGTCTATTATATCACCTCTCACGCAACTCCTCAGCAGCTGTAAAGACCTCTTATCGTGGTCCCCTGCCTGCGACGAGGCTTTCACCACCCTGCGACTGCTTCTTACGACGCCACCCATTCTACGCCATTTCGATCCTGAAGCTCCAACTGAAATCCACACCGACGCCAGTGGTGTAGGCCTGGGTGCTGTGCTCGCACAGCGTAAACCGGAACATCAGGAATACGTCGTGGCATACGCTAGTCGCACACTTACCAAGGCTGAGAGCAACTACAGCGTCACAGAAAAGGAGTGCTTGGCCATTGTGTGGGCCCTTGGAAAGTTTCGCCCATATCTATATGGTCATTCTTTTGACGTCGTGACCGACCACCACGCGCTGTGCTGGCTTTCGACGTTAAAAGATCCATCTGGCCACCTCGCTCGCTGGGCGTTGAAAATTCAAGATTACGACATACGCGTGGTTTATCGGTCAGGACGGAAGCATGCTGACGCTGACGCCCTTTCCCGTCCCCCCTGTCCCAGAATTCCACAGCTGACTCCGCTTGCGATTCCACATTGTCAGCGCTTGACTTTGACACCATTGCTATCGAACAACGCAATGACCCGTGGACTGCGTCTCTCCTCAATTATCTCTCCGACACTTCTGAACTCCCAATGACGCGAACGCTTCGGCGCCAAGTTCCACACTTCTCAATACGTGACACCCTTCTCTATCGACGTAACTACGCACCAAAGGGACGCAAGTGGCTGCTCGTCGTTCCACGAACCCTGAGGTCGCAGATTTGTTCCTCTTTTCACGCTGACCCACAATGTGGCCACGCAGGAGTCTTCAAGACCTACGAAAGGCTTCGACATCGCTACTACTGGCGTGGCATGTATTACCTTCGTCCGCAACTTCGTCCGCTCTTGTGCCGAATGTCAGCGCCGAAAATCTCCACCACAAGCCTCCGCCGGTGAACTGCAGCCTTTACCATGCCCTTCCCGACCCTTCGAACGGGTTGGAATAGATATTTATGGGCCACTTCCATTGACTCCGACTGGCAACAGGTGGATAATAGTTGCTATTGACCACCTAACGCGCTATGCTGAGACCGCTGCTCTTAAAACGGCTACAGCACAGGAGGTTGCCACTTTCCTACTGCGTCATTTTGTGTTGTGTCATGGAGGCCCTCAAGAACTCCTCAGTGACCGAGGCCACGCCTTCTTGTCCGAAGTCATTGAAAAATTGCTCGCTGAGTGGGCTATTGTACATCGCACATGTACCGCTTACCACCCACAAACCAATGGGGCTACCGAGCGCTTTAATCGTACTCTCGATGACATGCTATCTATGTATGTGACGCCTGACCACTCTAACTGGGACTTAGTTCTCCTATTCATTACATACGCCTATAATACGGCAACGCAAGCGACAACAGGCTTCTCCCCTTTTTACCTCCTCTACGGCCGTCACCCCTCCCACACCATTGACACCATTTTGCCCTATCGACCAGACGCGTCCGAGTGCCTACCGATCTTGGACGCCGCCAGACACGCAGAAGAATGCCGCCAGTTAGCTCGTCGCTTTACCTGCGATGACCAAAACAGGCAAAAAGCAATTCATGATGCCCGGACCTCAACTCCCGTTTTTGTTCCGGGTTCTCTTGTATGGCTGTCAGTGCCGCATCGCACACCTGGGCTCTCTTCCAAACTTCTGCCAAAGTACGATGGGCCATATCGTATTGTCGAACAAACTTCGCCAGTAAACTACCTCATTGAGCCTCTTACGCCACCATCAGACTTGCGACGTCGCAACCGCGAAGTTGTACACGTCCAGAGGCTCAAGCAATACCACGGTTCAACGCCGCCTGCCCAGGACTAAGTCGCCAGGATGGCTCCTTTTTTCTCCGTGGGGCCATTGTAAAGAAGAGGAAGTACTCCGGCGCAGAGGCAGCAGTATCGAGTGTGCAGCAGCGGCTCGAGCTCGGAAATTGTGGCTGGTGCATCGCCTTCCAAGCCTTCCAAGCATCAACCTTCCTGCTTAATAAATCTCCTTTATAATAGATACATATGCATAAAAAGTGCTAGAAAAAAATAAATAAAAAAGTGCTACATACAATAAAATATGGCTATAGCATAAGTAATAAACATAAATAATAATAACACAGAATAATAGCACCGTACCAATGTAGTAATACTAGCTATTCGGGACAAAAATAAAAGAAAAACACTGGCCATATAACACAGCAAGAAATTCATGTAAGCAGAAGACTATGTTAAAGAAACAACATGAGTTACGCACAATTCAATTACACAGAATGACACAGTATGTGACATTACAAGTGAAAGAAATATAAGCGGAAGCCTTTTTTTACTGACCGTGTCAATATCTTTATATTTATTTAAAGTAGATGGTAGGTTATATGCCAACGATTGATGTTTGTAGTGCGTCCTGAAATATGGAACTGACCATGTCTCTGGGTTCCTTGTGTTCACATCAATTCTACGACGTTCTAACGATGCCAACGGTTTTATGTAGTTCTTGAGGGATTCAGAAGCATATCGCGCAGTATATAATAAACGAAACGTTTAAAGGTTGTCAGTTCTAATAATGTTGTACTTAGGAAACGCTTCTCTGGTGCTAGAATAATAGTCTATGTTGCCAATATAGCGAATAATCTTCTTCTGTAGCATCAGAATTTTACGTATGTTAGTTATAGTGGTTGTACTCTAAACTAAGGCGCAATAATTTAAGTGGGCATGAAATAAAGCATTATAAATCTGTACTTTGGCCTTTGTAGGTAGCAAACTACGACATCGTGATAAGACACCTTTCACAGAGGAGAGCTTTTCACATAGGTAATTTACATGCATGTCCCAAGTAAGTTGTGAAGAATAGTGCACGCCAAGGATTTTGTGACTGTCAACTATTTCGATTTTTTGACCTTCAAAAGCAATAGTATTATTTAACGGAAGCAATTTGTTCTTGGAGCGAAAAATAATTACCTTAGTTTTCTTCGCGTTGATCCTAAATTGATTTAGCTGAGACCAGGTAGATAACTTTCTTAGCAGTTCATTGAATCCGTTGTCAAGTTGCGCACGTCGTTCCCAGACAATATGACAGTGCTGTCATCAGCGTATATAATAAATTCAGCATTAGTATTAAAGTTCACAATGTCATTAATGTAGATATTAAATAAAAGCGGCCCTAAAACGCTTCCTTGAGGCACGCCAAATTTGTTTATTAGACAAGACGACCTGTGACCGTTCACGTAAACACACTGGTATCTGTCACTTAAGTAAGACTTAAACAGTGATAAGCAGCTACCACGTACTCCGTAACATTCTAGTTTGTCTAATAAAATGTTATGACTTAGGCAGTCGAATGCCTTACTAAAATCTATAAATAACGCCAGCGCATAGGATTTCCTTTCTATGTTCCTTATTATCGTCTCCTTGATTGACAGAAGGGCTGTTTCCGTTGACCTGTGTTTCCTAAATCCGTGTTGCGCGTTAGTTATGATACCGAACTTATCGAAGCAATTGACCATGCGACAGTGTAAAATTTTTTTCTAGCCCCTTAGAAAACACAGGTAACACCGAAATTGGCCGGTAGTTGTTGGGGTCATTAGGGCTACCTGCTTTTAATATTGCCGAAACTCTGGCGTATTTCATTGCCTGTGCAAATACGCCCGATTGAAGCGTTAAACTGAATATGTGAGCAAGAGCAGGAGAAATAGAAGTTATACAATGCTTAATAGGGCCTAGTTGCAGGTTGTTGGTGTCTAACGCATTAGTATTTTTCAAGGATTGAAATGTAGCGCAGACTTCGTATTCATCAGTAGGCTGGAAGAAAATGCTTTCGACAATAAGACTTGAGTTTGTTATTCCCGACGTTGCAGCGCAGGTGGGGTAGGC
Source organism: Rhipicephalus microplus (assembly GCF_043290135.1). Taxonomy (NCBI): domain Eukaryota; kingdom Metazoa; phylum Arthropoda; class Arachnida; order Ixodida; family Ixodidae; genus Rhipicephalus; species Rhipicephalus microplus. The sequence goes on from NC_134704.1 coordinate 208,891,201, forward strand.
AGCAGGAATAGCAGCGTTAATGAAATGTTGGTTAAAGTGATTAGCGAGGGCCTCACCTTTCAACTCAGCACCGTCATGAAGTATACTGTTTGGAACACTTTGTTTGGTCCGACGACCAAGAACATCGTTTATTATTTTCCATGTCTTATCGGGCCGTTGCTGTGAGGCGGACAGAAAAAGTTCCTCGTAATAAGCTCGTTTGGCACGCCGTAGCTCACAATTTAATTGATAACTCGTGGTTATCAATCAGATAACCGGTTTTTGTTGCTGCTGCCCTGCCCACTTTAGGTGTGTCAATTATTTTATGTATAGCATAGTTAATCCACTAATGAGAAATATTTTGATGTGGAGGACTATACAACGATAATCGTAACTCAATAAGCATTTGTTGCAGCTCAAAGAGCCGGTTTCGGAGCACTTGAGTGCCTACGTCGCGCACGTCACTCGATCGCTCAGCTTGCACTCACTCTGGCATATCTTAGGCTACTCGTAGTGAATGCCACCGCTACTAGTAATGATAGCGATGCAAATCGTGGCGCTTCAGAGACTGACCTCTCACAAAAACTGCTAAATGGGTGAAGTAAAATCCTTGCAACTATACAGGAAATACAAGCAACGCAAAATGAAATGCAAAAGAACCTATCAAAGTTGACAGAGAGAGCTGATGATATTGAACAACGATTGAGTAGTTTGAGTTTGCTGAGCTCGAAGGTTGATGGCATCGAATCACCGATAGCACACTTTGAGGAACAATTCGCTCAGGTCGCTGAACGTGTTGATGATTTAGATAACAGAAGCAGGAGAAATAACCTAATAATTGATGGCTTGGATGAAGCTACAGAAGAGACAACACAAGACTCAGAACGAAAAGTAAAAGACAAATCATTTTATGAAAAAACTAGGAATGAATGTAACCGGCATAAAAAGGTGCCACAGGCTTGAAACAAAAGGCGAAAATATTATCCGTCAAGTGATTTTCAAATTTTTCGACTACCGAGAAAAAAGCGCCTTGCCTAAAACATCCCATAAATTAAAAGGAAGTGAATTGTCACTATTCGAAGACTTTTCTAGGAGTGCATAGGACACTCGAAGGCTTTTATGGGAGAGTTCTCAGAAGGAAAGGCAGAAAAAGATGAAAGGAAGACTGGTTTACAATAAGTTGAACGTTGAAGAAACTTTTTTCGGTTGGGATGTCGAAAAAGGGTCCCGTTGAAAGGTGCAGAAATTAGGTCCTCATAGATTACAGTCTGAACCCAAGGGTAGCCCTAAAGGGCTACGCTTGGGTTCAGACTGTCAATCGATATCTGTAAATTGTAGGATCGTTTTAAAGGAGCACTGACATCAAATTTCAAGATCGAGAAGGCCTCATTATTCGATCGCTTGGTATGCATAGGTCTTCTTGGCCAAATTTGAATAGCATCCGTCGCGTGGAATTTATTTTAATTTGATGTCAAACAGCGTATAAAAGCTAAGGAGAAAAATTGAAAAATGGACTGCCCTGCGAAATCAACACTAGTGCTACGTGTTCGGTGTGATACATTCCACAAATACCATCCTGAATGACGATGCCCTAGTAGCGGTGACGTGTACGATCCGAGTGTTCTCATCGTGGCACAGACTGGCGCCGAAATGCAGAAACGCACTCGCCAGTCCACGGCCGGGCTGCGAGTTTACAGAGGCGAGCGGATAGACCCCCCCACAATGAACTGCGCCAGACACTCTTACAAGGCTTTCGGAAGCTGCGCGCTCATTTGTTCGTGCGTTATGTCGTCAGCAAACATGGCTGCGCCCAAAACAATGCTGCAGGGTTCGCGTGCCGGGCGGGGGCACAGCTAATGAAGACACTGCGGCGAAAGCGAGAACAAAGTTGACGCTCGCATGCGTACTGGCAAACAGCCTACGATGAATGGGAAGACGGCACTATCAAGTAGTTGGTGCTACCAAAATGCTACAGAAACGCTATGCGCACGCCTGTGTCGACGCTGCCGCAAGACTCGTCGCTCCGTTTGCAACGATCGCCGAAAGCATCGAAGTCGGCGCAGATATGCCGTGAAAAGTGGATGACGGTTTGAAGAGTTCATGTGCGGACTATACAACGATAATCGTAACTCAATAAGCATTTGTTGCAGCTCAAAGAGCCGGTTTCGGAGCACTTGAGTGCCTACGTCGCGCACGTCACTCGATCGCTCAGCTTGCACTCACTCTGGCATATCTTAGGCTACTCGTAGTGAATGCCACCGCTACTAGTAATGATAGCGATGCCAAATGAGAAGCACGAATATCTGTAGCAGCTTCTCGATAGACCTGCAAACGTATGTCTTCGTAGTGTCACTCTATCAACACGCCAAGCAATTCCGTTCACATGAGGAGCGAGAGGCCGCGCTATCATTAGAAGAGAAGGACACGGGTGACAGCGTATTCCCTCTAGGCCAAATACACTTCGAAATGTACTGTATGTTGTGCATGTAAAAAACCCGCCTCAAGCCAGCGTTTTTTTTTTTTTTTGTTCGCTGCACAACGCGATGTATGCATGTAGAGGCAATACTTTTTTGCAGACAAGTTGGTTCATACTTGAAAAACTGAATTGCTGCACAAACTTGAAGGAAAACAAGGGAGACAGGAAAGAGCGCAGACTACCAACTGTTTATTGTCGTTTCTTGAAGCCAATATATACGCATGCTACGCTGCACATCGCGCAGCGTAGCATGCGTATATATTGGCTTCAAGAAACGACAATAAACAGTTGGTAGACTGCGCTCTTTCCTGTCTCCCTTGTTTTCCTTCAAGTTTGTGCAGCAATTCAATTTTTCATGCATGTAGAGCGGTGAAACGTTGATAGCGTGAACACTTTCGTATTACAGACGCGCGCAAGCATGTGGTTTGCGAGTAGTAAATTTCAAAAGCGAATTCAATATGTATCCAATAACGGTGTAACCGAATATAACGCTTAAATGAACCTAATACTCTTCTGATAGTTATCAAATAGAAAGGAAACCTTTTTAAAAATAATCCTAGAACTCCACAACAGTTTATTTGAAATAAATATTCACGAGCTGTCACCAAATAATACTACACTTGTGAAAACTGTGATAAGCTTGTATACAGCAGCGACCAGAGCCGTCGAAATATTTTTCAACTGTATGTTAAAATACCGCAGCAACTCCATTATTCAAGTTGAAACTCTGTTGCCAGCTTTTAAGTAAAATTTCAGCATAAAATCTAAACAATTTTGAACCGAACACCATGCATTCAGCTAAAGATTTATTGGAACAGGCAACTGCGGCGGCTGCATTTCCGATGGAGGCGGAAATGTTGTAGGCCCGTGTACTCAGATTTGGGTGCACGTTAAAGAACCCCAGGTGGTCAAAATTTCCGGAGCCCTCCACTACGGCGTCTCTCATAGTCAAATGGTGGTTTTGGGACGTTAAACCCCACAAATCAATCAATCAATTGGAACAGGCAAAATTATCACAACATATACTCTGGCACAGAGAGCATGTAAAAATCAAGTGTTGAAAGCTGTATCTGTAAGAACAATTTACGTGAACAAAAGAATTACTGGCATGTGTTTTTATTCGTGAAGTTAAATGCAGTCATAGCCCCTAAATTCAGTGATAAAAACAGGAAAATATTAATGCGATGCAGTTCCACCACAGTAAAAACAGAGTGAAAGTGCAGTTTGCAGAAAAAATGCTTTATTTGGTAATGGTTAATGGTTATCGAATCAACAGTGCTGCCAATACTTGGACTGCGTTTATTGTGGTAGTTCAGGGATTAAAAAAAACCTTCACCTGATCCCATGTTTTGCTGCTTCAGGGTTGTCCCATAGGGGCCAATTATTTTTAAATATTTGGTATTTCGTGTATGTACAATTAAATTTCACTAGCAAATGCTATTTGGTCTGTTATTTAAATATTTGCACACACCTAGTAGTGTTATCACTACCAATGACCCACCATCTTTTTGTGTGAATGTGCTTGGGCATCTGTAAACATCACAAGTGCTTTTTGTTTTTTGTGCTGTATCCCATCTCTCATTGAACACACCCTTGCACATGCCTCAAGGTACGTAAATGGAAAAAAAACACACCTGTCTACAAGTGATGCCAATTCGTGACATGCAATGCAAGTAAAAACATAAGTGTATTTGGTGAAAGTTGCCCTTAATCTTGCCGTCCATTACCAAGAAGCATCAGTTTATTGCACATCTTTTTTACTCTTAGTTTACATCAGTTAACAAAGCATAAGCCTGTTCATAAGAACTTACTTCTTTATTATTGCCTTATTTGTGCAATAATGGTAAAAACAGAAAGTCAGACAGCACAAATAACTCTGCTGAGATATGAATAAAGTTAACTAAGCAAACTACAAAAAAGTATGTTTTAATATTCAGCACATGGCACACAGGAAATGCAGTGAGTGCCAATACATTGGCAAAATTCTTGCCTAAATCACGAGTGGCAACCTGGATGGATTATAATTGTTAATATCAATAAAATGTATTATCTGAGAAGCTTTGGAAGGATCCATTTTCTGGCTCAAGTTGAGTCAAATGCTTACATACTCTGGGTGCATCGTTGCAAAACAATAATAAAAACAAATGTAAAACCTCACATCAACATTTCAATGTAGTCCTGAAATAAAAAAAGAAAAAGCCATATGTTAATTGTTTTTGCCAGAGAATTCCGGATATGAGAAGATTAATTAAGGTTGTCATAAGATGTGTTAAAAATTTAAAAAATTACTTGCCACTGTGAACTGCTTGGGGAATGTGAAGTTCACATATATTGTTAATACAAGTATGTGAATTGCTTTATATATTTCTCGCAGCATCAACACATGCAGCACAACACCTCATATTCTGATGCTTTTTGGCCTTTCGGGATAAAAATATCGTTTTACTTGAGATAAATTTAGCAAATAATTGACAAACCTGACAACTTAGTACATGCATATTGCCACGTGTGCTTTACTTCGATAAAGTCGGGTTTCACCCACAAAGACTCTAAACGACACTCGGCACAGCAGTTTTTCAGGAGCTCCGTGATAACTTCAGATCACACTGTTAAGTTTGTGGATAGGACGTGAATAGTGTCACGGGGTCGTGACGTGGCCGAAGACAGGAGACTTTGTGTTGGAATTTAACTGTTTATTTGGGCGAACCTGTGCCCGGTAAACGGAAAGTCCAATTACAGTAGCATTCTTGGTTTAGGGGAATTTATTTCCGGATATATCATACACAGCCTATGTGTACACATCAAAATAAACAATGGTGAACAATGCGTATGTACAATGCAAGCTGTTATATGCAGCGAAAGAACTTAGTGTATGCAGTGACGTACAATTCAAAAATTGTTCAACAAAGACAGGACATTCTCGCCATCAAGATGATTAAACTTAAATAAACAGTAAGGCTATATGAACAAACAAGGGGAGGTCATTGACAGTGAAGGGTGATATTTTGCATCACCTGTGAGGACAATTTGCTCTCGTGCTCAAGAACAATACTGCACAAAATGACATGTTTCTAAGGAAGAAAAGAAAAATACACACTGTGATGTCCTAGTGGTACAAGCTCTAGCACACCTCCTCAATAGGAGAGGAAAGGCATGGACACTCTGTTGTTTTTTACGATAATAAATCGCGTAGACCGACGTCGGAGGAAAGCCTTCTCTCCCAGCACGACTAGTTCTGTGTTAAGATGCATAAGCATTATGTTTCTTAGCCGATGTAGTAGGGGATACATGGCTCTCTGGGGGCGTCCCCTCCGACGGGCCAGTCCCCTTCGTTTCCATAAGACGAAGGCTCCGATAGCCATTAGGAGTACGAAAAAGTTAACCCTGTGGCTAGACTTCCACTGCATACTTGTTTGGAACATTTTGGTAACCATGCGCCAAAAGGTGCGTGCTACTATACATTCATGGAAGACATGGTTTAGTGTTTCGACGCGACCGCATTGCGGGCATGTGGCGGAGGGCGCCACGCCCCACGCCGCAAGGCGGTCGGCCGTTGGTAAAGCCTCCCATTCCCTAAGCCAGTTTAGGTCACAGACCTCGGAAGGGAGAGACGTGTTTCGTCTTTTCACCCGGCATTTCCGGCGTTGTTCTTCAGATAGGCTTTTAAATGCTATTAGTTCGCTCATGTCAGTAGGGGACATTTCCATAAGTTCTTCAACTGGAAAATCATTTCGCCATTGTTGCAAAGATTTTATAGCATGTGTGTAATACGCTGGTGGCTGCTCAGCAGCTGGTCCCGTGTCGTTTGCTAAACCAAAAAGTCTTGCAGAGGTTCCTAGCAGATACACTAGGAGTTGCCTGCCTCGATACGATGAGTTCTCTAAGAGTGCCCAGGTGTTTTTGAGAGCCAACATGCGGCACATTACATCAAGGTTGGGTACACTGAGCCCTCCCCATTTCACTGGTAGGCGGACCAAGGCTCTGGCAACAGCTTCGGCGTGGCCATCCCAAAAAAAGGAGCCGCACGCAGTAGTCACTCTCAGCAGAACCCGACGAGGTGGTCGAGCAATTCTGGCTACATAAAACAGTGGCGCTGTTATGCTGGATTTAATTACATACGCTCTTTCAGTAAAAGGTAGTTGTAACGTTCTGGCAACTTCAATGCATCTGTCCACTTAGTGTTGGATATCTTTCCATGTGGTGCGGGCTACCTCGCCAGTCGAGAGGAAAGTTACACCTAAGACTTTAACGCCTTGGGCGATTTGGACGCCATCAGGGAACTCTTCAATGTGCATTCCAAAGCACGATGCCTTGCTTTTTCCGGGATTAAGACGCACTCCCGACAGGTAGCTATACGTGTGGAATAATTGCAGAAAGGCTCTGTAGCTATCTATGTTCCGAATAAACAGCGAGATGTCATCGGCGTATGCCGCTACTTTCACTTCGCCCAAGCCTGGGAGAGGAAAACCGCGTATCGAAGTGCAGTTCTGGATTTGTTTCAATAATGGATCTATGCATAATACAAAAAGAATTGCGGAGAGGTGACAGCCTTCTCGAATGCCCCTCCTTACTGCAATAGGTTCAGATGTATAGCCATTCACTACTAATGACGTTTCTAAGTCTGTGTAGAGTAAGCGGAGGATGTCGGTTAAATGCGCTGGAAAGCCATAAATAACACTCAAGCACAGCGAAGATATAGTTCCATTCTACGCGATCAAAAGCTTTTTCCTGATCCACGGAAACAAAAATGCCAGATATTTGTGTTCTTGTAGCGTACGTGAAAAGATCGCGAGTCAGCGCAAGCGAGGAATAGATCGTACGACCTGGGACACAGCATGTTTGTATGTCGCTTACTATTTCCGGTAAAATGGTAGTTATGCGGTTTGCAAGGATGGCTGTCAATATCTTATAATCCGAGTTAAGTAGGGAAATGGGCCTCTACGCTTTTGGATCAGACGGCTCTCCCTCGATTTTAAGTAGGAGTATAACTCTCCTCTCTCGAAACGTGTTCGGTCTGATTCCGTCCGCAAGAAGCCCATTTAGCATTGTCAAAAGGTGGACTTGTATTGTTTCAAGGAACGTTTTGTAGAAACTCAAAAATATCCCGTCAGGGCCGGCTGCGGTGGTTGCGTTCATGTGCTGAAGCACAAAGCGTAATTCATCCAGCGTCACTGGGCTGCACAGACCATCGCGGAGCTCCTCCGGTACGCGGGAAATTCCCGCGCAAAACTCGTTAACTATGGTGGTGTAGTTCACGTCGCTCGCGTTCTCCGCCTTGAAAAGATTCGAAAAATGTGTTTCAAAGACCCTCATTATGTCTTCTGCTCGTGTAGACTGTTCGCCGTTCGGCTAATGAACAAAAGGAACATGCATTTGTTCACCCAAGGAGCCGTTGCGAACACTTCGAAGAACCGTTGTATCTGAAACCGGTCGTCTGTTGATAAAAGACTGCGCAGCCGTGCGCGAACTGAACCGTAGCAAAAGTTCGTACCGCACCTTTAATTGATCGAGATAGTTATGCATTGCGCACGTCAGCGTCTTGCCTCTGCGTACAATGCGCGCTTTTCGTAGCGTGTCGTTTATCTCTGTCGTCAGGCGCGCTTTCCTTTCGCGCCCCGCTTTGATTAGCTCGGTGCGCCAACTGTGTTTCAATGCGTCCCAGCTGCGGGGTCCAGGCGGCCTATCGCACGCTTGCTCTAGTGCATTGCGCAGTAACGCTACGCTTTCCGGGTCGTGCTCGAGTGTGGTGTCCATTTTCCAACGGTTTCTAAAGGTAGTGGACTGTCCAAAGAAAAGTTTTACTGACACTGGAAAGTGGTCTGTAATGCATGGAGCGTCCGGTGGGAAATGTAGGACTTCGCAGCTTCGGACATGTGTGGCTAGCACTTCAGGAAAATAGTAGCGATCTAGCCTGGTCATGTTGGAACCCCGTTGCCATGTTGCAACGAAGTCATTTCCGTGAGTGTCGACCCATGCACGCATCCCTGAGCTTGAAGTTGCGTATGAGTTGTCTCAATGCGCTAACTCCACTATATTGTCTGCTTTCTGTGCGTCCGCGCGCATCTCTGTCGGTGTCCTCAACACAGTTGAAGCCCCCATTAAGAAAGTGGGGTAGCTTTGGTTTGGTTTGGTTTGGTTTGCTTGTATTCAAGGCAAAATTGAACAAGATTGCCTTGGGGGACACAACTAAAGGCTAAGTAAAAGCCTGACTAGGTCGTGCCACCCTGGCAGCAAAGCAGAAACACACCGCAAGCACAGCACTCAGAAAATGATAACATCACGTGTTATCTTACACGGGCACCATAATCAAACAGGAACCGCCAGAAGTGTGAACAAAAGAACAGAAATACAAACAGTCCTCATTCCAGTGGTGGCAAACACAAACAAATGCATGCACTCTATCAAATAAATTAACAAGAAACATCTTGACTAGAAAATCGAGTTGCTCTACAAGACAAATTAGAGTATAATAAACAACAGGCAAGGAACAATAATGAACAAGGTGCAACGAATACAAAAACATCATTAGCTACAAATTTCAACAATCAAGAAAAGCATCGCTTTCATCCACTAGGAACTCTTTCGTTATTTTTTTAATTGATCTAGCTGAAATTCCGTCTTCCAGTAAATGTAATATAGTTGCATGTTTGTTTAAAATGTTTGGAATTTGTGACGCTAATCGTTGGTCACCGTAGTTCGTGCGTGATCTATATTTGTATATTAAACTCTTTCTCAGCTCGTATGGTGTCTGTTTCACATAATATGTGTCCAAGAATAGTGATGTATTTAGTTAATACTGGTGTAATATCTCTAGACATAGCTTATGTCTGTATAACAGTTCTATAGGTAATACTTTGTACATTTTAAAATATGGTCGAGCACTTTCGTAAAGGGGAGTGTTAGATATAGCACGTATAGCACGCTTTTGTAGTATCAACAGAGAATTAAGGTTTGTAGTGGTCGTTGTTAGCCACACCAAGGAGCAGTATGCTAGTCTTGAATGTACTAGTGCGTAGTAAATTTGCAGCTTGACATTTGATGGGACGTAGTATCTCAGTCTATTTAAAATGCCGATTCTCCTGGAAAGATCTTTTTTTATCGCGTCAATGTGAGGAGACCAAGAAAGTTGTTCTTGCAATAGAACTCCTAGAAATTTTATTGTTGTTGTGCGCTGAATCTCGGTGCTCTTGAAGTAAATTGCAGTGCATGGTATGTGAGCTACTCCTTTACGCTTGAAAAACATGTACTTTGTTTTAGCGATATTCAATTGAAGTTTATTTGCATTTAACCATGAATTTAGTTTCTCCATCCAAACGTTAGCTTCTTTATATAGTTCGCATACGTTTGAACCTGCGAAAAAAACGTTTGTGTCATCAGCATACAATATTACTTTCTTGTGTCCATCGATACTTACGATATCATTAATGAACAGCAGGAATAGGATTGGTCCAAGAATCGGTCCCTGGGGGACACCATACTTAATGTGTTCAACTTGAGAGTGTGTATTATTTACAACGGTATATTGTTTTCTAGACGAGAGATAACTTTGTATTAATTGGGTTGTGGTACCCCGAATGCCATAATACGGTAGTTTTCGTAAAAGTAGATCGTGTTGTATACTGTCGAATGCTTTTCTAAAATCCAGAAATATTCCTAGTGTAAAGATTTTGTTTTCAATGTTGTCTAGAATGTATTCTTTGATGCTGAGTAGAGCCGACTCAGTAGACTTGTTTTTTGCAAAATCCATACTGGTCTTTTGCTATTATATTGTTTGCGTTTAGAAAGCCCGTAATCCTCTTATATATAACTCGTTCAGCCATTTTCGCGAACACAGAGAGTACAGATATAGGTCTGTAATTGTTAAGCTCATCAAATGACCCACCTTTATGGATCGCAGCTACTTTCGCAAGTTTCATTTGATCGGGAAAAACACCTGAAGGTAGCATCAAGTTATAAATGTGCGTTAGTGGTGTAGCGATAATGTCTTTAAAGGCTATGGTTTAATGTCATCTGGGCCGGAAGCACAGTTATCCTTTAATGACGTGATTAGCTTTACCACTTCTTCTTGATCAGTAGGAAACAGGAATACACTAGACGGGTAATTTGATGCTATATAGTTCTCGCAACACGTTTCCGTGCTGTCTGTGGTAGACTCACCAACTGTTAAAAAGTATTTGTTAAAGGTGTCAGCGATTTCTAATTTACTCATGCCCAGTTTTTCAAATTTTATTCGTCTGGATATCTCCTTTTTGTTAATGAGCTGATTTATTGTGTCCCACAGCAGGCGCGCGTCTCCTGAATGAGAGGTAAACTTACTAAAGTAGTATTCCGTCTTGGCTATCTTCAAATCATTGTTCAGTGTATTACAAAACTTTTGGAAACTACGTAAATTGTTTTCGTCTCTGAAAGATAGGAAAACTTGAAAAAGGTTGTTTTTGACTTTAATTCTGTTGTATAGTTCCACTGTCACCCATGGTTTTCTGCTTTTTCTGTGTTTTTTGTAGGGCTTAAGAGGGAAGCACGCGTTATATAAAGATGTCAAGTGTTTTAAAAATATGTTGTATGATTTATTAGGATCTCTTTCTTCTGTAACCGTGCTCCAGTCAATTCCAGAGATAAGGTTCTCAAACAGTTTAATATTGCGGCAAGAATAACTCCTAAAGAGCATTTCATCCTTACTTTTGATTACACGATTGCCTGGTAGGAAGCAGTATGTGGGAAAATGGTCGCTAATGTCGGCAGTAATTGCGCCTGCTTTGACATCAGTAGTATCGAAACTTGTAATACATACATACATAGGTCTAACGTTGTTTCCGATGTGGCGGTTATTCTTGTTGGGGTGCTAATTACATTCATACAACCATATGCCTCGATTTGTTCATTTAGGCGTACGTAGCTGGGGTTATCTAGTGACACATTGATGTTGAAGTCACCTACCAAGACAGTCTGTAAGCGAGAATCTAGAGATCTCTCCAGTGATTTCTCAATGAAATTCAAAAAGATTTCTATTGAACCAGTAGGAGGGCGATAAATCACAGAAAATAACACATTAGAACATTCTAACATTATACGCTCATAGCTCTCACCTACGACCTTAAACTCGGCAACAATTCTATATGGGATGTTTGCATGGACATACACACAGACACCACCACCACGCTTTTGTAATCAATATGCAGAAATGCACTCATAACCATCAATCAAAATACCATCATCATCTGATGACAACCATGTCTCAGTAAAGCAAATTATATCAAATGGATAATTAGTTTCCGACAACAACATGCTTATTTCATCAAAATTCCTTCTTAAACTTCTGGCATTTAAATGAAAAACTGAGAGCGCAGAGCCGCTTTTTAAGGTTGGAAGATCGCGTAGGAATTAGGCTGGTGAGTACGACATCTTGGGACTGTATCACCCGAGAAGTACACCACTGTTACCAAGTCTTCATGATAAACGTATCATGTCCTCGCTTCCCCGAATGACCACTGCTCTTTCGCCATTCGCTCACGTCACTAGCACCTTACCGTTGGCATGCCACACGAATGCAAAACCCGTTTTGCTAGCCCGTTCTTTGGTCATAGTGAGCAGTTTTCGCGCCTGTCGAGTCATGTTCTCACAAATGTATGTGTTACTGTTTTCGCTTTTTAGCTGTCGTCGCTTTGAGAGCCAGTTGTCCCTTGTTTCCCGATTCATGAAGCGCACAATAATGCCACGAGTCTTTCCTGGCTTAGCGGGTAGCCGATGGATGGTTTCAAGATCACTGCGGGTCAGGGAGGGAAGTGATATTTGTTTCGCAATTTCATTCACTTTTGCAACAAGATCCTCACCCTCAGTTTCCCTAATGCCATGTATTTCTAGGTTCATGCGTCGGCTACGATATTCTAGCTTGTCTAAATCTTGTGCCATCAAAGCTACACCTTTATCTACCTTGCTTTTCTCTAGCTTATCGACTCTCTTCGACAAATCTTTCGTAGCTGTTTCTTGGGCGTTCACTGAATTCATTGAATTTGTTCGACAGAAGCTGCACAGCTGTTTCCATTGATTCGAGCTTGCTTGGCAAAGCTAGGAGTGCATCAATCTTAAGTTCAAGTGAGTGGAGTTGCTGCGCTACTATGCTATCAGTTGACACCCCTTTCGCATCAGTCTCAGATTTATGGCCGCCAGTCTTGCACTTATCACACTTCCATGTTTTTTTCCCGTTTTTTGCACGCTTCTTCCGAAACGCCTGAGCATGCACCTAGGTGGAATGAGAATTTACGTTCTGAACAAGCCAGAAGTGGGCGTCTGTCTTCTGGTTCAAGACGACATGAACAACAACGTAATTGTGACATGTCACTGCAGTTTCACACAACAACTACACACCGACACTTGGCAGCAGCAGCGGAGAGCAGAACAATGGCATAAAAAGATATTCACCAACCTGAAAAATATGAAGCGAAATCTTAGGCGTGTGTTCGCTGGTCGTGCCGCTGCTGTCAAATGATGTTTCACGCCCCTCGTAGAAAATTCGTTGGCCGTGTCCGAGTAGCGTCGCTGTGGCAGCCGGTGACGTCAACAGCGCAATCTTTCGTTGTGCCTCTCTTTTTGATGAAAGAATGATGCCAACACGAGTACCGAAGTGCGCCGGCCCGGATCCGCGGTGCTTTCAGTCACAGCGTCTTCTCCTGTTGCGGCTGAAAAATATGAAGCGAAATCTTACTGAACCGTAGCAAAAGTTCGTACCGCACCTTTAATTGATCGAGATAGTTATGCATTGCGCACGTCAGCGTCTTGCCTCTGCGTACAATGCGCGCTTTTCGTAGCGTGTCGTTTATCTCTGTCGTCAGGGTACTGTGAACTGCTTGATGCTTAAGCCCAAACTCCATACGCGCGAAAATGCACGCGACAGCGACGAGCGACGCTATGAGCGACGAAACAGGGCGTTCGCGCGACGTGTCGCGTGCTCGTTTTCGCGCGATCGCTCGGTTCTCCAGATTTGGAAACCGTCGCTCATCGCCCGGAAGTGCTGGGCTCAAGCAGCCAATAGCAAAAAACCGGAAAAGACGAAGACTACATAGGTGCACGTGACCTTGCCCGAGTCACGTATGCGCAACAAGAAATAACGCAATGTTTATTACGCATGCGCATATAAAAAATGCTGCAAGGCAATAATAAACACTTTCCGTTCCATTACACAAGAATATATCTTATTTTTTAATTGGAAACCGCTCGCTACGCGGTTTTCTAGGTGCGAGTTGACGGCCTCATGCCAGCAACAGTGGAATTCGCTCGCCGAAGCCGTCGCGTGAATGAGGTTTGCCTGCGCTAGCGACTTATCGCGCGACGCCGATCTACGTCGCGTCGCTCGTCGCTGTCGCGTGCATTTTCGCGCTTATGGAGTTTGGGCTTTACTCTGGGCACGCGATCGTAAGGATTCCCACATGCCTTCCCCAAAATACATAGCAGCTCTGCGGTGAAGCCTCAGGTAACGCGTGCGTACTTTTTTTTATTATTTTATAGCTTTCGACAAAGACTCGAAGCTGTGGGTTGCAGTTTATTTTTTGTGTGGTTTAGTTTAAAGTCTATGCGCACTAAATGCACTGTGCAACAGCAGCAATAGTCGTGCTCGCGCTGGGTAGCGTAGTAACCGAAGCTGTGCCTGCCCGAGCATCGTTTGCGAACTTGAGCGCACCGACGGTCTCGTAAGCAAGCATTTAATGGCTCTGCTCGGAACTGCAAAAAAGAACTCACCGAGACGAGCATCTCGACGTCTTCTTAATCTTTACTGGATACGAGGGCCTCCTTCTTGGTGTCTCCTGCAATCGTTGAAAGCGGACCATCACTGCCGACGGCAGAGAAGTGCAGCTTCGGTAGAGACACGCTCACAGCGTTTCTCGGCACACTTCAAGTTTCCACGCGTCCCTCCGAATGTACGGAAGGCGTTTTTCTCGATCAAGACCACCTCAGCAAACACAGCGCGCGCGAAGTCTTGCCTGGCAGCTGCCTGCAGCACCGTCACGGGCGCAGCCATGTTTGCTGACGACATCACGCACGAACCAATGAGCGCGCAGCTTCCGAGACCCTCGTAAGAGCGCCTGGCGCAGTGCATTGTGGGGGGTCTATCCTCTTGCCTTTGTAAACTCGCGGCCGGGCTAGTCGCGTCTGATCTTCATCGCACTGGTTTAAATGATTTCGTGAAATTATCAAGATAAAAACCACCTTTGAAAGAATGGTGAAAGAAAAGAGCATGATTAAACGTGAGCTTGTCGGTCAGCATGTCGATAATCGTTGTGAGTTGCAGTGGTCTAGTTAGAAACATGGAAAAAGCGCATTGAGGGTGTCTTTTCATATCACGTATGTGTTACACAACAACACGACCACAAGCTATCAAAAGTGGAAGAGCGTATAGTCAGATATTATCGCTAACAAGTAACATGCAGGTATCGTTTAATTTTACTTCATCTGTAGACTTTGCGTCCACGCAAAAGTGGTAATACCGTGTCAACCGCGAGAGGCTGGATAGGTGGGGTCATCTAGAGGCGCAAAAAAGAACCTGACAAGCAGGAAACGTATTTCATTTCTCCGCTGAGATATTCGCGATAGCTATATTGTATTGACCCCTCTGCGTATAACTAAATGCTTTGCACGCCAAAACACACCAATATAGAAAACTGAAACACTCGAGTGAACATGGCTGAAGCGTGCATCCTCGGGCACCTCTGCGGTGCTGCTTGGAACGGCGCCCATTTCGGAATCACTGTTCTGCAAAAAGGTCGATCGAAGCAAAAATAATTCGTGACGTCGCGAATCGCGGGGATTCCAAGCTCCAGACTATCGTATTTAACCCGAGTCGACACTTTGTACGGCGACGTCAGCAATGCAGGTGACAATGCATGACTGAATGTGTCCGCCTAGCAGACGAAATGTTTGCGGAGCAGCCGAGCCTGACGTTACTGTTTTCTGTGGAAAAGTGGTCAGCTGTGGCGTGATCTGGAGATGGATGGATGGATATGGCTGTACCCTTTAGATCGGGTGGTGGCTAGCGCCACCAAGCCGTAATACTTAATGAACCAAAAACTAGATTTATTTTTTTTCTTTAAAAAGTGAGTTTGAGGATTCGTACTCTGCAGTGAAGGGTTTAATTTTCACTCGTGCCTTGACTTTAGCCACCAGTCAGATAACCTTCTTCTAGTTAAGTCTACCCGCTTAAAGTCTATTTTGCCCTCCCGGTCCCTAAACCCCAGTGCTTTGAAAAACTCTGCGCCATCATCCTGAACTATAGGGTGAAGCCCTTTACAGAACATTATCAAGTGTTCGGCAGTTTCTTCTTCCTCTCCACACGCACTGCATACTGTGTCTACCCCTTCGTATTTGGCCCGATATGTCTTGGTTCGCAGTACTCCCGTCCTGGCCTCAAACAGTAGAGAACTACCCCGAGTCTTATCATAGATCCTTTCCTTGGCAATTTCCTGCTTAAAGGTTCGATAGGTCTCTAGTTCGGACTTCTTAATCATGCCCATTCTCCCCATGTCAGTCTCAGTTTTAATCACTTTCTTCTTAACCGATAGTTCTTTTTGGTTTGGCCACCTGCTGTTTTCTAAGTATTTACCAGTCAATTTCCTGGTTCGCTTCCTCCATTTTGTGTCGACATTCTTCATGTACAAGTAGCTGAAAACCTTTCTAGCCCAACGCTCCTCCCCCATTTCTCTCAATCGTTTCTCAAATTTTATCTTGCTGCTAGCTTCCCTGCCCTCAAATGATGTCCATCCCATATCACCTTGTACTCCCTGATTTGGTGTATTCCCGTGGGCTCCTAAGGCAAGCCTACCTATCCCACGTTGCTTAATTTCTAATCTTGCTTGAACTTCTGATCTCATGCACAAGACCGCATTGCCGAACGTCAGCCCAGGAACCATGACCCCTTTCCATATTCCTCTCACAACATCATACCTACTGCAATTCCACAGTGCCGTATTTCTCATCACTGCTGCATTCCTGTTACATTTACTCCTCACGTATATTTCGTGTTCCCTCAGGTACTCGGTCCCATTCCTTATCCATACGCCCAGATATTTGTATTTATCTGTTATCTCTAGCGTGACCTCCTGTATTCTAAACTCACTACCTTCGTTATCATTGAAAATCATGACTGCTGATTTTTCCTTACTGAATCTGAAATTTAACCTATCTCCCTCATTACCGCAGATGTCCATCAATCTCTGCAAATCTTTCTTGTTGTTGGCCATTAGCACTATATCATCTGCGTACATTAATGCTGGTAGTGCCTGATCAATGAGTTTTCCTTGTATGACTAAAGAGAGGTTGAAGCCCAGTCCACTTCCCTCTAATTTGGCCTCTTATTCTTGTAGGTACATCATGAATAATAAGGGTGACAGGGGACACCCCTGCCTAAGCCCCCGTTTTACCTCTGCGGGCTTGGATACTTGTTTTTCACACTTTATAACTACCTTGTTACCTTAGTAGATATCCTTTAAAAGATGAGTGACTACATGTTTCACGCCTAGTGCGTCCAGTATTCCCCACAATTCCTCTTGAACCACGCTATCGTACGCTCCCTTGATATCCAAAAATGCTAGCCACAGGGGCCTGTGTTCCTTTTCTGCTATTTCTATGCACTGCGTCAGAGAGAACAGATTGTCTTCCAGCCTCCTGTATTTCCGAAACCCATTCTGCAGTTCTCCCAGCACCCCCTCATCCTCTATCCATGCCTGCAGTCTTTCCTTTATAATCTGCATCGCCAGCCTGTAGACCACTGATGTGACTATTATGGGACAGCAGTTGTTTATGTCAGCTTTGTCCCCCTTTCCTTTATAGATCATGCTCATCCTGCTAAGTTTCCATCCATCGGGAACTTCCCAATCGATTATTAGTTTGCTCACTGCCTCTCTCAAAGCCTGCTTAGACTTCGGACCTAATGTCTTTATCACCATACTTGGAATGCCATCTGGACCTGTTGATGTACTACTCGGAACCCTTTTCTCAGCCCTTTCCCACTCACGTTGTGAAAATGGAGCCATTGCACCACTTGATTCGTCCTTGTCTATTGTGTTGCATAAAGCACTTCTTTGTTGAAATTTTTCTGTCACTCTTGTTCTTGTATATTCAATAGCATCGTCCCCTTCTAGCCTAGCACCTTGGGGTGTAGTTATAAACCTCTGCTCTCGGCTCGTCTCATTTCTTAGGGAGTTTAGATGGTTCCAAAATTTCGCAGCTGCCTTTCTATCCTTTTTATGTACTTCTGCCAGCCACTGAGCTCCTTTTCTTCTAATCTTTTCATTGATCAGAAGGGATGTCTCCCTTCTACAGCTTAGAAAGGTTTCCCATTTTCTTTCAACATCATCTGTCGGTTCACCCCGCTGCTTAGCATGTCTGTGTTCCCTAGAGGCTTCCTGACGTTTTGCTATGGCTCTCTTAACTTCCTTATCCCACCAACTTTTGGGTTTGTGTCTTCTTTTCCGGGGTGACTTGTCACGCGTCTGAGCAAGCTCTAGCTCAAACAGTCTAATTAGATTCGTGTATGTCCACACTGTCTTATTATCCTCCGTGATTACTTTCTCAGTTTGTTTAGTGGCTATTTCAATTTGCCTTTCTGAATAAAAATTTTGCTGTAGTTGCTCATCTTGTCTCCTTCCCACTTTCACTGCTCTTCCAAAACTTAGCTCCATACGTTCGTGATCACTACCCAGACTTCTGGAGCCACCTTCATCTATGTGCATTCCCCTGAGCTTATCATACATCCTATGTGACATCAGTGCATAATCTATCGTCGACTGCAGCCTTCCTACCTCCCATGTTATTTGCCCTTCACACTTCTCGGTACTGTTGCAAATGATCAAATCAAGCCTTTCACACATATCCATGATCATTTTGCCTGTCGGGTCGGTATACTCATCTATATCTTCTATGTGCGCATTCATGTCTCCTAGTATAATTATCTCGCACTCTCTTCCTAACTCCTGAATGTCCTTTGATATACACTCTACCATTGCCTGGTTTTCCTCTCTGGCCTTTGCTCCCGCCCACAAGAACACGAAACCAAGGAGTGTCATTTGACCTGCCACTTTCCCTTTTAGCCATAAATGTTCCTTGCACTCCTGCTTGACCCTTTGCCAGTCTGTACTTTTATGACTGAATGCCCCAATACCACCCCCTTTCTGCTGCCTTCTGTTCTATTACAATATTCCCACGCGTAGTCCGGATTGTTCGGAGGTTGTTCCATGTTCCTGAGATGTGTTTCTACAAAACCGTATACCATCGGCCTCTCTTCCCTTAGCTGTTCTTCTATTTCTTCCCACTTGAGCCCGTTCCTACCACCCTGCATGTTAATATACAGTATGTCTGAATTGGCTCGGTGCTTGTGGCTACGTCTATTTATGCCCCGAACTCTACCTATCTTAGATACTGGTGCCACTTTGGAATCGTATCTGTCCATACCACCTGTCGAAGAGTCTCCCTGGCTGTTTTCCTCGTTACTAGCTATCCTGCCCCCCGAAGGGCTCGCTTGCCCCCCAGAAAAGCTACTGCGCGTCCTGCAAGCCACCAGCCCACCTCATGACCTAGCCGTCCATCGAAGTGAATTCTGTCTCGTTGAAAACCACCCCACCTATGGACCTCTCTGTTTATTTCCACCACCTCAAAGCCTTTCTCTCGACTCATCCGTCATATCTCTTGGTTTGCGTTGACAACCGCTCTTTGCAGGTGGCTATCACGCACCGGTACCTCCGGTATCGTGCATATCACTACCTGTACCTTAGGAGAAGTGGCGCGCATGTCATCAACGCCTTTCGCCAGTGTGGCTGCTAGTCCTGCTGTATCTCCATTTAAGACATCGCTTAAACCGCCTGAAATTATCACGAGGTTTCGTCTATCAGCTGTAGTTTTGAGTTTTGCGCTTGCTTGCGTCATGACTGCTTCAAGCTTGCGTCCCGGGAACACCCCTACTGCAACCCTCTTGTCACCTCTTACCCTCTCTTTGATGGCTTCTGTGCATCGATTTAAATTCGAGTCCCCGGCGATTATCACATGCCGTGACTTTTCAGCTGGAGCGTTCTGCGCCTGGGGGCTACTTGCACCTGTGACGCCGGCTGCTTTGTCACCTCCCAGCCCCACCACTACCTCACTGAAGCTGGGCCTTGCGACAATTAAACCGGCTGAACCTGTTTTTTCCAAGCTTGCTTGCTCTTCCTTCTCCCCCGTTCTGGTTGCGGGTTCCCTGCTGTTCTCTCCGTAGGCCGCTTCTTTGTTCAGCTTCGCAAGTTATTCCTCGCGGACTTCAGTCTTTCTCCCATTGCCCTCGTTTTCTTGTGCTTTGTCGCCAACGCAGTCTCGAGCTCGGTGATTCTCATCAGCAGTTCGCTCTGGGCAACCATCATTTTCCCCATTTTTTCCTCGACCTCACATTGCCTACACTTCGCGTCAGCCTCTTCTCCATCCGCTTCTACACTTGGGTCCACTTTCAAAACCACTCCACATCCTGAACACTTTACAGTCTTTTTAACCATGTCTTTCTGACACCAATTGTCCCTATTCTCGATAATTGCTAAACTCGAGCCCTGCACTACGAAAAAGAAAGTCTAAGTGCTACTACAAAAATTTGCGTGTTCAATGTACGCGCACCTCCCCCACGGGGTGGCAAAAGGAAAAAAAAAAACCAACAAAAAATTTCAAACACACACACCCGCACTAACTAATAAATACTTGGTGACTGGCCCCCGAAAAAGCCGTACCATAAAATAAGTGCTACGAAGATTTCAACTGCTGCCTTATAATTATAAAGACAAGCTCAAAACATGCAAAAACACTTATCTGCGCAGTCGATCCGGAGCGCTCAAAACACACGTCCATCCACCGTGACAGCCCGAACCGAATTTTCGTCCGGAGGTGACCGCAAGGTAGCGCCACTGCTGGGGCTCCCAGCGCTAAAAATGGCGGGATTGCCGGCTGTTTTTGAATAGTGCTAGATCCCAGTAACATAAATCAATAAAAGTGATAGTTATTCATCCCTCAGTTGCGTTTTAGGTCACGAATCGCTGCTACGGGGTCTATAGCTACTGTTATGACCGGCATCAGTAGGCGCCATGCTGTCGCTGAGAAGCGTGGCCGGGCAGCGTTCCCACGCCTAGAACCCAGTTTTCTCGGAACCAGCGTCCAGAAATGACGGGGGAGCGGCGCTCTTTTAATCCTCAAAGAGGTAGCCATGCCCGCCAGGTATTGTCCCTGCTAGCCGGCGGATGAGACGTCGTGTCGCCACGAAGCTGTAAGCCGTTCCAAAGGGGACAACAAAGACAGCGTATTCCTTTGAAGAAACGGCGACCGCCGCCACAAAGTGCCCTGCTAATTGAGCGGACAGATTGGCGGACCGTTTGATGTCTGCTGTCCGAAGCTTGGAACCCCTCGACCAGCGACATACACGACGAGCAAGAGCCTCTCTGGCGCCACCTTTAAGTGCAGTGATCTTGACTCGAAATTGGCTGTTCACGTGCGCCGGGCATGCTCGTACCCTTCACCTGTCGTGTGTGTGTGTGATTGGTGTTCCACTGAAGAAGGAGGAGCCCGACAGGGCTTATAACGGCGCCGCAGAGTGCAGGACGTCGCTCTGAATCAAGTAAAGGTTCAACCACCACGTTCGCAGTTTGTGAACGCTCTGAACCAAGTAAAGGTTCAACCACCACGTTCGTGGTTTGCGAACTCCTAACCTTTCATGCTGTAAATATTTGTAAATAGTGCCATAAACCTGTTTGTTTTTCGTATCCCCATCTTGTAAGCGGTCATTTCCTCAACCCGAAGCTACACCACGCTACCACAGCACCCCGGGATCACAACACTACTCGCCGATGCAAAAATCTTGGCATGAGTAAATGTGATGTCAGTGCTCCTTTAAGCAAGTGTCTGAGTTGGAAGCAATTCTTTTATCGTATAACCAAGATATCGTTGTCCTAACATAAACATGGTTAACTGATGAAATATATGATAGCGAGTTCCTTCCACTCGAGTGCGGCATGTTTAGAAAGGACAGGGGAGACTGGGGTGGTGGTGTCGCCATCCTATTCAAGGAGAGAGTAAATTTTCGTCCGAACTCAGAATACGGTTCGAAACAGGTTCTTGGTGACGAAGCAAAGCCGGGTTCATTGCTTTGCGAGGATAATCACCGCTGGACTTTTTACAAATAGAACTTTATGTACAAAACTATTAACCCATCTAGCAGGATGTTGGCATGGAGGATCCCGGAATTCTTCAAGAAGTTTTTGATGTTATGAAGTGCAAGGCCGAAACCATGGAAAACGTGGAGAAAGACTGCGTGCTGTTTCTTGACTAAATGGAAATAGCTACAGCCTTTGAATTAGACCGAGCTCAAGACATTCTCCTTCGAGGTATCGCACTTCCTTCAAAGCCAGAGGAACCCGCTAATCACGCTTTTGTGTTCATGTTTGGCGGAATAAATCAGCGGTGGAAGCAAGTGATCGGATATGAATTTACTGGATGATACGTGGATGGCGCCTTGCTCAAAGACTATGTGCTCGACATCGTCCAGTGTTTTAGCCAGATTTTTTCAGAGTCCGAGCAGTCACATGTGACATGGGCTCAGCAAATTCAGCCATGTGGCGAGAGTTCGGGTTTTCAAGCCACAGAAATTCTACTACCGTCTGCTCAGTAGAGCATCTATGTTTGGGAGGCAAAGAGCTTTTTTCACTGCTGACGCAGCCCGTGTGCCAAATAACCGGAGAGGGTAACTTTTATGCCCCAAAGTCTTCACACTGAGTGATGTTACCGTGCATGACAATAAGCTCCCGTCACAATACGTGAAACTAGAGCACGCCCAGGTGGTGGTGGACTATGATGCAGAGAGAGAGAGAGAGCTGATAAGGTCGCACCTGTCCTGTCCGAGGTTCATGTGAGCTGCGGTCACTTCACAAAAATAAAGATGGGAGTAGCTCTCCAATTTTTCAGAGAAGCCGCACATTTCTGGTAAAGGAAGGGCTGCTTGACCCAGCTGCCGAAATGACTGCGTGGTTCATGGACTTAGTGTCGAAGTGGTATGCTTTGATGCCATCACGCCATCCCACTTTAGCTCTAAGCCACCGAAATATGGAGAAGTATTCTGCTGCTCTGAACACCCTACGCCTTGCAGCAGAGACAATCAAAAGAATGAAGACTGGCGCCACAGCTCAGTGGAAACCATCCCAAGCCGGGCTTCTCATTTCCACGACAGTTGTTCTTCGCCTTCAAGAAATCTTTCTGGACAATGAAGGCTACGAGTTTTTCTAACGAGCAGGTTACTTCGAGACTGCCTCGAAAATCTGTTTTCTCCTGTGCGCTTAATGAAGCCAGTGCCAACAGCATATGATTTGAAATGTGCTCTGAGGCCACTGAGTGGGAGGCAATTTCTCATACACCGTGGACAACAAGCTATGAGCTTGGTGATAGAGGGTACCTCGTCGAACTCCTTTCTCAAGCGAAGAAGCAACGCTCAGAAAATAAGAAATAGACGCCTCCGAGACTTTGCATGTTCATTGAGGAGCTGACGGCAACGGAACGCTGTATTTTGTACTATCTCGGAGGCTGCACGCGGAAAAGAGTTTTGAAGTCCGTATCCTGTTCCCCGTGCAAGGATGCCCTCCTTGGTGCAGCCAGCAATGAATATGCTTCTTTGACAGTTCTCAAGGAATATGTGAGTGATGGACGAAACTTGATTTATCCGAGCAGGAAAGGGATCCGCACTCTCAAGAACTATGAGGAGCACTTCATGGGCGTTATTGCGTGGTGTAGAAACAATGAACAGACGATGAAGTCGCCACTACGCTCTCTGACAGAACACCTTGTGAAGGTAGACCAGCCATGCCTGAGTACTTGCGCAGAACATAAGGAAGAAATAGGCAAGATGCTGGTAGCCACCTACACAAGACGGAGGCTACGCGTACATTTACGTCAAAAACCATCCACACATGCTGGAAGTCAAGGAAGCAAAACTTGTGCTACCTTAACAGCAAGGCCTTTTTGTATCCTATTTGCACATACCCATGAGAACAACAACAACAACAACAACAACAAAAACCCTCTATGGAATTAAGCGCACAGTTCATAATCATCTTGCCCATAATACATTTTGCCTAACGGTATTAAATTATTCTCCTCCATCACGCGTCTTCGTTTTGATTACCTAGCGCATAACACAGTTTGCCACCATGTAATCGTGTAGGCGGTGCGTAATAGTGACAATGGTAGTAAGGATCCGGGCATTCGTTCTTATATACACAGCAGCTATCTACTTTAGCATGTTTCTCTCTCTTGCTATGTCCATATGTGAGTGCGACGACAGAAAGCTCGCGGCGACGGTGCAACTACGAAGACGAGGTGTTGCCCACCGTTGTCACCACTCATTATAACAGAAAGAATATTATTCTCTATACCTTTGCTAATCCTCTCGAACTAGTGGACGCGTCACTGAATGTTCACTCTCGCTTACGATATACTTTGGCAAAGGAATGAATATCGAAGCTAAAGTAGAATGCAAGCGCCTACTGCAAGCAGGAGCCACCTAGAGTGCCTGGATGCGCGCGCCCCCGCTCCGAAGCGCGCTCCGAAGCGGAGCGCGCGGGCATCAAGGCACCCTAGAGCCACCGCTATCGAGGCGCTCCCAGCGAACGGCGGAAGCAAGAAAGTGGCGGTTGTGCTAGCAGACGACGCGGTTACCCTCACCCTAAGAGGGCGCTCGCATCAAGACACCCTCTTTCCCTCCGTGCCCTCTTTCGCTTTCCACTCGTATGTGTGTGTGCGTTTCTCTACCGTGCCTGGCGGTCGGTGGAGTGCGCAGAGTGTGTGCTGCGGCGGATTTTGCGTCTTGGCGGTGCTTAGTACTGGTGTAACCCCCTTTTCCTTGCTTCCACCATAACGCCGATCTTCGTCCGGACGTTTTGTAAAGATGTCGGAAGACCACAACGACCACGACGAGTGCAACGAAATCCAGGACATACCGGAGATTGAGCTCATCATCAAGGTAACACGCCCGCATCCGCCGTCCCGAGGGCGAACCGTCTGTTAGGCCTAGCAGCGGCCGCGGCGCGCCTGCTCCGGGTCCTGCCGTTTATGGGGTGGGCGTAAGGCGGTCGAATTCTAACATATTTAGCTGCGGCTTTCGCTTGCACAGGGCGTAGAAGGCGTGCCCACGGTCGCCTTTTCGTCGGCTAAATTTGTCTGCGTGTGATTAAAAGTGTCTCTCGTCAACACACTGTATTTTGGCTCGCCTACCTTCCTGTCGACGTAGCGCATATACCCTCGGCGCTACGAGAAAATGGGGGTTGTTTCGTTTTATCGCTCATTCAATTCTTCTGGCTGGCGCGTCACTCGCAATAGCGCCCTTTTTTCCTTTGCATTTTCAGTCGTATACCTGCAGCGCGGCGCATTTCCTGCGTCCCAGAGGAACACCTGTTTCGCGACGCCCCCGTGTCGGCTGGCGGCGAAAGGAAAAGCGAGCCGAGAAGAGTGGCCTAAAAGTTCTTGCTGGTCCAAAACCGGGCAGTCCGGGCCACTCGGCAGCTTAATCCGTGCCGTCAGCGATTTAGCGTTTGTGTGTCATGGCATACTTTCTATTTCAGCAAGCCGGAACTGAAGGGGGAGGGGGGCGCAGACTGGCTGGTTTCCCTCTCTACTGCCACCAATGTCCTTGAGCGATATCTGTTTTTCGTCGACCAGCGCTCTTCATTTTTCCGTTCGTCGCCGTGTGGCCCCTCGCTGATAGAGAAATAACTGTTTGCTGCCGCCCGCTCAGGGGCGGCATTTTTTCCTTGAGCGTCGTTTCACCCCGTTTCGAGACCCTCGCTTCTGTGCGCGCGGTTTGTCGTCGGCCGCTGTGATGCAACGCAGTGGGGCGTCGTCGAATCTGGCAGGGTTTCCCTCCAAGTGCGTGGACGGCGCTCCCAAATTTGATCAGACTGCGGCTGCCTCGATCGAGCCTTTCATCGTTTGGTGTGCCTGTGTGCAGAGCCAGCTGCGCTTCGCCGCACGGACGCGCCTCTGCTAATTTGCCTGCTTCCTCCCTGCTAGTCACGTCTCCAACATGTGCTGCTGATCAAGCGCTAGAATGCACCATTTTCTTGTTCCTCGGCTGTCGTTAATGGCATTGTTTGCGGGTGTTGAATTGAGTGGGGTGATCGCACGCACAGGAATGCGAGTGCCTGTGCTCGTTCATTTATAATAGTGGAAAAAAGTATGGACGTCGTGAAATACATAGTGTTCATGTGATGTCACTTCCGCCGTTGTCGCCCTCCCGCCATGTCTGGGTACCTACGGCAGTTCGCCTGCTCCAGCGTGGTTTGTTGGGGGCTCATATGTTGCTGTGTACGATATTGAAAGGAAAGCATTGTGGTTTTTTTGTTGTCGTACTTTAACGAGCTCATCCGATCAGGAAGGCCTCGTTTGTTCACTCGATAGAAGACCAGAAAATCAAGATGTGCGACACGGATACCAGCCACCGCGTACACCGGCAGCCCGCCACGACCTACGGGGGCCCATTATCTCGCTTTCACTACACCACAAATTGCGTGGCCCAAGAACAAGTGAAAGCCCGAAGTGTCTCGAGCCGCAATTTTAAGAGTTCATGAGTGAAGCGCAGCAGCTCCCATCAAAAACGAGTCGTGGAGAGCTAGGCAAGATTACGTGATATATAATATTGCTATATATAATATATATATATATATATATATATATATATATATATATATATATATATATATATATACATGTAAAGTATATTGCTGCGGCCCACGCGACCAAAGTAGCACGCCCTCCCTTTAAGCGTTTTAAAGTGTGCTGATGTTGAGCCTATTTGATTGAAATTTGTGGAAACAGCCGAGGAAAATATTATGCGAGACAGATATATTATTATGCGAGACAGACAGACTTAGCGTGGTGTGTGCCGCGGTAATGCTGGTCATCATTTTTTTTTCGCGTATGTTTTGACGTCTTTGTCACCTTGTATTTTACTTTTTTGTACGCTAATGTACAGTGGAGTCCCTGAAAATGGAGACCGTGTTAGGGAATTAATTGACCAATTTCTAAAAATCCTGACGCCCAAGTCGAACAGATCTTCAGAGTCAACTAATATTGATTTGCAACCATTTTCAGCTTGTTTCAATGCAATACGCGAATTTCCGCGATCGCCATCACAATCACGATTTTAACCGCCTCCATAACACGCTGTTGTGCATGCAGTGGTCCCGTACAAGTTTGTATGTACAGTATCTTGGTAAGCTATCTCTGTTTGCAGCTAAGTGCTTGGCTATGGCACTTACCTGGAATGAAGTTACACCTGAAGATGCAAATATCGCCAAGTTTGTTCAAGTAGTTTTTTGTTAATCCGTGCCAGCCAAACGCCGGTACTTTTTGGAAAATCGCAATTAGTGTTCCCAATTTCGGGTAACAACTTTTGGCAAAGAAACACCCTGAAGATCTGCTCCCTCTTCAAGGACTACTAAATCAACTTGCCTCACTAGCAGCCCTCAAACTTGCAACGGGAGGCAAAACTAAATGGGCGCAAGCACAAGGAGACAACACGGCAGCGGTAGGCGACGGAGTCGGTAGGTACCTGGGCGTGTCGGTGGCGCATTTCGGAAGTGACAAAGGGGCGCTGTGTGACGCACGTGCACACTATGTACAGGTCGTGGCTGTATTAGTGGGTACAGGCTGGGGGTGATTTGGCCATGCAAATGGTGTATATTAGTAAAAAACGTCCACTACCGTAGTGTACAGCAATTAGGTTAACTTGTGTAATGATGTAGAATTTCAAACCAAGGGCGAAGTGCTTTCTTGCACCCCCACCGCCTCCACACACACACACACACACACTTTTTTTTTTAGGTGTGAAGCTCCTTATGGCGTCTCCCGTTATCGTTTGTAACCACCGGTGAAAGAGCAGGTATGTGTCACAGTGGACAGACTTTTAGGGGCGAAGCTCCTTAAAGGGGCCCTGAAACACTTTTTCAAGTAACCGCGGAATAAATTCGCTGGAAGAGCTTACTGTCTTACGAATTCAACTCCGCAAAAATTTGAAGAATCCGTCCAGTGCGAGTGGAGTTACAAATATTTTTCGCATGCTGCCATTGCATTCTCCCTTTTCTCGTCCTGACGAAAGCGCTGGAAGCTAAACAGGGAGGAATGCCAGGACCACAGAAAAATGTCATGCGCACTTCGTGACCTTGAGCACTTTTTTTTAATGGGCCGCTTTTTCAGTGTGATTGCGCGTGGACAAGTAGCGGCCTACCGCAGCAATCTCTGTAACGAGCGAGCACGCCATGTTCAAATCACCCAATGGCTGATAGATGGGTCGTAGACGGGGGATTTTCGGGCACATAACGCGATTTGTAAAAAAAAAAAAAAACAAATTTTTGGCTGACTTTGATCATTTATTGTTATTGTAAATTCTAGGCCGGTGTGCCGTGCTTTAATGTTTGGCTCGTGTGTTGTTGCGAGCCTCTACTAACCGATCGGCAGTGTTTTCGGACCATGCTCAAGAAGTGCTGCAGGCGCCCTTTAGGCCATGGGTCGTGCGTCCTCGATGTATGAGTAGGTAGCCACCTCTTTTAGTTCTTGGAATGTCGAAGGCCGTTGAGTTGTGGGTCATGCGTCCTCGATGTATGTAGTAGGGGGCCATTGAGTCGTGGGTCATGCGTCCTCGATGTATGTAGTAGGGGGCCACCTCTTGTTCAGTTCTTGGAATGGTGGTGGTACTTCGAGTGTTCACTCTACGGACGGACATGCAAACACGCAGACAGATCGACCCACGGTGGGACAGACGACGCTTTGCCCCACCCATCATCATTCAGGCCCTGGATATGCTGTGTTTGTCTTTTGAGAGCCGAGGTTAATAAACATGCTTACATGTCATACACACTCAAAGAAATTGATGAGTAATGAATTCCTTTTGAACTGATTTCATTTTGTGCCTGCACATTTATTAGCCCGCCTTACCCTCTACCATCCTCTCAGGGGAAAATAGTCTAACTGGGAACAACTGGTACCAGTTCAAGTGGTTTTATGGTCAATTTCCCAGTGGGGACGAGTTGCCAGTGGGTTCCAACTGGGACTCTGAAACTGGTCCCCACTGGGATTTCGACCATAAACCACTTGAATTGGTCCCAATTGTTTTTGTTTGCCAGTAAACCCCTGCGGTTCATATAGACACAGAAGCTTGGTGTTGGAATTGGACTTCATTTATTAGAAACTTAGCAGTTTGATTGTACAGGAGCTGTGAAGCATCTTGATTGCTTCCTTGGATAGGTGGCATATGCCCGCCAATTCGTAGATCTCGTGCGTACGGAACCATCTGAAAAAAAAAAAAAAGAATATTAGCGAAACTGTAATTACTATTTTACACATGCAATACTACCAGAAATTAAATTCCATCTTGTTAGAAAATCGTAAAGCCGGTATTGCTATCAACCAAAGCACAAGTGCTATAATGGCAATTACAGACGGCTTCTGTAAGCAAAAACTGTGGCTCTTAATTTACACCTCTTGATACGTGACTCGATCGATGGCTATATCATTGTGAGATATTTTTTATGAAGCTGTCATAAATGAGGTTCTGCTCAAATGTCTCTGCAACATGCGATTGCAGTTATCTACGAATCTTTCTACCATACAGTCAACATTTGTGAATGAATAGGCACACCTTTATTGGGGGGTGCATATCGGTAAAAGGTACAGATACACTATAGTTTACAACCGCGCAGAGCAATGAACACAATTAACTCGTGTCACGTATAATTTGATATTCTAGTTCCTTCAAGAATTCTCATATATGTCACTGTACATTAATCTAACACTAACTTTAGACATCGCGTCTTGGTCTATTGTAATCTTAAACTGTCGAGCTTATCTTAGCGGCAAAAAAAAGCCGAAGCTAACAGACAGCAGGTTTGGGGATATTTAATTACCGAGCAAGTACGTGCCCTTTTCTAGTACTTCTGATAGAGCTACAAGCCTGCACGAGAATACTTCATAGTTATTTAGCATGCTGTTGACCACAAGTATTGTGCGATTGACACTTATATTTTATCACCCTCCGAAACAAATGGCCGCGAATCTGCAGAGTCTAAAACATTGTTTACAAGGCAACTTTCCATCATCTCCACTCTCAAAACACTATGTGTTCTCTTATATTACATCTACATCATCACTTACTCGAAGCAGAAAAGATTAATTACCTTCAAACGGCTGCATTGTGGACAAGGCAGCCAGCGCAGAATTCTGAACACGATGCATCCACATATCAGTCTTGTCACAGGCTAACACACTCGTTCGACGATCGCCTAAAGTCGTAAAGTCTTCCAGAGATGAAACTCTCGAGCACTCGTCAAAATACCTAAATTGTGCGCACTATGACTCCACGTTCCTGATCAAGGACAACACAACTGCGCCGCGCTTCCGTGCTTATTCGTGGCACGGTAGCTAGCCCTCGCCACATGTGCTGTTGAAACTGCTTGTCACTGTTATACAATTTTTTCTGCCTGTGTGCATCTTTCATTGAAAATTGTGAAATTTGCCCTTCATAAATCATTTTAGTCTATTTCATATATGTCTGATGCTTTACTGATTTATTCAGTGTTTGAGCGTAAGATTACATACGCAACTACAGTGATGGCTGCCGGCCATTCAGGTAGAACGTGAGAGAGGAAGCAGGAGAGAGTGGTAGATGTTTGCGGTAAAACACAGTTTGTAGTGGTGTACGATGCACGTTAGCGCTGGAGTTTGCAGCATTATAAAATATCAGCAGTCTCGGCCGTGGCAGCTACAGGTAGCTACCACGGCCAAGACTTTCGTAAGTAATGCACCTGTGCGGCATACAAGGCTGTCAAGCAGGCGTGCTTGCTGCGAGATAATTAGGCAATATTACCGCCTGACGTCAATTGGCGACCGCTTTGCCTGCATATTGTCACCGCAATGGACGTAAAAACATTGGCAACAAGTTGAAAAAACTGAAGCTAGAACAAGCGTATGTTTGAATGCAATGTGTTTGCGCACTTGTGCAACTAGATATTCCGTAGTAATATTATTTTAGTAGTCCGTGAAGTTAAAATTATGCACTGGATAAAGTTTGTTTGCTGAGGTGCAAAACAATTTACATCATACACAATCGAGTTTAACTTTTTTTCATCTTTCTCTGTGAAGAAGCGTACAACCAGAACTTGCCGCAATTCCAGTCAGTTTTGAGATGTTTCTGTATGGAAAGCATGAACGATTTTAAAACTTGCGGAAGCGTTTCGCACAGTGAAAAATTTGGCAACTCCCACAAACATTTGGAATCAATGTTATGGGAAGCATGCACATTGAAGGTAACCTTTGTAATTTTTTTTATTGGGCATAACATAACTAGAGATGCAAAGACATGTTAAACAGCCTCATATGTTTTATATAACCAGTTGCATTCAGTTGTAACGATGCCAACAGCAACATGGATATTTGCAACAACACAAGCCGTAAGCTAATATGTAGATGCTTCTTGTGCCAGCAAGGATGGTGGCCCTGGACACTGCTAGATAAATGAGCTTCAATTGTGATTAACTTGAGGTGGCGGCTGCATGGTAGTGGTATGTATGCACTGTCTATAAGAT
Organism: Rhipicephalus microplus; assembly: GCF_043290135.1. NCBI lineage: Eukaryota > Metazoa > Arthropoda > Arachnida > Ixodida > Ixodidae > Rhipicephalus > Rhipicephalus microplus. The sequence continues at coordinate 208,922,266 of NC_134704.1, forward strand.
TGGATAACCGGCACAGCAACCACAATTGAACAATTAACGTTTCATGAACATTGTGGTCTGCTTGAAAAGCAGTTCCGAGACCTGGTGTTGCTCTGTGGTAGACTACCTGATTGGCACACAGAATGTGGGGTTAATTCTTGCACGGACCATGATTTTTATTCCATGCGTTTGTTGGCATCGGTAACGCTGCTGATGCCAGCTTCTAGGAGCGCAGCTCCTTAGGGTTGACCTAGTTGGCGTCCACACCCCACAAAATCCAAACGAAAACTAAACACCTCCACAACAAAAAACAAGAACATGTGTAAACAAGACTTTATGTCTAATCAACTCTGCGACAGCACAATACATCATCACCCGTGCCGTTCGTCCGTTCGTGCTGTTCTGCATTGTACCGTTCGTGCATCTGTGCATATGTCTTTTAGGATGTTTTACCTAACTGATACCAGCATGCCGTCTGGGTAGCCATTTTGTCGTAGGGGATGTATCTGCATGTTAATGAATGAATGAACAACTTTATTTATCCCTTGTTAAAGGGAAGGGGGCAACAGGAAAGGGTGTGGTGGGGATGAACTACTTGAAGTAGTCCTCCTCTACCCTCTCAGCCCACTCCAGGATGGCCTCCTGGGTAGCGGGCCTCGAGCTGCGCAAGGCAGCCTCCCACTGCTCCTCACTAGAAATTAGGCGTTTCAGGAATGGGGGAAGAGGGTGCTTAGGGCAGCGCCACATGATGTGGTTCAAGTCTGCTGTGGAAGAGGCACAAAATTTACATGAGGGGGAAGGATAACAGGATGGATGAATGCGGTGTAGGAGGTAAGGCGAAAGAAAGGTGCGAGTCTGCAGCTGTCGCCACAGAATTTCGCACCTGCGTGAAGATTTGCGCGTGAGTGGCGGGAAGGTTAATCGCTCTAAACGGTAGTGTGTGCAAATATCGTGGAATGAAATAAGGCGATCCCGCGCTGTAAATGGCGCCTCATTCGTAGCGAATTGCGACACATCGGATGCGTGTGCCCGGACTGTGAATCCTCGGGCACTCGCATGAGCCGCCTCGTTTCCGGCAAGGCCCGCATGCGCGGGAGTCCAGATTAGTGCTACAAGTCGATCAAGGGGATGATGCAAAAGTAGGGAAAGGGCTGGCTTAGAAACCCTGCCCGCTCCGAAATTATATATAGCTGTTTTGGAGTCACTGATAATAACGGATGAACTAGGTATTGTCAGGGCCAGGGCTATGGCCGCCTCTTCCGCTTCCTCCGAAGAAGAAGCAAGAACGGAGGCGGCCGCAGCGACCTGGCCGTGAGAGTTGATTACCGATATTGCATAATGATGCCTGTTTCCGTAATCGGCGGCGTCAACATAGAGCACATCATTGGAGGAGGAGAATTGTTTTTTGAGGGCCCTCGCGCGCTGCATCCTGCGCTGTTTCTGGTGCTCAGGGTGCATGTTTTTTGGAAGTGGTGGAATGTATAGGTTCTCGTGTATGTGGTGTGGAATGGTGTACTTGACCTTAGTGATGGATGCCGGAGTGACAGAAAGGGTTTGTAGAATGTGTCGGCCTGTCACGGTGTTAGAAAGTCTGTTATACTGAGATGCAATATGGGCTTCTCCTAGTTCAGCAAGGGTGTTGAAGGTGCCAGTACGCATAAGCCTTTCAGTGGAGGTCCGTATAGGCACCCCTAAAGCGAACTTATACGCTTTGCGTAAAAGGATGTCTATCTGGTCGGATTCTGATTTAAGAAAGTGTAGGTAAGGCGTTGTAAAAGTTATTTTACTGATAACGAAGGCTTGGACCAAGCGGAGGAGTTCGGCCTCCTTTAGTCCGCCATGTTTATTACTGACCCGACCCAAAAGTCGCAAGGTATGATCAACGGTGGTGTGAAGTGTCTTTAGTGTGTATGTGTTGAGCCGATTGCTTTGAATGTGTAAACCGAGCACGCGGATCCTATCCACTCGAGTAACTGGTACGTCATCTAGAATTACCTGTATATTGGATATGTGTTTTTCGCCCCCTCTGTGAGATGGTAGGAGAAGTAGCTGAGATTTCTGTGGGGAACATGAAAGATTCATAGACCCTGTAAGTGCCACAACCGTATTTGCCGCAGCTTGCAGGGTGTCTTGAATCTCTCCATCGGAGCCGCCAGTCATCCAAAGAGTGATGTCGTCGGCGTAGAGTGAAAACTTGAGGTCAGGGATAGATCTCAATGCTTGCGCCAACGGCATCATAGAGACATTAAAAAGAAACGGTGACAGCACAGACCCTTGTGGCGTGCCGTAACTTCCCAAAGCGTAAGACTGAGATTGATCTGCGCCTATGTGTATGGTTGCGGTACGGTTGGCTAAAAAAGTAGCTATATAGTTATATGTCTTTGCGCCAACCCCTATGAGATTAAGCTCGCGGAGGATGGCGGAATGAGCAACATTGTTGAAAGCTCCATGGATGTCCAGACTCAAGATTGCTTGCGTATCTAGGCTGCTGTTGGGTGTAATGATATCATGCTTCAGTCGAAGCATGACATCTTGACATGACAGAGATTTTCGAAAACCCACCATTTCTGGTGGATAAACATTGTTGTCTTCCATGTATTTATTCAGACGGTTGAGTATAACGTGTTCAAGCGTTTTACCAAGACAAGAGGTTAGTGAAATAGGCCTGAGATTGGAAGTGTTCACTGGTTTGTTTTGCTTTGGAATGAAAATTACCCTGGCATCCTTCCAGGAACTTGGAAGGGTGCCAGTGTCAAAGCAGTGATTGAAATAATCTGTGATTGCCGTGACGGAGTTGTCGTCCAGATTGCGAAGTACTTTGTTGTTAATGTGGTCTGGGCCTGGTGCTGACGTTGTGCGCAGAGTGGCCATAGCATGCCGAACCTCTGCTTCCGTGATAGCGGCGCTCAATAACTCGTTGGGTTTTCCAGTGTACTTTGGTGTGTTATACTTCTGAGCAGGAGGCAGATGTTTATCGCGGAGGTCGTCGAAGAGTCCGTTTAGATCGTTTTTGTGAGCATATACAAGTTTCTTTATGCTCTGGTTTTGATGTGTGCGTGATGTGGTAGGGTCTAAGAGGTGGCGCAGTAGTTGCTAAAGCTCATCGCATCTGAGTGTGCAAGATCTTCTCACTGACTGTGTCACGCTTGCGTGAGCAATGGCCCTCTTTATTAGTTTTTTGTGTGCAGAATTGAAGCAAAGCGTGCCCTTGTCTCCTCTCGTTCGGTACGTGTTGCACATGCGGCTCCTCTCGTTTTATATTGAGGTCTATGTATTGGAGAGCGTTTTTGGCGGGACTTCGTACATGAATTGCAAACCCTCGTGTGCCTCCTGAAACATCTTGACTATTGTCGCGCTGATTTTCCCTTGTGGCTGGTCTAGGCATACGAGGTAGTCGTCTACTTATCTGAAGCGCTTGACTACTTTGGATCCTTGAAACTGCTCGTGTAGTGTCCAGTCTCCTACGGCCACGAACAGGTTTGAAAGTATATAGGCCAAGCTTGATTGTATGCACATGTCATCGATTTGATTGTATACCTTGCTATTGTATTCTACGTACGAGCCTAGGTAGATTTTGAGAAGTTTCATAAAGTTCGCTATACTTATCCTGCATTGGTTTTGAAATCTAACGGTTCCAAATTCACCGATAGAATCTTCAACAGCTCGAAGAGCCCCCTTTTGTGGGTTGCTATTGTAGACATTATTCACATGAACGGAAAAAATAGGTGTGCATGACATTGTCTCGAAGAATTCTACAACACTGTCAGAGTTCCTAATGAGAAAAGGATTGTCAGCAGCAAGTGTTTTCAGGAAATTCTGCAAGAAGCATGCCAAGGTGTTTTACCAGGTAGAGCACCCTTCTACAATAAGCCTAAATGGGTTTCCTTTATGGCAGCAGTGTTGACGGTGGCACTCATTGCCGCGTTGCGTAGGAAAGGGTGAGGGGTGCACATTCTGTGATTTTATACTGCGTTACTACAATAGTGCCCTCAGTGGAGTATGGAGCTGTGGCACCACCTGTCCTGCACTTGGCTTCATGGAGTAGAGGAGAGGGAAGATAAGAAAAGGAGGGGAGATGAGCATTCGCAGGGGGAGGGGGGTGGATGCCCTGGGAAGGAGAGAGGGAGGGAGGGATCGACATAGCCTTAACCATAAGCTGCTTCGCATCTGCTAAATAAGACTCTACATCTAACACGCCCAGCTTTCTACACTTCCAAGATGAACTGAATTGAATCATTTTATTGACATAGAAATTGTTTACAAAACACAAAATTGTAAAAAATGTATCCGAATCTAGGCAAAGGCTTGTTGAGATTCATTCTGAAAAGGAATCTTGAAAAAGGCATGTCATTTACCCCCCCCCCCCCTAAATAATCGAGTACAAACACAAATTTTTACTTGGAAACACTTAGAAAACTGATTTGGACACCATGTATTTACTGAGCTTGGCAAATAATCATAGATACGGGCAGAGAAAGAAAATAAGAAAAGAAATAATGAAAGAACAAAGGTGTGTAAGGCATAATTTGAGAAAAGCATACTAGATGGCAAAGCAATCAATGAACGTATAAAAAAGCATTAATGACATTGGGATACTATGAAAAATGACATACTTATCTGGAGAGCATAATATCGAATAAGGACAAAAAGAAGAGAAATTGTGATGCATTTATACATATACATCAGCTGTAAATGAGCATACACATAAGTAGATGTAAGAGCGTGCAACATAACTTTAGTTGAAAATGTATTTAGTATGGCTATTTCTAGCACTGACATGTTGGTATGTGTCACTTAATATTTTTTCAGTGCAAGAGAGTAATTATTGTTCTGTTTTATTTCTTGTGGAAGGGTATTCCGCACGGCGAATCCATTAGCTGCTAGTCTTCTGGTACCGTATACGTTTTTTGTTTGTTGAGGGAGATAGTTTTTTTTACTTTGTTGCGACTTTCATAATTGGAAGATGAGAAATTTGATGAGAAAATCCGATAATTGGTGTTAATACTAGAATGGATCATAAGTGAAGTGAAGTGAAGTTTGAAGTGAAGTGAAGTTTATTTTCCTTTCACACAAAGGGGGTAGCCGGGGCTAAAGGCTGGAGTGCCTGACAGAGGCCTCGGCTCCCTTGTACAGTCTGACATAAATAAACGAAAACACATAATTGCAGTGTTAGCTGCATTTGCCAGTGTAACACAATGCTGCCAAGCATGCAGCGTAGACAAAATGCAAAGCATTATAAATATACAGAATATAAACTTAATACAAGCTTATACAAAGCACAAATCAGATTCGAGTAAATATTTCTTTGTTTGTTTTTTGAATAATTTCAATGCAACATCAAAATCAACATTCGTCAACATTTTATTAATAACCACAGTGACCTGATAATTTAATTTTTGTTTGCCATAGTTTGTGCGCGTTTTAGGGACCCGGTGGATTTGTTTTCGAAAGTGATATGCATCGTTAGACAAAGTAAAGTCTTGAGTGTGCAGTTGATTGCTCTTAATATACTGCAACAGTCGAAAGAGGTAGACTTGGTTCGCTTTAAGCAGATCGTAAGTACGGAACAATGGCAACGTGGAAAAGTCTTTGGGTCTGCCACGGTACCCATGAATGCACCGCAAGGCTCTCTTTTGGAGTACTAGTAGTTTTTGATAGTTAGTAGGCGTAGTTGTTCCCCATACGAGAATACAATAGGTTAACTTAGAATACACAAGCGCATAATACATCTGCAGTCTCAACCACACGGGTACCAGACAAGCTACTTTGTAGAGACAGCCAACACTTTTACTTATTTCAGATGCTAATTTTGACACATGTGTGTTCCATGAAAGGTTCTGGTGGAACCAGACACCAAGAAATTTAATGCAGTCGACCTCATGTATTCTTACCCGACCAAATTGAATATTGGCCTTATATGAATCAGCAGTATTAATTGGCCTAAAAATAATGTAGCTAGTTTTGGATAAATTTAAGGAAAACATGTTGCGTTGTAGCCATGACTGCAAGTTTCCTAAGTACCAGTTTACCGTAGCTTCCGCTTGTACAAGAGATTTGGCTGTAAAAAATATGTTCGTATCATCCGCATACATAATCATGTCATGAGAGCCTGGTAGTTTAGTAATATCATTAATATATATTAAAAACAATAGAGGTCCTAATATAGAGCCCTGAGGGACTCCACAAGTGACAGTTAGTCGGTTAGATGCAACATCATTCACCCGTACGTACTGCATCCTATGACGTAAATAATCCTGCACTAAGTTATGTGTGACACCACGTACACCATAGTAATTCAACTTTTCTAAAAGGATATTGTGCTGTACGCAGTCAAACGCCTTTCGAAAATCTAAAAAGAGACCAAGAGTGTAGTGTTTGTGTTCTATATTTTCAAGTATTTTGTCTTTAATAACGAGTAGCGCCTGCTCTGCGGATTTTTTCTTCAGAAAACCGTACTGGCAAGCAGATATCAGGTTGTGTTTAGTGAAGAAACATTCGAGCCTGCAATTGATAACTCCTTCAAATAATTTAGAAAATACTGGTAGCACAGAAATTGGTCGGTAGTTTGACATTTCCATTCGATTGCCACTTTTGTATATCGGACAAACCTTGGCGATTTTTAGGTCATCAGGAAACACACCAGTAGTAAACATTAGGTTTACAAGATAAGACAATACGTCAGATATCAAAGGCGCAACGCGCTTAATGGGGACAGATTTTATATCGTCATGACCTGCAGATACATCATTTTTTAACTTGTTGATTAAAATCACTATTTCTTGAGAGGAACTGGGTGAAAAAAACACAGACTTCGATAAAGAAGTAATATTGTTAATCAATACATTATCAGGTTCAGGTGTATCACCGAGCGGTTTACCAACATTGACAAAGTACTTATTAAAAGCACAAGCTAAATCAAAACCACACAAATTTCCGTCCGGCGTACTTATCTCGTTCAGCGCATTATTATCTTTCCCTTTCGTTAGATTAGCTACTTCTCTCCATACTTTACCACTGTCGTTTTGGATTCTCGTAAAACGCTCGATAAAATAATTTGTTTTTGCTGTCTTTAATTCTTTACTCAGTTGATTTCGATACTTTTTATACTCTTTTAGAATGTTGGGATCCCGATTCTGAATAAAGGAGTGGTACATTTTGTTCTTAGTGCAGATTTTTTCATGCAAATGTTTGGTTATCCACGGCTTTCTGAACTTCTTCCTATTTACTCTTCTTCTAATTAGAGGAAAAGCGTCATTATAATCAAGTGCTGTTTTATAATCTATTAGCGTGCTGAACGGCTTGTGTGCTTGTGGTAGCTTGTGTGCCGTATAGTCTGAATTTGTTATTAAGCGGATTGCTCTTTTTTGAAGTTATATTACCGGTTCTTGTTACATGCGGTATGTGTGACCCCTGGTAAGCAAGCACACATTAGTTCAGGTCACTGGAATACACTAAATTAAATTACTTATAAGGTCGTTAAATCAAAGTTGTCTCAACATCTGTATGAAAAGTTTTGTGCAGACTTCGGCAATAGGAGGTTTCCAGTGCAAATTTTCATCAAGGATAATGCCTAGGTATTTAATCCAATGTACTCATTGCAGCACTGAATTATTGTTTGTATGTATGAGTGTTTTTTGAGGGTTTTGGGTGGCGAAGTAAAGACAATGTATTTGGTTTTCTGTGTATTTAATGTTAGTCTATTTGAAGAGAACCACTAGTGGATATCAACAAGCTCGCACTTGCTATAGTATGGTCAAAAGAAGCTTGAGCGTATACGAGAGCTGTATCATCAGCATTCATAAATATGGGAAAGTTTTTAACCACGCTAGGTAGGTCGTTAATATACAGTGAGAAAAATATTGGTCCAAGAACTGAACCTTGCGGTACGCCGTAACCACCAGTCGAGAACTGAAGGTGCAAAAATAGGTGTTAAACATCAAAACTAGGGTATTTATCAATATTCCGAGAACCTTGATGTTGGGCATGTAGCTTGCAGAGGGTTTAAGAACCGAATTTATAATACCCCATGTTGTTTGCAAATTACCAGAATTTTTCATTATCATGTTTGTGTAATATTCATTTTTCTTTTTCGAAAGCGCTGTTACATTATTACAAGCCACTCCTAATTGCTGTGACTGATAATCATTGTTTTTGTGCATTTTAACCTTCGAATTCCAAAATATTTTTCTAATTTGTTCTAAATTAGGTTGATTCATTCATGGGCGAATAGGGTATTTTGATCAAAATGGTTGATTAGTTGAGTTGGAGTTGGCGATTCATAGTGGTTTGAAATAAGAGTGCTGTGGACGCTCATATTTGAAGTTAAACTGAACCATGGGAAGTGGCCTGTGACCTGCAGTCAACTACAAGCCGAGAATAATGATCATCCTAAATATATGCAAGGTAAATTCAATACATTTACTGCGCCGATAATGTCTCTAAAAACAAAACCACACGAACGTGGTAGGTTGGTACCATGTTGCACAAAAAAGTTAAGAGCCAGTTTCACATGAGAAAAAAAAAAGCATGGTAGGAAAGTGAATCTGCCCGATTGTCTCTTGACAGCAAGGTTATATGGCTATAGCATCTCTAGCACATTTATTCTGCACAGGTTTGCCAACCATATGGTAATTACTCTACTTGTAGGGTATTTTTGGAATTTTTTGGCCAGCATGAAGTAGTAACGTGATGACGGAGGGTAATTTCAACATTTCACTCGTTATTGATGAGTGAAAAATGTAAAAGATCTGCACGACATATCCGAGGGCTACATTCCTCAAAAGATTGGAATAGACCACTTTCAAGCACACGAGCACCACCAACGGGTACTCAAGCGCTCATGGAAAAGTGTGTGTGCCGCAGTCAATGTTTCTGCAGCCGTCGCCGCAATGAGCGTGTGGGCGTGTGTTGTGTCAGGGCTTCTTAGACCCTGTGAAGCTGGCAAGGTTCAATATATTGCTGCATGATTAAGTGCTTCAAAACTTCATTGCGTAGCTGCGATGGCCTCTCAACAATTTCTCATACTGAAACTGAGAGGCTTAGAAGCGCCACTTTTTTGGGGCGCAGTGCCTTACATGAAAACAAAAAAATTGCCTATGAAGTACAAAAGCAGTCTATGACTTGTGGATGAACTTGGAATCAATCATCCACACTGTTGAGTACAATGTGAGGTTTTACTAATTGAAGAGTAGATACAGATGGAGATTTACTCCTGAAATACAAAGGTTTTCAGGATACCATTTGTTAAAAGCTGTTGGAAAACAGCCTGACTGGGACGATGGCCCATTCAATGCATACTTGGTGGTAGTATGAAAAAAAAAAAAGTAACCTTGTTCAAGGCATACGTGGTGGTTGTGTGGAAAAAAAAAGCAATTTTGTTGGAAGCTCAAAATAAATTGATTTGTTAATTCATTTATTCAAAATATCCTACAGGCCCATGGGGCATTATGTAAGGGGAGCTCCTAAAGAATATATACATGGCTATGCATAACTTACATATAAATAACATAAAAAATGTACAAAACAAGGCATTAATACAAAAAATGATGAGAATAATTGAATGCTCAAGGCTACAATATATGCAAGGGTTACAAGAAATCGTAGACAATTAGCTCTGACACTGAAACACTGGAAACTGTAACTTAGAAAAATAAAAAATATGTTCAATGATCACATGTTTACAAAAAGCATCTGAAGTTCCTTCGCTGAACAACACTTGACATACTGATATTGGTTTAATATATCTGGCAGGTCTTGATTTAATGATTGTAGAATTGTGACACCAAGGAAAATATGAAATCTCACTGCAAACACACCACAAGACTCCACCGGATACGACGCTGGAGGAGCTTCGATCGCTGGAAATCATTGTGCTGTGGGAAACCACATCGTCAACCACAGCATCATCAAGTATAAAGGAACTTCACCCCCTGGCACCACTTCATGGGCTTGGTGTTTGCACCACAATGCAGCCATCTAATCCACTTCCCTTTGTGATGCAGACGATTGTCCTTGCACTTGCCAGCCTACTGCTGTCGAGCGTGATAGGCCCGCTCCTCCTCTATTTTTTCAGTGTCCGGGTGAAGGAGCGGATTTTAATGGTAGGCGGCCGTTGGTGCTAGTGCGGCATTTCACCGCCAGGCACCCCGCAACTGGAGCAGAGATGCCGCCGTGTCGTCTCTTGCGCAAACTAATGTCGCGGCTGCATTCGAAGCTTCTCTACAGCTCAGTTTTCGGCTGTATTCTCATTGTTTAAGATGTAATGGAAACTTTGGAACCAAAATCGCAAAGAACTTAATGTTCAGACACCTAGCTCATTTCAAAGGCATGTGTCATTTGCAACTACTTGATCGAGGCGCTCGCACGTCGTCTGCCAAGCCGATACCAGACTGCTGATGTCGGTAATGCACGGAAAATGGTTATATCACCGTGGGGTTCGCTTGACCGAGAGTTGGTTTTTTGACTAACTGAAAGTCGATTTTTGAGAGAACCATTTGCCAGGAGCTAATATTAAAAGCTTGGGTGCCTAATGTTTTCCGATGCTTGCTACAGTCTAGTGGTGTAGCACATTATGCACAAGCCTGGAGTTCATGCACTAAATAACACAAGATGCCTCTAGACTGCTTTCAGGGATATAGATCATCCGTCACCTTCCCAAAGCATTACATGTGTTGCAACCGATAAAAAGCAAGTGTCAGAAAATTGGGAACTATGGCAGGTGATTTCGCCATTTGATAGCTTAGACAATGAAATCATCGTGAAATAAACAGCTCCATATGCGACGCGATTTCTGCGATCATTGCCTATGTTTTGAACAGGCGCTGTTAAAGTCTGAAGTTTAATGTCGACTCTAAACTCAAGCAAAGGTGACAGGCATGAAAAATGTGGCCTGTGGTCATCAGTTGCTTGAGCTTGTCTGTGTATTCATGGATGGATCGTAGCCTTAATATCTGGCTGCTCAGCTCTGTTTCTTTTTCCCTCTGGCCTCTTAAGTCTGCATGGAGCAGAGTAGTGCCAACGCCTGTGTGGTGCCTGTAGGCTCCCATTAAGCTTCGGGGCCTAATGTTAGTGTTGCAGATGGCAGCGATCGTGAGGAAGCATTGTTACTGATAGACTCATGACTGTTCGGATGGAGCGCACTCCTGTTCAGTGATGCCAATTACCATGTTGCCAAACATGATGGGTAGTCCTCAGCCGCCACTACTTATAATCTATAAAATACTCTGGTTCTAAATGACTGCTACATATTAGAGTGTAGTACCAAAATTTATTAGGAGACCAATTCTGCCTGATTACTGCAAGCGCGCTCCCCCATACACCAGGGGAAGCTGCTATTTCACGGAGCTATAGCCGTATAGTGCTTAAGGCGATAGCTTTAAGTGCCTCATCAAAAGCGGAAATTGATCGCCAGTGGCGTCAGACATCTTCTCGCGTTGGCGACATGAACACGAGTGATGCAAGAAATCATCATTACGTAAAAACATCATTATATGACGTCACATATCATAAATGTTTGGGACATATCGGAAGGTCACATAACTTGACGGCATCATATAACATCTTCGCTGGCTTGAAATGGGCCCATCATGAGGGCAGTGCATAACCTGCTGAGGTGCAGAACGCTAGTTTTGTCTCCAATCCTTGAGGCAGTAAGAAAACCATGTTGGGCGAAGAAATATCCGGGAGGGAAGTAAGAAAGATTCAGTGCTATAAATCGGGAGAAAACGAGGACAGTTTTTGCCTTTCAGTCGTCTCAGGTGAATCCATAAAGGGACCGGCGAGTTTTTTTTTTTTATAACTAATGACATGAACAAAGACTATCTATTTTTTTTTTTTTTCGGTCAGATATGCAGAGTGGCACACAGCAGTACTATTTACTGATGCATGCGAATAATGAGGCTGCAACAGCTTGAAAGAGAAAGTAAAAAACGTGAATGCTATAAAACTCGAACGCATATATCGAACTGGTAGCACAGTCTGACAAAGCCATGCGAAAATAGTGCACCGTTATGTTTGTGTTACTTTTCATTCTCCCTGCATTGGTGAAAGCCGTAGGGAAGCATGAGTGCAAGTTAACTCGCATGAAAACACAAATTCACGAGCTTCGTAATAGGCGCGGTCATTCAGCGTCAGCATCCTGTAGTCTACTCCCGCAGCGCCATCATGTCGCAGAGGTGAGCGGAGGCGAAGCGCGTGCTCGAAGGCCTGAAGAGAGCGTTCGCCCGGGATTTGCGAAAAATGGAGGAGGCGCAGGATAGGCATATCTACGGGGGCGTCGTCGGTGTTTGCACTATCGGGCTCCGGAAGCGAGCCAGGTGTCTGCCACCTATTGCACACCAACTGATCGTCCCCACCAGATACGACGCTGGAGGAGCTGCAATCACAGGAAATCATCATGCTATGGGAAACTAAATCATCAACCACAGCATCATCAAATATGAAAGAACTTCACCCGCTGGCACCACTTGGTGAGCTTGGTGACTGCAGCACAATGCAGCCATCTAATTTACTTTGCAATGGAGGTCTGTGAATGATTTGTCCTCTTCGCGAAAAAGTCGAGTAATTACTTTTTGGTGCAGTTCCCGAGCCTCCACTGCTATATTATTGCTGTTGAGTGTGCTGATGTTATTCATTGGTTACTGATGCTATCGGGTGACGTCGAAGCTAATCCTGGTCCTAATGCAAACGCTGCTGTTCTTACTGAACTACAAAAGCTAAGCACCAGCCAGGCCCAGTTGATTGCCGACGTTCAGTCTGAAATCTGAACTAAGCACGAAAGATCAAACAATTGCAGACTTAAACGAATGACCGATCTTCAAACGCATTACCAAACTCGTCTTTCCTTGCGAAATGATCTCGAAAAAACAGATCAACATAATCAACATGACTAAAAAATTGAAGTCCCAGAAGCCTCCCTGTATGATGCTAAAAACCGACCGTGCTGGAATAACCTGATTTTCTCGGTATTCCTGACCCTACAAGGAATGAAACATGGGCTGAATCGAAGAAAAAAAAAGATCATTGATATCTGCAATAATAACCTGCGGATACTAGTGCAGCCTAGCGAGATCGTGCACATCTGGGTCATCATTCAGACAACCGAAACTGCCCCGTTATTTTGAAATTACTATCGCACAAAACCAGAAACGCACTTTCATCAAATGGCAGGAAACTAAAAAATACTACGTACAATATCGAAGAGGATTTCTCTCACCCCGTTCAACATGCTCGAAAGCAGTTGCTTGCATTTTCATAAACGTGTTTGGAGGAGTACTCCCCTGCAATTTAAAATACTGCATATCAGGTCGAAGCGCTATACATTTGACACATCATTAAACACTGTTAAGGAGCTAGCATAGCATTCACCCCACAAACAGCCAGCATTAGTGCGCCATACTGCTCCCCCCTGCCACGTTCTATTCACCAACATACGGAGCCTCCTTCCAAAACTAGAGCTTATATCCAACATTATCTCTGCATACAACAGCAACATATTCATACTAGCAGAAACATGGCTTAACAGCAACGTAACGGATGCAGAAATGTTAACTGATTTGAAGAACTTCCACGTGTACCGAAATGACCGACAAAGCTCACGGGGTGGCGAGCACTTGTCGCGATTAATCATGGCACACCTTGCACTGTTATTAACATCCATTCTAATATCAAATCCCTTAGGCTACTTTGTCGTACCCATACCCAAACAGTCCTACTTGGCGTCTGCTATAGGCCCCCAAACAGTCCTACTTGGCGTCTGCTATAGGCCCCCACAAGCAGATCCAAACTTTCCATGTCATCTGAACGATACCATTGTAAAGCTTTCTTCCACTTATCCAAATGCCAAAATTCTTCTTTTTGATGACTAACTACCCGGACATTGGCTGGCAAAACATAACTAATTCTACATTATCATGTAATGCAGAAGCAAGAAACTTCCTTGATGTGTGCCTTAACTTTAACCTCGCACAACTGGTCTCCCAACCAACATGTGTCTCGCAAAGATCAGTAAATATTCTAGACCTGATATCAATTGATAGCCACGAAAACCTATCATCTATTCATCATCATCAGCCTGACTACGTTCACTGCAGGACAACGGCCTCTCCCATGTTCCGCCAGTTAACCCGGTCCTGTGCTTGCTGCTGCCAATTTATATCCGCAAACTTCTTAATCTCGTCTGCACACCTAACCTTCTGTCTCCCCCTAACCCGTTCTCCTTCTCTGGGAATTCAGTCAGTTACCCTTAATGACCAGCGGTTATCCTGTCTACGCGCTACATGCCCGGCCCATGTCCATCTCCTCTTCTTGATTTCAACTACGATATCCTTAACCCACGTTTGTTCCCTAATCCACTCTACTCTCTTCTTGTCTGTTAAGGATACACCTACGATTTTTCTTTCCATTGCTCGCTGCGTCGTCCTTAATTTAAGCTGAACCCTCTTTGTAAGTCTCCAGGTTTCTGCTTCGTAGCTAAGTACCCGCAAGATACAGCTGTTATATACCTTCCTCTTGAGGGATAATGGCAATCTACCTGTCATAATTTGAGAGTGCTTGCCAAATGTGCTCCACCCCATTCTTATTCTTCTAGTTACTTCAATCTCGTGGTTTGGCTCCGCGGTTATTACCTGCCCTAAGTAGACAGTCTTTTACAACTTGAAGTGCATCTATTCATTACCTTCCTAAAATTAGCAATCACAGTCATTCATGCGCTATTTTCATTTAACACCATCCAAAAACAGGACTAATAAAACAATTCTTTATGATAAGGTTAACTATGGCGCAATATCTAAGGATCTCTGCTAGTTAAATCTACATTTCACACACGTTCCGTTATGACAACTGGTTGATCTTAAAAAAAAAAAAAACAGTAAATCTCCTCTCCGATATGGTTTTCACGGCAGTTAAAAAAACTTGAAAACAAGAAGAAGCGACTTTTTTGCACTGCAAAATGCACTGCCAAGCCTGCTACATGGAAAAAAATAAATGGCCACTGAAAAATCCTATTTTCTGTTCGTTGGTAAAGCCAAACGTTTGTTTTTCTCCAAAGAATTGCCTAACCTGCTACTCGGAAACCCCAAGCAATTCTGGCAAGTTTTAAACCCCTCAAATCCTTCTGCTATCAGACCAACAAGCGATTCGCATGAGGCACTGACTGACCATGATTGCGCAGTAATGTTTAACAAAAAATTTTCATCTGTATTTACTACTGAACTCGACACGCCCTCACAGTCACCATCCTTCGATTTAGAAACTTCCATGCCAGCTGTCACCTTCTTTGAAGAATGCGTTTCATCAAATATTAACAAAACGAAGCTCCGTTCATCAGCTGCTATGGATTCCATCAACTAGAAACTCCTAAAAATTGTGCAATAGACTTGTGTAGTATACTTATGTCTCATCTTCAGTCGCTCACCTCAGGAATCATGCCCGCTGATTAGAAAACAGGCAAAGTCGTTCCAGTCTACAAATCTGGTAACAAACTCACTCTTGAACTACCGCCCCATTTCATTGGCTAGCGTGCCTTGTAAAATCGTGGAGCATGTCATCTACTCGCAAATCGTCAACTTCTTGGACTCCCAACGCATTTTTCCATCCATCACAGCACGGATTTCACAAAGGCCTCTCCTGCAAAACCCAGTTAGCACAATTCCTTCATGACTAGTTTCGACTGCAAGATCCAATCGACTCGATCTTTCTTGATTTCGCAAAAGCTTTTGACAAAGTTCCTCGCCAGCGTTTGTTACTAAAACTTTCGAAGCTGAACTCGCATCCTAACATCGTCAAGTGGCTGGAAGAGTTTTAACTAACCACTCTCAATCTGTCTGTGTTAATGGCCATCTGTCTTAACCCCTTCCAGTCCTACAAGGGTCTATTCGCAGTCCTCTTATTCCATATATATAATAATGACTTACCGGTATATGTTTCCTGTAACCTTTGCATGTTCGCTGATGGTTGCGTAATCCACCATGCCAAACTATCATGACAATTCTATCCTTCAAAGGGACCTTAACAATATACTAAATTGGTGTAACATCTGGCTAAGGACTCTCAACCTTACTAAATGTAAACTCGTGTCCTTCTCTCGTCACAATCACTCTCGCTTCCGCTAGTGTGTTTCAAATTCATCAATAGACTTAGTATGCTCCTCTAAATATCTAGGAGTCACCCTTTCTTTAACTTATCATGGCGCACCCACGTTACTAACATAATTTCAGCATCGAACGAAACGCTCTGTTTTCTAAAACGCGACCTCCGACTCGCCCCACCTTATGTTGAATTACTCTTAATAAATCACTTATAAGACCAAAACTAGAATATGTATCTCTCATCTGGAGCCTGTATCAAGCATATCTAATCACTGCATTGGAAGCTGTTCAAAACAGGGCCACTCAATTCATTAATTCATATTCATACGACATCAGCATATCACCCTTGAAAGCTGCATCGCCGCTGCGTCGACGCATTGCCAGTCTTACCCTTTATCATAAGTCATCATTGGTCTCTCAATCAAGAACCGTATATCAAAGCGGCATCAGGCATTTCCCACCGCACCAGTCAACCACTTCAAGTTGCTCACCCGCCATTGCAAACCACATTTTCTTCATTATTCCTCGAAGCAACTTCAGACTGGAACGGTCTACCTTATTACATCCTCAACATGCCCTCATCATCTGCTTTTCAAGAATGCATCGCTGATCATCTGCAATGTTAATTGAATCATCACTGCATCACTGTTGGATTTTTTTTTTTGTAATCCCACTCCTCATGTAATACCCCCTAAATGGGGGTGGGGGTGTTACACATAAGGGTTGGGATAAGGAAAATTTATTCCCTTAAGGAAGTAAAACTGAACTGAACTAAAGTTAATTGTGTGCTGCCTGTCAAACATTGGTGTCTGTAGAGGTTCTTGAAAGGAAAATGTGAAGAGAAACGTGTGATGTTACTGTCTTTCAACACGAACACACCGACACTGCCCTACGTATAGAATGCTAGGCGCATCAGGTGTCGTGCTGTGCCAATTTTTAGAACTTCAGCCGCGTCGTGTCCCTGAAGCTTGTCGTAACGCAATGACATGCATATGGGTATGGTTCGTATGGTACGTTCCTGTTTTAATGTCATTCGTTCTCAGGACATTCACGGCCGTTCATATCACTCAAGAAAATACCTGCGGACACTCGACCACATCTTAGATCATATGGACGCTGGCGATGATGTGCCTTCAGTTGTCGCCATTCTTCCGCATGACAATTATGCTGGTGCATTCACAGGTTGATGTGACCGAGGAGCTAGACCTAGGTGCAGAGACGGGAGGAACTCTTCGGAGACTTCCTGCTCACACGAAAAACACACAAACGGTGCTACTTGATTCATTCATTCTTAATATTCATGACATCAGCCTTTCACCCTTGAAAGCTGCATCCGGTCTATCACTTCCTTCATATCGTTGTCACATTGCTAGTCTCACCTATTATCATAAGTTCTTTTATTAGTCTCTCAATCAAGGACTTTATATCACAGCTGCATCACGCATTTCCCACTGCGCCAGTCATGTTTGGGGCACGCGTAAGATGGCCATTCGTTAGATGGCGCCCGACGAAAAGGGAAGTTAATGAAATGAGGCTGCGCAGATGCTGAATAAGCCATTTGCCTTTAAACCCCGTAAGCTTTTGTACGCCGCACCTTGTGCTGGTGAGTCACCCGCACGGCGGAAGCTTTCTCACGATAAGCCAGACTGAGAAATAACTGGTTTCTCGATGCGGAATAAGCCATTCGCCTTTAAACCCCGTAAGCTTTTGTACGCCGTACCTTGTGCTGGTGAGTCACCCGCACGGCGGAAGCTTTCTCACGATAAGCCAGACTGAGAAATAACTGGTTTCTGTCACGATGCTCCTCCCAACAAGATAATGTGGTGCCGTGCTGTCACAATACTTGCGGATAGACGGCAGCATCATGTGTACTAACTCCAGACAGCCGACTTGCTGTCTATCCAGGCTTGTTGTCACACAAAAGTATTTTTTAAGCTGCACATTGATCAAATGACTGATCAAATGACTGAGTTCTTCTTAAGCCGATTTCTTGGAGGATGAGGATAGCAAAGTGTGGGAACACATAGGCGGAGACACGTCTCAGGAAAGGAGAGTTGTTTGCTGCATTGGTGGAGTATCAAGAAGGGGTTCGTCCCACGAGGTGGTCTCAGATGAGACGGGAGGTATTTAGTAAAGAGAAATCGAGAGGAGAGGAGCTTGGTGCACGAGATCGAAATCGTGAAGTGGAAACAGAGGTCGTGCTTGGCGCTGATTCGGATCCAAGGTTGATACTTCATCAAGAAGTTGGTGTCGATGGGTGGAGTATACGAAGGGCTCGGCAAGTAACACAGGCATTAATACAGCCCAGTGCTTACTGTGGTTTAGTGGCTCTCTCGGCCTTTGTTTGTAAATAAATGTCAGTGCTTAAATAAACTGAAGTTTGCCAGGAAGTGAGCAGTCCAGTCCTTCAATGTGTCGTCGTGATCATCTGAACCTTGGGGATTACTTCCATCATCCCAATCTCAGCTCCACCGCTTATGTAACTTGTTGAGTCGAGCAGCAGGAGGTCGCGGCAGCTTCTTGGAGGACAATGAGACATCCTGCCTTCCTGGCACACACACACTGAAAGCCAAAGGGGGTGGGAGAGAAAGATCATCAGGTGACATCAGAGCAGAGATGAAGATAAGTAGTTCAGGAAACCTGAACTCTGCGCACCACTGAGCGTGACGATCAGCTGAGCCGGAATGGAGTGATCGATTCTTATGCTCGGACATCGGCTTCTCACTCAGAGCGGCTGGCGACTATTGGAGTTATGAAGACGGCGACCTGCACACCTATTAAGGAAGAGACTGAGTAGTGGTGCACGTACTATAGCGAAAAATTGGTTCCACTACTTGCTGAGTGGAGCTTCTACCCGGAGGTGGGGTCGAGACTCATCTACGCACAGTGAACCACAGGCAGGTCCGTTTCGTTTTCTCCGGGAGCACCATGGCGACTAGGGTGTTGAGAAGTCGGAGAGGAGACGGGGGCTACTGAGGACGAGGATTCGGATCGTAATGAGGCATCGGCAGGTATGATTGGCGCAAGTGTGGTTGCTAGTAAAAGCGTGGATCCTGCTGTTCAAGTTCGAATGAAGGAACAAGAAATAGAGGGTTTGAAGCTCCAAATTGTGCTACAAAAATTGAAGCTTCAGTTTCGGACAAGAGTTGAGGTGGAGTGGAGTGACATGTCTCGTTTGGCATGGTATGCGGGTCAGTAGTGAGCAGTTCTTCCGCCAATGCCAGTTTGCGATGAGCTGGTGCCTGCGTGGTTCCGCAGTGCTGTAAATATGCTTAGAAGTTGCGATATTTCCAAATATGTTCAGGGTGCTATTATTATGCTGCTTTTGAATGAAAAAGCCCGGACATTGGTAGCAAACAGAGCTGAGGAGAGAGTCCTTTCTTACGAGGTTTGTGACCTCATCCTACAGAAACTGAAGCTTACTCATGAAAAATGCAAACGCTTCTTTATACCTGTCGGAAGAGATGAGACCTTGGGGCAGTTCGTCAGTGGGCTTGAGATCCTACTTGACTATTACTTTCATAGTAGGGAGATCAAAACACTACAGGAGCTACGTGCGTTATTGATTTCTGACCTTGTCATCGGCTAATGAATGAAGACGTGTGACGTCCTACAAAATGAGACAGCAGAGTGGCTCAGGCCCCAATCTCTAGCGAAGCTTGCGCAAAATTATGACTACAGCACAGAGAGCAGAAGATTGGGTGAGATCATCGTTGCTAAATCGAAGAAAGGGGAATTGTCTAATCACCATGCGGTGGATTGGCCACTGCTAGGAAATGAGAAGACGACTCTCCGATGCTATGCTTGCGGGGAAAGTGGACACTATCAATGGCGATGCCCCCAAAAGACACACCAAAAGCATCGGCAGCAGAAGGGGGACAAGAAATACACCTGCCTGAAAGGATGACGGCGAGGGCAGTGTGCGAACCGGTGACAGGAGGCAAAGTTTATCACAGACATGATTAGTACGTCAAGGTTAATATGGGTTGAGTTAGTAAGCGGGGGAAACACATTCAAGGCATTCCCAGATTTGAGATCTGGCATTACCGTTCTCAGAAAGGAGCTAATTCCGGCTGTATCAAAACTCCAGCGAGTAGCAAAAGTATGCCTACGAGGAGCATTTGGGCATGCTGCTCAGGCTGACCTGATGTATGTCCCTTTGGGGCTGAAAATTTCTGTAAGAGGTGCTGCCCTGAGCTGATTGAACTGTGTGCGATCACAAATAAACTTGCAGGAGTAGATGCCCTACTAACGCCAAGCACGTTGGAGATACTCAAGCAGATTCTAGCCGGGTCGGCAGATTCGGCGGTTTATATAGTGGGAGTGGAGCAAGTTCTTTGAGGCGGTCGATTGTAACAATAAAATGAAAGCATTGTAACGATAAAAAGAAAGCAGATGACATGCCAGAGCAGCCAAATACAAGTGTTTCATTGGTCGAGGCTGCAATACCCGTACAAGCTTCAGGTAGTGAGGCTGGGGGCGAGATGACGATGAGGAAACAATGAGAAGAAAGCTCACTGCATGTTACATGCGAGAACAAACGAGACAGTGAGCGGGGAATGTTTATAGGACAGAAAACAAGTGCATTCGGAGAGAATATTTTTGGCTCACACTAACTTTAATTTTGGGTGTTATAGTGTCAATGGGCCTAGTAATGAACCTGAAAAGATGTTCGGTCCCACAAACTCAGATGAGCTTCCTCGGACATATTGACCGTTGTCAGTATCCTAAACTCCCACATATTCAAAGTTAATGAGCCAATTTACAGACCTTACGAACCACTTTGTACCTATTTTCGTAGGGAGCTCGAAGGGTTAAAGTTATTTCAACGCTTTTACGCTGGCCCTGAAGACCGTATTTTCGCCGAGTGGTCCGTATCTGAGAAAGTTAGTAATAATGACAGGTGTCTCAAAAAGGCGAATAGGGGCCCATGTTGCTCATGGTATAAACGGGGAAGAGAGACCAGTCATTTTTCCTAGAAATAATTTCACTGGTCAGGAACTCAGTCGGTTGGCAAGTTAGAGAGGTGTTTACCGTCGTGTGGGCGCTTAGCCTGTCGGACATGCGACCAGTTTGTGCCAGAATTAAGGTAGTAACGTCATGTGACCCACACATGTACCTGACCCACTCCATGTGATCTGGTGCTTGCCTGAATCGCTGGGCCTTGGCATTACAGATGTACGAGATTTTTTTTTTTCACATAAAAAATGTTTTATTAAGTGTGCCATTGTCTTGTCACGATTAGACAGGGGGATCAGTAGAGAAAGCTGAGAGGGACGGGTGGAAGGTTTTTTTTTTCCTTTTGTTTGACTACTGCTACAAAATGGACCCGTTGTGAAGAAACAGTATGGAGGTTTGTTAGATTTGGGCAGGCAACAGGAGCATGGTGTCTGAATGTTAATTGCCATGGTGCAAATAGGAATGTACGGGGCAGGGTCCAACCTGCGAGTTACGGTCCGACCAGTGCGCGTGTAGCTACTTCAGTGCGTTTCTCATTTTTTTATTTCGAATGTGTGTCCCTCATCGTGGTATTCTGCGTGACTTCGTGCGTTTGGGTGACCACAAACATTTTTGGAAGGGACGCTTGTGTGATAGTGCTTTGTAATAATGGCGCTAGGTGAATCCCCTTTAACATGTTTTCGTTGTTGTTTTGGTTATTTTTATATGTTTACGTGTGACACGAAGTGTTGGCAGGGCGCCTATTGTGACCCCCCCTCTCTCCATATCGTTGTCTAAGTTGTATGTACAACAAACATACATACAACGTTCTTGGGTTTAAAGGAGTCATGTTTGGGGCATGCGTAGGATGGCCAGTCGTTAGACGGCGCCCGACGAAAAGGGAAGTTAATGAAAAGAGGCTATGCAGACGCAGACTAAGCCGTTCGCCTCGAAACCCGTGAGCTTTTGTTCACCGCACCTTGTGCTGGTGATGGTGAGTCACCCGCACGGCGGAAGCGTTCACACTGTGAGCCAGACTGAAAAATAAGTGATCCCTGTTGTGACACCGCTCCCGACAAGGTAATGTGGTGCTGTGCTGTCACTATACATGTGGATAGACGGGAGCATCGTGTGTACTAACTCCAGACAGCTGACGGGTTGTCTATCGAGGCTTGTTGTCGCACAAAAGTATTTTTTAAGCTGCACATTGACGAAATGACGGAGTTCTTCTTTAGTAATGTGGTGCTGTGCTGTCACTATACATGTGGATAGACGGGAGCATCGTGTGTACTAACTCCAGACAGCTGACGGGTTGTCTATCGAGGCTTGTTGTCGCACAAAAGTATTTTTTAAGCTGCACATTGACGAAATGACGGAGTTCTTCTTTAGCGGATTTCTTGGAAGATGAGGATAGGAAACTGTGGGAATGCAGAGGTGGAGACACGTCTCTGAGGAGAGTTGTTTGCTGCATTGGTGGAACATATAGAAGGTGTTCGTCCCATGAGGCGGTCTCAGATGAGACGGCAGGTATTTAATAGAGAGAAATGGAGAGGAGAGGAGCTTGGTGCTTTGGTGCTCGAGAACAAGATAGAGAAGCGGGGACAGAGGTTGTGCTTGGTGCAGACTTTGATCCAAGATTGATACTACGTGGAGAGAAGGAGGAGGAGAAAAACTTTATTCATCCTAAGAGGGAAAGGTGCGGTGTGGAGTGTCAGAGGAGCCTACCCAGCGTAGGTCTCCGCTACCCTCTTGGCCCAATCCAAGATCTGGTCCTGGACCTCGGCAACTTTATTCATCCTAAGAGGGAAAGGTGCGGTGTGGAGTGTCAGAGGAGCCTACCCAGCGTAGGTCTCCGCTACCCTCTTGGCCCAATCCAAGATCTGGTCCTGGACCTCGGGCGCCGAGCTGCACATAGCAGCCTTCTACTGCTCCTTACAATTAATGTGTAGAGAATTAGGTTGTGGGTTTCGAGTATACCCCCACATGATATGGTCTAGGTTAGCTCTTTTTTGACAGAAAATGCACAAAGGGTACATAGAGAGGGGTATACATAAAGAGAAATAGAGGAGAGGAGCTTGGTGCTTTGGCGCTCGAGAACAAGATAGAGAAGCGAAGACAGAGGTCGTGCTTGGCGCCGACTCTGATCCAAGGTTGATACTACATCGAGAAGGTGGTGTCGATGTGTGGAGTATGCGAATGGCTCTGCAAGTAATGCCGACGTTAATACAGCCCAGTGCTTACTGTGCGGTCGGTTTAGTGGCCGCCCGGCCTTTGTAAACAAGTGTCAATGTGTAAATAAACGGAAGTTAGCCAGGAAGTGAGCAGTCCAGTCCTTCAACGTGTCGTCCTGATCATCTTAATCATCGGGGTTTCTTCTATCATCCCGATCTTAGCTCCACCCTTTGTGCAACACCCCCTGAATGGGGGTCTTTAAGGAAATAAAACTGAACTAAGTCCTTAACAAAATAAAACTGAACTGAAGTGAATCTGGGCATCAAAGATGCAGTAGATGCAAGAAAATTTTTGAAGGCAGTAATAAAAAAAAGTGAAGCTGGCGAGAAGTGTGGAGATACTTTATTTACTTTATTTTATTTCTGATAAATATACCTTCTTGGTGCGTAAGGAACATTTGAAAAGGAAGACGGGACGGAGGGCATGGGTGTGCTCTGTCCTATGGCTTCTTTCTGATACGTTCCCTGTGCACTGAGAAAATATTTTTCATAAATGCAATACGAGCCAGCCCAGTAGCTACTCTTTTACTTTATTTCAATTTTATGCATAAAAAAGCTGGCAGTGTTGTCTCCAAGTTGCCGTATTGTCAATGTGCCGAATAATATTTTACTGTGAAAATATTTTCATAATTTTTGTCTTTCCAGTAGTCATCCACACGAATCTCCTCTAACTCAAGTAGAAAGAAAATAAGGCATAATAAATGTGAAGTATTGCCCTTGCTTGCAGTAGATACCTATATCAAAACAAAGCACCTGTGATAGCATACAGGTTGTTGATGTCTTTCACAAGCTTATCCCAAGTAAGATGTGAAGAAAAAGAGGGGCTGGTACTTGATGTTTGTCAATGATGTGCAGTTCTTTACTAGCAAACATTTAAGTTTGCTAGCAAGTGAGATATTTGTTAGAAGTGTGAAATAACATTACTTCAGTTTTCCTAGGATCTATTTTTAGGCAATCAGCGATCAAACATTCAGATTGAACTTGTAGATGATATAAATACTTGATTGTGTTGTTGGCTTTTTTGTAAATTAGGATTCTTTCACTAATCAGCATGTGTCACTCGTACCATATATGTAATAACAATGTCTGATAACCTTCGTAGGCACCATACAGGTTAGATTAATACAGGAAAAAAAATGAAAGAAGCAGGATTACAAAGAGAATACATGCACACACCATCTAAACGCTTACACACCGTTGAAAGCTAATTTACTTGCTTGAAAAAAAAAAAAACATTCGCACAAAAATGGGGGTCCATTGCACCTATCATAAAGAGGCACAAGAAGTCGCAGCTCTGCTGCAAAGGCGAGGCGATGAACGTGATGGCAACATATTGAAAGGTCACCTGCAGAATGGAAAGCAGATCGAAACGTGCCCCACGTTTCTCACGTGCAAATGACGCACAACGTACTCACAGGTACAGGTGCACGCGAATGAGCGTCTCTATTGTTACTTCCCTGTATTTGAAAAGCCCGGGCTTTTTGCAAACTGAGACCTCAATGATTGCAGTGACCTTTGTGCGCCCGGTAACTACAAAAGAATTGTTTCAGGTAAAGCCCGACGCCAGGCAAGACATGGAATCCTCCCCCCCCCGCGAGATAAGGGTGCGAGGGTGTACTTTGCCCCCTTCACTAAGGGGCAAAGTACCATGGGAGGTTAGAGCTTCATCTTCCTTGTAATGCTGAAAACGCGATAATCCCCCCCCCCCCCTCCCGAGTCGCGTCAGCAAAGGTAAGTGGTAAATACAACTAGCTTGCCGTTTGAACGTTTGAGGACGTGCTTCTTGGTGGCTCAGTGGTTAACGCCTCGCATTCAGGATGCAGAGCTCCCACGTTTGATTCCGCACACCTGAGTCATTTCCTTGATTTTTCTTTCTTGTGTTTTCATATATATATATATATATATATATATATATATATATATATATATACATACATACATACATACATACATACATATACACCGTGAGTGACGTCGACGCCGGTGCCGGCAGCAAAATTCAGCCAAGACTGTCCTTATAGTTAAGCAATAAAACGGAAACAACCAAGGCGCATGTTTATAGTTGAATAATAATGTTGAATTTCTTGCCTTGTAATGACCCAGAAGGTAGACCTATGCAAAGTGTGGCGTTATTGGTGTCATGATATCTTTGCAGAACTTCTCACGTCTGAGTAGTGATCTTTCCGGAAGGAAGGGGGAATGGGGGATGTATCGTACTGTGCTTTGGAAGATGGAGTTACACTTGCATGACTGTCGTAGCGAGGTAAGATGAGACGTGCTTCCTTCAATGAACTTCAATGTTCTCTGATTTAAATGCATCCACCAGTCTGGCTGATGTAGATGTGTATAAAAGAGAGAATTGCACTTACCTTCTGCACAAGAACTGACTTGAGAATGGGCATGCCTCTAATGGCATCTTTCTCTGCCCACTGAAGTTATTTGCGACGTTTTATGCACTACAGAACAAATGAGATTAAGCTTATTTGCGGTGGCAAACAATCCTCGCCCCACGTAGCTCCTCACCCCACGTAGCTTCTGGCTGTTTCAAGCCACGAGGTTTTATATATATATGTGGAATAACTTCAGTGTTTCTAGTTTCTTCATAATTCATAGGTTTAAGACATATTTGTATTCATCATGTGAATCAATATACATACTTTACACATTTTAGTGTGCATTTCTTTACACAAGAGTGAGAAAAGAAGAGTAGGAGCAGATAGCCAGATTGCTAAGGACCAGAAGGAAGTGGCAACGGGGGTGTATTGTTGAATTCGTGACTCCTACTGTGCGCTCGCCATCTAGCAGCCACGCTTGAAAACGGCGCTAACAGGGTGAACCTTGAAAATTTCAGACATGTGACCACGATGCTTGTGTTAAGAAGCGGTTGCATAGTTCGTTTCTTTTTTTTTTCTGCCATGCTGTACATGCGAGCACGAAAAAGAAGAAAGCGATGTCCAGAGACCATTGCAGTGTGTCGCATTGCGTGGCAGCGAGTTGGAAAGATGGTAACTTATCGTTCTATCACTTCCTGACGATACACACAACGCAACACGAAGAATGGCACCAATCAGAAACTTGCGCTTTGGAAAGGAGGAGACTGACAGTACGGTAGTTTGTTTTAATTAACTTACTCACGACAACTTAATTTTCCCTGGCAAGTACACCATTATTTAGCTTGTGTGCATTCTTCATGAATATTCTGCTTTCTCTAAGTGTGGAGTATAGTTTCATTTATATAAGCAAGCACGGTTGTGTTACATGTTTGACTGAATTTTTCAGATATGCTTGTTTTTTGTGCAAGCACGTAGTGCTACCTATTCTCAAATTAAGCTGCTGTGATCCCTGCCGCCAAACATTTATTTCTTTGCATGTGTTTATATACGCATGCACGAAGGTCATACGTGTGTATAGCTGGTGGTGTTCGTGTATGTATGTTCATATGCATGAACTACAGCATCTCCGTGCATTCGTAGCGTGTGTAGTATGCGTGCATATATCTGCTTTGAAAAATAGTCTACAGCCAACACGACTACTGCCAACACGAACAGGCAAGTGTTGATGTTATGTGGGGTTTAACGTCCCAAAACCACCATATGATTATGAGAGACGCCGTAGTGGAGGGCTCCGGAAATTTCGACCACCTGGGGTTCTTTAACGTGCACCCAAATCTGAGCACACGGGCCTACAACATTTCCGCCTCCATCGGAAATGCAGCCGCCGCAGTTGGGATTTGAACTCGCGACCTGCGGGTCAGCAGCCGAGTACCTTAGCCACTAGACCACCACAGCGGGGCGAACAGGCAAGTGTTCGGGGAAGCACACGACCTCATTAGAAACCTAATAACGGGGATCGGCGAACAAAAAGAAAGGAACACTCCTATTACAATCAAAACTACGATTTGCCTTATCTCAAAAGACACTGGCCCAGGCGTAGCTCTGTTATGCAATAAAATGAAAGGCATGCGTATTCAGCTTTTGATGGCACAACAGAACTCAGTGGGATACTTGCAATCGGCAGCATGAGTTCAGTGCAATCGGCAGCATGAGTTGCAGCGTAGCTACCTCGAAAACTGATCAGGCCTTGCCTGTAGCAGTGTAGAAACGCAGCGCTAAAAGGATAGCACCTTTCCGACCCATACAACTCTCATCAGGTTAATCTGGGTACTGGGCCACAAAGGGACAAAAATTTGGGAAAGTGATGAAATAGCGGACACTCCGGTGAAAGGTGCTCTCAGTGATCCGATATTCTAAATTATTCCGACAACAGCCCTCATGATTCATGAACAGATTGAGAGAAAGCGAGTAATAACTTGACCCTGTGAAGTCATTTATCACTCACATAGTATTTACACCTCTTGTTCCCTTGACGTAGCAATTTTCGTTCAATGCAACAAGTGGTATAGTTTTATGAAATTACGCTCTCGCTTTCCGAAATTGAACTATAGTATATATGCACCGAGGTGGTCTAGCTCCTTCCCCTTTTTACTAATGTTGTAACAAGGACATGAGAAGTAGCTTTCTTCAACCTCAGGCTTGCTGGACACGTTCAACTTGAAGTAAATCTGATGCGGTTCGCCGAAGAGGCTCGATATTTGCATGCTCAGCGCAAATATTTTCGCTGTTTGGCAAGTCAAATACTTTATATAGATGAGAATAAGGCAGTCTGTGACCAGCTACCTTTCGCTTTCGACAAAGCAACGTGACCCGGCGCCACAATCAAGAAACTTTAGCACAGCACCAAGTGAAATCATAGCGAAAGTGCCATGTTGACCTAGTTAGACGCAGCCACTTTTGTTTGTTTTTTTGACCGGAGTTGCTAGCACATGGAGCATTTTCTCAAGTTACCAGACATTGTATTGTACGCAGACGACACTAACATATTTTTTTCGGTGAAGATATGTCTATTCTTAAACAAGCAAGCTTGTGGCTTGACAATTTGTCTTTATGGTTACAAAAAAATCAATTAGAATTAAATATTAAGAAAACAAAGTACATTATTTTTCACCCGCGAAACAATTCCATTTTCCATAGTACGCAGCTCATTTTTAGAGGAGTTTTGGTTGAGCGTGTTCAGACTTAAAAGTTCCTAGGCGTCCTTTTCCACGATACGCTGAATTGGACCAATTACGTAAATAAACTTCGTACCCTGGTATCACGGTCCGTGTGTGTAATTGGAAAAATAAGATGCTTACTACCTCTCTGGGTGACAAAGCAGCTTTACTACACTTTGGTTTATTTGCGCATACATTACAGCATATTAATCTGGGGCTTTACTACAAAAAGAAAAATAAAGTTGGTATTGACAAAAGGACTTGTTTTGGGGCTAGTTGGTGCATACTTGTTGCAGAAGACTGAGGCACAAAAAACAGATAATGAAGCAGGAAGAGCAGAAGAGAAGAAAGAACAGCGCCAACTATTTAATGACCGTCTAGGAAACGCACAGGAAAGAAGACAAAACCGCACATGCGTGCACAGCCAACAAACATCGCACAGCGTCGTGATCAAGGCACTCAGTTATCCAAAAACTGCCTGCCACCAAGGCGGCAATAGTTCAAGTCTACTCCACCTACTCACGAACAGAGATCGAAGACCCCACGGTCCTCAGGTCTCAAGGCCTCACCTTGCCAGGCGAGGCCTAAACTTCGAATTACCAGCTCGCATGTGTGGGCATCCAGTGTCTACGAGGAGGCAATGGACACAGTGGTGCTGAAAGAGCGGCATGGCTTTTTGGAACACGCTAAGAAAACAAACAGCAAATAACAGGGCCTGGTGACTGCCCTGTTACTCGAATTCCAACTTTCAGCCTGAACGGGCACTCGCTTTTCGTACCTACAGCACTACATTACTTTCATCATCAATGCACAAATTGTACAGTGGAACGTCGGGGGCCTTCTCTAGAACCTGGATGATGTCCAAGAACTTTTACAAAACTCGCCAAATTTGCCCCCGCAGGGGCGTCCGCTGACGCAGGCATTTGGTGTGTGGCGACACCATGGACCCGAACTAACCAGGGTTGGGGGGGGGGGGTTCTGACTCCTCCCCACGCCTAGCTGTGCGTGGCTAAGCCGTGTCCGGTGAAAAGGGAATCCTGGGGGTTGAGCTGACGCTGGGTGGTCCAAGCACCCAAGGCCCCCCCCCCCTGGCAGAGGCAACACACTCCTTTGGCCCCGGCTTCACGTAGACGGCACTTCTGGGCTGACCCACCCAGGGGAAATTAGCAGTCGCCTTTTCCTACATCTTCGTCTTTATCTCTCACTTTTTATCTGTCCTGTCGTCTTTTTTTTTTTTCACTTCCACATTTCCTGGCGGCAAGGGTTACCCAACCTTGGGTAGTTATATTCGGTTATAGCGGCGATGCATGGCTGGCGTCTCCAAGTGTTTACTATTCAACCTTGTAGCGTCCCCTTGTTGGGCTCAGTGGTGGGTGGCCACCATCGCCGCCGAACTTTACACAATCGGTATGGTCAACTTTTTCCCCCCTTTCCCCGATTGCCGTCCAAAAGGTGGCGCACCGAAGACCCGTTTCTCTTTTCAAAACCAAAGCAGTCTTTCCCCAAGTTTTATGTCGTGCATAGCCAGAAAGAAAACAAAACAGTCCGAGCAATCTCACACTTTCTTGTCTCGAAAATACTCACCAAAATAATCTGCCCAGGATATCATGTAACCAAGGTGGAAAGCGGCGACCTGGTTTTGGAGCTTTGGGACAAGCTGTAATATGACAACTTACCTAAACTGAAAAGGTGACGCACCGAAGACCCGTTTCTCTTTTCAAAATCAAAGCAGTCTTTCTCCAAGTTTTATGTCGTGCATGGCCAGAAAGAAAACAAAACAGTCCGAGCAATCTCACACTTTCTTGTCTCGAAAACACTCACCATAATAATCTGCCCAGGATATCGTGTAACCAAGGTGGGAAGCGGCGACCTCATTTTGGAGGTTCGGGACAAGCTGTAATATGACAACTTACCTAAACTGGTAGTGTTTGGGGATGTCCCAGTTTTCGTAGGATCCCACAGATCCTTGAACACAGCCCTCAGTGTCATCTCTGATGACGACCTTCTTGGATTATCAGCGTCAATTATTCGAAGGCTGGCAAGACCAGAATGTAGTGAAGGTTCAAAGAATAGTAATATGACGAAACAAAAAAGAAACACCAACAAAACTTATAATTATCACCTTTGGTACTAGTGATTTACCCGATTCAATCGAAACCAGCTACTGCAAGCTTCGAGTCGGGCTTTACATACCGAATCCTTGTACGTGTTTCAAACGTCAGCGCTTTGGACATCGATCGCAAAGCTGCAAAGGGTGCGCGACTTGTAGCTCCAACGAACACCTATTGGACGATTGTACTGCTGCAGCCCGCTGTGCGAATTGCGGAGGAGACCATACTGCCTACTTGCGATCATGCCCATCCTGGAAAAAGGAAATACAAATTCTTCAGCTTTAAGCTAAATTCAACCTGTCTTTTCAAGAGGCGTCCCAGCGCTTCTCCCTTCATAACAAGAACTCCATCTTTTGCAGATGTGATGCGCCAGGGAGCCACGCCACATCTTCCTGCGTCTGCGAATGTCGCACGAAGTGTGACCGCCGTCGCGTCGTCTGCGCCCAAGGCAGAAGTAGCCTGTGCTGCTCCACCTCCTGCCAAACAGGTTCAGCAAACTTCAGAGTCTGCTGGACCCCGGACCACTCCACCTGCAGTTACGTCCGAAAATTCTGTGAATGTGCCTGTTCATCAGGCACCATCCGCCACCTCGCAGGAGGTGATGAATACAAGTCCCACTCCTCCGGCGCATCAGACGCCGAAGGATAGGCGCAACTCTTTGGAGCGCACCTAGAAAGAAAAACAGAGAATTACGAGACCCCCAAAAAGCCCTGTAACCGGAAGTGACACCTTCCGGAACCACTCCCCTACATCTGACAGGAGCTTGACGCCTCCACCACCTGGTGTTCCCTTTCTTGTGCACACAGCACCACACATCTTTAAAATGACACATATACAGTGGAACGTTAGAGGACTGCTGAGGAACCTCGACGATATCCAAGAACTTTTACACATACACCAAAAGTGCTGTGTGTGCAAGAAACACACTTAAAATCAAGACGCACTTTCTTCGAGATTGTTATCTTTCAAAAAGTCCGAGATGATGCTGTCACCTCATCCGGTGGTGTTGCCATAATTGTTAATCAAGGAACAGCCTCTACACATTTACCCCTTCAGACACCCCTGGAAGCAGTAGCTGTCCGAGCTGTCATCTTTAACAAATTGGTAACAATTTGCAGTATATACATAACGCCACACCGTCAACTGACTAAACACTAGTTCCATTCGCTGGTACCTGAACTTCCAGAACCGTATCTCGTCCTAGAGGGCTTTAATGCTCATAGTAGCCTATAGGGTGACTCTCGCTGTGATGCGCGAGGCCGCCTTATTGCACAGTTCCTTTTCTCTTCTGGCGCACGTCTCCTCAATCAAAAAGAGTCGACATACTATAGCCTTGAAAATAATACCTACTCATCGATAGACCTTAGCATTGGCTCTCCATCGCTCCTACCAATACTCGCATGGAAAGTCATAAACAATCCCTATGGAAGTGACCATTTTTCTATAATTGTGAGCACACTAACATCTTCTGAATATCCTGCTCACGTTTCCAAATGGCTCATAGAAAAAGCCGATTGGGGGCAATTTTTTAAGATAGCTAGCTTAAGTTGGACTGACATATGCGATTCTAGCATAAATGCATCTGTAGAGTTCTTTACTGCTTTTCTCATTGAAACTGCGGCTAAGTGGATTCCGCAAACATCTGGGCTACCCAGAAAACGGCGCGTTCCCTGGTGGAACAGTGAGTGTCTCTATGCGGGCAAACAACAAAACAAAGCAAAGCGTCTTCGAGACTCTCCAACCACCGAGAACCTTGTAAATTTTAAAAACATCAAGTCACAAGGCAGGAGAACGCGTCGGCAGGCCAGAAGGGAGAGCTGGAAGTTTCTATCTGGCATCAACTCATATACACTTGAGGCAAGAGTCTGGAGCTTGGTCAGTAGGGTAGTAGGGCGAGAAGCACATCCTCTTCCTCTAGTAAATACACAAGGTAATGGTTTGGAAGACCAAGCGAACTCCCTCAGTGCACACTTTGAACAGGTCTCCAGCTCAACCCATTGCAGTCTGGCATTCCAGCGTTACAAAGCAAGAACAGAAAAACAAAAAATAGAACTGAAATCCACAAATAAGGACACATACAATGA
Organism: Rhipicephalus microplus; assembly: GCF_043290135.1. Taxonomy (NCBI): domain Eukaryota; kingdom Metazoa; phylum Arthropoda; class Arachnida; order Ixodida; family Ixodidae; genus Rhipicephalus; species Rhipicephalus microplus. The sequence goes on from NC_134704.1 coordinate 208,954,744, forward strand.
ACCTTTCGTCTTAGCAGAGCTAAAAGTATCAGTAAATTGCTCTAACAAGACCGCCCCAGGCTCCAACCGTATAGTGTACGAAATGCTGAAATGTTGTCCCCCTGAAACACAAAAACCCTCCTTTCCTTGTGTAATGCTGTTTGGTTTTCTGGAGAAGTCCCTTCCGTCTGGAAAGAAGCCATCATTATTCCAATCCTTAAACAGTGTAAAGACCCATCTTCAGCATCAAGTTACAGGCCCAAAGCATTGACGTGTTGCCTGTGTAAGGTCTTTGAGAAAATGATAAACAAGCGACTAATGCATTTTCTTGAAACAAATAGCCTAATTGACCTATACCAGTGTGAATTTCGGGAGGCTAAATCCACTACTCACCACCTTGTCCGAATCGAGACACAAATTTGTGATGCTTTCATTCACAAACAATTTTTTCTTTCTGTGTTCCTAGGTATGGAGAAGGCCTATGATACAACGTGGCGCTTTGGCATACTCAGAGACCTGTCACACCTAGGTGTGCGGGGCAGAATGTTGGCAATAATTGAAAGCTACCTGTCCAATCGGACATTCCGTGTTTGAGTGGGCAATGTGTTGTCCCGTACATTTGTTCAAGAAACAGGAGTGCCGCAAGGAGGGGTATTGAGCTTTACTTTTTTTATAGTGAAAATAAACTCCTTGCACTTCATTATCTCACGAAATATGTTTTATTGTACATATGTTGACGACGTGCAGGTCGGTTTCAAGTCCTGTAACCTCTCAGTGTGTGAACGTGAGGTTCAATTAGGTTTCAGCAAGGTCTCTCAGTGGGCAGATGAGAATGGTTTTAAACTGAACGCGCAAAAAAGTGCCTGCATCCTGTTCTGCCAGAAGAAGGGCGTTCATCCCGATCCTGAGCTTGACCTGTATGGTAAACATCTGGCTGTATAATCTGAGCATAAGTTCCTGGGCATAATATTGGACGCAAAACTAACCTTTATACCATATATCAAGTATTTCAAGAACAGATGCCTAAAGACAATGAATATTCTGAAAGTCTTGTCACGTACTACATGGGGTAGTGACAGGAAATGCCTGATGGATTTGTATAGAAGCCTCGTACGCAGGCGTGTAGATTACGGTGCTGTCACCTGTCAGTCTGCGACCCCATCAGCCTTAAAGATGCCCGACCCTGTCCACCATCTAGGCATTCTCCTTTCTACGGGTGCCTTTCGAACTAGCCATGTAGGAAGCATGTATGTAGAATCAAATGAATGGTCGCTCCATCTGCAAAGATGTTACCTGTCCTTCACATACTATCTCAAAGTTAACGCTGATGAGGAACATCCCGCTCATACCATAATTAATGATGTGTCCAATGCTACCTTGCTCAACAACCGTCCTTCACAGAGACAGCCCTACTCGATCCGTATAAAGAGCCTCGCTGAGGAAACAGGCGTTTCACTTCTAGAGCACCAGTTGATGGCTCCCGCAGCATATCCACCGCTGTGGCACTGGCAGATAATAGACTGTGACGTATCCTTCGTGGAGGTTACTAAACACGCACCTACTGCACACATCCGCACACACTTCCTTGAACTTCAAAATAACTACACTTGCCCGGAATTCTTTACAGATGCGTCAGTCTCGTACTGGTGTGTCCTACGCAGCTGTTGGCCCATTTTTTTCAAAATCCGGTATTCTGCACCCGCAAATAAGTATCTCCACTGCAGAAGCCCATGCGATATCTGTGGCCGTCAAGCATATCAAGGAATTACAACTGCCACGTGCGGTTGTGTACAAAGATTCGTGGAGTGTCGTAACAGCTTTGAAAATGCTGAGAAAACATATAAATCCTGTCCTTATATCACTTTACTCTCTTTTGTGCACAATTTACGCCCTCAAACGACAGGTTGTGATGTGCTGGGCACCAGGGCACCGCGAGATCGCTGGAAACGTAGTGGCGGACCAGCTGGTTGGGTCTGCGCACGACCACGCACCCACCAATACATTCCTGGCCGTCCCTGCTATTGACATGAAACCCTTCCTACGACAGGAGTTCAGGGCGTTCTGGCAACACCTGTAGGATAGGGAAACGAATAATAAATTGCACGGTATCAAACCGAGACTTGAAAATTGGCCAACAGTATCTAGATCCCGCTACACACAAGTCACACTTACAAGGTTACAAATAGGACACACCCACTCAACACATTCACACCTTTTGTCTGGTGGTGATCCGCCATTGTGTGAGAGATGTGGAGAACAACTTAGGTTTTCCACATCCTTGTGCAGTGCAATGAGCTAGATGCTCTGAGAAACAAGCACTTTTTGCTTCCCTACCGACAGCAGGTGCCGCTACATTCAGCCATGCTCTTCGGTAGGGATCCGCTTTTTAAAGTCCAATCACTGTTTGCATTTTTTAATGATATACATTGCTTTCAACCCATACACCGAGCTGATCCGTAGCAAGACCTCACTACTGAGGTCGCGGCTGCGGTGGCTACATCTTCAGCATAGTTTTATTGTCACGACGATTCGCTTTTAAGTTTCACTGTACATATTTCACGCCACTGTCATGCTTTTCATACTCCTATGTTTTTACCCGCATAAGCGCGAGGAAATTTAAGGCCCCTTTACAGCCACATACCATATCATTGCTCACATCTCCCGTCTACCGAAATGGCGCTCTTTAGCCATAAATTGGCCCTTGCGCCATTAAGCCCTACACATCATCACCAAATGTGCTGTGTGTACAAGAAACACATTCAGGATCTAAGAACACAAATTTTCTTCAATATGTTATATTCAGAAAGGACCGGGACAATGCTGTGGCATTATCCGGTGGTGTGGCTATTAGTTAATTGCACTAAAAAACTACCACTACAAACACCTACCACTACAAACATCTCTTGAAGCAGTGGCTGTTCGAGCAGTTCTTTTGAATAAACTCGTTGCCATCTGCTGCCTTCACACACACACCTCCACAGCACCACCTTGAAAAACATGAATTACAGTCCCTAATACAGGAACTTCCAGAACCTTACCTGGTCCTTGGGGACCTGAATGCATATAGCAGTCTGTGGGGTGATACTCGCTGCAGTGCACGAGGTCGCCTAATTGAACAGTTTTCGCGCTCTTCCAGTGCATGTCTGTTGAATAGGAAAGAACTACATACGACGACTTCACCAACAAAACTTACTCGTTTATCAACCTCAGTATTTTATCTCCTTCACTTCTACCCCTACTGAAATGGAAAATCATACATGATCCATGTGGAAGTGACCATGTTCTTGTATCTTTTAGTACACTATCATACGAATGTCCTCCACATGTTCCTAAATGGATGATAAACAAAGCAGACTGGGAACAGTTTCATGACACTACTCGTTTAAGTTGGACTGACATATGTGGGTGAAGCATAGATGAAGCTTTGCAGTACCTTACAGCTTTTCTTTTCACTAATGCAGCAGCGAAGTGCATCCCGCAAACAACTGGACTGCCCGGCAAGGGACGTGTCCCATGGTGGAACACCAAGTGTTAGTGGAATGCGTGAAAGGAGCAGAACAGGGCATGGAGGTTTCTTAGGAACTCACTGACAGCCCTGTATATTTTGGCAGCTTTAAGAAAATGAAGTCCCAAAGCAGGAGAACATGTCAGCAGGCCAGAAGAGAAAGCTGGCATAAGTTTTTATCAGAGATCAATTCATATACACAGGAGGATAAAGTCTGGAACATGGTTAGTAGGGTAGCACCAAGAAAAGTACACTCATTCTTACTCGTAAACACACAGGGTGAGAGCTTGGAAGATCAGGCGAACTTCCTCGGCGCACACTTCAAACAGGTGTTCAGCACGTCACACTATAATGACGCTTTCCAAAAATACAAAACAAGAATAGAAAAGTGGAAAATAGAACACGTATGTATGGAATACAAAGAATACAACCAAGCTTTCAGTTCAGCTGAGTTCCATACATCACTAAACTTAAAGCAGCAATTCCGCCCCAGGTTCTAAATGTGTGGTGTACGAAATGTTGAAAAACCTACCAATCGAAACGCAAAAAACCTTACATTGCTTATAAAATGCTATCTGGTTTTCTGGGGCTATCTTTACTTTCTGGAAAGAGGTTATTAATATTCCCATTTTGAACATTTTGAAACAGGTGAAGTACCCTTCTGCAGTTTCGAATTATAGTCCTATAGATGAATTTCACCAGACACACGTCGCGAAAATGTGGTGGCCTTGTTGTCGGGCGTTTGGTTTCGCTTGGTATGCAAAAGCCGTTTGCACCTACTGCAGCTACCACAGTTGCTGCTGTGTTTTGGCTGGTGTGTGTGTGTGCTGTTTGTCGCCGTGCAAAGAAGAAAAGACAGTGTACCAGCGAGCTTGGTGATTTGCAAGGCTAGGCACAAGATGGGCCAGGTCTTTTAAAGACGATAGTCTTTCTTGCGGACCTTCGACAAAAAAATTTTGGTCTGTCTGTCTGTACATTTATCTGTTTGTCCGCCCTAACGATACCACAAACGGCCGACCCCATCTGCAGCGTCCATCAATATCGCTCAAGGTCCAGCATTCACACTTGTGCGATTGTCAATTGAAAAGCGATCATTGCGCATATCTGAGGTATCATAACACGTCGATGTTTTGTATGTGTGCCTTTATACTAGAGAACGCACACACAAGTAAATCTAAGGACCGTAGTGTTAAACACGCTGCTCTGACAGTGCGACACAGGGCTCAAAAAGGCAAGTTTTACCAACGCTTTGCTAAAACTACACGGTGGTGGAACCTGCCCGTCGCTTTGCGTTCTACAATTCATCGCCTCCGAGAATGCACGCATCTTTCTCCGCAAGCAGGCAGGCCTTCCTTCGTTTTCGGAGATAAGTGCTAGATGGCGCTTCTGGTAACGCGCCTCGATGCGCTCGTTCGCCTCTGCTGCACGCTCGAGGCACTCTAGCGCAGCGCCTCTAGAATACCGTTCAGATTTTCGTGCGCAGAACATCAAAGAAATGTTTTGTTTACTCTCTCCAGACGCAAGACTCTCGTCTTTCGACAGAATTTGCTATGTACCATGCAGATCCGGGGCCGAATTTTTTTTTTTTCAGTTTCTGTTGACGAAAATCCTCGCAGATCAGCCGCAGCTGTGAAACGCAAGAACTTTCTTTCGACACCACTCCATCAGTTATGTTTTAGAGCTGCTTACCCAGAAAAAACGATTAGCTTTTCAGAGGATGGAATAAGCCGTGGAATCGTGCACTTTTTAAATTAAGCTGTAGAGGCGTATCGAGCACGTTAACCTCGAGGCACGTTAACGTTCTGTATAGCATCGCCATATGTAAAGCACTTTTCACGGTTGCCATTTTTGATACAACTGCAACGTCTTGCGACATATCGAAACGATATCGTCATACTTGTGTGCACTAAAGGTATCACTCCATCATCAAGCCAACGATCGAGCATGTGTTTCTTACTTTAGTAAAAAGTAGCAGCGTACGAAAGGATGATTAGACTATGCTTTTTCTGATTATATGTGGCTGCGATGACACACCTGACACAAGTGTATTCGGCAGCCGGGGCAGGGCTGTTCTGGCTGTGGTGCACTTCACGAGATTTTCGCGTGTGTGAATTCACAGAAAAACATCACACAAACTTGCAGAGTCTTGCGATCCGTACGCATTTCAGGGCGTCGGATCTAGCAATAAATTGAGCCGTGGACCTTACAGGTACGTAACGGTATAGCCCACAGCATGTTGGTGAATCATTATCGCAAGCGTATTGTGGATGTGTCGCCGAGGTCGCCCTTGTCATTTCCGTGAATAACTTCTCCGGCACATTTGTTATATGCAGGATTTATCATCGCAATTCGTGGTCACATATTTTTACACCGCACATTTGCATATTGTATCCTTAAAGCCTTTTGCTGAACTGGGTTTGTCCTTGCATTAGTACAAATTAAAATGTGCACGTGTGACGTAGGCTGCAGCAACGACAATGACATGTCACAAATAAGCTACATTTCTGCTGTTATACCCCACATGTTTTGATGAGTTGTAAAAGAACTTGTTGTTGGGCTAGTTGGAACAACATTTCAAAAAGTTATTTCGAGCGCGAACACACGACACAATCACTCACACAGGCACACACCCAGGCATCGAACACACACAGCGCTCACTTCCAATTTGAGAGCTGTGTGTCTTTGATGCCTGGGTGTGTGCGTGTGTGGGTGATTGTGTCGTGTGTTTGCACTCGAAATAACTTGCTGAGTTTTCGTGAGGTTCTTAAAGAATGAGCTACACGTCAACATCGCTCTTACGTTCATACAGAGCCACTGCAACTTCCTGTGTTCGGGCCCCTGCTTGTAAACATGCGAGAGGCGTCCCAATGCGTTGTTTTAGAAGGCAGCTTGTGCACCTGCTACGTTCGTTCTCACGTAATCATAGAGGCTGGCTGGTGGCGCGCTTTCAGTTTGGACGACTGGGCAGAGCCAACGCGCTGTGACATAACTCGGCACCTACCGTGTTTACAAACATGGAATACGTCTGTCGCACTTGCAAGCTGCCTGTGCAAACTTTTCGTGCTCGACCAGTTCTAGTGCGGGTTTCGAGAGGGTAGATCCACCACCGACTGCCTTTTTTGTATGGAGACACGGATCAGAAACGCTTTCGTTCACAAACAATACTTTCTTTCTGTGTTCCTCGATATCGAAAAGTCTAATGATACAACATGGCACTTTGGAATATTAAGAGACCTGTGCTACTTTAGTGTGCGTGGCAGAATGTTTACCATAATCGAAAGTTACTTGTCGAATCGGGCGTTCCGTCTCCGAGTGGGCAGAATTCTTTCCCAAATATTTGTCCAAGAAATGCCGCCGAGTGGGCAGCATTCTTACCCAACTATTTGTCCAAGAAACAGGAGTGCCACAGGGTGGTGAACCTAGTTGCACACTTTTTATTTTTAATATGAATTCTTTGTGCATGTTCATCGAAATATGTTTTACTGCACATATGGTTGATGGCATCCAGCTTGGTTTTAAGTCTTGTAATCTGGCCTTGTGTGAGCAGCAGGTTCAGCTTGGTTTGAATAATGTCTCCAGTTGGGCAGAATAAAAAGAGTTCTTAATGAATGCATAGAAAAGCACGTGTGTCTTATTCCCCAGGAAGAGAGGCATTCATTCCGAACTTGATGTTTAACAGCATGGGCAACGTCTTTCTGTTAATATTGAACACATATTCAGGCCAAATCTTGGACACTAAGCTAACCTTCATACCACACATCAAGCATTTAAAAAACAATTGCATAAAAGCCATAAATGTTCTAAAGGTATTGCGCATTATGTGGGGAAGTGACAAGAAGTGTCTGATGAACTTGTAAAAGACTCATATGTACTTGCCTAGACTATGGGGCAATAACATATTAGTCTGTGACACCTACTGCCCTTAAAATGCTTGATCCTGTTCATCATATAAGCATCTGTTTCTCTGCGAGTGCTTTTTGCACTAGCCTCGTGGAAAGCTGGTACGTGGAATCGAACGAATGGTCGCTTCACCTACAGAAATGTTACATGTCTGTAAATATTATCTTGAAGTGAACGCGGACAAGGAACACCCTTCGCATTCTACAATTAATGACATGTCAAGTTCTGCTGTGTTTGAAAAATGGCCTTCTATGAGACAGCCTTTCTCACTTCGTGTGAGGGGCTTAGCGAAGGAAACCGGTGTGCCACTTACACAGTTTGATGGCTCCCGCAGTATTCACTTTAAAAGGGCAGCGCAGAAACGCGGGGAAAAGGACAGTAGAGACAACGAGCACTAACAACTGAAATTTTATTGCAGTCACCTGTGCATATATATGTGCCTGAAAATGCGATTGAGAGGAGGTTAAAAGCATGAAATCAAGGCTGGTTTTAACCAGGGATTGAAGAAAAAAAACTGAAAACTATAAAATCTTTGAAGGAACTCGCGCATACGTGATGAGTGAGAAGCACCAGGCCAGGATAAAACGAGCACGAATGACAAGGAGAATAAAAGAAAATGTCTAAGATATTTAATTTCAGCATCAGACAGATATGGAAGGCCTGCTCACGCACTTGTCACCTGCTTCATGATGAATAACCTTCACTCTCGCATTCTATCTTATCTCTCCCCATTTTAAAAAACTGAGTACTGCGAAAGTTAGGAGAGCAGCCCCAACGCCTGCAATGGTCAGCCAGAAAACCGCTAGTCGTATTACGTACATTATAGTCGTGCTCCTGTGCCCTTTCATTAAAACACCTGCCAGTTTGGCCAATGTGCTCAAGTTTACAACTTGAAAGAAACCTATAAGCTACATTGGAAATGCACCCTGTGAACCTGTTCCTGTGTTTGGTTGTGCGCCCAGGGCGTTTACCTCTGTAGGCCTTGCCACATAACCTCGAGAGTTTTTAGGGCGCACAGTACAACTTGCACGTCATGCTTTAATGCAATTCTCTTCAAGTTATGTAAAAATTTGTGAACGTATGGGATGACTTACACATGCTTCATCTTTTTTCTACCAACTTTTTCTTTTGTTTGACCGCGTTTCATGTTTCGTACCATGGTCTTGCACAGCGCAAAAATTCGGGAGCGTAACCTGCCTGCTTCAATCTAGTGACCTGTGCATTAACGCTAGGTGTAATGACATGTACACATGACTTATACTTGCAAGGTTATGAACAGGACATGCACTACACATTCATTTCATTTGTCTGGTGGCGATCTACCTTTGTGTGACAGATGTGGAGAAGCACTCACCGTACTTCATATTTTATTCTAGTGTAAACAATACTTTATATTACCCTATCAACAACAGATACCACTTCACCCTACAATGTTCGTCGGTAATGAGAATAAATTTTCACACATAAATGGTTGCTGGCTTTTTTGGGGGACGTCCGTACCTTTCATGTGATATACCTTGGCATTCCGTAGCACGACCTCTCACTGTGGCTTCGTTGAACAAAGCACTTGCCTTGCGGCTCTTGGACGCAAGGGTGTGTACAATCGTGACACTTGTGTTAATGCCATACATGTTCACAATGGTTTTTAGTTTCACAAACTTTCACCATCCTTTGACACTATACATATTTCATGTCATGGTCATGATTTTATTACTTCTATGTTTTTATCTGCCTTAGCTTAAGGAATTTTAAGGCCCTTATACAGCAACTTATCACAATCATTGTCCACATCTCTAGTCCCATGAACTGATGGTCTTTGGCCATCAAATGGCCCGTGTGCAAAAAACGCTAAACATGATCATCATATCTTGCTCAGAAAAAAACGTATGCAGTTGTGGGACAATGGTTAGCTGTGGGTTACGTACGATTTGGCTCTGTAGCTTTGGCTTCATTGCCAAGACAAGTCTCTGCCAGTATAAGTAACGTTAGACGCGTCTTTTCAAAGAGAGTCAGTCATATATGGTGCAAGTAAGGACTCTGAAAGAAGTCATGTTCTTCCTTTTTTTTTTTAAATGCAAAGGCAGTCTAATCGCGTAGTGTAAATTTCTCCCCTGAAAGGAGTCATACTCTTCTTTTTTTTAAATGCAAAGGCAGTCAAATCGCGTAGTGTAAATTTATCCCCTGTCGGTGAACACCTTGAGAAGTACATCGCAAACAAATCAAAGGCACATGACATTTCTTTCGCCATCCTTTCTTCTCAGGCTGTGGTGGCTGGTTCGTTTTATTTCACTGCTGCTGGCAGCTGTTATATTGTAACAGGAATTATGTAGACCCTCTCTGTCGCCGTCTTGTCCCGAATGTATGTGTGTGTGGGTGTATATATATATATATATATATATATATATATATATATATATATATATATATATATGCTAGGGCACGAGATCGAGCCATGTCAATGCATGTATGTGCCATTGTGGAAAAGAGGACTGAGTAATGGGTTCACATAGAAAGGGCAGCGCAAAAACTCGGGGGAAAAAAGGACAGTAGAGACAGAGCGCTGACTAACAACTGAAATTTTATTTCCATCAGCTGTGCATATATATGCGCCTAAAATGTGATTGAGAGGAGGTTTAGAAGCAAGAAGGCTGGTTTTAACCAGCGATAAAAACTGCAAACGATGAAATCTTCAAAGAAACTCGCGCAAGCGTGATGAGTGAAAAGCATCGGGTCATGATAAAGCAAATGACACAGAAAATCAAAGAAAGCCTCTAATATAGCTAATTTCAGCATCAGACAAGGATATTGAAGGCCTGCTGACACACTTGTCGCCTGCTTCCTGAATGAAGAAAGCCTCAACAATCTCGCGCTCTATCTTATCCCTCCCCATTTTAAAAAACCGAGTACTACGAAAGTCAGGAGAGCAGCCACAATGCTCGCAATGGTCAGCCAGAAAACCACTGGTCGTATTGCGTACGTGCTACTTTGCCCTTTCATTAAAACACCTGCCAGTTTGACCAATGTACTCAAGTCCACAACTTCAAATAAACCTATAAATTACATTGGAAAATACAATCTGTGAACCTGTTCCTTTGTTTGGTTGTGCACCCAGGGTGTTTTCCTCTGTAGGCCATGGCACACGCCATGCTTGCACGTCATGCATCGAAGCATGACGTGCAAGATGTACTGTCCGCGCCCTACAAAACCTTTCGAGGTTATGTGGCACTCCGGAACCTTTAAGACCAGCACGTACGCGAATTTGCCTTCACACTCCCACACGTGTGGATGCAGGCCCTTGTTCAATGAAACGACAGTGCTCTTCAAACATAGCGATCAGATCACAAGAGAACTAGTGGAAGCATTCTATATCAAAAAAGAAGGGGAGTCCTGTGTTAGTCAGACATCAATATTTTTACATGAAAAAGAAGAAATCCTAATCAGTAGCATGTTTGTTTGAATGGAATATGCCGTGCCTGCGTAGTTACCCGTAGTGCAAAATTAATAATGACGTCGACAAGATCCTTCGCTGGCCCTCTGCGCATGTTCTGTGTGTTTTTATCTTATGTGTTCAAACAACTTGCATACTTCAATAAAGTCTTCAGTTGAGAGTCGGCGCTTGTTTGTGTCTTCTCTTCGTCCCGTGAGTTTGTGCACTGGTACTGTCCATAATGTATCACCAACTAGCCTAGCTATTAGTCCTGCTTCAGATTTCAATGTCCAAAGGCGATACATAGCCTAACATTTTTTTTCAGCGCTAAGACGCACAGTCAATATTTCTATCTGAACGATAACTAGTGAACAAAGTACGTGGCAATAGCATGTTAATAGCTTAGTTCTCTGTTAGTGCCTTGTTGTCAAGTGCCTTGTTGTCAAGGGCCCTTTACTGATAAGAAATTGTGATGCTGTCCAGTTTTTAGTCCTAAAGATAGTGCAAGTTATATTATTTCTGTTGATGCTAACATTTATTGAGTCCCACATCCTTAACTGTTTGTCCACATCCTGAACTGTTTATGGTGCTGTTATGTTGAGCATTGAAGAAAGCAGCGAGGCTGATTTTGTTGCTTATGCTGAAATGTTGGTACCTAATTTCCTTATTGTTCTGGAGGCATACCTCAAAAGTACTTCCGTTTCTTGTGAGGTTGTCATATATTTGCAAAAGAAAAGCATTTGCAATGGCTCCAGTGTTGCACAGATCTTAACTGACAATTTTTCTCTTACTGACCAGGCCTTACTGCGTGCTTCTGTTTTATCTTATTCTTGTCATGTTTTTAGATATGTTGATGATTTTTTAGTTGTTTTAGACAAGACGTGCCTTGTGCCCTACCTTGAAATTTAGACTTCATTTTAAATGCCTTTAAGGCAAATGCCAAAGGAGTAACCTTGAATGAGCTTCCAACTGACAATGTTTTGCAGTTTTTAGACATTAACCTTGCTGTAAAAAGGGATCATGTCTGTTGCACTTATATGCCTCGCAGTAAAAAAGAGCTTCTGTCATATGACACTGCGCATTCCAAGGGTGTGAAATGTAGTATTGCCCCGCATTGGTGCTGCGCAGATTGTCTTTGCACATGATGCAGACCAGCCTAGGTAATCAATTTGGCACACTTGAAAAGGCTGGCTTTCCTCGATGGCCTTGCACACTGTTGCCGGATCTTTTTTACGGGAGCTGAATACCAGCACTCAGGAAGAGCACTTGAGAGAAAGAGGGCATGCTAAACCACTGGTCGTGCCTCATTTACACAAGCTGAGCCATAACCTCAAGAAGGTGGCCACTAGGTTTGCGATTCCTGTTGTGTTTTCCGCCCTGAATAAATTCGCACACTTGTGGCCACGAATCTGCCAAGCAGCAAGGGTGTGGTGTGCCGAAGGTGTTGCTTCTGAAATTCCCCTGAGCTGTCGCCTCAGGGAGCATGTCGATAGTATTGGCAAGAGTGATGGTGCGCATCTTCCTGCACACGTCGTGTCCACGTCTGTGCCAAGGTTTTAGCAAGCTAGCATTATCTGCAAAAGCAGCCGCCAAATAGCAAGGGAACTCCTAAAGGCTTAATATATTAGAAGTAAGTGGTCGGCTTGTGTCAGTGACACGTTCATTGTACTCTATCAATTTAAGTTGTCCTTTTTTAATCAGCTGCTCACATGACATGTCTGTGGTGGCTCATTCACTCAATGCGCGTGGGCGGAAGTTTACCTGTTTTTCAGCCTGCACCGGTAATAAACAGTTGGTAACTTGACACCTGTCTGTCTTTTCTCACCTTTTTTCATTATCCTTGTGTTTTCATTTTCCTAGGTTTTACGCGAGTCGCAGCAGGGGTGGCAATAGCAAGTCAATGTATTATCGGAAGTTCTGCATTGGCGGTGATGACCTATACTATTAAAGAAAAAACTGGTCCACGTGTGCCATTGCGTGATTGCTCGCGTGGAGAGGTGGCATCAGTATCCCTTATCTCTTTTCGCTTATAGTATCCCTTATGGCTTATAGTTTAGTGCCATATGCGTGCGATTTACAAAATAATCTGTGCGGCGAGGTTTCTCGGCTCCCACGATTCACTCTTGAAGGTGGTCCTACACAAGGTGGCTGCGAGCGATGGTGCAATCCACTTTTGTTGTCTGTTAAAAGCCCATGACACTATTATGTTAGCAAAGGGCTATAGTTCTGTTACAAAGATTCTTGTGTAATCACAGTTTTTGAATTTCTTATTGAATGTTGTGCTTTTTTTTTAATGTTTCCAGAGAACGTAGTTTTCAGCGAAACTTTTTTTTTATAATATTACACATGCTCGTTACGAGAGCTAGATAGGTCACGTATGTAAAAAGGTAGTGCAGTTCATACCTAGCGATAATCTGTTTAAAAATTTCCTTCAAAATTTATTCAGTGTTATGTCTATTATAACCAATTAAAATACGCACTGGGGCCCCCATGTTGCTAAAATTTGTATTTTCAAGCTCCCAAGACTACATATTAAATGCCGCTGACTGCTTCGAAGCAAGGTTCTTCTGCTCCAAAAACTGCTCCCAATTTAGTCTCAGCCGTGTCTCCTCTGTTAACATTATTATTATTATTATTATTATTATTATTTAGAAAGTCTGCCCTTTGGCATAATATTTTTTATATTTTTTTATTCAAAAATTATTATTATTGGTGATGCAACTGCAAACGTCTTCAGCTACACACTTACTGCTGGTAGCTCGCATTTCAAGGGTAGAGTTGGGTAACTTCATCTAGATTTCTCATTTCAGTGTCTTGAGATGGTATTATTAAATCTGTGATTATTTTTTAGCCTTATATCCATAGAAGAGTACACAAACGAAGGTAACCCGCCAGCGTCTGTGATAAATCTATGGAATCGAGGGAGCTGTTGCGCCCTGACAAATTCCTTCTTGCCAGCACATGTTCAAATGCCATCGCTTTAATCACTACCCCTAGATTTCATTGCAGGCATCTACGGGCTTTGTCGAACTCTAAGCGTCAGAGCCCAGAGAAATAAAACATCAACATGCATGTGCTCGTCGTGGAAAAGAAAAGAATGAAAGAACGAAAATTGTGCAGTAAGGCACCGTTCTTATGACGTTAAGTCATTGTTCAATGCAAGGTGCATAGAGCACGTGAGTAGTAGCATTTTTTTTTTGGAAAGGTAAGGATGCAAATCAGTGGTAAATACAGCAATTCATGGTAACAATACTGATTGTTGGCCTAGTTGGTACTTGCTTAATGACATGCTTTGGCCGCAAATAACACAAACACAAGTAAAGGAACACTCAACGACAAGCACAAGCGGCTTGTGTTTGTCGTGAGTATTCTTTTACTTGTGTTTGTGTTATTTGCGGCCAAAGCATGACAGCAATCCATGTTGCATCAGATCCGATCGAATCCAGATCCTAAATAGTCAAGTCAGTACGTACAGGTCAATCAGTCAGTACGTACAGGGATTTTTTTGGCAAGCAGCGTTACGGCTGGTTGACTCGCATCTAAAAACTACGCATTCTTTGTGCAGATTTTCAGCAAGTTTCCGTCGCAGCCTGTTCCCGTCGCTGCCGTAGCGGCCTGTTTCTTCTGGGCCAGCGTGGTTTTCGACAGGATTTAGTGCGCCGGCGCAGTCTGCTCTTCGAATCAGCGTTTTTATCGTTGAATTCATCGACGAGATCCGACGCCCGCATTTATCGTGCTGCCACGAGATCTGTTACCGAGCAGCGCTTGGTGCCTGCCCCTTCAGGCCTATATAAGGACGTCGCAAGTGCTTCGTCTTCATTTGGCAAGCAGCGTTACGGCTGGTTGACTCGCATCTAAAAACTACGCATTCTTTGTGCAGATTTTCAGCAAGTTTCCGTCGCAGCCTGTTCCCGTCGCTGCCGTAGCGGCCTGTTTCTTCTGGGCCAGCGTGGTTTTCGACAGGATTTAGTGCGCCGGCGCAGTCTGCTCTTCGAATCAGCGTTTTTATCGTTGAATTCATCGACGAGATCCGACGCCCGCATTTATCGTGCTGCCACGAGATCTGTTACCGAGCAGCGCTTGGTGCCTGCCCCTTCAGGCCTATATAAGGACGTCGCAAGTGCTTCGTCTTCATTTGGCAAGCAGCGTTACGGCTGGTTGACTCGCATCTAAAAACTACGCATTCTTTGTGCAGGTTTGTGGTATTCAAGTTGTCTTTTCTTTTTTTTTTTTTTTTTTTTTTTTTAATTCTTAGCCGTGACTGCTGCTTTTGCCAAGTTGTTACATTGTATACTGCACTATGCCTACTAATACCGAGCTTGCTAAGCGAATAGACGCGCTCGAAAGTCTGTTCGATGGTAGGCTTGAACGTGTGGTTGCAGACCTTGTTTCTAAGTGTTCTAACAAGCTACATGAACTCGGCTTTGATCAATGCGCAACTCTGGCGGAAAGTGTTCAGCACTTAAGTGATGTTTTTGATGACATGAGGGTGAGGCAGGACGAGCTGGTGACTGCGAACCGCGCACTCTCCGCAAAAAATGAGGCGTTGGAAAAAAAAGTTGCTGATCTAGAACAGTATTCTCGACTGAATAATGTTGAGATAAAGGGTGTTCCGGTCACGCAAAATGAAGATTGCCTTGCAATCGTGAAAACCATTGGCAATGCCATCGGCTGCTCTGTTTCTCCCTCTGACTTGGACGTTGTCCATCGTGTGGCCACAAAGTCTAAGGAGAAGAACATTATCGCTCGCTTTTGTTGCCGCGAGAAGAAAGGCGAGTTTGTTCGTAGGGCTCGCAAAGCCCGTCTACGTACTGGCCAAATTGGCTTTTCTGGTTCCACTGATGCTGCTGTGTTCGTTAATGATCACCTTACTGTCGAGAACAAACGCTTGTTTTCTAAGGCACTAGCTCTTAAGAAGGAGAAGAGCTGGCAGTTTTTATGGACGGACAACTGCCAGATTAAGGCTCGTCAGACTAGCAGCAGCAAAGTGTTCATCTTAAAGTCTGAGAACGACCTTCGGGTTTTCAACTAAGTCGCGTGTTATCGATTCTAGGGACAATTCTCTCTCTCTCTCTCTTTTTCTAATTTTTTTTTTGTCCTTGACGAGTACTTGTCAATCATGTCCTTTTCTGCTGAAGAATTTATTTCGTTTCTATCTGACAATCAACGCTCTCTAGTTCATTTCAATGCACGTAGCTTGCGAAGGAATCACGACAACATTAATAGTTTCATTCACTCTACCAGACACTCTTTTTCATTTATATGTATATCAGAAACCTGGCTTTCCGATGTGGATGCTAATCTATATGGTTTTACGTCGTACAAATCTGAATACTGTCATCGTGCATCTGACAACTATGGTGGCTCAGCCATTTTCATTTCTTCTGGCATTAATTATATTCGCAGATTGGACCTTCATATTACCATCCCCTATTGCGAATCAGTTTGGATAGAAATTGAACAGCCACAGGTTACTCATAATCAAAAAAATTTAATACTCGCTTGCATCTATCGCTCACCTTCCTCCTCATTTATCCAGTTCTTATCGGCTCTTGAGACTGTCCTGAACACTCTATCAATGGAGAACAAAAATGTATTGTTGGTAGGCGATATCAACATTAACCTATTAGATTCTCATTCAAGAACTACAAGTGCCTATAATGATTGCCTTCTAGGGTACGGGTTAACGTGCCTCATCGATTCGTACACTAGATCCAACCCACGTGGCTCTAACACTCTTTTGGATCATGCTTTTTGTAACTTTAATCCTAGAGTGTCCGGGGTGGTTGATGTCGATATTACCGATCATTATCCCATCTTCATCACATTTGATAGCCCTATAACTCAAATCAACACAATTTTTACTGCACTGCGATTTGACAAAGACAATTTCATCAGTGCAATTTCAAACTGTGACTGGTCCAAAGTTAGCTCGCAAGCTGATCCACAATCAGCGGTTGATACATTTTCTTCTTTATTCTCAGAAGCTGTTTCTTCTAGTACTCACACTATTGCTTATAACAAGAAATACCAAGAGCCTCAAAGCCCTTGGATGACATCTGCCTTATTAACCAGTCTCAGAAAGAAGGATAACCTCTATAGGAAAGTTAAGAGACAACCCTTTAATATCGCCTTGGCACTTCGCTATAAAAGTTACTGTAATACTCTTAACTCTTTGCTAAAACTTGCCAAGAAACGCTATTATAATGAGGAATTTATAAAGAACAAAAATAATCATAAAAAACAGTGGAAACTGCTCAATGAATTCTTGAATTCGCCTACAATTAACTCGCCCATAACGAAAATCACTCACCATAACGCTACTTATTGTCACTCTGACGACATTGCTAATGCGTTTTCTGAGTATTTTTGTTCGTCATCCAATTCCTCAAAAAATGTTCCTTCACCTAGTTTGCCGCGCTTACCTCACTCATTTTTTCTCTTTCCCTCTTCCTCTGACGAAATAGTATCAGCTATTCGTAATCTTAAAAATACTTCTCCCGGTCTGGATAACATTTGTGCACACCATTTAAAGATGGTGGCTCATATAATTTCTCAGCCCTTAACCCATATAATCAATCTCATTTTTTCTAAAGGTTCTTTTCCTGACTCATTAAAGCGTGCAAAAATTATACCAATTTTCAAGAAAGGCGATAAAGATGATATTAAAAATTATAGGCCTATCTCTATTCTTCCATCATTAAGTAAACTAATTGAACAACTGTTTGTAAAGCGTCTTAGTTCTTACCTTTCGAAATTTAATGTTATAAAACCTTCCCAGTTTGGTTTTCGTCATGGAAGCTCCACTAACCTTGCTCTGCTTTCTTTGACAGACTTCATCAAACATTCCATTGATACTGGTAACTTCTCGGGTTCAGTCTTTTTGGATTTAACTAAAGCCTTTGACACGCTCAATCACTCCATTCTTTTCAATAAGTTAGATTCTTATGGTATTACTGGACCAGCTTTAAATTTTCTGAAAAGTTACCTGTTTAACCGAAAAAATGTGGTCTTTACAGGTGGCTCTTACTCTAACATTAAGATTACCAATCAAGGTGTTCCGCAGGGGTCCATTCTTGGCCCCCTCCTATTCATTATTTATATTAATGATCTCCCTGACGTCATTTGCTCTGCACATTGTGTTTTGTACGCTGACGACACCACAGTATCATGTAAGGCCAAAACAGTTCCATCTTTAATATCAAAACTAAACTCTGTACTCAGCGATGTAGTTTTATGGTGCAACAACAATGATCTAACGATAAACCCCTCTAAAACTCAGTTCATGGTTTTCAGGTCTGCTCATAAACATTTGTTAACTTCTGCTGCTATAACTATGGGTCCTAATACTATCCATGCTTGTGATACTGTTTCTTTTCTCGGTGTACGTTTAGACATAACCCTTAATTTTGGTCTACACTTATTAGACATAAAGAAAAAGACTGCTTTTGGTATTCGTGCATTGATTAAAGCTAGGCCATATTTTTCCACTAATGCATTACTATCGCTCTACTTCTCATTTATTCATAGTCATTTTAACTATGGCATAATTACCTGGGCCAACACCTATCACTCGTACATCTCATCTGTACAACATATACAGAACCAAGCAATCCGCATTATCACTTTCAGCCCTCGTCGTTCGAACGCTATTTCTTTGCTTAGACAATACAATATTCTGTGTATTAGTAGGTTATTTGAATTTCATTGTACTTGTTTGTTCTTTAATATAATTCACCGTCGGCTACCCTTCGACCTCATCAACTGTGACTTATTGATAAACACTAACCGCACTCGCTTCGCATTGGAGCGAAATTTATTACTACCCCGAGTTTGCACTAATTACGGCATAAAGTCTTTGTCATTCACAGCTATTTCATTATGGAACTCTATTCCACCAAATATAAAGTCTCTATCCAACTTGTATACATTCAAAAAAACTTTGAAATTATATCTTCTATCACTATAAATTATTCTATGTTGTCCTTTTTGCATTTTGACTTAGCGATTGTATTTGTTGAAGTAGTGATTATTACTATGTTTTATCGCTTCGTTATTTTTCTATAGTTGCTTTATAGCATTGTTTTGTTAATATTACATTGTCTTGCCATTTGCCTTTGCACTTGTTTACATGCTTTCTTCATCGTGGGTCCCCCTACAGTCTTCGGACTATGGGACCCTAGTCTGTAAAACGTCTTCTTCATTTTATGTATCGCCAGTCTGTTAATAATAATAAACTTCAAACTTCAAACTTCAATCTAATCCAATGCACATCCTAAGCGGCCTGTGCCGAAACCAGTATAGTGAACTCGAATATATTCCAGTGGCGGAACTGATCGGGCTCCGGCGTCCTCTTTTTACACAGACGCCATGAGATATTGCTACTTCTATGTTTTCTAGCAGCTTTGGCTGCATTGTAGAACTGTCGTGGGCTTCTTTAAACTTTTAGCTGCAGTTAATTTTAACTCATGTGCTCGCTTTCCGGTTCTTCCAAACATTAAACAGCCAACTTGCTCACTCTCTCACTCAGAGGTTTCATTTTGGCCAGATAAACATCGCGAAGTACTTGCTGTCTCGACTTTCGCAGCGCACAGTTTTTAATGAGAGGAAGGGATAAGTTAGAGCGTGAAATTGTCAAGGCTTTTTTCATTCATCCAGCAGGTGACAAATGCATCAGCAGGCCTCCTATATCTTTGTCCGATGCTGAAATCCCATTTCTTAGTCGATCATTATTCTTTGTGCTCCTGTTTTGTTATAGACTAGCGTTTCTCACTCATCACGCATGCGGGCCCCGCCGCGGTGGTCTAGTGGCTAAGGTACTCGGCTGCTGACCCGCAGGGCGCGGGTTCGAATCCCGGCTGCGGCGGCTGCATTTCCGATGGAGGCGGAAATGTTGTAGGCCCGTGTACTCAGATTTGGGTGCACGTTAAAGAACCCCAGGTGGTCTAAATTTCCGGAGCCCTCCACTACGGCGTCTCTCATAATCATATAGTGGTTTTGGGACGTTAAACCCCACATATCAATCAATCAATCAATAAATCATCATCACGCATGCGTGAATTTTTAAAATGTTTTTATCCGTTTAAGTTTATCCTTTTCAATATCTAGTTGAGAGGAGTCATGTTATCTTACTTTTACCTCCGTTACAATTGCCTTTCTGTCTTTTTTTGTGGCACATATATATGCACAGGTGACGACAATAAATGATCAGTTGTTAGTTAGCGCTTTTTGACTTTGTGTCTTTCTTTCCTTGGGTTGCTGCGCTGCCCTTTCACAATCAGTGGAAATATACACATTTTTTTCAAATTTACCGCACGTACTTAGAGCATTCTGAGAATTTGTGTTACATTCTTTTACTTATTTTATAGGAGCACCTGATTTTTGTCTATCACTAGAGGGTCTGTTTCCAGTGCACAGAGTTTTCCAAGCAGATGTGGCGGTCATGGAATTCGCCTCAAATCATCATGGAAAACTTGGAAAAGTCGAGGAATTATGAAAAAGCAAATTAGTAGACACCCTGCTTATCCAAATCTGCTTCATGACAATATTCTATATGATCCAAAGCAGTTTTTTTTTCTTGCTATAACAATTGCTTTAGATCCTAAACTGACTGGACCACCACTGTGACATTCTTAGACACAAGTTACGAATGCACTACCGAATGTACTAAACTTAGTTGTAGTCACTTGCTTTGTGACTACAACTAAGTTGTGACTACAACTAAAACTTTCACCATCCTTTGACACTATACATATTTCATGTCATGGTCATGATTTTATTACTTCTATGTTTTTATCTGCCTTAGCTTAAGGAATTTTAAGGCCCTTATACAGCAACTTATCACAATCATTGTCCACATCTCTAGTCCCATGAACTGATGGTCTTTGGCCATCAAATGGCCCGTGTGCAAAAAACGCTAAACATGATCATCATATCTTGCTCAGAAAAAAACGTATGCAGTTGTGGGACAATGGTTAGCTGTGGGTTACGTACGATTTGGCTCTGTAGCTTTGGCTTCATTGCCAAGACAAGTCTCTGCCAGTATAAGTAACGTTAGACGCGTCTTTTCAAAGAGAGTCAGTCATATATGGTGCAAGTAAGGACTCTGAAAGAAGTCATGTTCTTCCTTTTTTTTTTTAAATGCAAAGGCAGTCAAATCGCGTAGTGTAAATTTATCCCCTGTCGGTGAACACCTTGAGAAGTACATCGCAAACAAATCAAAGGCACATGACATTTCTTTCGCCATCCTTTCTTCTCAGGCTGTGGTGGCTGGTTCGTTTTATTTCACTGCTGCTGGCAGCTGTTATATTGTAACAGGAATTATGTAGACCCTCTCTGTCGCCGTCTTGTCCCGAATGTATGTGTGTGTGGGTGTATATATATATATATATATATATATATATATATATATATATATATATATATATATATATATATATATATGCTAGGGCACGAGATCGAGCCATGTCAATGCATGTATGTGCCATTGTGGAAAAGAGGACTGAGTAATGGGTTCACATAGAAAGGGCAGCGCAAAAACTCGGGGGAAAAAAGGACAGTAGAGACAGAGCGCTGACTAACAACTGAAATTTTATTTCCATCAGCTGTGCATATATATGCGCCTAAAATGTGATTGAGAGGAGGTTTAGAAGCAAGAAGGCTGGTTTTAACGAGCGATAAAAACTGCAAACGATGAAATCTTCAAAGAAACTCGCGCAAGCGTGATGAGTGAAAAGCATCGGGTCATGATAAAGCAAATGACACAGAAAATCAAAGAAAGCCTCTAATATAGCTAATTTCAGCATCAGACAAGGATATTGAAGGCCTGCTGACACACTTGTCGCCTGCTTCCTGAATGAAGAAAGCCTCAACAATCTCGCGCTCTATCTTATCCCTCCCCATTTTAAAAAACCGAGTACTACGAAAGTCAGGAGAGCAGCCACAATGCTCGCAATGGTCAGCCAGAAAACCACTGGTCGTATTGCGTACGTGCTACTTTGCCCTTTCATTAAAACACCTGCCAGTTTGACCAATGTACTCAAGTCCACAACTTCAAATAAACCTATAAATTACATTGGAAAATACAATCTGTGAACCTGTTCCTTTGTTTGGTTGTGCACCCAGGGTGTTTTCCTCTGTAGGCCATGGCACACGCCATGCTTGCACGTCATGCATCGAAGCATGACGTGCAAGATGTACTGTCCGCGCCCTACAAAACCTTTCGAGGTTATGTGGCACTCCGGAACCTTTAAGACCAGCACGTACGCGAATTTGCCTTCACACTCCCACACGTGTGGATGCAGGCCCTTGTTCAATGAAACGACAGTGCTCTTCAAACATAGCGATCAGATCACAAGAGAACTAGTGGAAGCATTCTATATCAAAAAAGAAGGGGAGTCCTGTGTTAGTCAGACATCAATATTTTTACATGAAAAAGAAGAAATCCTAATCAGTAGCATGTTTGTTTGAATGGAATATGCCGTGCCTGCGTAGTTACCCGTAGTGCAAAATTAATAATGACGTCGACAAGATCCTTCGCTGGCCCTCTGCGCATGTTCTGTGTGTTTTTATCTTATGTGTTCAAACAACTTGCATACTTCAATAAAGTCTTCAGTTGAGAGTCGGCGCTTGTTTGTGTCTTCTCTTCGTCCCGTGAGTTTGTGCACTGGTACTGTCCATAATGTATCACCAACTAGCCTAGCTATTAGTCCTGCTTCAGATTTCAATGTCCAAAGGCGATACATAGCCTAACATTTTTTTTCAGCGCTAAGACGCACAGTCAATATTTCTATCTGAACGATAACTAGTGAACAAAGTACGTGGCAATAGCATGTTAATAGCTTAGTTCTCTGTTAGTGCCTTGTTGTCAAGTGCCTTGTTGTCAAGGGCCCTTTACTGATAAGAAATTGTGATGCTGTCCAGTTTTTAGTCCTAAAGATAGTGCAAGTTATATTATTTCTGTTGATGCTAACATTTATTGAGTCCCACATCCTTAACTGTTTGTCCACATCCTGAACTGTTTATGGTGCTGTTATGTTGAGCATTGAAGAAAGCAGCGAGGCTGATTTTGTTGCTTATGCTGAAATGTTGGTACCTAATTTCCTTATTGTTCTGGAGGCATACCTCAAAAGTACTTCCGTTTCTTGTGAGGTTGTCATATATTTGCAAAAGAAAAGCATTTGCAATGGCTCCAGTGTTGCACAGATCTTAACTGACAATTTTTCTCTTACTGACCAGGCCTTACTGCGTGCTTCTGTTTTATCTTATTCTTGTCATGTTTTTAGATATGTTGATGATTTTTTAGTTGTTTTAGACAAGACGTGCCTTGTGCCCTACCTTGAAATTTAGACTTCATTTTAAATGCCTTTAAGGCAAATGCCAAAGGAGTAACCTTGAATGAGCTTCCAACTGACAATGTTTTGCAGTTTTTAGACATTAACCTTGCTGTAAAAAGGGATCATGTCTGTTGCACTTATATGCCTCGCAGTAAAAAAGAGCTTCTGTCATATGACACTGCGCATTCCAAGGGTGTGAAATGTAGTATTGCCCCGCATTGGTGCTGCGCAGATTGTCTTTGCACATGATGCAGACCAGCCTAGGTAATCAATTTGGCACACTTGAAAAGGCTGGCTTTCCTCGATGGCCTTGCACACTGTTGCCGGATCTTTTTTACGGGAGCTGAATACCAGCACTCAGGAAGAGCACTTGAGAGAAAGAGGGCATGCTAAACCACTGGTCGTGCCTCATTTACACAAGCTGAGCCATAACCTCAAGAAGGTGGCCACTAGGTTTGCGATTCCTGTTGTGTTTTCCGCCCTGAATAAATTCGCACACTTGTGGCCACGAATCTGCCAAGCAGCAAGGGTGTGGTGTGCCGAAGGTGTTGCTTCTGAAATTCCCCTGAGCTGTCGCCTCAGGGAGCATGTCGATAGTATTGGCAAGAGTGATGGTGCGCATCTTCCTGCACACGTCGTGTCCACGTCTGTGCCAAGGTTTTAGCAAGCTAGCATTATCTGCAAAAGCAGCCGCCAAATAGCAAGGGAACTCCTAAAGGCTTAATATATTAGAAGTAAGTGGTCGGCTTGTGTCAGTGACACGTTCATTGTACTCTATCAATTTAAGTTGTCCTTTTTTAATCAGCTGCTCACATGACATGTCTGTGGTGGCTCATTCACTCAATGCGCGTGGGCGGAAGTTTACCTGTTTTTCAGCCTGCACCGGTAATAAACAGTTGGTAACTTGACACCTGTCTGTCTTTTCTCACCTTTTTTCATTATCCTTGTGTTTTCATTTTCCTAGGTTTTACGCGAGTCGCAGCAGGGGTGGCAATAGCAAGTCAATGTATTATCGGAAGTTCTGCATTGGCGGTGATGACCTATACTATTAAAGAAAAAACTGGTCCACGTGTGCCATTGCGTGATTGCTCGCGTGGAGAGGTGGCATCAGTATCCCTTATCTCTTTTCGCTTATAGTATCCCTTATGGCTTATAGTTTAGTGCCATATGCGTGCGATTTACAAAATAATCTGTGCGGCGAGGTTTCTCGGCTCCCACGATTCACTCTTGAAGGTGGTCCTACACAAGGTGGCTGCGAGCGATGGTGCAATCCACTTTTGTTGTCTGTTAAAAGCCCATGACACTATTATGTTAGCAAAGGGCTATAGTTCTGTTACAAAGATTCTTGTGTAATCACAGTTTTTGAATTTCTTATTGAGTGTTGTGCTTTTTTTTTAATGTTTCCAGAGAACGTAGTTTTCAGCGAAACTTTTTTTTTATAATATTACACATGCTCGTTACGAGAGCTAGATAGGTCACGTATGTAAAAAGGTAGTGCAGTTCATACCTAGCGATAATCTGTTTAAAAATTTCCTTCAAAATTTATTCAGTGTTATGTCTATTATAACCAATTAAAATACGCACTGGGGCCCCCATGTTGCTAAAATTTGTATTTTCAAGCTCCCAAGACTACATATTAAATGCCGCTGACTGCTTCGAAGCAAGGTTCTTCTGCTCCAAAAACTGCTCCCAATTTAGTCTCAGCCGTGTCTCCTCTGTTAACATTATTATTATTATTATTATTATTATTATTTAGAAAGTCTGCCCTTTGGCATAATATTTTTTATATTTTTTTATTCAAAAATTATTATTATTGGTGATGCAACTGCAAACGTCTTCAGCTACACACTTACTGCTGGTAGCTCGCATTTCAAGGGTAGAGTTGGGTAACTTCATCTAGATTTCTCATTTCAGTGTCTTGAGATGGTATTATTAAATCTGTGATTATTTTTTAGCCTTATATCCATAGAAGAGTACACAAACGAAGGTAACCCGCCAGCGTCTGTGATAAATCTATGGAATCGAGGGAGCTGTTGCGCCCTGACAAATTCCTTCTTGCCAGCACATGTTCAAATGCCATCGCTTTAATCACTACCCCTAGATTTCATTGCAGGCATCTACGGGCTTTGTCGAACTCTAAGCGTCAGAGCCCAGAGAAATAAAACATCAACATGCATGTGCTCGTCGTGGAAAAGAAAAGAATGAAAGAACGAAAATTGTGCAGTAAGGCACCGTTCTTATGACGTTAAGTCATTGTTCAATGCAAGGTGCATAGAGCACGTGAGTAGTAGCATTTTTTTTTTTGGAAAGGTAAGGATGCAAATCAGTGGTAAATACAGCAATTCATGGTAACAATACTGATTGTTGGCCTAGTTGGTACTTGCTTAATGACATGCTTTGGCCGCAAATAACACAAACACAAGTAAAGGAACACTCAACGACAAGCACAAGCGGCTTGTGTTTGTCGTGAGTATTCTTTTACTTGTGTTTGTGTTATTTGCGGCCAAAGCATGACAGCAATCCATGTTGCATCAGATCCGATCGAATCCAGATCCTAAATAGTCAAGTCAGTACGTACAGGTCAATCTAATCCAATGCACATCCTAAGCGGCCTGTGCCGAAACCAGTATAGTGAACTCGAATATATTCCAGTGGCGGAACTGATCGGGCTCCGGCGTCCTCTTTTTACACAGACGCCATGAGATATTGCTACTTCTATGTTTTCTAGCAGCTTTGGCTGCATTGTAGAACTGTCGTGGGCTTCTTTAAACTTTTAGCTGCAGTTAATTTTAACTCATGTGCTCGCTTTCCGGTTCTTCCAAACATTAAACAGCCAACTTGCTCACTCTCTCACTCAGAGGTTTCATTTTGGCCAGATAAACATCGCGAAGTACTTGCTGTCTCGACTTTCGCAGCGCACAGTTTTTAATGAGAGGAAGGGATAAGTTAGAGCGTGAAATTGTCAAGGCTTTTTTCATTCATCCAGCAGGTGACAAATGCATCAGCAGGCCTCCTATATCTTTGTCCGATGCTGAAATCCCATTTCTTAGTCGATCATTATTCTTTGTGCTCCTGTTTTGTTATAGACTAGCGTTTCTCACTCATCACGCATGCGGGCCCCGCCGCGGTGGTCTAGTGGCTAAGGTACTCGGCTGCTGACCCGCAGGGCGCGGGTTCGAATCCCGGCTGCGGCGGCTGCATTTCCGATGGAGGCGGAAATGTTGTAGGCCCGTGTACTCAGATTTGGGTGCACGTTAAAGAACCCCAGGTGGTCTAAATTTCCGGAGCCCTCCACTACGGCGTCTCTCATAATCATATAGTGGTTTTGGGACGTTAAACCCCACATATCAATCAATCAATCAATAAATCATCATCACGCATGCGTGAATTTTTAAAATGTTTTTATCCGTTTAAGTTTATCCTTTTCAATATCTAGTTGAGAGGAGTCATGTTATCTTACTTTTACCTCCGTTACAATTGCCTTTCTGTCTTTTTTTGTGGCACATATATATGCACAGGTGACGACAATAAATGATCAGTTGTTAGTTAGCGCTTTTTGACTTTGTGTCTTTCTTTCCTTGGGTTGCTGCGCTGCCCTTTCACAATCAGTGGAAATATACACATTTTTTTCAAATTTACCACACGTACTTAGAGCATTCTGAGAATTTGTGTTACATTCTTTTACTTATTTTATAGGAGCACCTGATTTTTGTCTATCACTAGAGGGTCTGTTTCCAGTGCACAGAGTTTTCCAAGCAGATGTGGCGGTCATGGAATTCGCCTCAAATCATCATGGAAAACTTGGAAAAGTCGAGGAATTATGAAAAAGCAAATTAGTAGACACCCTGCTTATCCAAATCTGCTTCATGACAATATTCTATATGATCCAAAGCAGTTTTTTTTTCTTGCTATAACAATTGCTTTAGATCCTAAACTGACTGGACCACCACTGTGACATTCTTAGACACAAGTTACGAATGCACTACCGAATGTACTAAACTTAGTTGTAGTCACTTGCTTTGTGACTACAACTAAGTTTGGTGTACGTGTGGCCAGTTTTTAGAACAGTGACTTTAAGACTCTGTGATGGTGTTGGGAAAAATTGTTTCACATGGAAAAGCTCATTCCACATATGAACTACTTAATATACTGGCACATTCAAATTCAGGCATGGGCTTTTTTTTTTTTTTTTGCCCGCAGCTCAAATTTTTAACATTAGGGTAACTGGGCTGCCATAGTAATTCAGGTTAAAAGGGAGTGTTGCTTTTTGTAATGCATAGAATAGATGACCAGTTGCCTATTGTCTACAGGGATAGATAGATGTGGCGAGATGAAAATTAGCGAGCTTTGGTTGATGCAGTTGATGGGGCTAACAGATGGCTGATTGTGTGTTGATTCACAGGATGAACACAGGTCCTCGAAATTCTTGAAAACTGTTGATGATTAGAAATTTTGACAGGGCCCAATCGTACTATCTGGTAATTCACGGCAGATGAGTGTGCTCCTGGTCAAAGGTCATTGCTTATCGTGTTTCTTAACGCCATGATTTTGAAACTAAACACTGTCAAACTGCCAGTATTGTTGATATTGAGGCATGTATGCTTGCTTTGGCTTCGGTTGGCCAATAGCCATAAGCTGATGGCCACAATGTCTACAGCATCCTGAGCTCTCTAAAAAACAGAAGAAAAGTTGCGTGAATGTAGTCATTGCTGCAGACTATTAGTGTTTAAAAGGTTTTGTTTTAGCTTCATCTTTGGTGATATCTTTTAGCAAACTGCCAAAAAAAAAAGAAAAAAAAAACACTGAACACTTTTGTCGTGACCTCTAAGAGTGCGAACATGCGACTCTCCACACGACTTGCTGGTAACAAAAAGCTTTTATTTAACAAGCACCGGGATGCGCCAGCTCTTGGAGTTTAATCCAGTCCACGCACTGGGACAGTGGACTGTGGATTGTTTACACTGCGGAGCAGGCGAGATGCCATGCCACAACTTGCACTAGCCTCAATCACTAGCCTCAATCACTAGCCTAGCGCAATCCAACAGTTTGCAAAAAACTGTGAAGATCAAGACTAATGAAGCTGTTGGCATTAAAATGCGAATATAAAGACTGATATAAAAGACTGCACTGAGCTTCAGAACTTCTAGTCCAGTGAAACTATGCAATAAGTGCACAGAAAGATCATCTCTTGTTTTCTCCAATAACATTTACCATGAACTACAATCGTGATCCGTAAACTTTTTGGAATGTCCTTGAATTTTTTTCTTCCAAACCTGTATAAACCCTGATTCATTGCTTTGCAGGCTTCCACAATCGATGGGCGCCGGAAAGGAGCCTGCCTTTTCTGCCAGGAGTACTTCATGGACCTGTACTTGTTGGCCGAGCTCAAGACCATCTCTCTCAAGGTGCATGCACAGTTAACAAAAGCAAAAGCAGGCCTGAAATGTGCTGCTGCCCAGTCATCACTGGCAAACTTCGTAGCCTGCTATTAAAGTCTGTACTATGAGGCAGCACACATATTAGTAATATGCATACTGGAAAGTTTATATAGCGTGCGAACATAAAAAAAATGGACAGAGTAGAGAGAAAGAGCACTGACTTTCAACTAACTTTATTTCGCAGAGTGGCCAAATGTATCTGTTAAAAAAGACATTGAAAAACAGCTAGATTAAAGGCAAGCTCAGTCATTGTGTCAGTAGTCAAAGCACGTCTGACGTGTCCTCAATTGTACTAAAGCCCGGCCAGGCAATCACGTTTTGGAATAATGAAACTGATCGTGAGCTAGTGACTTGTTTTCGCTTCACTAGTCTTGCGGCTAAGCTGAATCCTATGCCTTGCCATTAATCGCCCTCAGATCCAAGAAGGGGGTGCAAGTGCAATCCTGGCAACGATTGCTAAGGTGCCCTTGTACCACATCGTTCACATTATTTACGTGCTCTTATACAGCGTTACTAGAATAAACTCAGTTTAAAAGCTCTGCCGAAGAGATGGGCTGTGCGGGGGGTTGTAAGAAATAGTGGCGCTGTAGTCTGATTTTGCTCCCACGGCTGGTGCATGTGATTCGCGGCGATTGCGAACGATGCACTGTGTTCACACATCACTTCTGGCCCTGTTTTAGCACTGCATGGTTTCTTGCAGAAAAAGGGTCATGTATGAAGTGTGAGGAGGAGCAGGTCCATCTTGAGTGTGGTACTCCAACATGCTTTGCGCGGGGCTCCAAAAGCAGTGACCACAATGACTGCTTGGCTTCATGCAACCTGTTTATTTATTTCCTTTGTGAAAGTGGCACAGGCCAAGATAAAAGCTGCTGCAAGTTGCTTGAGAAGCTTATATATATACCCCCGGTCTCTTTTTCCCTGCAGGGATGGGCTAGCAGACGAATGATCGTAAGGGAATGTCCTGTCGAGCCTTGCATGTTACCCGAGAGTTCATGTTGTCGTGCAAATAAAGATTATCATTCTATGCCATTTAATTATTCTAATCAATATTACATTCAGCAGCAGTTCGCCGATATGGTGCAGGTGGTGTCGTTGAGTCTTATATATATTGCGTGAGACAAATACAAACACAACAATTACAAAGTTAAGAAGACGCTTGAGCTTCACCTTCAGTCATAAAACACGATAACCCAGTCAGGCCCTGTGCAAATTACCTTCTAAATTACTAGCCTAGCATCGGTACCGTGCCGTAAGGGAATAATTGACTGCATGCAACACTGACCGTTGTAAACTGTGAATGTCTACTTCTTGTACAATTGTCAAGTGCCAACTACGCCATAATTGTTCATTATGCGAGTCGGTGAAGGGCCCACTACTCGTGCATAAAGCAAAATGCAAACATATTGCGACCTGCATGTAATGGGTGGAGAGCAAAAACGGCTCTCGCCCTTAAGAAGAAAAGAATATCACGCGCTTCTTCTTCTTTTGAGAGCCAGCCGCGACGGGCGTGCTTTTCGAGAGCTGGCTGCATCTTGGTTAATTATAAGACAGAATGGAAAGTTAGGCTAGTTGGATATGCATGGTATAATTGTTGTTCGAGTGCACGAATAAACAGAAAGGAAGAAAGGACAAGCACTTTCTCGCAACTAAACGATTTAATAAAAAGGGAAGAATACATAAGCAGGCAATAAAAAAACAACGCATGCGTGTGGCGGCAAAAAGTACACCTGTGGCAACTCGAGAACACAAGTAAAAGAAGAGATTATCTAGAAACATAATATAGGAAAGCAAACTCTATATTGTGCAGCAAAACCGGAGGCTGGCTGACGCATTGTTCTCCTCTTTTTTCTGAAGAAAAGCTTCCGTCAATTCACGAGTTGATTGTTAGATAGAAAAACCACTTCAGTATCCTGAAAAAGAGAATAGCAACTGCATTCACTGCAATGAACCGGTAGATTTGATGCCCCCCGAGGATTTCAATGAAGAATCGTGTTCTCTAAGACGAACATTGATGTATCTTCCCAACTGACCTATGTACACTTTACCACAGCTAAAAGGAGTCGTATAAACAACGCCCATTGCGCAGTTGAAATAAGAAGGCTGAATTCATAAGCAAAGCTCGAAAAGCATGCCTAAACGCTATGACACTCGGCTTCCCTGCCTCTACAGAGACTAAAGTTAGTCAGTGACCATTTTACGCAAGACAACAGTCTGTTCGCACAAGCTCTCAAGCTAAAAAATCAACACAACTGGAAATTCCTGTGGGCACGAGGAGGTGCTTGGTGTGTAGTGACACCACGGACTTGAGGTAGCAGGGGGGGGTTTCGACTCCCTTCCACACCTAACCGTGCATGGCTTTGTCGTGTCCGGAGAAAGGGGGATCCTGGGGGTAAAGCCGATGCCGGGTGATTGGACCTTTAAGGCTCTAAGGCTTCCTGGCGGAGGCAGCCCCAGCTTCAAGCAGAAGGCATCCCTGGGCTGACCCACACAGGGGAAATCGGTAGTAGCTTTTTCCTGTCTCCTTCTCTCTCTACATCTTCGTCTTTGTCTCGCACTTTTTATCTCTACTGTCGTCTTCTTTTTTCTATTACTTATGTCCTGGCGGTTTGGGTTAATCTTGTGTGGCTGTCCAACCTTGGGTACTCGATATTCGGTTATAGTAACATTGTAAGGTTGATATGGCAGGGCTTAATACACCACAACCTCTGCCAGATTTCCTCGTTGAGCTCGGTGGTGGTGGGCGACTGGCATCGTTATCGAACATGCAACATATTTCATGGGATCAAAAACCCTCTTTTTCAACTGATCATCCCCCAGAAAAGGTGGCACACCGACGGATCTTTTGAGTTCTCTTTGAGAAATCGAGACGCCTTCCCAAAGTGAGTCATTTACAGTGGAACAGATAAGAAAGCACGAAACATCTCGCCTTTTCTTGTATCAAAATGCCTCATTGAGACCATTGGAAATTACTACAAAGCCACGGAGATGGCCAGTGGGTATCAACTTATTGAAGTGAAAGATAAGTCGCTATATGAAAAACTAACAAAGCTTTTGTTCTTCGGGAACAATCCTGTTGAGTTACAGCCCATATAACAATGAACACCGTGAAGGGTGTTGTCTCTGATGATGACTCCTGGATTTGACAGATGAGGAACTCCTTGCTGGTTGGGAAGATGAAAATGTAGTAAAAGTTCAAATGTAGTAAAAGAGTAGTCTCGGTTGCCCTGCCCTCACTTAACATGGCCCCACCGGAGGCCCCTATGAACCCTTGCAGCAGCCTGGGCAGCAAACAAGCTAAAGAGGTCCCCTTGACCTTGGCCCGGTGAAGACAAAAACTCCGTAAGCCGTGACGAAGCCTACCCTTCGTACACGACCGTCTGGTGTCTCTCCAGAGGTGATGGGCACCACTACTAATCCACTGCTGCAGACTTCTTCGGAGGAGGGACGAGAGCCGCTCGACTGCTCCGAGAAAGACAAAACACTAATTACAGGGCCTTCCAAAGGCTCAGTAATTACAATAAGCCACTCTCAATCCATACACACAGCACTACTTTACACACAATATCGAAACACAAATAAATGGAACGCCAGAGGACTGCTTCGAAACTGCGATGATGTCCAAGAACTTTTACACAAACACTCGCCAAAAGAGTTGTGTACAAGAAACACACTTGAAACCAAAACACACGTATTTCCTCATAAACCACGTTATCTTCCGCGAGGATCGAGATGACGCAATCGCATCATCAGGCGGCGTGGCTATTATATTAGATGAAAGCGTAGTGTATCATGGTTTGCAGATACAAACAGCCCTCGAAGCAGTGGCTGTTTGTGCTGTTGTCTTAAACAAACTTGTTACTATTTGCTCAGTGTACATCTCCCCTCAATTATCAGATGCAGAAACAAGAATTTCAGTCTTTTGTGGATCAACTACCTGAACCCTTCATCATCCTTGGCGATTTTAATGCTCACAGCCCTTTGTCGGGTGACTCGAGAAGTGATGCGCAAAGCCGCTTGATTGAGAACTTTATTTTTTCAACAGATGCATGCATTCTAAATAAGAAAGAACGGACATTTTTTATCCTGGCGAACAAAGCTTATTCGTGCATTGATCTTAGCATTGTTTCCTCGATCCTTTTACCCGATTTTAATTGGTATCGCAATAAAAACCCCTATAGGTGTGGGGGGAGTGATCACTTTCCCATATTACTGAGGACGCCAAAAGAAAACAAATATCTACCTCAGGCTCCAACTTGGAAGGTACGTAGACAGAGCTGATTGGAAGAAGTACCAGTCTTAATACTATATCGTGGGCAGAGATTTACTCTCTAGGAATCGACTCGGCTACCATGTATTATACTGCTTTTATTATTTACGCTGTTTCGAAATTGTAATCCCTCAAGTTGCGGTCTCTGCAGACGTCGTGTCCAGTGGTGGAACGGCGATAACTTGCACCAGATATATTTTCTGTGTTTGGCAGATCAGGAAGCAAAGAAAAGTCAATGTGATTTTTGATGAAGAGTGCTATACTCCCTCCACGACCACTTAGTCTGTCTTTGCGTAAAATTACATAACCCGGGAAAAGATTTCAACATCTAAAACCGAATCATTTAACCAGCTTTCGGTGACGCAAATAATTGAGGGCTGGTGACATTCAATGAGCCAATCGAAGCTATCAATCTTGTTTGCTAAGCTACGTGCATTATTATTCAAAATGACCAAATTTTGATCAATACGCAGTCACTCTGGAAGTCGTGGTTGACGTGAATGAAAAGGCGCATGCGCGGGCGGCCGCTCAGGGGCGTGTTGAGAATGTTTCACAAGGGTCCCGCTGGCTTCGTCCCAGCTATAACGGACGCTGTCCACGATAAGAGCATCGTGGCGAAGTCTGACTATCTGCATTTTTTCTGATGTCAACCGAGTGCTGCCACAAAGACTTGCGTATTTGTCGAACACGTGCCGAGAAGTCTTCATTTATGTATATTTTTTATCCTTCAAGTTTTCTTGTTTCCTTAAAATTTGTGTCTTGGTACGAAAATCAATGAGCTTAATAATAACAGGTCGTGGACTACTATTCTTTCTTTGCGTTCCTAGCCTGTGCCACCGCTCAATGTTTTCATACTTGACGCCTAATTTGACATTTATGAGTTCATGCACAGTTTCCAGTAGCTGATCCGGAGTCTCTTTCTCCGTTTCCGTCAATCCGTAAATTATCAGGTTGTTCCTGCGAAGGCTGTTTTCCAAGTCGTCATTACGGTGGTCAAGAAATTCAACCGTGTTTTTTAGGTCCCTCACAGTGCTTTCGAGCTCGTTCAATCGAGGAACCAGGTCCGCAGCCACAGCTGTCCTTGCCTCTACGGTATTTAACCTACTATCGAGAGCCGCTACTGTAGTAGTGAGGCTGGCTATGTCCTGGCTAATTTTTTGCTGACCGGCAAGCAACTCCTTCAGCATATCTTCGATTTGAGGACCAGAATTAGACTCGACGTCTCCAGAAATCAAGAGTAGCATTCTTAGCCAACACAAAAATGAATTCACAGCGCATGCGCAAGGCAGGGGGTCCGGCAGCAGCAACAAGAAACGGTCATCGCTTCTGTAACACTTGAAATGGTAGCGTACCTGTAAAATCAAGCAAACTAGCTTGTAGCGATCGGACGCCATGCCGCCGCCGGACCCACTGAAGAGTTGTCGGGATGTCGTTCTTATATCCACCGCTGATGCCGTAGACGTCACTGCTGCGCCGTGCCATGCGCCGTAAAAACAGTCCCATTCAAGTCCGTAACCGGTGCCCGTGATAAACGCCGGTGATAAATTGGAGGCTTGAAAAGCAGGATCGGTCGAGGCGTACACGGCCCAGGAATCGGGGAACTGTGATGGGAGCACGCGCACATCGGACGACGACGAACTGCATCTGCTGGTAACTGCGGCCACCTGTAAAATCAAGCAAACTAGCTTGTAGCGATCGGGCGCCATGCCGCCGCCGGACCCACTCCTTAAGCGAGTAATGACCCACTCCAGAAGTGACTAATGCAGTCATATGCACGAATTCATTAAGTGCCCTAAGAACTTTAAAAACCACCAGAAAGTAAAAAAGTCCTGTCATTGTTTTGCTATTCTCTCTCTCCTCTGTGCCATTTACACATCGAAACAGCATGTAGCAGCGTGCTGGGTGCCAGGACACCGCGAAATTTGGGGAACATACTAGTGCATAAGCGTGCAACATCAGTCTATGCAAATGCTCCGCAATCATGTGTAGCTGTCCCGTAATGGACTTGAAACCCTTTATGACAAAAAAAAGCTGAGCGATTACTGGCAACGTACATGAGATGGACAAGTACATAATAAATTACATTTAATGAAGCCTTACCTTGATGACTGGCCACCAACATCTCAACAGTGCCGTACAGAAGTAACGCTGTCGGTTATGTATTGGACAGGCGTATAGTACACACTCGCACCTTCTGTCCTGTAGATGTGCGAGAAATGTGGCGAACCCCTTACTGTCCCTCATATTTTGATACAGTGCAATGAATTAAATCATTTTAGAAAAAAGTATTTTCCAACACCCTACCGAGAACAAATGCCTTTTCACTCGGCGATCTTTATCGGTAGAAATCCACTTTTCAAACATCATTTATTATTTGCATTCTTTAAAAGATATTTATAACTTCCATGTGATCTACCCTGGTGATAACGACCTATCACAAGAGGTCATTGCTGCAGTGCGTACATTACAAAGCACGTGTTTCGCAGCCCTTGGAGACAAGGAGGCTGAAAGCATTCGGGCTCTTTAATTTCTTCATAGCTTTATCATCGGAGCCATTGACCACTAATTTTCACTATACACATTTCATGTCACTCGCATAATTTTGTTCCCTATATGTTTTACCCACCTTTAGAGCAAGGAAGATTAGACTCCTTTACAGCCAGTCATCATACCCATAGCCGCAATCTTTTATTTAATTTACTGGCACTCTTTGGTCATCACATGGCCCTTGCGCTTAAAAACACCATATATCATCTATGGGTGGATAATTGCCACATTAAAGCCTGCAAGACAGAGGGAAGTTGCGTGTACATCATTTCTTGCACTAGCGACCTTTTGCTAATCTTTTTGTAGCTGTTCGGGCTTCCTTGTTTTCATATCCAATCAGTTCTACATTTATGACAATGTGCTTCTCTTCAGAAGAACTGAAATCTTCACTTGATAACACCAAACGCAATCGCAAATCCCTGGCACATTTCAACATACGTAGCCTTTCAAAGAACTATAGCATGGTAGGTTTCTTTTCTAATCTAAACAACCCCTTCACTATCATCTGCTGTCAACCGCTGATATTATTTGGCATTTCGGGATATACAATGGGAGCATGTGTCCGTAAGGAATGAGGGGTTCAGCCATACTGGTTCAATATAATTGGTGGTATTGTCCTTGCCACGATCTGTATTTCTCGTGTTTCATTGTTGAATTTTTATTTTATAAATTCAACACGTAATTACTTTTGCTATTAGTAAAAACACAATCATTGGATCTATATATCATTCCCTGTCATCTTGTCCTGCTCTTTTTTGATCTCGGCTGGATGCTATCTAAAACGTCATTGCTAATGAAAACAATCTTATCATTCTTGGTGACACAAACATAGATATTATACTAACCTTACTGATAGTCATTGCTCTAACTAGACTTCATGCTATGAAGGCTATGGCCTACGTTAACTAATAACTTTCCCCACTAGATGTACCCCTTGTTATATTCTATAATTAATAGACCACTTCACTTATCAAATTTACAAATTG
Organism: Rhipicephalus microplus; assembly: GCF_043290135.1. Taxonomy (NCBI): domain Eukaryota; kingdom Metazoa; phylum Arthropoda; class Arachnida; order Ixodida; family Ixodidae; genus Rhipicephalus; species Rhipicephalus microplus. Next base: position 208,991,128 of record NC_134704.1, read on the forward strand.
AGCAACTTGCTGGTGTTATCACTGTTCTTATTATGGACCACAACTTCTCGTTTGCTTTGTTAAACTCAACCAATGTCTCAGTGCATAGAAACATAAAAAAAAAAACTAACTTTAACACTTTCAGAATGCATAAAGTGCCCCTTGAGTTTTTTTTTTTCTTTTTTGCACTGCTTTCTAGAGGACACAGAGGTTCTTGGTGTATAGAGAGAACGCCATAGCCACATAAAACATCGCTGCAAAAGGAAAACGAAATTGGTTAAATTGTTCAGTTTCAGTTCAGAGAGATGAGTGCCGGAGGAGGTTGCCTTTATGAGACCAGCTAATTGAAGTTATGTTACGCCCTACATTATAATCAGTTGTGAAGAACAAGAACCTTTTTTAATCCTTGAAATTACTTGGAAAAAAGCAGTTTGGTACTGTGCGTCTATAGGGCTTGTCTTCGAAATTTGCTGATAACCGCATGGGCGCATTCAGAATGTAATTTCATGAGGTAATATTTTATTCAACCAATATTCTGTTTATTTGCTACAAAAATAATCACTGAACAAGTTTTTCTAGAATGCTCAATAGCATGACATTATTTTTGCATCATCAACTAAAGTAGGGAGTCATGAGGTTTGCAATTAAACAAAATATCTTTAGCTCTTCACATGAGCCCCAAATCAATTATTCATGTTCCTGAATGCAAATACAGCTTGCTTTTCCTTCAGGTTGTAAAGTTGGATGCTCTGAAGTGCTCCAAAATAGAAAATATTGCTGCTCCAAAGTGCTCCAAATAGAAATATTTTCTGCTCCAAAAAGCTCCAAATAAAAAAAATGTTCTGCTCCAAAGAGCTCCAAAATAGAAAAATGTTCTGCTCCAAAGTGCTCCAAAATGAAAATTGTGCTGCTCTAAAGTGCTGCATACTGCAAATTTTGCTGCTCCGAAAATCGCTCCAAATCGGCAGACCTCCGTGGCATCACTGAAATTGCAGAGATAGATTGGAAATCGATTTTACCGGCAACTTAACAAAGCTAGAACCGTGTACACGGAGTGTACCAGCATAACACAGGTTTCACACTGGCTTTCAGCTCTGAGAAACCCATGGATAACAACAGCCTTCTTACAAACAAAAAGTAAACAAGAAAACCTTCACAAAAAGTCAAGCGTCAGCCTTTCAATATAATGTTAAAGTTGCGACACATAACTTATCCTATTAATACACTCGACAGACTCTTGAAAGAAGCTAGGTGCACCTGCTTTGATAATGCAATAATTAAACAAAAATTACACTCTTAAAATATGGTATACCATTGGGCCATTTCTTTACAAGTCTTCACCCAGCCACAATCCTAATCGACTGAATACATGAACAAGGGTGGTAACAAAAGCCACTGACATTGCAGATGAGTTCAATGCTTTCTTCTGTCCTACACCTGATCATTTACTCAACAGTATACAACAGTCAACACTCAGTCAGACGGCTTATTCATTTTACCTATATCCCACGTCATCGGTAGAAGTATCCGATGCAATCGCTAGTTTACAGACGATGCAGTCGCTAGTTTACAGATTTTGACTATTTACAGCCCCCTAAAATCAAATTAATATAACCTTACATTGTCAACTTGCTCACACATATAAATAACTGCATGTTTAAAACAGGCGTTTTTCCCAATGAGTTGAAGCATGGTAATATAACTCCCATATCAAAAAAGTTGACAAGGAATTAATATCGAACTATCGGCCAATATATATGCTACCCTTTTTTAGCGAGATAATAGAACAGCTACTTTTCAACCGCTTAACTGTTTCTAAAAATTTGATCTCTTATCACCTGAACAACATGGATTTTGCAGAAGTTATTCCACTGAAACAGTTATTTTATCATTCTCCGACATAATAAAGCATGCCCTTAAATGGCCAGTAAACAGCCCTGAAGTCCAAAAATTTTTTAAAAAGAGATATATGTGCTGTTTTTCTTTGCGAACATGCTGCCGCAAGAATTTTACAAATACGTGCTATATTAAAGAAGTTACAGGGGTTAGAACATTGATCTAAGCTGGTTCCAATTTTTCGCGCGGTCTCGCCCCCTTTCTCCCTTCCATGAAGGGGAAGGCGTAGCCCATCATCATGACTTTGCCCACTTCGGCAACAAGACACCACGTCAGCGATTGACGTCATTGGCGAACTCGATCAGTCGCAACGCACTTCCGCCTGCTGCGAAGCGTGGTTGTTTGTTAACCGTTTGCCGCACCAGTCGGGGGTCAACCGTGTAAGCGTCAGGTGCGAAGAGTCGAGCACAAACGATCAGGTCCCCGACATACATCGCTGGATGGCCGATTCGCTTCAGCCATGCAGCGCGCAGGGCCCCATTGTGAAGCACCCGTTGCTGATGCTTCTCCGCTGCCCAGTCGCTTGATTTGCAGCCGACGACAGAGCAACGTTTTTTACCCGTGTTGCTCATGTCAAGGGCGAAGTACCTTCGTATGTGTGCACAGGCACTATAGTTGAGCGAGGAGTGTACACGTGCACGCAACAATTGCGAGGCTGATTCTTTCACCGCAGTGCCAGAAAACAAGGGGCAGTTTCGTAGCTGTGGGTAGTAACAGGAACTGACGTTCACTTCACTACTGTTTTTTCACACCTGATTAGGCCAATCAACGAGCTGCTTCGGCGAGCTGCGTGATACGTCGCGTCGTCGTTTGCCGAGTTGACGTCATTGTGCGTGCAAGGGGGTCGGTCAGGCGTAGAAAAGATGCATGGGAATTGTTTTTTAAACAGGGGCTGTGTGCGGCGCGCAGCGCTGTGATATTCAAAAATGTGATTGCTGCGGTCTAATCTAAGAATTTCCGAGCATGTATGGGGGTGTAAAAAAAAAGTCGAAGCCTGTTTACTGGCCCTTTAATGGCCATATTCTTAGCTCAGTATTTGTAGGCTTTAGCAAGGCATTTGACACAATCTCTCATGACATCCTATCTCATAAGCTAGAAGTCCTAGGCGTTCGTGGCCCAGCATTTTCACTCATATGCAGCTATTTAAGAATGCAGATGATAAATTTTGAAGGTTCACTATCACATATATAATAAGTCATAATGGGTGTTCCACAAGGCTTGCTTCAAGGTGCCTTCTTATTTCTCGTAAACATTAACGATCTTCTCAACTGCTGAACTAGCATCTCATCCGTTTTATATACTGACGACACCACTATATTTACTTCTAGCTATTGCATGAATACCATGATAATTCAACTCATCTCTGACCTGAGCAACTTATCTTGTTTGGTACAAAAAAAAAAAATACAGCTTTGTTCCAAAGGCGAAGCAATGAACAAGATAGCAACAAATTGGAAGGTCACGTGTAGAATGGAAAGCAGATCGACACGGCCACGGCTCACAGAGATGCAGAGGTTAAATCCCATGTGCTGAGTGTGCCTCCCACGAACACACTTCCCGAAACTGCAAAGTCGAACCACAACGTTGCGTGAACTGCGAGGGTAGTCATCCTGCTTACCCTAGTGCTTGTACTACATTGAATAGAGAAAAAAGCATTGTTACTCTTATAGTTTACGAAAACATCAGCTTCAGAGAAGCGCGGCAGCGTCTTTTGTTGACGGAATGCAGAAGCTACTCTGTTGTGCTGCAACTGGGTGTGACAACACAGCGGTCTGCAGCGCCTGTCCTGGGCACGCCTAGGGACGCTGGGGCAGGGCATCCAGCGCCCACAGTGGATGCAGCTCCCGTTGCACCACTACCTCAAACTCTGGCTCTACGAACACCAGGGTCAGCAAGCCTCAAGGGCCCTCTCCATGCGGCGAGGCTCAACGTGAAGACATTCGTACAATTGGGACGGCTGTCCATCGCGTCAGGTGACGCCATGGACACGAGTCAGGGTAGCCCTGGACCGCCGATGTCAGAACGACAATGGGACTCCTTGGATCGGATAAAAGACAAACTTAGAATCACTGGGCCTGAAGACAAAACTTGGGTTTTTACACTGCCCATAAAATAAGACATGGCTTTTATACACTGGAACTGCAGGGTACTCCTACATAACTTAAACGATATAAAAGACATACTAGCCACCTTTTAACCAGTAGCCCTGTGTTTACAAGAAACGAATTTAGGTACTAAACATAGAAACATGTTGAACTATAGTGTATTCCGGCACGACCGAGAGCAGGCAAGTAGGCTCTCAGGTGGTGTTGCTATTATAGTCAAGAGTGGAGTACCGGAGTGAGAACATAAACTTAAAACAAAATGGAAGCTGTGGAGGCATAGTCAAGAGTGGAGTACCGGAGTGAGAACATAAACTTAAAACCAAAATGGAAGCTGTGGAGGCCACAATACACACATTACAGTGTGTACTTGGAGCCGCATCTTAAATATTCACCTCCTATTTAGAACACCTTATAGAATAGCTGCCAGAGTCGTTCTTGGTGGCCGGAGATTTTGATGCACACTCCGAATCGGGGTAGTGAAAAAACTGAACAATAATGGAAGCTCGAGCTACTTGGTATGGGTTCATCATGGTTGAACAGCCCACACAAGACGCGGGTGAAGGAAAAGAACACAGACAAGCACCGACTCTCAACTAACATTTATTTGGGAAAGAACAGATGATGTATAGGTGAAGTGCCACTTGAAAGGAAATGCAATAACATCAAACTGCAAAAACAACCCAGCATGCTGCAAGCAAGGGAAAAAAAATTGTAACATTGGTATGATCTTCTACAGGTGCTAGAAAGATGGCAAAATTTTGCATTGCTCAGCGCAATTGATGGCATGCTGACACACTTGTCATTTTCTCTTCAGATGTGGGAGGCTTCAATCACTTCTCTTGCTAGCTGATTTCTGTGACGCGACAGTATAATTGTGTTGCTGAATAAGGGTAAGCAGCCGCATTCGTGACAATGAGCGGCGAGGCAGTGTGGTTTTGACTCTGATAATGAGTGCTTGTCTTTCCGCAGGTGAACGTTGATGAATCTTTTGCTTTTGCCTATGTAACTTCTACTGCATGATAAGGAAATCTGGTATACAATGACCTCTATGAATTCTGTATATCCAAAGGGGTGGTTTATACCACTGTTGCCAGGAACACATTCATTGCTTTTGCTTTGCTTAGCAATGCTTTTTTGCACTTTTGCGCATATGGACAAAAGCTTATAACTAGATGAAAAGACAACGCATATTGTTTGGCCACGTTTTTTAAACCGTGTGCTTCTCGGTGAGTATACGGTATCACCCAGTCATGGGCACGTTACCAGTAAAAAGTAAGTGTTATAGTTACAGTTACCGATTTTGTAAAAGTAACTTGGTACAGTTGCAGTTGCAGTGAAAAGTAACGTCGTTATTTTTCCGTTACTGTGTAAAATAAGTAATTGATTACAAAACAAATGATAGATTTGAATGAATAATGGCGTAGGAAGGCATGCAGGTAATGAAAGTTGCATGTGGTGAAATCCTAGACGAAAAAAAAAGCCTAAAAGTCGGCCTATATAATCAATCCTTCTGTAAGGCTCACTTTGTCACATCAGTTTTTTGTTATTGTTTCATTTCATTTCATTTATTTATACTGTCAGCCCTTTGCGGGCTATTACAGGAGTGGAGTTGACTCGTATAAAACAGAAATGTGCATAAGAGAAACATAAGAAAAAGAACCTTCACTACTGGAACAAATCATTTCAAAGCACATACAACAAATATATCATAATGGCTAAGCATATAGTTTATAGAGAAGTTAGTGAAAAATAAGAAAAGAGAGCATCACTGCCGAAATACACATCATATTTTGCGCATAATAAAAAACATAATAAATATCATAGTCTAGTTACAAAGCACGTAATTCACACATATTCACAATCTTAGCGCATGGTATCAGAGTGCACTATATGTTTTATTGCTTCTAAAAAGTCTGTAAGCAATTTGATTTTCACAACCGAATCTGGTAACAAATTCCACTGCTGAATCGCCCTGGGGAAGAAGCTGTACCTGAAACAGTCATGAACTTTGGGGGGTGGTATGTACATACTGTGTCTGGGTCTTGACGTTTCTTGTGTTTTGATTTCAAAGTGCCTGTCGTAGCTTATTGTAATGCGATTATGAACTATCATGAAAAGGAATTTCAGCCTTTCATATTCGGTGCGTTTTTGTAGAGGTAGGAGCTGTGCAAGTTTGCATAATTCACTAGGTGAATGGAAACGACGGTATTTATTAAATATAAACCTAGAACTAAGTTGCTGTATTTTGTCAAGTTTCAAACGGTTAGTTTGGGTATAGGGATCCCACACTACTTTAGCACATTCGATAATGGGTCTTAGCAAAGTTTTATGAGCTAAAGTTTTAACTTTGGTAGAGGCACAGTGGAGGTTACGTCTCAGGCCCCATAACACCTTGTTAGCTTTGGAACAAAGTTCCTCAACATGAAGATTCCAACGCAAGTCGGGTGTAAATACGAGACCCAGGTATTTATATTGCTTAGCCTGAGCAAGTTCGTGACCGTTAATACTGTACGGATAACTAAGAATGTTTTTTTTTTCTAGAAATGGACATAAAAACAGTTTTTGTTGGGTTAAGCTGCATTTGCCACTGATCACCCCAGTTTTTAATTCTCTCTAAGTTAATATCAAGTTCGGCCTGGTCGCTTGGCGACTGTACATTTTTGTATAGTATGCAATCGTCAGCAAACATTCTTATTCGGGTAGTAATATTTTTTGGCAGATCATTTATAAACACCAGGAACAAGAGGGGCCCCAAGACACTACTCTGGGGCACCCCAGATACCACAGGCGATAAACCAGATTGGTGGTGCTCTAGTTGGTGTTCTCAGCATGCAAGATAGGAACTGAACCACCGGGTGAGGGCAGAATTTTCAAAGGTACTATCGATTTTAAGTAAGAGCTTATTGTGCAACACCTTATCCAAAGCCTTTGCGAATTCTAAAAATATTATGTCAGTTTGACCACGGGTATTAACTGTGCTAGATAAGTCTTGTACAAGCTCAGTAAGCTGAGTAACCTTGGATAACCCTTTCCTAAAACCATGCTGACAGAAAACAATTAAATTATGTTCATCGAGATAGGTTAGCAAGTGCTTTGATACAATGTGCTCTAATATTTTTGAACAGGTGCTTGTAAGAGATATAGGTCGGTAGAGATATAGGTCGATTGATGCACTGCATCATGTTAAACAAATAATCAAAACATACCTTGCAATATTCATCAATGAAGATAGATTCCTCGTGCTGCAAACGAGGCAATGAGAGTGCGTCGAGCGTTGCGTCCATCCTCCCTTTAAGTACTTCGTTAACGTACTTCATGGCGTTGAACAACGAATTCCATCGCGTTGCATTCGGCACAGGGAGATGCCTTCCCAAGGCAGCCATTATTGCTTCGGCTGCCTGCACAGACTGGCATTGTTTCCTCCAAAGAGTCTTCAGTTTTGAGAAAACGGTCCTCGCCATTTCGCTGTAGGTCTCGTTGTTGCCGGCATTTTCGGCATCCACCGGAAGCGATGAGGTTTAGGGTGTGCGCGGCACACCTTCTGTGTCGTGGCAAGTGGATATGTTGAGAGGAATCATTGTTCGAGCCACTGTCCAGTACCTCTGTGATGTTATTTGCCACAAAATCTTGGTCCCTTTTCAGCTTCTCCAAAGACCGTGTGCCCGAAAAATGGAAATTTCCAACAAGTTAGGGCGGAAATGAGCTGGTAGAGGTTCAACTTTTTTTATACAGCATCCATATAATTTGATTGACTAATTTGTTAAGCAGTATGAAATAAAGGTGCCAACAGCTGGACGAAAAAATACGGGACAGGAAAGAGCACTCCCTTAACAATAAAACTGTTAGAAAAAGCAAAAAGGAGTGAAAGTTAATATCCATTAACAAAGATAAATGTGACGACTATGCCCTAGCAGACGTATAAATGCACACAAAAGTTTGCGGAGCGTAGGCTCTACTGCAAATGCGAATTTCTGCTCTGTTAGCACATGGCACTTCTTAAATAGCTGGTAACTGTGTAGCTCGCAAGGACTATACTACAGGCCGGAACATCTATTTGGAGGTTATGCTCTCAGACAAAGCCGGAATATAGCTTCCTCGGAAGTTTCGTACTCCGCACGTTTTTGGGGCGGTTTACATTTGTGGTATGCTTCCAACAGAAAAAAAATATTGCATGGCACCGATGATCAGTAGCCTTAATATGTAATATAGCACAATAATGGGCTTTAGAAAATTGCAAATATCTGATTAAAACAGAAATCCAGGTCTTAAAAATACGAGGGACGATACAAAGCGTAAAGTTTCTGTTGTGTGTGCATTGCATTTGCCTCTCTTCTTTTCTAGTCTCGGGGCTTTGTATAATATATCTGTAGAACGTATTTGTGTTTTAATTCCTGACTACAAAATAACCACATGACTATTTCGATTTGCGAAGGATATGCAGAAGTCTGTCGTAAATTCTAGGGTTACAATATGTGCCTTAGTATGCAACAGTTGAGGGCATGCGCGCAACTCTCCATAGTCAGTGAGATCAGTGATTGCAGCATGCCAGGCTCATTATTTTTTTTGCGATCATAAAAAAGAATGCAGCTGAAGTCAAATTGCAGCTTAATTTAACCTCTGTGTACACAATGAGATTAAAACAGAAGTAGCCTTTTAACCTACCTGAAGGCTTTCACAAAGTTCGAACCATTGTCCGTGATGACGACGCATATCTTGTGCGGAATTTTGTACTCCACAAATACTGCGTGGAGTGTTGTCATGATTATGTCGTAAGTGTGATGACCTGAGAGACTCTGGCACACAAGCGCGGCGGATCTTCTTTCCAAAGACTATTCATCTATGTAGTGAACCTTCACACCCAGGAAGCTTCTATGGAAATCGAAGAAGAAGATAATGGTCAATCTTAAAACTAGCGATATCAGTCTGGTAATTAGAATAGAGGAAGGGACCTCCACAAGTTTGCAACTACCGCACCACTTACGCAGACGCAAATATCCTAGCTGTATTGCGTTGCGGGCGCTGTTTTGCATGTTTACAAACCATTGCCATATGATTTAGAATCCACCTTGACTAGATAGCAAGGTCAGCAATGCTTTCCATTGTAAGCGTTTAAGCTAGATCCGCTTTTTGAGCCTTGATTTACTCAGATTCATGTCTTTTTTTTCTTTTTTTTTTGTTTACCACAAAACCTTGTGCCACACAAGATGCATACTATGCTTACTCGCCTGCTTAAAACTCTTAATTCTACTTACACAATTTGCTTATTTGGCTTACGAAACATATCATAAATGACTGTTTTCCCGGGCTCTACATTTTGCAAATTTCAGGAACCGACACAGTTCTTCAAATATTTCGCAAGTACATTTTGCGGCAACCTGTGACGTGTAATGCACCCATATCCACGGGGTGACAAAAATCTCTGAACGAATCTTGCGTTGTCTTGTGAGATCGAGGGAACCTCGCAAATTAGGACCTTGCGAAAAGCAAACGTGCAGTGTGCTGTTTATAGCATACACTAAGAGCCTCACCTGTTTGACTTTCCAGCAGTCAGCTGTGCAGCAAGCAGACCGTCGATGTCTTTCTAAGGCGGCGATGAGGGACGCTTTTTGCTCCCTGTAGAGGATGTCGATCTGATTGACCAATGACTTCCTGTTCATCACCGTTGCCGATGGATGCAGTGCGTTAATCAAGCACCGGAACTTACCGTTGCCGATGGATGCAGTGCGTTAATCAAGCACAGGAACTGTTCATTTTCAACGACTGGAAAGCACTGCATGTCGGAGACTAAGATGTTCACAATTATCCTGTCTAAGCGACTTTGTGAAAGAGCCTTGGGTCGTGTAGTTGTTGCTGCAAGACAGGGCTCCAGGGTCTGCTTCGAGCTACTGCCCGCGTGTCTTTTGTCTGCCACGGTGGGACTATGCTCGGCTTTCCTCTTCTTAGGGTCGAACTCCTTCAGTGCAGCTGGATGTTTTTTCTGCGCACAACGAAAGTTTAGGTTCAGTACGGTAATTTTAACTTGATCGGCATAATTGATTACGTACATTGAAACATACGCACAAAACCTGAATCTCGACATTTATAATGGTGAAACTTGCCTCTAGATGTTTCCGCAGGTTTGACGAAGACGTCTTGCTAGTAGAGTACTCTTTTCCGCAAATGCTGCATAACACCGTAATATTTGCCACCGTCTTCTTCAACACGGAAAAATTTCGCATAGGAAGGCCAAAGAAACTGCTGCTCATTCGACAGGCATGGCTTCCAAACAGGAGTAGTGCTGTGCCTGGCTCCTCTGCGGCAACGTTTCTCTGCGGTGCATTTAGCTATTTTTATAAGGACGTACCACGGCCATCGCAGATGTGGCGCTTTCATAGATGTCCGGACCGGTCCAATATTCCAAAAGCCGGGTGAATTCATGATTGTCATGGTTTACTTCGTCTGAACTATTAACAAAGTTCCCTATTGTCTAGCTGTGTTCAACAAGCTCCGTCTACAAACGCATTGAATGGGTGACTAAACTAACGTTTGCTTTCGCGCCCTTCCTCATCATTTACTGCCCATTTACTGCCCTTTTCGCTGAAGTCTCTTCACAATTCTCACATTGTCTGCAGGTGTGTAGGTGTGTGGATTGATTATCTGCAGGTGTGCGGTTCTTTAGTTTCGCATGCCTTGACGACGGGGCTTAAAAACTGTTGGTATGGCCAGAGTGCGCTTAACTTTCCGAACAGGATTCGATACACCTTGGACATAGCGAATACACACAATGAACGTCGTATGCAGGGGAACACGTGGTTGATGAACTGGAACGACGGCAGGACGTTTATTACGATACCCAGAAGAAGTGCATGGAGATGTGTATGCTGAGGGAAACGGGTGTAACGAGTGAAGATGACGTTCATTGGGTCCTTTCTTCAAGGTGTATCAGACCCTGTTCGGAGAGCTTTGCATCCGCTGTGCACACAAACCGCTTCTAAGCCTCTGATGGCGAAATTCATTGGGAGAGCAGGAGCACTCAAAAGCACGCTGAAAGTGTTCTCTTTCGAGGTTCTCTTTCGAGCTGGCGTGTTTCAGTGGTCGAACAGGTGGAGGAGCACTGTCATTCACTGGTAGGGCGAGAGTGCTTTTGCATCGCCGAGAGAAGCCAGGAGCAGTTTGTAGCACTCTCGCCTGAAAAGCAGAGTAGGCGCAGTACGAGTCACGCGGCCCTTGAATGTCAGTCTCCGAATTTTTCTTAAGCCGGCAAGTGTGGCGGATATGGTAGCAGCCATGTGCACTTTGACACCGCTGTTTTGTACGGGTTTCGAACAGCTGGGCGCCTGCCGAAAGTGTCGTTGCACAAACGTACTAGGTATTACGATAACAAAGAGCGTGTGGCTGACAAGTTTTACGTGTATTTTGCTGCTGCCCCACAGAGATTATGCCGGGGCTTGGAATGTTTTGACCACATGATCTCTCTACTGATCGCCCCATTCACCTGCCCTCTGGGAGTGCCCCGCATTCCATTGGCAGGGCGAGTGGTCCTGCTGTCAGCGCTCTGCCCCCCACTTCTCACTGCCCGGCCCCTCTACTCCTGTTCCCTCAGTAGAATTCGCCATAAGCCTCTTTAACTCGAAGTAGAGCTTTCGCAATCTGCTATAAACACGTTTTAAATGATAGCTTCAGGCTTTCAGCAGTTTTATGCTGCTTTATGCTGCTGTTTTCTAGCCAGTTGTCAAACGCGACTTGCTAGAAGCCTCAGACAGGGGAATGCTCCACCGGCATACCAAGAAAAGGGACAGGAGCTCAAGTGATGAAAAGGATATATAAATATTCACCTTGCCCCCCCCCCCCCCCCCCCCCCGGAAAAAAAAAACAGGTGAGGGGGGCACGTGAACTTGGCAAGGTATGTAGTGGCAACATGTCTGATTTACGACATGTAGTTTTACGAATAAACATACCCTCCAGACACACTGCACTTCAAACCAGCCAGACAGGTATTTGTCAAACATGTTTCCCTTTAGACATGTATACAAGTAAAGTCCGAACTCGGTCTTGTGCAGGGAGGATATACGTTTTAGTGATCTGTTTTCATAATGGTGCATTCAGACGATGGACCGAATCTGTATGTGGCGGGACGGACGGCGCGTCACGTGACCTCGCAGCAGCGATTCCCCTTGTCCGCACAGCTCGTGGATGGATGACCCCAACCTATTTCTCACATCGGGACTCTGGCGGGAGAGAGCCGGTACTTCAGCGGAATAGCTCAGGGTTGGTGGCAGCCAGTACACTTTCGTCTGTGCACGGCATGTTCTCCATGGCTCGCGGACAGCTAGCTGCATGACTGGTCGGTATGACCTACGCTTGAGCATGGTTTACTTAGTTTCCGGGGGCTTTGTTCTCAGGGGAATAAATATGCAGAAATTACTTTTGTGGTTTGGGAAATGTCGCCGCCGTTGTTTTGACACGTGAGATTCTTAGCCACCATGGTGGGGAAATATTCTAACTTCTGCAACCGGCGACGTGCCGCTTCTAAGAACGGATGGGAGACGCGTTCAGAAGTTCTACAAGTGGTGAACAATGGTGTTGAAAGAACATTCTGTCAGCAACTACCTTTTCTCCTGAAAGAATAACACTCGTCGTTCATTTGTCACAACGCGACAGACATCGCAGCCAAGTGTCGCTTCTTGCGGGCATCCATGTTGAATACTCTCAAACGGGTCTGCTGCCAGCGGGCACAGGTGAGCGCCGAATCTTCTGTCGAGGGTAATCCGGTTGTTTTCCCCTAGGAGACCATCCGTCGTGGATGCGCCTACAGGCGGATCATCCGCGGATTAGCTGTCCGCGTCCATGAAAAATCCGGATTCGGTCCGTCGTCTGAATGCACCATGAACTGGGATGGGAGCCGTGGAAAGTCGAAAGGTGGACAGGATATTGTAAAAAAAAGTTCGAAAAAATGAAAAGCGTTTAACGTCGGCCTCTATTGAGTGTGGCTGTTGGATAATTTTTTACAAGAACAAAAGTAACTGTAACTGTATTTTCCGTTACAGTTACTCTGTAAAAAAGTAAGTGTTACAGTTACAAGCTTTTCTAAATGAAAAGTAACTAGTTGCAGTGATAAGTTAATGAAAAAAGGAACTAGTTACCGGTAACGGGTTACTAGTAACTAGTTAATGCCCAACACTGGTATCACGGTATACTTTTTTTTTGCTCTGAGGTTTCATTCCTCATTTGCAGCCCCAGTTCTATTTGTTTTAAGACATTCGCGCATCTTCTCGCACGCTTGGACAACGATGTGCTCTGGGTAACCCGGTTGCTTAAGTCTAACTACTTGTTCATTAAAGCTTATCTGCAATTTATCCAACAAGAATTCTGTATTGCAGAACGAATACATGAAAAGGCTATACCCTTTTTCTATTATTTTAGAATGGTTTGATGAGAAGTTAAGTAAGGGCTTCAGAGAACAAGGATGGTAGCGCCAACACACATGAGTTCATAAAAATTCTAGCTGCAGGTCTAGGAATTGAAAAGCTCCTTCCTTCATAATCTTGATCGTGAAGTTTAGGCCACTGCTGCTCTTGCGAAACACTTTCAAGATATTCAATGCATCTCGAAAATAATCACCTGCATCGAAAAGCACTAAATAATTGTCGACATAAGGGAAAACATATCTGACCATTCCTTCCGAACCGTCTGCCGACTTTCTGTCCACGAAGCTCAGAAAATGTTTTACAAAATATACAAGGATACAATTTTACAAGAGCCACTCTAGAGCCAATACAGATTACTTTCTTTTGAATGTAGATTTCTTCTTCGTATTTAACAAATGTGGATATCGGGTAGAATGATACTAACTCTATACAAGATTCAAGAGGAACTTGACAACTGCTGAAAAAGGCCTGCTAATCGTTGAAATCACATACACAGGTTCTGGCACTTCTCATTAATTCATCATACAATATTGAGTAGAATAGATCTTCTACATCAACACTAACGGCGTGATATTTCCCAAGGTTTTTCTGCTGCAGGAGCTATACCAGGGCGGAAGAGTTCGATACACAAAATGGATCATCTACAGTTGAAGTAGATAAATGCCTCTGTAAGTGTCCTGACACTGCATGTTGCCAAGTACCTCTCGGTCGCAATTGTCCTGAATGCTATAATGGATTTGAGTTTTTCTGCGGAAAAAGTTTGCAGACAACTTTTTTTTGGCCATCACGCCAGTAACAATTTTCTCTAGCTTCATGTCGTCCAGCAGGTTCACGACAGTTCTTTTAACTTTAGTTATCTTATCTTCCACTTTTTAAAAATTCTTTTCAATAGCCTCATTAGCCTTTTTTTATACATTGCCTCTGGAACCAGGGCAAAAAAAACCCTCTTTATCGGCAGGCATAAGCCTAAGCTGTCTATTAGATCTGTAGTCAAAAAAGTGACAGATCTGTTGTGTTCCGACTTAGGTTGTGGTTCGCATTTCTTCGCAACAATGTCCACACATTCAGTCACATCGAGCCTGATACTCGTCGGCCACTTTTCAGCAAATTTTTCTTGAATGCACAATATTATTCACCGGCGAAAGGGAACATGCTCTAGCGAATTTCAGTCCTTTTACCAATAGTCTTTCCCATTCCTCTGCAACAGTCGCATCTCCCAGGATGAGTACCTTTCCCTCTTGGGTAGGCACTTTCTTTCCTTTTGGAGGAAGGCTTGGTCGTACCTTGTTCTAAAGGAAATCTGTCGTGCTGTCCGTGATCCGGCGCCACTCTTTGTAGGCACTTGCATTGGCCAAAGTGGAAGATGCATCAACATTCGCCTGCGAGAACACGAGCGCTCAATATCAGAGTCATAACCGTACTTCCTCGTCGCTCATTGTCGCGATTGCGGCTGCGTACCCTTATTCAACGACACGATGACTGTCACATCATAGAAATCGGCTAGCAAGAGAAGTGATTGAAGCCTTCCGTATCCAAAGAAAAAATAAGTGTCAGCGTGCCGTCAGTTCGGCTGAGTGATTCAGAATTGAGCTATCTTTCTAGCATGTAACACCGGCACAAGTGTTCATCAGCCAACCGCACCAGCCATCAGTATTCCGCCGCGACTCGTACGAAGACGTGGAAGATTGGTTGGACCTGTTCGAGAGAGTGGCAAGCTTGAATGGATGGGACGAAAGAGAGAAGCTCCGTTGCGTATACTTCGCCCTGGAAGATTTCGCAAAGACATGGTTTGAGAACCATGAAACCTCGTTGTCTACCTGGGAAGTATTTCGACGACAAGCGGTGGCTACGTTCGCGAACATAGACCGAAAAGGAAAAGCGGAAGCTGCTCTTCAATCCAGGAACCAGCTCACAAACGAGAGTGCTGTTATGTAAATTGAGGACATGGTCCGTCTGTTCAAGCTTGCGGATTACAACATGGCTGAGGATAAGAAGGTGCGCCATCTAATGCGCGGAGTGAAGCAAGAGCTGTTCGCCGTTCTCGTCTGCAACCCTCCAAGCACAGTTGCTGAGTTTTATTCGGAAGCGACGGCCATCGAAAGAACACTGGAACAGGGGGCTTGGCAGTACAACAGGAATCTTAACTGTGCATCTGCACAGGTATTCTCTGGAGGCGTGCGAAACGACTTTGAAGCCTTGCGAGAGCTCATTAGATCAGTTATTAGGGAAGAACTGAGCAGACTGCAAATGCCCCAGACTCCAACTGCACTATCTGTTACAGACGTTGTTCGTGACGAACTGAAGCAGGTCATACGAGAACCAGAGCGTGAGCTGCAGCCGGTTCGACCTATCCGAACGTACTCTGAAGTTCTCCGACAACCCACAGTACACAACAATGCAGCAGTTGCGATGGCGGCGACTCCTCTGCCATCTACAGCACGCAGAGCACCTCGTCCTCGGGAACCAACGGCTACCTATCTGCCCCCAGGAGCACGTAGCACACATTGCTATTTGGTGCCTAGGCCCAGGAAAAGTGACGTCTGGCGTGATCACGAGCGCAGGCCTCTGTGTTTCCATTGCGGCGAAGCGGGTCATTTGTACAGATTCTGCCCTTACCGACAGGCTGGATTAAGGGGCTTCCCGTCGTATGCACCGTGCCCCCGAAACGGCGAACGACCAGCGGAGATTGAGGAGTACTTGTCCACGCGCCAGAACTCTCCACCTTTACGCCAACATCGGTCACGATCACCATCGCCTATGCGCTACCGGTCATCCAGCCCACGTACACCTTCAAGGCAGCCTGGTCATCGCTCTCCAAGTCCACTCCCGGGAAACTGAAGCAAGCGACCTGTGGAGGTGAGGCCGCTGATAACATCAGTTACGAAGATCCTCCAGTATGGCTTGATGGCGACGACGGTGTATTTCCGGTAAATGGGTGCAGCAACGAAAGCGTTACTTCAGATTTGCGGTTGAGAATGGAAGGATGGGAGCTGAATGCCTTAGTCGACACCGGTGCTGATTATTCAGTGATCAGTCACAAGATGGTGAAGTAGCTAAACAAAGTTGTGACACAGTGGAGTGGATCGCAGATATGCACGACAGGTGGTCACATTATTACGCCCCTTGGCAGATGCACTGCAAGACTTGAAATACGGATGGAGGCGGAAATGTTGTAGGCCCGTGTGCTCAAATTTGGGTGCACGTTAAAGAACCCCAGATGGTCAAAATTTCCGTAGCCCTCCACTACGGCGTCCTTCATAATCATATGGTGGTTTTGGGACGTTAAACCCTACATATCAATCAGACTTGAAATACGGGGCTTTATTTACGTTGCCGATTTCATTGTGCTACCAGAATGTTCAAGAGACCTCATTATAGAAATGGATTTTTTGCGAGCTAATGGTGCCGTAATTAACCTGCATAGGTCTAGCGTGTTGTTTTTGACTGAACGAGCTATACCTGTAGAGGAATCTGAGGAACGACGCCTAACTGTTCTACGCGTTGTTCATGATGACGTAACTGTGCCGCCACGCTGCAGTATAATGGTGCTCGTAGAGAATGACAGATTTTACAACCGCGAAGGCATAGCGGATACAAATGTAGGGCTGTTTTTGAAAAAAGGTGTCTGCGTAGCTCGGGGTCTTGTTCACTTCATGAATGGCCGTGCAGATGTCCTACTTACGAATTTCTCCAATGAACTTCAACACGTCGCTCAAGGCACGGCTATTGCGTATTTACATGACTTCTGTATGGCGACCGAACTATGCAGCTTAACGACGTCAACCACTCGACCAGTGGCCTGCAACATCGACACATCCGTGATCGTCAACCAGAGCCTTCCGGACAGTCAAAAGAAACAGATTTACGCTTTAGTAAAAGAATTCTCTGATTGCTTTTCAATCGCCTCGAAGGTCCAGCGCACGTCAATTACGAAACACAAAATTATAACGCAAGACGACACGAGGCCTATATGCCGGCATCCATATCGAGTGTCACAGAAAGAACGGGAAATCATTAAGAAGCAAGTGGAGAAAATTTTTCGGATGATGTCATCTAGTCTTCGAATAGTCCATGGGCGTCCCCCGTAGTGATCGTTAAGAGGAAAGACAACACGCTTAGATTCTGTGTCGACTACCGAAAACTCAACAATGTAACTAAACGAGATGTCTACCCCTTGCCGCGTATTGACGGTATACTAGATCGGGTGCGATCTGCAAAGTTTTTTTCCTCCTTGGATCTGAAAAGGGGATATTGGCAAATAGAGGTTGACGAGCGGGACCGTGAAAAAACGGCATTCGTAACACCAGATGGCCTCTACGAATTCAAAGCGCTTTCATTCGGCCTCTGTTCCGCGCCAGTGACGTTCCAGCGAATGATGGACACTGTCCTCGCGGGATTGAAATGGCAGTCATGCCTAGTGTATTTGGATGACGTGGTGGTATTCTCTGCAACGTTCGACAAACATCTAGAGCGACTGCACACAGTATTACAAGCCATCCGGTCAGAAAACTTGACAATCAAACCCGAAAAATGACACTTCTGCTTCGAAGAGCTGAGATTCCTTGGACATGTCATTAGTTCCGACGGTGTTCTTCCTGATCCCGAAAAGACGGCCGCTGTTCAGAGGTTCCCTACACCCAAAGACAAAGTCAGTGCGTCGATTTTTGGGTTTATGTGTCTACTATAGGCGATTTGTGGAAAACTTCTCAAAGATTGCGGAACCTCTTACAAAACTAACGAAAGACGATGTGCCCTTCACCTGAGAAAGCGAACAACAGAAAGCTTTTGATGAATTAAGAAAACGGCTACAGGGTTCACCAATACTTGCCCATTTTGATGAGACAGCCGACACTGAAGTCCATACCGATGCCAGCAATGTCGGCCTCGGCGCCATCCTGGTCCAGTGGCAAAATGGTCAAGAGAAAGTGTTAGCCTATGCCAGCCGCAAACTCTCAAAAAGCTGAGGCAAACTACTCTGCAACGGAAAAAGAGTGTCTCGCAGTCATCTGGGCAATAAATAAGTTTCGACCCTACCTTTATGGTAGACCGTTCAGAGCTGTCAGTGACCACCATGCTCTATGCTGGCTAGCAAATCTCAAGGATCCGTCAGGTCGACTAGCCAGATGGAACCTTAGGCTGCAGGAGTATGACATTACTGTCGTATACAAATCTGGAAGGAAACACAGTGATGCCGACTACCTGTCACGCTCTCCCGTTAATCCAAGTGTACCTGAAGAGGAAGACTTCCTGTTCCTAGGAGTTGTCGACGCATCCGAAATCGCTCAACAACGAGATGACCCTGATTTGCTGGCGCTTATACAACACCTACAGGGTCTCGACGTTCAAGTCCCTCGCATATTCTCCAGAGGGCTCTCCACGTTCTGCCTTCGAGGAAGTGTCCTTTACAGGAGGAACTTCAAACCTAATTGCGAAACGTTTTTACTAGTCGTGCCCAAAGCCATGCGACAGGAAATTCTGCATGCATGCCACGACGAGCTAACATCTGGACACATGGGTGTGAGCCAGACATTCGCCAGGATTCGCCTGAAGTACTATTGGCCTAAGTTGCTCGCATCAGTGCAGCGCTACGTGAAAACTTGTCGTCAATGTCAACGACGCAAAACTCCAGCCGTAAAACCAGCCGGCCTTCTCCAGCCAATAGACCCTCGAGATGCCCCATTCCAACAAGTCGGCATGGACTTCTTAGGACCTTTCCCGACATCATGTGCAGGCAAGAAATGGATTGTCGTAGCTACAGACTATCTGACCCGTTATGCTGAGACTGACTCTCTCTACAGTGCGACAGCTGCCGAAGTCGCCAAATTCTTTGTGAACAACATAGTGCTCAGACATGGTGCGCCCACCGTCGTTATTACGGATCGGGGCACCGCATTTACTTAAGACCTTGTGCAATGTCTGATGCGCATGACAAATACTGATCACAGAAGAACGGCGTATCACCCTCAGTCAAATGGCTTAACCGAACGCCTCAACAGAACTCTGACCGACATGCTATCAATGTATGTCGATGTTGAACGTAAACAGTGGGATTTCTGAAATATTACCCTACGTAACATTCGCATATAATACAGCCGTTCAAGAAACAACTCACGTTGCCCCTTTCGAACTAGGATTCGGCCGAAGAGTGACCACCCCACTGGATGCCATGTTGCCACTACAGGACGAAAACAGCTATCCACCTGACTTGGATGACTTCTTGCAAAGAGCCGAAGAAGCACGACAAATGGCAAGATACCGAATACGCCGTCAACAGCGCGTCGACTCTACTCGGTACAACAAGCGACGCAGTGACGCACTTTATCATCCCGGTGACAAAGTGTAGATATGGATCCCAGTCCGCTGCCGCGGACTTTCTGAAAAGCTTCTTTGTCGATACTTCGGCCCTTATGAAGTACTCAACCGTATCAGCGACGTCACTTATGAAGTCAGATCTGCGGGACACGTGAGCTCAAGACGCCGCAATCCCACAGAAGTGGTACACGTAGTCCACATGAAGCCCTATCATGACAGATAGTCGGAAAACGAGTGAGAGTGCGCATGTATCATTTCACTCAAGCATCAGGACGATGCGTCTGAGGAGGGGGATAATGCCGCGGCAGGTTGGCCACGTTCAAGTAGCCCGCTGCAATCATCATGGCAAGAGCACCAGCAAGACCCGGCAGGCATGCGCCACGCGTTCGTGCGCTTGGACTACGAGGAAGAGGAAGATAGTTGAATCTGTGCCTCTCAGCATAGATCAACTAAACGAATGTATCACAAGCTGTATTATTACAGCTGCCCACCTATCTATTCCTCAGACCTCTGGATTCGTAAAACAATATCACAAAGCATGGTACGCACACGAATGCAGAGAAGCAAAAAAAGCAAAACAAAGCCTGGGGAACCTTTGGCAGGTACTCAACACCAGAAAACTTCGTAAATTTTTAAAAGGCCAGAGCGATAGCCAGATACATCCGCCGTGGTGCTGAAAAATCCTCCTGGCAAAAGTATCTCTCCTATAAAAAGCTCCACTGCATCATAACAAATGTGAGAACAGTCTGAAAGTTGGACGGCAAGTTCTCTTCATTCACTGCACCGTTGCTGACACCTCCTGGCGTACAGACAAGTATTTAAGAACAGGCAAATATTCTGAGTGAATAATTCTGTGCTGTTTCCAGCTGCTCGCATTACACACGATCAGTTCTGAAGCACTAACATACAGTATTTACTTGTGTAATGAACTCTTATTTTCTAGAAAAAATGGAGCGAAGTTGTGGGTGCATTTATTATGTGATGCGAACTTTTGAAAATTTTTTCAGTATGAGCAAGCAATGCTGCAATGAACAAAAAAAAAAAAAAAGTTGGGTCGCTTTGCTTTTCTCGTTTGCATGGACTGTTTGTAAAGAGGCTTTTTGTTGCACTTTACTCATCCTCAGTGGTTGATGGCGGTATCTTTGCAAGCTGTTCCCACGCCACCCACGCATGCCATAAAATCGTTTTGCGGATATCTTTTCTCGCAATCGTTTGACCGCAACAGTGGTATCTGCTGCGATCTCTAGGGGCGCCCAGAAGCGTGCGCTACAGCGCACTTTGCCAACTTCAAGGAAACCTCACATGATGACACCGTTGACCTTGTAGCAAGTAACCAACATTGCAGCAAGCTACCCCCAAAACATCAAAACAAACTGTCAATAACAAGATTAATGACAAAATACGGCCGGCGCCTCGCTTCCACATGAGAAGTTCCTGTACGCGCGGCGAACAAGCGAAGTGAGAATCGGGGGTGCTACCATGTCGGGGAAATATTCATGAGCTTTTCTGAGCGTCAAGCAATTTTTTTCTTGTTTTCCAGAAATCTTAGACGTGATAGCGAAGAATGACACTGCGCGACGGCAAATCCTGTCGCCGTCGCTTGAAAATAGCGTTCACGTTGCTGGGCCTTGAAGTTTTATACTTGCAGGAAGTGATCGTTGGTCGGCGCGGGCAGGTTAGTGACCTTTGCTCGCTCACACTGACAGTATGCTTATCAGCTGCGATGTTTCTACCCTCGCATCGTTCGTGAACCTCGATGTGGCGCACAGGTAGAAAGAAAAACAAAACTGCACGCAGCAGGGGGGGGGGGGGGGGGCGGGACTGACCCGAGGTGGCCGAGGGTGGTCAGCATAATAATAATAAATAAAAAAACTGAAAAGATTCAAAGGGTAAGTAGGTGCCAGGTGTCAGCGGGATTGCAGAGGATGAATGTAGGGAGTGCGTTTATTACGCGAGGAAAAAAAAATCCTAATTTTGACGACTGAAGTTGGAGGTGTGTTCATTACGCGAGAAAATACTTATCAAGAAATCTACTGTGTTGGCTACAGGAAAGCAGACCTCACTGGCACCTGATGAGATACACTATTAAATGTTAGCCCATCTGTTCGAACCGGACATAGAAACACTCCTGACGTTCTTTAACAAAGTGTGGATATCTGGGCAATTGCCTGATGCATAGAAGGCCAATATTGTCTTTTTTGAAACCGGGAAAACCACCAACCGATCCTAGTAGCTACAGACTAATAGCGCCCACTAGCTGTCTTGCTAAATCCTTTGACAGTGTCATTAATATTAGACGGCGACTCATGCCAAGGAGTTTGTCTCCTCAACATTCGTCAGTGTGCTTTAAAAAAAAATCATGCTGCACAACAGACCACCTACGACGCCGTTACATTGGCGGCAGACGCCGCCGGAGACATGAACTAGTAGGTGTCACCAGGCAGAAGACAGTGTTTATTGAGCGCTTGAAACTTATATCATCGAAGAGGGGAAAGGGGGCGTAGAGGGAACAAAGGGAGAGAGAAGACGTATGCATGTGCTGTTTTGCGTCCACTTTGGCAACCGCTGGTGTTGCAACACTTCTTCCACCTTAGTAACTGTAATGCTCCACCGGTTTTTTTCTTCTCGTGGACCGTCGTATTGGTTGTGCTATTGTAGATGTGTTCTTGGCGTCTTCGGTCGTCGCTTCGTTGTCAGGTAGCTCCGATTCCTGAGTGTCCTTGCTCTCCAAGAACAATTCCTTATCGTATTTTCGTACTTGGTCCATATGGCAACGGACAATTTCTGCCTCAGTCTCCACTTCCAAATGTCGAGCACCGGTCGTGGCCTTGACCCTTCCCGGCGTCCATTTGTCACCCGTTTTGTAATTTCGCACATTGACTAATTGTTCCTGGTACGGAATTCCAGTCAGTGTCTTCCGTCGGCTTGGCCGAGATGCTGCGATGGCTCCTTGGCGGGAAAGATAAGTCCAGCCTTGTGCGCAACCGGTAGCCCAAAATCCGAAGGTGAAAGGCCGGATTGTTGAGGAGTATTTCTATAGTTGCAAAGCACTCGAGGCAGGGAGGTAGTCAACTCAGCATTTCCAATAATTTTTAATGCGTCCTTCACAGTCCGCACAGCACGCTGAGCCAGCCCATTGCTCTGTGGATGATGTGATACTCTAATACGAACAGTGCCATTGCGTTTCATGAATTCACGAAATTCGAAACGCTTGAAAGGTGTTTCATTACCTGACATGTAATCTGGTTGTAAGCATCTCACAGATCCAAGATACTGAATTTTTCTCTGCCTCGAAAATTCGCGAAGATGTCATCAATGGCTGGCAAAGGATATCGCTCCATATCACACACAGGGTTTAATGTTACCTTGAAATCTCCACAAATGCGCACAGCGCTGTTGCTCTTCAATACCGGTACTATTCGTGTTGCCCATTCTGCAAATGGTACGGAAGATATTATGCCAGAGTCTACTAGTCTATCTAGCTCAGCAGATACCTTATCTAGCAGCACAAAAGCCACCTTTCTGGCCTTGCAAAATTTTGGGACTGCTGTGTCCTTGATGTAAAGTTTAGCTGCTGGGCCCTTGACTAACCCAAGACCTTTCGTGAACATGTCTGCATATTCGGCCATTATGGCACCAATTCCTGCTTCCCTCTGTTGGCTTGCCACGCTGGGTGGCGTAGTAACGGGAAGAACCGGTGTTCCTTCTGCTGCAAGCTTCTCCAACAAGTCTCGTCCACACAAGCTGGGACCTCCACAATTTAACATGGTAAGATTACAGTCGACCTCCGTCGACATATAATTTGCCTTCATTGCCAATGTGCCTAACACAGGTAGTTTGCCCAGGTAACAAGAAAGCTTTAAATAAGTATTCTGCAGCTGGGGCCAATGGGTGCGATGTGTCTCATACGTTCCTTTAGGAACTATGCAGACAGGAGAACCCGTGTCCACGTTCATCTTTATGATAACATCATTCCATGTGATAAACTGCCTTATGGGCGGAACCAGGGGCTCAGTACCAGTAATGGACCAGATTTTCAATGTGTTAGTCACTGTCATCACTTTGGTCGGTATTTCCTGCAGTTACAGCTAGCGTTTGTTTGGCGCCACCTGTCTTTGTACACACCTGCCTACCACAACTGTAGCATCGACGGCTCTTTTGAAAGCATGTAGCAGCTTTGTGACCGTACTTGCCGTAGCATTTGCATTGCTGTGGTGCGTTTCTTTGCTCCTTCGTTATGGTATCGGACGCACGCCATTGGCTAACGTTCAGAACCGTCGAAGTATCAGTGTGCCTATCAATCTGCTGCGAACTGTCTTCTGTGCTTGCTGTAGCCAAAGAAAGGGCTTTTGCTTGTTCAAGAGTCAAGTCGCTTTTCTCTAGCAACTGTTTTTGAGCGAACATCACATACAATTCTGTCTCGCCGCATTCGATCTAACATGAACGAAAAATTGCAGTTCCGAGCAATCTTTCTAATTTCAACAATGAACGCTTTCACGGACTCCTCTTCCTCTTGCTTACGGTGATAAAACTTGAAGCTCATTCTTCAATCTCATTAGGCGTTGGGGCGTAAAAGTCATTCAGCATTGCTACCACTTCCCTGTAACTGAGAGCGTTTGGCAGACACGGCGCCACTCTTCCGCATAGCACTTCTATCGTCTTTGTCCCCAACGCAGCGACCAACAATGCCTTCTTCTTAGCTTCATCGGTAACTTCATTGGCTTCAAGATACGCTTCAACTTTTACAAGATAAGCATTCCACTTATCTGTTTCTTGGTCGAACTTCGGAAGCCTATGTTCCATGGCCCTCACTGGGTTCCGCGCTGAGTCAGCGTTGCAGAGCTTTTGTCGTATAGTCGGCGCTGAAGGGCCAGCAACGCCGGGCTAGCGTCTGCATAAGTGTTTTCTGTTGGTCGCATTTACTTGTCGCCACTGTTACGTTGGCGGCAGAGATGCCGCCGGAGACATGAACTTATCGGTGTCACCAGGCTTATTGACAGCGCTTATTGGCCGCTTGAAACTTTGTATCATGAAAGAGGTGAAGGGGCGGAGAGGGAACAGAGAGAGAAGACACATGTGCACGTGCTGTTCTGCGTCCACTTCAGCAACCGCTTGCGTTGCAACAGATGCCTGGAACATACTATCGGTGAAGCGTTTATATACACACAAAACTATCTGGTCGTCTTTTTTTATTTAGAAAGGGCATACGATACCACCTGAAGGTATACAATCCTCTAGGACTTGGCTGAGTTGGGAATCTGCGGAAAGATGTTGAACTGCCTATAAAAGACTTTCTATATAACCGTTCATTCCGTGTGCACCTAAGTTCGACACTATTGAAAAGCTTCACTCGGGAAATAAGAGTGCCACAAGGATGCATTCTAAGCACAACACTATTTGTCGGGAAAATGAACTCGATCAGCGTACCGAAGCCCATCACGTATTCACTCTACGTAGATGACCTTCAGACAGCTAGCGCATCCTTCAACACATCAACATGCGAAAAACAATTGATGTCTACAAAAGCGAACAATTAACGAACTGGCAGCATGGGCAAACAGAAATGGTTTCTGCTTTTTCATGCAAACAACAGTGGCTATTCTTTTCTCGCTCAAACGAGGTGTACAGACAGACCCGACCTTACACCTAAACCAAACTAAATTACCAGTAAAGAAAGAACACAAGTTCATGGGTATAGTTTTTGACCAGAAGCTTGCATTTGTTCCACATATGAAAGCATTAAAGAAAAAAGCATCCCAATCTCTCATCATATTGAAAGTGTTGTTGCATAAACACTGCAGGGCTACTACAAAATCATCGTTCAGTTATGCGATCCTGCCTAGATTATGGTAGTATAGTATATGGTCAGCGAGACCATCGTATCTGAAACAAGATCAGGTACACAATCAAGTTCTGTGCCTCGTAATCGGTGCATATAGGACATCACCTATAAAATGTGTATGTAGAAGCAAATGAGTCACCATTGGCAGACAGAATAATCATGGTCACATGCTCATACGTGCTGAAGATTCGATCAATGCCCGACCACCTTTTTCACCCCATAGTAACTCTATGGCTATCCAGAACACTATTTATTTACAGACTTAAGCAATTAGGCCACTCCTTTGTTTTGAAGAGAAGTGCCAAAATTTAAGTATAAATGGCACTTTGCCTAAGATCGCTCGGAGACCTAATGCGCTCCCGCCTTGGTCTGTGTGCAACTTCACGATGACTCAATTTCAAAAGGAGCAAACACCACGTGAGCATATACTACAGGAATTCCCAGCTTTTCAGGTAAAATATATGACACACATTTTACATCAATGGTTCCAAATTGACACGATACGCTGGAAGTGCGGTAATGCACAATCATTGGGAACATACGGTTCAGCTACCGCAATGCACATCTGTATTTACCGCAGAGTGCTACGCAGTCTCAATGGTGTTAAAAATTAAAAATGAAAACATCGAGAACATTATAATATACAAAGACTCATTAGGTGTGCTGACAGTCCTACATTCGAGAAACGTGTGTGTACCAATGATGGGCGACATCCTACACGGCAAAATAAGTTATAGGAGAGGGACATAACAGGAAGCTTTGCTGGGTGTCGAGCCACGTCGAAATCTGTCGAAACAAGAAGGCAGATGAATGTGCAGCAGTAGCATAACATAAAGAAATAAGGAACGTCAGCATTCCCTACTAAGTCGTAAAATCGGTACACCACAAACTCGGAAATGCATGGCAAGCAAGATGGGACTCGGAAACAAAAAATAAGCTCGACCTCGTGAAAACTATCTTAGAAGAATGAAAGTCCTGCCGACACCAAGAACGGTTTGTAAAAGTAGTTTTATGTCGTTTACGTATTGGACACACACACACACCTCACACACAATTAGTTACTAGATATAGAAGACAAACCGATGTGTACAGGTGTGAGCTATGATTAAATCATATTTTACTGTCATGCACTAAACTGGAAGAACTAAGGAAAGGACATTTTACCGTATTTTACAATGAACATATACCTCCTCATCCTGCACTGCTTTTAAGTGAAGTCGCGCTTTTTGATAACTCTTACGTTTCTAGCTTCCTAAAAAAAAGGCTTTTTAGACAAACTATAAATTCATATCCTGCGTCGTCTAAATACACTGGAACACCTTGTTGGGCTTCCCACTTTTGAGAAGATCGAGGTCTCTTGGGCTTCCCACTTTTGAGAAGATCGAGGTTTTTTAGACCTGGTTGGTATCCTCGGGGCCCTTGCCTAGACAGTCTCGGTGAGGCATCCCAACTTAAGAGAACCACACCATGGGTTTTGTGCACGATTGCCTAAGTTGCCTATGCACCATAAAAACCAAACCAAACATGTTTACATCACATGGTTTGAGCTGGTGTAGTTCAAGCTGTGGAGAAAATAGGCGATCTGCTATCGCGTTTCACAACTTTACATTTTACAACTTGGTCTTGTTTGAAATCGAATGATATATTGAACTTCATCTTGCAGTTTTGTATTCACAACAAGCAATACAGCCAATACTTAATCCATCATAGACATCATAAAGATGATTTTTTTCTATGCATGAGTGCTTGCCATTGTGGCCAATGAAAAGTGAATTTTTTCAGCACTGTGAGCAATTTTCATTAACCATGCACTCAGTAATTTCTTGAAATTGAAATTGGTGCTGCCTAGCCAATCTCATCCAGCAGGCAATGCTGAGGCGAGAACTTATGATTAGTGGCTTGTCTCACAAAGGGCATTTCGCGTTATAATTTTTTGTAGAGTTATCTCTTCTCGGACAGAGGTAGCGCTATAATGTAAGCAATCTAGAGTGTTTGTTTGCTCAATCTTTGTACTAGTTTGTGCTCTGTACTCTTGTATGTACTAGCAAGCCTGAATAAATTCTGTTTTGTACTTGATGTTTACATAGGAGTCATTTCCATAGCAGCAAGGTTTTGGAATATGCACACTGATTGCATTTGAAAAAGAGGCTCATCGTTCCCATATTATTTTGCATTCTGATGAGCAGTAGGAAGCTCGGCTGCATGTGTTTGATATTGAAACATGTTTCAGTAATTTAAATGCCAGAAAATTTGTAACGCATAGCGATGAGGATCCACAAGAGGACCTTTGGTCATGTTCTCATTGCAAAGGCTGTTGTGGAGGGTGAATTGTTTCTGCCCATTTCTTCCTATAATTTATAGCATGCCCCGAAAGACAATAAGTGGAAAGACCATCAAAAAAATTTTCCGTGAAAGGTTTTGCCTTACTTTTTACCTTTTGTAATGAGAATTTGGCCAAGGAGTGTTCTTTAAGTAATAGTGTAATTGTTTGTAATGCTTTTCTCACTTCGTGATTTCCTGTTGAGAGGTACAGACACCCGGCACTGTTGTCATTGGATGGCGATCGTTTGTCCACATAAAGTCTTCTCGTTTAGTTCTTCCAGGCTGTGGAAATTTTCAACCTGGTGGCACTGTACTTGTCTACCAGCAATGCTGTCAGCCAGACAGCATAGTAAACCCTGACCCATGCTAAGATCACAGTTTTTTCTTTTTCCGTGCTTTAAGCTGATGGCGATCGTTTGTCCACATAAAGTCTTCTCGTTTAGTTCTTCCAGGCTGTGGAAATTTTCAACCTGGTGGCACTGTACTTGTCTACCAGCAATGCTGTCAGCCAGACAGCATAGTAAACCCTGACCCATGCTAAGATCACGGTTTTTTCTTTTTCCGTGCTTTAAGCTCCTAAAGTTGTTACTTTTTGCTGATTCCTTAGCAGTTAGTAGGTACTTTCAAGAATGATCGCTGAAATAAAAGAATGGATTTCTATTTGTAGGTATTGTGCATTGCTTAACATGAGTGTATGTGGTGGTTCTTTACATAGATCGATAACACTGGCAAGCAAACGGTTCTCCTTGCGCTCTGCACGGTCCTCCTTGCGCTTTGCACGGTCCATTCTGGCGTTGATATCCTCAGTTTTCACAGGACAGTTTATCTGATTGCCTGTTATGTCTGAGTTTCCTTGCTCTGTGAGGAGTATGTACCACAGTACTTGACTGCCTAGGGTAATATACCTCAGTTTCAGTGTCTTCAAAAGGTGGTTGCCATGCTACCTGTTACAACCTCCAATGTTCCAAGATTTCGTTCCATTTGGCATTGATTTTGTTGGCCTTCCTCTTTTTCTGTTCTCTCAGGAGCCTTCTACTACAGTGTCTCTCTTATTCATATTCCTCGTAAGACAATCATAATCATATCCTGCTTATGAGACGTAAAACA
This sequence comes from Rhipicephalus microplus, assembly GCF_043290135.1. Lineage (NCBI taxonomy): Eukaryota > Metazoa > Arthropoda > Arachnida > Ixodida > Ixodidae > Rhipicephalus > Rhipicephalus microplus. Next base: position 209,020,098 of record NC_134704.1, read on the forward strand.
GTAATTATTCTTAATGCCAGTTTCATTTACACTTGCCTGCTCTGGCACCTTTATGGCAAGTGCAAAATTATGGCAAGTGCCTTCATTCAAATATATCCCTGGTTGTGCTGTCGTGCCCAAGGCTGCTCATTGACTTGATGGATGCTTGCATGCATGCATGCTACTCAGTTACTGTTATTGCTGGAGGGCGATGTTGAGACCAACCCTGGTCCCGACAACGCAGCAGTGATGAAATAGCTGCAAAAGATTTCTGGAGACTTGAAGGAAATCATAGAAAATTGCTTGGCCTCAATCGATGCTAAACTGCAAGACCCGGCAGGACTTGATGAAAAACTGTCGTATATGTAGAAGTGGTGAACAATATGCAGAAAGTGATTAACGATTTAGAGTTTAATGTCAATGACCTTGAAAACCACTCAGGTAGGTGAAATCTCGTAATTTACATATTCCTGAAAGTGATAACAAAGATAGTAATGCACTACAATCCTTTGTAAACGACGAAATTCTCAAGAATGTTCTTAAAAGTGAGCCTGTGTGCATTGATAGAATACATAGACTCGGTAGACCTAGAGCCAACGGTAATAGGCCAGTTATTCTAAAGTTCACAAATTTCACTGATAAAGCAAAATTAGTCAAACAATGCTTCAGGCTAAAGGGAATCAATTGTTCCGTGAGTGACGGGTTCTGGAAAATGGTGCGTGATGTGAGGAGACAGCTTTGGAACTTTGCTGAACCCAAGAAAGAAGCCAGTGAAAAAGTGTCTTTTGCATACGACAAACTGTGGAATAACGCCAACCAGTTCCCTCGCGATGCCTCAAAGGAAGAAGCGGTTTTGGCCGCGTCTCGGCGTTTACTAGGTTCACACGCAAAAAATCGGAGCAGCGAACAAAGGTCGGCACTGCACGTTTCCAGCTATGCGGGAAATAACTTTTGTTAATTTGAATGTCCGAAGCCTACCGAACAAAGTAGACGCTCTTGAGTCCTTGCTAATTAGCCTTAAGCCAGACTTGAGCCAGGATCACAGAAATCATAAACGATGACCAGCTAATTTACCTAATTACAGAATCATATGAAAAGACAGACCATCACGGAGGGGGGGGGTGGCATCGCCCTAATAATTAACAAAAAACTTTCATTTAAACTACTGCCTCGAATCAATGACACTGAAACAGTTTTTTTGTAGGATAGCTTTTGGTGCTCGCACAATCACTGTCCGCTGTGTTTATTGTAGCTTCACAGCCAATAGTGACGTCATTCACACACTTTTCGTAGAGGGTGCTCAACAGTAACACAACTAGTTGAATTAATGCATGACATGTTGCTGGCTATTGACAACCAGAAAGAAATAGACCTGGTACTGCTGGATTTTACAAAGGCGTTTCGTGACAATCCACAACGCCATGTATCAAAAAATAAACTTGTCCTGCTTAGGGGCTTACTAGAGAATGACTGGAAAATCTTGCTTTTTCCATCTCCCTGCTCAGAATGAATCTGTAACGTGATGCTGCACTTCAACCTGCGGCAGGTAGTAGATCAATCTACGTGCACACTATAGATTCCACGTCAAACATTCTATATTTAGTTTTTGTCAATGAATAATTTGATCAAGAAAAACTTACTTTACAAATACGGGATGGGATATCCGACCACAATCTAATATATTGTTCCATGCCAATACAGGGTTCCTTCCCAGCTATGCAACCACACACCTTCTTTTCTCAAAAGCAGATGACACAAGTATACTTGACTACTTGATGTTCCAGTACAGTTCATTTGGAGAAATCTCGGCCGACGCTTGCACCTCAGTCGACGTTCTCTGGAACACGTTTAAGTGCATGGTACTTTTCTTTACACGTAACTACGTGCCGTCAAAAACAAAAAAAATCTAGCGGTTCTAACGCATGGATTAATCGCGAAATTATACACGCTAAGCGCAAGGTTAAGATGCTTAGAAATTCATTATTTACAACCTTCTTCTTACACAGACTAGTATGAACACTGCAATTACAGATATGAAATTAAAAATTGGGTATGTAAAAAATTACTGCTTCTCAAACACTCCCTAAATTTCTGAGCACTGCCCCTCGAAAATTCTGGGATCACATAAATCCAAAGAAGCAGGGTGAACACTGCGTTGTACGAAGATAACCTTCGCCTGGCACACTATATTAATGATTACTTACAGTCTGTTAAAGGACCCTTCTACTGAACCATGCATTCGTGAACCAGTAAAAGCTCTCTCAGTACACACAGGGAGTGCTAAACCTGTTGCTAAACTTGAACAAAAAAGGGGACGGGACCAGACAATATCCAGAACTTTTTTGAAGAGATATGCCGAATAGTCATCCAAGTATTTTCGCATTATATTTAATAAATCATTGCCTCGTGTTCTGTTCCTGGAGAGTTGAAGACAGCCAAAGTCATCCCTGTGTGCAAATCTGGAATTAAGTCCGATGTTTCAAATATAGGTCCATCTTCCTTTCATGTACAGTATGCTAGCTTCTAAAGCATATAGTATTAAAACACATAACTGCATATGTGAACACCATTGCATTTTGTCACCATGTCAGCATGGTTTTCATAGAGGGTGCTCAACAGTAACACAACTAGTTGAATTAATGCATGACATGTTGCTGGCTATTGACAACCAGAAACAAATAGACCTGGTACTGCTGGATTTTACGAAGGCGTTTTGTGACAGTCCTATTATTCGTTAGATCCAGGACTACTTAACAGATCGGCAAAGATCAGCAACAGTTTTTGCGAATTCACGATGCAGCATCCTCATTGATATATGGGGTTTAACATCCCGAAACCACCATATCATGCAGAATCCTCATCAGAACCTGTCACATCAAGGGTACCGCAGGGCAGTGTTCTTGCACCTATGTTGTTCCTTTTGTACATAAATGATTTACCGTCCATAAGCAATGTAACATTCCGACTCTTTGCAGATGACTGCATCTTATACCGCAAAGTAAATTTTACATCATCAGATCAAGAGACGCTTAACGAAGTCCTAAGTCATGTTCAGTATTGGTGCCAGGACTGGCAAGTGAAGATTAACATCAAAAAGTCTGCAGTATTCTCAGTAACTCTTAAAAGGTGAAATCTGACTTCAACTACACAATTAACGACATTACAATTTCACAGGTGAAAGAACACAACTACCTTGGACTTACACTGTCACACGATTTTGGGTGGGAAACCCACATAAAAAACATCACTTCATCAGCCCTAAAAAGGCTTTTTGTTCTTAGACATCGACTGCGACTCGCACCATCAAAAACAAAGCTGCTGGCATACACTATTCTAGCAATACTAGAATATGCCATAGTTGCGTGGTTTCCTCGTACCAAAACACTTCTATGTCAACTAGAAGGCATACAACGGAATGCGATTCGATTTGTGTTCAACATATACAAGAGTATGGAATCGCCAGCAGAACTGCTAAAGCAAGCTGGATTACTTACCATAGAAAGCGGAGGTAAAATAGCAAGGCCTGAACATTGACTGAATATTCAACCTACACAAACTGCCTAAAATACTCTTTTTTCCCTCGTGCAATTAGAGAATGGAATCAACTACGTAGATAAATCCATAACTAAAACAAAGTTCATAAACATTTGTGATATCATTACAAAACGTTCTCATGACCACGTTATTGCAATAGCCTTTCCATTTGTTAAGTTTATACTTTTTGTATTGCAAATTTGCTGTTGTAGCCTTCTAAATGCATCTACGCAATACAAGCGTCACACTATTTTTTCTCCTTATCTTATGCTTATGCGTATATTTACGATGTCTTTTTGCTTGTGATGTGATGTACTTTACTTTTCATTACTTGAGCCACACTGGTTCGCAGAGGACGTTATTTGAATGATATGCAGAGTGCCTAGTACTAAGGAGCTAACTTATGTGCTACGTGTTTTTTTTTTTTTTGCTATTGTATGTGGCGCTGTGTTCCTCCTGCAATGATCCAGGATGAGATTGGCAGTATTGTAAAATAATTAAATAAAATGCATCAATGTAAATTTAATGTCTTTTCTACATTCACCGGCACTGCCCAACTACGAAATGTGTATGAAGTGCTACATATATTCATCTAATGCTGCGTATACTTGTTGAGCATGACTGATCTCTGAATAGATGTCACATGTATGTCCACAATATTTTTCCAGGTGACAACCGTGGACATGCTGAAGCCTCCACCAGACTTCCGCTCTAACTTTGATTCGACTCCACCACCAATCCTGATTGACGGGGGTGAGGCAGTTCTTGAGAATGAGAAGATTGAGCGCTACATTATGAAGAACATCCCCGGTGGACACAACCTGTTTGTGCAGGACAAAGACACTGCCACCGTTATTGAGAACCTGTACAGTGTGAGTAACTTGGTTGTGGCCTCTTCATAATTATTTGGGAGTACTACCAAGTTTTCGTGCTTTAACACAAAAACTTTCTAGGAAAACTGATCTCTCCTTGCACCTGTAAGGCACAAAAATAGGGGGTTTCAACAATACACTTACTTCAAGCAATCGTGGAATTCCACTAGGTGGCTTAAAAGTGTGGCAGCTTGGGCTAGTTGGTATGGCATGACGATAGTTATAGCGCGAGAACGAAACGACGACACAGAGACGATAGTTATAGCGCGAGAACAAAACGACACAGAGACAAGGACACGAAAGACACGACTAGGTGGCGTGGAATACTGGAAAAAGTGTGCAATAAGCAAAGCCAGTTGATCGGTCACCCACTGCTCGTTACCACTGTTGAAGCGTGGAAGGAACTGAACATGTTGCCACCTTCTGACTATATTTGCAACTATAGTAAAAGCTAGTTAATTTTGAGAACCAATATTTAGAAAAATCGAAACACTCGGATGTGTTCTCCAGTCCTAGCCAGCATATGCCCGGTTTCATGGCATCAAACTCTCGTTAGTTTGGGCGCATATGGCTGCAACCTGGTTAATTCGAACGATTCTTGAAGCAAGGTATATCTGCGATGCAAAGAAATGAAAATAGCATTTGCAAACAGCCAGAATAGCTGCTGGCTTTTAGAAAGGCATGGTCATTATCCACAATTGCATTATAATAAAATCTACTCGCACCACATTTTGGATTGAGACACGCGAGTCCTGGGCCTTGTGCGCACTTTGAAGAAAGTCTCAAATGGTTGCGAACATTGTGGCTTTTTTTGTTGCTCCTGTGCAAAATAACTTCTGAATTGATGTTTTCCTCAAGCAAGAAAATTAGTGGGCTTTAATGTAATTGGCAAATATTTCTTTTCCTTGTACTTTCCATAATTTAGTTAATTCAGACAGTTTTCCTGATTCCATGAAATCCAAATTAAGAAGCTTTTGCTATGCTACTGCTGTCTGCATGCACCTGCATGCATTTCAATGCATGAAAGAGAAGGATGACCCATTCAGTGTAGGTATTAACAAGCAGTTGTAGTCAGATCCACCTATAATAGTATTGAAGTGCCACAAAAATTTCATTGTGAAATGTTAAACAAAATACTCTTAACGGCTGAATTTTCAGACATGCTAAAAAATTTGAAAGCTTTCAAAGCACCGTCACAAGCCCGACAGACACAAATGTTCAGTGAAACTCCCCGCTTTTACGTTCCTTGCTGCAGTGTTTTCTAAGCTGTTACATTGTTTTTTATCGGTCCCGACGTAGCTCCCATAGAATCCCACGTATTTTGAACCCCACTGGTACATTGAAATTGTGAGCCCGTTCCTGCATGATGTGTTCAACTTAGTCTGCCAAACCCTACCGGGTACCGCCATTTTGATTCGACGTTAGACATTCTTGGCCTGCCCCCCAGGGGCGTCTGTGAGAGCAGGCGTTTGGTGCGTAGCGTCTCCACGGACCCGAGCTAACAGGGGGGGGATTTCGACTCCCTCCCACGCCTAGCCGTGCGTGGCTTTGCCGTGTCCGGGGAAAAGGGGATCCTGGGTGTTGACCCGACGCTGGATGATTGGACCTTCAAGGCCCCCCCTGGCGGAGGCAACACACCCCTTTGGCCCCGGCTTGACGTAGACGGCACCCCCGGGCTGACCCACCCAGGGAAAATCGGCAGTCGCCTTTGCCTGTCTCTCTCCTCCCATGTCTTCGTATTTTTTTCTCACACTTTTTATCTTTCCTGTCTTCTCCTCATTTCTGTTTACTTCCGATTTTCATGGCGGCAAGGGTTACGCTTGTGTGGGTATCCTACCTTGGATAATTACATTGGGTTATAGTGACAGCGTACGGCTGGCGTCGGGACGACTTGTTAAACAAGTCGTCACGACTTGTTTCCTGACGCGGCTGGACTTGTTTAACAAGTCTAGCCGCATCCCCTTGTTGGGCTCCGTGGTGGGTGGTCGCCGCTGTTACTGAACACATTCATACTTCTATGGCTTCACAGGCATTCGCCGCCCTTGATCGGCCTTTGTAAGACAGGCCGCACCGAAGCAAGTTTTCACTTCTCGACAGAAACTAAAGTTACTTTCGCGAAGTACCAAATTATTCATAGTGAAAGCGCACCTCTAAGAAAACTATCCCCATTTTTGGTGGCCAAGTGCCTAAAAGAAAAAGTAGGACCCACATACAAAGCATCCAAAATGTCAAGCGGTGACTTCTTTTTATGCTAACCGAAAAAGATCAAGTGTCTAAGCTATCCCAACTAACCAGCATTGGAGAAACAGCTGTCACCGTTTCGGTCCATCGCTCTCTAAACACCAGCAGGGGAGTAATCTCTGAGGAAGACTTCTTGGGCTTTAGTGACGAAGAGCTCCTCGAAGGATTCCAAGACCAAAATGTCATAAAAGTCCAAAGAATGGTAATCCGTCGCAATAATCAGGAAGTGCCCACCAAACTGGTAACACTAACCTTTGGAACAAGTGAAATGCCCACCTCTCTTAAGGCTGGGTACATAAAAATTGATGTCAGATCCTACATTCCCAACCCCAGACGCTGTTTCAAATGCCAAAGATTCGGACACGCCTCGCACTCGTGCAGAGGCAAAGAAATATGCGCATAATGCAGCGCAAATGACCACAAATCGGAAAACTGCTCATCCTCGCCCCACTGTGTTGACTGTGACGGGGGAACACCCAGCGTATTCCCGGTCATGCCCATGTTGGAAATTGGAAAAAGAAGTGATCGCTCTGATTGTCAAAGAAAAAATATCAATTAGCGAAGCGTGAAAACGGCTGTCACCTTTTCCACAGAACTTACGCCGATGTGACGCAGTTGGGGGCAGCGTCACAAAGGCCTTACAAGTCCACCGCTACCACACCCAGTGGTTCTGTGGTGACTCAAACCGCCCCCTTAAGGGGAGACACTGGTCTGAAATTTTTTTTTAATTTTCAGTATTTCCAGGTGAAATTTTAATACAATATGTATTTTTCACAGCTGAAAACAAATATGCAATTAGTTTTTCGCTATCACTATTAGATTTTTAAATATTGACTGTTACATAAACTTGCATTCTGCCCAGCCTTTTGACATCTTCCTGATCAAATATTGTTACAAGTTTGATATGACAGCATTCCATGAAGGCCAGGGAGTGCAACAAAACCATTTTATTTTTAGCTTCATTGGTAGCAGAGTTACGGCCTTAACAAGTATACTCATTAGAAATCTGAAACTGTTGCTTAAGTTTGTTGCTAATAAATCACTATTGTAAATAAAAATATTACATTTTTTGGTTTTCTTGCACTAATCAATGTATAAGCTTTCAAATTCTGCAAGAGTTGTCAAAATCCGACTGCTACATCAAAAGATACTGTGGGCAATGGCTTAGGGTGTGATAAAAAATGTTGTTTTGAGAAAACGAGAAAAGGAGTTTAGGAACAAATATGCAATTAGTTTTTCGCTATCACTATTAGATTTTTAAATATTGACTGTTACATAAACTTGCATTCTGCCCAGCCTTTTGACATCTTCCTGATAAAATATTGTTACAAGTTTGATATGACAGCATTCCATGAAGGCCAGGGAGTGCAACAAAACCATTTTATTTTTAGCTTCATTGGTAGCAGAGTTATGGCCTTAACAAGTATACTCATTAGAAATCTGAAACTGTTGCTTAAGTTTGTTGCTAATAAATCACTATTGTAAATAAAAATATTACATTTTTCTGGTTTTCTTGCACTAATCAATGTATAAGCTTTCAAATTCTGCAAGAGTTGTCAAAATCCGACTGCTACATCAAAAGATACTGTGGGCAATGGCTTAGGGTGTGATAAAAAATGTTGTTTTGAGAAAACGAGAAAAGGAGTTTAGGAACATGCTGAGCACTTATATTTAACAAGAAAAGGTGTGAATCGGTGTATTAATCATGTTAGAAGCCACCAGGAATGTAGTCATCATCATTCTCCTTGGTGCACTTTCTTTTCATGGCATGCTTGAAGTTTTCAGCATGCTCATGCTTCTTCTCCGATGCCACTAGTCGGCGACTGTCCTTTTCTGAGCATCTTTCAGTGGCCACAACGCTCTGCTGCAGGTGAAGCTCCTTCAATATGGCGGCATCTGCTCTCCCTTTGCCAGCGTTGAACCTTGCGACAGCTTCGGCCACAGCAGCTTCAACGGTGAAAAGCGACGCGTGTTTGTTTTTGGACACGAGCGACCAGATGACGGAGTGCAGACTCTCGTTTGGGTTCTGTGTTTTCCCTCGCTGACAACGCTCCAGCAATTTCTTGCCAGAGAGGCGCATGTAAATAGGCCGCAAGGCATCAACCATATACTCCGGCAGGTTGTAGCGATGATTCGGAGGAGTCTCCTGCTTGGCAACAGCCTTGTTGTACTTGCACCATGACTCTTCACCAGTTGGGCAGTGAGAATGCTGAGGGCTTGCATCAGTAGATGCTACGTGATAAAAGGTTGCCCAGACAGCATTATTCATGGCCTCAATGCTTCCTTGGTTACTTTGTAAAGCCCAACCATAATATGACGTGAGCTTTGTGACCAGCTCACCTGTCAGTGTGCCCTTGCCGCCAAGGCTTGGCTTTCCTTCGGCTCTTTGTTTTTGCAGGAGGTTTCGAAGTGCTGTGCCCATGCTCTTATGCACATGGTTGACACAGTCCTCTTTTTCTATTGGCACGAAGCCATATACCTGTGCCTCCTGCAGACTGTTGAAGGCCCGGCTGTCTCCATCACACAACATGGTTGTGTAGCGGAGACCATGTCTCTTCAATGAGCGGCCAAATAATATTTGTGCTGCTTCCACCTCCATTTGTCCTGGCTTACTGGAGGTATTCTTTTGGCAAGTGTGACCAGCTAGCCACTCGGCATACCTTGGGTTGTCCTCCTTCGGCCCTAGCTGGCAGCCCAAACAAAAGTTCGATAGGACGACGAAGTCGAGCACATAACCCGTGAATAGTTCAATCACGGTCCCTACACAAATATGGGATGAGTGGCCCCTGGTCAGCCAAGTCCCATCAAAGGAAACGGCGATATTTCCAGGATTTCCATAGTTGAGTTCGAAATACACCGTTTTCACGGTGCTCGCGCAGCCGTCAATAACACGCGCGGCAGCCTTCTGCGCGGCAGGGTTCATTTTCAATTTCACATAATCCTGGTATGTCTTGGTGTGCAGGCCTCTCCATGAAATATTAAGTGCTCGTTGCCGCGCGAACCGCGAGCACTAAAATTTCGAAGGGGCCGTGCGCTGCGTCCCCCCTGCTCTCGGCGAGCTCCATATGGTCCTCAGTTTACTGCACTCGTCACATGTGAGAACAAGTTTCGCGGCTATGCCATATTCGCGGTCTTCCTTGGAGATTCTGCCAGGCCCGCCACACACACCGCACTTCATACATTGAAGAAGTTCGTTGACCAACTCTAAGCTAACGACAGTGAACGGCGTACCAGGCGTTGCGGCTCCATCCGAGTCTCGAAAAAAAGACCGCTTGCGTTTTGTGGCAGACTTCGATGAAAGATCTTGCAGAACATCGCTCGCATAACACTCGGTGGCCACTTTTTCAGCGTCGTAAACCAGGGGAGTGTCGACGCGCACAGCTCTCGTGTGATCTTGGGACGCGGCTATCGCGTCCGTGATCGCGGGTGCCACGGCGGTGATAGCGTTGGCACAGCCTGCTTCTTCCGAGTTTTCGGCGGCAGAAGGTCTCGCTGGTGATAAGGTGCGGGCTGTCGGACGCCGTTTTCGCCTTTTTCCGAACGCATGAGCACTCCGGAACTTCCGATGACCGCCTGCCATTGCACCGAATGCACAGCCGTTGTTAGGCCTCTACGCAAAATGGCGGCTTGCACGCCGCTGTCTAGCAGACGAATCCCTTCGCGTCCTATAGGAAACTGGGAACTGCCCCACGTGACAAAAACGCACCAATGATGTGCGAGTATTCAGTTTTTCTTTATGCGCGATAGCTGCGTTGTTGCTAGACGAAAAACGTTCTTCTGCTAGAAACAAATAGAAAAATGCGTCTTTAGAATGAGACCAAAATGGCCGCGCTACTTGGTGCGGTTCTCGCGCGCTGCGGCGTTGAATACGATCGTTTTTGAGGTGGTTTCGGAAGCGAAAATGGTCATCAAACTGACTTTGCGACCTAATAACTCGACAATTACGCATTACAGGGCTATAATATTTTAGGAACAGCTTCCTTAGACCTTAATGATTATGAAAAAAAAAAATACTTCAAACAATCGGTTTTTCGGAAAATTTTCGGTCTCCCATACCCCTGTCTCCCCTTAAAAGAAGTAGCGCCAGCTACTCCACCCACATCAAGGGGCCCGCAGACTCCGGTCTCCCTGGGCCCTAAAATCAATCGAGTGCCAAGGCCTGAGATCCGTTTTTCAGTGCCTCACTCTCGATCTGCCAGTGCCTCAGACAAGGCAATGGAGATGGACCACAAAACTTCGGTGACTCCGACACCAAAGGACAAGCGCTGAGCGCACCAAACAGGACAAGGACAGTCCCAGTAACCACAATAAGTAAGCGATAACCGTAATGGTTATCGTATGTCTCTCTATTTCTATTTCATTTTATTGTCACATATCATCTTTTACTCATACCGATCGATCCCCAGAAGTATATTTATTTAGTTTTATTCTGCCATAGCTTTTATCGTACATTGGAACTGTAGAGGCTTAATTCATAACTTAGTTGACATAAAGGACATCATTAAGAAGTTCTCACCAGTAGCCTTTAGCCTCCAAGAGACAAACCTTGGTACAAAACACGACCATTTCCTAAAAGGCTTCAAAGTTGCCCGAAAGGACCGCCAACATTGCAACAGTCTTTCAGGAGGAGCACAAAATTATCACCATCTGCTCACTGTATATCCCACCTCACTCCCTTTTCACCACCAAAAACCTAGAAAATGCAGTGGAACAGTTGCCAAAACCATTTATTTTAGTTTAAGATTTCAATGCTCATTCAACCCTTTGGGGTAGCGACAAAACTGATGCTAGAGGGCAAGCCGTGGAAGATTTAATTTTATCAAACGACATCTGCCTTCTTAAGTCCGGGGCTTCCACCTACTTTTCACCAACCTCACACGCTTTTAGTTGCTTAGATCCTGCCCTGTGTTTACTGTGTATTTTTAACGATTTTAAATGGGACGTCGTCAACACGTCTTATGGATCATCAACTTGGCATCAAAAAACTCATACCATTCTACCCAACTTTAACAAGCAAGCCACACCGGTGGAAACTGCATCTCGCAAACTGGCCAGTTTTCACACAAAATGCTAAGCTCGAAGAAGTTTCTTATCGGAGCTTTCTGTTGAGGAACTGAACGAAGAGTTCGTCAAAGTTTTAATCTTAGCAGTAGAAAAGGCAATACCGCAATCATCCGGCATCGTACGCAAGAAACTCAACCCTTGGTGGACAAAGGAGTGTACTGATGCCAAAAACAACAAAATAAGGCCTGGGGAATTCTACGAAGATACCCCACCTACACCAACCTCAACTTCAAGCAGGCCCCGCAGGGGCGCCTGTGCAAGTAGGCGTTTGGTGTGTAGCGACACCACGGACTCGAGCTAACGGGGGAGTTTCTATTTCCTCCCACGCCTAGCTGTGCGTGGCTTTGCCGTGTCCGGGGAAAAGGGTATTCTGGGGGTTGAGCCGACGCCGGGTGATTGGACCTTTTAGGCCCCCTGGCAGAGGCAACACACCCCTTTGGCCCTGGCTTCACGTAGACGGCACCCCTGGACTGACCCACCCAGGGGAAATCGGCAGTCGCCTTTTCCAATCTCTCTCTACCTACATCTTCGTCTTTATCTCTCACTTTTTATCTGTCCTGTCATCTTCTCTTTTCCGTTTATTTCCAAATTTCGTGGCGGCGAGGGTTAACCCTGTGTAGTTACCCAACCTTGGGTATATTCGGTTATAGCGCCGATGCTGGCGTCTCCAACTGTTCACTATTCAACCTTGTAGCGTCCCCTTGTTGGGCTCGGTGGTGGGTGGCCACCATCGTCGCCGAACTGTACACAATCTGTATGGCGAACTTTTTCCCTCCTCTTCCTGATAGCCGCCCGAAAAGGTGGCGCACCGAAGAACCGTTTTTTTTCTAAACCAAAGCAGTCCTTCCCCAAGTTTCATGTCGTGCATAGCCAAAAAGAGAACAAAACAGTCCGAGCGATCTCGCCTTTTCTTGTTTCGAAAACACTCACTGAAGCAATCGGCCTAAGATATCGTGTAACGAAGTTGGGAAGCGGCGACCTCCTTTTGGAGGTTCGTGACAAGCTCCAATACGACATCTTACCTAAACTGGTAGTGTTTGGGGATGTCCCAGTCTCAGTGGGCCCACACAGGTCAATGAATACAGTGCGCGGCGTGGTCTCTGATGACGACCTGCTCGGACTCTCGGAAAGCGAATTATTAGAAGGCTGGCAAGACCAGAATGTAGTCAAGGTCCAAAGAATACAAGAAGAGACAAAAAGGAAACACCCAAAAAACATATAATCATCACCTTTGGTACCAGTGACTTACCTGATTCAATTGAAACGGGCTACTGCAAGCTCCGTGTCAGGCCCTATGTGCCGAACCCTCGCAGATGTTTCAAGTGCCAGCGCTTTGGACATGGGTCACAAAGTTGCAGAGGGCGCATTACTTGCGCAAAATGTGCATCTAACGAGCACGCATCAGATGCGTGTACTTAAACACATCATGCTGTGCGAATTGTCAAGGAGACCATGCTGCCTACTCGAGATCGTGCCCTGTGTGGAAGAAAAACAAATCCTTGGGATTAAAGTGAAGTTCAATCTGTCCTTCCAAGAAGCACGTAAACGGTTCTCCATCCATCAGTTCAGTCCCTCCTTCGCTGATGTGACGCGCCGGGGCGCCGCGCTGCATCTTTCCGTGCCCGCAAAAGTCGCACAGAGCGAGACTACGGGCGCGCCATAAGCGCCCCTGGCTGGAGCAGCCAGTACTACTCCGCCACCTAACAAACAGGGCCAGCAAACTCCTCAGTCTGCCGGACCTCTGACCACTGCAAGCGCAGTTAGGTCCGAAAGTGCTGTTTAAAGTGCCTGCCGAGCAGGCACCATTCACCACCTCACAAGAGGCGATGGATACAAGTACGACTCCTCCGGCGCCCGAGACGTCAAAGGAGAGGCGCTGCTCTTTGGAGCGCACAAAAAAAGAAAGACTACGAATTACAGGGCCTCCGAAGGACCCTGTAACGTAAGGTAACACCTTTATACACACAGCACCACACAGATTAAAATGACACATATTAGAGTGGAACGTCAGAGGACTGCTGAAAAACCTCGACGATATTCAAGAACATTTACACAAATATACACCAAAAGTGCTGTGTGTACAAGAGACACACCTGAAACCGAAACACATAAACTTTCTACGTCATTATGCCATGTTTCGAAAGGATCGGAATGATGCAGTCGCGTCATCCGGTGGTGTTGCCATTGTTGTGGATCCAGGAACTGCCTGTACACATTTACCACTTCAGAAGTCTCAGGCAGTAGCCGTCCGAGCCGTTATCTTGAATAAACTGATCACAATTTGCTCTATTTATATACCTCCTCAGCACCAACTTAGCAAACGAGAATTCCAGGCATTAATTGATGAACTTCCAGAACCGTACGTTCTCCGAGATTTTAACGCACATAGCAGTCTGTAGGGTGACTCGCGCTGCGATGCACGAGGTGGTCTGAACAGTTTCTTTTCTTCTCTGGTGCGTGTCTCCTCAATAGGAAAGAAGCAACATATTATAGCCTCGCTAACCATACCTACTCGTCAATCGACCTAAGCATTGTATCTCCATCGCTTCTTCCACTACTTCACTGGAATGTCATTAATAATCCTTTTGGAAGTGACCACTATCCTGTAGTTCTGAGCTCAGCAGTACCAAATAAGTCTTCCACAGGTTCCCAAATGGCTGATAGAAAAAGCCGATTGGGACCAGTTTTACAAGGCTGCTAGCTTAAGTTGGACCGACATATGTGGTTCTAGCTTAGATGCAGCTGTACAATACTTTACTGCTTTTGTTATTGAAGCTGTAGCTAAGTGCATTCCGCAAACATCTGGACTGGGCAGAAAACGATGAGTTCCCTGGTGGAACAGCGAATGCCGAAACGCTTGCAAACAACAAAACAAAGCATGGAGACTGCTTCGGGACTCACCGACCGCAGAAAATCTTGTCAATTTTAAAAACATCAAGTCCCAAGGCAGGAGAATTCGTCGACAGGCCAGGAGGGAGAGCTGGCAGAGGTTTATATCGGGAATCGATACATATACACATGAAGCAAGAGTCTGGAAAATGGTCAGTAGGGTAGTAGGACGAGAACAACATCCTCTTTCTCTAGTAAGCACACAAGGCAATGGTTTGGAAGACCAGGCGAACTTCCTTGGTGCACATTTTGAACAGGTCTCCAGCTCGTCCCATTACAGTCCAGCGTTTCAACGATACAAAGCAAGAATAGAAAAACAGAAAATAGAATTCAAATCCACAAACAATGAGGCATACAATGAACCTTTCGTCATAGCTGAGTTACAAGCATCATTAAACTGCTGTAACGAAACCGCCCCAGGCTCTGACCGTATATTATACGAAATGCCTCAAACGTCTGCCTCCTGAAACCCAAAAAGCCCTCCTTTTCTTGTATAATGCCGTTTGGTTTTCCAGTGAGATCTCTTCCACCTGGAAAGAAGCTACCATTATTTCAATTCTTAAGCAGGGCGAAAACCCATCTTTAGCATCAAGCTACAGGCCCATAGCATTGACAAGTTGCCTTTGCAAGGTTTGTGAAAAAATGCTGAACAGACGATTGATGCATTTTCTTGAAACAAATAGACTGCTTGACCCTTACCAGTGCGGGCTCCGAGAGGCTAAGTCCACTACTGACCACCTCTCCGTATCGAGTTACAAATTGGTGATGCTTTCATTCATAAACAATTCTTTTTGTCAGTGTTCCTCGATATGGAGAAGGCCTATGACACTACATGGCGCTTTGGCATACTCAGAGACCTGTCACACCTAGGTGTGCGGGGCAGAATGTTGAAAATAATCGAAAGTTACATGTCTAATCAGACATTCCGTGTTCGAGTGGGCACTGTGTTGTCCCGCACATTTGTTCAAAAAACAGGAGTGCCGCGAGGAGGGGTATTGAGTTGTACACTTTTTATCCTGAAAATGAACTCTTTGCGCCTCGTTATCCCACGAAATATGTTTTACTGTACATATGTTGACGACGTGCAGGTCGGCTTTAAGTCCTGTAACCTCTCAGTGTGTGAACGTCAGGTTCAATTAGGTTTGAACAAGGTATCTCAATGGGCAGATGAAAATGGTTTTAAACTGAACGCGCAAAAGAGTACCTGCATCTCGTTCTGCCGAAAGAGGGGCGTTCGTCCCGATCACGAGATTGACCTGCAAGGTCAACGTCTGGCTGTGTAATAAGTTCCTGGGCGTAATATTGGACGCAAAACTAACCTTTATATCATATATCAAGTATTTAAAGAACAGATGCCTAAAGACAATGAATATTCTGAAAGCGTTATCACGAACAACGTGGGGCAGTGACAGGAACTGTTTGATGAATCTATATAAAAGCCTCGTACGCACACGCCTTGATTACGGTGCTATAATCGATGTCTGTGACACCATCAGCCTTAAAGATTCTTGACCCTGTCCACCATCTAGGCATACGTCTCTCTACGGGTGCTTTTCGAACTAGCCCCGTAGAGAGTCGATGTTGTCTGTCTTTTACATACTATTTCAAGGTTAACGCTGATGAGGAACATCCCGCTCACTCCACAGTAAATGATCTGTCCAACTGTACCTTGTTCATTAACGTCTTTCGTTGAGACAGCCATACTCACTCCGTGTCAGGAGGCTCGCTGAGGAAACAGCTGTGCCACTTTTAGAACAATGTTTAATGGCTCCAGCAGTATATGTGCCACCATGGAAGTGGCAAGTCATAGACCGGGATCTATCTTTCATGGAAGTCACTAAACACGCACCTACTGTACATATCCGCACGCATTTCCTCGAACTCGAACACAAGTACACCTGCCCAGAATTTTTTACAGATGCTTCGAAGTATCACACTGGTGTGTCCTATGCAGCTGTTGGCCCATCTTTCTCCAACACCGGTATTCTGCACTCCGAAACAAGCATGTTCACTGCAGAGGCTCACGCGGTATTTATGGCTGTCAAGCATATTAAGAAACTGCAACTACAACGCGCGGTAATATACACAGATTCGCTGAGCGTAGTGATGCCTCTGAAAACTCTGCGAAAACATAAAAATCCTCTCCTCGTGTCCTTGTACTCTCTGTTATGCACGATATACGCTCTTAAACGGCATGTTGTAGTCTGCTGGGTGCCGGGGCACCGCGAAATCGCTGGAAAGGTGTTGGCGGATCAGCTGGCCGCATCTGCCCAAGAAAACACTGGCGCCAATACATCTGTAGCTGTTCCTGCGCTTGATCTGAAAGCATTTCTAAGACGGGAGCTCAGGGCGTGCTGGCAGCGCCTATGGGATCGGCAGGCAGGAAACAAACTGCGTGTTGTCAAACCGAGACTTGGAAATAGGCCAGTAGTATACAGATCACACTACACACAAGTCAAACTTACAAGACTACAGATAGGACATATACATTCGACACATTCATACCTTTTGTCTGGTGGCAATGCATCATTGTGTGAGAGATGTGGAAAAAGCACTTTTTGTATCGCTTCTGACAAAAGATACCCTTGCACCCATCAATGTTCATCGGTAGAGAACCACCTTTTTCCTCGTAAATCACTGCTGGCGTTTTTAACAGATGCACATACATTTAATGTCATATATTCAGGCGCTTCGTAGCGCGATCTCAGAAGAGAGGTCGCTGCCGCGGTGGCTCCAACTCACGACGTCTCGTCATTTAGTATCATTGCACATAGTTCACGTCAATGTCATGGTTTTAATGCTTCTATGTTTTTACCCGCATTAGCGCGAGAAATTTTAAGGCCCTTTTACAGCCACGCATCATAAAATTCATTGTTAATATCTCTAGTCTATCGAAATGGCGCTCTTTGGCCAACGATTGGCCCTTGCGCCATTGAAAACCACTCATCATCATCATCAACTTCAAACAGGCAAAAGCCAGAGCCTGATTTATTCGAAAACAGACAGAAAAGGATTCATGGCAAAAATACATATCAATTAACAGTTCAGTCACATCTAAACACTTCTAGGACCAGGTGAGGAAGTTCAAAGGAGAGTACTCCTTTTACACAATACCACTGCCTACAAGTCCAGACACACAATCAACACTAGAAGACCAGGCCAGCCTATTAGAACACTTTTACAAGGTATCATGCTCAGCAAGTTACACCAATGCATTCCAGAAATATAAAGAAAATGCAGGAAGACAAAGACTGCCTACTACCAGTACCTCAAATGAATGTTATAACTTCCGTGTGCTCAGATTTGGGTGCATGTTAAAGAACTTTTCTGTTAAACCCCACATATCAATAAATCAATCGAATGTTATAACTTTCTGCTTACGCTGCACGAATTAAAAAGGGTGCTTTCCGCCGGTAAAAAAACGGCAACAGGGTCTGACCAGATACACTACGCAATGTTGGCACACCTATCCCAAGCATCCGCGAAGGCACTTCTTCAATTCTTTGACAAAATATGGGACTCTGGCATAATGCCTGAAGATCGGAAAAAAAAGCCATTGTTATACCGTTCCTTAAACCTGGTAAACCCCCAACAACCCCAAGTAGCTACAGGCCCATTGCATTAACAAGTTGCCTAGCAAGAACTTACGAAAGCATGATAAATATTAGGCTTACCTTCACTCTGGAATCTGAGCACTTAATAGACGCACACCAATGCAGATACAAAAAGGGCTGTTCCACCACTGGTCACATTGTTGGGCTGGAACAAGACATACGACAAGCATTTCTGCACAAACAGTTCTGTCTCTCGGTCTTCTTTGACTTAGAAAAAGTATGTGACACAACTTGGACATATGGAATTCTCAGAGATCTAGCTAACTTGGGGATTCGCGGAAGAATTCTGAACTGCTTATACGATTTCCTATCGAATAGAACTTTTCAAATACATTTGGGTACGGTACTATCACGAATATTTGTCCAAGAAAATGGTGTACCACAGGACTGCGTTTTATAGTCACAGGACCACCCTGTTTATAGTCAAAATAAACTCCATCAACAGGGCTATACCCCGTACAGTCATGCACTCCATCTACGTTGACGATCTCCAAATCGCATGCCGTGCCTCCAGCCTATCATCCTGCGAAAGGCAACTCCAAATTACAATAAATCGGCTTATGAAATGGGCCGATCAAAATGGTTTCCGCTTTTCAACCCAGAAAATCACGGCTGTTCTATTTATGCAAAAAAGAGGATTGTTCCCTGAACCCGCGTTCAAACTATACAACACCAACATGCCGGTAAAACAAGAACACAAATTTCTAGGAATCACATTCGATCGAAAACTAAACTTTCTGGCACACATAAACGTACTGAAAACTAAGGCAAACGGAGCACTCAACGTGCTCTAAGTACTCTCCCGTAAGCACTGGGGTTCTGATCGACTCTGCCTTATACGTATTTACCAATCTCTTGTTCGCAGCATTTTAGACTACGGATGCGTAGTCTACGCCTCGGCGCGAAACTCATACATCCGCCGTCTTGACCCTATACACAACCTCGGTCTCCGTCTGTCCAGTGGTGCTTACAGAACATCACCTGTGCAAAGTCTATACGTAGAATGCAATGAGCCCCTTCTATGGGATCGAAGAGCATTACTAACCTTGTCATATGTTTTAAGAATAAGGTCGTCACCTGAACACATCTGCTACGAAATCACTGCAAAGTGTGACTCACGCTTACACTATCTCAACAAACCGAACCTAATCAAGCCACTTGTCCTACGTTTCGAGGAATACTGCCGCTTTTATACCAGTCCTGATGGATCACTAGATGTCGCTATTAAACCACCAAGACTGCCACCATAGTTCGACCTGTCGCATTTATGTGAATTTTCACTAAGCCGTTTTAACAAAAAAAGCACCCCACCAAAACACATAGTCCAAGAATTTTATACACTTCAGCACGAATATAGGGATTACGAAGAATTTCACACAGATGGCTCAAAAACGGAAAACCACGTGGGTATTGGGATCTCGACGATGAAAAGCGCAATTTCTGTGAAATTACCTCGTAGTTTTTCCATTTTTTCAGCTGAAGCTTGTCTTGAGTGAAGCAGTTCGAAAGATCATCGCTGCAAAATACAAGAAAGCAATCATATACACAGACTCGCGAAGCACACTAAAAGTACTATATATAAAATCCGAATGTGAGCCAATAGTGAGCAACATTTTAAACATGGTACACTTAAACAGCCTGGCAGCCTCCATCCGTTTCTGCTGGGTCCCAAGCTATGTTGGGATACCCGGCAAGGAAAAAGCAGATAAGTATGCTTTCCAGGCAACCCATAAAATAGTAACAAAAGTGAAAATTCCCCTGAATTAAAGTTATTCAGAGAACGATTCGCCTGGCTCTACTAGCAAAATGGCAACAACAATGGGACACCTGCACGAACAATAAGCTCCACTGCTCATATTAATGCACTCAAAATCAAAGCCAATGAAGCGCTTAATATTTCAAAGGTTTTATCCCATAAGCATAGGGATTCTGATCGATTCTGCCTATTGAAGGTTTATCGTTCCCTTTTGCGTTTTAGACTATGGGTGCATTGTTTACGGCTCGGCCAGAGAATCCTACATTCGCTGTCTAGACCCCGTACACAATCTCAGTCTGCGATTATCGAATGGTGCCTATAGAACATCCCCAGTCTAGGGTTTGTACATAAATTGCAATGAACCTCTGCTATGCCACCGCCGCATATTTTTAACCCTCTTATGTTTTAAGGATCAGGTCACAGTCTCAACATATATGCCATGACATCATCACACAATGCCACTCACGCTTACACTACTCAAACAGGCCACACCTCATCAAACCATTAATTTTACGCTTCGAAGAGAATTGCTGCGCCTACAATATTGGTAACGGTGCACTGAAGGTCGCCATCAAACCACAGAGACTGCCGCCATGGGCTGACTTGGTGCAACTGTGAGATTTTTCACTGACCTGATTTAAGAAAAACGACACCGCACCACAACACTTGATTCAACAACTCCGCACAATCCAGGACAAATACAAAAGTTATACAGAAATTTACACAGGTGGCTCGAAAACAAAACACCATGTTGGCATTGGCATTGTGACAGAGAAAGCGCTGTCAGTGTTAGACTACCAGAGTGCATGTCCATTTTAAGCGCTGAAATGTACGCCTTATGGGAAGCAGTAAAAAAAAAAAATCACTGGGGAATACAGACAAGCTATCATATACACTGACTCATTAAGCTCAATAAAAGTGCTACATTTAAAATATGAGTGCAAAACCTTTACTAGGTGATATCCTACATATGATTGTTTCAAATAATGAGAATATGACTGTCCGTTTCTGTTAGTATCCAAGCCAGATAGGGATACCAGGCAACAAAAAGGCGGACGAATGTGCATTTTCAGCAGCACAGACATCAGTTAAACAAACAAAGATTCTCCTTAAAGCCTATGTACTATTCGTATAGCATTATCACCAAAATGGCAGTAACAATGGGACTCCTGCACGAGTAATAAACTGTATTTGATGAAGTCCACTGTGGGCGAATGTCATGTGCTCACCAAGAACGGTCATTGAAGTCATCCTATGCCGACTCAGCGTTGGGCACACTCACCTCACTCGCAACTTTTTGATTAAGAGAGAAGATTTGCCGGAATGTGTAAATGTCAACAGCCATTAACGGTTTTACATATTCTAATCACGTGTCCATACATTGAAACAGAAAGATGAAAGCATTTCAGAGCACTGTACAAACACCACACATTGATTCACCCGAATCGAATTTTAGGAAATGATTCACTTGTTCCACTAACGTTATCAATTTTGTAAAAGAAAGTGGATTCCTCCATAAGCTTTAGAATTAAAATGTATATACTGGTTATCACTAGGTACCATGTGTTTGGCGCAGCTTAGCCTGAGTCGCTCTTGCGCCAATAAACCCAATATAACTAACTCATTCAAGATTATGCATCTTTGCCAACCTGCCCAACTTTCTGCGCTTACCAGCTTTAGCAGAGTTTGAAAGCTGGCTTTGTCAAAATGATTAAGGGTGATAGGTAAGTGTGATAGGGTGAAGCTAACAAAAAATTTCTACGAGTCAGTGTCACGAGTCAGTGTCACGAGTCAGTGTCACGGCGCAATGCGGGGATGTCTTGAAAGCTGGCTTTGTCAAAATGATTAAGGGTGATAGGTAAGTGTGATAGGGTGAAGCTAACAAAAAATTTCTACGAGTCAGTGTCACGGCGCAATGCGGCGATGTCTTTACAGAGAAGCACCGGAAATGTGCGGAGGCATGACAGCAGTAGGCTGCTTAGTTGTTGACAACTCTATGGGATAAGAATCTCCAGCCAGCTGCTCGGTGGTTCATGTGGCCTTGTGCAGTTGTATGCATGCCACATGCATTCAACAAGCTATTACTGAAATTTGCCGCACCGCAGTTTGTGCAGTCTCTTAGTGCGAGACTGCTAAGGGTGCTGTACAGAAGCTTTGCTTCGCTGTACAGCGTGCTGTCTGTACAAAGCACACTGTCATGACAGACATATGCGTATCATACAGAAGTGCCGCGGCAGTTATATGGCGTAAATTTATGCTGGGGTGCCTCTTACCAAGACTTTCTGATACTCTCTGAGAACATTACCTTTTCTACTCAAGTGTAATGCCGACCAAATATCTGCAGCAGCATAATAATAATAAAAAGTCACAACTTTGCTGCAAAGGCGAAGCAATGAATGCGATAGCAACAAATTGGAAGGTCACGCGCAGAATGGCAGGCTGGTCGAAACGTGCCCCGTACGTGTTTCTCATGCACAAATCACTCACGAAACGTACTCACAGGTACAGATGAAAGCAAATAAGCATTACAGTTGTTACTTCACTATGTCTGAAAAGTGCACCCTTTTTGCAAACGGAGGCTGTGCAACGATTGGAGTGACCTTTGTGCACCCCGTAACTACAACAGAATCGTTCCAGTGCCCCAACGCCACCCAAGACATGTGACCCTCCCCACCGGGAAATCCATCTTGCTGATAATGCTGAAAACACGATAGTTCCCTCCTGTCAGTAGCTAGTTCCTTCTCGTGAACAGTGTTAAGTGATAGATATAAATAGCTTGCCGTTTGAACGTTGGAAGAGGTACCTTTCGGTGGCTCAGTGCTTAATGCCTCACATTCAGGACACGAAGGTCAGAAGTTCGATCCCGTGACCCAGTCTTTTTTTCCGGATTTTTTTCTTTCTTGCATTTTCATTTGTATAGATATGTATACATATACAGTGCATAACATTGACGCCGGTGGAAAAATCCCAGCTGAGAGTGTCTATATAATTGCTATCGCAATAAAACTTACTATTGAAACAGCTGCAGTCTTAGAATGGAAAACTTATGCTGCTTTGAGGCCTATCTAGTTTTTTTGTCTTCTTCTGGGTGCACCTCAGTTACATGATTCCACAGCTTCACCAACTGCACCAAAGTGCGTTGAACAAGATTTGCTGCACTGTCCTGATAAAGTCAACCTAAAATGTGCCAAACTGCGACAGTCTGTGATTTGAGTTGTCTATCACTGGCAATCAGATCGCTGGCATGTCAGAACATGCAGCTTGATCTTGGGACTGTTGCAACCATGATCCAAGAATTGTTTCTCTGAATAAACAGCGGTCTTGCGTGAATTCGAGTTAGCCAAGATGCTATACTTGGGGCCGATGCAACTTACGTTGTGCAAGTCTGAACAACTGCAAACGTATCCTCCACCAAGGCTCGTGACACTGAGGCCATTTGGTGGATAAGTGTCTTGGCAATTCATTGGCTGGTGTCGCCTTTTTCAAAACCACTCATGCGCAATGAAAGCAATCCTCAGCACAATCGCACACGTGCCGTGCTGTTTCTGAACACCAAGGAATGAAATCTGGGAAAACTAGCAATAGATATGCAGAACATCGAATTTTCTGTGCTTCACATTCATGGAACAGCACGTGAATGGTCGGAACACATTTCCTCCTATGTACTTTATCCGTGAATCGGCGTCCAAAAGAACCTTTCGTAATTTTTTATTCCACCAGCTAGCACATCCAGGTTCATGCCCTTAGTAGCTCAACAGCTTCAATTCGAATATTTTGTTCATTGATATAAAGATGCCTCCAGGTCAGAGCAGCAGCAATTCCATTGACTGCCGCGGCGTAGGTCTAGATCTGCAGGTGCAGCGAACCGCACTTCTGGATTGTGGACTGGTTCGCTGCACTGAGCTCAAAAGATGTCGGCAGGCGAAGACCTTGAGGTAGGGGGGATTTGCCATTAAACCGGTGGTTATTATGTTGAAGATAAAAGTATTCTAAATTTCATTAAGGAGAATGAATACAGTCAAACCATGCTACAACGAAACTCGTGGGGCGTGGAAAATATTGTTGAAGCGAAAATTTTATTGTAGTGAAATCGAAAAAATATAGCTGATCTGAGCTAGCAAAACAAAGGAACATTTACTCTTAAAGTTCAGAAAGCGTCCGCTGCTTCAACATCACGACGCAATTCACAGTTATGCATAGCGAGGTTATGGCGAAAACCACGCTAAAACAACTCCTACGACCGCTTTCGAGAACGAACCAAGAAGTTGCATTAACACGTTAACACCAGCAGCTGTCCGCCCTCAAAGTGCATTCGACAACGCTGAGATGGAGGCAGGGTATCGTGGAGCGGTTACTTTTGCCTTATTCTATGCTGTTCTTATCATCCATCACTCGCGGCTAGCTGATTTGGTTGATAATGTGGACGAACAGCTGTTCTTATTAGGTGCCACACTGGCCAAGCGCGAATGAAACGATAAGCATTGGAATATGAAAAGGCATCGCTCTACGGCTGCACCCAGCAGCTGCGACAGCTGTGTGAAGGAAATCATGAACTGAGCGACTGAGCTTCAGCTTTGGATCGTCTGTGGCTAGAAAGCAAGCCAGTGGCAAAAGCAGGGCAGTCTCAATGCCATCGCTACCGAGCGAGCAAATAGCGGGCGCCCATGCTTGCGGAACAGCGGCGGTTTTTCTGGTGGTGCCAACACTTGTTTTAGAATTCATTGACGTATTTTCAGGTTCTGAAAATGCATCGAAGTATAAAGATTGCGTTTTGTGTATAGCGATAAATATCCGAGCCTGGAATTGCATCGTGAAACTTTGTTGAAGCGGATCGGCAGAAGAAAAAGTGCTCAGTGTGGCGACAATATTGCCTCGTTCCTTTCCTCAAGTCTGGTTATCATCCCGTTACACTACGTTCAGCGCAAACCGCAGCTACGATGTTCGAAAAGCTTCGAGGTTGTTGTAGAATGTTTTTGTGAGATTACGCCCACCTCGTGAATATTGCAAATTATTCTGGAATGTACGTCACCGATAGCGATAAGACTAGAACATTCGATGGCAAGTGTATAAATGCCGAAGCTCTTCACGGCTTGTCCGTTGATCGACGACCGATGCTCTGTTCGCCACTTTCAGTGCCAGCGTCTTGCTGTAATCTGACCTTACTTTTATGTGGCCACAAGTTAGGCCCAAATAAACAGTTTATTATCCGACGTGCAGTCCGCTTCTTTTGTCTACATCACAACCCTGTGACATCTGGTGGAGGTGCTACTCCTTCCATGTACCGGACAGCCCCGTCAAGCCTGAAGCCAGTGCCAGTTGTGAAGACTTTGGCGACAACCCAGAGCAGCGAAAAAGCTGCAGGCAACAAGGTCTACCACCAGAGTTCGAGTCTTTACCTAAGAAGACCCGGAGACCAAGATCCTAACCACAGCCACAGCAACGATGACAGACCCTGTGCCGTCTGCACCGATCCTGCTCCAGCAACCCAAGAGCCGCCAACCTTCCACGGTTGCAGCTTTTGAAGACCTGGAAAGTTGGCTGGAGGCATAAGACCGAGTGGCCATTTTCAATGCTTGGACCAGCGAAGATAAGCTTCATCATGCGTACTTCGCTCATCAAGATGCCGCTCGTACGTGGTTTGAGAACCAGGAGCTAACCCTGACAACATGCGACACATTCCACACAGTTTCTCGCTATATTCACGAGCGTCATACACAAGGAGAGGGCCGAAGTGCTGCTTGAAACTTGGTCGCAGCTTCCAAAAGAAAATGTGACACTCTTCGCAGAAGAGATGACCAAACTCTTCCGGCACGCCGACCCTGGTATGCCTGAAAACAAAAAGTTCGCTTCCTCATTGTGGTGTTGTGGTTTCGGTCCCGGTATGAGAACCTGTTGTTTAGCCCACAAGGGGTGCTGTAACTATGTATATATACTGATGCCTGTGCACATAGAGTTCCTGCTTGGCTACCTGTGTACCTCTTGTTGGCCCGGCCGGCGCTTCAGCGCCGTGCCCTGTGTTCTCCGCGCGTCGCGTTTGCCGCAGGATACATTTTGGCGATGAGGATCTTAAATGCACACGCATTAGGCGTCAAGGTGTGCATCCAGCCTTCTTCCTCGTGCTGTCGACTCAGCACCCGTGCAAGCTGTCCCACGGGTACTGTATTTTCTGCATCCATTCCTACTTTTCTACACTTTCGTGCCAATTCGGTCACAAGGCCTACCGACTTGCACGTCTCCCTAAACTGCCTTCTCGACGCTTTCTTCAGCAAGCATGAACGCGGCTATCCCTCCGCCTCTCTTTGTTCAGTGCCCTGGTGTACCACCTATTTTATGGAGGCAGTGGCGTCTTGTGTTACAGGTTTACATCGACGCCGCTGCCAGGGACGCCACGCTCGAGCACAAGAAAGCGCTGCTCCTGAACGCCTTAGACGTCGAGGGACTCAACACCTACGAGGGACTCGACACCTACCTGCGTGCCGCTGAAGATGAGCAGCAGCCAGGAGCCGATTGGCCAACTCGGGAGACGACGACGGACGTGTTCGACGCAGCACCTGTGCTTTTTAATGAACTCTTTGACTCTCAACCGGACGCAGTGTCTGCGTGCCCACTTCAAAGCCCTCCGTCAGGGCCCATACCAGTCGGCGGTAGAATTTATTCAGGAAGTACGCCGAGAAGCCAAGCTTTGTGAATTCGGTGAGGTGGTTGATATCTTCGCCTTCGACCAGATTGTCTCTGTCATTGCGTCGGCGTACCTGCGAAGAACTTTTTTTCAAAATGGGCAAGGACTTCACCCTACAGAAAGCGCTCGACGTAGCGATAGAGGAGGAGCGTATTGACCGCACGTTGCTACAGTTATCGGGACCACATGTTGACGCAGTGTCGTCGCGTCTGGTTCAAAATGATGGCTCAGCTCGCCGAGCGATTCAAGATGCCAGGCCAAATGGCGGCCTCCCTCCCCAAGCTTCGGTGCAAGATGGCGCCGGCGGGGCTTCTCCTGCGTGCACCTCCTCGGCCCCCGTGGCTGCGGACACCTCCTCTCCAGCTTCGCCGACAGCTCGCTCGGGTGCCTCTTATGCCTAGTTCACACTGAAACATCCGCTTTCTACAGCGACTGAAATTCTCCTGCCGCCGAAACGCAGCGTTGTTCACACTGGACGTGCCCCGCGCTGCCGAATATGCCATCTACTACGGGGCGAACGAAGGATGGATGCGCTGTCACCCGGTTGTTGTCGCGGCTCGCAAACGCTACTACGCTATCCCGTGGTGTAGACCTTCGACGATTCTCGTACGCAAGAAGCTAGAAAAGACAGTACTGCTTACTTTGCTGGCAAGTGGCTGTCTTGTAATGCACGGAGAGCAGAAAAACCACCGACGCCAGGGGCGTTGGTGGGTTTGTTTCGCTCTGCAAGACCGCAACATGCTCGGTCACGCCAACAGCAAGCTCGGTCACCTCTTTCACGAAGTACGGAGCCGAAGTAGGCACAGAGTAGGTTAAACTCCCGTTGGTTTCAACATTCAGTTACGTGCACTGCGGCATAACAAGTGAGTAGGGATTGGCCGCCATTTTTCAAAATTCCTTGACTAGCGCTCTTATTGGTCCGCGGTGACCGATTCGGCGGCAGACGCCGCAAAAATCGGTCCGAGAGCGATCGGCGCGGAGAGGGCCCTTTCGACGGAACTCGCCGCCGCCGAACCGGATTTGGAGCAGTTTCGGCGGCCGGAATGCTCAGTGTGAACGCGGCCTTACAGCTGCGGCTCTACGCGGCATTGGGCCAACTCCGCCGCGTGCCCTGCCAGGAGCCGGACATGTTCACGGTGCACACATCGTGGACACTTCGCATGGGTCTGCCGCACTGCTAATGAGTCAAGGCATATCGACTGAGACCAATACAGTTACTGTCCTGTAAGTGGACGAAATGGTCACCACTATTGGACTTCATCTTCCTGTGTAGATCAATAGATCCACTTTCAACAAGCTCATCGACACTGGGGCAGCAATGTTATAAAATTTCGAATATCAAGTTGTTACCTTCACACCTCGTTCTACAGAATTACTCGGAGCAAGCCATAAATAATTATGGCTATTTCAAGGCAAGTCTCGTACGACGGCAACTGCGCCACGATTCCCTTCTACGTCACGGAAAAAGGCACCTCGCTCCTGGGATTGGATGCCATCTGAGCTCTAAATATAACTATCGGAGGTGATACCCTCACTTGTTCTCTCGTCGACTCCTCGGTGGTGCCTGCGAATGCGCCATCGGAGTATCACCTCCTGTTTTCGTCGGACATCGGCATCGTCGGGAATTACATTCACTGTGTCAAGCGTCGACCTGGTGTGCAGCCAGTGGCGGCCAAACTGCATCTTGTTCCCTTGTTTCCGAGGCAACAAGTTGCCGACAAGCTGCAACGACATAGAGTCGACTGGCATCATTGAAAGGGTCCTATTGGATGCTTCGGACTGGGTGTCTCCCTTGGTCGTCTTCCGCAAGAAGGACAATTCTATCAGACTGTGCGTGAACAAGGCCACTGTGTTGGACTGGTTTCCTCCACCTGATATCGGGAAACTCTTACAACAGTTAAGAGGTGCTAAAATTTTTTTTAAACTTGATCTTGCACCCGCATACCACCAGGTTGAGTTAGCGGAGGAGAGTCGTGACCTTACTACTCTTGTAGGGCTTGAAGAGCTTTACGCATTTTGCCGAGTGTGCTTCAGGCTGGCATCTGCGCCAGCTATTTTCCAAATAATGATGAGCGATGTACTGAAGGGGTGCCCAGGTGTTGTCTGTTACTTACACGACATTTCAGTTTGGGGCCGTAATCGGAGAGAGCATGATGTGCACTTGAAAGGTATTTTGTCTAAAGTAGATTCCTGTTGCATGAAGCCTAATGACAAGTGTGTATTTGCTGCTACTGAAATTGCATTCTTAGGTCATAACATAAGTGCTCGCGATTTATCGCCGGTTGAGTCTAAGGACGCTGCCATTCATGATGCCCCTGTTCCTACTGACGTCAAAGCACTCCAGTCCTTCTTGGGGTTAGTTGAATATTATGCAAAGTTTCTACTGCATTATGCTAATGTTGTAGAGCCTCTGCGCCGCATGCTCCGGCAAGGTCAGTTTTAAATGGTCCGCTGAGGCCATTGCCAGTTTCAACCAGATTAAAAGCTACTTGCTGATTGCCTGATCATAAATATTTTTGATAACGATCTTCCAGTCGTGGTTACTACCGATGCATCCAATGTCGACATCGGAGCAGTGCTTCAAAAACAGAGCGGAGATCAGCTGCTAACTGTTGCTTTTGTATCTAGAACATTGTCCCCGGCGGATCGCCGGTGTTCAGCAGGGCATCGCGAAGCTCTTGCTTCTTTGTTCGTGGTAGGAAAATGGCATGTGTATCTTTGGGGTCGGAATTTTACATTACGAACTGACAACCAGGTCCTTAACGACTTTGCTGTCAGCTGGCGCAGTGGGGCGACGCCCCTTGCTAATTTCTCGATGATGCGCCCGGCTGTTATAACTTTTTTGTACAATATTGCAAAGGTGCCGATATTGTGGTAGCGGACACATTATCTTGGCTGCCAGTCCAGCTTCTGCCAGCACAGGCACCGAAAGAAGAGATTTCTTTAGTTGCTGCATGCTTAAATAAGGATGAGTTACAGGCTGCCACTGCTAATGATGGTACCTTCCAGCAGCTTGTTCAATACATTGCTGAGGGTTGGCCTCCAAAGAAGCGTTTGACTTCAGTACTTGTACCTTACTTTGCAGTGAAAGACGACCTTGACTTCAGTACTTGTACCTTACTTTGCAGTGAAAGACGACCTGTCTTATGCCGGTGGGCTCATTTTCTGCGGGGAACGTGTTACAGTTCCAGAAACTTGCAGGGGGCAGTTAATTGATTAGCCCATGAGAATTATCCAGGCATAATTCGTACAAAGCAGCTGCTTCGTGAGAGGTATTGATGCTCGTGCCTTGAAAAACAAGTGGAAAGTGCGGTTCGGAACTGTTACATCTGTCAGGCTGTCGACAAATCGGCGAAACCTGTCTTCGCACGCCTAAAACCAGTTTTTTTTCCTGAGAAACGGTGGGAGAAGTTAGGCATGGACATTATTGGTCCTCTTTGAAATGTTCCCTCAGATTGTCGCTTTGCAGGCACTTTGTTTGACTATTACTCCAAATGGCCTGAGGTTTGTCTTGTTCGAGACGTTACGTCTGATGCAGTCATCACCTTCTTGTGTTCAGTCTTCTGCCGTGAAGGTTTTCCGGCATGCTTAGTAAGAAACAACGGCCCCCAGTTTAAGTCTCGTCAGTTTGAAACTTTTCTTCCTGAACGAGGTCTTCAACACCTCTGTTCTTCCAACAACTATCCCCAAGCCAATGGGCAGGTTGAGCGGTTCAACAGGGTCCTGAAAGAGTACATTCAACTATCTCAACTAGAACAACATGCTCTAAAGAATGCAATTACGGCGTACTTGGGGACTTACTATTTTTTTGCTCCGGCAACTACGGGATTATCTCCCGCGATGTTGCTTCATAAGCGGCAACCTCGCACAGCAGTTGACTTAACTTATCGGCCGTTGCCTTCTGCTTCGCAGTCATTTTCGAACAATACCATAAGGCCATGACTTTTTCATAGGGTGAAGTACATGAAGAATTATGTCGATCTGAAGCGAGGAGCCAAACCTTCAGTCATTCAGGTTGGCTAAAGAGTCTTAAGTACGCGTTTCAAAGAAAAACACAAGTACAGTCGAGCCCTCTTATAACGAACCTGAGCCCGACGCGGCATCCGTTCGCTGTATCCCGAAGTTCGTAGTAAATGAAACACAGCTTTTAAAAAAAAGTTGTGAGTGAAAACACAAACTTTTTTTGCCCAAAAAAGATCGTGATGCACGTGTTTCGAATAGCAGAAGCGATAAGGGCGTTCTCAAGTTCATTCAAAACGGCAGGGTGTAGTTTGCCGAGGCCTGTGGCATAAGCTGCATGAGGCGCTGGCTCCAAAGTTTCGTCGTTCTCGCAATCCAATTCCTCTAAATGGCTCTGGCCACGTACTTCATTCACAGTGCCATAATCCGTGCAAGGCTCCGCAGTGTCGCCATCATAATCAGCCGTAATTAAACCACAGCAACAGATGTCTCACCCACTCTCCCAGGTCGGAATCGACGATGCGCTGCCACAAATCGCTGTCGGAGTGATCCTGGCTCGGCATCGGGCCCCATTGACGAAGTCGGCCTTGTGATGACAGTTTCGGGTGCATGTAGCCGTCGTTACCGCCCACGAAATTTCAATCATCTCCACAGCTGAATACCGGGACCCCCAAAGTGGCAAGTTGGCTGTCAGGTGGTAAACAGCTATGAGCAAGCGCTCTGCGATGCGGCACCTAACGCGCGGATTGCCCTCAAGCCAAGTGGTCACATTTAACGTGCGGATTACGCTCAAGCCAAGTGGTCACATTTTCGGCATTTTGTTGAGCGGCAGGAAAAAAGCATGCCAGTTCTCCCGTCTGCCATTCTGACCACACACGCACACCAAGGGCGAGCTAGAACGCGTGGAACAGCTTTGGGTCCGTTTGCCAGAAAACGCCTTGTTTGCCCGTTTGCCAGAAAACACATGCCAGAACGCGTGGAACAGCTCTGGGCCCGTTTCTAGTCAGAAAACGAAACTAATTCGAGCCAGCGTGGCTGGTGTCGCGGAGCAGTGGAGGCAGGCTAAGGGGTTGTGATCAAGAGAAGAGGGCAGATTCACGAGAAGGGCAAAGAGTTGCGATAGAGAGGGGAGGATGCGGCGGGAGGGCGACCTTGAAAACCAAAACACGCAGGAAGGAGGCAGGTTGGGTAGCTTGTTTGAAAGGCCCACGCAACTCGCACGTAGAAAAACTTGCAAGAGTGCCTGCTTGCGCAGAAGTGAAAGCACGGCCGCTGGATCGGTGCGCGCAGCCGTGTTCAAAGAATTGGCGGCTGTGGTCAAAAGATCGTTTTGTGGCGCGGGCGGGTTTGCATGGCCTCACCAACTGCGATAGTTCGCGATACATTCTGCGCAAATTAACAGCCGTTCTCGCACTTCCGCATGCGTGCGGAGGGCATGCTGAGCCGAGTGAGAAGTGAGTGAGAACAAGTCCTAAAAATGAAACTAATCGCAAATTATAGGAGCCAATGGGGTAGCGTACGCGCGTACATTAGATGCAGACAATCGGATACAGTTGGTGGCCGACGATGTTGGCAAATGGTCTGGTCACTCCAGGCCGGCGACGCCAACGACAGTACCAGCGATCAAAAACAGGGTAGATGGCCGACCGGTCTTGAAAAGATCGGTGGCAGTGTGAAAACGTGTCTGGTGATGCGGAGGTGCTCAGAGTAACGGGGAGGGGGGGGGGGGGGGGCAAAGGTCGGACGGGTGCGTAACAAAAAGCGGTCGGGGAGAGCGGCAACTAGACGGGTGCGGAGGCAGAGTTGGCGTTTAACAATAAAAATGTATGGGCACTTTGCCAATGCCTGATCGGTAGTTGAAAGTGGTTTCCCAGGAAGTTGGGAGAGCCATGGGCGGCACTCGGAGACGTTCGTTGTATGTGCGATATTGTGCCATTGAACCAGTGTATGTTTTCACGGTCACGCGGATATTGTTCGTTTTAAGTGAAAATTAGTTTTAAGTGGGGCTGTTATAAGTGGGCTCGCCTGTATAGAGGTCCGTTTACCGCTTCTTTGGTAGCGGGATCCCAGGCATTTAAGCTCAGTGATGGATCGGTTTGGAATGCTTCTAAAATTGTAATCGTCCATTCCGAACGGGAACCACCTTCACGCTTGCACTCTTCAATACCCTTGCAGAACCAGTCTCAATACTCTGCCTCTGTTACAGGATTGGTTTCCTATCCCTATTCCTGGAGCATCACCATCTTTCCCTGGGTAAAATGGTATTCAGACATCGGTTGATTCCTGGAGCATCATCATCTTTCCCTGGGGAAAATGGTATTCAGACATCGGTTGGAAGTCCGGCTGTGGGGCCCAGCCACCATGAAGTCTTACCGTGTACCGAGCGCGCTTCAGAGTCCTCAGACTCTCCTTAGGCTCCATATCACTACTTGACTGGTGAGCCCAGTCAACATGCCGGTATCCTTCCCAACACTAATGGACATGCTTCCGAGCCTTCAGGTTCCGATGTTTTTCGTCAAGGTTTTCCGTCCCCAGCTACAACTGAGGGATGCTTAAGCGAGTGAGCAGCGCGTAAACGAGCCAGTAGGCTCATCCTTAAATACTGAATTTGCTGCTCCGCAAAGGAGCACTTCAGAGTGCAATGAGCTACGGCGTTCTAAACGTTCGCGTAAGAAACCGCCCAGGTTCAAGGACGCGTCCTAAAGTCGACTTCTTGCTCGTATGTTGGAGCCTGTACTATACGTGTGCATAGTTCTGTGTATACTGTGCATTTATTTTTTGTATAAGCGTTAAGTCTACCGCTTGATACACTGGTATTCTGTGATTTTTTGTTGTATATTGTTTGTATAGGTGCTTTCAGCCATGGTGTGCTGTGTGCATAGCGATGTATTTTTTTCACTTTCTTATGCGGCTTCTTTCTTCTTCAATTGATTACTTTGACAAAAGGAGGGGGGGATGTTAAGGTTGTAAATACAATAGTTTAAGGTCTATGTGTCATACTGCTCCTCTAAAATTGTTTGAGGCTTTAAAAGTTATTTATGTGCCATGAATCATTGCACAAGGATCGTAGAGGCACATGTCCTTTTCATTTTAAGGTGGGGAGGGGGGGGATGATGTGGTGTTTGTTAATTTCGGTTTTAGTTTCAAAAAAAGCTAGTTTCGGTTTCGTGTAAAGTATTTTTGCCCTCAGGGTGCTCTACCCTGTGTTTGTATGTGCAGCATTCTATATAATAAAACAGTTCCTTCTTGGCTACCGGCTGCTGTGTACTTCTTATAGGCCGGTGCTTCAGCGCCGTGCCCTGTGTTCTCTGTGTGGTGCGTCCGCTGCACAATACTACACTCATGCTAGGAGTAAAGCAGGAGCTGTTCGCGGGCCTGATGCAAAACCCACTGTGCACTGTCGAGGCATTAATTTCCGAAGCAACAACTATTTTGAAGACTCGTGAGATGCGCTCCCAACAATTCAATCGCCGCTCGACGCCAGAGTACGCGAAAAAGCAACCACTCTGCTCTCACGACCTGCGTGAGACAATACGAGCTATTAGAGGAGCTACGCAAGCTGTTACCCTTAGCAGCCTCAAGTGGACTCTATCACCGACATTGTCTGCGAAGAAGTTCTGCAATCGCTTGGAGTTTCCGAAGCACCACAATGCTGCTGCAGCACGACGCTACACCCCCCCCCCCCCCCCCCTCCCTTCACGCCAACGTCAAGAGGCCGCACTGTTGTAGTTCCGCCGCCAGCCACCGCTGCCGGTCGACGCCAGACCGTTCACCCGCTGGTCAGCGCAACGCTTCGAGGAAAATTGACGTGTGGCGTGCTTCCGATCACCGACCCCTCTGCTGCCACCGCGGAGAGGCTGGCCACACTTACCGCCGCTGCCAGTACTGTCAGATAGGACTTTGTGATTTCACCCTAGATGCGCCGCCTCCACAGCGGGGGTAGAGACCCCGCGACATTGCTGACTACCTTGCAGCAGCGTAGTGGACACCCCGAGGTTCTCGTTCGCCGTCACCTGGCCGCTACATGTCGCCTCACCGCCAGCCGTACACTGGCCCAATTCGGGGCTGGTTTCCTAGCCCTTGTCTGGGAAACCGGTTGCTGTGCCACGAACTACCAAAGATTTTCGGATGACGACGCTGCACTGGTACTTTCTGAACATGACGCGAACCAGGGAAAGCCTGGACGATGAAACCCCATGCACTGAAGATGACCTGACGACGCAGCATGGAAGCAGTGGAGCAAACTGACGTAGCCGGGACCAAATGCCACTACCGAACCGAAACGGTCAACAAACTAGCGACTTGGACGTAATGTTTGATGGCGACAACGTCACCGCTCTTGTCGTCAGTGGGCCTTTCGTGATGAAGTTGAAGAATGTGAAGACTGCTTGGCAAGGCCCTGAAATCTGAACCGCTGGGGGAGTCGTGTAATAACGCCAACTGGTGTTGGCACAACAGGAATCACCATCAATAACCGGAATTATCCCACCAGCTTTTTAATTCTACAGCACTGCTTAAGGGATGTAATACTTGGGATAGGCTTCTTAAGTTAACACGGCGCCCTCATCGATTTAAGGTCAGAGGCAATAACGCTATAAACAAAAAAGCACTGCCGCCGCACGCGCCGTCTGGGAGGCGCGCTTCGAATGTGCTGGACGAGCAAGTCATCGTTCCTCCTCGCTGCAGCATCAGCGTTTCCGTCTGCACTCAAGAATCAACAGACATGCAAGGCGTCGTTGAAGGTGACCAGCACCTGTTGATCGACCGCGAAGCTTGCGTCGCCAGAAGAATAGCCGAGCTGCGGGGAGGTAGCGCAAGAGTGATGCTCACTAACTTCAGCAATGAGTACAATCACATGGCAAAGGTATGACGGTTGCTTACATCGAGAAAATAATGGCAGCCAGCAAGGTCTTCACCGTCATTGATTCTGCCGAATGCACTACCACGACTCAAGCGCTTCAACTGGCTTTCGATGTTAATCTGAGCCTTGCGACCAATGAACAACAACAGCCCAAAAACTTGCTCCTGAAATACAGGAACTTCTTTTCGTCATCCTCAATCGCACATCAGCATCCCATCACTTGTTGAAGGCAACGTTTCTCCTTCATTCAACAAATCAGAATAATAAAGACAAAATAGCAATTAAGCATTCCCAAAAAATATTTCGCCTCGCAAGGCCGGTGCAGGCAGCGTTTGCTAGTAAAAACAGACAGCTCGAACTGCACAACTGTCACGGGCCACCCCATATATGTAGGCACAGGATCGTACATCAGCATCCACCACGCGTTGAAGGCAACACTTGTTCTTCGTTCAATAAATAAGAATAATAAAGTTGAAATAATAATTAAGCATTCTTAAACCATACCTAATTATAGAACATTCAAACCTGTTTTTTCTTGTGACAACTCTGTATTACCGATCTTTGAAACAGTTTCGCCGCGAATGCCCGATATTGTTGAGTGAACAGGGCATATTGAACATGCTTGTGAACCTTAATATCAGAAAGTCCTCTGGACCGGACAATATCCCTAACGCGTTCTTGAGATAGGCTGAATGGGTGTCGAAATACCTCCATGTTCTTTTTAGAAAATCGCTGCGTGAGGGCCAGGTTCCAGACTGGAAAACAGCTAGAGTCAATCCATAAATCAGGCAGCAAGCAGAGTGTCAAAAATTATCGTTTCGTCTCGCTAACTTGAACCGTTTGTAAATTCCTGAAACACATTATCCATAATCATATTTCATGTTTTCTGGATGAACATAGTATCTTAAACCAACATCAGTATGGATTCAGGAAAGGGATTTTCAACGACACATTTGGTATCAATAAAACGAGACTTCGCTACTTCAATTAATAATGGAAAACAAACGGATGCAATTTTTATGGATTTCTCAAACGCTTTTGACAAGGATTCGCACAATAAGTTAGTATACAAATTGGAAGAAATTCTCGGGATTGATCATCTTAATAAAAGGATATCGGCCTACTTGAAAAACCAAGAACAGTTTGTAGTTTTTAACAATCATTCCTCTGACGGGGTTTCTGTTGTCTCTGGCGTCCCCCAAGGGTCGGTTCTGGGTCCCCTTCTATTTATTTTATATACTAATAACACAGTAAATGGTATACTTGTAAATATTAGGCTCTATGCGGACGATTGCGTTATTTATTCTGAAATGAAATCCTCAAAGGACCAAGTTTTGTTAAACGAGTCATTTAACAAGGTTGTTTTCTGGTGTGAAGCTTGGCAAATGTCAATCAATTTTGAAAAAAAACAGTGTACATGTCCATTTCTCATAAGAAAAACAAATTAAAATTTCAATACTTTACAATGTCATTCTTTCCGAGGTTCAATCCTACAAGTATTTTCGGTTATAGATAATAAATGATCCTAACTGGACAAAACACATTGACATAGTAACTTCCAAGGCTAATCAGAAACTGTTCTTTTTATGAAGGACTTTGAAAACCTCCTCTCCATCTGTCTGTGTTCCTGCTTACAAATCGATAGTCCTCCCCATACTTGATTATGCTGCGGTCATCTGGGATCCATTTACTCAAATTAACATTCATAAAGTCGAAAAAGTACAAAGAGCTGTTCGCTTCATATATAACAGTCATGGACGAACCTCGGTAAATGAACTGTTAGTAAAAGCTAACTTACCTTCAGTTTCAGAAAGAAATCGTATTTCTCTATTAAAATATTTATATCAAATAATTAATGGGCATTACAAGATGGGTATTGGAAAAATAACTTCATTTTCTTCAGATTACCCCACTAGACAACGCCATGATCGTACAATAACTCCCTTCCGTACCCGGAATAACTCCTTAAAATATTCTTTTTTCCCCAGAATTGTGCTGGATTGGAACAGTTTAAATAACCATCAAGTCGCAACACAGTCTTGAACATCCTTTGCCGCTAGTCTGAAAAAACAGAGAAAATAATTGTACTTGTATATTTCATAGGTAAAATTTTGTTACGTTTATTTACGTTGTAAAATGCAAGTGATCGTTATTTGTTTGCTTTGTGTTTCATGGCTGCCTACTATGTGAAATGTGATAGACTGTTCCATCTGTTTGCCTGGTGTTATATACTGATGTTTATCTTTTATACCAACCTGCTAAAATCCCTCCAGGGGATTGCAGTACAAATAAATAAATAAATAAATAAATAAATAAATAAATTCACGCAATACCCCCACCACTCTGCGACACATTTACTCATTCCCCCTGTGGGAAGATGTGGGTGGCATTTTTTTTTACGGCAGATTGTGCTGCAGCGTCTTGCAGCGTCTTGCGAAGAAGTGACAGATGGCCGAGGATGTGTTGTTGCCGCAGACTACGGTGAACGTCGGCAGTAGCGACAGAGACTACGAGGATGGCAGTGGCACTTTGGCCCCGACCATGTCCACGTATTGTGCACTGTCCTCGATCGACTCGTTGATTGACTTAATGCATACTAAAGGACAGCAAGATGTTTTTGCACAGCAGCTGGAAGCCATGCACAACGTAGTCATGCCACGGAAGCAGGTGAAAATATCAGACTTTTTAGGCATACCTTGAGCTCTACGCTCTCGTTGGTGCTCAAAATGAAGCTTTGTTTTTGACATCTTGCTTTCTTGAACATCTGTTCTTTAGTGCAAGTGGTAATTTCTGAATTGAATTTACAAAGGTACGTTTCATCTTTTTTTTTTAAATGGCAGTCCAGATATAGCTATCACCGGCTAAATGGTTATATTTTTCATTTTTCTTTATGTCGTTATAAGTGGACTGCACTGAGCATCTGAGCCTGGCTCACCAGGCTGCTGTGATGAGGCAATGTTATTTATTACAGTCAAACTCCGCTACAACGAAATTCACGGCGATCACAAAAAATTTGTTGTAGCGGGAATTTCGTTACTGCGAGCAAAAGCGGTAAATAAAGAGAAAAAGATATGCATGATATTAAGGGAGCAGTTTATTTCCAGAACTTAAAAAAAAAATTGCTTATTTTCTATTGGCTTTGCATGAGTAAGGCCAGAATGCGCTGCTCACTCATCGACGCCAAGGAAACTATGCAGGATATCCAAGGAAGTCATGACCTGCGACTCGGTCATTGGTGTCGGGACTGCCGGAACACCATGCGATTCATCGTCGTCCGATGAATCGGCCGTGGCGATAGCCGTGCGAACACTCCCGAGGATCTCTGCGTCGCTCAGATGCTCATACACAATTATGTCCGCATCGGCATTAACGTAATGGCTCAGGGCAATACTCTTGGGTATAATGCTGGCATCCTCGAGAGCTACATATGCTGTGGCAGTTTCCGTGTCCTGCCCCGGTCTGTCAGCGGCTGCTTGTACGTCGTCACTTGTGCTGACCAAGTTTATTTCTCCAAGTTGAAACCCTGCATGCACAAAACAGTTCTTAACGTCACGCCGTGTCGACTTCCGCTGATCGGTATTTTCTTAGCCCTCGTTTTGCGAAACCAGGCATACACTGCATTGTCAAGTTCTTCATAGGCAGTCTTTCATTGGGCAGA
Organism: Rhipicephalus microplus; assembly: GCF_043290135.1. NCBI lineage: Eukaryota > Metazoa > Arthropoda > Arachnida > Ixodida > Ixodidae > Rhipicephalus > Rhipicephalus microplus. The sequence goes on from NC_134704.1 coordinate 209,059,205, forward strand.
TGTGTCCAATGCTAGTGCATCTAAGATGCTCTCTTTGGACTTTACATTTTTTTCGTCCTGCTTCTGCCGTGGCAATCATTTCCGTCTTCTGCCTCAGCAAAGATAACTTCCGTTCTTCTGTGGTGCTACCATAAGCCCTCATGGCTGTAGACCGAAGCAAAAAAATTTGTTGTCGGACATAATACGGTGCCGGACTACTCAGCTTACGAGACAAGGAGGGGACTAACTAGGACTCGCACTGCTAATGCTGCTAATGCTGCTAATGCCACAGACCACGTGAAAGAAAAGACGAGCCAGCAGCCAATATGCAACTTGTAGACTCTGCTCGACCTCGGCTGGCCAAGCTTGCAGTCTTTCACTGCATAACTCTATGCTTCACAGAATGCTGCGGAGTATCGTCATCAACCACAAACAACGGGGTCTCCTATGGTGTCATTGTTTTGCAGCATTTGGCGGGTTACGTGGACACCATAACTTTGGTGTGTTTGTGACCGCTTTAGCTGTCCGATAACCAAGAAAATGCTTAAAGTAGATGAATGCGGGCCAGATAAAAATTACTTGTTGGAGACAGTGTGAGAAAAAGAAAATGCATTGGCACCCACTTTTGTGTTTACTTTTTTTTGTGCCGATTTTGAATATAAAGTGTTCCCACATCAATTTACGAGTTAGCGTGTTTCAATTTGTGGCTGGTCTGGTAACTCGTGTCCCGGGAAAATTTCTTTGAACCGGGAGAATAACAAAAAAGTGGTTCGTTATAGAGGAAGTTTTAATATATTAAAGGCAATGGAATGAAGGTGGAAAATAAAAAAAAAACGTTAGTTGAAGCAGAAATTTCGTTGTGGCAGATTTTGACTGCATTTCTTTTATTTGCAGATACTGCCATCTTCTTAGGAAGATGATTTAGACTCCAACCAAAAGTTTTGAAAAAACCAGGCGTTTCGAAACCGACTTGGTTCCTTTCTCAGGGGTGACTGCGGAGACTACGTAGCAGCAGCATCTTCAAGACACTCGCAAGGCGGATAATATCCCCCCCTTCCCTCTCTCTCTCGTTTTGCCATGTAGAACAGTCCATGTGTATACGCTGGGGAAAGGGTTCCGAGAGAGCGTTGATGTTATGGGCTGTCTTCTGTATGTGCCACAACTCGAGTAATAACCTTCTCCTCCAGGTCGGCTCGCTTTGAAGGCCGTCACTTCGAAATTTATTCGGTGATTTAAAGTCTCAGTATGTTCGACGACTGTGCTGCGCTCTTTGTAGAACTTCCGCACATAGTTGGCGTGTTGCCTCAGTCGTTCTGGTAGGTTTACAAAAGGTCATTTACAAAATTCTGTGCGCCGAGACCCTTCTTCGTATATTGGCGAGACGAAAAACCTACCGGAACCACTGAGGCAACGCGCCAACGATGTGCAGAAGTTCTACAAAGAGCACAGTGCAGTCGCCGAACATGCTGAGACGTTGGATCACTGGCGATGGCCATCCTTGAAAGCGAGCTAAACTGGAGAAAAAGGTTATTACGCGAGTCGGGGCACATACAGAGGACAGCCCATAACATCAACCGCTCTCTTGGAACCCTTCCCTCAGTTTATACACATGGACTGCACTCCACCGCAAAACAAGAGAGAGAGAGAGAGAGGTTATCATGGCCTGCAAGTGCTTTGAAGACGCCGCTGCTACGTAGTCTCCGCAGTCACCCTTGAGGAAGGAACCAAGTTGGTTTCGAAACGTCGGGTTTCATCAAAACTTTTGGTTGGAGTCTAAATCATCTTCCAGTTTCATACCCAACCAGACAGACTTCTGTCAGATGTTTACATTCAAATCCTCATAGGGGATTTTAACAGGCAGAAAACACATCATATATAGTAAAATTTCAGGCAACGAAACAAAGTGTAGCAGACATAGTTTCCAAAGAAATACAAGTAAAACAAATACATCTGTTCGGAGAAAAAAAAACATTCCTTGTGCTATTGCGCATACAAATACAGCTTTTATAAGGGTATAGAGCACCAGAACAAGGACATAAGAGACGCGCGTGCGCGCGCTCACACACACACACACACACACACGCACACACACGCACACACACACACACACACACACACACACAGCGCTGTGTGTGTGTGTGCGCCTCTCTTTTTGTGTCCTTGTCGTGGTGCGCTATACCCTGATATATGATGAACCCCATCCAACTAGCCCGGCAACGTGTCTCAGCAAATACACTTTACAACAAAACATCAATTAGATATAAAATTGCAAAAAAGTAATACATATATTGAACAAGGTTATGCTGCAGATTGGAAAGTAATTTGCAGATACAGTCAAGCACGAATATATCGAATTCGAAGGGGATTGCGAATTAGTTTGATATATAAAAAACTCTATATAAAAAATGGAGGCCCCAAAAGTTTACCTGTAGCATATGATCACCCACAATAGGTGCATTAAAAAATGACAATTCCGCACAGACGCTGCAACAGAATTACTTGCGTGAAAAAAAAACGCTAATCTTGCCGCATTTCTTCGTTTTGAAAATTTGAAGATGCCAGTCTTGATGTTATCAAGGGTGTCTCGGTGCTACAGCCCACTTCCCTCCACGTTGCCAATACAACGGCGAATGATGAATGCCGAACGCTGCCGCCACTTCAGCGGCGGAGTTCGGGCGTGTAGCCAGTGTCTCGTTCGGACGATCCTCCTCACATGAGCTGTCGGCCCTGACATTGCAGTCAGCTGTCACGAAGTCATCCGCAGACACTTCGTGTGGAACTGCTGCCGGGAAGCTGGACGACAACTCGCGAAACGCATCATCTGTGCGCACATCGTCGTCATCTTTACCGGTTTCCACAAGTTTCGCTGTCTTGAAGTCTGCCTTGCAAAAAAGTTGACCACTGTGTCTGTCTTCGTGTCTCGCTAGGCGTTGGAAGATTTCCGCGAGAGAAAACTTCACGAAGATTTCCGGCCGCTCACGGAGATTTCCGGCCGCTACGAAACTCCGAAGTGCTGAAGCGCAGCTTCCAGCTCGTGCGGCGTTCAATATATGTGAAGGTGGGTCAAAATATTGTTACTGCATATGTGATTTGGGTATGAGCCTCTGGCTAGCGGGGAACAGGCAGATTGGAGAAGAGGACGTTCGGCTAGCGAGATAGGCCTCCAGTGCACGACCCCTTCAAGCCTCCCAGTACGCCACAGCATAATAAACCCGTTTATAAACGTAACAGAGTGGCGGAGGTGCTGGGTAAAGCACGTCGACGAACCATGGAGTCGCAGCTGTCTGAACTTCGCCGGAGCCGTCTTCTTGCTGGTCTGCCACCAACAACAACCGTCATGGCCGAGAGCGAAGGTCACGGCTTCTCAATCACGCAAAGGTCAATCCGCCTGCACCTCGGTTTCGCTATATGGAACCCCGCCCGTTCGCGGGAAGAGCAGGGGAAGATGTAGATGCGTGGCTGACACACTACGAAAGGGTGAGCCGGTACAACGGCTGGTATCGCACCGAACAACTGGGGACTGTCGCGCTGTTTCTCATGGAAACCGCCTTGATGTGGTATGAAAACCACGAAGATTCATTAACAACGTGGGATCGCTTCGCCGAAGAACTCAAAAAATGCTTCGGCGACTCATGCGAAAAAGAAAAGCGCGGAGCGCACTTTGGCTCAAAGAGCCCAGACATTTGGAGAAACGTGTACCACCTACATAGAGGAGGTTCTGATGCTCCGCAAGATTATAGACACGCATATGTCTGAAGGACATGGTCGGACACCTTCTTGATGCTCTGCAAGATTATAGACTCGCATATGTCTGAAGAGGGCATGGTTGGACACCTTCTGAAAGGTATAGCAGAGGACGTCTACAAATTTCTTGATAGGCAGGGAAGACCTCACTTCTGTCTCCGCGGTACAACGTCATTGCCGTATTTTCGAGAAGCTGAAGACCCGTCGTATTGCCCCGAAATTTGGTAGGCTGTCAAATGTAACAATGGTCGCCAGCGTCGACGTAAGCCCGCCTGCCGACCTTGCCGCTACTATCAGGGCAATAGTGCGCGAAGAGTTACAGCGACAAGACACACTGGTCGACGACACCATTCATCATCCGCCTACCTGTTCATCCTATTACCTGGCGCCGTTCGCTCCACTGCCATCATCGGTTTCTGTGACGGTCTTTAGCGAAGCTGGAACTGCTTGGCCACGCCGAGACTCATTCGCGGCTGACCAGCGTTATGACCGACGCCTTTGTACCGGCCCCGCTTCACAGAGGCGGGCGATTCTTGTTCAGCAAGCTGCTCCACTCCGTTCGGGTAGGTGACCTTTCGCAGCGGAGCGCTCTCAGCAGCGGTTCGGCGAACGACCCCTACCCGTCTGCTACAACTGTGGCATCGAAGCGCACATCGCCAGGTACTGCAACTACCGGCAGCCGCCGAGGTACCACCGCTCACCAAGATCCCACCGGTCCGCACAAGCACCAACACTCCCTGGAAGCACACCTCACGAGATAAGGCCACTGCGAAACCGTTCTCCGGCCTCTGACCGCAGTCTGACACCCCCTCGTCCCAATCGGTTGCAGTCTTCTAGGCGCCGCTACCCTTCGCCGCCTCCGGAAAACTAGTCGGCGCAACCGTTGGAGGTGAGGTCGCTGGACAGTCTTCGATTTCCACAGAAATGCCTCCTTTAATTTGCATGTTTAAAAATAAGGTTCGTGTGCTAATTGACGGTGTCTCAACAATGGCCTTAGTGGACACAGGTGCAACCATATCAGTGATGAGTCTAGCATTCAAATCCCTTCTTTGACGAAAGGTTATGTTTCGTTGGGACTGTGCTGATACATTTCGTGGAGTGAGCGGAGATGTCTTACAACCTGTTGGTGTTTGCACAGTGACTGTTAGTTTAGGTGGCCAGAATTTTATTGCTGATTTTGCTGTTCTCTTTCATTCAACGCATGATGTAATTCTAGGACTCGATTTCCTGAATCTTTGTGGTGCCACTGTCGATTGCCGTAGAGGAGAGATCACAGTAGATTCAAATGTTCCAGTAGTGTTCATGGAAAGCCCGCCCTGTATGGAAAGTACCCTTTGCGTGTCCATGGACACAATTGTACCACCCTTGTCTGCCAAGTGTGTTCCTGTCGTCAGTTCCCCTGCAACCAAGACGGCATTTGATGCCACCGTAAAGCCCATTCACCTCAGCTGCATAAAGAAGAATCGTCTAATACCCTATTGTACGCTGTCGGTTGTGCAAGGGCATACTGGTTTGTGGGTGATCAACGGCTCCAATGAACCTTCAGTACTGCCAGAGGGTCTACAACTTGCTAAGATCCGTCAACATCAGGTGTTCTCCCTTGCCATCCTAGCAGAAAGCAGCGATTCTCCGGATAAGCCCGCTTCCAATCATTTGCATGCCAGGGACACCTCCACAATGTCAATGATTGACAAGTCTCTTAGCACCAACGAGCGTAATGACCTGGCGAGTATTCTGCGCAAACATGCTGGTCTTTTCGATTTCGCACAGCTACAGACTCCACTGTCAATCCCTGTTTCTCGTGTAAAGCATCGCATAGATACGGCATACCATAAACCTATCCAACAAAAGCCATACCGGGTATCGCCTTCGGAACGCGCAGTGATAAATGGACAGGTTGGCGAGATGCTAAAGAAGAATGTGATTCAGGAATCACGCAGTCCGTGGGCCGCTCCCGTAATATTGCTCAAGAAGAAAGATGGAACATGGCGATTTTGCGTTGACTACCACCGTCTCAATGTCATCACAAAGAAGGACGTGTACCCACTGCCACGTATTGATGATGCTATAGACTGTCTTTCATCAGCCTCCTACTTTTCGTCTGTTGATTTGAGGTCGGGGTATTGGCAAATTCCAATGCATGAGGAAGACGAAGAGGAAACGGCATTTGTTACACCAGATGGACTTTTTGAATTCAATGTGATGCCATTCGGACTATGCAATGCGCCTGCAACTTTTGAGCGCTTCATGGACAGCATTCTGCGTGGTTTGAAGTGGGAAGTACGCATGTGTTATCAGGACGATGTTGTGATTTTTGAGCACACTTTTTGTGAGCACAACACACGCCTCGACCTCGTGCTGAACTGCCTAAGCAAAGCACGCTTAGTGCTCAACTCAAAGAAATGTCGTTTCGGAGAACGCCAAACACTCGTTCTTGGACACATTTGGTGAACAAAGAAGGCATACGGCCAGATCCCGCAAAAACGGCTGCAGTGGAGGCGTTCAAGCAACCTCTCTCAGCGAAAGAACTACACAGCTTTTTGGGCCTCTGCCCATACTTCCGTCGATTCATCCCTGGATTTGCCAATATCGCACACCCACTCACGTGCCTGCTTTAGAAAGGCGCGCCATTTGAAATGTGCGTCTGCTTTTTCCGAGTTGAAGTTCCTTTTGACATCCCATCTGATTCTTCGACACTTCGATCCTCTGGCTCCCACAGAACTTCACATGGTCGCTAGTGGTCTCGGTGTTGGGGCCGTGCTGGTTCAACGCTTGGATACCAAAGATCATGTCGATTCGTATGCAAGTCGCTCGCTAAGCATGTCCGAGCGTAATTACACCGTCGCAGAGCAAGAATGCCTTGCAGTAGTCTTCGAAGTGCAGCGCTTGCGGTCCTACCTGTAGGGACGCCCCTTTACCATCGTGACAGATCATCATTCGCTCTGCTGGTTGGTCAATCTGCGTGACCCATCTGGTCGACTGGCGCGTTGGGCACTCTGTCTGCAGGAATACGACTTCACGGTTTCCTATAAAAGTGGTCGTCGTCACACTGATGCAGATTGTCTTTCGCAACTACCACTTTCATCGACGGACTGCGACGCGAACAACTTGAACACCTACATCGCGCCATTGGACCTGCCATTTCCTGATACCAATGCCTTTAAGATTGAGCAGCAAAGGGACCGCACCATACAGGAGCTACTTCCTACAGAGTCAAGACCATCGGCGACTCTCTTCTGCATGCGCGACGGGCTTGTGTACAAAAAGAACTGTGCTACGACCGGCTTAGGATATCTTCTAGTGGTTCCGAAGAGCCTTTGCGTTACCGTCTTGCAGGTCATGCATGATGACCCGACGTCTGGCCATCTAGGCACAGCGAAAACTCTTTGCCGGCTTCAAGAAAGATTTTACTGGCCGAAAATGCCCCAGGTAACGGAACAGTACGTCTCTAATTGCAACGAGTGCCAATGCCGCAAGCGCCCTACCAGTGCTCCTCCAGGGCGACTACATCCTCCTATCCCACCCCCTAGAACTCCATTCGAGCAAGTTGGGATTGACCTTCTAGGTCTCTTTCCGAGTTCTTCTAGTGGTAATCGCTGGATAGTCGTATGTACCGATCACTTAACATGGTACTGCGAGACAGCTGCTATCTCATCGGCAACTGCAGCTGACGTGTGTTTATTCATGCTGCGTTTTGTGGTTCTACGACAATGACCTCCTAAAATTATCAGTGATCGTGGGCGACAATTCACTGCAGACGTGGTGGAAGAGATGCTTCGTCTATGCGCTTCAAGCTTTCGGCACTCTACGCCATATCATCCCCAAACAAACGGCCTGACGGAACGAACTAACAGGACTCTCACGAACATGCTTTTTATGTATGTCGCAGCAGATCACAAGAACTGGGATGGCGTACTACCTTTCATCACTTACGCATTTAACACCGCACAGCATGAGACTACCAACTACAGTCCGTTCTTTCTTCTGTATGCTCGGCCACCTCGTCATACCCTAGATACCGTCTTCCCGTTTTTGGACCACCATGATTCAGGTATATCCGAGATCGTCTGCAAAGCAGAAGCCTGACGTCTTGCTTACCTGCGCACCCTCGCTTCGCAAGTTCGCTCGAAGGCACTTTTTGATTGTCGACGTCGACACGTGACGTATAATCGCAGAGACTTCGTGTTGCTGTGGATGCCAAATAGGAAACGTGGGTTGCGTGAAAAACTGCTTGCACACTATGCAGGACCTTATGTTGTTCTAGAACGTATAAGGGATTTAACTTACTGCGTAGCACGTCTTCATTCAAATGGCCGACGGTCTGCAAAGACTGAACTTGTCCATATAGCACGTTTGAAGCGCTATATTCCCAGAGAGACTCTTTAACTCGCCTGGTGGGCTTCGTCTGTACGGAGGGAAATGTTACTGCATATGTGATTTGGGCATGAGCCCTAGGGGTAGCGGGGAAGGGATTTAACTTACTGCGTAGCACGTCTTCATTCAAATGGCCGACGGTCTGCAAAGACTGAACTTGTCCATATAGCACGTTTGAAGCGCTATATTCCCAGAGAGACTCTTTAACTCGCCTGGTGGGCTTCGTCTGTACGAAGGGAAATGTTACTGCATATGTGATTTGGGCATGAGCCCTAGGGGTAGCGGGGAACAGGCAGATTAGAGAAGAGGATGTTCCGCTAGCGAGATAGGTTTCCAGTGCACGACCCCTTCAAGCCTTCCAGTAGGCCACAGCGTAATAAACCCATTTATAAACGCAACAATATCATTTGGTATAAGCGAGCGAACTTCTATATTTACAAAGGGTAACTTGCGAGTTCAAGGGGATAACTTGCGAGTTCGATATACCCGAAAGTTCTATTTATGTGGGTTCGATATAACAGTGTTCGACTGTATTTGCAGCAAATTAAGACAGTCAAGGTTGAGTAACTCAAGTGTGTTAGTAAAGTTATTCCATTCAGTGACAGTCTTCCGAAAAGGAATATTTGAAACTGTTGTTTTTACATAGGACGGAGCTATTGTTAGGTGATGCCTTTGCCTTGTTGCGTACCCCCCAAGAAAAAGTAATTGTCATAAATGCTCCGGAACGATGTTGTTCTCATTTGTGTACTTGCATGGTGAAGTTATCTCAAAAGTCTAGCATACCATTGTTCAATATGCAGTGGGTGTCTTGCAAGCCCATTTCTGGACAGCAGTGTCACCAAAGCCTGATGGTCAGTTGAAAGTTGGGACCCCACAGATAAACATGCCAATGTTCGCAGACGCATGAGCATTCTAGCACCTCTCGTTCACCTGTAGGGTGCTTGCGTTATGGTGGCATTAGTGTCCTCGAAACGAATGCCAATGTATGTACTTATCCATCGAACTCCTGCTGTAGCACAGCTCCCAGTTAATATGCCAAAACATCAGTGGTCACTTGTACAGGCAAATACTCATTGAAGATGGCCACCATACCACATGACAGCATCTGTTTGACCTTGGAAAAGCTCTCCTTGGGGCTCTGGTCCCACAATTAAGCCATTGTAATGAGAGTAATAGCCTACGAGCCCGAGGAAAGACTACAGCGAGACTTTGTTGGCAGGCGTTTGTGCTTTCATCACCGCATCCACCTGTCACTTATGTGGGGCAAGGCCACTTCCACTCACATGACTCAAAAAGGAGAGTTCCTTGACGGTAAGCAAGCATTTAGGATTTATTTGCAGCCCCGCTTCAAGGATCCGATGCAATGCCTCCCGACGGTTATTAGTAGAGACCGGATTATTGGCAAATGCCTATTTTTTTTCCTTGTGTTCCTATCATGCTACTTTGATATCTGAGCATGAATTAGTTTTAAAAGGGCCTTTGTAGTGTTTTTATGATGTCTTAAAAGGCCTATTTTTGGGGTTAGTACATACCTGCGATACCAAAAAGCATACCAAAAAGTAAGCATACCAAAATGCATACCGAAAAGTAAGCGTGCTCGCTCAAGCATCTAACCAAGGAAGACATACGCCCTTTGTTTTGACGGAAATAGATACTGCTAGTTGTGTTCATACTTTGAGACTCGCCTTAGTATGAAACCTTACCCTCGTGTGTTCGGCCTTTCCAAGCCACTATAAGGCCGCAACGCTGATGTTGGGGCTTGCGTTGAGACCAACCCCACCCCACCCCCTTTTGTTTTTTGGTGTTTTTTCCTTCGTTTTTTCTTTTTTTTTTGTGCCGAAAAAAATAGGGGCAAATAATTCAGCGATCTCTCTTCCCCGTTGCGTAAATCTCACAAATTCAGAATCCTTGAACTTGGCAGGTATTCTAAATGCCTATAGGGGCCGATAAATGCCTGCTTTTCAAAAGCGCCTACCGTATTTACTCGATTCTACCGCGACCTCGATTGTAACGCGTGCCCGGTTTCCCCGACGAAAAAAAAAAAATAACTAAGACATCGATTGCAACGCGCACCCACTTTTCTCGTTGGCCAGCACGATCACACCACTCAGGAAAACGACTCCTTTAGAGAGCGTCTTCCGTTTAAATATGAGGTACGGGGGAAGCTTGTGCCTATCTGACGTGCAACGAATCATTGCTGTCGCTCTAGTTTTACCGTGGCCTGATGTCAGCACACGAACTTGCTTCGCCCCCTTCTCCTCGACGGTTGTGGTTCCAGGCAGGTCGAATTAAGGAGGCGTCTGATCGGCATTCCCGATTTGCCCAAGCAGGTAGCCGTTGTTGTGCCGCAAGTTTAGGACGAACATCTGAAGACTGTGAAGCTCTTTTTCGTACTCCTCCGGCAACTTCCGGCATATGCCCGTTCGCTTTTGGAGGGAAAAGCCTTTCCTCTTCATAAAGTTAGTTAGCCAGCACCTGCTCGCTTTAAACTGGCTCCGCATTAGCCCTTTTTCTAAGGCTAACTGCATAGCCTGCACTTGGAGCAGTTCTGTCGTCACGGGCCGCTGTGCCGCTCACTGCTTAAGGGGGGGCGCGGCAAGTAAAGTGCCGATTTTGGTCAAAATATGCGATTTTCTGATTTATTTTTTTTCGTAATCTTCAGACCTTCAACTTCCTTGTTCTAAAATATTACAGCGAAACGTGCGCTACAAATCCCGCAAATAGTGTTTTTGCCGAGGCTAGTCGCCGAAAAGTGCGAAAAAAAAGCCCCTGAAACGGTGTTGTTCACGCCGCACAAACGCGCCAAGTTGTTGACCGTGGGCCGCCATTTTGGTAGCTTTGGAAAGAGGAGAAAGCCGGCTTCCCGATGGTCGCGGTCTCGTATTTCGCCGAGTGAAAATAAAAGCGCGAGGAGCAAGTAAAAAAACGAAAACGAAGAACGGCAATTGGCTGCGCGGGTCACGTGGTAGCAGGCGCGACCTCTTACTGGTCAAAGCTGCGCCGCGCACCTTGGCAACCTTGGAAGCGCGAGCGCATCTGCGGCCGCCGAGTCGAGAATCATCTGGCGTGCGCTTCGTTTTTTGCCAGTTGGCTGTTTTTGTGATAGTTCGCGTGCTTTTTTTACCAAGCTTTGTTTACATCAGTGGTCTCTTCTGAGTGCTTGCTCATACTGCGGTGCTATGTTGTCGCAAAAAAAGTTCCGGAGCGTCCACAAGTACGGCAAGCGTCGGAAAGCTTGGAACAAAGGGCAGACGACTGCGGCTGCCGTCCCAGTCGCAGTTCCGAACGGAGCATGCTCTTCAAGCGTCACGGAGCCTCTACTCAGACCCTTCGCTGATTGTTGTGAGGCCGAGAGTGTGGAATGTGCCACATCGTCGTATGTCAGACCGCCGGATGCCGTCGACCGTGATGGACGCTCTCGCGAACCCGATTGCGGTGGCACCGCGTCGGCAGCCGTTGCAACTCCGGGCGTGCGCGCGTCGAACATTCTATCGCGAGTTTCGGCCCAGATTCCGAGCAGTGAAGAAATCGCGCAGCGGGCGCAGACAAGGCGGGATGTTTTGGATGCCGTAGCATCGAAGTCCGCTTCAAAGCGGAAGCTCGAGCTTCTGAACGAAGGCTGCGACGAAAATGACGGCGGTAAGGACTCCACATTCTTCATTGTAAATAAGAAGATGCTGAACGGTCTGCTTTCGTCAGTAAAGTGCAACAAGTGCGACGAAGGGTCGATACGCCTCGAGACTACGCACTGCCTTGGACTCGCGGCGAGGATGGAACTTTTTTGTGACAATTGTGGCATAGTGAACAGTGCGTGGTCGTCCCCGAGGTGCTCCGGGCAACAAAAAACGAACCCCTTTGAGGTAAACGTGCGTGCTTTGAGGGCTGTGCAGTCAGTTGGCAGAAAACAATCTGCCATAAATGACATTTTTTCTGCGATGGACATTTCGCATCGAGCACTGCACCACAAGTCCTACCAGAGACTGCAAAGGAAGTACAGCCACCCCGCCACCACATCAGCTGCCACCCGCATTGAAGCAGAAAGTGCACAGAAGGTGCATGACATTTACAAGGACCTAGGAGGAGTGCCAGGCAACATTGACGTCATTTACGACGGCACGTGGATGACGAGGGGGCACAGAAGTCATATTGGCGTGGGCTGTGTAATCGAGCTGTACACAGGCTTGGTCTTGGACCACTGTGTCCTGTCCAACTACTGCCAAGGCTGTGCTGTTGGCCCCAAGCCTGGTGACAACTATGAGGAGTGGCTTGAGAAACACAAGCCACAGTGCCAAAAGAACACCGATGCTAATGCAGGCCAAATGGAAGTAGAAGCAGCGAGGATCATGTTTGAAAGATCGTTTACCAAGTACAAGCTTCGATACATCAATGTGCTCTGCGACGGTGACAGCCGTACGTACCTTGCCCTCACGCAAGACAAGGTGTATGGCTACATGTTGATTAAGAAACAGGAGTGTGTGAACCATGTGAAAAAAAGAATGGGCACTTCCTTGCGCAACCTTCTTGATGAGCACAAATCCAAAGGCCGAGGACTGAGCATGGGTGGCAAAGGCCGGCTGACGCAGGGCCTTATAAAGAAGTTGACGAATTATTATGGCTGGGCCATTAAGAGCCACCCCAACGATGTTCCTGGCATGGAGAGGGCCATCATGGCCACTTATTACCATGTAACATCCACAGACCAGGATCCACACCACGACCTGTGCCCAAGTGGGACTGACTCCTGGTGCCCGCACAATCAGGCATTGGCCAAGGGAGAGCCGCTGCCGCCTCACAAACATAAACTGCCCCCTCACGTGCGAGTGGCACTGCTGCCAATCTACAAGCGCCTCTCGAACAAAGAGCTCCTTGAAAGGTGTGCGCAGGGAAAAACCCAGAACGCTGTGGAGAGTATGAACAGCCTCATTTGGTCACTCCAGTCCAAGAGCCAGTTCGCCTCCCTTCGAAGTGTGGAAAGTGCAGTTGCAGATGCAGTCTGCCGTTTCAATGGTGGCTGCAAGAGTGCGCTGCAAGAGATCACTGCTCAACTGGGCTTCAATCCAGGAGACTGCTCTTTGCGGCGAGCAGCCGAAAAGGATGCCAAAAGGGTGAAGAGGGCTCAAAAGGCGCATTGTTCCACGACAAAGAAGCGCAAAACTGGGTTGCGCTCTACAGAGGCCAAGGCCACAGCATCTCAGGATTACTGCCCAGGAGGATTCTGAGTGTTTTAGGCATGTTGTGAACTTCCAAACAAGAGTGAACTTTCAAAGTCAGTTTTCTCAACTCTTGATTTTCGCCTATGTGCCTTCGCTAGAACATCTGTCATTTTTTAACAAAGACTGATAGAGTCGTTCCGTTTTTTGCACTAGGCTCAGGAGGCCTTTAGCAGTGCAATAAAGCTTTATCTCTCTTCTTACTCATCATTTAAAATTTTTAGAACACATTTTATAATTACTGCGATGTGTGCGCAAAACAACATCCATGTTTTGGAAATTTTATTTATGGTTACAAGAACTAGAAAAATCAACTAATAGCTTCTTTGCACAAGTTGATGCTTTGGGAACATAATAATATGAAAAAATAATTTCATTTAGCAATAATTATCTCTTTAAGTGTGAAGAGCATTAATTAGTATAATTATGCTTGTAACTCAAAAAGTACAAGAGGTATTTGAAAACGGTTTTCATATTTGGAATCCTCACAATCATCCACATACACACACCAAATTTCATCACAAACAGTACATTAATAAAAAAATTAGTTTTACTTGCCACGTCCCCCCTTAATCACATACTCACCGAGTAGCTCTTCAGTTTCTGGAAACCGACCCTGCTGTGGTCCACTGAAGCCTTTGCGTGAATCTTTGCTGTCGACAATATTCTGGTTTTGTTTCCACCAGTCTCGCACGCACGTTTCGGGAACTCCGAACGACCGCGATGCGGCCCGATTTTCGTCTGTTTCGGCACTTGCGATGGCTTTTCTTTTAAAAGCGGCATTGTGGTGCACTCGTCGAGTTTTTGGAGTCTGCCCTACCCTGCCGTCGATGCTAATGCACTACAAGATGACGAACTCCTCAGCACACGTACGAAGTGCCGCACATGGGAAACGCATCGGCAGAAATGGCTGACGCGCCATGCCGACGTACTTAGGGGGCGGCCATTTTGAAAGTGCCAATGGCAATAAATTGACCGTATTAAATTTTTCTTTTTTCGTACTCGATTTTAACGCGCATGCGATTTATGAACTCGCTTAACCGGAAAAAAGGTGCGCCTTAAAATAGAGTAATTATGATATAATGAGGGCTATATCAACCCGAATTTTGCTTTCGAGCGCGGTTCGAAACAGTTACTCATGTAAACAGGCATCATTGACCTTTCCAAACACTATAAGGTTCAACGAAATCCTCTAGTTCTGCTAACTTTCGAAAAACAACCACAAACTACAGTGAAATGAGACTTAGTGGTCACCATACGTCACAGCACCATGCGAGTTGTTGGACGAGAATGAGGAGTGCAAAAGATGCTATTTCTGCGGCACGAAATGGAAGTGCGTCTCGGTGCCTGCAGGGAAACGAGGTGAGGGAATGTGATTGGATAAGGAAATAAGTGGCGTCTATGGCCGAGCATGCGGTGTTTGTCTTCTACATACAGCTGTCTGGTGCCCCCAAGGAACTGACGAATCGCCCTGAAAACCTGGGTGTAGCGGTGGAAAAGAGCAGCAGGTTTCTCTGTGTAGGTGGGGCTAGGTGAATGAATGCGAAACCGTGAAGGGCCATTGTCGTATGCTTATGTTGATTCAGTGGTTGCGAAGGCTGCGAAGTCGGTAAGTTTTATACAGCAAAACCTGAGACATGCATGGAAATGTTTACAATCAGCAGTGTATTCAGCATACTTTTGTCATATGCTTGAATACATTGTCAGTAATGTTTACAATCAGCGGTGTATTCAGCATACTTTTGTCATATGCTTGAATACATTGTGCAGTATGGAGTCCCTTCGCATATGTCTTCAACATGAAAAATATGCAGAACAGAGCTTCAAGGTTTGTCCTAAGCCACTACTAAAAAAAAATGACAGCCTCATCATTATGAAAGAATATTTGATGTGACCATAGTAATTCCCATCTTAGTTCAACGGCAGTTGAAGCTCCTATGTCAATCATTTCATGGTAAAACTCACATTCGAGAATAAATGTACCTACATAGTCCTCATTGTCTCTTCACGCAATTGTCACTGTTTTAATTTTAGAATATCTTACCAGATCCAATTTTATGCTTATTTCTTTTTGTTAATTCCACGAGGAAATGAAATGGCTTATCAAGAGAACAAGTGTGTTTTGTCAATGAAAACATATTTTCCTTGACATTTGAACGCCTCTGCTGCAGCACCTTCCCGTTTGAAAATGTGATAAACACGCGGATCTTGTTTTATTTTTAATTCACTTCTTCAAGGACCCCTCTCCTGGCCATGTAAAAAGTTGTAGTTAGACACTAGAAGTTCTTGTGGGCCCAATAAAGAGCACTCTACTATGTTGATTTTCCAAATCGTTTCACAACGAGTCACGAAACCTTGATGAGAAGAGGCAAGCCTGAAGCCTCTGGCTCTCGCCCCATGTAGCCATCGCAAGCCTAATTCCTTCCCTGCTCTCTTCGGTATCTGGGCTGGAGGACACCTGACACCTATAGTCAAAGAACATCATGTGCAAGCGAGGTTACGTGTGCCTCAGTGTACGGCAAAGAGAATCCATTAATTACTGACTGCTTTGTTTGACTCACGTAAATAGTTCAATATTGTCCTCCACAACCACTATAGGAGACGCCCATTCTGCAGCACTAACTCTTTCTATAATGCCTGCATTTAATGATCTTGTCAGTTCAGCCGCTACGTTATCTCGCAGCGTCAAGGCCAAACGTCGAGCCTTCGCTGCTACTGGTTTTGCGCCTGTGTGCAGGTTCATAGAAAGTACAAAATTTATTGCGAGTCCCAACTTGTCAATGAAAAGAAAGTAAAGCTCGCACAATTCTGGAGGAAGCGTGTGAGGACTGGCAGTCAGTTGTACGCACTCCAGTGTAGAACCAATGATTCGGAACTGTAACTGGTGCACAGCATTTAGTCCCGGTAATGCCATGCCTTGGGGAACAACGTAAAATTGAAGGCAGGCAAAGTTGTTCCCGCATGCAACTGTGGCTGTGAAACATCAATGAATCAAGTTGAATACCTAGAAATAGAAATTCGTCAGATGCTGACATGGGGCGGGATTCAATATACAATGGAGCAATGTTAGATTGAGGTTTATTGTGAAGACTGAAAACCATGTATTTAGTCTTCTGTGGGTTCATGAGCAACTAATTTTCTTGCACAAATAATACTTTTTAGTGCATTTCTCAATATGTGTGTCAGTACATTCGTCGTTATCAGAAGTGTAAAGAGTAGTGTCAACCACATACAGAAGACATGGCAGGAAAGGGAGGCAGTTCGGAAAATAATTTATATATATGTGAGCAATAACAGCAGTCGGAGTATGGGCCCTTGTGGAACCCTAGTGTTAATTATTTGTGTGTCGGACGATATTCCTGGAATGCAAACCTGTTGTTATCGATCGTGTAACTGTGCAGGAACTCGAAAAAAGGACCTGTTATGCCATAAGCGTCGAGTACAGAAAAGAGAACGCTGTGATATAGGGAATCCAATGTTTTTGAGTAATTGATAAAAACAGATCCAACGTACCTGCCTTGTTCAATCACTGCTTTAATATTGTGAGTCTGTGATGAAAGCAAAGTCAGCGGAATATCTGCGCAAGATGGAAAACTGGGCTAGTTGGTGAGCATTCATCGTGGTTAACAGCGCGAAACACCCGGACAGGAGCGATAGAAGGACACGGTACAGCGCTGTGCGCTGTACCGTGTCCTTCTATCGCTCCTGTCCGGGTGTTTCGCGCTGTTAACCACGAGGAATATCTGCGACGGAAACCGAGTTGTCTTGGTGTTAAGTTCATACTTATTCAAATAACTAGAAAGGCATTTTTAATAAGTTTTTAACAACTTTATTAATACTGGGCGAAATAGATATAAGCCTTATTAATACAGGGCAAAATAGATATAGACCTGTAGTGTGCTAAGAAGTTGGCATCTACTAAAATTATTTTTGATCTCTTCACATGATCAGGAAACACTGATGCTTAAAAAGTTAAATTGACAATGTGACAAAAGGCATTGGTTAAATTGTCAACGGTGTCTTTGATATGGTGGCAGCAAAACCAGGACTACAGTTCTTGAGATTCATGATCGTGTCACGAACTTTGCTTGGATCAGTTGAGAAGGGATAAAGGGATTGTGGTTTCGGGCCCGATATGAGAGTTGTCTTCAATGCTTGCGAATATAAGCAAAAAGTTGAACGTGCATGCAACATCTGTAGGATTAGTGAGTAAATCATTATCTTGCTTTTGCCATGATCTTGCCCAAGCTTTGCTGATGTAGACCTAAAATTGTTACTGTGAACATGTCGTTGGTAATTTAAGCATCTCTGTTTTGTTTTTTGCAGTCACTAGCTGTTCGATTCGCATTAAAGTCAACCGTCTTCGTACCGTTTTGATCTGAAGGGGCATTACTTTCTTTGCTTGCGCAAGTTCAAAGAATTTTTTTTGTCAGTTTAGTGCATTATAGTTTGTACTTTCTTTTCTCACCATAATAGTGCAAACAATTTGACCTATTCGAGAGTGTATGTTAGCAGGATTATATCTCTGTGGTCTGGTAGGATTAAGAACACAGAAATGCTTGCCTTGCACAGAAATTCAAGCTGATGCTGACCCGCCGGGATGAGCAGTCCAAGAAGTCTCTGCTCAACCAGCTCAGCAACATCGACGCCCATTTGCGCAAGGGGGGCTACCGCTTCCTCACGGGTGACACCATGTGCTGCTTCGACTGTGAGCTCATGCCGCGCCTGCAACACATCCGCGTTGCTGGTGAGCTTGCCTAGTTTGCTCAAAAGTTTGCACGCATAATGCCAACAGTTCCAATAGAGAGCAGGTTGCTTATCGGAACAGCTTACTGCTAGGAGCACCAGGCAAAACTTTTTTAAGCAAGACAATTGTTTGTGTGGAATGGCGATAGTGTGTGGAACTATCCGCTTTTCCTACCGAACGTCACCATGGGAATAACATGGCCATAGAGCCGATGAGGAGAAAAATTGGACAAGGTGGTAATGCCATATGAATTCTAATGGTAGTTATAAAAACAGTTGAAAACTATTTCAGTGAAACCCCGTTAATACGTACCAGCCATAAACGGTGGCATAACTACGCATTAATCACCAGCTACATATTTGAACTTCTGACATGACTACCGCCAGCAAAGGAAGAAACTCAGGGCCATGGTAAGTATTGCCTAAAGTGCCTACCGCAGAGCCTTTCCTTTCTTTTTGCCAATGTGTAGAAAAGTTGCTGACTCTTGTACAACTGCCCAATAGCATCCAGTGGCGACTCTGATGAACATTTCAAAACAACTGTGGGGTCTGGGATACGCAGCGTGTTACAGCTACAGAACGGACACAATCAGCTGTCCGTGATACAGTCTGCTTCATAGCGAAAACTGGTGCAGTTTTCATTTGCGTGCAGCGCTTTGCTCACTAGGTGTACACCGTGACTGCCAATGCGGCGAGTTGCCTGCTGGGTAAACGCGGTGACGAAGAGCTTTCTGCAAGCATTGCGCTTTCCACGATGCTCTAGCAGTTCTGAGAACGGACGGAGGTGCGTCTGGGCTGCCGCTGTATAAAAGCGTGCAGCATGGTTACAACAAGGCTACGCTTGATGTACGGTGCGCGTGTTGGTATAATACACAAAGGTTTCTTTGTGCCCGTGATCCGCACTGCTAAAGTCTGCGTCAGCGAGCTACTTGCATTTCTGTAAAGCGGTGGGTGCATTACATGATCCTGCACAACGAAGTGGCAGCGATTGGCAACCCAGTGTGGCAGCGATCAGCGGCCCAGCGTGTTCAGGTAGTCTCCTACAAAGAGTGCAGTAGGCCTAAAGCGACGCTACGCCACATGGGGCCCGAGCAGATAACCAGGAATGCTAAATGTGGTAAGGGTTCTCGTAGGCGATAAGTCACATCGGCGCATTTGAAAATCTGTGGTCTCGACCTCATCTTTTTTTTTTCCCCGGTGATTACTCGCAATATGTCATCGCTGCAATCGCGCTGAAGTCGGAATAACTTATCAGCTGACCTCCACACTTATCAACATGACGGAAAACTTTTCACGGCACATTGTGGCATCTGCAAGTTCAGCTGTGCAGTAAAGTTTCGGGGTGTAAAATGTTATCGCAGTACGCATTACGCACTAAACGGTAGGTAGTCCACGAATGCATTGGTCTCCATGAGACTTAGTTGGACGTTCGTCGCAACTATGTTTTAACCCTTATAGCAGGTATGCACTAACAAAGTTTGACTGTACAATTTTGGTTTCAACAGAAAAAGCTTTGTCTTTGGCACTCAGTTCTAACTTTTTAGAATTAGCAATAACTGAGAATATTGCTAGCAAAATTTCAAGCTATGTGTAAAGTGTTGTGTAAAGTGTAAAAGCACAAAGGAACTTTTATGCAGCGGGGGGGGGGGGGGGGGGGGTTCCACATATGAGACAACGCCATCATTGTCTGCTTCTGCGTCATGGCTGTCTCCCACTGAGTGCAGCAGCCCCCTCTCTCAATTTTTTCTCGTTTTTGTGATGTACAGTACTGTCCACTGTTACGGGCAAGATTTGTATGAATGCTGTCTATATCGCTGACCCTCTAACATCCAGTGAAAACAATCTCCATGCACGTCACTAGTGTCAACATGAGTCAGAACTGTGAACTTGTGCAAATATAAGCCAGTGTTCTTCTGTAAGAGAGCGAAATCTAAACGTCCTGAGCTTAGAGGTGTCCCCTTTGACAGTAGTATATTGTAGTAAATTACTCATTAGAAGCTCACAAGTAGCTTGTGTACTTTCTTTAAAAAACTATGGACCATCTCCCCAAAGGGAACCCTGATGGGATGCGAAGCAGCAACGGTGCGCACGGCGTCGACCTGGTTGAAACTGTCGTCGTGGCGGGTGCTGGAAGCACGGTTTGCTCAAGAACGCAAAGACACCGGAGACGAGACGCGTTGAAGACTCTTGCGCTTGGCTTCCTTAACTCTCGTCTTGTCGGTGTTACCCACGCGCCGTTTGTATTTTCAAACGCAATCGGTGTAGACTTGAGCAGTGGAGAGGGTGAAGTGAGAGAAAGCTGACTTGCGGCGAGCGCGCGGCAGCCAAGAGACAGACTTCGCTACGCACTGCTAAAAGGGCGTGAGCTACTTGGCACTGCTCCAACACCTGCGACCAGGGGAGGGACAGCGTTATGCAGGCTAGTCAGAGCTGCTTCGCATCTAAAAGTTAGTGATGCTGCATACAGGCCAAGTGAAACCACCAACGCTGATCACACAAACTAGCTCCAATCATTTGGTTGAGGCTGTTATGACCCTTGTCAGTAGGCGCCATGCTGTCACTGAGAAACGTAGCCGGACAGCGCTCCTAACCAGCGTCCAGCGGCGAGGAGCGACAAAGGAATTAGAAGATGGTCTGGAGCCAATGTTCCTACAAGCGATTCCTCCGGGCTGGTTTTCTTCAGCGAAACGTCGAAGCAGACCGACCGCGCAGGTCGTGTCTCCGCGATTCAAGTATCTACCACTTGGCTGCCCTTCCTGAGAAAGACTGAAGCAACCCAACCTCCAAATTGTTCCTGAAAGGAACCCCATTTCCCCTCTCCTCAGAGCGTTGCGTTGGGAGATGCAATAACTATTCGGAGGACAGTGTTTTACTGACTGATGCCCTGTGGGCGGTGTCTTGTATGTGTGATTAGCGTTCCAATCGAGGAACCTAAAAAGAGGAGCCTGACAGGGTTTATAACGACACTGCAAAGTGCTGGACGGGGCTCTGAACCATGTAACGGTTCAACCACCACGCTCGTGGTTTGTAAAACTCCTAACCTCTCTATGTTGTAAATAAGTGTAAATAGTGCCATAAATCTGTTTTCCGAAACCCCATCTTGTCAGCATTCTTTCCCTCCACCCGAAGTTACGCCACGCTACCACAGGAGACTGGGTCCGACGTAACCCTGACATTCCGGCAACACACGTGAGCGGGGAAGCGCCTGGTAGATCCTGGTCTGCAACAACTGGTGATCAGCGGTGGGCTATGAAGCTACAAGTGACAACAATCTGTCCACGGGAACCAGCTGACTCTAGACATGGATCACGTATGGGTGAGTGCTTGGCTTTTCCTTTGAGAGAACCAGGTTCTAAAGGAGGGTCAATTTTAGTGCTAATAGTTAACTTTGCCGAAACACTCAGTTTGGCCGTTTCAGGAAGTGATTTTTGGAAGTAGTGAGTACTCAGTACGATCATGGACTTACGGGAGCTGCAGAAGTCAGACTTGTTGCTGTTGTGTGAGGAATTGGGATTGATACAAAGGGTTTGGCACGAAAAACCATAATCATTCAAGCTATTAATGTTTTGGGGGCTGATGATGAGAAACTCAGCGAAGAATGGGATCTCATCATTGAAAGAAAGTTAGGAGCAGCTCAGATGGAAGAAAAAAGATAAGACGAAAGACCAGACCTCAGGATAAAGTTTTTTGAACAAGATAATGAGTTGAGTAAGAGGTTGAGACCCCAGCGAGGAGTACTTCTTCTCGACAATGAGGCAGAGTTCGAGATGTCTAGGTACATGCAGCCATATGAAGTATCATGGGTTTTGGGCCTGTATCTTAGACTCTCGGAACGAAAGTGTAGGCAACTGTCGTGTGAGCGAGACACCTGATCTCAGAAGCTACTGACGGTTCTGCCCTGCGAGGCAGCAAATGTTGTTGCGCGATTCGGTGAGCAGAACGCGATCAGCTACGAAGTTGTTAAAGCAGAGCTAATCAGGAGATTTGGAACTTTTGTTAGCAAAAAGAAAGAAAAACTCGGACCAGAGTCTGAAAGCGAGGCGCGTCGCAGAGCACCGGAAGTTGAGGTGCCTCACAAAGCGCGAGAGGAACACGTCGCGCCAGAGAAGGGCCTGCTTATTCGAAAATCCATCAAGGTAGAGTATGCTGAGAACGAGGCCTTGGCCGGTCTGGAGGTAAGGACGATGTCGAAAGACTCTCCTTGCGTGGATGAAGAGAGCGCCAGCAGCTCTAATGGGCTCAGTAAGGAGCTGGAAACTTTCTTCGTGCCTCAAGAGAACCTTTCGACATCGTCAAATGTAGGCATAGTTAGCGCAGTGGCTGATGAGAGCAAGAACGCCACGCTTCAGCAGTGCAGTGGTACTATCGAGCTGGTTTGCAAGCATCGCAGAAAAAGAAAGAAGCGGAAGTGTTCGGCACCGCCTAAGCCTCGGACAGGTCCCACCCCGTCGCGAGAAAGATGAAAGGGTAGGCCTTCAGTCTGTTTCAGGAAACCTCAATGGGGGCGTTCATTGAGGTGCAAGCGGCTAGACAGGTGTAGAGGGGGGAAAACGAGGTACGCCACCTCAATAAAGCGCGGGGTTCAGTTCGAGGACTTCGGGAAAGCGGCCTTATCCGAAAGGTGCAAGTCGAAAGGGCAGAGTGGCTAAATACCGCGTAGGGGTGAACACAGACACAATGGCCCAGGCTTCCCCCTGTTTCTGGTGCGCCTTTTAAATTCCTGTGGAGAGCCGGCTGAAGTGCAGAATGAGGCGGGACAGCAGGACACAGCCTAGTGTTTGTGCAATTTGTGGCATCCGACGTGCTTGAAAAGTGCCGGGACCGGGACCCCATCATGTACGCTTCAAAAGAATCTAGTTGAGAAAAGGGGCACGGTCAGTTTGAGTAACTTTTGCACGCGTGTCCTACATATGTTTACTCAGTGTTACTTTGTAGATGCAGATTTCAGTCGTTTTGATTTTGTATAGGTTACGAAAAGTGGTGTAAGGAAAACCGCCGAACTAAAGGCTGAAAGTTAGCATCGAAGTGATTTAATCATTACCGCAAAAGTGTGCATAAATTAAACACCGAGAGAAATGTGTCATTTTTCTAGTGTTTTGTAGGTTTAGTGTAATGTTCTATGCTGTCACTGTCATGTGGATGCGGCGTGAATGAGCATTTGAGGAAGATGTTAGCATGGACCCATTGATTTCATAAAATGATTGGCACGACATGGTACAGTTATCGTTATGCGCTATGAGAATTGAGAACCATTGGTGCAAGATTTTTGCAGAAAGCCAATGCAATTGTTGTGAGGTGGTTCTGATGCGTTTTCACCTAGGGTTATTTTTGCGTTGTACATGGTGTGTTACAACGTAACGTAAGAGTGTTAGAAAAACTGTGAAAGATTAGGCATTTGGTTAGTAGTGCCATGCATTTTGCAGTGCTGTAGGAATGAGATTAATTGAAAATGCTCGGGATAGCTCACTGGTTTTTTTTTAATCAAAGGCGTTAGCATAGGCAGGTAACTTTAACTCAATGAACCTTCTAGAAGGCAGTGTTTGTCTCTGTTTTCTTGGTTTTCTTTGAAGACGATTAATCAAGTGATTATATGAGCGGAACAGTAAGCTTTTCCCTAATGTTGAGCAAACGAAAACTATTTTGGCCACAATGTAGACCAAAGTTTCAGGAAAGTTAGATAGCTTAATGTCTCAATAGTAGATAATTATTGTCGGCCTTAAACAAAGACGGACATTAGGACAATTTTAGCACTCGCTCAGTCCAAGTTCCTGACTGATGCTCTCAGCTGGACAGAACCGATGAAAGTGGTCAGAGATGAGCAGAAGGAGGCAGCCATTCTATGGCAAGACGACAGTGGTAACGAGGAAAGATGCGCTCTACTGAAGCCAAAAATTGGACCGCCGAGAGATGATGTGCTGCACTTCAGGAAAAGAGTGCGCTTGCCTTGTGTAGGGTATTCATTTTAAATAAATTTAAATTTAAATAAATTAAAATTAAATTAAATTAAAATGAAAAAATTAAATTTAAAGCAGAGACAGACCATTGTCCCCTTTCGTGGCTGCAAACCGTGACATCGAAGAACGGTCACCTCTTGAGGTGGAGCTTGATTCCTGAAAAATATCATTTTGACATTAGGTATAAGAAGGGCAAATCGAATGGAAACACTGATGCACTCAGCCACTCTTTCTAAGCTATCTAGGGGTCCTCTTGATGTATCAAAATTGATATTTAGTTTTTTTTTTTCGTGCAACCTATTATGTGAAATGTGTATGGTAGCACGTCTGGTTTCTCAGCACAGGTAAGTCCTGAGAGTTCTGAGTGTGAGCTTTTCGTGTAAAGCTAGCAATGAAAATTGGTTTACCATCCCTCTTTTGGCTTGGTTTGTTCGAAGGGGGCCTAGTGCTTGCTTGTACATGTGGTCGAGTTGCAGAGACGCTGTCGAAGTTTTCGGCAATTACCAAGACCATGCGACAAGCGAAGGCGAGTTCCTGCTACAGATCCTTTCGTCGTCCCTTCAAGCAGCAGCGGTGACTGCTGCCCTCTGTGACTCATCTGGCGAGAGGGAAGCTGTTATGACCCTCGTCAGTAGGTGCCATGCTGTCGCTGAGAAACGTAGCCGGGCAGCACTCCTAACCAGCGTCCAGCGGCGGAGAGCGACAAAGGGATTAGAAGATGGTCCGTGAGTCAATGTCCCTACAAGCAATTTCTCCAGGCCGGCTTTCTTCAGCGAAACGACGAAGCAGACCCACCGCACAGGTCGTGTCTCCGCGATTCAAGTATCCACCCCTTGGCTGCCCTTCCTGGAAAAGGCGGAAGAAGCAACCCGACCGCAAAATTGTTCCGGGAATTGATTGATTTGTGGGGTTTAACGTCCCAAAACCACTATTTGATTATGAGAGACGCCGTAGTGGAGGGCTCCGGAAATTTTGACCACCTGGGGTTCTTTAACGTGCACCCAAATCTGAGTACACGGGCCTCCAACATTTCCGCCTCCATCGGAAATGCAGCCGCCGCAGCCGGGAATCGAACCCGCGACCTGCGGGTCAGCAGCCGAGTACCTTAGCCACTAGACCACCGCGGCGGGGCAATTGTTCCGGGAAGAAACCCCATTTATCCTCTCCTCAGATCATTTCGTTAGATGAAATAACTATTCGGCGGAGTGTGTGTTGCTGACTGATGCCCTGTGGGCGGTGTCTTGTGTTTGTGATTGGCGTTCCAATCAAAAAAGAGGAGCCTGACAGGGTTTATAACGACACTGCAAAGTGCTGGACGGGGCTCTGAATCATGTAATGGTTCAACCACCACGCTCGTTGGTTTGTGAAACTTCTAACTTCTCTATGCTGTAAATAACTGTAAATAGTGTCATAAACCTGTTTGTTTTTCGTATCCCCATCTTGTCAGCGTTCGTTTCCTCCACCCAAAGTTGCACTACGCTACCGCAAGAGACCGGGTCCGACGTAACCCTGACGTTCCAGCGAAGTACTTCAGCGGGGAAGCATCGGGTAGACCCCGGTCTGCGACAACGGGTGATCAGCGCTGGGATCCGAAACGACTATTGGTGAACAGCGCTGAGATCCGCAACAAGGCTCAATCAACGCTTACATAAAATGAGGGCCACATAAAAAATGTTTTAGCATGTATACCACAGAACAACATGCATGCATAAGCGTTCATATGCAAACAAGGTACCCACTACGTATAGCCCTACTGCGGTTGTGCAGAGCACTGTGGCCGTTTCGCACTGGCTGATGCATCAAACTGCACGAAACGTTCACCGTTGTAAATAAATATACAGTCGCCGACCGATTTTCCGGACTCCAAAAATTCGGGCTTGTTGGATATTCCGGACTTCATAAATGCACCGTCAGGGATCCCATGGAGCTAATGCATTGTTTCGACCGATTTTTCGGGCGAATTTGCCCCTGAAAGTTCGATTTTTCGGACTAAATCGCTCGTTTTGTGCCACGCCCCAAGCCATTGTGAACGCCGCCATGTTGGATTTTCCGTCGGCTTGGCTAAGCTTGGTCTTCAGATGCCTTTCCTGCCTCCGAGATTGGATTGCGCACGCCATATTTTAAGTTTCGGAGGCCGTGTTTGCTTTCTAAAGACGCGGTGATGGATGCCGTTTTTTCGTCTTCGGTCAGCGCTATCGTCATCACATCGCACGGGGAGGAGGCGAAAGAAGGATTCTTTTATTGTCGTTGCAGCTTTTTTCAGTCGCCATTCTGCACGTGTTGTGTCGCGTAGCGTCGAGACGTTGTGTGCTTCGCAGCGGCTATCTGCGGCATTGAATTTTGTGTTCTCGGTGCCATGGCTCCGCTATCTGTGCCATCGCGGGAGCCAGGTGGTGTGAAGAAGCGTGAGAAGTATACGACCCTGACGATGGAGAAGAAAGCTGCCATAATCAAGCTAGGTGACAACGACGACCGCCCGCAGCCGTCGGAGATCGCCAACGCGGTGACAATTTCGTCGAGCGTTTACAGCGACGATGTCACCTTGGCGCAAATACAGGCAAACCAAATTGCCTCCAAGCGTAGTTTGAGGCAAGGCAGCATCAAGGACTTTTTTAAACCTGCCTGATACAATAAACTTCGGATTTTTGGCAAAAACGAATTTTTCGGACTGTTCGATTTTTCGTACTTTTTTTCGGTCCCCGCCAGGTCCGAAAAATCGGTCGGCGACTGTATATGCAACTAACATCCCTGCACTTCTGTCGCTCAAGATGTCGCGTATTCTGCAAACTGTCTGTAATTGATATTTATTTATTTATTTATTTATTTATTTATTTATTTATTTATTTATTTATTTATTAGAATACCCTCAGGGCCCGTAGGGCATTACAGAGGGGGTGGGTACAACATATATAACACACAAGAAAAAAAGAGAAAATAAAGAAACAAGTATCAGATGCGCAAATCAGGAAGGCAACATAAGTCAACTAAAAATGTATAAGAATTCAAGCACATACAAGACAAAGATAGATAATGAAAACTGCGTATAGTTACAAGCATTGCTGAGAAATTGCAGTCTTGAATAACAAAGGGTCTGTTATTGATACAACGGAAGAGGGAAGGTGGTTCCAATCGGCGGCTGTTTTCGGTAAGAAGGCTGCTGAAAAGAATTTAGTGCGGCAAAACGGAATGGCAACCTTATGCTGATGATCAATGCGCGATGAGTGGTATGACGGTTGTGAAATGAGGTCTCGCTTCATTGATGGATTGTGAAAAAATATCTTATGAAAAAAATGCAGTCGCGCCAGTTTCCTCCGGACAGTTAAATTGGGTAGGTCAAGGTTAGATTTCATTTTTGATATGCTAGCAGTACGGGAATAATTAGAACAAATGAACCGAACTGAGCGGTTCTGAACAGATTCTAACGCGTTAATTAAATTTTGCTGCACGGGATCCCATATAGCGGACGCGTACTCAAGCTTTGGGCGAATTAGTGATCGGTATAATAGAATTTTGAGGGACAGCGGAGCGCGAGAAAAGTTGCGGCGTAAGTATCCTAGCGTTCGGTTAGCGTTATTACAGATGTAGGTAACATGCGTGTGCCAAGATAGATTGTTGGTAATGTAAACGCCGAGGTACTTATATGAAGAGACATGCTGGAGGGGAACGGCGTTAATTCTGTAGGTACAGGGGGGAGAAATAGATCGCCGGGTTATTGACATGCATTTAGATTTGTTAGAGTTGAGAGTCATAAGCCATTTATTGCACCAGGTTGAGACAGTGTCAAGGTCTGACTGTAGAAATTGGTTATCATATTCATTGTTTATTTCGCGGTAAATTACACAATCATCTGCAAATAACCTTATAGCGGAGTTAATGCTGTCTGGGAGATCATTAATATATATAAGAAAGAGTAAAGGGCCTAATACGGAACCTTGGGGTACGCCGGATGTTACTTTAGAAAGAGGTGAGTTATAGCCATTAGTTGTTACAAACTGAGTGCGATTAGTCAGAAAGCATTCAATCCATTTAAGAATGTTCGGGTCAATGTTTAAGGCACTAATTTTCAGGAGGAGTAATTGGTGAGGTACTTTATCGAAAGCTTTTTGAAAGTCAAGAAAAATGCAATGCACAAGTGAGCCGCGATCTAAAGCCGATCCTATGTCATTAGTAAAATAAAGAAGTTGGGTTTCACATGAGTAACTTTTTCGGAATCCGTGCTGGTAGAGAGTAAAAAAAGAATTTGATTCTAGGAATGAGACAAGGTTGGAGTAAATTATATGTTCTAACATTTTACAAGGAACACTGGTTAGGGAAATTGGTCTGTAATTGAGAGGAGACTGTGTGTTACCAGATTTGTGCAGAGGGACCACCTTCCCCACCTTCCAGTCAAGCGGCAAAGTGGAGGTCTGAATAGATTGCGAAAAGATTAAGGACAAGTAAATTGATGAATACAATGCAGAGTTTTTTAGAAACTTTGAGTTGATTTCATCTACGCCACAAGAAAAGGATAACTTAAGCTTGTGAATTAAATTTTGCACTCCAACGGCATCAACGGTAACAGGATACATGGGTAAAAAATCACGACTAGGCATTTGCGGCAACGCAGAAGCAGAACAACTTGAAAAAGAAGTAACAAAAAAATCATTTAATGCAATGCAACACTCTTCACAGCGAACTGGCTGCCCGTCTGAGTTCGTAAGCGAAATGATTTTCTTTTCCCTAGGTTTAACAGTTTTCCAAAACTTAGAAGGGTTGGTTACAAGAATTGAAGGAAAGGTATCATTAAGAAAAACGCGCTTGGCTTCCTTGATAGCTGCTCTGTATTCGGAAAGGACAGATTTGTACACGTGCCAACGGGCTAACAAATTAGTCTGCTTTGCCTGACGGAACAACCGTTTCTTTTTATTCCGCAATTTTTTAAGTCAGTTGAGAACCAAGGGGGGCGTTGGCGACCCTTGATAACGTATGTGGGAATGTATCGCGTGATTAAATATTCAACTTTCATTTTGAACAAGTTCCAGTTTTGTTGAACGCTGCGATCAAAGAAGCCATTAGCAAAGCTCTCAAAATTCGATTCGAGTTCACTGTTGATTGAGTCATAATCGCCGCGTGAGTAGTCTCTTATTGTTTTCCAATTGTTTGACCGACGCCTTAAAGAACCTGTTAGATTGAAGTGCACGAAACAATGGTCACTTATGCCTGGGATATATGAAATAGAATGGACAAGGTCAGGTACAGTGGTGAGAATCGGATCAAGAACATTTGATGAATTGGGGCCCATTCTTGTTGGTTGCGTTACGAGTTGGGTAAGGTTAAAGTCTTCGCACAGTTCCACGAAATGTAAACTGTCGGCTGAAAGTGAGCTTAATGAACAGGAAGGAAGTGAGCAGTTTATTTTCGGGTAGTTAAAATCGCCTAGAATAAAAACAGGTGTATGCGGGTGCCTTTTGACAATATCATTCAAAGCATCATGCAGTTGCTCGCAAAACTCTGGCGTCGCACTCGGAGGGCGGTAACAGCCACAAAATATGACATTTTGATAGTTGACATTGAGGAAAACACACAGACAAATTCTAAAGGTGATGCGATTACTATATGGCTAGAAACTATATAATCAGCTACGGCTATAAGTACACCACCTCCTGGCGATTCTTCTCTATCACATCTGTAAATGGTATAATTATTTTCACAATCGAACAGCTCTACACTTGCAATGTTAGGGGTAAGCCAGGTTTCCGTTAACACTACAACATCGGCGGCGCAGTCATCAAAAATTGAAGATAATGCATCCCGTTTGTTAAGAACACTTCGTACGTTAGAATATAAAACTGAGTAGTTACGATAAGTAGCCGAGGGGTGAACTTTGTTAGGATAAGAGCGTATCTTCGTCGGCATGCGTAGCGGAGGACGAAGCTTCTGATGAGTTTTGCGCATTTGTATGCAGCTCACAAACGCTGTCGGTCACCAAAGAGTACACAGAGCACTTTTTGTTGATGTAAAGCTTATTGTACTTGACGGTATACTTCTCGCCACTCGCCCTGCCGAATTCAAAAAGCTTCTTGCGCACGCTTCTTGTTGCGCGGCAGAAATCCTCGCTGATTGACACATGAGACTCGCGAAAACTACTTCTAGACTGCAGTATGCTTTCTCGGAACTTAAAAGAAGCAAATTTTACGATCACTGGTCGAGATTTGCCAACTACGAATCTGCCTAGCCTGTGCGCGCGGGATATGCGGTCGTCGCTACTTCCCAAGTTTAGCTTCAGAGTTTCATTAAGGATTTGGCAAACTTTTTCTTCTGATTGCGCCCACGTTTCCGAATCGCAATCTTCTATTCCATAAAAAATCAAGTTTTCTCGGCGAGAACGATCTTCAAGTTCGTCAAGGCGCTTGTTAACCGAAAGTACCTCCGGTACCCGTTGACGATTCGGCTCGCTGTCTGAGACCCGGACACATTCCTCAACTGCGCATAATCGGTTGTCTAATTCTGCCACTTTTTGTTCAAGAGACACTTGCGCTTCTCTAACTTCGTTAATGGATTCCATAAGTTCTTCGTGTTTTGAGTCTATCTTAGAGTGCAGCCCCTTAATCAACGAGATTAACTCGTTATATTGCTTCCCCGTATCTTCTTTTGGCGGGCCCGGGTTTTCCTCAACATCGCCGGACATAGCCAGAAGCCTAACGACATGAACGCACTCACAAATGGACATAAGCAAAACTTGTGGGCATGGAAGCATGGAAGATATTAACATATCTGCGTACCTTGCAGGGCCTGTGGGGTCCGACTGGTTGTTTTTGGTTTGCGCTGCCATCTAGGCTGCATCACTTTACGTGCTACCCAAAATAAAACGAGAGACTGTTTTAATGCTTGCCAATCTCAAGTCCGACAATTACGACTGTCGAAAAATCAGCTTAGCTGGCATTTAAATTCCTGCTGCTGAGGCACCTGAAGGCCCGGATAGGAAGCTCGCACCAAGCCATTTGCTTGTTGTCGCCTCATCTTCAAGAGGTATTACGCACAGCCAGTACCAGAAGAAATGGGATATTGGTTTCAATTTTCACAGTAAGTTTACTGTGTGACAGGCCCTGTTGAGTCGTCAACAGTGGGATCAATCTCTATGCTAATGAGAAGCTTTGAGGATGAAACTTGTATCTTAACAAAAAAAACTTCCTAAATGGTTCGGGCTGTTCGGTAGCCAACAAATTTTTCATACTCCGCAATTTGTACTTTGTGGATATTTTGGACTTCATAACTACACCGTTCCATACTACTACAATTGAACCTCTTTATATAGACATGCGCTGGGGAGCAACTCTCTTCTTTTTTAAACAGAGTACCACATATGCGTTTTCTTGTCAACTCCTATTTTATTCTAGGCATGTCTTTTACACTCATTTACTTCTTACATTAGGTATCTTATACCCATTTGCCTTGTACATTAGTGTCTCTTATAAACGGATTTGACTGTAATGAGATTTCACACCCGATCTTTTCGGATGAATTTATGCTGTAAATTTTTAATTTTTCAGACTATATTGCTCATTTTGAGCAAGGCTGCTGCATTTTGAAGCCATAGTGAAATTTTCTCTGGCTTGGCCTAGGTAGCGTTTCAGTGGCCATATGTGTAGCTATGATTGGGAACACACAATCTTTCAGTTCTACAGGCTATGCACGCTCGTCCTTGGCATACTGAACGCTGTAGGGGGACTGCTTTTTCTTTTTAAGGGGGGACTCGGGTACTAAAATGGTGAAAAATGACCATAAAGTCAATTTTTCAAAAATCCAATTTTTAGAATTTTTATTCCTATGCACACGTGATCTGAAATTGTGAATGCTAAATTCGATAAATAAATGAGTCATAATTTGTTATGAAATCTCCACAGGAGTCGCAGGACGCCCCACAAAAGATAAAATTTGTTCGAACTTCGCGCGCACACCCCCGGCGAACGAAGAAGCAGCTGGTGGATCGCCATCATCTTGAGCTCGTTTTGAAGTTGATTTCTTCGTGC